>NC_138503.1:3916003-6623692 GCF_964252035.2 Podarcis erhardii | reverse complement strand
ATTGTGATTTTTATGTTGATTTTTTCTGTGAACTGCCCTGAGACTTCCGGGTATAGGGCAGTATATTATTATTATTATTATTATTATTATTATTATTATTATTATTATTATTGTTCTCTAGTAGGAAGATGTAGTTAATGTGATACATTGATATTTCATTGTGAAATAAATTAATAGAATGTTAATGAATTAATCTTCTAAAAAAATAGTTTTGTTTTGATGTATCAGGTTATGTATTACTTGAGCTTGCCAAATATTGACTTCTTAAATGCAGGTAGGAAAAAGTAATTGGAATTGTGAGATGTCATTAGTAGCCTTCATTGTGAATATTTATTGCATTTCAAAGCACAGCACATTTTAAGAATCTATCAGAATGAGATAATAACGTTAAGCTATACATGCCAGATTTTGAAGTGGTTTGAGCTCCTCGATTAGTAGGTAACTGAGTGATTCATGTAAGTTGTATGTAAGAGAAGTTAAACAAAAACATGTAGTACATGTGCACACACACAATAATTAAAAGTTTTTTTAGAATACATTTTGGACTAGATTTGAAATTGCAGCACTAATTACTATACACCTTGTAAGCAAAATATCTTCACTTTATACGACACAGTTGTTCACTTGTTGACTGCAGTTGAAAGTATCTGGCTGATTCTCAAATGATAATGTTCCTCATTGTATTAGCATGAAATATTTAAAGCATGACATTCTGAAGCAGTAGGCCGTGTGTGTGTGTGTGTAGCCTTTCCAGACTTGTAAGAATTTGCTTGTTGAGATTCTGTTTTACTTGCAGAAGTGTGGTATATTGCAGGAGCAAATAGAAAATGAATTTATTTACAAATTACACTGCTGCAATGAAGAAGTGGGGTGCGGTAGTGAATTTATGTGTGGAGGGATTTTGAGCTTAGAAGATTCAGAGTAATTTCTTTGTTGTTTTTAGATGATTCTGGAAGTTTAGCAATATGAAAGTAAGACAATGTAGCAGAAATTAACTTGGATGCAAACTACAACCTGACAGATTTAGAATGCTGAATTTCCTTGGAAAATCATAACTTTGCCTCTTAAAAAGGAAAAGATTACTACTCTTAAACAGTAAAACAACTAAAATGAAATAAAATGTTATACAATTTGAATAAAATAGTGTAAACCAAAATCAGCTTAAATTCTGAATCTCCCGAGAAAAACACATCATTCTCTCGAGAATTTTGATTGGTTGTCTATTATCAATGATAGAACATGTAACATTTTCATTGTATATTCATAAATTTATATTGTCCATGTGAGCTTTGTGCCATTCTGATACTCAGAACAAATTACTGGGCTTAGATTTCTTCTCTTGTGTTTTGTACCTGGCTCTGGTTTTTGGACTTCAGAAGTCTAAAAAGAAAAGAAGACCCAACAAGCTTGAAATCTACTCACTCTGATTGCACATGTACTCTTTTGAATAGTTGTAGAGGGGTAGCCACTTTAATGTGGTGCAACAATAGGTTTATGACACCTTAGACTAGATAATTTATTATGGCATCTGATGTAGTAGATGATGGTCCATTAAAGTTTATCCTTTGATACTCTATATTTTTACCTGACCCCTGGAATTGTAACTTAAGCAAACAATGAACAAATTCAATGCCTCTAATTCAAATATTGTTTAGGGAGCCTGCTGCTTGTTCTTCCTTTTTCTTTTTTAATTTAAGTAATTGCTCATGTTTGGACTTTTATCCTGTTGCCTCTTTGAATTAGTACCTTGGAGGGGTTGGGGAGATGGCTGGGTGGAGCTTAGCCTGCTCACTATCACTTTCTAACTTCCAGGAAAGGTATTTGCAACTGAGGAATTAAGTTTTAGCTTCAGAGCTGGCTGTGCTTGTTTAATTATCCTGTGTTCCACTAGAACCTTTATTTTCACTTTTAACAATTACATGTTTATCTTTCCTTTCCCTTCCATTTTATTGGTTTAGGTTTATGCGCCATCTAATTCAGATGACTTTAATAGAGAATCTCCAAATTACCCGTCTCCTAAACCACCAAGCAGTATGTTCGCTAGCACTTTCTTTCTGCAAGGTAAGATGTTGTGAACTGAGCAACTTTTTAAAAAAGACTGGCATAGCAAGTAAACAAATATTATTGAGTGAGATTAGGATCTGGGGAGGGAGAAAATGTTCATGCATGATAGAGTTTGTGGGAAATGAAAATGTGCTATTGCTTCTTCCTGGTTCATTTTCATTATGCTAACCTGAAGTTATGTATATGCTTGGGATTTCATGGGTCATGTCATTTCAGGGCCCATTTCTTCTATATAAGATTATAATTTCATGTTTTGCTTAAGAGCTTAAAAACAGCCTAGTGGCATATCATTCCTATTGCATAGCTGACCCCTGTGCAGGTGCTGGTAAAGTCTGTAGTATCATCTGCTCACAACACAAGCTCAGACACATGCCAGTTGCTTAGCAAGAATAGCAAAACTCCATCAGCAGTGACAGCCACTCCCATAAAAGCATAGCAAATTTTCATCTACCAACCAATAACATCACCCACAAACCTCTCTCCTAGCAAATGTGAAATGACAGCCATACACCCAGAGGACTGACACACACTCCATACCTTTCTCTTGTCCCATGCAAAGGCAATCTTCCCTTTCCCTCCCCAGGGTCCTTGGCTAAGGTTTATTTATTCAGTAAATGTTTCGATAAAATGTTCCCAAGGTGGAGAACAGCTATGATCAAATTAATACAACAATCAAAGAAGAAAAAAGAATGGAGACAAGTAGCAACTGGGCTGCAGATTCAGCCATTCTGAATGAAAAAAGTTTACAAGGCTTGCTTAAGCAGACCCGTCTCCTGGCTCTGACAGATTCCTTGTGGGGAGATGGTTCAGTGGGTTCCGAGTTTAGTAGGAAAAGCCCTCAGGACCTCCCACTAATACTGCAGTAGGCACTTGCAGTAAACTGCTGCCATTAGACCTCTCATGGGTGACAGTGAAGAGGTTACACAATTGAGAAGGTCCTTCCAGACCCAGCTTGAAAGCAGAAGACCAGCACAATTTGGTTCAGAAACAGGCAACAAATGGAGCTTATGTGAAATTGACATACTGAATTCTGTGCAGACAGCAATAGCAACCTGTCTACTAGTTACACTTTCTGAATGTTTCTCCATTTGCCTCACATAGAGCCTGTTGCTATTCTTTAAACAGGAGGTTGTAGCGACATACATCACAGTTATGAGTTCCCTCTCTTCTTGCCATAGCTATGTTTTTGGATTAGGATTGATTGAGTGGTGCAGAGAGCTGATTGGCCAGGGAACAGGAGATTGACAGGAGTGCCTCTAAATACAAGGAAGCATAAAATATGTGTGGGACAGGAAAGAGTGTGTGGCTTTGAGATTTTGAGGATTTTTTTAAAAAAATGGACTATTTCAGTGAGAGGGCTGTGCCCCAGTAGCCCCAGTGGACCAGCCTCCACTGACTCAGAATAAAATTTAGCTAGGGTATAAAATGTACATGACATGAGCAATGAAGTGCTGGTACAGCATGTGCTGTTTTACTAATCTAAGATCATTCTTTTTCTATTTTGTTTTTATTACAAATAAAGATGGGACGCACAGTGCTTCAGACCTTTGGAGCCCTTCCAATGGAATGAGCCAGCCTGCCTTTGGTGGAATACTAGAAAGTTCCTCCTCTCACATGTCACAGTCCAGCAGCTATGGCAGTCGACACACACATGACCGCTTGGTAAGACAGTAACTCTTGATCTTTCACTTTGGTCAGTTGAAACACAGTTGTTAAAGTTTACTATCCTTTAAGAGACTGGTTTTGCTGGATTATGGGTATAAGTAAATTGTCATTTAAACCTTTAGTTGATTGATCTATGATAGCCAGGCATGAACAAATTTTAATCTGCACAAAAGGACAAAAGTGTTCACTTTTTAAAAAGCTTCTTAGGTCCTTGTATGTTGCTGTAATACAGAATGGAAAAGGAAAAACTAACAGGATATTAAGTGTACTGAATGAATATAATTCTATGTTATGGAGGTTGGTGTTGTATATATGGTATTATTTATGGGTTTTGATGTTTTCCATACCAAATTTCATTTTTAATATTGTACATACTCCTATTTTACAGTGGTGCCTCTGGATACAAACAGGCTGTGACTATCCAATAAGATCTTGAGGGTCTAATAGAACAGGGAACATCACTTTAGGTCTTATAGGAAATTATAGTTCCACAAAACATGAATGAGATTACATAAGCCCTAGGTTTGTGCCCTACCCTCCTTGATAGGAGGAGGAGGAGATTGGAAGCTTTTGCTTACAGTTTTAATATAACCTCAGCTCCCTCTTATATCAAGGTGGTTTGTTAGAGCATGCCAGGCTCAAACCATAATTTTGGATCCTGGCTGTTTCTATACCACAGTTTCCAAAATTCAGGTATAAGCTTCAGTCACCCTCATGTAGCCATTTCACTCCTCATTTTGTGTGAGTAGTAAAACAACCCAGAAAGCTGCAATTCACCATATTCTCCCATTATGTCCTGGCTGGGAATTGTGGTTAATGGCTTTCAAACAAGTTAGGAGACAGAAGCAAACTTTAAACCATAAGATTTTTATAATCTGAATGCAAGCAGTGAGGAGCTGGGGTTAATTTACAGCCAGAATGGAAGCTTCTAGACTTCACCTCATAGCTTAGGAAGGGGTGGGGATCACATAACCATAAGGCTCATTCACTTAGCAGGAAGCATTGTGTCTGAATTGTCTCTCAATCCATCTGTGGCTGTTAGCCCTAATAGCTAAGGATAGAATCTTGATATTCATGACACATTTCTAGCCACTCCTGAGCTGGATAAACTTTGGTCTGTTGTAGATATACAGTTCTGACATTCTTAACTTGCATGTTCTGGTTTACTTTTTATTTTGTTAATACTAACTAAGGCACATATTTCAGTTGTGATCCCTGTTTTCTACTTTTTCCTAGAGCTATCCCCCACATTCAGTCTCACCATCGGATATAAACGCCAGCCTTCCTCCAATGTCCAGCTTCCACCGGGGCAGTAGCAGCAGTTCGTCGTATGTTGCCTCACACACTCCACCTGTCAATGGATCAGATAACAACAACATACTGGGTGAGATTTTTTGAATCCCTAAAGCATCATGGGAAGATTATGGCTAATCTAGAAATCTGTATGTCCATGCTGATGCTGTTTAATGGTCCATGTGGAGTGTAAAAGTGAATGTGTCATTTCACAAGATTTTGTTGCATCGTTTGGGGTTACAGCATTGTCAGTGCTGACTGCTGGAATTTTGCCTGAAGAGATGGTTCCAGGGCAGGATGGGTGGGTGGATATATTTGGTAGTGTGGAGTACTTAATAGTGCTGGGCGAATTATTATACAAAGTGAGAACTGGGCTTCCAATTCATTACTTTGTTTTTCACTGAGAGAGCCCAGCCAAAATTTATCCCCTCCGCCCGACTAATGGATTCATTCAAGAATCTAGTGTATAATTCTTAAAGGTGAGGAAACTCCGACAGTATTGTTTAATTGATGTGGGCATTATTTCTAAAGTACAGACAACTGCATATCTAAGCGGGGGTTACATTCCAGTGCACTGCACGTTTAAGTGAAATCACATATATTTGAAACACCATCGAAAAAGCCTGCAAAGTCCTCATTCCACCCCTTTTTGTTAGGTTTTTGTGATGTTTTGGTGTCACTTCCTGGTTTGGCGTGATGCAAGTGTGCACAGTTGCCCACATATCAGACACTCCTAAAACGGTGGCTGCCTGTACCCAATTTGGAGGATTTTTTTTGTCATGTCAGATTGTAGACCAACTTGGTGAATACATTTGTTTTATTACAGAACTTCTGTGAGAAATGCATTAAAATGTTTATTTGTTATATTTGTATCTCACCTTTTTACCAAATGGTGCTGAAGGCAGCTCAGGTAGATTTAATGAAGGAGTTAGAGACCTCTTTGGGCTATATTGCAGGTCTCATTGTTGAACTCACAAGCAGTGTGTTGGTTGCTAGATAATCTGATGGTGGGAGATTCTGAGATTCCCAAATAGTAATTTATACACACACATTCCCCAAAGGTGATTTACACAAAGGGTTTATTTGTCAGCAACATTCTTTACAGCTTCATTCTGAAATGCTGTGCAGTTCTCAGCTATTAACAGTCTGGTGTTGAACAACAACTGCAGTGGAGGTTAAGTTACTGTATTTTTCGCCCTATAGGACGCACTTTTTCCCCTCCAAAAATGAAGGGGAAATGTGTGCGCGTCCTATGGGGCGAATGCAGGCTTTCGCTGAAGCCTGGAGAGCGAGAGGCGTCGGTGCGCACCAACGCCTCTCGCTCTCCAGGTTCCAGGAAGCTATCCGCAAGCCTTGCGCGCCCGGGGGAACTCCGGCTTGCGGGCGGCAGCTGGGAGCACGGGGCGCCCTCCGGAGGACGCCCCGTGCTTCGCGCAGGTGTCTGCAAGCCTTGCGCGCCCGGGGGAACTCCCCCCGGCGTGCAGGGCTTGCGGGCGGCAGCCGGCGCCCCGTGCTTCGCACAGGTGTCCGCAGCCTGCCGCCCGGTGGGCGGGGCGCCCTGAAGCAGAGCGCCCCGCGTGCCGGACAGACATCCGCAGCGTGGGGAGCCCTGCAGGAGTTCCCCGCAGGGCTCCCCACGCTGCGGATAGCAGCCTGCCGCCCGGCAGGCAGGGCGCCCTGAAGCAGGGCGCCCCGCGCGCCGGACAGACATCGGCCAGCCCCACAAGCTTGGGGGACAGCGGGGAGGCGCAGCTCCGCCATCCCACTGTTCCCCGACCTGGTTTTGGGGGGGAAATAAAGGGAAAAAATTCCTTTATTCCCCCCCCCCCAAAAAAAGTAGGTGCGTCCTGTGGGACGGAGCGTCCTAGGGGACGAAAAATACGGTACTCCTTTTCTCCTTTGGCAATCCCTCATAGCTGAGTAAGATTGTCTTTCATGAATACAGTCTTGACAGTGAGTCCGTAAGTGACTGTGGAGGCCAATTCTGGATCCACACATCCTTCCACAGTGGGGATATGGGTTTCTGGGTGGGAGTTGATCACGGTGAGGGTTTGCCAAACATGCCTTCCTCTTAGCTCATTTCTCCTTTTCACCCTGAGTTCATGCTTCTTCAAAGTCCATGACACCTTTAGTAAAGGCTGTTCTCGAATTGGAGTGCTTATAGGCCAGTGTGGCTTGCCAATCAGAAGGTCGGCAGTTCGAATCCCTGCGATGGGGTGAGCTCCCGTTGTTCGGTCCTTCCCACCTAGCAGTTCGAAAGCACGTCAAAGTGCAAGTAGATAAATAGGCACCGCTCCGACAGGAAGGTAAATGGTGTTTCCATGCGCTGCTCTGGTTTGCCAGAAGCGGTTTAGTCATGCTGGCCACATGACCTGGAAGCTGTCTGTGGACAAATGCCGGCTCCCTTGGCCTATAGAGCAAGATGAGTGCCGCAACCCCAGAGTCGTCTGCGACTGGACCTAACGGTCAGGGGTTCCTTTACATTTACTGTATATTACATTTTTAGATTTGCCCTGAGAGCATCTTTAAACCTCTTTTGTTGACCACCGGCATTATGCTTTCCATTCTTAAATTGGGAGTAGAGTAGTTGGAAGACAATAATTAGGTATCTGAACAACATGACCAGTCCAATGAAGTTGATGTTGAAGAATCATTGCTTCAACACTGGCAATCTTTGCTTCTTCCAGTACACTGACATTAATTCGCCTGTCTTTCCAAGTGATGTTACTCAGATGGTATTATGTCTACAGTTCCAATCTCCTGCAAATTTTAATCTGATTGAGCATGCAATGCTATTGGACAGTGTTCACTACATGGTGCTAGCACTACATACAAGTATAAAGCATGAAAAGGTATATTGTCTACAATGCTGCATTTGGGAAGAAAATGTTGCAAAGACTGGCTCCTAATAATTGGAAAAACGTAGCTTTCTACCTGTCTAAAGGATTGAGTATATTCCAGATATGAAGACTGCACCACTGGAGAAAGGGAAGATTGGTCTTGCATTTGAATTTCTCTTCTCAGTAGAATCAGGATGGTGGAGGCCACCTGATCCCCCATAACAGTGAATATAATACCCAAGTTGAACTGACCTGGCTCTGGGTTATAGGCTAACTATTTAAGAGTCCTGGGGATGGCCATATGTCCTGTCCTCTTCATGGTTTTTCACTTGCTGACACAGTCTGGTGGCTTTTATAACTATTCTAAAGTTTGTCAATCCTATTGGGGTTTTGTGTATAGGTAAGGAAAGCTCCCCATACCTTCTCTTGGTATTTACAGCCTAAACCTACCTAATACAACTAAGATGAGGTATGTTCCCAAATATTAAGACTCCCACACCCCTGTACCACTGAGAAGAGCAATTCACCAGTGAATCCAATTTTCCCTTATGATCTTCCCCATATTTTTGCTTTTTAAATCATAGTAATCCTTTTGAAAGAGCATGCGTATTAAATAGCAGCATGCCACAATTATCTTCTGCATTAAATCAACATTCACATTGTGTTTTCTTTACAGTCAACAGAGGCAATGCTGCCGGAAGCTCACAGACTGGGGATGCTCTTGGAAAAGCCTTGGCATCTGTAAGCAATACTATCTGAAGCACTTGCTGGAATAATTTAAGCTGCATGCAAGTTCTTGTCCTTTTGTTTATATCAGGCATATGCGTTGAATATTAGACTGCCGCCATCTCTATTTTCCTTCCTCTTCCAGCAAGCATTTGAAGTGGATATCTTTCTTATTCTGCATTTGTATTGAAATTGTTTAAATTTGTTTTTCTTGTTTTATCTCCTGTTGTTCGCTGTCCTGGGCTCTGTCAGTGTTTGTAAAAAGCAAAAAGAAAAAAGAAAAAAAAAAAGGAAAGGGTTCTGACCTCCCTTTGTCTCTTCAGCCTGGTCCTCGGACCCTTGTCTGCATAGAAGAGTCCCCTGCAGAGTTTTATTCTTTATTTATTATTCCCCTGTTCAGGGAAGTTTTTAATCTGTGATATTTTAGTGTATTTTTGGTTTTTATGGAAGCCGCCCAGAGTGGCTGGGGAAACCCAGCCAGATGGGCGGGGTACAAATAATAAATTATTATTATTATTATTATTATTATTATTATTATTATTATTATTATTATTAAAAGTCTTTGTGCAAAACACGACTGAACAACTATACACACCAGCACCAATCAACCAACCAACCCAAACACCAGCCTCAGCACAAACTAACATTTCTCACTTTATATATACAACTTGGTGCAGACCGCTGAGTCATGCTGACCCAGCTTTATTCGCATTAAAGAAACAGCGGCCATTTTAGCCGTGACAGGCTCCAGTTAACTATTCTGACAGACGCCATTTTTGCTTGGGTTGGTCAGAATTTGATCCCTACCCAGCTACTAGTTTGGCTAACAAGGCCCCCTGGGGGGAAAAATGGGAGGGAGTAGGCCAAGTTCCTAACCCAAACCCCCAATGTAACCTTAGCTTGTATGGTTAGGCAGTTGGACAGAGGACAGGAGGTGGCAGGGGTGTAGATTTATTGTGTTTGGATGAAAGAAGTAGTATATGTAACTGAAGGGTGGACTTCAGTTGCCGTGGTAACTTAGGTCTCCCATCCTGTGCTGTTCTTGGTAGGTCATTCCATAAACCATTTCTGTCATAGCTGATGGTGATGCCTTCCATCTCCTCCAACAGTTCATGCTAAAGTCTGCACACTTGGAATTCTGGTATTTCTCCACCTGCTCCCACTGACCCAAACAGTGTCATGCAAGCTATACTTCAGGAAGTAGATAGTAATATAAAGGGATCACGGTGTGTTTGTTCTTGAGTTTTCCTTTTAACCTGGTTCATAGCACTATGAACTGTTGCTGAAGTAGTTAAATCTTCTTGAAATTGTGAACCTGCTTCTTTTTACTAGCTTTTGAATATTGTTAGTAGCAACAAAAAGAGTGTCTAATTGTAAAATTCGGGGGGTGTGCATCATTTCAAAAACAAAAGCCTTTCATGTGTGAATCATCAGAAGATACAACATTCTTCCTCAGTTTAAGTATTAAAGACTATACAGAGCACTATGTGATTAAACATGTAAGGCCAGATAATACGTTTGCAAAGGTTCTTTTATTTTAGGTTTAAGCCTGGATAATTGTGGTCTTAATCTCAGAGTAGGCAAGAAAGAGAATTGTACATGAAAGTATTTACACAAAGTTCCCAAAGCCCAACGGATTATACATTGGTTTGGATAATGAACCAGTGTAGATAGAAAGCAAAGAAAATCTGGGTATTTGTGCCATTTGTAATGTGTTTCCCTGAACATTTGCCAAACAATAACCTTTTTAAGATTGTGCCCATGGAGGGTTATATGGCAGGAGAAACATCTGGTTTATTTCAGTGCTTAACGCCAAATCAAAACACTTGGTCTTTAATTTAAAGGAGATCAAAGTGGAGAGCTGTTTAACTTTGTTGATTATATCAAATCTCTTTGTCAGAACCTGTGTTTTGATTCCTACCTCCAAAACGGGGGGGGGGGGGGGACAGCCTTTGTGCTGCTTAGATAGCTAAATGGCCAGTAGTCCTTGAACAAAGGAGGAGAAAATGTTTGGAAGTTGACTTTTCCAAGTAATTCCTGAATGGCTTTTGTTGCTTGAGGCCCAGTGACATTAGCATGACAAAGCTTAACTGAAATGTACTCTGAAGTGTTTTAAAACAGTGTGCTAACAGCTCCAAGGCTTGGTGCTGCAGGCTCTCAGTTGTTTAGGCTTTGTGTGGAGGGTTTTTCATTTGGCCAGGCATATTGGCATCCCACTGGTTAGAATGGACCATGACTAATCAAAAGAGGGCTCTTATTTGTTGCAAGAAAATGTGTTAGAGGCAGAATTCCCCCGAAAATTCCTCCTCATTGGTCATCAGCCGCAAAAGTAGCAGCCCTCACTTGCATAAGAAATATTGGTCTCTTTTAAGTGTGGGCTTTTAAAAATACACATTTTCTTTCTTCTATTTTTTAAAAGCATCATGTCTTATCCGATTGTGGTTATATTAGGCTTTGTTTTGCCTTCCCAAGTTTCTTAGATGCTTATTAGAAAGACTATAAAGTGAGTATTATGCATCTGAAACTTACAGGGCACTATGCACTAAGACAGAGATATGAACCGAGATATGAAAGCTAGGAGCTAAATGGCACCTTAAACCTAGTTTATGGGTGCAACAATGGAATGTCTATGTGCGCTTTTTTATTAACAAGAATACAATGCTGAAAATGAATGAACTGCAGCTAAAATATTATGTTCATTTTTCACATGGTCTGGTCCTTTGCAAAATGTGCCTAGAACAATGGGAGTTTCGAACACTGGCACTAGAAAATTCTGACTCTGTCTCAGTGAATGAGAGCTATGGTGCAACTTAACAACTCTGGTTATTCACTTCATTGTGCTAGATCAGTTGCACACTAGGGCTGGGCGATATATCAATACATGCTTTCTAACCATTTGATTTCCTTCGAAAATGTTCAAACAGAAACTATGACCTTGTATGTACTGACCGTTTGCTAATGTATAATAATTAGTTCAAATTACTGCATTTGTGCCTTTTCTCCTTTAGATTTATTCGCCTGACCACACTAGCAGTAGTTTCCCTTCAAATCCTTCAACACCTGTTGGATCACCATCACCTCTCACAGGTAAGGTCCCCTCTCACAGCTAGGCCTGGGTGATATATCGCTCAGGACCAGTATGAGGAGCAGACTGCAATGTCAGCTTCACTCAGCTATATCGCTGGTGAAACCACCGCCGCTCCTGAGTCCCTCTGCTAGCAATGCCCACTGGAGGAAGCCAAGACTCTTGACTCCTCACGCTGAGTGTAACCGCCATACCACTCTGCCCTCATACAGTGCCGATACAGCTTGTTCCTCCCTCTGCATCTTTAAACTGCTCAGCTGAGCAATGTGAAGCTGTCCTTTTGGGCCAAACAGATTTACAGAGCTCCCATCTGCATGAGCTGGCAACTGGGGGGGGGGGGCTCCATGAAACTGCTCAGCTGAGGGGAGCGTGGTTGCCGCTCCCCTCAGCCGAGCAGTTCAAGGAGCCCCCAGCCCAGCACTGGATCGTGTGTAAGCGGGGGGAACACTGAGATTGGCTCAGCTGGGGATCCAGAGCCCTTCTGCACCCCAGTTGAGCCATGCAAACAAGCTGCTTTGTCCCAGCCCGCGAGGCACTGGGGTGAAACTGCCTCAGCTCCTGCAGCAGTTTTACCTGGCACCTTGTGGGCAGGGGTCAATGCAGCTTGTTTTTTCAACACTGCGGTCTATCTCCAGACCGCGATGTTTGGCTGGTGGTATACTGCAATGTTGAAAAGCTGATATCACCCAGCTCTGCTCACAGTTTTTAGTTAATGTCTTCCTGATTAGATTACCCATTTTACTCTTTATTGTATTCTGCATATCCTTCTTAAAGATGGGTATATGTTTATTTCTTAAGAGAAATTTGGATGTTGCAGTCTGGTTTCACAGAGATACAGTCTGCCAAATTTCCGACAGGCTGTCAGCTAATTTGGTTTATCTGCTGATATCACAGCCATAGACGCAGGCCTGACAAGGGGAGCCCAGAGATCTGCCATGCTCAGCCAGACTGTAAGGGGCCCAGTCATAACTTGCCACCATGGGGCCATTGTAACAACCTTGCTTTTTAGGGTTCTGGTTTCACCCTAGGTAGTTTGACTTGATCAATTCTATGCTGATGGAGTTTTTTGTTTGTATGATTTGTTCTTTCACAGTTTTCTTAAGTAAATGAAGCAAAATCAAGATATAACTGTCATAATGGCCGTTTTTTATAATAGAAACACCTACATTTTAAAGACCTACAATCATTGGGGCTACAATGCTAAACACACTTAGTTGAGGGCAAACATCATTTAATTCAATGGGATTTACTTTTGAGTCAGCATGCATGGGATAGCATAGTTAGCTACTTTTTAGTTCATTGGCTGCTTAAAATTGCTGTATAATGAAGTAACTTACAAAAATTGAATATTATCTTCAACTTAGTCCTACTCAGACTCATTGAAATTAACCTAATTTAGTCATGTTCTGGGGATCTACCCTGAGTAGGACTAACACTTAGTACTACTCCTGTTTGAAGTTAGAGGCATTTCAGGAAAACCTTGCAAACAACACAAGATAGTGAGATTGCTTTTAATAATGCTGCACAAACCTTGAGTTTCCTTTTGAAAACGTGTTTCTGTGAAATGTGTGTGTGTTTAATTTCTACTCCTTGCTGCTGTGTTCTGGAAAGGGAAGAGAGAATGCTGTGGGTGTTACATTATTGTGCCCTTAAAACAAAATACTCTAAAGGAGTTTTGTGAATTGCTTGTCAGAACGGGTTGAGTGTTGTCTAGTGTGGAGAGGTACTTTCGGCAGCTGCATCATTCTTAGCGGATACTATTGCTTCCATTGATACTAGGGCCTCAGCTGCCAAGTAAATGTTGAACAGCTGTTCAACACACAGAGAATACTTATGAAAGCCCAATTTACTTAAATTTGTTATTTAACAAGGAATTAGAACTAATGGCAGGATGATGTAACTCTTAAAGTATATAGTTCATACAATTTATACAAAAAACTTTATAGCAATCTCTGTATTGCATTTGCTGCTTGGTGAAATGTCCACACAAAATAGCTGATGTCTGTTATGCTGAAGCCTAACAATAATCCTGATCTATTATAGGTGTGGAGTGTAATAGCTTACTTTACTCTTCTTTTATTGCCTGTCTTTCCCCCCAAATGGTGTTATGGCTATAAAAATGAGGCAGTAATTAAACAAGTTGGACAGAGGATAGAATCTCTCTTGTTGAGAAGTTTTCCAGGGTCTGGGTAGAAAAGGTTTTTGTTTCATTTATTCAGAAGGATTCAGTCGATGAGTCCTGAGGATTCCGTAGCATCCTCCTTAACTCTGCTTCCAGCCACCACTAAGAAAGAGGGTTCAAGGGGGAGTCTTTTGACAAGGCTAATTTCTACGTAGGATTCCTGTTTTCAGCAGAGTCATAACTTTTCTGATGCAATATGTTGCCGTTGAGTGCTGCATTCATTTAAAATAATTCATGCTATTTAAAGGAACTCGTGATTTCATGCCAATCTGATCTTATTCCATGTTAGGCTCTCAGGAGGTTATTTTATCTGCCTCGATTTAGGGTCATAGCAAAGAGTATCCAGCATTTGGGAAACATCGCTAGATGTTCAGTTGCTAACTGCCCTACAATATTCATTGCTTCCCCATCTGCTTTTATGATTTTATTGTAAACTGCCCTAAGATTTCCTCCCTCCATCTAGATGGACAGCATCCATTGTTTTCTAAATAAGTAAACAACATTTGTGTTGGTGCATATTTGTCTCTCTTGGGAAACTACCATACTATCTAGGAAACTCCCAGCATCTGTGATAGAATTCTAGGACATAGGAAGCTGCGTCATACAGAATTAGACCACTAGGCCATCTAGCACTCAGTATTGTGTACTCAAACCAGCAACAGCTGGTTTCAGGAAGGAGCATTTCCAAGCTCTACCTGGAGATCCCAGTGCTCTGCCACTGAACTACAGTCCTTCCCAAAGCTCAAGTTTTAGAAGCTAAGAAGTCTTGTGTTACAAATGATGTGGAACTTCACTTTACTACAGTAAATTGCCTGCATCAGAATTTCTTCTGGTTGATTTTGACAGGTGCCAGTCAGTGGTCAAGGACTGGAGGACAAGCCCCTTCCTCTCCAAACTATGAAAATTCTCTACACTCTTTGGTAAGAATTATTTAAAGCTAGTTATGACTTCATTGCCAAAAGATAGCACTTTAATTTTAATAAATTCTACAGTCCTTAAAGGAAGCAGTAGTACAGCATTACAAATTGATTTTTTGCTAACAAAAATGGCTGTCTTTAAATGAACAATACCAAATATGTAGGGTGGGTCTTTGGCCATCTGTTTGCTGGGCATCAAGCTTCTGTATTAAAGACAGCTTATGTGATAGTCTTGTTAGAAATGATGCTACCTTTTTGTAACCCATCAGCAAATTCATGCAAGAAAAAAGGTGTGCAAATGCTTCACAATTAAAAAAAAAAAAAAATCTTGCATTTTTTTGTTTTTGTCTTCAGTGTTTGACTATGAAACTGTCATAACAATGGAACTAGTGGTGCAGCAGTAAAACTGCTAGCACATTTGCAAAGCTAAGCAGGGTCTGGTATGGTTTCAAATTGGATGGGGAACTGTGTGTTGAGATTCCTGCATTGCAGGCGATTAGACTAGATGATGACCCTTGGAGTTCCTTCCAATTCTACTATTCTGTGTTTCTATAAAAGTATTAAACTATGTCTTGCTCATCTTGTTACAAAAAAGTATGATAACTCTTTATTTAGGAAATAAGAGCTTGATAATTTGATATGGAAATTGGTATAGAGATGATGGATTCTAACTTTCCTTCGCTGTTGCTATGACTTTCATCTCTGTTATTTCTTTAACACCTGCCGTATCTACAGAGCACTTATCTCAACAAGAATAATATAGAGTTGGACATGGATAATCAAAGTGATTAGGTGACGAGAACAACTTTCATATGAGAAAAAGTTGCATTTAGAGTTTTTTGGTTTAGAAAAGAAGGCAAATGCCATGGTAAACAAAAAAAGTAAAGAAAGTGGCTGTTGAGGTTTTTCTCCCTCCCTCTTGAAACTAGAATCCAGGGTCATCCAATAAAGCTGAATAGTGGAAGATGCAAACAGGAAGCACTAGTTTGCACAACACAATGTTTAACTATGGAATTTGCTACCACACAATGTGGTAATGGCCATCAACTTGAATGGCTTTAAAAGGGACTAGACAGGGAGCTGGGCATGTTTAGCCTGGAGAAGAGGAGGTTAAGGGGTGATATGATAGCCATGTTCAAATATATAAAAGGATGTCACATAGAGGAGGGAGAAAGGTTGTTTTCTGCTGCTCCAGAGAAGCGGACACGGAGCAATGGATCTAAACTACAAGAAAGAAGATTCCACCTAAATATTAGGAAGAACTTCCTGACAGTAAGAGCTGTTTGACAGTGGAATTTGCTGCCAAGGAGTGTGGTGGAGTCTCCTTCTTTGGAGGTCTTTAAGCAGAGGCTTGACAACCATATGTCAGGAGTGCTCTGATGACGTTTCCTGCTTGGCAGGGGGTTGGACTCGATGGCCCTTGTGGTCTCTTCCAACTCTATGATTCTATTAATGGAGGGTAAAACTATCGGTGGCTACAAGTCATGATGGCACATTTTATCTCCAAGATCAGAGGCAGCATGCTTCTGAATACTAGTTGGGGAATAACATCAGGGGAAGTTTATTGCTCCCTTGCCTGCCTGTGAGATTCCCATAGGTCTCTGTTTAGCCCTGTGAGAAACAGATTGCTAGAATGAGTAGGGCTTTTTTCTCATCTATTCTTCTGTGTTGTGTGCTACATAGAAATGGCACATAGCCTTTGGTCGGGATTCTGAGGACATTCACTTGCAGGCAACCAGTAATCAAGTATAGCTGGAAGTAAAGTGGTACCTTGGGTTAAGAACTTAATTCGTTCTGGAGGTCCGCTCTTAACCTGAAACTGTTCTTAACCTGAGGTACCACTTTAGCTAATGGAGCCTCCCACTGCCGCCACACAATTTCTGTTCTTATCCTGAAGCAAAGTTCTTAACTTGAGGTACTATTTCTGGGTTAGCGGAGTGTGTAACCTGAAGCATCTGTAACCCGAGTTACCACTGTACAATGTTAGGAAATGGTGTGGTGGGGGTGGAACGAAGAAGACCTACAATGATAAAAAATAATAATAACATTTTCCATGCAACTAACAAATAAGAGTATTCTGTTACTGCCATATATTTTACTAATAAATGTAAGCAGTATGTGGAAATTAGGTTTCCAATGTTACTACAGTATTCGGTATTTTATCTTCTCATTTCTCAGTATAATTTAAGTCTTTGTTGAATTAACTTAACTAACCACTGAGGCTATCACACATACTAGCTGTTGATCTCACCTCTTTAAAATTACTTAACCTGTGCTTTGCTTCTTGTTCTGTCTTGACTTTGCCAGAAAAATCGAGTTGAGCAACAACTTCACGAGCATTTGCAAGATGCTATGTCATTCTTAAAGGATGTCTGTGAGGTACTATTTCTCTTTAGATGGTGCCTTTTTATTTTTCCAGTTAACACTACTTACAGATTCTTTCCTAAAGTAGCAGTAAATACCATATAGTATAGTATGGTAATCTTTGCCAACCAGCTGCCCTTCAGATATTTTGGACTAGAACTCCTACCAGTCCTAGCCATCTTGGGGAATTGGTGCTCCAAAACATGTGGAGGGTGCTAGTTTGGTGAAAGCTGTAGATAACACATTTCCTTCAACCATTTTGTTATGTCACTTCGTAGAGAGTTTCCAAGGTTAAGCTGATTTTTGTCTACTCTGTTTAAATAAACAATAAGCCTAAGTTAAGGACAGTAAAACGCCATAGTTGGTGCAGTGGCTAGAGTGTTGGTTTTCGATGCAGAAAATCTAGATTCAAAATCCCCACACTGCCACAGAATTCACTTAGCCTAATGCAAGCTATTATTTCAGCCTCACCTACTTTACAGAATTGTTTTGAAATACTGTTCTGAGCTCTTTGGGAAAGTGACAGCTTGAAATAAGAAATACAAACTTCCTTTAAAAAAAGGGGGGGGGAGAAATCCAAATTTCCTTTTGGTATGTAAATTGTATTTGGATTGAGCTCAGATTAATTTCTAAAATGTTTGCTTTATCATAGCTATCAAATGAGGTGGGTTTTAGGGCTAAAGGATTGTGAGTTGTCTTAAGGACGCTTTTTGATCTTTGTGGCTTAGTTGGGAGGGAGTTTGTAGGGTGGATTGGATTTGTACCTGGGTCTTCAGTATTTTATCTGCTCCACCAGTCATTTGCTGACTAAAAGGCCAACATTTGACTGAAAAGGCCAACATTTCATTTCAGCAAAACTATGCAGCAATTTTATTTTTAAATCCAAATTGAGATTTTGACATTTTTTGCTGGTTTTTCTTTCTTCAAGTTGCATCCTAAAATATCAAATAGCATTAATCTTACAAATAACCGAATGTTGAAAAACATCCTTTTCTTTTTTTAGACAGAAGTAATTCCACATCCTCTCCGATCAGCTACCTGCCCCCACTACCCACCTATTTGTTTATAGTGCTGCTTAGCTGCGTTTGAAATCCTTTTGAT
Source organism: Podarcis erhardii (assembly GCF_964252035.2). Classification (NCBI taxonomy): domain Eukaryota; kingdom Metazoa; phylum Chordata; class Lepidosauria; order Squamata; family Lacertidae; genus Podarcis; species Podarcis erhardii. Next base: position 6,605,455 of record NC_138503.1, on the reverse strand, counting down.
ATTGCATTTCACTTGCCTTTCATGTCTTCCATTGTAGAAAGCATGACAGTATATAATGGGTTTAGCAGATGTGTACAATAAATGACCTTTGTGCTCCTTCTGAATCCTAACAGCAGTCCCGGATGGAGGATCGCTTGGACAGACTCGATGATGCCATCAATGTGCTGAGGAGCCATGCGGTGGGGCCTTCAACGAGCCTGCCGAGCGCCCATGGAGAGATACATAGTTTACTGGGATCTTCCCACAATGGGCCAGTTAGTAGTTTGAACTCAAATTATGGAGCATCCAGCCTTGTAACCACCAGTCGGCAAGCCTCAATAGTAAGTAGCTATTTAATCTACTGAATGTGTTAAACGGACTGACTCTTGATTTAATTTTTAGTAGAACTGAAGCTTGAAGATTTGATGCTATGCATCAGTAACATCTGTCAGAAACCAAACTAGTGATAGTGATTGTGGAAGAAGAAATGGCAGCCTGATGCATCTGCTGGTAGTTCCCATTTGGAAGGAATGTAGAGTGTGGGGAAGGGAGGGCAGAAAGAGGGGAACAGCTAAAGTGGTTCGCCTGGTGAACGCTCTGTAAAATCCTGCTGCTTTGACCGATACAGAAACCGGAGACTTTTGCTAATAGTACTTGAGCTTATACATATGATTTTTCCAGATGTTTAATAATTGGCAGGCCATGTTCTGCTTGAAGTAGCAAACATGGAGATTGAACTGGGAAAGCAGTCAAGGAGGATGGAATTGGTCTCAAGTGTTCTGGGTTGGAAAAATGGTTATAAAATGCAACCAACTTCTAGTAACAGATGCTGGCAAACAAGCCTGGAAAGAAGCTGCTGGTATGTGAAACCAGGTTGTGCCCAAACTCAGAATGTAAATGTAATGACTTTGAGCACAGCTGTAGTTTATGTAACAATGGGAAGGCAAAGTCCTTAGACTAATCTTCTCCCTCATCCCCAGAAGAGAGAAATATCTCACTGTCATTAATACATATATGAATCATTCTACATAAATGGATTTAAGACAGCCATGAATCAGAGTGAGACGCTGAAATCATTGTGTAAAAAAATGATATCGCAGATTTACTTCTGTTCATTTCTCCCCTCAAACAGTTTAGGTTGGCTTGTTTACAGCCTGGTTTTCAAAGCTGCTGGCTATTCTGAGAATGTTTCCTTTTAAACAGGTTCACAGCTGGGTATTTCTTAATGAAGGCAGGATTTCACCTCCCATCAAAGTAGTTGGTGAAGGGGTACAATATATAAAACAAAGTGACTTTCACTTCCATTTATATCAATACTATTAAGCATCAAGGAGACTAGTTTGTTTCCTGTTAAACTCCCCCCCCCCCCCAGTGGCATGTTTGGCTTCAGGCATTCATATAATTTCATGATAGACATTATCAGCAGGCTAAGTTTATGATTCTAGAGTTGGAAATTTATGATTCTATAGTTGGAAGGGCCCCTGAGGATCATCTAGTCCAACCCCTTGTGATGCAGAAATCTCAACAAAAGCATCTTTGGCAGATGGCCATGGCAGACCATTCCACTGTCAGAACAGCTCTTACTGTCAGAAACTTACACATCAACACTGGTTTCCTTAGATGCCTCCCAATATTCTTTCTTGTTGGAATTGTCTGCATTTGGGCCTTCAATATTTCAACTTGAAGAAGCTCCCATCCATTTTGGACTCTCTTTTCTGACCATGGGCTCTCATCCAGTAGTTCCTTAAGCTTTTGAAATTGGGCCTTCTTGAAGTCCAGAGTGCGTGCAACTACACTCAGCTTTTCCTTGCCTCTGTATCATGAAACCCAGGAGGACATGATCACTTCCTCTCAAGTTTCCCAGTACAGTGGTACCTTGGTTTATGAACTTAATCTGTTCCGGAAGTCCATTCTTAAACCAAAACGGTTCTTAAACTGAGGCGTGCTTTCCCTAATGAGGCCTCCCGCCGCTGGTGCCCTCCCACCGTTTGGATTCCGTTCTTAGACCGAGGTAGAGTTCTCAAACCGGGACACTATTTCCAGTTTTGCAGAGTTTGTTAACCGAATCGTTCTTAAACCGGACTGTTCTTAAAGCAAGGTACCACTGTACTTCCATTTTGTTGAATAGTTCCTCGTTGGTGAGGACCAGGTCCAAGATAGATGATTCCTTTGTTGCTTCTTCCACCTTCTGGGAAATGAAATTGATAGCAAGGCAATGGGGGAATTTGTCAGTCCTTACATTCTTGGCAGTGTTTGAGTTCCAACAATATCGGGGAAGTTGAAGTCTACCATGACCACTGTATTTCTCCTTTTCAAATGTTTGGTAATCTGCTCTAGAAAGGCATCATCCAAGACTTGAGTCTGGCTTGGCGGTCTATAGCAGACACCCACAGTAAGGTCACTGTTGTTTCTCTCTCCTACAGTTTTTACCCATATTCTCTCAATCTGCTTTCCATGCTCCAGGTCATGGATCTATTCACAAGTGTACACATCCTGTACATATAATGCCATTCCTCCCTCCTTCCTGTATGATTGCCTTGAAACTAGAATGCCTTTGTTATTCATGCATTTTGGTGCAGAGAGAAGCTATAATGAAGAAGGAAATAAAGTGGGGGGGGGCCGAACCAAACACTTCACACTGGAAAAGTAGGTTAAATGGGGGACTTGGTTTTGAGTTTATGAAACTCACTGACCAGGCTTATATGGGAAGTAAAAGACTGTTCTTAATCTTATGCAAGGCTCTGGGTATATTCTCGCCTTCCACTTTGCCCCTCTCTGCATATATCCTAAGAGTTTGTTTCTTCTGGTACCCCTAACTGGATTCCTTTTTGTTTCTATTGGTCCATGTTGTCCTGGCCATTTGTAGAAAGGATATTGAGATTTTCTGGAACTCAGCCACTGTGTATCCATTCATTGCAGATGTGCTCTGGTGGAACAAACTAACCACTGAAATACAGAAGAAGAGAGAGAAGCTGCATTTGTTGTGGTCAGCAAAGAGCAAAATGTCAAACTCTGATATTCTTGTGGATATCAGGCTTCTTACCCTTGACAATTAAATTTTAATACTCTTCTAACTTGATCTTCTTGGACTGCTACCAAAGTCCTAATTCGGATGATTTTTGTTTTTGTGTAATTCTTATAAAAGGTATCTTTGTGGAGTACCGTATTTTTCACTCTATAAGATGCACCAGACCACAAGATGCACCTAGTTTTTGGAGGAAGAAAACAAGAAAAAAAATATTCTGAATCTCAGAAGCCAGAACAGCAAGAGGGATCGCTGCGCAGCGAAAGCAGCAATCTCTTCCTGTTCTGGCTTCTGGGATAGCTGCACAGCCTGCATTTGCTCCATAAGACGCACACACATTTCCCCTTACTTTTTAGGAGGGAAAAAGTGAGTCTTATAGAGCAAAAAATATGGTAAGTGTTTGCCAAATTCGCAAACACTTTGCATCCCTCTTCTGTGGTGTTTGGGCATCATGGCTGCAACCTGCATCCTTCAATCTGCACACAGTGCTTAGTGATGCTGTTTGTTCAGCTTGTTTCTTTCTGTTATTTTCTCTTTCCTATTCCCTTGCATGGTTCTGTTTTTGTGTTTTGATTTTTAGGGTTGAGGAGTTATTTCTGCTCTGCCAGATTGATCTGGAGGGGCAAGATGACTCCTCCCCCTGGAAGAGGCAAAAGATTCTTAGGTCCCTGCCTATCAAATCCAGTAGGAAGTGGCATACTCAAGATAAAATGTCTTCCAACCTAATCTGCAAATAGAAATAGTAAGAACCAATTTCATTTTTTTGAACTACATATTCGGTGTAGAGATTGTGATTTATGTAGAAGATGCAGTCATGGTCTGTGTGTATCACTGGAAACTTGTCCTGAATCCCCATTTAATTCAGAAATGATGGGCTCTACATCATAGGTACTAAGGGAGAAACAGACTGGTGGGTCTGGTATAGGATTGTCTTCAGTGGTGAGATAGAAAATGTGCTCAGATTTGTTGGGCTGGCTGACTAGTGCAAGTAGACATGCTAATATTGGTGAACATTACGAGTATAGCTCTTAATCAAATATAACATTATGAAAGTAATAATGTTATAAGGCCAAACCTCCTTACCCCTCTCATCACCTCTGAAGCACCAGGGAGGAAGAGCTAAGGTTTTCTCATTCTAGCTTGCTCTCTAAGAAGAAACTGTGGAGGGTTCACCAGTCGGATATGGAGGCATCATGCACAGCTGAGCAGTCTGAATCCCTTGGCCTGAGTGAAGGATGGGTGCCTAGTAGTTTCTTCTCCATATAATTTTTGTTGATGGAATTCTGACTGCTCTCAGTCGATAGAATGCATAGGACAAAGCCTTCTATGCTGGCTGGGTCTGAAAGGAGTTGCAGTTCTAAACATCTGGAGAACACTAGGTTGGGGAAGATCATGTATGTTGACTGAAGCACTGATGAAGTAGGAAAGTTTGCCCTTCTGAGTAAATCTTGGCCAAAAAAAGTTCATTAAGATTTAGCAATATATTTTGGACATCCCATTGCAGCTCATTTTAACTTCTTAACTCTTAGAAAAAATAATTAAATTTCCTTGAAAATGTCCTTGGCAGAAGAAACAAGGAAATGAGTAATGTAAGTCTTATTTTTTATGACTTGCATAACCAGACATGGTTTTATTGTAACACTTGCTTAAGTTTTCTGCCAGCTTTAAAAAAACCATTTCCTGTATCTCTGCTTAATTGTTGTTTTGGTGTGTTCTGTTGTGCTGGCTGTTACACTTTCCCTGCTCTTTACTCAATGAACATTTTAAATCTTAAAAGCAACCCACCATTTTGCCTTCTATTTCATGTTTGGAAGCCTACATTACTGTTAGATTCCATTGTGCTTTTTGGGAGAAGCCTGGCATTGGCATGAACTGCAATAACTTTAAGCTAAAGTAGGGAGCCGAGTCCTTCACTAGTTCTCTTGCCAGACATGTTGAGCACTTTCAAGTAAGTTGGCTGTCTCTCTATTCTTTGACGTATTTCCTTTTGTACTCGGTACTCAGTAACAAGTTAAAGAGTCCTATTTTGCAAGCTGCTTGTACATGCTGTACTTTTCTCGGTCCGCTGCAAGAAATGTATAGTGCAGGGGTTGCCAGTGCAGCACCTACAGGTGCTAGCGCTCCTGCTGGTGTTTAGTGTCGCACCTGATAAGGTTTCAGTAAACATCCCCTCAAAAATCTGTGATGCATGGGAGACTGTTGGTTCTTTATGCTTGATCCTTGTGTTCATAGGCTTGGCTTTGCCTACATGGAAATGCCCCCTCAAATGGGTCCTCGTTTTGTTGGATGCCAGGATTTTTTTCAGCAGGGGAGTTGTCCTTTGCTCTCTCTTTTTGTCACCTTGATCAGATGTGAAACCTACTGGTTTCAGTGTCAGTTACTTTAGGACTGCTACCTTAGAGTGAGAGTTGAGTACAGTGGTGCCCCGCAAGACGAATGCCTCGCAAGACGAAAAACTCCCTAGACGAAAGAGTTTTCCGTTTTTTGAGGTGCTTCGCAAGACGAATTTCCCTATGGGCTTGCTTTGCAAGACGAAACGTCTTGCGAGTTCTTGCGAGTTTGTTTCCTTTTTCTTAAAGCCGCTAATAGCCGTGCTTCGCAAGACGAAAAAACCGCAAGACGAAGAGACTCGCGGAACGGATTAATTTCGTCTTGCGAGGCACCACTGTAATCCAGACTAAGTTTGCTCTAAACTATGGCTTAGTGTGATGTCTAAACACTGCCAATATTGTTGCAAAGTTAACATTCTGGCCAGGTTTTGAAATTCCAGAAATTAATATTTCCTGAAGTATCTTATTAAGAAAGTTACTGTTTGAATTCAGTTGATGATCTAATGGGGTTTAGTTCATCAACCTGAGAACTCATTTAAGTTGATTTGATATTGTACTTGGTTAACATGCCTGGGTGGTTCAGTTGGTTAGAGCATGGTGCTAAGAATGCCAAGCTTGCAAGTTTGATCCCCGTATGGGACAGCTGCATATTCCTGCATTGCAGGGGGCTGGACTAGATGATCCTTAGCACCCCTTCCAACTCTACAATTCTATGATTCTATTCCTTACATTGCTGTGTAATGACATTCCTGGCAAAATATTTAATCTAAATTATTTTCTTGAGTCCCCTATCATATGTTCCTAGAAGTTCATCTTCACTTTCAAAGTTTCAAGACTGTTTTCTGAATCTAACATTTGATCTGTCTGTCATTGTTGGATTAGTCTTAGATTTTAACATTATCAAGAATCTGGTAGCTGTTAGGTTTGGACATTGCTTGAAGAATAAAAAATTAATAATATTCTGTAGCTACTTTGCCCGTAAGACATTTCATGATTAGCAGCTTGAATGTTATTTGGATTTGAGCATAACTAGAATAAAGATATACCAAACTTCTAGGGCAGAATTTAACAAAGTTTTATTTTTAACCCTCCACCCCCGGAGAGTTTCACACTTTCTTCATATAGAAACTTGTTTGTATTTCTATTTCTATCTGGTGACTATTGATATTATTGTGAAACTTTACACTAACCTGAGGCACGGTTCTATGTTAAAAGGAAAATAAGAGAATCTAGAAAATGTTTGACTAGTATGCATCTGTCTTTGTGGAAGAATCTTGCATTTGGAAAGTAAAACAACAAATCAGGATGAATTGGAGTTCACAGGAAACAGTAAATTAAAGCATGAACTTGCATAAGGGTATTTATCTCTGTCTCAGTAAAACCCACACTAAATGTTAAAGAGAAAAGCTGCATTAATTACTCAAGAGGGATTCAAAGCTCAGCAGTTTACTAGGCTTGAAGGATTTATTGAAAAGCAGGGGTTCTCATGTGTAACTGTGGGCAATAAACCTATTTAATTAAAGGCTTAATCTTTTAGCTGCTGTTCTCTGCTATTTATTCCTATAAAAAAAAGCTTCATCTCTATAGTAGTGCTTGATTGCTTGCCCCCCTTTCAGGTTTGCATTTGTTGTTCCTTCTCCCATGAATACGTGTGTTAAAGGGGGGAGGGGGATGACCTTTGACCTGCCAAACTTATTAGCATAGGCCTTCCAGTGCCAGCAACCAAGGGTTCATTGTGAAGCATGTCATCAATCCTGGCAGCAAATCAGCAAAAAATGTATGATATTGACACTGATGCTGCAAGAAGGGATCTCTCATGAGGGGGGAGGAGACAAACTCTTACAACCCAACTCTCAACCCTTGAGATATGTTACAACCTTTAGAAGACCTCTGAAGGCAGCCCTGTATCGGGAAGTGCTTAATATTTAATGCTTTTAATGTTTAATTATGCTTTTGTATATGCTGGAAGCTGCTTAGAATGGCCGGGACAACCCCATCAGATGGGTGGGGTACAAATAATAAAATGTTTGTTGTTGCAAGGCCAGGTTGCTCACCGGAGCGAGATGGTTTGAGCATATTACACCAATCCTGGTCGACTGCACTGGCTCCCAATTATTTTCCGGGCCCAATTCAGAGTGCTGGTTTTGACCTATAAAGCCTTAAACTGCTCAGGACCGCAATACCTCAAGGACCGCCTCTTTCCATATGAACCTCCCTGAACCCTGAGATCATCTTCTGAGGCTCTTCTTTGCATGCCTCCTCCAAGAGAGATTCAGAGGCTGGCAACACAGGAACGGGCCTTTTTGGCAGTGGCTCCCCGTCTGTGGAATGCTCTCCCCAGGGAGGTTCGCCTGGAGCCTTCATTATACACCTTTATGCATTAGGCAAAAACATTCCTCTTTAACTAGGCCTTTGGTTTATTTGATTGACATCCTATGCCCTTTTAAAACGTGTTTGGGGGGTTGTTGGGTGGTGGTTGTTTTTATTTTGATTATGTACCTTGTGGTTTTATATTCTGAGACCTGCCGATATAGGGCGGTATATAAATTATAAGAATAGGACCTTGGTTGTGTGGTGATATTATTTCCCTTCCCATTTACGGTACTTTTAACTTCACTTCTCTTGAATCTTCTTCAATTAATGGTAGAAGCATTGTGTCATAGGAGGGGAGCCATAACTCTGCATTGGCAGCATGAGCATAAGAACATCTGAAGAGCCTGCTAGATCAGGCTAATGACCCATCTAGTCCAGCTTCCTGTTCTCACAGTAGCCAGCCAAATGCTTGTGGAAAAACTGCAAGGAGGAGTCAAGCACAACAGCACTCTCGGCAATACATTCATCTTTATAGCAGCGATCCGGCCTAACAAGGAAAGCTTCAATTTTGACCAAATTTCTAGATCTTTTTTAACTTCTATCCAACATTTCTCATAGTTATCTTTAAACAAATTCAAATTTTTGGCCGTCATGTTAATCCCTAGGTATTTCACTTTCTTAACCACAGTTAAATCTGTCTCCTTCTGAAACCTTTCTTTTTCCATTGTTGTCAAATTTTTCTCTAAAACCTTAGTTTTTTGCTTGTTCAGTTTAAAACCTGCCACATGACCAAATTCTTGAACCAATTCTAACATCCTTTTCGTACTAGATTCTGGCTCCTGTAATGTCAACACCAAGTCATCTGCAAATGCCTTAAGTTTATATTGTTTGGCTCCGACCTTAATTCCTTGGATCATCTGGTCCCTTCTAATCATGTTCAAAAGCACCTCCAGGACCGAAATAAATAACAATGGAGAGATAGGGCATCCCTGTCGTGTTCCTTTTTCTATTCTAAACTCTTCTGACACCACATTATTAACTATCAATTTTGCTTTTTGTTCTGAATAAATTGCTTCTATGCCATTTTCAAACCCCCGTCCCACTCCCATTCCCTTAAGATTTTTCTTCATAAAATTCCAAGAAATATTGTCAAAGGCCTTCTCCGCGTCAATGAAAATTAAAACTGCTTTTGTTTTAATATTGGTTTGCAATAACTCCAAAATGTCAATAATGTTCCTTGTATTATCAGAAAGATGTCTGCCTGGAAGAAAGCCTGCCTGATCTTTGTGTATCACTTCATTTAAAACTCTCTTTAGTCTGTTAGCCAAAATATCTGCAAAAATTTTATAATCCACATTTAAAAGGGATATGGGACGGTAGTTTTTGAGTTGTGTCTTTTCAGATTCAGATTTTGGTATTAATGTGATAAAAGCTTCTTTCCACGACTCCGGCGCCTTCTTTCCCTCCAAAATCTCGTTGCACACCTCCTTTAATGGTTGAATTAAATAGTCTGTCAGAGTCTTATAATACTTGGAGGTTAGTCCATCCAGTCCTGGAGATTTGCCTAATTGCATATTTTGAATGGCACCTTCAATCTCCTGTTCTGTGATTTTATGATTTAATATTGTCTTATTTTCCTGAGATATTTTTTGTAATCCATTGGTTCTTATAAATTGGTCTATCTCAGTCTCATTCTGTGGCCCCTGAGTGTAAAGTTGTTTGAAGTATCTCTGGAAGCACTTTCTGATCTCCCAGGGATTCTGGATGTTTCTTCCTTCCACCTCAAGATTTGTAACCGTGTTCAACTTCTGTCTTTTTTTCAACTGCCACGCTAGCAGTTTCCCACATTTATTTGCTGATTCAAAAGTCTTTTGTCTCATTTGTTTAATTTTCCACTCAATTTCCTGGTTTATCAATTTCAAATATTGTACTTGGTATAATTTAATTTCTCTCAGAGTTTCCTGTGACTTTGGTTTCGATCTTAATTTTTTCTCTCCTTCTTTTATTTTCTCCAAAATCTTCTCTTTTTTCTCATTTTGAGTTCTCTTTTTTATAGCATTCTGTTGTATCAGAAACCCTCTCATGACCGCTTTACTTGCGTCCCAGATTACTCTTTTTTCCACTGTGGTTCTCAAATTTACTTCAAAATAATCTCTCAAGGTCTTTTGGGCCTTCTTAACTATCTCTTGATCTCTTAATAGGGTGTCATTCATCTTCCATCTGAAGGAACCAGTTAATGTTAACTTCATTTCCAACTTCAAGGCGTTATGGTCGGAGCAGGTTTTGGGGCAGATTTCCACCTTTCTGGTCTTTGGTGCCAGTCCTCTAGTTATCCATATTTGGTCAATTCTAGTCCAGGTCATTTTGGCTTCAGAGAAGAAGGTCCCTTCTCTCCCTAGGGGGTTTTTTGTTCTCCAAATGTCAATCAAGTCCATATTGTCAGTTAAATCAAAGAAAGTTTTAGGTAGTCTGCCGTCTTTTGTAATGTTTTGTCCTTGTGCTTTATCCATATCCGTAGACACCACCCCATTCATATCGCCCATCATAATAATATTGTTGTAGTCCATATGGTCCAACATTGTCTCATGCAACTTCTTGTAAAATTCCGACTTCCCCTCGTTTGGTGCATAAATTCCTAAAATCAAATATTTTTCTCCTTGTATTTGAATTTCAATTGCCACAATTCTTCCTTGTTCATCTTTAAAAAGGAACTTTGGTGATAGGCTCTCTTTTGTGTAGATGACAACCCCTCTCTTCTTCACTTTGTCAGATGAAATAAATTCTTGGCCAAGCCTCTTGTTGATTAAAACCTTCCGGTGGAGCCTAATCACATGCGTTTCCTGTAGGCAAATTAAGTCCAATTGTTCCTTTTTTAAAATATGAAAGATCTTCTTCCTTTTCTGAGGGGAGTTACAACCGTTAATATTCCAGCTTAATAGTTGCAGAGTCATGTTGCAGTATATCTATTCTCCTCCTACTGCTCCCAAAAGTTCTTCTCCTTTTGGCGGTGGTGTCACTTTCTCTTGCACGTCAAGGCCCAAAGGTGTGAGTAATGGTCTCAAAGGATCAAATCTTGAGGCCCCTGGTTCTTTTTCAGTCCCTTTCTGAAGGTCCTTTCCGAAGTTTTGTTTCAAACTTTACAGATTGTGGACAAGATGGACTGTTTCAAGAGGTGGCAAAGAGATATTTCTAAATTTGTCTGGCAGGGCAAAAAGCCCAGAATAAAATTCAAAATATTGACTGATGCTAAAGAGGGGGGTTTGCCCTGCCAGACATGAAGCTGTACTATGAATCAACAGCATTCTGCTGGTTGAAAGACTGGCTACTTCTTGAGAACACTGATATCTTGGATTTGGAAGGGTTTAATAATGCTTTTGGGTGGCATGCATATTTGTGGTACGACAAGGTAAAAGCTAATCGAGCATTCAAAAACCATATTGTCAGGAAAGCTGTGTTTAATGTCTGGATAAGATATAAAGACTTACTGGAAAACAAGACCCCAAGGTGGTTATCACCTATGGAGGCTAAGGCTTTGAAAAAACTCAATATGGAGGCCAAATGGCCGAAATATTGGGAGATACTAGAACAAGACCGAGACACATTGAAATTGCAGAGTTTTGAGAAACTAAAAGATAAAGTGCGAGACTGGTTACACTATTATCAAATTAGGGAGGCCTTTAACGTGGACAAAAAAATAGGCTTCCAGGTGGAAAAATCGAAATTAGAAACAGAATTGTTAGAACCTAAAACTAAGATACTTTCGAGAATGTACAACTTGCTGTTGAAATGGAATACTCAGGATGAAACAGTTAAATCAGCTATGATTAAATGGGCACAGGACATTGGTCATAACATTATGTTTGCAGACTGGGAAAAGTTGTGGACCACCGACATGAAGTTTATGGCATGTAATGCCTTAAGAGAAAATATTATGAAAATGATCTATAGGTGGTACATGACCCCAGTCAAGCTTGCAAAAATTTATCACCTGCCTGACAACAAGTGTTGGAAATGTAAGGAAACTGAAGGAACATTCTTTCACCTTTGGTGGACATGCCCAAAGGTTAAGGCTTTCTGGGAAATGATTTATAATGAACTAAAAAAAGTATTTAAATATACCTTTCCTAAGAAACCAGAGGCCTTCCTTCTGGGCATTGTCGGCCATATGGTGCCAAAGAAAGATAGAACACTTTTTATGTATGCAACAACTGCAGCAAGAATACTCATCGCAAAGCATTGGAAGACACAAGATTTGCCCACTCTGGAAGAATGGCAGATGCAAGTGATAGACTATATGGAGTTGGCAGAAATGACCGGCAGAATTCGAGACCTGGGAGAAGAGTCGGTGGAAGAGGACTGGAAGAAGTTCAAAGAATATCTCCAAAAACATTGCAAAATGTTAGAATGTTAAAGTGATGTTGGATATAAAGATAATATGGCATCAGGGACATAGTAAAAAGAAATATGTAAAAATGTTTTAAGGAAAAAAAAGGGTAAGACCAGAGTAAAATTATGTCGAAACTAAATAAAGGATATAAGGGATTAAGTTATAAAGAATTTGCAAGATTGTATTAAAGAGAAAGGGGAAATAGAAGACATAATAGGTTGGAATGTATAATATTGATTAAGATTTGAAAAAGGGTAAGGAGCTGCTAAATCTGATTGAATAAAGGGGAATGCAGGAAAGGGAGATGTGAGGAAGTCAGGAAAGAGAGTTATGAAGACAAGAATCAAAAAACTAATTTTTCTTTAATTTTTGTTCTTTTTTATTTTTTCTGTTATACACTGTGTTTGTTACGCTGTTGTTTTTTATTGTGTTCTTTTTCTTTGTCTGTTGTTTCTTTTTTGATTGTAATACTTGTTTTACTACATAAAACCATAATAAATATTTATATATATATATAAAAAAAAACAAGCACAACAGCACTCTCCTCTCTTGTGGTTTCCAGCAGCTGGCGTTCAAAAACATTATTGCCTCTCCCTAAGGCAGAGCATAGCCATCATGGCTAGTAGCTACTGTTAGCTTTGTCCTCCATGAATTTATCTAATCCTCTTTTAAAGCCATTTAATTGGGTGACCGTCACTACCTCTTGTTGTGTAAATTCAATAGCAGATTAACTGTGCTGTATGTGAAGAAGTGCCATATTTTTTGCTCTATAAGACTCACTTTTTCCGTCCTAAAAAGTAAGGGGAAATGTGTGTGCGTCTTATGGAGTGAATGCAGGCTGCGCAGCTATCCCAGAAGCCAGAACAGCAAGAGGGATTGCTGCTTTCACTGTGCAGCGATCCCTCTTGCTGTTCTGGCTTCTGAAATTCAGAATATTTTTTTTCTTGTTTCCTCCTCCAAAAACTAGGTGCATCTTGTGGTCTGGTGCGTCTTATAGAGCAAAAAATACGGTACTTTCTTCTGTCCCAAATCTTCCAGTATTCAACTTTATTGAATGTACACAAGTTCTAGTGCTATGCAAGAAGAAAAACTTTTCTTCTTCCTTCTCCATGCCATACATAATTCATAAATGCCTATCATGTAACCACTTATTTGCCTTTTCTCTGTGCTAAAGAGCCCAAATGCTGCCATGTTTCCTCACAGGGAGCTGTTATCCCTTTATCATTTTGTTGCCCTTTTCTGAACATTTCCCAACTACAATATTGTTTTTAGGATGAGGTGACTGCAACTGTACAAAGTATTCCAAATTCAATTCTTTTCTTAACTCTAGCGTGGGATTTGCCTTTTTCACAGCTGCTGCACACTGTTGAGCTATCTACTTTTACTCCAAGGTCTCATTCCTGGTCAGTCACTGCCTGTTCAGATCCCATTATCTTGTTTGTGCAATTATGATTCCCCCCCCCCCCCAATTACATACTTCACTTTACACTTGTTTACATTGAATTTACACTGAATTCCATTTTACTGCCCATTTGGTCAGTTTGGATATGTCCTTTCGGAGCTCTTCACAATCACTTTTTGTTTTATTGTACAATTTAGTATCATCACCAAACATAACCACCTCACTACTCATTCCCCATTCCGCCAGTTGAAGAACCTGTGTCAGCAGTGCTAGGAGCCACTGCCACTGAGAAGGACCTTGGGTTGACTGCTTCTATTGCCTGACTGATTATCTGTGATTGTGCTTCTTTTGTCCTAGGTCAGTGTGCACCGAGAAGACAGTGTCAGCCTCAGTGGCAATCATTCTGGATTGTCCAGTGCTCTTTCTGCTCAGAATTCTGAACTAAACCACAAAGCACAAGAAAGCTACAGAGGTAAGAAAAGTACAGAGGTAAGATGAATTCCAGCTGGATTTTTCCTAACCCAGGACTCTGGGTAACTAGTCCATCTAAGCAAACCTGCCTGTATTTAATTGTCCCTTCATGAACGAGAAATATACTGTAGCTGGAGGAATCTTTGTGATATGCAGTAAAATTCTTCATGTAAACCCCACTGATTCCTCTCCCTAAAAACTTGTATTTGGGTTGCTGTTTGTTGTGATCCCAGGCATGCTTTGGCAATGTTTGTATACCTGTCTTAAACAGTGATGGGAAACATTTTTGTCCCGTAAGCCAGATCTTGTATCTTCTCCCCACTCCACCTGTGCAGGCCATCTTTGACAAGTAGACAGGACCTGTCAAAGCATAACCCTTGTGCAGAGTTTACTAAGCATCCAGCAACCAGCTGATTGTTGGGTGCTTCAGAATTGCTGCACAAGGGGCTTTGCAAACCCTCTAGTTCAGAGCTTTCCAAACTTTTCATGTTGGTGACACTTTTAGACATGCTTCATTTCGCGCACAGTGATTCAGTTTTAGTAGCAAACCGGAGGTTAAACTAACCCCTTATAAGAGCATTCACCTCACATTGCAGCCGACACACTAACAGGTCACGACATACAGTTTGGAAAGCTCTGCTCTAGTTGGTGTTTGGGCAGTGCTGAGCACAATAATTGCAAAGTACTTTGCACATACTTCTCAATCAGTAATAAGCCTAACAACCAGCTGATTGTGGGATGCCTCTTTTAACCCCACCACTACCTGCTCCACACCTGACATCCTATATGATATCAGGTGTAGGGCACATGGAAATGGCTTGGCCAAAATGACCTTGGGGGCCAAATGGGGAGTTTAGTTAGGTTAAATTTGATGTGCATGCTGGAAGTTCCCCACTTCTGCTTAAGTGTGTGTGTGTGTGCGTGTGTGCGTGCACACACACACAGCCATGTGGATGCAAGTTAGTAAATTAATGTAGCATATCCCATAATAGTTGTCTGTCTTTCATTCCAAACTGCATGTGTCATCCTATCTACTAAATTTTTAAAGAAGGGGATTAAATCTGCACAATCACTTTTGGAGATAGTTTTCCACCTGCAGAAGTGGTTCCCTATAAACTGAAATGGACTTGTGTAGCACTTCCTGTTCTTAAAAATGATGTTTATACAGTAACAAGCTGAACTGATATCCCAGCCTTGGCAGAACACACCACCCATTCATAGCAGGTACCTTTAAGAGCACTTTCAGTTCTCAGCTGAAACAAGCTAAGGCATGAGAAGTTTTGCTGGCCTGAATGGATGGATTCCCTCCTTTTTTCCTTTAGGTCACATAGTAAAATGAGCAGTACCACAGATGGCTTCTTTGAGTAGGTCTTATGCACAGAGGGAGTAGAATGTGTCATTTTCTGGACCAGTTGGAACTTACAGCCACAGTGCACAAAGACTGCCCATTCTGGTCCCTGATTTATTCATATGGTGTTTGCCAACAATTCTCCAAATGGTCTCTTAAAATAATATTTCTTTGAATGGCATCTTATAAATCCAAAGCACAGTGATTTGGGTTGTGGGTCCTGAAAAGAATGATGGTCTGTGTGCTTGGTCAACACCAAGAGTCGTTACTCTTACAGCTAATAAGATCTCTGCCTGTCCCCACCCTACCCGCTGCCCCATATCATGTAAATACTGAATAATTTCTTACCCTTTGCCTTTCAACCTGCAGTAATCATTTATTAGGTACATCACAGAAAACTTTTATTCTCTCAACATTTCTCATAGACAGTAGGGCACTATGGAGAGGTTATATCCCCTCAAGGATCACTTAACACGAGTCTGCTGCAGGAGGCGGTGCATATGGACCTGTGCCATGTATTTCAGGTTCTCAAGAGTAGGAATATGGGGAAATGAGAACCATTCACGTTGCACTGAAAAGGGTTTGGGATGAGAGCCACACTTAGTTCCACTTGAGACATGCACACAATGCTCGCAGGGCAAGGCGACTGGAATCTGGAAGAGTTCCTTCCTTCCCCTCCCAAAGCAATTTGTTTTTGTCTTTGCAGGGAGAATTATTTTTGCCCAGGGCTTTACATGATCACTTATTTGAAGCCCAAACAGGTGCAAGACAGAAGTATCCAGCAGAGTTCCCAGAGGCTCTTTTTCTCACTTCAGAATTGTTGTGAACTGGTCCTGGTCTTTTGTGACACTTGCTGAAATAAGCACGGTCTTAAATTTCTTCTCTTCTGGCATGGACCTCTAATTTATTGTAGACATCAATTACATTTCAAAGGTTTTCTGGAATTGTGAGAGATTCTTAACTGAAAACTTCAAGTTTTGGGGGGTTTTTTATCAAAAAAAAAGTCTAATGGGTGACATGTTGAGCAGCCAATAAAAGCATCAGTGTTGGAGTTCAAGTGAAAAAGCAAACTGTTTTTTTTTATCTGTCATATTAAATTACATCATCTTCCCCACAAAACCCAAATGCACCCAACCCATCAAGTAGCTATTTCAGACAGCTAATGGACTCAACATTAGAGCCTCCCACACTGTCACCTTGAAACACTTATGTTTAGTTTGGAGCAAAAGAAGGGAGGGGTTTCTAATACTACCTTATGACCTTCCTCCTGAGCTTAGTTCCTTTTTCAACATTTTCCTATGTCTTCTCTATCTGGGTGGGAGCCACTTGCTACCCATTTTCTTAATCCAGGTTGTCTTTGGACAAACATAAGGGAGGTGGTGGTTTTCTTATTGCCTGATCTTATTTCTTATTACTCTGTTGTGTTTGCATGCAGTGCTGTCATCTGGGTTGCCGAACCACTCCGTAGCATTAGGTCCGGCTGAGATCAAGTCAGAGCACAAGGAGAAAGATGAAAACACACATGAACCTGCCTCCTCTGATGATATGAAATCTGATGATGAGTCCTCCCAAAAGGATATCAAAATCTCATCAAGAGGAAGAACAAGGTATAGCAGCCCACTCCTCAGAGGTCAGGTTCTCTGTCAGTACCCTCTGCCTGGGGTGAGAAAAAGTCTTAGAGTGATTTGGGGGACATAATCAAAAAGAGCATATATGATTTCAGGTGTCAGTTCAGTGTACAAATAATGGAAAGTTCAATATGGAAGTTTTTCCCCAGTGTCTTCTAAGGCTCAGTAGTTCATGCAAACTGTTATTGACCCCTCAGAATAAGGTCCACTATTTCTGGTACACCACAAAGGATGACAGGCACTTCACATGGAGAAGTGGGCAGCTTTTCAAGTCAGGAGTGAGTTGCCAGGTGTAGGTATTTTTTGCTCTTCCTGATAAGCTGTTATTCTTAAGTAAGCTCTGAGTCTTTATTGTGTATACCTTCCATCCTGAACTGTTCATGTGAGCTGTGTGGACCTCTGAAAGATCTGTTTCTGGTTTGGAGGAAATGACTAGTAAGGCAAAAAGAAGGATCACTTCAGCAAATTCACCTTGGCAGCAGTAATTTCTCTTGTTAATTACTTTGGGGTGAATTTGCTCACAACATGCTTGCATAAACTAAGAGCCAGGTGCTCACAGATCTCAACTCTGGCAACATTTTTGGAACACTGTCTTCAGGTTGCCATAACCTCACTGACAGGCTACACTATTCATGCAAATGTTCTACTTGTGTGAGAGATAGGTTGGCCAAAAGTAGCAAAAGCGGAGTGGGGAGTGGGGTTAGAGTGAGAAATTAGGGCTCATTGTTCTGGTTTGCAGAGGCCAATTCCTTGCATGGAAGACACTTGAAAAGGAGGAATGCAGGCAGCAGTAAAAAGTTCTGTGATACGATATGAACAGTAATGATTGCCAGGTGCTTACTCCAGGCACTTTACCTGCTTGTGTTTCAACAGCAGCACTAATGAAGATGAGGACTTAAATCCGGAACAAAAGCTGGAGCGGGAGCGAGAGAGGCGGATGGCCAACAACGCTCGTGAGCGCTTGCGGGTCCGAGATATTAACGAAGCATTCAAAGAGCTGGGCCGGATGTGTCAACTTCATCTGAAGAGTGAGAAACCTCAGACCAAGCTGCTTATTCTTCACCAGGCTGTGGCAGTCATCCTCAGTCTCGAGCAGCAAGTCAGAGGTGAGCTTGGCTGGGTGGAGCATCTTTCTCTTCTTTCCCTCTTTGTCCCAGTTTTTGTGTTGCCTTCTTCATCCAAGTTTGAATGTCATTCATTAAGCCATGTTCTAATTTGCATCTAAGAGGGATAGGGATGAAGAAGGAGGGCAGGCAGGCCATGTTGCCTTGTGGGCAAGAGGTGGCAGTGGCAGGACTTTGAGAGGCCTTTCTGCTGCACAGTGCTGTGTGAAGTGGGTGTGGTGCACTCAGGATTCACCACCTATCCATTCATGCTGGGTGGTGCAATTCCACAGTATCATGGGTGGGTGCCAGCTCGGTTGTGTATAAACTTAGGATGGCCAGACCTAACCCTTTTTGAGTTCCAGCATATTTAATGGGAAAGCTGAGCATGTATAACTTGTAAGAATTCCTTTTCTCAGTAAGATTCAACATAAACCTGGGAACACAGAGAGATTTTATTGCTTTTTAACAAACGGGTCCAGGCTGTTGTATCTGCTTCTCTCGCAAACCCCACCCCGTCACCCAGAAATATCACAGAGGCAAGAAAATGCCCATGTATCACATACTGCTTAATATTGTTGTAAACCGCTTAGAGATTTCTTTAACAATGAAGTGGTATATAAATTTTTAAAATAAATAAATCACAGTTCAGCACAGGCATCTGGACCCTCTGGGGTTGGCATGGTGCTGCTTGGGACAGAGCACAGTAACTTTAAGCCAAGGCCAGCAGCCCCCTGTCTCAGTTCCCCTTCTCTATAAGCATGTGGTAGCATTTTATCAGTTATGATTGGGGCTCTTTTTCAGGAAAAAGGGGGTAAAGTGCCATGCCGGGGGGTGGGGGAGCATGTATTTTCTTCTCTATTAGTGTTATACTATTTATGTACTGTGTGTTTTGTATAATTGTTTTGCTTTTATAATTCAATTTATGTTTACCATAAAGTCTTTGTAGGCCTATTTGTGATTTTTTAGGTTTGTGTACCTCATTCTTCCTTCAAACTGTGTGCTAGGGCTTCAACAGGCACTTGCCATGCAGTCACTCTGTGGTGATTTTCTGTCTGGGCTTATTTCACTGTTACTGCAGGCATGAAATCAGTAAACGTAAGTTAACATAAGGTCAGTTCTTATTCCCAGGCAGGAGTGGCTGGCAGAACAGGGTGGGGCAGCATTGCTGACCTGGCTGCCCAATGCAGAGGTCACTGCTGGTAATCTGGGGGGGGGGGGGCGAGGTGCAGAACACGGCCCCAGGATTATCTGATTGGCTCTGCAGCTCTGCCCCCACAACACCGACCTCTCTGCTCCCTTAGCTCCTGGCAGCAACCTCCATGTTGGGAAGGCAGGTGAGCAGCACTGCTGTGCCAGCCACCACCATTCCCATGATGCAGGCAGGCAATTTGAGATTTTGATCTACTTGCCCAAGGCAGGCTAGGAGCTTCATGACTGAACTGAGAATTTAAGCTTGCTCCCTCAGGTCCAAGTCCTCCCTAACCTCTGGGTGTTTGGCTATATCTACAAATTGAAATACTAAAGCTGAATAAAGAAAGCAAAGGATAGATGCAACTGAAAATACATTGATAATCTTCGCTAATGATCATGAATTCAGCTTATGTGGTGTTTGCAGTGCGGGTTCATAGGAGGAGGATCCACTGCGTGCCTGGAGCTCTGTGCAAGGAAGGGCTGTCCCCTTGTCTTCCATGTCAGGAATGTTCCTGCTGAGCTCTGTGTGCACACCAGTGCCCTGAGTGCTTTAAATCCTAACCATAGGCGATAATTTTTTATTTAAATTACATTCTGTCAAGTCCATTTATCATAATCCTTATGGGGTTTGCCTGACTTTGAGGGGGCACCAGCTGCCACTGGAAGCAGAGTTAACCCTTAGCAACAAATCCATATCCATGTCAACCTTGAAAAGTCCTCTCTTGAGGTTGGGTTATAAAATAAGCACAGTTCTTTATAATCACATTCTCCTGTCGAACTGGAGCGACTGTTGACCTCTCGTATGCAACTCCTTTTATATCTGTGTCAAAGAAATGATGAAACGGACATCAGAGCCACACCATCTCCCACTAAAGAGGATGTGTCTCTCCCTCCCTTGTTTATTTCTCCCTGTGGGCCGCCTGGACACAGCTGTGTTTTGTATTGTGCTTTCTCATCTGATGCATTTCCAGGGTGTACATATAAATGTCTTCGAGATGCAGAAGGTGTCAACATTAATATCTGCTCAGTGGTCTAAATCACCAAGTGACATCTCATCTGTTCTGTTGCTTATGCCAGCAACTTGGGCCTCATTTTGTATTCTTTTTTTCTGTTACGTTGTAAGAAAACAAGGATGAGAGTGTTTATCTTGGAAGTGACGGAATTAACAGCTGAACATGGAAATGGAATATTCAATAGCAGTATTTTTATCAATGCTTAGATCAGGCTTCCCCAACCTGGTGCCCTCCAGATGAACCACACAGCTGTGCTGGTTGGGATTTGTGGAAGTTGTAGTCTCAAACATATTTGAGGGCACAAAGTTGAGGATGGCCGACTTGAATGAACAGGTGAATGGAATCCTTAGCAGATTTGTAAATGGGAAATGAAACTGGGAGGAGTCCATTATATCTCAGAAAACAGGAATCGCCTAGCCTATCAGCTAAGATCAAGTGTAGAAAACAGTCATGATCTTGACAAAATGGAAATCTGAGCCAAAACTAACAAAATGAAATTCAACAGAACCAAATGCAAACTTCTGCATTTAGACAAAAATCAATAAAATACACAGATATATAGATTGGAGAATATATTGACACTGGTATATCTGAAAGGGTTATTGGGGTTTTAATCAATCACAAGCTACACATGAGTCAGTAGTGTGATACAAATGCAAAAAAAACTAATGTGAATTTAAGCTTCATTAGCAAAACCATAAAATATATAATCGAAATAAAAACAACAACCCAGTAACCCATCACAATGTCTCCATTGTGTTTTGGAGTATCTTTTGAAAAATGTTTAACATGGTGTTGTTTGTTTTATTAATTTTTTTAAATAAAGTTTTAAAAGTTTTTAGTTGTGGATTATACTGCCTCAGGGACCTGCTGAAACCATATTTGGGGTGTAAATGTGAAAAACAGTAAATCAACATGGTCCTTTTGTTTTGAATCATGAGTTTCCACACCAGAATCAGATGCCACTAGGAATGTGCAGGGCTTCTGTGGAAACCTCCCAGGCTATCTCTGAACTCTTGGTGGACTGCTGGTTCTCTATCTGGTGGGGGCTGAGTACAACAAATAAACAGATTTTTTACTTTTGAAACTGTTGTTTTGTGCAAAATTGGTGAATCATAAAACAATGTATTTCAAATGTCATTATACAAGCTGCCTTGCAATGCCTTGGCTCAGAAAGATGGCATATCTAGATTAAAATAAATAAACATCTGTAAGAACTGTCTGTGGAGTTCAGCATGCTTGATAATGCCAGGTAGATAGATCTTTGGTTTGCTTCCATATTGAGAACTAGTCACCAAGCAAAACCATACCTTTCATTCATTAATAGAGGTGGTGTTTTTTATGTTACTCTTAGAGAGGAACCTAAACCCAAAAGCAGCCTGCCTTAAGAGAAGGGAAGAAGAAAAAGTTTCTGCCGTATCGGCAGAGCCACCAGCATCACATCCAGGAAGCCATCCTGGACTTAGTGAAACTACCAACCCTATGGGTCATATGTAAACACCAGCCAGGTAAGTGAAACATTTCACATCTGTGTGAGTTAAAGAAAGCTCTTTTGAATATCTAGAATTGAAATTTGGGTGTAGGACACAGGACATAGTTAAAGTATGAAAATGATTTGACTACTCTTTGTGCTTGTTTTAACTATTGCCATGAGACCCAGATCTAGTTGTTGTTTTCAAATGCTATAAAGAATAGCAATACTCAACAAAAAACCTTTAGGACTTGCCATTACTAAAAATCTACTGAGAGCTCACCTTAAGAAGCACCGGATCTTCAGCCTGTGTAGGTGTTTGCGTAAGTCACTTGTACCACTTTTTAGCCGGGAGAGATGAGAGACGCAACTAAAAACAATCACAAAAGAACCAATTCTGTGGAAGAAGCATCCAAGTGAGCTCCCTGATTGGCCCTCATGACTTGATGTAGCTGTTTTGTTATTATGGCATCCTTCACTTTCCCCCTTGCTACATCAGTTTTGCACAAAAGTAGCTGAGTGCCAAGCATTTTGTCACCTGGCTCTTTTGTGCTACTGTAAAACTCGCTGTGAGGATTAACCACAAAGTGTGTATATATTGTGAAGACAGAACAGTTTTGAAGAGGGTAGACCAAGGCTAAAATTCTGTCCATGCAAACTAGACTGATTGCTTGGTATAGGAATGGTCTCTGTTGTGTGCCTGTCTTGGTTACAGCAGGTGGTCCATCCAGTTTTGAGGGGGTCATCTGCAAATAGACCAGTAGCTGGTAATGCAAATGGGCTCTTGGGCATATTTTCTCCATGAGCTTGTCATGACAGAGAGATTCTTTTGAGTAGAGTGTTTTCCTTTGCACAGTTGAGGCTTTGGTGCTGACTTTGCTCTACCTCCACACAAAATGGAAGCAAGTCAAGCAATTTCAAGTCCTACTTGATCTATTGGCTAGTGCAATAGACCAATTTCTATGTGGGGCAGATCCACACTATACATTTAAAGCACATTCAGTGCACTTTCAAAGCACATGACTTTCCCCCCAAGTCATGGGAGCTGTTCACAGGATTTGGGGGGGGGGGGCTAAATGTGTGTTGGATCTGATTTTAATTTTCAGTGTAGATCTGCCTCTAGTTTCTTGGTTGGGGCCACTGGGCCTCAGTGCTATGGGATAAACTGCTTCAAGAGAAACAGAATCTGATCTTCCACATAAAACTGGATGTTGTCCTACATGGCTTGCTGGGGCTGGCTGGTCTTTCGGCCAGCTGCAGATCAGCCAGGCTTTGCTGGTGAAAATAGTAACTATTAGTAGATTTAGCAGACATTCATGGTGCCATCATCATTTGCTAATATCTTCTATGATTTTCACACCAGAATTCCAGAATCATGGGGAGGAAACCTAGAAGGTGACCTGCTTTTCTTCACAAGGACACAGACTCAAAATTGAACAAAGACACATCTGATAGGAGACACAAGAAACCCAAATGCAATTATATGGTTAAAGTAACTGGTGACCAACTGCATCAGGGTGATGATGCCAACAGCATCTCCTCCTGATAGAATTTCAGCACCAGAAATATTCTGTGCATCTCCTCCTCCTCCTCCTCCTCCTCCTTGTCCTCTTGCAAGCAGCATGCCGCTCCAGCACAATCAGAGACTCTTTGATTCCTCCACTCGCCGTGGAAGTTGCCTTGTGCCTAAACTGAATTGACAAATGCATTGTAACTACAAATTGTTATTTATTTGTAATGGAACTGTGAAGGTCTACATATGAAGGGAAATGTTAAGCTGTTCAAAGCTGATGGGAGTTCAGCTGAGAGGTTGGTGTTAAGAGAGCAAAACTACAAAAACTTCTAACCCTTCACATTCCCAGCATACTTGTGAATGTCTTAAAAGAAAGAAGGGACAAGGGCTTCTGTCATTCTTCCCATTCCTTTGGCTGTTTGGTGCATGTTTTCCTTAGTATGTCTTTTTATTTTTAAATGCTTGCCAGCCCTCTCAGGCACAGTTCCTTATTGCAAAGGTGTTCCCGTTCCAAGTGCAAGGCATGAACCATACTACGGTCACAGCATTCTTGGAATGAAAAGAAGTGATGTACTATTGATTTCTCAAACCCTTTAGACAGTTGGGGTTCCTAGTATAACTTACAATGTGAACTGTAAATTGGGGGGGGGGACAACCAACTTAGAACTGCTTTGTTTTCTAAGCAGTAAGTATAAGTAAATGGTTGTAAGCATAAAATATATTAAAATGCAAAGGAGACTTACTTACCTGTTGTAAAGTCCGGTGAGCAGTCCGATCTGAAGTTTGTTGTGGCAGGAGTACGGTGAGTGGATCTGACCACTGGGATACAAGAGCAACAGCCAGTCTGTCCTTACACTTTAGCTTAAAAAATTATCATCTAGTTTACCTGCAAAGAAGGTTGGGATGGGATCCTATCAACTTCTTGCCATACGTCTTTGTCCTAGAAAATAAGCTGCACCAGCAATCTCAGAATATGCTGCAGCTTGACCTGAGTGGTCCTTAAGTCTTCCCTTCTTGCTCCCTCTTTTGGGGATATCCCAGCTCTTTTGAACTTCCATAAAAGCTGTCTTCCACTGTAGCACCCCAGAGTGTGGCAGACAGGAAGGGACAATCAAAACACAACTTTCTTAACTCTCTTCCTGGCTGCCATCTGCTTGTACTCACTAAAGAAATAGATCAACTAGCCATCTGAATAATCTCACCACATTTGAAAGAACAAAAATGTTGCTACAACAGGCTTAAGAATTTTAGATCACGTCTTAGATGGTTCCTAGAAAATCAACTGGTTTGTGAAGTGACTGACTGGATTATTTATCAGTTCTCCAGTAACACCTGATCCAACTTCTGTGGCCTTGTTCTTCATTTCAGTGCTTCTTGTCTCAATGAACTTCTGCTTATGATGACGTGAAAGTGCTCACCTGCCTGACCTTTTTCCTTCCAAGCTTGTTGTCTCTTGGCTGTATTAGACTTTGTGGTATGCCCAGAAGCTTTCCTTCATAAAATAGAAAGAGAGAGAGAGAGAGAGAGAGAAAAGAAAACATTTGGCTTATTTTTCACTGTAGCTAGTCTTTTATACAATAATCTTGTAAGAAAGTGTCTTGAATTCTAAATATTACTCTTTCTAGATTTTTGAAATCAAAAAAGTTTTCAGTAAAAAAAATTTCTTACTTTATTTTACTATATTAGGTAGTAAAAAATGTAGGGTTATTTACCGTAACCTGTCCATTAATACCATAAATTTACAATAGCATTGTAAGAGCATAGTAGGGTTCTAGCATACTGTGTAGTACCTTATGGAGTATTGTAAGAGCTACTTGTCCGAGATGAATTGCTTCTCATCTTGTTACCCGGTTTCCATTGTTGGTTTATTGAAAATTTGTACCCTGTGTCAAATTTCAGGATGTTACTGATAAACTTTTTCAACCAGCAGAAAGAAGTTCAACATTTTTTCTGTCAAATGTAACAGAAAACACTATGTATATAACATTTATGTAGCAATAAATGTGCCATCTTTTTTTTAAAAAAAAGCCTTTGTAAATCAGTTATTTTAACACTTTTCTTATGCTATTGTGTGTTTGATTTATAAGAAAGAAAGAAAGAAAGAAAGAAAGAAAGAAAGAAAGAAAGAAAGAAAGAAAGAAATTGGTCTTACCCTGAATTTTTCTGTTTACTGGGAATGATTGATAACATTCCTCAAAGGGACATTCCTCCTCCTGGAAGGAACAGGCAGGGTCCACTGAAGCTTTTTGCCTCCTCCCCAGGGGCAGACATTATGCCTCACATCAGATTGCCTAGCAGAACGGACAACTTGACCCCACACCAACATTTCAACTTTAACTCTGACTGAAACCTAGCAGTTGAGAAACTGTACTGAACAGCAAAAGAGAAACCAACGCTAAATAGAGAAGCATAAAAAGGGCTTATCCACAGCAAAGTAGAACAGATACCCCCCCCCAATGAATGGAACATACACTGACAGGCAAAACTCCTAACCATATGTATGGCTGTGGCAAGAGTCAAAACCCACACCCCTCAGCTTGCCAGCAGAAGAAGGAGAGGTGGGTGGAATGTCATCCATTCTCAGGAAACAGAATTCATGGTAAGACCAATTTCCACTTTTACCTAAGAATGATGAATGATGGAGGGCATTCATCATGGGGATGGATGTAAGAGCAGTCTCAAGTGTGGGCTTGACACAATACAGGAAAGATCCTAGAACAGATAATTCAACAGACTATGAGCACTTAGAAAAGGATGCTGTGATTACTAAAACTCACCATGGGTTTCTCAGAATGCTGGAGAGGCTGCACCTTCATAGGCACATACCGCCACATGCGGTGGGAATGCCCCAAAACACATAATAGACGTAACTCCAGAACTAACTTTATTAAATATCTTCCAGAACAACAATGTACACACACATGACAAGGAACTCATAAGTTGCTTACTCTTCAGCAGCAAGAAACACTAGACACTGAAAAGACCTATCAGGAGTGAATATAGACCACTGGTACCAAAATGTATGGGAAACTGCCTACTAGAAAAGGTAACTAACAAATATAAATTAGCACAGGGACAAGCAAAAAGGATGCCTTCACCTTGGTGTGGTTCCCCTTAATCACATACCCAGCACAACAGGACAATGATGTCAGCATCGCCCTTGAGCCAGTGCACCAACTGGACTCATGCACTTCAACCCCGACTGGGCTAGGCGAGCTGGGTAGCACTGCCAGCGACCACCTTTCTCACAGGGACAGGTCACCGTGCTGTGGACTCACAGCTTAGAGCTGAGAGCACCGGATTCACTTGCACAATAATACAGTCGTTGCGCAGCAGAGTTTTGCAGTCTTGCAGAGTATAAACCACTCGGAGAGCAGCTCTGTAGAATATCTTCCTTTTATTCTATAGCTACAACTATGATACAAAACTATATACAGAGCTAAAAGATCTAAGCATAAATCAATGCTACACTGAGAGTCTGCAGCTGCTCTTAGCAGCAACCTTATCTCTAGACACGATCTCTAACACTCTCTCTCTCTCCGATACACTGACTGACTCACTCGCTGACTGATTCACTCACTCACTAAGTAGAAAGCAGAACATTGCTCCTCCTCTCTGTAGAATCAGCAGGCTCCTCAGGAGATTCTTGGATATGGGAGGGGTGAAATCTCCTCAAATGACATATCTCCCCCCCCCAAAAAAAAACCCCCACACATACAAATCAATATGGCTAACCTGACCCAACAACCTCCCCCCACCCACTTTAAATATTTTTTTCAACTCATTATGTATCATTTCCCAATATTCCTCAGCTATTCTACAGGTCCACCACATATGATAAAAGGTTGGATTGGGCCCCAATCTCACTGAAATATGGGCAAAAGTGTTTGATATTGAGGTGGGAAAGAAGCACAGATGTAGAGCCAGCTCTCTGTGAAATGCTCTGTAGCAAGAGAGCATTGCTGAATCCTGGAACAGTTAAAAGTTTAGCTTTTCTATTTTATGTGCTTTTTCATTGCATGTATCAGGAAAGGCAAAGTTTGGCCAGAAGAAACAGGCTCCAGAGCAGCAGAAATGTGCAGCCCCCTTCCTCACCCCTCTCATAGCGAAAGGCCACCTCCATCAAAGGACTGCAAGCAGAACTCATTTGGCAACTATTAAGAACCACGAAGTTCTTGACGATGAAAAATATCCCTGCATTCTTGGCTTCTCTGTGGTGGGTATCAAAAGATGTGAGCACCGCCAGGGAGCCTGTTCTGAGGTACTTTGTAGCTAGCTAGAACGGTTGCTTTGAGGGTGCCAAAAGAAAGTCATATAGTAATAATAAAAATAAAAATAATTTATTAACAACAATTGCAATATGCAAGAAAAACAAAAACTTGAGAAATGAAATTGCCTGCGTCCTTCGATTAGCAGTCAACTCCAGAGGGCCTTCTAGAAGCTACACTTCTTTGCTCAAAGCTTCCCAGAACTTCTCAACCCTGGGGCTTCCCGGAGCTGCTTGCAGAGTGGGGAATGGAACTCTTATTGTGCTCAGAAACACCCATATTCAGCCCATGTCTTGTTACTTACTGCTGAATATAATGTGGGCCCAGAGGACAGCCCTCGCACATATGAGGCTGGAGTGTCTCAGAAAGAGCAGGCAGGCAGGCTGAGTGCACACATTGGAAACTCCAACGCGGTCACCGTGAGCAGAGATGCTTCTGTTTTTTAAGATATATCAGAATTTGGACTTAAGAAACAGGCATGTTCTGGAAGAAGGAGACAAGTTAACCTGCTAAATGAATCAGCCACTGAGTGCCAAGGTCTCTATCTGGAGAAGATTTTTGTCGTAATTGGATTGGTATGTGGTAGAGAGAAGCCTTTGTTTTCTCTTTATATATTCACTATGCTGTTTTATGATTTGGCAGCTCTTCACCGAAGAAAAAAATAGCTACTAATGGATTGTAATTATTAATGGATTGCAATTATTAATGGACTGCAAGAGGGAATCAGCAAGAACTTTATAATGCTTATGGATTAACTGAAACAATGGAATTGTGTGGAAAATATTGGGATGTTTTGTGGCAATGCCCTCTTATGGAGAACTCATAACTTTGATTTATTATGGTGTTGGCGAGATATCAGCTTGTTATCGGATGGGAAAGTATTCAAAGAAAACTCTGGAAGTCTGCCCGGAGTAATGGCCATTCGCCAGACGTCAGACCACTTTCGGTTTTGAGAAAAGCAAGATGGCGAAAGGTCACTATGCAGTAAAATTGAGTCCTTGGAGTGGGGGGCGGGGAGGAATGCCGAAAATGATTGATTGCAACAAGAAAGGAAAGTCAAACATTAAAATAAAAACATTCCACACAGAAAGTTACCAGATATAAACTCCTCTTGCAAATTAAAGGATATGGAACAATTTAAAACGAATGAAAGTCAACACATCAGTGGCTGTTAAAATAAAGGATCAACATCGGAACGGTATTATTTGGATTAAATAAGCGGATTGGAGCAGGAATTGGAGCAGTCCTAAAAAACTAAAATCAGAACATGGGAAGTCAACCAAAATGTTTAATTTGGAATCTGACAATTGGCTTCTTTAATTGAATTATGATTTGGTATTGTATTAATGTGGTCTATATTGGACTGTTATTAATGAAAAACTAATAAAAATTATTATACAAAAAAGAAAAAAGGAAGAGGAGGCAGGCAGCTTGGCTTGGTGGGTGCTGCACCGATAGAGAACCCTGCCTGCCCACCTGCTCTAAGACCACAGAAAGGATGAAGAGGAAGCAGGGCCAGAGGGCTACCTTCGCAGACAGCTGGTTTGCCTTAGAACTTGTTTATTTTACAAGGGTATCTGAAATTCTGCCACATTGTCAGCTCTAGATTTCGATGGGCCTTTCAGAATACACCCTCCCTCTGTGAATCTACCTCCTCACTGTAAGGGGAGCTCCTGCTGGGGTCTGGCCCCCTGGGAGATGCCCACTTATGCCAAGCCTTGGGGCATCCTGTTCCCACTGGTGATTGATTTACACCCTGTGAACCTGTCACCAGCTCTAGTATGGAGGGTTAAAGAACACCGATGATGTTTGATCTTCTCCCTGTCGCTTTCTTCAAATGACTGTTGCTTGTTATTTCACAACAGATTTTAATGTAAACGGACAAGCTCCTGATTACTAATGAGAATGACTTTGGGGGGGGGGGTGGCTCAGTGGAAAGAAGTGGCTTTAAATTAAAAGAACGGTGAACTGATTCAGACAATGAAGAAGCTGCAGGTAGCCTTGAAGTCAACGGGACAGCGTAGTTCTGGAATTCTGATCCTAGCAACATAGCATCCAAAGCAATAGCTTAGAATGGAGGAGGGCAGTTCTCTGTCAATTGCAGCCTTCACAGCTGTTCTGTAGGGAATAAGGAAGACCTTTTCCTGAGCCACTGTCTGTAAAACAGCACAGCGTGTACATACCAAAAGGGGGGGAAATCAGCATTCTACAGTATCAGGTACCAACTGTATATATTTTCAGCTGTGCTGCTAGCTTTTACTAACATCCCCACAAGCCTATAAACTGCCAGAACAAGACCACCAGGTTAAAACCTACAGGTAGCCATATTCAGTAGATCACAGGACCCCTTGCAGGATGGGGCAACCTGCCGTAGAGCTGGCTCTGAGCTTGTTGAATTCTGGAGCTGTGATGAGGTCAGCTACTGCTCCAGCCCTTCTCCACTTGGAAATATGAGACATAAAGAGGGGCTATTCTTAATACTTAACTGACTGACCAACTGCGTTGCAGATAACTCGGTTCTTCCCTCCCTCAACATAATGCCTGTCCGCCCCCGCCCCCAATCCTGGCTACGCCCTTGTTATCCCAGGGAGGAGAGTCCTCTTGTGTCAAATAGCAGCTTTACGAAGGTGGGGGTGATATTCTCTGGGACTCAAGTAGAGGAGGAATCCGTTCAAAACCCTCTGCATGTGCCATTATCTCGATCTCTTCCTGCTTTTCTTTTTTTTTAAAAAAGATGCAAGTGATGTGAAACCATGTGCTAAACGACAGAGAAGACTGGTTACATTATGCAGCACGAGCTATTGGTCACAAAATGGAAGGCCACACTTTTGTGGTGTAGTGGTTAAGAGCAGTAGTCTCGTAATCTGGGGAACCGGGTTCGCGTCTCTGCTCCTCCACCTGCAGCTGCTCGGTGACCTTGGGCCAGTCACACTTCTCTGAAGTCTCTCAGCCCCACTCACCTCACAGAGTGTTTGTTGTGGGGGAGGAAGGGAAAGGAGATTGTTAGCCGCTTTGAGACTCCTTAAAAGGAGTGAAAGGTGGGATATCAAATCCAAACTCTTCTTCTTGTTGTTGTTATGTCACCTGTGTGGATGGAGAGCTAAAGGACTCAGACATTCCTGTGTGCTTTGACAGGCTTCTATGTCAAAAGTGAGAATCGGATTCATGTGCTAGAAGAAAAAACTCCTTTTCCCTTATGGGGTATCCAAGAGCCTGTTATAGAGTCCTTAAGTGGGTTCCCTATTGATAGGAGAAAATAACAAAGGCCAACCAGAGTATGGTATATTGAGAAGCAAATCGGCTAGTAAGCCTGATCTTTATTAACTGTTGCAACAGGGTCCCTACTCCCCACATGCAGGAGGGCGGGCTGAACCCAGAATAATGGTGCGCAAGCCCTTATATAGACTTTTGAAACTGCCCACCCTGTAGCCCAAGACCCCCCCCCCCAAAAAAAACTTCATACATAGGGTACATCACAGAAGGAGGTGATCTACAGCAGAGGAGACCTGATAATGGTCACTGGTTACATTACCTGGGCGGTCTGGCCATTCTTTTGTGATGGTTGAATGCTTTAGTTCCTGAATTCAGGTCGCAGGCTCACCCTTTTCATGCACAAATACGCCTTTAAGACAGGATTTGTAAGCGAAAAGACAATGGGAAGGCTGAGCCCATTTGCCTCCCTTACTGCAGAGGAATATCTGAGGTCAATTTGGGAGAGCTAAAATGGCTTCGGGATTGCTCTCTTGTACTATTTCAGACACGTGGTTTATATACTCATGTATGTGTGCTTGCCTTGTGCATTGATGAACATTTATATCTGAGACCTTAGAATTCTTATAACACATGACACCAAAAAGCCAGTGCCAACACTGTGTGTATGTTTGTGTGCATGTCCTCTTTTTCCAGGACATGTCCTCTTTTTCATGGGTATGTAAAATGAGAGTCATGATGGTGATCCATAGTTAAAAGCAGAAGTTGGCAAATGTGTCCTCTTTTTTGCTCTTCAAAATATTGCAACCCTAGACTCTCTCTCTCTCTCTCTCTCTCTCTCTCTCTCTGTGTGTGTGTGTGTGTGTGTGTGTGTGTGTGTGTGAGAGAGAGAGAGAGAGAGAGAGAGAGAGAGAGAGAGAGAGAGAGAAATTCCTTCTGGGACTTCCAGATCCTGTCAGCTTCTCTGCTTAACAACTGCAAAATTAATTCTGCTTCTGCTTTTGCTGTGTTCCCCTGGGAAAGTATTTATGATTCCACATTTCTCAAAGCAACAGGCAAATAGCTCCCCCGCTTTTTTTGTTTCTTCCAGCAGGCGGCTTGATAAATACCCACCTGCCTAAGCTGCTCCCCAAAGTTGCTTTGATTTCTGGCCTTCAGTCGGGAGTCTCCCTTTCCTGGCAGAGTCTTTGGACTCCCCCTTACATCACTACAGAAGCCATGATGAAAGTCTGAAATCTCAATCAAAGGCTTAAGGAAATAATAATCCACTGTTGCCCTAATTCTTCCTGGCAAACATCTCAGTCTGACAAGAACTGGCATTAAACTTTTACTTATTTTTCTGGCCTAAAATGCTTTTCCTAATTAGGGGAGTGGGAGTGGGTTTCTTCATCCTTAACTCCTTGGCCTCCCCACTAGGCAGGGACGGGAAATGCACCTTCCTGCAATGGGAACTCCTTGTGACAACTTCGCCTTTGAGTTTCTTTTTGCACAGCCCTGGGCGAAGCAC
The DNA here is from genome assembly GCF_964252035.2 of Podarcis erhardii. Taxonomy (NCBI): domain Eukaryota; kingdom Metazoa; phylum Chordata; class Lepidosauria; order Squamata; family Lacertidae; genus Podarcis; species Podarcis erhardii. The sequence goes on along the minus strand of NC_138503.1, from coordinate 6,573,293 downwards.
TTTCTCACCCTCCAGGGTTGGAGGAGCCCCAACAGCAGAACAAAAGGGTTTCCCCTCTCAGTCCTTGACTGCCAACTGAATAAAATATTGCGGGGAGGGCAGGTAAGCCCCACCCTGCATAACTAATCACATGACACGGTGCACACACACCACTTGAATGGCAATGCCCATCAACTGAGGGGGGGAACCTGAAGGAACGTTTTGCTTCTGCACACACTGCTCACCACTCCAAGCTGAAATATTCCTAGGATGTTCAGTTCACAGTTAGTTCACATAAACATGGCATTCTGACCTGTTCTTAATGCATAGTTGATCATATCTATGGAACGTGATTGATATATTCCTTTAAGTCTTACATTATCAATCATTAAGTAATTGTTTTAGGTCTTGTTCTATTAATCACCAATTATAACTTAATTAGGAGGTTTTCATGCCTGTCTAGTTTTGTGCTCCCTTTCTCAGCCTTTAATCTATCAGTGATTAATACCTATATGTAACCTTTGCTTTGTATTTGTGTTAACCAATCAGCAGCAAGCACATATGTGGCAATGCTGTATTATTCAATAAAAGGGACTCCCCGAGACATGCTCGGGAGGATGCCTCCCAGATGACACCACTACTCATCTGTCGTTTATTCCAACCCAACAGGAACCTGCCCCCCTCAAATATTTTATTGGTGGGACTGAATATCCCTCGGCCTCTGGGAGTTGGCTCCTATGGTTATTGACGTTCATACTGTGGCAATTCATAACTATTGTTCTGTCGGTATGTGAGTCTGTGATAGGTTTTAGAGCAGCCTTCCCCAAGCCCTCCTAGCTGATATTTGACTTCCCAGCTCCCATCAGTTCCAGGCACCCAAAAGTCAAGGAAGAATGAGAAGTCCCAGAGATTCTGCTTCCAGGGTTAACCCCTATATGTTTACTCCAAAGTAAATCTCATTATGTTCAGTGGGAGTTTCTCCAAGGTATGTGTGACCAGGAGTGCAGCTTTAGTTTCCATTAGTTTCCTTTGAATGATAGATGGCTGGAGATTTATCAAGGGTTTCCGATGTTTTCTTTATTTCAAAGTGTCTAATCAGAGCTTACTGAAAAGGGGATCAGACTGAAAAACAGGCATTGAGGTTTCCAGCAATCAACTTGGGGAGCAGTCACTTAAGGGACCCCCCCCCCACTTCCACTCCCTCACACAAACATACACACCGAGTCCAGAGCACTGTTTGTGTGATGAATCAGCAGTTCAAGTAACATCTTACTCAACAACTAAGAGTAACGTTACGCATTTTTGGGCATCATAGTAGGCAAAACCACTCACAAAAGCATCACGCTTCTTATAATAAACTATTTCAAAAACTTGGGCAGTGAATTACCAGAGCTCCTACCACTAATTGACTTATCTGCTTGCTTGGTTCTTAAAAAAAATGACATCCCACCTTTCCACTATAAAATGCCACTCAAGGTGGTTAGCAACATCCCCTCCCTACAAGAAATCAAAATAAAACAATTTAAAACCCGAAATAGTGTGGCAGATAATTAAAACATCAGAGTGCATAAAAAAGCACCCAGGCTAATAAAAAGCCTGCCTAAAGAAAATTTAGGTAAACTTTCAAGTTTTTATGCAAGGTGTTTGCTGTTTGCCAGAACATGTTGATTTGAGTGGTGAGGAAGAGTCATCATTAAAATGCTTTGTTTCAAATGGTGCATTCTAAATACCTGGGAGATTTAGAACATTTGCTTATAATTGTTCCTGCTCTCCCCACGGGAGCTTCAGGTGACAACTCTACCATTTTATGATTCTATGACAGACTTTTCTGATTAGTAACTTTGGCCGTAGTTGGCAAGAGGCCACAGGAAGGTGAGGGGGAACTAACAGACAAGACCTGCGGGTGGCGGCAGGATGAGGCCGAAGGGTGCAAAACTGGCTCCCAGCCCCAGCCTTCCCCGAGGTGCTCCTGACTGGGTCCTAGGAATCAACTGCATGCACTCTGAAAAGGCAACATGTTTCCTGAAGGCTGGCTGCTGCCTTGCTCACAAGCCCTTCTGGCCTGACTGTGGCAGACACTTTAAAGGAACTGGCTTTCAGCTCCACACCAGACAAAGGAGCAATTCACAAGAGCCCAAACCTGCTCTCTCACACCTGCTTCATCAAAGTGTAGCGTTTTCAGCACTGTGGAAAACAATAAGCTCTTATCCAGCTCCACTGTGGCCTTGCAGCTAAAAATATTCTGTCTTTAAACCCTCCTTTTACTTGCTAGACAGAAACATTGGTTTTCTCACACGATAACATTTGGGGTTTGGCAGACATACGCAAGCGAAAACAAGCCAGCTCTTGAAAAGTTCCCAGGGTATTTTTAGGAACAAAGATGGGTGGTTACATTTACCCAGTTCCAATGTAGACGTGCAGGCGGTTCTTTAAAGAAGGAAGAACAGCACCTCGGCCCTGTTGCTGCCTCTCCTGGTGAGAAAGAATCGCCCCAGTGGCTGCTGGAATATTATTCTCTGAAGAGCAACCACCGAAAAACTCATAGAAACCGCCAGGGTTGACTCTCTGTGCATAGCAATTGGAATTAATTCCAGTTCAACTCAATGGGCTGGATTCCCCAGAAATGGGATTATTAGACTAATGTGGGCATAGCTCCAACGCAGCCTCCATCTCCCAGGTTGCCACATTATGCTCCAAACTGGAAGTGAAAGAAACAATGCTGAAATCGCAGACAGCAGGCTTTCTTCCAACAGCTGTTTTGCTGTTGCAAGAAAGAGATGTCAGAGATGGGCTGGCTTCAGTTTTGCTGGGGTGACTTAATCTACCAGGCCAAGAAACTTCACATACTGCAGGCATTAAATAATTCAGGGTTTTGTATACACAAAACTGCAAAATCAGACAACATGGAAACTAATTTTTTTGGATCTTAATTTCTTCATAAGCACGAGTGAAAACGGGATTTTATTTTATTTTTAATTGCCCCGTATTAAACAGGGGTTACACAGTGGATGATGCTCCGCTAAGGCAACAGGCACACATCTCTCACATAACATGTTACACATTTTTAAAATAAATTCTCCCCAACCCAAAAAAATCAGTGTCACACATTCTTTCATGTTCAAAACACATTTTATACTTCTACATAGGAGATTATGCGTTGAAATATTTTAGTTGATATTTTAGATTGTAAAATGCTATTTTATGTATTGATTTGTTTTACCTTGTGGGCTTATAGCCGAATAAAGTATTATCTTATCTTCTACTTGAATTCAGAGAAGCTCTGCAAACATTTCTGTCAATGTGGTCTCTGTAACACTTAAACTATCCTAATCCTAAATTATAGATATGGCTAATAATAATAATAATAATAATTTATTTATACCCCGGCCATCTGGCTGAGTTTCCCCAGCCACTCTGGGCGGCTTCAAGTGTTAAAAACAATACAGCATTAAATGTTAAAAACTTCCCTGAACAGGGGCCTTCAGGTGTCTTTTAAAGAGAAGACAGACCCTCCCATATGTCTCTGGGCAGTTATTGTGAAGATAAAAAGACCGTAAAACCCTCCAGCTAACTTAAACTGCTTTTACAAAAGTAGCAAGGTGCAGATGATAGTTCAGATGAGAATTCATTTCACACAGCCTGGGAGTGCAGCACAGGAACATGGGTTGCATCCTGCCTACACACCCTGCCCAAGCAAGCTTGTCCTAGTAAACGGCCATACATTGGATTTGCCAAGGACACCTGCATAAAGTCTGCTGTTTGTAGGCCTGAATATCCTTGGTTGTGTCGCAGATTCTTTTTTCTTTGATTTTTAGGTTAGGCTTCTTTCATGATTTCAAACCTGGCTGATTGTAACCCTGGTCTCCCAGGTCCTTCTCCACTTAATAACTCGCCACCTTATTCCACATCCTGGAAAAAAAGACAGAAAGGGGAATAAGTTGGGGAAAGGGAATAATCTTTTCCCACATGTCGGGATATTTAGGATCTCTTCTAAGAGTCCTGTGTGCCACTTTTAACACTAACCAATTCAGGCTGCAATTCCCATGGAATTCAGTGGGGCTTACTTCTGATTAAAGTACAGATTATTTGGCTTGCCTTCACACTGGAAATGGTGTAGCAGGGACCCCCAAACGGCGGTGTTTTAACTGTCCATTGGAAGAGGGTAGGGAGAAAACAGAAGCGGGGGGGGGGGCACACAATTTTTATCCCAGCACAGAAATAACTCTGATAGCCCTTCTGAACCAAAGTAAGTCACTTTTAAATTTAGCTGGGTGCTAGCTATTTGCAAAATTGTATTTGTTAAATGCCCACAGTAGCTTTCCAAAGGAGGAGGAGAAAACCAAACTTGGCCACATGCCCGTGACCTCCTAGCAACCCCACTGGGTCTCGTGGGCACCAGCTGCCATTTCATTACGTATGTAATTTCCCCTGGCTTTATGTTGGCGCTGATTAATGCATTGAATTTGGGAAAGGGATTAAAAATGGACTTTCCCACCAGATGGCAGTGTTGCATCACTTCACTGCTGTCCAACCCCTAAAACTGACAAAGTTTGAGGTCTGGCCATGCTAATTGCCATGAGGTCATCATAGAACAGGGGTCAGCAACCTTTTCCAGCCATGGGCCGGTCCACTGTCCCTCAGACCATGTGGGGGGCTGGACTATATTTTGTGGGGGGAAATGAACGAATTCCTATGCCCCACAAATAACCCAGAGATGCATTTTAAATAAAAGCACACATTCTACAGGCCGGATTGAGAAGGCGATTGGACCAGATCCGGCCCCCAGGCTGCCTACCCCTGTCACAGAATCATAGAATTGTAGAGTTGGAATAATGACGAGGGTCATTATACTAGTCCACCCCCCTGCCATGCAGTAATATTTTTGCCCAATGTGGGGCCCAAACTCACCACTCTGAGATTAAGAATCTCATGCTCTTACTGACTGATCAGTATAGAAGCTTTTTGAAAGAGGCACATTTTCTCTTCAAGAGAGAAGGTCAGTTGGGAAGTTCTTTCTCAACTAACTGTAATTGTGTTGAAAGTCCCAGAGATATCAGGAATTCAGCAAAGTGTTGTCTGCACATTTCACTGTGCAAAGCATTTAGCACTCTTTTCTCATCTCTCAGCTATGTTCGGGGTGCCAACTTGAATAAAATATTGGAGGGCCCAGGTAAGCCCCACCCCACATAACTGATCACATGGCACAGCACACAGCAGCACAGTAATACCCATAAACTTGGGGGTGGTCCCCTCAAATATTTTATTGGGGGTGAAGGGACCTCAGCCCCTAGGAACTGGCTCTTATGGCTGTGTTAGCCTACTCCAGGAAAAAGAGCATCACCGCACAAAAATCTAATGATACACAGTGCATATTTTGCCTGAGACTTAGCAGCATCAGTAAACATGTTGGTCTCTGAGCTGCCACAAGACTCTTGGTTTTTACCATCAGTCCTTATTACCTTGGCCAGCCTGCACCAACCTGCTGCACCCCAGAAGCTTTGGACTCTGGACTGTTGTGCTAACTGGGGCTGATTGGAGTTGATAGCCAAAATATCTGGAAGGCACCAGGTTGGCAAAGGATTGCCTAGACTCTTCTGTTACTACTGCCTGTCAAGTCAAGGATAAAGAATCGATATAAATATAAGAATATAAGGATAGAGAATTGATATAAATAAGTGTGCATGCTATATATGACAAGATAACCATCTGCTATTAAGAAGAAATCAATGCCTATTTTGAAGGGGTGGCTGAAGCAGGCTAACAATTTGGCCATCTGCTGCAAAACATTTAAATTGCAGCTTTCTATTGCCATTCCTCTTTTGACTCAGCCCTGTGAACCCATTGGGGCAGAACTCAGCAAAAGATACTTCAGAGCTCTTGTGAAAGCCACATATTTGAAAAAAGAAAAAAGAAACCTCCTGTAAACAGTGTTTGCAACAGGCACCGCCTTTCCGGTAAAGAAGCATTTATCTATGTGATAATGGAAGAAATACTCATTTTGTATTATTACTCAGGTAATCCACTCATTTAGCAAAACAAAAAAATATACATGGTGATTACAATAGTAATAGCTGTTAATCTTCCACAGGAAGGGCAGAGCCATGAACTTCTGGGAAGCTTCTGGGGCAGTTTCAATAGGAAGACAGTGAATGGGGGGGGGGGAGAGGAACTACCAGAGGCATTGATAGGGCAGACTGGAACAAGGTAATCTGTGTTCCACCAAGGCCTTGACCAGGGGCTGGGCAACCAACTCCCCCTGCTAGGGGGGCCACACTGCCCTTCCGATTCTGAAACAGCAGTTCTTTCTCTTCCCCAAGTTGCATGGAGATAATCTGCTATTGAAACTGAGCATAGATTCAAGAGAACTTTGTGGTCTTTGGAACACCATGTTGGGTTTGGAAAGTGTGATTTGGAGGGTGTCTGCCTCAGCCCTTTGAACATCTTGCCCAACTGGAAGACTGTCTTCCGAATGAGAAACTCTGCCAGTTGGGAAGCAATTAAACCATTTCCGTTACAAGGTTAATTACAGGCTCAGGGGATAATAATAGCTTATTTTCTTTCTTAACTCTACAGCTCAACGTGACTCAAGGAACCAGACCAAAAGGTGTGGCTCAAATTCCATTTCACTGGGTGGCCCCAGCTTGGCCAACGATGTATGTGTCTTAGCTGTCCTATCCAGGGCATATCACGCTCCCCATTCGCCTTCATAAGCCTAGAAAGGGAGAGGATGGAGAACCTCATGGGGGGGGGGAGGCAGCAGGGCCCCACTTCTCTCTCTCTCTCTCTCTCTCTCTCTCTCTCTCTCTCTCACACACACACACACACACACACACACACACACACACCCCTGTGTGTCTCAGCCTCAGTTGCTCACCTGGGAAACAACATCTCTATGCAATTATACCAACTTTGGTCATTAGATAGACTGAGGTGGAAAGGGATACCCAATTAATTTTTTAAGATGACTGCAATGAGTGTTAACCATACTACTTATTGTTTATATGACTTTTCATGTTTCAAGCACTACAATTGTATGACCTTGGTAGTCAGCTCTGTAAGACACGCCAGGATTGTTGTTGGGGTGGTGGTGGTGCTGAAACTTAGTAGTGGTAGCTTTCCTAAGATGACCACTGACCCAATGCTCCATTTGGAGGATGCTTGTATTTACCAAAAATCTCCTCCTGAATGAGTTCCCTTGGCATTTGAAAATTTCTGCTCCAAATTTCATTGTGTGTGGATGCTGGACGGACCTCCTCTGGGCTCAGGGCCTTGTCTGTTCCAGGCAGTCCATATGCTCTGGAACTTCCACCTATGGGGAGACACATAGGTGTTGCTTCACTGCTCAGTAGCTTGGTTTTAATGTTTGGTATCATTTTGTTGAAGGTTTTGTTAGCTGCCTGTTCCAGTGTGTGAGCAGCTGTGGAATTTGACGAGCAGTGGTAGCAGAGCTTTTTTCCTGAAAGTACTGTAGGGTACGCAGTACCAGCACTGAGTGGTACGTGATTATTATTTTTAATTAAAATGTAAAATAACCCCATCTCACATGATTACATGTTAGGGTGAAAACCACATCCTTCTGTGCTGTATATATCCCACTGCACAGTCGACTTGCCTGGTCTCGGTGTGTTTCTGTGGCAGACTTGCACAGACTGCACTGTGGGTAGGCAAACTAAGGCCTGGGGGCCGGATCTGGCCCAATTGCCACCTGCGGATGGTCTGTGAATCAGCGTGTTTTTACATGAGTAGAATGTGTCCTTTTATTTAAAATGCATCTCTGGGTTATTTGTGGGGCATAGGAATTCGTTCATTTCCCCCCACCCAAAAAAAAAAAATAGCTCGGCCTCCCACAAGGTCTGAGGGACAGTGGACTGGCCCCCTGCTGAAAAAGCTTGCTGGACTACACCAAACCTACAGCTCCCCACTCCTCCATTTCTGCCACCTGAGGCAGGCAGGCAGCCAAGGCAGGAGGGTGGCTAAGCCCTCCTGGCAGCTCCATTTGGTGCTTGCCACCTTGCGATGACCAGTCAGGGTGGCACATTGGGAGGCAGAGAGATGCAGCCAACAAGGGCGCCCTCCACCTACAAGCTCCAACTTGCCCCCTTTGCATCTCCCCTTTGTTTCAGAGAGGCGTCTGCAGGAGACCGTCGCAGTGGGTCATGTCCCACCTTGATGCAGGGCGTGTGTGTTGCCGTTTTGGATTTTCCACGCTCCTGGACTGAAGGTTTGTTCTCAGCGGGATCACAGAGTCCCCATTTTGTGTAAGCTTGCTTCCAGCCAACAACTGAATTTCATAAATTAGGACCCTGGGGTTTTCTCTGATTTTCTGTGGGATGCAGAAGCAAACCTTACACACAATTTTTTCCAAGTAGTTTAGGAAATTAAAATTTGGGGGAGGAGGCTGAATGGGGAAGGAGACCGTCATTGGAACCCCCCCCTCCCCACAACATTGAGAGGGAGCAATTTCATTTCCTCTTGGATCTTGCCAGGTTAGTGGTTGAATTCATGCCACCTTGAGATGTGTTTGATTATTGTTCTCATTTGACACCATCTATAACTTATTTTTGGCCTGTCTTACTGACATTTGGGTAGAATAATAAACTGTTTCATGTTTATGTCCCTGTGCATCTGATTAAGAATGAACACAAATGGCCTTGCAAAATGCAGGCTATAAGAACGAGAAGACAAGCTTTATTTCAGACAGCAAATATGACTCAGGCATCCAACAGACCCCTCCAGATCAAGAAAGCTGCATTTCATGGAGTGGTGGTGATGTCGGGAGCAGAGGCATGGGGGGGGGGAGCAGAATCCTTTATTTGCCCACTATTTCCTTGCTGGGACGCGGGTGGTCCTGTGGCTTAAACCACAGAGCCTAGGACTTACCGATCAGAAGGTCAGTGGTTCGAATCCCCGCGACGGGGTGAGCTCCCGTTGCTCGGTCCCTGCTCCTGCCAACCTAGCAGTTCGAAAGCACGTCAAGTGCAAGTAGATAAATAGGTAAATAGGCGGGAAGGTAAACGGCGTTTCCGTGTGCTGCTCTGGTTCGCCAGAAGCGGCTTAGTCATGGTGGCCACATGACATGGAAGCTGTACGCCGGCTCCCTCGGCCAATAAAGCAAGATGAGCGCCGCAACCCCAGAGTCGGCCACGACTGGACCTAATGGTCAGGGGTCCCTTTACCTTTTTATTTCCTTGCTGCAAATTGTTCCTGCTGGAATTGGCATTCTGATACACAGAGGTGTAAAATCCCAAATGGCAGGTCCCCAATTGACAGGAGACATGACTGACCAGAAAGTGAGCTGCTCTGCGACCCAAGAGGAAGCACAAGGAGATCCATTCATTTATAATTACAGAATTTATATTTATATCCTCCAATTGGACATGGGCTGTAGCTCAGTGCTAGTGCATCTAATGTACGCATTTTAGTGTCTTCCAAAACAGCTCCCACCCAGAACACCTGAGGGTCATCCAGCCCTGATGGGGCCAGGCTCAGGTTCTTAGGCAAGGTCGCCCATCAGCATTTCCTTGGGTTTCGCCCCACCTCATTCATAGCCTTCATTGTTTTAAAGGCTTTTATTCTAATCCTCTTTTTAGCCTAAGGGAGACTCCTCGCCCTGCTTCCCTGGTTCTTATTGACTCTTGATTTGTTTCCTGAGGCTCGCGGGACTTGCGTCTGTCACTCTCCAGCCGGGAGACTCCTCTGCAATTGAGGGATCACCTTGTGCCACTTACATATATTCCAGGATCGCAGTGTTGGCTATCCAGACAATCTGGAACCTCGTGGCTTTGTTTTAGCGAGAGGAGGAAGGCCGCCTTCTGCGAGGGACAACACCCCCCCCCTTTATAATCTAATTCAGTTAAAGCAGAAGGAACCTTTGCCAGTTCTCCCATCGCGGGAAGGAGGCAGATTATCCCCCCCCCTTTCAGGTGGGCTGTTGATTGATTGGAAATATTGCTCCCTCGCCCCCTTTGAGGGTTTCAAAGTCCGTCAAAGGGCGGCTTACAGGCATCGGGCCATTAAAAACGGAGAGCGGAGGCTGGGCTAGGAGCCTTGGATTTCTATAGTACTCAAATCAGCCTCGCCCTTTGGGCACCGGGGAGGCTTCGCCTGCACTCTCCAGATTCGGGGCCCCTTGAAGGAGCCGCCAAGCTCTTCGCTGCTCTACCCGCCCGAGACATAGGCTTCAAAAATCGAATATTGGGACGGGGACGAAGCTGGTAAGTGACCCGGGAAGAGACTTTCTTCCTCCACTTTGCCTTGGGTTGGGCAAGCGCCATCTCCCCTCCAGAAGGAAGCGGGGAGCCCGGGCGCCCCCTGCCCCCCCCCCGCTGCCCGTTGGCTCCCTCGCGCAGTCCCGGCGGGCGGGCGGGCGCTCTGCACATGCTCGCGGAGCCTCTTTCTCAGCTGCGCGGGGCTTCCTTCCCTGGATGGGGTTTTCGTCGGCGGAGCGAGGCCGCGGCGCCCGCGAGCATGTGCAGAGGGCCGCGGAGAGCGCGGGCGGGCGGCCTTCCCCCTGCGCGACTCCGCCTCCGCCCGGGGTGGCTCCCCGTCCTGGGTCCCTCCCCCGATGGCCGGGAGGAGGCGGGCAGGCGCGCTCGGCCGTGCCTGGCTCGGAGGACCAGCCTCCCTCGACGGGGCGCTCGCGGGGAGGAAGGAGCGCGGCGCCGGATCGCCCAGGGGGAATCGGCGCTCTGCACGTGCTCCGGGGCCGGCTGGCCGCTGCCGGGAGACTTCACGCACCGCTTTCTGAAGTACGGCGACGCAGCCTCCGCGAAGGGCTGGGCGCCGTCGGAAGAGCCCTGCGCGGCCCCGAAGCTGGCCCGGCGCCCCTTGCAGCTGCAGCTTCCCGGGAGGAGGAGGAGGAGGGTCTCTGGACCCCTGGAGGGGAGCTGCCCTGTCCAGGTGAGGGCGCGGGAATCCCGCATAGCCAGGGCAGAGCAGAGGGACCGATCCACCGGGAGGCTCTGCTGTCTTCCACAGTTCCCATTCGTTTAAAGGGGAGTCTGCCCTCGGGGTTTCCATCTCCCGGTTGGATTTGCCACCTGCGGTACCGGCATCTTGGCCAAGGCCTGCCCTGCCCCCAGGCTAACGCTTCCCAGCATCTAGATACCACTCGCTTTCTTGCAGGATCATTCCCCAGCTGGCCTCTCCCCCTCCTCTCTTGCCTTGTCAGAATAAACGCCACTTTAGGATTTCACTGCCTACCAGCAGGAAGGGCAGAATTACTACATGTTTAAAATTATGAGGCATGGCAGCTAAATAAATTAGGGTAGCTCAGCCTCCAGATGTTGCCGGACTCCAACTCCCACCTGCCCCAGCTAGCACAGCCAAAGGAGTCCAGCAACATCTGGTCGCTCCACCTCCCCCAAGTTGGGGAAGGCTGGAGTAGAGTGGTGCATAGTTGAGCTATGGTCCTTCTCCCACGTGAGGCAGTGATGGGCGCCAGCTTGGATGACTTTCAAAGGGGTTTAGGCAGATTTGCTGAGGCTATCAGCAGCTGCTGGCCCAGGCGGCTTTGTTGTGCCTCTCTTAGTTATGCCAGTTACCAGGATCCACAGGTGGGAAGAGTTGCTGTTGCCCTCGTGGCCTGTTTGGGCGCTTCCCACAAGCATCTGGTTGGCCACTGTGAGAGCAGGACACTGCACTAGATGGCCTGATCCAGCAGGCTCTTCTTACATTCCTACTGTGCCCTGAGGGTCAGACTGTCTCCCAAAATCCACAAGGATCAGGCCTTGTGGCAACGCTGCTTTCCTTCAGTGGTCCTCAAGTGCCTCCCAACGAATGGATGCTGTTAAAAACAAACAGTTTTTATTGATTTTTCATTTTATACATGAATGGTTGCTGTTTGGACATCTCAGCATTGGGCAAAGGCATCTCTGTGAGTGGGGAATCATGTGCTTGCGCCCATTAGGCTGTTCTGCTTCTCTGCAATTTCTCCATTACAGCCCATGGATTCATGGGCTTCTGGAACCCAGGAGCAGCAGGAGGCCGATGGCACTGGAGGAGGAAAAGAAGGAGAGATGCTTAGGGTGGGTTAGGATCCTGTACTGTGCAAGAAGGGCTTCTCTCCTCCACACTCTTCAGTGAATTCACTGGACACAATAATCTTTCATTATTTGCCCTTCCCTTTATTTTTTCCTGCTTCTATCTTATTTTCTAGTCTTTGGAATCTCTGTAGTTTGTCCTTAGCAGGATACTTCTTTCCTTGTGGTGGGTTCATCTGAGATCAGATACAGTGGTACCTTGGGTTAAGTACTTAATTCGTTCCAGAGGTCCGTACTTAACCTGAAACTGTTCTTAACCTGAAGCACCACTTTAGCTAACGGGGCCTCCTGCTGCTGCCACACTGTGGGAGCCTGATTTCTGTTCTCATCCTGAAGCAAAGTTCTTAACCTGAAGCACTATTTCTGGGTTAGCGGAGTCTGTAACCTGAAGGATGTGTAACCTGAAGCATATGTAACCTGAGGTACCACTGTAGTCCCTAGAAGTTATTTCTGCAAATGCTACTACTGCACAATAAGTGTGGATGTGAAAACTTTGCAAAGAGGCTTAGGCATGACTCCTGCTGTGCAGGAGCGAAAGACCAGGCACTCATTAAGAATTCACTGTACAGTAAAATAGTATACTGCACCTCTCTACTCAGAAGTAAGTCTCCTTGTGTTTAATGGGGCAGCCTAAGCTTTGGTTTAGGGTTAGCACTGAGGGAAAGAGTTTTTGTGCATTTAACATGAATTCAGCTGGTTAAACCTTTTCTAGTAACAAAATACAGTTATGGGGAAAGCTCCACCATGACTCCACTGTCTAATTTTGTGTTATGCTTGGCAACTATGTTGTGTTATGTCATGCACCCGTGACAGCCATTTTATGACTGGCGCCCACAGCACGTTCTCAAAATTTGAAATGTGCCCACTGGTCCAAAAATGTTGCTGAACCCTGATCTGCTTGGAGACATGTGGAGCAGCATCAGCTGACACTTGGTTTGCTACAATCAATTATATTTTCCCCAATAGTCCAATTCCTAATTTCTATTTTTAAAAATTCTTGTTGGGGTCTCTTGCTCCCCTCAGACCATTGAAAGGTTTGTCCTCTATAAAGAGGCTCTTTCCCTGATGGTATGTCTGCTCCTCTGGCCTTCTGTAGAGCCAGGGATGATAAGCCAGTGCGTTGGTTCTGGGGTGATTGATGTGTCACAGAGTACTTCAGTTTTTGCACAATGTCTGTTGATGTCATCTGGGATAAGCAGAGAGGTAGACAGTTTAATGATGGGCCACACATCTGTAGCTGGTAGGGAAGGTAAAATTAAATTTCTTAAACAACTTTGGGAGCTCTCAGAGAGTCACTATTTTGGGGTGGGAATCAATCGAATATTGCCAAATACATGCGCTATTAAATTTGGAGTTATTGCACAACAAGCTCTATTCTCTCCCAAATCAGACTTTTTACAATAAGGATAATGATGCACTAGAAAGTTTGGGACAACATTTTCTTGGCACGACATTATCGAACTTCATCTCAAACAAATCAGAATAAACACTCAATAAATACCCACAAACTTTGTGCAAAGAAGTTGTCTGGAAGCGACCTTCCTGTTAAGTGTGTTGCTTAAGCGCTGTTCCCATTGTTGACTTGACAGCAGGGGAGGGAGGCGAATAAAGAACCAAACAGGTTCAGGTTAGCAGCATGTTCACCATCCACACTGTTCAAGTTTTCACTGCTGTTTTTCCACCCCTCTATTCCTGACTTTTCATGATGGGCTGCTAGAACCATCTGCCCACCCTCTTCCCTTGTTGCAACATCAGCCTAGGACAGCAGGCTTAAAACTCCCTGTCCTTTTTCCTTGTCTGTTGTGGGACTGATTTGTCCCATGCTTTGAGGAAACTTCACTCATTTCATTCTGAGCAGTAGCTGTATCGGGAAAGAACTGCCTTAGCTCAGCAGTGCAGAAGGCCCCAGGTAGGGCTGGGGATGTTACCCTTCTGGAACCCTGGAGAGCTGCTGCCATGACTGTGCTGCACGGACCAAGGCATGGCATCTCAGACAGAAAAATATCTTAGGCTGACTCTTGAGCTGTAGACATCTTGGGTTGAATGCAATCTGTAGGATCTGTGTGTAATGCGGAGAGCATCCTTTCTGGTAACGTGAGTGTTGAGGAGGCCCTGCAACTCTGAATGTTCTTCCCAATTCTGTCTGGCACAGTATTGAGCAGGACTCCTTGATGTTGGTGCCTTCCCATCTGGGCAATCTCTTGGGTCTTTGACTCTACAACCCCTTACATGTCTCCTCTGCCGGAAGTCTCCTTGGGGAGGAATTCCAGGGCAGGGCTGAAGCCACTGAAAGAGAGTAAAACTGCCCTTCTCTTCCTAAGGCTTTGGAGGGCTGCTAAAGAGTTTGCTGGTGTTAGTCTCCAGCTGCTGACTTTAAGATTATGCATTTTTATTGTTGCTTTGTTGTGGTTTTTAATGGCTTACTGGCTTTGTGGTAAGCTTCAGTCTTGATTCTCATCTGCGCCATCCTCTTCAGCCAAACAGTGACATAAACATTTGAAAAATAAAAAATCAGTAATATGTCCAGACTCCTGATTGGAGATTGGCCAGGACATTTCTTTTGTGTGTGTGTCCTGTTTCCCTTTTAAAGTTGCCTGTACTTCTGTGGCTTGTTCTCCTTTTAATTTAAATAATGTTACTACTGTCTTTTAAACCATTGCTCTTTGTGCTGATTGTCAGTTTAAATTTTTGGAGAATATGCCAAATGGTCCTATTTGAAGCAAGGGGTCTGAGAACAGAGTGAATTGTATGGTTTCCTCATGTTGATGTCTGTGCACTTGGGAGAATACATGGTCCCCAGCCCTATTTTTGTCTTGCACCAACTGCAGAGGGATCTTCTGGGGTTTGCATACTGTTAGGCTAGAACTTGGAGGCGGCAAGGGGTTGGTTAAAAGTTGAGACTGGAGACTAAAATGTCTTGGGGCTGCTTGTGGAAAGAACAGGACTCCTGTCCGTTGTGCTGGCGCTGGCAGTAGACATGGGACTGTTTTGGGTTGGGCACGCTGGGAAAAAGGAAGGAAACTTTATTTTCCTAATGTGATTTTGACACCACCATTAATGTCTCTTTTGTCTGAATAACTCATATTGGGTTGAGATGCATGTTATGCATGCAAATAAATGAATGAATGAATGAATGAATGTGTAAGGCTAGGATTCAGGACATGTTTGTGTTTGCTTTTCCATTGTAACCAGAAGCATTTCTTATTCAGCTGTGAGGCGATGATGAGTGCAGTGATCTCTAAGGCTATTTTGCGACACATAAAACAAGTCTTTGCTTCTTTCTGGATTTGCTGGTTTACCTGGAGGCTGTGCAGCTGGTGTGAGGAGAGGGTATTTCAGGTTTCGGGGTGAATGCAGCTCTCCCAGCCCCCCCAACAGGCTCTCAGACACCTTCCTCAGGCCATGCCCCTCAACGGGACACGCTAGTCTCTAGCACTGCTTTGCACCTTCCTTAAGTCATTTTGCCTGGCTGAAATGTGTTCTTGATTTATGGTAATACCACTTGCTTGCCGGGACCCAGAGGACAGAGAGAGAGTGCATAGCAAAAAGACACTTTTGCATGGCTGGAATGTGGCCTCTTGCAGGAAAGAAAGAGTTACGTCCATTGCTATCTGGTCCTGCCAAATTGCCCTGATATGCAGCTGCCAGAAGGTTCGCCATAAAGCAATCCAGCTGGATAAAAGTTCCCCATTCCTGCTTCAGAAAAACAGGTTCTGGTATATTTTACTTTATTTCTTCTACTACATTACTATGCTTTTCTGCAAGGAGCTTACAGGTTCCCCACACCCACCCACAGCACCCATTATATCTTCACAACAACCCTGTAAGGTAGGATAGGCTGAAAAACAGCAACTCACCCAAGATCACCCACCCACAGAATTTCACAGGGTTGTGTGTCTTGAGCCCAGTGGGTCTCTCTGGCATTGGCTCATCTTCCCTCTCCCTGATCATAGAACAATGTAAGGTGGAAACTTTTGTCCACATTTGCTTGTGGAAAAGCAGATATAGCTATGTTGTTTCGCCTGGAGTTTTGATTTCTTTAATGTATGCTTGTTTGATAAGCAGCCTTTGAAATAAACCTCACATGTGAGAAAGGGCTGCAGTTAAGCCACCTGATGTTGGAAAAGGCCTGCCATTTTGGGGTCTCAGGATGGAAATGTTGGCAGGGTTTGAACTGACCTGTCATTATCACAATCTTAGGGTAGCAGATGGAAAGGGAAGCATCTCTTTCAGAACTCCTGTAAAAACATGCATAGGGCTTTGGGGAGCAAATCCTGTCCATCTTTTGTCTGAGGCTGTAGTATTAAGGAGAAAAGTCTGTGTGTGTGTGTGTGTGTGTGTGTGTGTGTGTTGACTTTGAGCAGCAAAAATTGAGACTTGCAAATAATTAAATTGCTGTGGGTTAGGCTGTCAGGAGCTGCTCCCCTGGCAAGCCCTCTGTTGCTGCTTGTAGTGGATTTAGACCACGCGGGTGGCGCTACGGTCTAAACCACTGAGCCTCTTGGGCTTGCTGATCAGAAGGTCGGTGGTTCGAATCCCTGCGACAAGTAGATAAATAGGTACCGCTCTGGCGGGAAAGTAAACGGCGTTTTCTTACGCTGCTCTGGTTCACCAGAAGCGACTTAGTCATGCTGGCCACATGACCTGGAAGCTGTCTGTGGACAAACTCTGGCTCCCTTGGCCAGTAAAGTGAGATGAGCGCCGCAATCCCAGAGTTGTCCGCAACTGGACCTAACGGTCAGGGGTCCCTTTACCTTCACCTAGGCTGTTAGGAGGTGCTCCCCTGGAAAGCCCTCTGTTGCTGCTTGTCAGAGAATTGGAGGGCACTTTCTTTCCATCTTAGTCTAGCATGAGAAGAACTGTTCTCCACCTTCCTTAGGGGTTGGGCTGAAAAGGCCATAGAACTAGGCTGAGCTAGTGCAGAAAGTTTATAAAAACTGGGCACAACATGCTTGATTGCAGAAATGTGTGGCCTGTTGTGGGTGGGGTGTGTGTGTGTGTGTGTTGATTTGCTAACCCAGCATTAACATTTAACATTAATGTTAAACTTTGACAAGTAGCTGAAACCTTACTACACATTAGCGTGTTAAAGCGTCATTCCTTCAAGCTCCGGTGTTTGCTGCAAAAGCAGGGACAGCTGCACCATCTCCTTGGCTTCTAAATTCATTTAATTATTGCAATGTTGGCTTTTAGTGAGCTACTGGATGTATACACCTGCACTGTAGAAGATCCATCAAGATCTCCAAGATCCTGAGACACTCTGGAGGTGTGGGGGAGGGCTGGTCAAGTGGGAGCTCCTGAAGGATGGCACCAGAAATAATGAGTGCAAAGTTTGTTTTTAATTCACACTTGTACTCTGGCATGTCCTGTGTGCTGAGAAATGGGGGCCAGGCTGGGAGGGAGGTCTGGGTGAATGTAACTCAGAAGGGAAACAAGAAGAAAACTTTGGCTCACCCCTTGCAAAAGGAAAAAAGAAAAAGCTGGTAGTTGTAGTTGGGGAAACTTTTTCTTGTGCCATTGTTTTGTACCTGTGACCCTTGCCCCCTCCCCTGGAGAGCCTGTTCTGTCCAACTTTCACTGTGAGCCACTCTTGGCTGCTTCTCCATTGTCTCTCCCACATGGAAGTGATGTCAGAGCACAGATGTTTCCATCTCCAGGTTTTTCTCTAGGTAGTCAGGCACTACAGTGACTCAGGGGTCAGTCATTGGTTTTCCAGCTGGGCCCCTTGCAGCCCTGCTGGAACCTTGGAGGAGACCAGAGTCTGAAGGACCCTGGAACAAAACCAAACTCTGCAATAGGCTTAGATTACAGCTGGGGTCTGGAGGGTACCCCAACGATTGCCTCTTTCTCCTTCCAAAATTCTGAGGGAAAGTTTGTTTGGGCTTCAGTAGAGGCTTCTGTCTTGGGGCTAGGTGTGTGTGTGTGTGTGTGTGCGCGCGTGAGAGAGAGAGAGAGAGAGAGAGAGAGAGAGAGATTTGGCAGAAAAATAGGGAAAAGTTTCACTCCATTTCTCTGCACACCGTAATCCCAATCCTGCTCAGGAGATCCCCGTGTCTCCTATTTAAAGAATCTGAAATTTCCACATTAAATGCAAATTTAATCTATCACCTGGAAGGGGTGAAGGGTGCCTCAAGTAGCTAGATGACCTCTTCTGTGGTCTGGAATATGATGCTTACCAGTGAATCAAATCAGGAGCATCCAGTGTCTGCCCACAGAACTGATAACTGATAACTTTTATAACACCTCCCCTTCTTTTCCTTCTGTTTCCCTCTCATTAATGGCAACAAGAATAAATTGTGGTTCTTGTACAAATGGGAATCAAGCCCTTGGTGACTTGACCTGTCCCAGAGGGCTGTCCTGAGGTGCGGGTGCTGCTCTCGGTGGGGTATGAAGACGATAAATATCCATTCTGATTATTTGAAAATACCCATCTTTTCCAGAAAGGCAGCTTTTGACCAGCTCAGTTTCTTTGGTTCACTTCTCCTAGCACCTTTGTGGGGAAGGGTATTCCAGCTTGATGGTTGTCACCATGACTCCTACTTATCTGCATCAGGTACAGATGGTTTGGAGCAGGTGCTGCTTTGGTGGGAGGTGGGCTTACACCCCCCCCAATGCTATGCTATTCTTCTCTTCCTCTTTGATTCCACCTCTTCCTTACCAGAGTATGGAATAGAAAGCTCCCCCCACAAAAAAAGTTAGCTTGGCTGGAGGGTTGTCATGCATGAAGGTGAATTGTTTGTGGAGCTGCTCCAAGGGCGCAGCGACTTGCCTGCTCCAGGAAGCCCTCCTTTTGGATCCCTCCCTCTGGCCCCTTTGCTGTACTGCAAGAGTTGTTTACCCAACAGCTGCTGGGAGCCAAAAGTGCCCTTGGAGAACAGAAGTTTGAAAGGCACGGAAATTCACCCTCCTGTAGAGCCCCAGGAGCTCCTGCCTCTTTATTGGTGCTGGCAGAGGATCCTTACCCTCCTCAAAAACCCCAGCGCTCTGGAGTGTGTGAACTGGCTCAAATGAGGTTTGGAAGTCATTCAGAGACAAGTGTACATGTTGCTGGGACAAAGTGCTCTGCACCCTCAAGAAATGCAACAAAAATGCAAAATACAGTCATTAATATTTGCTAACTGGAAGATTGCAGAGTTTGCCCCAGGATGAGGAAGAGCAGAGATGGGATGGAGGCTGCCTGGCCCAGTGGGTTGGTTTGGGGCACCACTAATAGCAGAAATCTAGGATCTGAGCCTCAGAGAAGGAACTCTGTGCTCCCTCAAAGGAACTATCCCCACAGATAGAAAATGATCCTCCTGCTTGGAAAGCTAGGCTGAAACTCTTCTCTGTGATAGGTAGGGATATGTATAGATTTTCATGGGAATTCTTTCAAACTTTGCACCATGAAAAATAGGTGTCTGTCAACCTGTGGGTCCCCAGATGTTGTTGGACTACAACTCCCATCATCCCTGAGCTCTGGCCTTGCTAGCTAGGGGTGATGCGAGTTGCAGTTTAACAATATCTGGGGACCCACAGGTTGAGAAAGGCTGATTTATAGGATCTTTTGACTTGAAAGAAGCTGTTGTCCTTCCCCAGTAGACGAGATCACCTGAGCTGGAGGGGGGGAATCCAGGGCTGGTGGAGGAGCACATGGGGCTCACCCCATCCCACATGCAGAATCCTACCAGACAGGCAGGTGAAGCTTTTATTCACCACAATATCTGAGGTGAGCAGGCTGCCTTAGGGAACCCAGAAGGGGTGGGGTTCTGCCACCCTCCAAGCAGTACCTGCTGCCTGAGGCTACAGGCTCACCCTACCCAATGGTAGGACTGACACTGGAGGAGGTGAACCCTTTCACTGCCATTTCCCCAATTAACAAGCTATATGTCCTGCTTCCTTCCCCAGCTGGGTTGGGGGGAAGAGTTCAAAACAGGAAAAGGGGAGGTGGGGGGGAAGGGTCAAATAACTACCCTGTTCTGAACTGAACCTGTCCCTCCCCCCCCCCGGCTTGTGGAAAACAGCACACCTCTGTCAGGCCCTGAAGTGATGCACAGATAATTGAGCTCTTTGGCTAGACAGGAGCTCAGAAAGCTGCTGGCACCCCCCCCCATCTGTCTGATTCTTTATTTTGTGGGGGGGGGGCAGGTGCCTGGCTCTTGCTGACCAACGGCTTGTAGGCACTGAACTGTGGACCCAGTGTGTCGGCGATCTTTTGCTTTTGATGGATAGTGTTGCATTGAAAGTCCAAAGGCTCTTCTGGCAAATTTTAGAGAGGAAAACAAACAAAGTGGGACAGCGGAAGTTGACTTTGTTCAAAGGCTTGTTTGTCTGCATGCTACATGCTTGCAACCACCCTCCTCTAAGTAAACCCCGCATTGTATGCCTGGGTTGGCTAGAGGTGGCCTGCAGGGCTTTGCCCAGCAGTTTGGAGCAGTTTCCTGATTCTCCTGATGTTCTCGGGATCTGCACGCCGGCCGTGATTCAGAGGGAAGCCTTTAGAACCCACAAGGAAAGGGTTGTTGCGTTATTCCTGAAAGTAATAGTTTATTCTACTCTAGCAGGAATGGAATGTATATTGGTTAAAATTTACTTTACCATAAAAATTGGAGATAATTTGCTTTCAGTATAAATATTTACAAACTGCTCATGTAAGTTGTCAGGATTTTCCGGGTTGTAAGCAACAGTGGTGACTAAAAGACAGAAATGCAAACAAGGTCTTCAGTTTGAATGTCAACTCCTCTATACCAGGCATAGGCAAACTCCGGCCCGCCAAATGTTTGGGACTACAATTCCCACCATCCCTGACCACTGGTCCTGTTATCTAGGGATGATGGGAATTGTAGTCCCAAACATCTGGAGGGCTGGAGTTTGCCTAGGGCTGCTCTATACACTCCCCAGCTAGCCTTAAGCCCAGGGGTCAGCAAGCTTTTTCAGCAAGGGGCTGGTCCACTGTCCCTCAGACCTTGTGGGGGGCCGGACTATATTCTTTTTTTGGGGGGGGGATGAACGGATTCCTATGTCCCACAAATAACCCAGAGATGCATTTTAAATAAAAGGACACATTCTGCTCATGTAAAAACCTGCTGATTCCTGGACCGTCCGCGGGCCGGATTTAGAAGGTGATTGGGCTGGATCTGGCCCCCGGGCCTTAGTTTGCCTACCCATGCCTTAAGCCTTAACACACCCTCCCTCCCTCCAGATCTGCAATAGAGGATAGTGTTAACTTTCTCAAGAAGTGTGCATGCACACAAAAGCTCATACCAATAACAAACTTAGTTGGTGTCTAAGGTGCTACTGGAATAATTTTTTTAATTTTGTTTCTTTACACAGTTGTTGTTAAAGGTCACATGAAGATATAATGTATGTTAAATACTTTGAACACTCAAAAGTACTGTTTCCATGCTAAGTATCACTATTATTCACAATGATGATATTATTAGCAACATTAACATCTCACAAATGACCCAGGTTCCATTGACATAATAGCCCAGAACTAACCAATCGGAATAAGAGGAGAGTCGTTGAGAAATACCATTATGACTGCAATATGCTGCTTTCCAGTCCAAAGCTCCCCAAAGTAGTGAACAGCAGATTAAAACAACAGAATATAATACAAAATGCCATACATTGCAACAAAATAGGGCTCCAGAAAGGCCTTATCAAGCTCAAGGATGAAAGAAGATTCTCAGCAACTACATCCACATACTTACAAACTTGAACAGACAATGAGAAATATTTAAAAAAGCTTTCACCAACTAGACAAATTACGGGTCCTCTTACCACTACCATTCTGACTTCCTTGAATAATTTCTAATTTGGCTGAAGATGGCACAATTTACAAGAAATATAATGGTAGCAATATTTAAAGAAACTATTCAGTAAAAAAGCTTTCAGACAATGAGCAGAAAAGAAAACTAGGTAAAATGTGACACAGAGAAGACAACTTCTGTGCATTCTTTGATAGGAATCAGTCAGCATTAGAAGAACTGAAAAATGAACAAGCAGGGATATAGAAAATCCCAGCTCAACTCCTAAAGCAAGCAGGCAGAGACTTAAAAATACACCTGTTAGTACCTCTCCCTCAAAATTAGGCAAATATTGACAGGGTTGTTAATAAATAGATTAAGCCACACTTCAGAAATACGGTCACAGCCTTTGCCAACCTGGTGCCCTCCTGTATCAGCCCTAGCCAACTAAGTTACAGAGCATTTATTGACAGGAGCAGGCTATGATGACAGAAGAAGAATACGTACATTGTTAAAAGAAAACAGGACCGAAAGCCAAAATGCGCACAGAGGCTTGTCAGGTGAGCTTTGTCTCCGGTACTATGTTTATAGTGGATGCAATTCAGAAAGTGAAGTTAAGTAGCAGATAATGGAGGGAGACCAACAACAAACTAACAAACTAGATAAAGGTAAAGGACTCCTGACAGTTAAGTCCAGTTGCAAACGACTCTGGGGTTGTGGCACTCATCTCACTTTACTGGCTGAGGGAGCCGGCGTTTGTCCGCAGACAGTTTTTCTGGGTCATGTGGCCAGCATGACTAAGCCGCTTCTGGTGAACCAGAGCAGCGCACGGAAATGCCGTTTACCTTCCCGCCGGAGCGGTACCTACTTATCTACTTGCACTTTGATGTGTTTTTGAACTGCTAGGTTGGCAGGAGCAGGGACCGAGCAACGGGAGCTCACCCCGTCACGGGGATTCGAACCGCCGACCTTCTGATCAGCAAGCGCTAGGCTCAGTGGTTTAGACCACAGCGCCAAACTAACTGGGAAGCAATATAACGGATGGAAGCCTTAGGTGCAAGATAAATTTGGCATAACACAGTGGTTCCCGACCCTTTTGGTATGGTAACCCACAATGCTTATTATGGTGACCCATTGGTTTATTGTCACATGGGGTTTGGACCACAGGCCTTTGGCAGCAGTCAGTTTCATGTATTTTAACTGCAACTTTTCCCATTCTCTAACATTACTTGAGGCAACCTGGCAAAAAATCTGCTTAACACTTACTAAAGTGGAGTTTGTTGGACTATTTATAGCACTTACAGAGTTATTTGGTTTTGTTCATGGGAATGTAAGAACCATCTGATTGCAGAATTGTACTTAATAAGCTATAAAAAATTATTCTAAAAATGCACGGCTACATGAGCAAATATAATGAACTTCAAATCACCCCTGGATTAACTATTGACTAACCTTGGCAGCAAATACAGTAATGGTTTGCCATAGGGTGCTTCTGCAGGGAGGTGTTTTGAGTGATGGTTGCAAATTGCCTCTGATGCACATTGGAGGTGAGCTGTGCTGGTCACTGAGAGTGACTTCCTGCGTTGTGGTGGCCCATCACTGGATCAAGGCAGTTCCCAAAGTGTTAAAATGTAAACCTTTCTGACGTTCAGTTACAAGTGTCAAAACAGCATTATAAAATACGAACTAAACAAAAAGTTGAAAGGTATTCATCAAAGCAGTTTAGGGTGACAAGCAGTATTTATTTTGGGTTTACTCAGTGGTTTTTTTCTAAAAAAATTTTTTTAGGGATACTCTCATTTTCCTACTCATATTGAAATACTGCCCCTCAATGAGGCCAAACTTAGATTCACGAAATGTTTAGGGTATGCATCCTCCTGCTTCCCCTCAGAAAAAAACACTGGGTTTGCTGCTTATAAACCCTGCAACCCTTTTGCTGGTTGTGAACTACGGATTGGGAAACACTGATATAACTGATGTTTTATAAAAGGAAGACCCATGGATGAGGAGAATAAATTTACTTTATATACTGTATTTTTCGCTCTATAGGACGCACCGGACCATAGGATGCACCTTGTTTTAGAGGGGGAGAACAAGAAACAAAAATTCTCCCCCTCTCTGCTCAGCGCCCCTTCAGCGAAGCGGCAGGAGAAACAGAGCCCCTTCCATTTCTCCTCCCACTTGGCTGAAGGGTCACTGCACAGCTCTCCCTCTCTGCTGAAGCCAGGAGAGTCTTGTTCTCCTGGCTTCAGGCGGCTATCCCTGAAGCCTTCGGAGCACAGCGTGAGTTTCTGCTGTGCTCCGCAGGCTTCAGGTTCCTTTTGCTGAAGCCGGGAGAGCAAGACTCTCCAGGCTTCAGTGAAAGCAACACGAAGCTTCCAGAACGTGGAGGGAGCGCTCCCTCTGCGCTTCGGAGGCTTTGTGTTGCTATCGCTGAAGCCAAGGAGCCTGCATTTGCTCCATAGGACGCACACACATTTCCCCTTAATTTTTGGAGGAGAAAAAGTGCGTCCTATAGAACGAAAAATACGATATATATATATATATATATATATATATGGCTCTGTGTAGAATGTGACCTGGAAAGATTTGAAATGAAAGTGGGAGAGCTATTGGATAGAACTGGAGAGGACAAAGGCTGATGCGAAGTGTGACGAGGAAGCCATCACGTATGAAGGAGGCAGGTCCAGGGTCAAGTCTGGGTGTGACTAACCTTCTCTGGCCCAAAGCCTGCATTGAAGGTTGGCCGTGTTCTGAGGGTTGCATGCCATTTGCAGGCGCACACACAAACCCACTCACCACACCTAAAGCACAAATGAACTCACCCAGGCAGACCATACACAACCCCCACCCCACAGAGGAAGCAACAGCCTTAGGCACTGCCAGACCATTGGTCCATCCAACTTAGGGTTGGTGATGCTGACTGGCAGCCGCTGTCCAGGGTTCAGCTGCAACTCTCTTTCCCTTGCAGGCAGTGGCGTAGCGTGGGTTGTCAGCACCCAGGGCAAGGCAAGTAATTTGCACCCCCTAACCCGTGGATTTGCGCCCCCTAACCCTAACCCCCAGATGTTGCGCCCGGTGCGGCCGGCCACCCCTGCACCCCCCACGCTACGCCACTGCTTGCAGGTTTTTCATTGGCAGTGGAAGAGTGTTGCTTCCAAGGGATTCTTCTTCAGGCTTGGCCCCAAAGAGTACGCTGGGAGTTTCAGGGATGGGGAAGCAGTTGCTGCTGGGGTTGGATGCAGCAGTGGCTTCTGCAGGCCCGAGCCCCCCGGGTGATGTCATTTTTGCTTGGGTCTCTTTGTGCTTAACGCAGCCTTGGCTGCATATTTAAACATCTGACTGCCCGGAGGAATGAGTTAAAAAGGAGACTCTGGTCGGAGGCCAGTTTCCCAGAGAATGGAATGATAATTAAGGAAGCAAGGACTGTAATAATGCTGGGAGGGCGGCAAAAGCGTCCAAGAAGGAAGGCATACATGACACAGAAAGCAGCTGGGGGTGGGAGGGAGAGAAGCACCCCTGTTTATAATTGGGTTTTGATAGGGATGGTAGAGTAGCAAGTGAATGAGTTGAGTGTATGTAATTGTGCAAATGAGGCCACTGCCTAGGAGGCCTCCCTATGGGGCACCCGCCTTGCATGAGATGATGCCAGCTTGCACTGCTTATGCACCACACAACCAGAATCCTGGCTCCCACGAGGAGCACATGATTGGGGCCCAGTTCATACAGTCCATGGCAGGGTGGGAACTGCTTCCAAGTGGCATCTTTCGATGGGGGGCCACATCTGAGAGGGGGGTGATTGAAGGCTGTGGCCCCTTCCCACCCCCCAGCCATGGAGCTGGGGCCTAAGCAAGTGGAGCATCCTAGCGTCTTTCTTATGTTTTAACTGCATTTTAAAGCATTTTTCCCTTTTAAATGCTGTTGCATCAGAAATCCGTCTGGGATGCCTTCCGTATTGAAACAGAGCAGTAATTATCTCGTTGGGAGTCCCGCCTTACGGAGACACAAGGTTTTCTGGAGTCTCGGCTGGAGGAAAACTTAGTAAAACAAGCCAGAGCCTCCTGTGGAGAAAAGGGCTGGTTGTTATCAGATATTTGGACACAAACCAGCTATTGTGCTTGAAAGCGCAAACTGCATTTAGAGGCACCAAAGGCTCCTGGCTCTCAGTGGTAGCTCAGCCATCGTTGCTTTGCCATTGTTTCCACAAAGGCTGCTTTGATGTTCAAGAAAGAACTCCAAAAAGTGAATCACATGTTTCTACCATAGTCTAGTTTGGGGCTCTGCATCAATGGGGCAAGAAAACACCGAGGAGGAAAAAGAGGAAACAGGGCCTTACCTGTTAATTGTACCTTTTAGACCAGCTTTTTCCCAACCTGAAGCCCTCCAGAAGTTTTGGACTACAGCTCTCATCAGTTCCAGGGACACCGGTGGTGCTGTGGTCTAAAACACAGAGCCTAGGGCTTGCCGATCAGAGGGTCGGCGGTTCGAATCCCTGCAACGGGGTGAGCTCCTGTTGCTCGGTCCCTGCTCCTGCCAACCTAGCAGTTTGAAAGCACGTCAAGTGTAAGTAGATAAATAGGTGGGAAGGTAAATGGCATGAAGGTAAATGGCATTTCTGTGTGCTGCTCTGGTTCACCAGAAACTGCTTAGTCATGCTGGCCACATGACCCGGAAGCTGTCTGTGGACAAATGCCGGCTCCCTCGGCCTATAGAGCGAGATGAGCGTCGCAACCCCAGAGTTGTCCACGACTGGACCTAATGGTCAGGGGTCCCTTTACCTTTCTCATCAGTTCCAGCCAGCAGGCTTAGACTGGCAAAACAGAGACTCCATACCTGGAAACAGATCAGACTATTTGAGAAAGCCACATGCAATCTTCTCGTGCAAAGTGGTAAGGCAGACTCACTGCTGGCTTCTTATAAAAATGAATTGCTTGCTCTTTTAAAAATGTTATTTTGGACACTTATTCTCATGTGGGTAATGATAAAAACCATCTAAAAGACACAGTGTAAAAAGCAATACTTTCAGCTCCCAAATCAGCCATTTGCAGTCTAATTAAAACCATCACAAAAATTTTTAGGCAAATGAGAAGCTTAAACTGGTGCCAGAAACTGAGTAACCTGGATGTCACGCGTGTCTCCCCTGGGAAGGCTTTCCACAATGGAATGTTAATATTTAAGAAGTGATAATGTATGAATTAACCTGCCTGCTGTCTTTCCTTAGCCTAGCCTTTCATTTGCTGAATGCTAAATGTTGGGAGATGGATTAACACTCCTTAATGAAGCTTCTTGTAGCCCATTAGCCTAAAGGAATATTCTCTGCAGCAGGTGATGGTGTGCTGCTTTGGATTTTGTGGTTTAAGGGCTCTCTGTTTTCCTGGAGGAGAGACAAGGATGGTTAGAGGTACAAGGTCCAGGGGCTGCATCGTGTGGCTTCGCAGCAGAGTCAGGAAGGGAGCCCTGGCTTCTAACATGGCAATTGGATCTCTTTTGTGAAAGGAGCATTGCTCTTTTGGACCTGAGATTCTCATTTGGGTAGTTTGTTGAGCTTGTTCATTTTTTTCCAGAGGAAGGTGTATGATTCTTTTACTTGGTTCTGCTGCCAGTGTTCACTAATCTGCCTCTCCTGTTCTCAGAATCTGGAATCCAGTGCCAAAATGGCTCATACCCGACATTCCAAGTGTGAGACTCATGCAGACACCAATGATGGGCATTTCTATAAAGACATTTCCTTCTGCTGGGTCTGAATAGGACCTGTTCAGGTTCAGTTTGGGGGGATAGCGAATTGTGTCTACTCCCTCAAGAGCAGCGACTTCAAACAGACATTGCTAGCCTCTTGAGATTCAGTAATGGAGTTGAATGTGGGTTTGTGCAATTTTGGGATCTTTTTCAGAGCAGGTGCAGCTGTGGCAAGTGAATTAGCTGATACTGAAGCTTTCGGGTTTTACTGTGTCTGTGCCGTATTAGCATAGAGGAAAGAGAATGGGGAAAATAAGCAGAGATATTTCCCTCCTTTTCTTTGAAGTGTTACCATTGAAGTGGCTAGCAAGAAGAAGTTCCTACTTCATGCTGGCCATTAAAAATGGCAACCCTTTTTTGCGAGATTGCTTGCATTTCTAATTCAAAGCTAGAGGTTGTATTTCAACTGGCTGGAGTTGCTAAAGCCGAATGTGTTTTAGAAAGTTGAATCTATGAAGTAAGGACAAACTGACTCAAGGAAACTATGGATAGTCAAACTGATTCCAGTAAACTGGGGTATTGTGTTGAATACTGCTCCTCTTTGGTGGGGTACAGTAACTGATCAGCAAAGCATTTTTGGATTTTCCTATGGGGCTGTCATGATGAACTTCTGAATTCCAAATTTACGACTAACCTACTAAGATTTAGTACCCAAGAATCTAGTAGCCATTGGTGGACCTCTTCTCCGGTGTTAATTAGTCTACTCCTTCTTCTAAACAAACAAACAAACAAAAAACAAGAACAAAACTCAATCTAAGCTTGTAGCCATCCGTACATCATGTGGGACAGTGAATTAATTCTAAACTGCAGGAAGAAAATGTTCCTTTGCTTTTTGTAGGCCATGAGATCTAGGACTGTGAGGTGGTGGTGAAGTTTTCTTGTAAACCAGGCATGTCCAACAGGTAGATTGTGATCTACTGGTAGATCACTGGACGTCTGTGGCAGATTACTGGTAGTTCACTGGCTCCCCCCCAGGAAGCTCAACAACTTTGGCTCCCCTAAAAAAAGCTCAAAAGTTTTGCCCTGAACCCCCCAAAACAGGGCTTTCCTTCCTAAGAAAAGCTCAACAGCCTTGACCTGAACCCCCAAAAAGGGGGTAGATCACTGCCAGTTTTTAACTTTGTGAGTAGATCGCAGTCTCTTGGGAGTTGGCCACCCCTGCTGTAAACCAACGTAGTGATTATATCAGGATTCAATATAAATAACTATTATAAGAATACTGTGGAAATTGTATGTTGGTGAACGGGCAAGGTTGTTTCCAACCTAATGATTGGTGTAATTAAAAATACAGTTACTCTATATTGACTAGGATTGGGGTTTTTGCTTTTGTTTCGAGTCCAGCCATTTTTGAATTTTTTGAAATTCTGGGGGAGCTTTACCACAATGGAGGCTGGACTAGAGAAATCAGCCTGGCTACCTGGGGAAAAGGAAGCAGATGAGCTGGGCCAGAAAGAGACCAACTTTGGCCAGCCATGTTTTAACTTAGTAAACTCAAACAATGAACCAGCTTTGTGCCTGCACATACAGTCTCTTCCCTCCTCAATGTGCTGTGATTAAGCCTGGAAGTCTTTAGTTAAGCTTCGTTTCCTGCTCGTTCCAAACTGGAAAACTATATTAGACTCAGACCAAGCCAAGACCTCAGTCTATGGTTTGAAGTTAGTTTAAGACCCTGGCTTCTTCCAGACATGGCAACCAGTTTTTAGGGTTAGGTTTAATGGGAATCTATGGTTAATTAAAGACTTCCTGACTTAACACAGCATGACAGGAAGGGATAGTGCAAGGATGGGGACCCTATGCAAAGGGTGAACCAGATTGCTTGAACTGGACTAGACAACAGGTTTGAGGGGAAAAGGAACTTAGAAGCAGAATGTCCTGAACTCCAACGTACATGGAGGTAAGTCCCACTGGTGTACACAGTTCCCAAGGGAAATGCTAGAGAGTAGTCCGACAGTCCAAGAGGTCAAAGACCAGGCCAAATCCAAAGTCAGTTAGGCCAGGCTCCCGTCTCTGCAGCAGATCCAGGGTCAGAAAACCTGCGGTCAGAAAACCTGTGGTCAGTCCCGAAGTCACAGTCCAGTGGAGCTTCTGAAGCAGCCAAGCCGTGGTCTATCAACATGGAAAGCTGAGCAGACACAGATTCTCTGCCTTGCTTCCCTTTTATCCTTCCAATTTTGACACATCTGGGTTTGCTCTAGCTGAGCAACTGTGTCTCTGCACTCGACAAGGCATGTGATCCTCACCTGCCCTGAGCCTAATCCAGCTGTGTGACCACAAACATTCTCCCAGACCTACTGATCCCTGTGATCCCCACCTGGTCAACTAGTGAGCTGGGCTGTGTTCCCTTGCCTGCCTCAGTTTCCTAGAGCACCCTTCCCGCTGTTCCCAGCGCCATGTCTGTGGAGAAGGGGCTGTCTCTGGTTTTGCTGGTATGTCCCCCCTCCCCTGGCTCCTGTGAACTGTCAGCTGCCCCCACGCCATGTCCTGTGCGTACCTCCTAAGTCCCCAAGCTCCCCTTCCCCATCTTCTTCTTGCCTTGGTGTGTACCAGTCGTGGCTACAGCCCTTGCCAGGATCCTGTTCCCCTTCCT
Organism: Podarcis erhardii; assembly: GCF_964252035.2. NCBI lineage: Eukaryota > Metazoa > Chordata > Lepidosauria > Squamata > Lacertidae > Podarcis > Podarcis erhardii. Next base: position 6,543,225 of record NC_138503.1, on the reverse strand, counting down.
CTGCATCCTGCCAGTTCATGTCACAGAAGGAGGCAAGGGCTGAAGACAGGCAGGCTCAGGGGACCAGCCAGGTAGAAGTATACGAAGCAGCCTGACACTGAGTCAGACCACTGGCCCAGCTAGCTCAGTGCTGCCTAAGCTAACAAGCTGGGAGTGGCTCCCCAGGGTTTCAGGCAGGATCCCTTTCCCCGGTTCTGCATGCAAAGCAGATGCTGCACTGCTCAGCTCTGCCCCTTCTCCAGGAGCTGATGACCAGAGTGAAAACAGCAGCAAAAGTTTCTTTGGGTGGGAGCTGCTTGAGGCTGCAGCCAGGGAGTCCAGGAAAATTCAAACAATTTAGGCAGTGCTGAAGTGGATGTCTTCAGCATGGAGCTCTTTGATCATTGGCCACAGAGCTGATAGTGCGTTTCTTGTTTTGCATTTAGGTTCCCTTTAGGGGTGGGTTGCACTTTACAGTCATTTCAGGATTGCTCTGGAGAAGCTTGAGAGTGGTGCCGGCTGCCTCTCCAGTCTGACCTGCTGCCTGGAAAGACCTGCTTGCATAAGTTGCGAAATATCAGAATGCGATTGAAGTTCATTTGTAGAGAGAACAGATCACATTCCTGGGAGTGCAGTGCAAGCCTCTGTGTGGGAGGAACCTGGGCAGGGCTCAGCAACAAGTACAGGATGTGGCAATTTTCTGTAGGGTTCTGTGGGGTCTGGTACAGGGTGGATTTGACATACAGTAAATTGCCTCAGGCTCAGCACTGGCCAGAGTCAAGCTGGAAATTCTACAGAAGACACGTGGTCTCCCAAAGCCCATGAGTTTCTTCTAATGAAACTCTTTATTTTTCCATTTAAATGCTGTATAACAATTGGCAATAATACTAATAAAAATATACATGGATACAGTGGTGGAGCAACATGCTGCAGTCCCCGGAGCGCAAAAGAGGGGGGGGCGTGGCACTTTGCCCATGGGGGCATGGTGCACGGCCAGGGTTGCGCACCATGCGGCGTGCGTCCGGGGGGGGGGCAGCCGCGATGGCACCCTTTCCCCATATGGAGCCTGGGGCGGTGTGCTCCCCCCCCCTTCGTATGCCAGTGCATGGATACAACTGTAAATCACAGGTATATAATGCTAAACTCTCTCCTTAATAGACTCAGCAGATCAGCCAGGGAGGGACTGTACAGTGGTACCTCGGGTTACATACGCTTCAGGTTACATACGCTTCAGGTTACAGACTCTGCTAACCCAGAAATAGTACCTCGGGTTAAGAACTTTGCTTCAGAACAGAAATCGTGCTCTGGCGGCGCGGCAGCAGCGGGAGGCCCCATTAGCTAAAGTGGTGCTTCAGGTTAAGAAGAGTTTCAGGTTAAGAATGGACCTCTGGTATGAATTAAGTACTTAACCTGAGTACCACTGTATAGTGGGATCTGTTAGGTCTTCCTAATAGAAGAACAGTAGAAAAGAACCTGGAAGACACCTCAGTGCTGCTACAAGGGCAACATCTGTTGTTCATTTGGGCTTTGCTGTATCTTCCTTCTAGTAAGTTGGAAGGGAAGACATTAAACCTTGCCAAACAGGAAGTCTTGCTATACAGTATTTAGGGATAGTTAACTGTCCCAAGTGTGGCATTCTATCTTGCTAAGAGGAATGGGGTCCTGTGCAGATCCTTGGAGCTCTTTGGAAACTATATCCAAAACCCGCCAACCTTTGATTTGGTCCCTTCAGATCCCTAGCTAGCTGGTAAGAGGGTGATTCTTTCAAGGAAAAGAAGCCACAAGTGGCTATGACTCTATTAAAGGGGGAGGGGTCCTTAACCCTTTCCACACAGCCCATTTTTCTGATGAAAACTGCCCTCCCGGTCCATCTTTCCCCACCCCAAGTGGTAGCAAAGTATTTTGGAGAGGCAATTTTGACTGGAAAATCAGACCGCTGAAGTTATTAGCCCCCTGCTCATCTATTTGAAATGACAGCCTCTCACAGCTGCATTTCATGAGGGACACCCCCACCCCCTTTAGAGCCACATCTGCCATGGAACAAATAGTGTTGCTCTGAGTATAGGGGAAGCAACTTCATATGCTAGCAATTAATAATTGTTAATAGCCAGTCTCCATATCTGAAAGGGCCCCTTGTGTGTCTTTTGGTGGGAGCCATTTTGGCAGAAATACAAATGGACCTTGCCAGGTTCTCTTTTTTTGCCCTTTGATGCTGGAGAAGTGAGCATAAATTGGCCGTCTGCTCGTGTCTTCATTCCGCCTTTACTTACAAACCTAGTGGTCCATTTTCCTGTTTGTGTGATCTGATATGACACTTCAGTTCCTCGGTTTCTCTGTCTCCCTCATCCAACACCTCGGCATGGAATAAGAGCACCCCCTGCACCCCCCCTCCCCATAGTTGCCTGCCAAAGGCCGCTAGTTCTGAAGTGTTTCCTGTTTTAAAAGGGAAGGATAAATAAAATAATTTTCAGTCATAGAGGAAATCCAACACTGGTTGGTCACCACAGGGCCAGAGGAGAGGCGGCCGTGAGGAAACTGGTATGGCCAGGCGATGGGCTAAGAACGTCGCTTTGGTGGCCTTTTTGAAGTACTGTAAAGAATTCCATTGCCTCTTGTCATTTTGGCAGTAAGATATTTGTACATACACAGACCAGAAAAAAGAAATGTACAGTGGTACCTTGGGTTAAGAACTTTGTTCTGGAGGTCTTAACCTGAAACTGCTCTTAACCTGAAGCACCACTTTAGCTAATGGGGGCTCCTGCTGCCGCCGCGCCGCCAGAGCACGATTTCTGTTCTCATCCTGAAGCAAAGTTCTTAACCTGAGGTAATATTTCTGGGTTAGCGGAGTCTGTAACCTGAAGCGTATGTAACCTGAAGCGTATGTAACCCGAGATGCCACTGTATGTAGAATAAAACTGCCTCCTGGTGCTTGGCGAAGACTCCTAGAATCATGGAATCATAGAATCACAGAATCCTAGAGTTGGAAGAGACCACAAGGGCCATCGAGTCCAACCCCCTGCCAAGCAGGAAACGCCATCAGAGCACTCCTGACATATGGTTGTCAAGCCCCTGCTTAAAGACCTCCAAAGGAGACTCCACCACACTCCTTGACAGCAAATTCCACTGTCAAACAGCTCTTAATGTCAGGAAGTTCCTCCTAATGTTTAGGTGGAATCTTTTTTCTTGTAGTTTGGAACGATTGCTCCGTGTCCGCTTCTCTGGAGCAGCAGAAAACAACCTTTCTCCCTCCTCTATGTCACATCCTTTTATGTATTTGAACATGGCTATCATATCACCCCTTAACCTCCTCTTCTCCAGGCTAAACATGCCCAGCTCCCTTAGCCGTTCCTCATAAGGCATCGTTTCCAGGCCTTTGACCTGCTGTGTCGGAAGTCTGTAAGTGGAGACAGAGTCTGGGCAGCATGGGCCAAGGCAGGACACACCTGGAGTCTCCAGGGCGAGGTGGTTTGCTTGCCTCAGGCAGCGCTTGCAGAAGCCCCATTAAAAGAGTTGCAAATTGTCCAGTTGTTTCATTTTTATGATGGCCTGAAGGAGGCATCAGAATGTGTCAAGTTGCCTCTGGTAACAGAATCTCCAACAGGCCCAGCCTGGGAGCTTATCTGGGGGTTCAGGAGGAGTACCCCTGACCTGCTCTAGCCTCTCAGTGGAAAGAGGTGTCCCAGGCTGCAGTTCCCACCTTCGGCCAGAGCTGTGGTGGTGGTGGGGAACAGTGGCTACATCCCTGCTTTGGTGGCCGTCAAGTCCCAGGTTCAGGTTCTACAGTAGAGTTGAGCCCTGGAGAGGAAAAAAGAAAAAAGGCAGGGCGGGTGCAGATATGGGGGGAACTGATGTTTCCTTTGGAGCATGGCTTCACCCAGGCTGCTGGCACAGCACCATTCCCCTCGCTGTTGCTGCTGCTGCTGCTGCACCCTCAGTGGACACTCTGGACACAGCTGTAGGCCAGTTGCAATGGCAGGGATGAGTGCAAAGGAGGGGGCCTGGATCTGCCAGTGGGGGGGGGGGGCGGGGGGGCATCAAGGACAGGGGCAGTGGGGCATTCTGCCTGCAGTTTCTTGGTTCCTTCCCTTCCAGCCATCTCCATGATTTGTGACAGTCAATCACATAAATGGACCGGCCAAGGGATCTCATTCTGCACCATCCTGTTCCCCACTCTCCTCTGTGGTGTTCTTTCCCCAAATACATCTCCCCAGAAGTACCATATGAAGCAGCTGAAACTTTGCCTAAGGAGCTCTTTTCCCTGAAGTAGCCTATTTTAGTTCTTTGCTTTTGGGACAACAATGGATTCCCCCCCCCTTTTTTTTCCTAAACCCATTCAGTCAGGTAGAAAAATGTAAGGAAAGCATCCTCCCTCCCTCTCTTTTTAAGATGTTGGCTGCCTGCAACAGGGCCTCTGAAACATTCGCAGCTGGGTTTCAGTACTTGAGAAAATTGGATTTGAATGCTGATTCTGACACAGCTGATCCCAAGCGAGCAGCTGATAAAACAGATTTTTAAGAGCTACTTAAATGCTCCATCTTGCGCAAGTTTTTTCTACATATAAGCCGTTCCAGGAGCAAACAGTGCTCCCAGTGCAGCCACTCTGTGATGTTCCTTCTGGCCTGCAGTTTTCCAGCCAGCAAAGTAGTAGCTGAGTTGGTTTGGGTCGGCCTGACTGATGTGGTGCCCGGAGTGACCTGGGGAGAAAGGAAGTTCTTTCTGTTTGGAAGATGAGCCAGAGACAGTACTTCCTTGCTAGATTTGGGGATTAAAAAATGATACCTTTTGGCCAGTGCCAGTTACTAGTTATTCAAAGTGTCTCCAGAACTAGTAGAATATATTCTGCACCTCCCTTAGAGTATCTATCTTTTTAGTTTGTTTATGGATTCATGTCCACTTTTCTTCAAATATGGTTAATAAAAAAGAATAATTCATATTCTAATTATTGAAATATCCAAATATTGTTGCTCATAATATGAATAAAATGCAGGAGCAGCAGCAGAATCAGTAAAATACAGTGGCACCTCTGGTTACATACTTAATTCGTTCCGGAGGTCCGTTCTTAACCTGAAGCACCACTTTAGCTAATGGGGCCACCTGCTGCTGCTGTGCCGCTGGAGCACGATTTCTGTTCTCATCCTGAAGCAAAGTTCTTAACCCGAGGTACTATTTCTGGGTTAGCGGAGTCTGTAACCTGAAGCATATGTAACCCGAGGTACCACTGTATATCAGAAGCTGGCAAAAACTCCAGTCACAATAACAGAGAGTGAATACCCTTATGGGCCAATGGGATGCCAATAGATGGCTCAGAGCAGCTTCCCCCAACCTGGAGCCCTCCAGATGTTTTGGGCAGCACTGGTTGGCGTAGATGGGAGTCATAGTCCAAAATATCTGGAAAGTACCAAATTAGGTAGGGAATGTTGGTATAGCCTTAGTTTGGCTCCTTAACAAAAAGGTGCCAGGTAGACAGACCAAGGGAGGGAGTGTCATGGCAGGCCTTCTCCAGTTTTCCACCTGGCAGACCTCTAAGCACCTGGAGAAACCTCTGAGGGAAATCTTAATTGCCAATGAGGTTCATGTGGAGAAATGCAGTTGTTTGATCAGAGGGCGATGAACCTTGGATGTGGCCCTCCAGACTTCTCTGTCTGGCCCTCTGAGTTATGCTCCTTGCTACACCTCTGCGTAGGGCTTCTCTGCATCCTCCTCAAGTGCTTTTGCCTGGATAGGATGTGTCTTCGCACTGTGATTGTGCCTGGTGCTTACCTGGATGGAGGGATGTGGCCATCCGTATGTGGGAACGCTCTGACTTTTCCTGTAAAGAAATGGGCAATATTGTTGCTGCACCCGCTTCTGCCTCTAGCCCCACACACCACTGGCGTGTCGCTCCTAAAAGGTTGCCAATGTGGCCTGAAAAAGGTTCTCCTGCCCTGCTTTAGATCTTGCTACATCCACCTGTTTTGGATTGTTATCCCTCATTTCCTGAGTGGTGAGAAGTCCAGGGTTTTGTTTTCTTTGGCGCCGAGAGAACAGTGGAAACTGAAGTGTCTTTGTATTATTTACAGCTAGTGAGCTTGCGTTAGATTCCCAGAGCCCCTAAGCTTGTACCGGTTTCTAGTCAGCTCCAGCAGAACTCTCTACTATTTGCCTGCCTCTCTTTAAATTTAAGGCGCAAAACTGGTTCCAGGCCATTGCTCTGCCCTCCCCTCTCACCAGCTGGAGGGTGCCACCTTCTCAAACATTTACAAACCCCAGCTGTTGCATCAAATACAATCAGCTTACAAAAAGGCAGCCTGTGACTTCCTTGGCCTGAATTCAGACTTTCCAGGTGAAAGGTTTTTTTTCCCCCTCCGTCAAATTTGGCATAGTATGAAACAGTGGATGTGTTGTCCTGCTAGGCAGAGAACATCAAAAGTGTTTCTTGCCCCCCACTTCCTAAATTGCAGCTGACAGTTTTTAGTGCCAGAAGATCCTGGGAGTTGCATTATTGGCCTCCAAAGTCTTCAGGCGCATTGCTGACAGTAGACGAAGCAATTAGTTCCAACTAATTTATGAGGAATAAGCTGCCGCCTGCCGATCAGGGGCATGTTGCTGCAATGCCAGATTTAGGGTGGTATGGGCACTCCCCCCCCCCCAGTGTGCCAAGCTGTGGGGGTACAAAATCAAGAAGACCGATAATGGAAAAGATCCATTTGGGGGCACCAAATTTTGGCTTTGCACAGGGCGCCATTACGAAAGACTACCAAAGTCTGCCCCTGGCTGCTGTCCCAGGGATGATATATCTGTTTTGCAAAGTGGACAGGTTTCTGGAATGTCAAAATAATTCCAAGGAAGAGAGAAGCTTTGTTTGGTTGCAAAATCCTTTGCAGAGGCAGTTCTTTTCTTCAACGAGCCCCAGATTGGTTTTGTGCATTTGAAGAACATTTGCTGCACCTTCCTAAGAGATTAATGGTTTCTGTTTCATTTCTGACAAGACTGGCTGTATTAATAGCTGGAATGTGATTACATTATTTGGACCAGATGCCTTTGGGCTTGGAAAAATTCTTTGATCCTGAAGATGTCCCTGGTGAAACAGCTTTTTCCTCTCCACTTTAGGATGTGATTGTTAAGAAAACAGTACGTGAGCCAGTGTAAAATTGAACTGAGTCCAACCACTATTCCTATCTTTTTATTATTTGATGGGACCATACAAAGTGGCTGTGCCTGTTTGTATCTGATTGGAAGAGGTCCATGTCAATAAAACTGCAGCCGTAGATAACTTAAGAACTGTACATTAATCTGTGTTAGGCATGCCCTCAAGATTTACAACACAACACAGTGCACAACAATTTGGCTACTTTATGCTCTTACCACTCAAAATTGATATTGTTATGCATCTATTTTATTTGCGAAACCATTTTACATGCATCAGCACACTGAGCAATGATAAATAAATGTCCCCTCTAAATTAACACATTACTGAAATTTAGTGTGATGAATAAAAAGGGCAAATTAAAACAGAAGGCCAGGTTTTAAAAAAGGAAAACTCCACAGCCATTGGATGAAAAGCTCAAGATCCTAATTCAGTTTCCAGCGTTAAAAAGATATTTGATACAGATGCCAATGCTTGTGTGCCTGTGTTGTGTGTAATAAAAGAAGGTTGGAGGTGGGAAAAACAACACCCAAACAGATTCAAAACCTCCCTATAGTGTCTCAATGGCCGGATTCCAGAAGATGATTATTTCTGTTGCAATAATAGCCATTTCTTGCACCTTAAAGAATAACAGATTCATGGCACAATCATATTCATAGTCTCATAGAACTGTAGAGTTGGAAGGGGCCATGAGGGTCAACTAGTCCAGCAATGCAGGAATCTTTTGCCCAACGTGGGCATGTTTACTTAAGTCTTATGCTCAGGTGAGTGTGAATTGAATTGCAGCCTTACTATAGCACTGACTTTCATAGGAAGAGCTCACTTTGATCTGTAGCATTAATTAGATGCTGAAGGTTCAGGATGGGTGTTGCTTTAAAATGTTAGAAATGGAGAATTCTCTTTATTCTGGCCTTACTGGCTGTTGCTTTAATAGCGTTATGATGTCACCCCCCATACCCAGCCAATATAAATTATACATTGTTTCTTTTTGACAATCTTGCTTCAAAATCTGTCAGAATGGACAGAACATTTTGTGGATATCCAAGGGTGATGGATCTGTCTGACTGCGATTAGATTGGAGGCACTGTTTCCGGTGTTGTCTTCTCTCATAATACCTGGAAGTTGGAGATCTTGTGGGAGATGTGATTGTGCAGAACAAACAAAGGGAAGCTGGAAGTGTGGGGAAGTTCTGGGGAACCGAGAAATGGAGGCTGGGAGCAGCAAATGTCATTTCCTGCAGTTGTTTGTTGTCCACCTGTGCTTTCCTGTGCATTTTTGAGTTTCTGCTCAATGTCTGTGCATTTTTGAGTTTCTGCATTCTGCAGCTGGGACAGGGCATGATTCTGCAGCTTGGCATGTTCTGCTCTGAGCGCTCTGAGCATGGCCTCATGGTCTTCTCAGAGACGACTGTTGGCAAGCAGCAGCTGTGTCCTGGTTCCTCACCCTTCTGAAGCCTGATATGGGCAAAATGTTGAGTTGCCCTTTGGCCACTCTTGCCCCAAGGTGGTCTTTGATCAAGTGCCAAGAAGTAGGCATGCATGGTGCTACAGAAGCACACTGGCCACAGGCCGGGCCTTTTACCATTTTGTGCCACACCTAGTTGCTACAGCCTTACTTTCATGGCCAGCTGACACTCCTGTCTGGCTTGGGATGCAGAGTTAGAAGGTCACCAACTAGAAGAAGCGGAACAGGCAACTTTTGTTCATGGAGCTCTAGAATGTGTTCATGGCAAAATGGAATAAGGCTGCAAGTGCACATCCAACAGGAAGTGGGATCCTTCTTTCGGGCTTATATTACTTGAGAAGTGCAGCAGGTTTGCATGTGTGGATGGCTAAACCTTTTCATCATACGTAAAGTTGATGGGCTAAAGCTAGGTTGGTGAAGGCAGCATTACCTAACTTAGGGAAGGAGCTTTCAGCTTGGAAACATGACTGGACTCTCTGTATGGTTTGGTTTGGGCTTGCTTCTTCATGAAGAGGGGAGGAAGTGGGGCGTTTGGAAGCTGGGAAGAGGATCTGGGCCTAGGGCATCTGAGGGGACTTTCTCTCTCAACATGTTCCCTCCACAGACTGGGAGTCCACCTGGGGAGGCCCTTCTCAGGTTAGGCCAGTGGCCTTTGCACTCATGGTATTCTCCAGGAGTGGCTAACCCACAGTTTGGAAACCTGATCCAGCACCCATTTATTCTGGCCCATCAAGACTCTATTAATTTTGGCAGCACTGGCAAATAATAATGTAGTAGTAGTAGTAGTAATGGCACCACAGTGAGGTAGGCAAAGGCTAGTGCCCTGATGATGCAGAGTGAAAAATTCTCCCTCCTGGGTCCTCGGATTGATTATTTGCTGAGCAGAGAAGGGGTCCACCACTCAGCTGACATGCATGGATCACGAAGTATGCATTAGAATTCCTGAGATGAGGAAGCTGTGTGCGCCTTTAAGAGTTTGTGAGAGAGGCTGTGGGGTGGTTATACCCACTGCCAGCATCCAGCCCTTGGAGGTTTAGCCAAGGATGAAGGCAGCACTCAGGCCAATGAAGGTTGGGCAATCCTCATGTTGCCCTTTGGAACTCCCTGCTTGAGGAGATCGGCCAGCCTTGTTCTTCCCACTCCAGCCCATTTCTGTTCAAGTACTGAACTCCCTTTTAACCACTGTATGTGATGGATGCATTTTGGATTTTCCTCTGCAGGTGCCCAATTGTCTTGGATCAGCCCCATATGTCAGTGAAGAAAATGCCAGGGACTTGATGAAAATGCCAGGGTATGATGAAGATGAAAGTGGCTCATTTCCTCTACTCACGTATCTGTTTCTTTCCTCTTTGCAGTGCTTAAACCCATGTGAACAATGGAGTCCTATGTGGCCAGCTTCAGGCACATGCAGCAGCAGCAGCAGCAGCAGCAGCAGGACTGCGGGATCCACTTCAAGCTTGCAAGCAATGTGCCTCCAAAGGCAAAGAGTGCACTCAATGCAAAGGATGGGTCCTACGGAGTCAGCATCCGGGTCCAAGGGATTGATGGGCATCCATACATTGTGCTCAACAATGCAGAGGGATGTTTGCCTGACAGTCATGTAGCACCTGCAAACGGCCCACAGGTTGCAACCGAGACACTTGATAGGTCAGTGCTGGACTCTAGTTCTGCTCCTGAACTGGGGAAGAAAACTGGTGAAGAAAGACAGTGTTTGGGAACTTACAGCACATTGCCAAATAAATTTAAAAGCCTGCAGGCCAGTGTGGATGAGGGAGAGAGCAGCACCTTGCATTTCAAGGCTGGGTTCGCCCAGTCACCCAGTCTGTTGAACTTCCAGAGGCATCCTGAGCTTCTTCAGCCCTATGATCCTGAAAAGAACATCCTGAATTTGGAAGGCTTTGAGGCTCCACCATCCAGTAAATCCAAATCTCTTACAGATGAAGAGAAACCAGACAGCAAGCCTTGGAGCTCACCACTGAAGGTTGCTTCATTAGATAAAATGACCCTCCAGTGTGTAGAACTGGCCAAGCCCAAACCAAAAACTGTGAATTTGACCATGCCTGCAGTAGGGGCAGACCAAAGCAAGCAGGAATTGGAATGCCCCAGCGTCGTTGACACGCCCAATGGAATGCATGGATCACGTTCTTCTAGTGATGGATCTCCATCTGCTATAAGTCCGCCCACCTATCAGGAAACAAGGAAGTGCAGACCTGATCTCCTTCCTTTCCGCAGGCAAGATTCAGCAGGATCAGTCCTGAATGGCTCACGGCGGTCGTCATCATCATCAACTACCCCAACTTCTGTTGCTTCCCTGTACAAGTTCTTCCTTGACGACCAAGAGTATGCCATCTATGCTGACAATGTAAACAGGCATGAAAACAGAAGGTATATCCCATTTTTGCCTGGGACTGGTCGCGATATTGACACTGGTTCAATTCCTGCAGTTGATCAGCTCATTGAAAAGTTTGACCGGAAGATGGGTCCTCAGAGAAGAGGCAGGCTGGGAATAAGGAGCAGGATTCACCCAGACGACCGTAAGCGGTCAAGGAGTGTCGACAGTGCCCTTCCCTGCGGGCTCAAGGTGAATTCCAGTTGTTCAGATGAATTTAGTCAAAGTTCGGCAACGTCGTCCAAGCATTTACTACAGCCCTCTAAAGTTTGCCTTCAGAAGGTGTTCTCTCCAGATCAGAAGTCAGTGTCTTTTGGGGATCAAGTTTCTCCTCGGTCTGTGGGCAAACTCCAGGCAGCAGCAACAGCAGCAGCAAAAGATTCTCCCAGCAAGCATTTCAACTCTTTGCAATATCACAAGCAAAGTAAAATAGTCAGCGAGAGTTCGGCTTATAAATCATCCACACTTCCAGGCCAGACCAAAAAAAGTGAAAATAAAATGGTGACTTCCACTCTTTTGTTACCAAACCGTCTTGCGACTCCGAAACTGCCTGTGAAAACATTTGCTTCTGCTTCAGCTGCTCAGGTATGTTTGCCAGAGTGTGATCTGTTGACATGATCCAGTTACAGGATGCTGTGCTACAGAAATGCAATTTTGGACATATGAATGAAATAGCTGGTTATCCCTGCACCTTGTGGCCTCAGCCACTCGGAGGTGAGGTTGTTGAATGGAAAACTTAGAGAGACAGAAAGGGGGAGTTCAGCTAAGCAGCTTCCATGCTCTGGGGAGGTAGTGCGGAGTGGTGATGGCAAGTTAGGACATATTTAGAAATAATTCGCATTTTTGGATTTTGAGCCATTACCTTTTTGAAGGCAAAGTATCGAATAAACAGAGCTCTCTGGACACAGAAGTCCATTTCCCCTCCTGACTTTGTCATCAAGGCAGTCATTTGCAAATCCTCTTTGCAAATATTCCTGCCGCACACCTCTCAGACCATCCTATAGCACTGTTTTGGGCTCACCCTGCTTGTGGCACAGAGGCTGTTCTGTCTGAAGCTGAAGGCTTTCATTGCAAGGGATATGACTGATACCTGGCTTTTGTCTTTCCAGGTCACTCCTGATCTGCTGAAGGGCCAACAGGAACTTGCACAGCAAAGCAACGAGGAAACAGCTAAGCAGATTCTCTACAACTATCTCAAGGAAGGGTTAGTGGACTTGCACAAACATGTAGCTTGTGGAAATGGCATTACATTGAGGACTTGAGCAGATGAATATTTGATATTTGGGACTGATATGGTGGCTATCTCCAATTAATACATTATGCACTCTACCCTCCCCAGATTTTCAGTCCTTAAAGCAAACTTGAGGTCTAGCTAGGCATCTCTGATTTACTACCAGGAGGTAAAATTCCACTCTGCTCTTAACCTACTAACATCTGTGTCTGAGTGTCTTTTCATAAGATGGTCACTATAGGAATTGGGGGCTTTCAGGTGACCGTGAGACATCTCAGTCATTGCCTTGCTGGCTGACGTTTGTTCATATTTCAGAAGCAGCGAAAATGATGATGCAACGAAGAGGAAAGTCAATTTGGTATTTGAGAAAATCCAGACTCTAAAGTCCAGAGCAGCAGGGAACTCACAGGTAAAGTACACGAGGAAAACAAGGTTGTCTCTCTCTTCAACTTTCTTGTGTTTATCCACATCCCTCACCTTGTTGTGTGACGAAAAAAGATTAGGGCTCCTCTGGGCAACCCTGACGCTTGAGCACCCACTCTGATTTGCTTCCAGTCTTTATTGTTCTGATTTGTTTACAGGGCGGTTAGATGGCAATGAGTGTTCATCCTGCATTCATCCTGATTTACTTGCAGGATGTTTGCATTCCTTCCCCTTAAATATCTCTTCATGTTTCCATGCATTTTCCTGTTACTTTCAAACTACAAAGTCCATTTCTTTTTTTAAAAGTGGCTTTTTTATGCTAGGGTGACAGAGCAATTTAATCTACTTTAACTGAGCAAATCTAAAGTTCTGGAATGTGCATCCATCAGCAAAAGAGTGACAGTCTGAATTCCTCCTCACTCTATAAGATCTAGTAACTTGGCAGGGATTCTGCTATGTATTTGGATTTCTGTCCTTTTTCAGCATGTAAACTCCAGAGGCTCCAGAGGCTAATGAAGCTTCAGACCATGCCAAGCTCCATAAGCATGTTGGTGCACTGTTAAGCGGGCATGTTGTGCTTTGTAACTGTTACACACACTTTTATGCCTGTTCTTTGTTTTATGTAGATCTCAATGGTTAGCTGAGCACCATCAGGTTCAAATGTTAGTTTCAGATTTAGGTTGAACTCCATTGAAGTAAAAACATGATCCAAAGGTCCATTCACATGTGATCCTGCCTAATGTTAAGTATGATATTAATACAGGAAATCCTTCTGCTGATTGGTACTCAGCGGTGAAGATGAAAAGGGATGCTGTGCGGTGAAACGGGGGAGGGGTGATGTTATGTATTCAGTGGTCTATGTTCACCTGAGCTCGAGTCTGGACTAAGGATCCTGAGCCCCTGCGTTCTGATTCGATACATGCTATCCAATCACATAGCATTAGGGTTTGGACTACTGGCATTGGCTCTTAAGCTCTGAGTTACGATTCGCTGCTTGGGGGGCTTAGACAGCCAATCACGTTGAGAGTGGGTATGGCCCAGGCCTCCAGAAATATAGTTGCTTTGCCCTTCTTAGGTTGTTCCTGATGCTTCAATAAATCCTTTTGAGTTGAATTTCAGCCTCAGTCATGACTGAACCCACCTACATTTCATGGGAAGCCCCTCCCTTTGATCATTAGGACTAGGGCTGGGCCTACGTGGGGTCCTTGAGATGTTGCTCAGTGAGATCCCCTGAGTTTAGCTCTTGCAACGGATTCAGAACCTGGATGGAAAATGAGTGAAATCTGCTGGTGAAAACAAAAGCAAAACCGAATGGACAATTTCGTTTCAGGCCTAGTTTAAGAGGGTCGGCTTCGGCCTGAGGGGGTCCCTTGGCAAAGTGGCTCCTTGTTTGCTTATTCATTTGCTTAATTTATATACCACCTTTTCCTCCAAGGAGTTCAAGGGGATGTAGATGGTTCTTGCCCTCCCTGTTTTGTCCTCACAACAACCCTGTGAGGTAAGTAAGGCTGAGAAATGGTGACTGGCTCAAGGTCACTCAGCTTCATGGCTGAGTCAGGATTTGAACCCGCATCTCCCAGGTCGTAGCCCAGGGCTCTAACCATTACACCACACTGGCTCTGAGTTGGACCCAGTGGGCTTACCTAGGAATGGTGGGTAGCACCAATGTGAGTGGTCCTTCTCTGTGGTGCACACAAAGGACAGGACTCCCTGGTGACATGTGTCCCCCCCCCCATACATTATTTAGATGTAGTACAGTGATGCTCCTTCAGGGACAGTGTGGGATAATCAGACCTGCTCTAAACTGAGGCATTGGCTTTGGATGGCTCCTTTAGAACAAAACAATCTATAGATTTTTCAGAGCAAGCATGTGTTCTTTGACTGTAGGCCTCTGATACGTCTGCTTCAGTCAAGGCGTTGATGGAACAGACAAAGGAGCTGGAAAAGGAGGTTTCTGATCTACAAAGGAGGCTGGATTTGGAAGTCAAGGTAGGTCCCCATCCACCCTGTTGTTGCACTAGTGCTGTGTGCTGCACATTGCTCTGCTTTCTCAGGGAGAAGCAAAATTGTTTGCATGGGCAGAAAGCCCAGGGACTGTCAGGGCAGCTTCACCTTTGCATCAGAGTGCCCTTCTTTGGGGAGCCCATAGCTCTACGTTGGGTGGGCCTAGGCTCGGGTTACCAGACATCCCCGGTTCCCGGGGACAGTCCCCGGTTCTGCAAATCTGTCCCCGGACAAATTCTGTCCCCAGAATGTCCCCAGATTTGTAAATCTATCCCTGGGAAACGTGGCAGCCACAGCCTCAACAACCTCCGGAGCCAGCCTGTTAGCGCAGTTAGCTCTGGCTGGCTTCAGGAGCTGCTTGCTGCCATGGCGCCCGCCATATTTCCTGTGCCATGGCAGCAAGCAGCTCCTGAAGCCAGCCAGAGCTAACTGCACTACCAGGCTGGCCCCTCCTGGGCAACGGCTGTCCGCCCGTGACACTTAAGCCTCCCCTGATCTGTCAAAACAAAGGGGGAAGGGGGCAGGAGATTAGGGGAGGCTTGGGAAGCATGGGTGGGCGGCGCGCTGTTGCCCAGTTTTTTAAAAAAACTGCACATTTATGTTTCACAGGGTGTGAAAGAAGGGCTTTGCACCTTTGTACAATATGCATGTTTGCTTGGGCCCAGAGTCTTTTGCCTCACCATCCCCACTACTGACTCCCTGTTGCTACTCAGCCAGATTCATTGAAAAAAAAAATCTGGTAATATTTCTCCACCCTGGGCCAGGTAGCACCCTGTCTGCCTGAGAGCCAGTGCTGGCCTAGTTGGACCAAGGGCCTCTCAGAATACAGAAGCTGCCTAAGCTGGTGGGGGCTGGCTGTGGATGTGGCCCCGCACCCTGTAACTAGAGCCGCTGCTGGTGTTGAGCCCAGCTGCTGGGTACAGTGAATTTCTGCAAAGTTACTATTTAAAAATGGGGGCACCTCTTCTAATAGTAACTCAATGTATTGCCTGCCCCTTTTCTTAAAAATGCAACATTCTTTCCAAAAAGGGCCCGCCCCAGCCTCTTTCCACCATCCTGTGTTTCTGTGTTCTGTGTTCCTGTTTGCAGAACCAACAGAACATTACAGATGAAAGAGATGCAGTGAAGGCCGAGTTGCGGGTGCTCCAGCAGCAGCTGGAAAAGACCATAGAAGATAAAGACACCTTCCGGAAGCAGCTGGAGGAGAGCGAGAAAGACCTCAGGCAGCACCTTGAAGAGTGAGTTTTGTGCAGGAGGACTTGCCTCCCTGCCTGCCTGCTGGGGTGAATAGTGGGGCATGATTGTCCGCCCTCTTGGGAATCACCCCCTCAGCCCACAGATCCCCTCTTAATCTCCCTCCCTCCTTTGCAGCCTTCCATCAGGAGCCTGATAGGGATCCTGGCTTAGGGGCACAATGTTCATGCCCCTTTACGGTTTCAGTCCATTTCCCTCAAAAGCCACCCTCCAGACTTTGCTTCTTTGCGACTCTCTTGCTGCTCTCCCTGCCTGCCTGCCTCTGCTCTGCGCCAGGAGTGGGGAACCTGGGAGGGGGAAGATGTTGCCAGGAACCCCAACTAGCACGGCCAATGGTCAGGGATAAGGGCAAAGGGAGAAGCTGAGCACTGACTGAAAAAGGGAGTGGCCAGAACAGAGGAAAACATCCCAGAAACACAGTTTGGTTTCACCAGATGTTTTTCTCTTACTGCCAAAACTGTGGCTGAGGCATTCCTCCATTGCTATGTGTATGTAGGAGCTGCCCTCCACTCCCCCCAAACTACACCAGTGGCTTCGGTTTCCCTCTGTTCTCACCAGAAACTCTCCCAAATAAACCAGCCTTGAACCTTGAACCTTTTCCTGTGACTCTGGAGAGAGTTGGCTGAGAGCGTCTTCTTGGGGAGGGAGTTCCCAAGGCAAGAGGTTAGGAGGTCGCCAGCACCATGAAGGCCCCAATTTTCCATTTGCCATTACCTGAAAGGAGGGGACCCCTTTGGCCTTCCTCATATATACATGAAACAATACATGACCAAATATAGGTAGAAAACATGATTCCGTTTCCCTTATGGAGGCTTTTCCAAGTGAAAATGGAGCAGGAGCAACAGCAGACGGAGATCCGGGACTTGCAGGACCAACTGTCTGAGATGCACGACGAGCTGGACAACGCGAAGCACGCTGAGGATGGCGAGAGGGAGATGCTCCTTGGGGTGAGTCGTGAGGGAGGCAAAATACGACCTGGGGGAGGGGCCGTGGTTCTTTTTGGAAGAAGGGGCAGGAAACAGCAGCCACTGTGGTAGTCCAGGCCTGTGGGAAGTCTTCTCCTATCCAAGGTCCCTGAGGTGAATTGGTGGCACCACAGCAAAGGGTTCAGTTTAAGGGCCAAACAAGAAAGGATGTTGGAAGATATCAACTTTTTCCTGATCACTGACCAAGCAGTGAGACACTGCTTTTCATCCCACAGGACAGGTGGAGAGGGGAATTCTCGTCCCCAGTATCTTTTTCCTCTGTGTGGAGCCAGCGTGGTGTAGTGGTTAAGAGCGGTGGACTTGTATCTGGTGAACTGGGTTCGCGTCTCTGCTCCTCCACCTGCAGCTGCTGGGTGACCTTGGGCCAGTCACACTTCTTTGAAGTCTCTCAGCCCCACTCACCTCACAGAGTGTTTGTTGTGGGGGAGGAAGGGAAAGGAGAATGTTAGCCGCTTTGAGACTCCTTCGGGTAGTGATAAAGCAGGATATCAAATCCAAACTCCTCCTCTTCTTCTCCTCTGCAAAGCGAGAAACAGCTGGGGTGATTTGGGTTGCGAGAATGGTTAAGCACTCTCCTTCCTGCAGCCTCTGCCTGCTGCTACAGTCATATTCAAGGCCTTTTGAGCCTGTGTTAAGGTTACAAAATCTTCAGAAGACTGTGTTTCATCTCATCGTGCCCTGAGCTGGAGTTGGGTAAGGAGATGGATTTGAGCCAAAGCCAAAAGTGCATCTGTTTGGGCAAAGGGAGGAAATCTGGGCTCCTGGGCTCTGTGTACCAAGCCTGGTCCACCCAGAGAGTTCTTGCTGCCTGAGGCTGAGGCTCGGGGTGATGGCCTATCCCACTTCACCACCTGAAAATCTACATCGAGAACAGGCGGGGGTATCAAATTGACCTAGCCCAACAGTTGAAGTGGGACTCAAAGGCCACCTTGGGGAGGAAAGAGGCCTACTCTGAATCAGGCTGGGCGGGTGCAGAGTCCACAGAGGACAGCCCCTGCCATTTCGTCTCTAGGGATGGGAGGAGACCTGCAGCACCTCCTATTTGCTGAGAGGTTGCTGTAGAGGTGGTATGGGGGGGGGTGTCTACTGCTGAGGAGGCAGATTTGGCTTCTAATAAGTGCACCATCATTGCCACTGTGGTGGCAGTGGCAGATGGTGCATTTCTTGAAGGCTGGACCTGTGGATCCTGCTGCCTGAGGCATTCGCCTCACCTTGCCTCATGGGTGGGGTGGGCCAGCCCTGCTCTACACTCATATCCTCTTCTGTGGCTGAAGAGGACTCTGCGGCCTGAGCACCAACAGTTTCAGGTAACTCTTCAAGCTAGGACTTGGTGCTGAGTTTCTGAGGGCCTTGGAAATGACCCTTCTGCTCTCAGTGCTTTTGACCTCTCTTTTTAAGCAGTGCTGGCTACAAGTCTCTTCTTTTTTTTATTGGTGCAGGAGCTAATGCAGCTGAAGCAGGATCTTCAGGCCATCCTGAGGGTCAAAGAACAGCAGGAAGACATCCTGAGGAAGCGAGAGCGTGAACTGACAGCCCTGAAGGGGGCCCTGAAGGAAGAAGTGTCCAGCCATGACCAGGAGATAGACCGGCTCAAAGAGCAACATAGCCAGGAACTCCAGACCCTGAGGGAGAGTTTGGAAGAAGTTACAGAGGTTAGTGTGGTGCAGAGCCAGACTTAACATTCAACCAAGGCTGTTGTTCATTGGGAGACTCTGGAGGTGAACAACTGGTTTGTCGGAGCAGGGACTAGCTAGCAGCTAGCAGGAGACTAACCCAGCCCAGGAGCCAGGTTGCTGTGCTGGGGTAGCTTTCATCCTGGGGTTCCCCATCACCCGGTTACTCCCTTGCCCCTGTTTGAAATGAGCCTCTACCTGCTCCCTGGGCCTGGTCACTCCTGTCCTGCTGACACCCTTGGAGTCATCTGGGAAGCGGCTGGGGCCGTGTCCCTGAGTCATGTATAGCAGCACCTGCCTTCGCCGTTCTCGGTTCCTGGGCTGACACCCTTCCTTCCAGGCTGGGCATTGAACCCTGCTGGACGGGAAGGACTATGTGGGGGCAACAAAGGCTTTCTGGACTCTTCTTGTGTTCCTTTGGTCCTGATACCTGGCTTGCCCCCTGGTTCCTAATTCCTGGCTCACCTCAGACCCAGCCATGACACTTGAGCGAGGCCCAGTTCCAAAGTACAGAAATCCTCCTTCAGACAGCATGTAATAAACACTTGGGCTTCAGGATGTGTCTGGGACGGTACTCGTTTAGATGGCTCCCTGAAAGCGAAGGGACAGAATTGGGAACAGGGCAGGTCTTCCAACAGCTCTGAGCTGAATGGAGCCTCCATTTGCAGAGGAAGTCTTATCTCCGCAGCTGGATACTGACCACAAGGTGGAGGGCGGGGTGAGGGGCACCAGAACATGCCCCTAGAGAGACTTTTGTCCGGTTGAGCAAGAGGAGTCTTATAGAGCAGTTGCAGCCCATGGTCTCAGACAGCTCCCTGCTTTAGTGCTCAGAAGCCCAAGGCATTTCCCTGTATCTCCACTTCCCTTAATAGGAACTGGGGAAGCAGGGGTAGAAAATTGGGGTTCAAACTCAGGAGGAGGATGCAGACTGGTGGGGAGGAGCCCAGAGGCAGAGCCCCCGAGTTGCATGCATAAGGTTCAATCCCAGGGAACCTGGAAAGCGCTGCCACTTGGGAGACTGGACTCAGCTAGCTGGAGAAATTAAGTGGCATGGTGGAAGGCTGGTCTCATGTTCTTCCCTTCTCCTTTGGTGGAAGATTTGTGCTGGCCCAGGATTTTTTTTTTGTTCCTGTAGCTGTTGTTGAGGAGCGCAGAGAGGACAAAACTGTGCACCCCCCCACTTGCCTCCTGCCCTCTGCTGGTGCAGTGAAGGGTACTGTGCTATTGCCCGCTTTGATATAAGATTCAAGTGCCCATCCCAGGGACTTCTCTGTTTGTAAAGGGGGAACCTAAGGTGTCAAAATGTATTCCCAGCCCTGGGAATGAAGCAGCTTCATACATCCTGGTGGATTGTAGACCAAATGGGGGCCACATTTACCTGTCCCCCCTACTTTGCCATACTGAATGGCACATATAAACCACTCACTTGTTGCTACCTGGCCAATTGGACAAAATGGAATAAACATTTGCCTCCCATTTCAGAAACTTTGCTCTGTTTATTTGCTGCATGTTCAGAATGTAAAAGCCAACCTGCATCCTGTAGCAGAACTTCTTTGGCCTCCACAGAGCATCCTTGTGAAGCTGAGTCCATGCACATGTAAAAATCTATTTAATGGTCTTGGCAAGTCATTAGACAAAGCCTGCAAGGCACAGATTATCCCTTTAAACACTTTGTGGAAACTCAAAGGCTCTGATGCTGTCATCCTTCCCCTCTCCGGTCAGTCCCTTTAATCTTGAGTGTGCTAGATTCATTCAGTTTTTAATCTGACCAGACCACATTTTCCATTGTGAATATAATATTGCAGTAATAACAATAAGATATGTTAACATGGGCAGCACTCGTTTGCTTCCTGCCTGTGGCTTAGGCATAGGCCACTGATGTTTTGGGTAAATTTCACCAGCAATCTTCAGTAGCAAGAGCTGGTGGGAAGGAGCCAGTTCTGCTGCCAATTTGACCCTTTTCCTGTGGCTTCCACAGCCACCCCCCTGCTCTGTCATGCTTATATTGGTGAGGGGGCAGAGGGTTGGCCCTTCACTGCGTCCCTTCCCAGCATTCTACCTCTCTGATGTATTCTTTGTGCATTACATAGCTCACGTGTCCCCAGGCTGGTGCCCTTTAGCTGTTGTGAACTGCAACTTTCATCAGCCGCAGCATTATACAGTTGCACTGGCTGAAGCTGGTGGGTATTTGGAAACAGCTGGAGAGCACCAGGTTGGGCACGGCTGGTATTGTTGACTGTCCCTGCTTTTTGCATAATGATTTCACTTGATTTTTCTGGTTGCATGTTGAAAATGGTGACTTATCAGAACTGAGCAGTTCTCCTACTCAAGCCTACTTAAATCTGCCTTGTGGGTGGGTGGATATTGGAAGTAAAAGGAGTTCCTTTAGATGTTTTGTTGTTTATTTCTTGCATTTCTAAACCATCCTTCATTCAAACAAATTCCAGGTCAATTTACAAAATGAGTAACATTTAAACTATGAATGGAAGAGTAAAAGAGCAGTTTAAAAGAATGAGACAAAATACAGCAGCAGGCATAATCTGCCTGGATTCCAAAAGCTGATCTGAGACTGATCAGTTCCACCAAGAGCAAGTCTGCTTGAAGAAGGACATTTTAACTTGGTACCTGAAGGCCTGATCAGTGCTGATCACACCTCTAGTGCGAAGGAATTCTGTAGTCAAGCTGCTGCTGCAGAGAGGCCCCTGAATACAGATAACTGCATATCCCAATGGGATGTTCTGCTTGACTGTCAATAATTGGCTGAAAGATCTGGCAAATATATGTCTATATTAGCAGTTAAACACACACACACACCATGTGGTTTAAGACCCTATCATTCTGCACAGAAGGGTAATCATGTGGTTCTTATTGTTTGTCAAGCTGACATTATTTATATCTGGAAGTTTCATTTGAGACACTTTGTTAAAACCCTCCCATGTTAATTCTTTTGGCCTAACTGAACTTTATATAACTAGCTTACTGTTTGGCAGAGGTGTCAAAATCTTCTGCTGTTCTGTTATTTCTATTTATTTGAACTGAATCATCTGTTTGCCTTTCTGTGTTTGGGTTTTTAAAAATCATTTTCTTATCTACTTGGCTGCAGCACTAATTACAGCCATAAAGTCCCCATGAAGCAGCAGCGCATAGCACAATGTGGCACTTCTTGGCCAGAGGCCATGTGAAGCGATTTCCCTCTGCTGCTGAATTTTTGGTGCTATGAAGGGGTGCAGAGAGAGATTGGGCCCAGCCCATCAGGAAGTTCTCTAGCACAAGCCCACTGACATGAACAAGAGATGGAAAAAGAGCTTGGCTGTACTCTTGCATATTCATTTCAGTGGGGCTCGTGCAGGAGAATTTCCCAGTGCTCTGTGTTGAACAGTAGTTGATTTAAGAAGTGAGATGGTCTGTCTTGGGCACCAAAACGTTTTCATGCTGCCCCTGGAATCCGGTGTAATACATGCCGCACTGCCTTAGTTCTCAAAGCTTGGCCCAGTCCTGCTGCAGTCTAGTCTCGCTCTTTTCCTAAGGCTATCTAGAAGCAAGCAGAATACTTCTGTCTGATGGTGTCACATCTGAAACAGGGAAACCTATATTGGTAGGGCGGGAGCTTCGGGGTTTCCCTGTTTAAAGCCTAACAAGTCCACAGGTTGAGGCCCTGAGGGAAAACAATCCACCCGTCTAGCGAGACCCAGGCCATTGCTGGGAACGCAAGTTAATCTTCTACTCGATTGGTATGACCTTGGCTGTGCTGGAGAGCCGAGCAAACAGAGTGTGGCAGAAGCAATGTACGGCTAAGAGGATAACACAGCCCTGAAATAACCACTTGTTGATAGGTTAATCCTTTTCCTGCTCTGGCTGCTCGTAGCCACGTTAGGCTGTGTTTATGCTGTGAATGAAGTGGCTTGTTTAGCGTGAACTGTACGTGGTAATCAAAGATAGGAGTGACACACTCTGTTATTAACCCAGGAACAAGGCTCTGGAATCCTCTTTTTACTCAAACTGCACCTTGTTTCACACAGAGCAAGCCATCACTCATCTAGCAATGACTAAAGGAGATTAGGCAAATTCATGGACAAAGAGAAAGCTAGTTGTGGCTCGATCGGACCCTCCATACCCAGAGGCTGGATGTACTGCTAAATATACCAGTTTCCAGTCGCCCCTGCTCTCCCCAGCTCCTCTCTTCCCAGGGACGTCTTATGTCCCTTGATTTAAAACAACAACATCCCCAAATTAAAAAACACACAAGTTAAAAAGCAGTTAGAAACAATTAAAACATTTTAAACAATTAGGGCACTAATAACAGCAACATAATCCCTCCTAACAGCAGCAATCCCCCCCCCCAAACAATTCCCCAACCCAAGAGTCTGTTCAGCCACCTCAGCTTTGGTAGCTGGAGATAGTCAAGGCATCAGCCTCCCATGGCAGGTGGAAAAGGCCTGCAAGGCAAGGAGCAGGTCTTCCAGCCGAGATGTGGACGGATTGCACCAAAGGCTCAATGTCCAGTGTCAGGCGATGTGAACAGTCTGCCTGTGACACTTGGTCTGTGGTGATGGTCCATAACACAGACAAACCATCACATGTTGTTGTAGCCCCTCAAGTGATGAGCAGGCTGCCACTGGGATGGTCCGCTCCCACAGCAAGCCCATGCTAGAGGTATTCATTTTTTTCATATTTACAGGCAAAGCGTGAAGACGGTGGCATGGAGCTGAGGCAAAAGTAGTGTTTGACGTTGCACACATTCCCCCCACTTGGGTGGGGAAATTTCTGAAATCCAGAAAAGCTGTAATTCCAGCACACGTGTTATCTCCAAAAGTTTTGCGTCAGGCCAAGTTTTGTTGCCAAGTCAGAAAATGAGGTGGGGACTTTGAAATGAGTGACAGGAGCTGAGCTAACCCAAGGAATTTTTATGCCCATGTTGCCTCTTCTGGAATTAACACAGATCGTGATTACATGGAGATTTTACCTGTTGAAGTCTCCCTAAAGCTATTCTGTGCCACTGGTGGAAATGTCTAATGAGTCAGACTTGCCTGTCTCCCAGTTTTCAGCTTTTAATGGCATCCCAAATGGAGAAGCCTTCAATTTAGAGTTCAAATTTAAGTTTCAATGTTAGATTAGAAGCCTTCAGAAGGAAGTCCAGTGATCTTCCTTTCAACTAAACCCTAATTCTGAGTGATAAACTACCAAGGTAAAATGGGTTAATCCAGCCCCCACTGTCTGTTATTAGCATGTCTTTTGATAATTAGGCTAAGTATACAATAATCTCTCAGGCGATGTACGCACCCAATTCCTTCTAGGATTTTAGTACTGAGAGTCAGAATTCAGATCCATCATCTTGGGGCTACTGCATCACTGTATCCCTGGAAGGGAGTTGACCTATAACTTAGGTGGGACACAACTGAGGTGTTGGAAGATAAGTCACTGGGTCTCCTTCAGCATTGTGTCCAGTTATCCTTTGACCCAAAGGAGGAAAGGTTATTTACTATAAGAACTGCTTTGAGAGTTAAAGCAAAACAAACAACATCCAGCCTTATTTTCCACCTTCATTTGTTGATGCAGTTTTTCGTCCCACTGTCTTTAAGCTAAGCAAACTCTCTAAACTGCTGTTGTATGGCCAGACTGCTGGCTTGACCTGTGGGCCAGGGGTTGTTTTCCCAACCCACAATATGCTTGTTTTTTAAACTGTCCAGACGGTGATATTCTTATATCCAGTTAAGATAACCAGCTTATTCCACATTCAGCACTAAGTCTTTTCTGTAAATTCATCAGCAGGATTGCAGGGCAACTCTTGGGCCCATCCAAGATGACCAGAAACTGAAAATCAGCTTTGAACTTGGCTTCCTTCTGACATGAGGGGAATGTTGTGAGTCACACTTAGCTGTGTAGTTAAATGGGCCTCCTGAGCTGCAAGGACTTAGCTGTACTTTAGCAACAGAATCATAGAATTACAGAGTTGGGACCCCAAGGGTCATCTAGTCCAGCCCCCTGCAATGCAGGAATCTCAGCTATACATCCATGACAGATGGCCATCCAGCCTCTGCTTAAAAACCTTCAAGGAAGGAGAGTCCACCACCTCCCAAGGGAGTCAATTTTTGAGCCATCTTGCAGATCTGCCCAGATTGATTTGTGCACTTGAGGTGAGGGTGCAGTGGCAGCTAGGGTTGTGCTTCTGACACATTGGAAAGTGGCATTTTGGAAGCAGGAGAGGAAGAGTTTGTATTGGAGAGACTTGGATCCGTTTTAGTCGTCAAAGTGGATAGCTTTTCTGGTTGCAGTGCTCGGCCATTTGAGCAGCATTTGCCTCTGAGGCTGCACTGCAGAACTGGTGCCCCGGCAAATATTGCTCTCCACTAGGGAGTCTTGTGGGCTTCTTCTGCAGTTGCACCATCCATGGTACCTTTTATGTAGTGGACCTGGAATGGGGGGGGGGGTGAGGAGATGCTGGGAAGCTGGGAAGGTGGTCAGAAATGCCTAGTTCTGCCCTGTGTGCTTCTCGTGTACACTTTATGTTCATGTATTTTGTTAAAATATTTCTAGCAGAAGGATTAAAACAGTAGCAAAATATAAAAAATGGAAGCAAGACAACGTTGTCACTTAAAAATAACATCTGAATTGAATAATTAAAGGATGAATAGGCCAGGCACTTTCCCTAGGGGCAGCAAAAGTGCTGGGTATACATTTGTAAAAAAGGGAGTTTAACGGGGGGCCACCACTAATGAGGCTCTTCTCTTTCTTAACCCCCAGGTCACCAAAGTAGAAGCACACGTAGGAGAAAATTTGAAGTTGACCTGCCAAGCTGGTGCCCTCCAGATGTTGCTGGACTACAACTCCCATTGACCCTAGCCAACGTAGCCAGTGATCGTGGATGATGGGAATTGTAGTCCAATAAATTTGGAGGGCACCAGCTTCAGCAGACGCATCAACCTGGTCATTTTTATCTCCATTTTGCAGATGGAGTGGGTGGGGGCTGAGCAGGGGTGCAGTGCAGTAATTTAAGGCTCTGGTCTTATGAGGGGTTCTCTCTTTAGAAGAAGAAGAAGAAGAGTTTGGATTTGATATCCCGCCTTTCACTCCCTTTAAGGAGTCTCAAAGCGGCTAACATTCTCCTTTCTCTTCCTCCCCCACAACAAACACTCTGTGAGATGAGTGGGGCTGAGAGACTTCAAAGAAGTGTGACTGGCCCAAGGTCACCCAGCAGCTGCATGTGGAGGAGCAGAGACGCGAACCCGGTTACCCAGATTACGAGACTACTGCTCTTAACCACTACACCACACTGGCTCTCAGTGGACAATGTCTCGTGCTTGGCTGACACCTCAATGTGGCAAGCCAGCCCTGTGGTGTTCAGAGCCTTCCTGCCGTGTGGGGCCCAAAGCCTCTGCCCTCTAGTGTGGCATCAATGGCACTGGGATTGAAAGGGCAGCAATTTGCCACAGGCAGCCTGACAAGTTTGTGGCTGAGCCAGCATTTGGCCTGGGGGTTTCCCACCTCCCCATCTTCTCCTTCTCAGTGTACTGCTGGCTGAATTCTGTACAGATTGGCATCAGCTCCTGGGGTGGGAGGTGGTGTCGTCCCAGGTGCCTTCCTAAGAAATACTTGCTGCATTTAGCCCTATGCAACCAAGCCTAACAAAATTGCCACTTGCCGTTGGCTGTGCTAAAAGAAACCCACTCTTCAAATCAGTGCAGTGCGCTGCTCTTGTTGTGGCAAACCAGCCAGGCCTTTCCCCCCCCCCCCCCATGCCTTCTTGGCACACACAGAGTGTTGCAAGGAATTAGTCTCAGAAGTGAAGAGCTCAGGTTCAAGGCCAGGCCGGCTGGCCACTGAAGGCTCTTTTTTAAGTGGGTTTTTTCCACCTAGGTTCTTGAGATATTCTCAGCCTATCTGGATAAGTGAGCAGGTGATTTTGGCCTTTGCCTGCAGGAATCTTGCACAGCCGGTTCTGTGGCTTGTATTCTGTGCTTTGTGTTAAATCAAGTAATCACGTTTTAACCCTTGGGAGAGCCGCTGTGAATCACAAATGAAGGAGGGCAGAGTGTGGTGGGGGTGGGGTGGGATTACAGTAAAACAAGGTTAGTCCAGCACAGGCATCTAACTCCAAACTTTGTGTAGCCTTTAAACACTCTGCTGTTAGTTTGGGGACATCTGGAACAAATCGGTGTTGTCAACCTGGCTTAACCTGGCTGCTGCTGTATCCCAAGGCTGTGTATCTCTGTGTGTTTGAGTAGGGAGAGGATATGGTGTTCCTTACACAGTGCTTCCCCCATGTGCAATTCTTGTTATACGTAACCCAAGTTGTTAGGAAATAACAGTGCTTTTGGGCAGATCCAGAAACTATCTGTTTCTCAGGTACGGAACACCGTTCAAGTGAGACCCCCAGGATCTGGCCACACCACAAATCAGAGATGCTCCCCCTGCTTCACTCCAGCAGCTGAATCTTTTCTTAGCCTAGATTTGGGATTAGTAGCAGCACTTTTGAGGCTTTCAGGACCATTAAATAAATAAACAAACAAACCATTAAATCCCTTTTAAAGTATCATCTGCTTTTGTTTCAAAAAATCGTGCTACTTCTTTTTTTCCCATTAGTTTTTACTGAAGATGTTCTTGTTTTACAAAACTGACAAATACACAAGGGAAAGTACCGTATTTTTCGCCCTATAGGACGCACCGTCCCATAAGGCGCACCTAGTTTTTTTGGGGGGAAATAAAGGGAAAAAAATTATTTTTCCCCCAGGCGCGGGGCTGGGGTGGGGGAGACCCAAGCTTCCCCCGACCCCAGTCCCCAAACAGGCAGCTCTCTGCAAGCTGTGGGAGCCCAGGGCTAGCTCCTGCTGCTTGCAGAGAGGTCCGCGAAGCCTGGAGAGCGAGAGGGGTCTGTGCGCACCGACCCCTCTCGCTCTCCAAGCTTCAGCGAAAGCCTGCATTCGCCCCATAGGACGCACACACATTTCCCCTTCATTTTTTGAGGGGGAAAAGTGCGTCCTATAGGGCGAAAAATACGGTACATATAGCACCTCCACTTTTGATTCATAGAGTCTTTTTCACAGTTCCTTAAGGTTCAGTATGAGACACTAATGTCATAGACATCTTACGCTTGGGGGGAAGAGATGGGTAGGTCCAATATTTATATATTTCTCTTCATTGGCATTGCGAGGGGTTGGAGGGTCTAGAGTTTGGTTGGTTGCATTCAGTTGGTTGCAGTGTGGCTTGTTTATATGTGGGGGTGGTTGTTTGGTCAGGTAAGCCATATTGGTTTGTATGTTGTTGTGGGGGGTAGGTCATTGTCTTGTGCTGTGTATGTGAGGAAGAGGAATCACACTGGGATGAAGGCGTCTTCCTTTGCTTGTCCCCGTGGTAGTTTAAGTATGTTGGCTAAGTTCTCCAGTAGGGCGGTTTCCCATACATTTTGGTTCCAGTGGTCTATGTTTGCTCCTGATAGGTCTTTCCAGGGTCTACTTATGATGTTTCTAGCTGCTGAGAGTAAGTGACTTATGAGTTCCTTGTTGTGTACGTTTGCATTGTTGTCATGGAAGATATTTAATAGAGTTACTTCTGGAGTTACTTCTACAGTGGTATCACCAGTTACAAACTTAATTCGTTCCGGAGGTCCGTTCTCAACCCAAAACCGCTCATAACATGAGGCGCACTTTCATTAATGGCACCTGCCGCCCTGCTAGCGGGGGCACCCTCCCAGTTTGGTGTCATCTGCAGATTTGATGAGCATCCCTTCAATTCCTTCATCCAAGTCATAAAGACGTTCAGTTCAGTTTATTGTGTTTACATTACACACATAAAAATAATAACAAGAATACTGCTGCTTATAGCGGCTTACATTTCTATTTCCTGACCTTTAGAGGATAAATGATTTCCTATTCCTCATTTAAATTTTATTACACGAATTTGTAAAGCTTTGGCAAAAAAATTGTTCTAAAGGATATATATCTCTCTACATCAGACAACAAAAATCAAGTCTTTGCAAGAGACATCCCTCCCTTCTGCGATCTTAACAAATGGGTAGATGTAATTGTTTCTAAGATCGTTATAAAATGGGCATCCAAGGAGTACATGAGTTATGACACAGAGTTGCAGCCGCAAACTCTATCCTCCTTAAAGGTAAAGGTAAAGGGACCCCTGACCATTAGGTCCAGTTGTGGCCGACTCTCTGGTTGTGGCGCTCATCTCGCTTTATTGGCCAAGGGAGCCGGCGTACAGCTTCCAGGTCATGTGGCCAGCAGGACTAAGTCGCTTCTGGCAAACCAGAGCAGCGCACGGAAACGCCGTTTACCTTCCCGCCGGAGCGGTACCTATTTATCTACTTGCACTTTGACGTGCTTTCAAACTGCTAGGTTGGCAGGAGCAGGGACCGAGCAACGGGAGCTCACCCCGTCTCGGCAAGTCCTAGGCTCTGTGGTTTAACCCACAGCCCCACCCTATCCTATCCTTCTTAGGAACTCCTTTATGTCGGCCCATTTTTATAAAGACATTGAACTACAACGGGCCCAGGACAGAACCCTGTGTCACTTTTCCCGAGGATGACGAGGAACCAACAATGAGTACTCAATCAGCCAGCTACAAATCTACCTAGCAGTTACCTCATGCAGCCCACATTTCTTCCAGCCGTGGGAGATGAGGCAGGTGCCCAGACCAGATTGAGGCTGTTGGGATCCTTAGGAGGCAGTTTCCATATACACTGACCAGATCTTTCAAGGAGAGTCCATGTACTGTAATAGGTGATACATTTGGAAAGAGATAGCATTATAAAATCCTGTAGTCCTTTGATATACAGTCATACCTCATGTTACATCTGCTTCATGTTACGTTCTTTCAGGTTACATCTCACCGTGACCCGGAAGTACCGGAAAGGGTTACTTCTGGGTTTCACCGCTCGCGCATGCGCAGATGCACAAAATGACGTCATGCACAGAAGCGGCAAATTGCAACCCGCGTGTGCGCAGACATGCAGCTGCGGGTTGTGCTCTTTTTATGTTGCGAATGGGCCTCCGGAACAGATCCTGTTCGCAACCAGAGGTACCACTGTATAGAGCAGGAGGTGTCTTATCTGTCTAGTGTGAAACGTAAGACTGAAATGGCAGCTGCCAGAGTATTCGCTGCAGCAAGATTATCCTCCAGTTCTGTAACATCTTTATTGGTCCAATCCTGAGACTGTCTCCACCCACAAATTTTCTACCTGGACTCTTCAATGGACACCAGAGGCCCTTCCTTCTCTCTCTCCCACCACCTGAGGTCCTGTGGGTGGGCACATAAGACATGTCTTGGTGCCAGAACTATGGGATGTCCTCAGAATGAGGCCTATCCTGCTCCATTGAGGCTACTGCAAGAAAGACTGTTTGAGGGAGGTGCCCTGTTAACAATGATTCTGTATTCAGCTATTACCGTACCTGTCAGGGAACTGACATCGGAGCGAGAGGTGGAGGCAAGGCTCCCGAGCGATGCAGGAGAGGGGACCAGCAGAGGGGAAGGAAATCAGCGCAGCACCAGTAGAGAAGGGAGGGAGATGGAGGAGTTGGAGAGGGGTCTCCGAGACTCTTCGCCTGAAACTAGTGGGGAAAGCACAGGCACGCCTCTGCCCACTCCTTCCCTGCGCAGAAGATTTCCGCGCAGGGAGAGTAGGTGGAGACTTGGCGTCAAACAACTTCTTTGCTGGAAGAGGAGCAAAGGGCTGTCAGCCGAGGCAAGGTTAACCAGGCGATCTAACCAGCAGTAACGGCAACTTACGCACAAGTAACCCCTTATAACCATTACAGTCTCCTGGTTTTTAGCACAGGACTCTGCTGTGCTGCATTTTCCTCCTTATCCCATATTTCCCTCATATTCTTTTTTTGCTTGTACAGTTAACTTCTTTTTTTAAATGGAAAGCTTGGGTAGAGATATTGTTTGAAGTGAAGACTAGATCACCTCTATGGATTTCTTGTTTTAAACCCTATAATAAGCAGCAGGTATTGAGAGTGATCAGCGAGGAGTTGGTTAATGCACAGTTGCAAAGTATTAATTTGAAATATCACATCCCCACATCCCCGCCATTCAGTCTTGAGCTATGAACAACATAATCTCCCTCAGCTTTCACTTTCATGTGCATAATGGGATTCCTTTAGCAGTGCTTGGTCCGAGGATGACAGGATGGTGGCAGTGGGACAAATCCCTCTTTAAAACATTTTGTACCGCAATGCATGGGAGAACTGGTTAAAGGGCAGCTCATTTGAGCGAAAGTGTAACCTTTGCATAGCTGCCAAGGTCGTTGGGGACCTGTGGCGGTTGGTGACTAAGTGCCAGTCACACAGCTTTGGGTAGCCTTCAACAGCTTTTACTCGTACGCCCCCTCCCCCCCCTTCCTGCCAGCCTCGTGATTCTAAATAACATGGGGGGGGCAGAAATCCTTGGAATAGGTTCTCATAGCATGGCTCTTTACTGGTGAGCTCTGGGGAGCCGAAAGGGGCAGAGGAATTGGCATCGAGGAGCTGATAAACATTAGGGAGAGCAGGCAGCAGCCCAAAGTCATTCTCCATCCAAAAGGGTTCAGTTTTGTGCAAAGGATGTTGGGGATGGAGATCTCTCTCTCTCTCTCTCTCTCTCTCTCTCTCTCTCTCTCACACACACACACACACACACACACACACACACACACACACCCACACACCCACACACCCACACACACCCCTTCTCTGCTCTGTTTCAATTAATCCAATTTAAAATGCTCCATAGAAAGTAAGACAGAGTTTGGAAAGACTGGTGCTTCCAATACCATCTCTGTGCCAACTTCTCCCAATGGCCCTTGCCTTCTCTGTAGTCTGGCTAGAAAACTGCCACTGGCATCTTTGTACGGAGCCACATGGCAGAATGCACGTCCAAAGAACCTTGTGAAAGCCCCTCTGAGAGTTATTTCTTTCCTCCCGTTTCTCCCACTACCACATGGGAGCTGTAAAGCCATGCTGCCCACCTGACAAGAGCCTGTGTGCCAGGTTGATGGCGCTGGAAGTTGCACTCGAGTTGTCTCTAAACATGGGTGTGACCAGGGTTATGAGAGACCTCAGCATTGCATTCACTGAGCTCTGCGGCTCAGCAGGTCCTTTCAGCGTGAGGCCAAAGGAAAGGCAGGCCCCTCTCTGGAGTGTTTGCTAATGAGCAGAAAACTCTCGGCTCTCCTTTGTGAGAACTTGGAACAAACCTGCGCAGCCAGAGCAGAGGCAGATCTACCTGATCTGTCTATCTTGCTCGCTATCTGCTAGCTACAGCCTTTCTAACAAATCATGCAATTTAAACAAATTATATTCAATCTGATAGGCACATTACAGCGGGGGAAAGGAATGAGGAGGAGAAAAGCAAAATAGGCAAATCTGTGTAGCAACTCTTAGAAAGTATTAGATGATGGAGTGGCAGGCTGCCAATGGGAAAAGTTACAGGAAGGGAGGAGTCAAATGGCCAGTGGTGCTAGCCAAGCCAGTGGGACAGGCCCTTGCATCAGATGCTGGCAAGAACCCAGAGTCTATTCTAACCTGAGAGAATCATAAAATCATAGAGTTGGAAGGGACCCTGAGGGTCATCTAGTCCAACCCCTCAATGCAGGAATCTCAGCTAAAGCATCCATGACAGGTGGCCATCCAGCCTCTGCTAAAAAACCAAGGAAGGAGAGCCATTATACCTGTCAATTAATTCCAGTTCTTCAACCCCAGCTCCATTCCCAGTGTCCATTGTGTGTTTTTGGTTAGAGAGAATGGCCAGGGAAGCTGTTTTAGTGCTGTCCATTGAACTATTCCTGTTAAATTCTGCCTTTCCACACTGTGGGATCCAGTGATGTCCAAAGCTGTTGCCCTCTGGTATATTCTTCCTAGTAGACTTGCAGCAAACCAGAGTTGAGAAGAGAAACCATATACAGTGGTACCTCGGGTTACATACGCTTCAGGTTACAGACTCCGCTAACCCAGAAATAGTGCTTCAGGTTAAGAACTTTGTTTCAGGGTGAGAACAGAAATCGTGCTCCGGCGGCGCAGCGGCAGCAGGAGGCCCCATTGGCTAAAGTGGTGCTTCAGGTTAAGAACAGTTTCAGGTTAAGAACGGACCTCCGGAACGAATTAAGTTCTTAACCTGAGGTACCACTGTATTTAGAAGACAGACTGTGTGAGCCCCAAAGCAACTTCCTTCACTGGCTCTCCCCGTTCACGGCATTCCTGCTTTGATGCTGATTCTCTAAGATATGTCATGGGGTGGTCTCCTCTTTCTCCATGGCAGATGGTTCAAATGATGAATCCCAGGAGGGAAGCATGGACTCTCCTAGTTCATATCTGCCTAGTCTGAGTTTCTGCTGATGCAGATCTGCTGGTGGAAGATCTTCTGTAACAGTGTTTGTTAAGATGGAATTGTGTTTAAGGCTCAGGACACCCTCCTTGGCCATCTGCTAACTCCAAGCCCGCGTGTTAAGCAAATACATCAACAAAGTCCAGCAGGCAACAGATGGAGCCTCTGCCAGCAACCTGCTGAGAGGGTTCAACAGCTTCCTGATTTCTACTTTGTAATGACCCAGCATATCCTCTCCTCCCCACTCGCAAATGCTTAAGTTGCCTCTTTTTTGAGCAAATTGGTCAGACCATCTAAATTCACCAGCGAGCAGGACTTTGGCTTCTGCCACTTTAAATCCAGAGCAATTCTGCCCCCTCCAGTCTCCATTTACAACCCTGTGAAGTAAAGGCAGCTGGGCATGAAGCCACATACCGTATTTTTCGCTCTATAACACGCACTCGACCATAACACGCACGTAGTTTTTAGAGGAGGAAAATCCGTAGGCATGCCACCCGTAGGCATTCCCTCCATAACACGCACAGACATTTCCCCTTACTTTTTAGGAGGAAAAAAGTGAGTGTTATGGTGCAAAAAATACGGTACTTTGAGGTTCAAAAGAGCTGCAGGCCAGTGTTGCCCATCTCTTCAGATACAAGCCAGTGTGACTTTCCAATGGAGGCACATGCTATACACCGTGTGTGTGTCTGTGTGTGGTGAGTACCGAGCAGCAACTGTCTTACTGTACAGCCCAGACCAAAATCATGTGGCCTGTCTTCTCCGAGCTGCCGTCTTCTGAGCCATGTCATGTGTTGTGTTCCTAGAAAATGGGCTCCCTGTCCAGTGCCAAGGCTGCGGCCGAGAAGATGCAGAGGACGGCAGAAGTTCAAGTGGCCAAGATGGTGGAGCAGAGCCAGGAGTTGGAAGGAGCCATTGCAGAACTGGAGAAGCAAAGCAAAGAACTCCAGCAGGAGCTGGAGAGCATGAGAGGAGAAGGAGGGAAAAGGGAGGAAATAATAAAGAGCTATGAGGTGAGCATTGATGCACAACCCACAGCCAGCATGTGTGGCTTTTTATATCCTATTTATTAAGTCTCCAAAAATGTTTCAAAGCATTTATCATCATATACAATTTTCTTCTTGACTTCCCACCCCTCCTTACCTGATTTTTTTTTACTCCTTTTTTATAGTTGTTTTATAACAGATATGTTTTTTAGTATCTAAACCCCACTAAAAACACTAAAACTACCTAGTCATCGTGTTGTGCTGCTTGGGCAAATGAAAAAAATCTGCCCATCATCCAAATCCACTAATCCACTGCTTAGCCACAGCCAACATGTTTAGAAACCAAAAGAAACCTTTGGCTTTGAAAGCTCAGCTGTAACAAAGGCGCAGGTGGAAGGGTTTAGGGTGACCTTTGCCGGTCTGGAGCCTCTAGATGTTTCAGACTACAACTCCCATCAGCCCCAGCCAGTATGGCTTGCGGGCCTTGTAACAAGGGGCTGGGCAGAGTGAGGAAGGTGAAGTCCGAACAAGATGGTTTCTTTTTTATTTGCTTTATTTTGTAAATACTGTACAGAAGTCACCCTTCTGCATAAGATTGTCAGGTTGAACACAGTAATCATGCCAACACAATCATAATAACTAAAATCACCCTTGAAGATACACACTTTAAAATTAACTTTGTGCTGCTATTGCCTTCACACACACACACACACACACACACACTGGGTGAGATTCACCTTTTCCTCATTGTAGACCCACTGAACATAACTAAGTTAGGCCCATTAATTTCAGTGTGTTTGCCCTGAGTGAAACTTAGTTGAATATCACACTCTGGTTTTTTAAAGTATTGTGGATTGTATATTTATTTGATTTTGTTTCTACGGGGATATACGCTTGGTATTTATCACTCCTGTTATACAAAAATCTCCAAATGGGTCTGAACTTCAATGTCTAAAACTCCTGGTAGAGGACAAGGATCTAGAGATCACACTAAGGGTGGCCAAATTCTGTGCGACTGCCATAAAACTTAGGGAATAAGCTGTACTACCAAAGTGATTAAGGTTTTAAATGACAATTTTAGGTTATATTTTAGTGATCAAGATTTAATATATATTTTTAACTGCCACTATATCTAAATTGTCACTGTCATACCCAATTGCAATTCAATGTATTCCTGTTGTGTTCTATGATTTTCCTGATATTGTAAGTGAGCCGGAATTGGTCTGTGATCGTAATAATAAATTCATTTGATTTTTAAATTGTGAACCGCCCAACGGGCACCATGGAATGAAAGCAAAGTAACAAAAGTAGTGGACCATAACCAAGAAAGGGCATGAAAACTCTAAAACTACTTAGTCATCATGTTGGGCTGCCTGGGCAAATGAAAAAATCTGCCCATCACTCAGATGACATCACCACCATCAGGAAAACTTCTCATAGAAAAATTCCAAATATTTGGTGCCTTTAACCCTCGCCCTCCCACTTTACTTCTGCTGGGGCAGGGGGTGTCAAGGGAGGGTTTCAAAGGATGTGAGTGAGATAAATGGGGAACGGCTGTAGCTCTGCATGCAGATGATCCTCGGCTCGATCTCTGCTGACATCTCCAGGTGGGGCCAGGGACCCCGGAGAGCCTCTGCTGGCCTGTGTAAACAGTATTAAGCTAGGTGGACCAATGGCGTGACTTGGCATCAGGCAGCTCTGCGTGCAGCTGCAATAGCAGGGTTCAGAAAGCAATCCCTTGACCCTCATGTGGCATGCAGGGAGGGTGGGGAGGCCCTAAGCCCACACAACTACTACTGCTACTACTACAACTACAACAACAACTTATTATTTATACCCACCCATCTGGCTGCGTTTCCCCAGCCACTCTGGGTGGCTTCCAACAAAATATTGAAATACAAACAGCCCTACTAGAAAAATTAACCAATAAACTGAAACTGACACGGGGACAAACAGAAGAAGACGCCTTCACCCCGGTATGGCTCCCCTTCATCACATACACAGCCCAACAAGACAATGACAATAATCCACCAACAGCATACAAATCAATATGGCTAACCTGATCCAAAACACCCACCCACCCACCCCACTCACACACGGAAACAAAGATCACCACAGCCAGTCACAAACAAACAACCACATCCTAAGCCAACCCCAACCTCTCTCAATACCAAAGGAACACAAGTGAACAGCACAAGCAACGCTGACACCAAACCCTACATACATTAAGCAAAATAGAAACATCGCCACCCGACCCCAGCCCCCCCATCTCCCCCCTCCCCCCCCCAATATCTCAACAAATGAAACTGATTTGTAAAAATGTTACATGGAAGAAATATGAGACATTACACATATTTCTGTAAAACAAGAAACTCTTTAATAAAAAAGAAGCATTAAAAAAAATACAATAGTGTGCCAAACATTAAAAGCTTCCCTAAACAGGGCTGCCTTCACTTGGTTTGAGGAACTGGGTTAAAAAAAAAAAGCAGAATTGGTGCCACAAGAAAGAGAGCCAAACTAGGTGAATATGTAGACTCATTGTACGGGAGCAGGAGTTTTGGAGTTCCAAAATGGGCAGAAGTTTGAAATGTTGTATCTTTGGGAGAGACACCGTGGGGAGAATGCTTCCTCCGTTTTTTCAAAGATAACCTTGTCTTTTATGGCAGAAAGAGAAGCAGCACTTGGAAGAGGCCCTGGCACGTCTGGCAGAGGAAAGGCAGGGGCTGGCACTGGCCAAAACCACTTTGGAAGCCCAGCTGGAGGATACACAGGTAAAGGAAAATCTGACTCTCCGACTTGCATCAGGCCTGCTCCGTCCCCTTTTGCCCTCCCGGCAGAGTCTTTGGGCTTCCATGTCCTCTGGCCTTTACTGGTGTCCCTGGTGGTGTCACCAGCAGCATTGCTTTCCTGCCACTGTTGTTGAACATCAGCATCGTCTTTTGCTTTCTAAGTTTTTGTATCCCTTTGACTTGCTTTGCATCATTCTAAGCTGTCATTTTCTTCCCACGAAGCTGGCATGCTTCTCATGGAACGGTGAGCAGCAGATCAACAGAACTGCTGGTTCAGGGGACTTGGAAACAGGCTGGATCTGTTGCCGCCACTGCTCCAACTTTATCTCATTGGTAGTGTGGGCTACAGGCAGAACATGCAGTTTTTATTCTCCAGCACTTAATGCTTTTGCCATGCAGCCTCCATCTCCGTCTGATCTGAGCTGGTGTTGGTTGTTTTTCAAGGATTTGTAAACAAATGGTGAAGTTAAATGACCTGTGAAAGATGGATTCATGGGGCTGCAGGAGTGTTTTGGAATGGAGCAGGGCTGGCAGATTTAGTTTAAAAAAACACACAGAGAGAAAAACACAGTGGTAGCTTTTAACATCATATTGTATTCTGGTTAAGTGCTACATTGCCTGCTAGGCTCTTTTTCTTCAGGAGAATTCAATGATCGTGCTACTCTTTGCACCCTCTTCTCCTATTTAAATCCTGGTGTGAAACTTTTCAGCTATAAGAACTCCCTTTTCTAGTAAGGTAGATGAGCACCTCAACCCCAGAGTCTGCCACGACTGGACCTAATGGTCAGGGGTCCCTTTACCTTTACCTTTAAAGGACGCGGGTGGCACTGTGGGTTAAACCACAGAGCCTAGGACTTGCCAATCGGAAGGTCAGTGGTTCAAATCTCCGTGATGGGGTGAGCTCCCGTTGCTCAGTCCCTGCTCCTGGCAACCTAGCAGTTCAAAAGCATGTCAAAGTGCAAGTAGATAAATAGGTACCGCTCCGGCGGGAAGGTAAATGGCATTTCTGTGCGCTGCACTGGTTTGCCAGAAGCGGCTTAGTCATGCTGGCCACATGACCCGGAAGCTGTCTGTGGACAAACGCCGGCTCCCTTGGCCAGTAAAGCAAGATGAGCGCTGCAACCCCAAGAGTCATCCACAACTGGACCTAATGTTCAGGGGTCCCTTTACCTTTAAAGACATAAGAGTGACCCCTCCTAGCTTTACTTGTGCTGCTGAGGAGTCTCATTTGCCCCATGCTTGGTGTGGACACTGGGGTGGGGGGAAACCTAAACAATCAGATTCAGAATATAAACTGTACACATTGAGCAGGGTGAGTTTTTGGGGGGGCCGGGGGTGTGCAGCACATGAACCCACATTTCAGTGTGCAAAACGGACAATGGTGAATCAAGGGCATTTATGTAAAATGCCCTTGATTCACCATTGTCCGTTTTGCACACTGAATTTGCACTTCCCTGGTGCTCAACACAGTCAAATGCTAGGTGTGCTTCTGGGCGTGATATGTGCTTGGCGGTACTTTACTTACAATGTAACCTTTGTATTTAACCTTTAAAATACTGATTGTGCCCACAGAGCAACATTAAAAGCCCAGGTCCCTGCGCCAGGGAACTTAAATCAGAGGTCCCCTTCTTTGATTTTTTTTATTTTTTAAAGTTTCTTGTTACAGCAGGGATTCCCCCCCCCCTCCCCAATTTGCTCTCATTTCTTGGAAGAATGTTAAGTGCATAGGATCAAAAAAATTGCAAGAGAGCATCTCACGCGGTGGCTTTTTTTCATGGCTGCAGAAGGACGTCAGCCGGCTGAACCAGGAGCTGCAACAGTTAACTGACCAGCTGAAAGATGAAGCTAACCAGAAGGATCAGTTAAAGAGGATGAAGAGTGAATTAGAGAATGAGAGGTGGCAACTGGACAAGACTATTGAGAAGTTACACAAGGAGGTACGAGCTGGCTGGAGATTAAATATCAAGGGCAGGGGGAGAGAAAATAAAAGACCAAATTGTACAAAAGGGCTAGCTAGAGAGAAAAAGAGAAAGAGGTACAAATGAAAGTGAAATGTGAACTTTGCACTTAATGTTTGGGACCCAGGGAAGATCAATAGGCGCTTTTAGAGCAGGGGTTGTAGCTGGGGCAGGAACACAGCCATCTATCCCAAGTGCAAAACTGCAGGAAACGGACAGCACTTCATCTGGGGCCTGAAATGTCAGCAAACCTGGTGATTTATTTCCAGCAAAACTTAAGAACAACACATTTCTTGCTGTTTTTTTTTTTAACCCAGCGGCCTCAGGGCTGGCTGCAGCAAGCACAGCCAAAGAAACACACCTATGCCAGCTCTTAAAAAGGCAGCATAGATTAAACATGAATTAGTCAGAATGACTGCCCCTTGTCTCTCCTCCCCACAGCTTTCCATTCCAACCCACAGCCCTTCTTTGCTGCTCCTTTTCTTGATATAATTACTTACGGGTTCGTTTTTTAAATGTTTAGAACCACTTTTCTGCTTGTATGCTGAAGGTAGTGTTCGGTGTAGCCTTAAGAGTTATCTTTAAAAATGCAAAATTAGCCATTTCATGAAGCCAGATGAGACCATTGTCTCAGGCCATCTCCTGGGCCACTCAATCACCCTTCTCATTGCCAACCAGCACTCCTGGAACTGCCACTTGCATGCCCACCCACCAGTGCTGAGAGCCAGGCCAAGTCCCCACGGTTTAAGTAGCCACTGTGTCTCTACAAACACTATTCAAAGACTTTATAGCAGAGGTGGGGAGCCTGGTGCCCTCCGAGATGCTTTTGGACTGCGACTCCCATCATCCTTGACCATTGGCCATGCTGGCTGCCGGGGCTGATGGATGTTGGGGCTCCAGCAGCATCTGGAGAACCAGAGAAGTTCCCCACCCACCTCTCACTTTAGATAGTAATTTGTGAGCAACACAAGCTGAGAAACCACCAGTCTGTGATTTGCTCTTTGGGCTTCTGTGTTCAGCCTAAAGCAGGGGTCCCCAAACTAAGGCCTGCGGGCTGGATAAGGCCCAAGGGACTCATTTATCTGGACCGTGGCGACTGCCGCCACCCGCTCTTACCAGCACTGCACTGTGCAGCTGCCCACTTCCTGGTCAGAGGAGCACTGGAAATAGAGTGTGCGCATGCATATGGGCACGCGCTCCCCCGCCCTCCGGCTCACTGCGTGATTGGCACTGGAGACACCGGCCCGAGGCATGGTAAGTTTGCTGACCCCTGGCCTAATGTTTTTGGATATGCCATTTCGTAGTTGGAGTGATGATGAGAGCCTGCTATGGGCATCTTTCGATTGCTTCCTGTTTCTTGCTAATGCTTCCTTTCCATTTTTTGCTAGATGGCAGAAATCACTGAGGTTTCACGAACATCGACACTGGAGCTCCAAAACCAGCTTGATGAATACAAGGAGAAGAATCGCCGAGAGCTTTCTGAGACACACAGGCAGCTGAAAGACAAAAACCAGGAGCTGGAAAAGGCCCACCTGGCGTCCCTCAAGATGCAAGAAGAGGTAATGGCTCCTCAACCTGGAAGAATCATCCTGATTCTCTGGGACAATGTGGACTTTGCTGGGGGGGGGTGTGGCAGGGAGAGAGAAAGAGAAATCCCAATCTCACCCAAGTTAGCTCCATCCAAGTCCTTGCCAGCAAGTGTCCTGTTTTGGTCTCCCATGGTCAAGAGAGAGGAAGAACAGACACATTGGGCAAGCTTCAGTGTTTTACAAAAATTTGAGAACTTATCAGTGGAGGATATAAAAGAATGTGGCTTGTTCATCTTTGAAAACGGGCCATTTTCTTTGTTATGATTTACACAGGAACCTCCCTGGGCAAAGTGGTCCAACAAGAAACCTGTATTCCAGCATGATTCAGTAACTGACTGTAAATCCTATAATGAGCTTAAAGGGCCACTGATCATGTAAACAAGCTCCGGGAAGAAGGGAGGGTTTGGCTTGCTGTCCAGGGTTACTGAGTTATTATCTAAGGCTTGCTAAACTAGGAGATAGTTTAGTTAGAATGTTTTTTATCCCATCCCACACCTGTCTCCCCAAAAAGCCATTGGCATGCTGCCATCTTGTGGCTGGAAGGAAATCATGCAAGATCACTGAGACAAACAGTTAAGAAGTGCAAGTTCTGACTTAACAGACTTTGCTCATGAAAGAGCCTGGACTTTAAAAAAAAGTCTCTGCGTGAGTGATTCCACGTGGAAACATTACATGGAAATTGTTAATCTGCACACTATACCTAGAGCTGTATCTGTGAACAGAAATCTAAGATTCTGAATCTGGAAGTGGTATTATATTCAAATAATCTTTTTCCACATGAGGTGCTCACAAAGTCACCCAAGAAAGTCCACGAGCACAGAACACACCACCAAAGGCAATTTGTACAAAGCTGTGCTTCTCTTTTGGCTTGCTTAATGAGCCACAACGTCCAGATATCTTGTTGCTTTGAACAAACAGCTGGATCTTCATTTGCCTTGCCCTCTCTTGCTCCCATGTTCCCGTTTCCTTTAGACAACCTTCCTCAATCCAGTCCCCTTGAGATGCTTTGGAGGTTTTTAAGCAGAGGTTGGATGGCCATCTGCCATGGATGCTGGACTAGGTGTCCCTTCCAACTCTATGATTCTATGACTACAACTCCCATCAGTCCTAGCATCATACAGCTGTACTGGATGAGGGTGATGGGAGTTGTAGTCAAGAACATATGGTAGATACCGGTTTGGGGAAGGTTGTCCCAGGAGGCTGGGGTGAGTTATTTTACTTGCTGATCTGGGCAATGCCCTTTGCTTAACAAATGTGGCCAAAGATTCCTGATATTGAGAAAATAGAGCTGCCTTATTTGGTATTTCTTTCTGTAACCAGTTCCTTTCTTTGCTCTCTCCATATCTCAACAATCACTTTCTTCTTCTCAAACTGGAGTGGGCACCCCAAAATGGTTAAGCTGCTTTCGGTGTTGGTTGGACAGGTGAATTTTCACAAGACACCTCCCAAATGGGATTGCTTGCTACACTAGGCCAGGATTCCTGCACAGGGCAAGGTGCTTTGTTCAAGGGGTGGGCAGTTAGCCTTATGGGGATCCATTGCCCTTTCTCACCTTTGAATCAGGTTTGGAGGGACGTCAGGCTTATAAAAGCAGATGGGCCCATGAATCTGTACTTGGAAAATGCAAGATGGATTTACTTTGCCCTATAAGTTCCTCTGTCCGCAACAGACCAGACTAGTGATTGCCTCCTACCCAGGGGGGTCTTTAGCCCACAATTTCTTCTTCTTCTTTCAGATGCATTTTATGGAAAAGGAATTACGAGATCACCAGAGAGCTCAAGATGAGGCTATTACCAAAACACAGCTTCTGGAACAGACTTTGAAAGCCTTGGAATATGAACTGGAGGCCAAAAATCACCTGAAAGAAGATAGAGCAAGACAGGACAAGATCATGGAGGTAGATGAGATGAGTGGGGTGGAGGGTGGGAGAGAGCTGAGTCACCTTTTCATGGGGAGGGGGGCTGACTCCAAGGGCCAGAGTCCTGGCTTCAGCTCCAGCTCCATTCCATAAGTATCACCAGAGGCCAATGAGGTTTGGTTTGGTTTGATTGGCTCGCTCACTTGTCTCACACAATTCACTTGTCTCACTATTTAGCTGCCTGACCTTGGCTTACATGTTTCTTTCCTTCCTTCTCTTTGGAGAGGGAAAGACATGTTGCCCAGATGTGATCAGCTGGCTATTTGAACTGGAGCAGGCCGTCCCTGGCACTGGGACACAGAGCAGCCACAGAAACACACCCTACACACAGAGTTGCAAGGGAGTGCATGTTTCAAATCTCACCCTGCTCCATTTACACTCCATCAAATGTTGCCCCTCTAAGTGCCCCTTGAGGTTGCTGGTACATTCAACCCAGCCCTTTTCTCCCCCACCCCCTGCCACATTTCCACACCTCCTTTCAAAGACTGTTTCCAAGGGAGTATTACAAAAAGATGACAATATAAAACAAAAAGGAATTGTAAAATGGTAGTAGAATCATAAAACAGCAGCTAAGCTATGTTTTGGCACTCACAGCTCTGCTTGAGTATGTAGAAGCCCCCCGAAGCATCACCGACCCCTTTTCCAGGAAGGGGAACTGGGAAGACTACCCTTGGTCTGGGAAAAGCTGCCCACTCTGTGGGCTGTGTCAGATGTGGACCTCTGGTTTTCCGGGGCTCTTCATGTGATGCTGCCATCATGGCTGAGGGGAATGAAACTCTGGTTGCCCTAAAGAACTGCCCCAGAGAATTTTTTGGGGATTTCACATCCAGTTGCTGATTCCTTTCAGCTTGAGAGATATTGAATGATGATCAATGTAAGCCAGAGATGGGAGCCTGTGACCCTTTAGTTAATGTTGGACTATAATTGCCGGCATCCCTGGCCATAGACCATGCTTGTTGGGCTGATGAGAGTTGGAGCCCAATAAACCTTTGGAGACCCACATGTTCCC
Source organism: Podarcis erhardii (assembly GCF_964252035.2). Lineage (NCBI taxonomy): Eukaryota > Metazoa > Chordata > Lepidosauria > Squamata > Lacertidae > Podarcis > Podarcis erhardii. The sequence goes on along the minus strand of NC_138503.1, from coordinate 6,500,146 downwards.
CATTCCGGAGATAAACACTTGGGAGTGCACAGTCCTCACCAGTGCTTTTCCCCCTGTTGCTCCATGCCAGTATGCAGCAATAGCACTGTTTTCCAACAGCTTAAAGCAGGAGAGCAATGACTGGGGGCTGCTCAGTCCTCTGCACCTTGGAAGTGTTTCCAAGATCCCGTTTCCCTGCTTCCCACTGCCTCCAGCTTCTTAGCATTGCCAGTGACAAACATCATAGTTGTCATTGCTGTTGTCATCATGGCAGGTTATTCAGCCAATCCCATCTCCACCCCGGCTGTTCCCTGAATCCACTGCCTCCTCTGCCCACTCTGATTTGACCAGTGAGAGAGACTGTTATATGGAAGGTGACTGACAGCTGGTTCCTGGGTGGGCAGGTGGGGAGCAGTGACCGGCAACTCTGCAAGACATTGGGGGCATGATTTGCAAAGGCGGGAAATGCCAGCAGCCAATGATCTTTGAGAACGGAAAGGAAGGGGTTGAGGGAAAGAAGCCATGCAGGGAAGGCGCTTCTGGTGCCTTGTCCCACCGCACAGGCGCCGTTTCCCTCTCCTCTTCCCGCCTCAACGCCTGTCTCCTCATGTGGCTGTGTCACCAGGGGAGATGCTACAGCTGCTGTAGGGGCGCATGTGGGACTTCGCCTCTTTTGGGAGCAAGGCTGGCGCGCCTTTGAGTGGTACGGTGAGTACCAGCACCATTTTCCTGGTAAAAAACACTGGTCCTCACCCAGTGTCTAGTCCTGAATTCTTATCTTCCAGAGTTTGCCTTGGTCACCCACTGCCACTCCTTCTTCTCACGGAGAAACTCTCAGCCACTGTGCCAATGTTGTGTCATCTCTTTTAGTACAAGATGTCCCAGCTGGAACTCGAGCTTGAAGAGGAGCGGAACAATTCAGACATCTTGTCTGAAAGGATCAGCAGGTGCAGAGAGCAGGTACCTGAGCAGGGGGGATTCTCCACTGGGCAGCTCTGGCTGGAGGGAGCACATTAAGATTCCTGACAATCCTCTGGAGTTCTCTAATTGGGCCCAACCCACCAGCCACTACTCAGCTGTGTTTCTAGGGATTCCATTCACATTCTCCTCCAGACAGCATACAAGACGATTGCCCTGTGTCATCCTTGCAACCTCTCTGTGTGGCAGGTAGCACTGGGAGAGTAGGACTGGCCCAGGGTGAGTTTGGGGGCCGTGCCAGGAATGTGAGTCCAGCATTCTGTCAGCAGCATCAGCTGGCAATGAATCTCTCTGTTTCTTGTGGGTTTGAATTGGGCATGTACAAGCCTTCTCTTCTTCCTTCCTCTCTCCTGCTTAAAAGTTGTTTGTATTTATGCAGCATTTTGTGGGGCTAGGGCAAGGGGGCCCTTATTGGACCCACAGACCATGCCAGTGTTCAGTGGGGATGCTGCAGCCTATTCTGTGCCTGGGATCATGGAGTGGAGGTAGCCTTCAAGGGATGTAGCTGTAGTTTTTAATCAGAAGTTTTAAAGGAAACGCAAACCACCAACTTTCTGACCAGCAGCATATTATGTAAGTTGGGAGGCGGGGTGTTGGGTCAGGGCAAAATAGGTGTTCGTCCCAAAGGCTCTGGAGCCCCTAATTTTATACGAGTTACAAAGTTTTCCTTGTTCTGAGTCAACACTAGGATGGCCAAAGGATGGATTCCCAGGAGACTATTTCAGGGTCTGCTAAACATTCACAATAAAGCAAGGACTAATAATGGGTTTGTTTTGGTCAACATCGTTGATTAAGGGTGCCAACTGACCCAGCCCCATTTGCCCCTGTGCCTTTAACAAAGGTTTGGGCTGTGGCGATGTGCAGGTGTCATTTCCATGGCATGGATGAAGCTAAATGTTGTTACCACTTGCTAATTGCTGCTGAAGTGACAGCAGCAGGGGCTGACTGAAAAGTTGGCAAACCTTTGGGTGACCCAGGAAACTCCCCTCCCCCATTGCTGGCAAGCTCCCTTAATATGAAGTTAATGGAGACTAATCTGTAGAGTGATCGGCATTAAATAGAAAATATTGCCTAAGTTTTATGGGGCATTTAACTCCTTAAACTGCTGTTCGTCATGATTGAGAAGCTGCACATTTCTGCTTTGAAGTTAATGGTAGCTCTTCCAGCTCAGCAGGTGAGAGTTGTAGCTTCTTCATAGCCCCATCCTTCAGGTGGCTTTGAGAGGAAAGAAATAATTGAAATGTGATTGTGGGACTCCAGGGCCCTGGATTGTGTTCCTTGGATTATGTCCATTGTGTTGTTGGCATCCAAGCTGGGGTGTAAAGAGGAGAAGGGAACATGCGGTTTGCTTTTGCAAAAATGTAAGGAGATGGGAGAACCAGTTGTGTCTCTGTGTCATTTTGTTTAGTCAGTCCCTAAACCTTGATTAAAGGGACGCCCCCCAGAATCAATGCTGAGGATGGCACTATCAGCAGGAACAAAATCCTGTATTATTATTATTTGCAAAGCCTGCAGGGGTGACTTGAACCCGAGTCCAACTGTGGATATGAGAGAGCCTTCTTTGGCAATGCCACTGTGCCAGTGGCCAGCATTCAACAGCAGCCCTTCTTCCCCTACTGCCTGGATGCATTCTCGTCCTGCAGCAACTAACAACTGGGGCCGGGAGACGGACGACCAAAGAAATAAAGCCGACTGAACATGAATTAATTGACTCCGGAGCAGCTTCTCTTGAGGGGCCTGTTTCCATAGCGATGGCACAGTAAATGAGCAAAGGATGAAGTTACACTGGCAGGGCTGTCATTCACTTCTTTTGGCAAAGCAGTCCCAGTGGATGCTGCACACCTGCTCCTCACTTGGCGCAGGTGCGTGGAGCAGGCAGATGAAAATGTGGGAAGTGCCGGCTCTTTTTTGGCCAGAGAGGCATCCAGGCTTCCATTAGCTCCCTTTATTGAGCAGCTGAGTGTTTCTGCTGAGTCAGGCGGCCCAGGAAACAGGGAGGGCTGAGGCTTTATTTTCTCCTGGCTTTCCCCTCTCGAGGACTAGTGAGACGTGCGTGTGTCCAGTGGGAGACGGAAGACAGCGGCTGCAGCCGTCTTTAGGCTATTATTAGAAATCAAATTACTTTTCTCCTTGACAACGAACTCCGCAGCTGCGCCTTGTCCAGAAACAGACCCAAAGCACCAAGTTCTCTAATAAAGGCCCCTTGGACTGGACGTGCTTGCTCTTCAATGGGCCTCCCTTCCAGCTGCAGCAGCTGCTACCTGAAGCCGTGCAGTTCATGCTTGTGCTTGTCATAGAATCAGAACATCTTTGATGCATTGGGGAGGAGAAGATAAAAAAATTCAGAAGGGCACAGTAGGCCCATGTTTCTTCTGTCATAGTGGCCAAGATGTGCCAGTCTGGGGCTATCAGGAACCTGCCCCTAAATCAAAGGTAGGCAAAGTAAGGCCCGGGGGCCGGAGCCGGCCCAATCGCCTTCTAAATCCGGCCTGCAGACGGTCTGGGAATCAGCGTGTTTTTACATGGGTAGAATATGTGCTTTTATTTAAAATGCATCTCTGGGTTATTTGTGGGGCATAGGAATTCGTTCATATTTCCCCCCCAAAATATAGTCCGGCCCCCCACAAGGTCTGAGGGACAGTGGACCGGCCCCCTGCTGAAAAGGTTTGCTGACCCCTGCCTAGATCCTTCACCAAATTTGATCTTCTCCACCCATCTTTTTTCCTTAAAAAATGTTTAGGGGTACTCCCATTTTGACTCAAGAAAGTCACCATTTCATAGTGCAAATTGGGGAAAATAAATACAGTAAATGGACAAAAGTACAAAGAACACGCATGACCTCATATTACACAGCTGACAGCTCGCAGTAACGCTCACTTCCGTCTGAGACTCGGGAAACACCAGGAAAGGAAATGAAGCTGCTGTTGGAGGTGGTAACAACTATACTGACCAATCACTATGCTAGATTCCAACTCCTACTTCACACATTAAATGCTCGCTTCCGTGTGAGTCTCGGGAAACACCGTGACAGGAAATGAGGCCGCCATCGGGGGTAGCAACGGAACTGACGATTCACCGTGCTAGAGAAGAAACTAATTTTTTAAACATTTTTAGTTTCTTCTCCCGTTAGATTCACAAAATGTTTAGGGGTATGCGTACCCCTGCGTACCCCCCCCCCAAAAAAGCACTGTCTCCACCAAGGAAGAACAAGACCCTCCCATGGCCCACAGCTCAGTTAACACCCCTTGAGAGCCTCGCCAAAGGTTGCAATTCAGAGAAGCCCAGCAAACCCTGACGAGACCCCTGCTTCAGACCCCCCAGCATTGGGCACAGTGAGATTGGCACCACAGGCTGCCCTTGGGGAAATGTCCAATAGACAATTCTGTGTTGACCCTTCTACACAGAAGCATCCTTCAACCACCACAGCAGCAGCATCCATCACCTCAGTGCCCCTTGCTGTCCTACATCCATCCCTAATGTGAGACCCAGGGATGGCCGCCCACATTTTTCACAGCCTCTGAGCACACAGAGGACACAATAGCTCAGTGTCTGGAACCTCACGGTGACCAGCTACATCCAAGCCCACTGACAAACATCATCCATTTAAAAGCTGCATCTTTAATTAGTTGTTCATTAATTCCCCCCTCCCCTTCAGAATTTTCTTTCATTTTGTCTGGGCCTCCTGAAGCAATTATAGCAGAGTTTTCTGCATGACCCCAATAAAAGGGCCTTGTAAAAGATGGAAGTAGGGACGGTGGGCACTCCATAACAAGATCTTCCAATGTCCAGACAACAACATTGGTTTCAGAAGTTCATGGTACTTGGGGTGTGTATGTGTGGGCATCTGGAGTGCATATGCTGTCATTTGGAATTTGGTGCATGTTGGGATGGACACATTGTAGGGAACTGCCCCAAAAGCAGTTTAATATCCTTAAAACCTGGACACAGTCCAGAGCTCCTGCAAGGGTCTTCCCAGACCCTGTGTCTTGGATATGATGCCAAACTGAACCTTCCACTGGGATCCTCTTTGTCCTCATTTTCCTATAAAATGGCGCTGGTATCTTTGGCTAGTATCTCATTCCATCTCTCTTTCTCGGTCTTTGTGTGGCTGTGTTTTTTACCCTCAGAAAATGACTTTGCTTTCCCAAGCTCTACTTCCCCCACTTCATGCCCCTTCTTGACCCCCCCCCCCCTTCTGTGGCTAAGCTCCTCTTTTTGTCTTCACCCAAACCCACCATTTGGTCTTTGCCCTCCCCACTGCTCCCTTGGGTCAGGAATAGCTCCCTTCCTTCAGAAGCAGCTTTACACCGGGTCAGACTATTAGTTCATCTCAGCACTGTCCCCTTTGACTGGCAGGGATGCTCTCTCTAGTGGTGGCACATGCAGAGAAAAGTCCTTTGCTCATTACCTGTGACCTGAGCCTTTTTTAACTGGAGGTGCTTCTGGAGATTAACCTGGGACCTCTTGCAAAGTGTGTGCTGGGCTACATTGAGCTACAATTTCTCCTCTCCTCCCATCTGGCTTCTTTTTCCACAAGGCAGACCCTGAGCAAGCCTGATGCTCCTTTCTTTCCCATCCTCGTCCATCCTCATGCTAATATTCATGCTGCCCTTCCCACCACTTGTGCCCTTTCTGCCCATTTCAGACTGGAAATGCCCTTAGCTGTGGCCAGGTGGGTGACTACTAGCCATGATGGTTGTTTACTACTTTCAGGATCAGAGGCAAGGCCAGCTGCTGAGTACACTGGTACCTCGGGTTAAGTACTTAATTCGTTCCGGAGGTCTGTTCTTAACCTGAAACTGTTCTTAACCTGAAGCACCACTTTAGCTAATGGGGCCTCCTGCTGCCGCCGCGCCGCTGGAGCACGATTTCTGTTCTCATCCTGAAGTAAAGTTCTTAACCTGAGGTAATATTTCTGGGTTAGTGGAGTCCGTAACCTGAAGTGTCTGTAACCTGAGGTACCACTGTATCACACCTGGGGACATGCTGTTGCCCTTGTGCCTTGCTGGTGGGCTTTCAGGAAGCCCCTGGTTCACCACTGTGGGAAGCTGGACTGGATAGGCCTGCTTGGCTCTGAGCCACCTGCGGGTCTCTTTTTAGTGCCTGCAATTCTACGGCATTGCCTGGAGCTGTAGAGTGTTAAGACGTGTTGCTAGGTTGCTACCATTTGGAGGTTTCAAGCCTTTTTTCTTTTCTTTTTTGCTTATCACCTACAGATTGAGCAAATGCGGAGTGAGCTACTTCAGGAAAGGGCTGCGAGGCAAGACTTGGAATGTGACAAGATTTCGCTGGAGAGACAGGCAAGGATTGCGGCTTGTTTTGTATTCAGGCTTGGGGTGTTGGATGCCAGGACCGGACAATGGGAAATATGGATGTTAGCAGGCAGTGCCCCAGACTGTGTACTGAGTGCACTCCCAGTGCCATGGAGTGGGCAGAGCCTGGCTCAGCCTCCCCCAGCCTAGATCCCTTCAGATAGTTTGGGCTGCCACACCCACAGCTGTACTCCCAGAATCTTATGGCTGTGCTGGCCAGGGCTGCTGGGTGTTGTCCAAAACAGCTGAAGGGCATCAGGTTGGGGAAGGCTTGCCTAGGCCCACAGCTTCAGGGTTAAGGAGCAGAGCTGCCTCCTAGCAGGGGGGTTGGTCACCAGTGCCTCTTCTCTTGGAAATTACACGGAAAAATCCACCCATAGCCATCCCAGCTTAAACACTTCAGGAGCAGAGTGCCACCTAGTGGTGGACATGCATCTTAGCTGTCCAAAACTAAAGGCTCAGCCAGACATCCTTTTGTCCCACCAGGCACAGGTCCAGGCTTTGAAGCTCTGTGTCCGAGCGGTTTCCTTTTTGGCTCAGCACTTTCCCTGCGTTTGCCTGCTGAATTGGAGAAAATGGCAATCGAGTTTCCTGCAGATTGTCATTTTGCTCCAGTTCAGTGGTAAAACATGGGTTTTCATGAGGAAAGCACTGGGACAAAAACAAAAACAGAAAATGCTTGGACAAAGAGCTTTAAAGTGCAGATCTGTGCCTGAAAAGTGTGGCAGTATCTGAAATGTGGATGCTCCTTACGTGTGTGTTTTTCCTTCTCCAAAGGATCTACTATTTTCTTTGTGTTTGTGTAGCTTCAGCATAGAAGCCAACTCCTAGGGGCCAAGGTCCCTTCCGCCCCCCCTAAAGTATTTGACTTCCCCCCCCAGGTTGATGGCCATTGCCATTCAAATAGGGTTTGTGTGCACTGTGTATTGTGATTGATTATGTGTGGCGGGGCTTAGCTAGGGCCCCCCCCCCCAATATTTTATTCAAGTCGGCACCCGTGATCTTCAGCAAGACTTTCACTACATGTTGTGAAATACAGAAACTTCGCATCTATAACTTCCATATCCACAACAGTTTCTGCCAGCCAGTAAAAGCCACCAAAAGAGGTGGGTCTTTAAGGCCCATTTCAAAATATAAAGGGGTGAAGTTTCCCTGATTTCCCGTGGGACTGAATTTCACAAATGTGGGGTCACTCAAGAGAAGGGCCTGTTCTGTGTGCCCAGCAACCTAAGCAGGGCCTGTGAAGCAGATTGTTAGGCATAGGCAGGTTGATCTGAATTGTTGATCCTTTCTGAGGAATCTTAAGGGCTTTCAGGGTTATCACAGCACTTTGCATCAGACCTGGAAGGTACGAAGGTCAGATCTGAGCAGTGGGCCACAATCCCCTCAGAGGTTTCCATTAATCAACATGAGAGACTCTTCTGACAGAGTGTGACTCATATTAACTGGGGAAAAGAGATGGATGCCATTCGCCAGTCAAAAAGTCTAGGGCATGCAACTGCCCAGGCCCCGTGCTGCATTGCTGATTTGTCCACAGACTTACCTGCTCAATAAGCTCTGCATATTCTTACTCTAGAACAAAGACCTGAAAAGCCGGATCTTTCATCTTGAAGGTTCTTACCAGTCCAGCAAAGAAGGGCTTCTGGTTCAGATGGAAACCAGGATCATGGAACTGGAGGAGCGGCTGGAGAATGAAGAGAGGTAAAGCAGACTGAAAGACCACCCAGGGAACACCATTTCCCAGTCAGATATTCATCTATTTTAAGAGTCGCAACAAGCCTCTCATCTAAATACTGGAGACCCACCACCTCTGTTAGCTTAAAAAAGAATTGAACCTATTTCAAAATTGGTACCGCTTACAGTATTTCAAATCAATATAAAGTTTATAATCCACCCATCCAATAAAAATAACACAACAGCAGAGCCACATATAAGAAGAACAGGTAGTAGAAGCAGACCATCCATACTTACTGGCAGTGGACATCAGAATATCCCATGCTGGAGACACACCATACGGAAGGGCTGTTGTCTCTATGCCCGGTTGGCAGACTTTCCACTTGTCTAGACAGGTCTTTGATATAGAAGGCCTTTGATATTGTTCCAGGTCTTCCTTACCCTTAGAGACATGTAATTCATGGGTTATTTTCTCTGCAATAGCCAGTTGACATATTTTTCTTCCACAATGAAAGGTTTAATTTTTTTAAAAAAATAATTTTTATTAATAGGCCAATCACATCACCCAAATCACATTAATTCCAAATTATACAGCCAAATTTTAAATTTTGTTGGGGGTACCCGTACATCAAGCTCCGAACAAGTCCAAACATCACTTGTATTGCTGCTTTAATTAAACACTTCTATCCAGTTCAATCCAGATAGTCCTTTATTACTTTCTTCATCTTCTTGTTGTTATCATATATTCCTTTCTTTGCGATCTCTGATAATCTTCACAAGCAGATTAGAGACAGGCATCCTCTGTGTGGGTTTTATACACTCCATAGATCATATCACTCAGGGACAGCTGCCATTCCACGCTTCCATAAAAAATTAATCTTTGGTCTGTCCTTTAATTTTCTCAGGCTTGCCAAGTATATCAGGAGGGCTCTGTCAGGTTAAGATCACATTCCAACCATCCTTCTCATTCCAATGGTCCTGATTCTCCTCCCCCTGTCTTTCTTTCTCAGGCAAGCCTGTCTTTGCAAGACGGCATTTTAAACTGCATCATAAAATTTTCCTCCGTTCTCGTTGTTTACAAATTATCTCTTTAACTATAGTCCACTCCACACAGTTCTTGAATTCCTGCTTGTGGTTAGTAAAATGCAACGATCTTATTTCTTTCTGGGGTGGAGGGTTATTAAAGTCACATAATGCAAATAAAAGTTTTTTCCTCCACCCCCCCTTCATTCCAAACATACAGTCTCTTAATGGTGGTTCATCAGTTGATTTACTTATCCATCTGTCACTCCGGTCACAGAGATCCATTAATCAGCAGTCTTATCTCTCGAATGTTGCTTGATGTATGTGCTTTAGCTTCATTCCAATCATATGTTTCCAGTTATAATTCCGAGCTAAAGCAAACCAGCTTGCGCTGATTGGAACCGGCGTCAGGAAGAGCCGACCTCATAGAGGGCTCGTGCCAAGTGACCTGCACCCCCTTCTCTCAAATCCGGGGGTGCATTGTGGACACCGCTGGCAAGGCAGCTCCCCCCATCTCCTTGGGGGGGGGGTAGGAAGACTGCATACTTCCCATAGCAGCCTCTTAATTACCTCGTATGGGTCGGAAAGATGTTATTGTCGGCCATCTTCCAATGCGCCACCTGGTGGCCCCCCACAATGAAAGGTTTAAGTCCTGTAATATATTTCATTTCTGGGCCAAAGAAGTTCTTCTTGTATCCGGCATCCATATACGAAGTTAATTCGATCTGAAAATTGCTGTTTGGTCATCCCATAAGTTCAAAATGACAAGTTGTGGGGAGGCTTAGATGGAGTATTTTTTTAAAAAAAAAATACTTCAAAAACACCACTCCAAAATTTGGATGTAAGGGGCATTCCCACAAATATGGAAAAATGTCCCCCTGCTACCGGAGCTGCACCAACAGTCTTGTGGGGCAATTGATGTCATGTGAAAAAACTGCCCAGGAGTACGATGCTACCTTACAGAATTTTTAAGGAACATTCCCTTACACAAACTGAGGTTGATTTATAGGGCTTAGGTACCCATGTTGCATTCTACTCTGAGTCATTATTTTCAATTGTAGGTCCTTCTCCCAGGTAAGTGGAACATTTTTTGGTTCTTACCTTGCTGTCTGTGAGTATGCCCTTCTCTTTTCCTAGGGATCGAGCTAACCTCCAGCTGAGTAACCGCCGGCTTGAAAAGAAAGTTAAGGAGGTCATGATGCAAGTGGACGATGAGCATCTCTCTCTGACAGATCAAAAGGACCAGGTAAGGAAGAAAAGCATCTCTTGGGCTATTGTGGTTACCAAGGATTTGTCCCCCAAATGTTCAGTTTATAGCTCACCCTTCATCTTGGGACTGTGAGCCTCCCCAGGAACTCACTAAAGACACTAAAACCATAACAAATATCACACAATATGAAATGGCTTCCATTTTTAAGAAAAAAGGGCGCTGGTAGTCACCATGAAGGTAGTCACCATGAAGTTGTTACAGTAAGTGCTGCACTTTTAGCATTTTGGGTGTGTGTGTGCCAGTACTGCATAGAAGAAGAAGAAGAGTTTGGATTTGATATCCCGCCTTTCACTCCCCTTCAGGAGTCTCAAAGCGGCTAACATTCTCCTTTCCCTTCCTTCCCCACAACAAACACTCTGTGAGGTGAGTGGGGCTGAGAGACTTCAGAGAAGTGTGACTGGCCCAAGGTCACCCAGCAGCTGCATGTGGAGGAGCGGAGAGGTGAATCCGGTTCACCAGATTACGAGACTACTGCTCTTAACCACTACACCACACTGGCTCTCTTCTGTACTCTTCTCTCCTCATATACTCTTCTGTACCCCCAGAAAAAACCACTGCGTACACCTCTGCTTTTTCATGTATGTTGCATCCAATGCCTTTTGTTGTTCTAAAGCAGGGATTTGCCCACATGGTGTCCTTCAGAGTCTGGGACTCCCATCAAGTCCAGCCAGCCCAGCCAGTGATGATGTTGATGATGGGAGTTGCAATCCAGCAGCATCTGATACGCACCACTTTAGTGACCCATTTATTTTCCAAAGGGTACAATGCATACATTCATACATACTTGGTCAAAGGGACCCCATGGAGGGTTGGTCACTTCTGGAGCAGGTCCTTCATCTGGATCCAATTCCCAACCTCTGGCAAAGACTTTGAGCTTAAGCTTTCTTCTGACCATAAAAATAGCATTTCCCATGATTACTCCATTGCTCACATAGGCTCCATACCCTCCATCAAGGGTTGCTGAGGATGACTGACCCCTTGTCCTCCCAAGCTCTAACTGGCCCCTTTCTTCTTATTTCTCAGCTGAGCTTGCGTTTGAAAGCAATGAAACGCCAGGTGGAGGGAGCAGAAGAAGAAATAGATAGGCTTGAGAGCACCAAGAAGAAGCTTCAGAGGGAGCTGGAAGAGCAAGTTGACTTGAATGACCAACTGCAAGGACAGCTGAATGCAATCAAAAAGGAACTCAGGTGGGAAAGGAAGAGCCTTGGGACCCAGAAACATTTTCATCAACCCTTCCCAAGATCTGGAAAGTCACAGCTCCACTTGCCACAGTGGCTCCTTGCTCATGGGTTGTATGACCCAACTCATTCTCCTCATTCTGGATCTAAGAATCTTTGTTTGGAAACCTTAACCAAGCTGATTGTCCCTGCCCCTTCCAATTTATAATTTTGGGGTTCCATGGCACTTTGGATTGGATTTCCCCGTACCCTAACATTCAGCCCTCTGCTGGGAACTAGTTTAAAATGTCCAAATTTGGAGCTTTCACTCAAATTCCTTCCAGAAAAATGTAGGACTTAAGTGTCATGCCAGAACCTTCACTGCTGAGTTTCTAAGGAGCTTATTTTTGTGTAAACATTCAGAGAAAGAGGAACTTTGCAGAAAGGGGCACATGCCCAAGATTGCAGTGCTCATTCTGGTGTTTCCCCCCGGGGTGTAGAGGAGACAGTTGCACCTATTTTCCTAGCCTTGTAGGCGTTGGAATGGCTCATTCAAATCAACCAGCGTCTTTAAAATACATCATGAAAGCAGTCCAAATATTGACAGCCAGCTTATAAAGCCACACTAACATGTTTATATATTTTTGCTTTAGCAGGCACAAAAAGACCTCTAGTAAAATGCTGAATGACCTTGAAGATGACGACGACGACTTCAGCACTGATGGGGAGAGCCTTTATGAAGCACCTTCAGGATTTAAATTCTTAAAGGACGATGATATCAAAAGCTAAAAATTCAGCTGTTCCATGAGTTGTGGATGTTCAGACTTCATTGTTGAAAAGCAATGAGCTACGGACTCTGGAAGCCAATGGCTGCAGGAATATTGGTGCTGGTTGGCATTTATATCTCTTTCCACAGTGTGCCATTTTCAGACTTGAGATATTTCAGAAATAAACAGCCTAAAACACAAAGGATTTGCTTTCCAAACCCAAAGCTGCCTGCAGCCATAGGAGCGTACACCACTAAATTAGGATGACGTTTCTCAACAGAAATAGGATGGTTGCTAAAATTGTGTCCTAAGGAGCCAGCGCCTTCTGTTTCTAAGCATGATTAAACTGCATCCATCTGACATGGATGCTAGTTTTTTTTTAAAGAGAGAAAAAGGGTATTTAACTGATGTAACTAGAGGAAACTGTATAGAATGTACATATTTTAAATTAGATGTTTTAATTGATCACACTATAGCTATTTTTGTAAAGCTTCCCGTTTTTATAGAGCACATGCAAAGTACTGAAATCTCTGCTGAAATATCATACTATTTTTCAGCTTGAAAAAGCCTTACATTCCAAGTATTCAGCAAGCAAGGTTTTAGGGCTCCAAGCCTCTGTGGGAGGGTTAGAAAAGCTTTTATTTACAGGGCTCATAGAACATAAAGAGGAAGTTTTGAGCCAGAAGCATTGGACGCTGCTATTCCAGTCCTCAGTCCTTGGTTTTCAGGAGGCTTTCATACTGATCCTGCCGTTTCAGTGAAGAAAGAGAATTTGGGGAGCTAGGTCTGCACCCCAGGAGCAATGACCTCCACAGGAATGAGCTCCCATGGATCTCGGCAAGGCTTTCCTGACATATGGAAGAACAGCAGTTTGTGGTGCCTTGAGCTTCTCTCACATCTAAATCCTCTGCTGTTCATGAAAAATGAGTAGAGAAAAAACGGTTCTCCTCTGGATTTGCAACTTATTTTTTCCTCAACAAAGCCCCCCTATTTTCAGTTGGTCCGTTTCATTCTGACCCAGCAAAGCCCTTGAGAGCAAAAGAACCAGGTGGTTTCCTGCTACAGCCAGGTACAGAATCCCCGACTCTTTACTCCAGTTCTAGTGCACTCCCACTTCCGGTGTTTGAAGCTGGGTACACATCATGTTAGCCATATTTTATATGAGTCTTAGAGTTTTTGCACAAACTGATATACTGTTTTTTGATGCATTTCCCTCAAACCAGCTTCCATCCCGATTCTGAAAACTTAAGCTGCAGTTAAGCTGAGGGGTGTACATTTGAGACAGTCATTGTGCATTTGCAGATGACACCTTCATGAATAGGATTTTCTGCGGAGGGGAGAAGGGGTTGTAGGCACAGAAAACCAAACAGGTAATGTGCATCAGGTCCACCCAATCTCTGGTGTGCACAGCAACATGCAAATGCAACTTGAAACACATGGGGTTGGGGAAAACAACCTCGCTGTGTTTTAAGCTGCTAATGTGGACATGGCCAGTCTTGGACCAGAAGCTAAAACAAGCCACTTTGTTCTAAATGGTTTACCAGATCTACTGTTGTGGACCACAAAGAACTGCACAACAAGCATATTGTATAAGGAACAGCTATCCCACCCTGACTTTGCATTTTATCTACAGGCTTTTATAAACATGCTTTTGTGTACACTGGGGAGGCTAACCTGTGGCCCTTCTGATGATGTTAAACTACAGCTCCCCTCGCCATTCTTGACCATTGGCTATGCTAACTGGAGCTAATGGGAGCTGCAGCCCCACATCGTCAGGAGGGGAACAGATTAGCAAGGATTAAACACACACAGAGAGGTTTTATTGCAATACCATATTGCCATCTATGCAGCTTTGGTATTCTACAAAAGGACACATCCTGATTCATCAAACTGCTATACCGATGAATGCTGAATTACATGAGAATTATGTTAATTATAATAGGTGGCCAACTTTGAGGAGTTAATCAGTTTTGGAAATTCATTGCTCAAGATGTTGAGAATGAACTCCAGTTGAATGCTGCCTAGTTAGCAACAAAAACAAGTATGTCTCAAGTGTACTTGGGATTTTAAGTAACTATGGTTATAATAACAATGAAAATCTTGGAAGCAAAAAAATGTGCATATAGGTCCACAGTAGCACTGTTAAGGGAACAAAGATACCAATTAAAAAGGAAGGGTAAGAAACCATTCCTGATGAAGGAAACTTTGCTTCTGTAGTGGAACAGGTAGAGCAGTGTTTATATGGCTTGAGTCTTGCATAAAAGCAATTAAGCCTCCATAATGCCACCCAATGTGCATACATTAATACCGGTAAATTCCCCACAACCCTGAAATTGGCAGTACCCTTTAATAGGAGAAGAAGCCTTAGATGAGTCGCAGGGCTATAAGGAAAGTGGGCAGGGGAGGACATAAGTCTGTGGAGTTTGTTTGATCATCTAAGCAAAATCAAATCCAGGCACTGATTATCCCGTTAGAAATGGCAGCTCCTGGGCTGCTGCAGCAGCTCACTTTGTAGCCTGACGTTCATGCTAAGAGTTCCTAGGGGCAGGTAGAGGCTTCGAGAGAACTGGAATTGGGATGCCATGGAGGTCTGGAAGAATCTGAAAGGACCCAAGTGGTTTTCCTGTGGAAGTTTGATTGGCAGAATAGGCTGGTCCATCTTATAGGGCAGCAGCTGTAGGGAATGGGAAGGGGATTCTAGGTACAGCCAGAGCACCAGCTTTGTATGCAGAAGGGCCCTGGTTCAGTCCTTAACCCCTCCACATGAACACAGAAAAGCGCTGCTGCTTTGGGCCAAAAAGGCCCTTCCAGTCCAGCATGCTGCTCTCATGGGGATAAACCAGGTGCCTATTATGGGAATCCCACAAGTGGGACCTGAGTGCAACAGCACTTTCCCCGCCTGCGATTCCCAGCAAGTGGAATTCAGAGGCACGCTGCTTCCCACGGTGGAGGAAGAACCATGAACCATAGCCTTATCATCCACGAATTTGTTCAATCCTCCTTTAAAGCCATCCAAGTTAGTGACTCTCCCTACCTCTTCTGGGAGTGAATTACATAGTTTAACTATGCACTGTGTAAAGAACTTTCAAAATACTTGTTATGGGTATCTCAGGTATGCTGGGGGGGGGGGAGAACCCACCTGAGATGTTGGAGAACCACTACCCATCAGAGTAGCTCATACAAAGCTAGATGATACTCAGTATGAGGCAACTATTTCTGTTCAAATAGGGAGGCTATACTGTGCAAATCCGGTGAAAACAAATCTGAATTATGAAACAGCACAGTATCTCTTGACAATGTAACTGCATAGGAAAAGTTCTTAGTGGCTGGTGCCTGGTGTTCATGAGTGAGAGACAAGGTGGCATTTGGGGTTTTCTACCTCAAGTCAAAGAGAAATCTGTACATACTGGTTAATAGGAATAACTTGTGCTGTAAGTGTGCAGGATTTCCAGTAGGTATTGTGGTTCCTGCCAAACAATGTTATTTTCAGTCCTCTCTCTCCGTTCCAGCCCATCAGCATCAACGAGAGGATTGTCACTAATATCTGTAGGAGGCAGATTGCACCATACTCGGACAGCATTTTTAGAAAGGAAAAAGAAACTGGAAGTCTATTGTGTTGACAATCAATAGAGGCTACCTCTTGTTGTTTTATGTTTGTTCTGAAACTATCATATGTACATTATTTTACACTAGTGTTCAGCTGTCCTTCCAGAAATATAGGGCAGAATCTACCAGGAGGTTCCCTTCCAAAGTCCCTGTTCATGTCAAGGATTCATGCAAGAGAAATCTCCTTGTGGACTCTGCCCATAAACTGATTCACTCAAGCCATTTGTGTGTGGGGAGGTGGGAAATCAAATAATTCTGGCAGCTACCTCCAGATATGCTTAAACTGTAAAGGACTAGTCATTCTGAAATAAAATTACATTGGCTAAATATCATCCAATTTTGGAGTCTCTTTGTGCAATTCCAACACCCTCTTTCTTGAGAGTAGAGGCACCCAGTGGACAGTAGTAGCCCAAACAGAGTTGGATCTCGAACATTGTTAAGGGTGGCAGAGTGGAAGACAGTTCAGTGGGAACTTTTATATAAGCCCCATGGAAATGGGTCAACAGGAATAGGCCTAATGGATGAATAACATTCCCTCCATCTCTTCACAATGAGAGAATGGAAGCATCCTGTGAGTTCCTGTGCTTTTTCCTTCCCTTTTTAATATTAAGCATGTTGCCACGTTATGCCTGCACTGAGATTAACAAAAATGGTGGTAACCTTTTAATCCAGTAGAAAACTAGCTACAAGCCTCTTTTTCAAAAACTTGTTTAAAAACCAGGCATGGTTGGCAGTGGAGCTGTCATAACACTACATCAAAGCAGTGCTTTTCTTCTAGAAAAAAACATGCCAGTACAGCATAGCCTTGAGTATCTCCAGAAAATAGCACTGCAAAAAACAGTGTCAAAGGAGAAATTTAGTACAGTCAAACCTCGGTTTTTGAATGTCTTGGATGCCAAACAATTTGGAAGCCGAATGCTATAAACCTGGAAGTGAATGCTTCCGTTTTCAAATGACTTCTGAGGCGCATTTTTCATTTTTTCCCATTGACTTTGCAGCCAGCCCTTTGATCCTGTTTACGAATGTTTCAGAAGTCAAACGGACTTCTGGAACAGATTACATTTGAAAACCAAGGTTCCACTGTAATAGTTAAAATCTGACAAAAGTGGAGAGGGGGGATTGATGAGGCCTTTCAAAATGAAATCCACTTAATGGACCATCTTTTTTCATGTGATGTTTGGTTCCTTTTTTCTCCCATTTGGCATACCTGTGCATGAAGATTGGTAGGAGGTAACATGGCAATTGAGACAGTTGTGCAACTACAGGAGTTGGCTGGCAAGCTGTTGTGAGAACAAGAGAACATAATTCCTGGCCAAAGAAAATGCAAAAGGGGGGGGGGGAGGAATATAAAACAATATGATGCAAAACATTGTTTCCAACTAAGTCAGCCTCAGAATATACCTACTGTATTGAAGTCAACTAGCTTAAAACAGTCACGTCCATTGATTCTAGTCAGTCTACTCTGGGTATGACCCACTATGCAACATATCACTGAGTATAAAGTAAGTGATTTTATTTTAAAACAATGTCTTGAAATAAGGATACTTGACTTCTGAAATAACAATGGGATATTAGCTCTGCCCAAGGAATGATGGAGGGCAGCAACGGCTGGGAAAAGATAGATAAAACATTTTACAAGGACAGGAAGGAACACTATGGCCAGAATAATTGTCACATACAAGAGGAATAAAGATAGTTTGAATGCTTCACCTATAGATTTATAAATCACTTAATGTGTCAAGGCAAATGGATGTTGTTAACATTGCAGTTGTCATATAAGGGATTGTTATTTTGACTGGGATGTAATTGAGATGAATAAGATTTTGGAATGCAGAAACAAAGTAAATAATCAAACCATCAATGCTAGCACACAGGCCACCTAAATTATATAATTTGAATGATTGGGATTAGTAATTGTATTATAATTTGGCATTGTTATAATAAGGCTATCATTGGATTATTGTAATTGAAAACTAATAAAAATTATTGTTAAAAGAAATAAGGATACTTAAAATAAGGATAAGCTACAGGGAGCCTCAGTTGTCGAAGGCTTCCACCTTCATGAGACATACAACTTACCGTATGTGGTAACATAACCATGGTTAAGTCAAAGAATGGTTTGCAAACTCACTTGAAATCAGTTTCATAGCTTGATTTGTGGCCAGTTTCTAAAAATGACACATGGCCTTTCACACATAACACTAAGCCATACCATGAAAAATGTGTGGTCTCTGGGAAATAAGATTGTGTACCTTGCTGATTCGGTGAGAGTTAAGTCATGCTTTAACATTGTTATGTCTGAACCTGGACTCATAGTTATTTTTAATACTTTTGAAGCCAACACAGAGTGGCTAGGAGGATGGATCCGTGTTGTGTGAATAGTAGGCTGATTGATGCTGGACCTCTTGGTCATTTCCGTTAACACATTTCAATTTAACCATGGGAAGATAGAGCTGCCTGTGTCTTCATTGGAAGGTCTGTCTCAAACTCTGAAAGCTTTAGTCTGAAAATTATCTGGATCTTAGCATCTCTCCAACATATTTAAATTGGAAAATCTTGTTAGGCTGGTTATGCGATTGCTTTTGGTCTGACCGTTTAACTTGGTATGTGAATCAGATCTATGTGAAATAGCCTATTTCCGTGGAAATTACAGGAGTAAATTTCCGTTTACTACTACTAAAGAGCTCACATGCAAGAGAATATTGGTTGTTACTGAACTGTAGAACAGAATGGATGATACTTGAAAATACTAGGAAAAGCTACTCAGGAGGTCACATAACCAAGAAATCTGGGTGTGTTTCCATGTCTTCTCCAGAGTAGGACCTCTCATTAAATGATGGGTGCTGCTACTACATACTACAGAACTTATCACAAAATGATCCCTCCTATTGGATTAATTGTAAGTCACTTGGTCACCAGATCTCTAGTTCTTTCTTCTAAGCATATTCTCCATGCTGATATTCAGTCATTAGAAATAATTTTTTAATAGGACAAGGAAGTGCATACATTTCTCTTGCACTCTTACACTATTAAAATTCAAGGTCACCCAATTAAGTTAATAGGCAATAGGTCTTAAACAGAAGTGAACCACCCTGTGATCTTCGGATGAAGGGTGGTATTGGTTGGCATCCGTCTGTCTCAAGAGTGCGCCTCCAGGGATGAGGTCAAAGCACTGTTAGCAGCACCAGTGACCTCCCCACTGCACAAGCCTGGGATGTGTGTATGGAGGTCCTGGGCTGCCAGATGACAAGACCCCCACTCTCAGCCTTGCTGATGTGATCCAAAGGAAAACTGAGCAATATGTTTGGCACCAGCTTGACTGCAGGTGTTGCCAGGAGACATACAATGTGCCATCCAACCATCTTAGGGACTCCAATTTGTGTAGAATTTACTCCTTAGCCTTTTCCTATCCTGAAGATATCTCATAAGGCAGCAGTGGTTTCAGATCAGTTTTTTCATTCTCCTAGATGGGCTACCCTCCCACGATGACAAGCCCAATCTGCCCCTCACTTTCCTCTACAGCACATGCAGAAACTGCCTTTTTGACTGTTAGACCCACCTTGGTCTCATCCACTCAATCCACTGGAGCCTGTCTTAGCATGCATGGTTTGAGATCCATTGGCTACTCTCACCTGGTTTAGCTGGCCAGTCAAAGCCATTTCCTAGGGTGCGGCCGCTGTCACATGCTGACAGCTTCTAGAAGCCACAGGTGAGAGCCGAGTGCAGGTTGGGGACCAAAGATGGGCAAACTACCCCAGAAGCACAACATGCCTCCACCAGAAGTACTACCCCTCCTCTAAGGCCCCATATACTCCTAAGGGCAGTATACAAATTAAATAATTTATCAACATGCTGTGCAATTAGCTAACAGAATTCACTGCCAAAGGATGTGATGATGCCCTCTAGCTCAAATAGATTTTTAAAGGATTAATGGGAGTCAAATTCATGGGAGGAGGATTTATATAAAATTATTTGTTGCTTCGAGTTCACAACCAGGTAGAGTGAGCAGCAGGGCAGAGTTTTACCCCCTACAGCAAACATTTGTACAGATCTGGCACTGTTCATGTGCACAGGTACATACCCAGAACAGAAAAAAGGAAGCGGAGGGTGTGGAAGAAGTTTTTGTGGGGTTGAAATACAAAGAAACCTACAAATTCATTTCATCAAGTCCCATCCACTACTGTGGACAGAAGCTGCAGAGCAAAAATGAATATCCATGACTGAAGTAAACAGAAATGTATGACAGCTAATTTGTCATGTGTACACAAAGAAAAACTGGATCAGTGTCACACACTCCAACCAGGAAGCACCTTTAGCGTTATTGAAATGAGCATGTATAAGTTCTGAATGTGCCCATTTGAAGCAAATCTGAAAGTTTCAGATTAAGGGAGACAGTATTATTAATAATATTTTTGTCCACAATTAATTTTTGTCCAATTAAAAGTATTATTAATAATAAATATTTTAATCCACAATCTATCCCCTTCAACTGATTATATAATCTGCACTAAAGTGGTTTGATATTGACTGTGTCTCATCCAAGATATACTTTGATGTGCCCTACAGAACCATCAAAGTTCAGATCTATTATTCTTCTGCAATTTCCTCTCATTCCTCAACAGTAACTGGTCATCACATTCTGGATTTGATAGAATAGGAAATCATAGCCTAAATGATTGACATCCGTTTCATTTGTTGCACACACACTGTTAACTGTGATACAGGGTGTGCCATGTTCTGTTCTTTCATCTGGCTTAATTACTCAATGTATATTGTAAGCGTGAATCTTAACCCTCATGAAGCAATGCTGCTATTCCTGTACTGCACATTGTTAAATGACACGTGCATATGTTTAAGCAATCTGCCTCTGCGTATTGTGAAGTTTTTTGAGTAAATGTTGGATTTGTGCCAGAACAGAGTTGAGGAAGAAGACATTTCTAACCCCTATAAAAAAGCAGAGTGTGGAACATCAAGAAGAGTAAAAATTAATCTGGTAACAATAGAACGAAATCTATAATTAGACTACAAAGTCACAATGAGCACCAAACAGAAGGAATTAGGGTTGCTTGTCTATTTACTTTATTGGCAAAGATTGGAGAAGAATGACAAGACCCCTAGAAACACAATGCTTTTCTTGCATTTATCACAGAGCTTCATTCAGAGCAATTTGGCTGCAGAAAATATTAGACTGGAAATCAAAAGACTGTTTGTACACCAAAGGAAGGATCTTGTTGCTTGTCTCATTTTGAGTAATCTGATTGGATTTATGATCTTCAGTCTTTTCCATCTTTCTGATACCAAGAACCCTTCAGTTGAGGCTGGGGTCCTCAACATGGCATCCAAAGGTATACATATTTCTGTTACCTTTTCTGGTGCACAGCCATTCCTCCCCACCCCCATCCCCAGGAAAATGATTTTCTATCTCTGGTTCCTACCTCTTTAACCAATTCCTGATCCACAAGAGGAATTCTTATTCCATGACTGCTAATTTTACTCAAAAGTCTTTGATGAGGTACTTTGTCAAAAGCATTTTGTAAGTCCAGGTAATGTCAATGAGATCACCTGACACTCTCAAATAACTCTTAAAAAGGTTAGTGAGCCAAGATTTGCCCAAAATCAGTTTTATTGCCCTCTGTTTCTGCTCTGGCCAGGAGCCATAGGGCATGGGTAGGCAACCTAAGGCCCAGGGTCCGGATGCGGCCCAATTGCCTTCTCAATCGGGCCTGCGGATGGTCCAGGAATCAGCATATTTTTACATGAGCAGAATGTGTCCTTTTATTTAAAATGCATCTCTGGGTTATTTGTGGGGCATAGGAATTATTATTTTTTGTTTTTTCCCCAAAATATAGTCCGGCCCCCCACATGGTCTGAGGAACGGTGGACCGGCTCACAGCTGAAATAGGTTAGTGGTCCCTGTCATAGGGCTTGGGATGCCACTGCCCCACTGCTCCTGGACTGCAGCTTTATTAAGGTACTTATACACCCCTTTATGCCCCCCTGGGCTGAAACCAAATTTAAATGCTTCTTAAAATCTAGTAGAGGAGCAACATTTATGTGAGCTCCCTTAATGCATTCAGCCTGGCCACGCAGGGGCAAAAGTGGGCAGAGAATTAGGGTGGGATTATGTTGACCATGTATTCCTGTTGGCTACCAACAGGAAGGATTAAAAATAATAGTTATTTCATGAATATTTGGGAGAAGTTATTTTAATTGCTGTTTGTGAATGTTATGTGTTTTTACAAACCTTTTAACCTATTAGCTTGTATCTCAAAGAATATCTCCAAAAACACTGTAAAATGTTTGAATGTTAAAACGATGTTGGATATAAAGAGAATAGGGCATCAGTGACATGGTAAAAAGAAATATGTAAAAAGGTTTTGAAGAAAAGAGGGGTAAGACCAGATTTTTATTATGTCGAGACTAAACAAATGATATAAAGGTTTAAGTTATAAAGAACATGTGATAAATGGTTTTAAAAGGAAAGGAAACCAAAGGCATAATAGGTGGAAATGTACAATATGGAATAAGATTGGAAAGAGGGTAGGGAATTGCTGAATTTGATTGTGTAAAGGGGAACACAGAAAAGGGAGATGTGAGGAAGTCAGGAAAGAGGGTTATAAAGACAGCAAGCAAGAAATAATTTTTTCTTTGTTTTTTGTTTCTTTTTTTCTGATTATCTCTTCTTTTTCCTTTTTCACTTCTGAACTGTGTTGTTTTTGATTGTCTTTTTCTTTTGTTTTTTCTGATTGTGATATTTGTTTTATTATGTCAAACCTTAATAAATATTGTTAAAAAAAAACAAACCTATTAGCTTGTATAAAAACACCACCACCACAAATCTGCTGCTTGATTAATGGACAAGCAACTTTTTGAGTCGATTTAAATTTCCCAGCTGCGTCGCGTCTCAAAACTCCTGTTTTTCTGGAATCTCACTGAGGAATCCCACTCCTAGGGTTTTTTTCCCGAGCTCTACGTTTGTCGTGGAGCGCAAGGCTCCGTTTTAAGTCGAATGAAAAGTTGAAAAACCGATTTATCGAACCCAATAGCCGCCTGATCACCCCCCCCCCCGCTTCTGTCCCCTTGTCAGCAGGAGGCCCGAGGCGCCTCGCGGGAAGGATTTCCTTCGGGAGCCGCTTCGAGGCGCGGTCGACTCGCCTCTCCTTCCCCCGGGCGCGCCTCCTCACTCCGCTCCGTCCGTCCGTCCGTCCGAGCAGGCGGGCGGGCGGGCGGGCTGGAGGCGGGGAAGAGGCTGGCCGGGCCGGGCGGCTGCCCGCCACGCCCGCCGGGTCAGGAGGAGGCTGCCAGTGGCCCGTGGCCATTGCGGGAGGGAGGCGGCGCGCGGGGCGTGCGAGGCGGAGAGAGGAGCGAGGCACAACTCCGCACCGAGCGCGACGCGTCGAAGGCGGCCGAGATGTTGCGCTACAGCTCGGGCTTGACCCTCACCACCACCACGCCGAAGAAGCCCGACGGCCAGGGCGGCCCTGCTCAGAGAAAGGTGAGCGGGGACGGGGCAACGAAACAGCGCACGGCGACGAAGGAAGCTCCCCTCAGGCGGCCCCGAGCGGGTCTCTTTGAGGTGTCGGAGGCACTGGGGCGCAACTTACCTCAGGAAGAGGAGGCGCATGCGCGGAGCGAGTTCCCTCAGGGGCGAAAAAAGGCGGGAAGGGCGTCGAGGCGAAAGCTCGGGGGAAATGGGAGCCGTCTCAGCCGCTGCTCCCCGCATGCCTTCCTCAGCGCTGTTTTGGGCTTGGGTGCCTTGAAGGCAAGGCCCCTGCCCTCTAGGGGTTGCTGGACTCCAACGCCCATCAGCCCCACCCAGCATGGTTCATGGGGTGGTGGGGTCCTGCAACATTGGGAGGGCTACAGATTGAGGAAGGGCAGGCCAAGGTGGTTTTGTTCTGTACCCCTTACCTGCGCCAAGATGCCCTTGCTCCATAAAAGGGATAATCTTGCTTTTTTTACCATAGAATCATAGAATGGTATGGTAAGGTAAAAGGTAAATAACCCCAGGATGGTTCAGTCCAGTCAAAGGCGACTATGGGGTGCAGCACTCATCTCACTTTGGGGCTGAGGGAGCCAGTGTTTGTCCGCAGACAGCTTTCCGGGTAATGTGGCCAGCAGGACTAAGCCGCTTCTGGTGCAACGGGACAGCCTGACGAGTGCCAGAGTGCTTGGAAATACTGTTTACCTTCCTGCCACTGTGGTACCTATTTTTCTACTTGCACTTGTGTGCTTTTGAACTGCTAGGTTGGCAGAAGCTGGGGCAGAGCAGTGGGGAGCTCACCACCATCGTACAGATTCGAACTGTTGACTTTCCGACCGGCCGGCCCAAGAGGTTCAGTGGTTTAGACCACAGCGCCAGGGACCACAAGGGTCATCTAGTCCAACCCCCTGAAACACAGGAATATTTTGTCCAATGTGGGGCTAGAACCCACAAGTCTGAGATTAAGCATCTCTTGCTCTACGGATTGAATTATCCTGCATCATACTTACTTTCAAAAAAAGAAAAGAAGTAGTGGGATGTTTTGTTCCCTCACAACAGCTTTAAGATGGAAATATGGATATTGGTGTATGATATGTTATTCCTTTTGTGGAGAAAGTGGATACAGACAAGTTTCCCCCTCTATTTCAAGACACGCCTTGCCTCAGATGGCACAAACCAGACTCTGGCTTCTTTTTGTTTCCAGGGTTGAGCAGTGGGAGGAGCATCTTAGGACTTCTGAGAAGCTGGCACTGGAACTCTGCTGTTTCACATTAAACAATCTATAGCTTGTTTTAAACTGTATTTTATATGACATGCAAAGCAGGACGCTGTCACAAGGTGTGCTGATGGTCTGTGGCTCAGATGGCTTTGAAGGGCAATTTGACAAATTCACAGAGGCCTAGGAGGAAATGCCTATTTATTTATTTATAGAAATATTTATATACCACTATGTGAAAAACCAAAACAAAACCCAAAGTGGTTTACAGCAGTAAAACAAAGCTGTACAATAAAAACCATATTAAAACGTTAAAAACAGAGATCAATTAGCCATTGTGGAGAGAGGCATTCTTAACTGTTTGTGTAGGCCTGGGGGAATAGAAAAGTTTTCAGTAGGCATTTAGAAGTTGGCACAGAAGATGTCTGCTGAATCTCTCTTGTAGAGTATTCCACAGGATTGGGCCTGTGACACCAAAGGCTTGATTTCTCTTCTTGCCAACTGAGCCTCGACAACGATGCTCCTGTAGGTGATCTCAATGATCGAGCTGGGATATAAGGGTTCAGGTGATCCCTGAGGTAACCTGGACCTAAGTTGTTTAGGGCTTTGTAAATTAATAATGGATGGATGACCATTTGGAGCCTCCAGACTTGAAGCAGTCTACCACTGATTACCAAATACAAGGGAGCAACAGTAGGGAAGCATTGTCTTCATGCTGTGCTGGTGGGTTTCCTTGAGGCATCGGGTTGGCCGTTGTAGGAAGTAGGATGCTGGACAAGACTGCTGGATTCACTATGGTCTCATCCATTATGTCTGTTTCTGAGCATGTGCAGACTGCTCTGCCTTCTTCCGAAAGGTGTCATTTTAAAGAAATAACAATGAAAACATCAAACTCAGAATTTTGCATTCTCTCTCCACATTTATTCTGGCAAAGAAACAAAATAACAGCCATTACTGTAAAATTTTGACTTGTTGGCCACCTCCCCTAAAATGTAGAAGGTGTAAACTATGTGTTTGTAGAGAAAGTAATTTACTATGGTTGGCATGGGTGTATCATTGAAGAGGATTTGCCTCAAAGGTCAGCTTATATCTAAGGAAGTATACATGAATGCATGTGAGTTGTCTTGAGAAACCTGCTAAGTGGCTGCACTCCAGGATCTCTTGCAGCATCACTGAAGATGTTTGGATTCGAGAGTCTGATTCTGTGCTGTTCCAAAGTGTTGCTTTGAGCAGCTGATGTGGTTGGGCCATCCTGGTGCCATGCAAATATTTTATTAATCTGTGTTGTAGTGGATTATGTGCTGGACTTTGGTAGGGGAGACCTATGCTGGAATCCCTGTTTAATGATGAAGCTCACTGGGTGCCCTTGGGCCAGTTGTTTGCTTTCTCACTTTTACCTATCTCAGAGGACTGGTGTGAAGATAACATGTTCCTTTGGTGGAAGAATTGATTTAAAAAGTAATAATGAAAAGGATCTGTGTACTGTAGTTGCATTTTTAGTTCCACCCTGAAAGGCATGAACCCAGTGTCACTAGTAGCCATTGATTGAGCTTTCCTTTATGTAATTGTCTAAGCCCATTTTCAAGTTGTCTAAGGCTGTGAACACATGACTGCTTTCTCTGGCTCCAGTGCGCTCCCAATGCTAATGTTTGAATCTGAGTATGTATGACATTAGTCACAATGCATAGGCTTCATATAGTTTGTTGAGAAATATTGCTGTTTGATACATTTCCCCTCAAACTAACTTCTATCTGATTTGAAAATGTAAACTCCTGTTAAGATGAGGTGTGTACATTTCAGATATCCATTGCACATGCGCAGATGACAGAACATGCACAGATTATGGCTTTACTGAATAGGAGTTTGGTGTGTGTGTAAGTAACAAAACAGGTAATGGTTTGTTCTGCAAGTAAAAATACAACTTGAAATGCAGCAAGGGGGAACAATTTTGCTGCATTTTAAGGCCAAATGTGAACATAGCCTAAACCAGTGACCCAACCAGCGATAAATTCCACCACACATGCCTTAATCTGCGTGTCTCTTTTACTGTCTTGGTCAAATAATTTGGAGGGCTGCCTTTAGCCTTCTGAGAGAAGTTACCCAAAATGCACCTGTTCAGTAAAGCAAATGTAAAATAAATTGTTAGTTAAAAGTGCTTTGACTACTGTAAATTTTCTCCAGAGTTACTCATTCCCCCATTATGCATCCATACTTCTGGATTCATATCAAGGTAACCTGACCACAGCTGCAATCCTATTCCCCCCCCCGCCCCCCGCCCCTGACTTAATGTGACTAGAAATGCAGAAGTGTTGGGTTCAGAACACATTTTTAAACCTGATTGGATTTAATTTGTACCTGTATGCTTGAGAATGTGTGCTTATGATGTGTGCTGGGTACAACACATTTGTTTTGTTGAAGCATCAGTTTATTATTTTTAGTGTGGTCCAAAATATGTACAGTATTTTCCTGAGGCTGAAGAGAAGTTGGTTGTAAGATTGACATTAACAGAGAATGGTCAGCATAGAGGCATTAGATTTAGCTACTAAGAGCTTGGGTCCTTCACCAAGAATGTTGTTATTCATACATTCTGGGTTTTTTTAAGTGTGTACCTAAGAGGTTTGAAGTGGAAACAAGCAGGAACTAGAGGGATAAAACTTGTGTTGGCATAAAAGTGTATCATGTGTTTGCACACTCAGGAATCTAGGCTTGGTTGTAGCTCTTTGTGAAGTGTGCTTCCAGAAATAAACCCAGGTTTGCTGCTGCTTAATGAATGAAAAGGCCCGAAAGGAATGAGGTAACAAGGATGATGTTGCTGCTATCTTGGATACTGGCAATTATCACTTTGAAACATTAACTAAAACTATGTAAATTATTTCTGAAATGTTTCATAAACCAGATTAAGATCTAGACTCTTTAATGCTGTGTTAAAACACTGGTAGATCTAATGAAAGGGCTGTTAAAACAGTCATCCTCCTCCTAAATAGCTTTTCCACTAATTTGATAGTGTAGGCTGTTATCATTCCAGGATGCACATTCTTCGTATGCTGTAGGGGACAGAAAACTGAGATCAGCTGATAACACTTGCTATTACAAAGCCATTATTATGTTTTGGAACACTTGCTATCTCTATTCATGTAGCAAAGCAACACTCATAGGTTCAATTTTAATAAAAATAGTGGAATGTTAACACGTCTCATGCAGTAACGTAATGTCAAGCAAAATTTGATCCCAATAAGCCTTAATATTGGGGCACGAAAACTCAGACCTAGGAGCCAAATGTGGCCCTTCAGGCCTTCCAATCCAGCTCTTGCAATTCTTTCTCCTCTACATTATCTCTTTAGTCACAGCCCCTCTCTCCAGTCCACACCACTCAATGGCCCTACTTTGCACTGCCCTTTAATGTCTTTGCCTGGAATATGTCCTTGAACTCTCAAAATGCCTCTTGCTTATTTGGATGGAGGACAGAGTGAGCTTTGTGAATGTATGTGGAAACTACTTACAGTACAGTGGTAAAATTTCCATTCATAGCTCTTCCCGCTTTTGCTTCTGGTCTCACCCACCACTGGCATGTTGCCCCTTGGAGGCTGTCTAGAAGGGAATTTAGCTGTCAGTGTGAAAAAGTTCCTTCACCCCTATCTTAACGTGTTATTTTATGTAAATATGTAAATATGTAATATGTAAATATTACAGCAGGGGTCAGCAAACTTTTTCAGCAGGGGGCCGGTCCACTGTCCCTCAGACCTTGGGGCGGGGGGACAGACTATATTTTGAAAAAAATATATGAACGAATTCCTATGACCCACAAATAACCCAGAGATGCATTTTAAATAAAAGCACACATTCTACTCATGTAAAAACACCAGGCAGGCCCCACAAACAACCCAGAGATACATTTTAAATAAAAGCACACATTCTACTCATGTAAAAACACGCTGATTCCTGGACAATCCGCGAGCTGGATTTAGAAGGCGATTGGGCCGGATCTGGCCCCCGGGCCTTAGTTTGCCTACCCATGTGTTACAGTATCACAATATGTGTTCTCAGTTCCTTTTATTGTGTCTTGAAAAAATATACTGAAAACCATTTCAAAATGTTTGCTCACCAAAGTGAAAGCAGTAAAAAACTAAGTTTTTCAGAGGAGTAAGACTGCTGTGTGATTTTTAATGTATTTTCTCTGGTATACTGTAATTAACTTTCCCCCCACCTAGTTCAGTCTCTATTTCTAAAAGATGAAAGACTCATCATTACCAAGAATGGAGGAATGGTTATTAAAATTATTAGACTTAGCTGAGATGGTGAAATTGACATGTTTAATCAGAAAAAAGTCATTGTTAACATTTACTAAAGACTGGAAGCCTCTCATAGACTTTTTGCGTGAAAAAGAAATAATGACATTTGGATTTAAAGGCTGAAGTTTATAGAAAGTAGTTGTGCTGGGTGTTATATTGGAGTGGATGAGTTGAATAATGTTTATATATAGCTGACAGAAGAAGAATGGGGAGTTCGTTAGTTTCTTAACTTTATTTTTCTCTTTCTCTGTTTTAATCCTATCTCTCTTTCTCTCTTCTTTTTTCCTTTTCTTTCCATCTTTTCCTCTTCTTTTCCTCTGGATCTATGTTTTTATTTTACTTAGATTAACTTTTTAGTTTAGAGAAAAAGGTATTTGATAATTATCTTTGTATCGCTCTTTATAAAAGCTAATAAAATTTATTCAATTTTTAAAACAAATCTGCAAATACCTGTTGTCCATGAGAATGTTGTTATAGTAATAATTCCATTTGCCATGGAATGAGTTTGACTTATGGAAAAAACTGTTGCTTTTAGATAGCCCTGCTTTTGACCCTCCCTTGTCTTTCAACAGTATTTAATAATTTCTGTTATAAAAACGTCTGTTTTTCTTGTTCCCTGAAGTAAACAAGCTATCCCTTAGAAAGTTACTTTTCATTCTTTTCACAAAGACAGTAATGTTTTTAATATACTGAAAGAAGAGCTTTGTCTTTCTTCTAGGCAAACGTGTGTCGGCTACGCTTGACCCTGCCACCTGAAGAAAACTCGCTTTCTCAGGAAATTAAAAATAAGACTGAAAGGACAAAAAAGGTAAGTTAACGAAATTTTGCTAATGTTTGCTTCACCCCTGTAAATATTAATCCATCTAAAAAAAAAATTCAGATGAGTCTGTTGGCATGCACTGAAAAAAAGTTCTAGAAATCTGCACTACACATCACAGATTTTGCAAATGGAGTACATTTTGGTGGTTAACAAAATTACCAATTGTTTTATTGGAAGGCATGCCCCCCCCCCCCGTTCCTTTTTGGGCAAAACTAAGACCAAAGTGCATATCCATATTACATTGTTCACTCTTTTTAAAAAGCATGCATATGCTGGCCAACTTTATTCTGAAGGAAAAGCAAGCAGAGCTGCAGCAGGACATGGGAACTAGGTGGTTATGCCAACGGAAATAGTGGGTTTTAAGGAGGAATGTGAAGTAAGTAAGAGGTATCTCTCTTACTTACACCTGTGTAATGGGAGCAATTCTAGGCATATGAAAGAGCAAGGGAGCGAGGGTAGTTGGTTTTAAGACCTAGGATTCAGAAGTGTTATGGCTGTCTGAATAGTGGGATTTGAGTCACCGCTAGTTCAAATGTGGTTAAATCATGAATCTACTAGTGACCTTAGGGAGCTATTGTTCTCTCCGCACCAGTCCCTGATTAGTAATGTGGGGATAATAATTCTATAGTATAGGACTGTTGTAAATATTACAGAATGTTAATACAGTGGTACCTCGGGTTACATACGCTTCAGGTTACATACGCTTCAGGTTACAGACTCCGCTAACCCAGAAATAGTACCTCGGGATAAGAACTTTGCTTCAGGATGAGAACAGAAATCGTGCTCCAGCGGCAGCGGGAGGCCCCATTAGCTAAGTGGTGCTTCAGGTTAAGAACAGTTTCAGGTTAAGAACGGACCTCCAGAATGAATTAAGTACGTATCCCAAAACATTCTACAGCAAAATATAAAATCATCATAATAAACAATATTCTGATAAAAGTCATCTACTTAACTGCTCAGAAAAGCCAATCTGTGCCCCCAGCTCAGTCAGCAATTTTAAAATTCCCTCCCGTATCTGTGTTGTCTCTAAACATTAATTAAAAGCTGTGAATTCCACGATTCCTCTTCAGATGTGGCTGCAGTGCTGTGTTGTCAGATAAGTGCTGTGCTACACCTTCTGCTGGTGATGCTGTTGGCCAGTTGACAGCTGTAAATCCTCAGAGTTTTAAGTTAGGGCCCTGACCAGTGTTAGTACTGTAGCATAAATTTTCAGTCAGCATCTTCTGACTTTTTGGGCACAACTAATTGCATTGCAACTCAGAAAATATGTAATTAGGATCTTGGTAATTAGGATTTCCTGTGGGAGCTCTGATTGGATCTGGGGGAGGTTTTTGGTTCCTACCCCTACTTTTATTCCTTGTGGTGCTTTCCTGGTTTAAATCCTCTCCATCTGTCCTTTGCCCCATGGGAAGAAACATGCAGGTGTCCATATGCACCTGTATGCATTTCCCTGCAATGAAAAAAATAGTAGCTGGAGGGGTGTAATTGAAACTG
Source organism: Podarcis erhardii (assembly GCF_964252035.2). Taxonomy (NCBI): domain Eukaryota; kingdom Metazoa; phylum Chordata; class Lepidosauria; order Squamata; family Lacertidae; genus Podarcis; species Podarcis erhardii. The sequence goes on along the minus strand of NC_138503.1, from coordinate 6,469,078 downwards.
GGGTGCATGAAGGAAAGAGTTAATCCTGCACTCATAGATCCAGTGTGGGAACTTGTGTATAAGAACTTTTATATGCAGAAATGGGTATGGTGCTGAATGTGCAAGGCACAGGTGACACACTTCTCTCCCTGCCCCCATGGCCTTCATTGCAAAGTGAGGCTCACAAAGAGGTGAAGCAACATCAAAAGCTTAGTAATAGCTCTATTATCATCACACCCACAATTTCACGAGGCCATATGGAAATAGCTGTGCTCTATAAATGCCAAGGTAGGTCTTGAAATGGGGCTGGGCTTCATTCTTTTGAGGCACAGTGTCAGGCTGGTGGTTCAGTGGCACTAACTGGATGACCCTGCCAAACAACTGTTGTAAGCTGATCAGCACATTTTATTTAACCATTACATGCCTCATTGTCTTCATGACTAAATGTGTTTTGTGAGATGCCAGAGTTGTCTGTGATGGAAGACAGCCTTGCAAATAAGTTCGCAGAAACTACTAGCTCAGATAAAACAATGACTAGCTTGTCTGTCCATGTAAATGTGTCACAACAACAGCCAGGACAAAAAAGAACCAGCTTTCTTTCTCTATGCTTGTCACCAATTCTTATTTGCCATGGGCAAGAAGTTACTAAAAAGCCACATAGGCCAAGCTAAATGTGATGAGGCAGCAACATTGTTATCCACTAGTCTGGCCTGTGAACATATGAAGGGTTTATGTGTCATTTGCTTTTAACATGAAATGGAATGTGTGGGAGGCAGAGCCATAGCTGGGGGAGGGGAGGCTAGCCATATTTTTTGCCCCAGGTGAAGCCTCCATAACGGCGTCATTGAGGCTCCGAGCCTGTATCTGTGTCTAGGCAAGTGTGTGTGGTGTGTGTGTTTGTTCGTGCACATGCGCCAAGCTGGATCTTTAACCTGGGTGAAACTTGCCCCTGCCCATGTCTTACCTTTTTGTGCTCAGTTGCATCTAGGAATATTCTCACTGGTCTTCTCCCCAATATTTGAATGTGTCTTTATATTTTATATGTGTTGTGAGGCACTTTGTAGAGCATGGTTCTTAAAAAAATGAATTGAAAATCTTGTTAATTAATAACTCATTTCTGGGGATGCTGCTAAGCTGGAAGAAAATCTGTGATTTTTAATAAAGGGTGGTCTAAATATAAAATGAATAAGAATGCTTTGAGTAGCAGAGTGCTAAGGAAGGAAAGGGTATGGTTTTGTTCCATTTCATGGGTTGGGGATGGGACAGGACACTAATTTCTGTTTCTGGGAGAAAAGCAGTAGAGAGGTAGTAAAAAGGGCAGAGAAAGATACCATTGTTTTATGTATGCTTAGTGTGACATTACTAAGGAAAGTGCATTGGCAGTTACTAGCGCATAAAAAGATATACCTTTGCTCCGCTTGATATCTGCTCTTGAAGAATTTAGTTTTTTAATAAGGCTGGGAAGCTTCCTCTAAAACCTGTTTCAGTTATTGCCAAGTACATGTTCACAAATGTTCTAAAGCTTATATGCCTCATTTTGAACAGTATTTTTCAAAGCTTGTGGCTTGAAAGCTAACCCTCTTCCATTGATTAGTTTTTTGTATGTCAGTGATTGTAAGCATAGAACAAGGCTTTTGCTTATTTTTCCAAGCTGCAGCTCAGCTGCCTTTATATTTGTAGGTATCTGAAAACTCTGTTTGTGATGTGGCATTGTGTCTATAAGAGTGATAAAGAAAAATGTTAACTTTGGATGTGGATCTTCCTTTCCTGCTTCTTTGGCTCAGGGCCAGCATGATTTTTAAAATGTAGATGTAAGCTAATGGGCATGGTTGGAAAGCTTTCACAATGGCCCTTATGGACTACTGGCTGTATTTGCATATAAACCATGGTTTCTTTTAGCCATGGTTTATTCAATTACCTATAAGTCATTTCATAGACAAATTGGTTTGTTTCAACAACAACAACAACAACAACAACAACAACAACAACAACAGCAACAACAACAACAACACCCCATCCATCTGGCTTGGGTTTCCCCAGCCATTCTGGGTGGCTTAGAGCATATCTAAAAACATAAAACATCAAGTGTTAGAAACCTCCTGAAACAGGGCTACCTTCAGATGTCTTCTAAAAGTTGTTTAATTCTTTATCTCCTTGACATCTGAAGGGAGGGTGCCACTACCAAGAAGGCCATCTGCCTGGTTTTCCAGCTATTGATGTCTCATACTTTTGTAAGTTGGTGAGTGTCTGGGATGAGGTGGACAAACAAGCCATGGTTAAGGAATGCTGTTGGGTTCGGAAACAAACCACATTTTGTTAATGTTAAAACTAACCACATTTTGGCTTAACAAACCATGGGTTAGCATTATGTGTGAACCAGGTGACTGTCAAACATTCAGCAGTCAGGGCAGCAGTGAAAGTCTTCTGAGAGATCAGTAACTAGTTTAAAATATACAAAAGAGGAAGGGATCAACGTTGGTCCATAGGAAAAACTCACAAATCCACATTTGGGCAATACCTTTATTAAATCAATCAAAACGTTACAGAAAAGTTTACAAGTTTCAAGTTTTCCAGAACTCTTAATCAGTCTAGATGGTAAACAAAATGTGGGGAGGGGAGAGAAGGGAAGAAATGGCAGATGTTGCAAGAACAGGAAGGGCAGAATAGGAATAAACAGGCACATTTCACAATGGAGGGAAGTAAACAGCAGAGTTCCCATGGGATCTTTGTGCTAAGGCCAGTGCTATTCAACTTAGAAATGATCTGAAGTCAGGATTGTAGTGAGGTAGCCATTGTGCTGGGCTGAATATCCTCAGTTTTCACCAACTTCTTTGGAAAGAGAAAGGACCTGTAGTACAATCTTATACATGTCTACTCAATAGTAAGTCCCATTGGGCAGAATCCAAGTAGATAGATCTGGTAACACATTGATTTTCTTGCACAATGGCACTTCCCCTTCCTCTCCTCTTCATGTTCCCCCCACCTCTCCAGATCCCCTCCGGAGGGTTGGAATAACCCCCAGAACAGATATAGGGGCCATGGGGAGAGGGGGGGGGGAACTGAAGTTTCCTTTGCATAACCAAATGTCATTGTGCAAGCAATGGGTACCCCTCAAAGGGGTACTACCTTTGAGTTCAATGACTTACTCCAAGGTTATTGCGTATAAGGATTGCAGCTTTAAGCAGGATAAATGGCAGTCTACTGGGCTTTTGCAAAACCTAGGGTTTCGACATGGAAAAGTATGATTTCTAAGGTGTGCTGTGCAAGAAATATGTCTGTGTTTGATTTAGCACACACATCCTTGGAAGTTATTTCCTGACAGATTTCCCCCTGTTTGTTACTCCCTGTCAGCGTTCAAAACTCCCATTGTTCTAGCTGCATTTTGCAACAGGGAATTTCATTAGCGTGAGCAGTTTCTGAGCTCTGAGTGCAGTACTGCACCTAAGCTTTCAGATTAAAACTGCAGAGTGGAAGGAGCTTCCTGCAGCCAATCAGAAGCCGCGCTTTGGTTTCCAAACGTTTTGGAAGTCGAACGAACTTCCGGAACGGATTCTGTTCGACTTATGAGGTACGACTGTAAAAGGTGAACACCCTTCATGACAGTACAGTGGTACCTTGGTTTAAGAACAGCTTAGTTTATGAACAACTTGGATTAAGAACGCTGGAAATCCGGAAGTAGGTATTTTGGTTTGTGAACTTTGTCTTGGAATAAGAACATGTTTTGCTTCCTGTTGAGTGTGTTCCATTTGTAAACTGACTCCCCCGCTGCTATGGGAAAGCATGCCTTGGTTTAAGAATGCTTTGGTTTAAGAACGGATAAAGGTAAAGGGACCCCTGACCATTAGGTCCAGTCGTGGCTGACTCTGGGGTTGCGGCGCTCATCTCGCTTTTTTGGCTGAGGGAGCCGGCGTACAGCTTCTGGGTCATGTGGACAGCATGACTAAACCGCTTCTGGCAAACCAGAGCGGTGCACGGAAACGCTGTTTACCTTCCCGTCGGAGAGGTACCTATTTATCTACTTGCACTTTGACGTGCTTTCAAACTGCGAGGTTGGCAGGAGCTCACCCCGTTGCGGGGATTCGAACTGCCCACCTTCTGATCGGCAAGTGCTAGGCTCTGTGGTTTAACCCATAGCGCCATCCGTGTCCCTTTAAACCAACGTACCATTGTACTAATATAGAGCATCCCCCCCCCCCATTTTGTGCATGTGGGGAGAATGCGATACTTAGAATTCTGCCAGAACTTGTTGTTCTGTGTGCAGTCTTCAAGTCCTTGGAAAAGTACATACTTCTAAAACAGTTGTTCCCAGTTCAAACTACTTTGCTCTTTGGTATTTCACAGAAATAATTCTTGAATGTTTCAATATGAATAATGAGGGTAGGGGAGTGGTTGATACCAAAGCAACAAAGGAAATATTTAACCCAGGAAATGAAAAACTGTTTTTCATTGTGGCGACACACCCATTTCAAATTGCATATGCTTGCTCCCCCTCCTTTCAAAACAAAACAATGTATTTTTATTGATGAGTCAGAATTCTGAGGCAGTCTGGTCATACACATGTATTACAACGTGACTTTATGTAATTATTTGACACTTTAGGCTATATACTTAAATTGGTTTTAAAATGCCTCTGTGGATGTGAACCATTTAGAGCAAGGGCTGCAAGAAGTTACTGGTTATTTAGATAGATGATCAGTACCAAGCTTAATTGACCTTTGTAGTCGCCATCTCTATTTTCCATGGGATTTTTGGAACCCTAAAAATAGAATTCTAAAAGCACTTACTTGAAAATATACGCGTAACTATTCTTAATTGAGTTCACAATGGTGAAGGAAAGCATCCAGTATTTGGGAATTGTTAGCTGCTCCAGATTTGTTAAAATATTTTGAAATTCAGAGTGACTGTAACACAAGTTTGTTTATTTTTATATAGCAACTCTACCAGGTTCCCAATGGATTGTCTGCAGGGAACTTATCGCACGGTGTGGTGTATGGTGTGGTGCGTAGATCTGATGATAATCATAACAAAGAAATGGTGGTTTATGGATGGTCAACTCAACAGCTGAAAGAAGAAATGAAATATATAAGAGATGTGAGTTGAATTTTCTGTACAGGATGCTGTTCATTAAAAATAAAAATAGGATTTGTTGTATTGGATTTAGTTGGTTATCACTAGTGCTTTTTTCTAAAAAAATGTTTAGGGGACTCTCATTTTCCTACTCATATTGAAATACTGCCCCTCAATGAGACCAAACTTAGATTCACAAAATGTTTAGGGGTATGCATCTCCCCTGCTTCCCCCCAGAAAAAAAGCATTGGCTATCATTATAAATAGATCAATATGTTTGGGCTGTGGAAATGATAATCTACACAGAACTGGAAGCAAGATTCAATATTTTGATTTATATATTTTATTTTCTTAGGTGAGATTAACATTGGAAAAAGTAAGAAAGAAAATGTATGGCGAATATGATGAAATGAAACGCAAAATCCAAGAGCTTACAAATGAACTGGCAGTAAGTACTCATGTACTTTAAAGATGGCAAAAGTGATAAGCTTAATAATTACTGAATTCTCAGTACGTTGATACTGTTTAGGTGGAATGAATAAGAATATTTTATTCCCATCAACATTGGTCTGATGCTCAAAGATGGTTACATTTATAAAACATGAATAAGTCAGAAGCAAGGACTACTTCCACAACCAGTGTGTCTCTGCCTAATGTAGCTACTGTTCCTTCACTCTTTTTAGCTTAGCGTGGAAATACAGGCTATAGGGTGCTTTCACGCTTCCATTTTCTTTGTCCTCCCTGGTTAATCCACCCTTTAAAATCTGTCTGTGTTTCTCTGGTTCTCTGTCCTGCATATGTCTCCAAAGTACACCCTGCTGGCCTAGCTGCCACTGGTTAGTAAGCTTTTTGTGGAATAATCACATATTTATGGAGGAGTGCCCCCAGTCCATGCACATTTCATCTAGACATGGCTCTCATTGGATGTTGGCAAGTCTAGATCTTTCATCTTACTTGGCATTGTTTGTATTACTGTGGGGTTTTCTGGTAGTGTGTTTTTGTGATCAAAATTACGCATGCTGTGTGCTGTATCCCTCTCTCAGATTTTGCTGCTGTATGCAATATCCTCCCTTCTGTTTCAGTGAAGCAGATCTCTACATTCACTCTTGTCTTGGATTTGTCGTTTTTTCCCTTCAAAGCATTAAGCACAGGCCACCTGGATTCCTTATCTAGTCTCTCTCTATACATCTATGCTAGTATATATCTGGCTGCAATGTCAGTATAGTGCCATTTTGTATTTTGCCCTGAAGATATTCTGGGTCAGGTGCTTAATGCACCTTGTGATCAATATTTTAACATCTGTAAATTGTGGGGCATTTTTACAGGAATATTATAAAAATAGATATTAGGGCCGCAATACAGAGAGCAGTATTAAGTGCAAATATTGTTTGAATGTGACCTCTAGGACAGCCACACACTAATGAATTATTACACATCATTTCTGAAGCTTTCAAGTTTCAAGTGTCTTTTGCCATACAACATGGGGTACTACTCTGCAGGAACCACAAAGTCAAAGATGATTCATGCCACTTCTTTTGAGGAAGGTGCATTGGGACAGCTTTAGTGGACTCTTAACGGCAGCCAGGACATATTTCATTGCCAAGCGTAGAACACAACTTTACTTCCCCTTGCAAAAGTGTGAACTGTGACAAGTAATGATGGAGCACATGTATTTCCATAGATGCCTGTAAAACACATTGTATAAACAGGTAACCTTAATACAAAACAACTGGTAAGCTTGCAGTTCCTGCTATCTTAAGTTAAGGGGAAAATCTTGCTTATATTTCTTCAGGTATCAAGTGCTCAACAAGAATCATTGGACAATCACATAGAAGTGCACTCTGCAGCTCTGAATAGCTTCAGTGAAATGAATAACTCGTTGACCTCAGCCTCAATTGAGTTGCAGGTAAATTGCTGATAGTATGGTCACCATAGATACATGATTATGTTGGCAAACATCACTGCTCTTACGTCAGTTGTATAAAGCATCGGTAGGCCAAAATGACAATTAGTTAAACATTTAGAGCTAGGACTCTCTTCTTTTAAATATCCAGTGGTAGAAAAGCATTGTGAATTAAAGCACATAACTTACATTTTAGAGTTAAGTGCTTACGTCATTTTCTGCAAGATAAATTAATATAAAATGCAGTGGGCCCACAACTTAAGTTTGCTTTACTTATGCTACTGCAACCTTATGTGTGGGTGTGAGGGTGGGGGATAAATAAATAAATGAAGAGCAGGGGAAACTCGATGTTCGCTGCTATCCATTTATTTATTTCTCCACCCACTTGCACACCCAATGGCTTTTCCTTGCTTACAGGGATCTGGGAAGGTTGCAGGAGGGTCCTGGGAAGCTGTCAAAGCCCATGTGCCTCCTTCCTAGAGCCTGGTGAGCAGCTTTCCACCTCATTTATCAGGCTTTGGAAAGGAGGCGCAAGGGCTTTGGGAACCTCCCTCGCACCTCTGAGCCTGGGCTGTTTGAGGACTTTGGGAGTGTCCCAGAGTGCTCTGGAAGCTTTTCCAGAGCCCAGTAAGCAGTCCTCTTTCTCCCAGGGAGGCAGTTTAAGGGGTTCTTGACTTTGTACAATATTGCCTTTGCATGTTGACCCCGGGAGCTTAACTCTCGTGTAAGTGGTGAGCCCACTGTATTAAAGTATTGTGTTGTAATGTATTGTGTTGTAATGTGTTGTGTTTTGGTCTTAAAGCCAGCATTTCATGCTTGGTAGTCTGTTATTTCACAGTAATCTATAATGCTTCTTGGTTTATTTTTGGATGGATTTGCACCAGAAGATTCTCTTCTCCTCTCCTCGTCACCATTCCCTATTCACTAGTAATCCTAGGGCAGGGGTGGAGAAAGTTTATTGGATTCCCCCACTTTCTGTGGGCAGAGTTTGACAAGTGGATAGGGACCACATACCTTTCAATCTCCTGATATCAAAATGACATCAGAGAATCCTTTTTGTTGAGAGGGTTTGAAACCAAACCATGTGGGCAAATGCACAGCATTCAAAGCCCCTATCAAAGCACTCTGCAAGTCTTGAGGAGTGCTTTGTAAGGAGTGTTCCAAACTGGTGGGTAGGGCTAGGCGATTTATCAATACATCGCACAAAACCAGTTTGAAGTCTTTATTGTGGTAACAATTTTGGAATTTCTGACCCAGCAAAAAATCGTGAATGCCAGCACCATGCCTTTCGCTCCTGGGCGTCACCGGTGTTTTGCTGAAGGTCCCTCCCAAGATGCTTGAGTGGGTCTGGGGGCGGCAGCTGTGCCTGCGCCCACCTCTTGCATGTGCTCACTCACTCACCCACCTGCCTGCCCGCAGCAGCAAGAGCACATGGAAAGCAGCAGTGGCTTCTCTTCCTTGCTTCTGAAGCTGTGTGCTTGGTACGTGCTGGCGGCTGTGATTGCTGCACCTTAGCACTAAGGCAGAATGGAGCCGCCTCTGGCTCCTTGCACGGCACAAGCCAATGCTCTGGAGGGTGACTCCCAGTAGCTGCCGCTTGTCCGGCAGCAGGCAGCCATCAATATGAGCCAGAGCTGGCGGCAGGTCCGGACCAGCTTTGGGGAGAGGCTGTGCCGCGAATGGCCTCGGTTTCAGGGAGGCTGGTGCCCCAGGAGGCCAGCAGTGCCCTGTGGCTACTTGGCATGTATGGCACCTTGCAGCACCCTGACAGTTACACTCTGCCTGCCTAACCTTGCCATGAAGTGGCAGAACCTGTGAACAGTGTCACTGATCACCTGTGTGGCTGTCTACAAAGGGCTGCCTACTGAGTTAGTTCAAACCGCTTTGAAGTTCACATCCAGGAATTAACGCTGGCTGCTTGCTTTTCCCTTCCCTGCCTTATCTCCTCATTCTTCCTTCTTTCTAGACCTCATGATATATCACTACATCATGATGTTTAGCTGGCGATATCTTATGAGGTTGAAAACCAGATATCGCCCAGCCCTGCTGGTGTGTGGTGCTTGCAAACACCTTTAGGCTGAGCCAGGGCTTCACTTGCTTCAAACCTGACGTCATATATGACATCAAACCTAGGTCAGAGGGGTATGGCTTGGCCAAAATGGTTTTGCTGGCCAAATGGAGAGGCTGAAGGTTCTCCACCCATGCTCTCAGAAATCTTACATAGAACTGGGTCCTACAAATAATCTGTTGTATTTGTGGGTCTCTTGTACAGCACAAACTTGGTAAGTCTGATCTTAAAGTTTGTTCAATATGTCTGGTCCTTGCATCTCTCTCAAAGGAGTAATGGGGGGTGGGGAGGGAATGCTGGGAGAAAAAAAGAAGCTTTTTTTTCAAGTTTCCCCAGTTTTTCAAGCAACTGAATTAATTTTGTATTTTTAAAAATATGTTCACAGAAAACTTTAGTTGATGTTACTTTAGAGAATACAGTTATACGAGACCAAATAAAAAATCTGAAACAAACACATGAACAGTCTATGGAAAAACTGAAGGAAAAGCACAAACAGCTAGAAACTGCCAGAGTTGAAAACGAGCTGCTCAAACTCAAGGTAAGCTGAGGCAATACAATGCATGGGTGGTGGAGGATCCTACTGCTGATGATGCCTGGAAAAGGAAATTGCAGTGCCTCACAGCATGAGGAACGTGATAATCTTTTCAAAACAGTGACTGGTTGGAAAGGCAGTATCTGTGGAATGTTATATCATTACTCATTTATTGACACAGAATTCAGGATGTGTTTACCTCAAAACTTGCCTATTCTCCTGCCCCTTGCTTTTGTTGGTAGTGTTCATGAATTTTAGTTGCAACTCTGTTTTCTATTATGATGGGGAACAGCTGTGTAGGCTGAGAAAGCGGAGAGTGAAAGCCTAGTATATATAGTCTTGGTATTTGTAAGCTGGTCTGGGAGCCTTTTTTCTGCCGAAAAGTAAGGTAAAATGTAATATATATATGGTGCCAGTCCCATTGAAGTGACCAGGAGCTGTGTTCCTGCATAGGTCCCTTTAATTTGAAAGAGGCCTGTGCCAGGCAACTCTCTGGTGGTTTCAGGATTGTGTCCCAGGTTGGATCATAGAATCATAGATTTGGAAGGGACCCTGAGGGTCATCTAGTCCAATCTCCTGCAGTCCAGGATTTCAAGTAAAGCATCCATGATGGATGGCCAACCAAACTCAGTTGAAAGGCTGGGGGGTGGAGGGGGTTTGGATTTTCAGCTTCAGGCATAATATGTCTTAGGACAACTTCTTGAGCTTCTGCTTCATGGCATCCGATTTTCTTCTGCCAATATATTCCTTTCGCTTTCTGTCTTACATGTTTCATTTGGCTGTGAGAAATGTCCTCATTTTTTTAATAGGTAGAATGTTCACAGGAAGCAAATGCAGAAGTAATGAGAGAGATGACCAGAAAACTATACAGTCAATATGAAGAGAAGCTACGAGAAGAAGAACAAAAACATAAACTTGAGAAAGAAACTCTAATAGTACGTGGGAAGCTTTTTCCTGTGTTGTGTATTATTGTGGTGGTGGGAGAGTCTTACACCAAACAGAACATGGAAACCCCAGGTTGTGAGTTTCAGCAGGCCTCTTACTGAGTAGCTGTGCCTAGTCCATCCACTTGTAAAGAGGAAATGGTTTTGATGGGTTGCTGCAAGGCTGAGTGATGGACACATGCTTTGTTTTATAGTTTTTGTTTTGTTTTGATTTCAACTGAACATGTACGTGATATGTACAGACTAGTTTACCAACTAGTGTAGTAGCAGGAAGCCAAGTCATCTTCCAGTGTACACTGTGGTGTGAGGATATGTTGTAAAATCAATAAAAAGGAAAAAAAAAGAAACCTAAATATTTCAGAGGAAGAAAATTGAAATGCCTTTAGTTTTGTGCACATTTACTTGGAATTTAATTCCATTTAACTCAGCAGAACTTGTGTCCAAATAGGGATGGAAGGATTTGTTAATATTGGTTCTCTCAGTTTCTCATTTTTCCAATCTTAAAATCAATTCTCAACATTTTTGCAGCAGTTTGCCATTAAAAAGCCCACATGAAATTGTTTCAGTTTTTAGTGTGAATTTCTCCTAATAAACATATTTTTGTATGTAGTTTGACTAATGTACATATTTTTGCAAGCAATTTCTCCTAATATAACGAATATTTCACTACTATATTCATTTTTATGCACACTTTCCACTGCCTTACTGTAAATGTTGCTTATTTGGATAAGTATATCACAAAATTTGGATGTGCAAATTTTGAAGGATGTCTGCATTTTGGTTTTCATATTGTCTGGGAACATGCAAATTTGATAGATTTGGCTTTAAATGTGTGAACTGGTTTTAATTTCTCCTTCATCTCTACTTCCATATAAACATGTACAAGATTGGGTTATAATAGGTTACTTTTAAGATAATTTGTTTGACTTTGCTAAGAAAAAGTAAGTTAATAATGTTATTTCCAAAATGCTTACTGTCATTAAGCTTTCAATACCTGTAGGTCTAGAGTCAGAAGGAACAAAGTGGGTGTGTTTGTTGTACCTATAGCTTTTCACATAGTTAGATTTTCTGGGGATCATGGGGGACTGTGACTGCAAAATGAACTCTGGTAGCTGATGCTTACTGCCCTTCTGGGGAAGAGTTGTAGACCAGTGAAGGTGCTCCTGCTTTGCATGCAGAAGGCTCCCAGGTTCAATCCCTGGCATCTCCAGGCAGGGCTGGGCAAGACTCTTGCTGGAAACCCTGGAGAGCTACTATCAGAATAGGCAGTGCTGAACTATGTGAACCAATGGTCTGAGTCAGGATAGAGCAGCTTCCTGTGCTCCAAGCTTTCTCCGGGGTCTGGGAGAGAGGATTTTCAGAGTGGGGATGAGGCTGACAAGAGAATTGGAAGCAGAGATATATTCCTGATAGAACATTGCTTTAGGACATTACCCTGCTTATACAGTGTATTGCTGATTCTGCTTATTTTAACATTTTCTTCACAGTCTGAAACAAATAGACTACTTACAGCCATTGAAGATGCAAATAAGAAGATGAGACTTACCGAGATGAGTTTACAAGAAAAAGACCAAAGAATTGGCGAGCTGGATCAGTTTATTTTGCGCATGGAAGATGTAAGTGTGTACACTAAAATTCCTCAATACAGTAAATTGTCTGTGTGCTTGCTTCATCCATTTTACAAAAATACACAGATGGTTTAAGTTTCCTCAGTTGTTGTGGTGCAGAGAGTATTTCATATATAAAATAGCAATTGGGTTGGGGACAGTTGTTTTTACACTTATCTATTTCTGTGTGCACAGATATTTTTTTTAAAAATAAGTAAATATAGTTGTATATACCACTATTTGATTAAATGTTATCCAGAGCAACTTGCAGCACATTAATACCACCCCCAATGCTGAGGCCCTTTGCTCCTTTGGCCATAGTGTCAACTTTCTTCTTCCAGTGGCTGTCATAGGACAATTGACACAGTTCCGTTGTGGCAGAGAGCGGAAGAAGCAGGCTTCCTACATCTACTCATTCCCTGTCCTTTGTCTGAGTCTAGACCAGACTTCCTCTTTCTGTGGCAATTTTCTTGAGAGAGCAAGGGGAGGCACAGCCTTCCAGTGGCCCATAGTCCTCCGAGTCAATGGCAGGGGGTAGAATAGGGGGAGGAAAGTTCTGTAGCCCTCCAGATGCTGTTGGACTCTGAGCTCCTATCAGCTGCAGTGAGCCTGCATGGCTAATGGTGAGAGATTAAAGAAGCTGGAGTCCAAGAACCTCTGCAAAGCCATAGGTTGCCCATCACAGGGGTTAGGGTACCCAGGGCAACTGGCTCAATATTGAGTTTGTTTGTTGAAAATCACAGCCAAGCATCAAATATGTTTTTACAAGTGACTGCAGCAAGCCTGCTGCCCACATACCTCTTGTGACATTCATAGTACTGCTGTTGAACAAGTTGTGGCAGATTTCCTCTTGCTTCCTTGTGTCTCCTGCCCTGCCCTTTTCTTTTCATGGACTTTGCCCCGGGTGAATGTCATGCTAGTTTTGAGACGATGGCTATATCTCAATGTGATTTAACAAGATTTTATTTTGAATTTAATGTAAGCTAGAAAATCTATGAAGTAGACTTATCTTCTCACACATCTAAACATTTGATTTTAGTGATCCTCCCAATGCCAAACCTATGTACTTTACAAGATTTGCACATTCTCATATGTGACCATATTTTTGAAAGTTTAGTTTAATTTATTGATTCAGACACACACCTTTTTGTACATACTTATAATAGATAAGATAAAGTGTTTATGCATGCTGCTAAGCCAAACTATGCCTTAGCATGAATGACAAAAGGTGTGGCCACGCAGAGACAGGATTGCAGCCACTTTGTTGCTCCCCAGTTGTTTTGGTGGCGCACTAAGTTGTGGTCTGCCTTAATGTATTGCTTAAACCCAAGCTTGTGGTTTAGCTTTCCAGACAAACCATGATTAGTAAACCATAGGGCAAGCCTTGGTTACAACTCCTGGTTGTCTAGAGCTGTCTCAATCATGAGCTCAGTTTTGGAGGACATGCTCATTCAAGCCATGCCATAGCACCACAACATAACTGGGAAGGAGCAAAGCAGCTGCAATTTCCTTTCCAGGAGCCCACACATTTGCTTGTTCATTCTAAACCATGGTTCTAGATTCAGGTATGTAGCCATGTTGGTCTGACGCAGTCGAAATATATATGAAAATTGTCCAGTAGCACCTTAGAGACCAACTAAGTTTGTTCTTGGTATGAGCTTTCCTGTGCATGCACACTTCAGATACACTGAAACAGAAATCACCAGACCCTTATATATAGTGCGGTGGGGCTTGGTTTGAGTTAGCATTTGGTTTGTGTTACCATGGTTTGAGTTAGCATTATGTGCAAACCAGGCCAATATCAAAATGAACAAATTACCACAAGCTAATATCTTTCAAGGAGGCAACAATTCTAAAAATACTCTCTAGAAAGTACACTTTTCACTGCCTGCCTAAAAGCAGGCAGTGATGGGGGAGGGCACGCCTTTCTAAGAAGATAATTGCACAGTCCAGAGTCCACAATGGAAAAGTCCCTTTCCTTTGTGGTCAGCTGCTGCATCTCTGATGCTGGAGGAAGATGAAGAAGGTCCTCGTGGTCAGTGCAATTCATCCATTTTCATCAATGTATTGTACAATTCACACTGGGGGGTTATAGCCTGAAGTTGTTGCTGAGGATCACATTCTGAAACACGACTTCTTTGCTGTTGGAAAACTGGTTTACAATTCCAATTTAATTAATATTGGAACACCACAGTCGCAATTAATATGAGCATAGGAATTTTCTTTCGTAGAAGAGAAGATTAGTGTTCACATAGCTGAGAGGGGGAAACACCCACCTTATGCTGGTAACATATGCCTATATACCTTATCCATTAATGTGCATTGACAGTGTGCAGTTTTTGAAAATTATGACATAATAACAACTCAAAGAGAGAATGAAGAAGACTTTTACCCTTGCCAGATTCAATTTCCTTCCATCTGCATTACTGCAGGGCAGATTTGAAGGCAAACCATATTCAGAGCAAATATGCCTATATGGTGTGAAGGAAGTCAAAACTGCTACTCATGCCCTACTACATTGTCATTATTACAAGGCTATACTGTACGTTCTATGTTTATCACTCCAATCATGCAGCAAACCGCAAGCAGAACTGATGATTGCTACTTAAAATACTTAAGAGAGGACAGGGAACCAGAGATTACATTAAAAGTGGCTAAATTCTGTGCTGCTGCTATAAAATTAAGGGGATAAGCTTTGAATGAATCTAATGGCCAGTGTCTTAATATGCTTTAAATTAGTGGTTAAGGTTTAACTTAAAATATTTTAGCTGTTTTGTATCTGAATTATTTATCGTGTATCAGCTCATAAAACTTAATTTTAATCTATTACTATCTGTATGCTCTCTGTTGTTGTATATGTTTGCACTGGTCAGAACGAAATACATCAATTCATTCAAAGATCTCAAAGGCTCTCTAAGTGTACAGATACCTTTCCCTCCTGGGCTCTATTTTGGTTCCATTTCTAATTTGACCCTGAGGTGAGGATAAGGTGGCAGTGCCGGGAGGCGTTTATGTAAGGGATTATTCAAAAATTATATCCCCCACTTGTAGTCTAGAATGGTACAATCCACTCTTATCACCTCATTCTGATGCATATGTAGACCAGGTCTCATTCTTCAATATGAATTTTGAGGCTAAGCAACTACCTGTATCCAGGTACAGTGTTTAGTGCAGAGGGAAAGAAGACATGAATGACTGGCCCACCCAAGTAGGAGGTTGTAACAGTGTTGAAACTAGAACAACCTTTTCTGGTGGTTTTCATCAATTTGGAAGGGCTGGATGAAAAGTAGCCATTCATAAAGGTGTCCTGTTCTGTAAGAATTTGGGGCTGTTGGGGGAAGCTTGATGGTGTCCTGTCAAAAGGCCATGACAGGAGTCTAGGGCGCCCAGAGCACTTGCAGGATCTTGGAGAGCTCCCAGGGTCTTGCTGTGGTAGTTCTACTAGCTGTTCTCTCTACCAGCCTTTAGCACCAACTGAAGCCTTATCTGTGTTGTCTCTACTGTGCTGCTGAAAGCTCCACCTGCCCTGTGCCAACCATTTACAGCTTTAAAGGTAAAGCACAAGCACTAAGAACTGGGCTCAGGAGTGAATGGACCTTGTTTTTTTTTTAGTCTATGTGTTTGGATCTCTATGAGCAGTGTGTGCATTCCAATGAAAAGTGTTTTGTATACTGTAGTTGATTTCTTACATGTTAAAAGACAGAAATATATAAAAATGTATTTTCCCACATAGGAACGCCATCAACTGCAAAAGCAACTCATAGAATATGAAATACAACTTAATGGAGCAAACCTTCACAGTCAGGCAGGCAGACAAAGGTGAGGTCTTGATTCTTTCTAGGATTCTTGGTGCTCATAAACTATCCCTAACTGTAGTTGATAATTAACTTTGAATGATACAATGTTAGATTTTTTTAAAAAAAATTCTCAGTATGCCATATATACTGCTACTATCTGCATTCCTTATAGAGAAGGAGCCCTGCACAATTCTTCCATAGTAATTTGCAGTGGTGACTGGCCTGGTGGGGTCATCACTGCAGTGTACCTGGACAGGGCTGGTGGGGAGGGTGGCTGAGGTTATGTTGTAAAGAAAATCCAGTGCTCTTGCTGTGCATCGCTGACCTTACTGTCATCCCCCAGTGCCATCCAGGTAAGCTGTAGTGATGTTGATGGTGGGGGGCGGTGTGGCCCCACCCCACCTGCTATTACTGGTAATATGCATGCATGGCTTCTCAGTTGTAAAAATAAGTAAATGTTTCTTTAGTCTTCATTGTGTGGAAGACCTTAAAGGTTTCTTCAAGGCATTAAAATGTCACTTGTCTACAGGACCTGACTAAAGGTCATCTTCTGATTTGGAGAATGCTCATTACTGAGCAGAAGAGCATCACTAACATTAGTATTTCCTTTGAGAAATTTATGTACATTCTTTCTTCCCTAAAAATCCAGATTTTCTTTGATGCCTTGTGGGCTACTTTCTGAAAACCATTTATACTTTCTTTGCCCAACAGCTTTTATGGTGACGATAACAATTAGGAGCTCAAGTCCTGGAAAACATGGAGAAAGAGAAGGGCAATTAAGAAAACTATGCAGAGGTGTGCCTTCCAGTCAGGAAAATTATTTGACAGGAAATATTTATAATGGGAAGATAAGAAGAGCTGGATCAGACACACCAAAGTCCCTAGGGATCCAGTCTGTCTGTGCATCCACATGTTGAAGGGCCCTTTCATGCAGGAGCCCCTCCAGGTGGGCACAGAGGCATTTGTTGTATGAGGAGAACCTAATTTGCCACGGAGAGAAAATCTGTGAGGAAATTTGAACTGAGCACAGTTTTACATAACTCTGTCAAGCAGGCCTGGACAATGTGTTGATGCATCGCCCAGGACCAGTATGAGGGGCAGACCATGATGGCAACTTCACTCGGCAGTATATTGCAGGAGAAACCAATGCCGCTGCTGAGTCCTGCTGCCAGTGCCGCTTTCAACATTGGGCCGCTGGTAGCAGAGGGACTCAGGAGCAATGGCGGGTTCACCCGTAATATACTGCTGGGTGAAGCCTTCTCACTCTCCAGCCGAGCTATACAAAGAAGCCCTAAGGTTCCTCACGCTTGCTTGCAGGCAAGCAGGAGGGACTTTGGGGCTCGCTCAGCTGGGGGGCAGGAGCCTTCCCACCCCCACCCTCAATTGAGCAGCACAAACAAGCTGTGTGGTCCCCAGCACCTCATGGGGTGCCTCATGAAAGCGCCTCAGCTCCTGCGGTGAGAGCCAAAGCAGTTTCACCCCATGCATTGTGGGTTGGAACCAATGCAGCTTGTTGTTTCAACTTTGTGGTGTATTGCCAGATTGCAATGTTTGACTGGTGATACATTGCAGTGTTGAAAAGCTGACATCGCCCAGCCCTACTGTCAAGACACTCCAGAATGTACTCAAAGGGCAGGCCAGACAAGATTTGAAAAGCTGCAGCGCTGGCCCAAAGCATACATGATGGTGACAGCCACGTCTGCCCCATTCATAGATAGACTGGTCTAATTTTAACATTAAAAGGGGTATGCAAGTGGGGTGGGTGGGAAGTCCAACTCCCTAGCCACACCTGCCCATCTTCCATCTCCCTATCATTGGGCCAGGCTCCAGCACTAGAAACGAGTTGTGCTGAGAGAAAAATGACTGACTGAAAGGCCTTTGGCAAAGTGGGGAGGGTTCAGTTTCCCTCATTTGTATGGTCACTTTTCTGTTAAAGTTGGACACACACACCTCTGAACAGGAAAGGCATGTCAACAAAATGTGGCTGACAACAACAAATGATGTTGCTGTTACACTCAGGTTATATGGGCTTCCCATAATGAGCATCTGGTTGGCCACTGTGAGAAGAGAATGCTAGACAGGTCCTTTGACCTGTTCAGCTGCATACAAGCTCTTCTGATGTTCTTATGTACATCAGCTCCTCCTCCACTGCCACTCCCCACCACTACCACTTGTTCCTCTCCAGCCTCCTTTTTTCTCCCTTGCTGCCTTCAGCATGCCAGGGCTTCCCTGGGCTGTCTCCAGTTGCCTCAAGCAGCAAAAAAGATGTAGGTGGGGGGGGGCATTTTCTGTTTTGCATTAAGCAGCAAATGTTCTGGGCTTGCCTTGTTGTACATACATAAGTTAGAACTTTCACTTGGAGTGAAGTTTGTTTTGTCCCCAAATGAAATGCTGACGGATAGGATTATTGATATGTCCCACTTAAAACCTTCCAGGAATTGTGGCCAAGTATAAAATGTACCAGGGGATGTGGGTGGCGCTGTGGGTTAAACCACAGAGCCTAGGACTTGCCGATCAGAAGGTCGGCGGTTCAAATCCCCACGACGGGGTGAGCTCCCGTTGCTCGGTCCCTGCTTCTGCCAACCTAGCAGTTCGAAAGCATGTCAAAGTGCAAGTAGATAAATAGGTACCGCTCCAGCGGGAAGGTAAACGGTGTTTCCATGCGCTGCTCTGGTTCGCCAGAAGCGGCTTAGTCATGCTGGCCACATGACCTGGAAGCTGTACACTGGCTCCCTTGGCCAATAAAGCGAGATGAGCGCCGCAACCCCAGAGTCGGTCACGACTGGACCTAATGGTCAGGGGTTCCCTTACCCTTTAACTTTACCTATAAAATGTACCAGGCGTACATTTAACAAAGTATTTTCTAAAATTAAATTCTAAAATCTCCACCAATTTTTCAAATTAAATTGCTTCTGAATCTTCCACCTCCTCTGATTCATACTCTAAAATAGATTACTTTGCAACTGATGAAAAGCTTCCTTTCTATAAGGTAAAGATCATCTAAGGCAGGTGGTAGTTGGCTTACTGAAGACAATTATAAATTTGTAGATATATGTTGCGAATTGGACTAGATGACCTTTGGGACCCTTCCAACTCTATGATTCTGTACTTCCCATTTATGTGTCATTGGTTTTATCATTGACAGACCTTTTTTTCTTAAAGTATTTGATACAGTGTTGGGGAAGCAGCTGTTCAACAGATTTATTTCTTACTAATTTTAATTTACTAATTTAGTATTCACATCTTTTGTTAGGTCACATCAGTTAGAGGAGGTTACAGCTAGTCTGCGAGAACGAATCAAACATCTGGATGACATGGTTCTTTGCCAACAGAAGAAAGTCAAGCACATGGTTGAGGAAGTAAGTTGTGGCATTTTTATTTATTTTTTACTCTGAATAACCTAATATTCTAATGTGAAGATTTTCTTAAGGCAGAGATTGGAAACATTATCAAATAGATGTAATGATCATAAATATTTTTTCAAGAACAATCATGTTAAAATGTTTTTAAAATGTTAATTTAAATTTTCACTTTGACCAATCACAGTTATACCAGAAATCAGACAATACGGTCTGTGAACAACTTCTTCTTCTTCTTCTTCTTCTTCTTCTTCTTCTTCTTCTTCTTCTTCTTCTTCTTCCCCTCCTCCTCCTCCTCTTATCATCATCATCACTATTTATTATTAAAAATATTGCTGTTTTCTTAATGTTCTTGGCCAATGTGGCAGTTGGAACATGAAATGCAAACATAATTTCTAGCTAATGAAGGTACAGTGCTGCCCCGCAAGACGAGCGCCTCGCAAGACGGAAAACACGCTAGACGAAAGGGTTTTCCGTTTTGGAGGCGCTTCGCAAAACGAATTTCCCTATGGGCTTGCTTTGCAAGATGAAATGTCTTGCGAGTTCCTGCGGGTTTCCCCCCCTTTCTTCCCCCTTTTCCTAAGCCGCTAAGCCACTTATCAGCTGATCCGCTGATAAGCCGCTTATCAGCTGATCCGCTAAAAGCCGCTAAACCGCTAATAGCGCTAATCTGCTAAGCTGTCAATGGGCTTGCTTCGCAAGACGAAAAAACCGCTATACGAAGAGCCTCACGGAACGGATTAATTTCATCTTGCGAGGCACCACTGTAATGTCAGTAGATTTTATTGTTTATAGCCAATGGCCATCACAATACAGTTTGAGCACAAATCAGCTACAAAGGTACATTTATTTATTTTATTTTTTTAAATGATATTTATTCAAAGTTTCAAAAATACATAGATACAATAAAAAACCAGAAAAAATACAACAGAGAGAAGAAAAGACAAAACTAAGAAAAAAAAATAGAGTAAAAAAGGAAAAAAGAAAAATACACATCCCATATTACATCTTTTCATTTGCTTGTTTCTTAGACCTCCTCGCACCTCCCTTTTTGTATTTTAAGTCAATTCGTTCTTTCAGCAAATTCTTCCCATATTTCTCAATTTTTATTTAAATAATTTGTCTTAACAATCTATCTTATTTATTAATTCAACATATCCTTTCCATCTTTTACCATATTCTATTATTCATATTCTATTATCTTACCTTAAAAGCCTTAAAATTCAAAATTTAAACCATATTTATACATAACTCCTTAAATCCTTTCTACTAAGGCTAATTAATTCCTTTCCAGCATTTTCCCTGATATTTCATTAATATTACACTAATTCCAAAAATAAAAAAAGAAAATTTTCCCTAGTTGTTATCCAACGTCCCTTCTTCCTGGTTTCAGGTTATGTCAGTCCTTTCTATATATTCCATCCAGTCCATCAATCTGGTGATCTTATATCCGAGGCCCTTAAGTCTCTTCTATGCCCCTTCTGCAGATTTTCTTGTTCTTGTTTGTAGTTGCACTCTTCCTTGTCTTTTGTTGGTTTCTTTCTTAATTTCTTCCCTTTCTCCTTGGGGAGTAGGTCTCTGGGGGATTCCAACCAGTAATAATCTCCATTTTCCTTCATCAAGCCAGTCCATTCCCCACAGTCCCACTCCCTGTCATCATCTTTGTATTCCAAATGTGGCTGTCCAAAAAGTAATTGTCAACATGTTTCATAATCCCACCAGATTTAAGAGTTTCCTTAACTCCAAACACTTCCATGTACACTCCAAGTTCAAACTTCCAATGCAACAACTTTTGCTCCTGCAGGACTTTGGATCTCTCCATTTGTGTTGCTTGGGGTGCGATCACAGCCTCCTCCATCTTCCTCTGCCCTTGCCTTTGCCCAATCAAACCAGTTTCCTGGATTGGTCGCTGTATAGTTTCTTCATCCTTATTTCCTGTTAATTCATATTCACTGGCTACGGCAGTCATCAAGTCCAACTTCTCATTCATCAAATTCATCCTCTCATGCAACTGCTCCAGCAAAGCATTTGTCTTATCAAGGGCAGACACCAAAACTTCCTCACAGCACATCTCTATTCAAGGTCAAAAGACTAGTCCCACAATCTCAATCTCGCAGCTGTAACGTCTCCAAGTAAACTGCAGCAACAAACTGACAGGCTCCCTCTAGGGGACACAATTTCTATTTGTATCCATCTTTAAAAACGTATCCAACAAAAGAAAAAAGAAAATTACTTTCAATTTTAAAATACTTTGTTTCTTTAAAAAGCAGAAAGCAGCATTGAAGTTAATTTGTTTCTCTTTTTTTGACTGTCTGTCAAAGTGCTCCACTTTCAATCAATGAACATCTCCAACAGTTTCTGTCCTGACACCCCGTTCCCAGGTTTGAGACGATGGAAACTTATATTCCTTTACTCTCTCTCCTGCAGGCTTAAACAGTCAAATTCTCCCCCCTCCCTTTTCTCCTGCTTTCCAAGGGGGTTTTATTGGTTGTAGATGCAGGAAAATTCAATCTTTAAAACAACTTTCCAGGCTCTTAGATTGTAGAGTTTTTGCTTCAGTCTATTTACAAAAAGCGGAAGGCGGACTTCCTGTTTAAACCTTCCCGCTTCAGTGCCTAATTCAAGAATTTCTTGATCCAATTTTCCGTTTTTACTCACGGGTACTTGTTTAGAGTCCGAATGTCAACAGGAAAAAGTCCGCGCTCTCCGGCGATGGCTGTGCGGCTTCCCTCCTTGAAAGTAGCAATTGGTTCGCTGCACCGCGCTGCTCACCCCACTTTGCTCCGGAGCCCCAAAAAGGGGGTTTCCCCGTGAGTAGGGGAGGCGCTCTTGGTGCTCTGCCGAACCCCATGTTCCCAGGCTCCTCTGCCTGGGATTTCTAGCGGGTCCCCACCTTTGTCGCGGCGGGAAGACCCAGTTTCCACGGAGCCCGTTCCTCCGATCGGAGGAACTCTGCCATTCGCCGATGGCGCTAACCCGGAAGTCTCCCTACAAAGGTACATTTAAGGCTCACACAGTTTTATGGAGGATTGTAAAGCAAATGAAAGATAACTGTTTGTTACATTCTCCTATTTGTAAGCCCGTTATCTGCCATATTCAAAAATACTAGTATAAGCAAATCAACTTTCCCACCTCCCTTTGCTTCCTGCTGCAGAGTCTTCTTTGTGCTTGTCTTTGAAAGGGTTGGCATACTCCCTGCCACTGAAAATGTACCTCATGTTGTGCATCATGGTTTTTTCTGTGTCCATTTTCTCTGAATTGACATGGTTGTTTGTGAGAGCCAAACTGACCTCTAATGCAGTGTTTCCCAACCTTGTGCCTCCAGCTGTTTTTGGACTACAATTCCCATCATCCCTTGCCACTGCTCTTGCTAGTCAGGGATGATGGGAGTTGTAGTTCAAAAACAGCTGGAGGCACAAGGTTGGGAAAC
Organism: Podarcis erhardii; assembly: GCF_964252035.2. Taxonomy (NCBI): domain Eukaryota; kingdom Metazoa; phylum Chordata; class Lepidosauria; order Squamata; family Lacertidae; genus Podarcis; species Podarcis erhardii. The sequence continues at coordinate 6,446,392 of NC_138503.1, read as the reverse complement.
ACTGCTCTAATGGGTCTATGCAGGCAGCAATTTGGGATCTCTGTATTGGTAGGTTTTTGGATAAAAAATGCCAGCACAAAGTAGTGTCCAACTAGTCATTATTTATTTTCTATTTCAAACAAGTATTCTTTGGATTAGATTTAAACCAGAGTTAATTTTATCTACTTTATGCATCCTGTCCTGTTATATAATCCTGGTGTGATTAGCAATCTCATTCAGAGATTGTGGCTCACTCTGGTTCATGATAAAAAGGAAATGCATTTTTATTTATTTAAAATATTGCTTAACCACCCTTCATCAAAATGTTATAGGGTGATGTACAAAAGTGCAAATAAAATTAATTCACGCAACATATAAATATTGGACACCGACAAATATTACAAAATACAACAGTGGCACAATCTTATGGTCCCTGGAGGATGTGCCAAGATTCAAAATAGGATTGGATCTAGTCACCAAGGTGCGCTTTGGCCCACCCAGCATCAGTCAGCAGGGCCAAAAAGGGGGCATATTGGGTGTTCCACAAAGCAGCTTGGACCCAAAGACTCCTGGTCCCATGAAACCACCTGGAATACAGTGTATTTCTCCACCGTTGCTTCTGCTCTAACATATCAAGCCCAGCCACACATGAAGGCAGTTCATCCACCTTCATCCCCCACCCTCCCAGAAATGCACACTCAAAGTATTGAAATCTGATATGGTCCAGCAGATTTTCATCTTAACTGAGCCTGGCTTTGTGCAAGCCATTATGCTTATTTGAGGGCCAAACTATACATTATGTCAGTGGTTTTCAACCTTTTTGAGTCCACGGCTCCCTTGACCAATTCCATTCTTTCTGTGGCACCCCCTTTTGAGCTCAGGAGCGCAGTTATGCCACCCCTTGCCAGAAGAGCTGGCAGCCTCTCCCCCTTTCTCAAACACCCTCCCTTGTGCAGTGTTCCCTCAGCCTCCCTCAGCCTCTTCTCTCTCCTCTCCTTGGGAGTCCTCCAAGCAGCTGCTGCTGCCATCCCTTGTCTCTGAGCTGCCCTCCCTGCCCCAAAGAGAGGTGTCTCCTCACACTGCCCCACAGGGGCCTGGGACTTGTCTGTCTATTCCCAACAGCAAGGACTGGTGGACTGGCTGGCTGGACTCTCTCGCCCACTTGCTTGCTTACTTCAGCTCCTGGCAACCAGCACCCCTGTTCAGCCCCAGAGGCAGCATTTGCCCTGCAAGCTTGTAGCCAGGGCTTCAACAAACAGCTGTGGAAGCCTTGGGGAGGTAGAGATGTGAGTGGGTATCAGAGGAGGGAGGGAGGGAGGGACAGAGGACAGTGTTGCTCACAGCACCCCTGACCATCATTCAAGGCACCCCAGGGTGCCAAGGCACACTGGTTGAAAACCACTGCATTATGTTAATTGTATAGATTCAGTTAATACATAGTTGTTGCGGTTTATTTATTTTAAAAATATTTATATGCTGCTGTATCATAAAAAAATATATCACAGTGATTTACAAGCCCATGGCCAATGGTATCAAAAGCCATTGAAAGATCAAGTAGAAGTAAATAGTATATAGCAGCCCCAGAGAAGCCACAGTCCCAACAAAAAAATGACTTAATGACTTTCTGAAGCTGCTATTTTTATTTCAGCAGAACCTTCCCCAACCTCCATGGTCATGCTATTTAAATAACAAAAGCCACACTGATAAAGCACTGATAACATTCATGCAGTTAATGTCATGCCTAGTTTTGCCCTGAGCCTTACAGTATCTGCAAAATGAGAATGTTAATACTCTACCTCTCAGGATGGTTTGAGGAAATGAAGTCAGCTATACCACACTTTGCATAAAAAAATGGCATCAGATGCTGATGTGAGTTCTTTATGTACCTGCAACTCTACAACCTCTCCCTTTCCCTCTCCCTCTCTCCTTCTCTCTCATTATTTGGTAGCACAGGAGGAGTTTGCCTTTAAAATGAAAGAATCATCAACTGCATGGAATGTGGCTACACAACCATCATGACCAGTTGCCACTGATAGCCCGAAAACCCTCCATTAATTTGTCTAATCCCCCTTTAAATCATTTAACTTTGTGGTCATTCGGAGAAGTGAATTTGCTGTGTGAAGAAGTGCTTCCTTTTTTCTGCCCTGAATCTTCCAACTGTCAGCTTCACTGGATGGTCCTGAGTTAAAACTCAGGTATTATTAGAGTATTATGAGCTCAGTATTATGAGAGAGGGTATTTTTTTTCTTTGTTCACATTCTTCACACTGTGCATAATCTTATGCACATCTATCATGCCCCACTTTATTCCCACTTTTTTTCTAAACTAATGCCCAAGTTTTGTAACCCTTGACATTTGTGGTTACCCTTTTCTTCACTTTTGTGCTCCAAGTTTCATTTCCTTGCATTTTTGTTTACCTCTTAACGATATTAGGTGATTTATAATTTTCATCAGCTTTGTCTTTATGTTGAGCAGTTGTGTATAATTAATGCTTGTACAGGGCTGTAAATATGTAAGTAGAATCAAACAAATAACAAACCTGAAAAACTAGTTTATAAATTAGTTCCTATGTAAAATCTCTTGGGGTTTCTGCCAGGTGTTGCTGTCAGTTACATTCTAAAATGAAGAAAGCCAAGTAGCATAGAGGAGGAAGGGAGTGAATTAAGCTGCATGCACTATGCCAGGGGTCAGCAAACTTTTTCAGCAGGGCGCCAGTCCACTGTCCCTCAGACCTTGTGGGGGGCTGGACTATATTTTGAAAAAATAAATAAAAATGAACAGATTGCCCCACAAATAACCCAGAGATGAATTTTAAATAAAAGCACACATTCTACTCATGTAAAAACACGCTGATTCCCAGACCGTCCACGGGCCGGATTGAGAAGGCGATTGGACTGGATCCAGCCCCTACCCATGCACTATGCCAAGACTAGAAAAAATAATTGTATGTTTGAATGTGTGATATTTAACAGGGATAGAAATCTTTTAGCTCACTGTAGGAAATGTTGTTGTAACCTGCCATTTGTGAATAATAAGGAATTAATGGATGGATGAAGAAACAGATGATGATGAAACAGATCTGAAAGACCTTAAAAAGAGATATTCAGAGTATGAATTTGGTCTATGTTCCTTGAAGAAATGTCATTTATGGCCCAATCTTCAAGAAGTTCCATTTCAGGGAAAGACCAGCCCCCATAGTGAAGGTGCTGTTTATCATACTTACTTTCCTACACCATCCCAGTAAGGTTTGGATATGAGAGATTACATGCAGAGATCCAATAACGTTGTTACTTGCAGTGCCAGTACTAACTCTTTGTCTCTCCCTGCCAACCTCTTGGAAGGCTGGAAAGTAATGACATAATACATCTCATCTGGGTGACCTCCCTAGTTCAGACATTACTGAAACAGTATAGGTAGGAACTACAGAGAAGTAGCAACTGCTCTGTTAAGAACAACCTCTAAGCGTGAGAAATGCTGTTTCCCCTCTTCTGCGGCCAAACATTTTATTTTCATGGTATAATTTGTGGTAAATGTTTTGCGTTGCCTGCACATACAGCATCTGGGAATTAATGGAGCCACTGCCAAGCTACACAAATATGATTCTCTTGTTCATACACTTTACATTAACTCTACAGAAATTCATATAGAAACAGCTGTCTAAAATATGAGCATCCTGATTAGTAGTTAGTTGGAAGCCCAGCTGTATTCATATTTTCCTTGGAAGGATCAGGAAGATGAGTGGAGGTTTAGAATAGGATAGCAAAGTGATAGTCTCTTTCAGGATTTGGTGTTGGTGACCCTGCCAGACCACTCCTGTACTTAGTTCTCTTAGAGAGCTCAAAAATATACTTCTAATAGAAAAAGACAGCATTGTTCTCTTGATATTCCTTGGGAAATGTGTTAATCTAGATTTACCCAAGCCCATGCAAAATAAATGGGAGTAAAACAAACCATTAAGTAAAAAGCTAATTTGACCAAGCAACAAAAGTACATTTTTAGTTTGAGAAATCATGTGCTACAAAATAGCATAGAAAGGAGAAGAGCAAAAAAAGTCACTGTTTTGCTGATTACACAGAACCACATTTAACACCCTCATTAGTAAGCCATCTATTCTCTCTCAGCATAGGAAGAGGGTTATTGTCAAAGCAGTGCTGATTGATAGATGGGAAGGAGTGGGGTTTTTGTTTTGTTTTTTAAAAAAGGAAATATATCCCTTGGTTAAGGAGCTGTTTGCAGAATACAGATTTAGAGTGACATTCCCCTAACCAACTGAATTGAACTGTCTCTAGGTCATGGCACATGAGCTGTTCTCCACATTTAGTCTCAGATTCATTGGAAGATGATAAATGGTGACTACCTGAAACAAAACGATGGAGAGAAATAACATGGATGCACCACAACCAAGGAATATTCTCTGATCCGCTCTGTAAAGTTACCCTATATACCCAGGCCAAACTGAATCTTGATTCCTGTAGTTACTTCGAAAACTCCAGTGTGGTATGATGACAATGTTTGGTTAGCAGGCACTTGAAAACCCAGCTGTAGAAGAAGCAATTCTTAAATGCCCTGTTCATACAAACTCAAGCTTTTGCAAGCTGTGCGATGTTGCATATTTTTCCATCCCACAAAAGTTACTTGAACACTGAATTAAACAACTAAAAAAAGAAGACAATGAACCAAAGAGGTCATGGGCTCAACTTTTTGGTGGATCTGAGAAATGTGTGCCATAAACTACAAAGTTACATTGTGGTAGGGATGTCAGTTCTGAGCACCTGTAATGCAGGAACAAAAGCAAATTTCAGAACTATACCAGCTGCTAATTCCAATCCAACGCTTGTGCAATATATTCCCAAAACCAATTACTTAGGTACTTATAGTAAAGCACTAACTTGTTGTATAATTGACTGGAATTATAGTATCTGTAAAAACAAACTCAGCAAAATGACAATTTTACTGGAAGTTTATATAGAGTAAATAATAATATTAGTAATGAACTGGAATTTTCAAAGGGCATAAGAGGGAGTTAAACTCTAATCATAAATCTCAGTGGGAAAGTTTGGGCAATGAGAATTTTGTGAATCCTTTGGGGAAACTCCATTCCTGTTTGGTTAGGTTAGAATCTAGACAGTTTTTGAGTAGGCACAAACAGAAACATTCAGACTCCAAGGCTCCACTATTTAAAAGCCTACTTTTGAGTCAGTCTTATTTTACTGGATTTAATAAACAATGGAATGTATTTAGGTTGAAATCTGATCTTTCTTGCATATAATTTGTCCATTCTGTAACTGCACTTTCTGTCTCTTGCATACAATCATGTTTCTGGTGTCTTTTATATCTAACATCATATTCACTTAAAAAGCAAATGAACAGTGTGGAGGAGGGCCTTGGCTTAGCGATAGGTTCAATTCCTGACATCTTCATTTAAAATTATCTCTGTATAAAATCCTGGGTTTCTTTCTGCCTAAGACCCTGGAAAGCCTCTATAAGTATAAGGCAGCTTCATCTATGCTCCTCTTCTATGAAATCCAATATTGTTTGTCTCTGTTACACTGCATAGTGTATGATGACAATGATATTGCTTTATAATTCCTGGAATAACCAGAAGGAGGAAATGTCTATAGGAAATGCCTATGGAAAACATCCTGAAGAACAGGGACTTCTGGCCTTAAAGGGAAAGGAGGATTAGAGATTGTCCAAGAGAGGTATTGAAATAACAGGAGATGATGGGAATGAATGATAAGGAAGTATTGTCATGAAAATTGATGTGTTTCGAGGGGAGGACATAGAAGTGAAATCATTTTCATTTTTTTTATTAGCTTTTGTTTCTTCTTACAAGTTACATGGACATAATTTCACACATCACTCTGCTCACTTCTAATGGCAGCAACCCCATTTTTCTGTTAATCCTGAACATTGGCCCTGTTTCATATTATACTGTGAAATGTGCTTGATGGTACCATATGCTCAATTGAATCACTGAAGGCACATAGTCGATGCTGGTGATGAGTGGCTTGAGATCTCTGGAGCCCAGTTATGCCAAGTGCCCAATAGCACTCTCTCCTTCCATTGCTGGTGTTTATTCTTGTTGATAGAACTTAAATGCAGCATTATATTTTCATGTGTTAGGAATATGGGTTGGTTGTTTCACTTTAATAGATCTTGCAAAGTATCAAGCTCCTTTAAATGTTTTAAGTATTAATCTGGTTTTTAAAATGCTTTATCAAAACAATGCAAAGATGAGCCAATAACCTTATCAGCCAGTGCACTTTTATTTTATGCAGTGTTAACTGCATAAAAATACTATTATGTAGCAGCAACATTTTGTGTTACAAGTTTTATTTTAATAAATGTTTTATAATACTTTTAAACTGCTTCCATTTTCTTTCTTTTTAAAACCCTGGCTATGTGTCATTTTTGGGAAGGCAAAGTGTGTTTCTGTGAGGCTGAGAAGCAATCCTTCATAGCTGACTTTGGTGCTATGTTGCCATCTCTTTGAACGCATCCCCTGGTCGAGTGACAGGTTCTGGTGCACCATGCTTTAGACAATTACTATTCCACTAGTTGTTATCACGCTGTAAAAGGGATTCCCAATCACAGAAGGTGAGGTCCTTCCAACATGGCCCAAGACGGCATCTGCTCACCCAATGGGCCCTCTCCTTTCTCTCCTCCCCCTGCATCCCCAAAATCTGCTCTGGAGAACTAGGGGACCACACAGAGCAAATTTGGGGGGCATCTGGAGGCTGTAGAGGGGAGAATAGAAACTGGATGTCCACCATTGCACAAGTGGTGGACTGTTAGCAAAGTCACTTAAATAATATTGGCAAAGTCAAGAAAGAAAAGAATTCCTGATGAATTTGAAGAAATAAACAGAAAGGTTTTGACTTCTTAGGTCAGGCTTGGTACATAACAGGGAGAACGTCAACCAAACATATAGAGAAAAACTCCCTTAGAACTACACAGCCAATTAGGGCATCATGCCACACTGCCTGGTTGCTAAGTAACACCTCCCCCATCACCCTCTTGGCTAGCTGATTTTAACACTAACAGAATATAACCCTTTTGTTGCACACGGCATGATTTTTCCTCTTGCACTAACATCACTGGATGTTTCCCATTATGTTTATTTGCAATTCTTCCATGATTCTATGAATTGTATTACTGTTCTTCAATCTGTAGCCATGAGATTTTACACTGGTTCCATTGGGTATGATCGTCCCAAATATTTAAGGGTCCCTCCAGGTTTTGTTTCGGGCATTGTATAATGCAACATGTCAATGATCCCATTATAGAGTATCAGTGGTGCATCATTCTGCTTTATTATTCGTTCTGTGATGTTTCCCCAATGTTATTACATTATTGCTGTCTGGAAGGGCGCTTTTGACAACAAAAGCAGGTCAAAAATTAAATCTGAATTTTGTGGTATAAAAAGTTACAGAATTTCGGCAGGAAGCTATGAGACATTCACCAAATTGAAACAAAGCAGCCTGTCCACTCTGAAACTTTGTGTGCACAAAGAGTATATTGAAAGTGGGATCACATATAACTGTCCCAATGCCATCATGAGCACAAATAATTGTGAATTCACAATAAAAATGATATCTTGCAGTGGGGCTAGGTAAATCCTTGACTCTCCAAATAAAATCAGGGGGACTTCTAAAAGGGCTCAACTTTTGCTGGATCACGTATTTCAGTGGCTGCTTGTATGTTGCTTTAAACTGCTGTTTGAGAAGAAATGGGTAAATAGCACACATTATATACATAATGCTTCAGCAGTTGATCTTCTGTAAGTGCATTTCAGTGGTAGTTGATAAACGCATATGAGTGGTAGTTCCCTTTAGGGTCTAGAAGCTACAATGCTGATAGAAAATTTTGCTTGAAAAATACTCTCATTTTATCAATGTCCTTCTTCTTACGTTTCTTCTTTTCTCATTTGGCTCAAACTTTTTGTTATATATACATCTGTAAACAGTGAACTTGTTAAACATCTATTTTAAAAGTATTAACTTGAATAAAAGATCAGTTACACAACCATAGCATTCTAAACACATTTTATGCATGTGGGTGTAAGTGTAGTGATAGTTTTAGATGGGAATTTGATTTATTTTGAATAAGAAACCAAAATTTCTCAAGAGCTAATTATAATAAACAATCCCTTTGCTGCAGTTTATCTTATTTATTTAAAAAATATTTAATAAGCAAAGGTGAGTGCCATTCAGAAATCTTTTTAATTAGGTGTACATTTTATAGAAAATTCCTGTTTATATTGCTGTGATTTTATTTTACCATTCTCTTACAGTGACGTAGTAAAAGCTATTTATTATGATTTTCTTTGGCTCACAGTCCCTGTTGTTGAATTTATTTGCCCAAACAGGGAAGTTTATAGGTGCACTTGTCTTTGTTACCTCACATTCAATACGAGTGGCAGATGGTACATAAAGCACATAGTCTGCTAATGTGCCATTATTATTATTATTATTATTATTAATAATAATAATAATAATAATAATAATTTCCTGCCTTTTCCCCAGTCTGGGATGCTAGGTGGTTTACACAGATAAACTAGAAAAAGCTAAAAACATAGAAAATACTATCACTAAAGGTTAAAAATTTAGGATAATCATTACAGGATAAAAAAGGTGTGCAATGTGCTTATACCTGTCATTTGTGCTCATAGGGTGTCTAACCAGTCCTCCTGTTCTTAATTCTGCATCTTCTGTTGGCAATTTAAGGCATTTGCTGTAAAAATCCCAGAACAAGTCCTGCTGGATCAGACCCAGTACCAATCTACTCCCAACCATCCTGTCCTCACAGTGGCCAACCCGATGCCTCTAGGAAGCAAACAAGCAAGACGTGGGTCCAGCAGCCATCATGACTAGTAGCCACTGACATCACTTCTACCCTCCATGAATTTATCTAATCCTCTTTTAAGGCCATCCAAGTTTGTGGTCATCATTACATCTTGTGATAATTAATTCCATTGTTTAAACATACTTCAACAGCTGAACCCTGGATTTGCTTCTTGGCTTTGGACTGGCCAATGTTTCTGAAATATAAAGAAAATACTAAATAGGCCTCTCAGATATAAAGGAAGTATTCCACCCCACCCCCCAGTTCCAAATAGTTGCCTGCAGTGGTCTCCTGCAGTTAGATAGGTGGTGACCAGGGACTGGGTCTTTTTAGTGTTGGCACCCTTCTTTGGAACACCCCCTTGGTCCACAATCCTATTGCCTCCTCTTAGCTCTAGCTGTCTGGTAAATACAATTTTATTCACCCAGACTTGCTAAGCATTTGCTGCTATTGGAATACTACAATTTTCGAATCAGGTCAGTTTAAAGGTAAAGGACCCCTAACCATTAGGTCCAGTCGCAAACGACTCTGGGGTTGCGGTGCTCATCTCGCTTTATTGGCCGAGGGAGCCAGCATACAGCTTCCGGGTCATGTGGCCAGCATGACTAAGCCGCTTCTGGCAAACCAGAGCAGTGCACGGAAACGCTGTTTACATTCCCGCTGGAGCGGTACCTGATTATCTACTTGCACTTTGACATGCTTTCGAACTGCTAGGTTGGCAGGAACTGGGACCGAGCAACAGGAGCTCACCCCGTCACAGGGATTCAAACTGCCGACCTTCTGATCAGCAAGTCCTAGGCTCTGTGGTTTAACCCACAGCTCCACCCGCGTCAGTTTATCTTCAGCTAATTTAGAGTTTTAATATTTTGGCATTTAGTGTGGATTCTTTTTAAAGTTCTGTTGATTTTCATCCTATTATTTGTTTGTTTTTATTTGCTTGTTTGCTTAGGTATATAAATAGTTGTTTGTGATTGTAGGTAAACAAATATAGTGATGACTGTAATGTTGTGGGAGCAAATAAGGAAATGTACTTAGCTGCCCTGAATGCCTTTAATCTAAATGAAATAAGATAATTACTGCCTAGTCATCCATGGTATGGTTTTCCGGACCCATCCTGGTATGCTGTGTCCCAGCCCTAACAGGTATTGACAAGAGGCACTATCTTGTTTGGTTGCCTTCTTCCATGTGCAGACGCATTTCCTGCCATGCTGCCTGCCTCTCCTGTCTTCATACACTGATGTAATTCTCCAGGGACTTAAACACACACACACACACACACACACACACACACACACACAGCCTTCCTCCTTTGTCTAATTCCCTAGAATGTCATTTTCCTGGACATTTTCACATATGTTAGTAGGGAGTGCCAGACAGAGCCTTGAGGTGGAAACCACCAAGACGTGAGCTCAGTTGAAATGCACGGGAGCAGAGCAGTGCCGTTGTGCAACTCCTGCTCATTTCAATGGTTGTGTGGGGTTTTTATTCAATTATGTCCTGACGTCCCTTAAAAATTCACGGTGTAATCATTGTTAGTGAGTCGTGAGGGTGCCATTTGGTTTCTCTGCTGATGCAGGCACTAAAATAACTTGGGGTGTCCCTGTTGCCCACCATCATGCCCGTTGCCTCTGCATCATCTTAGTAGCCTTTAGTTCCCTCTCTGCTGCTAGGTCTCTCCTTCTCTGCATCCAATGACTTTTTGCCTGGCAGAGAAGTCAAAGAAAATATCTGCAGTGGCAGAGCAGCACAAATGAAAGGGAAGACTTAGGAGCCATGGAGTAGTCTCACATTGTGCAGTAGCAACACATGCATGGGTTTTTTTGGGGAGGGGCAGACTTTTGTTAGGGGGCAGAACCTCAGATTTGTATTTATTCCTATTGATTGGGGCAGCTGTCCACCCTGCCCCCCTTGGCACATGGTTAATTTGTGCAGATATGGGGTATAATCTGTCATCAGCACAACATGGGTATAACAAGTTGATTTCTTGGGGTGAGAGGGGGTGTGCTTGTGCATGAGATATAAGCATGTTTGTATTTGCCCCCTTACTGCAAGGAGATCAAGACAGCATATATGGGGCTACCACACATATATACAACAACTCTGTAGGTGTGAGAGAGTTCAGTTTTATTATTAGGATTTATCTCATGATAGTTTTGATTTTTATACCTCACTGAATATTGTAATGACAGAAGGTTGGAATAAAAATATTTAAAATAAAAAGTAACATTAGTGCTCTGAACCCTGAAACTTATTCCCCGTTGCCATTTGTTACATTTTTATGTGTTCGACAATCACAATTTGACCTGCTTGCATCCTGTAAAAACATTCAGGCTTAGGTATAAAGTTTGAAATGAGTAATTTGATGTTCCAATGAATGAAGTATGTCATGGGTCTTGTTTTTGCTGCTGCGCAACAGACTGATACACAGCTATCCCTCTGGAAATCATTCCTATGGATATGTACAATCTAATTTCGGGTAGGGAACTTACTTACAGAGCTTCTCCCTCCTATCTGCATTTACATTGTTTCTTTCTTTTCTTCATAGATTGAGCTGCAAAAGCGAAAGATGAAGCAAAAGGAACTGTTTATATTACAGCTTTTAGAAAAAATATCATTCCTTGAAGGAGAGGTAAGGATTATATTTGGCTAATTACTGGAAGTTATTGTTGTTAACTGATACTTAGCCGATTATCTTTCCCAGTGTAAAAATGCCTCAAAACTGCTAGTTCCGTTAGCCCAGTACAAATATAAATACGAATTTAATAATATAAAAGTTTAACAATGTAGAACATTTATATACTCTCAATCTGGAAAATTCAAAAACAAATATGAAACACTTCTGATCAAGGCAGCATAATAATAAGAATCAAGTGTCAACAGCATAGAAGAAAAAAGAGGGGGGAACCACAGAAAATCTATAAACAGAAAACAATAAACTTAATTGAGTATACTCGTCAGCTGTATTTGAGTGGCAGTCTAGAGATTTGAGTGAGTCAGGAGCAGGGATGATAATGAACTAAGTGCTGCCTGTATTAGGTAATGCAGACCAGGATCTATTTGTGTGAATGTGAATGTGAGGGGAAGGGCAGAGGAAATGGAAATCCAATACTTTTTCCTTTTATAGGATCACTGTAGCCCAGTGGTGTGCAGTCAATGGACTGTTAGGGGACTAGACTAGTCCCCTAAATGTTCTGATTAAATTAAAGTATTAAAGCCTGGTGCCTCCTTCCCAAAGCCCAGGAAGCTTCTGCCCAGCTTAGGGAGGGAGGTGTGATGCTCACCTGAACGACATTGCCCCATCACACTCGCAAGCTGGCGCCTCTGGCCCTAACTGTTCTCCTACAAAAATGTTGCCACACGCCACTCTTGTAGCCATGTAGAGCTATATGTTATAAGGGGGATTGATTATTGTCTGGAAGACTTGCATACATAATAAATTAAGCCAAACTGTTGTGAAGTTATCCTTTTGTTTCTGCTCCTTCAACAACCATAATTTATTAGTTTTTCCCACTAGGCCAATATCCCATACACTTTTGTACGAATGATCTATGTTTACCCTGAAATATTTTTCCAATGTCTAGCTAAAATATTCCTAGACATTATATTACAACTAATTTTGTTAGATTTCAATTAAGGTGTGTGCTGCTTCCTATTTTTTGATTAATTTGTAGGTTGGTTTTGTGGTTTGTATTAGATAGCAAGTCTACTTAGGCAGCACCTATCTTCCTACATGTTCTGTGAAACACCTATTTTTCAGGCACTCAACAAATAAAAAAATATATATTTATATTTTGTACAGATGAGCAGTAAGATGTAAAGAGAAGCCTGTGAAAATTAATAGAAACGTCTTTTCACATTTGTGGTTAGATTTGGGAGGGGAAAACACAGGAAGCTGCCGTTTGCAGAGTCAAACCATTCCTCCATCTAGCTCAGTATTGTCTACTACACCAATGGTTCCCAACTGGTTAAGTATTGTGGGCCTCCTGTTTTTCAAAAGCTGATCCATGGACTCCGTGTTTTTGACTATGGTAGTTTGTGTTACATGAATGGTACCATGGACCCCCTGGGTCAGTTACGCGGACTGCCCAGTGGTCCGTGGACCACCAATTGGGAACCATTGGTCTACACTCTACATTGACTAACAGCAGTTCAACAGAATTTCAGAAAGAGGTTTCACCCAGCCGTACCTGGAGATGCTTGGGACTAAACTTGGGGCCTTCTGCACGCAAAGCAGATGCTCTACTGCTGAGCGACAGCTTTTCCAGGAAAACCCTGGAAGCTAGATCAGAGTGTTAGCATCTAGGCTTCTCATTGCTCCCGCTTGCAAAACCTGTCAGGACCCATGGGAGCTGTGACATGAAAAGGAGTGAAGCACTGGAGAAGTCTCCCCTGTCCATAGGACGCTCTTCTCCAAATCACTCAAAAAAGGAGAGGGTAAAAGAAAATCCATATTGAGAGAGGAGAATGTGTGGGAAGGCAGTTATTGGAGGGGAATGTCATATGAACAACAGAGAATTAATGGAAGTACAGGAAGCTTACTATCCATACTGAATGACAGTAAGGATGAGTCCTAAGTCCAACATTCTCCACTCCTCTCCCATGCCAGCTTTCATCTTTTTCCTTTCTCACTTTCTGCACCTCCAGTTTAAGAAATTCCCTATAAGCTTCCTTTTAAATACCTCCTGCTCCCCCACCTCTGTTGTCTTAATGTTCTCCTTCAATGGTAAAAATAAATAAAGCAAGCCTCTCTTAATCTAAAGAGATTAAATGATAGGCTATGCAGTGGCAGTGGCTAAGAGTGTTGACTTAGGACAGGGGAGGAGACTCTGGTTCGAGGCCCTCCCTGGGTGACCTTGGGACTGGTCACCATCTCGTAAGACTAACCGGGTTCAGCAACAGGGGTGGGGGCCTGGAGCAGGATGAGTCATGTACACTATCATGAGCTTCTCTCAAAAATTAAAAAAGATACTAATGAAGAAAATTTCTTCATTGCTTTACAGTATGCATGTGTAACAATTAATCGCAGGGCCTGTTGGGATATTGAACTGAAGAATTGAGTTGTCAATTTTGTATGTTTCAGAATAAAGAACTACAAGACCGTTTGGATTACTTGATGGAGTCACAGTCAAGGACTGATGTAGAAACCAGAGATGTTGGAGTAGGATGCGACCTTTCACTGAGGTATCTGGGCTTGAAATACATTCAGGGGGAATCCTTTTTAGCCCACTTCGTCGAGAGACTGAGACAAGTAAAGCAGCTGCCACCCCTTTGCAAATTCATGGAATTGTGAAGTTTTTTTTGGAGGGGGGACGTGGGCAGGTGGGCATTTCTGTGGGTGAAATGATGCTTCTTCAAGGCCAAATGAGGAACAGTGATTTGTCACGCGGAATAAACTTTTATATGCTTGCTGTGTTTCAGCTTGCCAGAGCAGCCTGAAGTCTTAGCGGCACGCTGAATAAGTCATTTCACTAGAGCAGTTTAATGAAGCACTAATAAGATTACTCAGTTATGATTTTGCCCCTCTGACATTAACAACCAGCTACACTGGTTTCCAGAGCTTCAGCCTAGAGGCTGCAATAATAAGACAAGTTAAGAAATTTCCAGGCCGTGTGACAGCTATTTATGTGATGCTTCCTGGGGACCCTCAAGGTGCCAAAGCATCTATATGTGGTTCATTTGGAAATTTATCATTGACCTTTACTCTGCTTAGCTTTATGGAGCCCTTTATTTTTCCTGTTTAATTTTTATAAGTAAACAAGAATTAATGATTTTTTATGGCTTGAGGAAAGCTCTTAAGGCCCTAAACCAAAAGAATGTGTATGGGGAACGTGGCAGATGTTCCTCAGTTTGTAGCAACTTGGCAAATGCCAGTAAAACAAACAAACCAGGAAGAGGCTTTTTTCACGCTGTTTATGAATAGCTAATTGCCATTCATCAGGCATAGGCTTAATGTATTTTCTGCACAACGAAATAAAGAGACCCAATAATATCCAAATACAACCTACGGTATATTATACTAATAACAAGATTTCAACCATGTGCAAAAGTGTTAAGTAGCAATTAATACCAACAACTATGGATCACTGGTAAAACATCTGTTTAAATAAAGTCTTTTGCAAGTTCTTATACATAAATAATAACTTCTAGTTCCTGGGGGGAAAGTTCTTAATCAGATTCCAGTTTGAATGCTGAAGTCTCTGAATGCATGTGTCTCTGGGGGCTTGCATGTGCTTCACATGTGACCCTTAAACAGACTTGTGAGAGGGGAATGCTTTCTGTGGGTTGACCATGTGCCACCCTGGCACATGGTTCCAGGTTCCAGGAATTCACACCAAGAGCTTGAGTTGAATGCTGAAGTACAAGATATATTAAGGTAGGGTGGGGAAAGGAAGTTCAATTACACACTAAATAATGTGTTCCTTGGGCTCCCCCCCCCTAATAATCTACTGCACTCAAACCCCCAAAGTGGAGAAAGAGATCTCCAGTGGAGAAGAGGAGAGAGAGAGGTTGCTAACTAGAGTGGATTTAAAGGGTTGGGAATCAGAGGAGTTCCTGCAGTTGCAAATGACTAAATGACTAGTGGGTGTGGGTGGGTGTTGATGCTAGGGCCAAGCATCCAGGCCAGAGTTCCCCTGCTTCAGGTTCTCTTACGATTTTTCAGCTCTTGGGACCCACAAGCTCTGATATTGCCATTAATTTGATTTTAATTGATTTTATAATGTAATATTTTTAGAATGTGTGAATATTTGATTGTTTGATTGTTGATTGTTGTTAGCCGCCCTGAGCCCGGCTTCGGCTGGGGAGGGCGGGATATAAATAAAATTTATTATTATTATTATTATTATTATATTCAGTTGCTCTGAGTAAGACTGCAGTGGGAAGCAGAGGAGAATGGTGGGTGTGTACAGAAAGAAGTTCCAAGCATGGGCCAGAATCTGTTCTCTTTTTTTGGAGTCTGGTTTCAAAGGAATGGCTGGAAGAGAAGGGGAGAAAGGAGACAAAGGCTGAGCTTTCCCTACCCTTATTAGTTAAAAATTCATTTGAAGCTTTGCTTGAGATTGCTATTGTGCCTCAGGTGTGGTGTTTTTATGCTGGTTCCTCAGGAAGTATGATACAAGTATTGTCTTATTTGCCCAGGTACTTAATAACCCACATATGAACCAAAGGTTATTGTTTACCTTGATTTGCATGATAGGTAGATCTTCTACCTACACTTCGGGAGGGGGGTGATTGGAGTCATCTTTTGTGGGGCTCACTAGGTCAGCCTTTTGTAAGCCAGTTATTGTCAATTCCTGTGGGTGTTGCAATGTAAAAAAAATTTGAGAGTCAAATTACCTGCCCCTGGGATTTAGGGACCAGAGCTATTCCCAGCATGCATCACTGTTCTCTCCACTTTTCCAGTTCAGTGTCTGGAGACTAAAGGTGGACTGCAGTGGGCTGCCATGTTACAACAAGTTACATGTTAGATGCAGTTCTTCCAACATGCTGTGTCTTTTTTAAAAAATAAAGAACTAGCAGCCTCATAACCAGTGTTGCTTGGGAATTCCAAGAAACCAAAAACCAGTGCAGTTTTGAAAGGTTCACTCCAACATTTTGATTCAAAATGGCATCTAAATGTATCCAAACATAGATCAAGACTTGCTTCTTGGTCTCAGGAACCATCATGCAAAATTTGGTTTTGATATTTTAAGGTCTCCAAATATTGAACAGACTCTATAACGAACCATCGAACAATTTTCTAAAACATGTAGAAGATTTGTTTCTGGTTACCAGCTGTGCTGCATGAAGGACTTTCCTCACTCTACTGGCTCAAGGAAAGAGTTATATTTGTTATGGATTCCTTTTCATTGGTTTTGATCAGCCAAACAGTATTGGTTGATTTCTTGAGTGTCTAACATTTTGTGCTGTTGGTTTTCATTCCTAGCACTGAGAACAGCGGCACATCTTCCGAGACATCAAAGCCTGCCAGGACATACACTCCATTCAAGAGAGTCTTGGAGTATTCGTCAAAGCGCAGCACAACTGCCATCATTCCAGGCCCAGGAACTCCTCACACATGTTCCAGCGTCTTGAAACTCTGCAGCATGAAGGACTGATGAGGCAGAGAAGCCTTTCAGACACTTTGTTCATGAAGCTGCCCTGTATTTATTTGCAAGGGAACCAAAGGTGAGCAAAACCTCTGCCCCTGTTCCTTTTTTAGAGGAAGGAGTATGCAAAGTCACCTGCCACATTTTGAGCACACCTGAAGGAGAGGCTGCTGGACAGCAATCCTAACTGCACATGGAAACTCATTTCTCGTTTGAACTTCAATCTAATTCCACTTCACAGAAGTGCCATTTTCTTTACTTGAAAAGGGCATTAATTTCAATGTTACTCTTTTCCTTTTTGGAAAAGTGGTAGTTACAGCCAAAGATATATTGGCAGTTTGCTTGGGGAGGAAGTCTCTGCTTTTTGTAGCTCTTTAAGATGCTGATTCTGAAAACACTGAATGGGACCATGGTGCTCCTGAAGAGGGAGGCAGGGACCACCACCAAGGAAGCGTGCCAGTGCTGCTCTTGTGAGCTTTGTGGAAAGGAATGAAATTCGTTGGGTTTCTGCAACAAGGCACGTAGCTTTCTAATCTGTTAACTACCAAGTTTATTTCTACAATCAGTAACCTCCAGGTCTCTGAGATTCACAGTTTTTTTTCAAAGGGACTTTTTCAGTCTTTCATACCCACCTCTCATCTGTCTCCAGGAAATATAGCATTGGTTCTTCGTGTATTTTAATACCTGGAAATACTTACATGTCTATTTATAACCTTCCTGTTTAACAAAGCCTATTATTTTGTATATTGAAAATCCCTGAAATATGGTTTTAAATCCTTTGTACTGAGGCTTAAGCCACATTTGACTAACTCACTGTATATGCATTTTTATAATGTGCTATGTTGTATTTTAATGTCATTTAACATAAGTGCTGGAGGGGCTAGCTATTCCTCAAGGAATACACAATGTGTAAGAGTTAACAGGGAAAATGTTGATTTAAAATGATTGGCATCACGCTTTTAAAGACTCTGGCCCATTGTCACTGTGTTTCACATTTAACAGAGCTCTTGTTATTTTCATGTATGTGCACTACTTAATTAGTAAATAAAAAAGAACACTGTATAGGAAGTCTGAGGCCATATGAGTCACTTGGATAACTCTGCAACAAGAGAGCTAATTGCTTAGGATACCATCCAGCCACCTCAGTTCCTTCCCACTTGGCTCTAGTGTGCCTGTTTGAATAAATACTTTTTGGAAATTGTACCAAAGGCAACATATTCTACATTTACAAATGGAGGGAAAACCTAAATATATATTCCCTGTGATGTTATATATTCCATTTATATTGTTATGAAATTGTTACTGTGGGTGGGACTATCATGCCTTTGCCCTTGGCTTCCCAAGGCAATACCTGGTCAGAGTCTGGGATCTGACGGAGTAATGTTAATGGTTTCCAGCGTGAGTGAATGCCTAGGAAGTAGTTTGAGATTGTTCTGGAAAGTTCTGAATGGAGAGAGAGACATCAGAGATTGAGGAAGAAGAGTGGCACTCCTGTTGCTGTCATGGGGAGGAGGCGGAAGTCTCTGAGGGAAGCAAACTGCAGTTTGCAACAGAAGGAGAGAGAGCAGCGCTGAGGGAGCTGAAACGTTGAAAGCACCTGGGTGTGCCTCTTTCTGGAGATTTGATTTATTGCCATTTGTAAATAAATCTGATAATACAACATGCCGCAAGTCTCTAGTGTTCCCTTCTCTGAAAAAATGCAAGCACTTGGAAAGCACCTGCACACTGGGAAATCTTCATCACTTGGGGAAGCGAGGACCATGTGACAATATGTACTGTAGGTACATATAGCAGCAAAGTGGATTGGGTTCAAAATGGCAAGAAATATGGGGCTTGAGGGCCCAGACTCTTTTAGTGCTTTGCCTTTTCTTCATATACTTTGGACAAAAAATCTTGAGTCATGTGTGGGGCAGTCCTACAAACGTAAACAGAGTCTTACTGCTGGAATCAGACTAAAGGGTCTTCTGGTCCAACATCCTGTAAACAGCACTCTCCTAGGCATGTTTACTCAGAAGTAAGTCCCAGTATGTTTGTTTAAAGCATTTCCACCCACTCTTCTGCCCAACCAAGCTCCCAGAGCAGCTCACAATCTAAAAAGACATGACACAAAAGAAAAAAGAAACAGGAGGGAGGAGGGGGGGAAAGCAAATTCATACACTAATTCTGCAGGTCATGGAACTAGATCTACTACTCCAGATTCCAGGTTCTTTGAACATAATGGAGGAAATCAAACACTGACAAGGACTTGTCATTGAGCCTACTTAGTGGCAATGAAGGCAGCAAAGAAGGAATACTTTACTATCTCCACTGCATCCTCTTCATGCCATCCAGCATAGCTTTTCCAGGTGGTGCAGGACATTTCACAGTCTCTCCAGAAGAAGGTGACAGAAGGTGGTAGCTCGCTGTGACTTGTTTGCAAAGCAGTTTTAAGGATAAAATTGCTTGCATCCATGGGGACCTTGACTCCTTTAGGCACCAAGCAAAAAAACACTCTTCTCCTAGGCCTTTGGCTAATTAAACAACATAGGACCACAGGAGCCAGGGTGGGTATTATTTTTCTTGGTTGCTATGTTGCACATTTTACAATATAAAACTGCCCTGTGATCCTTGGATGAAGGGTGGTATACACATTTAATAAATAACAGTGTACAAGCCCAGGACACCTTAAGAACCCCCTTGCCCTAGGCATCCCAAGTTGATCACTGAGGTCATCTGGGAGAACAGGGTCCCCATGGAACAGAAGCTTGACTTATGTCAATGAGAAGTTGTGCCTTCAAGTGTTCTGGGCCCAACTTTGGAATTCCCTGCTTCTAGAAGTCAGATAGGCACCACCCCTGATGAGTTTCAGGTACCTGGTTAAAACCATATTTCAGGAGGCTGTTGCATCATGAATGCTTCTCTGGCATTTGAAAATTTCCTGATGTTTTCATTTAAATTTCTGAGGTTTAATTTATGTTGCATTGATTATATTTTTATTGCTGTAAGCCGCTTTGAGAGCTAGGTGATGACAAGCAGGGGCATGCACCTTTAAAATAAAGAGATCTAAGCACAATGGAAGGCCTGCTGCTACTCTCAGTAATGGTAGTTGGCAGCTGGAGGTATATCCAGGCAAAGTGGAGAGTGCCTAACTCGGGCACAGGCAAACCCGCCCTCCAGATTTTTGAGACTACAATTCCCATCATCCCTGACCACTGGTCCTGTTAGCTAGGGATGATGGGAGTTGTAGTCCCAAAACATCTGGAGGGCTGAGTTTGCCTATGCCTGGCCTGTTACTTCCTCTCCCTCTGATGACCTTCACAACTCCCATGTAAGTGTAAAATTTGGTTCACCACCTGTGGCTATTCCTAGACTGGGATAGCCTGGCCTCAGTCCATGCTCTAGTAACCTCCCTCTTGGACTACTACAGTGTACTCTACATGAGACTGCCCTTGAACACTGTCCAGAAACTGCAGCTAGAGTAGAACACAGTAGTTGGTGAGGGGGGCAGTCTGATGGGATTATGTGTCACGAGTCCTGAAAGCACTGCCTGTCTTAATGTTTTAAAATCATTTCACTTACTTTAATTGTATTGTTTTTCTGCCTCGTTTGCTGCCCTGGGTTGCTTTGGGAGAAAGGGCAGTGCAGAAACTTAATGAATAGAGTTTGTTGGCCTTGGTTTGGAATATTTTTAAGTTTAATTAACACTAATTAAAAAGGAGCACACTACAGTAATTTTCTTATGATTAACTGAAATAATCTGAGCATATTTCAGCACACCAACCCCACATTTGAGTCTTTATAGTAGGTCCATAAATTAGCAACAAAAAGCAATCCAAATTGGGGAGCAAATAAAACTATGATGAAAAGAAGGAAGTAAATACAGAACAGGTTGTGAGAGTTTCCACAGTCACCATCACTGAGACTGTATAATCCACAAAGGCAGAGAGGGGGAAAATAATTTCAAGTCTTGGCTGAATCTGCTAGCGATGTTTACAGGAATTGTGGGTCTGCTTCCCTACTGGTCTTCAGCTGTTAAGCTGTTCAGGTGTACAGGAATGGTCCCGCTTCTCTAGATGTGACACAAACTCTTTTTGCTAAAAACACATAATCCCACCAGACTGCCCCACTCACCAACTACTGCATTCTACTCTAGCTGGTTTCCGGACAGTATTGAAGGGCAGCCTCATGTAGAGTGTCCTGCAGTTGTCCAAGAGGGAGGTCACTATGCATGGACTGAGGCCGGGCTATCCCAGTCCAGGGAAAGCCATAGGTGTGGTGAGCCATAGGTTCAGCCCTACCAGGAAGATTTCAGAGATTTCAGGGTCTACTGTGAGTAGGACTAGCAATGGATGCAACCCTAAGGGGTGAAGCACTGTATAAATGGCTGAAATAAATAAATGAAATGAAAACAATTCTGTTACCTCCTTGGAATAGATAGAATATTTGGCAAATTAGCTTGCACATTACATATTCAATGGAAGAGGAATAAATGTGAGCGTGCCTAAAAATGATGAACAAACTTGTTAAGAGTTGAAATATGAATGGATATGGAAATTTTCTACAGCACTCTTCCAACTGTGCAAGCCAAGCAGGATATAACGGGCCAAAAGCTACCCCTTAGCAAAGGCAGAACTGAAACTTCCTATTTTGACAGGGGAAACCCCAACGCTATATATGCAAGTCTCCCCTGAAGATGACCTTGGCTCTGTGACTTCACTTTGCTGAAGTTTTATTTCTATTTAAATACTGATATTGTAAGAAGGGCACCTCCCGAAATATACTGGAAAACACCTGCCAAGTCAGATATGAGTGTGGACTTTGAAACGAGGAGGGGAATGTAGTTCACATTCTTGCAGCTGAATGATGACTGCTGCAATTATTTCAATTGTAACTTGGAAGTGTGTGGGCAGAGAATTTCTCTGGCACTATGGAGGTGCTACTGAGGTTGCCTCACATGGCTGATGCTTCCTGTCGCGTGATTTTGAATTAAAGTTATGGTCACACAAATATATGCTTTCTTTTCTCTAAGAATTCTGTGTCTTTCCCCTCACATCAACATCTTGTCCTTAGCTAAATTAAAATAAGTTCAACTTCTGAGTACCTTTAGAGCAATACAAAACAAAGACCACCTGATATAATAGAGCAGGGTTCCCCAAACTTGAGTCTCCAGCTGTTTTTGGACTACAAGACCCATCATCTCTAACCACTGGTCCTGCTAGCTAGGGATGATGGGAGTTGTAGTCCAACAACAGTTAAAGACCCAAGTTTGGGAAACTGCAGCAGAGGACTAGAGTTTGGGTTTTTCCCAGGTAGACTCAACTACCTTCCTCCAAAGTTGAACCACTAGATTCTAAGTGCATTTCAGTTTTGAGATTTGTGTATATGGTTTAAATGGCACTTTACAGAGTAACGTTAGCAAAAGAGATTCCTGCCCAAAAGAGTTCATGATCCAAATTTGGACTGTTGGCTAGGTGTAAGTCAACAGAGAAAAAACATTTCTCCCTTTGAAATGGAGCTGGTGTCTCTAAGTAGCAAGGCCATGCCTATAGGACACCAAAAAGACCTCATCTATGAAACTGCCTTGTCTACTGAGATCACCTGATGAGGCCACTTTACTCACATGTTATCCACTAACTTCTAAGGCAAAGGGGGGATGACCTCAGGCCCATTCCCAGGCCATGCTTCTCACCAGTCCTTCCGCATGCCCCCACCCTTGAGTGCTTTTATCTTGTTGTATTGTGTGCTTTTGTTTGGCTAGATGGAAGATGGGGAGGGGAGTCTATACCTATTGTACAAAGTGTCAACCCCCTCCCATTCATTTTTTGCATCTGGCTCTGCCCATCACCAGAATGCCCCCACCTCTGTTGTCCAAAAGGGAATGTGGCTGTTGGGCTGAAACTGGTTTTGCACTCCCTGTTCTAAAGTGAGGCTGGTGGAGAGACAGTGGGCCTTTTCTGTAGTGGTAAAACTCCTTCCTTCAAGGACTACTAGCCACAGTGGCTATGCTCTGCCTCCATAGTCGGAGACCGTAATGCTTCTGAATCCCAGTTGCTGGAGTCGGCAGGAGGGGAGAGGGCTTGTTTGTTTCCCAAAGGCATCTGGGTGGCCACAGTGAGAACAAGGATGCTGGACTAGATGGGCCCCCTTCCTCCTGATCTAGCCCTGGCGAGGATCACTTGGCGGAGGGTAACACTGGAAAAAAATGTTTTGTTCAGGCAATACTTTGGTTTGACTAGGGTTAATTCTTAAGGAGCTTTTGGCTCTCTTGGTTTTTTTGGGTTCCCCTACCATTCTTCATGACAGGGACATGGGTGGCGCTGTGGGTTAAACCACAGAGCCTAGGGCCTGCCGATCAGAAGGTCCGTGGTTTGAATCCCTGTGATGGGATGAGCTCCCGTTGCTCGGTCCCTGCTCCTGCCAACCTAGGAGTTCGAAAGCACATCAAAGTGCAAGTGCAAGATAAATAGGTACCGCTCCGGTGGGAACGTAAACAGTGTTTCCGTGCACTGCTCTGGTTCACCAGAAGCTGCTTAGTCTTGCTGGCCACATGACCCGGAAGCTGTTCGCTGGCTCCCTTGGCCAATAAAGCGAGATGAGCACCACAATCCCAGAGTCGGTCGCGACTGGACCTAATGGCCAGGGGTCCCTTTACCTTTACCATTCTTCATATTGTTAGGCTTGGTCTTGCAGAATTTATTTTGATACTGTCATGCATTTATGGGTGGTGGGAACCTCAGACACTACCACATTTCAAAAAAGTGGGATAAATAAATACTATATCTGTAGCTGTTTCACAAATCATGTGTCTGTTGCGCAGGAGCTGTGCACATAGAATACTTTTGCCAGGTACTGTACAGTTCCGCAAAGTGAGAATGCCCTATTTTACATTTTGCTTGCTTGCTCAGGTCAGAAGTAAGGTTCACTGAACTCAGAAGGATTCACTTTTGATCAGGTGACTGTAATTTCTTCTCAAGAAGAAACATCCTTTGCAGAACACATTTTACACTTTTGGCTGTGGCCTGCTTTGTTTTTGCTGATCTGAACTTTTTGAAACCCATTCACTTAGAAGAAATATTAGGAAAACACTCCCAGTTTGGTGGCTTTTTCTTAGGAAAAAAGAAAAGAAAGCCCAGACCGGTCCAATCAGTTGGAAAACGGAAACACGATGATGCAGTCACTGTTCAGCCAAATATCTGATAAACAGGATGGGCTGTGGCATGGACCTCATCCCAGAGGGAAGGAAGGAAGGAAGCCTATTTCAGCGGGATCTTGGACGTTTAGGATGGAAGCAGATCCACTAAGTGCTGAGCTTTCTCCAGGAAGGTTCGAAGAAACGGGAGGTGTAAGGCTGGAACATGAGTCTGGCTGGCTTCAGTATTTCTGTGAGAGCTGAGACTTCTTCATCTAAAGCCATCCATGTCCCCTTCTGAATAGAAGGGCTTATAGCTCAGTGGCAGAGCCTCCACTTTGCAGCAGGCAGACGGTCCCAGGTTCAATCCTCAGCATCTCCAGGTATGGTTAGGAGGGAACCCTGCCTGAAACACTGGAGAGCTGCTGCCAGTCAGTGTGACAACAATCTGACTTGGTATAAAGCAGCTTCCTAAATCTAGGACTTGCCGATCAGAAGGTTGGTGGTTCAAATCTCCGTGACGGGTGAGCTCCCGTTGCTCGGTCCCTGCTCCTGCCAACCTAGCAGTTCGAAAGCACCTCAAAGTGCGGGAAGGTAAACGGCGTTTCCGTGCGCTGCTCTGGTTCGCCAGAAGTGGCTTAGTCATGCTGGCCACATGACCCGGAAGCTGTCTGCGGACAAATGCCGGCTCCCTCGGCCCATAGAGCGAGATGAGCGCCGCAACACCAGAGTCGGTCACGACTGGACCTAATGGTCAGGGGTCCCTGTACCTTTAAGTCTTCCCAAGGGGGCAAACCATTGTGCCTTCACTCTAAGGAACAGTATCTTTTCTAAAAAAGCAGCAGTAAGGAGATGCTAGTTCACCTCAAAGGAAATAGTTCTACGTGTACTCTTGAGGCGCTTATAAAACTTAAAACTCTAGCTCCCACTCGGAGAATTTTAGAGTTGGAGGGGATACCAAGGGTCAACCAGTCCACCCCCGCAATGCAGGATTTACAGGTAAATCATCCGTAAAAGATGGCCGTCCAACCTCTGCTTAAAAACTTCCAAAGGAAAGTCCAACACCTCTTGCTGGAATCTGCTTCACTCAAACAGCTCTTACTTTCAGAAAGTTTTTCCATATGTTTAGCCAGAATCCCCTTTCTTGTAACTTGAATCAGTTGGCTGGAGTCCTACCCTCCAGATCAGGAGAAACAAGCTTTCTCCACCCTCCATGTGACAGCCCTTAAGATATTTGAAGGTGGCCAATCATATCTCCTCTCAACAGTTCCTCATAAGGCTTGGTTTGCAGACCTTTGATCATCTTGGTCGCCCTCCTCTGCATAGGTTTGTCAACACCCTTCTTAAATTGTGGTGCCTAGAACTGGACACAGGACTCCAGGTGTATTCTGCAGAATAAAGTGGTACTATTCTTTCCCTTGACGGAGACTCTATACTTCTGTTGATGCAGAGTAGAGTAGCACTAGCTCTTTCTGCTGCTGCATCACACTGTTGATTCATTGGCCATCATTGGGCATTAATTAGTATTGTTAACGATTGGTTTTAATGATACGACTTCTTAGCTCCACATGCGCCCAAAGCGCTTTGCAATTAACTTTATAAATAGAAACGACTTATATATAAGGGAGAAGGAGGCGGAGCCAAGCACCCTAAAAACGTCGGGACGCGTTTGCTGCAGCGCCTCTCTGGCTCCTGCCGAAACGGCTGCCTAGGAAGCGAGCGAAGGCGTAAAGGCGCCACCGAAGTGTTTTGGCCCCGCTGGGGAGCCGTAGGGCGCTTCCGGAAACATGGCGGCGCCCACCGGGGGCCGGAAGCGGCGGAGGTGCCGCTGCTGTGTCCGTCCCCGCCCGCTCTCCTCCTGCCTCCGGGACCATGCGGGCCTTCCCTCCCCGGGCGAGGCATGGCGGCGGCGGCGGCGGCGGCGCCGGAGCAGCTGCGAGGCCGGAGCCTGCCGGAGCTGCGGGAGATGCTGAGTCGGCAGGAGAAGCTGCTGGGGGACCGGTGAGAGGCCGGGGCGGGGAAAGGGGGGCCGGGGCGGGGAAAGGGGGGCCGGGCCGACTCCCCCTCCGCGGCTCAGGCGGGGCTGGGCGAGCAGCTCCCCTTCCCCTGGAGGGCGGCGCTCCCTCCGCTTTTGCCTTTCGGGGGGCGCCCCTTGAACCCCGGGACAATATTAGTAGCAGTAGTAGTATTAACGATATTATTATTATTATTATTATTATTATTATTATTATTATTATTATTATTAAACCGCCCTTCACCCAAAAGCCCAGGGCGGATTACAGCATCAAAACGCAATTATAAGTTATAAGAACAGTTTAAAACAAGTTACAGATAGGTAGCCGTGTTGGTCTGCCATAGTCAAAACAAAAAAAATTCCTTCCAGTAGCACCTTAAAGACCAACTAAGTCAGTTCTTGGTATGAGCTTTCGTGTGCATGCACGTATCTGAAGAAGTGTGCATGCACACGAAAGCTCATACCAAGAACTGACTTAGTTGGTCTTTAAGGTGCTACTGGAAGGAATTTTTTTTAGTTTAAAACAACTTACACAGCCCTTTGTGCTGGTACCGCCGTGAACGTGGTCTTTCAAGCATTTCTGTTATTGTCCTATTTCAGAAATGTATCTTTTGCCTACTTTTCTACGAAAATCAATAGCTGGTATTTACGTGCTGCTTTCCTGCTACTTGGTGCCCCTCAAAGCATCTCACAGTCAATAAATAACACACACACACACACACACACACACACACGTGAGAGAAAGGATAAGACATAAAGCTTTTGGTCTGCTTGGCTCACTGTGTTTTTCACTGAAGAGCAGCAGCTCTCCAGAATTTCAGGTGGAATTCTGGGCCAGCCCTTGTTGGTGATGCTGAGGACTGAATGTGAGGCAGATGCTTTAGGTCCTTCTCAGATATGACAAACTAAATAAAATTGTGCAGCACCAATAGCAAAAGAAACACTAGAGGCTTCTATGGAAATGGTTGTCACATATAAATTGCACACATAAATGCACACTGCCAGTGAGCTGCTGTTTTTTAATTCAACTAAAACTGTTTTATCTAAAAATTAAATGTTGTTGAATGTGATATGAAAATAGAAACACTGCAGGCACACTGATATGCCTATTGTCACCTGTGAAATGTTAGAAGATCTCCCCCTCCAGAAATGAAAGTTCCAAGTAAGGGTGGCCAAATGTCACATAGGGTCATATGTGCCCCTCTACCCTGTTTTATGTGCCAAGGCTGGGGGGGGGGCGTCATTTCCTTATCTCATTAGCAGCATGAGATTGGGCTGTGGCTCAGTGGTAAAAGCATCTGTTTTGCATACAGAACAGTCTCTGGTAGGAAGCTGAGAATGCAGCATGAAATCCTGCTGTGAGTACAGTACCAAGCTAAATAGGTGAATCATCTCATTCAGTATAAGGTAGCTTCCTATGTTCCTATGATGCCAACTTCAAATACTGTACAATATGGCAATCTTGGTAGTTTCAACATTTTTAGTTTTCTTTATTAAATACAAGTAAAATAAACATGCTTAATTAGATTGTTCTCTAGGACATAAAAAGATTTTATTATGCAAACAATTTCACCCCAGAAAATCTTCTGGAAAAAACCATGCTGTTGCATTTGACAACCTCAAACAAATAGAAGAGATAGTAGCAGACTGTTTGCTAATGGGCTTCAGAGGAATTCAAAATGTGAATTAGAACTCATCCTTGAATTCTGTTTACCTTATTGTGTATCTTCATCACATCTATTATAGGAAATTTGTATCCAGGCTTCCGGATAAAGGTAAAAAGATATCCAACTTCGTTGAGAAATTGAAGATTGCCATTGCAGAAGAGGAAGAGCTGCAGAGAACAACTGAGCTTCTATCTGCTGTTAGATTAGAGTTCCAGGAAAAACAAGAGGCAATCAAATCTAGCAAACAAAAAGGGGTTGTCAGCAACAAGTCAACATGCCGAGACCCACCTCTTATTTCTGAACGTCACTACAATGAGATTGAATCATCTCTGCAGAACAAGCAAAGTGTCTGGACCAAGAAAAGAAGCAAAGCAAACAGAAGTGCATTAGTACGACAAGCCCCTGAGGACACCAGTTTTCCTCAAGGAAGCAAAAATGTTTTGGAGGTGTCAATAGCCAGGCTTCCAAAAGATGCTCAGGAGGCTCCCAAGCGAAATTCTCTAGACAAAGCTGAAAATCCAGCACATTCTGCAAGCAGCAGCAGTGAAGCACTGGTGGATGCCTTCGAAAGAATTTCAGTTGGAGGGGGAGAGTGTGGGGAGAACTCTGAAAATGGGCAGAGTTTTGACTGTAAAGGCCGTGCTTTTCAAAACTTTCCAAATACACCACCCAAAACTCCACATTACATGGAAGTGCTGGAACTGAGAGCGAAGAACCCTGTGGCAAAAAGAAGCAGATTTAAAGCTAATGTGTGAGTACTGTAGGAAACACGCTCTTGCAGAGAGATCTTTTGCTATAACCACAAGTGTGGGTATGTTTTATGCATACTGGGAAGTTTATGATACATATTTTGGGGAATAAATATTTTTTAAAGGTAGGATTATAAAATAGTTATTCTTTGCTGTGATACATTAGAATCATAGAATTGTCCAACCCCTGCAATGCAATGCAAAACCACCAAGCTATGGCCTTTTCCCGAATGCAAGGGGAGCTTAGCCCAAGCAGTTCAGAGCCACAGGGGTCTCTTCCACTTAGAGACCCCTAAATTCTCTCTTGGCCGAATGCCAGGTGGACTTGAAGGAAACCAGGCAGCAGCTGCCACCTGACCAGAGCTGCCATTTTCTCTGCCATGGAGAATACATATGAGAATACAAAGTGCTTCAGTCCTCTTATAAGCCAAAATCCTTGGGATAGAGCAAGATGGGGGGGGGGGTCATTTTAATTCCTTGATTGCTTCATGGCCCCACTCTTCTGTGCAAGCACAACTGAGGAAGCTTCCCTGAGCATCAGATGTTAGCCTCAAACTCATCCAGACCTGAAATTTCAGAGCGGAATAAGAGTGGGGGGAAGGAGCAACTTTATGTGCCAGAGAGCCAGGAGGCATTTCATGAGCTGTGCTCTTGGTTTCTTCTAGATTGCTGGCTGAGTCAAGTGGATCGTCTTGTGGCTCTCCAGATATCCCTTCACCTAGAGGTCCCCCCTTTCCCCTTTCTGCAGAGGAAAAACGCCACAGAGATAAGAAGCACTTGGATGACATCACAGCTGCCCGGTTACCCCCTCTTCATCATGAGCCTACGCAGCTGCTCTCCCTAAAAGATTCAATAGCGATTCAGATCCAACAAAAGGAAGCTTATGAGGTATGGATGAAACCACTGGTGCTTTGCATGAGCTCCTGTTACATATTATGGGGACATGCAGATTGGGGTGGTGGAGGGGGAGAAGTGTCTGTTAGGATTTTGTTCCAAGGAGGGAACTCCTTGACCCCAGAGTTAGAACAGCTTGTCGTGGCAAAGAGGCTTCAGTACTTTTGCTTTGCCTTGGGCTGTGGAGGACAGAGGAAAGAAAGGAGGCACAAGGTCCAGCCCCAGCCCCAAACCAACATCAGGGAGAATGCATTGCTTGGTGGTACAGCACAGCTTATCCTGCAGCATGTGCAGGCTCAGTGGAAAGGTAGCAGGAGGTGGGAGAGACGTGCCGTGCATCATGTGGGAAAGGGGGGGTAGGAAACTTCTCTCTCTCCCATAATACTAGAACTCAGTGGGGGTCATCTGGTGTAGCTGGAGGGTGGAAGGTTGAGGACAAGCAAAAGAAAGTACTTCTACATGCAAAATACAGTCAGATTATGGAATTCACTCCCACAAGAGGTAATGGTGGCTATCAATTTTAGTGGCTATAAGAGAGACTAATTCATGTAGGATAAGACTATCCATTGCTACTAGTCAAGATGGCTGTGTTTTAGACCCTGTTAGAGGCAGTATGCTCTGCAAGCCAGCTGCCGAGTGCTGTTGTGCGCCGTTCTTGTGGCTTCCCGTAATGGGAACCTGGCAGGCCACTATCAGGAGAAGATGCTGCACTAGATGAGTCCCTTTTGGCCTCATGCAGCTGCTGCAGGGCTGTTCTTGTTTCTGCCTGAGATATTGGAAAACTATTGCCAGTCAGAGGAGGCAATACTTTGATCAGTGGCCTGACTCAGCAGTACCAGTATTCAACTTCACCCAAAAGATACTGCTTTCTAAAAACACTTGGATAGGAATGTTCTGAATAGAAATGTTCAGAGCAAACTTAGCTTATTTATTTTGATATTTATTCCCCATTTGTCTGTGATTGCAATCTAACTCATGTTATCTTACAAGTAAAAATACGCAGATTGCAAATAAGCCAGCTTTGCATAGCTTTGAAATTCTACATGCTGAATTTGAGTTATGAATCTTTTTCATATGCACATCCACTTAATTTACTTGCAAGCCTTAATTTAATTGAAATGCAGGTGAGAATGGAATGAATACAGAAGAGTATCGGGCACTAAATTAATACTGTCTTGTCACGCTCTGTTTGTTTTCTTTTGCTTATTCTGATGTTAATAAACAACTTGGGACGGTTTGTCTGTAATTAAATTACAAATAATGTCATATCTGGTCCAACCATCTCGGATTTGTAGACTCAGCTAGATAAACATCAGCCAGAGTTGATTTTTTTCTCTGAACACCTTCGCCTGAAGTGCAGTTTGCCTGTAAAGGACAATTACTTCCAGCATTTAACAGCTAGTTTGCTCTATGATGTCTCTTTCTTTCTTCAAGTTCATGAATTAATACACTGGTGTTGAAACTCAGTGGTTAAGGATGCCAGAGAAAAGAGAGGACTGGATCTCCCTCTCCACCTACCTGCTTGAACTGGGCTTTTTGTCCTTAGGGTCCCCTTTGCCATCTTGTTCTGCAACTCTCTCTCTCTCTGTGTCCAAATACTTCCCAGTGTTCAGCACAATGTGTCAAAGTTGCTTTGGCACTGTGAATGGCGGTCTTGTTTTCCCCCACCCCTCTTCTCCACAGCCTTTCTTTCTAGCATGGCACTGCGCCTCGACACCAGGGGATTCTGTGGGCAGCTCATAGTATATGGCTTTCTGTGGTGTGTTTCTGTTGAGCCTAGGGACCACCCTAGCATTTACTCACTTTCAGTAAATGGTTTCTCTTCTCTGTTTTTATAGGAAATGCTAGCCAAACTTGCAGCCCAGAAGCTTGCAGGCAGACTAGGCCCTCAGATGGCCAGCTATGAGCCAGAGGGGGAGACGCTGGGCAACTACAGAGAAGTGAGGGACGAGGAATGCTACAGCTCGGCTGAAGACTGAGTCCAAGGCAGAATCTGCAGAGGACGCCTGGGCGAAGACTCAGAAGGATGGCAGTGCTTTTTGCTCTTGTGGGCTGCTACATCTTAGCCCAAGGACGTTAGGAGTGCTCACCTGAGGGGGCCCTGGATTAACCAGAGTGCTGCAGAGGTTTCCAGATTCCCCGTTCCCTTTGCTGTTGCTTGCCAAAGGAGTTGGTGCATTTTGAAAGCTTGTAAGTCATCGAAGCAGCAGTCCACAGTGGCCTGCCTCACTTGGGTTTGTGCAGGGGCACACTGAGTCTGCTGTGCCCCCCATGTAAAAGGGGGAGGCAGCAGATGCAAGAGAGGCAAGTCTTTGCCTTCTAGTCTTCGACTGATTCCAAACAAATGTAGGATTTGTTAACTTGTGTAAAAGATTACAAATATTTTCTATTTAAAAATACAAGTGTTGTGTTTCTATATTTTTCTATGTGGCATTAAAATTCAGGAGCAGCATTTTTCAGTGTGTGTCTCCTTGTGATGTCAGGGTTAAAATACCTCCCTGTCAGTTAGTTGCGCTGCCTGTGAAGGCATCTCCTGGATCAGGGCTGACCAAACGGGGGGGGGGGGGGGAGAAGTGTACATCTCTGCTCTGTAGATATTTGCTGTGGGGAAGAGAAGATCCAACTCTTTGCAGATCAATAGTTTCTAGGAGTGCTGCAGGTTTGAGGCACATGTCCTGGGGTGGAATGAAGGCATTCAGAGGCAGGAATTGACTCAAGAGGCAGATCAGTCATAGTTCTTCACCTTCTCGGAGTATGTCCAGTTCAGTTCTGGCAGGTTTCCTTTTGCTGCCTTCTGATTAAACTTTGATGGAGCCACTGTTGGGGTGGTTAGATAGAGCCCTTGGGACTGTGGCAAAGGCTCATAGCATAGTGTTAGTACACATGATTGGCATGCAGAAGATCCTGGTTCAATCGCAGCATCTCCATGGGGTTGTGTGAGACTCCCTGTTTGAAGCCCTGGGAAGCCTCAGCTTGCCAGCGTAGCAGGTCATGCGCTAGATGCACTAGTGAAGGCAACTTCCTCTGTGTTGGCTAAAGTGTGGGGATGGCTAACCTGCCCATGGGATGCAGCTACCCCCTAAAGAGGTTATTTTGTACCTCCTTAAGACCCTCACCCCAATTTCTCTTAAAAAAACAAAAACAAAAGCTAATTTTGAAAGGTCTTTTTACTGCTTCAAGTCTCCTGCTGTGAGACCATGGTCAAAAGGTTTTTTTGTGACCTCCCAAGCCACTCCCAATTTTTAATTTTAATTATGTGTGTGTGTTTCCATTTCGGCATAGTCCATGGGTAGGCAAACTATGGTCTGGGGGCTGGATCCGGACCAGTCACCTTTTAAATCCAGCCCGTGGACGTTCCGGGAACCAGCGGGTTTTTACATGAGTAGAATGTGTGCTTTTATTTAAAATGCATCTTTGGATTATTTTGTGGGGCATAGGAATTCATTCATCCCCCCCCCCCAAAAAAATATAGTCTGGCCCCCCACAAGGTCTGAGGGACAGTGGACTGGCCCCCTGCTGAAAAGGTTTGCTGACCTCTGGCATAGTCCATCATCTTCATCAACCATCCTGTACTCACTGGCCTCTCCCACAGGCCCCCTACTGTGTATCAATGATGCCAGAATGGTTTTGTGAGACCCCACCATTTGCCCTTAAAAAAAAAAGTCCCTGTCCCCCTTTACGCATAGGCTACGTACTCAGTTTGACATGTGGCCCCCAGTGTAGTGGAATCCAGTTCTAATCCTACTCCAAATAGAGCCATTGAAGTTAATGGACATGACTAATTTAGGCTCATTAATTCCCATGGATCTACTCTGAGTAGGACTTGTTAGGATATGGCCCTCTGCTTAGACTTGTTCTGCATCACCCAAGCACTTGCTTCTAGCCTCTCAATGGCAGTCAGTGGTGCAGTGAAATAGGGGCCTCATTTGAGACACTGCCTTGTGGGAGTGATCCACATCACATCTTTAATGTGGTTGCCTTCAAAGCTTCCTACTTCCCACCATCTAGTCCAGAGAAGATACTTGATGTGTGTGTGAGAGAGAGAAAGATTACACATGGAAAACATGGTTCTTTCTTTCCCACCACCTTTGCCTAAAATGGTGAACACCAGATTAATTTTGTAGCACTACACTCCTTTGAAGATATACTTTATTTTAAATGCTGTCAGGTTTCTGATGGTGGCGGAATCTGCTCTGGGGTGTAACATAGTTTAAAATCTTAAATGCATCAACAAAAATGTACTCTAGGCTCCTTAAAGTCAGTGAAAGTGTTGCCATTGGGCTGCTGGGAGAGCAGGGGGCCTTGGGAGAAGGATGTCTTAGTCCACCCAAAGTGTAAGGTAAAGGTAAAGGGACCCCTGACCATTAGGTCCAGTCATGACCGACTCTGGGGTTGCGGCGCTCATCTCGCTTTACTGGCCGAGGGAGCCGGCATACAGCTTCCGTGTCATGTGGCCAGCATGACTAAGCCTCTTCTGGCAAACCAGAGCAGCGCACGGAAACACCGTTGACCTTCCTGCTGGAGTGGTACCTATTTATGTACTTGCACTTTGAACTGCTATGTTGGCAGGAGCAGGGACCGAACAACGGGAGCTCACCCCGTCGCGGGGATTCGAACCGCCGACCTTCTGATCGGCAAGTCCTAGGCTCTGTGGTTTAACCCACAGCGCCATCTGTGTCCCTACCCAAAGTGTACCTCTGTTCAAAACAGTGGGAGAGGTCTAAGTCCTCTTGCCCTTCTTTCTTTTGCCCTGTAATTCTGCTGCACCACCCCCTACTTATTCCCCCCTCAGCCTGTTTCTTCTTCCTACCTGCTGCTCTCCATGCTCTCCCTGAACTCTCCTGGAGTCCCATTAACTTTGCAGCGTTTCCTCCTTGTGCTCTTCTTGACTATGATGTTTGCTGTCTGCAATGGGGGCTCTTTCCCCCTGCACAGTACCGTTCGACATGGATGCATTTGTGAGCAAATTCGGTGAATTACAGTTTTCAATTAATAACAAAGTTTATGAGTAAGAAATAGGCTGTGTTATAAGGCTGGTTTCTACGAATTGCAGATAACCCCCTCTCCAAGAATGTTTTAGCCAATGAAAATGCTTGAGAACCTCTGTCCATTTCTCATGCATGCACGCATGTGCAACACCCCTACACTCCTGCCCTGCCACAGCCAGGCTCGCTCTCTCATGTGGGACTTGCCCAGGAAGCTGTCAGGACGGGTTGTGCCTCAGTTTTTGAGAGTGAGATTTCTCCATCCACCATCAATGGCGCCCTGAATTCACCCCCTCTCAACTTCATAGATATACTCTTGTCTTGCTTTTTCTTTTCCTTTTAAAAAATAAAGTGCAGGAATTCGCTAACTCCCAATTAATTTGGTCGACACCTTTTTCTGAGTTGTGTCATTATGCACCACCTTCGGTTCTTTTTCCCTTAATTTTTTGGGGGGTCCATTTTAAGCTGTTCTGATTGTCACCACACCAATTATAGCGAGGCTTTAATGACAGCTGATGATAAATATTAGCTTTCTTCGGTCGTATGTCATGTCTACAGGCCTCTCTTTTTGCAAGCCAAGCAGGTTTTTTTTTGGTGTGTGTGGCAAAGGGCCAGGAATTTTAATGAAAGAAAACATCAAAGTTGCGGAAGAAATGAGAATATTAGTCAAGGAAGATTCGCAGGGCCTGCTCCCTGATAACCCCCTGCTAACGGACTTCAGAACTATGTGGGAGAAACTTAAACAAACATCTGGACACCAAGTTTAGCCATCCCCAGTGACAGAACCCAGACAGATCTTCTGAGCTTGCAATAATAAATATCTTGGGGAAGCCTCCATGAATCAACTTTAAACCCCTGTTTTCAATTATTCTCGTTTTTAGAAAGACATCAGAGTTAATTATCCATGGATAGAACCTCTTCTGATGTTTATTGAATCGGAGTTTGGTGTGGTTCCCCCCACTCTTTTGTGCTAAGCTTCCCATTTTTAATAGGATCCTATTTACTTTTGTTTGCCCCCAAAGCAATAGCTACAGTGACTTGCCCAGTCTCATTAGGCAAAAGGGTGAAGGCAAACCACTTTCTGAAGCACTGGAGGCAGTGGGATGGTGCCATTACTTCTCTGTTTTGAAGAACAGGAAAAGGTCTTTGTCAGTTTTTGTCCTGCTATGACAGGATGAAGCAGACTGTAACCTGGCAGTGGAGGGGTCCCATTGGCTGACGCCTTCAGGGGAGGGTTTTTAAAATATATTTTGCAAGTTGAGGGATCAACATAGAATATAACATATCGTCTGAACAACTGAGCTTCTTGGGCTTGCTGATGGAAGGTCAGTGGATCAAATCCGTGCAATGGTGGTGAGCTCCCGTTGCTCTGTCCCAGCTCCTGCCAACCCAGCAGTTCGAAAACACACTGGTGCTAGTAGATAATTAGGTACCATTGCGGTGGGAAGGTAAATGGCTTTTCTGTGTACTCTGGCTTCCATCACAGTGTCCTGTTGCAACAGAAGTGATTTAGTCCTGCTGGCCATATGACCTGAAAAGCTGTGGACAAACGCCGGCACCCTCGGCCTGAAAAGCGAGATGAGCGACACAACCCCATAGTCACCTTTGACTGGACTTAACTGTCCAGGGGTCCTTTACCTTTACCTTTTATATATAAAATGCTGTTGGATCAGACCAAAGGGCTATCTAGCCGCACACTCTTTTTGCAGTGACTAAGCGCTATTGTGGTTCGTGGTCCTGTGACTTGTGAAAGGGCCTTCCTGGGGGCAGCTCCCTGGCCTCTCCTCCTTGAGCTCCATCTAAGCTGACACTGACATCTAAAAGGATATAGGTTGTTAGTCAGCCAAAGGCCTGGTTGAAGAGGATATTTTTGCCTGGCGCCTAAAGGTGTGTAATGAAGAGCATTCCACAAATGGAGCCACTGCAGAAAAGGCCTGTTCTCATGTTGCCAGACTTCTCACAGAGGAGGCACACAAAGAAGAGCCTCACATGATGACTGCAGGGTCCAGGTCAGTTCATATGGAGAGAGGCAGTCCTTGAGGTATCGCAGTCCTGAGCTATTCAAGGCTTTCTAGGTCAAAACCAGCACTTTGAATTGGGCCTGGAAGCCAGTGCAGCCGGGCCAGGATAGGTGTGATATGCTCAGCCTGTCTTGTCCCAGTGAGCAACCAGGCTGCTGAATTCTTCACCAGCTGAAGTTTCTGAACCATCTTCAGAGGCAGCCCTGAGTATAACATATTACTATTATCTAACCTTGAGGTTACCAGAGCACAGACAACAGAGGTTAGGCTATCCCTGTCCCATCAAGAGCAGGCAACCTCCCGGCCATCTGGTCCAGGGACCCGCTTGACAACAATGCCGCCCTACTACTTAGGAAAAGCTCCTCTGCCCCACCTTCAGTGCAGTATGCATGATGTTCAGACTTGCTAAGCGCTTGGGTATTTCCTGCAATATATTTGACATCTGTTGTTAATAGGCAGGCATTCCTCTTCTGGGTACAACTGACAAATCACATACCGGGTGTATTTGTAGCAGTCGCTTGTTAGTAAGTTCTCTCACTGTTCCTATTAAGAGTAGCACCCATGTGCAGTGACTGAAATTGACCCAAATTACCACCCTTGCCTTTGCAA
Organism: Podarcis erhardii; assembly: GCF_964252035.2. Taxonomy (NCBI): domain Eukaryota; kingdom Metazoa; phylum Chordata; class Lepidosauria; order Squamata; family Lacertidae; genus Podarcis; species Podarcis erhardii. The sequence continues at coordinate 6,409,432 of NC_138503.1, read as the reverse complement.
CACAAGCAGTTGCTGCTGTTGTTTTTAAACTCCCATAAAATGTGTAGCGGCTTTTAAGGATACTGCAGATTAAAAGCACAGAAAAAAGAAACAAATTCTTTGGTGCATCTTGATAGACTGTAACAACCGAGCGAAAATCCAGTCATTGATTAAGCAAGCCAGCTTCCTTCCAGTTGCACTTATACTGATTCTTATTTGCTTTAATCAAATGTTATCACCTTAAGTCCAAGTTCAGCCATTTAACTGTCCCCTGACTCCCTGAACTGCCTATGTGCTTACCACCCTTGGAAACACAATTAACATTTCACTTTCAACTTTGTTTTCCTATGATAATTAATATTTTAAATGTTTGCAACTGGGTGCAATGAAAACACACACACACACACACACACACACACACACACACACACACACACACTCCCTTGAATGTGTTACCTTCAAATTAAAATAAAAAGAGCCCAGTGGCTACGAGACCTGGAAGCTTGCATCCATCCATGGCAGATGAGCAACTGGTGATCCTTAGAGCCAAGGGCACCTCATTTTGGACACCTTCAGGAGAACACAGGTGGCTGATGTGGTTGTGAGATTAGAGGGGCAGAGAAGGGCACTATTATGACAAAATTACTATGACCCACAAACTGGGAGCAGGGATATTTTCCCCAAGTGCCTAAAGCCAGCACCATGTGATTTAAATTAAAAATGTAATAATCCAAAGAACTCTTTGAGCAGCCCTTGCATTTTAATGTGCAGTATTGCCCACGGGGGCAGCCTTACTTCTGGTGCCAGAGATGGGCCAATTCTGGTGCTTTCTACAAGCACCCAAAGCCTAATTAGGCAAGCTAATTAACACGGGGCACAGCAGTAAGAAGTTATCCTACTCAAGTCTGTCAAAGTCCGTTTCGCAGCTAACTGGTCCAAACATAACACAAACAAACTTGGTGTTCTGTCCTCCTGGCTCCAGAAGTCTGGCGTGAAGAGAAGGGCCAGCCTGTCCTTCCCCTATTCAGCCAGACGATGGCAGCAAATGTATGAGTTTGTAATGTGGTCCCACAACACACTTTTTCCGCATTTGATACTTGATGGGGTCGTGTAGGAATAAAGTGCAGTGCTTCGCCTGCAGTGCCCGTTCATCTCTGAGCATAAGAAAATCGGGGTTTGAAGCAAACATGGACTTGAAGGTCTCCTCTCGCTACATCTCTCTTCATTTCCCTCCCGTCAAGTCTGCCTCCGGGCTAGTATGACGTAATGCGACATGACGATGGCCAACATCTTGCTTATTTCTTTTTAGTAAGTCAAAACCGTGGGAATGTTTTCACATCATTGGATTTAATCCTTGTCTCCTACAATATACTTGAATGTATTTAGAATTGCACCCAATTAACCCTTCAAAAAGTCAGCGGCAGAGAAACTCTGGTGGGATTCAAAGGACGGATCCATTGCAAAGGCAGGCTGGGGAGGGGGAGGAAGAGTTGGGGGGCGGTCAAGGGGGGGCTTCCTCCATCTTTGCAGCACAGCTCACCCTTCTCTCTACAATGACCGAATCTTAAGACCCCCTGAGAATGGCTGGGCCTTCCTTTGCCTGTGAGATTGTTGACCCCAAGGACTGAATCTCATTCACTTCCATTGATGGGACTCATATACTGCACCTCAACATTCAGCAGACGCCTGGCTACTTTAAAATCTCACCGGGCAGCTTCTCCTCATTGCACCATGTGTGTTTGTGTGTGTGTGTGGAAATGTAGAGCAGCAAAGTGTGTGTCTTTTCCACAGGTATGTACCCACAGCCGCACGCCATTTTACTGTCTCATTCATGCATTGGACAAAGCAGACTCTTGCCCATAAAGGCTCCTTCTAGGACAATGACTCTGCTAACTTTCCAGGTGTCACAATACATTTTGTTGGCTCTCCTTGAGAGAGACTTTGGAAGAAGGGCCATCGTAGGTGCTCCATTGTTAGAGCACCTCCTTTGAAAGCAGAAGCTCCAAGTTCAGTCTACAACAACATCCGCAGGTAGGGCTGGGAGAGTTAGCTGCCCTGAAACTTCATAGCAAATGCTGCTCACAGTAGTTGGCAGTCTTGAGCCACGTAGACTAAGGGTCTCACTCAGCTTCCTATTATCCTATGTGATACTGCTGTGCTTTTGGAACACACGTCATCTTCTTTTTAAGTGACGTATCTTTAATTCCCATTGATACTAGAGAGTATGAGAATGAGGCCATGCAGCATTTGAATCATAGAGCAAATAGGTAGAAATCCAGCTGTTCTTCCTCAGACCTTGCCGCTTGAGACCAGCTCAGAGCCCTCTGTGGCAGCTCGCTTGCTTCATGGCAGGACTCAAGGCCCCAGGTGTGGGCCTCCCAAAGCAGGTGCATAACAACACTGAGCCCTGGACCAGCTGGCAGCCCCCCCCATCTCTTCCTGCAATGTTGCCAGAGGCAAAACAAGGAGGCTATGGCCTAAGGGGAGCATCTAAACCAGGGGTCAGCAAACTTTTTCAGCAGGGGGCCTGTCCACTGTCCCTCAGACCTTGTGGGAGGCCGGACTATATTTTGAAGAAGAAAGAAAGGAACAAATTCCTATGCCCCACAAATAACCCAGAGATGCATTTTAAATAAAAGGACACATTCTACTCATGTAAAAACACGCTGATTCCTGGTCCACAGGCCGGATTTAGAAGGCAATTGGGCCGGATCCAGCCCCTGGGCCTTAGTTTGCCTACCCATGGTCTATCCCATGGGCATGTGGTGCTGGCTTGGACGTACTCTGCCCTCATGGTCATCGTGTAAAGAGCTGCTGGGAAGAGGGAGTCCTTTAACACCTTAACCTGGGAAAGATGGTACAGGAAGTCTGCTGTTAAAATGCCAGAATGACACGCAGCACCCCACTCTTGGAGACAGAATAGTAGGTGTTGGGAAAGGCTGTAACTTAGGGACAGAGCATCTACTTTGCGCTCAGATGATCCCCAGTTCAGTCCCTAACAACATCGCCTGGAAAAGGTTCCCACTGCCAGTCAGTGCAGACAATATGGAGCGACATGGTCTGTCTTGACATAAGGCCTTTCTGTGTCCCTGAAGCCGGGGCCACATCCAGCCAGCCGCAGGATGGAGCAGGCACAGTCAAACCAGCAGGCTTTGCTGGCACACGCACAGTTTCTGGAGTCTGCCTCGCCTGCCTTGTGGGGTGCAGCAAGGCTGTGCGGAGCCTGCCAAAAGTTCCTTGCACAGCTGCTGGCTGAAGGAAGTTCCCTCAGCCCCACTGGGCTCTGCAGCTGTGGAGCCGCCCCCCCCCCCGTTGAAGGGGAAGGTTCCTCTTTGCTTGTGGCTGCAGGAAGCTGGTTCCAAGGTGCTTTTTCTGGGCTCCTCTCGGCTCCCCCCTTCAAGAAGAGAATTGGGTGCTGATTGTGTAGCTGCCAGGTTCCAGCTGTCTGCTAAAGCAGGCTGGTGCTTTTAAGGAGCCTTGTGACCCAAACATTCTTCTGCCTGCATTGTTGCAGGGAGAGCAAACAGGTGCAGAATCTGGTGCAGAATCCTTTGGCAAGGAAGCAGACGGAGACTCCAGGCAACGGAGGGGGGGGGAGCTAAGTCAACACTTTGCCAAAAACTGATTGTGGTGGTGGAGGAGGAGAAGAAGAAGAAGAAGAAGAAGAAGAAGAAGAAGAAGAAGAAGAAGAAGAAGAAGAAGAAGAAGAAGAAGAAGAAAGGGGAGGGGAGAGTGCAAAACAGTTGCCTTCAGAAGAACTCCTGCAATCTCCTCATCCCAGATTTGGTTCTTTACAGCTTTAAATCAGGAGCAGTGTCCACAACAAGGCACAACCTGCTGCTTGTTGAGATGGAGGGCAACTTTGCAATTCACTCACTAGACTGCTCTGAGACTTTTTGGAGCTTGAGGTGGAAAACCCAAAGGATGCCCCCCTCTTCCTTCTAATTAACATTGGGGCGCTCTCCACCGAGATTTCTCAGGAGAACTTCCAAGCAGATCGTCCCATTCCACCCCCTCCCCATGGCTGAAATGCTATGGCTCTACCCCGCCCCGCCCCCCGGATCTCATGGCAGGGGGCACCTCTGTTTCCATGTGTTGGTGTTTGCCAAAGAGAAGACTCACATTGGGGGATGTGTGTTGCCTTTCCTACCACGGGGTTGTGTCCACTGCTACTCCTGCTCAGAGGAGCCCCATATAAACGAGTGAACTCAAGTTAGTCATGTTCATTAACTTCCATCAGTCTATCCTTAGCAGGACTTTTGCCACATTCCAGAGCAAGGCCAATATTTCACATAGGGCATTCAAAGTCAACATTTGCTGTCATGTCACTGTATATACAAATCCTGCCTCAAATGCCACCTCCTCCATCAAGCCCCCACTCCTTTGCCTTTTACATGTCACCCCAAACTGAACAGGAAAGCCAATAAGCAGGTCCAACTGCATTCATTCATGTTCCCTCCCTCTCTGTACCTCTCACATTTCTCCCCACCAGATTTCTGTTGTTAAGATCTCTCGAGTGACTGGTTTTTGGTACCCTTAAGGGAGGTATTGCATAAGACACAACAGACAAATTGGCTTGGAGGAAGGCACCACACATCAGAAGAGCCTCTCAACATGCTTGTGTGGTTCATTTCTATTATGATTATTTCACAACCTTCTGCATCGCCTGCTTGCAATAAAACATCAAAGTGGTTCAGAATGTCTGCCTCTCCTTCTCCCATTATGGGACCCAAGGCAGCATGTAGGTGCTTCACAGGAAGTCTTCCATCCAGGTAGCTGCTCATCTTCAGAAAGGAGGTGGCCTCCTGTTCCTTCAGAACCTCTCTTCCAGGCTAGTTTTCTCCCTAAGGCCCTAAAACAGGAGCAGGGGGTGGGATTTGGTCAGCTGGGTGAACAAAACCATTCTCTCCCCTGCCCCTACTTGTCCAAGTTTGAGAGGTGAGCAGGGCTGCTCAATGGCCAATCACTGGTGACCTGTTTTTGCCCACAGGGTTTGATTTCCAACTGCACCCACATGGCACCACATGGCACCAGCTCATCGCTGGGTCTTGTGCTGAGCCAGGAGTAGGTGCTCCACAAGCTCTGGTGACCAGTTGGTTGTCAGGTGGTAGAGCAGGCGAGTGTGATTTGAGAAAAATGGCCTGGTGGGCCTAATGAAGCTCCCCCACCCCTCACCTTAGGAGCCAACTCCAGGGGCCATGGGTGCTTGGGCACCCACAAGAATATTATTGTGGGGGCTGGGCACCCACAAAGTCATTGAGAAAATCTGGCAGGTGGCAGTAGGGCTGCCTCCAAGAGAGAAGCAGTTCAGCTCCGCCCTCCACAGCCAGACAGTGAGGCTCCCTTTTAGGGGGGGTGGCCTTGCATGTGAAGGTAGGGTCTCTGCCTCCAAGTCCACACCCCTCCCCATGGGAAAGGGTGCCTTTCTGGCTGCGGAGAGGAGGAGGGAGAGGAGTTGCAGCTGGCCACCACAACACGGATGTGCAATGTCACATGCACACGCCTGAACGTAGCACCTGTGATGTCAAACACACTACGTGCAGCTGTGTGCATGTGATGTCGCATGTCCGCATTGTGGCGGTGGGCACCCACAATCCTGAGGGTGAGATGGCACCGCTGCCCTTCATTCTACAATCTCTTTGGCCTTCCTTTCCTGCCTCCTCCGCCCAGAGAAGTTTCTATGCTGAATATCTGGGGAAGGGGAGGGAGATGGGAGCAGAGAGGGGGCAAAGAGTCAAGGTGGGTTGCATGTGCCCTCTGTTGGAATTCAAGCCTAGCTTCCTTTCAGCAGGCGATGGGGTGAAGCGGTCGCACCAAAGGCTTCATAGGGAGGAAGGGAGATGGGTGATGATTTAGGAGGCAGTTCCTGGCACAAGGCAGTTCAATCCTAGAACCCATTTACTGCTGCTGCTGCTGCGAAATTGTTTTCTTTATAAAAAGAATGTCAACACATAATTAGTCTAAACAGAAAGAAATATTGTGCTCCCCTGCAAAAATAAAGAAAGTGTGGTGAGGGGAAGCTTGGGCATGGATAATAATGACGGTGGGCAGTTTGTAAAATCAAATAAGCTCAGTGGAAGTGTTTGTGTGTCCTTCAAAGTTTTCTCATCCTTAGTGTGGACTAGCAGTAAAGTGGACCTTGGCTGCAAGAGCGTTCTTCCCCTTGGCGGTGCTGGGGAAGTGCGCTGGATTACAGGAGTGACAGCTTTGTGTCCTTTGATGCGAGGCATTCGGTACCAAGCAAGCTCGGGACTGTATATACCTCCAACCTTTTAGGATGTCAGCAAAGATCTATATTCATGTGCCAGAAGACTAAATAGTCCTGGAGGGGAAAGGCCAACCGCCCTACAATTCAAAATGTCCCCCCACTTCTCTAAAACAAACTGAAAAGAATGCCAAGGAGACGTTTTCTAAGCAGGGAAGTGTGCTAATTGTTTTAAATCCCCTGGCTTAAAACAAAGGTTTAAAAAGAGAGAGAGAGAGAGAAGGAGCTAACATTTATGCAGCTGTGTTTATATAATTGCCTGAAGATTTTAAGGTGCCTTATGGAATTTATTTCCACCCTTCTTGTGGTTTCGGGACAACCGGTCCCCTTGGAATGGAAGGCTTGTTTTATGCAGGAGTTGGCAATATTGATGGTTTAGAGGAAGAAAATCAAAACGGTTTTCAAAACAGCGTGGCCTCTCCAGTGCTTCTGTGGATGCTGATATTTACTCGCCAGATGAAATATGTCATGTCTCTTGATAGGATTGACTCTGTGGGGCTGAAGATCAGTGATAGAACCCACACTTTAAAGGCATACAGAAGCTCCCAGGTGAAACTCTCAGGGTCTCTGGTGGGGCCCAAGACTGCCAGGCGGACCAGTGCTCTGGCTCTGTAGAGGGCAGTTTACAGACTGGTGGGACGTTCTATTTCACCAAGCACAGCCATCTCTTTGAAGGGCTGTCTCTCCCAGACCTAAGTTAAAAGTAAAGAACCCAAAGAAGCAGGGCCAGCCCCAGACCTTGGGGGGCACCAGCGGTGTGTGTGTCTTGGCCCAGTGCAAGCACAACCCAATGTGGAAGATTCTAGCTTTCTGATAATATCAGCTTTCTGGTTTTGAGAAAGGCAATGTGCTAGTTTTCATGGCTGTACTACTGCGCTTAAATATGTGGGCCACACCAGCAAAATCTCTGAAGCCAAAAGGGCTGCAGGGCAGAGATATGATTTCTGGATGTCAGAGGTGGAAGGTGGCTTCGGAATGCCTTCTTCTAGTCCCTCCCATGTATTGCACCAAAGTAAAATACAGTCACACCTTGGTTCTTGAACGGAATCCGATCCAGAAGTCTGTTTCCGAAAATGTTCAAAAACCAAGGTGCGACTTCCGATCGGCTGCAGGAGCTTCCTGCACTCAACTGGAAGCCGTGGAAGTCCTGTCGGACATTCAGCTTCCAAAAAAAGTTCGCAAACCGGAACACTTACTTCTGGGTTTGCAGCGTTCGGGAGCCAAAACGTTTGAGTCACAAGGCGTTTGAGAACCAAGGTATGCAGAACACAAGTGATCTTATGAAGGACATGAATCTTGCAGGTTGCAGAGTGCAGGTTCTTTGGGCCTGGAGTACACTCACACCATTATTTGGCCAAGGCTCTTTGCTGTCATCATTAGACAGCAAGGGAGACAATGCACAGAGCTTGTTGGCACCTGGTGGGGAGTTTGCTTTCCCTGTCCCAAGTGGCCCGTCATGTGCAGCCACTGGCAGCTGCTCTGTCTGCCAGCAAGGCAATATGGAGGTTGCTTCCTACACTGCAGGGACCGTGTGGGCAGGCTCAAGGAGACAACACCTCCCTTCCCCGGAATACAGCCCAAGCTGGCTAGTAATGGCTGAATGAGGGAATGCCATGGGCAGAGCCAAGAAAGCCCTTCTGTCAAAAGGGCTCTTGTGGCAGAGAACCAGCCTGGCTTTCCATGGCATGCAAGGGTGCATGCCATGTTGGACAACACAGTGGAGAGCACAAGTACCGTATTTTTCGCTCTATAAGACGCACCAGACCACAAGACACACCTAGTTTTTGGAGGAGGAAAACAAGAAAAAAAATATTCTGAATCTCAGAAGCCAGAACAGCAAGAGGGATCGCTGTGCAATGAAAGCAGCAGTCCCTCTTGCTGTTCTGGCTTCTGGGATAGCTGCGCAGCCTGCATTCGCTCCATAAGACGCACACACATTTCCCCTTACTTTTTAGGAGGGAAAAAGTGAGTCTTATAGAGCAAAAAATACGGTAGTTGTCAAGGTTAGTGCTGCTCTGAACGTGCCCTACACTTTGTTTGACATTGTCCATCAATTAATGTGAACATCAGTCCATCAGAAAATTAAAGGATTCATAGAAGGATCAGATTTTTTTTTAAAAAAATTAATATCTAAATTATATATAAATTTATTAGAGTGGGAAACCAATAGACATTGGACATAACATTGAAATTTCAGAATGGGAAAAGCAATGGGACGAAACTATGAACTTTTCGGCTTGTTATTTGATAAAGGAAAACATGCAAAAGATGCTCCATACGTGGTACTTTATGCCCTGTAAACTTGTCAAAATGTATAAGAGAGGGTCCAAATTTTGCCGGAAGTGTTCAGAGGTGGAGGGATCTTTTATACACATCTGGTGGTTCTGTAAATATGCCAAAAATTATTGGGAGATGGTCTATAATGAGTTAAAAAAAGATTTTCAAGTTTATATCCCCTCCAAACCCCCCCCGAAGCCTTCTTATTGGCTATAACTGGTGATGAAATACCAAAGAAGACATGCAACCTTTTTTCTTTATACAACAGCAGCAGCCAAAATAGTGTATGGTGGAAACTGGAAAGAAAGAGGGATCCTACCCCCCCCCCGCCCCCCGCTGATGCCTGGTGCTCCTGACAGAAGGGCTGCTGATCAGGTGGTCTTGTATGGCCTTGTCTCCTTGCAAAAGGGGCCTCCAGTTGCCTGCCTTCTGCCTCCGAGGCCCCTGGCTTAACACTTCCCATTTTCACCATCACTCTCCTCCCTGAGCCGGTCCTTTAGAACTGGCATATATGGAAATTAAGAATAACACCCTACCAAGTGTCCCTTGTCAAAATCAAAGCAGTCCACACCTGATGTTGCTTGCAGTGATTACAGATGTGTGATCTCAGCAGATGCAAATTATTTTAAGAAACAATATGAGCGTGCGAGCAAACAGAAAGGAAATGCAGAAAAAGAAGAGGAAGAAGAAGAGGAAGAAGGCAAAGGGGGGAGGGGGGAGAGAGAAAGGGCTTCATGTCCCCAGAACTAAAGGGGCCACATCAGAAAAGGGAGAAATTCTAGATGAGAGAACTCTGACACTGGAGGAAGCTGTAATCATTGGGCGGGGACACTTTCTTCACTTGTGGTGTGAACCCAACTCTGCAAGGGGTGTTAGAAACGTACGTGGCAGCAAGTTAAATGCTGGATCAATGGCACATGTTGAAAGTCAGGGAGGGATGCCAGTTCACCTATTTGAAAGTGCAGTTGTTTCTGAAAAAGGAAGCAAATAATAATAATAATAATAAATTTTTATTTATACCCCACCCTCCCCGGCCAGAGCTGGGCTCAGAGTGGCTAACACCAATAAAATTACAATAAAAGATAGTGGGGGGGGGGCAGGGAAACCAGTTTATTAAAATACAGGTTAAAATACAATTTAAAATGCAGCCTCATTTTAAAAGTAGCCCAAAAGTCAAAACCACAAGGGGAAGGCAACATAAGGGTCAGACTGAGTCCAAGCCAAAGGCCAGGCGGAACAGCTCTGTTTTGCAAGCCCTGCGGAAAGATGTCGAGTCCCGCAGGGCCCTTGTGCTGGTCCTGGGGGTAAGGTACCGTGGGCGTAAGCAGAGTCCACACGAAGAGGGGCGAGGTCCGAGGCGGAGAGCTGGGCGGGGAACAGGAACGCTGGAACAGGAGGCCGAGCAGGGAACAGGAACACCGGATGGTCAGGAACAGGAGGCCGAGCAGGGATCAGGAACACAGGAAGGTCCGAAGCCAACAACGACATTTTATCCTCTTCTAAGTCCAGGGGCGGTCCCGGCCCCCAGGAGCCCCGCCTCATCTGGCCTTAAGGCGAGCACTCCTCCTGGGAGCAACCAGTTCCCTTTGCCTCTCTGCCCTAAGCCTCTGCAGATCAGGAGAGGCCGAAGGGTTACTGGGCCCTGGAGGAGGCTCACCTGACGCCACTGAGTCCTCAAGCACCTCTGGGGCCAGAAGGGTTTCACCTGGGGCCAGCTCCTGGTGCTCTGCCACAGGTGCAGGCTCTTCAGCATCTAGGCCTTGCCCCAGTTCAGCTGGCCCTGGAGGCGGGGACTCCTGTGCAGGCTGGGATTCCTCTGGTTCATCCTCTGAATCGGAATCCCAGGCCATCACAGCCCTAGTCTCTTGTGACAGAGCGTTCCACCAAGTTGGGGCCAGTACTGAAAAGGCCCTGGCCCTAGTTGAGACCAATCTAACCACCTTGTGGCTTGGGACCTCCAAAGTGTTGTTATTTGTGGACCTCAAGGTCCTCCGTGGGGCATAACAGGAGAGGCGGTCCCGTAGGTACGAGGGTCCTAGGCCGTGTATGTGTGTTCTGTTTTCATGCTGCAGCTAACAAAAAAAAGGGGGGTAAGGAACATTCAGAAACATTTTAAGGAACTGTTCCGGGGGCTCTGAGAAGAGGGAATGAAGACAATCTGGAGTGTTGGCTGGGAGGCAGCAGTCACCACAATGGATTCTGCTGGGTGTGCACTGAAAGCCCGCGGAAACTGTAGAAAAGAGGACACTGATTTGCATAACATTTGCATATGGTAAATTTGCAAAAATTGCATTTATACCTTTACAATGCACCTTACCATAGTGGGGAAGACACCAGGAGACCTATGTGCCACCTGCTCATCCTGCCACCCAGATGGGCAGCTTCAAGCGTTCTCCTCCTCTGCGCCCTCTGAAACCCAGCGTGGACTGTGCAGCCTCTAAGTCAGGGTTTCCCAAACTTGGGTCTTCAGCTGTTCTGGACTACAATTCCCATAATCCCTGGCCACTTGTCCTGCTACTTAGGGTTGATGGGAGTTGCAGTCCAAAAACAACTGGAGTTTGAGAAATCCCACTCTAAATAGAGGACTATCCTCTGACAGCTTTTCAGAAGAGAGGACTGTCCTCTGTCAAGTAGAGCTCATGGCCACCCTGTGTCCTGCTCTCAAACATGACATGTGCTTAACCGCCCCCTTCAAGATTTCCTAAATCCTGTCATGATTTGGGCTACTGGAATTTTCTGAGGAGTATTAGACTGGTACCTCGGGTTAAGAACTTAATTCGTTCTGGAGGTTCGTTCTTAACCTGAAACTTTTCTTAACCTGAGGTACCACTTTAGCTAATGGGGCCTCTGTTCTCATCCTGAAGCAAAGTTCTTAACCCGAGGTACTATTTCTGGGTTAGTGGAGTCTGTAACCTGAAGCGTCTGTAAACTGAGGTACCACTGTATTATTTTTCTTTTTTGAACCACCTCAGAAAGAGACATGGAACAGCCGCGTCCCAGTCAGTGGTACCGAAAGGGGCTTTTGGGAAATGGGATTCATTCAAATCTACCCACCTGAATTCCAATAAAATGAGTGTAAGGAATTCCCTGACCCCAGTGCTCCACTCCTACACTGCACTTTGAATTCCTCATAAGGCCTGGAGCTAGAAAACACAAGTTCAATCTGTCCTGAGCAGGTGAATACTCACCACTGTGCAAATTACTTTGGGACCATTTGGCAGGATCTTTTCTAGCCCAATACAGATGTTTAAAACACCCTCTTCTTGGGCTTGAGCTTTTCTTGCACTGAATATCTGGGATCCACAAAGATACCCATTTTTGTTTAATTTCTGCCTTGTCTATTTTTAATAAGAAGGTGAAAAGGGGCCGGAGTGAAACAAAAGGCTTGTCCACACTTTCACTTGACCCATATGTTGATTGTCTTGTGTATTGACTAATTCCTCTGGGTCTGAGAGCTTTTCTTGTTGTGCCACTGTGCCTTGTGAAAATTCGATTTTACCTGGAGTATCAGAGCTTATCAAACACACAGAAAATCTGAAGAGAGATTTTGCTTTACCAAGCTTCAGCTCAGTGAGTAAGAATGCCACAGGCATGATAAATGAGCTGGCAATCAGGACATACCTTGGAATGATGATGGTGAAACAACAGGTTTAGTCCAGGGAGGAGAAAAATAAGAGGGAGAAAGGCTCCGGCTGTGATTTTGCCTTTGAAAATTCCTGCCCCTATTCAAATATTTGAATGGCTGTCACATACATGATGGAGCATATGGGTTTTCTGTTGCTCCAGAGGGCAAGAGGACCCAAACCAGTGGGTTTAAATGACAAGAAAAAGGATTTAGACTCATGGAAGAACTTACTGAAGGGATGAGCTGTTTGACTGTGGAGAAGACTTGCCTCGGAAGTGGTTAACTCTCCTTCATTGGAGGTTTTTAAGCAGAGGCTGGACGGCCCACCTATCAGGGAGGCAGCAGAAGTGGATTTCTCCCATCAGCATGGGGTTGGGCCAGAGGACCTTGGAGGCCCCTTCCAAGTGTCCAACTGTCCACCCATTATCTCAACACCTCTTTATTTAACCCTACAGTGAGCCTGTGACAGAGATTAGGATGAGCACTGCCATCACTGTGTCTTAAGAAAGAGGAAGCCTCCTAGTTCTTCATTCAGATGGAGAACAAAGCTGCATTGGTCTTCTGGAGGTCAAAGAGGCTCATGGAGCAGGACCATTCTGCCTTCCACAGGTGCACCATCATTGTGAACCCTCAAAGGGCACATGAAATGGACACACACAGAGAGAAAGCATAAAGCTCTCCATTCTTTCAGCAAATTTTCAGTCTTCTTATGGTCTTTGGCCATGGAGCCACAGCAGTAGTCCATGTGTCCTGACCTCATTTTCCCACACTGGGAAAAGATCCACATTATGGGAAGGATGGGTGAATCTGCCCAAGCTGGTTTCTTGCAGGTTCTCATTTTTCCAGTTGTTAAGTTCAGTTCTTCACATTTCCAAATCAGTTAGTGTTTAAAATAAAAATAAAAATAAAAAAAGTTTATGAAAATTCACCAGCATTTTAGTGCAGGTTTCTTCTAATAATTTTTTACATACAACTTTCCCTAATGTACATATTTTTACAACAGTTTTCCCTAATATGGTTCTTGTATGTCATTTTCATCATGTGTCTATAATGCATACTTTATCCTAGTATATATGTTTTTTTATACAGGTTACCAAGGCCAACAACATTGCACAATTCAGAGAAGTGCAAATTTTGAAGGGCATCAGTGTTTCAGTTTGCATATTTTTTCAGGAAGCATGAATTAGGCAAACTGAATCTATTTTCTTCTCCATTCCTGTCTATGTACCTCTCTACATTCCATGAAGGCACCATGTTGCTGTAGCGATGCCAGTCTGAGTGTGCTGAGTGCCTGCATGGAAGACTTCCTGGAAACCCCTTTCACATTTCCATGCTGATTCTTCTTTACACCTCATAGATGGTGGTAATAGCCACCACCATGGAAGGCTTTGAAAGGCAATGGGATCTGTAAGTGGAGGAAAAGGCAGCTGTCAGTGGCTACTGGCCGCAATAGCTATGAACCACCTCCAGTGAGAGCCAGCGTGGTGTAGTGGTTAAGAGCGGTAGTCTCGTAATCTGGTGAACCGGGTTCGTGTCTCCGCTCCTCCACATGCAGCTGCTGGGTGACCTTGGGCCAGTCACACTTCTTTGAAGTCTCTCAGCCCCACTCACCTCACAGAGTGTTTGTTGTGGGGGAGGAAGGGAAAGGAGAATGTTAGCCGCTTTGGGACTCCTTTGGGTAGTGATAAAGCGGGATATCAAATCCAAACTCCTCCTCTTCTTCTTCTCCATAGTCAGAGGTGGTGTGCTTCTGAATACAAGTTGCAGGGAATCACTGCAAATGAAATTTTAAGAAGTACTATTATCTGTCTGGAGCAGGGGTCAGCAAACTTACTGCACCTCGGGCTGGTGTCTCCAGCGCCAATTGTGCGGTGGGCCGGAGGGCGGGGGACGGTGTGCCGATACTTGTGCGCACACGCTATTTCCAGCGCACTTTTGGGTCGGAGGAGCACCAGAAATAGCTTGTGCGCATGTGCATGAGCCTCCTCTGACCTGGATGTCCACTAGAAATAATGCTTGCACATGTGCAAATAACGCTTGCGCATGCGCACAAGCTATTTCTGGTGCTCCTCCAACCTGGAAGTGGGGAGCCGCGCAGCGCAGCACTGGTAAGAGTGGGCAGCGGGCGGTGGGGGTTGCTGCGGGCCGGATAAACGAGTCCCTCAGGCATTATCCAGCCCGCGGGCCTTAGTTTGGGGACCCCTGGTCTGGAGCATTTAAGGATAGGGTTAAGTCAGTGCTATTTCTAGGGGGGAAAAGGTGCCAGAACACCTCCCTCACTCTCTTAGAATGGCATTGGTGCCCAACTGAGAGATGCCGGAACTGAGTTCCTGTGAGTTCTCCCTGAAAAAAGCCCTGGCGAGGTTTGAGGTTGAGATAAGAGGTCAAGTGTGAGCATGTCTCTTCCCTCCAAAAATACTTTTAGCCCCTTCCCTCAGTGTAGAGACCATTTCCTTAACAGAGCTGGCCCCACATCCCTGAACTTGCTCCATCGTCTCTTCCCCAATATTTTATGTCTTGCTACTGGTGCTGGTTGCAAACCCCAGAAGTATGAAACCTGGAGGGAGGGAGACCCAAAGAATTGCAAGCAGGATATTGATGTGCCAGATACTGATGAAGTGTTGACATCAATATCTCCGGTAGCTTGTACGCAAAAGGTGCGGTTAACTGACAATCCAGATTTCCTTGGCCCAAAACATAAAGACCAGCCAGTTGGCAAATGCAGACCCTATCAAGTCCTGCCAAACCTCATTTCTGGAGCCTGAGCTCTTTATTTTATTCCCAGGCACCAAACGCAGAATGGTGTGGAATACACAGAATGCAAGTTGTATTGTGGCAGTGGTGGAGAATTACTATAAATCAAGAAACACAGGTATGTTTAATGGGGAGGGAGTGGATAAGGGGAGGAGGAGGAAGACTCACCAGCTGTTTGGTTACTCATCCCTCTTGTTATTTAACTCTGTCTCTACCCAAAGGAATACTTGCAGTTGTCCCGTCAACAGTCTCTAAACAAAGCAGCAAGCCCAGCTCCCAAACGAGGAATCCAGCTGCTGAGATGTTTCGTTTCCCAATGAATATTTTCTAATCCCGACACCTGTAAGCCATTTTGCTGGGATTTACAATTGAACAAGAAAGATGAGGGTCCAGAGGGCTGCGTTCTCGGTGTTTTGATTGTAAATGATGGAAGAAGAAAAAACTTTGTTATCGGATGTTGTAGTTATTTGAAGTTTGGTGCCCTCTAACCCAAGAGGGGCGAGGAATCATTTATCACTTCACAGTAAAAGCTGCAGCGGGGGTGTGTGTGTGTCGAGGGGGGCGGTTATAGAAGGGACTGCCGAAGCCTCTGATGCCAGCAGTCTCCTCCTGTCACTTCTTCTGTTTTCTAGAATAAACAAGCTCTGGATTAACAAATGAGAAAGGAAACCCATTCAGGGCTACACATAACCAGGGACGGTTCTGTGTGAAAACTCTGTATTCCCAGGCCAGCTTTATACTGAACAGACAGAGCTGGCAGTGCTAACACACAGCAAGGAAGGGGGTCTGTCCCAGAGAAAGGAGGGGGCAGCAGGATGCCATTTTTACGTGAAGACCCCACCCCTAGCAGCCTCAGGTTACAAAGATATGAAAGTAAAGCATATAATATCACACAGAGAAACAGGATTACAATCTGTACTTTAAAAATAAACAAACAGAAGGACCCGTATTTCAAGTCTTCCACAAATGTACAAAACCAAGCACTTTTTAAAAAAAGACTCCCCTGGGCTACTTCCACACAAGGGTCTCTTTGCTGCTAGTGAGAGCTTAAAAGGACCCCTGACAGTTAAGTCCAGTCATGAACAACTCTGGGGTTGTGGCGCTCATCTTGCTTTACTGGCCGAGAGAGCAGGCATTTGTCCGCTCCGCAGACAGTTTTTCCAGGGCATGTGGCCAGCATGACTAAGCCACTTCTGGTGCAACGGAACACCGACACCAGAGCAGCGCACGGAAATGCCGTTTACCTTCCTGCCAGAGCAGTACCTATTTATCTACTTGCACTGGTGTGCTTTTGAACTGCTAGGTTGGCAGGAGCTGGGACCAAGCAACGGGAGCTCAACCCGTTGTGGGGATTTGAACCGCTGACCTTTTGATCAGCAAGCCCAAAGGCTCAGTAGTTTAGACCACAGCGCCACCCACATCCTTCCATAACCAGCTTTTCTACAACCAGTGGAATTTTTCACGCAGCACTTAATATAGCTCTAATATAACACGGCCAATGCTCTTCTCTGTGGCCATGCTCCTTTGTTAATAGTTACTCACAAATAAGTCATATTCTGCAAAGCTCCTTTCCCATATTAATTAAAAGCAAGTTGTGCAGGTTTTTGTTCTTCCTGTTTGGTGTGACTAATGATTAATGAAGAATTGTTGCTTAATTTTCTGTTATTTTGTCAGCTTCTGTTCCTTGTGTGTTAAACGATAATTTTACACACAGAGCTCCCTGGGGGAACAGAAGCTAACTAAACAATTCTTCAGTCACGTTGAACAGAAAGCAATGAAATGGACAGAATCTGCAAACAGGAAGCCTCTGATTTGGACACAGAATTCCTTAAAAGCCTCAGTAAGAATTTGCATGACTGCAGTGGAAAGGCTGGTACTTCAGTTGTGTTTAAAAATCACCAGAAATCAGGTCTAGAAAAAAGCAAACAAGGTCCACAGAGAAGAAATTGGAATGCCACGATCTGACAGCAACATTGTGTGGAGTCCCTTAATTAATTTCCACCCTGTCTTTTGATCCAAAACGATCTTGAAGGTGGGTTACCTAAAGTGCAATACAAAGAAACAACTGCTCAAAACCATCCAGCTAAAATGCTCCAAACCCAGTAATCCCAGGCTAGTTGATTCTCCCAAATTGGGGCAGCAATACATATTTGGAAATGGGAATGTTTTTGCCAATCTCCCAGCAACCAGACAGGTTTAGCTTCCTTTGACTAGGACAGCATTGCTTTGCCTTATGTGAGGGCAATGAGAACTCTGCTGACAGGGGCAGAATAGTTTTAATAGTCTTATTAAAATGGCATCACTTTCATCACCTTTCTGTCTGGGATGCCTCTTCTAAGATTTTAGAGGTCCAGCTCCGAGGGCCTTCTGGCGGTTCCCTCACTGCGAGAGGCCAAGTTACAGGGAATCAGGCAGAGGGCCTTCTCGGTAGTGGCGAGTCCCTGTGGAACGCCCTCCCATCAGATGTCAAAGCGATAAACAACTACCTGACATTCAGAAGACATCTGAAGGTAGCCCTGTTCAGGGAAGTTTTTAATATGTGACATTTTAGTGTATTTTTCATCTTTGTTGGAAGCCGCCCAGAGTGGCTGGGGAAACCCAGCCAGATGGGCGGGGTACAAATAATAAATTATTGTTGTTGTTGTTGTTGTTGTTGTTGTTGTTGTTGTTGTTGTTGTTATTTAACTGGCCAGACTACTGTGCTCTTTCTTACTGATCAGATAGGAGCCTTCCTAGAGAAGTTGGGCACGTTGATTTTGCAGCTGCAACGTTCAGTTAGTTCACCCGGTTAAAATGTTGTCTCCTCCTCCTCCTCCTCCTCCTCCTTCAAAGAGATTAGTTTATTTATTTGCAGTTTAGTGCAGAGTCAATGCAGTAATCAAGCAATTAATCCTCTCACAATCATTTCCAAAGAACTTTTTGATCAGGCGGTTGCCTTACTGCTTTCTAAGGGGAGAAATTTTAAGCATGTAGTTAACTCTCCTATCAAAACCAGGATCAGGAATTCATTCATAGAACATGAAACGGTTTAGTTTAGGATGGATTCTGATGAGCTGAAAAGATAGGTTAATATGACTTACTTGCTTCTCTTTGATATTTCTGAAGTGCCTGACTTTGCTGGCACTAGAGAGACTGTGCAAATGAAGAACAAAACCAAGCCTCTTCCAACAGCTTACAATCTTCCTGTTCATTTTGACAGTAAGTTGCCTTGTGAGCTTTTGGGGCAGCAATACATTTCCAGTGCAACCTTATACATCTCTACTCAACATGGGACGTAATTCTGAGTGCACATGTGCAAGATTGCAATGTTCTACTTTCATGAGGGACATGGAGCTGAGCCGTCTTCTAGGGATCAAATGGTTAAAGCCCCTGCTGTGCTTTGGACACCAAAATAGGGACCCCTCAGGCCACTTTGACGTTGAAGGCCCAGGATCCTGCCTTGAATGGTGCCAAACTCAACACTCTGTGGGCATCAGGCAAACAGCCATGTTCATACCAAAACCTTCCCCTCAGTGGTGCCTAATGAGGGATTGATATCTGGTGTCTCTTTTAACAACTTCTGGTGGGTTTCTTTTGAACTCTGCCTCCACTTTTCAGGGCAGGCATGTACAGGAGGCTGTGAATTGCCCCCTCCCCCCAGTTACCCCTTCACAACATTTGCACCTTGTTAAGACAGCAAATGGCCTTGACTGTAATCCAGAGACAGTTTTTCTTCCCACACTGGCAGCTATCCGATGGTTATGGAAGAAGGTGTGAGGCCTCCATCCATCTCCACCGTGTGAAAATGAGTGACTTGTCTCCTGAGGATTCCATTTTGACACAGGAACACAGGCGACACAGATGCCTGGGAGGCGTCAAACATGGGTGGAAAATATGTGGCTGCTGGTGCCTCTGACCAAATTGGGAACAACAAACCACTTTTGACAGGCTGGTGGGGGAGGAGGACAAGGTGATCTTCTAGAGCAGAAGTCTTCAACTTCTTCAGGCCTGTGTCTCACCTTTAACCCAAGCATGCACTTGGGGGACCAATTTTTGACTTTTTTTAAACCCTAGATGTCTGTATAGTGATAGCACTGTTGTTGAACTCACCTTTGATCAAGCCATGACCTGTTGGTGCATCCCAAACCTCCCATTGAAAGCGGATGTCATAGATGGTTAAGCCTTTGAAGTGGAAGATCAGGGTTTGGGGGGCGAACTTGGGTCATCTCCTAATGCCAACAGGCCCTGGCAGGAGGGAGGACTAGGCCCTCTTTTAAACCAAGGACCCCACTTTGGCCTTCTGAGGATACCTTTTGCTAAATGTCTCCTGGGACTGACTCCGTCTGCAGCAGGGTTTCTGGAACTTTCTCTCAGGTGCCTTGCCACCCCATGGCCAGAGACTTGTTCACTCTGCGACCCCTTTGCAAAAGCAGCACAAGTGGCCCAGACTCACTGCCCAGGAGAAGGGGGAATGGAATCTGTCCTCACCCAAAGAAAAAGATCGACCACACATCCCCCACCCCGCTCAGCCCCAAGCCTTGGCAAGCAGCAATAATTTCATAGGAACACACCAAAAGACTTGCCGCATTCCTCTGTGTCTCTCACACTTCACTATTCACAAAAGGTCACGGTGCAGCTTCATTGCCAAGAATGTCTTTATCACATTTGCTGCTAAAATGTTTTTAAAGCAGTTTTTTAAATGGTTCAGTTCTTTGGGCTTTAATGCTCAGATTTTGGCCCCAGAAATTTATTTGTGCTTTCCAGGTAAGGAGTCTAGGACTATCTGCCTTTTGCTTCGTACAATGACAGTTCCTTAAGTTGCTCACAAGCAAATGGTATGTTAAAAAATGTTAAGGGGGGCCTTAGTAGAGGCCTGATGAGCTTCTCTTCAATATGTCAAGGCCACCATCTTCCAGCATCAGTCATGTGTAACCTGGTGCCCTCCAGAGGTTTTGGACTACCATTCCCCCCTGCCCCAGCCAGCAAAGCCATATGCCCTGGGAATGATGGGCATTGTAGTCCAACTGAAGCAACAGGAGGGCACCAGGCTGGAAAAGGCACTTTGGCTCAGCCTTGGCCCTTTCTTTCTCTCCTTCCTGGAGCCCATTTCTGTTATGTACTGAAGTTCTCACCCTGGGCCAGCAGGGGGATACTGTAGATAGTTATGCAAATGAAGGATCGAAAGTGACGTTCAGTGATTGGATAGTTTTAGAAAGTTGTTACAGTAACGTGGTACTGGAGCTCTTTATAAGCAGGCTGACTGAGCCCTTCAGTTCAGTTCTGTCCTGGCCGGTGAATAAACAAGAGCTATTTGAAGAATCGCTGTGTCGTCTGATATGTTCACCCACAACTTAACAATTTCCACCAGGGACTTTTCAGACAGGGTTTCCTCCTCCTGCCCCTGTGGCTTGTGGGAGGATTTCCCCATCCAAGCTGGCTGTGAGCATTTCCCCTTGAAAAGGCTTGTTCTTTCATTGCTCAGAATTCTAATGAGCAATCCATGACCTCTTAGTATCTCAGCCAATCAGGAAAGAGGGAAGGGGTCGGCCTCTGAATGATCTGCCTGCCACAACAGGCTGCCTTATTCTGAGCCAGCCCATTGGTCCATTCAGCTCAGCTCCCACCAGACAGGCCAGCAATCAGGGGTGATGGGAGTTGTAGTCCAACAACGTCTGGAGGGTCACAGGCCTCTGCCCATCTCTGGTCTACTTTGACTGGATTGAGACAGGTGTCTTTCAAGTGTCCTTTGAGCTCTGTTACCTGAGATTGTTTTAAATGGAGATTTGGGGAATGTATTCTAGGTGCTGGCAGAAGCACCCCCCAGGCTCTCCTACAGAGCAAAGGCCTGCGGAGCTGCCACTTAGAGGAAGCCGTTGCTGCTGGGTCCACATGAGGTCCACATTAATGCAAACGTTGGCTAATTTCCCTGTGTTTGCACCTGTGGCCCTTCACCCGCGCATGAGTATTTACAGGGCTATGTCTCAAAGTGCGTCTTTGTTATGTACAGTGGTGCCCCGCAAGACGAATGCCTCGCAAGACGAAAAAGCCGCTAGATGAAAGGGTTTTCTGTTTTGGAGGTGCTTCGCAAGACGAATTTCCCTATGGGCTTGCTTTGCAAGACGAAAATGTCTTGCGAGTTTTTCCGACTTTTCCCCCCTCCCCCCTTTTTCTAAGCCGCTTATCCGCTAAGCCGCTAAAAGCCGCTAAGCCGCTAATAGCGCTAATCCGCTAAGCTGCTAATGGGCTTGCTTAGCAAGACGAAAAAACCGCTAGACGAAAAGACTCGCGGAACGGATTCTTTTCGTCTTGCGAGGCACCACTGTACTGAGTTGAATAGGATCCAAAATGTAGCAGTCTGATTGGTCTTAGAACGATAGGATCCAAAATGCAGCAGTCTGATTGGTCCTAGAACAATGCAGCAGTATGATTGGTCTGCAGGAGCCACCCAATCCAGCTCCAGATGGAAGCAAATCCACAACCTGATTTTCCTACAGGAGAATTCCAGAATTAGCCAATCACGTGCAGCCCATTGTGTAAATAATGTATATAAAGCAGATACTTTGGGGAAACTTCCGTTCCTCCTCACCACTATGAGCTGAATAAAGAGCATGAAATCCACTCTCGAGACTGAGTATATTTCAGTCTTCATGTGAGAGGGCACAAACTGGCTTTTGGGCAACAGGGTGCAGAGGTCTGTCCTGTCCTCTTGCTTCTCTCTCTTTTTAAAATGAAAATAATTTTCCTCACCACGAACCCCTCCAAGTCCAAGACAGCAACAGAGGAAAGGAGAAAGAGCTAATCTGGTGCAGCTGGGGATTTTGCCCCCTGACAGTCTTTAAAAAATATTATTGCACTCTTTCACTCCCCTCACATCTGCACAGCATCTCCTTGGCTTCACCCACCTCCAGCCCTCCTCCCCCTCACAGCCAACAGCTGCTGCTAACAGGGGGGCGGGGGGGGCGTGCCCTGGAGTCAGCAACAGCCTGCACCAACACACTGCACAGCACCCCCGCCCAAGATCACACCCACTTCTTCCATCTCACGGTCATCCTGGGAGGCTGCTCCCTCTCTCCCTGCACAGACTCCACTGAGCTGTGCAGAAGGACTGGAAATCACCCATCTCCTACTTGCTTCCCAATTTGCGCCCAAAATGTCTGAAGTGGGCAGCTTCCAGGTGGGCAAGTTTTTTGTAGTGTCCACATGACAACATGGGTATCAAAAGGCCAGCCTCTTTCCTCACCTCCTATGCAATCTGGAATTTCCCCTTCTGAGGAAAATCACATTTATAAAAACCAAAATTCTTGCCAACCCTGGCAGCATCTCCCCTTAATAAAATTAGCTCATCATGGCAGACCCTTCTTTCTGCAAGAGACAACCCCCTGCTCCGGAAGAGCTGCTGCCTGTTGGCCTTCTAGGTGGACAATAATCTGACCAAATATACAGCAGCATGAAATGTCCATTGAGTCTTCTTTCCTCACTCATTTTTCATCACCTTCCCATGTATGGGGACTCGCCTAAGATATTTGCTACCTCAAGGAGCTGCAGCACTGAGGACTAACACAGCCTTTGTGAACCTGGTGCCCTCCTGATGTATGGGACTACAACTCCCATCAGCCCCGCCATGATACAGCCTTGCTGTCTCAGGTTGATGGGAGTTGTAGTCCAATGACTTCTGGAGGGCAGCAGGTTGGAGAAGACTTAGCCAAGAGGTCTGGTTTCCTGTGGAGGATGCTGAGATGTTTCTATCACTGCTGGTGCCTCTAAAATTACCATCCTGTCTTGTGCAGCCTGCCTTGTCCTCCTTGCTCCTCTTGCTGTCTGGAGGCCAAGGGAAGCACCGTCCCTTTTGCCCTGTCCGCCTTGACTTGGGCGTTGCCCCTCTCCTCCAATTTGCCGCAGGCTGCCCTGGCAGCGATTCCCCACCTGCTGTAGGCCCATGTGCAGCCCGTGGCTCTCATCACCTGCATTTATGTGACCAAGAAACATCTGGAAAGCATCCGGAGTGCAAGAGGGGCAGAGTTGGTCCCCCATCCAGGCCCGGAATCCGATTTCACAACCGTCTGATGAGAGTGACGTGCAAGGAAACAGGCTCCACGTCCCCTTCACAATCAAGGGAAGGCTTGACGTTCGTAAAACACAATAGACTGTGTTGTCACTTGACTTGTCCTTGCCCCGGGGCTGTCCATGATGGGAGTTCACTAGAAAGGCGAGGAGGAGGCGGCATCATGAAACCCACCTCAAGGCAGGGGTGGTGGAAACAACCAGACCAAAATGACAGCCATCCTTTCCTCCATAAGAAGAAGAGAAGAAGAGGAGTTTGGATTTTATATCCTGCTTTATCACTACCCAAAGGAGTCTCAAAGCAGCTAACATTCCCTTCCTCCCCCGCAACAAACACTCTGTGAAGTGAGTGGAGCTGAGAGACTTCAAAGTAGTGTGACTAGTCCAAGGTCACCCAGCAGCTGCATGTGGAGGAGCAGAGACGCGAACCCGGTTCACCAGATTACGAGTCCACCGCTCTTAACCACTACACCACACTGGTTTCTCTCTTCCCAGTCCTCATGCTGGGTGGTGCAGGACAGGTGCTTCCTCTTAATGCTTTGCCTAATGGTACTGTTGGCCCTAGATAAAATCTTCAACCCAGTTTATTCTTTTCTTTTTTGGCATCCTTGATCATCTGCTTGCCTTTCTTTGGTTAACATGTGCATTGCAAATCAGAGCATGGCAGCTTGACACTTTCATTTGAACCCATAATGCTCTTGGCACAGTGTTGCTGTAGGACTTGCCAATCAGAAGGTCAGTGGTTCAAATCCCCGTGACGGGATGAGCTCCCGTTGCTCGGTCCCAGCTCCTGCCAACCTAGCAGTTCGAAAGCACGTCAAAGTGCAAGTAGATAAATAGGTACCACTCTGGTGGGAAGGTGAACAGCGTTTCCGTGCGCTGCTCTGGTTCTCCAGAAGTGGCTTAGTCATGCTGGCCACATGACCCGGAAGCTGTCTGTGGACAAGCGCCGGCTCCTCTGCCTATAGAGCAAGATGAACGCTGCAACCCCAGAGTCTTCCGCGACTGGACCTAACGGTCAGGGGTACCTTTACCTTTAAGCAGAGGGATGTTGCATGGGAATTAAAATGGCAGCTTCCACACCCAGATGCTTGACATGGGGAGTAGGGCAGGTGTCAACTCAGTGGGGTCCCTGTTGTGGCCCTGCCAGCCATTAAAAGGTGCTGTGTGCCAAAGTTGGGCCTGGATGGCAGCCCATTGAGGGCCTTTCATGAACCATTTACTTTTGCCATTTACTCTATGGCAACAGAAACTGCTGGCAGGACCTGGCTGGAGAGTCATCAGTTGTATGGGCTGCTTCCACAGCAACACTTCTTATCTGTCAGCAGCGGACGTCCAGCAACAGCATCTCTGACTGAATTTTCTTCTGTATCTTCTTGGATGTCTACTGGGCAGGCAAGGCTGGGCATCCCAAAAAGTGACTGGCAGAATGCACCCTCAGCGAAAAAGACAGAGGTAATTGTCAGGAAAAGACCCTGATGTTGGGAAAGATGGAGGGCACAAGGAGAAGGGGACAACAGAGGACGAGATGGTTGGACAGTGTTCTCGAAGCTACTAAAATGAGTTTGACCAAGCTGCAGGAGACAGTGGAAGACAGGAGTGCCTGGTGTGCTCTGGTCCAGGGGGTCACGAAGAGTTGGACACGACTAAACAACAAATTGTCAGGAGGAGAGTAGTGGGCACTGAATCTGCATCAGAGCTCCGAACTGGGAGCACAGCAAGAGGATGGGCTGGAGCTACACACATGGCACAAGCTTCCTGCCTCTTTATGAGGGCGCTTTGGAAATGCGAGAGGCCTTCCTGCTTCCAAAAGACAGAGTTGCGACGCAAAGGCTTGCAGGCCCCGCAGCTCAGTTGCAGCAGTGTTCACACCATTTTATCAGCCAAGCATGGCTGAGGGAGCAGGTGGCGCCATTTCCTCCCGCAATCTGCTTCTCTGCTTTCCCATTCAGGGACATACTGGGATCCCTTTATATCTTTCCTTTCCCTCTCCTACTTCTGTGGCTGTTTCAAGGCAGCCCCCCCCCCATGAGGAGACCCACTGAAGGCTGATAGCCAGAAGTTATTTGTCGCATGCTGGGCATTGTTACGGCACTGCCATGAGGCAGCCACAACCGCGGATTATGCAGATTCGAGGAGGATATCGGACTATCATTGGAGATTAACTAGGACAGCCTTCCCCAACATGGCGCCCTCCAGATGTTCTGGGTTACAACTCCCATCAGTGACACCCAGCACAGCCATATGATGTTGGGGCTGATGGGGGGCACCTGGTTGGTGAAGGCTGATATACATGGGGAAACTGGTACAGGCCTCTGGAAGGCACTACTATGTTGGGCAAATGCTAGTTAAAAAAGCAGTATGAATGAACAAGGGGGCTTGTTTGCTGTTGCCGCTGCTGCTGCTACAGTGCACCCATAGCAGGGCTAGCAGTTTCCAGGGGTGGGGAAGATTTTGGTAGAACATTAGGAAAAAATTATTGATAGTAAGCACTGTTCAGCAACCAATGGCACCAATTCCTGCAGCCCTTCCTCTCTGACTGCCTGAATTCAAAAAAGCACTAGGCTTGATTCACTCGCTAGCCAAAAGAGCCCCCAGCAGTGTTTAAAACTGAAATATATGCAGCATTTTCAAAATGTGGGAGATATAGGTTGCTAGACTTTTAAATATCCCAGTATTAACCGCTCACAATGTGCTCCCCCACCTTTACCCTTCTCCTAGTAAATAGCCCACAAATTTAAGTAAGTTTAAATGCTTTACTTACAGTAATCAGAGGTCGCACACATGTATTGCCCAATGCTACAGCAAAAACAACACAGGTAAAAACTTATTCAGTACAAAATATAAAAGTATCTTCGAGCATGGAGTCTGGGCATGGAGTTGATCTGGACATGCACCTGGTCGGTTACATGGTTCAAAAAGGGGGGGGGAGAGAGGGGGGGAACAGGAAACAAGCCTTACTTCCGCCCTACTTTTGCCCTGTGGAGCAGCTTGGCAGGTTCCTCTCAGGGCCTGCCTCCCCATGAGGCAAGGTGAGACAAGTGCCTCAGGCAGCAGGATCCACAGGCGCAGCAAATCCTGATGTAGATATTCAACCCCCCCCTTCCTGATGTAGGTTTTCATTCACCTCCTCTTCTGTAGTGGGGACAGAGCACAATTTTGTGGTTCACCTCAGGTGCCAAAATGCCAAGAGCCAGCCCTGTTTCCACTCAAATCTACATGTCCGCATGTGCAGTTCGGGGATCCCATATGGGCCACCCCCCCATAAGCACCAGCATTTCTTCCGCAGCATCACCTCTTCCTTCCCCGCAACATCAGCATCTCTTGGGGGGAGCATTTGGTGACGTGCCTTTTGATTCATTCCTTTTTGGGGAATTATGCTGAAATAACTCATGGGAGGATGTTTGGATATTCCATTGTTTTTCAATATGGCGCCCTGCCCATATCTGCGTGGAGGTTTTTCAGCAGGATCTTAACACTTCCGAACAGATGTATTTTTAGGGGGAGGGAGCGCTGACTTGGAGAAAAATAATAATAATATGGAGAGGGCTGACTGTTTTTATTGCAGCTGTCAAACATGTCAACATGGAGATTGAAGAAGATAATCTTTGCGACCCCAGAACACTCAGAGGCAAGAATGTTACCCATCAGCCTTTAATGAATTCTGTATTATCTGCTCAAAGCAAAATGTATGTTTTTATGAATTGGGCCGCAGGGATGTGGAGTGGGAAGAGATTAGGGCCGGGGGGGGTTAGGAATATGGGGACTGGGGTGAACGGGGTATCATGCTGCCTGGAGCCCACCTCTCCCCCTTTATTTCTTGCTGGCATCCATTTGTCTCAAGAGACAATGAAGTGTGCCTCCAGGAATGAAGTCAATCTGCTGCATTAGCAGCACTGAAGCAACCTCCCCGGGGCGCAAACCTGGGCAGTGTGTATGAAGGTCCTGGGCAAGAGCCTCCTTGGCCTCACCTATGTGGCCCAAAGGAAAGCAGAGCAATGTGTTTGGCGCCAGATTGACTGTAGGAGTTGCCAGAAGGAGGCGTACAAGGTGTCATTCAACCACATTAGGGAATCCACATGGATTTATGTACGGTTTGCTCCTTAGACTTTTCTTCTCCTGAAGATATCTTACACAGCAGCAGAGGTTTCAGATCAGAGTTTTCCTTCTCTTTGATGGGCTACCTTGCCAGGTGGATGTGTCCCATCTGCCCCTCACTTCCCTCTACACGCAGCAGTTCTCAACCTGTGGGTCCCCAGATGTTGTTGGACTCCCATCATCCCTGAGCTCTGGCCTTGCTAGCTAGGGGTGATGGGAGTTGTAGTTCAACAACATCTGGGGACCCACAGGTTGAGAAAGGCTGCTCTACAGCACATGCAGAAACCTTCTTCTTGACCATTGAAACCAGAAACCTTCTTCTTGGTCTCATTCGCTCAATCCATCAGAGCCCATCTTCACATGCAGAGGAGGTCCCTAACGCACCAAGGGTTTGAGACCCATCAGCCGCTGTTGCCTGCTGACAGCTTCCAGGAGCCACAGGTGAGAACTGAGTGCAGGGGGGGGGGACACCAAAGGTGAACAAGCTACCCCAGAAGGAGCATAACGTGTCCCCCTTTCATTATTCAGGTAGGTAGCTGTGTTGGTCTGACACAGTCGAAATAAATAAAAATTTTGTCCAGTAGCATCTTCGAGACCAACTAAGTAAGTTCTGAGTATAAGCTTTTGTGTGCATGCACAGTTATTGTCTCCTGAGTGGTATCTGAAGAAGTGTGCATGCCCAGAACTTACTTACCATAGTTGGTCTCCAAGGTGCTACTGGACAATTGTTTTATATATTTCTCCTTTCATTGGTTAACAATAATAGCCAGTCGTAGCTTATTGGAGAACACAAGCATGAAACAGATACAGTACTGCCAAGAAAACTTCTTTGGGAAGAAACAATCAAGTTTCTTGTAGCACCTTAAAGGCTGAGAAATGAATTCTAGCAGAAGCCACTGATGAGGAGGAGGAGGATGATGATATCACCAACTACGTGAGATACTTAAACTTGATAAAAGAAATGGCTTTGCAACGGAACCCTCCAGACTGGAAAAAGAACAGATCAACTCCAAAGGGAAAACTCTCTCTAAAATGTACCAACTCCTCCTTGACTGGGAAGTTAAGGAGGAGGAGGTAAAATCAGTAATGGTTAAATGGGCTCAAGACTTTGGTTACAACATTGTCATGGATGCCTGGGAAAAAATATGGAAGGTAGATATGAAGTTCACCGCATGTTATGCTTTGAAAGAAAATTTTATGAAGATGCCATTCCGCTGGTACCTAATGCCATTAAAACTATCTAAAACGTACAGTGGTGCCCCGCAAGACGAATGCCTCGCAAGACGAAAAACTCGCTAGACGAAAGAGTTTTCCGTTTTTTGAGTCGTTCCACAACACGAATTTCCCTATGGGCTTGCTTCGCAAGACGAAACGTCTTGCGAGTTCTTGCGAGTTTATTTCCTTTTTCTTAAAGCTGCTAAGCCGCTAAGCCGCTAATAGCCGTGCTTCGCAAGACGAAAAAACCGCTAGACGAAGAGACTCGCGGAACGGATTAATTTCGTCTTGCGAGGCACCACTGTATTAAAAATACCTCTAATAAATGTTGGAGATATGGGGTAGCAGAAGGTTTAGTGCTACATATGTGGTGGAACTGTAAGAAAACAAAGGAATTTTGGGAGGTAATCTATAACAAGCTTTCAAAGATGTTTAAGATTTCCTTTGTAAAGAAACCTGGAAGCCTTCCTCCTGGGGATACTAGGTACAGACATACCTAAATAACGAGGGAAATATTCTTGTACACTACAGTAGCTGCAAGAATATTAATTGCTACAAATTGGAAAGGGGAAAAAATCCCAACTAAACTGAAGTGGCAAAGTAAATTATTGGAATACACCGAGTTGGCCAAAATGACAGGGAAACTGAGAGGTCATAGTGAAAAAAACATTTATTAAAGAATGGGACATGTACAAAAAATACCTTAAGGAACATTGTAATAATATGATGTCAATGGCAGGCCTTGAATGACTTCTGTGATATCGTGGATGTTTATAGGAGAATAAGTCATTAATGAAAATTAATTAAGGAAATGGATAGTGCGTTAGATGAAATAAGTGGTAGATGCATGATGGGGTGACGGGAAGTTGTTATAAATGCAAGAAGAATTTACTGTGATTTGATGTATCATTTACGACTGTTTTTTCTTTCGGGATGAATTTCTGTTCACTCTTTCTTTTAATTTCAATAAAGCTTTAAGAAAAATAAAAAAGAAACAACTGATGCATGCAGTGTTATCCTGAGATGCTGTTTGTGTGTGGTTTGGGAGAGGGGAATACAAATAGTCAGCGCAGGAGGACATGAAATTCTGAAAATTGCAGATGGTGATAGTCTTTGGCTCCACAATTGTGGGGCCACCACCGAAAAGGCCCCATTGCAGGCAGACACAACTGCAGAAGGACTGGAATCCCAAGCAGGCTCACTAGGGGGCAATGTCCTTGCCGTACTCCAAACTGATGCACTGAGGCAGCCTTCCCCAACCTGGTGCCCTTCAAGTGTGTTGGATTACTGCTCCTGTCTGTCCTAGCTGACACTGCTGATAGGAGTGGCAGTTACAGTCACAGGAACACAGGAAGCTGCCTTCTGTGGAGTCAGACCATTGATCCAATTAGCTCAGTATATTGTCTACACTGACTGGCAGCAGCACTCCAGGGCAGGGCTGCCAGCTTGAATAAAATATTGAGGGGGGGAGGTAAGCCCCACCCTGCATAATCAATCACATGACACAGTGCGCATAGACCATTTGAATGGCAATGCCCCTCAACTTTGGGGGGGGGGCTGGCCCCCTCAAATATTTTATGTTTTAAGTCAAGAAAGAAAGTTTTGTAATCATGAATTTAAAAATTGGAGTTTTTATTTTTAATTTTTTTCTTTTTTTGATGGATGGAATTTTCTTTTTTCTGTACTTTGCTTTCTTCATCTGTTTTATGTGTATTTGTGCTTGTTTTTGTTGTTCTGTATTTTTGTGATGTTTCTTCTTTTTCTGTAAAAACAAATAAATATATTTACAAAAAAACCAACAACAAATATTTTATGTGGGGAATCGATGCTCCCTCGACCCCTAGGAGTTGGCTGCTATGGTCCAGGAGACTCTCTCAACTATATGTGGAGATGCCAGGGAATGAGACTGGAGTCTTCTCCATGAAAAACAGGTGCTCTGCTACCACAGTGCGATGGCCCTTCCGCTGAGGGAGGCCATTTTGCGTTGTGGGCTGTCAGATGTTCACACACCAACGCAACATTCAAAGTAAACAAACCATGCTGCTCTCCTTGGCAGACCAAATTGCTGCACAACCCTAGATGCTGATTCTAGACCAGATCCAGCCTATGTTGGACATGCTTTCTACTATATTATTATCATGTTTTAGCATCAATGTTTTGTAATGTGCTTCTAACGTCATACACCACCCTGAGGTCTTTTGATAACGGGTGGTATATAAATTGAAACAGCAGCAACAATGCCGCTTTCTGTTTAGGATGCCACAAGTGTCCTAGCTAAGGAAGTCCCTCTGTTGACACCTGCAGGGAGTGTTTAGAAGGAAAAGCAGGGTTAGCACGTGCACACACGCAAGAATAGCCTTCCAGTCACAAATCACATATTTTACCATTGTAACTGAATTAATAACAGCAAACTCTGAAGGTCCCAAAGAGGGAATTTGGGAGGGGGGACGGCTCTAACAATATTTACTCCTCCTCCCAAGTAAAGTAAGGCTGCTTGGGTTGCAGCCCTTCTGCCTTCCTCCTCAGCCCCCCAGCTAGTTTCTTCCTCCACGCAGGCGAGGCACTTCCCTGCTTAACCCCTAGAGGGCTTTGTGGGATCCCTTCCTCTAGCCATGGTTGGGCTGAGTATTGACGATGGCCAGGAGTGAGCTTCGCCTGCGTCTCTGCAAAATTGAGAGCACAGAGGCTCTTCCAGGCAACCTGCTTAACCATCCTGATTACCCCCCCCCCCAAAAAAAAAAGTTCTACGGAGTTATATGACATTGGCTGACTTTTCAGTAAGACCACTTTTATTTTCTCAATTAATAAAAACTTTAACATGAAGAATCCAGGGAATAAAGTTTGGTCTAGTGTTGTTTGTAGATCAATATATTTACCCAGCAATTTAAAAACACATCCTATTTTGTGTTGATTGATTATAATAATATAATAATTTATTATTTGTACCCCGCCCATCTGGCTGGGTTTCCCCAGCCACTCTGGGCGGCTTCCATAGAAACAAAAAATACACTAAAATATCACACATTAAAAACTTCCCTGAAGTTGCCTTAAGATGTTTTCTGAATGTCAGGTAGTTGTTTATCGCTTTGACATCTGATGGGTGGGCGTTCCACAGGGCGGGCGCCACTACCGAGAAGGCCCTCTGCCAATTAATCATAGAATTCTAAAGTTCGAAGTCATCTGGTTCATGTAGGAATCTTAACTAGATCATACATGACAAATGGACATCCAACATCTGCTTAAAACCCCCCAAGGAAGGAGAGCCCACCACCTCTTGTGGGAGTCTGTTCCACTGTCAAACAGCTCTTACTCTCAGAACGTTATTTTTTATGTTCTGCTTTCTTGTAACTTCAAGCCATTGGTTTGACTCCTATCCTCCAGAGCAGGAGAAAACAAGCTTCCTCCATCCTTTAGCTATTTGAATATGGCTATCCTAACGGTCAGGGGTCCCTTTACCTTTTTTATCCTATCTCCTCTCAGTCGCCTCTATACTTTTTCTTTCTGAGTTATGTTTTGAACTCAACTCTAGAGGCCAGCTATTTCCCTCTTACTGGGAAATTTCCCTCCTACTGGGGTCCATAGGAAGGGAAAGAGAGTAATGTTACCGGGAAATTAGAAGGGGGGGGGGGCAGGTGAGAGACAAAATTCAAAAGGAGAAAAACAGAGAAAAAGCTGCCCCTCCTAGGAATTCAAGCAAGTCTATTTAGTCCAGTGGCCAGCAAGATGCCCCATACAAGAAACCAACAAGCTGGATAATGATGATGATGAAGATGATGATGATGATAATAATAATATTTTTTTTTTATTTATATCCCACCCTTCCCGGTTCAAAAACCGGGCTCAGGGCAGCTAACAACAAATTTAAAACACTTTAAAACACTTAATTATAAAAGCAGCATAAAATACAGTATAAAAACATGAATAACAATAACATTCAAAAATCAAATAGATAATCCCCAGGGCTAGCTGGCTCAATTGGTCCTACTTGGGCCAACGAGGAGGCCAGGGGAGAATTCTGCAAGAGTAATCTGCCTACCTATGATTTCTTAGCAACTGGTATCCAGAGGTAAACTGCCTTCAAAAGTGGAAGCAAAACAGAGCCACTGTGGCTGGGAGCTGATAGCTCTTCCTGCATGAATTTATCTCATCATCTTCTAAAGCCATTCAGGCTGGCAGCTGCCATTGCCTCTTCTAGGAGCAAGTCCCACTTTTTAACAGCCCAGCTTAGAGTGTGGCAAGGCCTGAGTTTGACTCCCACTCAAGCCATGAAATTTACCTTGGGTCAGTTGCTATCCCTTCACCCAGCCTACCTCACAGGGGTATTGTGAGGATAAAATGGGTGATGAAGTATCAGTGCAAAATAGAATTCATAAAATGCTAGTGTTACATGGTGACCGTGGGCAATGGCAGTTCCATGGGGGAAGAGAAGAAGGGCACACACATTTACCTGGAGAGTAAGTCCCATTGATTGTAATGGGGCTTTGGCCTAGGTAACATGTGCAGGATTGTGCTGTTAGGGTTAGGGCTATTTTATTTTTATTTCTAAAGACGCTTTGTGCAAACCATCCTTGTTGTGACAGATGTCTGCATTGCGTTTGTACACACTTGTGAACTGCACTTGTTTGCCCAGCACCTATCCATGTTCCAGCCGTGGTTTTGCTGGAATTAACCTGCCTCCCATGAGGGGCTCCAACACCAGCCCATGTGAGGCTCTGAGAGCCTGGCGTGTTGGCCGTGTTACTTGTTTCTAAATCTCTGACAGGGGGAAGGACAAGCGAGCGAGTGAGAGTCAGCACACTCCCAACCGTTTGGCCAAAGGTGACCTGAATCCTGGCCTCCTCCCAGTGAGGCCTGGAGCCTGGATCCTACCACACCTCGGCTCTCTCGCCTTCTCTGTTTCCTCCTTAAGGGTTTTCCTGTTGAAAGTTGATTTACCTATATAAATCAAATGGCAATATTTACTGCAAAATACATGACTGGGAGGGAAAAAGAATATTATTTCCTAGAGGTTCTTTCTAATCGCTCTTCATCTTGGGAAGAAACACATTAACATGGTGATATGCCTCTTCCTTCTACTGCACAATTTAATTTCTTTTTTTTAAAAAAAATCTACATCCTGCCAAGGGGCGAGGGGAATTCTCCTCCAACACCTGCTCTTCAGCGTTACTCTCTCTCGTTGACACTAAGCTCCAGGGCGGGGATTTGCACCACCACTCAAATGCTTAATTAGTTGTCTATGAACTTTTGCCTTAATTAGTTGTCATCGCAAAGTTCAGGCTTCTCAGACCTTGCACTGCAACATGAACCAGGGATTCAAGCTTGTGAGTTTACAGGTAACCAGAGTCAACATTTTGGACTGTATCCAATGAAGGGCTGAAAGTGCTTGTGCTCCTGCAATGTAGGCAACCCAATTTTTGAGATCCCCAACAAACCTGCTTCAGCTTTCTGCAAATATTCTGTGCTGTACTAGATTGTCTCCCAAATCTCAGGGTCAGATTTTGGGAGGGTCCATGGAGCAAGAGAACCAGTGAAAATTGGATGCTGTGACTTGTGCAAGAGTAAAATCTTTCCACTAGTGCAGTTGTTATTGGTCAAAGCTTTAAAGCAACACAACATTTACAAACTGTTCAGAGTCCCACCAAAATTATCAAAATAATAATGGTGGCTTTTCTGAGCACCTGCCTATCCAAAGCAGCTGACAATCATGAACTACGATAGATGGAAAGACCTACTACAATCATACCTCTTGTTACGTTTGGTTCAGGTTACGTCTTTTCAGGTTGCGCCCCGTGGCGACCCGCAAGTACCAGAAAGGGTTACTTCTGGGTTTCACTGCTCGCACATGCGCAAACGCACAAAATGACATCACACACATGCACAGAAGTGGCGAATCGCGACCCCTGCGTGTGCAGATGCGGGTTGCTTCCCTTTCAGGTTGCGAACGGGGCTCCGGAATGAATCCCGTTCACAACCAGAGGTACCACTGTAATGCAAAAAAAGTGCAAAACTTTAAACTACAGAAAACAGGAACACTGACTGCACCTTAAAAAAAAAAAGGCCAGAAACACAACAGCAAACCCATAATTCTCCCACCAGCCAACTAATAGACATTCTACCTAGAAGATCAATGGAAAAAGAGGGGGGTCTTCTACAGGGCCTTCCAAAAAGCCAGCAGTGTAAAAATTTGATGCCAGGCCAGTGCAAAGGAATTCCATACATGGGGGGCCATCATGGAGATTTTTTGCAATGCCCTCATAAAGGAGGACAGATTACAGATTGGAAACTGGGAATGACAAAGAGGTGGGGGAGGGGGGCTATGGCTAGCTAGGGAGTTCATGGCAGAAGTCATAGCTGGACTGGAGACTCCTTGGTTCATGGAGCAGCCCAATAACCCCTCTGGAATGTTTGAGAACAAACCAGTCCTGATGCGGAGACGCATGTGATGTCAAGACCTTGTGTGGTCCTTCAGCCGAGTTCAGACACACAGCTCTGTTATCATGGGGAAGGCGAGGCGGCCCCCTGGAGGGGTGTATTTTGGGTGCCATTGAAGGTTGCAGAGAGGGAGAGGGAGCTGGACCACTCTGAGCGACAAAGAGCGCGATCTGGTGGGATGGTCTGCTGCACATCGTGGTGGAAATGAGGCTTGTGCAGGAGAACCTCCCTGTGGCTTATGTCCAACATGAAGCTGTGAAGGCTGGGCAGATGCATTTCAGTGTTCCATCTCAGGCATCAAAATGTTTTAGGCCAGCCCTGCCCACCTGGTCTGTGCCCGTTTTGCCGAGGGACACAGCGCAACCCTCGAAAGAAGAGAGTCAGTGTGCTGTGTGGGGCTGTTTCCGTCCGGTGTGAATGTTATTCCTGCTGGACTCAGCTTGAATCCCCACGCCACTCTTTTAACTTCTCGCTCTCCCATGCAAGGTAGTCAAGAAGATTTATGGCACTGCCTTCCATGAGAGATATTTTTTTCCTTAAAAGAGGCATTTCCCTGCAATGCACATCTATTCATCTTCTAGCTATAACTGGCCGCCTCTTGATAACCATCGCTTAACCCATGAGGGGAGTCTCCAGGGATGAATTTGTGTCTGTCGAATTAGACCAAATGTTTCAATAAAGCTCATGTAGACTTTATGCATGCAACATGCTATAAAATAAAACCCAAGAAGACCCGTCCAAAGACGAGGCCTAAGGACATCAGAAGAGCCCAGCAACCTCCCCCTCCTTCTCACAATGGCCACCCGATGCCCCCAGGAAGCCAACAAGCACCTGGGCATCCAGGAGGCAGGAGGCTGCTCCTGCTGTTGCTCCCCAGAAAATAGTATTCGGGAGGACATTGCCTCTGGACATGGAGCTTCAATGTAGCCATCATGGCTAACAGACATTGATAGACCCATCCGTTGTGGATTTATCTGGGCCCCTTAGCTCCTCCATAGCATAAGATTCACGCCAATTAACAGCAGTCTGGGGGGTGGGGGAGGTTGTAAGGGATAAGGGCAGGGAGTAAATGTGACCTGGGACATAATATAGCTGATGATCGCTTTGTTTTGCATCAGTTCAATACTTAAAGGAAGACCATTTATTCTGCACTGAGTAGGAAGACAATCTGCTTTGATCCAGAGTGGTGAACGTGTGGCTCTCCAGATGTTTCTGAGCTCCAACTCTCTTCATTCCACATCGCTGGCCTTCCTGGCTGGGGCTGATGAGAGTTCGAATCCAATGACACCTACGGCGCACTGGGTTTGCCAGCCCTAATTTGAATGGCTGGATCTCAACCGATTCAAACTTTATTTGTTTGATAGGGCAAGGGTGGGTCTTAATTGGCTGGGATGAGCATTGAGGATGTACTTCTGCTTGGAGCCATTCTCTTCGTCATTTGATGACCAGGGCAGGCCCAAGCAGCCCAGTATCACCATTCAGACAGAGGTCAGTCAGCTGCCTGGTGGGAAAGCAAGAGCCTTTCTGACTACTGCTGTTGCTGCCCCCAGCAACTGGAACTTAGAGGTAGACTGCGGCTGAGCATAGCAGCTCCATTCAGCCTCCCCTTCTGTCAAAGAGTGACAGCTTTTGCTAATTAATCTGTAAGTCATTTTACAATTTCAGCATCTCCAAAAAGGTGCTGCCTTGACACTTCCGTAATGCGCAAATGTACTTAACGGGGAGGAAATGATTCACCAGCTGCTTAATCAGGCTTAATAAAAATGGGAGGTCCCATGTTATCAATCACAAGCTTAAAAAAGAAGAAGATTCTGGCATCTCTTGTGACACTCGCCCCGCCCCCAGTGTGGCCTTCCAGGACAGCCTTCCCCAACTTGGCGCCCTTCAGATGTTGTTGGACTACAACTCCCAAGTTCCCTGGCCATGGACCTGCTGCCTTCTGCAAGGAATGAGTCCAACAGTCTCCACATTGCATCTATCTACCCCTGTTCTAGAGAGCGGCAAGCAACCTCTGCCCTCTCCACATCCACCCCCCCCAAAAAAAACAACATTTTTAAATCCTGTGTTGTTTTGAAGTTGGGGTGGGGTGCGCACGCCCTTCCTGTTGACGGGGGCTGCTGCCTCAGGAACACGGCCTGCTCTCCAAGAAACTCTCCCATGGCCAGCCAAGGCCGCCAGAGGGGCGTCCGCCTGTCCGATGGGAGGGATCCAGCAGCCGAGCCCTTGCACAATGTGCTGCTGCCAAGTGAGATCACACACAGGCCATTAGCACATCAAATGCCGCAGGGCTGGCAGGGGAGCCTGGGAAAGGCTGGCCTGGAGCGGCATGGGTCCCCCGTCCTGGGTCGGGATCGGCTTACAGTTTTCGCTGGGCGATTGGACAGAGTCAAAGCTCTGCAAGTTTGCAGTCAAGCCTTTGAAGCGGATAATGTTTGGATAACGTTTCCTTTGGCCATTTATCTATGTTGCCGTCGCTGAGCAGGAACTGCAAGCCATGTCTAAGCCAGACAGCCTTTCAAAGGTATCCTGGTGCTCCAAGGAAATATCTCCAAGCCTGGGCTCAACCTGGATCCAATCCTGCATGCACTGTGCTGCACTGAGGGGAGAGGAATGGTCTTCTCGGCTTCTCTTTGGTGACCAGCGCTTGCTGGACTAAGGGGGCTTGTCACAACTCAAACATGGTGGCCTGGCAAGAATCCAGGGCCGGCTCTGCCATTCTACCAAGGGAGACAGTTGCTTCAGGCTGCAGGTGCTGGGGCTGGCCTTGAGGGCAGAGGAGGTGTGCTGCAGGAGGAGGGTGGAATCTGGATTCCGCTGCCACTCCCGTTGTATGTGGTGGAACAAGGGGGCTCCATTTTGTCCTTGGCCTCAAGCAGCAAAATACTGGTGGGTGCAGCCCTGCAAGAAACAGGGCAGTGTGGTGGATTCCCCCTCTGCTGCTTCCATATTTGATCATTTGTCCTTGGGCTGGTGGGGGGTGGCAGCACATAAGTCCTAGTGAAAGTGCAGTAAAAAGGTAAAGGGACCCTTGACCATTAGGTCCAGTCGTGGCCGACTCTGGGGTTGCGGCGCTCATCTCACTTTATTGGCCGAGGGAGCCGGCGTACAGCTTCCGGGTCATGTGGCCAGCATGACTAAGCCGCTTCTGGCGAACCAGAGCAGTGCACGGAAACGCCGTTTACCTTCCCGCCGGAGCGGTACCTATTTATCTACTTGCACTTTGACGTGCTTTTGAACTGCTAGGTTGGCAGGAGCAGGGACCAAGCAATGGGAGCTCACCTTGTCGTGGGGATTCGAACCACCAACCTTCTGATCAGCAAGTCCTAGGCTCTGGGGTTTGTACTCCTTAGCCTAGTAGGAGATGCTTCCTTCTGAGCAGGGGTGCTCTGAGCAGGTTTAGGCTGTGGACCTCATGGTCCTCTTCCAATGGCTTACTTCCAAATGTGGCATATCAGCCCTGCTGCGCTTGGGGACGCTCCTGCTCCTGAATGGGCCCTGGACCTCTTCTCCAAAGAGCAGTCCTGAAAGTGGAACCACTCATGGGGTAGCTGTGCTGATGACCTCTAGAATCTAGGTCCTCTAAGATTCTAGAGTGAGGGAGATCTGTGCCCACCAGATCTTGCTGGATTCCCAACATCCACCCTCTCTGACTGCTGGGGCTGCTGGCAGTTGGAGTCCAGCAACAACATGCGGGGGGAAGGGAGGGGAGGTCCCCCACTTTGCTTTCAAGCCACTGTCAAGTCAGCGAACCAAAAGGTGCCTTTGCCTGCCACAAAGGGCCAAGAGGCAGCTGGGACAACACTATTGATGGAGGGGGCATAGGGCTGCCAGACCCAGAGAGGCCTCTTCTACACCTTGGCCTGATTTCATGCAGGTGACAAAGGGGGAGGGGGAGAGAGACAAAGCCCCCCCACTGCCTCTGGTCCCCAGCAGATTACCCATGGGGAAATGCGTCCCGGGTGCAGGGCTGGATTTAGGTTCAATGAGGCCCTGAACTCCTGAAGGTAATGGGGCCCTTTATATGTCCAGCTGTCCTTTGTCAACAACAAATTGTCACTGTTTTTCTGTGTTGAATATATGCTATAAGGTAATTTATGGACCTAATAGGTATCTAAAGCCATTTGATAATAAATAATAATAATAATAATAATAATAGTAATAGTAAATTTTATTTATACCCCGCTCTCCCCGGCCAGAGCTGGGCTCAGGGCAGCTAACACCAATAAAATCACAGTTAAAACATAATAGGGGGGAGAAGGGGGGGGAGGAAAAGAAAAGAAAAATTTTAAATACAGGTTAAAATGCAATTTAAAATACAGCCTCATTTTAAAGTAGCTGATAACAAAATATGTATTTTATCAAAGTAATTGTTGGACTGAAATACAATTAAGAAGAAATATATTAATGGTGATTTTTTTTTGGGGGGGGAGGGCAAGAGAGTGGGGTCCTAAGCTATTGCTTGTTTAGCTTATACGTAAATCCGGCACTGCCCAGTGCTCCCTTGCCACTTCAGCCTGCTCCTTCCAACTTCAGATGCCAGGGATGGGGGGAAAGTGATGCCATCTGCAGCCACAGCAGAATTTCCACTGCCAAGCGGTGCCCCTCTCCCCAACACAGCAACAATAAGACAAAAGCAGCACTGGGAGTGGGGGGGGGCACAGACCCTTTAATTCTCAACCCAAGCAAGCCTGCCAGGCACCCTTTTCCTTGAAAGCCCACAAGGTGCTGCCAGGGACACTGCCAGTAGCAGGGGCAGCTGCTTTCGGTGCTGACACTGCACAGCAAGGGTGGTGTCAAGGCGCCCACGGGCAAGAACCTCCCTGGACCTGTTCCTCCTCTTCTTCACCCTGGCCCCCTGCTCTGCTAGTTTGTACATCTGTGCCTCCCTCAGGCTCAGCCAACAGTGGGGTAGGAGGAGAAGCCAGAGAAGCAGCTGCCCTGGCCTCACCCGCTTGCCCAGTTGGATTTCTGCCTGGCAAGCAATCAGCTGGCAGCCATGAGGGAGCGTGTGCGGCAGGGAGGAAGGAGGCCCGTAGAGAGGGTCTTGTTCCAAACAAAACCAGGAGCTGTCACTCCCTTGTCGAGGAAAGTTCTCCCCATTGTGGAGGGTCCCGCGGTGTCTGTCTTTGTTTCTGACTGGCACAAGATTTTTGTATTAAGAGATATACAGTGGTACCTCGGGTTAAGTACTTAATTCGTTCCGGAGGTCTGTTCATAACCTGAAATTGTTCTTAACCTGAAGCACCACTTTAGCTAATGGGGCCTCCTGCTGCCACCGCGCCTCCGGAGCACGATTTCTGTTCTCATCCTGAAGCAAAGTTCTTAACCTGAAGCACTATTTCTGGGTTAGCGGAGTCTGTAACCTGAAGCATCTGTAACCCGAGGTACCACTGTACTATAAAATGTTATGTAGGGAGATATTTCTAAGATATAAGGTAAGGAATAGGAATAGAGTTATAAGCACATGTTTTGAAATGCAAAGCTATGCAAACACTGTTATTGAAAACAAACACTATAAGAACTTGGTAATAGTCAGCATTTCCTATTATAAGCAATATTAGTTTATTTGAACCATGTCTCATAGCTGGCCAATCTATCAAGTCTGTGATAAAACCAGCCAGAGATCAGAGTGTCTCTTGGGCGGCAGCTGAAAGCCCAGAGTTGGAGGAGGTCACCTGAGGTACTGAGAGCCCACAGCTCGGAACCCAGGAAGGCCAACAGGAACCCGGGTGGCGTTGCAAGACGCCTTTAACAAGCAAAAGGGAATTGGCAATTTGAAATAAAGGACCCTCTTGCTCCTAACTGGTGGGGTTGGGCAGGAGGAGGGATGGCAGGTCCGGAGGATCCAGACCTGTCTGCTGGGCCCCTCTCTGTCACCACTTCTCCTTCCAAGAGAGAGAGGCTGTCCTCTCTGCCACCAGCGCTGCTCTTGTTTTGAAACAGGCTGGCCAGTGACCAGCTATGATAAAATGTGGGTGGGATGGGGTTTAAAAACACACACAGCACATCTTGAACGCTCTCTCATGGGTGTTTGGCTCTCTCAGCTGCGTTCCTAGGTGGGACGCCAACAAATGGCCAGGACTTTGTTTTCAAAGTGTCCGCTTTGGGAAGACTAATCACGTCTCAAGCTTCGCAACGTGCCTTTTCAAACGCTCCAGGGGCCTTGGCCGCCCTCCCTCCCCCGCCCCCGCCCATGAGAAGAGCAATCCCTGCAGACTGGTGTCCACCCCCCCCCAAAAAAAACCACCCCACCTTCCCCTTTTATTTCAGCCAATCAAAGAAAAACTTCAGTCACAACACCACCTCCCTCCCTCAACTTGGTGGCCTCCCAAGTCAACAGAGGACGGCAGGTAGGACCAGAATGCTTTTCAGTTGGATCAGCCCCAAGGGGGCCCATCTAGTCCAAAGTCCCGTTCCTGCAATGCCCTACCAGATGCCTGTCATTATAGGAAGTCTGCAAGCAGCACCTGACTGCAACAGCACCGCTCTCCTCACTCCTGATACCCAGAAGCTGATGTGCAGAGGCCCACTGCCACTACTTCTGGAGGTAGCGCATACAGCGATCATAATTAGCCATCTACTCCCTGAACATGCCCAAGAGGTGCAAGACATGCACAGCAGCCCAATAAGTTGAGGAGATGAAATTCCACAGTCAGAGGCAGAACGAAGATGGTGTGTTGAGGGGAGTGGGCAGGACTGATTGTGTCAGGTGCCCTTCCTAGCAATGGAAATGGGGGAGAATTGCATTCTCCCAACTACAGATAAGGGGTAGGAATAGGCAAGAGCCACATAAGGGGACTGCACCCTCGAGGGGAGACTCAAATAAACACTCCCCACCACTTTTTTTCTTTTGCTTTGCTGTTTCTCCGGGAAAACCCGATATTTACTGCTAAATCAGAGCAGATGGCTGTTCGGGTTTTCCCCAGAGACTGCTGTTTGTTCTGATTCAGTGGTAAATAGCGGGTTTTTGCTGGGAAAAACAAAACAAAAAAGCTGTCAGACATGGATCTGGAAATGTGGAGCAAAGATGGATGAGCCCTATGTCTCATCTGTGGCATTGTGGCCTTAGAAGCTGATCAGCCGGCTGTAGGCTTGGAAAACCAAGCCCAGGACTTGAAGTCCATGGCCACTTTTCTGGGAAGCAGCTGCCAGTTGATTTTAAGGAGTCCTTCCGGCAAGCACGCTTAGAATCTGTGGCTCAAAAGAGCTGGCGGGTGTCTCTTCTGCAAGCGATCTGGGTGTTAACTTCATCGTATCTGTGTGACTCATCTAGAGAGGAAATAAAAATCATCACTTCTTAAAACTTTATCCAGGACTCCCTCCAAGAAGCAAGAGTTTGCCTGAGCACCCTGCAGAGGCCGATGATTTCAGACTTTCGCTGATAGCTAAACTTTATGGCCACAGTGGGTGAGGATGAACTTTGCCTCTGACCTGGATCCACAATTCAGAGTTTTCTTTTTAAAAAGAAAGAAATGCAGCTGCAATAATATTCAAGGGGGGGAATCAGACTCGCTTCTCCCACTCTCTATTCATTTTGCAAAGGAAAATAAAGCTACTGAGGAGGAGGCCTTGCCTCTGTGCAGAGCAGAGTCCCACCAATGAGACAGGATGGCCGAGTTTCACCTCGGAAGCCCTTTAAGGGAAACTTAATAGTAAAGACTTCAATAACCTGTTTTCATTTGTCGGCTCTAACCATACACAGGATTAAAACTGATAACAGGAAACTTCGAAGACTGTAGGGGGGTGCCCTGAGCAGCACATGAGGTATCTGGCAAATGAAAAGACAAATTTCACCGACTCATGTGCGTTGAGGATGGTGGGGAAAATGGCAACATCAGTTGTTACCTGAATTTATTTGAAATAACACACAAACAATAGACAAGACACATATAATACAGAGGAGTACACAGTATAAATGCTTATTGCTAGCACGAGTTTCTTCCAAAGGGATGTAACAGAAAAAGAAATGGAAATTATCCCTTCACAATGAATATTGGAGATAATAAGAAAACTAATTTCTTAAAGCATATTTCTTTCAAGAAAGAAAACAAAACTCTGACATAACCCTACAATAGGAGTATATGACATTCATGTTGCACAGCTCTGGTATAGCTTGCAATTGCATCTCCACGTTCGGAAAAGAACAGCTTGAATTATGCATCTAGCAAAAAATATATATCTATATTTGGAGACAAACAAGGATGGCATAAATATCAAAC
This sequence comes from Podarcis erhardii, assembly GCF_964252035.2. Classification (NCBI taxonomy): domain Eukaryota; kingdom Metazoa; phylum Chordata; class Lepidosauria; order Squamata; family Lacertidae; genus Podarcis; species Podarcis erhardii. Next base: position 6,366,528 of record NC_138503.1, on the reverse strand, counting down.
ATGGGGGGCAGGATGCAGAGAGTGCTGGGCTGGAAGGGAGGGGAGAGGGGAGATGCAGAGAGCCTGAAGGGGGTGGCAGAGAGGGAGACAGAGAGCCCCACCATTCCAGGGGGAAGTTCTCCTGGGCAAGCCCATCTGACACGAGTGTGCATTGTGCAAGAGCACATTTGTGCAACTCATACTTGTGCCACTGGAGCTTGTGCAGGGGAACTTCCTGGCAGAGGGGGCTCCATGTGATGTGGTGGGAAGAAGAGCCCTTTGCATTAAATGTTTCAGGTTCTAGGCAGCTTTGGGCAGCCAGTGAAGTACTTTGCTGAGCTCGCATGCTTGAACTGGATCCTTGTGTGGAGCAAGAGGCTGCCTTGGTCTTCTTTTATGCCAAGCTCTCACCCCTTCTCATGACAACTTTCCAATGGCCAGGTTCCTTATTAACTAACTCTCAACCCTTCAGCTTAGAGGGGATGAACCTTTTCAGTGTCCAGAGTTTCTGTCTGAGTTTTTGACAGAGTGATTCATTTTGGGAGATCCATTTTTTGTAAAGATGCTGTAGCAAACATGGACAGCTGAGTACACACAGCTGTCTTTCAAAAGTCCAGAAAAAACCCTCAGTCGACCAGTCAAAAATGCATCTTCTGCACTGGTGTTTCAACCGCCTCTGAATACCACCCTTGGGGACGTTCTGTGCTTTGGCCCAATTCCTGGTAAATTGTGTCCAAAAACTGCTGATATTTCTGTCTCATGATTGGCCACTACATTTCACATTTGTTCTATGTCTCATCCAGACATGATTTTGTCAGATGTGGGATGTTCCCACGGGGATAACATGCAAACGAATGTCCTTGAATTTGTTTTCTCCTTTATAAAGAACATGAGGCCTCCATCTTTCATCTGGAACAAAGGACTCCTGCCTTTGAAATCAGCCCTGGCTGAATGAGGGTGTAAATCAGGAGACACCATTCCATTGGCTCACTTGTGCCCTTTAGGTCTTTCCCTGCTGCCCATGAAGCCTCTGTATTCCCTACTTTCTGGAAAGGGTGGTTAACTTCTTCTCCATTGAAAAGTACATAGAGCTGAAGGAGGAAGATGGAAGAGTGACACACTTTCTCACTTCCTGTTTCAGCTCTATGTGCTTTTCAAGGTTCACAATAACTCAGCTAGACCAGAAGGGGTGACAATCACATCACTCACTGAAAAATCCAGATGTGCCCAGAGTTCTAAATGGTTTTGCAGCCGCTAGTGTAAATTAGAGCTACGTATTGGAGGGGGGGGGTGCCACATTGGCTATCCCCGTTAGAGGTCATGGGGGTCAAAAAAGAAAATATGAGAAGCGATTGGATTACCTATGGAGATTTGGTGGAGAAAGAAGGAGGAAAGTGGAGATTAAAACCATACGAACAAGTCAAAGAATATGTCTTTGATTGGCTGCATTACCATCAAATAAATGAAATGTTTAAAAAGGATGTGAAAGAAAAGGGGTATAAAGAAAAAGATTCGAGATACCAAACAGAGATAGTGAATAACGACTCCAAAACAATTTCTAAAATGTATAAAATTTTGTTAGAATGGCACACAATAGATGAGGAGGTGAAAGTAGTTATGATTCAATGGGCCAAAGATTTAGGATACAACATAGACCTCGGTGATTGGCAGAAAATATGGAATGAAAACTTGAAATTTACGGCATGTGTCACATTAAAAGAAAACGTAATGAAGATGGTTTACAGGTGGTATATGACACCAGCAAAATTAGCAAAGATGTACAAAACCTGTAATAAATGTTGGAGGTGTAAGGAGAAGGAAGGTACATTTATGCACATGTGGTGGGACTGTAAAAAAGTAAGGGGGTTCTGGGAGATGATACACAATGAACTAAAGAAAATGCTAAAATATAGCTTTGTTAAGAAACCAGAACTCTTTCTGCTGGGAATAACAAGAACGGATATAAGTAGGAGAGACTGTAAACTGTTTCAATATGCTATCGTCGCAGCAAGGATATTGTTGGCCCAGAGGTGGAAACAAGAAGAGGTTCCGACTTTGGAGGAATGGAGGTTAAAACTAACAGACTACGCAGAGTTAGACAAATTAACAGGGAAAATTAGATACCAAAAAGACCAGAAATTCATTGAGGACTGGGGGAAATTTACAGAGTATTTGAAAAACATATGTGAGGATAGCACAACGCTAGCGTGTTTTAAAGAAGCTTTGTGAAAATAGAAGGAGTATTGCCAAAAGGCAAGCAAGGATAGAAATATAACATTTAATGGCAATATTTAATGAAGGAATGTGAGGAGAGGATTTGAACTACGAAAGATTGTCAGAGAAGTTGAGGGAGGTCCAAACAAGGCGAAATATGTGATATATAAATGGATTGGTTTATTGTTTTTTATGGAAAAATTTCAATAAAAAATTATTAAAAAAAAAAAAAGAAAAATCCAGATGTGCCCAGAGTTCTAAATGGTTTTGCAGCCGCTAGTGTAAATTAGAGCTACGTGTTTAAACCACACAATGAACCGGGATCCACCTTGATGTATCAGTAGAGTACTGGGTTTGAATTAGAGAAAACTGCATTCAAATCTCCATTACACCATAGAGCTTACTGAGTGACCTTGGGCAGCTCACTGTTTCTCACCCTAACCTACCTCACAGGGTTATTGTGAGGTTCACACAGAGAGGGGAAACAAAATAAAAAAAATCCTTTCAGTAGCACCTTAGAGACCAACTAAGTTTGTTATTGGTATGAGCTTTCGTGTGCATGCACACTTCTTCAGATACGCTGAAACAGAAGTCACCAGACCCTTCTATATTGTGAGAGAGTGGGGAGGGGTATTACTCAGAAGGGTGGTGGGAATGGGTGATTGGCTGATAGGTGTGGTAAACCTGTTGACGACTGTTAACGACTGCAAAAGGTCTTACAGGAAAAAGCAAAGGGTGAGACGGCTAAAAATAGCTTTATCATGTATAATGAGTTAAGAATCCAATGTCTCTATTCAGACCAGGTCTCTCCATGGTTTTAAGTTTGGTGATAAGTTGCAATTCAGCAACAGAGAGGGGAGTGAGTTAATGAGTGGAGCCAACATTGCTGTCTGCCTCTTGGTTCAGCCCTTGTTCTGCAGTTGGCAGCCAGAAGCACAAACAGATGAACTGAGTGGAAACATTAGAAAAAGTGGTAAAGTGATGATGTTGTGGGCCTCTGTATGTGGATCCGGCCTCCTTGAGGGAAACCACGCTGTTGCAGCGCCCACACCCTTGGCTGGTGCCATTGATGCTCACCTGGCAGCATCACCCAGCAGTCCCCTTCTGCATGCATTTATATCCTTATGCAACAGGAGCAATGATGGTTTTGGGGAATAAAAAACAAGTAGATTTCTCATTCAAGTAGCACTGAGAGGCTGTGGCTGCAAAGGTGGTGACAATCAAAACAGGGGCAGACTTTAGTCATCTTTCGTAATAGGGCACCCTGTGGGAGGCCAAAATTTGGCACCCCCAAATGGATCTTCTCAATTTTGCGCCCCCTTGGCCCTAAATCTAGTGCTTCTCAAAGGCCGGTCACAAACTGCTGAATACCTTTGTTGAAACCATAATGGAAGGAGCAGCAGGAGAGCATGTCCTTCCTTCACAAGAGGAGGGCTGGCAAGTGTACTTGGAATTGGTATGGTTAAGAGTAGCCATGACAAAACTAGGGCTTGCCTCTTCCTTACTCAGCTTTTCTTTTTGGCAAGTTGCAGAACCACGGCCAAAGGATCATTTTTATTTTTTGCAAGGCTTCAGTCAAGAGTGAAAGTCACAGAAAGCCCAGGTCACTTGCCACTGTTCCACCTTCCTATGTGAAATGAGGACCTGCCTGCAAAGAAGTCAGAAAAAGGCAGACGAACTGTAGAGGGAGGTTCCTCCTTGCTCCAGGGGCCAAATCAGCAACAGCCATTTTGAACGCAATGGGGCTCCTTTCCCCACACATTAACATATCATATGGTGTGATGTCACCATGTTTGTCTCCCAGCTGCTGCCACTGATTTGGGGGTGATAGGCAAAGCATGATGAAGAGGGGCAAAAATGATGCAGAACATGGCTGGCAGCAGCCCCTTGTCATTAAAGCCATTTAGCGCTGCTCTGAATGGAGGGAGTTGTGAGGTTGCAGTTAACCTGCTGATTTGAACATCAAAACCTCAAATTCTGCTCAGGATTTGGAACTGCCCCCAGAGGTGCAATGGGCTCATTTCCATTTTCCCACAGCTCCATTTGTGCAGATTTTGCCATGGGGTTCCAGGCGTGCTCTTCCTCCTCACGTTCGCTGCCCGTCATCAGCTGCAACACTGATGGTAGAAACCCAGCTTGCAGCTGAAGAGGGTCAAGTTCCAGGAATCTGCTCCCTCATAACTCCACCTGGGAGCAGGTGGCTGAAGTGGCCCCTTTCCTCTCACCCAGCTCCTGCCTTTCTTTCTAGAAGAGGATGTGCCAACACAACCAGCCTTTTTTGCGGGGGGGTGGGGTGGTGGTGGTTATACTGCAAGTGTGCTTTACGTCAGATCCAAAAGGGAAATGAAGACACACCTGCAGCTACAGAGAGAATCCAAAACTCCATCATCGTTTTCTCTGTTGGAGCACTGTGTTTTTGCAAGTTTCCCTGAAATGAGGAGGAATACAAACTCACTTCAGGAGAAAAGGATTATGCTTTCAAGAACGTACATTACAATCTCCAGTTAAGTTGCCCACCTCCAGCCTTGGGGCTTATATTTCTGGTAAGTGGCTGCTTGCTGAGTTTTGGGTCCCCCAATGAATCCAGTTGCAGCGCCAACGTCATACAAGAATGGAGCAAATCAAGGACATGATGGTTGGGAAGGTCAGTTTAAAACAGGTTTTCTTTTCAGGAACATAATAGTGTATGTTTACTTGCAATTTGTATAGTGGGAACATTTCTGAATGTTTTCTAACTGTACTATATTAAACGAGTGGTTTGTGGCCAACAGTGGGGTGAAAACCCATCCAGCTTAATGGCAAGCCTGGTTGCAATGCTATTTAAAAAAGAAATCTGTGTCGTTGTTTTTTTAAAAATTCCTGAGTGCTAGTCCCCATAAAAGGAATACAGAGGGTCACTTGATGTACTGCAGTGATTGGCACATTGTCTTCTTACGAGTTCTTCTGAGGAACCTTTATCGTCACAGTCTTCACTTCGGAATATTCTCGCAGTCCACACTCTCCCCTAGAAAACAAATTAAATGTGCAAGATTTGTGACTAAACACTATTCCTCTCTAAAAGTACCACACAGAGATGCTTATCAGAGTCTGGGTGATGCACCAACAAACAGGGATGGCCAACCCTCCCACACGATAAGGTAAGGAGACAGATCCTGGGTGTCACTAAAGGAGGGAGAGTGAAAGACAAGAGATTTGACCTGAGAAATCCCTGTGTGTGATCCCCGTTGAAATGAGCATCAGAAGCCTCCATTCACTTCAGTGGTGCTTGCAGAGGAGACTATCCCTCTGCTCAACAAAGGAAATGCAGACCCAGTGCCCTCCATCCCCTGCTCTCCCCCACCCCTATTCCCCTCTGGGGATACTGGCAGTGGTTTCCTCGGAAGAGGAATATAGGCAGTTCATTAAACTTTTGCTTGGGGAGAAAAAGTACTGCCCCCCACCACTACAACCCTGTTTCCACTGGACTATAATAAAGTGGTTCAAGGTCAAACACTGAACATAGCAATCTCCCCGCCCCGCCCCCAAACTTTTGCCAAATTGAGGGCCATTTTGGTTGAGTTTTATCAGGCATTAAAGTGCCCAGGGTCAGGTGCTGAAAGGTCATTGTGGATCCAGACTAAGGGCTTGTTTGCATGACTGCCTCCTCCACATCCACTCCCACAGCATCACCTGGAGAGCCACCATTTCCCCCTTTCTGGTGGGGGCACCATTAGGACAGGTATGAGCCCCAAAGCCCACATTGGAAGTGTTGCTTACATCTCTCTCCCATTGCCAGACATTTTGAATCCTCCAAAAGGACTCTGGGCATTTAAGGCGTTGTAACAATTTATCCTGTCAGAGGAAGAAAGAAAACACATTGATTACAAAGTCTCCATGTTATCCCTCACCCCAGAAACACACACCCCATTTTCCAGAGCAGGCATCCCCTGCCCCCAGCCCTCCTCCTCACCAGACAGTTCCTGCTTGCATTGCGGAAGAAACGGTCAAGGCCTTGTTGATGTCATTGGTGAAGACGGCAGCAACCAGTCCAAAGTCTGAATTGTTGGCTCTTTCAATAACTTCATCCATGGTTTTAAACCGCAGGATTTCTTGAACAGGCCCAAAGATCTGCAACAGAAATGGAGTGGGCATTTGGGGTAAATTAAAATGGCAGGCAGTCATTGTGGACGGGAGTCAAGTATGGATCTTGTTCAGATACATTCAGAAATGTTTGGCTCTTGTTCAGAAACATTTGGATCTTGTTTAGGAATGGCACCACAACACCACCCACTGAGATGCCTTCCTGGGAATCCAGCAAAGAGAATGGTAAGCTGGCACAGCTGGGTCAAGCAGACAAGGGGTGCTTCTGAGCTGTTGGGTCTCTTGACCAGTGCTCATCCTGGCTGACCGCTGGTGCCCTGCCAGGGGGAAACTTCAGGAGCCCCTGTGAATAGGGTTTTATCCTGGCAACATCCTACAAGGTCTTTGACCCAGAGTGTGGGGAAAAGAGGATGAGATGAGCCAGTACCTCTTCCTTGGCAATGCGCATATCATCCGTTACATTGGAGAAGACAGTGGGTTCAATGAAGAATCCCTTCCTTCCCATTCCTTTGCCTCCACATTCCAGCCTTGCGCCTTCAGCAATGCCACTCTGAATCAGTTCCAGGATCTTATTGTATTGTTTCTTATCAATCTTTAAAAAGAAAAAGAAGGAGGAGGAAGGAGAGAGAAGATGAGGATAAGCAGGGCCCTGCAGAAACTGGGCGCACCCAATACAAGACCATCTTTTCCAGCGTCCTTTTTTCACAGCGGCCAACAAGATGTGCCTGGAATCACAGGATCATTGGCTGTGGACATAGATTGATCTGCAAAGCACAAACCGTCTTTATCAATTCCTCCTCTTCATTTCTTTGCCGTGATTGCCTGGCACCTGGAGATCTGCTCTCTTGGAAAACTACACACTGAAGTTTACATGCATTGCATACCTGTTATAGTGTTTTCGCCTGATCTCTTCCTCCCTTCCTCTAGTTTCTAGAGTAGTTTAACAATCAATCTCTCTTCACAAGGAACTCTGGGAATTGTAGCTCTTCTATAGGAACAAGGGCCCCCTAAGAACTCTCAGCACCCTTAACAAATGACAGCTTCCAGAATTCTTTGGGGGAAGCAATGAGTGTTTAAAGCAGGATCATGGGCTAATGTGGCCAATGTTTTTCCAGGACTTGGCATGCACCGTAGAAATGCATTTAGTATCCGGGCCCTGGATACCTCCCCTTTACCTGTGGTCCTTGTTCTGTGGTGGGGTCAAAAGGACTCCCCACCACCCTCCTCTTGGCGCGCTCAACGCTCCTTCGAACAAACTCCTCGTAGATGGGCTCCTCCACGTAGATCCGGGAGCCGGCGGTGCAGCACTGGCCTTGGTTGAAAAAGACCCCTTGATGTGCCTGCTCCACTGCGTAATCCACTGCAAAAGCAAGAGAGCCACATGCTGAGGGACCGTTCCCCACATCTGTGGCTCCTGAGCCCGCGTCACACACATCACTCCAAATAATGCTGCTCAACTTCAAAGCAACAGAACAAAACTCCATTGCTGGGGTGGTGGGCAGACGTTTGAAAAGATCAAAACATCCACACACATGTTATTTGTGTATGCTGCCGTTACTGCAGATGATTCATTCTGTTTTACGTAGGGATTCCTGTAAGAGCAGGGCAGAGATCAAAAAGGTTTCGAGGGCCGTAAGAAAAAACCCAAGGCGCTCTGCAGGAGGTCCTGGATGCTAGTTACGACAACAACGGATTAATTAATATTTTGGCCTACATAATTCAGACTGTATCAGATCATAAAAGCACTGGCAGACAACTCAGAACTCAGCCTGCTGTTGAAATGAAAACCCAGGAACTGGGAGCCGGCAGCTTTTGTCCAAATATCATAAGAACGTAAAGACAGTCTGCTGGATCACACCAGAGGTCCATCTAGTCCAGCATCTACTTCTCACAGTGGCCAAACAGATGCCTAGAGGAAGGACCTGTGAGCACAACAGCAACACTCTCCCCATTTCTGATTCCCAGCATCTAGCACTCAGAAGCATTACTGCCTCTGTGGAGGTAGAGCACAGATAAACACTGGGCGGGGGGAGTATTGTTTTTGTTTGTTACTATCTGATGTATTTTTGTGTTTTAATATTGTAAACCACCGTGTGATCCAAGGATTTAATCTAATAAAGTTAACAATCCAGCCAGATGGGTGGGGTAAAGGTAAAGGGTAAAGGGACCCCAGACCATTAGGTCCAGTCATGGCCAACTTTGGGGTTGAGGCGCTCATCTCACTTTACTGGCCGAGGGAGCTGGCGTACAGCTTCCGGGTCATGTGGCCAGCATGACTAAGCCACTTCTGGAGACCCAGAGCAGTGCATGGAAACGCCGCTTACCTTCCCGCCGGAGTGGTACCTATTTATCTACTTGCACTTTGACGTGCTTTCGAACTGCTAGGTTGGCAGGAGCAGGGACCGAGCAATGGGAGCTCACCCCGTCGCGGGGATTCGAACTGCCGACCTTCTGATCGGCAAGTCCTAGGCTCTGTGGTTTAACCCACAGCACCACCCGCGTCCCTGATGGGCAGGGTATAAATAATAAAATTATTATTATTATTATTATTATTATTATTATTATTATATGAAATAAATTTGATAAACAAACAAACAAAATAGCCATCATAGCTAGTTGCTATTGATATCCTTCTTTCCCCCAAATTCTAATCTGCCCTTAAAGCCATCCGGGTTGATGGCTATCCTTCTCTCTTGTAGGAGTGAGTTCCACAGTTTAACTATGCGCTGTGTGAAGAACTGTTTATCTGTCCTGAATTTCCCAGTATTCAGCTTTGTTGGATGTCCTCAAGTGCCCTCATTATGAGAGAGGCAGAAAATCTTCCCTCTGTCCTCTTTATTTGTGCCGCTGCACTGCTTGAGATGGCCATGCTGCAAGATCTGGACCCCCTCCATGCAGACTGAAGGTGTGGATATGTGAATAAATCATATTTCTTATAGCTATGGCAGTCTTCTATTTTCCAAAGGAGCATAGATCTTGGGTGAATGCCTGGAACCCCCTGCAATCTCACTACCACTCAGCAAAGAGTGGCGATGGTGCCCAACTTTTACAACAATATTTTTTCCGGGGGATTCCCTGATATAATGTATTTTTTAAAGTAGTATGCGCTTTCCCTGACATATACTGTACATTTCTGTACATCTAAATTGGTTGGAGGACTGCATCACAAAACTGAGAGAAGCGTTGATTTTGAAGGACATCAGTGTTTTGGTTTGTGAGCTGTTTCAGAAAGTGAGAGTTATTTACATTACATTATTTGCATCAAAATGTGAACCTTACAAAATCCCTCCCTCGTCCTTACTTACAGTCGGCATCTGCAAAGATAATATTGGGGCTCTTCCCCCCAAGTTCCAGCGTCACCCTCTTTAAGTTACTTCTCCCAGCCGCTTCTTGGATCAACTTGCCAACCTGAGAAGATGAAGGAGAAAAGGCTTGAGAGATGGGCTCAAAGCAACAGGCAGCTCAAGGCACTAGTGGAATGTCAGGGGCTGGCTGGACAATGAGGAGAGGCGGGGAGCTCCAGCCAGAGAACCCCCCAGGGAAGCCTCAGAATAGGAAGGCTCCAGGCCAGGGGGATGCTGGTGGGACACGGAAGAGAGGAGGGAGGAAATGGCTGAATACTGGACAAGCAACAGTTCTGAGTGAGAGAGACGAAGAAGAGTGAAATATACTCAGAGTCGAGAGTGGATTTCATGCTCTTTATTCCACTCATAGTGGTGAGGAGGAATGGAAGTTCCCCCAGAATGTCTGCTTTATATACATTATTTACGCAATGGGCCCCATGTGACTGGCTAATTCCGGGATTCACCTGTTGACCAATCAGGTTGCGGATTCACTTCCACCTGGAGCTGGATTGGGTGGCTCCTGTGGACCAATCAGACTGCTGCATTCTGGACCCCAGTGTTCTAGGACCAATCAGACTGCTGTATTCTGAATCCTATTGTTCTAGGACCAATCAGACTGCTGCCTTGTGGATCCTATTCAACTCAGTACATAAAAAAGAGGCTGAAAACACTGCAGACATAGGACAGACAGTTGGAGGTGGGGGCTGAGACTGCAACAGATTCATAGGAGCCTGCTGGTCCTACTGTATTCAGCTCCCCTCTTGTCTCCAAGGTCTCAGAGACTTTTGCACGTAGCCGAACAATGGGCCCAGAGGTTTCAAGGGGCCCCTCCCTGGTGGACTGCAGGGAAAACAGCCAGATGGAGAGGAGGCGTAGGGGGGAGTGGGAGGCCCAGATCGCCAGTTCTGGCTACTGCTTCACTGGGGCCAGTCTCACCTTAGGTTTTTCTGTTTGTATTCTGTTTCCTTGAATAAAGAATCACCTTTACTGCTAGTCTCTGAGTCTCTGGGCTGACCTGCAGCTGAACCAGCCCTGACACGAGATGCAGGTGAAGATGCATAATTATGCTGACATAAGAAACAAAACATTTTGATTCCCAGAAGCAATGGGCAGATAAGAGTGGAGGCAGACATATCAACAACGGGTCTAAGAAGGGACTGAAGTCATCCTGGTCTCTTTGCTCCACACAAGTCCACAAAGATTCCCAGCCTGCCCACACAGTCTAGACACCGGTTAGTCTTTTGACTGTGCAGTCCATGCGGGGAGATGGGCATACTGCAAGCAGTCAGAACCAGTGCTCTGTGGTCTCCAATTTTTACTCAAATGTGGGACAGTGGGCTTATCCACACCTACCTTTTGCCCCACTCTTTCCAGGAAAGAAAGTGCTTAAAACTGTGCTTAAAACTCCAGGTATGAGCGTTTTGTTTTGATTTGCCCATGAGTTTTCCCCACAAAAACCTGCTCTTTAGTGCTCAATCAGAGCAAATGTCAATTTGAGTTTCCGGTAGTGGGTTTTCATGAGGAAAGCTCCAGAGCAAAAGAAAAGGGTGCTCAGACATTGAGCTGTTAAGTGTGGGCCATGCCTAGAAAAAGCAGGGGAAAGTTAAGAGTGGTTAAACGCTGAGACATTTTGACTCTGAGGCAGATATTTTGTATGGCAGCCAGCTGCCACACAATAATGGCAGGCAGCAAAAAGCCTCAGCAAAACTAAGCAGAGCTTGCAAGAGCCCTGTGCGCCTATGCAACATCTGCACTGGAGCCTTTCCTAGGAGCGTTGGCCATATCTGCCTGTTATCCGCTCAGACATCCTTAATCATACACAAACCTGAGGTAACCCCAACAACCTTGGCTGTAGGCTCAGCTGGGCATATAATGGAAGTCAAGAGTGCCAGCTTGGCCCTGCGACCGTGGGTGCCTGGGGCCGTGGTGGCCCTGGTGCCAAATTTTGTGGGTGCCCGGCTCCTTCATGGGGAATTTTGTGGGTGCTCGGGCACTCAAGGCCCCAGGGAGCCAGCACCTCTGATGGAGGTTAATATTGTTAACAACACACAGAGAAGTGGGTGGTAGCATGACAGAGAATTAATGAGCCTTTTCTAAGGGATCAGGTGGCATCTGCCAGCATATCAAAAAGGCATTCCACTACAAGCCAATGCTCATGGATAGATGACAGTCCTCAACACTGTTTTGTTGCTGCCCACACCCTTGAACATGTTCAGATTTTTGCCAAAAGCACACATGCAAAATCAACAAGAGTGGACAACAGAGCTGAACATATGAAGTGCCTGCTGGGTCAAGCCATTGGCCAATCTAGTCCAGCATCCCTGTTCTCACAGTGGCCAACCAGTTGCCTACAGTCAGGCCATGAGCAGGACTTGAACACAGCAGCCCTCTCCCCTCCTGTGATATGAAATGGTCATGCTTACCAACAATTGTTTCTTCTTTCCCATCATCACTTGACAATGGGAAATGTGGTAAAAATGACAGCATAAGATTGGAGCAAATGCAAACCAGAGGCAATCTAGCCAAACAGTGCAGCTGGGAGAAGCCCAGTCCCTGGGAAGATCTCCTGTGCAAGCCCCGTTGACCTCAGCAAAGTTTCAAGAAGACCCATATGATGCTTCACTTTAGAGAAAAGCATACACCTTCAGACTTTCCCTTCAGAACTGACTCCATTCAGATGCTTTTGGCCTGAGACATCCTGATGGTTGGATGCAACATATCCCAAGAACACCAAATCATTGTGGGATATTTACAATGCAGTCAAACCAACAATGCATGTTTGCTAGAATGGCACATGATAGGAGCTGACGCTCACAGAGTTTTCCAGTAAGTTTGCTAGAGAGAGCAACAACAACAACAATATTTATTACGGCCATAGGCCCATACAGGTAAAAACAACACATAAATAACAGCTTGTGCACGTGGGGAAAAAACAGCCGCTAAAACACCACTATAACAATAAAATACTATAAAATAGAATGGCATACTACGCCTTAGTTAGCTTGTAGTGCTCCTTGGCGTCGCTTTTGGGTAAGGACAGCGACCAGGAACCTTGCCACATTCAGGGTCGTATGAGTATCCTTATCCTGCAAGATTTGAGCAGGGTGGAATTTTGGTGGGGTACCCTCTAGTTTCTGTATGATTGATCCCAACAAATTTGCCCGTGGCACATTGAACAGGGGGCAAGTGAACATGATGTGCTGGAGCGACTCTGGCGTCTCCTTATCACATTTGCACATGGCGGGGGCTTGGCCCTTTGAGAATCTATGTCTCAAGACGTTGGAGGGAAAAACGTTGAACCTCGCTTTGGTGAAGGCAACAGTTGAAAGGGAGGAGAGGTATGATGGAACGCAGTAAGTTAAAGTGATACCAATGTTCTGGGGCGAACAAACACCTCCCCCCAGCATATAATTTCGCTGTAGATCGATGTCATCCAGTCTTTGGCGGATCAGTCTTTGAGCAGTAATTTGGTCTAGTTTTAGGGAATCTGAAGGAGAGATTCCATAACTCAGGAGTTTGGCATGAATTCTACTAGTCCAAAGGCTAGAGAATTCATCTCGCCATAAGCATTGGACAAGGTAGTGGTTTGGTAATCTTCCATGTCTGACCTCCAATGATCAGACTCCATCTTAAGCTAGACTTAAGCATGCCTATGTAACAGAATTACCATTTTAAGCCTGCCTGAACAAAGCTGCTGTATCTGTTACTCTTCAACAAGTATTCAGAGCGCGTAAATCTTATTTTTACCTTCTACAAGACTGTTTATGTGATTGTTGTTTTAAGGGAGAGAAAAGGATAATCAATCCAGTCTGCCTTAAAGCATACTGGTTACTTAAACTAAAAGGCTAAAACTTCCCTTTTAAGTTGCAAAAAGATGCACTCTGCTAAAATGTGAGGGAGGAAGGATAACATCTAATAAATACATCCTCTCCTAACATCTATACACATCCCTACAATCATCACAGTGGCAAACACCAAGCAATAAATCAAAGAACTAGCAATCTGTTGCTCCTTCGGTCTGCAACCTCATCCTGTCAACTGTTTCTATTTTTATTTATAAAATACCTCAGTTTCTTTCCCAGCCTTTCAAAACCACTAAACGCTCAAAGTGACACACAACAAAATCTAAAACAATCACATTTTCAGATCACAGCTAAAAACCTCAATGAATGAAAAGCCGTGCAGCAAAACAATCCAGAGATGCTGCAAAGCCAACAAGAGGAAGCCCCAAACACCTTCGCAAAGAGGGAGATTTCCACCTGTCCGGGAAGGGAGTTGGATGAAGAGGGAGGCAACTTTGTTTTCCCAGGGAAGGAGCTCCTCAGAGTGGCTGCCACAGCAAATTGAGGGTGGGGATCTGATATCACCTGAATTATGGGACTACGTAACAGAGCTAGCTCAGTAAAGTGCACAGATCAAAGCCTCTCTAGATATAAGCTTAATGAGCGTTGCAGTTCATCTGGGAGAATATGTGCTCTAACTCCAATGCTACTCCTCTCCTCTCTTGAATGACTACTCACTAATTATTTGATTATTCCGTATTTTTACCCTGGGCAGGGGTGAGGGAAGCTTTGCAGAGAGAAAAGGCAGTTCTTTCCAGTTTTCAATTTGGAAAGGGTTGCAAAGGGAGGTGTGTGTTGGCTTTTATGTCTTCTGCACTGCTCATTTGCTTCCTCCTTCCCATCTCTTGGCTCCCGCAATGAACTCCCCACAGACAGCCGGTGCAGCCCAGGAGGCGAATGCCAGGGGAAAGGTTTCTCCCCCATAGACAGTGGAGCCAAGACGTTTCATCAACAGGAATGTTGGCACCAGCATCTTCCACTCCTCAATCCCCACTTGGAATAGGTTGTGAGACTGGCTGGAGGGGAGGATTATTCTCTGCATAACCCGGGAGGGACCAGGACTCTGTGTGCCACAAGGACCTGCAGTAATCTCTGTTGGTGGCAAGGAAAAAATAGGTATATATACATTTATAGGTATAGGGACATGATTTAAAATTCGGCTGGCATGCATGTCTTTGGTATGGGAAGGTGAAAATCTATAAGACTTTTATGAATCACATTCTTAGGAAGAATCTGTATAGAGTTTGGGAGAATCATAAAAATCTGTGGGAAAGAAAAACACCTTTATGGCTATCTCCCATCGGAGCAATTGCAATTAAGAGAGTTAATGTGGATATACAGTGGTACCTCGGGTTAAGTACTTAATTCGTTCTGGAGGTCTGTTCTTAAGCTGAAACTGTTCTTAACCTGAGGTACCATTTTAGCTAATGGGGCCTCCCGCTGCCGTTGTGCCGCTTTCGCACAATTTCTATTCTCATCCTGAAGCAAAGTTCTTAACCCAAGGTACTATTTCTGGGTTAGCGGAGTCTGTAACCTGAAGCGTCTGTAACCTGAAGCGTCTGTAACCTGAGGTACCACTGTACAATGGGCGACTGTAACTGTAGACAATGGGAGACTGTTCCCGGTAACTGCTGGAATTTACATTGGGGAACCCAAACTGAAATCAATGGAAAACCTAAGGAACCAAGTTATTGCTTGCTTGCAATATCACCAGTTACACAATATGTTTAAATTAGATAGAAAGAATGGATTTTTGGACCAAAGTTCACAATATGAAATGGAACTCTTGCAAAATAAGGATAAACCTTTGTCTAAAATGTATAATCTTCTATTAGAATGGGAAACAAAAGACAAGCTTGTTAAAACTTCAATAACACACTGGGCAAATGATATAGGACATAATATAGATCTCAACCTCTGGGAGAAACTCTGGAAAAGTGACCTGAAATTTACAGCATGCTATTCATTGAAAGAGAACTACTTGAAAATGATTCATAGATGGTATTTAACTCTGAGTAGGTTGGCTAAGATTTATAAGACAGAATCAGATAAGTGTTGGAAGTATAAAGAAGTAGAGGGAACCTTTTTTCACATGTGGTGGACATGTAAAAAGGTAAAAGGGTATTGGGAAATGATTTATAATGAACTGAAAAAAAAAGTTCAAAATTACGTCATCCCCCAAAAACAGATTTCTTTTTGCTGGGGATAACCCAGAGTGAAATTCCCAGATGTCAGAAAAGGTTATTTACATATGCAACAACTGTGGCCTGTGTTTTGTTAGCCTCAAAATGGAAACTGAGAGAGGTCACAACTAAAGAGGATTGGCAACTTAAGTTGAAAGCATATGCACAACTTGGAGATTTAACCTATAGAATAAGAGAGCAAGAAGAACATATGTCTGAAGAAGATTGGAAAACACTTATTGAATACCTGGAAAATAACTGTACAGCTGAAAACACTGACAGCATTAAGATAAATTCAATAGAGTAAATAATTTTTGATGGATGTAAAAGTGTAAAATTTATTTGAATGGTTATAGTAATATATGCAAGGATGTATGATATGTAAAATGAACCATAGAAAGAGAGGAAGGGAAGCCACTGGATATTTTAGAGTTTGTAAAATGTTTATTTGAAATTGTAAGACAGAAAATGTAATAAAAATTATTACGAAAAAGGAGGAAAATGGGTATAAAAAGAGACTTCCTGGATGCCGGGATACAAGTTTGGGGCAAGTACTCTTTGGCAAGAGAACCCCATCAGAGATTTTAAAATCACAAATTACGCTGCAATGTGAAGCATGGAAATATAGGCTATTCGACTTTTAAAATATGCCCTTGTGAGTTCCAAAACTTCTCTTTTAGCATAGAAAAGACCACACATTTGGTAAGTTAAAAATTGTTTACTTACAAACTTTCCAAAGGTCAGATTCATGTGCCTTTTCATACATCAATCAGTAAAATGTGGGTTAGCTACAGTGGTGAAAGTTCCTAAATTATTGGTATAGGAACTCAAGCTTGTTAGAGCCACGTGGTCTGAGCTTGGTGCAACCAGCTCAGACCTCTTTACACACTGAGCTTCTCAGGTAGACGGAGGTTTACCTTTCTCTCAAGGTGTTGGTGAGTGACCTAGTTAAGCCTAGCAGGACAGCTTACTCTATAGTATTAACCCCTTAATGCATTAATATTGGACAAATTTTGCTTAAAATAGATATATAACCTTCTGTCCTCTATAAAAACGTGATTTTTTGAAAGCTCTGCTTGGGTCACTCACAAGGGGAAAATGTTTTGCTTTTTTTGGGCAGGGGTGGGGAAACTCAAAGGGGATTTTGTGTTTATGTTTTTATTTCACTTGTATATGTAAAATAGAAAATGCAAAAATAAAATTTTAAAAACGGCTTGCTTTTTTCTTTTGTCTTCTCAATTACTAAATCATAATCCAGTTAATTTAAAGTACATTGAAAGGGTCAAATATCTCAGACTTGTTCTCTGTGATTATTCATGTTCTGCTCTTCACTGGATGTAATTTGTTTTTAATTTGCTTTCTGGTGTATGTGTTTTATTTTAAGTAATCTGTTTTGGAGTTGCTTAAGGGGTTGTTTTGTGGCTGAAAGGAAGGTTAAATATCAAAACAAACATAAACTGCAAACAAGGATCTTGCAGGTATGAGAATATTCTCAGGTTCCTCTGTCAAAACCTAACTCCCCATGCAAAGTACACACCCACACACCGATTCTGCAGATGTGGGGTTGTTTGCTGCACAAACACACTGCCTGGCTACAGAATGGCATGGAGAAGAGTAAGCTGTGCTTGTCAGTCCTTGGCACACCCCAGGAGAACCTCCTTGGCCCAGATGAGCCAATCCAGCAGCACACAGAGATGCACACAGAGATGCAAGGGTCTGGCAGGTCCTCTCAGCTCAGTCCATATCACAGTTGCATTTCAGGGCAGGGACAGATGTTGGTCATCTTTGATAGCATGGCACCCTGAGTGAGGCCAAAATTTGGCGTCCCCAAATGGATCTTCTCAGTGATGGATCTTCTCAATTTTGTGCCCCCTTGGCTCCATGTTCTATGTGGGGTGCACCATCCTAAAACCAGCCCTGTCTCAGGGATCAGTTTTCAGGACTCCCCCAAGCTACCAGGACTTACAAATGGCACAGAAGGCCTGTGTGAAGAAGACCTTGCATTGCTTTATGACTGGGTCACATTCACTCCATTTTCGATTTGTGTGTCGTCTTCCCACATTGCTGGTGACCCAAAACATTTCGGTGCCCAGAGTGAGAAGTCCAAATGGCACCTCTTGCCTTCACTAGGAAAGTCCTCCATAAATCCCAGTGGTGCTGGTACAGCAGGGCCGGCCTATCCATGAGGCAGACTGAGGCAGCCGCCTCAGAGGGCAGAATCTAAGGGGCACCTCTGTGGGCACCCTACCATCGCCGCTACCAGAGAAGTAAGGAGAAGCATCTGGAGTGACTTCTGGCTTCCGGTGAGATCTTGCCAGAACCTGGAAGCTGCATCATCCCAGTAAGGGGTGGCAAGGAGGGGTGACGCACAGTGCGCGCACATAGCAGTACCCTCCCACTTCACTTCAGGTGGTGAAACAGGACAGGCCACCTTGTTGTGTAGAATTCCTGGTGGACTCTTTGCCCTATGGCTCCATTTGGCCTGTTTCCTCTTAATGCAGAGGTAGCCAGCCTTGGTGCCATCTGGATTTTGTTGGATCACAGCTCCCATTGCCCCTGACCATTGGCCATGCTGGCTGCTGGGGCTGCTGGGAGTTGTAGTCCAGCAACATGCCAAGGGCACCTGGGGGAAAGTTAGACTAGGCTATGAGCAATGATACCAATGACCATTTTAATCTGAAATGTAGCATTTATTCAGCACAGAACAGAGGTGGGGAACATTTGTGGGCTCTGTGCCACTTCTGCTTTCAACAGGGCCAGTCCAATTTGCCCTGCCCCTCCACAAGTTTTGGAATCTGAGTATTCTTCTGAGAACTTTTGAGAGAAACCAAAGAAGTTCAGTAAAAATGAGCAAAATGTCTTGCAGGGTTGATCTGGAAGGTCCTTGCAGGCCTTTAGTGCAAAATCCTCTTGGATGAGAAGGGAGAGCTGACAAAACAGGGTCTGGATCCTGCAGCATGATATCCATCTCACTTGGGGGGGGGGTCACCTGCTGAGCAAGACAGGATCAGTGGTAATACAGCTGTTAGCTGCAAACATTTGCTTGGCATGACTCAATCCTGGACTCTCCTGTAGTTTGCTTTGATGGCCTCGCCCGGTATCTTGTTGACTAATGATGAGCTCATGCTTTGTTAAACTCACAGCATAAAGAAAACACCCGAGTTGCAAGCAAATCAGGCAAGATGCTTCCTTGGGCTTTTGACTGAAGTTGTTCAACCTAAAGATCTTTGAGCCCAAAGCGCTCCCTCTCTCCCTCTCCCCCACTGATCTCCCTCTCTCATTAAACTAGGGATCTAACTTGTTTGTTTGGGTGTGTTTGTTGTATCAACCAAATCTTCATCTTTCTTCTCACACATACAGACTTCAGTATTTTGGAACAAATGTCAGATGTTTCATTATCTTCAGTTTCTGCCTGGGAGTCTCTATCTGGAGACAACAATGTGGTCAGCTTGAATCAGAAGTAACCACTATGGCTGATTTTACCTGGAATGCAGCACAAAGCAAATCTGTAGCCCACTTCACACCTAAGGAAAAAGGCTTGTGAGCTTCCCTAAACATCATCCAGCGACTGACCGCTGTCTCAGGTTATTCATGCTTTGGCCCAGGCCCCTTTCAGTGTATAAGAATTGTCTTGGTGGAGGAGATCAAGGTTAGTCTAATCCAGCAGAGTCTAATCCTGATATACGCACAAACAAGGCGCGGGAAGGAGGCCCATCCACTGGTTTTTGCTCCTGGTGTCAGGTATAATCTGAGGAGCACTGCCTTGGCACATGGAGGTTCTGCTTAGCTACCGTGACTTACAGCAGCCTTTACTGCCAAATGTTTGAACTGCAACTCCCATCAGCCGCAGCTATTGATAGACCAATGCTCTTCCATTAATGTCTCCAATTTGTTTCTACAGCCATCTAGGCTAGAACAGGACCAACACTGAAGGAGCAAAGAGAAGGAAGGAAGGATCCAGAGTTGAAAGCAATGTGATGCTGAGATGCTGGTAAAAGGCTCTCCTGCTCCACATATTCACCAGTTGCAGATAGGTAGCCGTGTTGGTCTGCCATAGTCAAAACAAAATAAAAAAATTCCTTCCAGTAGCACCTTAAAGACCAACTAAGTTAGTTCTTGGTATGAGCTTTCGTGTGCATGCACACTTCTTCTGAAGAAGTGTGCATGCACACGAAAGCTCATACCAAAAACTAACTTAGTTGTTCTTTAAGGTGCTACTGGAAGGAATTTTTTTATTTTGTTTTCACATATTCCCCAGAGGACTTTGAGTCATCTGGCTATTGGGACTGGCATAGAGCCCCACCCCGACACTTCTAAAGTTGTTCCCAGACCTGAGATTCCATCTGGTTTGTTGCCTGAGGGCTCACTGACATTACATTGCCTATATTCTGCTTTCTCTTCATCCTTGATAACTGGATGCTCATTTAACAAGGGGCAGAGAGGTAGGAAGGCAGGTGAAGCCATACAGGGGATGAAAACACTCAAGCAGCCCCAGGAATACCACTCCCTGTTCACTTCCCAAGGCCAACGCGATAGCACCCCAGAGCTAAATGTTTGCTCGGAAGTAGGGGGAAGAGATTTTTGGAGATGCTGATGAAGCAGTAAAGATCTCTAAGGACATGCTCTGTGGGGAGCTGGCTTCAGGCACCAGGCCCATTGGCAGGCCAACTCTGCTTTACAAAGATGTCTGCAAACATGACATGAAGGATGGCAACATTGATCGTGCCATGTGGGAATCCCATGCAGATAACTGCAGCACCTGGAGGTAATCAGTATCCACAGCAGTGACCAAAGGAGGAATGACCTCTGGGAGGAGCACAGAAAGAAAAATGCCATGGTGCATCTGCACAGGCACAACCGGACGCCTTCATCTGCCCCAGTTGCAAAAAAAAACATGTCTCTCCCACATTGGTCTCTACAGCTACAGCAGGCCATACTGGCCATTTGGGCTAGTAGTCACTGAGAGCGTTATGCTCCATGGATTGGTCCAATTCCCTTTTAGAAAAAGTCCACGGTGGTAGCCATTGTACACCTTGCAAGAGTGAATGTCATCATTTAACTCTGAGATATGCAGAGAAGTCCCTTCTTTAGACTGTCCCGAATCTTCCACCATTCAGCTTCATGGAATGATCCCATTTCGTTCTTGCACTATGGAGAGAAGGAGAAAAACGTCCCTCTTTCTCCACACCCGTTTCTTCTACTTCTGAGGGCTCTGTGACTGATCTGAGGCTCAGCGGGGGGAAAAGCATGGAGTGTGGAGCACACATTTTGCTTAGCTTTCTCCCAAAGGCAGCATTTGGGCCTCAGCCTTGGTGCTTACAGAAACCCAGCGTTTTTGCAGAGCTGTCCCTAATGAGCCATGGCAGCATGAAACACAAGCGATGGGGGATTGTGCAGAGAAGCGATCCATGACGGGTGGGTTCGTGTAAGAAGTTGCCTGCCTGCAGGCTGGGGGGGACCGGCCCCGCTGCATCCCCACCTGGGAGAGGTGAGCCGTGAATGGGAAAAGAGGCGGGGTGCTGGGATGGGGAGAGCACATCAAAGGCTCCACAAAGATCTGACATATGGTCCATCTCCCAGTCTCCCACCACCACCAAACAGTCATTATTCAGGAGTTGGAGGATGACCAAAAAAAGTTAACTGGCAATGGCCATGTTGTTTTACAAGCAGCAGGGCTGCAAACTCTTTTTCCTAAATGCATGTGATTTATCAGCAAAGACTGAGATGCTACAGGCACTTGTCTGGGAGTAAGCTGGTCTGTGTTTACCAGAAACTTCTTCTGAGTAACAGGTATAGAATTGGGTGGCACAGATGAAAGACTTCCATGGGCCTCAAGTCCCCACCTTTCTGTATGTTTCCCCCCTGCAAACTCCAGTACTCAGATGGGCCCCTACTCCTAATCCCTCCACCTTAGGTGGTGAAGCTAAGGACAGGGCTTTCCTTGTTGTGGCACCTCCTCTATGAAACAGCTTGCAGAGCAAGTTCCTTCACAGTTTCAGGCAGTTGGCAAAGACCTGACTTTTCAAAAGGGTCTTTAGTTGTGTACTTTTTGCTATTTTTGTGTTGCTTGAATTTGTCAAAGAGGCTGGATTAGCTGCTTGTCCTGTCAATTTTAATGTATTTTTTATATCTTTTAAAAGTCAGTAGTGCATACATTTGTGTTACTCTGTTTTTATTGCTGATTGTTAGCTGTGTTCAGTCTCTTTGGAGAAACAGTAAGGAGGTTTAAAAAGAAAAAAAGTAGATTAAAAAAAAAACAATTATATATACAAGAATCCCATCAGAGCACGTGGATCTCTGTATTGTTCATGTGAATGGGTATTGCACAGATGCACACAGATTATATTAGACAGCTGAGATCAGGGATGTCCAACAGGTTGATCGCGATCTACCAATCTATCGTGGGGCGTCCCTGGTTGATCCTGGTCGTTTGCATGATCCTGATCAGCCCCCCCCCCAAAAAAAGCTCAGCAACTTTGGTCAATCCAATCCACTGTCAGTTTTTTATAGTGGGAGTAGATTGCAGTCTCTTAGGCATTGGACATGCCTGGCTTAGACGTCAGAAAAGATGACAGGCTTGCTGCCCCCCACTCAGTGACCCTGACCTCCAGCTCTAGCCCCGACTATCATCCTGCTCTGAGGACTTGTTGTTAAACAGTGGTACACAAATACTGGAAACAAATAAATCTGTGTGCATTCATGAAAAGAACTAGTGACTGGCAATTGGTAGCCCAAGCTGCAAACCCTGTGGTTCCAAACTAAGGTCTTCAGTGGCAGAGTGCTGTTTGCCCCCACCAGGCGTTTGGGGGCTGAGATGTCTTCCCCAGCGTGGATGAAAAGCCAAGCCAGAAATGATTTCACAAGTTTGAGGCAAGCCTTACCAGGAAGCTTGTTTCGGGGCCTGACTCTGGTAAACTTCGCCAGCCTTTCTGTTGCCTGTTAACAAGACATCTTTTAACTTTCCTAAACTATCACTCGCTGCTCCCAGTTCCCGGAGGTGGTGGCATATAAATTTTGAAAGCAGGAGTAAACCCAGTCTTCAGGTTGTGCAAGAGATATTCAACGGATACAAGCAGGAGAAAACAAACCATTTCCACCTTTATGTTAACAAAGCTAGGCAGCCTTCATTAGTTCTGAGAAGCCCAATCCACGGCAGAACAGCTGATCTTACAAGACTGGTTTGAAAGTGTTACTACATCGACTTGCTGTTACAAGAATTCCACAGAACAGGAAATAAAAAACAATATGGAACAGTTTACACTCGCGTTACATTAAAATGTTCCAGCTGTTCCCACTTTAGGTTCTTAGAGAATTGCTTTTTTTCATCTCTGTAACGCTTTTCACTTCCTATTAGTAAGGCTCTTAAAGGCAGGTATTGAGTTAGGACAAAATCCACGGCATTTTGAGTTTAAACGCCTATTAGAAATGAAAGCCCGCTGGAATGACGCTAAAAATTTATTTTGGCTACAAGAGACAATTCTGAAACCAAATCCATCTGTATTTTTCGTCCCGCAATCAGGAGTGTATCCTGCATGAGTCTCTTTAACTGAAATATAGGCCACATACAGCTACAAAATCTGTCAATGGAACCTGACTCTGTCTTTACCAGACTCTCCAGAATGCTCCAATATTGGTGTCAACAGGTAGTAGCCATCTGAGGGAGCTTTGCAGGGTCTATAGTGAAGGGGCCCCACCTTGGGCACAATCCAGGGACTAGCTTATCTTCATTCTTTTTATTTTAATTTTTCTTTTGTATGCTGCCTTTCCAAGGAGCACTCTTTCGAGCTGGCCGATGTATTAAAGTTCAAAACACAACAGCAACACTAAACAAAGGAAACACCTTAAATCCTCTCTAGGAAAGCTCATGGCCTGCAGCCACATTTATCTGTCTCTTCAAACCAAACAAGAGTTCCATTAAAAACCACAGCAACCAAGAGAAGCTCCACCTCTGTAAAGACCCTCTCGGGCAAAGGACTCTTCTTCAGGGCCTTTGGGAAAAGTGGAGCGTGCCAGACCTCCAGAGGCTGATGGGTAAGGACTTCTGCAAAGCCCGACTGAAATGGGCAGGCCTGTGGCACATCTCCCAGGCAGTTCAGCAAGGACTTCCTGGAGGTGATGCTCTGCCCTGGCCTTAACTGGGAAAGCGAATCTCCACCGCAGGCACTAGAATGCCTTGTTGGGTGAAGCCAAACAGCCTCTAGAGCACCCACTTACCTCGGTGGATCCAGTGAAGGCAATCTTATCTATCCCCACGTGAGAAGCAATTGCTGCGCCGGTGGTGGGTCCAAATCCTGGCACGATATTGACCACTCCGGGTGGAAACCCAGCCTGTTGCAACAACAAAGAGAGAGAAGGGGGAGGGGCAAGCTGTTTAGGGCGAATGGACCACACACAAGCCAAGCTGGGCAGCTCCCTGGATGCATCCTCTGACTCAGTCCTATTTATCTAGAAAAAGAGGTGCCAGAACTCACCATGAACACCTCCCTTGCTCTCTTAAAACCGAGTTCCAGAACTGAGTTCCGGCAAGGCCTGGCTGAAAAAAGCCCGGCTCTGACCCCGCTGCTCCGCTCACCTCCTTGATGAGGGCTCCCATGTGGAGCGCGGTCAGCGGCGTTTGCTCTGCCGGCTTGATGACGATGGTGTTGCCGCAGCAGAGAGCAGGTGCAATCTTCCACGCAAACATCAGCAGGGGGAAATTCCACTGAAGGAAAGAATGCAGCCATTATTACTAAGGCAGCCACATGACCCAAGAAATCCTAGCTGCTTGAGTCCTCTGGAGGGCAAAAGGGTTGCCAAAGGTGGTTTTAGCTTATCAATCCGCCAGTGATATTTATTTACTTATTTAGCCCATTTTAAAGAACAAGGTGGAGAACATTAGAGCAACATCAACCTGCTCCAATGTTTGCTTTCCTCTTCCCTCATTGGTCCTTTTTTCCTTTTGTATCATGTCTGTTAGATTGTGCTTAGAAAAACTATAAGTGCTCTGTAGGTGAACTGTACTCATATTAAGCACAGTAATCATGCAGTGGCAATGTGTCGTTCCACTTCTGCAGCCTGGAATGCCTCTGGTTTGACCAGAATACAAAAGCATCATCAGCATCATCATCATCATTGTTTAAAAAATGAAAAGCAATCTTCCTAAAACGGCTTGGCCAACTGATGTCCTTGGATACTTTATATCTACTGTAACTATTGTGTGCTCCACATACAACATCCCACAATTAAATGTACACCGAAAAAAATCAAAAATCAAAGCCAAACTTCCTAAGTGAGGCTTTGCAGGTGTAGACCACATTCCTCTAGCCTAGTACTGTGTTTCCAATAGTGGTCAACTGTGCAAGGCATGAGGGCAATAAACCCTACCCCCACCCTGCTGCCTCTGAACATGGGGCTCCCTTTAGCACTCATGACTAACAGCCACTGATCTACTTCTCGCTCGTGGCTCATGGCTATGTGGAAAGAGGTCCATCATCACTCTTGTGACAGCAAATTCCATCAGTTGGTTCTTCTGCTCTTTTCAAACAGGCACTAAAATACATGAGGCTCTGATATTCGTCAGAACTATACTGGGGATATTTTGGTTAACTATTTGAATGATAACTTATTTAAACACCACTGGTAGGGGGTGTCACTAGGACCCCTATTGCTGTGCAGTCCTGTACAAACACAGATTAGAAGGCTTAGCTGTGCTGATTTTAATCAGAGCTGGCATTGGGCTTCAGGACTCTGGGTTGACCTTGGCAGTTTCCGAGCAACTTGCAAACGTTTGTTTTAAAATGCTCATTAAGTCTGCGGGGTTTAGTAGCAGCAGATTGAATGCTTTTACTTTTTTTAAAAAAATAATATTTATTAAAGTTTCAAAAAAGTTACAAAAATCAGGGGGAAAAAACAAAAATACAAAATACAATAAAGTAAAAACAATTAAAAACAAATCAACTTTTCCATATCTTGTCTTTCATTTACTTGTTTCCCTGACCTCCTCACACCTCCCTTTTTTGTATTCTTTTACAGTTTGAATGCTTTTGCAGGGACTCTCTGGTTTTAACAGTGAGAAGCCAGTCTAAATCAAGAGACGCAGTTACTAAAGGGGAGCTGGTGCACTGTTGTACCCCTTTAATGGGGGACACGATGGACTTCTTGTAGGGATGCAGACCTTGGCCTGAGTAGCACAATTTCTCCAGCCAACCCTTTGAACTCTGTGGGGCCCGGAAGCTGGTGGATATAGCAGAGATGCCCTCTGCAA
Organism: Podarcis erhardii; assembly: GCF_964252035.2. Taxonomy (NCBI): domain Eukaryota; kingdom Metazoa; phylum Chordata; class Lepidosauria; order Squamata; family Lacertidae; genus Podarcis; species Podarcis erhardii. Next base: position 6,340,643 of record NC_138503.1, on the reverse strand, counting down.
CATGAAGCTATACTGGATTATGCACTTTCCCCACCTCCCCAATCATGCAATAGATGTGATGGAAGTCTGTGGCCTTTGCGTTTCCTCTTTTCCTGCTCTGAGTCTGAAGCTTTGAATCCAATTTTCCACGGGAGACCGGCTACATCAGGAGCAGGCACATCAACCAGGGGCATCAGATGCAAAACTGCCCGGGAGGAAGCTGTTCTTTCTGTCATACAATGGAAGCTACTCTGTGTTAGTCAGGGACATGTGCACCTTTGCACCTGCCCTTCCAGACCAACAATAAACCTGACAGACTAGGTGGTGGAGGTCTGGTTGGAAAGACACGCTTGCCCTACCCCTGCCTAGCAAAATGGCTGGACTGAGCCGGCTCTAGCAGTGGAAGGCTAATCCAGATGAGGAGAAGATGTTATAGCCATCTCCTGCTGGAAGGGGGACACCAGGGGTCCTCTCTGGTGGGGGGGGGCACTCCTCTTCAGCAAACTCCACAATAGCCCCTTTTGCCCAATGGAAGGGACCAGTTCTAGGGAAGTATATTATACAGGTATCGTGGAGTTTTCTGCCCTGTTTAGGGCAAGAAGGAAAAAGATGAAGAACCTGAAAATTATCCTCCCTGGATCCCAGTTACGCTGCAGTTTGGAACAGGAGAGATAAAAAGATCCTGCTGGATTGAAAGGGGGGGGGCTCCACTTCCTCCCCATTGTGCAAACATCTCAATTGGCTGACAGCCGCCTGATGCTAATGCCGTGTTTTGCTTTGCTCTCTCCAGTCCTGGGAATTCTGTGACTGGAGGCCTCACCTCCCTAATAATGCAGCTCTAAAACTCTATTAGGATGTGCAAATAAGCACTGGTAGGGCGGCTGTTAAAGATATGTCAACAATGTGCGCTCAGTTCCGCCTGCCTCCCCCCTCACCCCATTGCCCGGTCTCCCATAATGAAAAACACGCCTTGCTGAAGCCTGGGGCTTATGGGCCTTTTCAAGGGAGCTCATTCCAGTGAAAATAAATATGAGGTGCGAGCACAGATACTCACAGGGATGATCTGTCCACACACACCGATGGGCTCATGTCTTGTAAAGGTGAAATAATCTCCGTCTGAAAGAGAGGAGCCTGGTTACTCTCAGAAGCACTTGGGCCAGGCAAGCCACACAAAAAAGAAAAGAAAATCCAAGGGGGAAGAGGTTGAGACAGCTTTGATGGGTGGGACTATATATTTTTTAAAGCTACCAAAGCATTACTGGAGAACATTCAGCCTGGGAACTTTGGAAGCACCAATTCATTTGCTGTGTACTAAATGAATGGATCACAGAATCATAGAATTATGGGGTTGAGAGGGATCCAAGGGTCATTAGTCCACCCTCTGCAATGCAGGATTTACAGCTAAGGCATCTGTGAGAGATGGCCATTCAACTTCTGTTCAGAAACTTCCAAAGAAGGAGAGTCCACCATCTTCCCAGGTAGCCTGTCCCACTGTTGAGCAATGCTTACTGCCATTAAGTTCTTCCTTCAGCAGTGCTGCTTGGACCCCACAGTGTGAGTGCCATGAACCTTAAGGTGCGGCATATGTGCATGTTCCAATGCCACATCGGCAACTGAGATGGGGCCTGCAGCACAGACACACCCCAGAAGCATGTCCATGGCCACAGCAGAAGCGCAGGCCTCGGCCCAGTTGCTGCCGTGGTGCCAGAGCGCCAGAGGTTAAGGCAGCAAAGTGCAGGGGCAGCATGCAAGGGGGGGGGGCAGAGGCAGGGCACCCACAGCAAATGTTTTGTGGGTGCCCAGGCCCCCAGGAGGTGGCACCAGTGTTTAGTCGGAGCCCCCTTTCTTGTAATTTGAATCCATTGGTTTGGGTCCTACCCTCTGGAACAGGAGAAAACAGGCTTGCTCCACCTGGGCTTGCAGAATATCTTCCTTTTGGGTGCTAATCATTCTGCATCAACTCCCTAGCTAAAAGGTCCATGTTCATCTGCTACCAAGTTCAGGTGTTGCAGAAGAGGCTCTGGGGAGTTTCTTCCAGGGTTCACAGTCAGATTGCAATGCATGCCAGGGTGATGCTGCTTGCTTTCCTTGTTGCCTCACCTGAACTTAGAGTGCCCCACAGAACAGACCCTATTGCCTCTCCCCTCTGCATGGTGATGCATTTCAGCAGTGGTGAGAGGGACATAAGGGGAGCCTGGGACAGCCCTACCATTAGACGCTGTGAGACAGCTGCCTCAGGTGGCAGATGCTGATGGGTGTGTGTGGAGCAGACAGAGCTGTGGCTGGCACAACACCTGTCCTTCACCCTCTAAGCTAGCCTTCTCTACTTCCCTATGGTGCAGTGCAGGATACAATCCCATCTCAGTACTGAGATGCACTCCAACAGCCAGTCCAGCTGGCAGCTTCTCTACACTGATTTTTTTTTGGGGGGGGGACCTCCCCAGAGCCAGAGCCCTGCCAGATCAGACCAAGGATTCATCTAGTTTTCTTTTGCCCACAGTGACTAATCAAACACTTCCACATACAGGGCTGTAGACTTCCTCTGAATATGGAGGTTCTGGATAGCCCTTGTGACTAATAGCTATGGGTAGCCTTTTCCTCTTCCATGAATTTATCTAATTCCCTTTAACTCCTACAAGGGAACACACTGGGCAGGCTCAAGTGGATCAAGAACTGGGTCTCCCACCTCTTTACATTTTTGGCAAATGCTAACTATAATGTGAGTGGGTCCCGATCCTCATTGGTCTCCCCTGCTTCACCAACCACGGCTCCCAATGTGTACAGAGAACTTACATGAATTTAGCTCCAGTTTGGGCTCAGTTCCCACTGCTAAATGAAAGCTCTTTGTGGCCGAGTGCCCACAACTGATTCACTAACTTTGCAACAGCTGACAGCGGAAGCAGTTTTGTGTTAGCAAATTAGCCATAACAGCTTCCTTTCATCGTATAATATATAAAACTTATGAAAGTTTAATAAGCTGTTTAATCTCACACTGAATCCGCATGCACGTATCAGGACAGCTGCCAGATTCAGCAGCATTTGCACTCTGGATAGGCAGATTCTAGAGGGACTGAAGGAAGACAAGCAGGAAGAGGAGGAATTTGGTGTCCAGCTCTGGGCCCTTGAGCCAAAGGGCACCCTCTTCCTTACTCTTAACCTGCAAAGGCTGGAGGGTGGGTGTGCTGAAACGTGACAAACAATGTACAATACATATATATGCACACTTAACAACATTTTGAGAAACCCTCTTCCCTCCATTCTCCCTGAAAAGCAAAACTGGGTCAGGGATTTTCCAGGGAACCCCAAAAGAGCAGCAGGGTGTAGGATCACCAGGGCTAAGTCCATCAGAAGAAACTGCTGGATCAGTGCCAAGGGGGCTGGGCAGGCACGGTGGGCTCCATTTGTCTTCCGCCCCTCAGCCCACCCCCAGCAAGGGCACGAGTGTGCACCCACCCACACAAACACACACACGAGCGGTATGGAGATGCTCTGCTGCTGTTGTGACCAGAAGCGGGAAACACATACAGAGATGCAACAGGCAACCTCCTTCTCAGTGAGCGAGTCTCTTGTCCCCATTGGGAAAAGTGAGTGATCCAATCAGACCCAATGCAACATCACCTCCGCCAGCAAAGACTAGCTGGAGGGAGAGCAAGGCGCAAACAATGAATTTCAAGGAGAGCTATAGCGGGCAGCCTCCCCCTCTCTCTGTTTGGGCACACAGGAGCCTTTGATTCTTTCTTTCCTTGCTGCCTTGTAGTTCCACACTAGTACCTCTCATGGCAGCTTTTAGGGGTTCCTGGAGTTCCCAACGGGCTTTGGATGTGTCACTCGCCCAGTACGCCAGGAGTCCGCAGCTAAGGCTGGCAAGGGACACATCAAGATTTACTGGGGCTGGTTGCATTTTGGGGAGGCATCTGTGCAAACATCTGGTCATAATAAAGGGATGAATCCAGAAAGCATCCTGGTTTCTAAACATAGTTTTCAACTTGACTTTGATTAGAAACAAGCCCCTTCTCTAGCTCGCTGAATTTCTTCACCCTGTTCGGTTTGCTCCACAAAACGGGGTGGGGTGAGTGGGAGAAAGACAGACCAGTGCAGAGCTCCAGACTGACCAGCTGGGGATATGCTTTTGCTCCGTGTGATGTTTCCAAGGCCCTGGAAGGAGACTAATAAAGATAGGCCCGTTATCAGTGAAGTGGGAGCAAGGAGGAGCCCGATAAGAAGCAGTAGGGACAGGAAAGAGGAGAAGGAGAGAGAGAGGAAAAGATTGGCTAATTAGTAAAAGGCACAGACGATGAGACAGAAAGAAAACATTCTAGCTAGACAGAGGGGGCTGGCTTTTTGTGCGTGCAATAACCCCCGCTTGTGCAACTTGGAAGCCCTAATTCTGCAGAAACCAGGGAGATCCCTTTTAACACATCTGCTCAGATCACACATCATTATCAGGTTTTGAGCAGTGGGCACACAGAACCTATTCTGCTCAGATAATCTCATCTGGGAACTGGGCAAGCTGAAGTCTCTTCCTGGAACAGCACAAAGGCCTCCCAAATTACAAGAAACAATGATTTGGGGATTATTTTCACTTCCTTTCCTGTTCCTGAGACAACAGGAAAGATGGTGGATGTGTCAGCCAGCCACCTTCTTATTTTGCAATGTTGAGAACTGAACCCCCCCCCCCGAAAAAGAAAGGAAACTTGGATTTTTTAAAGAAGTCAACAGAAGGGCCAGTCCTGCGAAAAAGGAAACATTCTGAAAAAGGGGGGAATCTCAGGAGCTCCTTTCGAAATGTGACTTAAAAAAACAACAGGCTGAATCCAGCTCAAAAAATACATCTCTGTTGTGAGATCCCCAATGAAATGACTTGCATTAGACCCTGTCTGGTCTTAGCCCATGGCTGTCTCCTTCATCCTTCTCCATCCTGGCATGTTCTGCAGCCTGCAGCATGGCAGTGCTGTCTAGGGCTGATGGGAGTTGGAGTCCAAGAACACTGAGAGGTCACCAACCTGTGGCCTTCCACATGAAGCATGGCGGTTCTGCTGCCACTGAGGCAAGGCCCATCTCCTAACACTCCTAGGGGACCCAAGGGTACTGCTTGCAGGTGAGTGGTTCCCAGCATTAGTTAATCATGACTCTTCCACTGTATTATCAACATTGCAGATGACCTTCCACACTACCAGGAAGAGAGGATTCTGGGTTTCCTGCCCCCCAAATGCCCACATGGCTGTTTGCCATCCACATGAGTAGATGCAATGTAGCTGGTGTGGTGTGGGTGTTGTTTGTAGTGCAGTACACACTCACTATAAACCTTGTGGTGGGTGCAGTGCCATAGCTATTGGGCTAGCCAGGGTTTTTGCCCCAGGTGAAGACTCCAGAAGGGCACCATTGAGGCTCCCAGCCTGTATGTGCTTGGGCGCAAATGCACATAGCGGGGGATACCAAACTGGGTCTTTGACCCGGGTGAAATAAAACCTAGTTTCACTCCTGGGTGGGTGCCATTTTATAATCTCATCAGTTTTTTTAAAAAATGATCTTTTAATTAGTGCTAGAACATTTTTCTGGCTTTGCCCCAAACCCCCATGACAGAAAGAGTTAGTGCTATAGGACTTTAAGAGCAGGGGGAGCAGAGACCAAATTGCAAATATGCGCTGGATTATGGAGAAAGCTAGAGAGTTCCAGAAAGACATCTACTTCTGCTTCATTGACTGTCTACTTCTGCTTCATTGACTGTGCAAAAGCCTTTGACTGTGTTGACCACAGCAAACTATGGCAAGTTCTTAAAGAAATGGGAGTGCCTGATCACCTCATCTGTCTCCTGAGAAATCTCTATGTGGGACAAGAAGCTACAGTTAGAACGGGATATGGAACAACTGATTGGTTCAAAATTGGGAAAGGAATACGACAAGACTGTACATTGTCTCCCTGCTTATTTAACTTATATGCAGACTTCATCATGCGAAAGGCTGGGCTGGATGAATCCCAAGCCGGAATTAAGATTGCCAGAAGAAATATCAACAACTTCAGATATGCAGATGACAACAACCTTGATGGCAGAAAATGAGGAGGAATTAAAGAAACTTTTAATGAGGGTGAAAGAGGAGAGCGCAAAATATGGTCTGAAGCTTAGCATCAAAAAACTAAGATCATGGCCACTGAGCCCATCACCTCCTGGCAAATAGAAGGGGAAGAAATGGAGGCAAGTGAGAGATTTTACTTTCTTGAGCTCCATGATCACTGCAGATGGTGATAGCAGTCACGAAATTAAAAGATGCCTGCTTCTTGGGAGAAAAGCAATGACAAGCCTAGACAGCATCTTAAAAAGCAGAGACATCACCTTGCCAACAAAGGTCTGTTTAGTTTAAGCTATGGTTTTCCCAGTAGTGATGTATGGAAGTGAGAGCTGGACCAGAAAGAAGGCTGATCGCTGAAGAATGGATGCTTTTGAATTCTGATGCTGGAGGAGACTCTTGAAAGTCCCATGGACTGCAAGAAGATCAAACGTATCCATTCTGAAGGAAATCAGCCCTGAGTGCTCACAGGAAGGACAGATCGTGAAGCTGAGGCTCCAATACTTTGGCCACCTTATGAGAAGAGAAGACTCCCTGGAAAAGACCCTGATGTTGGGAAAGATGGAGGGCACAAGGAGAAGGGGACGATGGTTGGACGGTGTTCTCAAAGCTACCAGCGTGAGTTTGACCAAACTGTGGGAGGCAGTGAAAGACAGGAGTGCCTGGTGTGCTCTGGTCCATGGGGTCAGGAAGAGTTGGACATGACTAAACAACTAAACAACAACAATCTTTCATGTTGTTTTGTTTTTAAGTAATGTTTTTGAGATAATTGAAAATATTGATTTTTTAAAAAATCAGATTGTGCCCACCCGGACAAAGGCTATATTTGATGTGTGCTGAGCTGTTCCCCCCACCCTTTTAAAAAGACAGGATAGGAGAATGGTGCAAAAGGCATCTGTCAGACTTTCTGCGATCTGGGGGCTCTTCCAGAGAACCTCTTTAGTGAGCATCCACCCTGATTTGTTTTCACAAAACCTTCAGGGAGATCCTGCGAGGTCAGCATTAGTTCTTCATTTGTTTGCAAGAAGGTTGCACAATATTGCATTGAGTAATTGGGACCCCCTGCCTTCCTGGGCATTTCCTCCACTTTATTTACCACAAAGAGTTCTGATTTGGGCTGGTTACACAAGAAGGCCCAACCCACTTTTATTGTGCAACCTAAATTTGCTAGTATAAAACTGACTCCTGAGGGGGAAACAGAGCCGCCACCGAGGAAATGTAGGATGTAAAAAGAGCGAGTGAACGAGGCTTGGCAGTGCCACCTGAAATGCCCAGCATGGTGGAAGCACCCTAGCAAATGAGCCAAAAAATCAGTCCATATTGGGCAGAGCCATTTGCCTGTGGCTTTTATCGTGGCCTCTTAGCATCCCTGCCCTGCCTTGTGCCTGAGGATGAGAGGCCAAAACTGTGAGGGGAAACCCGGTTTCTAAATCAGGACCTGGGAAGGCACTAATTAATTTGATCAGACACAAACGGCCAGGTCTTCCCTCCTCACCTAAGAGTTTTCTTTTGCGCACAGGCTTCCCAAACTCCAAACTGCGACTGGACTCTGAAAGAGCTGCCCTTTTTCAACACCTTCCTGTATTCAGCATTTGCAATCACGGCGGAATTTTACAGACCTGTTTATTAGACCCTCCTTTTGGCAAATGTTTTACACAGAGGATGGAGATTAAAGTTGGAATGTGGAGAGTCACATCCCAGAGTTTCCCGCCCGCCCAACGCCTGCTATAAAACCAGCGTTTGTGATACCAGAATAATGAAGTTTGACAAAAATGGCCCACTTTGCCTAAACATTGATCTTTCCGGAGCTGGGGGCCTCCTGTGCTCGGAAACTGAGCAGGCAACGTTGAAAGTTTTACTGTTTCCATATAAACCTCGGAAAGCCCCAGCAGTGAAAATGATCCGACTTTAACATGTTGTAGAAAAGCATCAATAACATTTGTGGTTCTCATTTGGATTCTCCTTGGCATTTTTAGAGTGGGCTTTCACATGTGCTCAGTGAAATATGGTTGCAGCCGGGAGGGATTAACAGGGATGCTAAGTAAGCCACAGAATGGTCCTAACGAAACGGATCAGCATTGCAACAGAGGGTCCCTATGCAGGGCGGGTGCGCCTTACTCCCTGAAAGCCCCTTTCAGCAGAACAGCATCAGAGCACAAAAAGCTACCTCTTAGTGAGGAAGACCATAAGTTCATCAAGCTTCCTCTTGTGCACAGAGCAGCTCTCTGAGGTTTCTGACAGGCCTATCTGGAAGGGGGGCAAGGTGGATAACGTGCTCTCCCACTGTCCTCCCCCCAAAAGCAAAGCATTCAAGCCAGGGTATCAGCTCCAGAACACCTTAATGCTTGACATGTGCAAACAATGGGAGAATAAGACCTAATATAAGGTCCCATGGATCAGAACACCCCTTTCTTCTCAAGTCCAGGATTTCACTTTCAAAAATTGCTAGGCCTCTGTTGAAGCATGAGACTCTTAATCTCAGGGTTGAGAGGAAAAGATTCCTGCATTATAAGGAACTGGACCCTCGTGGTCCCTTCCAACTCTACAATTTTATGATTCTCTGAATTTCTGACCTCAGGCAAAGTGCCCCACTAACTAGCCAACCCATGGAGATTGGGTGAGTGGGCTTTTGGAGAGCAGTAAATCCCAGGATCTGTCTGTTTAGACAAATATCCCCTATTGCTCCCTCGTAGCTGATAGGGAGCAGTGAATGAGGGTTGCCACCTTTTTTCATGGGTCCTGCTCCTGCACCTTTAACAGCAGACAGTCTGACTGAAAGAGAAATGGAGCAGATGAACCTTGTCCCAGCATGGAGATTCAGTTTGTGTTGGGAAAGGATGGGCATCGTCCCTCTGCACAGTCACTTGTCACAAGGATGGGAGCCCTCATGTGGCCTGTTTCCCATCCTCCACCAGCCAGCAGGCAGCCAACAACACACAGTGGGGGAGCCCCAATCCATGGGGCAGCAAGTGCTTCCGAAAAGGGCACACATTTGTCAGGCAGGCAATACCTTGGGGAGACCAGGGAGTCCAAACAGGAGAAGCTGTGCTCTCACTGAAACCTAGTTGAAGCTACACCCTCAGATGACAGAGGATGGTGCCAGGAGCAGGTCAGCAATAACTCACATGGCTTCTGTGAACTTAACTCTTTATTCAAAGCAACAAGACAGCCCAGGAGGCCAGGCCTAGTGAGCACATCAACACTTCCTGGTAGAACTTGCCCCTAGGAGGCAGTTGCGAGGACTGAAGATCTCTGCCTTCCCACCGCTCTCTAAACCTCCTCCACCCCAGGTTCCTTCTCAAGCAAGCTGAAGCTGTATCGCCTTGTCTGTCTTTACACTGCCCTCTTCATACCTTCTCAGGTTCTGGGGAACCGGGGGAAGAGGAGTTGGTTGCAGCAGGAGGGGGAGACCCCCTGGGTTCCTCAACAGCCTGCCTGATCTCTGCCTCTTGGCCTCTCTCCTCTTCTGCTTCCACTTCTGCTTCTGCACTTCTTTCTGCCACAGCCTCTCCCTGCTCACTAAACCCTGTTGCCTCTTCAGCTTCCGACACCTCCTCCCCCCAGTCTTCTTCCTCTGATCACTCATGGTCGTCCCACCACCACTCCCCGGGTTCTGAGCCTTCTTCTGTTGGGGGTTCCCACCATTCCTCTGCATCCAGCCAGCCCATCACAGTGGATGACTTGGAAGCGCAATTACTCAGACACTCTGCACATGCTCAGTGAGAATTTACTCTTATTTCATGCATTCCAAAGCTATGGCTCTGTGTGCAAATGTGGGGAGGGGTGTTAATAATCCCCTGAAGATTTTGGGGTCAGTTTGGGGGTGTCCAATTACACCCAGTGCAACCATCTGGACATTGGCTTCTTCTGCACAGAGTTCCTCCTGGGTGGGTGCCGGGTTTAACTCTGCCTGCAGTGACTTTGTGCTCCTATTCCAGGCTAAGCCGTCTGCCTCCTAAAGTCTCTCCCCCTCCCGGGACAAACTTTCCCACCCACCAAGCCCCTTTTAAATCAACTAAATTAGCTGCTAGAGGAACGAAGAAAAGCCCTGTGTCATGTTTCACGCTGGCCTTTGTTGTCTTCACCTTTGTGTGCAATATTAGACTATTACTCAGCGCTGCCGCCAAGGGGAGGAAAGGCCATCTCTGCCTTTGGTGAGACAACAGAAACCCAAGAGAGCTGTAAAGTCATCCTCCCTCCTTGTCAAAAAAAAGAATCACCAACATGAAACAAATTTTCCTTGGTGCAGTGCATGGAGGAAAGCAGCTGCAGTGGGCACTGAACAGGCCAAATTCTGTCAATAGCACAGAAACTCTGGAATAGGGTCCAAATGCTCTCCCGCTGGAGGGGCTGGAGCATAAGTCAGCTCCCAAGCCTCCATGGCGAAGCTTGAGCCAGCAGTGGAAGAAGGGAGGGCATAGAGACTCTACACTTGAAAGCTCCCCACACAGACTGGTTCAGATGCCTGTTGTTCCTGGGGGTTCAGGGCAGCTGCATTCTCCAAGAGATGGCAAGCAAGGCACCCTTTGCAGTTGCTTTCACCCCCACTGGAACAAAATGGAGGGGCCTGAGAGCACCAGACATTCAGAGACTCACAGTCACCTGGCAGGGGTTCTTTTGCACATTTTCGGACACAGTCTCCCTAGCAAGCAGCAATTGATGTTCAGGTTCTCTGGCTGAGTGGCAAAGCCTCCACAATGCATCTGAGCAGAGCTGCTAAAAAGAGGTGTGGGAGCCAAAGGCCATGGAATGAAAAGTGGGGGCAGGATGGGCAGTTGTTCTTTGCTCTTGGCCCCCCTCCCAACTGTGTGTGTGGTGCAGTGGCGGACTTTGGGCTTCCAAATTTCAGTGGCACCTGGTGCAACACTAAAGTTTAGCACCCGCCTTCCTCTCGCACTCTGCTCTGCATCATTGCTGCAGTGCCCTTTGCAGCGCCAGAACCCAGAGCAGCTGAACCAGTCGCTCTACCTTCAAACGCCTCTGGGAATGGTTAGTGTCAGAATTGGACTGGGAGGGCAGGGTTCAGCCCCCTCCCTTTGGCCATGGAGAAGCTCAGTGGGTGACCTTGGGCCGGTCACTGCATCTCAGCCTGACCAACCTTACAGGGTTGTTGTGGGGGATTAAATGAGGAGAGGAAGAACTGTGCACAGCACTTTGATCTCCTTAGAGAAGAAAAAGGTGGGATGTAAATGCAATAAACAAATAATACATTCTGAGTCACACTCTTTCCCCAAACATGGAGCCATCTGGTCCACGGTCCATTTCACTCCGCATCCTGCTTCCTGCCACACCAGCCCAAATGCCCCCAGGAGGCCCAGGAGGCGAGCCTGGAGTGGGAGGCGACAACATCCCTCTCTCAGGGGCAGATGTCTCACACACACGGCCTGTGAACATGAAACATCTCTCTATAGCTGCCATCCTGGCTAAGAGCTACAGAGATGCCCTCGGTCTACTCGTGACACAAATAAAACCCCAGGAGAGCCATGTCCTTGTAGGCAGGAGCTGTTGCTTCAAAGGACTTGACTTACCCACAGGAATGGTCGCTCCATGGATTTTGTCTGCCCAGCCAGCATAATAGCGCAAAGTCTTGATGACGCCCTGAAGGTCAACATAGAAAGCCTGCAGGAAGGGCTTCCCACTGTTCAGTGACTCCATGGTCTGGAGGACAAAGAAGACAAAAGAAAAGGCATGTAGAGCCAGCGATCACAACCATTTCCTATTCAGAGACAGGACAGTAGAAAAAGGCTATTATAATTTGCAACTGGTGAGTTTTCGCCTCTCTGCCTCTGAGCCAAAGGACTGGATTTTGACCCTTAAGGCCTGAGGAAGTTGGCTGGGCATACACCAGGGACTGCCTCTTTAACATCGGTCTTTTCAGAGTGCATTCCTGACTGTACCTCTCATGTGCCTAGTCCATATGCCAAGGGAAGTCACAGGGCCCCTTTGGACAGCTGCTCCTGTCTCTGTATCTGCAGAAGCTCATCAAAGTGCCATTGTGAGCTAGGGCTGGTCCAGCTGTACAAAGGAGCTGGAGTGGTAAGATTTTTCGGGGTGTGGATGAACAGCACATAATCTGTGAGGTACACTCCCAAATCGCTCCTGGCATCTCAGCTGCTGCTTCAGCAACTTCCGAGCCACCGTGGGGTATCCTGGCAATCAAACTGGAGTGGGCAAAGAAGCCTGGAAGAAATGGGCGTAGCTGGATGGTAGTTGCCAAAGTTCAGTGCTATAATTGGGGACACAGGATGTATCCCAGAAAGAGGCCTGTTCCCAACAGCACAGAAAGAGGGCATCTTAGGAGGAAGTGCCCCTGTACAAGTCGCACTGACATGATTGGGAGATATGCAATGCTCTTGCGTAGCCCCTGTTCATCTGCAGGTGGCAAGCTACAGGGAAACTTCCCAGAAGACCAGGTGTGCTCCATAGATCCACCTTTCTCCACCATTCAAGTTGACAATACCCAATACCCTTGAGTTGTCTGCCTCCCTTTTGCCTCTGGGCTCAGGTCAGCCAGATAAACCTGAAGTTCCTATGGACAGGGGCCAAGCTGAAAAACAAAAGCCTTGGGCTTTGCTACATTAATGAGAGCAGCTGAGAGAGAGCTTGCCAGAACCCTCTCCTAATAAGAAACATATTGAAACCGAAGGGTCAGCTTGTCCTTCTGAAACAGTGGTATCATGGTAAGTTTTGAAGAACAGGAGTACATCATGATAACCCCCAACTAGAGCCCAAAACTCAGGCAGCAGCCTTGATCTATTTGTTTACATGCACCAAAGAGCAGCAGGATGTAGGATCCTGCCCTGTTTTTCAGGATCAGCGTGACTGCAACCCCAGGCATCATTTCCTGGGAGAAGCTCCATTGAACTCAGTGGTGCCTGCATCTAACTGCACAGATTCAGTTTGGAAAACACATCAAGCTTTAACCAAATATCTTCAGATGAAATGCAAACTTTAGCTTTTCGTTAAAAATGCAAAACTTTGTGCAGAGAAGACATGTGTCATTTAAACTGCTTGTGTGAAGTGGGAACCGTCTTAAAGGAAAAGAAAGATGTATCCAGCTTCCACTTGATTATTTTCTTCATCCTCTGACTTTCCTCTGATCTGTCACAAACAAACGTAAAAACCTCCTTATCACCTCATGCATCTACCAGAGCATGGAAGGGTCCGCCAATTACCCTAGCACTTTGGCATTTGATACCATCACACCTGCTCTGAAAAAGCCACACTCCTCTGTGCTCCTCGCTTTGCCTTGCCGCTGCACTGTTCCTTGGAACAAGTCTCCAAGGAATCTTGCCGTGGCTGCCAAGACCCCTGCTGAGCGATGTGATATCTACGGCGTCCAGCCCGTCATCAAATAAGCCTGCTCTTCTCTAGGAAGGCTCCGAGCCCCAATGAAACAAGCCACGGGCCCTTCTTTAAGGGGATATTCCCATTTTAAAAAGAAGACCTTAAAGATCCTCTTAAGGAACCCCATAAAATTTCCACCCAGATCGCTTAAATCACTTTTAAGAGGCACCATTATCTCCCCACGATAGTTCCAAGCTGGGGGAAATGTATCCGTGAAAGCAGGTATAACACACAAATGGATGTGAGCCATAAATCCCATTGATATACGGAAGGGCAATAGCCATATTTCCCCCCCTGCCTCCCATCCTGCAATTGAAGTCAGTGGCATGGTAGGCGGTGGGCTCCGCTCAATAAAGAATTTGGCTCGGGAACCACAAATCCAGCGACAGGCAGGGAGCTGACTTGATTTGCTGGGCCCCTCCCCTTCTCCCCGTGGCGATTTTACAGCATACACTGGTGGTAAGATGATTTAAGTGTTGACAAAGCTGGAATTAAGATGTTTGCCGGCTTAGTTCAAAGCACTTGACATGTGGAAAATAACATTAAGAGTGCCACCATGTCGGGGCCGACCACATGTGCTCCTCCGCGTCGTGCCTGAACTGTGCAACTCAGCGTTCTCGCTGTGGCGTGCGGGGGGGGGGCAGTTTGCTTTGCACAGGCTCAGAAATTATTATTCTAGCAGGGGACTGGCAACCTCCAGCCTTCAGGCTGCGAGCAACCCACTGAGCACCCAATCCACCAAAGGCATCTCTCACAAAAGCCCCAGTGAAGGGGGTTGGAGAGCAGGGGTTTACATGTACAGAGAGTGCGTTTGGACCCCAGATCCTGAAGGTTTGAAGGATCCACAGCCCAAACAGACACAGACACAGTCACAGTTGCTCCTGGCACAAGCCTCTGACACAACTTTCTCCCCAAAGAGCTAGAGTGGGAGAAGCTATACAGTCGCAAGGGGGTCTGCCCAGCTGTTTCTGCAGTGCTGCCCTTGGAGACTGTATAGAAGCCTCTCCCGATGCAGAATTCAGCAGCCTGCATTCAGCAAGGCAATGCTTTGCTGAGAGACCTTCTTCTCGGGACTCCTGCCCAGTGGCAGATGCCATCTAGGAGCCGTGTCATGGGGGTTGTTTTGACAGAGGAGGCTTCAAGAACTGACCCTTGCCATAAACATACATGGACCTCAATTGCCCAGTTGTGGAGCAAGGGCTTTCTCATTAGGGCTTTCTGGGAAGAGAAGAGTTAAGCCAGAGGGCCTTCTGGGTAGTGGCACCCACCCTGTGGAATGCCCTCCCATCAGATGTCAAGAAGGTGAGCAATTGTCTATATTTTAGGAAGGCAGCCCTGTATAGGGAAGCTTTTTAAGGTTTAATGTTTTACTATGTTTTTATATATGCTAGAAGCTACCCAGAGTGGCTGGGACAACCCAGACAGATGGGTAGGGTACAAATATGTTGTTGTTGTTGTTGTTGTTGTTGTTCAACCTTCAGATATTTTGGACTCCAACTCCCATCAGCTTCAGCCAGTCTGACCATATGATGCTGGGGCTGATGGGAGTTGGAGTCCAGCAACATCTGGAGGGTCCCAGGTTGACCATGGCTGAACTACCAAATCAACAAAAATCATTCTTTTTTTAATTGGGTGGCAGCTCTAATAAAATGTTTTTAAAAGCACACCAAACAAACTTATTTGCATGTCATATTCTGATGCCCGAAGCATTTTTAACAGTACTCTCAGCGGGCAGAAAAAACAGCGCCCCGCTCCCACCAGTCCCATTGCAAAACTTACAGCCAGTAAGGCTCTGTCTCTTTCCACCAGGTCAGCCAGCTTGTCCAAAAGACGCCCCCTTTCCGAGGCATCGAGCCTCCTCCACACAGAGCCCAGAGAGAAGGCGAGGCGAGCGGCCCTCACGGCTTTGTCTGTGTCAGGCTGTCAAAGGGGGGGTGGGGAGGAGAGAGAAACCTTAATGAATACAAAGTACAAACACAGCACCAGAAACAATCCTTGTTGGGAAGAAAAGATGTCGGTGGATTGATGGACTGACTGATAGGTGTCTTTGAAAAATACACAAAAGACATTTAGGATTTGTTCCCACCCATTTCACTAGTGCAGTTTATTAAATTCCTTACACACTTTTTCTCTCTCAAAAAGACTCAAGGCGTCTTTCAGTGGATTAAAATATGCACAGGTGAAAAGAAGGCATGATCTGGCGTTATAGCAGAAAGCAGTAGTCTGAAGCACTTGGAATGGACCAGGGTTAAGATGAGGCTGACTTCCGACGAAAGAAGAATGGCAGATGAAATTAATGGACTATGCAGAATTGGACAAAATGACAGGAAGGATTCGAAACCTATGAGACCAGAGATTTACAGAAGATTGGAAGAAGTATATGAATTATTTGAGAGCAACTGTAACCAACAAATTACGCTAGTAGGACTACAAGAAGTTTTGTAAGGAGAAATATACAAAGTGTTACAAAGTAGAAAAAGATAGAGATATTGGTTATGAGTTTGAAATGTAATAGGGAAGATAAGAAATGCATACTGAGAGATCAGATTGGAAAATTTTCAGGACTGATGGAAGTCAAAAAAATTGAATAAGATGTAAAAGTATGTTTAATTACTGTTGAAAATGATATCTTAAAAAGCTAATAAAAATATATATTTTTTTAAAAAAGATGAGGCTGACTTAGACAACCATGAACTGGAACCAGGTAACCTGGGTTGCTGCCCAGGGAGGGCCGCAAGGCCGCCTGGCTGAAGAGGGCAGATAGATGCTTCTCATGACACACTTTGGGCAGCGAGGGCAAGCCTCAGAGTGCCCCTTCCTCAGGCACAGAAGACCCTCCCAGGGGACTGTGGCTGCAGTTCCATTCCAGAGGCCAGAGAGGTTGGGGCACTGAGGTTTGGAGGTAGCCTAAGAGCCCTTCTCCATTTGCACACAGCCTGCCATTTCCCAGGTAATCGGGAGAGGGCAACCCTGATTGTGCCAGGTGAGGGTGGAGGTGCTTCGAGAAGTTACCAGATAAATATTTCTGCTTCTTCATCACACAGGAAACTTCTTAATCCCTTGCCCATCTCCAATGGCTGGCAGTGGCTCAGATGGGCAGAGAGGGCCCTTGGGTGGGCAAAGTGCCCACTTGCCAGCTGAACTGTTGTCACATGGAGGGTGAGAAGGAATCTGTTTCTCTGCCTGAGCCAAGGGATAGGGCAGACCAGGTGTCATGAGGAGCAGACAAATTCCGAGGATACATTACCTTCTCAGCCTCTTGCACCTCACAGATCTGCTCTCCTGTTGCAGGGTTGGACACGGGGAATACTTTCCCACTCTCTGAGTTTTGCCATTCATTGTTGATAAAAATCTGAATGAGAAAAAAATGGATATTAAACAAAGACAAAGGTAACTTTTTAAGGCTATATGTGCTTCCTCATTTGCTTTCATCAAAGAGGGTGGGAGGCTCGCTGACATCCTTGCCCTCAGCCTTTGCCAAGGTGGTACCTGCTGGAAGTTTTGGGTTGACCAGTGTTGTAGTCCTGAACGTCTGGAGGGCATCAGGTTAGCAAAGGATGCTCTTGCTGATTTAAGGATGATCTCTAGGGCAGGGCATTCTTGGTGGTGGCCCTAAATATGCAAGGTGCTCCTGAGGTACATGTGCTCAGCTACTTTGCTGCTTCTTTTCCATGGCCAAGTACAAAGTCTGGTATTCAGAAATGAGCTTCCAGGCCACAGAGGGTTTTTTTGTTTTGTTTTTAAAACTTGCAGCTACTAAGATGGTGGTACTGTTCTCATCTGTGCTGTTAAGGCGTCTTGGCACATCTTATTTTGGGGAGCGGCTCTTGTTTGTAATGAAGTGTGTGTGTGTGTGTGTGTGTGTGTGTGTGTGTGTGTTGCCACACATGCCATGGGCAGGATCTGCTGCAGCAAGTTTGGCCAGCTCACCAGCTCCTGCAAATTAACATGAAAGCCTGGATCCATCTGTCACTCCAAATCAACAGTCCTTTTGCAAGAGAGATAGGATTTAAAGCCTTAAGTGGATTGCCTGAAATTGAAATTGGGATTCTCGGAGCACAAAGAGAAACTGCAAAACCCCAAATTGTTAAAATCGCACAACTATCCAGAATGAAGGCAAATCCGCCCAGAGCTCAGCCATCCAAATACCCCATCTCAAAACATAAACCTTTTTGTCATGGGAATCACCCAGATAATGTGAAATCATCTCCAACTTTACTCTTCTTCAAGGAAACAAACCGTTGATTGAGATGAAAACACATTGTGTGGAATTAACGGTAGCCTTGATCCAAGATGCAGGGCTGGCTCAAAATATTTCGGTGCCGAAGGCGGAAAATCCAAATGGCACATACTCCACTCCCCCTTGCAAACATGAAGACATCTATCTATTCTATCTATCTATCTATCCATCTATCCATCCATCTGGACATTTTCTGGTGCACCCCTTCTCAAAACCCATCTCTAGCTGCCATTCAGTCCATTGAGTCGGTGCAAGTTTTCCCTCTCTGCTTCTCCATTTGCTACACCACCACCACTCAAAACTCCTTGACACCTTTTGAGTAGGGGACAGAATACCTTCCTCACAGGATTCCAGGCACCCAAAGTTCTTTACAGTATACAAGACACATCACAAAGAAGACCAGGTAGCTCAACTCTTAAAACAGATGCCTGACTTCACAGGTTATCACAAAAACAAGCAGAGATCCAACCTTCAGAGATGGGAGCAACTGAGACATTCAACAGACAACAACAGCACAATACTTGGCAGCCTTCCCCAAGCTGGTGCCCTCCAGATGCTGGACTACAACCATTTCCAGCCACACAGCACCAAGGCTGATGGGGACACAGCTATGTTGGCTAGGGTTGATGGGTGTTGTAGTCCAATGACACCCGGAAGGCAGCAGCTTGGCACAGGCTGACTCTTCCCGCCTCTTCCCACACAAGACCCAATGAAAGGGGGAGGAGCCACACTATCCTGCTTCTGGTGAGCCCAGCTGCCCGCAATGGAGGCTGGTCCTGGGAGTCCAGACCTGAGTATGGAGCAGCACTGGCGAGTTGAAGACCACACAACATCCAACATTAATGGTGAGCTTCGCCCCTGAGGGTACAATTTTTCTTGCAGAACCAGCCAGTGCTCCCTGTGCCCTGATCTGGCTTTGGATTCTGGCATGAGACTGGGGGCGGTATCCCTAGCATCCCCTGTCACTGCAGTCCCAATTTGGATTTTCTCTGCACACACCTGTGTTTGGAAACAGCGGGAAGTCCTGTTTGCTCCAATAGGAGCTACCCCAACCCATATAAATTGCAGGTGCCAGGAGAGGGCTTTGAGTTGCAATTGTGCACTCAGAAGTATGCCACATGATTAACCTTAAGGTATGTCACGGGTGACGCTGTGGGTTAAACCACAGAGCCTAGAACTTGCCGATCAGAAAGTTGTGGTTCGAATCCCCGCGACGGGGTGAGCTCCCATTGCTCAGTCCCTGCTCCTGCCAACCTAGCAGTTTGAAAGCACATCAAAGTGCGAGTAGATAAATAGGGAAGGTAAACGGCGTTTCCGTGTGCTGCTCTGATTTGCCAGAAGCAGTTTAGTCATGCTGGCCACATGACCCGGAAGCTGTAACCCCAGAGTCAGCCACTACTGGACCTAATGGTCAGGGGTCCCTTTACCTTTACCTATGTTCAGCCATTGTTCTGCCCCCTGCTGCCATCTCTGGCTGAGGGAAGGACCTATGGAGCCATGAAATAACATTACCACCCAAGGAATCTCACCAATAGGCTGGAGTGAGTCAGGTGATATTCCTTAACTAGGGTTGCCCTATTTCAAGTGAAAATCCGGACATACACGATGGGTGAATCCCATATATACCTGGGAAATTATGGACGTATGGCAGCCCTACCTTAACCCCTTGCAGATCTGAGCAATGAAGAGATGTCAGCCTTCAGCACCACCACGGTCCAGACCTCAGCAAAGTTTGCCCAAGAGATTTTGCTGCCTGAGGCAAAGAAGGCCAAGATGGGACACATGACCTCATTCCATGTGCAGGATCCAACTGGACCGCCCACTGAATCTGACTCCCACACAAGGAATTAGGCAACATTTCCCCACCCAGGTCTGTGAGGGCAGCATGCTAGCTGAGGAGATTCGGGGGGGGGGGTGAGGGGGGTGATGGAAGGTGGCTGAAGCTAACCCTGTCCACTTCCCACCTGAAGCAGATGCTTCCCTCTGCCTAATGGAAGGGCTGGTCCTGACAAGCTGCTGGTGCAAGTAGTCAATCCAACATCCTGTGACAATGAGTTCCACAGACAGCGTTTGGAGAATGCTGTTGAAAGGTCACTTTTTGAGCAAACCTGCATCCACTCCAATAGTTTAATTCTATACATGACCAGTTGCAGTTGACAAGGTGTCCAGCCAGCCTTCCAATAAGAGCAAGGCATCAGCCTGGCACGGAGCAGAGAGAGAAGGAGAGGCTTGAGGGATTGCTACTGTTAATGGTTAACGTTCATTTCTTCCTGTTCCACTTTCTATAAACAAAGGACGGTCAAGGCAAGCTCATTACTGTAAACCGAGCGCCTCTAAATTGGCAGTAAAATTGGAGTATTTACTCTCCTGCCCATATAAAGTACCTCGTCCAAACTCTTGGAAGGGTTTCAAATCTTGAAATCCAGCAGCTGGCGGCTTTACAAGCACAACCTTATGTTTAAATAACTCACGTTTTGAAAGTTTTAGGCGTTTGGTGTCAGGTAGTGCCATTCCTCCACCGGCTTCCCTCCCCACCAAGACCGAGGTTCTTAGACAATAAATTTGAGCTTGCTGGGGCTTTTAAAGAACTTGTCCGGTTCCAGTGGTTGTTGATTAAATGTTTAGAGCCCGTACATTTGATCTGACTTTCATTATGGCCAGTTCGTAAAAACGCCACGGGCCTGGACAAGCGATGACACATTGCCCAAACAAGGAATCCCTGCAAAGCCTCAAATTGGGTTTTCGTTTCCCTCTTTTATTTCCTTCTTATTTATAGTGACCATTGTAGTGGGTAACTTTAAATCAAGGGGACTATTTGACAGCAAATGTTGCTATCAGTGGATTATATATAACTCATCCGAAGGACCAGATGAAAAAGGGATAACCCCAGGAATGGAAGGGCTTGCCTCCATGTAAATCATGCTACAAATTGAACAACACCCAGAGAGGGCATTGTTCAACTTCAATTGTGAACCCTATTCAACGTTTACTATTCCCCTGGAATCAATGTTAATTAAGGCTGACTGTGGCCATAAATCAGCCATTGGGTTTTACAACTTAATTCTGCTTTAAGTGTGTGTGTGTGTGTGTGTGTGTGTGTGTGTGTGTAAATATGTGTGTGTGTGTGTGTATAATCTCCCAAGAGTTGCTGAGGTCATTTGTTTTGGTTTGAACCCCAGAGTTACATTCCGTGGTTTGCTAAAAGGGGTGTCATGTGTTTGCTATGTGGCACTGTAAGCAGTTAAGTAATTTAGCTCATGGGGGCACGGTCCATGGAACTGAGCCAAATTGGAAGGGGGGCAGTAGGATGGAGAGAAACACTTGATATATTTTGCAAGTAACACGGAAAGCACATAAACATTTGCTGCTATCGCCTCACAGCTCAGAAACTAACTGCAGCCCAGAGCTGAACTCCCAATGTCCCTGCTCTCCCCTGGCATCTGAATTCCGGGATCTCACCCGGTTCTTGGGAGAGGGAGAGCCCCCCCACCACCACCACCTCACCCTGTGAATGCTATTTTTACTGGTGTTTCATAGTTAGGACATTAAAATGCTGAAATGCTGTGAGCCACTTTGGCCTTCAGAAAAATATCCAGAAAAGGCATGTGATTGGCCCAGTTCTTAAGACTGGAGCCATGAAATGTGCCCCCCAAGGATGCTGGGGGCATGGCTCTGACAGAGTGCACCCCCTGCAAGGCAGCCTTCCTCATATCCTGCCTCTGGGTTTCCCACTGGCATCTGGAAACAGGGTGCAGGGCTAAGGAAACCACCCTTGGTCCAATTCCATAGGGCTCTCCTTGTGGATCCTACCTCATCTGTAGAGGAGGTGCTCTGGATCACTTTGCCCAGAGAGGGAAGAACATCTCCTTCCTCCCTTCCCTCCCTTCCTCTGCAGGGCAAGGAGGCCTTGAGGCAGCATAGACTATTTTTCTAGAAGGTGCTTGGAGGAAAGAGGCCTTCTTGCTACTCGCCCCCTTTCTAGACTCCTTTCAACAGGATTAGTAGCACTTCAAAAGCCCTTGTCCAGGGGCCACAGGCAGGGGAAAGAAAACGAGTCAGTGCATATCCATGGTGGGTAAAGGATGCTATCCTCCTGCCGGTTCAGTTTCCCCTCAAAAGGACTGTCAATCTCCTGCAAGGAATCAGAGGCCTCCTGCATGGTTTGCCAGGTATGCAAACTGCATCAGAATGGGAAGAGGTGCTTCCATTCCAACCTGTCCTGTGCACTTGTGGACCACAGCTCTGCTCTGCCTATTCCATCTTCTGGTCTTTGTTCCCTCCTGCCAGCCCAATTCTAGGAGATCATCAGTCAATGGTGCTGGCTCTTCACACCCCAAATCCAAAGAAAAGGGGCCTCACCGCCTCAGGCTGACACAGGCAACCTCTACTTAGGAGCAGGCACAGAACCCCAGGATATCACACAGATCCATCTACCCTGCAAGGGGCCAAAGCCCCACTGATGGCTCCTACCTTTAAATTGTGTGGCAACAATACTATTTATAACCTCTCATGTAGTGGGTTGTCATAGAGGCACCTACAGCCTTCAGGATCATGGCTTGGGAATTGGGAAACTGCCAGCAGACTGTCCCTAGCTGCTGCTGGGAGGAAGAGTCAGCCAATTCTCTCCTGATTTCCTGCCTGCCCAAACCATGGAGTGTCGTTGGAACAGCCTGCCTTACGAAGGAGAAACCACAGGGTGATCTAAAGCAACCGGCCAGCCTCCACTGTTCCAAAATAATAAGGAAATGGGAGACAGCTAAGCAGAGTATAAGATACTCTGCCACCCATGACAACACCTCAATCACCCCTTGCCTCATGTTATGAAACTAAATGGAATAATGGCTCTGTGGACACATCCTGGTCAGTGTTGAACACAAAACTGAGAATGAATAATAATAATAATAATAATAAATTTTATTTATATCCCGCCCTCCCCAGCCGAAGCCGGGCTCAGGGCGGCTAACAACAATCAACAATCAAACAATCAAATATTCATACATTCTAAAAATATTACATTATAAAAATCAATTAAAATCAAATTAATGGCAACTAATTAAGCAAGATTCTAAGCAGGTTGCCAGAGGAGGGAGTCAGGCTGCGCCCTGACCAAAGGCCTGGTGGAACAACTCTGTCTTGCAGGCCCTGCGGAAGGATGTCAGGTCCCGCAGGGCCCTAGTCTCTTGTGACAGAGCGTTCCACCAGATTGGAGCCGCAGCCGAGAAGGCCCTGGCTCTAGTTGAGGCCAGCCTAACCTCTCTGAGGCCTGGGACCTCATCCATTTCTTAGCGACAAGTAAAATGAAGTTCATTCACATTTATGGAAAGAGAAATTTCCCAGTGCTCAGGGGATTCACTTCAGATAGAAAACATAAATCCCACACCGGGCTTTCTTTTCTTTGCAGCTAAGAAATTATTGTATAAAACCTACCCACCCATCCCAGTTTCAAATTTGACATTTTCCTGCTCTATTCTGCATAGAACTGAAGTGGTGTGGGGGTTTGAATACAAATTCCTTCTAACATCCACCCAGTTTGGACAGGACAATGTTGAAAACTCATGAAGAGTAATACATCCACTGTGTCTCTTTTTTCTACCATCTCCTTTTAAACTCTGCAATTAAAAGCAACCAAATCACAATCACCACTGGCCAACGAATCAACACGGATGGCATGCAGTGTAACCTTTCATTTCCTCTCTTGAAATATGTCCTGGAACGACGTGCGAGTGAATAATTTTCATTCCTCCTTCAATATTGATTCGTGATGATGTCATCAGGCATCTGCGGCGACCTCCCTGGAGCACCAGCAATAACCTCAGCCAGTGGACAGAAATTAAGCCTGAGCCCTCGGGTCCTCCAAGGTGGAATTATTTTCCCATGGATTTAATAAACCATGTTCTTGTAGTTCTGCAATTCCATAATGTTTTTTTTCCTCTCCCCCATACAGGAAGAGGATTTTAACATCCACATAATAACAGCTTCCCATAGGAGAGAAGCATGTTTTTGGATGAACTGGAATTTCCTAGCTCTCTTGATTTAGTAGCTGGTTATAGTTTCAATTCCATCAAAGTGATCCCTTTTTCATATGAGGCTCGTTCCTCCAGGAGGGTTTTTTTTGGGGGGGAGGGGGGAGGCATCGGATGCCAAAGAAGCTTAAGGGAGGAATCTCAGCTGTTTGGCCCCAAGCGACCATCTCGTGGCTGCAGGAGCTGAGTGCATAATGACACTTTTTGGGGATAATTTTGGAGGCATGCAAAAAATCCAGCAGCCCCCGCTTCCCTTGGTAAATATTTCATAACACTGAAGATACCTGGCACCTGTGCCTCCGGAAATTTCATATCCTTCATTTCCTCTCTGTTTGGAAACTTTTCAAAAGCTCCAGCGCTGAGCCTGGCAAAGGAAAATCCTCTCCAACCCAAGGTGTGGTGCGTGATGTGTCTTGATTTCTCAGGGCTCATCAAGCACATGGCTGTCCTGATCCGACTCAAGCCCAAACCTTCCCGCCAGGGAATGACGATGCATTCCTGGGATCAGCTACCCACCAGCAGCTGGCTGAAGAATCCTTCCCAATGAACATTTCGCTTTGGAGGAATTTGGCTTTAGGGACTCATCACCAGCGGAACTTCGTCCTTCTGCAAAGGCCACCACAGATTCTGGCAAAGAAGGAAAGACGGTCACCCGGACCCTGTCTGTCTCTGCCACCCACACTCTGTCCCCAAAGTGCCTGGCTGCTGCAGGTTTCCAAATATGAGGTACGGGGAATAGAGACCCAAAGCTTATTGGCAGGGCACAGATTTGGCACAAAGAAAGGTCTCAGGTCAGCCAGAGGAAGAGAAACCTGAGTGGGAGGGGGGGGGACCTGAAAGGCTGTCAGTCCCATAGAAGGGTGCAGAGGAAGCCCCAGAGGGCACACCTAGAGCGAAGGGGCTTAAGAGACAGGAGGGGAGATCTTGGAGAAAGGTCTTGAGGACAGGGGTTTCCACTAGGTTCTGTGGTTCAACCTCTGATTAAAAAGGATCCCAGGAAGTTGGAGATGGGAATAGCCTCTGTGGCAAGAACCCCAGGAAACAGCTGCAATACTGGGCCAGGTGGGTGATAGGGATGAGCAACTATAAAGGCAGCTTTGGATGCTTTCTGTACCTGCTGCCTCCTAGACACACACACACACACACACACACACACACGTCTGCCTTGAGGTCCAGGAATGCTTACTCCTCCACCACTTTTTGCTGGGCTCAGTCTGCAACAGTCTCTCTCTCTCTCTCTCTCACACACACACACACACACAGAGAGAGAGAGAGAGAGAGAGAGAGAGAGAGAGAGAGAGAGAGAGAGAGAGAGTAGACACATAGACAGATGAAACTACCTTGGATGATTTTTTAAAATCCCATTTTTATTCTATCCTTCTTCATCCTCACAACAAACCTGTGAGGCAGGTGAGGTGTGTGTGTGTGTGTGTGTGAGAGAGAGAGAGAGAGAGAGAGAGAGAGAGAGAGGTGTGAAGTGAAGTGAAGGTCTCACACTCATGGCTACAGAGGAATCTGAGTTTCCTAGTGGCCGTCCCCCCCCCCCTGCCCATCACTTAGCTGCGCTGACCCAGGTGAGACCCAGGTGAGACTCTCTCTGCTGCTTTAGAGTCTGGGGGAGGATCCTGAAACCTTCTGCATTCAAAGTAGGTGCTCTGTCCCTGAGCCAAGGCCTCTCTTTGGTAAAAGGAGACAAACACACAGCTGCACATTTTTGCTCATGGACACAACTATCATGTCGGGACCATTAGTCCGCCTAGGCCAGTATTAGATGCTCAGACTGAAACAGCAGCTTGGCAGGGACTTGGGCAGACAGGTATTTCCTGCCACCTGCTGCCAATTCCTTTGGAGATACTAGAGATTTGACCCGGGACCTACGTAATCCATGCCAAGTCTGGGCTCTGCTGCTAGGGGAAGTCCTGCAGTGACCAAGTCGGAAGTTAAGGAACCAGAGCAGACTCCAAGATGCTGGAGATCAGAGGACAGCTGGACCAGAGGTTGGCAGAGGAGCCCACTGAAGCACAACCCACAGCACCAGGGTCTATAGGACCAGAGCCAGAACCCTCACAGGCACCTGCCTTTGGCACCTCCCATGCTATCTCACCAGTCCAATGGCATAGGGACCACACTAGGACAGAGGGTTTCTCCAGGTCAGTGTACTGGCCCTTCCAGAGGTTCTTGTTCTCCAGAAAGGGGGGAGAACCTAGGAGGGAGAGTTTCAAAAGGCTTCAGGTCACTTCCAGCCCTCCTTAGAGCAAACAGCTCCCTATGAGCTCTCCATGGTGCTGCTTTCCTCCTCTCCCCCCCCCCCCCGCTCCACTACCACTTGGGCTCTGCAGGACAAGAGCAGGGGAGATCCACAAGAGAGGTGCCACACATAAGAAGGCCCTGGCTCTCAGTGCCTCATCTGAGAAGACAAAGTTGACAATACATGGCAGGATTAGTTTAGAGAAGATGATATATAAGGAAAGGCTTGATAGAGATGTATAAAATTATTAATGGAATGGGAAGCGTGGAGAGAGAACACTTTCTCCCTCTTCTATAATACAGGAACTCTGGGACACTCAGTGACATTCCTCAGCAACAGATTCAGAACAAAAGAGAGCCCTTCTTTGCACAATATGTAACTAAATGATAGAATTCACTATAACACTGTTTTATTTGTTTTACAAATGGTATATTTTATTGTTGTGACGTACCTTAGACCCCACAGTATAGTACAGGCAAGAAATCCAACAAACAAACAAGCAAATAAAATGTCATTAAAACAGAGTGCTTGACTAGATCAGTAGAGCTTGGGGTCTGGTTCAGAAGGATGGTGTCTTTTTGTCTTCTTAATAAAACATAAAAGGTAGGTGCTGAATCTTTCTGCAGGAACTGCTCTTCTACACTTGGTAGAATGTGCCCCTTTTGCAGTAGCACTGACATTGTCTGTGTATCTCTGTTATTTCTAGGTGAAGACCTTCCTGTTAATCATCAGCTTTGGAAAATGCTGTCCTTAAGACATTTGTAGTTAAACACAATCTCTCAATATTTATTCCTGAAAAAGCAAAAAGAGAGGGGGGAGGGCCTCCTTCTGTTTAACTTGGAAGTCCCTCTTCTAAGCACATATGAGAAACGGCTGGAATGTCAGCTTCATCCTCAGTGGCCCCTTTTGGCCTGAGCGCTCTCCATGGCATGATAAATCACTGGCCAAATCCTTTACCTTTGCCTGTTTGATCTCAGCTCAGCAAGACCCGGTTTTGATGTGAAGAACACTCCAGATCTCTTAGGTCAGAGACAAATAGCAGAGCCTGTGACCTGCAAAGAGTGGCTGTTCGATTAGGCCCAAGTGAACCATCAGGAGGCAGCTTTGGGATGAGGGTTCACTCCGGCAAGCCTCCCGCCAGCCTCCTTAATGTTCCCCAATTCTCCTGTTAGAGCATTTCAAAGCCAGCTCTGCAGAGAGCCTGTGCAGGACATGTCTCTTTGTGTCTGGTGGCTCTGAAACAAAGTTTTAAAAACTCCATGGGAAGAGCTCAGGAAGGATTAGCTAGTCTAAATGACTTCTGGCATTTCAGTGCAAGCAGCAGAATACATATCAACACTGATTGTGGTGCCTATAATGGAGTATTTCTAATGTTAAGTTTGCACATGTGGTTCCAATTAGCCTCCCCCCACCAGCACTACCACCGTCAAGATGCGCACACAGCACACTCTCTCCGGCTCTCTTTTGGTTGGCAAAAGCATCTTTCTGATGTTCACAAATTCATCTGCTCAGAAGGATGTTGGTGATTATTATTACAGTCTATAATTAGAGATGGGCCAAAGCAGCAAAGAGCAGGAGGGGCTCCAACTGAGGATCATCTGTGGGTAGACCTTTTCTTATAATTTAGCGCAAGCATTCAACAACTTCAGTGAAATGGGAGAACGTGAACAGGGAGTTCAGAAAAAGGACAGTTTTGGATCCATCAGGATTAGGTTACATCATATTAAAGAACATTTACTCGCTGCCTTTTGCCACCTATGACATCTTTGGTGAAAGGCATTAAGCAAACTTTGGGAGATGGCAGCAGAAGCTGGAAAAGCCCCCCCCCCCCCAAGCCCTTACGGAGTCAAATGGAAGATGCTTCCCACTGTCTTGCCTGCCAAAGAAACAAAAGGGAGTTTGGACCCTTTCTCCTACACGAAACCAATAAAGAAACATTTAACCGTTATGTTCCCAGTCCAGCTGGATCAGACCAAAGGTCCACAGCACCCTTCTTCCTACCAAGAGCTACCCAGATGCCTCCAGGAAACACGCCACCAGGACAGGAAGACAGCACCCAGCACCTGCTATTAAGTGATAGGGGTCTTCTGGAGCGTTCAGTTTCAGCTGTCATGACTAACAGCCCTTGGATAAACCTCTCCTCTTTTATGAATGCCTCTAAACCTTATTTAAATGCTTCTAAGCCAATGTATGGGGACGCGGGTGGCGCTGTGGGTTAAACCACAGGGCCTGGGATTTGCCGATCAGAAGGTTGGCAGTTCAAATCCCCGCAACGGGGTGAGCTCCCATTGCTCAGTCCCTGCTCCTGCCAACCTAGCAGTTCGAAAGCACGTCAAAGTGCAAGTAGATAAATAGGTACCACTCCGGCGGGAAGGTAAACGGCGTTTCCGTGAGCTGCTTTGGTTCGCCAGAAGTGGCTTAGTCATGCTGGCCACATGACCTGGAAGCTGTACGCCGGCTCCCTCAGCCAATAAAGCGAGATGAGCGCTGCAACCCCAGAGTCGGCCATGACTGGACCTAATGGTCAGGGGTCCCTTTACCTTTACCTAAGCCAATGTATGGAAGTGAGAGCTGGATCATAAAGAAGGCTGATTGCCGAAGAATTGATGCTTTTGAATGAGTGATTGAATGAATGAGCTCTTGAGAGTCCCATGGACTGCAAGAAGATCAAACCTATCCATTCTGAAGGAAATCAGCCCTGAGTGCTCACTGGAAGGACAGATCCTGAAGCTGAGGCTCCACTTGGCCACTTCATGAGAAGAGAAGACTCCCTGGAAAAGACCCTGATGCTGGGAAAGATGGAGGGCACAAGGAGAAAGGGACGACAGAGGACGAGATGGTGGAACAGTGTTCTCGAAGCTACCAGCATGAGTTTGACCAAACTGCGGGAGGCAGTGGAAGACAGAAGTGCCTGGCGTGCTCTGGTCCAGGGGGTCACGAAGAGTCGGACACGACTAAACGACTAAACAACAACAAGCCAATGGCCATCTTCCCTTGTACCCATGGCAATGAATTCAGTAAGGCAGCTCATGGTTGTGCAAAGAAGCGATTCCTATTGCTGATTCCCTTTTCTTTAGTCTCCGTTAGCTGGCAAGCCATTGATGTCCTACACAGTTGTTTCCTGGTGGTGATCTGCTGGACACAGATCCCCCCCCCTACTGTGCAATTGCAGTTATGATTCCTTCGTTTGACAGTACAAGAATTGGAGGTTGCTAAGCCAAGAGCATAGAATCCAGGGCACCTTTGTGACACTTCATGGCTACATTAAGGGGGGGGGGTCAAGCGCCTCCCCTGTTGTTGCAGGCATAACAAACTTTGCTGCACAGCTCCCTATCTGAACAATACATTTAAAGCAGCGTCATGCCACTTTTAAGAGCCATGGCTTCCCTCAAAGCACCCCAGGGATTATAGTTAGTTAAGGCCCTGGGAATTATTAGGAGACCCCAAGGTAAGGTGCTGGCCTCACCTTTGCCCAGTCTCCATCAGGCCACTAAGGCTGGGGGCATCCTCTTCGCAGGCTCTTGTGGGGCAGTGTGAGGACAGCTCAGACTGCCTGGAGGACTCCCAAGGAAAGGGGAGAAGAGAGGAGGCTGAGGGAACACTCTACAAGGGAGGGTGTTCTGAAAAGGGGTGAGGGGCTGCTGGCTCTGCAGGCAAGGGGTGACATAACTGGGCATCTGAGGCTCACAGTGTGTTTCCTCACAGGGGAGCCACAGAAAGAATGTAATTGGTCAAGGGAGCCATGGACTCAAAAAGGTTGAAAACCTCTGTTCTAATCTATTGTGAAAAAAATGGGGGGGGGAATAGTAATGACTTGTTCCCCAATAAAGGCCAGTGTGAACAACACATTTCTATTTGCCACTAAATTCAAAGGGGGCGACAGTGCTCAAGGTGTAAATTAAAAACGTAAGTTTAATTCTTTGCCAAGTGCCTAATATTAAAAGGTAGGGGAACATTCCCCCCCCTCCAGCAATTTCTGTATTTAAAAAACCCAAATTCACAAAAACAGAAAGGGTTTTGAAATCCCACCAATGAAATTAAGGCTGGGCTGATATTCAGTCCCCGGATTCCTGAAAATATGCTGTCCCTGTGAGAACAGGGCCTGATTTTCTGTGACTTTCTTGCCTCCCCCTTGTCTTGGCTGAAATCAAGGCAGAGTCACCAACAACATCATCATGGCTCTGCCTGAAGTGAGATCACATAGAGCTGGAAAAGATGCAGAAAGGGGCAACCCAAATGGTCAAGTGGATGAAGCGCCCTACAAAGGGAAGGTGCAACATTTGGAGTGTTTCAGTTGGGGGGGGGGACTGTTCTAGAACTATGCAAAGTGCTAATGCAAACATGATCTACTCAAAAGGGTTGAAATCCAGTCTGAGTGGGTGCGAGTCTCTCTTGACTGGTAATGAATTGGCAAAGCAAGTTGTATATAAACACTGGAAGAGGAAACGTTCCTCTCTGTAATGATGAGTGAGCCACTCCCAATCTCTATTGAACCCTCGTCTGATAGTGTCAAATCTGCAACTGAAGCTTCACAGCATGGCCCTGTCATAACTTGGCAGCCATCACTGGCAATGTTTTGGTGAAGCATACTGTAACTATTTACTAATAGGTGGCCAAACATCGGACCGCAAGAGTTTCTTCCTTTCATTCACCCCAAAGCCAACATGGAAAGCGATACTGAGGCACTTTTTGAACTGCAACACCTTCCCCACGAAGATGATGCTTTGCTTCGTTTTGTAGGAACACAGAAAGCTGCCTTAGACTGGGATGGATCTAGCTCTGTGTTCTCTACAGCAGGAGTGGGCAACCTCAGGCCTGTGGGCGAAACTTGGACACATATGCTACACACAGCCCAAAACATTTGCCCACAAAGGAATGGACTGGAAAGGGTTGCCCTTCTGCCTGCTGTACAGCCTGGGCTGAAATCACTTGGCTCTGATCCTGTCTCTGTGGCTGGTCCAGAACAAAGTGGGACAGCCAGCCAGCAGCTGTATTTGGAAATGGCTTGGCCTATCGAGCTGCATCAGAGTTCAAGAGTTGTACAGTATAGGAAAAGGCTCCCAGCATCCCAAAACACCACTCATGAAGCTTGTTTGCAGGCCATGCTGCCCAAACTGAAAAGCCCCTTTCTTAAAACATGTGGCAGCCTTTCCTTGGAGCTGATGCAAAAGCACTTGACGCATGCCCAGAGTGCCTTTACCGTCCCTTGCCGCTTTAGGTGTCCAGCAGCTGAGCCCCAGAGGATCAAGTCCCGCTTCCAATTAAGCTGTGCACCTGGACCCTGCTGTGTTTCCTGAGAGTAGCAGGCTATATCGGCCTCTGGAGCTCCAGCCAGAGGGGAATGGCTCACACTTCCCCGCCCTGAGAAAGAATGCAGCAGACATCCAGATGGGGGCGGGATGAGCCGAGGGGGCTCAAACGCCTGCCTTTGCTCACTGCTTCCCCTCCACAGCTGCCTCCCCCTGTCCAAGAGGCTGGGCCCAGGATCTTGCCATGGCTGGCCTCTGCCGCCAGGAGCGTCCTCCCCGGGGGTAGCAGCTGCACAGCAGGGTGGCCCCCGGCAGAAACAACCTTTTGGCTTCTCTCTCTCCGAGATGCTTTTGCTCCCTTCCATGAGGCAGCCTCTCCAAGAGCTTGCAATTGTCTGGGGTGCCTCAAAAAGTCCTGGACCCCCCAACTGGAAAAGCTGAGCTGTGCTCTTTGGTAGCAACCGGGAGCTTGGAAACATGGCACCAAAAGGCCACACAAAGGCTTCAAATCAGCAGGAGGGTTTGGAAGGCCCAGGAAGTGGAGCCAGGCCAATGCCACAAGTTTCTCTGCATCAGGCCACTGAAAAAACCACCCTTCCCCTCCCCCCACCCACATTGGCACTCCGCCAGACCTCTTCCTCCTTTTCCCCAGCCTCCTCTCTTCATTATCAAATTTTAGGTTGTGAGCTTAATGGGGCAGGCAGGGAACTGTTCTCTTGACCACCATGTGTCCCCAGTCATGATCCACACCCAAGTCTTCTGCTTGGCAGAAGTGGGTCCTCCTTGCACTGTGATTAGGTGGCCCTCGGGACTTATGCTTTATTGCAGTGCATGCATCGTGCACCATGTTCTTGACACAGCAATACTGCACAGTTGGTGGATTTGCCCTGCTTTATTAGTTGCACTGCAATGCTTCCCCAATGCCTACGCACTACTGCTAATGTTGTAAAGACCTCCTTTGGAGCCACTGGCTCAGACCTGGCAGGGGACTTAAAGAAGTTCTGGACAGCATCTTCAAAGCATGGGGCCTGTGAGCTGGTTCTTTGATGCCCCCTACAGGCCAGGGCCTTCCTGGCAAAAAGCTTCAGAAAAGGGCAGCCCACGTGATCAAGGGAAAGGAGCAACACACACACCCCATGAAGAAAGGTTGCGTCACTTGGGACTTTTTCGTTTAGAGAAGAGGTGAGTAAGAGGCAACATGATTGAAGTTTATAAAGTTCTGCATGGGATGGAGAAAGAGGATAGAGAAATGTTTTTCTCCTTCTCTCATAACACTAGGATTTGGGGACATTCAATGGAGCTGAATGTCGGAAGATTCAGGACAGTTAAAAGACAGGACTTCTTTCCACATAAGGTAAAGGTAAAGGGACCCCTGACCATTAGGTCCAGTCGTGACTGACTCTGGGGTTGCGGCGCTCATCTCGCTTTACTGACGGAGGGAGCCGGTGTACAGCTTCCGGGTCTTGTGGCCAGCATGACTAAGCCACTTCTGGCCGAACCAGAGCAGCGCACAGAAACACCGTTTACCTTCCCGCCGGAGCAGTACCTATTTATCTACTTGCCCTTTGATGTGCTTTGATGTTCTTTCGAACTGCTAGGTTGACAGGAGCTCACCCCACATCGAGGATTTGAACCGCCAACCTTTTGATCAGCAAGCCCTAGGCTCTGTGGTTTAACCCACAGTGCCATCCACATCCCATTCTTTCGACATACTGCATCGTTAAACTATGGAACTTGTTTCCGCAGGGACAGTGATGCCGGCAACTGGGATGGCTTTAAAAACACATCGGACCCAATCATGGTGGTTAATGTTTACTAGTCATGATGGCTCTGCTCTGCCTCCATGGTCACAGGCAGTAATGCTTCCGAATGCCAGTTGCTGGAACCCACAGGAGGAGATGGCGCTGTTGTGCTCAGATCCTGCTTGTGGCCTCCCAGAATGGCAGGCATGCAGCTGGCCTGATCCAGCAGACTCTTCTTATATTATTTTCTTCAGACGGGGCGACCAAAACTGTGCCTGCTATTCAAAATGCAGCAGCACCAGAGATTTCCTTTTTTAAGAAGGCATTATGAGACAATGCTGTTTTATTCTCGGTTCCTTTCCTAATTGTTCCCCATATGATCACCTCTTCCATGATTAGAATTTCAACCTTCGTTGCAAAGAGAAAAGAAAAGAAATAAGACCAAGTGCCCCCAAACGAATGAGGGGAGCTTGAAAGCATGGAAAAGAGTGATCTGGATTGTTTCACACCAGAAAAAAACAGAAAGAGAGAGAGGGGAAGAGGGAGAGAAAGGAAGAGGGAGAGAGTTCTCCTGAAAGGCAGTGGATGGAGACAATTCCATGGCATCCCATTACGCCTGGCAATAAACTATGTAGGGAGGACAGGAATGGCTGGGGGAGGAATTCCGCCATTTCTCTCCACCAGGAATGTCTGCATCAAGAACTCCCTGCAAAGCAAATAGGCCTCTGGCTGTCAAATCTGAACCCTTTCCTGGACGGCTATAGGCTTCCAGATCTGCCCTGGTGGCATCTGAAATGTGGAGACCTTAGAGGAGAAGCCACCACAAGGGAGTCGGACAGGTAATTGCGGAAGGGAACCCCTCCCTCTGAAGGCAATTTTTTTTATTTAGAGCATCCTTCCCCAACCTGGGGCCCTCCAGAGATTTTGGACTCCCATCAGCCAGTTATTCAAAACATCTGGAGAGCACCAACAGGATGGAGAAAGCTGATGTACAGAATATCTCAAGGAACAACTGGTCATGGGAGAAGAGATTGCTAAAGTCAAGGTTTTCCCCACTCCAAAAAACGAAACAAAAAAGTCAGTAGCAGCTGCAGAGATACAATTCGGTCCCCAGAATTGGATCAAGACATTGGTATGATAGCAGCAAAGTCTGTATGTTAACCCTTCCTCTCTTCCTGTTTCATTTTCCTAATAAAAATATTTGTCCCCCTGCTGCTACTCTTTGCTCCACAAGACAAAATATGCAGGTTCCCCCCAAGGAAGGCTGAAGCAACGCAGAGAGCAAGGGGTGGCAGAGGGCAAGAACTTGTTCCTGTGTCCTTACCTGCTGAAGAATTAAAGAACCTATAAACACCATCATTTGAAAATACAGTGGAAACTCAGTTTTCAAGCGTTTCAGAAGCCGAACATTTCAGAAGCTGAATGCCAAAAACCCAGAAGTGAATGCTTCCATTTTCAAACATGCCTCAGAAGTCGAACGGCTTCCAAGGCGTGTTTCTCAATTTTCACCATTGAAATTGCAAACAACCCTTTGCGCCTCAGTTGTCAAACGTTTCAGAAGTAAAACGGTCTTCCGGAACGGATTACGTTTGACAACCGAGGTTCCACTGTATCGTGGAATTGTACCAAAAAAGAATAACAAACAAGATGCAAAGTTAAAAACCAACCAGCAGGAACAATATCCCACAATGCTACCCTGGAAAAGGCCTGGGCTATGATCCTGGGAGGGACGTGGGTGGCGCTGTGGGTTAAACCACAGAGCCTAGGACTTGCCGATCAGAAGGTCGGCGGTTCGAATCCACACGATGGGGTGAGCTCCCATTGCTCGATCCCTGCTCCTGCCAACCTAGCAGTTCGAAAGCATGTCAAAGTGCAAGTAGATAAATAGGTACCACTCCTGCGGGAAGGTAAACGGCATTTTTGTGTGCTGCTCTGGTTCGCCAGAAGCAGCTTAGTCATGTTGGCCACATGACCCGGAAGCTGTACGCCGGCTCCCTTGGCCAATAAAGCGAGATGAGCGCCGCAACCCAAGAGTCAGTCACGACTGGACCTAATGGTCAGGGGTCACCTTTACCTTTTTATGATCCTGGGAAGAAGGGAGGTATAGAAAGGCAATAAATAAAAAAACTATTGAAAAACCCCAAATAGCTGGTGCCCCCCCTTGTTCCCAGGGGGAGGGGGCTTTCTCTTTTAAAAAAAGTCCCCTCTGCTGTAGAACCACTGGTGGGACACTGAGGAGCCACTGCTCTGCAGCTGCTGCAGGTGAGGAACAGGGTTCAAGGTGCAGAACAGGCCTGAAAGGCTGAAGATGGATTTGGGGGATCGGGGCCTCTGGGAAGGGAACTTGGCGGTGGCCCTGGGAACCCTCTTTCAACCCCCAGGCCTCACAACCCCTGGAGAGGCCCTGCCTCTAATGATTGCATACAAATGGAAGGAAGGGAGAAGAGATTCTTTGCAAGGTCTAGGCGAATGGAAGTCATTAATATCCCGAGGAAACTATAAATGTAAGCACATGCCTGATATTTATTGCTCATGAGAAAAATAAGCTTAGTAGTAATTCCACGCGCCTCCCTCCCCCCCCCCCCCATGTTAATTTGCTGGAAATAAAGGCAATTAAAAGGCATCCTGTGTGATGCAAAACATTCTTGTCAAAGGCTGGTGATTCAAGCAGCTATCACAGGCGTGTATTTGTGTGTGTGAGTTAACTGCCAACATGTTAGAATGTCAGCCTTCTTGCAGTGGGGCTGGGCAGAACACAATGCGCTTGACTTACTGCACCCTGGGGTGCCGTGCGACGATGCAAGAGGGTGGATTTAATTTAAAAAGGAAGTACATTTGAAACTCCCTGCAAGGAGTTCGGAAATTAGAGTCCATAGAATCAGCAGGAAAGCGGGAGGGAACGGAGGTGCCTCTCCCCCCTCCCCACCTCCAGGGCCCTTTCAGGGGGCATTTCTGAAGCCAAATATAGGACAGAAACGGTGGGGTTGTGTAGGGAGACGCAAGAATCTCAAATGGGCTCTTTGAACAAAAGCTGATACCCCCAACCGCACTCAGAGAGAGGAAGAGAAAGAGAGGAAGAGATTGCGGTGGTGAGCCAGAACTAACACAGCTTAAAGGATGCTTAAATGCAGAGGGTAGGGCTGGGCTTTTTAAAACAAAAACAACGTAAAACACATTTCATACTAACTTTAAAAACCACCTTGAATGGCCAAACACATTCAGCTGCAAAGTGTACTATCAAGAGCAGCCCTACAGTATTCTGGCATCGCTCAGAGCATCGTCTGTGTGGGGGCTCACCGGGACTCACCCTCAGCAGTGGTTTTGCACACCAAGGGCATTTCTGGGTTTTTGAGATGGGGCTCAGGCCCCTGCTGGCAAATTCAGGTGGTACAACTAGAGTGAGTTTGGAGTTCTGCCACAACAGATCTGCTTACAAAACAACAACCACACACCCTCCATAGACTACTTGCGGTAAGGAAAGTGATGGGGAAATGCACTGTGTGGGATAACAACTGTTTGATGCAGCACTGTACAACCATCTCACAAACAAACCAGAACAAATGCCAACCTTTGTGAAAACAAACCAGGGCGGATGCTCTGACTCCCATCAGGCCCCGTCAGCAGAGAGGAGGGGAACTGTAGTCCAGAACCTTGCTTATGCTTGGCATAAATGGACCTTTTTTGGAAGAGCATCAGAAGAACCAATGCTGGATCAGATCAAAGGTTCATCCACTCCAGCACCCAACAGCAAGAAGCCTCCAGGAAGTCCACCGGCAGGGCATGAAGACAAATGGCTCTCCTTCCATGGCTCTCTCCTGCCAGTAATACACAAACAGTATTTTGTAGCATGTGGCCTCTGATAGTGCCGTCTCCTGACAAGCAGCCACTGATGGCCTTCTCCCCTTCTTCTGTGAATTTGCCTAAGTTCACAGTGAAATCCATCAATGAATGAATGATACATTGTCTTGTGTGAAGAACTTCTTTCTCCATGAATCTACTCCCCATCAGTGGCACTGGGTGACTATGAATTGTGGGGGATAAAAATCCCTCTCTACCCATTCTTGCCTCATTCTGTGAGCCTCTACCCCCCCCCCACCCCCCATGGGATGCAACCCTCATTCACTCAGCCGCCCTTAAGAGCACCCAGGCTTTGTCTGCAGGTAGGACTGCTTCAGCCCAGAATTCACCATTACGAGAAGCAGAGGCAGAAGCCACAGGTTCATGTAAGAATTGTCTTGCTGGTCATGTTGGTGCCCCATCTAGCCCAGCGTCCTGTTCTCACAGTGGCCAGTCAATGGCCATACAAAGCCCACCAGGATCAGAGCACAACTACCACAACTCCTTCCTGCAGTTTCCAGCAAGCAACATTCAGAAGCATTACAGCTTCCAGCAGTGGAAGTAGAACGTAGTTCTGGGTCCAAAACATCTGAAGGGACACCATAGTGGAGAAAGCTGACCTGTCACTTCTGAATGACTGTCCCGTGCCTGTTTTCTTGGAAGAAAGTCCCATTGTGTTCAATGGGGCTTACTCCCAGGTAAATGTAGGATTGCAGCCTAGGAGTAATTGCATCTCAGGGGTACCTTGAGCTTGGGCAAAGCCATCAACACCTTGACATTGCAACTTAGCACACACACACTTTGACAGGGGAGGGGAGAAGGGGACACCCCACACTCCCATCTCCCCCCTCCCCTCAGACTTTCTGCCTACACTGCAGCCCATTTGACCACTGGTTTGTGCTTACAATCCTGCCAGCTCCCCCCAAAGTGTTTATATGGAGTTTATACAGCTGGAAGCAAGACAGAAAGGAGGAGATCGTGGCTGGTGCATCTCCCTTCCTGCACAGAGGCCGACGGGTGTATCAACAGCCTTGTCTTCCATTCATAACACCACTTTGTCTTCCTACTGAGCTGTTTATCTGAGGCTTTAACCACAGAGCTCTACCAGGCGCAACAAGCAGGGGGACACAACTCTAAACAGAGGCAAAAAAGGATGAAGTCACCACACCTCTCGCGTCTTGCCTCTCCATCCCAGGGACTTAGCCAATTGGCAGGACAATGCAATGGTTCTTTATTTCACTTTTCAGAATACATGTGCTAAGTCTCCTGAGAGATAAGCCACTTCTAAAAGGCTGCCTAAAGCTGGGCCTGCAAAATCTGTGTCAAACAGAATTTGTTTCCTGCAAAAATAAAAATATTTTTTTAAAAAATTGTATTCGTTTTAATTTTAAATTCCTTCAAAGCACATGGTTATCATTTTACATGGTTTGGGAGGATTATAAGAACATCAGAGAAGCCTGGCTGATGCTGGGTGTCACTGAAGGTCCATCTAAGGTCCTTCAGGGCCCTTACTTCCCCCAGGGGGCCAACCAGATACCTCCAGGAGGTCCAGAAGCAGAGTGTGAGGATGTCACTCCACTCAATGTCATTCTCCCAAAACCCATATTCAGTGTTAGACTGCCTTTGAATATGGAGCTTGCACAGAGCAATCCTGGATAGTCACCACTTAGATGAATCCTCCATGAATGTCTCAATATTTAAGAGACAGCTTGCTCTTTAGGATGATTAAAATGAGGCTGCTTCTATCCAAAAGTGGAGTTCAAAGTAAGCGAAGGGAATCTCCTGGGACAGGTAGGTATGCTTCTATCCTCCTCAGTCATATTCATGGTCCAGTAGGAATGAACCACCCAGCCTTGGGGAAAACCCCAAATCAGTCCCAGGAATACTTTGGAACTCCTGGTTCATGTACAACTACAAGGAATCGCAGAGTTGTGCCCCTTCAGCAGCACTGCAAAAGACCTCGAGTTTCAGAAGATCACTGCTGCCTCAAGCAACTGGCTCTTTTGTGAGGTCGGGCCTGAGTATGGTGCATCCCCAATTCCCCACAACCTTACACAGGAATGCCAGCTTGAATAAAATATGGGGGGGGCAGGTAAGCCCTGCCCCACATAACTGATCACGAGGCGCAGCGTGCACACACCATTTGGAGGGCAATGGCCATCAAGTGGGGGGGGGGAGCCCCCTCAAATATTTTATGGGTGGGTAAAGGGACCTTGACCCCTAGGAGTTGGTTCCCATGATCCTACACCTGAATCTCTTTCTGCTGGTATCATAAGCTTCAAGGCATTACTTGGAAGTAACTCATTCTTTCTTATTTCTTTGAATATGAGCACACACACATCCTAGTATCCTAACCTTAAGCACACCTGCATGGAAGCGAGATCCTTGGGATTTGCTTCTAAGGAAATGTGTCCAGTTACAAGCTCCCAGGTGAAGCAAGTAAGAATATTGACAAGGAGCACAATGTGGTGCAGAATTGCCTCCCCCCCCCCGACACCAGGGAGTCCAAGAGGATTCTCCCAACATCCCTTAGCTGCCCCTTAAGGAACAGAGCAGGGGTCAGCAAACTTTTTCAGCAGGGGTCTGGTCCACTGTCCCTCAGACCTTGTGGGGGGCCGGACTATATTGGGGGGGGGTTATGCAAGAGCACCATGAGCCCAAGTGGTGGCTTACCTGTGTCTTGCGAGCGGCAAGGGCTGGCGGTGATGGCGGAGGGACAATGAGCAGCGCGCAAAAGGGCTCCGGAGAGGGGCTGCTTAAAATGGCAGCCGCTGCTGCTGCTGGCACCAACAAAGCCCAGCCCCCTTCCTCCTCTAGGCAGGGCGAGGAGAAGCCAGGAGGAGGGAGGGAGGAGGCACTGGCACCACCGTGTAAGGGAGAGGGAAAGAACACGCTTGCTGGCAATCCACGCAGCGATTTCCGGGACTGTCCGCAGGCCGGATCCAGAAGGCAATTGGGCCTGATCCGGCCCACGAACCTTAGTTTGCCGACCCATGGAATAGAGTGATGCACACAAGCCCCTCTGGAGTAGGCAATCAACCCGCTCACTGTCAACATCTCTGCATTACTTGGATTGAGCTTCTGTTAAACTGCCCTTGTCCAGGTAAATTTCATTTTTCATTATGGTATTTCCCCTAAAGGATAACGGTTCAAGCTACACACAAGAGGAAGAATGTGCAGCTGTGATACACAAGCAAGCAGCCTTTGCAATACATCCTGGTGCTTCTGAGCCTCAGCATCAGCCAACAATTCTCCCAACAAACTGGTCCACCTCCTGATGTTTGAAAGATTTATGAGTCACTCAGTGAATATTGCTGTCTTTCACTGCACAATTTAACATGCTGGATTTATTTAATGCAGACCTCTCAGCAATGTAAACAGCTTGTAGATCTAGCAAAATATTTCCTGAACCTTTCCCTACACCCCGCACCCCATCTCAGACTCCGCAGGGTGGCTTCGGATGTTACAAGGAAACACACAAAGGCAAGCTGCCTCCGCATTCAGTTCCTGAGCATCTGGAGGCAAATTCGTGCATCTCCTCTGATGGCCAGATGCACCAGCCTTCCCTGTATTTTTAACAGATGAAAGAAGGAGTGCCTCTTCATCACGCACAATGCAGAATTAGCACATGAAACTTGCTGTCATAAGAAGCAGCGAAGGTTGCTAGTACAGGTGGCTGCTGCACAGATGGAGAACCTGTGGCCCTCCAGATGTGACTGGACTCCAACTCCCATCAGCCAGGCCAATGACCAGGGATGGTGATGGGACTGTAGTCCAGCAACATCTGGAGGGCCATTGACAGCTGTTGTTGGACTACAACTCCCATCATCCCTGACCACTGTTCCTACTAGCTCGGGATGATGGAAGTTGTAGTCCAGGTACAGCTCGACACCCAGATTTGAGAAACATTGAGGAGCTCTGTTCCTGGTGGAGGCTGGTCCAGGGCGGATAGTGGGGGACAGCCCTACCAATTTTAGTCTGTCCTTGGCCAGTCCCCACCTGACTGGAATTGCTTCTTTGCCAGTCACCCTCAGAAGTCAAGAGCTTCCTTAACACACTCAGCCACCATCTGATTCTAACCTTCAACTCTTATTTTCTGATTCCAATCAGGCTCTGTTTTTAAAGAAGTCTTATGTCTGGACGCGGGTGGCGCTGTGGGTTAAACCACAGAGCCTAGGACTTGCTGATCGGAAGGTCAGCAGTTCGAATCCCCGCAACGGGGTGAGCTCCTGCCAACTTAGCAGTTCGAAAGCACGTCAAAGTGCAAGTAGATAAATAGGTACTGCTCCAGCGGGAAGGTAAACAGCATTTCTGTGCGCTGCTCTGGCTCGCCAGAAGCGACTTAGTCATGCTGGCCACATGACCCAGAAGCTGTATGCTGGCTCCCTCGGCCAATAAAGCGAGATGAGTGCCGCAACCCCAGAGTCGGCCACGACTGGACCTAATGGTCAAGGGGTCCCTTTACCTTTATCTATGTCTGGTAGGGTGTAGAAGTCTTACTACTCTGGGAGAAGGAGTGTCTCTGGTGAAGGATACATCATGCTCCTTCTGTGGTTGTTGGTCCACCTTTGGCCCTCACCCTGCACTCAGCGCTCATCTGAGCATGCTTGCAATAGTTTAATGTGTTTAAGGGCTTCCATTGAGCAACATCACCCCATTCAGTGATGGGGTCAGTCTATAATGCATCTGGGTGCCCCAGGTGCAAAACAAACAAACAACCAGTCCCCCCCCCACTAATGAACCCATAATGCTTTCCTCCAACCCCTTTCTCCCGGGCAAGCCCCCCTGAAATGACAGAGGTGCGCGGGGGCACAGCACCACTCTTGCGCAACTCTCACTCATTTCCAGGCTTGCGCGCAGGAGAACTTCCCGGTGGATTGTGCGCCCCAGGGGGACAGGTCTCCGCAACTCCTAAACGAGGCTCGAAATTTCACGCCTCAAGTGTCCCCCCTCGTCCCGCCTCTGCATGCAAGTCACAGACACAACTGCGGCGGCCTTTCCACCGAGACTCAGGATTGCAAGAGCCGCGCAGCATCCACAAACTGGAACGGTTGCGCCGAATTCCAGGCAAGAGAAGGAAATCCCGCTGGGCGCTCAGGGAACAGCGCTGCTGTAACTTTTGAGATGCTCGAGGTTACAAGTGATTCACCCCCCCCCCCGCTCCCCTTCCCCTTCTGGAGGCGATTTGTTCCCTTTTGTTTACAGGAGTTGTCACTTGAGAGAGACATAAAAGTGACCCCACCGACTGAGAGAATCCAGCGCTGGGCCGTCATTTTCTATCTCCTTGTTTTTCTTTGCAATAAGTGGGAAAGTGGATCCTGGATAAAAGTCTGGCCAGAGCCACGACACCCAATTAAAGGCTTCAATTAGCAATAAATCACTTGCCTGGCCTGCCGAGAGAGAGGGCGGCAGTGGGGGAGAGAGACCGGAGAAAAACGGAGCGAGAAAAACAGAGACGGGTGTACGAAACTAAGACCCCCCCTCTCTCTCACACACACACACCATATTTTCATTTGCAAAGGCAACCTTTTATTTCCATTTCTCGATGCACTGTAATTTTTATAGAAATATGGGATAAAAAACAACAAGGACTTACTACTGATATACACCATCATTGTGCATGGATTTTTGCAGAGTAACACAGTTCCACGCAGGTAAAGTATTTTTACGAGTGCCACAGCCACTCAGTACTTCAGATCAACATGAATTTTGGGGCGTGTGAGGGAGGTTCCTGTCCCATCCTTGTGACTCCTTAATCCCAGCCCGTCGTCGCCCCCGCTTCTACTTGGGGCGCAAGTTTCTGGTCCTCAAGAATCTGCTCTGGTCTCTCTCGCGTTCGGTGCATATCTTCTTGCCGAGGCGACGGTGTGACCCAAAAATATTTTGGGACTAATTGTATGCTACTGAGACAAGCTGCCGTGAGACAGATTTTTTTTTTTCATATTTCTACATATCCATATTTAATCTAGATCACCTTTCTTTCTCTTTTTATAAATAATATCAAGACTTTGGTAGGATCCAGCCCAAGTTAAGCGCTATTAGATCTCACTGATTTCAGCTGGAAAACGAAGCAAGATGCTGAGCCATCACAATGAATGTAAAGATGCTTAGCTATAGATTGTTACAGCACAATTCATACAGTATTTTTTTTTACTCAGAAGTAAGTTCCATTGAGCTCAATGGGGCTTACCCCGTACTAGGAAGT
Organism: Podarcis erhardii; assembly: GCF_964252035.2. NCBI lineage: Eukaryota > Metazoa > Chordata > Lepidosauria > Squamata > Lacertidae > Podarcis > Podarcis erhardii. The sequence goes on along the minus strand of NC_138503.1, from coordinate 6,297,708 downwards.
GTATGTAGGATTGCAGCCTCTGCGCATAAAACCACGAGTATTGTGATTACGAACCAGCTACGCTTCTGCACATTCCTTCGATTTCAACTGGAAGAGTCAGCGACGGGCTTCATTATCTCCCACTGAAATCAATGAGGCTTGAAAGTGCTTAATTTGACTGGATCGCACCCCCAGTAATCCTAGCACTATAGACAAATAATCCTTACATTGTTAAGAGCAGTTAAGTGCCAGGTAAGTGAACAGGCACAAAGCATTCGAGACTCACATTTATTTTATTTTTATTGTTTTTATTTGAAAATAGGTGGTTTATTCGAATGATCAGCAAGTCCTTATGTGGCTATTGTATTTCGGATTTAAGAAAAAACAGGGAGCAGCAGCAAATTCATGATGAAATTTGGGAATAGAACACATTCGTGATGAAACATTCTGGGAACAGAATGAATCTTTAACAAACATTTATCATGTACGTTTGCATCAATGAGGTTTCTTGTTAATCGGCATTGCGTGACCTTCAGGACAATATTGGCTTCAAATAGAAGTGCCGCCTTTTTACAAGCCTGAAGCGTCTAATGTCCCTTTCAAAGGATGAAGAATGTCCGCGCTTGGGACCTGATCCATGCCCAAATTCTCCTGCAATGACTGCTCACTGAATTGCACGCTCTCGCGCTCTCGCGCAATTCCCCTTTAACCTCAGTGGGGCTTGTGCAAATGGTCTTGCATCCCACGGGATCATGTCCAGTCTGCTTAATAATACAAACAGGCATTCACAACCAGAAGACGGACCAAAGGCATCACACTTCCTGTCGAAATTGCGTTTTGGAATAACTGTCTTCTGAACACACATACGCTAAAAGCCTTGCAGATCTGTATCAACTGTAAATATAGGAAAGCTCTGCACACCTTAGCCCGCAGAATAAGCCATCAACCCTGGGCACTTGGTGATGTGGATAAGCAAATAATTTTCTTGCCAAGTTGCCTGTATTCGAGATGGTTATTTGTCTAGGAAGGAAATCAGCAAACAATTCCCTCCTTCCAAAGTTACAACAACTTGGCTTGGTGACATCTGCGGCAGGAATTGTTAAGGAAGAGTCCCAGGAGCGAAAGACACCACTTTTTAGAACAGCAAAACAGAACATGATTCTCATCATCTTTCAATAGGCTAAAACAAGATTTGTACAATCGCGCCCTCCAACAATCTTCAGGAGCTCAAGTCTGTGCGGAGAAACCCTTTTCCCAGAAAGAAAAAAAAACTGATCCAAAGAGTTAAAATGATGCCAGGCAAACTGGAAAGGGCAAGATATTTTTTCTTATCCTATGGACTTTCTTTCACATATAGCCACCCATCTACTGGCATCCAGCACCTGAAAACGCACCTCTTTCTGGCTTTTGTGTTTGTGTGTTTTTGAAGAGAAGTCCGAGTGAAGCGGTTTTGGGTCAGCTCAGAAAAAGAGAAGCCCGCGCTCCTCTGGCAGGGAAGAGCAGACAGGTGACTTACCTTGGTGTACTTGATCTCCAGGTTGAGGGTGGGAGACGGGAGCAAATGCAGAGAAGCCATCAGAGCCGCCGGGTCCGCCTTCAGCCCACCTGGCATCTCAATTTTGCTGGAGGTCATCGTCTCGGGAGCCTTCTCCTCCTTGCCCGACGGGGCGACTGTCTCCCTAAGTCTGTGGCTTGAAATAGGTATGGAGAGAGGGGTGTGTGTGTGTGTGTGTGTGTGTGTGTGTGTGTGTGTGTGTGTGTTTATGTGTGTATTTTCTCCCCTCTTCCCCCAACCCAGCGCTGGAGATTTGGAGGCTGCTGCCGTCTTCGGTATATAAGCAGGTGTCAAGGCAACCTCTCCTTATTGGACGGGAGGGCAGGGCCAGGGAGGCAGGACGACCTCCAAGGAGGATGGGAGCATCCAGAGCCTCTCCACCCCAAGCCCTGCAGAGGCGTCGAGGAGAGGCAACAGGTCCTCCCTGGCTGGCCGTCAAGTCCAGCCACCCGCTCCCCCCTTGAGCTTCATCCCATCAACTGGGCACCAGCAGGAACTGATAACTCCCTTTGCTCACCAAGGAAAGAGGCTTTGCCTGAATCCTTCTCCCCCCTTTTGCTGATAAGCAGAGGCGGGAGAAGAGGGTCCAAGGCGAGGCTGGCGGGGCGGGGGGAAGAGAAGCAATTACGGAGGGTTTCCCTGGGATAATTAAAGAGGAATTAGCACCTTGGTCTTAGATGCAGCCCAGCGGAAATCCGACGAGGGGGCTTTCTGGGCAGAGGCTCCAGGAGGGAAGAAGGGGACTCACTCCTCCAGCAGCCCAGAAGGAATTTGGGAATCTAATTAGAAACTCTCTGCAAAGGGAGGGAGGAAAAGGAGCCATAAACATGTCAGACCCAGAAACGCGCTCCGCCCCCCTCTCTCTTGGGGGCGCAGGCACGGAGCCTCAGCCCAGGTGGGAGCGATGCGAGGATCTGGGGAAGCCAGAGTGTCCCCAAGCCACTTCAGCCATGGATGGCAGAGGGGCGGGTTAGAGAAGCAGCCGCTGGCAGCATCCACACTATTCATTTAAAGCGCTCTGATACCACAATGAACAGTCAAGGATCGTGAGAACTGTAGTTTGCTATGGGTGCTGAGAGTTGTTGAGAGACCCCTGTTCCCCTCACAGTAGGCGTACCAACTTGAATAAAATATTGGGGGGCCCACGTAAGCCCCCCCCCCACATAACGTGGCACACACCCACACCGTTTGAATGGCAATGCCCATAAACTTTGGGGGGCCTGCCCCCTCAAATATTTTATTGGGGGCGCCGAAATGACCTTGGCTCCTATGCCTCCCAGAGCTGACTGGGCTGAGGCGTGACTGACAGCACCTGCTTTGAAGACCAGTTCAGGGATTGCAGAAGAAGATCCAAAGAGGGGCAGAACGCCCCCTCCCCCTCCCCCCCCAAACACCCTTTGTTGTTGAGGGGCTGTTTTATTCCGCGTTTGGCAGATCGGCTTTTTTGTTTTTGTTTTAATTGGAAACTTATTTCAGTTTCAAAAGTGAGAAACGTCACGGAGAACGGGGGGGGGGGACCCAACCTTCGCATTCAATCTGGCTTCTGATCGCCAGGGAGGAGCAAGAGAGGAGTCGGAGGGACTCATCCTGACACATCCGCGCGCGCGCCCTTGGAAGGAAGTGGGTTTGAAGTTCTTCTGCAGGAGTCTCGCTTGTAGAGCTCATTGGCCGATACCCGGCACAGATCATGATAGAATTGTAGAATTGGAAGGGGTCGCAGGGCTCATCTAACGCAACCCCTGTCCTTAAGCCCCATCCGCAGACCCGCGTTCCCTTGTGACTCTAAGCCTTGGCCCAAGGGAGCCACGCGAGGACCACCACCCTTTCATTGCTGGGTGACTTTCACAAAGGGACCAAAAGGCTCAAGGGCCCCAGATGCCCACTCAATCGCACCTGGCACCATCCATGTAAAACACTGGTGGGCATGGGCGTGCCCGGGGGCGAGCAGGGGGCAGCTGGCCCCTAAATCAAGTAAATCAATTTAAAAAAACTTAACTGAGGACGTGACCACCCCCAGCATAAAGCCTGACCCCGCAACATACGCCCAGGCTTCCAGGCCACTTTAAGAATCTTGCCTCCCTGTCCCCCCCCCCCGGAGAACCCTGGGAGCTGTGGTTTATGAAGGGTGCCTTGTTAAATCTTCAACGAGCTACAGTTCCCAGGGTTCTTTGAGAGGGGAGCCAAGACTCTTAAAGAGGCGCAAGAGGACTTTCAATGGATGGCGTGGCTGTGAGAAACTCTCCACAAAGAAGAGAAGTCAGGAGTCCAGTTAGCCACAAAAGACAGGGGTCGTCAGTTCTGCTCCCCTCACCCAATGGATCCGTGCAAGGCTCTGGTCGGACAGCGAGGGAGGATTGAGTCAGGCATGGCCAAACTTAGCCCACCAGATGTTTGGGGACTTCAGTTCCCATCATCTCTGACCACTGGTCCTGTTAGCTAGGGATGATGGGAGTTGTAGTCCCAAAACATCTGGCGGGCCAAGTTTGGCCATGCCTGCAGTCCTTCCTCTGAGTAGGCCTGGCAAGGAATAGGCTTGCCAGGAAAACTCGCTTGGTATGAAACGCCGGAGAGACGTTCCCAGGGAGAAGCCCTTTTGCCTCCTCTGCTCGGGCGGCAAGGCGGGGCAGGGGCAAGCACAGCGCTTGGCATTTGGGCCACGATCCAGAGGGAAGCAGCACCCCCACCCCCGCCGGATCCTCCGGCCCAAGGGTCGAGGGGAGAGAATTAGGACTTGAAATCGACCGGACTTGGAAGGGCGGCCCTCTCCATCCCGGCTTGGACAGCTCCGTCCGTTTCAGGCGCTGCTGGACCCCGGCGCTCGTCACCCCGAGACCCCTGGCCATGCGCGTGACCTCTGCGGGTCCCCAAGGAAGCAAGCCCCGTTGCGATCCTCGAAGGCAGCCACGGGGACCCGAGGAGGGGGGGCTCCGGATGCGGCCGATGCTTTAGATCTCTTGTCTGTCTGCGTGTGTCTCTCTCTTTCTCAGTGTGTCCATAAATCCATTCTAGATGCAGATAAAGTTTCATGATCCGAGCAAGAGTCACCTGCTAAGCTTTCTTGAATCCAGTGACAGCAAACGCCCGTTGGACCAGCCTCCCAACATGATGTCCGGGGAGGGAGACCCGGAGCGGGCGCCCCCCCCACCACCACCACGCATAGCACCTCCGACCACTGGGCCTGCTGGCTGAGGGGCGACCCCAGAAGCGCAGGGAAGGAAAGGCTCCGCTCTGCTGGCAGGTTGCTGGCCAGGCAGGAGCCTCTGAAGCCACTCCTGCCGGGAGGGGCGCGGGGGGGAGGCGACCAGGGGGCGCACGGGCCACAGGGACTCTTTGCTCGCGCTACTTGGACAGCCCCAACTCCGCCTTGACTTAACTCCCTGCTCCGCACCTGTCCCGAGCCCTGGTCTCGCCTGCAGCGTTTGATTTCATAGCTCCGGGGCACGTGCAGAAGGCCGCCTTGGCTGGGCGCAGCAGGGCACTCCCGCGGCTGCTTTTTGTGCAGCTTGGATGGCGGCAGGAGGGCAGCTCGCTGCCTCTCCGCGACCCCCGTCCGTCAGGCTGGGCCTGGAGGGCGCCGCGCTGGGGTGATGCCCAGCCCAAGATCACCTTCCCCAGCGGAGGCAGCCTCTCCCGTGTGTTTGCTTCCATCTGCTGGGCCAAGCGGGGAACTGCCACAGCCCGCACAGCTCCTTCTGCACTGGCTCCCGGTGGAGTACAGGATCAGGTTTAAGGTGCTGGTTTTAACCTTTAAAGCTCTTCACGGCCTAGGACCCTCGTACCTACGGGACCACCTCTCGTGGTACGCCCTACAGAGGACCTTAAAGTAAAGGTAAATGGACCCCTGACCATTAGGTCCAGTCGTGACCGACTCTGGGGTTGCGGCGCTCATCTCGCTTTACTGGCCAAGGGAGCCGGTGTACACCTTCCAGGTCATGTGGCCAGCATGTCTAAGCCGCTTCTGGCGAACCAGAGCAGCACACGGAAACGCCATTTACCTTCCCGCCGGAGCGGTACCTATTTATCTAGTTGCACTTTGTGCTTTTGAACTGCTAGGTTGGCAGGAGCAGGGAGCTCACCCCGTCGCGGGGATTCAAACCGCTGACCTTCTGATCGGCAAGTCCTAGGCTCTGTGCCACCCACGTCCCTTTACAGAGGACCTTACGGTCTTCAAATAAAAACATCTTGGAGATCCCAGGCCACAGGGAGGTTAGGCTGGCCTCAACCAGAGCCAGGGCTTTTTCGGCTGTGGCCCCAGTCTGGTGGAACGCTCTGTCCCAAGAGACTAGGGGCCTGCGGGACTTGACATCTTTCCGCAGGGCCTGCAAGACAGAGCTGTTCCACCAGGCCTTTGGCCAAGGCACAGTCTGACCCCCTCCTTCTGTATAATCCTCATAGCACTCTAGCTCAATGGTTGCCATTAATTTGATTCTGCATTGATTTTAGAATGAATTGATTTTAGAATGTATTTCAATTAATTGATTGTGATTTTATGTAAACTGTGTTATTTTTTCTGTTGTTAGCTGCTCTGAGCCCGGCTTCGGCTGGGGAGCGCGGGATATAAATAAAAATTATTATTATTATTATTATTATTATTATTATTATTATTATTATTCCACTGGGAATAGTAACAGTATCCTTTCTTTTTTAACATTTTGAAAGGAAAGTAATCAAGCTCGGGTTTTGTTTTGCTTTTAAACTTCCCCCAAAGAATCCAGGGACTACCCCAAAGTCTAACCCCTCACAGAGCTGCAATTCCCAGCCCTCTAAACAAACTACAGTTCCCAGGCTGCCCACCGCACCATGCTTCAAATTAATACTTCTGTGTTTGGCTTGCAAACTTAAGCAGTAGCACAGACCTCTCCTTTTATTGCATTGTAGCCAAAGGACAAAGGTTGCAAGATCTCAGAGCTGGACTAAAAAATCACTTTTCATTTTTTTGGGTCCCTCCGCAGAGATTTTGCAAGAAGTGATCCACACCCTGTGCATGCTTACTCAGAAGTAAGGGCTGTAGCTCAGTGGCAGTGGCAGAGCCTCTGCTTTGCCTGCAGAAGGTCCCAGGTTCAATCCCAGGCTTCTCCAGATACAACTGGGAGAGAGACCCCGCCTGAGACCTCAACAACTGCTGCCAGTCCGTGTAGGCAATACTGAACTAGATGGCTCAATGTTCTGACAGTTTCCCATATTCCTATGTCCTGTTTGCCTTAGTAACTCCTACTGAGTTCAGTGGCGCCTGCTCTTAAATCTGCCTGCTTCAGCATGTAGCCCCAAAGAGAAGGAAGAAATCGGTGCAGAAACTAAATGTGATTAGGCCAAAGAGTCTATGTTTGAACACGTTTTGGGGCATTTGTAAGCAACCTTTTGCGAACGGAAACATTCCTTCCAAGAATTCATGTTCTCTTGTTCCAAAGGGAGCTGCAGCTCCGGCGTTGTAAGAAGGACCAGCTGTCAGCAGCAGGAGCACATTAAATCTGCTCAATTAAACTTCATGAGCCTCCATGCTGTTAGGAGGGAGGCTGTTGATGCCTTCCTTGACTCAAGACAGCACACACGCTCATAGGCAGCGGAGGACGAGGCTGCTCTGAACCCTGCAGAGATTGGCCTCAGCTGCCGGAAGAGGAGATGACCTCAAATCCTGCCAGTTTCACCTTTTGCAGAGGAGGTGTGAGAATCGCTCTGCAGCACAAATCTTGACAAATCAAATCACTGTTCAAACTTCTGAATCTTTGCAGGGCCTTCTCCAAGGAAACCCAAAGAGAAGGAACCAGAGATGTCAGCAAGAGGCTCGAAAACTTTCTTAATCACCAGTCCAAGAAATACGTGGGGGGGTAATAGGTGCACCCTAGATTATTATTACTAAATCTATATCCCACCCTTCCTCCCAAAGGAGCCCAGGGTGGCAACCAATTGATAAAAACAATACAAATGCCATTAAAACAATCTAGAAATAATTCTAGCACAGATGCAGACTGGGAAAGATCTCAGCTTGAAAGGCTTGCTGGAAAAGGAAGGTATTCAGTAGTTACTGAAAAGAGACCAGCATTGTCTAATATTCAAGGGGTGGTAATTCCAGAAGGCAGGTGCCACAGCACTAAAGGGCCAGTTCCTAGATTGTGCAGAATGGACCTCCTGAGAAGAAGTTCTCTGCAGGACACGGTCATCAACTGCATATTTTAAGGGTGAGACAAACTTTCAGGTATCCTGGACCCAAGATGTATGGGCCTTTATACACCAAAACCAACGCCTTGAACTTAGCCCAGTAGCTAATGTCAACCTCCAGATTATCACAAGATTACACACTGCTCCACACCCACCCACACTCCTTTCGGTGCTTGAACAAACATGTTGACGCCGGCCTGGGGCCAATCTCTCTAGAAACTAGGGGGTTAAAATGTGTGCCAAAGGGAGACAGCTATCCCTCGGGGGGGGGGCACATGCAACCTAGGCTTGAGTCCTACAGTGCCCCACATATGGGAGTGCCACTGAAAGGTTTTAAGAAACGTGAGTTGGTTCAAAAGATGGCACGAAGGCTGTGAATGGGAGCCTGCAATGGTGATCACTTCTTGGCAGCATGGAAAGATCAGCTTTGGCTTTTGTTGTTGTTTAGTCATTTAGTCGTGTCCGACTCTTCGTGACCCCATGGACCAGAGCACGTCAGGCACTCCTGTTTTCCACTGCCTCCCGCAGTTTGGTCAAACTCATGCTGGTAGCTTCGAGAACACTATCCAACCATCTCGTCCTCTGCCGTCCCCTTCTTCTTGTGCCCTCCATCTTTCCCAACATCAGGGTCTTTTCCAGGGAGTCTTCTCTTCTCATGAGGTGGCCAAAGTATTGGAGTCTCAGCTTCAGGATCTGTCCTTCCAGTGAGCACTCAGGGCTGATTTCCTTAAGAATGGAGAGGTTTGATCTTCTTGCAGTCCATGGGACTCTCAAGAGTCTCCTCCAGCACCACAATTCAAAAGCATCAATTCTTTGACGAGCAGCCTTCTTTATTGTCCAGCTCTCACTTTGAAGGTGCCTTCTAAACCCCTAAATGGACTGGGAAGGGGCGTTGCATGGCAAGGCCCCAAGCACCACCCCATTTCTTAGATAATGAAACACACGGACACCAGTATTTTGGGTTCATGGGATAAATAAGGCCAGAACTTTATTCGTTGCAGATGTGAGCAGTATTTGCTTAGGCACTGGAACTGAACCGACTACAGTATAACTGACTCCTGCCCGTCATGCAGGTAGTCTTTTAAAGGTCAACCACCAGTAGGGGGAGCCCTGTTGATGTACTGGCAATAGAAAAGAAAGGTTTTATTCACACAATGCATATTTAACTTAGGAACTCACGGCCACAAGATGTAGAGATGAATGTAGGTTTAGATAGCTTCCTCTTTTTTAAATATTTATTTATTAAACCATTTTAACAAAACAAATTATCAATCAATATAACTGATTACATTTCTTGACCGCCCATTTTTGTTTCCTCCCATTCCTCCCTCTCCCACCCACCAAGGACTTCCCTCAGCTCCCCTCTCTGGTTTGTTTACACATTTTAATCCCTGCATATTGTAAAATTGTACATATCATTGCCTTATCCATCATATAGTCTAGATAGCTTCCAAAGGGGAGTTAGACAAAAAGAGAAGAGAGAGAGAGAAGGTCTGTCAGTGTCTGTTACATGTAATAACAATATAGAACCTCCAGGTTTAGATGCAGTTTACCTTTTTGAAGCAAGCAGTGGGGACCAAACCCAAGCCAGGGAATTTTCACCTTGGGAACTCCTGCTGCAAACAAAATGTTAAACTAATGGAGCTTCAGTCTGGTCCAGAAAGGCAGCCCTTACGATGTACTGATGGTTTTATGCGCTATTATATCTCAAGTGCTTTAGCCTTAGCTTTCTCTCATTAATTACTTGGCACTTTCATTAGTCATCACATTGGCAGCAAATGTTCTTCAACAGATACTTGTGTTTTAATTTTAGTGCAAGAATAAATCATGCCTTATAGCATCTCCCCCATCCAAGACTCACCACCTGGGTTAATTGAATCAATTCTTTAAATGCCTCCAAGCCTGATGATGATTTGAGAGGAGGTCACCATTTGAAAGCCCCTGCAAATTTATTGCCTTTTGGGCAGGCTGCAAAATGATCCTGCTGCTTTGTGCAGGGAGAAGTGTTCCCACCAAATGGTTCATCTGTCAAAATATTGCTTCTCCTCTTCTAGACCTTTTACAGGGAAGGACGGGGCCTGATAGCCGTTCCTGAATTGAGGGTGGGACAACCCTTTGCACATGATGACACAAGGCTGCCACCCCAAACAGCCTCCTCCCCCCACCTGGCATCCTATGAAAATATGAAGCTGCCTTGTTGACCCCTGAGTCCAGTTCTTTGGCTCATCCCTTGTCCTGGCTACTCTGACAAGCAAGGTGCCTGGGAAGAGACCATCACTCACTCATGGTGGGAGACAGGCCTTGCATGCAGAAGACCACTGCTTTAAGCTCTGACTTCTCTCATTTAAAGGCAGGCAAGTGGCTGGAGTGAAAAATATTGGGCAAGATGGACAAAGCTCCCTGGCAGAGGACATGCTTTGCATTCCAGTGTCCCAAGGAACTCAGCCCATGGAATCTCCAGGTAGGGTTGGGAAAGAGCACAGAATTGCCGAGTTGGAGGGAAACCCAAGGGTCATTTAGTCCAACCTCCTGCAAAGCAAGAATTCCAGCATCCATGCAAATGGCCATCCAACCTCTGCTTGTCTGAGACCCCAGAGAACCACAGCCAGTCGCTGGAGACAATCCTGATTGAGATGGTCTCTCAGTGTAAAGCCGTCTTCTGCATTCCAGAGTCTAGGGGGCTTCTCTAGAGCAGGCCACCTTGTGTTCCTCAGAAGAGTTAGGGCAAAGTGAGTGGCAGGTTGCGGAAATGAAAAATACTATAACAGTTTGAGAAAACAGCCGTCAAAATGGCAAAGCCACCACCAAATACCAGCCTATACAGTGGTACCTCGGGTTACATACGCTTCAGGTTACAGACTCCGCTAACCCAGAAATAGTGCTTCAGGTTAAGAACTTTGCTTCAGGATAAGAACAGAAATCGTGCTCCAGCGGCGCGGCAGCAGCAGGAGGCCCCATTAGCTAAAGTGGTGCTTCAGGTTAAGAACTGTTTCAGGTTAAGAACGGACCTCCGGAATGAATTAAGTACTTAACCTGAGGTACCACTGTACACGATGCAGTGAACTAGCCAAACTAGCCAAGGGCCAGCTTCTCCCCACTCCACCCAGTTGCAGCCTTACATTTCTGCAGATGTTCTGGAGACGAATCTTTGGCTGCCAAGAGGAACGAAGGAGGTTGGGGCCAACTGGCCTGAACCTGGAACAAGGTGAGGTGTGGGCTACCTGACCCCAAGCACCACATTTTGGGTGTCCATAAGTGGGATAAAGTGGGAGAGAAACAGAGGTGAGCCAGGAGGTACCATCCAGTGGGAAATTCTTCTGCACAAGCCACACTGAGATGAGCAGGGGCCATGCAAGAGGAGAGCAGGGGAGCTCACACTTGGGTCCCCATTCATTTCAATGGTCCTGCACAAGAAAGCTTCCTGCAAACATCTTAATTAGTTGGAAGAGGAAAGGTGACACTTGGAGGAATTGTGAAAAACACAAGAGGAGGCCTGCAACTGGATCAGACCAAAGGTAAATGTGTCAATTTCAGGTGTTCTCAGCTTCTCGTTTTTCCCATCTTAAATTCCATTAACCACATTTCCCCATAAGTTTGTGATTTCTCTTTAAAGTCCTCGTGAAAACTTATCAAAACTTAGTGGAAATTTCATTTCTTGCATTCCCCTCATGGAATGCATTTCCATACGCTGTTATCACCAGGATTTGCAATTTTGTACTCGTTTTCGCCTAGTAAATGCCCTTTTGTGAACATTACCCGGCTGGAGAATTTTGAATTTCAAAGGATGACTGTGTTCCAGTTCCAATATTGCTTTAGGAAGTGCAAATGAGGGGGCTCCGCTAGGGGCGCCACGAAAGATGGCTGACAGTACCATCTCTCCAGTTCCCACGAGGTAATTTAGAATCTGAGATGGGAGTAATCAGCCTCCCAAATTCTTCCCGGTGGAAGGGAAGATGCAGTCTCATCCGCGGATGCCCAACAAATCACCCCCAAGTTCGTAAAGAAGGAGGGGGGGGCACTGGATGGAAAGCCCTCAAGGGAGTTCGAATCTCCTGGACGCTGTCTTCATGATAGCTCCTAGTTCCATTTCTTAAGATAAAAATTTTGATTTAAGATCTTGGATATGCTTTGGGTGAAGAAAGGGTAATTAATCTGCCAATTAAGCCAGCCACTGAGGAGCCAAGAATGGTGGAGAGGAAGAAAGATAACATCAAAGAATAACATCTAAGCTGGTATGTTGGAACGGAACGGAAAGGAGGGGGGATAAAACTTTTTCATTTTCTACTACGATAATACAGTGGTGCCTCGCAAGACGAAAAGAATCCGTTCCGCAAGTCTCTTCGTCTAGCGGTTTTTTCGTCTTGCGAAGCAAGCCCATTGACGGCTTAGCAGATTAGCGCTATTAGTGCTTTTAGCGGCTTTTAGCGGCTTTTAGTGGCTTTTAGCGGTTTATCGGCTTAGCGGATAAGCGGATAAACGGATAAGCGGCTTAGTGGCTTAGAAAAAAGGGGGGGAACCCCGCAGGAACTCGCAAGACATTTTCATCTTGCGAAGCAAGCCCATAGGAAATTCATTTTGCGAAGCACCTCCAAAACGGAAAACTCTTTCGTCTAGCAAGTTTTCCGTCTTGCGAGGCATTCGTCTTGCGGGGCACCACTGTACCTAACAACACCCCCCCCCCCGAGGAACCGTCTACATTACTGATAGCAAGTGAGATTGGAAAATACAAACTGTGTGGAAATAATACTAACTAAAGCCTTTGTTCTTTAAAATATTTGGAAGAAGATAAAAGACTCTCCTGTGACGCACTATTTAATTGGGATCTGCCATTATGAGATAGACTGAGTTGCAGAGATAAATAGTCATAGGGGGAGGCGAGCTCTTAATTTGTTATTATATCTGTACTTCAAGTCCAATTTGGCAAACCTCCCCTGGAAAGACTGTTTGATGCAACCTGTCTGAGAAAATTAATGAGCAAACGCCTAGATTTTATTTCATCGAAACTGAGAGAAGATGGCGTCTGCCACCAGAGAAGGGCTTTTGGATTGATTCGGCATAAACATCAGCATATGAGGACATACTGCAAATAATAGACTTATCAGCTGCAAAAAGAAAAAAGAAAAAAGGAGAGCCATACAAATTTCACACAGAAGTATATTATTGTTCACTCCAACTCGCCTGTGGAAATAACTCAGAGGCTGTGAAAGAAAGAAGGATAACAACAGGAGGACTCAAAGAAGGAACTTTTGGAAACTCAAGGCAGTAGAAACATAAGATGATTGGACCCCACTGAACTTGAAGCATGGGAAGCCCCAACAAAAATTTATAATTTGGCAAAATATTTGGACTTTATGATATGTATTTGTATAATTTGGAATATTTAATGTGATTTGATTGGGTTGTTAAAATGGAAACCTTAATAAAATTATTATATATATATAAAAAAGGAAGTGCGAATGAGGCAAGTTGGCCTTTAAATTCAAACTGGATTGACTCCCCCCACCCCTTTTGTGAAGAGGCCAAGCAGGCAGGCAGTTCTTCCAACCAGTTGCTCCAAAGGGCAGCTGAGAAATGGAGGGTCAAGGCCCTCCCTCAAGCACACGGTCTTAGGTTGGCCCTGAGATGGGGATCCTGACGGCACAACATATCCGGTGCTATGATGGTAAAATACTTTGCCCAAGGCGATTAAAATACAATGCAATAAAGTGAAACAGGAAGCCAGAGTAGAGCCCCCCAGTGGGGAGAATTCAGCTCATAGTCGAGGAAGAACCATAGGAAGCTGGCCTACTGGGTCAGACCACTGGTCCATCTAACTCAGTACTGCTTACTCTTACTGGCAGCCGCTCCCCAGGACTTCAGGCTGGGTTCTCTCCCAGCCCTACCTGAAGGTGCCAGGAACTGAACCTGGGACCCTCTGTATTCAAGACAGATGCTTAATAATAATAATAATAATAATAATAATAATAATTTATTATTTATACCCCACTCATCTGGTTGAGTTTCCCCAGCCACTCTGGGGAACAGGGCTGCCTTCAGGTGTCTTTTAAAGATAAGATAGATGCTTATTTCCTTCACATCTGAAGGGAGGGCGTTCCACAAGGCGGGCACCACTACCGAGAAGGCCCTCTGCCTGGTTCCCTCTAACCTCACTTATGGCAATGCGGGAACCGCCAGAAGGCCCTCAACGCTGGATCTTAGTGTCCGGGCTGAACGATGGGGGTGGAGACACTCCTTCAGGTATACTGGGCCAAGGCCGTTTAGGGCTTTAAAGGTCAGCACCAACACTTTGAATTGTGCTCGGAAACGTACTGGGAGCCAATGCAGATCTCTCAGGACTGGTGTTATGTGGTCCCAGCGACCACTCACAATCACCAGTCTAGCTGCCGCATTCTGGATTAATTGCAGTTTCCGGGTCACCTTCAAAGGTAACCCACGTAGAGCACATTGCAGTAGTCCAAGCGGGAGATAACTAGAGCATGCACCACTCTGGTGAGACAGCTCTGTCTCTGAACTATGACCCCTTCCGACACACTGTTGCCAAAGGTCAGCTTCTCTTTTTCTAACTAGGCTCCCTCAGAACAGGTTTTGAGGGGAGGATTCAGACAGAGCTCATGAGGCAGGGAGTTCCAGAGGCCCAATGTGATGATACGGAGCCCAAAAGAGCCACACACCCATACAGATCTTCCCCAATAGTGAAATGCCAAGCTTTCCACCCATGTGAAGTAATCTGGTCCCAGCGCTGCTTCTGAAAACCACTGTGCTCCCCCTGGGGTCCAATGGCATCCACCCCCATTTCCAGCTCTTTCTCAGTGTACCTTCCCCTTCCCACCCACCCCTGCTTAAAATTTACTATCTGAGAAACGCATCAAGCCCCAAAATGGACTGACCTTTCTGCTAATGTACATCGCCTAATGAGCGGGTGCCATTAACCACCTCCATCTTGGGATATTGCACTTTCCCAGTTCCCATCCATCATCGCTAAATGCTCGATCTTGTCCGCCTGCTTAAATTTTTTATTTTTACCCTTTAAACTGAAGAAATAAGTCTTGTGTCTAATTAAGCAAACTTACATATTCAATTAATAGAGTCATTATGGCTTAATGAATATGGAGCCTGGGTTAAGGGGATGGAGATTTTTCTGCTGGCGATGAAAAGGGCTCTGGAATTAATCCGGGAGTAATCCTTCTTTTACACACACACACACACACACACACACACACACACCCCTCTGGAAAGGAGGGAAGGGTTGAGGTCAGCAAACACCTGGACCCAAATCCTTGTCTGGAGATGCAAACAATAGCGGTCAGTGGGAGGGGTGGGCTCTGTCTGGCCTCGGCAAGGTTTAGACACCGGACAAGGCGCTTGACAGGGCTGTCAGACAGCCCATCCCAGTGTCCCAGAAGACTGCAACACACAGTCAACATCAAGCAGAGGGCAAGGTCCAGAGTGGACTGGCCATTGAGCCCAGGAGCACAGGCAGAAACTGTCCTTGCATAGGGTCAAGGTGCTGAGACTCTACAGAAAGCCAAATAGCTCAAGTGTTATCGCTTGCATTGGTGTGGCAGGAGAGGGTGGCAAGTGTGACAGGAAGATTCAAAGACCATCAAAGAAGCATTTAAGCATTTCAGTGTCATTTACTGCACAGCACTGGACTCTTTGGATATACAACAATATACAACCAGAAACAGTACCCACACTTCTCTTCAACAGCATTGGCTATGCTATAGTTCTTCACGACATATTGTTGTGAGCAGGGATTTCCAACTCTGTCAAATATGGGAGATCGGAAAAGAGAAAGGCTTCTTTGTGCTGATGAGGCAATGAGAGTATGTTTGTCTAAACGAGATTAGCTGGCAAGCTCACACCTCTCATTAAGTTCGCATACATACTTATGGTACATATGTTTATAATTACATTTTGGGAATGATTCATTTTTTTAAATGGTTCATGTTCTTTGTTTTATACTGTCTGGATGTCCCATGATCATATTATAAAGTAGTTGTGTTCTATGTTATAAATCAAGCACGGCTAGGAGTTTCTCTTTGTTTTCCATTGTATTTCTTATCAATAAAAATGTGGTGTGGTGCAAAGAATTTTTATTCGGAAAGTGTGGCTTAGAGAAAAAGCGGCCTTAAAAGCTGGCCGGAATTAGCAAAAGCTTTACCAGCTGTCTCGAACTGGGAAGGAAGGAACCGGCCAGACTGTCACCAAGAGAGAAAGTTCTAAGTCCCAGCGCCACCAAGTAGGCCGTCTGCTGGTGGAGCCCAGCAGTCTGGTCTCACATGTGGGCAGGGTAGCGCGCTGAGCCTCCAAAGCTGGCTTGGCACATGTAGGGCAGGGTAGCCAACAAGGTGCCCTGCGCATGTTGTTCAGCTCCAGCTCTCACCAGCCTCAGCCAGCATGCTCACCAGCCAGGGATGGTGGGAGCTGGAGTCCAGCAACATCAAGAGAGCACCAAGTTGGCCAGTCCTAGCAGCAGGTTTTGTTACAGGGCCTGATGGGCCAGGATAGAGCCTGGTGCAAGGGGGAGCTCAGCTGATGGAATGTGCACACTGGCTGGTACTGCAGCCTAGATGGTACCACCAAACTCAGTTTTCCAGGCCTGGAGGAGAAACAGTAGCAGCGGGTTAAGAAGGAAGACCAGAGTCTCCAACGGGGGATGACCCCAAAGAGTAGGATGACATGAAATCTGAAGCAGCATGAAATGACGTTGCCAGCACTTGATGTCAAAGTCAGGTGGTGGACTTGGAGGCAAAGGAGGTCCTAGCCCTAGAGTCCCTCAGAGCCAAGCCTGGAATAATCTGGCATCTGAGAGCTGAGCAGGATAGGAACCCAGAGCCCACGGAGGAGCTCTGGGTTCAGGGCAAAAGTTGGCATTGCTTGAGCCTGGTTTTCAGGTCCTGGACACTGGTGATAGAAACAGAATCTGAATGGTCAGATGCTTGGGTCCTGTGGTCCTTAGAGAATATGGCTTAAATAGCACTCCCAGCATGCAAGGCCACAGGAAGATCCCCACGCCCTTTAACACACTGCACAGTGACCATAAATCACCTTTCCTTTATTTAAGTTAGCAGCCCTAAGAAGAAAAGCAGCAGTAAAAGGAAACAGGCCCAGCATAAAAGGGTAATTACGGTCTTAAAGGATTATGACTCTCTCACTCCTCCCTGTGTACCTTGCCTGCATCTCCCTTTGTGACACTGGGTGATTCCCAGGAGCTCATAAAATGTTACACAGAGGGGAATCATTATTGCCTCGGATAGCCTTTTGGGTACTTGCCACGACCTCTCCCTCTAAGATTTTGACTCCTGTAAAGGCCTCACCCAGAGACATTCCCTAATCCAAAAATAAGTCTGCTTATTACCCAGTAAATGCAAACTGCTGCCACCCACTCCTGCTGCCTTATCGTGAGAAACCTGGCCCAAAAGGCCCCTGAAGATTTTTCTGAAACAAAGAGATCTACCCCCTTGGTGTCAAAGCCAAATACACACAGTATCCAAGGCAAGGAGTCCCAGGCATGAGGGCTGGCCCAACCAACTGAGTTCATGGTGACCTTCAGAGCCGCCTTGAGTGTCAGGTTGATGTCTGCATCTGCTACCAGTGTTGAAGGTCCCTTTATCAGTTGTGCAGACTCAGGCATGTTGTGACTCTGTAGCTGCAAATGAGTGGATGGAAGGATGCCAGCGTTTCAGGCAGGAGACCTTCTCAACCCCACCTGGAGATGCCAAGGATTGAACCTGGGACCTTCAGCATGTGAGTCGGACGCTCTGCCATTAAGCTACAGCACTTCCCCATGTAGATTATAGGTTTACATGGGGTGTTGTTCCACCACACCTTGCAGCCCTGAATAAGAGACCTGGAACAAAGGACAGCTAGATCATATTGCCTATTGAATACATGGTCAAGCATCCTGCACGTTGCTGCCTGGTGGGCAAGGGCACGCCTCACAGGACTTAGGCTGCACCTGAAGCCTCCAGGGGACTCTCACAAGCCCCAGCAGGTATGCCACAGCTAACTAAACAAAAACTGCTCTGGGTAAATGTTAATGCCTGAATTTCACGCCCTTTTTATAATCTCATATTGACTAACTGGGCATGGGAACTGTCAGGGGCATGCTGTGGCAGCAGCAATGGCACACTTCCTGCCAGGGATTAAATAACACTGTGTGAAAGAGAAAGGGTGTGTGTTTGTGTCCATGCACGTGTGCACACACACACTCACATGTTGGGGCTTGTGTTGAACATAGGGGCTGGCTCTACCATTAGGCAGAGTGAGGCAAAATCCTCTGGAGGAGGTCATAACAGCAGGCCCCTAACTCATAACAGCAGGCCCCTAACTCTTCCTTGTAGAATCCTCAACCATTCCTCTCTAGGCCACGTGACCTGCCCTGCACCCTTAAGGTAGCCTCTTGCCTCAGTCGTGTTACAAAGACGCTGCCCTTCACCAGCTCTGAAACAAGATTCAGCGGCTGCTCCAGTCAGCTTTTGTATGTAGGGTGTGGGTGTGGGTGGGTGTGGGTGTACACAAACTTCTCATTTACTTCAGGCAGAAAAAAGCATTGGTCTAGATTGGTGACTGGAGCGGCCGCCAAGACCACATAACACTGGTCTTGAAAGACCTACATTGGCTCCCAGTACGTTTACGAGCAGAATTCAAAGTGTTGGTGCTGACTTTTAAAGCCTTAAATGGCCTTGGCCCAGTATACCCGAAGGAGCGTCTCCACCCCCATCATTCAGCCTGGACACTGAGGTCCAGCTCCGAGGGCCTTCTGGCGGTTCCCTCACTGCGAGAAGTGAGGTTAGAGGGAACCAGGCAGAGGGCCTTCTCAGTGGTGGCACCCGACCTGTGGAACGCCCTCCCTTCAGATGTCAAGGAAATAAACAACTACCAGATTTTTAGAACACATCTGAAGGTAGCCCTGTTTAGGGAAGTTTTTAATGACTGATGTTTTAATGTATTTTTAATATTTTGTTGGAAGATGCCCAGAGTGCCTGGGGAAACCCAACCAGATGGGCGGGATATAAATAAATTATTATTATTATTATTATTATTATTATTATTATTATTATTATTCTACCATGCTTCTCACTCCCTTTGCAAACCCAGCAGACTGGAGCTTCTAGGCTACTGTGCCAACTTTCCAGAGCATCCCATCAGCTGCACCCAACCAGTCAGTCCCAGCACACCAGGCCCTATAAAGCCCTGGGCCTCAGTGCTTGCTCCTCATACCGAGAAACCTGCCTCTGCTGAGAGACTTGCTGCCTATTCTTCTGATACTGGGAGAAAGATCAGAGCAAAGTGGTTGAGCCCATGCTTTGCCCACACAAGGTCACAGGCTCAGTTCCCACTGGCATCTCCAAATAGGGCTGGGAATGTCCCCCGTGTGACATCCCCACCACCACCACTGATCTTCCTATATCCTCCCCTTTGTTTAGCTAAGAAGGACTTAAGACTCTCACAGAAATAAGCTTCAGTGTCAATTATCCATGGGGCTACAGTACCCAGTTTGCTGATGGGCCTCCACAGATTGGGGCTGAACATAGAGTGCTCAAAAGAACTGGGCTTCCCTATTGTTGTTGTTTAGTCGTTTAGTCATGTCCGACTCTTCATGACCCCCTGGACCAGAGGATGCCAGGCACTCCTGTCTTCCACTGCCTCCCGCAGTTTGGTCAGACTCATGCTTGTAGCTTCGAGAACACTATCCAACCATCTCGTCCTCTGTCGTCCCCTTTTCTTTGTGCCCTCAATCTTTCCCAACACCAGGGTCTTTTCCAGGGAGGCTTCTCTTCTCATGAGGTGGCCAAAGTATTGGAGCCTCAGCTTCAGGCTCTGTCCTTCCAGTGAGCACTCAGGGCTGATTTCCTTAAGAATGGATACGTTTGATCTTCTTGCAGTCCATGGGACTCTCAAGAGTCTCCTCCAGCACCACAATTCAAAGGCATCAATTCTTCCCTATTAGAAGCCCTGAATGTCTTGCCAAACATGCTCATTCTGGCACAGGTCAGCAGGGTCATACCAGGGCTCTGGTGCAACCCAGCTGACAAGCGCCAGAGCACTGGACTGGAAGGTGCACCCCTTTTGACGCCCCAGTTTTGGGGGCAAAAATGTTGGAGGGTATGGGAGTGGGGAATAAACGAGATCTGAAAGAGCCGGGGAAGCGGGGGGAGAAGGAGGAGGAAGGCTGGAAACAGCTTCTGGTGTCTATACTGCTTCTCCAACTCTGTGTTACAAAGATGTCTGCAAATGTGCCATGAAGGGTGGCAACATCAACACGCCCCCCCCCCCTTGCAGACGACCACAGCGCCTGGAGACAGACAGTCAGGTTGTACATTCATAGCAGTGTCCAGAGGAGGAATGACCGCTGGAAGGAGTGCAGAGAGAAGAATCCCCATGGGGCATCTGCAGCAGCACCATCAGACTCCTCCATCTGCCCCAGCTGCAACAAAACATGCCTCTCCTGTATCGGTTTCTACAGCCACAGCAGGCGCTGCAACCTTCCAACAGTTTTACTTCACTCCCAGAGCCGCACTCCTCCCTTGTCTCCAGAGACAGACAGATGCCAACAACTGCTTCGCCCACCTTTCTGACCAAGACATTTTGCAAAGCAGAAGTTGGTTTTCTGATGAAACTGGCTTATAGCTCCTTCCAGGTTTCTAAGAAAACCCCAAATCAGATTATGTGCAAGTTGACATATACTTTTCCTGTTATGTCCTTGATGAACCTACTCCTGCAGTCTTTGCACAACGCCTTGACAAAGCCCTGTGTTGGTCCCGATGCAAGACTCTGATTAAATTCTGCCAGAAAGTAGCTGTGTCCAAGTGCTTTTCTTTTCTTTTCTTGCCCTGGTGGCAAAGTGGGTGATGAGTCTCCGTGGAGAGGAAAGCGTGACTCCACGCGAGGTGAGGGCCATGCTGTGTGAGATGCTACAGGGGGCAGAAAGTGAGCCAGGGACCCTGCTGCAAGGCACCCAGCTGGAAGGAGTGGGCAAAGAGATCCAGAGTGCGAATGGGCAGCAGAGGGGCTGGGACTGCAAACAGAGGCAGTCAGTAGCTGAAAGCAAGGGGGAAGACGATGCGTCCGCGAAGGGCAGGGGTGCCAACTTGAATAAAACATTGTGGGGGACGCAGGTAAGCCCCGGCCCACATAACTGATCACATGACACAGTGCATGCACACCATTGGAATGCATCAACTTTGGAGGGCCCAGCCCCCTCAAATATTTTATTGTGGGGGCTGAAGTCCCCGCAGCCCCTAGGAGTTGGCTCTTATGGAGAAGGGCAAGCTGGTTGGAGCTGAGGAGCTGCTTCTGCTAGATGTCTCAACCCCCCTGGGAGCCTGTTGTGGAAGAAGAAATGCAGGAGGAAAGTGACTGAGCGGAGAGCAAACTGCAGGATGGAGGTGAAGAACTGCTGCTTATGGAGCTTTTCACTCCACGTGTGCCAGCGGTGCAGGAGGAGATGGAAGAGGTGGGCATGCATGAGCAAGAGGAACTAGTGCCTGCAGAAATGCCAGAAGAAGGGGGCAGCAGAAGGAATGGGGGGGCATGTGTGAGCACGCAGGAAGAGCAGCTGGTACCTGAGGAAGTGGCGGTGAAGAAAGTTGGAGATCCGTGGGCATGCACCAGGGTAGTGCCTGCTGAACTGGGTGAGATAAAACCCTCCCATGACCTTGCTTTCTGGGTGCCCCAAGATGGCCTTGTGGGATGGGGACCAGTCCCTATACTGAGTGCAGCCCTTAAGCAGGCCCCAGCCGCCAGGGTCCTGTGAGTTTGGGGAGCAAGAGATGCTGTGTTACTTGCCTTTATTTGGGCCCACGAGGGGCACGAGAGAGATTGGGAATAAGCAGAGAGGGGAATATGTGGCTGTCAGCTTGGGTGACTGGGCCAGCTGTTCCTGAAGAAGGGGCCCCCAGATAAAGACTTGTGGCAGGACTTTGATTTTCAGTTTGGAGCAGGGGATGAAGTGATCCAGGAGCAGCAAGAGAAAAAAAAGACAAAGGGGACTCCCAGGGTACCAGTGGGAAATCAGATTTGATTGCGGAGTAGTGCCTTGAGGCCCTGGGTGCAACTACAGAAACCACTTGGGGACTGGGGTCCAAGTTTGGAGCCTCTGACCCACCACCAGAGGGGAGAACAAAGAGAAATCGAAGGGCTCCACAAGGAATGAACCTGTGATCTGAGAACCAAAGTGGCTGTTGATCTACTTGAACTGAGACCCTTTAAAATCTAAAAAAGCTTGAGACCATACTCCTTGAAGGGCAGTCTCTTATGTGACTCTGCCCCAAATCCTTTAAGATTGCCTGTTGCCCCTGCCCCCATGATGCGACACATGGCGGGGCTTTCTCTGTGGCGGCCCTGCCTGTGGAACTCCCTGCTTCAAGAGGCTAGGGGTCCTCTTCTTCTCTATCTTTGTTCTAGCGGGAATTGAAAACCTTTCATTTTTAAGCAAGTTTTTGATTCTGTTCCTACTTAATATGTTGATAGCTGGTGCTGCTCTTTGTTCCTCTTTTTTGTAATAATTTGTTTTGTAATAATTGGACCGTTGTGGTTTTTATCTTTGCTTACTTGTAAACTGCCTCGAGAAGCTCCTTGGCGGAGGAGTCTGAATGATCCAGCAGGGTTCAACTGATGTTTTTAACACCCAGAAGGTTCTCTGGTGAGATGCCAGAGCAATGTCATTCATTTGCCTTGCCTGAAATGCTCTCTGTTCACCTGGGCATGTGGAGACAGAATGCATTCCACAAATGCAAGCAGCAATTCTGACTCTCACCTTTTCAGTATGGACACACCTCCTGGTAAGCATCCAAAGGAAAAATCTTTTGAGGGTTGTTGTGTTGTTGTTTTTTAAAAACCAGCCAATTACTGCAGTGCTTTTGAATTTGGCAGGTAATATAAGAGATCATTTCCCCGCCTTTCTGTCGTGTCCCCCACCCTGCCCTCAGCTTGTTTAATTATATGGGTGTTTATTTTGGAGGTGGGGGTCATGATTAGCTGGTAATGATTAATCCAGAGAGTCAGAAATTAGGAGGGAATTAGGAGGGAAAGTGTGGGCTAGCTCCTGGAAGTGAGCTGACGTGTGTTATTATCTAGTCAGGCCTGATATAAATAGTGCCTGCAGGACCAGGAAGGAAAAGCACATGATGGAAACTCTCAATGAACGAGCAGGGAATGTGAAGTGGTCTCTGTAAAGCTCTGGAACGATCAGATGATTCCAAGGACTGTGTTACGGCACTCCACAGCTCGTATTTCAACATATGAGGAGGAGTGCCAAAGTTAAGAAGAAAAGGGGGGGAAGAAAGTGACAATTGCAGAGAAGATTGTAAAGCTACTACCGTTCTTCTGTTGCCTTGCTCCAGAAGCACCAAGCAAGAAGGAGCCAAAATGAGCAAGAACATGAAGAGGAGCTTCAAGGAAAAATTGGCCCTGAGGAACCACTTGGTGAAGGAAGCCCTCTCAGAATTCCTGGGAACGTTCATTCTTGTAGTAAGTGTGAGCAGCTTCCTGCCTGCCTGCCTCCCTTCCTCCTTATTTTCCTCCCTAACAGGGTTGACCCAAAGCAGAGCAACTGGTGAGTGATATCTTCTGCCACAGCAGTTCAGCAAGGAAGGCTGAGGTGTGCTGCCCACTCAGCTGTTGTGCTGCCTTATAAAACATAGCAGTCCCAGATTTAGGGATGAGGGGCAAATTCAAGTCTGTTTTCATTTAAAGGCAAAGTCACCAAATTAGCAGTTTCCAAAACTGTGCAGAGCAAAATGAGGTGATCCTTTGAAATTCACACTTCTCCAAATTTCGCATTTCCCCAGTCCAAATGATGTGTACAAAAATGTATCTACTAGGGTAGCGTGCAAATAAATGCATGCATTGGTGGAAATGACGTACGAAAGAACATCATGTTAGAGAAAATTGCTTTGCAAAAATATTATTGCTTGACTTTATTTGGCAAGTTAAATATATAACTTGATTGTAATAAAACCTCTAAGCCATTTACAAGAAATGTTATGTATTGTCTTAGGTATAAAACACACGTTAAAATGTTAAAGAATTTTCAGGACCTAAAAAAAAAAGTTTGCTAGCTGATGTGGAAATGTGGAGAAACTGAATTTAGGACTGGAAAAATAATAAACTGAGAGAAAGTGAAATTCTCAGATTTGCTCCCCAGTTTATTCATCCCCAGTGCTTGCTTGCTGGCTAAACTGGTGTTGGGCGGGCTATACAAAGGGTGGCTGGGTGCATGCATTTTTTCACATAATGCACCAGCTGCCCTTTCTATGCCCAGCACATTACGACTATTTCTATGGTGCTCTCAGTGTGCCTGATGCTTTAGAAAAGTGCAAGAAGACAGCTCCCTGCCCCAAGAGTCTTACAATCCAATATTCAACACAGGGAAAGACAACAAAGGATGGGAAGGGAAGTACAGGCAGAATCATAGAATCATAGAGTTGGAAGAGACCACAAGGGCCATCGAGTCCAACCCCCTGCCAAGCAGAAACGCATCACTAACACAGCCCAGCCTTCCTTCAACCCAGTGGCCTCCTGATGTTTTGGACTTCAACTTCCACCAGCCCCAGCGAGCATTCAGACCATCTCGAGGGCGCCAGTTGGAGAAGGCTGACTTAATCCAAAACATGTTGGGTATTTGGGTTTCAGTTAACAACTATAGCTACCTATTTCTATGGCAACGTGCTAAATAATACAAATGCTATTTGGCCTTGCAACAACCCAGGGTCTGTGTGTTTAGAGTGGTTTGCCAGGGAAACTGTAGCTCACGCTTATTTCCAGCATAATTAGAACTTCCATTTTACAGACTGAGAAACTGAGCCTGTGAGATAATAAGGTGCCTGAGGCCAGTGGCAGATTTTGAGCTTTCAAATCTCAGCTACGCCCTGTGAGACATTCAAATTCTGCACACACCCTGGAACTCGCCTTCTGTTCCAAGTCATTGTTGCAGCACCCCCTGAGGCACCCTCTCGGCTCGGCGCCCAGTGTGGGCGAACCAGTCGTGCTCCCCTAAATCTGCCCCTTCTGAGGGCTTCCAAATAGGAAGTAAGCACAGATCTTTGCAAGTTTGTACTGGCCTGGCACATTTTGGTGCCGGAGGTGAGGAATTTCTATGAATTACCATGGGTGTAATCCACAAGAGTGTTCTCCCTGCAAGCCCCATTGAAATGAATGGAAGCTGCAGAATACATTGAAAGAGACAATGCCTTCTTATCAATAATTTTTTTGTTTTATCTTTTTTGTAAACCACTTTGAGTTTGTTTTTGTTTTTTTACAACTTTTATCAATATATAGTAAATTGCACTACATAATCGGAGTCACATTCAGAATATACCATGCATGCTGTTTTAGTGTTTATCTAACAAGTCCGCCCATATTTTGATCACACAATTTGTTGTGTTTCATTTTATTTAGTGATGACCAGGAATGAACAGCTGGAATAAAAATAGATCTCAGATAAGGTAGATCTTTGATATGAGATAAATGATGGGACACCTGGTGATTTTCATGGGACAAGTAGCAGAAAATGCATTGTTCAGGGGCGTATAAACACTTTAGAAAAGTTTCTATATTATCCTGCAATTGGTGGTAACAGCACAAGATGCCCCTAAGAGTGTGGCCACTTTGAAGTCTAAGAACAGAACTTTTAAGTCCAGAATGCATTCCGCTCTACCCAGACTCTTGATTGGAACATTGTGGAATGCAGATTCCCTCGATCTGTTCAAGAAACCACCCCCCTGCCAACTGGAACCTGGCTACTCCCCCAACAGGAAACTAAATTCAAACTGGGCTAGAGAATTAATCTCTATCCCTATAAAAGCAAACACAAAATGGATGCTAGCATAATTTTAATTATTTTCAAAGCCCAGGTGCTGGCTCTCAGCTTAGGCCCATATTGTCCTGAGCATCCTAGCAGACCCTCCAAGTGCCCCTATTTTCCAGGGACGTCCTAGATCTACAGAAACCGTCTCAGTTTCTGATTTGATCCCAGAAGGTCCTGCTTTTCCTTAAGATGTCCCTATTTTCATTGCAAAAATGTTGGAGGGTATGGAGTCATCCGACCCCTGAGCCATCTGAGCAGCCCTGAATAGGGAAGTTTTTACATTAGGTTTCTATATATGTTAAAGCTGTGCTTTATATATGTTACAAACCGCCCAGAATGGCAACCCAGTCAGATGGGTGGAGCATAAATAGTAGAATTATCATTTTTGTATGGGACGCCCCCTATTTTAATCAGAGAAATGCCGGAGGGTATGTCCTAGGAGCAATTGGGGGTTTTTCTACATTATTCCAGCTGGTTTCCAGAACAAATGACCTGCAATGACACACAACATCAAACAGACACCAGAAGACAACAAACTGCACAGACAAAGGTCAAAGGTTAGGAAAGCAGGGGGGGGGGGCTTTGTTAGCACAGCTAGTAGACATTTATTTGCCTATGCAGGGAGGGGACGTCACAGAGTGTCCATGACTGATACACTACAGGGCTAAAGGAGGGTAAACTGAGAGCTGAAGGCAAGGGGTGGCAAGAGCCAGGATGGAGGTGGCTGATGCTTGGCCCAGATAGCAAGAGAACCCTGGAATGCAGAAGTAATCATAGGGAAGAAGAATAGCCTGGCATGGCTTTGCTGCCCATGATTTGCAGCCTGCCAGCCCCTGTGATCCTCTGATGTGGGGTAGCCAGCAATCTAGGCAGCAGCTGCCTGGAGCAGGAGAAACCTGGGGGGGGTCTCCCTCCCCACCCAATCTGAGACCTGCAGCATGCAAATTGTGTCACAGATGGCAACCACCACCACCTCTGGAGAGAACACAATTCCTCTTCCCTTTGCATACAACAAATGCTGGGAGGTCCTCTTCTCCTATCTGAACATGTCTGAGAATCAGAATTTTCAGCACAGGCCCTTCTCCAGGTCCTTCCCAAGATGGCTGCTTCTTGGGGGTCCTATGCCATGGACTGGCTGGATGCACAGGAATGGTGGGGAACCCTCAAGGGAACCCCCAGGGGAAGAAGGCTCAGAGCCAGGGGGCTGGTGGTGGGACAACGATGAGTGGTCAGGGGGAGAAGACTGGGAGGAGAAGGTGTCAGAAGCTGAAGAGGTAACAGGGTTCAATGAGCAGGAAGAGGCTGGGGCAGAGAGCAGTTCTGACTCAAAAGCAGAAGCAGAGGCTGGAGAGGAGGGGGGCCAAGAGTAGGTCAGGCAGGCTGCTGAAGAAGCCAGGAAGTCTTCCCCTCCTGCTGTGACCAGCTCCCCTCCCACCTTGTCTCCCAGAACACAAAAAGGAATGAAGAGGGTGGAGCAAAGAAAGACGATATGGAGGAGCCTCAGGTTGCTGGGGAAGGACCTGGGAGAGAGTCTTAGAGAGCGGTGGGGAGTCAGGGAACTTCCGGTCCTCACAACTGGGGCAAGACCTACTGGGAAGAGTTGCTGTGATCACTAGGCCTGCACTGTTTTTGTTTTCTTTGATTAGAGTTAACTGACGCTGGGTGTTTTATTACTGACCTGCTCCTGATTCCAGCTCCTGACATTGTATAAAGGGAGGTCTGACTGGTGGTGCTTCTTATTGCACTGCAATCTGACGAGCTGGTATTCTGCTTGACTTCCTTTGATTCCTCAAATTATTGCAACTCATTTGGGGAACTTTATTTGAAATGGAAAAGCAAGCTACAGGTATTTGAAATGAATCAGATGCTCAAGGCGGGGGTGGGAGAGAGGAGAGAAAAGGAGTGTTTGCCAAGGCAGAAGTACAGGATCCGGCCAAGGAGAAGGACGTCCCTTGGATCTGGTTGGCTGGACCCAGAGGCAGCAGCAAGCAAGGGACAGCACCCTTTGCTCTCCCTTTTCTGTTCAAGCCCCCCAGTCCTGGTCAGAGCAGGTCGCTCTTGCCCAAGCGCCTGCCTTTGTTTTGTCTCTGGCGTGCCAGCAACAGGCAGCTCCACTATGGCCCGGTTTCAGTCCCCGAGGGGTCCAGTCAAGATGTAGCCAGGAATCGTAGATGCAGAACAGTGGTGACTCGCATTGCAGATGTGTTGGCTGAGGGCTGCTGAAAAGGGGGGCTGCCACTTTCCGGCACTTGGAGAGGCTGGAGATAAGGCTGGAGAAGAGGCGAGGGTGGCACGTTTTCCAGGGAATCACATCTAGACTAAAATAACCACCCTGACAGTCCCCTGGAGGCCAGAAAATGCAGTCTGTGTGAGCGCCTGTCTGGAGGTTAACTAGGAGGGACAGCCTTGGACAATGACATGATCAAGCGCCCTCCTTAGTGTGATTTATTTTATAAAGAAACAAAAAACCCCGTGTGATAGCTGGGAAAGATCTCTAGAGGCTATCAGTGGGTGTGGCTCTAAAGTTGCTGGTACTTTCACCCCATCGTAACAAGCTGTCCAGTGTTTCCATTTACCCAGCAGATGTAGAGCACAATGGCTGAAGGCAGACAATCGTTTCAATTCAGAGAGCTGAAAGTGGTACAGCCTTCAGCAACCTGGCGCCCTCCTTCTGTTTCTGCCTATCAGTCCCATCTGGGGCTGATGGGAGTTGTAGTCCAAAACATCTGGAGGGTACCAAGTTGGTGAAGGCTCCTGCTGTGGATGTTTACTTTTCCCATTTTATACTCTCAGCTGAGGGACATTCTCTACTTCCCAGAATATTGAGAAGTTCCTGCAATGCCTGAGTTTGGCTTCCTTTGGATGCAATTTAGAGCACTGCAAATGGCATGGGGCACTTTTGAAATACTCAGTTTAATTACAAATTTGCAGGCAGAGCGTAAGTGGAGGCCCACATGAGGCACGCCTGAAAAGCAGCAGATCTGTGAACCCAGATCAGATCCTCAGCCAGATCACAGCCTTCTCTCCCTCTCTTCTTTCCTTCTCTCTCCCGCAGACAACCCAAACTGCTGTTTTCCTCTTCACACTCACCCAGCTTAAATCAGCCACCCTCCAGCTGTTGCCTACTCCAGTATCCTGTGACTCATTAGGCCACCTCTGAATTTTTGGGTGCCAGTAGAATAATGGAATCATAGAACTGGAGAGCTGGAAGGGATCCCAAGGGTGATTCTAGTCCAATCACCTGCAAAGCAAGAATCTTTTGCCCAACATGGGGCTCGAACCCATGACCTTGAGTCTCATGCTCTACCAACTGAGCTATCCTTTCAACATACCAGAGAGCTTGGGCTGGGTTGGTTTCCTAGCTGCTCTTGCCAAGTGCTTTTGTTGTTTGGTGAGCATGTGAGATGGGGTGGTCAAAGAAACCATGGTTAAGGAAGGGTGCTGGATCCATGCATAACACCAGGCCACAGTTGAAAGATGCTTGGAGGCAGCATGCTTCTGAATACCAGTTGCCAGAGGCTGCCGGAGGGGAGAATGGTCTTGTGTTCAGGTCCCGCTTGCGGGTGTCCCACAGGCATCTGGGAAGCCACTGTGAGAACAGGATACTGCACTAGATGAGCCGCTGTCCTCATCTAGCAGGCTCTTCTTATCTTCTTTAGTAAAAACCAAAATCTGTAAGCCAAGAGCAAATCATGGCTTTAGATCACAGTTTGTTACCAGTAAACAAACCATAGTTCAGCTGCTGAGCAGGGTTCAAACAAATGAACAATTAAGAAACCATAGTTTAATAAACCCTGATTTGGCACCTGTGAACCAGGCCTCTTTCCCTCCCAGCCCAATTTATCTCACCTGATTGTTGTGATGGTAAACGGCAGGTAACCACTTCCACCTTTTTTCGGAGGAAGGATGAGACTTTAATTTGGGATATAATGCCAAGACAATATATAACAAAGCTTCCTTGATGTTCTGATTGTGGGACTCATGGCCAACATAGTGCACAGTGGTCATTTTTCAACTCCTTGTAATGTCTATAAAAAGGGGTTTTAGCACCCAGGCACAAACCATCAGAACTCATCCACATGAGAACATACAGCCAGTTCCTTTTCTATTTACTATTTTAACACTTCTATTCCTACTTAATGTTTTTACATGTAAAAACTATCTTTCTTTCTTTTTTACAAAAACACAGTCATAATGTTTTGAGTGTACAGGTTTCATTTTCCATGTGCAATTAGAACCAGATCTTTATGAGTTTTAAAAGCTTTAAAATGTATAGAGTTTGGCTATCGCCTTATGGAACATACATTTTTTGATTGAGCAATAATCTCACATTCTGCCATTTGAATGGAAGCGGTCTTTGAAAAAGCAATCTTGGTATGGCTTACATCCACAGTTTTTGAGTACTTAAATGGCCATCTTTAATTCCAAGCTGCTTTTTTAATATATAAATTAAACTTGGGCCTGAAACCAAATGAAGGGAAATCCATTTGAACCTGAAAGGGTATTGATTGTGTTCCTTGGAGACCTATGGAATAATGGATCTGGCCCATTTTATTACTGCAAGTTTGATTACCTTCTAATATGCAGCAGAGAAACGATAAATATATAACTAATTATCAAGGAAGAGCCACTTAGTTGTCCAGCCAATTCAGTACTTTACTAGAGAGTTATGTGTCACCTGCACCAAGAGAAATGGGTCAAATCTCACCACGTATCAGTCATTGTTAATGTCCGCACGGCTAGCTGCAGGCCGTGCTCCCCAGCCCCCTGGCAATGTTGCAGAGGATATTTCTCAGATTGCTCTCTTGCTAGGCTGCAGATGGATGGCAGTTTTTGAAAGAGCTGAAGGTGAAAAGAAAGCACAGTTGTTGCCTATGGTGTGTACACAGTCATCCCACCATCATTTGGACAGCATGTTCACTCATTCAGGCATTTCTGCACTGCTGAATCAATTGTGTCCTCTACAGTGGTACCTCGCAAGATGAAATTAATCCGTTCCGTGAGGCTCTTCGTATAGCGGTTTTTTCGTCTTGCGAAGCAAGCCCATTGACAGCTTAGCGGATTAGCGCTATTAGCGGTTTAGCGGCTTTTAGCGATCAGCTGTTAAGTGGCTTATCAGCAGATCAGCTGATAAGTGGCTTAGCGGCTTAGGAAAAGGGGGGGGGGAACCCCGCAGGAACTCGCAAGACATTTTCGTCTTGCGAAGCAAGCCCATAGGGAAATTCGTTTTGCGAAGCGCCTCCAAAACGGAAAACCCTTTCGTCTAGCGGGTTTTCCGTCTTGCGAGGCATTCGTCTTGCGGGGCACCACTGTATTATTAGGCTAAGAGGCTGTGACTGGCCCAAGTTCACACCCAGTGAGTTCACACCCATGGCTGAGGAGGGATTGAAGCCCTGTCTCCCAGGTCCTAGTCCAGCACCCTAACCACTGTGCCACACTGGCTCTCCCATCATTCCTGCCCAGGAGCACCCAGAAGGAGCTGATGGGAGCTGGAGTCCAAGAACATCCATAGAATAGGGTTGCCATATTTAAAAAGCTGAAAATCCATAGAATAGGGCTGCCATACAGCCAGATTTTCCCGGACATTAAAGCAATTTCTGCCCAGATGCTCCTAGCAAGAGCAGAATATCGTCTATGTCTGGGAAATTCTAGATGTATAGCAATCCTACCATAAAATGGAAGGGGCCATAAGAGTCATATGGGAAGCCCCTCTATGGTGAGATATATTGTATCTCTTTTTCATTTATGTTGTTATTTCAAAATTTGCATCTATGCACATGCCAATGTATTCAAATCGTTGTCCTTTCCTTGCAATGCTTACTTACTTCACCAAACCTTTATTAGGCATTACAGATATAGGCCATCATAAAACATACATATAATTTTTTATAAAATATAAACAAATAGACAGCCATGTAAAAATACATAATAACGAGGATTCTCATTTTTTGCAATGCACTCTACTAAGTGGCTTACAAGGCCAACTCTATCATTCTATGATCTCTGGTTAAATAGGTTTTGAATATTTCTGTGGTTCCCCAAAAAACCTACCACACCTGTTAGACCAAAGTTGATAATGGGATAAAATGAATGTACACCGTGGGCCTTTCCTTGTCATAAGACAATTTATCCAGGACTCTAAATCACCCTTAGCTTATTCATTAATCCAGCCCCAAATGCCTTTCTTAAGAATGGATGAGAAGGTGACTTTATTTATTATCACACATTTCTGCCTCAGTTTCTAGTCAGCTTTGCTAACATCAAACATCCTCGGGCAAAGGCGGATCCCAAGTGTAGGGTAGCTGTCTCTCTAATCCCCATTTAACGAAGTGAGAACGGAGGCCAAAGGAATTACCAGCCTGGCCGAGGCCACCCAGGGAGGCCCTGTTCTTCCAAAAGCTGAGGGCCCAGACCTCTTAGGAAAAACCCTATTTATACTGGAAAGTCATATTTATGTATCTTGGAAACACTAATACATACTTCCTGAAAGCAGCCGAAAGAAAAAGACACTGGTCTTTAATCTCCCATATGAGTGGGCTGCCGATGAAACACAGCAACTTCCTAGGGGATAAGGGAGCTGCTCCCTTCTTCGAGGGAGAACTGTTTTCCTCCATGTGAGGTTAGCCACCTTCCAGACAAAAACACGGATCCGGTGTCTTGTGAGGCAAGGGCTTTTTGGCAGAGGCGGCCCAGGCGGCCATCCTCACAGGCTGCCAAGCTAAGCTTTCGGATAATAGCTACCATCTTTCTTATTTATCGCTGGGCGGAAAATCAAACGGCAAGGATAATGAGAACTGGGAAGTGAGGGCCAAAATGTGCAGATTTGCCAGCCATAGCTCCTGCCAAGCATAGTGGAGGCCCAGGAACAAGCCTGGCCCAGAAACCTTGGAGAGCCACATGCGCCAATCTGTTGTTTTGAACTGCAATGTCCCTGCAGCTTGGGGCTGATGGGAGTTGTAGTCCAAAACATTTAGAGGGCACCAGGTTGACAAAGGCTGTTTTATAGGTGTCAGGGAGAACCACCACAGTGTAGTGACTTCTGTCATGCCCTGGTTGGTTTCTCTATTGTCCTCCCCGCCTTTGGAGCAGAGCTGAGTTGTGACAGACTGGCCATATGCTGGTTTAGCCAGTGCAAGACAGGCTAGTAAAGGTAAAGGGACCCCTGACCATTAGGTCCAGTCGTGGCCGACTCTGGGGTTGCGGCGCTCATCTCGCTTTATTGGCCGAGGGAGCCGGCGTACAGCTTCCGGGTCATGTGGCCAGCATGACTAAGCCGCTTCTGGCGAACCAGAGCAGCGCACGGAAACGTTGTTTACCTTCCCGCCGGAGTGGTACCTATTTATCTACTTGCACTTTGAAATGCTTTCAAACTGCTAGGTTGGCAGGAGCTGGGACCGAGCAATGGGAGCTCACCCCGTCGTGGGGATTTGAACCGCTGACCTTCTGATCAGCAAGTCCTAGGCTCTGTGGTTTAACCCACAGCGCCACCCACGTCCCTTGTTGCAAGACAGGCTACTCTAGAGTAAATGACTGCAGGAGACAAAGAAGGAAATCGCCTTTTTTTCCTTCTATAATGAAGAGGGAAAGTAAGTGTTATACAAGCACAATCCAAACCACTTGAGAAGAGATTATCTGCATATCAGGTTGCCACTTGTGTAATGTCACATAATACAAGGAAATGGAACAGGGGGGAATTGTGTGGGGCATAACTGCCAGGCCAGCATCTGACAAAGTCAGCAAAGAGGGGCTGGTTTATTCAGATTATGCCAATTTCACTGTGCCTGAGTGGGACAATCCAGGTGGCACTGCATCTCCTCACCTCTCGCCACCTACAATTTCTCTTGCACAACCATCAGTGAAATGAATGGGAGCTCTCTTGCAATGTCACAAAGGATTCTGAGGTGCAGCATCAGAAAGGTTTCTGGAAGTGTGGATCTTCGGCCATATGCCGTGTCAGTAGCACCCCTGAAAACAGGGCAGCCTCAAACTATTGCATTGAATTGCTTGGGCATGTAGGGTGGTTTTGTGTCCACGGCAACAACTATGGATTCTCTTCAGTTTCTCATTTCCCCAAACTTAAAATTTAGTTGATTACATTTCCGTATCAGTGTGTGTGTGTGTGTGTGTGTGTGTGTGTGTTTGCAAAAAAAATCCCATGAAAAATTGTCAGTGTTTTAGTGGGCATTACTCATCTTGTGTGCATTTTTAAAAAATACATTTTATGTCATTTTCACCAATATA
The DNA here is from genome assembly GCF_964252035.2 of Podarcis erhardii. Classification (NCBI taxonomy): domain Eukaryota; kingdom Metazoa; phylum Chordata; class Lepidosauria; order Squamata; family Lacertidae; genus Podarcis; species Podarcis erhardii. The sequence goes on along the minus strand of NC_138503.1, from coordinate 6,263,962 downwards.
TGCATTTTATACACAGCTTTGTACGCATTCATTTTTGTGAGATATCTAAACTGCAAAATTCAGAGAAGTGTAAATTTCAAAGGGTGTCTGTGTTGTGGTTTGTGTATTGTTTGGGGAAGTGTAAATTTGGTAGCTGAAACAAACTAAAACCCTCCTTGCCATCCCTAATACCAGCCCCATTCCCACCCCTCTGGGCTCAACATTTGCCACAAAGAGAAGCTCTGCTATTGTTTTTACGGAGGAAAAAAAGTCTGAGTCACTGCTTGTAGTTATGGAAGGAAATGTCAAATTCACCCTTGTTTTCACAACATTTAAGGAAGTGAAATGCAGCCCAGTTTTACAGAGAATTCCATGCTTCGGGGCTGCTCTGAACTGGGCAGAAGTTTGAACGTGAGAAGGGACGTTTTTATAGTGGAGTCCATTAATAATCCCCTGAATGTGGGTCGTGAGGAGACCCCAAAGAGGAATGGGTTCCACTGACATCTAATAAAACAGACTAAATTCTCATGAAATGTTTAGTGTCAGGGTGGGGCTGGGGGAAGATAAATTACCAGAGAAACCAAATGGTTTATAGAGGATCTCTCATTTTAAACTGTATTTTTCTCGGTTGACCTTGGCATCAGGATTTCCTGGCCTCTCCACTTCCCCTTTCATTTCCCAAGGAAGCTTTTAAGCTGGCTAAAAGGGTCAGGTTTCACTTTTATTTGCTTCATGTAGCTTTTTCTAAGGCTTGACAATAGATTAAACAGTTCGAGGTAGATTAAAATGCAGTCTTTTGATTAATCAATTGACTAAAGCTGAAATATATTTGCATACCACCAAAACCTAAATATAGGTGAATTTTTAAGATGCCGGAACCAAAATCTCCCCAAAAAAACCTGTGTCCTCCTTCCCCTGCAGACTCACCAATTAAAATATGCCAGTTAATCAAATAATGCTTAAGTTAAAGTTTGCATTTGCAAATAATGAGTAGCCCTTTCCGAAAATTCTCCACCTTGTCAAGAGGAACAAGGTATTCACAAATACAGCAGGGGCCCCACAGTGGGCAAATTGCTTCAAAGAACTGACTTCATTTTTTTGTTTTAATGACAAAGGATGTATGCGATATGCACAACATGCCTTTGATGGGAAAAGAGGTTTTAAAGAAAGATCCATGCAGAAGTACACTTGCACGTGATGTGCCCATTTTTTAGCAACTTGGCAAGAGGATGAAATTCTGGCTGCCCGGCCTTCCAAAAGCAGTGTAGACCCAGCCAGAGGAGAGAAAAGCATGCTGGCTGCAATCTGCAGCTGGTGGTGAATACGCTGGCCCTGATACCTGGGACCCTTCCCCCCCACTACGCTCTGGTGGGGAAGCTGGCCCTGATTTCCAACTGCTGCTCTGGGAGTCCCCGCTGGCCCCTTGCTTCTGGGGTGTCCCCCTTGGGGCCCCCCTTGCCCTGGCCATCGGCGCCCCCTTCTGTGAATCTTCCGATTCGCTGGAGAGGCTCATGGAATCTCTCAGGCTACTGTCCTCTTCTCCTACGCTGCCCTCGGATTGCTCCCCCTCGCTCTCCATCTCCTCCCCTCCCTACACTGACCTACTGTATTTTTCACTCCATGGGACGCACTTTTTTCTTCCTAAAAAGTAAGGGGAAATGTCTGTGCGTCTTATGGAGCGAATGCGTGTTCCCTGGAGCCTCAGGATTTTTGCATTGGGTCACCCCAAATTTACCATCAGATCACATAGCATGTCCATGGCTACAGTCTGCACCCAAAAAACCACACACCCACTGTTTCGTGGGGCTGCAATGGTGCAAAAACGTGGTTACAAGGTGTGGATCCACATGGATCCTCAGGATTTTTGCATTGGGCTACCCCAAACTCACTGTCAAATCACATGTCTGTGGCCACAGCATGAACCACAAAAATCATACATCCACTGTTTTGTTCAGACTATATTTTTTCTTGTTTTACTCCTCAAAAAACTAGGTGCGTCTTATGGTCATGTGCGTCTTATGGAGCGAAAAATACGGTATTTTATGCTAATTAGAACAATATTAGATATATCCTTATAAAACTTCACAGGGCCTACTTGTAAAATAAAAGCATTTCTTACCTGTTTTAATCGTCAAAACACACTTTGCCTACTGCTGGTTCCTGATTGCTCTGCAGCACCCTCTAGTGTCACATTTTAATAATGCTTTATGACCATTCAAAGTAGAACATAACATGTTCAACTACATTATGAAAACCACTCCTTAACCCTTCCTTAATATTATAAACCATGAGCGTACACCCACCCTCTCTCTCTTTCTCTCTCTCTCCCAAACTGCAGGCCCTGGGATGTGGTGCAGTTGCGCAGTCTGTCCTTAGCAGAGGTGAATTGGGTGGAGCACCAATGATATCCCTTGGCTTTGCCATGGCTGTCACTATCGCCATCTATATCGCCGGAGGTGTTTCTGGTAAGCTGACATTTTCACCGCGTTGCTAAAGAAGTTGGAGGAGAGCTGGTGGGATGGAGTGGTGGCTAAGAAACCAGACTACAGATCAGGAGGTTCACAGCTTTCATCTTATCTCTGCCATAAGAAAACTCAGTGGCCTTAGCCAAAGCCCCCTTTCTCCGCTCAGCCCCCCCCCCTTTTGTAATAAAGAGGGTGGGATAATGATCCTGATTTACCTTACAGGGTTGTTGTGAGGTCTATTTCAGAGCTTCTGTAAGTAACAGTGAATGAAGCACTTTGAACACTTGAAAATGTTATACAGTACAAATCTTATGGCTATTTTCATAGTGTCTACAACAGTGAAAATATTTAGTAAGGCTGCACTGTGTAATCAGTAAACTGGCTACATCATTCCACTGAAAATGAGTGGATTGATTTAAATTAAAGACAGCAGGCAAGTGTTGCCCCTTGGGAACAAACAAAACAAACAAAAATACCCCTGTTGCATAAGAAATAAATGCAGGAATAATACCAAGAAAGGCATCCACATTATAATGGGTGACTCACTGGAAAATAATCTGCAATATGATGCTGTGGGGTTGGATGTGGAAACCATCCAGGAGGAATTCACAAAAAGAATCCATGGTTGTGGGAGGGAGGAAGAAGTGCTTTTGTTGGTCCTGGTTGAACCTATAGTTGGAGTTATCAAAGGAGAAGTAATTCAGAAGAGAGCTGGTGGTAAACTGTGTTGCAAGGAAAGAAAGAAAGAAAGAAAGAAAGAAAGAAAGAAAGAAAGAAAGAAAGAAAGAAAGATTGTGGATTTAAAAGGTAATCCAAAATGTTCAGAAACAGCCAAGATTTGTAAGAAATTGTATTTGCAAAATTCAGGGGGGGAAACAGGGCTTCTGTTTTGATGGCATTTTTTATGGCTTTTGTACTAAATATTTGCAACTTAGATGGTGCCTTTCCAAATCCATGCATCACCATTTTTTTCATGCACATATGCACAGATTGTATGGTGATCTCCATTTCCCCCTACTCCTAATTAAATGTTGACACCCCCCACACTCCCCCCAACAAGAGTATTTGGTGCAAAGCTGCAACACTTCAGTTGATTAGTCAACTTATCACACACTGATGCAAATTTTTAAAACTCTGTTTTAATGCAAGTATTTATAAAAACTGCACACAGCAAATACCAATATTGCAAGAGTCATTTTCTCCTGGGTGCCTCTTCTAAGATAATGATTGGGACAACAAATTTGCACATCATTTAACAACAAAGGAAGCGTCACAGAAGTCTTATCAACAGTTTGTGAAGAAGAAGAGCCACTGTGTAAGCCATAATTTCTAACATGCCACAAATGAAAACGGCTACCTAATGACACCTGCTTGTCAAAGTGTCATTTTTCAAAATATTTGCCTCATCTGTTTTCTTGCCGCTTTGCAAAGGTCCCATGCAGTTAATGGGCTAGGGTGAGGTTCATGGAGTCAACAGACTGGGAGAGAGCATATGGCATGAGCAATTTTTTATTCTGAAAGTGTGGCCCAGAGAAAAAAGTTTGAGAACCACTGTTCTCAAGGAGGAGAGGAATGCAATCCTCATCCTCTTCTCATGTAGGGCTCCAAGGCCCAGAGAGAGTGGACAGCCTTATACTGAGTCAGGACACTGGTCCACCCATGTTTCGATGCTGATGTTTTATGTCCACATTCAGCAAGGGCTATTTTGCATGTAGGTAAAGGGACTCTTGACCATTAGGTCCAGTCATGGCCGACTCTGGGGTTGTGGCGCTCATCTCGCTTTACTGGCCGAGGGAGCCGGCGTACAGCTTTTGGGTCATGTGGCCAGCATGACTGAGCCGCTTCTGGCGAACCAGAGCAGCACACGGAAACGCCGTTTACCTTCCCGCTGGAGCGGTACCTATTTATCTACTTGCACTTTGACATGCTTTCGAACTGCTAGGTTGGCAGGAGCAGGGACCGAGCAACGGGAGCTCACCCTGTCGCAGGGATTCGAACCGCCGACCTTCTGATTGGCAAGTCCTAGGCTCTGTGGTTTAACCCACAGGAGCACACTGCAAAAGGAGGAGAGGAACGCAATCCTCATCCTCTTCTCATGTAGGCCTCCAAGGCCCAGAGAGAGTGGACAGCCTTATACTGAGTCAGGACACTGGTCCACCCATGTCTCCCATGGTTGCCTAAGCTGCCTAGCCATGGTTCTTCCAGCCACTCTCCCAAGTGGAAATCGTTCCCAGCCGCAGGAGCTTCTTTTTACAAAATGAGGACCTCTGCCCCTGAGCTCCAGCCCTTCCCCTTCTCCATTCTGCAAGTAGCTCAACATTATCAGAATGTTTCAGACTGACTGAGCTAGGTAGGGGTGGAGAACAGCAGACTCAAGAGATCAAGACAGCCCTGGAATTCTTTCTCTGAGCTTCCAGGCCAAGTGCCTCATCTGTTCTCTTCTCTGCCCCCCTCAACTGCTTTTGCCTGGTTGGAATGCCTCCTTGGAATTACCGTATTTTTTGCTCTATAAGACGCACCAGACCACAAGACGCACCTAGTTTTTGGAGGAGGAAAACAAGAAAAAAAATATTCTGAATCTCAGAAGCCAGAACAACAAGAGGGATCGCTGCGCAGTGAAAGCAGCAATTCCTCTTGCTGTTCTGGCTTCTGGGATAGCTGCGCAGCCTGCATTCGCTCCATAAGACGCACACACATTCCCCCTTACTTTTTAGGAGGGAAAAAGTGAGTCTTATAGAGCAAAAAATACAGTAATGGCCAGCGCCTCATGCTTGCCTGGGTGCAGGATGGAGAGAATGCGAACATGTCCAGCACGGACGCCTCTGCCTTGTGTGTGGTTGGAATGCAGCCTATTGTATAAAGTCAGCTTCCCCTTGGCCCTGCTCTTCTTTGCCTGTGGCCCTGCCCACCATTGGCACGTGGCCCCTCCCTCATTTCACTCACATACCAGTCAATCATTTCACATCAGTGCTGCTCAATGGCTGAATCCATAGCAAGAGACACAATCATTCTTTTGACAGGAACGGTCAGTGATGGACAAGGCCTCATGACTAAGTAAATGAATTCCTTACTCCAAACCTTACCATGCGCTGCCCATATTTGCAATTGCTGAAAGAGAAGAAAATTGTTCATTCAGATTAAAAGAAAACCAAAAGGCAAGGAAATTTGAAAAGCCACCTCTTCGGCACATAGAACCAGCAGACATCAATCCTTAGATGAAGAATGTGAAAGAAGAAATAATCCAAAGTTCAGAATTAACTCCCCCGTGGCTCGTCGCAGGTCACACCATTTTGGAGACATTACAATGCTGGCCTTTATCCAACTTTTGTTATCTGTGTTTGCTGCTCATGATACATCAGAGGTGCTCTCGGGTGCCTGAGATAACACCCTGACCCCCCAGTGCAAGCAAACAGAGGAATCCCGTAGAGGGGGCCCCTTCTTCCCAGCTCCCCTTTGACAGGCAAAGGTCACTGTTATCAGAAACATTTCATTAAAGTCAGGGGCCGTATACCACCTCAGTTATGGTTGCTTTGCATGTATCTATCTATCGGAGGCATTTCTAGGCTGCTCTTCATAAAATCCAATCCTGGAGCAGGATATCATGCAAAAAATATAACGCCCAGTGCTTTTTTCTGGGGGTCCTCAAGGGTACACAATCCCAGCACCTTCGCCCCCCCCCCATGTTAAAAATGTGGCACTTACTGTAACAACTTCGTGGTGACTACTGGCACCATTTTTTCTAGGTAAAAAAAAGCACTGATAATGCCTAGAATGTAATAAAACCAAATTATAAATAAAACATAACAGAACCTTAAAAGAGCAGTAGCACCAGCAAACCAACAAGTTCAACAGATTTTTATCTGGGGCAATCAGAATAAGATCCACTATTTGACTATTGATTCAAAACCCTAAAATGTATTTTATATAATTGACTTTTTATTTCTATTCTTTGTATATCGTATTGTTGTTTTATTGCTATGGCCGATGGCAATGATGCAAATAAAGATTCATTCATTCATTAAGTTCAACAAGGGCGCAGCCCTCCTCCAGCAGTGCCAATTTAGACAAAGGCAGGTGGGAAGATAAATTTGCTTTTAACTTGTGCTAACAAGCCATGCAGAGTTGGCGCCAGTCGAACCTGAGACTAAGGGGGAAGGGCCTTCTGCAATCCGGTTGCCAGCGTGGCCTCAAAGCAAGAGCTCAGCAGATGTGGCACAGTTAAAAGGGTGTTCCCCATGCCCAAAGCCATCACCATGTCTGGGCAGGTGCTCAGGGCAACCCATCAAATGCCTAGGTTCCAAGCTGTCTGTGGCTTTCTGTGTCAGAACAATCACCAAGGACTGGGCTTGGAATGGAACCAGAAGAAGGATCATCCACCCGGCCACCCAAAATGAAGCTGGTACTATGATTTGTTGTTGTTGTTTAGTCGTTTAGTCGTGTCCGACTCTTCATGACCCCATGGACCAGAGCACGCCAGGCACTCCTGTCTTCCACTTCCTCCCGCAGTTTGGTCAAACTCATGCTGGTAGCTTTGAGAACACTGTCCCACCATCTCGTCCTCTGTCGTCCCCTTCTCCTTGTGCCCTCCACCTTTCCCAACATCAGGGTCTTGTCCAGGGAGTCTTCTCTTCTCATGAGGTGGCCAAAGTATTGGTACTATGATAGGCTGTACTATTTTACCAAACCTCTAGTTGTAGTAGTGGTGTAGTGATTAGAGTGTCAGGATAGGACATGAAACCACTGGGTGACCTTGAGCCCGTCACTCTCCCTCTCAGCCTGACCTACCTCACAGGGTTGCTGTGAGGATGAAACAAAGATAGAGAGAACCGTGTACGCCACCTTGAGCTTCATGGGGGGAAAGGTGGGATATAAATGCAATGAATAAGTAAGACATAAATCTACTGAAGGGAAATATCTGATTCATAAAAACTTGCATATAAAAATTATTCCCAACCCTTATTCTTCTCCCTACCTTCCTTCTTTCAGGTGGTCACATAAACCCAGCCGTTACCTTTGCCATGTGCCTGTCGGGGAAGATAAGATGGATTAAATTCCCTGTTTACGTCATAGCACAGTTTCTTGGCGCATTTGTTGGAGCAGCTGCTGTCTATTGGATCAACTACGGTGAGTGGAAGAGACCAGTCTCCTCCTCCTCAGGAAACTTCCCAACAAAGACCAAAGTTACGCTTAAGTTAAAACCTTTTGGAAAACACTCAAAAGTTGAAATTTCTTGTAGGAATCTCATTTCAAGGTAGCTTCTGACACCCTCCCCCCCCCCCCATGTCCAAAAATAAGAAGAAGAAGTTCCTGCCAGATTGGATGTGTTTTGAGGTGCCCAAACTGAAATGACAGGCTAGTAGACAATGGAAAATAGTGTTGTGAGTTTGTGGGGTCAGTCTGTACGATGCCTGAATCCCTTCTAATTCCTGAGGTCCTCGTAGATCCAGCAAGGGTTAAAATTGAATGGAGAATTCCATTGTTGAACTAGTCAGGCAAGTTTCTTTGTGAGTTAATAACGCTAGTGGTCTGTAAAGGTAAAGGGACCCCTGACCGTTAGGTCCAGTCGCAGATGACTCTGGGGTTGTGGCGCTCATCTCGCTTTCAGGCCGAGGGAGCCGGTGTTTGTCCGCAGACAGCTTCTGGATCATGTGGCCAGCATGACTAAGTCGCTTCTGGCAAACCAGAACAGCACACGGAAACGCCGTTTACCTTCCCGCTGGAGCGGTACCTATTTATCTACTTGCACTTTGATGTGCTTTCGAACTGCTAGGTTGGCAGGGACCGAGCAACGGGAGCTCACCCTGTCGCGGGGATTTGAACCACCAACCTTCTGATCAGCAAGCCCAAGAGGTTCGGTGGTTAGACCACAGCGCCACCTGCATCTGTACTAGTGGGCAAATGGGGGTCTTTGCCCCTCGTCACTTGCCTGGTGTGTGAGCTGAGAGCAGACTGCAGGCAGAAGCTGGGTGTCAGAGCCATGCTTGACCTCTGCTGGAATCAGATTCTGTGACTATGGGAGAAGCAAGACCTTTCAGGGTATTAATGCTGTGAAGTTGTATATATGTGTGTTAATAAGCCATATATCTTAAAGGCACCAGAGTCTCCACTGTCCTTCATTCTTAGGAAACTAAACCCTGGGTAAGTTCCTAGAAACCCTGGAATCTCACACCACTCAGAGATTGAGGAGACATGCAACAATACTTTTTAGGGGATTTTGCCCAGAAATAAGGTATAGCTATCAAATATGAAAGCTGGTATCCACCCACTTTGCAGGGACATCATTAGAGGTAACCCTGTTGTGCCATTAGAAAACAAACAGAAGTAACAGTAGTGGATATCATTTATTAATTTATATTCTTATTAGGGGATGCGGGTGGCGCTGTGGGTTAAACCACAGAGCCTAGGGCTTGCCGATCAGAAGGTTGGTAGTTCAAATCCCCGCGATGGGGTGAGCTCCCGTTGTTCGCTCCCTGCTCCTGCCCACCTAGCAGTTCAAAAGCACAAAGTGCAAGTAGATAAATAGGTACCGCTCCGATTCACCAGAAGCAGCTTAGTCATGCTGGCCACGTGACCCAGAAGCTGTACACCACCTCCCTCGGCCAATAAAGCGAGATGAGTGCCACAACCCCAGAGTCGGTCACGACTGGACCTAATGGTCAGGGGTCCCTTTACCTTTACTTTATTCTTCTTATTAGGATGCTAATCATGCTTCATCAGACTTGATGCTGAACTAAACAACACACACATACATACATGTGGGGGGAAGTAAAGAAAAGCATGTTTCTGAGAAGGATGGGAGGGAGGGAGCACGCCCTTCAAGTATCCCTATTTTCCAGGGACGTCCTGGATTTAGAGAAGCTGTCCCAGTTTCTGATTTGATCCTGGAATGTCCCACTTTTCCTTAAAATGTCCCTATTTTCATTGAAGAAATGTTTGAGGATATGGCATTATCCTGCCCCCAACCTGTCTGAAGGCAATCCTGTACAGTGGTACCTCGGGTTAGAACTTAATTCGTTCCAGAGGTCCGTTCTTAACCTGAAACTGTTCTTAACCTGAAGCACCACTTTAGCTAATGGGGCCTCCTGTTGCTGCCACGCCACCGGAGCCCGATTTCTGTTCTCATCCTGAAGCAAAGTTCTTAACCCGAGGTACTATTTCTGGGTTAGCAGAGTCTGTAATCTGAAGCGTATGTAACCTGAAGCGTATGTAACCTGAGGTACCACTGTATAGGGAAGTTTTTTTTAATGTTAAATGTATTATGTTTTTATATATGTTGGAAGTTGTCCAGAGTAGCTGGGGCAACCCAGTAAGATGTGTGGGGTAGAAATAGTAAAATCATCATTATGGAATGAGATGTCCCTATTTTCATCAGAGAAATGTTGGAGGGTATGAGAGGGCGGTCCAAGTTTGCAGACTGGGGTTTGCTTCCACTGAAGCCATTTTCTCCACAATTAACTTCACTCGTTGTTCACTCTCATTTGTTTTATTCCCAGAAAATCTATAAAAGGTTTCTGCCAAAGTGTGTGAGTCCTTCCTGCCTTTCTTCAGATGTGACAGATTAATTACTTAATTAGTTAGTTAATTTTTGCCTCCACTTGTCCCATGTGGACTAGCAACAAACTCCTCTTTTCAGAGGATCTGTCTCATTAATTAGAAGGCTCCTCCTTGCCCCTTTCTATTCAAGAGACTTTTGCCCCTGCTTGTCTCCTGTCCTCTGCCATGGCCAACATTCCTGGGTTGACCCTTAGTCAGTCAGCCCCTGTTCCCTGCTGCGGATGGCGGAAGGCTTTAATTCTAGGTCTCCTCTTTGCAGTCATAAAAAAATAATTCTGATCATTATTTATAATAAACAAAAACATTAAAAATGCTCAGCAATTGCTCTGGCTGCAAAGAGGAAATGAGTAATTAAATCTCCCCTCTCCCGCAAGGAGAGAACAGTGGTTAGTTCAGGAATGTGCCCCACCTGAAGAGTTTTAATGGAGGGGGAATGTGTGTGTGTGTGTGTGTGTGTGTGTGTGTGTGTGTGTACCAAGCACCTGCAGTTCCCTTCTATGAGGTGCTCTGAAATATGCTGTTTAAATGCTTAATATTTATTAACCATCATTTCCCCTTAGATTTATTGATGTTCTACACTGGGGGAAAGCTCACCGTCACAGGAGTAAATAAAACGGCACATATTTTTGCAACTTACCCAGAGGAGTATCTGTCCGTGGCAAATGGATTTTCAGATCAGGTAATTTCACCCATTTAAACCTGTCTCCTGTGCGGCTCAGCTGGGCATCTAGCAGGCAGGATTATGGGAGCTGGAGTGACTGAGCTAAGGGTTCCACTATTAAATGCTTTCATGTGTTTATTTAACAAAACTGATATACCACTTGATTGTAAAACAAGAAGTCTACATAAAATTAAAATAAAAGATTAAGATTCTCTGAGGGGCGGGGAAAACACAGTTAAAATCAAGTATAGTAAAGCTAAAGAGACCCCTGACCATTAGGTCCAGTCGTGACCGACTCTGGGGTTGCGGTGCTCATCTCGCTTTATTGGCCGAGGGAGCCGGCGTACAGCTTCCAGGTCATGTGGCCAGCATGACTAAGCAGCTTCTGGCGAACCAGAGCAGTGCATGGAAACGCCGTTTACCTTCCCACCAGAGTGGTACCTATTTATCTACTTGCACTTTGACGTGCTTTCGAACTGCTAGGTTGGCAGGAGCAGGGACCGAGCAACGGGAGCTCACCCCGTCCCGGGGATTCGAACCGCCGACCTTCTGATCAGCAATTCCTAGGCTCTGTGGTTTAACCCACAGCGCCACCCGCGTCCCACAAAATCAAGTATATAAAAGCATTAAACAGACGAATTGAAATCTACAGTGGCTAAAGAGAGATAAAACACATATAACTTCTACCTGACTGGAGAGACTTGCCTAAACAAAAATATTTTATGCAGGCGCCAAAAAGAGTAAAGCAAAGCACCTACCTGGTGTCAATAGGCAGGGAGTTCTGAAGTGCAGGCTCTGCCACACTAAATGATGAACTATGTCCGTGTGTGGAATGGGGATGACGTGGCACCTGTAACAGTGCCAGTTCTGCAGGCTGAAGCACTTGAGCGGGCATATATGGGGTAAGGTGACTCCCTACTGCTATTACACGCCTGAGCCACTGGGAAGGCATGGGGTGGAAACAGGACTTTAGGGCTGGAATAACATTCCCATTGCCCAGGAACCAGCTGTGCCAAATTCCAGGGCAATTTTATTTTTCCAGCCCTGCGAAATGGATTTGGAAGCTGGTTAGCACAAAGTGGAGTAAGAAAGCAATAATGTTAGGGTCTGCCCACAAAAGAGCTTTTCTTTGGATGAACTGTGGTGTAAAACTGGGTATGATGAAGCTGGAATCTTCACCACCTTTGGGGGCTCGAAGTCTCTGTAGGACCTCCCCACACCCCAAGTTTTGGGCCAGAGATTTTCCAACCTTGTGTACTGGAAACTGGGCACAGGAGTAGTCCCGTATCAAGGGCTCATTGGAGGCCAGCTCTGCTCATGCAACCTTTCTACCACCATTTGGGGGCAGGGGGGAGGGCTGAAGCCACTGGTTCTGTGCTGAAATTTTCTCCTACATTCTTGTCAAACATTTCACATCAATTAATAAGACGTTTTATTCAAAAATTACAGCGTGTGGGCATTTTGTTCTGCTTACCTTACTTTTGAGGTATTTGAGAATCCTCTCTTTAATTCTGCAAACCATCTCTCTGGTGATCAGCAGCCTCCCCAGGTGCTTGCACTTCCTGAGGACCCCACAATGTCCTCAGCTGGCCTTTCCTATATGCATAGGCAGCTGGTGAGGCTGCCTACAGTGCCCCTGGCAGCTGCTAACTGTGGTGGCTTTTTAAAGGGAAGTCTTTTAAAAGTTTTGTGGGAGCAGCTGAGCACTCCCTCAGTAATAAAAATTACTTCTTCCTGGCAGGGCCAGCCCACCCATGAGGCCAAGTAAGGCAACTGCCTCAGGCGGTAGGATCCACTGAGACAATGGATCCAGATGTAAATCTTCGTCCATCGCCAGCCAATCCGTGAAGCGACTGCTTCAGGTGGCAGGATCCACAGGGGCAGCAGACCCCAATGTCAATATCCCCCCCGGCCCCTTGTTCCTGTTGTCGATCTTCACTCACCCCTTCTTCCCTGGCCAGGGGGTTGGGAGGCACCCTTTTCTGGTACCCAAATGTCTTGGCCTGCTCCTACCTCCTGAGCTGAATCCGCCTGCTTTTCACTGACCAGGTGATGTCGACAGCCATCCTTCTCCTGGGTATTTTTGCTGTTTTTGACCCGTGCAACCTTCCTGTGCCGAAGGGGCTGGAGCCCATCGCCATTGGCCTGGTCATCATACTGCTGACGTCTTCCATGGCTAGGAACAGTGGCTGTGCCATGAACCCTGCCAGAGACCTGTCCCCACGCCTCTTCACCTACCTTGCTGGATGGGGGCCTGAAGTCTTCACGTAAGTCAGCTCGCCTTGGCAGAAGGATAAACTGCATTTGTGAAACCATTTAAAAGCTGGGATGGCTTTAAAAGAGCATTAGACAAATTAACGGAGGATGTGGCTATCAAGGGCCATGATCCATGATGGCTTTGCTCATAGGTGGGGTCTGTGGGAAGGGTTGATGTTTTCCTCATATCTGGCCAGCAAGCTTCCCACGGTCATCTGGTCAACCACAGGATCCTGGCCTGATCCAGCAGGTTGTCTTATGTTCTTATCATTGTTTTCACGTGAATTACCTTGCTGTAATCCTTAGAGCAATCCTGTAAATCATCATTATTACCCTCAGTCGGAGGCAGAGTGACTAGTTTAAAGTCACTTCATGAGATCCGTGTTCATGGCAGGGGTGAGATTCCGACTCATAGCTCAGTCTCTTGGCTGCTACTCTGAAGTAGCTCCTCACCCTGGCCAGCAAAAGCAGAGATGGGTAGAACCACCACTCTGCCCCATAGAGATCAGCATATGGATATCTATCTATATCTATCTATCTGAAGCTGTCTTATTCCACCTGGCCTTTAATTTGAATTCAGCCTGATCTTTTATTTCCCTTCTCTTCCTTCCCCCTCACCTTTTGTGAAGATCACCCGCTCTGAGACCCCACAGCTAATTCTCCCCTGGCCTCCTCGCTGGACCAAGTAGGACCAATTCAGCCAGCTAGCCCTGGGGATTATCTAATTGATTTTTGATTTTTGAATTTTATTGTTGTTCATGTCTTTATACTGCATTTTAATGCTGATTTTATAATAAAGTGTTTAAAAGTGTTTTAAATTTGTCGTTAGCTGCCCTGAGCCCGGTTTTTGAACCGGGAAGGGCGGGATATAAATAAAAAAATATTATTATTATTATGGCCCAGTTTTAATGCCACATTAAACCATAATGTAAAACAAACTATGATTTAATGTGAAAGGCCAGCATGGTGCTGCACGCTTCTCAAGAGAGTCCGTCTTGTCTTTTGAATTGGCTTCACTCCAAACAAACCCTGAGCAATTACCAAGGTATGTTCTTGGCTTGTGGTAGGAGTCCAGGTTTACAGAATACCAGAAGCCGGACTCTGGCTTGTTCTGTCTGTGGTGCAGCAGCAGCAGCAGCTCAGTGGGGGCCCCTTCCCAGGAACTTCCATGTTTAAAACACCCTTGTATGTTACCTGGCTGTCGTGTTTCCCTAACCTGCTACCTTTTACCTGAAGAGACTGAGGTCTGAACCTGGGGCAGGGGTTTGGTGCTCTAAACACTAAGCTGAAGCTCTTTCACCTGGCTGTGGAAGCAGAAGCGGTTCTCAAAAGCTCACTGAAATAATAAGAGGCTGTGGGCCTTTCATCCCGTGAGTGCCAAGGCTCAGAAAAGACAGAGGAAGGTGGAGGAGTTCAGGGTGATGGAGACGATGCCTCTGCCTTCGCCTCCATTGTGTTGCAAGGCTGACCTCTAGCGGACACACACAAGCAGCTCTTTCTGAGCAGAGGAAACAGTCAATTGTTCTTGGGAGACTCTAATAAGAATATGAGCTTCCTTCCAACAGTGTTCCTGGTGCTGTCGTTCCCGCAGCCTCCAGTGTGGCTGGCATCAGTGCCAGATTTAGGGAAGAGTTGGTGGTTCCTCCTTCCCCCCCCCCCCCGGGTGCTGAGCCAAGGGTGTGCAAAACAATAATAATAAGCAACTGTACCAAAAGGAATTATTGTGAAAATAAGAAGTATTGGGGGGGGGTGCAGATTTTGTCCTTGCTCAGGGCACCATATTACCCAATTCCACCCCTGCTAGCATCATCGCACTATGACGTGATTTCTGAGCTGAAGCCGGGCTCAGGGCGGCTAACAACAATAAAAGTAACACAGCATTCTAAAATCAATTCATTTTAAAATCAATTCAAAATCAAATTAATGGCAACCATTGGGCTAGAGTTCTGTGAGGATTGCCAAAGGAGGGGGTCAGACTGTGCCTTGGCCAAAGGCCTGGTGGAACAGCTCTGTCTTGCAGGCCCTGCGGAAAGATGTCAAGTCCTGCAGGCCCCTAGTCTCTTGTGACAGAGCCTTCCACCAGATCGGGGCCACGGCCAAAAAAGCCCTGGTTCTGGTTGAGGCCAGCCTAACCTCCATGTGGCCCGGGACCTCCAAGATGTTTTTGTTTGAAGACCGTAAGGTCCTCCGTGGGACATACCAGGAGAGGTTCTACCAGGGCTGAGGTAGCTTTTCCCATGGATAGGAAGCTTTTAACTGAAAGCACAGTGGCCCATTCAAATCTTCAGTACCACATTGCCTCACCACACTGGAGAGGCAGTTGATAGTGGAAGTGGGGAGCCACCACAAATCAGGTCTACAAAAATGTAGGCATTGAAAACACTGGAATGTTAATCTCTCTCTCTCTCTCTCTTCCCCCCAGGGCTGGCCACCACTTTTGGTGGGTCCCTATCGTTGGGCCGATGGTTGGGGCCGCTATCGGAACTGCTATCTACATGCTCTTCATTGAACTTCACCACGCCCCTCGGGAGCCACCCCAGCGCAGCGCAGAACATGAGAAATACACCCTCACAAACATGGAGGAAGAGAAGTCGCTCCATACTTCCATTTAAAAAGGGACAATGGACATGCCCCCCTAGAGCAGCCCTTGCTAGGTGGGCCACGTGAAAAACAGAGGGTCTTGCGAGTTGGGCCAGGCAGCTGAACCTCCCTCTCCTTTGCATTGCAGGACAGGTGGGAAGGGAACGGGAGATGGCTGCATCGCCTGGCGAAGGATGTTTGCCATCCTCTCTGCGCAGCTGAGGTCCAGTTCCCACCCCCACCCACGAATCTAAAAGGGGGAGCAGTCACCTGACCTGCTAACGCAACCTATGCAATTTAAATAATGTCGCCTAATTAACCACTAATGAGTGAGGTTCATGTCAACAAGCTGCAGACAGAGGCTGTTAATTGTTCCGTGGTGCCACTAGCAGAGACTCATTACTGCCAAAAGCATCTGTTGAAAAGGGCTATATTTTACAGGGTGGAGGGTTTTTTTTTAAAGAAAATACACCCTTGAATGAGATAACCTTAAATGAGGCTGGCCTGGCTGTGTTTTAAAGGCATTAACAGCACAGCTATCAAACAGCAATTAACTTAGATGGTTTTCATGGAAGATTAGACCAATGATGGCAGACAAGTATAACAATGCTTGTGAAGGCTGATGGGGGGACTCCATGTTTAAGGGCAGTCTACCTCTACATAACTGAATGCTGGGAACAAACAATAGGAAAGACTCATTCCTTTCCTGCCATATTTGCCAGTTTCGCCAGAGGCTCCTGGCTGGCTTCTGGATCCCATTTCCCCTGATAGAATGCATTTTTGCATTTTGTGTATTGTTTTCACTAATATATGCTTTCTTATACACTTTCTCAAAATATATGGAAAAGAACTTTTCTAACTTTTGTGATGCAGTCCTTGAACCAAAAGAGTAAACACACACACACATATTATGTGTATAAAAATGCAAATATGTGAAAATATACAAAATGCATTCTATTGGGAGGAAATATTTTTTAAATTAGGCAAATTGGATGCAAAAATGTGTATTTTAGAAGAAATGCACACTAAAATCCTGGCAGTCTTTGTGGAGAGATATACGGTAAATATATATATGGATGTGGAAAACTGAATATTGGAAAAACCAAATTTAAAATTGTCAGTCTCTAACTTTTGGGGGCACTAAAGTTTGGGACACCAAAAGCTTTATTCCAGGCACTTCCAAGTGCTCAGATTTACTTCCCATGCCAGATATCTTAATCTTAACGGGATCTTCCTAAACTATAAGAGTTCCCTGTACTTCCCTTCCTGTGTTTCTTGGTTTGCGTCTCCAGCCCCATCTAATTTCACTGTCGTGTGTTTAAATACATGCATCACTAATCATAACTTTGCTGTTCCTATGACATCTGTTCATCAGTATCCACCCACAAAATACACTTTTCTGATTTTATGCATCCCCACCTTTGGGGGCAAATGCTCTGGAGGGGAAAAAACATTTTACAAATGTACCCCTCTCATTCCACTCACATCTTCCACCTGTAACAGTTCAATCAAGCAATTCAACAGTTTGGGAACGAAGTGGGCATTTAGGCTGGTTGTTAGGCTCAAAGGCCAAAGCAGCAACTCCAATGCAGGGGTGACCCCCCCCCATGGCCCGCCAGATGTTGCTAGACTCCCATCTCCCATCAGCCTCAGCCCAAGGCATAGCTAATGATCAAGAGTGATGGGAGTTGTAGTCCGCCAACATCAGGGAAAGGCGGCTACACTTTAGCCATCTCTGCACAAAAGAGTGGGAGGAAAACATTGGACAGGGCACCCTGTGCACAGAGGACTTTTAAACATGCCGTGCAGGAGACAGGCAGGTCTGACCCACAGGGCCCAATCCACCTGGACACTCTCCTTCCTACACAAGTTCCACTAACACCTACAATAACAACTTCCCAGCAGACTGTGCCCCATGTTTAATAATGGTAAATGTGGGGAGGAGTCTATCACCAAACAACACCAACAGCACCTCTGCATCTTTCAGTAATGCTAAATTTGTCAGGGAAGTTCTGCAATGTGCTATATTTTCTCCTACTCTTTCTTCCTTGGCATGTCACCCAAGGACTAGCCTTTCAACGGAAAGTATTTATACCTACTTAAGAGGTTCCAAAACTCTTTGCAGGACACAACCAACAACCAGCCAACTTTTTCTCCACCACAGAATGGGCAGGAGGTGCTTGGGCCTTAGTCTTTGGTGGCAGAAGTGCGTGCTGTCCCCCTCTCTCCCCCCCCCTCCTGGTTTCCAGCAGTGGAAAGAGAGTAGACAGCCTTCTCTGATTTTTATATATACACTGATAATGACCACAAATAAAGTGATTTTTTTTGTCCTCTAGTAACTCAAAGGTTTATCTGGGGCAAAAGAAGCTGTGTGTGTGTGTGTGTGTGTGTGTGTGTGTGTCAGAACTCCCTCTTAGCAGCATGCCAGGATGGTCACTGCATCACCTGTGCAGGTAATAGGGGTGTCTCTCCACTACTACAACAGTGCAGCTAATGAGATCAAAAAGCAAAATTGGCCTATGTAGGAGGCCAAGACCTGCTGAAATATTTATAAGCCGGACTTTCCTATATCACAAGGCAGCATACAGATTAAAAACACAGTGTTACGACAGAAACATCAAAGAGCCAGTTGGAAGGGCATTGCAGGTTCGAAAGGCCTGCCTGGATAATACAGTTTTTAGAAGCAGTGGTGTAGTGTTAGGGGGGCATGGCTCCAGGTGCAGAATGGGGGGCACAAACTGGGCACCCCGGCCCCACAGAGATCCCTGTGCCCTGCCTGACTCCAGCAGCGGGGACTTGGTGAGAGCAGAGGGTGAAGAGAGAACCCACCTGGTGGCAAGACATGGGCAAGTGTGCTCACCTGCCCCAGGCACCAACGAGCAGCGCTACGCCCCTGTTCAGAAGCTGACTAAAAGCAAGCAGGGAATGGGCTCCTGCCGAACCTCTGTTGGCACAGGGCCAGGCTCAGTGCCTCATAAACTCCAGGTGGAACCTCAGGGGCAGGTTGGACAACCAAAAGCACCCCATAGGAAGATCACAGCAGTTGAGGCAGAGCATTAGGAATCGGGTGGACTTTGGGCCCAAGTTGCTTAGAACTTTGTGAACCAACGCAAGAATCTAAACAAGAACCATGAGACCGGCCTGGTTGCAAATTGGTAGCCAATGCAAGTTCGTTGCATCTTTAGAGTTCAGATTTATGGTTGGCCATCTGTTTCGTTTTTTTAATAACTTGTTACATTTGTCTTCCCACTTTTCCTCCAGAAAGCCCAGAACTGCATACATCAGTCCTCCCCAAACTGATTCTCTCCAGGTGTTGTTAGACTCCCAACCCCTCTCAGCCCCAGGCATCCTGGCCAGCGGCCATGCAGGTGGTGGAGCATCTGGAGACCATAAGGTCGAGCAAGACAAGTGTCCATGATTCACTATTTTATCCTCACAGCCACCCTTCAAGATAAGCTAGGTTGAGAAAGTATGGCTGAGCCAACCAGGTCACCCAAATGAACTTCCATGGCTGAGAAGGAATTTGAGCTCAGCTCCCTCTGACCCTTCCCTGGCTCTCCACCCGTGATACCACACAACTGGAACACAGAACAATCTAGTGCCTCCAAACCTTTGCAAAGATGGTAACTTACTGGACTAGGAAGTTGTGCTGGGACCGGGGGTTAACCCGAGCAACGCGGTCCAAGTCTGGTCCCGAATCCAAGGATTCCACAAGGAGTCAGTCCAACAGGGCCAAGGCAGGAAACCAGGTTAGGCCAGGCACAGGGTAACAGGCAGGTTCCAGCAAGCAACAATGTTGCTCCCACAACCTGGGGTGGAGTCTGGCAGCCTTTCATCTCTGATGGGGTAATGGCCAGTTCTGATCCCCTGGTGACTCAGCTCCCTGTCTTGCCCGAAGGTGGGCACTTCTCCTGTGAGTACTCAGGTCTCTCCTTCTCTCAGACCTGAGTCTCTGCAGCTCGGGAGACGTTAGTGGGTTACTAGACCCAGAGGCCGCCTCAGTCTCTCCTGACCCAACTGGTAGTGGAGCAGCTGTAAGTGATGGCCCAGCTGAAGGCAACGAGGTCATCCCCGCATCTGGATTCAGGGCAGGCTCAGGCCCCTGACTCGGCCCAGCTGGTGTTTGTTGCAGGGGAACCTGTGCAGACTGGGGCTCTCAGAATCAGGCCCCAGACTAGGTTCAGATGCCGCCTGAGGCAGAGAATCCGGTGCGGACCGAGACTCCTCCGGTTCCAAGTCCGAGCCCGAGTTCCAGGCCATCACAGGAGTGTTGCAACTTGTCAATGTCACCAGGTAGGCAAGAAGTAGCCCACAGTGCTCTGTTGAACCCAGGAAAGGCAGCCAGCCCCTTTCTGGTGGTGCCGTGCTGGCTGTCCTCAGATTGATGGCTTGCTTTGCAATTGCATGAAAGGCAGGCTTTAAACGGAGGCAGCCAAGTAGGTGCGTCTGGGATCGCAGTCTTAGGCTGCATATGCACCATATGTTCAAAGTGTGCGCACACGCACACACAGAACCCTCGGAGCTGTAGTTTGCTCCTTAAAGGTAAAGGGACCCCTGACCATTAGGTCCAGTCATGGACGACTCTGGGGTTGTGGCGCTCATGTTGCTTTATTGGCCAAGGGAGCCGGCGTACAGCTTCCAGGACATGTGGCCAGCATGACTAAGCTGCTTCTGGCAAACCAGAGCAGCGCACGGAAACGCCGTTTACCTTCCCACCAGAGCAGTACCTATTTATCTACTTGCACTTTGACGTGCTTTTGAACTGCTAGGTTGGCAGGAGCAGGGACCGAGCAACGGGAGCTCACCCCGTCCCGGGGATTTGAACCGCTGACCTTCCTTACACAGCTGCAATTCCCAGCACCCATGAGTTCCAAGAATTGTTCTTTTTTAGGGGAGTGGCTTCAAAGAATGATGTGTACACAGTCTTAGTAAGCTTGTTGATGACAACCAGGCATTGTTGCTAAGCCTGTCTGATGCCTCCACAAGCATTTCCCTAACAGAGTTTTGCAGAAAGGCTGAACTGCCCCTTCTCCTCTCTGCCTCTGGGCTTGCCTGCAGTTGCCGTTTCTGGTACAATTCAGAACTTTCCAAAACTTTGCACAGGTAAGTGATGAGCAGCTCTGCGCACCCCATAGGATTGTGCTTTCTCTCCCTCCCCCCCCCATTCTCCTTCCCTGTCAGCCATTCCAGACTAAAGCACCTCAAGATTCCTGGCCTGTGTATAGCACACACACACCCCAAATAATGCAACGTTTCAACTAGAGATGCCCAACAATAGATTAGGTTATTGGGAAGCAAAAAACAGAGATATTGGGGCAGGGGGCACAGCAAACATAGCAGCAACAACAACCTAAAACCCAACAACAGGTCAACTGAGGTTGAGGAAAAATACTCATAAATGTGTCAAAATTTATTTAAATCGACAGATTATTTGACAGTCCAAGATAAATACCTCACACGATTTCCCTTTGAAAGCCTCTCTCTTTCTCAAAAATGACCAAATTTACAGGCTGTTACCTGGTTGCGTTTTGCCACAGGCCACTGCTAAATTGTCCATGTCTGGAAGTATCCTTGAAGGCAGATGTTCCAGCCTCAGCCAGCTGCTGTTGGGACCAGCCTTGTCTCCTTGTGCTGCTTGCTGTAGCTTTCCTGGTCCACCCTCATAGGTCTTCCCCAGAGAGAAGCCATTGCTTTGTGTTTACAGCAGGATCCCATCCAACCTAGACCCTAAAGAGACCTCTTTCACTTAGGGCCCTGCAGAGAATCTCGCTCCCAACTGAAGACCTGGAGAAACCAGACTGGATTCAGAGCTCCCTTTTAGGGATTCCTCAGGAACCCCACTGATCCAATTCCAAGCCCTGCCTTGATCTCCACCCTCCCCCCATTTCCCCCTCCCCCTGACAGGCCTCAGGAGTGAAGGCAGCAGAAGCCCAGAGTAGTGCTCATTTGACTGCCATGGGTCTACCTAGGAGGAGAGACGCCCAGCAAAACAGCAGGTCAATGGCTAGAAACCTCCCCTTCTCCTCTCCCTACAGCTCTGTGGCTTTAGCCTCCACACCAAGTCCTGGTCATGTACATGTAGTACATGTGAAAAGGATGTAGGGGTTTTAGTGGGCCACAAGCTTAACACGAGTCAACAGTGTGATGCAGCAGCAAAAAAAAGCTAACGCTATTCCAGGCTGGATCAACAGAAGTCTAGTGTCCAGATCAAGGGAAACAAGAGAACCACTCTATTCTGCCTTGGTCAGACCACACCTGGAACACTGTGTCCAATTCTGAGCACCACAATTTAAGAAGGATGTTGACAAACTGGAGCATGGACAGAGCAGGGCAACCAAGATGATCAAGGGTTTTTAAACCAAGCCTTATGAGGAATGGTTGGAGCTGGGTATGTTTAGCCTGGAAAAGAGGAGACTGAGAGGAGATAGGATAGCCATCTTCAAATATCTCAAGGGCTGTCACATGAAAGATGGAGCCAGCTTGTTTTCTCCTGCTCTGGAGGGCAGGACTCGAACTTATGGCTTCAAGTTACAAGTAAGGAGGTTCAGACTAAACATCAAGAAGAACTTTCTGACAGTAAGAGCTGTTCAACCATGGAATGGACTCCCTCGGGAGGTGGCGGACTCTCCTTCCTTGGAGGTTTTTAAGCAGTTTGGATGGCCATCTGTCATGGATGCTTTAGGTGAGATTACCTGCATTGCAGGGGGCTGGACTAGATGACCTTTGGGGTCCCCTCCAACTCTACCATTCTATGCACAGTTTACTATCTTTGCATCCCTAAACTCATGAGCTGTGCCACTGAGCATGAAGGAGTAATAATAATAATAATAATAATTTATTATTTATACCCCGCCCATCTGGCTGGGCCTCCCCAGCCACTCTGGGCGGCTTCCATAAAAACAAAAAATACAGTAAAATATCACATGTTAAAAACTTCCCTGCACCTTCACCCCGCACCTTCCAGACCATGTGTGGTTATTTTTCAGCTCCCGCTCTCCCAAGACAGACTTGGCCATTCTCGGTGTCCTTCCTGTAGGGTCTGCCATGGACTTTTCCACCAACCCTGAGGTTTCAGAGTCCCATTCCTGTGCCATGGTGACCACAGGAACGTTGCTATAGCCATCTTGAGTTGTCAAAAGGAATTGCAACTCCTTGATATATGGTGCTTTCCCCCACCCCTTTTGCAGAGAATTTTGCCTCCTCTCCCAGAATCCCTCTCCCTCTCTCTCTCTTACACACACACACACACACACACATGCAGATACAGACCAAAATAGCTCCCTGGAAAGGCATTTAAGCAGCCAAAGTTAATCCACCAGAGCCAGGAAATCGAGAGGATTCCCACTGCACAGATCATAAATGGTGCTGCTTCCTTTACTGACCACCCCCCATCAATTAACTATTTTTAATCAAAGTCTAGTAACAGCCACGCAAGCTGGAAAGCATGATGAGGGGAAACGAGGCTCTCCAGCTCATTACATAATTATCAATCAAAACGTATGTTTATAGCAAACATTTAATGAGGAACTAATGAGCTCCCTGGATAGCTGAAGCTAATATTATACCAAAATCTGCATCTCTCTCTTCAAAAGCTCCTTTTTTTCTTTCTGCTGACTTGTTTGCATGACCTGTCAGTAATGTTCTCATGGAAGACACGTGTTAGTTCATAATATCCCCCCCCCTTTTTTCCGCTCCCTTTTGCCTGTTAGAAATCATTTTAAAGCTACGTTGTGGCGAGCAGGCAAGCGAAACAAGTATGGGATAATAAAATGCATGTAGAAAAAATGGAAGGCACAGACACCAGCTGGATACCTCAGTTGGTTAGAGCTCAGTTGGTACTGAGAATGCCAAAGTTGCAGGTTCGATCCCCATATGAGACAGCTGCATATTCCTACCTTGCAGGGGGTTGGACATCCTCCGGGTCACTACCAACTCTACAACTCTATGATTTTATAACCTCTTGACACAGAGCGTTTGAAACAGCAACATACAAATATAGCTACATGATGCATTCTCACTGCAAGATCAGTGGGAAACTGAGGCATTTTTTTAAAAAAATAATATTTATTCAGAGTTTAAAAGTTACAAAAGAAAAAAAGAACAATACAAAATACAAAAAAAGAATACAACAACAGATATATATATATATATACACATTCACTTAAAAAAGAAAAAGAACAGATTAAACCTTTACATAACTTTCTTCCTTTACTTATTTCCTTGACCTCCTCACACCTCCCAATTTTGTATTCTAGTTCAAATCGTTATTTCAGCAAATCCTTCCAACCTTATTTTCATTTAAGTAATTTAATTTAATATATTATAATTTAACGTCCTCTCTTTCATCAATTTCATCAACTCGTTTTTACTTAATCCTTTATATCATTTCTACCAAAACCACCTAATTTTCTTTTTCCAACATCTTTCTAACAGTCCTTAATTTTACAATATTTTTGAAGATATACTTTAAATTTTTTCCAATCTTCTTCCACCGACTCTTCTCCTTGGTCCCAGATTCTGCCAGTCATCTCAGCCAATTCCATATAGTCCATCACTTTCATCTGCCATTCTTCTCGGGTGGGTAATTCTTGTGTCTTCTGAGGCATTAGACAAGATGGTGAGATCTCTGTGTAACATCCTGATGGTCTTTGGAATTCTCTGCCACAAGGTGTAGTGATGATGGCCCCTGGTTTGGGAGCTATAAAAAGGGGAATGGGGCAAATCATAAAGCTGAGGCGGGGGACCGTGAAGGTCATCTTGCCTGACCACATGGAGAAAGAGAGGAAAGTGGCACCTCCATCTTCTGAGAAGGGTGGGTTACTTGGACAACTTGCACCCTGGAAGGGCTGGGTGCTGATGCCCAGCATTTGTTTTTCTGACTCATCACCGGGAGGTGGGAGGTGGTTACCTAGAGCCAGGATCTGTGCTTTGAAAAGCAGTCTAAAAAACTAAATATGCAGATAAACTGTGCTTCAAAGTGCAGATGGTTGTGATGCTCTGCTTCCTTTTGCAGTTCCCCTTCCATTGCCCCTTCGGAAGAGATGGCCTCTGCTCCTACGATCTCTGGCTCTGTCGGAGACCAGCCTGTGAGCCAGCTGGGCTCTGTCCAAACTGAAATGCAAAGGCTGTTGAAGGCTGGTATATGTCTTTTCAGCAGCAACGAGGAAGGCCAGGCTTTGGCTGCCTTCAAAAAGGCATACAGGCTCTCAGGTAGCCTCTCAGAGCCTCGCTCCAAAGCCAAGTGTCTCTTCAACCTCGGGGCGGCTTACATTGCCACCGGCAAGCCCCAGAAGGGCCTCAAGTGCCTGTTGAAGGCCAAAGAGCTTGGAGCTGAGGAGAAGGATGGCGACCTCTCCTTCAACATGGGCGCTGCTTACGATGACATGAGAGAATACGCAAAAGCCACAGAGTTCTACAGAAAGGCCATCCAGGAATACAGCACAAATCAAACGCAAAGAGCAGCCGATGCCCTGATCAAGCTGGCCTATTGCCTGGTGAGCACAGGTGACGTGGAGTCAGCCGCACAGTCTTTTCGCCTGGCCGGCCAGGCCTACCAAAGAGTGCAACTCCCAGAAGACGCAGCCATGGCTATGAGGGAGGCAGCAAATTACTTCCTGCGAAGCCCAGTGTACTCCCCAGACGACGTCTTGGAGAGCTTGCAGGCCTGCAGCCAGTTGTGCACCAAGATAAGGAACCAGGAACTGCTGGGTATAGCTAAGTCCCCATTGGGTCTCATTGAGGACAAATCCTGCCACCCCAGAAATCTCAGGGGGCTGCCAGAGTGCCCTCTAGCCAGATGAGCTACTCTGCCTTTGGGACCCAGTTCCTACCCTTGATCTCAGCAGGAATGGGGATTCCCAAACGCAGGCTTTTTGATAGACAAGTATGAAGGTGAATGGAAGAAGAAATCTCATGCCCAGGGACAGTGTGTGTGAGACAGATGTACTAACACATTCTTCAGCTAGAAAGGCTCCAAGGGCAACTTACATATGATCATTAAAAATAAGATTGTCCCTGTTCACATGTTTACAATGGGCACATCACAAAGGGAAAGGAGGGGGAGGGAAGAGGAAAACAGGCAAATAGGCTAGGGTTACCAGACGTCCCCGGATTCACCAATCTGTCCCCGGACAAAATCTGTCCTCGGAATGTCCCCGGATTTGAATTAATGTCCCCTGATTTATGCCTGGGGACTTCCGGTGAGGCAACATGGCAGCAAGCAGCACTGGAGGTCCCGGCCATGTCAAAGTTCCAGCCAGCCAATCTGCTGGCTGGGGGGGGGGGGCTATTTAAACCAAGGCACGAGCCAGAGAGCCTTCTGACTCGCTTCCTCGATCAACACGAGCAAGGCGCTGAGGCAGTGAAGAAGAAGAGGAGAAGCCTAGAAAAGAGCTCTGCTGCGTTGCAAGACAGACAGACAGAGAGAGATGGAGCCTTGTGTGTGTGTTTTAATGTGTGTTTTCCCCAAGACCAGCTAACACCTTTACTCGCTCTCTCCCCCCCAACCTCTTTTTGGGGGGCATTTGTGTGTTTGTAGATGGGCTTCTCCGCCTGCCTTGTTTCAAGGTGCACTCCCCCCTAAAAAAGGTTAAGAACTCTGGGCAACCCTTTCCTAAAATAATGAAGCATGAATTTTTTTTAAAAAAAGTGTCCCCGGATTCCTTGAAAAAAATCTGGTAACCATAAAATAGGCACCAATTACAAAAGCTACATATTTTCCAGAGGGGTATCCCTTGGGTTAGTCTCTAGCAGCAAAAACAACAAAGAGCCTTGTGGTACCTTAAAAAGTAACAAATTTATTATGGCATGAGCTTTTGTGAATTACAGCCCACCTCTACAGATGCATGAAATGTTATCCTGAGTTGCAGTTATATTATATTCCTGGCTGTGTTGAGGGAAGGAGGGGAAGTTCTTCTAATGGCCAACTTGAATAGGAACAGGGAGAGGACGGTCCTGATGGAGCTGGTCTTTCTTTCTTTTTTTAAAAAAATATTTATTAAGCTTTTAAATACAAATGCAAAAATAATAAACATTATAACATGTATCATAACATAGTTTCATAGCTTCTTTGGACTCCCTCACGTCTCCCGTTCCCACTTACATCATTATAGATTTTTACCAGCAATTTATCATCTTGTTTGCGTTCTTATGTCCCGCTCATTTAAATATAATCTAATAATTCTCCAGAAAAATTTATATTTTCCTCAATCTCACTTGTCATCCTAATTCCATCTAATTTAGTGGTGCTCAATTATTTATGATCTGGCAACCTTCTTAACATTCAACCAAATTACAGTATTTTTGTAAATAAATCTTGAATTTCTTCCAGTCTTCTTCAACCTTCTCCTCTCCCAGGTCTCGGATTCTGCCGGTCATCTCAGCCAATTCCATATAGTCTATCAGTTGCATCTGCCATTCTTCCATTGTGGGTAGATCTTGAGTTTTCCAGTGCTTGGCGATGAGTATCCTTGCTGCCGTTGTTGCATACAGGAAAAAAGTTCTGTCCTTCTTTATCACCCTCTGGTCGACAATACCCAGGAGGAAGGCCTCTGTTTTCTTAGGGAAGGTATACTTAAATACCTTTTTCAACTCATTATATATCATTTCCCAGAAAGCCTTCACTCTAGGGCACGTCCACCAGAGGTGAAAGAATGTTCCTTCATTTCCTTTACATTTCCAGCATTTGTTGTCAGACAAATGGTATATTTTAGCAAGTTTAACTGGGGTCATGTACCATCTATATATCATTTTCATTACATTTTCCTTCAAAGCATTACATGCAGTGAAGTTCAACCCAGTGGTCCACAACCTTTCCCAGTCCTCAAACATGATATTATACCCAATATCCTGTGCCCACTTTATCATAGCCGATTTAACCATTTCATCTTGTGTATTCCATTTTAACAGCAAGTTATACATTCTTGAAAGTACCTTAGTCTTAGGTTCTAACAGTTCTGTTTCCAATTTCGATTTCTCCACCTGGAACCCTAACTTTCTATCATTTTTAAAAACTTCTTTAATCTGAGCGTAGTGTAACCAGTCTTGCACTTTATCCTTCATTTTCTCCAAACTCTGCAATTTCCAATTGTCTCCATCTTTTTCTAGTATTTCCCAATATTTTGGCCATTTGGCCTCCATACTGGGTCTTTTTCGGGCCTTAGCTTCCAGAGGTGAAAGCCACCTTGGAGTTTTGTTTTCCAATAAGTCTTTATATTTTGTCCAGACATTAAACACTGCTTTTCTGACAATATGGTTCTTAAAGGCCTTATTGATCTTAACCTTGTCATACCATAAGTATGCATGCCAACCAAAAGCATTGTTAAAGCCTTCCAGATCCAGTACATCAGTGTCTTCGAGAAGTAGCCAATCTTTTAGCCAGCAGAAAGCTGTGGCCTCATAGTACAACTTTAGGTCTGGCAGGGCAAAGCCCCCTCTTTCTTTCGCATCAGTTAATATCTTAAATTTAATTCTGGGCTTTTTGCCCTGCCAGACAAATTTAGAGATGTCTCTCTGCCACTTCCGGAAGCACTCCGTCTTGTCCACAATCTGTAGTGTTTGAAACAAAAACAACATTTTTGGCAATACATTCATCTTGATAGCAGCAATTCGGCCTAACAAAGAAAGTTTCAATTTTGTCCAACTGTCTAAGTCTCTCTTGATTTCTGACCAACATTTTTCATAGTTGTCCTTAAATAGACTCAGATTTTTTGCTGTTATGTTTACCCCTAGGTACTTTATTTTTTTAACCACATTTAATTCTGTCTCTCTCTGAAACCGTCCTGACTCTGTATCTGTCAAATTTTTCCCCAATACCTTGTTTTTCTGTTTGTTTAATTTAAATCCCGCCACCCGACCAAAGTCATGAATCAATTGTAATACTCTTTTCGTACTAGATTCTGGCTCCTGGAGGGTCAAAACTAGGTCATCTGCAAAAGCTTTAAGTTTATATTGTTTCGCTCCGACCTGGATGGAGCTGGTCTTTCAGCAGAGAAGATGGAGTGGCCCTTCCTGTCTCTTCCTGTGCACTGCAAGGAAAATCTTCGCTTGACTTCCCCAACCTGGTGCCCTCTAGATGGTTTGGGCCACAACTCCCATCAACCGCGGCCTGCACAGCTAGGGCTGATGGGACCCCGGCTGGTCTGGCTGGGGGCAGATGGAAGTTGTGGTTCCAAACACTTGGAGGGCACTTGGCTGGGAAAGCCTGGCCTAGCAGGATGCTACTCTAAATGCCTCTCATTCTCCGATAGGGGTGCCAACTTGAATAAAATATTAGGGTGGCCCAGGTAAGCCCCTCACAAGTTGCAACTCACACACCCCTTTTGAATGGCAATGTCCCATCAACTTTTGGGGGGCATGCCCTCTCAAATATTTTATTGGGGTGCGAAGGGGCCTTGGCCCCTAGGAGTTGACTCCTATCTTCCAGTAGCTGGAACTCACACTGACGCCACAATGCTAAGAGTACTTCTGCAAGAAGAGGAAGCTGAAGGTTCTTTTAAGTGCTGTATTTTTCGCTCCATAAGATGCAACTAGTTTTTAGAGGGGGAATGCCAGGAAAAAAATATTCTTTAAAGGGAGCGCTGAGCAGAGCCTCCTGCCTGCATTCACTCCATAAGATGCACGCACATTTCCCCTTACTTTTTAGGAGGGAAGACGTGCGTCTTATGGAGTGAAAAATACGGTAACTGAAGATGGCCTGTTCCAAGTAGGGATGGGGGCTTTGCCACTTCTTGAGTGGGAGGGGCATCCTCTGAGCCTTTTCTACACCCAGGGGCCCTTTAAGTCTAGGGGTGAGGGGGATGCTCCATCCCAGTGGAAAAGCCCAGTCTTTGGGGAACACATTTCCTCTGAGTCTTGCTCCCTTCAGCTGTGCAATGCCTACAAGGTCCTGCTTGGTCAGTTGGAAAGATCCCAAGCTCCCTCCAGTTAATGGTGCGTTTTCTCACCCCACTCTGGCTCTCAGGCAAACTCTACAACCACCTGGGGCTGCACTATGCGGAAATGAGGTGCTTCCAGCAGGCAGAGCAACACTTTGAAGCAGCTCTCCGCCTTTGCAGCGGAAAAGGCTTTTTGGTGCGGAAGAAAGCTGTCCTGTTGCAGAACCTGGGGGCTGCCTGCAACGCCCTGGAGTGCTTCAAAAGGGCCCTGCGGTACCACAGCGAAGCAGCTGACATGTACGGTGAGTTGCACTGGGCTAGGTTTTTTTAAGCCAATTTATTCAAGTCTTAAAAACACATTGCTGTACCAATACATAGAGAATGATGTGACATAAACAAAAAACTTAAATTATTGTCCCTATTCATATTACTTTTAAAGATAAACAAAAAACTTAAATTATTGTCCCTATTCATATTACTTTTAAAGATAAATAAAAAACTTAAATTATTGTCCCTATTCATATTACTTTTAAAGATAAACAAAATACCTACTTCTTAATACAAACTTTTATAATATTTGGTTGTTTTGATCACATCAAATAATTAATTGCAATCTTTATTTTGTTCACATATCTTTACATGTCATTGTCTGTTAATTTCTGCTCAGCTTTGTTTGCCAATTGGACCTCTGTCTGTCAGCTAACAAAGCTTGTGGGTCCCTGGTCTCATCTGTGCACTCCTTCTTACCTAGAATGTTACAATCCCTGTTTGAAAACATGTCCTCCTGGAGTTTCTAGGCTGGGGTATGCATTGGCTAAGCAGCTTAGCAGCGATTTGAAAGACTTAGAAGCTGGAAGTACCTGGTCCCACCACCTCACCACCCATTGTGCCTCTTTCTGTTGGAAAGAGCCATGGGAGGCTACCCAGGACTCATTGGTAAAGGGGGGGGGGATGTTCATTGCTTTCTGTTCTGTCGTATTTGCAAGGAGGGCTTCAGGTTCTAAGCTCACATGGTGGGAGGCAGTTTCTCATGGCTGCCTCTTGCAGGGGAGAGACGGGAAGGTGTGGAGCTTGGGAGACACCATAAAGCAGTGGTGGCCAAACTTGGCCCTCCAGCTGTTTGGGGACTACAATTCCCATCATCCCTGACCACTAGTCCTGTTAGCTAGGGATGATGGGAGTTGTAGTCCAAAAACAGTTGGAGGGCCAAGTTTGGCCACCGCTGCCATAAAGCAAGCACTGGTTGAGTGACAAAATAAATGTCCTTATTTCTGCCAGGCTGCCTCCTTAGGCTAAATTAATCCCACAGCCCCCCTCCGCTGGCTGACAGCCACACTCTTCATGGCCTCAGGAAGACAGCACTCAGTCTCACCACTGGCTCCCTGGCATTCTCCTCCTCCACCAAGTGCTGCCCTCCAAACTGCAGGGGTGCTGCACCCTACTAAACCACTTCCAGCCACCCAAAGCTCCTCCTCCGTTCTCCACCCTCTCTGTGCCTGTGTAAGCCACAACAGGTAAATGGAACCTTCAGAATATTGGGGGCAAGCAACAGGGAAATGTTCTTGCTCTTGTGAGCTTCCCAGAGGCATTTAGCTGGCCTATGTGGAAAATAGGATACTGGGCCAGACAGGGAGAAATGACCGGTGTTAGAAACTGAGATATGAAAGCTAGGAGCTAAATGTCACCTTAAACCTAGGTTATGGGTGCAACAATGGAATGTCTAGGCACACTTTTTTAATAACAAGAATACAAAGCTGAAAATGAATGAACTGCAACTAAAATTTTATGTTCATCGTCTAGTCTATCCCCTGCCCACCCCCCACCCCCCACATATTCATAAGAGGGTCTCTTCTCCAGTCTTCAGAGTGGTGGCTTTCTTTAAAAAAGCTCAACAACTTTGCAGGTGTCAGGATTTTTTACTTTTTGAAATATGGCAACCTTAAGAAATTGCTCACACTAATGAAATTCCCTGCTGCAAAATGCGCCTAGGACAATGGGAGTTTCAAACACTGCAAATGACTATATCCATGAAGCAAACAGACTGTAAGGCAGAGGTAGGATATGAACACCAAAAACCAAAACACTCTTTTGTCCTATTTCTTGCTGCAATACAATGCCCATTTTAAGGAAAGGCAAAGTGAGGAAACGCATAACTGGCCCACAACCACAATAACTGAGTAGAGGCAGAGGTCAAGTCTGATACTTACTTTTCCTCCGCGCTTGAAAAGTCTGTGTCTGATGGGTCTTTTCCCCCTCTGGAGTTTTTTCCCAGTGAATACACACTCTTTAAAGCCAAGGACTCATCCACACTTAACTTTTGCCCTGTGTCTTTCCAGACACAAGTCCATGCTTTCCCAGTCTGTGTCCAAGAGATTTATTTTGTTGTCCTGCTGTTTTCCCCAGAAAAACCTGGTCTTCACTGCTGAATCAGAGCAAATCACAATTTGGGTTTTCCGAAGCTGCTGCTTGTTACACTTGAGCTTTAAAGAGTGGGTTTTGGTGGGGAAAGCTCTGGGGCAAAAAGTAGCACTCAGAACTTGGGGCTTTAAAGTGCAGACCCATGTCTGGAACCAGCAGGGCAAAAGGTAAGTGGGGATCAGCCATGAGCCTCAGTCATGAACACACACCCCCCCGCCCCGCAAATTGGTTCCCTTTCCGCTTCTTTACCCTATCTGAAATGTCAGGAGCCAGAGCAGATGGCTCTATAAGGCTTCCAGTGAAGCATATAGATCTCTTTGCCTCAGTTCTCAGCAAAACAGTCAAATAAGAGACAGTATGGTGATTTGTATAATATATGCAGATTGCAGACTGTAGCTTTCATTGGTGCATAATTTTGGTCACTCTGATGCAGAATTCCAAGCCTGCAGGAGCCCTCACTGCCCCTGTGGCAGATTCAATCTCACCCTACAGGATTGCATAAGGCTAAAATGTCCCCTGCTAGGGAGGTTTTCAGAACAATATCCTTTTGGGGGAAAGTTTCTAGAGGTCTGGGAAGGGGCTGGATCCATTTGCCAAGCTGCTGACATCATCCGTGTTGGATTCCCCCCCCCTTTTTTTTTTTTGCCAGGGGCACTGGGGGAGAGGGCTGCTCAGGCTCAGTGCTACTACAATTTGGCCACTGCTCACGGCCAGCTGAAAAACTACGACATGGCCGGATTTTACTCCCAGCAGGCACTGAAAGCTTTTGTGGATGCAGGTAAGCGACTGTGGTGAAGCCCACCTTATATACAGTGGTACCACGGGTTACAGACACTTCAGATTACAGACTCCACTAACCCAGAAATAGTACCTCGGGTTAAGAACTTTGCTTCAGGTTGAGAACAGAAATTGTACAGCACAGCGGCAGCAGGAGGCCCCATTAGCTAAAGTGGTGCTTAAGGTTAAGAACAGTTTCAGGTTAAGAATGGACCTCTGGAATGAATTAAGTACTTAACCCGAGGTACCACTGTATCAGGTCAGTCCTTTGGTGCCTCTGGTCCAGTATGACCCATTCCAGCCATCTCCAACCAGGTGCTGTCCCAGTGACTGGATGATAACTCCCCTTGGCCCAAGCCTGAGTCAGGGGTGATGGGAGTTGTGGTCCAAAACATGTGCAGAGTGCCCAGTTGGGGAAGGCAGGTCCACTCTGATTGGCAGGGGCTCTCCAGGAACACCTACTGATCCTACTGTATTAGCTAGCGTGGGGAGTAGGCTGGGGTCCTTCTGTATGCAAAGCAGAGAGCCACTGGTGGTGTGGTTAGAGGGCAGACTAGGAGCTGGGAGACCCAGAGAGAGAAGATTAGGAGGAGGAGCCCAGTGCTGAAGGGGCAACAGGCTTTAAGGAGCAGTTCAAACTCTGAGGTCACCCAAGAATGCGCAGAGTAATGAGAAGAGAAGACCAGAGAGCAGAGGTGCACAGATGCAAGGAGGAGGAGGCTTAGAAAGGATGGCTGGCAGGGACCTGCAGTCCTGACCACTGCTCCATAGGGGCAAAACCTACTGGAGAGTGTTGCTGGGACCACTAGGCTGAGTTGTATGTCCGTTTCCTTGAATAAAGAGTTAACTTCGCTGACAACAGAGATCTGCTTTCTTCGTAGCGTGGGGGGTGCAGGGGGGGGGCCGGCCGCACCGGGCGCAACATCTGGGGGTTAGGGTTAGGGGGCGCAAAGCCACGGGTTAGGGGGCGCAAATTACTCGCCTTGCCCCGGGTGCTGACAACCCACGCTACGCCACTGCCTGATACTGCAGGCTCCAGGCTAAGATCATGAACTACAAGTGGGGTTTGGGACAGAGTCACGTTAACCTCCAGGAGAGCTCATACTAAGCAATTTGAGAGACAGAACAGGCAGGTGGGACCAGCGGCAAAATGTTGCAATGTTACATGCATGCCATCTAGCCTGTTTTCAGAACACTCTGCAGTATTCCATTTTGCCTTCTCCCTGGTTTTCCATCCTCCTGGGCCCCCAATTGACCTGTTCTGTAGGTATTGTTCATTGAGCTGTTAGTCCCCTGCGCCCCAAAAGCCTTTTTGTACTTCTGCACACCTTGTCATTCCTTCCATGCCCTCCCTCTTGGGCTTGGGTACTGCTGCTTTGGCTACACAAGAATCCACACACAGGCAATGAGTTCTCTGTAAGTGTAAAAGATACAGCTGTTAGTGTTGTTGAGACATTTTGGAGTGTGAGTGAAGGAAAGTTTTGGAGTGCAAAATGCCTCTGAATTTACGCAGCCAGGGGGAAGAAGGAACTCTCACTGTCCCTTGGAGGCCTCCGGGGCCAGCTGCCTTATTTCTGCTTGCAAAATGGAACAATAAAACCTGTTTTATACAAGGTAATCAAATGGTAATTGAAAGTCCTCTTAAATGTGGAGCAATGGGCTATTAAGAACTTCCAGCAACTCACCACTGCAAACCTTGTTTTTGCACTGATGTCTCCAGAAACCTACAATGCCTGCCGCCTGACAAGGAGGTGAAACTAAAAAAAAGGAGTAGTTTTGTATATTCCTGCTTGTAACTGGGCAGATTGACACTGTTTCACTTTGAAAAGTAGCTCAGCTCATATGCCAGCCAAAGACCTGAGCTACGGTAGTTGCAGATCAAAGTGTCCCCAATTCCAGGCAATAAACTACAAGCCATTGACCCTATGCTCCTCCTCATTCCATCCTGGACTTCCTGGCCCCTGTCCTGTAACTATTGGCTCTGTTTCTTCCTCCAGGTGACTCCTATGGTGAGGCGCAGGCCTGTGAACAGCTGGGCATGACTCACCTCTGCCAGGGCCACTTTGGTCCAGCCATCCATTACTACAAACAAGCCCTGGCTCTGTTTGAAAAGTCAAAGGTACATCTGTGTTTGTCTGCCTTGTTTGCTTTGTACTGCATACAGAGGAGGAGGAGGAGGAGAAAGGCCTTCGAGACAACACCAGGAAACTGCCCTGATTCTCCCTCCCCTCTCAGAGGGGCTTCTAAAACTAGCAACCATGGAAGATAGTGTGGCACTGCCCACGCTTCAGAGTTTCTGCCTTCGTGTCCTACTGAAATTCAGACCTCTGGAGGTTACTATGGGGGGCATATTCCTCTCCCCCTCTACTTGTGGGGATATAAGAACATCAAAAGTGCCCGGCTGTAGCTGGATCAATCCAAAGGGGACCTATCTAGTTCAGCATCGTGT
This sequence comes from Podarcis erhardii, assembly GCF_964252035.2. Classification (NCBI taxonomy): domain Eukaryota; kingdom Metazoa; phylum Chordata; class Lepidosauria; order Squamata; family Lacertidae; genus Podarcis; species Podarcis erhardii. Next base: position 6,228,949 of record NC_138503.1, on the reverse strand, counting down.
TCTCACAGTGGGCAATCAGATCCCCATTGTGGGATGCCCACATGTAGGATATGAAAGCGGCAACAGTGCTTGTCCCTTTTTGCAATTGTTGTCACCTGGAGATCAGAGCCCGGAAGTGCAAACAGATGAAAGGAAGAGTGAAATTTCCTTTCTACCCTGCTGGCACTGCTGCTGCTGACTTTGGACAGTCTGCAGTTGGGAGCACGAAAGAGACTTTCCCTCCTCCTTTTGATGTTAATCATTCCCTGCCCTACCTTCCGGTGTACCAGCACAAGAGGACCCAGAAATAAACCGCAGCAAGATTAGCCCAGTTCCAAGGCCAGGTGCCGCTCTGAAGTTGAAAGAACAGAAGATAGCAGACCTGGCCTGTAGGGAGGGCAGAAACTCAGTTGCCGTTCTCAGCTCCTTATTCTTAGGCTCTTTAATCACCTGAGAGGTGATATAGCCCTGTACCCTGAAAGCAGCACCCAGAGCACACCATCCAATCCCATCTAGAGACTGTACTCTTTGAGGAATTACAAATAAGGAACCGAGGGAGCCAGAATTGCCTTTCTCCTGGAGAGAAAGAATCAACACCAAACTCTTATTGAATTTATTTTTATAGCTAGATTTACAGCATTTTTATAAAAAAAGATTTAAGAGGGATCAGTATCACACACACCCCACAATTGCCATTACAGCTGACAAAGCAGAGATATATACACAAGTAGTTAAAACAGTTTAAATACCCAAGAGAACAACCAACCTTCTAATGACAAGAGGATCATTAAATTAAATAAAAACCAAAAGAACAAAACTGTAGCTTAATGAGCACAGACCAAAGCCTCTGGTGCAATTGGGCCATTTATCAAGGGCTGGATTCTGCTGTCCATTGGGCGGATAGGCCCTTCCCCACATCTGATAGTGCCTATCACTGCCAACCCCTCCAGAAGCAGACAGCATCACTGGGCAGGTGAGCAAGGAGGAAGCTATTCTTGCATGGCCCAGGAAAGGTGCTATCCCAGAGTCCACTGGGGGAGGGAAAGATGGCTGGCCTTAGACATATGGACACCAGAACTTCCTTACAGAAACAGACTGGAGTCCAGGATAATCCAGCACCCAAATTCCCAGAGTAGGCAAAGAGATGCTTCTGGGAGCTTTAGAAGCAGAAGATAGGAAAGGGGCCTATAGCAGGGGCAGGAAATAGGAAGATAAGAAGTGTACCATATACTGAGTCAGACCTTTGGGTCCATCTGGCTCAGTAGTTCCCACACTAACTGGCAGCAGCTCTCCAGGATTTCAGACAGAGAGCTCTCCACGCCCAACCTGGGGATTGAACCCGGATCTTTCTGCATGCAAAGCAGATACTTTCCCACTAGGCTACATCCCTTCCTTTCAGCATTATGTACAGAAGGGCCCATGTTTTATTCTTGGTATCTCCAGATAGACCATGGGAGAATTCCTATCTGAAACCCCACCTGAAGCACTGCCAATCAGTGTTCACCAGGGAGAGGGAGCCAGTGGCCTTCCAGATGCTGCTGGACTCCAACTCCCATCATCCCCCTGACCATGCTGACTGGGGCTAGTGGGAGCTGGAGAAGACCTACAGCAGCTGTGAGGCTCCCTGTTCCTGGTGTAGATGATTCTGAGCTTGATGGACCAAGGATTTGACCTGGTGCAAGGCGGTTTTCTATGCCCCTAAGCAGCGCAAAAAGTCACTTCCTGGCATACCACTGAACATGGAGGTTCCATTTAGCAATCTCAGTTAATAGAGGCTGTTGGATGTCTCTTCACATTAAGCCAGGGTGACTAGTGTAGTGCCCTCCATATGCTGCTCGGCTCTATTTTCCATCAAGCCCAGCCAGCATGGTCAAGGATGATGGGAGTTGCAGACCAACAACATCTGGAATGCTCCACATTGATTACCCTGGGAATAGCTGCTTCCACTGGCAACTAAACACATTGCTTGGGTTGCTTGTTGTAATGGTTGTAAGGGGTTACTTGTGCGTAAGTTGCCTTCAATTTTGGTTACATTCGCTGGCTCACCATGCCTTGGCTGACAGCCCACACTCTGTGGCCAGTCAGTCACTTGCAGAATCCGTCAGTGGGCATTTCTTGAACCTCTTCCAGCATAAGAGCTGTTTGACGCCAAGTCTCCTCCTACTTTCCCTGCGCGGAACTCGTCTGCGCAGGTAAGGGGAAGGCAGAGGCGTGTCAGCACTCTCCCCACTAGTCTCTGGTGAAGGGTCTCGGAGCCCTGTCTCCAAATCCTCCATCTCCTTCTCTTCTCCACTGGTGTTACGCTGAATTCCTTCCCCCCTGCTGGTCCCCTTTCCTGCATTGTTTTGGAGCCTTGCCTCCACCTCTCGCTCTGATGTCAGTTCCCTGACACTTGTTCAGGTGGGTTGGCCCTGAATAGGATTGGGGCCATGGGGATGGGCTAACGACACAGTTGCAGGAGTATAGAGCTAGACCCTGCAGAGATGTTTTTCACGAGGGAGCCATCAGTTACAGGTTCTTTAGCCTAGCCATCTCCAATGCCATTTTCAGATTTGATCTGTGGCTATTTGGAGTCACACTGAAATAACTGCCCAACCCAGCCTGGCCAGGGTAGAAAAAGGAGGAAGGCTGAATGGAGGCTGAGCTGGCCACAGAATGCAGGAGACAAGCCACTCAGGGCAGCCTTGGAAAAGGAAGAGGGGGAAGTTTTATGTTTCTTAGGAAAGTGGAAGCCTCTAGAACCAGGATCCTCCGGTTAGAGGGGAAATGGCTGCCCTCCCCACTGTGGACAGTAGGAAGATGAACTCGGCTCATCTATCTCAATACTGTCGACACTGACTGGCAGCAGCTCTTCTGAGTGAACCTGTGACCTTCTGCATGCAACACAGGGGCTCTGCCATGGACCCACGGCCACTTTTCCATGGTCGCTCTCGTGTTTGTCTCCCACAATGACACATGCTGCATCTCTTTGGATCTTATTTCCTTCCCTTCTTCCCTCATCAACAGGAAGCATCTGAAATCCCTCGAAAACGGATTTGGGAGAAATTGGCTGCTGTCGCTAACTATCAAGCGAATGCCGAGGATGAGTTTGCGGATTCGGCAATAACAGATGTAAGAATTGCTGGGGGGGGGCAAACATTTGCACAAATGCTGCTGCCGTGTTGGGCCCACCTGAGCCCTTCAGGCTCCTCCTGCTTGGCCCAGCATGCTTGGCCCTTGGCTCAAAAGGGCAGCTGGCCCAGGGTGCCCTGGCTGAGCTCACCCCCACTTCCATCCATGGAAGTCACTTGCTCCAGCTGTTCCTGTTCAGCTCACTCTAGGACATGGGTAGGCAAACTAAGGACCGGGGGCCGGATCCGGCCCAATCGCCTTCTAAATCCAGCCCACAGGTAGTCCGGGAATCAGCATGTTTTTACATGAGTAGAATGTGTCCTTTTATTTAAAATGCACCTCTGGGTTATTTGTGGTGCATAGGAATTCATTCCCCACCTCCCAAAAAAAAAATAGTCCGGCCCCCCACAAGGTCTGAGGGACAGTGGACTGGCCCCCTGCTGAAAAAGCTTGCTGACACCCGCTCTAGGAAGTCATTGTCCCCTTTTTTGGCCTTTTGCCTCAGTAATGTTTTGTGAGTGGTATTTAGGATCAAAGCGAGCTGCCTTATACCGAGTCACCAGCCTTAAGAAATATGGCATTGCCAGCCTTATCAAATTCAGCTCCCTCCCCACAGGCCTGGGAATATTTTTCAGTTCAAGGACCACATTTCCCCATGGGGGACCTTCTAGGAGACACATGCAAATGGTGGGCAGGGCCAGAGGCAAATGTGGGCGGAGCAATGGCTAGTCCCTTACCATTGCTCAGTAGGCTGCATCCCAGTCATGAAAAGGCCGGCAAAAGGTGTCATCAAACACCAGGGACACATTCCAGCCAGGCCAAAGGACTCAAGGAGATGCCGTAAGGGGAGACATCAGAGGGCCGGAGAAAAAGGACTGGAGGGCCACATTCATTGCCAGGGCCTAGGGGTCCCCACCGCTGCTCTCAGAATCAAATCTCTGACTGAGGTTTAGGTTCATCTTTCCTGCAATCTGCGTACATCTAAATGTGACCACCAAGCTAAGTCTGGGGTGGGGGAGGCAATTGCCAAAGAAAGGAATTTAGCACAAGCTGCCTTTGTTGGAATGAGTATAATGATTCTAAAATGTCTCTCCATTTTTATTTGTTGGGAGGATAATGGAGGCCAGGGTTGGTCAGGTGAGACCCTCATGACCCCTATAAAAGCTGTTGAGTTAGTCTTGCTTGCTGGCCAGAGCATGCAGGCAGGGACAATGTGCTCTTGCGAGCTGAGGGTGGAGGGCAATTTGGGGCAGGAGCTGCCCAGTTGCTCCAAGGAAAACAGTACAAAGCTAGCATATCGGGGATAAGGGCTGTGCTCCTCAGCACTGCTTCCCTTTTATACCTTGCATGCTGATTGCAGCATCTGAACTGCATGAGGCAGGTGACATTCACCTGTCCCGAGCCTACTCCAGCTGAGGAATCACACCTCGTCACAGCTAATGATCTGGGTTGGGAGACCGTGTCTGCCTTAGCCTCCTTGAGCTCACCTCCTGCTGCTCCTTACACCTCAGAGCCTGCTGTGTTTGGGGAAACAGGGGCCCCTCTGGCTCTGGTGATGGGCCCTGTTGCTCTGGTTCCTGTCCACTGACCTCCATCCCCTCGCCATCTTCTGTCGCCCAGTGAGCACTTTCTACACCAACCTCTCCCTTCTCCATCCCCAGCTTGCTCTGGTGTGTCCCAGTCCCTTGCTGGGATTCTCTTCCTCCTCCCCGTTGTCCTGCCATTCATGACAGCAGCCCTCACTGAAAGAGCCACAGACAGAGACACTTTCAGGTTTCTTTGCATTGCCCGACTGCAATGAAGAGATGGAAACCTGGGAATTTGTGCTCTACACAGACCATGGATTTCTTTTTATATATATATAATTTTTATTCATTTTCCAAACATTTTTATACAATCAGCTCATATTTTGTCACACATTCATCAATTTTTGACTTCCCTCAGTTTCTCTGCCAATCTTTCGTTAAATTTTCTATTGTTAACGCATTTCTGAACTTATTATTGCCTTTAACCATTCCTTTTCCTTTCTCCTACTTCTCTTTTACAATATTTCTTAATTTTTCACAGAGACTCTTCAAAAGCAACAAGTGTTGTCTGTACATCACATATGCTTTTCAGATATTCTGTAAATCTCCCCCAGTCCTCAATAACTTTTGGTCTTTCTGATATCAAATCTTCCCAGTCAGTTTATCCAATTCTGCGTATTCAGTCAGTTTCATTCTCCATTCTTCCACTGTTGGAATCTCTTCCTGCTTCCATCTTTGCGCCAGAAGTATTCTTGCTGCTGTTACTGCGTATTGGAAAAGTTTACAGTCTTTTCTATTAATTTCATTACCTACCAATCCTAGTAGGAAGGCCTCTGGTTTTTTAACAAATGTATATCTCAACATCTTTTTCAATTCATTATATATCATTTCCCAGAAGCCTTTCACCCTTTTACACTCCCACCACATATGATAGAAAGTTCCTTCTTTTTCTTTACATTTCCAACACTTATTACATGTTTTATACATTTTAGCCAATTTTACTGGTGTTATGTACCATCTATATACCATTTTCATTACATTTTCCTTCAACACGGTACACGCCGTAAATTTTAACCTTTCGTTCCATAATTTCATCCAGTCATCATATTGTATATTATAACCGAAATCTCTGGCCCAATGTATCATTACCAATTTTACCTCTTCATCTTTTGTATGCCATTCCAGCAACATTTTAGACATTTTAGACAAATTTTTATACTCATTATTCAATACCTCTATTTGAAATGTTGATTCTTTTTCTTCATATCCACACATTTTACAATCTTTTTTAAACATTTCACTAATCTGATAATAATGCAACCAGTCATAAACAAATTCTTTCACCTCTGCATAAGCTTTCATTTTCCATTTCCCCCCCTCTCTTACTATCAATTCTCGATATGTTATCCACCTCCCCCTCATATTTATCTTTTTCACACTCATCACTTCCAGTGGTGAAATCCAAAGGGGAGTTTTGGTTCCAACAGATTTTTATGCCTCTCCCACACCTCTGTCAGTGATCTTTGGAAGATGTGGTTTTCAAAACCTTTATGAATTTTTCTCTTTTCATACCATAGATATGCATGCCACCCAAATCTATTGTCAAATCCTTCTAGATCCAACAACTCTCCATTCTCTAATTTAATGGATTTCTCATCCTGTGGACATGGGTCTGCAAGAATCAGCCCAGCAAAAGAAGGCAGTGCCTGGGCCCATTTCTCTATCGTGCTCAGTGTGTGTGTCATGCGCTGCCCATGAACCCCGTTAGGCTGAATAGCCAAAGGCATCAGGGGCTGCTGATTGTAGTTCTCTTTTATTCCTAGCGATGACCTCATATTCCACAAAGCCACTTTATCTCTGTTGTTGCAAGCGGGTGTGGCGTCCAGCTCATGCTGTGATGATGGCTCATGAAATGGGCACACAGGAAGCAGCTATTTTTAATTCAAAGGCTCAACCCTAGAAATATGGCAATTAACTTCAGTGCATTTTGTGTGTTCTTATCCTGTTCTTATGAAACATGCGACAAATCTATGCGCCACCTTCTTAAAAAAAAAACCCGGAATTGAGCTCCTGTCCTACCTTTTTTCAGAGCCTTTTCCACCATCCAGAATGTGGGGCTTGTTCTCCAGGTATCCCATTGCAAAGAGCAGGAGCTGACAGAGCTGTTTGACAGTGGAACGGTCCCTCTCAGGATGAACGGTCCCCTTCCTTGGAGGTTTTTATGCAGAGGTTGGATGTCCATCTGTCATGGATGCTTTAGCTGAGATTTCTACATTGTACCATTCTATGATTCTGTGAGCACTGTGGTGCAGTTGTAGACCACTCCCCATTCACTTCAATGGATGATTGCACCTGATGTTGAGTGTGTTTTGTGTGTGAGCCATTTTGTGCCTTGGGCACCAAAACACCTCATTTTTAGAAATTCCTTAACAGCATCATAGAACTGTTCGATCAGTTTGGGGAGGAGGGTGGTTTGTTTATACAAAGAGTTCTCCAGAATATTCTTCATTTTTTCAGTTTGTTTTTTATCTCCGCTCTTTAAGATGGATGCACATTTTGAGAAGGAGAAAGGGGGGAAACTCAAGATAATTGCCTGCCTGATTCAGTTCAACTGGCTATCCTAGTTTCTAAGTAATTAAGATTGCATTTCGTGATTCTCAACCGTATCAAATTAATGTTTAGAGTTCTGTATAGTACAGGAAAAAAATAATGTGTTGCCATTTTAATTAAATTATTAATAAATGGCATTGGTTCCACTTCAGATGCCAATGTAATGAGAAGGCTACCGAGCTGCCTGCGTCATTCATCAGAATTTCTTATGTATCTTTTGTCTCTAATTGGTGGTACATGGAAATCCTCAGATTAAAATGCAAATGTCCCCCAATTTCCAACTGTCTCCTTGCTTCTTAAATGAACTTCCCTCCACACGTCAAAAGTCATAAATTATTTCCCATCAACCTTCCATTTCCTCATGAGAACCAGCGAGAGCTGGCTAGTTGCAGCTTTTGAGAGGCTCCCCTTGGACAACTTGGCCCTGGGGAGATTCTGAAGCAGCTTTCACCATCCTGGGCCCCTCCAGGTATTTGGGACTACAACTCCCATCAGCCTCAGCATCATATGGTCAACTTGACTGAGGCTGATGGGAGTTGTAGTTGCAAACACCTGGAGGGCCCCAGGTTGGGAGGGGCTGTCCTAAATTAAACTGAAGAGGGGAGAGAATAAATGTTTTCACAGCATTAGGAAATTTTTATTGCTTTAAAAAAATGTGTTATTTTACTTGCATACTAAGACGCATTGTGAAATCTGGGCTTCTCTTGAAAATTAGAGAATAAGTACCTATTTATTTGTTTATCATCAGCACTGACAGGCCACCTTATAATTGAAACTCTCCTGCAAAATAAACACTGAAACACTACCACAGTAAAATAATTTAAAAAATTAAAAAAAAATAAAAGCATCACAGCAGAGACTAAGCAATAAAATTAAACTCACGCAAAACTGAAAAACCAAAGCTTCAAATTTGGTTGAAAAGCCTTGGAGAATTAAAAAGAAAGCTCTCTCTCTGTCTCTGTCTCTGTCTCTGTCTCTGTCTCTGTCTCTGTCTCTGTCTCTCTCTCTCTCTCTCTGTGTGTGTGTGTGTGTACAATGAAGCAAACACATCAAAACCACACCTTGTGTCTTTGAGGCAGAACCTGGAGGCAGCTGTCCCAGGTCCCTTCTTTGTGGTTTCAGGGCTTGCGTAGTCAAGAGACAGGGCCTAAGAACATCACAAGAACTCTCCTGGCGCTGTCCAAAGTTCCAAGAATCAGAGGAAGATGCCTTACCCCAAGTCAACCCATTGATCCATCTAGCTGAGTATTGCCTGCCAACATGACTGATAGTGGCTCTCCAGAGTTGCAGGCAGAGATCCCATGGATACCTGGAGATACTGTGGATTGAACCCGGGGCCTTCTGCATGCAAAACAGTTGCTCTTCCACCAGAGATGGAAGAAGGCACCATCTTCCATTAGCCCCTATGCTCATCACATCCAGCACTGCTTCTGTTCCACTGCAGTTCACTTCCTGCCAAAAACCATGTTGTTTATCCTGCTGTCCACTGTGGCAAAACTACCTAGCTCACGTAACCTAGATAATTAATTACATGTTACATTTTTATTACATTATTCCACCCCATTTATTTCAGTGCAAAGGAAACCTAATGCAAATGGGGGAGGGAGGACGTACTCAGTTACGTTTTGTTTGCAGGTAGAAAGCAGAACAACGAATACCGATTGTATTCACTGGATCATTTTCTGTTACAGAATAAGTGAGTTTCAGCCGTTTCTGCTCCTGTTTCTGTTTCCATTGGAGTTTTCCAGTATCCCATACATCCAGTGAGCTACAGCCTTCCCCCTTAAAGAAGCAGGGAACCCAGGAAGCTTCCTTAGACTGAGTCAGACCATCTAGCGTAATAGTGTCAACACTGACTGGCAGTGGCTCTCCTGGGATTCAGTCTGCCGCACACCATAGCACCAGGGAAAGGGAAAGTGTAGGGGATCCAAAAGGTTTACACTCTGGGGTCCCAATCCAGAGGAAGGCTCAAGATAGCCATGGCAGAAGTTGCAGTAGTTTTCATGAAACTTACACAGGAGTAGCCTTCTCTTTGTAGAGTGTCTAAATTGCCAGGAAAAGAGCTTAATTCTGCAACACAGAGATCCTTTTGTTCCTTCCTTAGAAAAATAAAAATGCAAACTTGCCTAACCACTTCCTCTCTTCCTTCCAGAAAAAGGTCCTTATCAGCATTTCCACAAACAGTAGCAATGCCATTTTTTACTCCTGTTCAACATGCACCCTCTGCTTAAGCAGAGTCTTCTGCTGGGCCGGCTTCTGCTGCTGCTGTGCAGGGTTTGCACAGGGAGAAATCGCAACTCGTAGCTTAAAGGGGTCGGTCGGTTCCCACACTCTGCTAACAATGTCACAGAGCGCTGCTTTGAAGCTTTCCGTCAACACTTTTTAGCTGTTGCTGCAATATAACGAGGGCTGCAGAAAGAGAATGGATGCCTTTTCTAGGCACACATCCAGAAGAAAACTGGTCCATTTCAAAGGCCTCATTGTCTGGGGCTGGTGCAGATTGTTAGCTCAGTTGTTCCCCGGATGCCCCACTGACCCACCTGATCTTTAGTGTGCCGCAAACCCCACATCCTGAAAATATTTACCCAGAGACAGTTCAGATAGAATCTGTGGCACTGTCTATAACTGGTTTTAAAAATATTTTCTTTTATTCTTTTGTGGGGCAGGACTGTCACCCAATTAAACAAATCTAAATTGATTAATCAAGTTTTAAGCTTCTGGAGAAAGCAGTGTGGGGTAGACACGTGATACTCCAAGGATCAAGCTGCAACTGTGTCTTGCTTCCTGGGGGAACTGCAACCGGGAACCATTCTTAGGGCCCTACAAATCAGAAGCCTCTCCTTTGTGATCTGGGGTTGCAGAACCAAAGCGAAGCCAGAGCTGCCACCATTCACCTGTCAGAGAATTAAGGGCTGCTGACCGAGGGAGAGAGAGAGACAGATCAGCTTTCTTTGTAAAAACAATTTCATTACAATTTGTATTTGATTTGAAATTGATTTTGCTGATCGAAAGGTGAGGTATAATCAGGGCTTTTTTTCTATATAAAAAAAGGGGGGGAGATACAGTGGTACCTGGGGTTTCATACGCTTCAGGTTACAGACTCCGCTAATCCAGAAATAGTACCTCAAGTTAAGAACTTTGCTTCAGGATGAGAACAGAAATCATGCGGCGGTGGCAGGAGGCCCCATTAGCTAAAGTGGTGCTTCAGGTTAAGAACAGTTTCAGGTTAAGAATGGACCTCCTGAGCAAATTAAGTTCTTAACCTGAGGTACCACTGTACTGGAACTTACCGTATTTTTCGCTCTATAAGACACACTTTTTCCCTTCTAAAAAGTAAGGGGAAATGTGTGTGCGTCTTATGGAGCGAATGCAGGCTGCGCAGCTATCCCAGAAGCCAGAACAGCAAGAGGGATCACTGCGCAGCGAAAGCAGCGATCCCTCTTGCTGTTCTGACTTCACTTCGCTGGAGAGGCGCAGCGCAGAGAGGGAGAGAATATTTTTTTTCTTGTTCTCCTCCTCTAAAACTAAGTGTGTCTTCTAGAGTGAAAAAAGTACTTTTTTGGGGGGGGGGAGCAACCAACCAAAGTTGGTGAGCTTTTTTAAAAATAGGCCATAATGCACCTAAAAGGGGTGCCAGAACTCAGCCCTAGGTATAAATCTCCAAAATAAGCAGAGAAATGGATGTATTGCATGACCTAAGTGTAGTACCCAACAGGGCCAACCCATGCTGCTGGGTTGCTTGAGGCAAAATAGAAAAATGCAATCTCTGCCAGTGACTCCACCCCCGTTGCCTATGACAACACCAGGAAAAATGGGAGGTAAAGGAAGGTGGGAAGGGGGGGTGAGTGGCACATTCCTCATGGGCCCAGATTTGCTGCCCCTCCCAGCTTTCCTGATCGTGCTGCCCTGAGGCAACTGCTTCGCCAAGTCTCATGGGCCACGGGCATAGCCGGGGGGGGGGGATAAATAAATCTACATCAATACAAATCAACACAAATCTGAGGTTCTGCCCCCCCCCAACAAAAATCCTGGCTACGCCCACATCATGGGCAGATTGAACTGGTACCTAAAGCTGTTTCCAAGGCTGAGTGGGGGAAGGAAACCAACAACGTTTGATGCCCCTGTATGAAGCAGCTTGTACAGTGGTACCTCGAGTTAAGAACTTAATTCGTTCCGGAGGTCTGTACTTAACCTGAAACTGTTCTTAACCTGAAGCACCACTTTAGCTAATGGGGCTTTCTGCTGCCACTGCGCTGCTGGAGCACAATTTCTGTTCTCATCCTGAAGCAAAGTTCTTAACCTGAGGTAATATTTCTGGGTTAGCGGAGTCTGTAACCTGAAGCATATGTAACCCGAGGTACCACTGTACCTCTTCCTCATTTCTTTCTCCCAAGCTGCCAGATAACATCCAAGTCTGCTTTCTGAGATATTTGTTACCATTTATTCCAGCATGTAGAACTACAGGGTGCAAACCACAGAAATTTCTTGAAGAGCTTATTGGCCTCCGCCCTACAGAAGATTAACCACCTCCCTCCCCTAGTTTTTTCTCCCCAAAAGAGACGCTCTGCTCCTCTCAGAGTCCTGACTAAATCTCTCTGTCTGGGGCAGCAGCCCTTTTGTCACAGCAGATGACTCCCAGGACCGTGAGCACTGGGCTTTTCTGAGAGATCGGCCACCTCCCACTTCTCAACATCTGCCTTCCCTTGCATTTTATGCCTGAGAACATCTCCAGTTTTTTCTCAAGGCCAACATTATCCAAGATTATCTTAGCAAGTCGTTATTGAGTGCAGCAAGCAGGGGCAACAGCCCTTAGTAAGAAACAAATATAATAACCAAAAAGGCAGGAGGCCAAAGTTAGAGCAGGAAGCTACAAGCCCAAGATTCTCATTCAAATTACTTGAATTGATTGCTCTGTTGATGTAATTATAATGCTGTTCTTATTCCATTCTTAATCTTCGTAATATATTGCTATCTTACATTTCTTTTATGTTTGCCTTCCAAGTGCAGAATGTCATTATCTTCCATATGAAGATAATCATATGCCTTGCATGAAGCATTGTGCATCTTTAAATGGATTGATTTGGTTCAGTTCTAATCTTGAGTCTGTGGTCTGAACTTCCCAACCCTCTGCTAATATACAACGTTGAAGCCCGGTTAGATAACCAGTCTGACACTATTCTTACTCTGGTAGAGACTCACCAAAATATTGCACACAAATGAGCCCCCCACTCCTTGCAGTACACCCTTCACGTGATTCCTTTTCTTTGGGGCTGGAGGAGCAAAGAATTAAATATAATTATAAGTTACGGTGATCTGCTCTGAATCAAGAGGCATCTCTTTTAATTGTTGAGGTGTGTGGAAAGGATGATATTAAGAATAAAGTACTGCTTATATTTGCATCTTACTGTCATACAGTCTCTCCTCTCTCTTTCTCCCTCTCTCTTTCATCATTGCATTTCATTTTATGCACACACCATTGTCTGCCCTTCCTCCCCACTTGAAAAGCTTATACCACATACAGTACTAGAGAAAGCAGCTTAGGTGGCTAATGAGAAAGTGCTGCAACTGTGGCAAGGGCAGATCTGAGCTTCCTTTTCCTTTCCCAAGCGCCTCTGATGTGAGCCAAGACCTTGGAATCCCACTTGCAAAGCCACAGTGGAGACTAGGAGGAACATAGCTCTCTGCTCACAGTTGCTTCAGCAGGATTTCGGTATTGGGAATTTCTCAGAGCACCGGACAGGAATTGTAGAGTTGAAAGGGACCCTGAGGGTCATCTAATCCAACGCCCTGCAATGCAGTCTTCTCTCCTGGAGCTGACATATTATTCCAGTTGTTGCACTGGATGCATAAAATAATGCTATAAAAATAAATCAGCGGTAATTAAAAAAAAAATTACTGTTTTTTTATTTAAAAATGTATTTGTATTCAGTATTCCAGACTGGGTTCAGTGCGGCTTATGGCATATGAAAACATCTTTTTAAATACACAGTAATACAGCATTTCTTAACTGTTCTTAAAAACAGTAGTTAAAATATATTGAAACACATTTAAAATCAGCATTGCATTATAGCAGGAGTCAGCAAACTTTTTCTGGAGGGGGCCGGTCCACTGTCCCTCAGACCTTGTGGGGGGCCAGACTATATTGGGGGGGGGGAATAATGAACAAATTCCTATGCCCCACAAATAACCCAGAGATGCATTTTAAATAAAAGCACACATTCTACTCATGTAAAAACACCAGGAGGCCCCACAAATAACCCAGAGATGCATTTTTAATAAAAGGACACATTCTATTCATATAAAAACACACTGATTCCCAGACCGTCCGCGGGCCAGATTGAGAAGGCAATTGGGCCGGATCTGGCCCCCGGGCCTTAGGTTGCCAGCACAGTGGCCAGCATTGGCTGTATTTTTCAAAGGCCTGTCTGCCAGCAGAAGAATAGCAAAGAGGGAGCCAGTCTAACCTTTGCGGGGGGGATTCCAAACCTGGGACCAGCCCCACAGAAAATGCTCTCTCCTGTGTCACCACCAACTGGGCCATTGATGTTGATGGGGCAAAGAGACGGTGCTCACCTGAAGATTTAAACTCCATGTTAAACTCTCCAGAAGATACAACACAGCCTATCAGTAGATATTTCATGTCCCACAACTTCTATGTCCCACAACAAACATAGGCAACTTCTTCAGGCAACATTTTCAGAATTGAATCACATAAGCCACACTTGAGCAGTTGAGTTGCTTCTCTCCAGCTGCCTATGTAGAGTCCGGCATCAGACTAAAGGTAAAGGTAAAGGGACCCCTGACCATTAGGTCCAGTTGTGGACGACTCTGGGGTTGCGGCACTCATCTCGCTTTACTGGCCAAGGGAGCCGGCGTACAGCTTCCAGGTCATGTGGCCAGCATGACTAAGCCACTTCTGGCGAACCAGAGCAGTGCACAGAAACACCATTTACCTTCCCGCAGGAGTGGTACCTATTTATCTACTTGCACTTTGTGCTTTTGAACTGCTAGGTTGGCAGGAGCAGGGACCGAACAACGGGAGCTCACTCCATCGCGGGGATTTGAACCACCGACCTTCTGATCGGCAAGCCCACAGTGCCACCTGCATCAGACTGCAAGGCATGAAAATGCTCTTCTAAGAAAATGCTCTTCTGCAATTTGACACAAATCTACCTGGTTTGCACTTCCTGAAACAATATGGCAGCTGAAAGACAGGCATCCTATTAAATTCGCACTTCCCTGAATTTTGCAATGCAGTTCTCCAGCCAAGTAATGTGTACATAAATGCAAGCCCAGGGGGAAGTTGTGCATAAAATGTGCGTATTAGCGAACATGACATCGAAAACTGCATTACAATAGGAAAAATTGCTTTGCAAAACTGTGCATGTTAGGTTAAATTTCATACAAGCATCTCTGTTGGTTGAAATGCTGATGAGTTTTCATGAAGAATGCTTTAAAAAAAAAAAAGTCCCACTGATGGAGAACTTCTGTGTTTGAAGCATCTCTGAAAATATACCCCAACATCCCTGTGTGCCGCCAGATCATATGTAATGTTTTTAATGTGGTTGTGTTGGGGCCCCAAGTTGTTTGAAAGCTGCCTTCTAAAGGAAAGCAGGGGGCACGAGGGAACTGATCAGGAAGACCTCCAGTCTAGTGAAGATGGAAAGAGAGACAGCATTTCTGAGTCAAGGCATTGGGAAGAGGGTGCACTGGAGACAGCCAAAAGCAATGTGCCTAAATCTGCTGCTTTTTAGTTTTTCAAATAGGCAGCCATGCTATTTCTGGAACTTACCATGCAAAATAGTATACTTTTGTGAAACGAAGCAGGCCTGATGCTTTAATATTTACAGCTGGGACTATAATTAAGCAGAGAATTGGTTCACCATCACAGGATGAATTTGACGTGACTAAAATACATTCTTTCCCCAGACCTGACCGCTTGGACTTCACCCCCAAAGGTAAATCCCCACCCCAGGGTTCCTCCACTGCACGGATGATATATGTACACTGAAAAAGTCCATGTGCCCTACAGAGCAGGGTGCAGGAACACCTGGGCCCAGGCAAAAAAGTCTGTTCTCACTGAAGGCTCAGAGATATAGCACGGCTATTTCTTTCGTCAGACATAATGAAGCTGTAGCAAAAAGCCACGTGAAACTTCAGACGGCTATGACTTGCCACTCTGGGAGGCCAGCCTGAAGCAGAGAGCTCTTTTTCAAGTGAGCTCGCCATACAGATGAGTGACTGATGTGCATGCCAAAAACATTAAAGGCACCTTAGACCACATTTGCATACCTTTGATCTGCCAGAACAGCCAAGGCAATAACTTTTTACTTTATGCAAGCTTATCTATATTGTATGGTGCTGGTGGCAATGAACCTGCTGATGTGGAGCAGCTGAGCTAGTGCAATGGCAAAGAATGGGCATCAACATTCCACCTGTTCAGGCAATTAAACACCAAGGGTGTTTGCTGTTCTTTTACTGTGAGAGAAGGGAAGCCGTCTGTTTGGATGAGATTAAAGAGGTCCTAAAAACAGGAATAGCTTTGTATGGCAGGCTGAGACATGGGAAGAGGGAGAGAGAGAACCCAGGAATCCCCATGCGGGTATTGGAGTGAAGTGTCATCAGTATGCTGTGGCTGATGGGAGATGTAGTCCAACAACATCAGAAGGGCCACAAGTTGCTCACCTGATTTAGTTCATTGCCTCAGTGCCAGAAATGTCCACATTTGGCCCATTTATATAACAACAATATCCCACCAGGGGCGGACTTTGATCATCTTTCGTAACATGGCACCCCATGTCAGATCAAAATTCAGCGCCCCCAAATGGATCTTCTCAATTATGAATCTTCACAATTTTTCACCCCTTTGGCTTAGTGCCCTGTGCAAAGGAACCACCCATAGCACCCTAATTCTGGCACTATATCCAAGAAAGATTGTTTCGGCAGAGCCACACACCAAGTTTCCAAGTGAAAATATAATTCATCGTAAGAAGCCCTTAAGATCCCATTAGGCCCAAAACAGGCTTCATGTCAAAGGCAAATGTGCTATGATGTGCCTGTTTCTTCCCCAAATCAGGAAAACTTGCAAGGGAAGAGCTGACGCTAAATCTGCATTCAGCATGTGGAGAGTAACTTCACATTCCCCAAGTCTCAAGTGTATAGAACCTTTTATCTAAATAGTAGGTAGCCACCATAATAAAATTGTAATAGAGCTTGCACACAAACACACACAGAGACACACACACAGAGAGGGAGGGAGAGAGAGAGTTATGGGAGGAAAAGGAGGCAGAAGCTTGAAAATGTTAAACTATGAAGACTCAGATATTTTGCCATGCAGTTTTGTGACACATAGGGTTTTTCTTTTTGGCAGTCCTGAGAATCTAGGGTGAGGGGGAAGTATTTTAGACTTTGTCAATAAATTGCTGTAAAGGTAAAGGTAAAGGGACCCCTGACTATTAGGTTCAGTCATGGCTGATATAGCTCATCTCGCTATACTGGCCAAGGGAGCCAGCGTACAGCTTCCGGGTCATGTGGCCAGCATGACTAAGCTGCTTCTGGCAAACCAGAGCAGCGCACAGAAACGCCGTTTACCTTCCCGCCAGAGCAGTACCTATTTATCTACTTGCACTTTGATGTGCTTTTGAACTGCTAGGTTGGCAGGAGCAGGGACCGAGCAACGGGAGCTCACCCTGTCGCAGGGATTCTAACCGCCAACCTTCTGATCGGCAATTAATTGCTGGGCAATGTTTAAATTTGACATAAGAGTTGGCACCCCCCAAAGAATCCTGGGAGGTGTAATTTGGTAAGGGTGCTGAGAGTTCTCTGGAGACTTTGCAGAACTATAATTCTGCCACAACCCTAACCCTTAACAAATTACAGTTCCAAACATTCTGTAAGGAAAGTCGTGACTTTCTGAAGTGCTGTGATACCGCTTTAAATGTGTAGTGCAGATGGGTCCATTTTTTGTGTCACAGAATATTTGCTGTCTGTGCGCAGTGCTTTTTTTGTCACAAATTAAGTATGCTGTAGCAAGCTATGTCTTTCCCCCCCTACATATAAGCATTCACTGATGCCTTGAACCATAAAACCACCACCAGACATGATTTGCTCCCTCCTGGATTTTTGTAGAAGCCCCTTTTCATTGCTTGGCTCCAGATTCTCCAGCCGCTTTGCACATTTTACAAATTCCAACTTCATTTCAAATTTGCTTTTAGACTTGGGCTTTTGTTTCAGGGCTTTGTCCTCAGATGCCTTTGTCCTTCAGAAATCTCTGGGCTGAGATTTGGGGTTTGCTCTCCTAAATGTTTTGCCTCTGAAGTGGCACCATCAAAACAGCCCTCAAACACGGATTGCTTTTCAAGCTCCTTCCTGCCTCTTTATTTATCTTCTTTGAAAGCCACTTTCAAACACCTCATCTGCAAAGACGTCACTTTTGCAGCCAGCCCTGCCTGGCTTGTACTTGCTGTACAAACTGTTATTAATCTCTTCCTGAAACAGAACCCCTGTTATCAGAAAAAAGGGAGCCCTGCCTTTCCACCCGGAGCAAGGGCCCTTGTCTCTCGTAGGCCTCTCAGATCTTTTCCTGTTTGAAGAAAGAGAGGTGAACAAGCAAGGCAGCTTCAAAAGAAAACTGGTCCCTGACGTTGTAGGTTTCACTTCAGTCATCTTCCTGGAACAGAGAAGAAAAAACACACAAACCTGAAGAATCCCAGATCTGACAAGTTGGGGCTCAGCAGGGCAGACAGCCTGAGCAGTTCCTTTTTTACATTTTACTTATAAAAATATCTACAGCATATACCCCATTCATTGAAAAAAGAACAGTTTACAACAATTGCACATAAAACCATACAATAAAAACTATATTAAAAAGTTAAAATAGGAAATACATCTCCATTTTGCCTCAGGTGGTGAAATGGGATGGGCCAACCCTGACCTTGAACCTAGCTCAGTAGTAGATAGGTAGCCAGTGCAGATGCTTTAACAATGGCGTCACTTGTTGTCAACCAGGTAATGATGCAGGAGAACTTTCTCCACCCACAGCCAGCCCCAGATTTGAGGGGGTCCTGGACAGAATGCCTCCAGGTGGGCCCTGCGGATGGGCAGCAGCTGTAACCTGGACAGTGCTGGGTGGCTGAGGGGGGGGCATTTAATTACCCCCAAATTCCACTTATTGAAGAGGCAATTTCCCCAGGGCATATTCAGTGGGCCCCCCCTGCAAAAAGGCACAACAACCAGGCTCTCCCCAAGCTCTCAGATTACTTCAGAACAGAGTTTAGAGGTAACCAGCCAATTTTCTCCCTCCCTTTTTAGTTCTCCTTTAGCAAATGTTAACGTTCGTGGTGCAAAACTGAGAGTACTGCTCTCCCTTAGGGCACCATCTGTTGCCATCTGAGAGGTGAAGAGGAGAGCGCTGGGCTTCCCCAGCTAGTTCTTTTGTATTTTCACCCAACTTCAATATATTTTAAGTGGTGCTTTGGGCAGGATAGAATCCACCTTCCAGCCATGCTCTTTCCGCTAATCACGAATGTGCACCTTTCATTTTGGACGTGCAGGTCCGCCTCTAATTGGCACACTAGCCTGGAAGCAGATGGAGGGCCTGATTAAGAGCAGCCCTTCTGGCAATCACAGATTCTCACAACTCAGACAGTGGCGTCAGTGGGCGAAGGGGGGTGCCACTGGGGAAAGGCCAGGAGAGGAAGAGAGATTGAAATGTATGCAGTCTCCATCTCTGGGGAGAGTGATCCAGGGACTCAAATTTGCAAGCTAGGCTTTAAATGAAACCAAATTTGTTACCTTTAAAACTTGACTTTGGTGTGTGAAGAAGAGGAACGCTTCTAATTGGTCCCCACCTGGTACTGAATAAAATACATTTTGCATTCTTTCATATGCCTCTAAGTAAGGACTTAAAAAAACACTTGCTCTTTTCAAGAGGTATGTTAGAAAAATGTTTGGGCAGGCAAGAAACACAGTGCTTGTTTTACGAGAAAGATGTTTTGGTGGCATCAAGTGAATGCCTAAACCACCCCAAGCTCTGTAGCTACAGTGGTGCCTCGGGTTACAAACGCTTCAGGTTACATACGCTTCAGGTTACAGACTCCGCTAACTCAGAAATATTACCTCGGGTTAAGATCTTTGCTTCAGGATGAGAACAGAAATTGTGCGGCACAGCGGCAGCAGGAGGCCCCATTAGCTAAAGTGGTGCTTCAGGCTAAGAACAGTTTCAGGTTAAGAACGGACCTCCAGAACGAATTAAGTACTTAACCCGAGCTACCACTGTATACACCTTTTCAATGGCTTTTGATGACTGGTGGCTACTAGTTAGAAAGGACACCCTGCTTGCTCTGGTGGGGGTTTTATGGGAGGGGCTAGTTGAAGGACATTTGTGCAGTCAAACCAACAATTCCTGCTTTGGCAGATGGGCACATGAAAAGACTGAGATTCATAGAGCTTTCTTGTAAAATTTGCTAGCGAGAACTCTGTGAGATCATTTCCTTTGTCTGCCTTGGCAGGAAGCTGTAACACTACAGACATCCTGATGGCATCTTTCTTCATAATGTTGGCAAGCTGACCACGTGTGCATGTCTGAGCCCTGCAGCTCGGACACCATTTTTGAACTTACATTTTGTACTTTTGTAACTTAGATAGTAGTTTTAAACCTGCCTTCATTTTGCTGCTGTAAACTGCTACTTCAAGACCAGCAATATGTAATTAAAAACTTTTTATTTTTTTATATAACCATGTTTGTGTCATTATTGTTTTTAAGGGGGGGGAAGGGGGTAATACCAGGAAAATCCAGTCTGTCTTAAAGGACCCTGGATTGTTGTGGTAGAAGGTTAAATAAACCTTGCCTTAGCTTCCAAGTTTAAACTTCAAAGGATGGCACTCTGTTGATCTCACAAACATGAGCATGGAAGGACAATACCTAAACAATATATCCTTTCCTTGTGTCTGAATCCTAGAAATGATACCTTTATTATTGCTTCCCATACTCCAAAGCTAAAAGAACATCCAGGCACCCAAGAATCAAAATCACAGTTCCAGGAGTTGCTGGTTCAATCACAATTTGGATCCATGAAGCAAGAGACATGGGCAGAAACCCAGTTCCATTGAGCAACAGTGTTTTGCTGTCGGCTGGCCATTCTTCACTTGATGAGTGCACATTAAGATTAATTGGAATTACTCACGTACATCAAATAGAGAAGAGGGTCATTTTTTTATTTTACTTTAAAGGGAAAGAAGAAGCAGACCCATGGAAACACACACGCTGCAACAACCCAGCAACCAAGGCAGGAGGGGGCAGAACACAGCCTTGTCAAAAGCAGCAACAACGGAGGGAGACTTATGCGTTTGTGGCTTGCAAGGTGGAGATACATAAATTCTCTCTGGAGCACAGTCGTGAATCTTGCAAGTCTGCCTGCTGATCTGCCTCCAAACGTCACAAGTGACTACAAAATATGTGGATGTTTGCCCATAGACCCCAACAGCGCCATCCCCACAGCCCTGTGATGTGCTTGGCTATGGAATTCCACAAGGATGAAGGGAAAATGGGAACCAGGACACCATCAGAATAGTAACCCAGCTGAAATCCATAGGGGTGTGTGTGTGTGTTGTGCTGGTGTCATGTGCAGAGGAAGGAGCCGAGTAGATCCCAAGGCAGCAGGAGGGGGATGGCTCAAGGAGCTCAAAGAATCTCAGAGTTGGCCCCAAAATTAGGGTCATCTACAGGTTTGACAGGGGTCTTGGCAAAGTGCCATCTGTGAGCTGCATCGGGGGCCCCACTGGCTGCAACCTTCATCAACCATCCACAATTTCATCAATCATCCATAGCCATTGTGTTACACCTCACACCCATAGCAGGATGTACACACACACACACTTGCAAATACCCCCAATAACCTGGGAAAGGTAAATTGCATAAGAACCTAAAAAGAGCTTTGCTGGATCAGGCCAATGGCCCATCGAATGCAACATCCTGTTCTCACAGTGGCCAACAAGATGCCTCAATGGGAAGAAGAGAAGAGTTTGGATTTGATATCCTGCTTTATCACTACCCTAGGGAGTCTCAAAGCGGCTCACAATCTCCTTTCCCTTCCTCCCCCACAACAAACACTCTGTGAGGTGAGTGGGGCTGAGAGACTTCAGAGAAGTGTGACTGGCCCAAGGTCACCCAGCAGCTGCAGGTGGAGGAGCGGGGAAGCGAACCCGGTTCACCAGATTACGAGTCTACCGCTCTTAACCACTACACCACACTGGCTCCCAAAGAGGACCTGATCACAACAGCAGCACTCCCCACCCCACACGATTCCCATCAACTCACATTCAGAGGCACATTGCCTCCAACACTGGAGACAGAGCATGGCCTTGTTATCCTCTGTGGATTTGTCTAATCCTCTTTTAAAGCAACCCAAATTGATGGACATAATTACCTCTTGTGGGAGCGGATTCCACATTCCCCCTTGTAACTAATAAAATTACTTTCAGGATATCCTTAGGCTAATTTGCACTTTGCAGCTGGAGGAGGAGAGGGCAGAGGGTGAAGCAAGAGCTGTGAGTGGAGCGGGGCCCTTTCCCCATCCTTTGGACCCCCAAGGAAACTCAGCAAACCTGCTGCACCTGGAACTGGGTGTGGAGAGTGCCCATAAAAAGCAAGTTTAGAGCAGGAGACCAGGGTGACATCTGCTGTTTCCAGGAACTCTTCTTGTCGTGAGATTTTTGTGGGTGAGCTGAGAGCTTGTTTGGACCCTTGGTGAGAACCCAGAGACTGAGAGGGAGGGTGTGTCAGAATGAAAATGAGTGTGTGTGTGTGTAACTTTGTATTAATGTCACATTTTCATATGCAACTGAGTTTTTGTAATTTTTTTAACTTAGCTGTTGCTGCTTCAGTTTTTTTGTACACCACTTAAAGACATTTTAAATGCATTCAGCAGTATAGAAATTAAATAATCAATCAATCCATCTTCATACCGGCTGAAGAACAGCCGCAAAATTTTATCTTATCTTTTTGCACAAAGCCCTGGGTGTGACTGTTCTGCAGTATCATGGAATTATGCCAGAAAGCATTAGGCTTTTGTTGCAGAGAATGCTAGATAAGCAAGGGCCGCAGGGCATGGCCCCTGACTCTACAGCAGGCTGGTCTCTATGGGTGTCAGGCTAGAACCTGACCCATCAGAGCTCTTACTGATGGCATTCCCTCCCTCACCCCTTGTGCAGGATTGTTTCCTTCTGACCTGGTTATACATTTTCCTGTTGTTAAGGTGTGCAAACATCTTATCTGGAATTGTCCTTGGTGTCTGTCCTAGCGTACAGCTTTTCCCTGCTCCGTAATGTCACTACATCTTCAGAAAAACCACTTTTCCCCACCCAGATCCCTGTTTTGGTCAGTCTGGCAAAAGCAGACACCGAGGGTGTATGTACCATATTTTATATTCTGCCTTTCCAGCCTCAGTTTCAAAACTTCTGCTGAAAAAGACCCTCAGCAGCTTTTCCCATTGCCAACTGGTTTTATGTTTATATTAGGGCTGGGCGATACCTGATTTTCAACATTGTGATATATCACTAGCTAACTGAAATATACTCAGAGTCGAGAGTGGATTTCATGCTCTTTATTCGGCTCATAAAGGTGAGGAGGAATGAAAGTCCCCTCAAAGTATCTGCTTTATATACATTATTTACACCATGGGCTGCACGTGATTGGCTAATTCTGGAATTTTCCTGTAGGCCAATCAGGTTGTGTATTCACTTCCATCTGGAGCTGGATTGGGTGGCTCCTGCAAACCAATCATACTGCTGCATTGTTCTAGGACCAATCAGACTGCTGCATTTTGGATCCTATTCAACTTACTACATAACACTAACCATCACTATATACCAAAATACCGCAATGTCTGAAATAAGAGGCGTTGGCTGGCTTCACGGTTTTTTGCACGTTGTGATTTTTGCATAGCACACACATACACACACCATTATTCACAATATATTGTCAGGTCAAAAAAAATTGAAACCAATATCATATCGACTTGAAACCAGTTTTGGACAATATATTCATATATATCGCCCAGCCCTAGTTTATATATTGTTTTAAATGTACACCCTGCTTTTCTTTATAAAATCAAATCAAAGCTGCTTACAAGTAATTCATAAAAAGCATAAAGCACAAGGACAATTACTAAAATCAGTGTGACACACAGAGGGGCCTTATGGATCATCTGATTACATCCCAGCTCGATAACTGAGATTGTCAGCAGGAACATCGTTGATTTTTCTCCGAGTTGGCAAGGCTCATTTGACAACATCAAGAAATTGAAACTTTAGTGTCACCAGTCCTGTGGAATACTGTACTCTACCAGTAAAGATTCAGCAGGTGCTTTCTGTGACAACTTTTTAATGCCTGCTGAAAACCTTGATATTCCACATGCAATTAAAAATACATCCTTCCACACTGGTTAATGGATGCATGTTTTTAACTTTTTAATAAGTTTTTATTATGGTATTATGCTTTATTGCTGCAAATTACTTCTCTAGCTGAACAATGTTTACAAAGATGCATCGTAACAAGGGACAATGCTGCCAAAAATGTGTCCGTTAGTCAAAACTGCGTACAAAAAATGTGTTTATTAGGAGAAATTCATACCAAAAAAAGATGATGAATTTTCATGAGGATTTAAATCTGCAAATTGCTGGAGAAATGTGGTGGACTGAATTTTAATATTGGAAAAATGAAAAACGGAGAGAACCAACATGGAGAGTTCCTTGCATCCTGCCGTTCCTTCCTAGATTCACCACCTCCATCATAATGGGTGAGCCAGGATTTTTTGAGGGGAGGACTCTTGTTAGGGAGGGCAGAACCGATGTGATTCGTCAGTTATAGTTAAGTATTTCTGTTTTTTTACTTGATCTAGGAGGGCAGCTGCCTCCTGCCCCTTAGCTACACCCTTGTCCACCACTCTGCTTAGCTTTGTGGGCACACACGCTAAACCATGTCTGTGGTGCCCACCCTTTTCCCCAAAGAATGAGACAAGAGACCAGAGTATGGGTCCAAACTGGCCACAACTTTATTGAGCTTCAGAAGTGGGAAACTTGGCACAGGCCTTGGCAGGTAACCCTCTCAGCCTGTCTGGCTGAGGATACGCAGGCAGATGAGATTAAGTGAGAGGGGACTGTAAAGCACAAACTTACACAGCATGCCCTTCCACCGACCTCGTCCCGGGAGTTTGACCTACATGCCGCCACTCTAGGGCCAGGGACTCCCGGTTTTTGCCCTTTAACGGGCCCTGCAAATGCTGCTGCATGGGAGGGAGCATGAATGCATCCCCCGCCCCCCGCCTTGATCCTGGAAGGAAGAAAACCAAAAGAGGCTTGGACAAAAGTGGTCAGCCTCTTTTCTTTGGCCTTTGCCCCACCCCCCGCCAGCCATCCATTGTCCTCCCTGACCAAGGGTGGGCCAAGGGCCAGCCCAAGCAGGTGGGAGGCACCCGCCCAGGTGAGCCCTCGCTCGGTGCCGCAAACCCCGCCTGTTATGTACTGAAGTTCTCATCCTGGGCCAGCAGGGGGATGCTGTATATAGTTTTCACTCAGGTCCACATATGCAAATAAGGGATTGAAAGTGACGTTCAGTGATTGGATAGTTACAGAAAATGGTTACAGTTGCATTGTAGTGGAGCTCTATATAAGCAGGCTGGCTGAACCCTTCAGTTCAGTTCTGTTCTGGCCTGTGAATAAACAAGAGCTGTTTGAAGAATCGCTGTGTCGTCTGATATGTTCACCCACAACTTAACACTGCCCACCTGTGGGGAAGGGAGGGCATAAATTATCACAATATAGTTCAGAGAAGTGGGGGGAAATGGGTTTCATTTCCTGTACCTATTTTGCAATATGTTTGGACTAAGATCAACCAAAACTGAGTAAACTACCACAGTATTTCATAAAACAAAACACACAACCTCACAATTTGATCTGTGCAAAATTGATCAAAGTTAAAAAAAACATAAAAGGTTAGTTCTGTTATGGTCTGGGGTTAAGCTATGGGTGGTTCTGTGCTGTTAGGCCTAAAAGAAAAGACCAACTCAGATTAAGGTGATGTTTCTTTGGGACCAAAGAGGGGGAGACACTGAACTCCATTTTAAAGGTTAATCATTAATGAGCTGCTGATCCTCACTATGTATTGATGAGCAGGGGGGGCTATTCCTTTCCTTCCTGTGCCCACATCACGCAGGAAAGCAGCCTCTCTTCTTGTGTAAAAAGGCAAAGAGATGAGAGGCTTCCTGATCTTTTCACTTCTGTTCCTTTCCTGCCTTGCTGTTAGTCCTGAGATTCCAAAGAACAGGAAGAAGAAAGGTGAGTTGCCAACTTTCCAGATTTTTAACATGCATTTGTGGAAACTGCGCTGTGGCCGTGCTGAGTAAATGGCAGATGCTGTTCGAGGACAGATAATGGGAAAATTCGAAAAAATGTGGGTCTGCTTTGAGCACAAGGTGGGCAGGATTGGGCTCACATTTTCCCCGAATTGCTAACTCTTATAACAAGACTGAAGTGGCTTTGCAAAAGAAAAAGAAGAAAGATTAGCACCCATAAGTATCTGCTCATTGGGAAACTGAGTATTCTGTTAGTAAGACTGAAATACTCGTGAAAATCTAGGCGACCTCAAGGTAGCTGAGCAAAGCCAGCCACGGCTGGATCAAGCAGGGCACATCTGCTTGCAATAGTTTAATCGTGTGTGTGTGTGTGTGTGTGTGTGTGTGTGTAATATTTGTGGTCTCAAGGAAAATCCCACATCTGGGCTCTCATTCTCGGCTCCCTTTTGTTCATCTGAGTTGTATCCTGAAGTAGCACAACATCCTGTTCCTTTGAATTAAAGAGACCCTGGCAAAACATCCGTTTGTGTAAGATCAATGTAAAGTGAGAAGGGCTGCTGCAAGTTCTGTTGGTTTAACCAATAGGTTTATAAAGCAATGTTTTAGTTAGTCCCCAAGTGGACGGAGGCCAACTTCAACATGGTGGGAGCAAATTTTGGATCACTGGGCCTGAGAGCCCACACCACTCCTGGAGCCAACTGGGCAGTGGCGATGGAGGAGGAAACAGATGGAGGAGGTGGCAATTTGTAGCATGGTGGGGGAAGCGCAGTGGGGGGGGGTCAGGTTAAGCATGTCTTCACCATCACTTCTCAAAACAGCCCCTTCTGATGTTTCCTTTTTAAAAACATTGGGACTGTATGACCCTCCTTGCATTGCCTCCCCTTATAACAACATGGGTGCTTACACACAGGTGAATATACCTACTGCAAGAATGGAGTGGTGCTTTTTTATTATTTTACCAGGATTTTTTTTTTATAAAAAAAAACACAAAATATTGTTAGCTACTTTGAAGGCTTATTGGTGGAACAGCAGTCTAGAAATATTAGTAAAAAAATAATAGCATGAGAAAAAAATTGGTAGGAGAATTTTTTAAAATGCAGGATGTAAGTGACCATTGGGCAGCTCCAGAAAGGCTGCTTTTTGGTTTTGAACTCCTGCACCAACAATTGCCTGCTCTCTCTTGCTCTCACTCTCCTGCTCTTATAGGAGGCTGCAGTAATAGCTCTGCAGGCTCAACACTTATAATAATAATAATTTTATTATTTATACCCCACCCATCTGGCTGGGTTTCCCCAGCCACTCTGGGCGGCTCCCAATAGAGGACTAAAAACGGAATAAAACTTCAAACATTTAAAACTTCCCTAAACATTAAAGTTGGAATGAGTCTGAAACCTGAATTTAGCAGAGTTTAGGAGCAGCCTTTTAGAGCGGGGAATGGGGATCAAATCTGAACAGCCAGATTTCTCTGAATAGCCTCCACCTGCCCTGGTATCTTTTATCTCTTCCTTGTAGCTAAAGTTTTGGTAAATTCTATTGCTGCTCATAACCCATCTTACCTGTTCAAATCTGGTTGCGATGTAACTGGCACAGCAATCAGTTGTGCTTAAACCAATTCTCAAGGGAAAAGGTCACCCCTTTACAAACAAGTCATCGACCTGTACTGGGTTTGGGGGTTTTCATGAAAACCGTATGTACAACCCTCTAGCAAACAGAGGAGCCCCTTCGCTTCTGTCCTTTAACAGCAGTCCTGCTGAGCCATGTGTTGAAATGGTCCCATTGCAAAAGGATATTGCAAACTCTTTTTTTTAAAATGTACCCACTTGCAAAGGGAATACCTACTTAAAAGAGCACGCCTAATAGAACATCAACTTGTGTGCTGAATACACTATAGAGGTCAAGTCTAGTTTTGGTGAGGGTCAGTTTAGTCTTGTTGATTTTCTGCAATTTGCAGGAAGCACAATTAAAATGGGGACCGCACATGGCACATAATGTAAGGTTATGCCACCCTGCAAGTAGGTTTGTATCAAAATGCGAACCAAATCAACCGCTTAGGGACATGAGTCTCTTTATTGCGTCATGCTTGCCATTTCCATGAAGAACTGGATGTTCCAGGAGTGGCTTGTAACCACGTCAGTAAAAAAAGACACACTGTAAGCCTTTAATAAAGTACAAGCTGCTTACTTGCAAACAGACAAGCTGAGCCGCAGAAAATAGTCACTAGCCCTAGGAATGCCAACCTTTCTTTCTTTCTTTTTTGTAAATAATTTTTATTTGATTTTACAAGTGTAAAATTGTAATAATATCAAATACATACTCAGATTTAGAGATTTCTCTGAATCTCAAGACTTCCCACCACCCCCTCCATAGGTCCTATTGTCATCAATTTCAGATGCATATTATTTCATCATCCAGATTTTAAGTCTATCCATATCATCCAAAGTATTTGTTACATTACAAGTGTGGTTAAAATCTGCTATTGTTTTCATTTGCTTACAGTGGTCTCTTAAATAAATTATAAATGTTTCCCATTCTTTCTTGAAAGTTTTGTCTTGGTTCCTGAGCCTTCTGGTCAGTTTTGCCATTTTGGCGTAGTCCAACAGCTTAATTTGCCATTCTTCTCTGGCAGGGACTTTGTCTTCTTCCCATCTCTGGGCTAGTAGCATCCGTGCGGCTGTCGTAGCATACATGAAAAGTCTTTTCTGCTCCTTTGGAATCTTGGTACCTGTTGTTGTTGTTGTTTAGTCATTTAGTCGTGTCCGACTCTTCGTGACCCCATGGACCAGAGCACGCCAGGCACTTCTGTCTTCCACTGCCTCCCGCAGTTTGGTCAAACTCATGCTGGTAACTTCAAGAACACTGTCCTGCCATCTCGTCCTCTGTCGTCCCCTTCTCCTTGTGCCCTCCATCTTTCCCAGCATCAGGGTCTTTTCCAGGGAGTCTTCTCTTCTCATGAGGTGGCCAAAGTCTTGGAGCCTCAGCTTCACGATCTGTCCTTCCAGTGAGCACCCAGGGCTCATTTCCTTAAGAATGGATGCGTTTGATCTTCTTGCAGTCCATGGGACTCTCAAGAGTCTCCTCCAACACCATAATTCAAAAGAATCA
Source organism: Podarcis erhardii (assembly GCF_964252035.2). Taxonomy (NCBI): domain Eukaryota; kingdom Metazoa; phylum Chordata; class Lepidosauria; order Squamata; family Lacertidae; genus Podarcis; species Podarcis erhardii. The sequence continues at coordinate 6,200,271 of NC_138503.1, read as the reverse complement.
ATTCTTCAGCGATCAGCCTTCTTTATGGTCCAGCTCTCACTTCCATACATCACTACTGGGAAAACCATAGCTTTTACTATACGGACCTTTGTTGGCAAGGTGATGTCTCTGCTTTTTAAGATGCTGTCCAGGTTTGTCTACAATTCCTTAAAAAAATGCTTCTGGATTCTTTATAAAGGTTATTTTAAACATTTTTTTTCATTTCATTATATATCATTTCCCAGAATGCCTTTACTACCTTACACGTCCATTAGGAATGCCGACCTTTCAAACAGCATCGACCCCCACAAAAGCACACACTCTTGCAGTTTCCACTGAGACTGCTTTTTTCCAGCCAATAGCGAAATTCAGTGCTTTTCTCACTGCTAGCATCAAGCTATTTCTCCGGTCTCCAGCTACAAATGCACACAAGCAGAACACTCATTTCCAGTCCTAGCTCTTCCTGATACGTGTAAGCTGCAGATACCGGTTGCTCAGAGTAGCCACCGGTCATCACAAGCCATTAAGCAAGCGACTGAGCTGTCCAAAAGCCAAGAGAGGTGGGCACCTCTCCACTCAGCGCAGCACAGCAGCATCCCGTAATGCTCTTTTAATGAGAACTTTGGACCCAGCCCTCTCAGCCAGCTTTTATCTCTGACAGGCATAGCTGAACAGTGTTTGCTTAGCAACGGCAGCCATTCTTATGTCAAATACCACACTCACTTTCGCTATGGTTAATTGGAATGATGTTGCCCGGTGCCACAGTCATCAAGATGCTGAATTCTTTTTTCCGATGGGTGGAGAAATGCAAAGAAAAGCAAGAGCGGGAGGAGGATGCTGGCTCCATGACAACATCTGAGAAATTGATTTTAGCATCAATTAAAGATTTATGGCTTCAGGAAAGTTAGGGGATTTTGCTTCCACCTTGCTTTTGTATACTGAAATGGATTAAATAGAATACAACTAGCCTCAAAATATTATTTCCCACACCAGCTTCTTAACAATTGTAGGGTGACTTTTGAAATTCTAAGCATTTGCCATTCCTCCATATTTCTGGTGGCTAAATAGATAGCATTACCCACAGGCATTTCACAGGTGGAAATAGAAAGGATTACTGCCTCCCTCCTTGCACATTTGAGGTGGGGAAAGCTCATTTACACTGGGCGTGTTGTTGTTGGTTTAATTCTGTAGTAGCCTGTCCTCAGCTGGTTTCAAAGCCAAGTGCTGAATATATACTAGAACAGGGGATGAGGAACCTGGAATTGTTTGGTTCCAACTCCCATCAGTCCCTCTCAGTACAGCAAAAGGTCAGAGATTGTGGGAATTTCAGTCCTTCAGCATCAGGAGGTCCACAGCTTTCCCATCCCTGATCTGGAGGCTGCTTTTCTAACCTAGCCTCACATTTGGCACCTGCTTTGAGGGTTCTGCTCTGGAAAAAAAGGAAACAGAAATAGATCGAACTACTCCTGAGCAAGTGCAGAGTGCATTTCCCTCACTGCTGAAGGACTCCAGAGAGTCCTCTGTAAAATGAAATCTGGAAGGGGAGGCGGGTCGGAAGATGGAGCCTTTGAAACCCTGGACAGAAGAGGCCACATGTTCACATGGCAACAGTTGCTTGCAAATCCCTCACCTTGACACACTCAACTACAAGGTTTGTTCAGGAGACATTGGGGGTGCAATAAGATTGCACCCAAATTTTCACTGACTTTGTTTTAAAAACATGCACGTGTTTTCGGGTTTCTTTTGTCGCTTTGCCAAACTGCTTTCACTGGCGCTGTTTACCAGATAACACTTATCTAAAAAGCACCTCCAGGCAACAGAAAACAAATGAGAAATGCCAGCCAGAAGGAAACACAAGACTGGAATTCTGCTTCCTCTCCGCCCCACTGCCCTGTATATTGCGAGCTGATTTTGCAGCTTGGTGTTCTGGTGCTGAATGAATAAATGGTTGACACGACATGGCTTCTCCAACGGGATCCTCTCCCCTTCCTTAGCATTTCAGAAAGAGAGAAACCACGCCTTTGGCAAAGGTTAGGCTGGGCCTCAGGGAAAATGTTTGGCATCAGGCAGTTCTGCCTGCAACCATTTCCAATCAGCATAAGTACGTTTTTCATGGCAGTCACTGGCAAGAGTGACAGAAGGGCTCAGCTCCAGGCATTTGCCAAGGCTGCCTCGTGAAGCCACCCATTTGCCGGTGGCACTGAGTAAACTATTTTCTGATGGGGCCTGATGTGGATAAGAAACTACAGTGTTTTCCTACTCCAAGCTGGAAGAAGAATAGGGCCACAGCAACAGTCCATCCAATGGACTGGTGGGACATTTGGCCCCAGAAGTGGCTCAGCCATAGGACAGTGTTGCTTTCGGTACAGAAAGAGCAGCACTTGGAGAAATGAATGCTGGAAGCAAACAGCCTAAGAAACTCAAAGAATAATCTTTTGCGTAGTGCCAGGCATGGGTCCTGTGATGCAAAAGGAACTGTTTCTTTGCCATCTTCCATCCCTTTTTTCAAAATGTGCCAAAGGCTGGAGGTTTTCTGCAGACCCCTGGCCCAGGTACAGTTACCAGTTACTTGAACAGCATTAGGGTGCAATGAAGGGCATTGCATGTCTTTAAAACAACAACAGGTGCAGCTGTTTTTTACATAATGTATCTCTCGCTAAAATAAAGAAACCCTTCTGGAACAGTAGCTGAATAGTGCACTGTGGGAGTACCAGGAAACAGCAGACAGAGAGAACCCATCTGGGCAGTAGCCTAAGCAGACTTTTGTGATTAATGTAACCCTTGAACATGCCATATTGTAAAGGACTTTTCAATATGAACGCATTCTGGTCACAACTCCAGGGACTCCGTTCATGGCCAGATGAGGACTGGTTTGTTTTCATTAAACCTTTTGTAGCAGGAGAATGTGCTGAGATTGGAAGGATGAGATTTCCCAGAACCTGACATCCTGTCCTTCCCTTCTCCTCTTCCTCTTTCACAAACAGGGTGGACACATGGATTGAATTAAGCAGAGCTGAATTTACCATTCACCTCCACCACATCCCTCCCAGGGCCTCAGACTCTCTCCATTCAATTATTCCAAACTCTGCCAACAAGAAATACTAGCTAGAATGTGTGAAATATTCCCCCCTAGTTAATTATGAATGGAGGGACTTAATTTCTCCCTTGGTCTTCAGGCTCTAAATTCAATTATTCCAAAACCTGCAAATAAGAAATACTCACTAGAAATGTGTGTGTGAAGTTTTCACCCTAGTTAATTATGAATAGAGGGATTTAATAGCAACCCAGCAGTAAATAAGTACTGTACACTCCTTGAATTAATATCTTCCCCAGGCCTGAGAGTGTCTCTTTCTAGTCAGGAACAGCCCTCACAGGGTACAAGCTGAGCAACAGGAACCAAAAGCTGGGCACTATTAAAGACAACAGAGAGGGAGACAGCTGCATCATATGAACAAAGACTGTACTAGTGGGCACTGAGCCAAGGGGGCGCCCTCTCAAAGCCTAATAAGCGAGGCACTGGGCAGTGGAAGGAGACATGAGCTTCTGGACTGGGTCCTCCGGTCCTGGAGTCCTCCCTCCTCCTTCCCAAAGCCTAGTTGGTGCTTTTCCAGCTTTGGGAAGGAGGCACAAGGGCTGGGGTGGGGCTGCCAAATTTTGGCCTCACACAGGGCACCATAGTATCCAATTCCACCGCTGCCGATGCACATTTGCTCCGATATAAATTAAATGGAGTTCAGTGAGGCACAGGTAATTGGGTTCAGGATTTCAGCATAGTTTTACAGACTTTAGGTGAGGTATGTTACTTTTATGCTCATTTAACAGATGGGGAAGTAAGCCTGAGAAAGAGTGATAGCTGATGCAAGTAGTCCCAGGCCCCAGTTAACCCATGAAGGCATTCCACTCCAAACAGGGGCAGGCAGCCTTTTCCTGCAGAGGGTGCCATTCCCTTGAAGGCAATCTGTCAGAGGTTGCCTGCCAATTGGGCGGGGCTGCAGCCATGGTGGGCAGGGCCATCCTTCTCACCTCTTCCCTTCCTGCCTCCCCTTCTCTCTCTCCCGATCCCCACCCAACAGCTGCCAGAGAGGGACAGATTGCTCTTGCCAGTTGCCTCGAGTATCACATAAAATAAGGCAGAGGGCCACAGGTTGCCCACCAGGGTCTTAAAAGGTGAAGTTTTGCTCTCTACAAGAAGCCCTGCTGTTCCGCTGATCAGCCTCACTCTGCAGATATAAACAAGATGTTTGTATTTTGAATGAAACCACACAATAATCAACCATGCAAAACATTTCACAGTTACTGGAAGCATATTGTGTGCTTTAAAAAAAAAAGAAAAATCTTCTTCTATGGTGGAGCTGGTTTTTTTGTTTCACTCGTTTATAAAGACTCCTAAATTAAGACGTAGATGAACCATAGCTCTACTGCAGAACAAGAAAGCAGCAGACAAGAGAGGGTGGTCCTGGGCCATAGTCCAAAGATGCTTTCTGATTAATAAGATAACCCTTTGATCACGCCCTCCTCAGCCTTGTGGGATTCCAAGGCAGAAGTCCAGAAAGCTGTTCCCCCTTCCTCCACTTGCTGGCATCAGTTCCTCCTCCAGTGTCCTGCAAGAGAATATGACGCTCCTAATGCCTAGAATCATAGAATCATAGAATCATAGAATCATAGAGTTGGAAGAGACCACAAGGGCCATCGAGTCCAACCCCCTGCCAAGCAGGAAACACCATCAGAGCACTCCTGACATATGGTTGTCAAGCCTCTGCTTAAAGACCTCCAAAGAAGGAGACTCCACCACACTCCTTGGCAGCAAATTCCACTGTCAAACAGCTCTTACTGTCAGGAAGTTCTTCCTAATGTTTAGGCGGAATCTTCTTTCTTGTAGTTTGGAACCATTGCTCCGTGTCCGCTTCTCTGGAGCAGCAGAAAACAACCTTTCTCCCTCCTCTATGTGACATCCTTTTATATATTTGAACATGGCTATCATATCACCCCTTAACCTCCTCTTCTCCAGGCTAAACATGCCCAGCTCCCTTAGCCGTTCCTCATAAGGCATCGTTTCCAGGCCTTTGACCATTTTGGTTGCCCTCCTCTGGACACGTTCCGGTTTGTCAGTGTCCTTCTTGAACTGTGGTGCCCAGAACTGGACACAGTACTCCAGGTGAGGTCTGACCAGAGCAGAATACAGTGGCACTATTACTTTCCTTGATCTAGATGCTATACTCCTATTGATGCAGCCCAGAATTGCATTGGCTTTTTTAGCTGCCGCGTCACACTGTTGGCTCATGTCAAGTTTGTGGTCAATGGCAGAACTTCTAAGTGGAGAATGTGCTGTGTCTGCAGAACCAATGAGAGTGTGGCAGTTAGGCGTGGGCACAATTCTGCCCCCCTTCTTTGTGCCCATTACACAATTTTGACCTCTTCACGGCCATTCTAGACAGTCAGAGAAGCTGGGTGCCAACGTCTTCTTGGAAGGCCCTACTGTGGGCTGGTGGGGCTGAGATGTTTCATGCCCCACAAGCGCAACAAAACAGCATGTATGGAAGACAATGAGCCCAGAGCTCTTCTCCTTCACATGCTAAATGTCTATGCATCAGGGATGTCTTCCCTTTCTTCAGATATACAACACTGGCAGCAAGCCTGAAGTGGTTGAGTCCATGCATCATTTTAACACTTAGTTCAGCTGACTGCATAAACTGGAATTAACCTTTGGGTAAGGAGAGGTGATGGGGACCACCAAAGGTCATACATTAATGTTTAACTAAGTGTTTGCTATGCTTCCTTTCCAAAGGTTGTACTCTTAAGAGCCCCAGGAGGAGATACATTTTTCCACCTCACTTTTTTAAATGGCTTGAATACATATAAAGTGGACGCTCTGTGCGGGATGCACATTCGCAACATGCAGCAGCGCATCTGCACACACGCTTCTGCACATGCACAAAGCTCGATTTAGCGCTTCTGCACATACGCCACCGCCAAAACCCGGAAGTAACCCGTTTTGGTACTTCCGGGTTTCGGCGGTCCATAACCCGAAAAAACGCAGCCTGAAGCGTCTGTAACCTGAGGTATGACTGTAGATTCCAAATCCTTTAAAATTCATACATAATAGTTACACTTTGCCTTCAAATAGCTCTTTAACATAGTTATGCTCTGTCACATTATTTCACAGTAATCCTCATAACAACCCTCTAAGGTGGGTGTCAGGGAACTGCCATCGGAGCCAAGGGAGGAGAGAGGGCTCCAGAGGGATGCCGGAGAGGGTCTCCCAGTAGGGAGAGAGGCAGCTCATCCGCTGGGGAAGGAAATCAGCGTAGCACCAGTGGAGAAGGGGGGCAGATGGGGGAATCGGAGAAAAGGCTCCTGGACCAGCGGGGAGAGCACAGGTCCTCCGCTGCCCACACCCTCCCTGTGCAGAAGACTTCTGCGCAGGGAGAGTAGGAGGCGACCTGGCGTCAAAGAACTTCTTTGCTGGAAGAAGTTCAAGAAACGCCCACTGACGGATTCTGCCAGCGATTGAGACAGCCACGAGTGCAAGGCTGTCCAGAGGGAAAGGGTTCAACCAGGCAAGCTAGCCAGGAGTGGCGGCAACTTACGCACGAGCAACCCCCTTAGAACCATTACAGTGGGTGAGCACCATGAGCCTACAGGATCAGGCCAGTGGAACCATCTAGTCCAGCATCCTGTTCTCACAACAGCCAGCCAGGTATCGACAAAAATAGAGTGGCTTGCCAAATTATTTGAGTACTACAATATATCCAAAACAATGGGAGAAATTGGAAGGATCTCAAAAGAGAAGATAGATAGGGACTGGAAGAAAAATCTCTTTGACCCATGCCTGCCAATCACAAGACAAACAGAAGTGTAGATGACCCTTGACTCTGTAGAAGGCAACTTCCTACGTCCAACAATCAACACACCAGCAGTGAGGGCTCAGGCGCCTCAAACTCTGTTTAAAAAAACAAAAAACTGCCGCCTCTGCAAAAAAAAAAAAAAGGAACGAAGATACCAGTACAAGCAGCATTTCCACTCTAAAGCTCCCATGTCTTGCCTTGATGACATAATACATTTTTTAATGAACATTGTGTGCCCATTTCCTAGAATGATTGACAGCACAGAAAGCTGGAGGATATTTTCATTCTCCGGGCTAACAACATGCAGTTTATATCAAGGAAAACACAGGAGAGAGAAATATAAATATGTACCAATGGGAATTATGGGACCAATTCACGCTTACCCACAGTGGCGTGAAGCACTTTCCCCAAGGTGTGATCACACCCTGCTCTGACAATCTGTGTGCAGTGGCGTAGCGTGGGTTGTCAGCACCCGGGGCAAGGCAAGTAATTTGCGCCCCCTAACCCGTGGATTCGTGCCCCCTAACCCTAACCCCCAGATGTTGCGCCTGGTGCGGCCGGGCCCCCCTGCAACCCCCCACACTACGCCACTGTCTGTGTGTGAAGGAGCCATGACTGGAGATAGGGGGGGGGGTTCATATGCGTGGCGGTGGGGAAGCCTTGTCCTCAGCTGCTTTTGTCCCAGTGGGCTGGGCTCAATCTGAAGGGCTCAAGTGACAAAAGGGGAGATTTTGGTTGCTGAGTGCAATTTGGAAATGGAACCAATTATTTCCCAATTCTATTAAATTTTGTATTTAAAACATTTCGAAACCTCTCTTCTGACACGTTTTAAAAATAAAATTGGTTGGCTTGTGGAATACAGTCATACCTTGGTTGTCGAACGGAATCCTTTCCCAAAGTCCGTTCGACTTCCAAAATGTTCAAAAACCAAGGCACGGCTTCTGGTTGGCTGATTGGCCCCGGAAACAATGCCAACAGCCGAAACAGACGTTCAGCTTCCCAAAAACGTTTGCAAACCAGAACACTTACTTCGGGGTTTGCGGCGTTCTAGAGCCAAAACGTCTGAGGGTATATCATACCCTCCAACATGCTGCAGAGGAAAATCAGGACACACCTCTTTTGGGGCCATGTCCTCACTGAAGCCAAAACATGACATCCCAGAATCTAATCAGAAGCCAGGATGGCTTCTGTAATTCCAGGATGTCCCAGTCAAATCAGGAAATTTATTTAACAACAACAACAACAACAACAACAACACACACACACACAGAGAGAGAGAGAGAGAGAGAGAAATTCTTGATCTTGTTTTGGTCAACCCCCAAAAGCCAATGCCTTTTTGAGTCAAAGATATTCATCGTTTGAACTCTGTGGCTTTCCCTAGGTGGGGCAGCCTTGCCAATTTGTACCAGGCTTGCACAACTGCTTCCCAAAATTTTAAACAAAGTGGCTTAGACCTCAAGATCACTTAGGAGGGGGCAAGTTTACCACCTCCTCCCAGCAGCGGCCCCCACCCCGCTCAAGGGCAGTGTGTTCAAGTCTGCTGAGTGGGCTCAAAGCACCAACCTTTTGGCCAATGGCAGCTGATGTCCCCCAGCCCTGGTGGGGCTGCTAGAAGGTCCCAAGAGATGGCCAAGTTGCTCCGGTTTTCTCTCCATCCTAGCTCAGTACTCTTGATTCTGACATGCAGCAGCTCCTCAGGGTTTCAAATGGAATTATTTCCCAGGCCTACCTGCAGATGCCAAAAACTGAACTTGAGCATTTCTGCATGCAGAGCAAGTGTTCTACCACTGAGGTATTGGTCTTTCCTCTAAAAAGTAAGGTTCTAGTCCTCATAAAGGTAAAGGGACCCCTGACCATTAAGTCCAATCGTGACCGACTCTGGGGTTGTGGCGCTCATCTCGCTCTATAGGCCGAGGGAGCCGGCGTTTGTCCACAGACAGCTTCCGGGTCATGTGGCCAGCATGACTAAGCCACTTCTGGCGAACCAGAGCAGCGCGCGGAAATGTCGTTTACCTTCCCTCCAGAGCAGTACCTATTTATCTACTTGCACTTTGATGTGCTTTCGAACTGCTAGGTTGGCAGGAGCAGGACCGAGCAACGGGAGCTCACCCCATTGTGGGGATTCAAACCGCCGACCTTCTGATCAGCAAGTCCTAGGCTCTGTGGTTTAACCCACAGCGCCACCCGCGTCCCTTCTAGTCTTCATGGTTCTACATAAATAGGAAGCAGCCGTATGCCGAGTCAGACCCTTGGCCCACCCGGCTCAGTAATGTCAGCACTAACTGGCAACATCTCCCCCAGGGTTTCAGCCTTACCTGGAGATTCTATGCCAGGTATTGAACTTGAGAACTTCTGCCTCCAGAGCATATGCTCTCCCATGAATCTATAGGCCCTTCCCATGAGGGACTTGGCAGCGCCCCCTCTGCACACCCCCCCCCCCCCAATGAAGCTGTTGTAAGAATTCTGGTGCTATGCATGAGGCATCCAAAACAACCGAGAGTATTGCATAAATGCTAATTATTAATACCTCTGTGGTCAATTAAAGTGAAACTTTCACCTACATGTTTTTTATCTTGTCCATTTGCAGCTTTCATTTGCCAATAAAAAATGTTCAGGAAAGCACTAAAAAAAATAAAATTCCCATTACGCTGCAAAATATTTTAAGAGAGTTTGTTGGCTCAGGCATTTCAAGATGGTGCTGAGCTGTCAATTATATATTTCCAGTTTAGAGAAATACTGTGGTTCTCTGACCTAGATTTCAGGGATTTTTACTGATCTGTTTTTGTGGTTCCCTGCTGTATTTATTGTACTGTATTTCCTATCTGATCCTGCGGCTGGCACACCTAGTGACCTTAGGGGGCAAGGACGAGGGGGGCGGGGGAGCCTTTTCTTCAAAGAGACGCCACTAATCAGATTGTACCCTGTACACTCACAGTATTCTATGAATGTTTTAAAATTTACCTCAGTGTCCTTCCTGGAACAGTTGCTGAAATGAATTTCCTGGCCCGCTCAATGGCTATTTATTCCAGCTGATTGAAAACACATACAGAAAGAAATCCAAGCTTTAGGTGGAATGCATTGTCTTTAAGGCAATACAGTGATTAAAGACCATTTTTATCCCTAATTTGTACAGTTCCTGGGCATGTAGGGTGACGTGCTCCACCCCATCAGACCAGCCCAGAAGGGCTGACATCCGGCTGCAAAAAAAAAGCATTTGTGTGCCAAGGCAGGTCATGGGAGTTATTATTAGCTCTAATTAGCACACCCACGAGCATCTCAAGGTGAGGGAACGGCAGAGATGCACTCAGATCTTGGAAGGCAACTCAGAAGCAGCTCCCAAATGGCTGGGAGTCTGTCTAACACAGGCCTCACCAGTATATAACTTGGGGCATTTAACTCATAGGACATCAGCAGCAGAAAGGGATCCAAATGGGCATTCAAATGATGACTATTTAAACCTGTCCCAATCCTTTCACCAGCTCAGCCAAGGAGAGACAGAGAACCACTGAGTTTTGCCCTTCACGGTGAAAATTTGTTCAACTGTACATTTACAGGTTGAGTGGCAGGGCTTTTTTTCAGCCGGAACTCACCAGAAACTCAATTCCGGCACCTCCTAGCTGGGTGCCATTGCCATTATAAGAGAACAAGGGAGGCGTTCATGGTGAGTTCCAGCACCTCTTTTTCTAGAAAAAGAGCACTTTTGAGTGGGAATGGGAAGTCCCCAAGGTCAAGATAATGGAATTCCTCTCACGTAATTCTATAAATCTGTAAGGGACGCGGGTGGTGCTGTGGGTTAAACCACAGAGCCTAGGGCTTGCCGATCAGAAGGTTGGCGGTTTGAATCCCTGCAATGGAGTGAGCTCCCGTTGCTCGGTCCCAGCTCCTGCCAACGTAGCAGTTTGAAAGCACATCAAAGTGCAAGTAGATAAATAGGTACCACTCCAGCAGGAAGCTAAACGGCGTTGCCGTGCGCTGCTCTGGTTCGCCAGAAGCGGCTTAGTCATGCTGGCCACATGACCTGGCCAGTAAAGCGAGATGAGCGCTGCAACCCCAGAGTCGGCCATGACTGGACCTAATGGTCAGGGGTCCCTTTACCTTTAACTCTATAACAGGAAGGTGGAGTCCAACATTTGGGAACCCACAGGTCGTCGTCCCCAATCCCTACATGGAGCAGGGGCCTCTGAAGGAGGCATTTGTCACCTTGACAGTTATCAAAATGACCAGGATTTAAAAGGCATATCTTCTTACCAGCTAAGAAAGGTTTTTGGGGTTTTTTAAACATTTCTAAAATTTGAAGGGACAGCAAAAGAGGATAACATATTAAGGCATACTTAGGTTGTTAACTGGTACCAGAATATGTGTGTTTGAAGAACACTTATCAGGTGATATTTAGCTACAGTTTTGGCGCATGAACTTTGCTATGCCTCACTGTGTCGTGTTAAAAGAAAAGCGGGATAAAATGATGTTTTGATGGTGTCCTATCATAGCCAAAATTCAGAACTTTTACAGTACTAATTCAGATAAGCTCTGGAGATGGTGACAAGATAAATACATTTGTTCTGAAAGTGCAGAGTGATTTATAGACTGGAGTAAAGTCAGAAGGGTGATATCAATCATGTCTGGAGTAGATAGACCAACTGTCTCCCGAACTGTTACTCTAAATAATAACAAAAAGCCTTGTCTGCAAAGGAATGGCATTCCTTTGTGTTGAATTTAATTGTGGCAGAGAGGTTGGTAATCAAGATTCATAAACATTTGTCACTGGGTGATGAATGTAGAGTCAGTCAGTCAGTCAAGTTTATTGCTTATAGCCAAAGACTGCTGCAATGTATACAATGTCATTCAATAAAATATATACTAATTTGATACAAAAACTTAAAACATTTATATTGGATGAATATAGAGGGAACATCGTGAGTATCCTGATGTTATTAAAATTAACACGTTCTCTAAAATTGAGGGAAGGGTTTATTAAGAAACATGTTTTGTCTTCAGAATTGGTTTCCTTTTCTTTTGCTTTTGGGAACTGTAGATACGGTGATACTCATTGTGTTGGTTCTTTACTCTGTTTTTGATCAACAATTGTATTATTACAACTGCATAATGGCTTTATCATTGAGCAACTTTGTCACTGTCTGGCTTTTAAAAAGTGAGAAGCAAATACAGATATGCAATGATCTGTGAATATCTGTGAACACAGCATCTAATTGAGAGACTTTGCTGCCACAAGATCTGGTGAGGGCCACTCAGATGGCTTTTTTAAGGCTAAACAAAGTGATGGAGTACAATAAGGCTATCAATGGCTATTGGCCTTGATGACGATGTACTACGTCCAGTACTGAAGGCAGGAAACCTCTGAATACCATTGCATTTGGATAGAAACTGTTTCTCAGATGGCTAGTCCCAGTCTTTATGACCCTGTATCTTCTTCCAGAAGGTAGAAGCTGAAATAGATCATTTCCGGGGTGCGCACTATCCTGCGCTATCTCTGCAGCTTTTTTATGGCACCTGGAAGCATAGATTTGATCCGAGGTGGGAAGAGTGCACCCAATTATTCTCTCTGCAGTCTTTACAACCCTGGACAGTATTATGTACTGAACTTCTCACCCTGGGCCAGCAGGGGGATACTGTAGTTATGCAAATGAAGGATCGAAAGTGACGTTCAGTGATTGGCTAGTTTTAGAAAGTTGTTACAGTAACGTGGTACTGGAGCTCTATATAAGCAGGCTGATTGAGCCCTTCAGTTTAGTTCTGTCCTGGCCTGTGAATAAACAAGAGCTGTTTGAAGAATCGCTGTGTCATCTGATATGTTCACCCACAACTTAACAGACAGCATTGTTTTTTCCTCTCAGTGTTTTAACTAACTAAAGGGAAAGGGGGGGAATGTTTTGGGTATGAAGCAATAAGAAAATATGAAGAGTCTGCTGGATCAGGCCAGTGGCCCACCTAGTGCAGCATCCTGTTCTCACAGCAGCCAAATAGATGATTGTGGGAAACCCTCAAGCAGGATTAAGGTTAAGGGGTGATATGATAGCCATGTTCAAATATGAAGAAGAAGAAGAGTTTGGATTTGATATCCCGCCTTTCACTCCCTTTAAGGAGTCTCAAAGCGGCTAACATTCTCCTTTCCCTTTCTCCCCCACAACAAACACTCTGTGAGGTGAGTGGGGCTGAGAGACTTCAGAGAAGTGTGACTGGCCCAGGTTCACCCAGCAGCTGAATGTGGAGGAGCGGAGACGCGAACCCGGTTCCCCAGATTACAAGACTACCGCTCTCAATCACTACACCACACTGGCTCTCAATATATAAATATATAAAAGGATGTCACATAGAGGAGGGAGAAAGGTTGTTTTCTGCTGCTCCAGAGAAGCGGACACGGAGCAATAGTTCCAAACTACAAGAAAAAAGATTCCACCTAAACATTAGGAAGAACTTCCTGACAGTAAGAGCTGTTCGACAGTGGAATTTGCTGCCAAGGAGTGTGGTGGAGTCTCCTTCTTTGGAGGTCTTTAAGCAGAGGCTTGACAACCATATGTCAGGAGTGCTCTGATGGTGTTTCCTGCTTGGCAGGGGGTTGGACTCGATGGCCCTTGTGGTCTCTTCCAACTCTATGATTCTAGGATTCGAGCACAAGAGCCCTCTTCTGTCCTGCGGCTTCCAGCAACTGGTCTTTAGAGGCATCCCCATCATGGCTAGTAGCCATTGATAGCCTTGTCTTCCAGAAGTCTGCCCAGTCCTCTTCTAAAACGAATGTTGCTTGTGGCACAGTCCGCATTGCAGACTGCAGATCCAGAAATGTGCCTTCCATGCCTTCCCCATCTTGTGCAACTTCCAAGCTTTCAACAAGTGCCAACAGAGCGAAAGTGTTCGCCAGGTCAGCAAGCATAAAAGCCAGCATGGCCAGTGAAAGTGGGCAGCAGAGCTAAGAGTAAGAAGGACCTACGAAAACCAGGCACTGAGGAGAAGTGGGTGCCCTCAAGTGCTGCAGAGGTTAGATGATTAATTGCCTTGATTAATAGTAATTGTTCCAGGTCCTTTTGGAGCACCATTCCCTCCTCCTCCCCTCTGTAGTAAGTTAAAAGCTTTCAGTTATTAATTGCACCTATACATCAAGAAAGGTTGCAGTTGTCTTCCTGGGTTGTGACTGAACTTTACTTATAGGCCTCAGGACCCCCTTTGGGTATGGAACAGAATAGGAGTGTGCAACATCAGGGCCTCTGATTGGCAGGAGTATGAAGACTCTGGATTGGCCAGGCCTGGTATGGATCCTCAGTTGCCTGATCCAGACCATTACATCCATCAAACAGCAATAACAGACAGTGTCTCTCCTGTTTGGGAAGGATTTGGCCATGACTGCCCACCACCCTGTCTTGGCCTCAAGAACCATGTTTTTTTTTTTTTTTTGTATTGTAATTTTATGTTGTGAACCACCCTGAGATCTACAGGTATAGGGCAGTATACAAATTTAATTAAATAATAATAATAATAATAATAATAATAATAATAATTACTAATAATAATAATAACAACAACAACAATGCTAAAAACAAGCCCCTGTGCATCTGTCACAGGATAACTTGGAGAGAGGGTAGGACCCCATTTCCAACCAAAACGAGGTGAGCTTCAAAAGGTGCTGGGGGGAAATGTATGTTTTATGCATAAACAAATTGCAATTTACCCCGCTCCCAAATGACAAAATAACTCCTCATTCAGGAGACAACGGAGACAATTGCCTCAGATGAAGAGGGGTTATAATCAAAGCACATCCCATTCTCTTGGGCACCTTCTCAGGTTGGGCATTCTTGCCTTTTTGGTACTCCAGGATCCCTGTAGGGTTGCCATATGTCCTCTTTTTGCAGGACACATCCTCTTTTTCTTTTCTTTTTTTAATAAATTTTTATTAAATTTTTCCACCATAATAACACAAGCCACAAAGCAGAATAATACACAGAAACAGAAAAGGAAGAAAAGAAGAAGAGGAAAGAAAAAAGGGGGAGGGAGGGGGGAAAGGGGGAACAATAAACAAATAAACAATAATAACAAACTTAATTATTCACAAATCCAACTTTTTAAACATCTTGATTGACTTCCTCAAATCCCTCCCTTCTGAGTTTCCTTGTAATTTAAAAGTAACAGCTTTCCAATATCATTATTAAACTAAAACAATTTCCAATTATAGTCATCTTATCCACTTTTCTTGACATTCTGAATCCCATTTATTTAATTATAACTTAATTTGTCCTAGGCCTATTTGTTTCTTTCAAGTAATTTCTATTTTTTTATATTACAATATTTGTTCAAATAGTCCTTGAATTTCCTCCAGTCCTCTTGAAACTCCTCTTCTTTCTGGTTGCGGACTCTTCCAGTCAGGTCAGCTAGCTCCGAAAAGTCCATCATCTTCATCTGCCAATCTTCCACTGTTGGTAGTTCTTGTATTTTCCAATTTTTAGCAAGTAATATTCGAGCGGCCGTTGTGGCATACAAAGGACACATCCTCTTTTTCCTGGGTATGTAAAATGAGAGTCGTTATAGCGATCTATAGTTAAAAGTCGAAGTCGGCAAACGTGTCCTCTTTTTTGTTCTTCAAAATATGGCAACCTCTCTCTCTCCCTCTCCCTCCCTCTCAAAGTGGTCCCTGCTCTCCTTAAACCCTTTGGGTCTCTGTTCTGTAAATAAGCACCTGCCTGTGCATTGATAACAGTTTCCAGAGAGGTGGCAGCTGTTGTTGCAAAAACAAGAAAGGAATCTAGAGGCACTTTAAAAGGCCAGCAGTTTATAACAGATTTTGGCTATAATCCACTTCTTCAAAGCCCCGGTACTTTCCAAAAAGAACCCCAGAGATAGTTGCATTCCATCGGGGCTCTGGACTTCAAGCCCTTTTCTTGAGACCAGGAATGGGGGATCTGTGGGGCACTCCCCTCGCTCCCCTCAGCCCCAGCCAGCATGTCCAGTGGTCAGGAATGATGGAAGTCAGAGCCCAACAACATCTGGAGGGATCCCACAGCTTCCCTAGGTGTCTTGGACTGGCTGGATGCAGAGGAATGGTGGAAGGAACCAGCTGGGGAACCCCCAAGGGAAGAAGGCTCAGAGCACGGGGAGTGGTGGTGGGAAAACAATGAGGGAGAAGAGGGAGAAGAATGAGAAGGGGCAGCAGGGCTTAGTGAACTGGGAGTGTCTGTGGCAGAGAGAAGTTCAGAATCAGGGCCAAAAGCCAAATCAGGCGAGTGGGAGGAGGGAGACCCAGAGGCAGAGATGAGTCCACTTGGCGAAGAGTCACAGGTGTCTCCCTCTCCTGCTGCAAGAAGCTCCCTCTCCCCACCCCAGTCTCTCAGAACCAGAAAAGGCATGAAAAGAGCGTAGAAGAGGTTGGCTTCATGAAGGCTCAGCCTTAGATTGCTTGGGGAAAGCCAGTGGCATAGCGTGGGTTGTCAGCACCCGGGGCAAGGCAAGTAATTTGCGCCCCCTAACCCGTGGATTTGCGCCCCCTAACCCTAACCCCCAGATGTTGCGCCTGGTGCGGCCGGCCCCCCCTGCACCCCCCACGCTACGCCACTGGGGAAAGCCCTGGAGAGGAGGGGACTTAGATGGCTGTGCGGAGGTGCCGAGGTGGGGACTTTCTATCTCAACAACTGATTCATGCAGTAAGCTGTGCTTGTTAGGGTAGACACCCAGCCAAGTCTGTGAAGATCATGTTTTTGCTAATAAAGAGTTAACTCCAACTTGCAATGGTGCCAGGGGCGCCGACTTATAAAAAATATTGGGGGGGCGGGGGCCTATACCGACTTATAAAAAATATTGGGGGGGCCCAAGACCTCCAAACCGCTGCTGCTGGGGGAACGAAAGGGGCGAGCCCCAGGCTGCCCCGACCTTAAGTGAACCTGTGAGGGCCCGCCCTTTGCGGCAGCCGATTGGCTGCCGCCGTGGGCGGTGAATATTAATGAGCATGGGGGAATCCCCGCTTCTCGCGGGGCTGATGCCAGCCCCGCGAGATTGTTGATGGGTCGAGAACCCGCAACCCCACCCCCTCTCTAGATCGGGAGTGGCTTTGTTTTTCTTAAATTATTGGGGGGGCAGAGCCCCCCCAAACGAATTTTTGAGGGGGCCCCATGGAGTCAGCGCCTATGAATGGTGCAATTTACTGCCAGCTCGCTCTGTGACACCACAGCTGCTTCAGATAGGAATGTAATGATTTCACTAACTTTTGCATTTAGTAAGACACCCCTGCTGCATTTGGGGGCCCTCCAATACCTGTGCTGGTGAGGGCCCTTGTTGTCTTCCCCAAAACCCTATCTCATGGGTAGGCAAACTAAGGCCCGGGGGCCAGATCCAGGCCAATCGCCTTCTAAATCTGGCCCATAGACAGTCCGTGAATCAGCGTGTTTTTACATGAGTAGAATGTGTGCTTTTATTTCAAATGCATGTCTGGGTTATTTGTGGGGCATAGGAATTCATTTTTTTCCCAAAATACAGTCCGGCCCCCCCCCAAGGTCTGAGGGACAGTGGACCGGCCCCCTGCTAAAAAAGTTTGCTGACCCCTGCCCTGTCCTGATGGCGTCATAGCACTTCATTTCCCTCTGATCTCACACCATTTACTTTCCCTGCCCCCATTCTGCACCCAGGAAGAGACCTTCACACATCTGACTGTAGTAGAATAATAACAAAAACAACAACAGTAAATTCATTTAATCTTTAAGATATCACGAAACCCTGCACATCTGTAATGTTTTCCAAGGTAATGGCACCCTTACAGCTTGTTGCTGACGTCTCAACATGTTCAGGAGCCCAAGCTGAGCATCTTTCTCTGTTTTGCATTCTCCTCAAAACCTTGGATCATGAAAAAAGGGTTGCCTCGACATTTTTGCCGCAACCTTCTGGCTGCCTCGATTGGAGGCTGCATTGCAATGGAGGCCAATGAAATATGTATGCCGTGTGCTTATTCCAAAGACCTAATAAAAATACTTCTGCTTTATTACATTAAAGACAGGCTGTCAGAGCAGTTCACAATATTGCAGCAGAATGAGAAAGAAAGGGGTGAAAAAAGGGGGATGCGGTAAACGAACTGCATTGCTTCTTAGTTTTATGACGCCAGAATCGGCCACTGTTGAGAATGTGATGCTAAAAATAAAGGCCGTTGATCCTGAGAGCAGCCAACTTTCAATCTGCAAAAATGGCAGTGCCTGTGTTGCTTGTTTGGCCCATATTTCAGTGCATTTAGTAGCAAATTGTGTGGCTTCGCAATATATTAGGTTAACAAAACTGGAATACGAAAGTTCCAACTGGCCTGGGAGCCTAATATACACACAAAAATAAAAAGAGAATCTGAGAGAGAGCCCCAAACTTCCAGATCTAATAAACTGTGTGGGTGAGACTCTATGAGACTCTATACAAGGCACCTCACACTTCCTTCTGCACAGCAAAGAAGTATTTAAATCCCCCTTAATTCAGGGGCTAAACTGAAAGTGCTTACCGGGTCGGTCCTACCAAGCAGATTGACATATGCTCAGAGGCAGGGCTGCCTCAAGACATTTTGAGGTGAACCGCGAAATTGGGAATCAAAGGCTGTCACAGAAGTTGAGGGCTTGTGCTGACTCAAGCTGGCCAGGTGCAGAGCCCAGGAGACCCCCAGAGGGCAGCCCCCACCTAGGGAAGGGGAGGAGAGCGGCAGCACCTCCTATTTGCCAAAAAGCTGCTGGAGAGGTAGTGGCTGGGAGACTAGCAGATCCAGTCTGCTGTTGCTGCTACTACAGCTGTGGCAGCAGACAACACATTCCTTGGAGGCCAGATGTGCTGCCCCTGTGGATCCTGCCACCTGAGGCAGTCGCCTCACCTTGCCTCATGGGTCAGCTGGCCCTGCTGGGCGGTGATCGGGGAAGGCTTTTGGTCTCTCAGTTCCTATACAACTTACCTGATTAAAGACCATACCAAAAGGTTTGCTGGGCGTCCAGCACTACGGATAAGGCCTTGCAGAGTTCAGACCCTGCTACCTCTCTCCATTTTTTTAAAAAATAATATTTATTACTTTATTTATTTATTACTTTTCCAACAATTTAAACACTACAAAAAAGAACAATAAAATACAATACAAAAACACAACATAACACTAACATTAAACTAACAGAACAAAACAAAAACAGTTTAAAACACATCAAATAATTTCAATATCTTATCTTTCATTCACTTATTTCCACGACCTCCTCACATCTCCCTTTTTGTATTCCACTTCTATTAATTGTTTCAGCAATTCCTTTCCATCTTCCTCTGTTTTCTATCCTATAACTATCTTAGCACATTTTAACCTTATTTTTTCCTTTAATACTCTATTAATCTATTTATACTTAATTCCTTATAACGTTTCTACTAAAGCCATATAACTTCATTCCAACATTTATCTAGCATTCATTAATTTTACAGTATTTCCGTAAATAATCTTTAAACTTTTTCCAGTCTTCTTCCACCGACTCTTCTCCCTGGTCTCGAATTCTGCCCGTCATTTCCGCCAGTTCCATATAGTCCATCAACTTCATCTGCCGTTCTTCCCGGGTGGATAAATCTTGTGTCTTCCAATACTTCGCGATGAGTATTCTTGCTGCTGTTGTTGCATACATGAAAAATGTTCTATCCTCCTTTGGCACCAATTGGCGGACCATGCCCAGGAGAAAGGCCTCTGGTTTCTTCAGGAAGGTATATTTGAATACCTTTTTCATTTCGTTATAAATCTCTCCATTACCCAGTTGTCCATACCAGGAGTCAGCAAACTTTTTCAGCGGGGGCCGGTCCACTGTTCCTCACACCTTGTGGGAGGCTGGACTATATTTTGAAGGGGGGGAAAGAACGAATTCCTATGCCCCACAAATAACCCAGAAATGCATTTTAAACAAAAGGACACATTCTACTCATGTAAAAACATGCTGATTCCCGGACCTTCCGCAGGCCGGATTGAGAAGGCGATTGGGCCGGATCTGGCCCCTGGGCCTTAGTTTGCCTACCCATGGTCTATACCTTCAAAGTACTTTCAAAGCACATTCCCACCCCCACCCCCCCAAGAATTCTAGGTGCTGCAATTCACCCCCCAGCAGAGTTGCAATTCCCAGCAGCCCTTAACAAACTACAGAATTCTTGGGTGGGGGAGGTGCTTTGAATGTGCTTTAAATGAATAGTGGATACACAGCCTTATAGTTCAATTATTGCTCTTGCTTTACTGTATGTTATTTTACTATACAGTGGTACCTCGGTTTAAGAACTTAATTCGTTCTGGAGGTCCGTTCTTAACCTGAAACTGTTCTTAACCTGAGGTTCCACTTTAGCTAATGGGGCCTCCCGCTGCCACTGCCGCGCAATTTCTGTTCTCATCCTGAAGCAAAGTTCTTAACCCGAGGTAATATTTCTGGCTTAGCGGAGCCTGTAACCTGAAGTGTATGTAACTCGAGGTACCGCTGTATATTGGTGGTTTTATTGTTCTATGTTGATTTTATTTGCATGGGCTCCTTTGGGAGAAAGGGACACAAGAAATAATAATAATAATACAGTCGTACCTCAGCTCCTGAACGCTTGCGAGTCGAGCGCCCCAGCTCCCAAACGATCAAAAACTAGAAGTGAGTGCTCCAGTTTCTAAATGTTCTTCTCAAAGCCGAATGTCCAACGGGGCTTCCACGGCTTCCGATTGGCTTCCTACAGCCAATCAGAAACCACGCTTTTTTTTTTTTGTTTTTTAAATGGTATTTATTAGAAGTTTCAAAAATTACAGAGAAAGAAAAAAGAAGAAAGCAACAACAACAAAAGAAAATTTTCAAAGCATATATAACAATACTTAAAAGAGGGGAAAAAGAGGGAAAAAAACATAAAAATCAATACAACAATAACAATAAAAACACAATATTCCATATCTTTATCTTTCATTAACTTGTTTCATCGACCTCCTCACACCTCCCTTTTTGTATTCTAGTTTAGTTATTTATTTCAGCAAATTCTTTCCATCCTTCTCAAATTTTTTTAAATAGTTTGTCTTAACAGTCTAACCTATTAATTAACTCAGCAAATCCTTTCCATCTTTCACTATATTCTGTCATTCAGTTTACCTTAGTTTATTTTAACCTTATCTTCCCAAAAATACCTTAAGACTTAAAACTTAATATTTATTTATACATAATTCCTTATAACATTTCTGCTAAAGCCAAATATTTTCATTCCAACATTTTTCCTAATACTCATTAATTTTACACTACCGTATTTTTCACCCTATAGGACGCACTTTTCCCCCTCTAAAAATGAAGGGGAAATGTGTGTGCGTCCTATGGGGCGAACGCAGAGCTGCCTGCTGTCCCGGGGCGAGCACAGCTCTGCGCAGCCATCCGGAGCGGGGCGCAAAGTCGCGCCCGCCTCCCGATGGCTGCGCAGAGCTGCCTGCTGTCCTGGGGCGAGCTGCCTACATTCCGAAGCCTGGGGAGACCGGCGCGACTTGCTGCTGGCCTCCCTAGGCTTGCGGATAGCAGGCTGTTCTCGGGGCTGGGATTGGGGGAAGCTCTGGCTTCCCCCGCGCCAACCCCGCGCCTGGGGGGGAAATAATATTTTTTTCTTTATTTCCCCCCCAAAAAAACTAGGTGCGTCCTATGGGGCGAAAAATACGGTAATTCCCAAAAATTTTTTTTTAAAGTTTTCTTCCAATCTTCCTCCAGCGTCTCTTCTTCCTGGTCTCGGGTTATGTCAGTCCTTACTGTCCATTCCATCTAGTCCATCAACCTGGTAATCTTATACCCGAGGCTCTTAAGTCTTTTCCATGTCCCTTCTGCAGGTCTTCTTCTTGTTTGTACTTGCACTTTACCTTGTCTTTGGAAGTGAAACATTTCAGAAGTTGAACGGACTTCCGGAACGGATTCTGTTCGACTTCCGAGGTACAACTGTAATAATACAGATGAATTTTTTGAGAACAGTGAGTTGATTGTAAAGCAGGCAACAATCCACTCAATGAAGATAAAAGCTGGTGGGTTTTAGGCAGGGGGGAATGTCCTGGGCAATGTACTGGCAAGCTAGGGAGTACCCATCATAGCTCCATGAACCCTCCCATTAATTAGAAATGTAGACCTAAGCTATAACAGCAAATGAAATGCTTTTTTTTCCAGAAATGAGTTTTTTTCACATACAAATGGCAGCAATACTTGCCCAGATAAAATGAAAGTCTCACATTGTAAGGCTTTCATGAATCATCAGAGCAGAAGTTTTGCTGATCATTATTACTGAGCATAGCTCTCTGTAAGTTCTCTTTACTTGAAAGGGCCTTTACATTTTGAGCTTGCCAAAACGGGCCAAATGATTTCTGTCAAATATTGGTTTAATGTAGAACTTGCCTAGGATTGTCACACCACAGGATGAAACAAGAAGAACAACCAAGCACTAACCTCAGAGCGTCTTCCCTCTCTGATTCACTGCTGCTTCTTTTTGCAAATTAATGTAGCACATCTAATCCAGAGCAGGCCATACTCTCAGATGGCACCATAATGGGCTTGTGAATAAATGGGACAATTTATGGAAGACATTCCAAATGAGGTACCTCTGAGCAGGCCTTAAACACAATACATTTTTCAGCAGTAATTGAGGAAATTGGCATAAGGAATGTTTGTGGCACCTTGTGCCTCTAGCTGCTGTGGAACTGGGCAAGTGGGAAGGGGCCTTATCAGAGGCAAAATACCCACCAACTGACCCCGGGGGGCCTGTCATGATGCTGCCTGTGCCTGCCCCACAGACAGGACAGCTTTTTGCTGCAATCCCCATCCCCAGTGTGGATGTGCTCAAGTGTTGCGGTATTGATGATTCACACCCAGCATGGCAAGTCCCCGTGGCATAGTACCTGTGCCTTTTTAAATGGAGATGCTTCCAGAGATTGCACTTGCCGCCTTTTGCATGTAAAAGTGGTGCTCTGCCCCTCCCCAAAACTCTGGTGTGTTTCATATGAACACGTGAACCTGCCTCCTGGGGCCCCTTCTGTCCTGAACTACAGGATACGTGGTGACAAGTCCAGTGGGAGTGCACGATCCCATGACAAATGCTAGGATGCAGTCTGGCAGGCCAACAAGTCCAAAGTCCAATGTTCAGGTTCCCACCTCTGCTTCTACCAAAGAGCCCCCTGGAACACCCAAGCTGTGGTCCAACTAACATGGGAAAGTTGAGCAGACACAGCACCTCCACTCTGGTGATGGGTGCTACTTCTCTGGTTCCTTCCTGTGCACCTACCTCCATGCCCTTGCCACCCTCCATTGCCCCATGAGTACTTTCTACGCCAACCTCTCCTTCTCCATCCCCAGCCTGTCCTGGTGTGTCCCAGGCATAGCTAAACCCCTCTTCAGGATCCGCTTCCTCCTCCCCTCTGTTCTGCCAATTCATGACACCTCGACTGTATCAGCTGCAATAGCTCCTAGTCTGTTTCCAAGGGTAATTCTGGTTGACCTTCTTAGTTTGGGAAAGCACTCCTGGAACAGCCATCTCCTCTCATGTGAAATCTGCCCAGCACATTTTAAGGTTAGTGTTTCACTCTGTTTTCAAATGCAGGGTTGGTGTCAACATATAGGAAGGTTTTCTTTTGGGAACTCCCTGCTCCAAGAGCTATGGGGAGCTCCTCCTCTTTTATCTTTGTTCAACTGGCAATTGAGGGATTTGGACTAGATGAGCCTGTCAGGAGTTCAGCCTACACTCACGTAGGACCCTGGTAGAGACACATGCCCGACTGGCATGTTTTCTCCCTCCTGGTCAATCGTTCGGGAGCTTCAAAAGCTTTCTTCAGCCAGAACATCACAGCAATTGATGCCAACCGACACCGGCACACTTAGGGATCGCAGAGTCTTCACAGCTTGCGTGACAGAACCCCAGCAACTCAGCATTTTGGCTAATCTACTTTATTTACATATAAACACACAGAGAGCACTGCAACATGCCTCCCTCTCTCTCTAGCATCAGGCAGCAAAGAGGAAAAAAACCAAAGGACAATAGTCCCACTTCACAGAACACAGTAACACAAACATCCTGCCTCTGTCATTTCCCACTCTGTGGAATCAAAACATTCACTGTCATGTGATAGACAAAAATCCCATGACTGCAATCATGGAGCAGTAATTCTAACAGAGCCTTGGCATCCCTTCCAACTCTGCAATCAATGCACTAAGAAGCAGCAGACTCAAAAGCTTGTTTAAAAAGGGACAGTTTTCACAGAATCATAGTTCTATGCAAACTGTACCTTTTTAAACAAGCTTTTGGCTCTGCTTCTTCTTAGTGCATTGATTTCTCATGCACTGCTTTTAGTGTTGTTAATTTGTGTTGTAATAATTAGACCACTGTGACTTTTATGTTTGCTTGTAAGCTGCTTTGAGCAGCTCCTTTTCTGAGGGGAAAAGTGGGCCATGCATGTTTTAAACAGATACACTATCCTGAGTCAGACCATGAGCCCATCTAGTTCACTGTTGTCTACCCAGAGTGCCAGTGGCTCTCCAGGATTTCAGATGGGGTTCTCTCCCAACCCTACCTGGAGATGTCCCTGGGGACTGATCCTGGGATCTTCTCCATGTAAAGCAGGTGCTCTGCCATGGAGCTACAAGCCCTATAAACTTGGGATTGTATGCCCCCTGCTCAGGAAGTGGGGATTTGAAGTGCCGGATGTCCATAGTGAACCAGAAGCCCTGGCCCAGGAAGGGTACAATGAGCCAGCATATCTCTGGCCCCTTCTAACTGCAAGGACTTCCACTCAGTAGCTCTACTCAGATCAAAACCACTGTCTCAGCCAACCCCATCTCCACAGAAATGAATGACCACTAAAGCAGGAAAGGAGAGGGGGAAGTGGATTCTGACAGACCTGGGACAGAAAGAGGCACGTAACTCACAACAGTTCATGGTCATTCCCTCATTAATTCAACAAATTCACTGTTGCCAAGGCACCAGCAGTGGGCTGGGTTGGGCTATGGAGTAGAATGTTTGCTTTGCGTATTTGCTGCTACAATTGTTCATTGATTTGTTCCACGTTAATCGTTCCTAAGCTTGCAATGCAAAGAAATGCTGTTGCATCTGTTGGACTCTGGAGAGGAATCACCAGCCTGATGCCACTGGCATTTGCAGGGCTCTCTCTGCACAGCCCACTCCAGGGCAGGTGAGATAGAAGGCAGAGAAGGAAGTGCTGAGGATTACACAGGAAACCCTTTTGCAAGAGGGCAGTTGATCCCAAAGATGGGCACCATGGCAGGGACCTTTAGGCTCCTGAGCTCTCAGAAGGGTTTCCTTCCACTCGGCCGCATCCCTCCAGCGGCTTGGCTGAGACCAGCTGGCATTGGGCCCCTCCCTTCTCTGAACTGTCTTGAGCAGTGGCCATGAGACCTCTTCCCTCACTGTCACTTTCACCTTTTGTGTTGCATTTCTTACATAGGAAGCCATTGTTTTAAGTGTATTTATCGAACTTTGCCCCACCCCCCCAAAAAAAGCTCTGGAATGGCTCTATAAGCAAGACAGTCCCTGCCCTCAGACTTACAGTTTAAAGAGACACGACACAAAAAGGAAACAGATTAGGTGGGAGAAGGAGATAAGCAAATCCATGTATAAATTCTTAGCTGCAGTTTCTTTTAATGACCAGCTGAGGTAACGGCTGCTGTCTAGGGATGGATGATGGAGGCAGGAACCTGGCTTCTCACCAGAGCTGGTAGGGGGTTGCCTTGAGTTCTTTGGAAGGAAACTGGCATACGTATAGAATTATGGTGTGCAAGACAACACCACCCATTGCATAAGAGAGTGCATTGGGAAGGGTCCACAGATCCATGACAGAATAGCTGCTTTGCAAACAGAAGGTCCCAGGTTCAATCCCTGATGAGCCGTTTCCAGAGGCAGCTAATAAAGACTCCCTGGGGAACCACAGCCAGTCGTAGAGAGTCCTGACCTAGAGGAACCAGTGGGCTGGCCTGGGGTAATAATGCCCAATGTTCCTCTTGTGGAAGAGGCTTCTTGTGCTCTTCTGCAAGTAAACTCCAAGTTTACTCTCACCACTTCAGGGGATAGATATGGCCCAATGGACACATCACAAAACTGGAGTCTTTCCCAGCCCCACCCTGCCGGGTTTCCTCTCAGACAAATCCCAGCCCATTTCTGGGGGCTGCTTTGTGCACCTCTGCAGCCCCATTCCCTTTAAAAAAATATATTTTTATTGATTTTTCCAAATAATTTCCAAAAATCATATAACATACTTTCTTATCTTATACAATGTTTTGGACTTCCATCAACTGCATCTGAAGATTTTTCAGTCTTTATCACTTAATCTGCATTTCATTATTTTCAGTATTACATTTAATACTCCTTCACTAATAATTCTTATCATAGTTTTGCTCTGCAATATTTCGCATAATCCTCCTTACCAAACTTCTTGCAATCCTACTAGTGTAATCTGTTGATTACAATTGCTTTTCAAATAGTTCATATATTTACTCTGATCCCGCAGGTTTCGAATCCTTCCTGTCATCTTATCCAATTCTGCACAGTCCATTAGTTTCGTCTGCCATTTTTCTTTCGTCGGTAGTTCTTCTTGTTTCCATTTCTGTGCCAACAATACGCTTGCTGCCATTGTTGCAGATAAAAACAGTTTCTTGTCCTGTCTATTAATATCCTCAGTACAATGCCAAGTAGAAATGCTTCTGGGGTTTTTTAATAAATGTATATTTCAACATTTTTTTCATCTCATTATATACCATTTCCCAGAAGCTTTTCACTTTCTGACATTCCCACCACATGTGATAAAATGATCCTTCCTTTTCTTTACATTTCCAACATTTATTACTTGTTTTATACATTTTTGCTAATTTCACTGGTGTAATATACTATCTACACATCATTTTCATCACATTCTCTTTTAAGGAACTGCATGCTATAAATCTTATTCCTACTTTCCAGAGTTTTTTCCAACCTTTTAACTGTATGTTGTTCTGCGGACCCATTCCCACTCCACCAACCGCCAAGGCCCAGCCCAGAGTCCATTCCATTCTTCCATGACAATGACCTGGGATCATTTGTTTTAAAACCTTTCTGGTGCTTTACTCTGTTTTTCTTCAAAGCAGTTTATTTTAGGGAGTAAAGAAAATCCATAAAGCCAGTAAAAATCACCCACTATTAAAACAATTATTAAAATCGAAAGAATGGTTCTGAAACCTCTCATCTGGCTGGATTGGCTCAGCAGAAGTCCCTGTGTGACACCAGGCCAGCAGCTCAGCTGATCCTTGTGCACAAAGCTCAGCTTTGAGATGCAGGCCTAGGCTGGGCTCCAGGATACTGACACTAATCGTTTTTCTATGCCAGGAATATTCCAATATTTTCTTGCAGGTTGGCAGTGGGGAGAGAAGCAGCATCTTTCTGGCTCAACCCCCCCTCCCCATTTCAAAAGACACATTCCTAGTGGTCCGCTGCTCCTTTCTTTAAGTCTGCAATGCAGAGATGATGCTGAATTGAGGTCTTTTTCATCATCTTTTGTTAAGTTGGCATTTGCACAAGATTACCTTGCTGTGACATCACAGTGCAGAGGGAGAAACAGGAGTGTGGAGGGAAAACAAAGTCTTGTGATGACTACCAGCATCTTCTGTAGAAATCACAGAGGGAACTCCAAAACTCGAGCGGCTGATATTCTAACATTGTGCATGCCATCAAATGCCAGCAGTGCCCTTCAGCTCTCTATATTGGACAAATAGGCCAAACCCTACGCCAAAGGATAAATGGACATAAATCTGACATCAGGAATCACAAGACAGAGAAGCCAGTAGGAGAACACTTCAGTCTCCAGGACATTCAATACAGGGTCTCAAAGCAGCTGTCTTATTACAAAAGAATTTCAGAAACAGACTTGAAAGAGAAGTTGCCGAATTACAACTTATCACTAAACTGAAAACCATGGAAAGGCCTGGTCTTAATAGAGATATTGGATTCCTGTCTCATTACATATGCTAATCATCTGCATACTATCCCTTGCTTTTTCCTGTAGGACGAATTGCAGTCATTAACAGTCATCAACAGGTTTACCATACCCATTGAGTCAATCACTCATCTCCTACTACCCTCCTGAGGAAAATCCCACCCCACCCTCCCACTATATATAAGGGTTTGGTGACTTTAGTTTCAGTGTATCTGAAGACGTGTGCATGCACATAGAAGCTTATACCTAGAATAAACTTAGTTGGTCTCTAAAGTGCTACTGGACATTTTTTTAAATTTTTATATATATTTCTAGCAGCTGAATTAGCCACGGCCCAGTCTTTCTGAAAGTCACCCACACTCACCTGTGGGGACCTTCCAGATGTTGCTGGACTCCAACCAGCTCCAGCCTGCACGACCAGCAGTAAGGAAAGGTGGCAGCTGGAGTCCATTCCTGTCAGCCCACCCCTCGACTTCCCCAGCCCTGCTTTACAGGGTCCTTCTTTAGAATCTGGAGTCTCCTGTGCTCAGCCTCAACAGAAAAGAGTAGAGGAAAGTCGCAGGATGCTCTTCATCTGTGCTCTGATGGACACATGGAATTCTTGTGTGAGGAGGAGTCTTCTTCCTCTGAAATGTGAGGTTGGAAGGCTTTGCACATATGGAGCTGAGAGAGGGAAAGGGAGCTTTTGCAGGTGTGGGGCTGGTTCTCTGTGGGTATGGAGACTGCACCAACAAGAGGTTGCTGGGTGAAAGTGGTTCTCCTTGAATAAGTGATACTTAACATTAATAAGTGTAATCCTAGCTAAGAAATTCTGTTTTAATTAAAGTGATGAAAAGAATGGCTTTGTTCTGACATTTACGGCTCACAGCTTGCCTTTTTGCTTAATGTGATTAGTTAGTGTTGTGGCACTTGGTGGCAGATAAAGTCTTGTTAAAGTTATATCAGGATGCAAGTCACATTAATGCTGTAAAAATTAACAGGGATGAACAGAGGAAGTAAACAGTTCAGGAAAACCAGTTCAAGCTCCAGCAAATGAATAGATGTTTGAATCTGGTTCTGAGACTAGAGATCGATGACACTGTGGATTTGGGTTTTCTCTCTCTCTGTTCACCACATTTTTGTATCAGCTTCCAATTTATTTTTTTAAGTTAGCATTTTTGGGTACATTTATGCTAATAGACACATTTTATATGCAATTTTGCCTACCATAAATGTTTTTACAAACCAATTCCCCGAAGGCAATGCCTTTTTATGTTCCCAAATACATGTACACTTTTATGCATGCTTCCCTTTAAGATACACATTCTTTGGTTGGATAATTGCATGGCAAATTCTGCAGGGTAGCTGCCGCTTGGCAGAGCACCATTTGGTTCTTTTGGGAAGTGTGGCAGGGGGTGGGGGGTTACATTAAAATGCACACAAAACCAAATTTCTCCCCCATATTTGAATTGTGGCAAAATGGCCAAACGGAAAGAAAATGGTTAGTGTCACCAGAGGTTCTGTTTCTTGTCCTTCACAGATGATGCAGCAACATGCTTAGTAGAAGGCACTCATAACGTACTTGCATGGCCAATGAAGGCAACTAAAGGGGGTCTCATCCTCTGTCACTGCCCGAAGTGTGTGTGTTTTTAACTTTTTGACCCACTGAATGAGAGATCCAGCATAAGCAACAAAGTTCTCTCTTGGTGAGCTTCACTGCACCAGCCTTTTTTTCCTGGCCACCAGGACTCTTTTCCCAGTGTTCTCCATTCTCTTTGTCCCCTTGTTGAGGAAAAGTGCCTTTAAGAACACAGGAGCCCTATTAGAATGAAGTTGGCAACCAAAATGCTCTCTAGAACGTTGGAACAAGACTTGTTAAGCAGCCATCTCCTTTCAAAAATAACAGCTTGATAGGTTTGCAGGATCTCCTTCCACCCTGAGGCCTTTCCTGGAAAGAAAGAAGAATAAACCTGACCCACCAAACAAAACTCATCAGAAGGGTGACTACGATATCACCTGACCCCATTAACACCCACCTGACTGCTTCAGTCGGCAGAACTGGCACTGTTACAGGTGCCACATAAAACCCATTCCACATTTGTACTCCATCTTTTAGTGTGACAGCACCTGCACTTTGGAACTCCCTGCCTATTGATATCAGGTACCTTCACTGTTCCATTTTCAGTGTCTGCTAAAAATATTTTTGTTTAAATAAGCCTACCCAGATATTTAGAAAACTGAGGCAAGTTTTAATCTGTTTTTAGTTTACTGTTACTTTAACTTTTTGAAAGTCTTTTTTAATAATAATTTTTATTGGTTTTTCCAAATATTTTCCATCATAACATCAATTTTGTCAATAGAATAAACAAACATTTGGCTGTATAAGCCTGGAACTTCCCTCATCCTCGAATAATGGTTTTCCAATTTAATCTCTAGTATGCATTTTATTCTTATTAATATTACTATTAAATAGTTTTGTTGTTGTTTAGTCGTTTAGTCGTGTCCGACTCTTCGTGACCCCATGGACCAGAGCACGCCAGGCACTCCTGTCTTCCGCTGCCTCCAGCAGTTTGGACAGACACATGTTTGTAGCTTCGAGGATACTGTCCAACCATCTCGTCCTCTGTCGTCCCCTTCTCCTTGTGCCTTCCATCTTTCCCAACATCAGGGTCTTTTCCAGGGAGTCTTCTCTTCTCATGAGGTGGCTAAAGTATTGGAGCCTCAGCTTCAGGATCTGTCCTTCCAGTGAGCACTCAGGGCTGATTTCCTTAAGAATGGAGAGGTTGGATCTTCTTGCAGTCCATGGGACTCTCATGAGTCTCCCCCAGCATAATCTTAAATAAACAATTTGTAAATTATGTTTAGTAATAAATGATAATTTAAGCCTACAAAACTTATTGTAACCCTATTAGCAATGTCAGTTGTTTACAGTTGTCTTTCAGGTACAACATAATTGTTTTCCAGTCTTTCAATAAATTCTGATCCTGCTGGTTCCGAATTTTCCCAGTCAGTTTCACCAATTCGGCATAGTCCATTAATTTCATCAGCCACTCTTCTTTCAATGGTATCTCTTTTTGCTTCCATCGTTGAGCTAATAATATTCTCTCTGCAGTTATAGCATATAAAAATAATGTCTTATCCGGCCTGTGTATTTCTCTACCTACAATTCCTAATAGGAAGGCTTCTGGTTTTTTTTTACAAATGTATATTTCAACATTTATTTATTTATTTATTTATTTTGCTTTTAAGTTAGCAAGTTTATTATATCCTGAAAATGTTACACATGTACACAAAAGAGCAGAGAGCAGTGCAGACCTGGGTTGCCCCTTCAGTGTTGGTACTCTAGGCCTGTTCATCACAAGGACCC
The DNA here is from genome assembly GCF_964252035.2 of Podarcis erhardii. Lineage (NCBI taxonomy): Eukaryota > Metazoa > Chordata > Lepidosauria > Squamata > Lacertidae > Podarcis > Podarcis erhardii. The sequence goes on along the minus strand of NC_138503.1, from coordinate 6,169,187 downwards.
GTCTCAGAAGTTCTTTAGCCATTCAAGACTTGGTCCTTCCTTGTCACACGGGTGGGAGGGAATATCTGGCATATTGCCATCATCCCAGGAACTGGATATGTATATGGTACAGCCTGGGTCATCATGGTGCTGTATTTTGTTAAGGGACTGACCCATGGTGCCACCAAAGCCATAAAACCAATGCCGAAAGAGAGAACGACAACTGGATCCTTTCCCCATGCATTTTTCAGAAATGGGATAATTTTGCTCAGCGCAGCCATCTTGAAAGTGGAGGAGGCCATATTTCAACCTTTTTTAAAGTTCATTATATATAATTTCCCAGAATGCCTTCACTTCCTTACATTCCCACCACATATGATAAAAACTACCATCTTTTTCTTTACATTTCCAACATTGATTATTTGTTTTATACATTTTTGCTAATTTCACTGGTGTTATACACCATCTATACATCATTTTCATTACATTCTCTTTAAGTAAACTGCATGCTGTAAAGTTTATTCCAGCCTTCCATAATTTCCCCCAATCTTCTAACTGAATATTATGACCAATATATTTTGCCCAATATCATACTTTTTGAAAGTCTAACATTGTTTTTTTTCTTTACCTTGTTTATTGTTTCATCTTTTTTGTAAACCTCTTTGAGTTTTTTGTTTTTTTTGTTTACAGTCAAGTGGTGTATAAACTTTATGTAAAAACCTCCCATAAATTTCTGAAACATCTCTTTGCAGGGCCACAACTGCAGCCAATCCGAAGGACCAGTCATTCCCGCTCTGAAACAAAGTTCCTGCTCTACTCAAATACCATTGAAGAAGGCTGCCTGATCGAATTTAACCAGTTCGATACTCTTGAAAAATGCCGTTTCAATGCCTCTCTTCCTTTGGTGATGATAGTCCACGGATGGTCGGTAATGAACTTCACAGCACTTTTTCTTTCTTTCTTATCCAGGGTTGTTGCTCAGCTGAACTTTGATATCTAGATAAATCTGGCCTCATTACAGGATCCACCCCACTTCATTTTTTCTCAAAGGTTGTTCATTGGCCTGATCTGTGGAGGAGGTGGTAGAGTCCTGGCACAATGTTATGGGCTGTACCATCTAGAGGCTGCAGGTGGGCATTGCCATTTTTCAAACTCCCTACTAGAAAAGACAAGCATATCAGGGAGAAAGGTTCCTTCCTCATTCTGCTGTGCTAATTTTCTACATGGAGAGAGGTTTTTGGGGGGTGGGAGGGAGGGGCGTAACAAAGGGGCATTCAAACCTACACTGCACTGGCACAGCCCCTTCTCCCATTTCAGGATTTTACCACGTTGCTTTGCAAGGCTGGAATGTGTTCCCCACAGTAGTGCAGCACTGGAGTGCAAGGCATCTCTCCCAGCCAGCCTTCAGCCAACCTGCCCAAGATGGATCTCTCCCTTTGTTCTCTCCCTTCTGCTTCCCAGGGCACCTTGCTGAAGACTGTCATTTCCCGTCACTTCACACCCAGTTAACCTAGTAACCTTCTTTCTGCCCAGGCCCATCAGACCTTTTGTCATGTTAACACCTCTATCCCAGGTGAGGCCCTGGCTTGGAAATGTAGCTTAGCTTGTATTTTTCCACCGGCCTGCAGTCTTCCTTTCAATACTCCAAATAATCGAAATCCTACCATTTATTAATTTCTAGGGTTTGGGGGGGGGTCCCAGGCCGCCCCCTCAAACCTATAACAATATATTATATTCACTCACCCCAAAAGGATGAGGATAATCTATTTAGTCATGGTCTTAACCATACACCTTTTAAAAACAACACTAAGATGCTATTACTTTCAGTTGGCCTCACATGCAGAACTATACTCCTTTCCACTGAAATAAGGGTGTGTGAGAGTAAATATAAGCATGTCACCATACAGATGTCAAAAATATAAAAATTCTGTCCTGGGAATTGTTCATGCTACAGCAAAAGGGCAAAACTGGAGCCCCAAATCAAGGATGTGACAGGCTGTCTTTGGCCATTAGGAAGCAATCACCCAAGGCACACTGTTGGGGTTTGCAAGGAGTTGGTGGCCTGGCTGTCAGCTGGCTGTGAGCAATTCTCCAGGCCTGCCCTTGCTTGGGCTTATCAAGGAGGGGGTCTCTTTCCCAAGTCCTCCCTCCAAGCCACTAATCAGTCACATGCAGGCACCAAACGAGTTACCAGGCTTTATTGGCTTCTTCTCTGGCACCAGCTACAGAACATCAACCAGCAAGTCTAATACATGGTGTGTTCTTTCTCTCCCTCGGCAGGTTAACTCAGAGATTTATAGGGGCTGGGGAATTCTGGCAACCAGCCAGCCCCATCACATGCTCCGACTTTGGGGACTAATTGTTACCACCTGCCTGAGGGGCTCCACCCAGTGGTACTTGCTCACAGGCTCACTACTTCATGACAGGGCATCATGAATTTTACAGACTTGGTTTTCTCCCATGACTGCAGGTGGATGGAAGGCTAGAAGGCTGGATTTGGAAGCTGGCCGAAGCCCTGAAATCCCAGCTGACACAAACAAATGTGATCATCACTGACTGGCTGGCCCTTGCGCATGCGCACTACCCCATTGCAGTGCAGAACACCCGAGACGTTGGCCAAGAAATCGCTCGATTCCTGGAATGGCTGGAGGTAAGCCTACTCAGAGAGAGGAGACAGTATGAAGTGTGTGTTTAATGCCTCTTCCCTACCACCCCAGCTCCTCCAACTTAAAATTTGTAAATGTGTCTTGTGCCGGCCACTTATAGCTATGGGCTGGTGTAGACGTGGGGGACCACTTTCCCAGCACCAACCCTGCAGAGCAGACCACTGCCAACAGATCCTCTGCCTTGCTGCTACTGCCTTTGTTGGTCTGGTCTATGCAGGAGGTGGTAAAGTCCTGATGTGATGGTATAGACCAGGCTTCCTTAACCTTGGTCCTCCAGAGACTACAATTCCCATCATCCCTGACCACTGGTCCTGCTAGCTATGGGAGTTGTAGGCCAAAAATATTTGGAGGGCTGAGGTTGAGGAAGCCTGGTATAGACTCTACCACCTTGAGGCAGCAGATGGGCAATGCCATTTTTCAAACTCTCTGCCTGAGAAAAAAATGAGCATGACAGGGAGAAGGAAGAAGAGAAGAAGAAGAGTTTGGACTTGATATCCCGCCTTTCACTTCCCTTAAGGAGTCTCAGAGCAGCTAACAATCTCCTTTCTCTCCCCCCCCCCCAACAAACACTCTGTGCGGTGAGTGAGGCTGAGAGACTTCAGAGAAGTGTGACTAGCCCAAGGTCACCCAGCAGCTACATGTGGAGGAGCAAAGACACGAACCCGGTTCACCACATTACGAGTCTACCGCTCTTAACCACTACACCACACTGGCTCCTACTTCAGTCCTCACTCGGCTGTGCTAATTTTCTACATGCAGTGAGCTGTACCATCAGGGCAGGGTTGGAGGAAGACTCTCTTATCAGGACTCATTCGTACTCCTGCTTGTCCCACCAACTTCCCCTGGGAAAACCCCCTATTTACCACAGAATTGGAGCAACCAGGTTTTCTACGGGTTCACATTTGCTCCAATTCCATGGTAAAAAGTGGGTTTCCTTAGCAAAAGCAGTGGGGCAAATGGAAAATTGTTTGGATCCAGGTTTCCTAAGCACAGGACAAGCAGAAGTGTGGATGAGGCCTCAAAGGTTGCACTAGGCCTGGGTTTTCCTACTAATCACCAGCTGCAACCATACAGTCTTCTGAAGATACTGCAAAGAGAGTATTAGCCTAGAAGGGGGAGTGATTCTCTCCACTATGGTGGCAGAATTTAAACAAGGAAGTAAAGTGTATTCAGTGTTGATTAGGGAGAGTGGAGTGCCCCAGGCCAATTTTGACCCCACAGGCTTGTATTCATATCAGCTCTCTATAGCCTGTCATTCTGTCAAGTCAGGTGCAGTTAGGCGTCTTACGTGTCGGACAAGGATGCAGCACTTGCAATGTGCCAGTGTCTCAGGGGAAGGTAGAGCACTGCTTGAAGCAAAGGGTGAAATGAACAGGCATGACAATTTTCACGTCTGCAAAGCAATCCCTTTTATTTACCATTTATTTGTTTTTCATTCGTTTCATAAAATTTATATATCACTTGATTGTAAACAAAACAAACCCAACTCAAAGCAGTTTACAAAAAGAATAAAATAATAAGTGACAAAAAACAACTATTTAAAACATTTAACAAAATAATTAAAGTCAACCATAAACTAAAAACAGATTTAAAAACATATCAAGATTCTGCCTATCTGGGTCTAAAGAAATACATTTTTAAACACAGTTTTTCTGCCATGGTAATAAGGAACACAGTTCCTGCATTATTCGAAAAATAAAACAAGCAACTCCCTGTGATTTCTTTCCTACAGAGTGGGATTAAGCCAGCAGCAGGTGATGCGCTGCTAACTTGTGGAATTAACTGACACATGATGTGGTGATGGTGATGACCACTAGCTTATAGAGCTTTTAAGAAGGACAAGTTATATTCCTGGTCCACCAGGAGTTGTAAGGCATGAGAGCTAAATCAAGACTCTACTTACAGAGACTGTCTGCCTCTGAATATCAGCTGTTTGAGAGCAAGAGCTGGAGTGTGTGTGCGCCTGACTTCAAACTCCATTTGTGGGTTTCCCAGGCGGCTCTGGCCACAGTGGGATGTGAGATGCTAGACTACGTGGCCCAGAAGACTGATCAAGCAGGACTTTTCTTGAGTGCAGCCTCTCTCTGAATCTCAAAGTTCAAATTAATTCTGAATGTGGTCCCAAAACCATAGGAACAGCTTCCTAGACCAGAGTAGGTGCATGATAAGGTAAATTGGGGGAGTTGGGGCAACATTCCGCCTGCAAGGGAGCCAGATGGATTCGGGCCACGGGGTACAATCCAGTTTGACATGCTGACTAGAACACACTTGCCCAACTAGGAGCTCTCCACGTGGCGTTGAAGTCCAGCGAGTCCCATCAGCCACAGGCAGCAGGACCAATGGGTAAATAAATCAACAACATCTGGAGGACAGCAGGTTGGGAAGGCTGAATGAGAGTGTCACATGTAGACTGGGGAGACCCAGGTTCAAATCATATTGCAAGTTGCATATTATAAGTCATATTGTGAAAAAGTAAATGCAACTACCTCAGTCAGTAGAGCAGGAGACTCTTAAACTCAGGGCCGTGGGTTTGAGCATTGGGTAAAAGATTCCTGCAGTGGACAAGATGGCCCTCGTGGTCCCTTCCAGTTCTATGATTCTAAGTGCAATTAACCATCGTCATCATCCCCACTCAGCCATGAAGCACCCTGTGTGACCCTGAGCTAGTCGCTCACACCTGCCTTCTAGGGTCATTGTGAGGATCAAATAGCCTTGGAGGAACAGCTGAAATTCTAAAAGCCAACTGGGAGCTTCTCCTGGGCAAACCCCATTGAAATGAATGGGAGCAATGCAAGAGCACAACTGTACTGTTCCAATGGGGCTTGCACAAGAGAACTTCCCACCAAGTTGTGCCTCATGCTCATTAGCGGGAGGGACTGGGGTCAGTTGGATTCCCATCTCGGGCACCCAAATGTCTTGCGCCAGCCCCAGGCTGAGCCTGCAACAACACTGCATGCCCCACATTTTGCCTGCACTTACATGGCTGCCGGGTATCTTCCAGGAATCTGTCCAGTTCTCCAGAGGCAATGCTCACCTGATTGGGTACAGCCTTGGCGCTCACGTCTCTGGCTTTGCCGGCAGCTACATTAGGGGTGCAAGGAAGATTGGCAGAATTACAGGTAAGAAGAAAAATCCCGCAAAGCATCCCTTGAGGGAAGGGCCATTGTAGCTCAGCAGTAGAACAGCTGCTTTGTGTGCAGAAGGCCCTGGGTACCATCCCTGGCAGCATCTCCAGGCAGGGCTGTGAGAGAACCCTGCCCAGAATCCTGGAGGGCTGCTGCCAGTCCGTGTAAACACAGCTGAGCTAGATAGACCAGTGGTCTGACTCCATATAAGTCAGCTTCCTGTCTTAAACCCCTCAGTCAAAACCGAGGCGGATAACTTTTTCCAGCCTGCATTCTTTTCTGGGGTGAGGGGACATCCCCATACCCCGTTCAGTAGAAAAAGTGAGTAATGAATGTATAGTTTACTTTTATACAGTAGGATAATTTCTACCCCCCCCACACACACCTACCGGTATATGCAAAATCAGTTATGAGCTAATAATATTAATTACCGTATTTTTCACTCTATAGGATGCACCCAACCATAGGACCCACCTTGTTTTAGAGGGGGAGATCAGGGGAAAAAAAATCTCCCCCTCTCTGCTCAGCGCCCCTTCAGCAAAGCGGCAGGAGAAACGGAGCCCCTTCCCTTTCTCCTCCCGCTTCACTGAAGGGGCGCTGCGCAGAGAGGGAAAACTGTGCAGTGCCTCTCCAGCGAAGCGAAGCCTGGAGAGCTAGAGGGATTGGTGTGCACCGATCCCTCTCGCTCTCCAGGCTTCAGTGAAGGCAACCCGAAGCCTCCAGAGCACAGCGGGAGCTCCTGCTGCGCTCTGGAGGCTTCAGGCGGCTATCCCCAAGCCTTCGGAGCACAGCAGGAGTTCCCACTGCGCTCCAGAGGCTTCAGGCTTCAGGCGGCTATCGCTGAAGCCTGGAGAGCGAGAGGGGTCAGTGCACACCGACCCCTCTCACTCTCCAGGCTTCAGCGAAAGCAACGCAAAGCCTCTGGAGCACGGAGGGAGCACTCCCTCTGCACTTCAGAGGCTTCGCGTTGCTATCACTGAAGCCAAGGAGCCTGCATTCGCTCCATAGGACCCACAGATATTTCCCCTTAATTTTTGGAGGGGAAAAAGTGCGTCCTATAGAGCAAAAAATACGGTAGGTTTTCTGCCATACACTTCCTATTTTAAGGGATAGTTTACATGTTTGGGAACAAAAATCATGTTGCTTCATTCAACAGTGCCTGTGAATCAGAATCAGAATAATCTTTATTTGTGTCAGCCACCAGCCATAGCAATAAAATAAGATACAATGTACAGAAGACAAAGGTAAAAACTTAACTACTATATATAAAATACAATTGGGGGGTTTATATCAATAATCAAATGACAGATCTTATTCTAGTTGCCCCCCCCTAAAAACTTTTCAGTTTTTGCTGTCACCTGTTAATTCTGAAGTGCCAAAAGAAAGGACACTGCAGCAATGGACAATAGTAGAGGGGTGATAACCTCTCTCCTCAGTGCCTGTGGTGCTGGTCCTGGGTTAATCTCTCTAGAAAGCATCTCTGTAGCATTTGCTCTATTTGGCAGCTGCAAGAAAACCTCAGTGCTTAGAACTAATTGCACCCAGAACAATGGTTGCCTTGCCTTCTGATGTGCGTTTTGTTGAAGTTGCTCCTATTGTGTGTTGTCACATTAATGAGAGCTCTCATGACGCTCATTGTAGGGTCTGGCATAATTCCCGTAGATTTCATGGGACTGAGAAATAGGGGCCTTCAAGTGAGTAAGCCACATGCAAACAGTGCTTGCATCAAAGATGAAAAAGTGCTGGGTTCTATCTTGGGCCTGGTGTGTAAAAAGGGTCCAAGCCCAACAGGCTTCCAGTCATGGACTGTGAAGCAGGCCCCACCATTTCTGCAATTAAATAATCATATTCCAAATGCTTCCAGGAAGTCTAGAACAGTGCAGCATTCCTGCTTAGGAGGAATTAGTGCAAAGGAGACTTCTTGCAAAAGGAAAGCTGCCTTGAATAGCTTCATTCATAGCAACCTATCTCCACATCTTGCATGGCTATCTACCCCCTTCTTTGAACCCAGTTACACAATAGGCTGCTGTGTGTTTTCTGTGTCAAAGAGACGCCTTCCAAAAACATGAGGAGGAGCAACAATGAAAGGTTGAGTGGATGGAAAAGACAGAGCAAAAGTAGGGGACGGTCTGGTTATTCCCCTGTCCCTGCTCCAACTGCTTGATTTTGGTAAGCCAAGAGCCAGCGCTGCTCCCAGGCCAGAAGTGGTGGTGCTTTGTTCTAAAGGTGAGGCAGAAGCAAAACCTGAGGAGGGTCTTCAGCAGAGGAACTTTTGCTCAGCTCCCATGAACATCATTTCCAGGCTGAGGCTTGGAAAGATGGAGCCATTTGAGATTTTCCACCTTGGAGAAATCAAGGGCTAACATTGCTCTCCTCCCCACACTTTTACCGAAACTTTGCAGAATCCCTTACCATGTCTATGACACCTTTACCCTGTTCCCTTATTATTATTATTATTATTATTATTATTATTATTATTATTAATTGCTGGCCTTTCACCCTAAGATTCCAGGGTGTGCTACAACATTAAAGCACAATGTTCAAAACAGTTTATAACAACTTGCAATTACAAAAATGTGGTGTGGTTTCTGCAGGCAAAGCACATGCTCTACCACTGAGCTATGAACCACCACCTCCATTGCCCCTACTCTCCCCCTCTTGGAGGCATTGAACTTTACATCATGAGATGGGCAGAAGTCCCTGTAGCCTGTCAACGGGCACAGTCTGGAGATGGTGCCCTCATCACAAGCCCTGGTTTTCATTTCCTACAGGGCTTGACCCGGCTGGCCCTCTCTTTGAAGGCATGTCCCCAACAGACCGCTTATCACCAGATGATGCAGACTTTGTTGATGCCATCCACACCTTCACCCAGCAGCAAATGGGCCTCAGCGTTGGCATCAAGCAGCCTGTTGCTCATTTTGACTTCTACCCCAATGGAGGGACTTTTCAGCCTGGATGCCACATCATGCATGTCTATAATCACATAGTGCAGTATGGAATTACAGGTAAGGAACATAAGAAATGTAAGAAGCGCCCGGCTGGATCGAGTTAATGGCCCACCTCCCTCAGCATCCTGTTGTCACAGAGGCCAACCAGGAAGAGAGAAGAAGGTGTGGTAATGTTGGGGCTCTGCAGGGTGAGGCCCACAAGTGTGCCTGCCATCCCACACTTTCAGCACTCCTCCTCCCCATCCCATAATATACTGGTGCATCCCATACACATCTTTAGGCAAAATCTTCTCCCAGAGGATCTGTGCATATGATATTTCCACAGCTTTGAAGGAGATGATTGTTATAGTCTGGTGCAGTAAAACCAACAATGAGTCTTGTGGCCCCTTAAAGGCTGACAGTTTTAATGTCGCTGAAGCTGTTGAGGAGCAGAGCCCCCTTCATGCAAAATGTGTGAGAGAAATGGATTGAATTCTCTTGAGTGAAATAGATTGAATTCCAAAGTTTATTGGCGGATGTGCTTGGAAGCAAGAAAACAGGATGTGTTGTCCTTAGTGCTTCTACGCATCAGCTGAAAGAGCTTAAGGATCCCCATAGTGGCAATGTCCCAGTAGCACTCCTGTCCCCAATTCCTACTGCCTTCTCTCCTGCTGTTCCCCTCATTCAGTCTTGTATGTCCTTGTGGCCCACAAACAGAACACAGCCTGCCAACCAGCTGCCCCCCACCTTCCTGGATTTTTCTGCCTCTGCCATTAGAGCCCGGCATTTCGCAAGATGCAAAGAGAAGGAGAGGACTGCACTTCTGGCTGCTGCCCCTGTTGCTTGGCATGAGAGAGCCTCTGCCTTGCTTCTGCCCTTCCCAAGCGGATGGGGTCCCAGGGATGGTCTCCCTGCAGGCAAAAGTTCTGAGGTTCCTCAAGTAGCCCTTCCTCTTCATCAGTGCCAGATTTAGGGTGGTGCAGATGGTTCCCTGAGGGGGTGCAAATTTGAGACAATCCATAATTGAGAAGATCCATTTAGAAATGCCACATTTTGGCTTCCCACAGGGCGCCATATCATAAAAGATTGCTGAAATCGGGTCCTGTCTTCATCTTCCTTGCAGTCTGTCTCCTGGCTCTTCTGACGGAATGATTCAAGAGTAGCAGCGGGTGGTTTATTCTTGAATTCATCCCTGGGATGTAGATAGCTGGCTCTGTCCTTCAGATTGGTGCTGGTAGGAGGGGGCTTGTCAGAAGAGGGACATGGCAGCAGAGTGCTGGGGGAGAAGAGACCAGGTTGGGAGCTCTTTCCATTCCCTGTGAACAAGAGATCGCGGAAGCGCTTGGTCCTGCTGCCCTGTTTTTGTGCAGGTCTGGCTCAGACCGTGAAGTGTGCGCACGAAAGGTCCGTCCACCTCTTCATCGACTCCCTGTGGCACAACAACCAGCATATCAAGGGCTACTGGTGCAAAGACATGCAGACCTTTGACAAGGGCCGGTGCCTCAGCTGCAGGGCAAAGAGGTGCAACATCCTGGGCTACCATATTCGGAAGGAGAGGGTCCCTGGTAGCCGGCAGCTGTTCCTGAAGACGCGAGCCCAGATGCCTTTCAAAGGTTGGTGTGAGCAGATGAGGAGGGAGCAAGAGATTGCCACCATGTCTCCTGGGAAGCCAAGGCAGGCAACGTCTATCTGTGCTTACACAACATGTGGATTTAAGCGTGTGTCTCTGAGTGAGCATCATAGGCGTACCCAGGATTTTTGTGGGGGCGGGCAGGCCTTTTGTTGTGGGGGCAGAACCTCCATTAGCTAGCTTTGTATTTTATTGATTTAGGGGGAACAGCTGCCCCTCCCCAACACCCCCCCCCCCGGCTACACCCATGGTGAGGGTGGAACCTGAGTTTGGCAGCCCTGATATAAAGAACCACCCCTTCCTGGGCCTCTGGCTGGAGACAGACTTGCCAGGTATGCTATCCCAGGATGGAAAGGGGCAGGGGTGGGGACAGGTTGAGAAAAACCCAGGGAGGATTGTCAGATCTGCAGGCTTCCATTACTCAGTGGTTCTGATGAATTTGACAAAAAACCGGCCATGCCAGTGTATTTGCCCAGAGAGGGCCACAAATGACCTCCTCCTTTGATGGCACTCCAGATTTTATTTGGAATTTGTCCGCAAACAGTCACTCACACTGGCATTGTTTTTGAAGTGCAAATAGGCAGCTGGAGAGTTTGGGCATTTCCAAGTTGAGGTTGTGGCTTATTGTGGGAGATTGGCAGCAAAAGCTAACAAATGCATATCCTTGCTAGTTAGTATGAGGAGGGGATAAGTCCACAGAGCTGTATTGCTGATAGGTGGGCCACAGAAATACAGTTGGTTGAGAGGGCTCTGGGTGACGTCATTTCCTCTCCTCTCCTGGAGAGGAAGGAACATACATATAGTGCTCCCTGTTTCTTACTCTCTCCCTTTGACTAACCATGGATGCAGACATGCCTCTGTTTGCTCCAGCTTCAAGCAGATGCCTGAAGCTGGTTATACTGTAAATATAAAGATTTTGCCTGAATAGTTTTTACTGCTACTGTTGCTGTGAACCAACACAGGATTATAAAGTAAGTAAATATAATTTTTAAACTTGCTTTACAAGTTGCTGTCTGGTTCTTAGTTAAGTGGAGTAAGGAAGGGAGAGGCAGCTGACTTCATAGCTGGACCTGTCCAAAAGAAGGCTTTATAGCCAAATTCCTATGCTTTTAATTTTGCTGTCAAAGATGGGATTTTGAAACTCTGTTCAGCCCACACATGTGGGTGCCTGGGGAGATAAATTGCAATTAATATATCCTCTCCTACCCATTAAAACCAATCCCACACTTATTGTCTCTCCCATGGGTAGGGTGTATTCCCTGCCCCCCCACCCTCCTGCCTCTAACTGCTCAACTGCCTTCCAAACTGAGGCTTACAAAACTCTGTGACTCCCAAACAGAACACAGCCTACTGGTGACGTGAGTCTTTTCCTCAATAACGTTGTTGGTTATTAGATAAATTCTATCCAACATTTTACTCAAAGTACTTGTAAAGGGGGACAACAACATATAGTTGTCCAATCCAGAATAAAAGCAGGTAAGTATTTAAATTACTTTTTTGAAAAACAGACTACTAATTGCCAATGAACATTATTTTCAATAACAACCTCGTACTAAAGAGACGGAGTGGAGTCAACACGTCCCAAACGGTAATTCTAAATTCTGAACTATAAAAGGCTTGACTTCGTTACAGAAGACGCTCAGCGGCCAAGCCTGCATTGTCACCCAAAAGAGCAGCTTCCGCCATTGCTGTGCCCCTGCTGAAGATAAGGAGAGCCTGACGGATCAGGCCAGTATCCCACCTAGTCCAGCATCTTCTCCTCACAGTGGCCACCCAGATGTTTGTGGGAAACCAGCAAGCAAGACCTGAGCGCAGGAGTCACTCGCCCCCCTCCTGTGGTTTCCAGCTACTGGCATTCAAAAGCAATTGCTTCCTCTGACTGGAGGCAAAGCATAACCATCATGGCTAGTAGCCATCAATAACCATAAATTTGTCTAATTTAAAGCCATCCAAGTTGGTGGCCATTGATGTTTCCCATGGGAGCGAGCTCCACACTTTAACTCTGCACTGCATGAAGAAGTACTTCCACTGAAAAGTCCCTCCTGCCTGGTGTCTGGGCCCAGCTAGGCTGAACTGAACAAAGGAGGAGACACAAAGCAATGCTCAATCTGCACATCTGAAATGTCAGAGAGGAGCATGAGCGAGATGGACATTCCTGGGCTTGCAACAATGGCACCAGAAATAATTTCTGGTTCTAATCAATCATGCTAGTTTGCATTTACAGTGGTACCTCGGGTTACATACACTTACAGAAATAGTACCTCGGGTTAACAACTTTGCTTCAGGATGAGAACAGAAATCATGCAGCAGTGGTGCAGCAGCAGCGGGAGGCCCCATTAACTAAAGTGGTACCTCAGGTTAAGGACAGTTTCAGGTTAAGAACAGACCTCCAGAACGAATTAAGTTCTTAACCCGAGGTACCACTGTACATGGCATTTCAGACTGTTCCAAGTGTTCCTAAACATCATCATCATCATCTGAATTTATATACCGCCCTATACCCAGGGGTCTCAAGATATAAAACCACAAAATCAAAGATATAAAATCAAGATCTAAAACCACAAAATACCTAATAAAAATAAAAACAACAACCCTATAGTCCCTCTCCCCCCCCCCCCCCCGTGAAAAACACATTTTAAAAGGGCATAGGATGTAAATCGGATCAACCAAAGGCCTGGTTAAAAACGAATGTTTTTGCCTGGCGCTTAAAGGTGTATAATGAAGGCTCCAGGCAAACCTCCCTGGGGAGAACATTCCACAGCAGGGAGCCACTGCAGAGAAGGCCCGTTCTCATGTTGCCACCCTCCAGACCTCTTGAGGAGGTGGCACATGAAGAGGGACCTCAGAAGACAATCTCATGGTCCAGGTAGGTTCATATGGAAAGAGGCGGTCCTTGAGGTATTGCAGTCCTGAGCCATTTTAAGGCTTTATAGATCAAAACCAGCACTTTGAATTGGGCCTGGAAACTGATTGGTAGCCAGTGCAATCAGAGCAGGATCGGTGTAATACTCTCAAACCGTCTTGCTCCGGTGAGCAACCTGGCTGTTGAATTCTGCACCAGCTGAATTCTGCCATCTTCAGAGGCAGCCCTACGTATAACACATTGCGGTAATCTAACATTGAAGTTACCAGAGCATAGACAAAAGTTGTTAGGCTATCCCTATCCAGATAGGGGCGTAGCTGGGCCACCAGCCGAAGCTGATAGAAGGCACTCTGAGCCACTGAGGCAACCTGAGCCTCAAGTGGCAGCAAAGGATCCAGGAGGACCTCCAAGCTACGAACCTCTTCCTTGAGAGGAAGTGTAACCCCATCAAGAGCAGACGATCTCCCAGCCGTCTGGTCTTGGGAACCACCCACTAAAAGTGCGTCAGTTTTGTCTGATTGAGCTTCAGTTTGTTGGCTCTCATCCAGTCCCAGGCAAGACACTGGTCCAGCACTTCCACTGCCTCACCTGAGAAATTATCTTGGTCATCCTTGCATCATCCATGTAAGGTGGGTCAAAATTATTATCCCCAGGTTGCACCTTGAAGTTAAAAGCTAGCAAGTTGCCAAAGGTTTCCTGAACGAACGAAAGACGTGACAGTCAAATGCAGTGTGACTTCATGACTCACAGCTCAGACCTTGCTGGGGAGGGAGCGGCGGAAGCGAGACGCCCCCTCCCCTGAGGCCCAGCCCTGCTCTTCCCCCACTCGGCATCCACCGCTGAGATCTGCTTGCTGGGGCTGGTGCCGCCGCCATTGAAATAAGACATTTGGGAATGTCAAATTATCCGAAAGGTCAAGGCATGGAACAAGAGCAGCCTTTCATCGTAGGCAACGGAGAATAACAGTGCAGCTATTATTCCGGGGCCTGTCAAATGATCTGGTATGACTTTCCTCAAAACGTTGCAGCGATCATGTGAGAATGCCAGATAGGAACAACAAAACCACACGCCAGAACATGGATGCATTTTGCAAATGATTAAAGCAAGGCTGAAGCCAATGAGGAGTTCCCCTTGCCCTGGAAACAAGAGCATCACGGTCAATGCTGGCTTCCGGGTTTCGTTTGGGGGGGATCTTTGGAAAAGACATTCTGAATGCCCCCCCTTTTCTCAGTGAGTTTACCCACTTGCTACCATTGTTGCCGGATACTGCAGTTGCTCCTCTGCCCCATCTTTGTATTCATACCAGCCAATGCCATTGAAGGCCAACATGGCGGTGGTTTGTGTGCCAGAGTGCGAGGCAAGCCAGCCGGCCAGTTGCAACAGTGGTGAGGACGAACCAGTACATGGAGGGGGTCATCAATGGGCGCCCTACTGGGCTGTTGCTCCTAAGCAGGTGCCCTGCCATGTTGACCCTTAAAGGATGACCCTTTAGGATGATAGATGGCATAATCTATAGTCTTACAACATCTGAAGGGCAACACGTTGTGGAAAGTTGCATTAGATGAAGCAAACAAACTGAATTATTTTATGGGAGAACCACTGCGTTTCATTTTATACCATTTTGTGGATCTGAATTTTGAGCTAAGGATTCAAACACCATGTTGCATTTGCAATGGGACAGGGGTGGGCAAGCTTTGTGGCCCAGCAGGCCAGATTTTATCTCCTCCCACACCATAGGCCAACTATGACAGGTGGGTGGCCCCAGCCCCAGCTGTTAAGCATCTGACATCATGATGACATCAGGCAACTGATAGTTTGGCGGTCCTACCCACTGGTTGGAGGGGTGAGAGGAGAGGTGTCAGCACATTCCCCACAGGAAACTTACTAGAGAAGCAGCACCCAGCAGAACTGAACCCTGCCCTCCCCCATCTGAGAGAGAGGTGGTTTTGGGGAAATGGCCTTGTGGATCCCCTAGCAGCCCAAGTTTGCCCCTGGAGCAGGGAGAAAGAAGACAGCCAGAGAGTACCTGTAAAGGCAGGTGCATATTTTCAGCCAGTGGTTTCCTCCTTTCCACAGTTCATCACTATCAGTTCAAGTTCCGTTTCATCAACGAATTCAAAGAGAGGCAAATAGATCCAACATTCACAATCTCACTGACAGGCAGCAAAGACAACGTTGAAAACCTCTCCATCACTTTGTGAGTACTGGATAATATTGTTGCTGTTGATTTTATTATTTTTTATTCCTTCATCCAAGGATCACAGGACAGTTTGTAATATAAAAATGCAAAAATATATAACATTGTAACAAACAATAACAACCTACCCTACAGTTTAAAAGGCCATAGATTGTTTAATCAGCCAAATTAAATGCTGAATTATAAGACAAATTAACACCAAGTGCACTTCTTTACTGTGCTGGGTATAGAATCTATCTTTGAAACCAATGTGTGTGCATCAGCTCAGAGAGGAGCTTGGGCGGTACCAAATATTTTTGTGTAGAATATGTTGGTTTGCAAGCCCCCCTCCATAGAGGCTGGCCCCTCTCACTGTCCTCGGAGCTTGCATACCGGTAACCTCCTCTGGCTGATATCCAGACAGACCAGGGAGATTTTGATAGGCAACATTTTCCCAAGCGTGGGTAAAATGCACAACCCCCTCTCTCCTGCTTCTGCAGGGGAAAGAAAATAAGTCAGAAATCTATTTACATGGTGTTTATTTCTGACATTACAGCACTAAAGAAAAACACGTCCTTTCAGTACAGTTCTTCCAGCACATCTGACAAACTTCCTGAACATGCGCACACAGAAGGTTTCAAGTTACACTCTTCACAAAGACTTATCCAGCCTGTGAACGTCCTGGGAAATTCTTCTTTCCCACAGATAGGCGCATCATGTGATGTCAAGAATCTGTCTGCAGCGGTGATGTTTCCATATACTGACAGAATAGGGGTGGGGAGCCTTCAGCCCACAGGCCACATCTGGCCAGCCAAGGATTCAAATTTGGCCCACAAGGACATTAATCCTAAACCAAACCCATCTCACACCTGACATCATGTGTGGAGCAACTACAGTTGGGAGCTTTAAAAGTGCACTGGAAAAGGAAACCAAGAAAAGCAGGCAGCTTCAGTTTGCCCGCCAGTCAGCGGGCAGTCACCACAGAGCTAGCGTGGTATAGTGGTTAAGAGCGGTAGATTCGTAATCTGGTGAACCGGGTTCGCGTCTCCGCTCCTCCACATGCAGCTGCTGGGTGACCTTGGGCCAATCACACTTCTTTGAAGTCTCTCAGCCCCACTCACCTCACAGAGTGTTTGTTGTGGGGGAGGAAGGGAAAGGAGAATGTTAGCCGCTTTGAGACTCCTTAAAGGGAGTGAAAGGCGGGATATCAAATCCAAACTCTTCTTCTTCTTCTTCTTCTGATGCTTTTTGCCAGCACTTGCTTCCTTCTGGATTGCTGCATGTCTCACCTCCCCCACATTAAGCACCTCATCCCTGCTTCCTTGCTTATCTGCCTGGCTGCCGACAACAACCTTACACTTTTATGTATATAGGAAGATAACATGGATCAACAGAGCTACATGCATTTTTGGTCTCTCATTGGGAGCACAGCTTTAAGTGTAATCACAATGAGCTCCTGGACATCCAAACTGACCACTGTGTTTGCTATCCTTTGTAACACATATTCCTCACATGGTCTCCATTTTGGTGGTAGGGGGTTGGCTAGATAGTTATTGACTTACTGGTGCTATTTTGTATTGACTCTGTAAATTGATTTTGTTTATATTATGTTATGTATTGAACTGGTGTATCAGTGAAGTTCATTTGAAGCAAGCATAATTTGGTAGGAAAGTGACACAAGGAAAAATAAACAAATGTGTGAAAGGTGCATTGGTGTCGCACAAACAGTTTGTTTTTTTTTTTTTTATAAATATTTATTAAAGTTTTTAAATATAAATGCACAAATAATAAACAGTCTTACTTCTATCACAGACATAATTTCATCACTTCTTTGGACTTCCTCACGTCTCCCGCTCCCATTTACATCGTTAAAAGTTTTTTCCAAACAAATTATCAACTTGTTTACAATCTCATGTCCACTCATTCAAATATAATCTAGCACTTCTTCCAAAAAAATTTATATTTTCTTTAGTCTCACTTATCATCAAATTTCAAATCTAATTTAGTGGTGGCCAGTTTTTTATAATCTAGCATCCTTCTTAGCATTCAACCAAATTACAATGTTTTTGTAGATACTTCTTGAATTTCTCCCAGTCTTCCTCCATCTTCTCTTCTCCCAGGTTACGGATTCTGCCTGTCATCTCGGCCAGTTGCATATAGTCCATCAGTTGCATCTGCCACTCTTCCAGTGTGGGTAGATCTTGAGTTTTCCAGTTTTTTGCGATGAGTATCCTTGCTGCCGTTGTTGCATACATAAAGAATGTTCGGTCCTTCTTTAACACCTTCTGGCCGACAATACCCAGAAGGAAGGCCTCTGGTTTCTTAGTGAAGGTATACTTAAATACCTTTTTCAGCTCATTATATATCATTTCCCAGAAGACCTTCACCTTAGGGCATGTCCACCAGAGGTGAAAGAATGTTCCTTCGTTTTCTTTACATTTCCAACATTTATTATCAGACGAATGGTATATTTTGGCAAGTTTAACTGGGGTCATGTACCATCTATATATCATTTTCATTACATTTTCCTTCAGAGCATTACATGCGGTGAAGTTCAGCCCAGTGGTCCACAACCTTTCCCAGTCCTCAAACATAATGTTATGCCCAATGTCCTGTGCCCATTTTATCATAACCGATTTAACCATTTCGTCTTGTGTATTCCATTTTAACAGCAAGTTATACATTCTAGATAATACCTTAGTCTTTGGTTCTAACAATTCAGTTTCTAACTTCGATTTCTCCACCTGGAACCCTAACTTTTTATCATTTTTAAAAACTTCTTTAATCTGAGCATAATGTAACCAGTCTCGCACCTTATCCTTCATTTTCTCTAAACTCTGCAATTTCCAATTGTCTCCATCTTTTTCTAATATTTCCCAATATTTTGGCCATTTAGCCTCCATATTGGGTCTTTTTAGGGCCTTAGCCTCCAGAGGTGAGAGCCACCTTGGAGTTTTATTTTCCAGTAAGTCTTTGTATTTTGTCCAGACATTAAACACTGCTTTCCTGACAATATGGTTCTTAAAGGCCTTATTGATCTTAACTTTGTCATACCATAGGTATGCATGCCAACCAAAAGCATTGTTAAAACCTTCCAAGTCCAACACGTCAGTGTCTTCGAGAAGTAGCCAGTCTTTTAGCCAGCAAAAAGCTGCGGCTTCATAGTACAACTTTAAGTCTGGCAGGGCAAAGCCCCCTCTTTCTTTCGCATCTGTTAATATCTTAAACTTAATTCTGGGCTTTTTGCCCTGCCAGACAAATCTGGATATATCTTTCTGCCACTTCCGGAAGCACTCCGTTTTGTCCACGATCTGTAATGTTTGAAACAAAAACAACATTTTTGGCAATACATTCATCTTGATAGCAGCAATTCGGCCTAACAAAGAAAGCTTCAATTTTGTCCAACTATCCAAGTCTCTCTTAATTTCAGACCAACATTTTTCATAATTATCCTTAAATAGACTCAGGTTTTTTGCTGTTATGTTTACCCCTAGGTATTTTACTTTTTTAACCATAGTTAGTTCTGTTTCTCTCTGAAACCTTTCCGACTCTGTATCTGTCAAATTTTTTCCCAACACTTTAGTTTTCTGTTTATTTAATTTAAATCCTGCCACCCGACCAAAATCCTGTATCAGTTGTAATACTCTTTTCGTACTAGATTCTGGCTCCTGCAGAGTCAAAACTAGGTCATCTGCAAAAGCTTTCAATTTGTATTGTTTCGCTCCGACCTGAATCCCTTCCACCAACCGGTCCCCTCTGATCAAGTTCAAGAGCACCTCCAGAACCGAAATAAATAACAAAGGGGAAATCGGGCAGCCTTGTCGTGTTCCTTTTTCAATTTTGAACTCTTCTGTGACCACATTGTTAACCATTAGTTTAGCCTTTTGTTCTGAATATATTGCGTCAATCCCATTCTCAAACCCCCGTCCCACTCCCATTTCATTCAAATTTCCCTTCATAAATTTCCAAGAGATATTGTCAAAGGCCTTCTCCGCGTCTATAAAAATTAACACTGCTTTTGTATTTATATCTGTTTGCAAAAGTTCCAAAACGTCAATAATGTTCCTAGTATTTGCAAACATATGTCTGCCTGGGAGAAAGCCTGCCTGGTCTTTATGAATTACTTCATTAAGAACTCTTTTAAATCTACTTGCCAAAATGTCTGCAAATATTTTGTAATCCACATTCAGAAGGGAGATGGGACGATAGTTTTTAAGTTGTGTCTTTTCAGCTTCAGATTTTGGTATCAATGTGATAAAAGCTTCCTTCCACGATTCCGGCGCCTTCTTCCCTTCCATAATTTCATTACAGACCTCCATCAATGGTTGGATCAGATAATCTTTTAGTGTCTTATAATACTTGGAGGTCAGACCGTCTGGCCCTGGAGATTTGCCCAATTGCATGTTCTGGATAGCTTGTTCAATCTCTTGCTGTGTTATTTTGTTGTTCAGGATTAATCTGTTTTTTTGTGACAACTTTGTTAGTCCATTTCTTTCCAAAAATTGTTTAATCTCAACCTCATCTTGCGGCCCTTGAGTGTATAATTTTTTAAAGTATCTCTGGAAGCACTTTCTAATTTCCATGGGGTTCTGGATATTTCTTCCTTCAATTTCTAGGTTTGTAACTGTATTTAGTTTCTGTCTCTTCTTCAACTGCCAGGCTAGCAGTTTCCCACATTTGTTTGCCGATTCAAAAGTTTTTTGTTTCATTAATTTAATCTTCCATTCTATTTCTTGGTTTATCAATTTGGAATATTGAGCTTGATACAGTTTAATTTCTCTCAGAATCGGCTGTGACTTCGGATTTGATCTTAATTTCTTCTCCAATTCTTTGATTTTCTGCAAAATCTTATCCTTCCTTTCATTTTGTGTTCTTTTCTTTACAGTGTTCTGTTGTATCAAGAACCCCCTCATCACAGCTTTGCTTGCGTCCCAGATAGTTCTTTTTTCCACCGTAGTGTTCATATTTATTTCAAAATAATCCTTTAGAGTTTTTTGGGCCTTCTTGACAATCTCCTGATCTCTAAACAAGCTATCATTCATCTTCCATCTAAAGGAGCCGGTTGGCAAAAATGTCATATCCATCTTCAGCGCATTATGGTCGGAGCAGGTCTTTGGGCAGATTTCCACTTTTCTGACCTTGGGTGCCAGACCTCTAGATATCCATATTTGGTGTCACACAAACATTTTGGGTGAATTACTCAGAGTGACGTGTCCACTGATTTCAATGGGTCTGGGCCTTGTATGATGCTTGGATTTTTGCTTTCTCCCTCTCCAACTCTCCCTTAAGAGTCGAAGGCATTACAGGGAATAAAACATACACTTTTCTTGTCCCTCTGGAAATTGATATCGGTGAGCTGATGATGATCAAGTTGAAGTGGGAAGGGATTGCAATTTGGGAAAACATCTGGAACACTGTTCAAACCATCATCCCATGGGGAAAGGGCGACCGCCGACTGGGACTCATCATGGAGACGATACGAGTCAAGGCAGGCGAAACTCAACAGAAGTAAGTGTCATGGGACAAAGAGGGGTGATTCCTTACAGCCCTGTTGGGCTTTGGGCCATTTCAGCCAAGCTGGTGCCCTCTAGATGACTCCAATCAACACCTTTGCTGGCTGGGGCTGATGAGAGCTAGGGGCACCAGGTAGACAAAGGCTGTATGACCACAGCCAATTCCAGTACTGCTTGCCTTCTGCAGCTGATGTCTGGAGCAGGGCTAGGGCACTTGTGGGGCCCCAGTCATTGCTGGACAACATCTCCCATCACCTTTAAACACTGGGCATGCTAGCTGGAGAACTTCATATCCCTCACCCTTGCATCAAGGGACAAGCTGCCCTTCCTCTTTGGCCCAACAGCAGTGTCTGCATTTGCACTAGGATGGATTTTGCCCCACCACCACCACCACAAAAAACAAACACAGAGAGATTATTAAGACCCTGAATCTTGCATTACATCATAGAACAGGTGTGTTCCAATTTGACAACAATATAGAGACAGTCCCACAGGAAAGAGGAGACCCCCCCATAGTTAAGTGGCTGTGTTTTTCGGGCAGGAAGGTCAGAGTTGGAAAGGAGCAGATCACAAGGGAAATAAGTCTTTTTCATCTGAGGCCTTGGAAAGTTCCTACCAGAGTAGACAGACAATAGTAGGACACAGGAAACTGCCTCATACGGTGCCTCCGGCCACTGTCCCCTCTTCCTCAGCACTGCCTATGGTCTCAGACTACAGTCCATCTAGCAAAGCAGAGCAAGATCCCAGGACCTTCTGCATGCAAAACATATGCTCTATCACAGATCTATGGCAGAAGTGACCAATAACATGACCTGGTTTAAGACAGCTTCTCTATGTGGACTTCCTTGCCAAAGGAAGTCCACCTGATCATCAGCCTTGCAGTGCTGCACCAGGCAATGAAACTGCTTTTGTTCTAAAGGCTGTTGCAGCTGTTATGATGATTGGCTTTCCTTGCTAATCGTCCATGTGCCCTGCTGTGTAATGATGAACTGACGGCTGTCATTGGTCTTTGAGCTTCCAGTCTAGTATTTTATGATGCCATTTTTAGAGTGGACTTTTTAAACACTACACGTCCTCTTGGAGATGTGACTATTACAATTAAATAAACAAGTAATATTTTGCTTCTCTCTCTTCTCTCTCCCACCCCAATTTTCTGCATAGAATGACATTCTGTTCTCAAAGCCTTGACGATTTACACCTCTATCCAGGCCAGGAGAAAATGTTTGTAAGATGTGAAGTAAGCTCCCAGCGGCTCAGGTGAAGATACAAATAAGCAAGAACCTGGAAAAACTGGCACTGCTCTTCAATCACTTTTAAGCTGTACCTTTTCTTTGGGTTTTTATTTCTTAACATCTATAATTTTAATGTATATATCATGGCTGGGTGGGCTGGGGTGGGGTCATAGAAAACCCTGCTGGATCCCAAAGTTCAATTGTTTACATTTATCCCGAATGTTGACTAAAGTGTGAAAACAACTAAATCAGCTGTTAAGTAGACCAGAATATGCATATTTTATAGATGGTTAGACAGCATGGATTTTTCATTATCAACTCACTCAATAAAGGGACATACCATTTTACACAAAAAGTTTTCTGGTCCAATCTGGTTAGGAAATTTAAACAGCACGTTGAGATCTCAAAATGAGCAAGAATCGCTTGAGGTTTATAGACTCATTAAGATTAAACCCTAATGTGTGTCCCTATTTTTAAAAGTCTGGGCATTTTTATGTTTTGAGTCAACAGCTTAGGCTATGGACTTAGTTCAACATTTGCCAGCCCTCCTGTGCTGGCTGGGGCTGATGGGATTTGGAATTCAAAACATCTGGAGGGGGCCAGGTTGGTGAAAGCCGATTTAGTTCATAATACTACACCTGAAGATGACCATGTCATGATAGTATACAGTCCAATGGGGGCATTTGTGTCCTGTGCAAACTTCAGTGAAATGCTGGGGCACTATACAAAAGCATTACAGTGGTACCTCGTGTTATGTACCATCCCCCTTAAGAATGCTTTGGGTTACGCACGCCGCTAACCCAGAAGAAGATGCCCCTTGTTGCAAACTTTGCCCTGGGATGCGAGGGGAAGTCGCGCTCCGGTGGTGCGGCAGCAGCGGGAGGCGCCATTCGTGAAAGCATGCCTCATGTTACAAGCAGTTTCCATTTACGAACGGACCTCCGGAACAGATTAAGTTCATAACCGGAGGTACCACCGTACTGTAGAGAAGACTTGCATAGCTGGTGATTTTGAAAGTACACTTGTATAACCCCTCCTGCACTCATATAACACCCATTCAAAAATTATTATTATTTACTGAGTTTATATACCGCCCTATACCCGTAGGTTTCAATGAAATGGTAGAAGGTGTTCAGTAGATTTATTGCTTTTATTGTCCAGCTACGCTCCGTCTGCCAGCTTCTGTTTTCAGTGTAACTCCGGAGAAAGCAATTAAGCAGATGTACAGCGAAATTTCATGTGTGAGAAAGAATGTAAACAAGTCCAGACGGCTTCTCTATCCTAGAAGCGTTTATTGTACAGCAAAAACAGCTTATTTACAATCCATCAAAGACCATCAGTGTCCAGCTGCATTTTCTCTGACTCCTCTCATCCTCAGTGCAGCGACCGATCTGAAATCGAAAGCACTCTTGGGCCTTACAGAAGGCACCTTCGGATGGATTCCCTTTGCTATATCTAGGAGGGCTGGTCCAGGACTGTTCAGTGCTTCTAGCGAAGGGCATTATCTGACTGGATTGGTAGCTGAATCTTCTACCAACAGTGGCGTTGGAGAGCATCTTCCACTCCACCCAAGGGCAGCAAGCAGGCCACATGCCATGCACACACACACACACACACACACACACACACACACCCCTTCCTCTCCATCTTGCTGCTGCTTCCTGCCTCCTGCCAAATGGGTCAAGCCCAGCTAGACAGCTCTGCAGGGAAAATACTGCCCAATTGCTTCCCTTAAAAGGGAAAGCCAGTCCTGTTAGCCATATAAGCATTAGTAAAATTAAGGCTTATGGCTCAAGCTTAACACTGGTGTGAAAGTGAAGTCTTGATTTTGTGCCCATAATGTGTTTTGGGATTATAGCCTATAATTCTAACACACTTTATGAGCACAGGATCAAGGTTAAATTTCATACCAGCTAAATTAAAAGCAAGCATTCATTGAAATCACATGTTTGCGTGCATGTTTAGTATGGCATGAACATATATTCCCACTTTGACCAGCATCTGCAGTAGAACAAACCACCTTCTCAACCCCATCAAGAGCTAAAGGCAGTTTTCTGCAAGGCTATGAAAGCTTCAAATGACTAAGCTAAAGTGATAATTGCAACCACACCATGAGCGTGTGGCTAGTATAAAGGCCAGCCCAAGATGTTTTGTTCTCTGCTAACAGAGATAGCAGCCTCCCCATTCCACGTACAAAAGCCAAACACCATTGATGGGACAGAACCCTCCACTGCATCTGACAGCAGCAGGCTTGCTTAGGGGGTGCTGGGCAGGGCATGACATTTGCAGCTTTGCCTGCTCTCCTCCCTGCAGCATTTGCTGCCTCACTCTGTATTATAGCAGGGCCAGCCCTGGCTGGCATGGTCATCTGAAGCCATTTTTAAAAATTTTTAGGGTCCCCAAATGAAACACTTGTCTGAACATATTGGCCATATTTACTGAAACCTTGCTTTTAAACAATGTGAACCAGAAAATAAAGTTCTGCAAACTGTGGGTTTGATCCTGACTTAGCCATACTTCCTGAAATTAATGGGGCAGGTTAGCTACAGCTACTGTATGCCTGGATCCAGCCCTAGAATCCTAAACATATACATGCTCTGCAGACTTTCAGGTAAACGTGTGTTTAAGACTTTAGTTTAAGGATTTTCAACAACAACTTGGAAAAGGTGTAGGGATCCAGGGCTCATCACCTTTTAACTGGAAATACTAAAGATTGAACCAGGGACTGTTTGAAGACAAAGCAGTTGCCCCACACCAAGTTATGATGCTTAGTGCAGGTGACTGAAGCAGCAGGGATGGACTGCCATTCTTTTGCCACTAGGGGCTCATCCACACTTCTGCTTGTCCCATGCCTATAGAGCATGGGTTCAAGCGGTTTTCCCCTCACCCTACTCCTTTCTCAGAGAAAATCTGTTCCTTGGCTCTAAACTAGACCAAACGTCAATCTGGAAAAAACCTGAATTGCTGTTTGCTCTGATTGAATGCTAAGGAGGAGTTTTCTCCAGGGCAAAGTGGCGAGACAAGAGGAAGGGTGCATGAGTCCCTAGTCTAGTCTTTATGGACCTTTTCAACCCTGCCCCTTTTTCCCTAAGATTCAGGAGTGGAAGTGGAATGCATTTTTTAAGCTCAAGTAAATTAAACAACTGTTTCCATGTCTTAAGTTGCCATTTGTCATCCATATCTTTGAAAAAATCTTTTGAAAACAAGCTGGACATTTTCCAATTGCACTGAATGGTTCTTTTGGCTTGTATCCAGAGTTAAGTTCTACTGAGAATTAGGCCCGTCAATGGGCATGAGTAACTTAAGTCCATTTGTTTCAATGGGTCTACTCTGACCAGAACTTCCTGGGATACAATCCTTTGTTTCCCACATAATAGCAAGTGTTTTCCACAAAAGAAGCCCACCAGAAAGACAGTGCTTGGAGATGATGGAAAACATGCTAGCACACCTATTACTCAGCCACCTTAAACAGAAACATGCACAGTAAAATTAGTTGCATCCAAAGTGCTACTTTAAAGGGACACAGGTGGTGCTGTGGCCTAGGGCTTGCCGATCAGAAGGTCGGCGGTTCGAATCCCGACAGGGTGAGTTCCTGTTGCTCCGTCCCAGCTCCTGCCAACCTAACAGTTCGAAAACATGCCAAAAAGTGCCAGTAGATAAATAGGTACTGCTCCGGCGGGAAGGTGAACGGCGTTTCTGTGCGCTGCTCTGGTTTTGGTGTTCCGTTGCGCCAGAAGCGGCTTAGTCATGCTGGCCACATGAACTGGAAAAACTGTCTGTGGACCAATGGTGGCTCCCTCAGCCTGTAAAGTGAGATGAGCGCTGCAACCCCTGAGTCGTCTGTGACTGGACTTAACTGTCAGGGGTCCTTTACCTTTTTTAAGTGCTACTTTAGGTGCTCCAAGTAGTATTTTTGACTGTTTCTCTTGGCCTCTGAGATTGTTACCCTCTGTGTCATATCTGAAAGTACAGCTCCAATTCACTATCTGTTTGCCATATAAAATGAAGGGGTCAATATTTAAGACAGAGGTCAAAGCCTCACACCACTCAAGTGCCCAGAACTAATTGCTCTCATCATTATCAGTTTACTTGTGCAGTCCACCCACCAATGCATAGTGTTGCACTAATAAAAAATAAAAGCACACTGGCGAAAAAGTGGAACTAGTGGTACATGAATTTTGGTACAGACTGGAATGTAACTCTCCTTCAGATTTTGCAGTGCTGAACTTTGTCATATAGTTCTCTGCATAAGTGTTCCAGAACATGTTAACAAATGCTTATTTAAGTTACAATACATTTGGAAAAAAACACTGAAATAAAGCATTTAAATACACATTTTAAAACAAATTTGCTTGTGGGCTTTAGAAAATTCACAGAATGATGCAGAAATGAGGCAGAATGTACTTAAGAACCTATGTGGAATTGACACTGATCAGAAATAGGCCAATTAATCCCTAAAACACCACACATAGATACACACACACATACACACACACACACACACACACACAAGCCTCTAACCCACAAACACGTTTCAATAAAGCATAAATAGTTTGATAATCACACCACAGCACTGTACTGAGATAAAGTTTTACAGGCCTGGAGGAAGAATCTGCAGATACAGCAGCAGTATGATTTGGGGCATGTTTAACTGAGACCCCCCCCCCTTTTTGAGCCACGCCAATAAAATGAGATCTACTAAGAAGCACAGCCTGCTTCTGGCAGTGAAATGTAGGAAGGCACATCAGAATTGACTGCCCTTCAATTCTGAGAAAGAGCTCAACTTCCAGGGTGATTTCATCAGATCTATTTATTAATGCATTTCAAGTTTTAAAAAAAACCTTACATTTGTTTGCACAATACTTTATTTTATTTTTGCAACTTTTTAGTAAAAATTTCCAAAGTGAACCAAAAAAACAAAAAAAAGGATACTGTATAAAACACAGTGGACATTAAACTGACAGTAGTATTAGATTGCAATTTGCCTTGATAATCTTGTTTTAATTTACCACATCTTAACTTGTAGTGGAGAGTTCAGTGCACTTTTCTCTTTGCAGAAAACATGAAACTTAGACCCAAAATAAAACAGGGTAGCCAGCTCTCTGCCAGGCACCCTAGCCACAGGAGAACATTACAAGCAAAGAATTTACATGTTCCAAGATCTACCACACTCAAGAAGTTACTATGAACTCTTGCAGAACAAAAGTCACCATTTTAGAAATGCAAACCTAGCTTCCAGCCTTTGCACAGTCTTAAGAACAGAACAAGAACAGAACCACCCCAAAATGTATTTTAAAATGGTTTAAAAGCAACTACAGATTTCTAACTAGTTAAGATCCTTCAGAATTATTTATAGTCTATTGGTCTGGGGGTTTCATGTACAAAATTTGTCTCTAAACCATGTACAAAAAAGCTGTATTTTGAAAAAAGTCACCACATACTGTACAAGTTTTACAAGGAAGAGATTTCATTATATTCTTTTAACATTTTTGGCCTTGCTGGCTTGCTTCACATTATGAGAATGTGTGTGTAAACTGTATACTCTTGGAAAACAAAACAAAACCCTGGCCAACCTCTTAATAAAATTTGCTTCCCAAGCAAAGCCAGAAATATTTTTACAGCCATTTGTTCCCTAATTAGCTTGGTGCTTTTGGAAAAACAGAAGCAGTGTATCACAAGCTTGAATAATGCCCTCTTCCATTTCCTGCATAGCAGTTAAGCATATTATGACATTGCTTTTGTTTCTACTTTGTTTTAAAATGCCAATTATTTACACTCATAATAAAAACTTTGGGCCATTGTGCTGTTGAGCTTCCAGACTCCTTTAAGCGCCTTTTGTGGACATTCCCCAGCCTACACAATTAAAACACAACTACAGCAGACTCTGCAGCAGTTACTTTTGTTTTAGTGGTTATCCTTAAGAACAGTATCATGCTGAAGAATTACCAAAATACTTAAACAAAAAAATTCAACAACTTTTCATCTCTCCCATATCTGTCAGAACTGGGAACCTAATTACCACATATTAAGACTATCAGAGCATATCAAAGAAAGTCAGTTGCAATCTTCTGAGGAAAAATAGAACACACTTGTCTTTCTACCAAAGCATGAAAAAAGAAGTCGATCATTTAACAGGCAAAGATTTTTTTTCATATTTTTTTGGAAAATACTTATGCTGAGCTCTCAGAAACAGTGGCGTAGCGTGGGGGGTGCAGGGGGGGCCGGCCGCACCATCTGGGGTTAGGGCAAATCCACGGGTTAGGGGGCGCAAATCCACGGGTTAGGGGGCGCAAATTACTTGCCTTGCCCCGGGTGCTGACAACCCACGCTACGCCACTGCTCAGAAATCATATATTTTACATAAAAATTAATGATGGGAACATTCTGGCATGTGCTATCCCCAGGACAGCAGCGGCACAATGCGAGAGAGAAAGCACAATCTAAAGGGAACCTTTCCTCCACAAGCCCCCTTTGGATCAGAGCAGAGCTTCGTTCATTTTAGTGGGGCTTGTGCAGGATGAGAAATCTGGGTTTTGCCTCCAGAGTGAATGTTAGCAGTAATTCTGACCATAATATAGATACATTTAAAAAAGGATCCGATCCGATTCACAATTCCTGCATAAAGCATTACAGAATCCAGACTTTTATACACCTTCAACCTCTGTTATCCTGAGTATGTCAATTAAACAGTAATTTCTTCATTAAGAGCGTAAAAGGTTTATAATACAAAGAAACATCCATATTGCAATTCTCTTGTTTTACAATTGCACACAGAAGTACAGGTGTACATGAGAAATACAATGTCTGCATATAACATTTTATGTACATTGGCAAAGTAATGTCTCCAATGTCTAGCTTCCTAGCCTCAACAGTTGAAAAATATATGCTTTAATTCATGTGAAGAGGAGTTTCACAAGAGCCATGTTTGCCTCCAAGTGAAGAAAAGGCAACAACGAAGAGCACAGGGAGGAGAAGGTCGAAATCATGGTGCTGAAGACGGTTAAAAATCTGCTTCAAGGTCAGCCGCTTCTCTTTTTGGGCAGGGAAATGTGAGCATTGAACATCTCCACATCTTGCCTTTTTTTCTTTCTTCTGCTTTTTAGTTGAAAGTTAGACCAGGGACAATGACTTAATATAGGTTTTCTTTGGAGTGAAATTTTCCCACTGTAGGCACTAGGAAGAACCAAGGCAAAAAACAGCACTTAACGTCTCATGTGTCCCATCTGATAACTCTCCCGGGGCCTCTGGCGTGGAGGAGGCTGAGCTGTTTGCGGCGGTCTCCTTCGCTTCAAAGTGCCTACAGAAAAAAGCATAGTTTTAAAAAGCATATTGCCTGTTTAGAGACCAGTCAAAACCTAAGACTTAATGTGCTATGTGCAAATGTCCAAGGCCTTTGATTGCCTATCTAAGGTAAGAACAAAGATGCCAAGCACAGAGTACTCAAGATCAGTTCTCCCTCTTCCTGCAAAACATCCGGTGGTGGTGGTGGTGGGGGTTTTACATTAAACAAAGGAAAAGCAATACAAAACAGTGGTTGAGACAACCATTTTATGCAACTGCAAAGGCCTGTCAGCGTAAAGGAAGTTGTCAGGTGAAGCCTGAAAGTCAAAATGCCTGCTCAGTTTCTGCTGGTGGAGTGCTCCACAGCATGGGACTGGTGGTGACACAAAACGTCTGATCTCTAGGCTGAGGCCAGTCAGGCCCCTGCAACACAGAGGACAACAGCTCTCCTCTGGATGTTCTCAGTGATTGGGCTGAAATACGACAGCTCAGGCGGTCCTTAAAGCATCCTGAGTTTTTTTCAGAGTTTTGTATATCAACACAAGAACCCTGAACCTGGCCCTGTAGCACATGGGCAACCAGTACAGAAGTTTTAGCAGGGGTGTCACATGCTGCCAGCTTTCTGACCTCATCAGTAGTCTAGCTGCTTCACTCTGTCCTAGCTTGTCCTATGTGAACAAGGCCCACACAGAGCAGATTGCAGGAATCCATTCTCAATGTTACCAACACATGGGCTATCAGATACAGCTGTTGCACCAGACTAAACAGGTAACAGCCACCTAAGTCATTTGGACCTCCAATAACAAACATAAGCTACATACCCACTCCTTTAGAGGCAGTACAAGCCCATTAGTGTGAAGGAGTTAAGGATACCACCCATTATACTAAGTCCACAAAGATTTGACAGCTGAAGGGACAACTGACTTTTAAGCCTCTGAGTGTCCAATAGGGCAGCACCTTCTCATAGGTTTTCCTCTTCTATATACAAGAGCATTTTGAGGCAAACACAGCACTGCCCTTTCATAGTGCAACTACTACAAGGTGCCAGCAACATTTTCCATTATACAGAAGAGGTTATACAGAATTTACAGAAGTCACAACATGAAGTTGCTTACCTGGGAGAGGTTTAGGTGGTGGCAGCTTTGGGTTGCTGCTTGGGGTATGAACACTGCATATCTTAATGAAACCGGCCATAAACATGATCAGCGCAATCCCCATAAGCAGTACAGCCCACCAGTATATCTGAAATTTTGTGACAGAACACAAAAGACTATTTTTAGGATAGATGTGCATGTACAACCCTACTGCATCTTAAAATCAGTGCAAAGCCATAGCTTTATTCCTCAAATGCCACCAGAGGCCTCTATGAATGAGATTCTAGGACCCCTGAGAGCCCCCATGGAGCTGGGGAGAGGCCCATGGATCCCAGCCTTAGCTGCTGGCTCCTCAGCTGCAGCCCACCTGCCTTACTCCACCAGAAGTGGGTGCTAGTGGTGGCAGCAGAGGGCATGCAGACCCCAGCAATGCAAGCAGGGTAGGTAGCTTGTTTTGACTATAACAAGTAAAGCTGAATGAAGCAGCATCTTTGAGGGCCTGTCAACCACCTACTTTTCAACTACCCAAACCTGGACAGGTCATCTGCTTTCTCAGGACTGGCACTTGCCCTCCTCACACCTCCCCCACCCCAGCTCTAGAAACAAGGCTGAAGTTAGATGATTCACAAATTGCAAAGCAAAAGCCATTTAACCATTAGCAAATCTAATTATTGTGTTGAAGTTTCTCCACTACATTTTCTGGCTTTAATTCAATTTGAATTTGCAGGTTAAAATCAAGTCATCCATATATTAATGCAATCATTTTCCAAAAAAGTAAACTGACGAGTCTAGAAAAGTGAATTTTCCCAGGACTGATATAGCGAATAAAAGGTTAAACTCCATCTTGGAAACTGCCCAAACTCCATAGGAAAACTAGAAAATGCCGCACTAATAGAATTACTAAAGGAGGAGAGACTGGAACAGGACACTGGGGGGTTGTGACAATGGCAGCTGCATTTTGCTGGGGAGAGTAGCATTTGAGAGAGAAAAAGACAGAACACAGGACAAGAGCAGGAAAAACAAATAAGAGACCAGGGACATCTCACTTTTTATATATTATGGAAGTGAATCTTCTGTGGGCAGACAGGGTGGGAATTGGGGTGGGGAAACAGGTCCTGCTCTCTGTCCTGTAATCTGTGTCACAAAGGGCACTCATCATATGCAAATCTCCTGGGAGCAGAGGGCTGGCCACAGGTGCTATTCTGACCTGGCATTTGGGAACTATGTTAATCATTTGGCTAAGTGATACATCAGTGATGAAAGGAGGCAGAGTCCTTCTTTCCATGCCCAGGTACACAGTACATATTTGTATGGCAAAATATTTAATCCTTAACCCCAAGTTGCATGTTAGAGCTAACAATGTGCCCTGTACCTGAAAATGCTGAAAATAAAACTGGAACAGGACAACATTTTATTGATTTTTTTAAAAACAGTGACCAAACATAAAATTTGTTAAGAGAAGAAAAGATGGATACTGCTCCAGCAGTTAGACTGGCCAGATTCAGAGTAAGGTGGCAAAAGGAAGCTGAAATGGCTGTACTTTTGGCAGTGCATAAAGAACCATTTACAACTGAGACATATACAGCAGCTATAGAAATCAGAGGGCACCAAAGAATTCTACCAGCCACCATTTACTGCACACAAAACTGAGAGCTGCTAAGGAAGAGCTGACTGCACGACCTGTCTCCCATGAGGTCTCATTAGAAGTAGTGCAGATATGGAGGCTGACTGGTCACCAGACGAAACAGAACGTGTCTGACAATCACAATTCAGCAGGAATAAAGGAATGCAGTGGCACCCAGGCCTGAACAAGCCACCAAGCATGGTAAGACAATGGCAGAGCTTCTCTAATGTAATGAGGTGAGAATCAGCCCCTCAAGAGACCAAATTTAAAGGACATGGGCATGGGCTTAGCTGGGGGGCGGTGCAGCCGCCCCTCAGTTAAACCTCAGTTAAAAATACTTAACTGAGGTTCTGCCTCCTCCAACAAAAGCCTGTCCCCCTTAACAAAAATCCTGGCTACGCCCATGGACACAGGCAATGGTCACTGTTTGGAAAATGTGCTAGGTCAAAAACACATTACTGCAATAAACCTAGTTACTGAGTGTGTGTTACATACAGTGGTACCTCGGGTTACATCCGCTTCAGGTTGCATACGCTTTGGGTTACAGACTCCGCTAACCCAGAAATAGTGCTTCAGGTTAAGAAATTCGCTTCAGGATAAGAACAGAAATTGGGCTCCGGCGGCGCGACAGCAGCAGGAGGCCCCATTAGCTAAAGTGGTGCTTCAGGTTCAGAACAGTTTCAGGTTAAGAACAGACCTCCGGAACGAATTCAAGTACTTAACCCGAGGTACCACTGTACATGAAAATTTCTTATCTGGCAATTCCCATTCTTTTCCATTCCTAAACAACCCTGAAAATGTTTCATTATAATGTAACATTTCCTGTTCTCCTGGTGAATAAAGGGAAAATGTGAAATGAAACACAGTAATGTCCAGAGGAAGAACTGTGAGAGAGACACTGAGTTGGCCAGCAGGTAATAACTTTTCCCACCTGCCTTGCTGCACCCTCCAGCCCTAGGAGATTTTATAGGAGAGCTGTTTCCAAACTCTGAGGAGAGACTCTGTTTCCATCAGAGGGTGGCTGGTTTCACCAGTGTTGCCCCATGTCTGGCCTGAAGTACCGTCAGAAGGGAGTTGTTATGCACAAGTGTATTTCAATGTGCTGAACAGAGTGAAAGAATATGATTCATGGGGGTGCAGTATGAATTTAACAGAGCTTAGTGTATTTTTGGCTGCTTTTTTGTTCATGTTGTTAATACTGTTTTATAGATTATAAATGCTGTCTTGATTTGTTAATCATATGACTTTTGCTTTAATTACAGTGCAGCTTGTTTTTTAGTTGCGGTTTTGTTAATAGTGTTTTATAGATTGTAATTATTATATTGATGATTTTTTAGTTATTTCATTTGATTCATGCTGTATTTGTGATGTTCTATTATGCTCTACCATGTTACTATTATTTTTTGTTTGCAAGCTGCTTTGGGATTCATTTGAATGAAAAGCAGCATAGAAATATAAAAATAAAAATCTACTTATCCTGGCACTCAGTGAATACAGATGCACACAAATCAGTGAAGCTGCACCAGTGCCTGCCTATTGGGTCTTTATCTCACCCTTCCTCTAAGAAGCACAGGGTTATGCTGTTTCCCTCGTGACAACCCCCACTGTACTAAGACTAATCATGCCTTGCCTAAGGTCACCTACTAAGCTTCACGGCCAAGCAAGAATCTAAGCCAGCTCTTCCTGGACCAAGTCCAATGCTCTAGCCCCATAGCACACTGTCTTCTAAAGCCTGGAAAGTGCACAACAGCCTTTTTTCACCTCTTGTCATACCCAAAGCTGGCAACAAGCTTTATCTCTATATATTTGCGTCATTCTATTCTATTCTATTCTATTCTATTCTATTCTATTCTATTCTATTCTATTCTATTCTATTCTATTCTATTCTATTCTATTCTATTCTATTCTATTCTATTAGATACGGGGAACCTCTGGTCCTCCAGATGTAGCTGAACTATATGTCCCATCAGCCCCAGCAACCATGGCCAATGTTACACATACGCAAATTCTGAAAACTGGAAAATACAAGTGCTCATGAGGACAGCTTCGAGCAATTCTTAATGGCTTTTTGTCATCCTCCCACCCCACTTTATTCAACAGTGTACTACCACTCTGCTTCATTAGAAAAAGCATACAACATTCTTAAGGCAGAATCTGTATGATCGCAGGAGAATTTTACCATTATCCATATTGGGGGCGGGGGGAGAGAACCTGACTCCTAGTGGTGCATCAATAAAACTGCTAGCATGCTACCCTTCGGGTAAATATTTACATGTTAGCAAAGCAGATGCTACAATGGCTCTGAAGAAAATGAACTACTGCTCTTGTAAAAGCACTACTCATCAAGGTAGCATTGTTGAATTGTGACAATCAAAGGGGGATTTTTTGGAGGTGGGAATTAATTCAAATTCAAAGCAACTGACAATGGCAAGCTTTACCACAGTTCACAACATAGTATTAGAGATTTCTTATGTTTAAAAACTTACAACGATCCATTCTGCAATGTTTTCATACAGCTCTGGATTAAAAATGGCCTTCTTTAACCTGGCTAAGGGGCCGTCAGCATCTACCAATCGACACCTCATGAACACATCACAGTAACCTTTGAAATCATTGCAGGGTGACCCAGGCTGCAGGGTAATAGTTTTGTGATCGAAGAAGTTCTTCCATTTAGCAGATCCTGTACTTGCACAGGAGTCTGGAAGCACTGGATAAAGCAAAAAACATTTTAAGAACAGATGTCATTTTTAGGAAGAGCAATACAACAAAATGCATCACAAGCAACAGCCTGCCCACAATTACATGTGTATTGAAAGAACATAAGAGGTACAGGACAGCAATCATTACTTAAATCAAAGGTAGGAAATTGATCCATGGGTCATTTTGAGCGGGGTGGGGGCACACACAACTGCCAATCATTTGTGTCATGATTCTTCCTTTGCCGCCCCACTTCAAATTCAAGCCAGGATTGCAAAGCAAGAAATATGTGGATGAATGGAAATGCTCCAAGAGTGAGTTGCCATTTTCTCATATCATGGGTTAAGATCTTGCTGACTTTTACAAAGAGCAGGCAGAGGCTTATTTGTTATCTCAGTGCTAAGCACCACAGCATTAAAGACCAGATATAAGCTTATCGGTACAAGTACTGATCCCTTGTCATCACTTACTGCCAAGATCAGAGATAACAGATCTCTACGCCTGACATCACAGGTCACTGGGTAACTGATAGATGGATACAGTTTGCCGGAAAGGCCTCATGGGTCAAATTCAGAGGTCTGGTGAGCTTAATTAGGTTGGTGGGCTGGAGGTTCCTCCTGCCCTCAGGTTAAATGAGGTCTTCATGAGATTGAAGTGTTACAACCAGGACTGAGCCAAGGCATTTTGGTGGTTGAAAGAGAAAAGGGAGGAACACCATTTGAACTAGTAGAATAGCACACAATGCACTGGGATGGTTTCTCACATGAGTAATTTCATTTCCTGCTGCAAAGGAGCAGAGATTTTTTAAATAAAGCTTGTGCACAAAATAAGCCAAGCTTGAACCCTGACAGGATGGAGGTATGGTCGGTGAGGGGCTTCCATGTCAGAGATGTTGGTCAATTGCCTGTTCAGGTGCAGAGTCTGGGGATGCATCTGGATCCCACTCCGTCACTGGAGTCCCAGGGAGCCTCAGTGGATAGAAGTGCTTTTACCAGGATCTTTCAACTGATTGTGTCCTCACACTTGGCTGTCCTTAATGGCACACAAGATCCAATCATCTTTCTTCATGGTAAGGTTCTCTGAATAACTCAAGAGTTCTGCAAACTATTCCCCAGCTTCAGTTTTATTGAATAAAAGTATCTGAAATTCTGTTATCAAAATCCAAGCTTACACTATTTATGTTTTAATGTGAAGAGAACTTACTTTTCTCCATGCAACATACGTGGCATAATTCTTTATCATCCTTTGCATCCGAACTGGCACATGTACATTCTTCTAAGCCATACTTCTCACAGATAGAACCAGCACATTGCTAGAGAAGATAAGATACAATTATTTTCCATCCATGCTTTACATTCCAGAAAACTTAAGGTTCATCATTTGTACAGAAAGAACCACCACCACCATATACTGTGAACAGAGAGTAATACCTTTCCCACTCTGGAAATAATAAAACTGGATGCATCAGCTGGTGGCGCTTGATATAGACTGGGCAGAATACAAGGCCTGACAATGCCATTTCCTAAACACTAAGAAAATTCACAGGTTCTCCACTTGTTACCCAATAAAGGAAATGCTTTATTCCAGCAGGGAGAAATATACAATCAACCTGGGCCAGTAGCATGTAAGCTGATATTGATTCCTTAGCTTTTCTGTAACATCTCTAGAAGACTTACTCCATTTATGCAAACTTGTGTATTTCTGTTGCAGTCCGTCAAGTTAGGCTTTGGTGCAGATGTTGGACAGAAAGAAGTGTTGCCATTGCACCTCCCTTCTTCCGCACACTCAGAATCATTTCGGCACTTTGCTCCAAATACCCTGAATGTACAAGATGGTGTGCAACAGGGACCTTGACTGGGGCTGTAAAAGAAGGGGAAATACTCAGTTGTCACTTCTTAACAGGTACCTCCTGTCACCTTATTCAGCCCACACATACCCTTTCGTTATTTAGCTGGAAGGATTAAGTTTAGCCTTTGTTCTGCAGCCCATCACCAATACAGATCAAAACTTTAACCGATAAGCTTGCTCTTAAAAAGGTGCCTCCTATCACTCTTTAATTCCTATGACTGTGGGTATAACAGGGTTGTTTAAAGTCTCATTGATAGTTTTTAGCTGAATTCAAAAGCTT
Organism: Podarcis erhardii; assembly: GCF_964252035.2. Classification (NCBI taxonomy): domain Eukaryota; kingdom Metazoa; phylum Chordata; class Lepidosauria; order Squamata; family Lacertidae; genus Podarcis; species Podarcis erhardii. The sequence continues at coordinate 6,132,252 of NC_138503.1, read as the reverse complement.
AAATCAGTATTAAAAAGAGCAAGGCACTGAAAAGAACATGTGGGTCCCCCTTCCACCTGTAACACACTCAGCCCTACTTGTGGCACTTCCTTCATTTTCAAATAATTTATTAGCTGCCTTTCAACAAAAGCAAAACAGAGGTAAACAGGCTAGTCAGCTGAATCAAAGGCCAAACAGAAGGGATGTGTTATATACCACTGGCAGAAGAAAACAGAAAATTGGAATTTGGAACTCAAAAGCAGAGCCAGAAAAGAGGACTAAAGCTAGCATGATTGACAATACAAAAAGACATGGACTTTGTCACCACCGGTGTTCTTTAAAAAAACCTCATATACTACTGAAAAGCCTCAAATAGTGACCCTATTCACATGTATAAGGGCAATCAAAATTATTCAACCCCAATGCAAATCAGGTTTATTATCAACATGTTTGCAATGAGCAAATCAAACAAAAGCGATTGAAATAGCTCAACACAACAGATGCTTCGAGTGGTTTCCCCAAATTCAAGCTGAAATTGCAACTTATATTGGCTTCTTCAGTCTCACTATTATTCAACCCCTTCAGGGCAAGCATCTTTAGTACTTAGGGAGCAGCCTTTTGCTGCTATGACCTCCTGCAAAAGAGATGCATAGCCAAACAGCAGTTTCCGGCAGCATTCCTGAGGAATCTTAGCCCACTCCTCAGGAGCAATGGCCCCCAGTTCAGTAATATTTTTGTGTTTGCGTTCTGCAACCGCCTTCTGCAAATCCCACCAGAGATTTTCTATGGGGCTCAAGTCAGGTAACTGTGATGGCCGCTGTAGAACTTTCCAGGAATTCTTCTGCCAAGCCTTGGTCGAATCTGAGGTATGCTTGGGATCATTGTCCTGTTGGAAGATCCAATGATGCCTAAGCTTCAGCTTCCTCACAGACGGCATGATGTTTCCTCCTAGGATTTCCTGGTACTTCAGTGAATCCATCCTGCTTTCCACACGCTGCAAGTTTCAAGCACCAGAGGATGCAAAGCAGCCCCAGAGCATCACTGAGCCACCATCATGCTTCACTGCAGGCAGAGTGTTCTTCTCAGCGTATGCTTCATTCTTCCTCCTCCAGACATAGAGCTGATCCATGGGGCCGAAAAATTCCAATTTTGTTTCATTGCTCTACAGAACAGAATCCCAAAACTTCTGTGGCTTATTTATATGATTTTGAGCATACTGGATCCGACTTTTCTTGTGCTTTTGGTTTCGTAGTGGTGTACGTCTTGGAAGTTCTGGGATAGAAACCTTCTGCATTTAGTATGTGCCTTACTGTGCTCACTAAAACCTAGTGCCTGCTGCTACCAAGTCTTGCTGCAGCTCTTCTGCAGTCACTCAAGATTTTTCCCCAGCCTGCCTTCTCAGAAATCTGGTTGGTGCCACAGATAGCTTTCTTTTTCTGCCCCATCCAGGTAATGTAACCATTGTTCCTTTAACTTTGAACTTGCAAACTATGTTCCCAACTATGTGCCTCTAGGAACATTCAGTGCCTTCACTATCTTTTTGTATCCTGCTCCTTGTTTGTGAAGGCCGATTATCTCTTCACTTGCCTTCTTGGACCATTCTCTTTTCTTACGTCGTATTTCTAACATGCAGCCAAATTTGATGCTCAGCAGACCCCTAGGTTTTCAACCTTTTGCAGTTCATGGCTCCCTTGACCAACTACATTCTTTCTGCGACACCCCTGTGGGGCTCAGGAGCCCAGTTATGTCACACCTTGCTTGCAGAGCCAGCAGCCCCTCACCCCTTTTTGAACACCCTCCCTTGTGGAGTGTTCCGTCAGTCTCCTCTCCTCTCCTTGGGAGTCCTCCGGGCGGCAGCCACCACCCCTGGCAGGGGAGATACCATGATCACAATCTTAGCAGCCCGACAGAGACTGGCCAAAGATGAACATGCACCTTACTCACATTGAGAGGCAGCAATGGGTGCCAATGAGCATGCACAGCAGAAAGGCTCCCCATCAGTGCTGGGCATTCAGTTCCCAGGCAGGCCTTGCACACAGCAAGCACAAGAAAGGCCAGAGCAGTGCCTGACTGTGTACCCGACCTCCCACTTGTCTGTCCATTCCCAACAGCAAGGGCTGGCTGGCTGGGCTCCCTCACCCGCTTGTTCGCTTTACTCAGAGGCTACCTCAGCTTCTGGCAACCAGCACCCCCTGGCCAGCCCCAGAGGCACCATTCGCATGGGAAGCTTGTAGCCAGGGCTGCTGCAACAAACAGCTGCAGAAGCCTTTGGGAGGCAGAAATGCAAGAGGGCATCAGAGGAGGGAGGGAAGGAAAGAGGAACTGAGGCCAGTGTTGCCCATGGAACCCCTGACCACCATTCAAGGCACCCCAGGATGCCATTGCACATTGGTTGAAAACCACTGCCCTAGCAGTTTTCATGCGTTCCAGCTCAAGCACACCTGGTGCAACTAATTAAGCTCTTGATTAGTTGCATCAAGTGTGCTTGAGACAACACCTGTTGTATCTGTGCTGTTCTGAGGGATTCTATTCAGGGAGTTGGATAATAGTGAGACTGGAGAAGCCAGTATGCCAGCTGAATTTGGGGGAGCATCCACTGTGTTGAGCTATTTCAATTACTTCTGTTTGATCTGCTCACTGCAAACAGCTGAAAGTCTTTAATTTTGATAATAAACACAATTTGAAATGGGGGTTGAATCATTTCAATTGCCACTGTAAATTGTGGTTTACAGATACTTATTGGCAAAATGTTCAGGGGCAGCAATAGTCAAGCAGCTGGATAGTGAAAACCAAGTTGGACATCAATACCTGCACTGCTGGCCTGGTTTTAGTTTGCACTTCTTGTCTTCTGGTTGGTTTGCATCATAGCAACAGTCATCTTTACACTGGTCACTGTAGCCACAATCACACTGCTCTCCTTGCTCCACCAATCCGTTCCCACAGATAGGTTGACCAGACTCTGAAAAGCAGGAAGATCTTCAGAACACTATGTCCCTTAAACATATATTGTGAGGTATTTGGAGCAACACTGGAGGACACAGTGATTAACTGAACCAAAACAAAAGGGAAATTCCTTTTAAATAACCAGAGCAGGTATGGGAAACATTTCGCAGGACGCTTCTAATGAGTGCGTTGCAGGAGGCAGGTATCAGCTTGCTCTGACTTTCATGGGGGGGGGGGGAGTACCAAGTTGCATTTTTTTGTTGCTTAAAATGTTCTATTTACTCAAAACATGTGGATATTGCTCTCCATCCAGTAGATTGCAAGATAGTGAACAAATATAATGATTTTATTGATGAAAGTATTTCTATGCTGCAATATCAGAGCCATATATGGCTATGTAAACTAAAAAAACTGTACAAAAAAAATTCTTAAAATGACTAGTCAGTTAAAAAAATATATCCTTTGAACAGCCACATAGGCCTGTGGCATGAAAAAATATTTAAGTGATGCCTGCAAATCAAAAGGAAGGCTTGCTGAATCTCTGCTGGAACTGGAACTTTAGCAGTAATATTTGGCAACAGCTAAACCATAGGCTAAGGGCACGGCATGCATTTATATGCCTGGGAATACAGAAATGCAACCAGGAGCAAAAAGGTTGCCACTTAATGGTGTGGTGCATTTCTTTGTGAGAGGATGCTTTGCAATTTGGACACCACCAACACAAAAGCCCTCTCCTTTGTTGTGACACAGTGCACATCTGTTAAGAAGGGCCCTTGAAGAAGAGCTCCAAGCAGATCTCAAAACTTGGGTAGGTTGGGACAGGCATTTGAGTCTTTAAAGGTAAATGCCAGCACCTTGAACAGGACCCAGAAAAATAGCATCTGTGTGAGCTAGGGGGTGGGACACACTTGTGAACAAGCAGAGCTATAGCTTATTGGTGACAAGCAAGGTTCTTGCTTGGTTTTGCTTGGCTTTCTATTTTATCTGTTGGAGGAACAACTGGCCAGTGAAAATTTCAAAAATGACAAATTGGAGAGTCTTGAGACTGTCTAGATTTCATACTGATACCCTATTCCTACATGGATGAATTATCGAGAAGAGATACCTACCAACAAAACAATTGTTTCTCTTTTTTTCAAGAACTTGACTGATATTCCGAACGCTACAGATAGAAAATTTGTTGTTGTTAAGTTTGTCCCCAGATGTTGCTCTTGCATACATGATGTAATTGCCATTTTCTTTCTGTCCCAAGTTTTTAGACTCTCCTGGAGTGCATTCTGTTCCAGAATCATGCTGCAAGAGAGATACTTCTCGGTTTAATTTTCTGTTGTCTTAAAGGCAGCTTTACAGTAATAGTGTTAGTGGAGGAGTGAATGACCCCAGGATAAGAGGCAGGCAGGGTTAGGGAGAAATGATATCTGCAGCCAGTTTTCCTGGAATTAACTTGGAAACTTTTCATAGAACATTCACCAACCAGCACCCATAAGCAATATTATATTTTTCTTACATTCAATAGATTGTTTCTATCCATTAATAACCAATATGTTATCCCTTTATCTGCACAATATGAACAGTCTGAGCACCAACTGAAGTAAAATTTAGACTTAAAACCACAACAAACCACTCTAGCAATAGATAAAACCAATGGCTTCAAGTTACAAGAAAGGAGATTCCAACCAAACATTTGGAAAAACTTTCTGGCCGTAAGAGCTATTTGACAGTGGAACATTCTCCCTGGGGAGGTTGTGGACTCTCCTTCCTTGGAGGTTTTTAAGCAGAGGTTGGATGGACATCTGTCATGGATGCTTTAGTGGAGATTCCTGCATTGCAGGGGGTTGGACTAGATGACCCATGGGCACCTTCCAACTCTACCATTCTATGATTCTATGAAAACAAAAAACATTTTAATATCTCAAAGTGCTTTGAGCATCCAAACTCCAAGTTCAGCATTGGCATTGCTAATCCCAACATGTTTTATATCCCAGTGGAAGGTGTTCAGTATCAATACAAGCTAGTCACACAAACCATAAGAGACATGGCAATTTTTTCTTAAACATTGGCATAAGTGATAAGATTTATATTTAACACTATCAAAAGCCAGGACAAAGAAATGGATTCTCCACGTTATGTTAACCAGACTATATATCATTGCTTGCATTTTAGTAAGGCAAGTTGCAATAACTGTGTCCACACAAGAGAGTGTGTCCGCCTTTGTATTTATACAAACAGCACATTCCACATGGTTATTGCAAACTACTCCTGCCACATCTCACATAAGTCCTAGTAATTTCACTGAAGCTTGCAAAGGACATGTTCTTGGAAAGCAGAGTTCAGTCCTTGTTAACATCTATCTTGCAGAAGCTTGCTAGCACATGTGACCCTGCAGGCTGTGAAAAACAAGGCCAAACTGTGTATAGGAACAAGCCAGTATTCTTTCAACTATGCCATAGCAAAGGCTCTAAAAATGTCATCTCTCTCTCTCTCTCTCTCTCTCTCTGTGTGTGTGTGTGAGAGAGAGAGAGAGAAGCATTTGCTCTGTTGCACAAGGTCATAAGTGCACTGTCAAAGTATGATAATTCCTGATTGCCCAAGTTCAAGAGTCAAGGCTTGGATGCAACAAACTGTTAACTTGGGAGAAGCACAACTCACATCAGTTCTATTTACACAAATCGGGAGGGGAGGATTTCAGCACAACTCTTGAGTACCCCTAATCGGCTGTAGAAGCAGGGCCAGCTAGGAATGCAGCTGTAACGCTCATACTTACTGGAGAACCAAAGTTATGTCCAACTTCATGTGCAAAGGTGATATGAGAGACCTTAGGAGGGACGTGGGAACCATAATTCTGTACTGTGATGATGCCAGTATTTAAGGATTTCTTTTTGCCGTCAGAATAAAGCTTGCTCTTTTCACATATACCACCAGAGCTCCCTGCAGTTAAAATTAAGCAAAAACATTTTAAAAGGGGATTATTCTAGATTCACTAGAAAGCTATGAATAAATATTCCAGCTAAGAAAATGCCACAATAGAGCTTTTCTCGCCATTACTTTTGTTATCAAAACATCTCACCCTATATTCTGGCACAATTAGCAAGGAGCAACTGTAACAAAGCTCTTTGTGCAGACAAATAGTGAATGACAGGCAGATTTATTGGCCATGTTTAATCCCCTGCAAAGCATTCCCTTCCATCAGAAGTTCAAATTTCTGGCACATTCCACACTTTACTTAAGTGGACATTTCATTGCTTGGGGTTAAGTGAGGAACTGTTTTAGTTTATGTAACATTACTACCCCACCTCTAGTATCATTTGGAATAATCTCCAACACAGAACTTCTGCCACAGAACAACAAACTGACACAGTGAGTTTTTCCTACGAATTGGCTGATACCTTAGAGCAGGCTTCCTCAACCTTGGCCCTCTTGATGTTTTGAGACTACAATTCCCATCATCCCTGACCACTGGTCCTGCTACTTAGGGATCATGGGAGTTGTAGGCCAAAAACATCTGGAGGGCCGAGGTTGAGGAAGCCTGCCTTAGAGAGTGGCTGCTGGTCAGTGTAGGCAAGGCCAAGCTAGATGGGCCAATGGTCTCATTCAGTGCAAGGCAGCTTTCCATGATCCTATGACCACTTTCCACAATCCTATCATTCCATTCAGGCTCTATTTGAAGTTTTGATTCTTTGCTCCAACATGTATCACTGACCTTCCATTCTGTTGCCAAGTTTGGAAAGGGTCTCACAACTGGGATAGTTCAATCAGTAGAGTATGAGAATCTTAATCTCAGGTTTGTGGGTTCCAGCCCCACATTCCTGCATTGCAGGAAGTTGGACTAGCTGACCCTTGTGGTCCCTTCCAACTCTATGATCTTAGGATTTTAGCAGGACAAGTAATTTTGGGGGGGGGGGCCTACAAACTATGCCTCAGTAAAGTATCTAATTTTGGACTGAGGAAAAAAAGTTTTATCTTATACTGGAGAGGAGAACCTGCAGCCTTATGTGACCCTTAGCTTTTCATATGGCTTTCAGAGAGAGACGGAGTGGGGCAGAGACAAAGCTTTACAATCCTGCACTGCCACAAACTTTTCCCACCCTTAGCTGCAACCCCCAATGGCCAACAGTCTATTATATATGGAGGTCAACATGCACTTGCAGGGGTAGACTATAAATTCTTGAGGTCCTCAAATATGTGCTTCTTAAACTGTGATTCTTCCAAGTGCTACAGTTCAAGTGCTTAAATAGCACACTTTGCTGTTGCAAAGTACTTAGCCTAAGAATATCTGCTTATCTCAGCAAGCAGTATGACTCATTCTTAAGAGTATATTTACAGACCAACTGTTCTTCGGGAAGTTTGGGTTGAAACCACAAAGACAAAAATATCAATTAGACAAGTTGCACCCACTTCTGAGTTACCACAGTTATCCAAAATTGTCTTCCTGAAGATGAAACTACTGATCAACAGGAATTTTAATAGGATGGTGGGATAGGTTGTGACCTGAAAATAACATAAATTGTGCTATGCAGAGGTTAACAGTAGTCTCTCGAAGGTTTTGTTTTGTTTGTTTGTTTTTGAGGAAGGGACTATGTTACGTCTGCAGAAAAATAATGCAAGAGTTGCCAAAATAACCAGCCGTCTGTGGGCTTTAAAAATGATATTTGCAGAAGGATAAGGTTGATAATTTTCCCTCCTCCTTATATACATTACTTATTAAATGTATATGTTGTTTTTCAGTCAATATTGACTCCCAAAGCAGCTTAAAAAAGAAGTTATTTTTGCCATCGAAGTGCTATGTAGAGAAATGCCCTAGAGTGTATTTCATGCACCCAAATGCCCTGAAGTGAAACACCCATCTGTATAGTGATTAGTGAGTTCAAACCACAATCAGTTCAAAAAACATTCTCCTGTTTAAGGCTTGCTCCCCGAAGGTGACTTGGATAAGTACAAAAAGGAAAACCCTAATGACAATGCCTGAAAAGGACTACAGGATAATGCCGTATGCCAATTATCTAACTCAGTATTGTCTACACACTGACTGGCAGTAAGTCTCCGGTTTTAGACGGGCCTTTCCCAGCCCTACATAAGAGATGCTGGGATTAACCTGGGATATTCTGCATTCAAAGCAGGAGCTCTGCCCCTGAACTATAGCCTTTCCCTAAGCCCATTGAAACAGAAGCAGATCTGCTTTGCCACTTGCTTTTAGGCAGAACCTGGACGTTAAGTAGTAAACAAGTGAAGTTACCTCTATCCAAAGACTGGACATAAGCAAGGCAACCTGTCTTCTGTCAATGGGCTACAGCTAGATGTGGGAAAAACAACTTGTAGTCTATCATTCTACTACTGCCTTCTCTTTCCTCTTCCTCTGTATCCCAGAGACTGTTGCAGAATGGACTGGCCACTCTTGCCAAAGGTTTGAACTGACTGTTTGCAAAGGGTTTTTGAAACTAGTCCGAGTTTCACATCCTCCTAGCCTTGGACTGTGCTAGATGATCCTTCCACTTCAGTTAACTGCAATGAGGGCAGCTTTAGACACTTAATTGAAAAGCAAGACTCTTCCCTTTATACTACAGTGGTACCTCTGTTTATGAACTTAAATTTGTTCCGGAGGTCCGTTCTTAACCTGAAACCGTTCTTAACCTGAGGGGCACTTTTGCTAATGGGGCCTCCCACTGCCACCATGTGACTTCCACTCGCATCCCGGGGCAAAGTTTGCTACCCGGAACACCTACTTCCAGGTTAGCGGAGCTTGTTACCCAAAGAAAAGATGACGGTACATAACCAGAGGTTCCACTGTACACAGTTTAAATGGGCACTGATGATACCGAATGGCAGTTGTTCTGGTATTGTCTAGCATAGAATTCCCCAACATAGTGCCCTCCTGGTATTTTGGACTACAACTTTTATCAGCTGCAGCCAGCACTGCCATATGATGCTGAGGCTGATAGGAGTTGTAGTCCGAAATGTCTGGAGGTCATCAGGTGAGGAAAAGCTGTAACTTTTTTTCTGGCTGGTTAAGATTTATTTCAACACTTCAGCTGTGGGGTGGAAGTTAATCTCCTGTGCCTCATATACTTTTGTGGGAGTAAGGAGCATATGACAACTACATAGTACAAGTGAAAAGAAGTATCACCTCAGTCAGGCAAGCCTGCCAGGTAGCAAGGCATGCTGCCTTTCAGTAACACTAGGAGTTTAACCATTTAAACTAGGCAATACAACCATTTACGAATGATGGCCAAGATGGAACTCTGTGTATAGAGCCAGACCATTGCCACAACACTGACAGGCAGCAGCTCTCTAGGATACAGGTAAATAGATACCCTTGCTAATAGATATCATTTTAACTGGAGATGCCAGATTGGTCTTGATCTTGAGATCTTTAACACACAAGATGCCCTCTATACTTCACTCAAGCAACATAAACTTTTTTTTTTACCTGAAGGTGCTCCAACCCAAGCCAAGCCAAGGACACCATCATCAAAATCACGATCAGTGAACACATAGGCTAAACAATAGTCATCATGATTCTGCTCAGAATTGAGTTCCAAAAATTTCTCCACACCAATATTTGGAAACCTGAAGGGATTGGTAGGGTCTTTTTCATCTTGAGTAGTGTTGATCTAAAAGAAAAGGTTCTGTGGTGTCAAATAACTCTTGCTAGCCAAGTAGCAGCTTTTCAAAGATGTAACCTATGCTCACTGTAAGAATCCACACTGCAAAAGACTGATTCACAGATATAATAATATACATTACTCAATCTCACCAGTTTAATATTCAGTGACTCAGAAATGAATTATATGAACAGTACCCACTGAAAAGCATTCAGAGGGGAAAAGAAAACTCTGTGGCGCTTGATCTGCAAAAGCAGTTCAACACATGCAATTTGTGGCTTGATGCTGCAGTCATTAAGAGGCATGGTATGAAGTGACACAGGACCAGAGAAAAGATTATTTGCCAAGAGCCAAGGAACTGCTTTAATCACCACCCAAGGACAGCAAGTAAATGGTAACAATGTAATAAGTTCAACAGATGTACTCCAATTCCTAGGGGCTAGTAAATTTAAACAAAGAGGAAGCAAATGCACAGGAGAAATCCCTTGAACTCTAAGGGAAAATGTAATTGGAATCAAAGAACATTTGCAGTTATAGGAACTTCAGGACCTCAATACCACCACCCAATAGTACAGATGGAGTGGCATAAAATTTATATTGGCCAGAAAATGGAGATAAAATATCACACCCAGAGTCTGAGTGTCAGAGGGATGGAGGTCAACCAACATCATTCTGCACACACAGACAGCCTATCTTACACTTTAAGAAAGGGTGGAAAGAAATAACATTTGCCTTTCATTGCTCTCAAACCCATAAGGTTTGTTTTTCATGTCATCAAGTCTGAGCGCTATATTATTAATATTCCATTATATAATCTCTCTGAGACAAAGTGACTAGGTCTAAGACCACCAGCGGGTTCCAAAGCTGAGCAGGTACAGTGGTGCCCCGCAAGACGATCGCCTCGCAAGACGGAAAACCCGCTAGACGAAAGGGTTTTCCATTTTGGAGGCGCTTCGCTAAACGAATTTCTCTATGGGGTTGCTTCGCAAGACGAAAATATCTTGCGAGTTCCCGCGGGTTTTTTCCGCTTTTTCCGCCCTTTCCCTAAGCGCTAAGCCGCTTATCAGCTGTTCCGCTGATACGCCGCTTCTCAGCTGATCGCTAAAAGCCGCTAGACCGTTAATAGCGCTAATCCGCTAAGCTGTCAATGGGCTTGCTTCGCAAGACGAAAAAGCCGCTATACGAAGAGCCTCACGGAACGGATTCTTTTCGTCTTGCGAGGCACCACTGTATTCAGACCCAAATGCAAAGTCCAAAACTTCTCCACTATACTAAGCAGGGCTTCTTAGTAAAGAATCTAATTTCACCAACTGATTTTCCTTGAGATTTTCAGAAATTCAGTCACCCCTCTATTAGTGGAATTTGGAGGAGAATCTCAATGCTTATGTTAGTCAAAATGGTACCACACACAAGATGGAAGAACTTCATGCTGTTCTGCGGCTATGGAAGACTGAATGTGTTTGGGGGAGGATGGCAAGCCGCGGGAGGAGGAATGAAATGGGTAACCTGGAAGAGGTATGGCTGGCTGGCACCCTGACCAAGAACATTTCTCAATACAACATTTCCATTTCATTTGTAGCAAAGATTCAAAAGTTGCCTCCACATCTTTCATTCCATTAGTGTAAATAGGGTAAGAATTAACAGTATGTTCACCAGCACTGGACTACTGGAATAAGTAATAGGCAACTGAAAACACTTTATTTAGCAGGAATGGCTAAGTTAGCTTTTGCTTGCAAGGAACAGAAATTCTAAAAATTAAATTACAGAGTACTTACTCTTATTCGTTTCACCATAAAACTGATATTTCGGATTCCTGAGAAATCTGTTGACTGGTAAATTGTGTCAATTGCTTTAACATGGCTGGATATCTAAAACAGAAGAAGGTTAAAGTTCTGTGCATGTAGTTCTCTGAGAGGCAAAATGTCAAGGGAGCTGCCTTAAACCATTGGTTAATTTAGTTCATTTACTTCTTTATTTAAAGAAGTATTTATGTACCACCCTCATAAATATGTCAGGGCCGTGTACAGCAATATAAAAGCAGTTTTAAAACTATTAAAAGCAGTACAAAATAACAGGCTGTTGCTCTAGGGTTCTAATCCTACCTGGAGATGAACCTGGAACCTTTTGTATAGTAATAAGCATGTGCTCTACCACATCCCAGGGAAATTTCAGGGTCCACCCCCTGCATGGGCATTTATCGTATGTTCTAGAGATACATAAATACCCATAGTGCACATCCACAAGTAACTATAGGTTCTGTTGCTGACAATGTGCTTTTTATGCGTTGTGCAAAAAGTTGTATACATGACAATTTCCCAGAAAAGAACAATGTAGGCAGTTGTACATTAAGATGACTTTTTACATAAAGGGCATCCTCTTTTTACCTCCTTTAAAAGAAAACTATCACTTGAAGCAGTAGCTAAACACTTGCCTGCGCAATCACAGCTTCTCTTGTTCCGTAATATCTAAAGAATAGGTGGTCTGTCTGAATATAGAGTTGACAAGTGTTTTTTTCAGCTTGTGCAGCTCGTTTTCTTCTTAAAAGCTCTGGGCCATGATTGGTAGATTCTTCTGAAGTTTGCTGCAGCATACAAAGCCAAGGAGCTTAGCAATATAGATAAATAGCACTTCTATACAGCCTTCCAGTTCAAAGAATACAGAGACCAACAGCACAATCCTAGCCATGACTACTCAGGAGTAAATCCTATTGAATTCAGTGGGGCTTACTCCTGGGTAAGTAGGATTAGGATTGCAGCCTCAGTTACACACAATGAAAAACGTTATGCACTGTAACACAATAGTAACCATCTGCATTAAAAACAGGGGGGTGGGAAAGGATGAGAGAAAATAAGGCTTGTTAAGAACCTTCAAATCAAGCAGGGCTCTAACATGTAGAAGGCAACTGTGAGCAAGTGGTGACTAACAATTTGTATTGGCTGGTAAATTCTGATGCAGTAATATGCAAAGATGTGTTCAGCACCGAAGCTTCTATCCTCCATCATGCAGGACTTGGCTGTCCTCTTTAGTGAGAGGCTGGTCTGACACATCTCTGCTCTGTCCACAATTACAGTTGCTTGAATCCAGCCACATTCCCCTATTACCATACGCACTGGTACAGTGACTTGGCTCTTAAAAATGTTTGCCTCCAATTAATCTGGCACATGCAAAGTTTATCAAAGGACTAGGAGGAAATAAAATAGCTCATGAGCCAGCTGAATGCATGAATGAAGTTTCAATGAATAAAGACACATTTCTGCAGCCTGAGGAAATTTTCAGCCAAGTTTTTAGGCCTGCTACTGACAGGTATTTAAAATGTTCTTAAAAGCTGCAATTAACTTTTAATCAAAATCAGAAAACCTAATAAATCAACTTAGCTTAATGGTATCCATGTTCTTGACTGTAAAGCTTCAGGAAATTTAATGTAAACTGCATTATCAGGTAATATGATTCAGATCCAAGTAACAGTTTAACTAGTTTTGTGCCATCAAGGGTTCTTTGAGCTTGTATTTCTCATACAGTCCTCCTATGACATATATCAATTCCTTTTTGAAACTGAAGGGGGAGAGTCTGCAATAATGACATAGTTATCACAAGGCATGATCCTTGGTCATGGCTACAGTAAATAGCTCTTTGGCTTCTGGCTAAAGAATGCAAGTTCCTTTACAAAGCTATGAGCATCCTAATATGGAGTAGTGGGGGTCAGGAGTAAATGATTATATTTATATACCTGGTTCATGGGCTCTTCTACACCAGTCATTTGGTACTTTCTCATTCTTTCAAATACGGAATGATCTGCACAGCCACCTTGTGGTCCATATTTATGTGGGTATCCTAGAACACAAACCAAGTGACTAGTTGGATCTTAATTATGAAACTAGTGACAGATCTGCCTAATACTTGTAAGTTACTATCAAATCTTTTTAGTGAAGACAATCTGCATGTTTCCTGCATAAGCCGTTTTGAACTTAAGATATCCATTTCCCTCCTTGTTTAAAACAAACACATCCTATTTTAAGATTACAGTGATTTCAAAGTAACTAAAAAGGGAAAAAAGAGTTAACTAATGTCAATGAATAGTTTAATAAGGACTATGTCAGTTTTGACTATGCAGCGTTTAAGAGCTTGCATACTGGAGAGGGACAGAAGAATCAGGTAGTAAGTATGTACACAGAGGAGCCAATAAAGAGATGTTCATGCTTTGATACCGCATGCTCACAACAAGGCTGCAATTATTTACAAATTGTTTTCTAATGTTAAATAGTGCCTCCAGCTGCAACTTAGCTATTACTGATATGAGTAATAATTAGGCCCAAACGCCACTGCTACCAGCAGGTTGCACAAGCAGAGGACTCATTCACATATAACACTAACATGGCTTACTATAAATGTGAGAGAGTGTGGATACTGTGCTCCTCCTCTGGAGCTCCTGTGAGGTTAAGCCATGGTTTCACTTTAAAAGGTTGTCCATTTTTTTTGGCTTGTGGTTTGTCTCACTATGGACAAGACCATGAGCTGTAAACTCTAAAGCAGACTTTGGTTACAAGCTCATGGTTCGTCTAGAGGAAGCTAATAAAGGAATTTAAACAAACCAAGAGATATGTATCAGGCGATACAGGTGGCCTCACAAAAATCTCATCTGTCAAAGGCCAAGGTAAAGGGCGTGTCTTCAGCAAACAACAAAAACCCATTATGCCCCCTCCTGGGCTGCCACCCCCTCCCCATGATTCTTGAGGGCAATGAAACTGCCAAGTAGGCCCTCTCTGCACATATTAACATCTGACAGGATCTGTAAAGAAAGAGGTCGTTATTCAGATATTTCGGGCCTGAGTACTTTAGCGCTTTATGGCAGCATCTTGAACTGGGATCAGAAACTAACTGGCAACCAATACAGCTGTTTCAAAGCAGAGGTCATGTACATTTTACATGAAACCCCAGCTGATCACATGGCTGCAGTATTTTAGACAAGATGAAGTTGACAAATCATGTTCAAGGCCAGCCCCACATAGTGCACATTGCAACAGTCTAATTGGGAGGTTACCAGAGCATGGAGTCCAGTGACCAGGTAATCTGACTGGCTCTCAGGTAGTATTCTTGAGGCAAAGAAGCAGCATGGCCAATAAAAATAATAATTTAATAATAAATTTTAAAAATACAGCCAGGCATTATGGGAGTTGTAGTCCAGGAGCATCTGCAAGGTTAGCCAGCCCTTTAGTAAGATGCCGAACTCATGCTCTAGAAGAACACTGGCATTACTCATGTGTTTGTTTGGACCTGAACTCGGTCAAAGAAGGAGAAGCAATATATATTAATTTGGGGTTTATTTTTTCCATCCCAATTAAGTAAATGATGCTATAATACAAAATATACACGTCATCTACGACTTCTAGGGCTGGAGGTTACTTGCGTCACCATTACTACTCTATACCAGTGTTTCCCAACCGGTGTTCCGCGGCACACTAGTGTGCCGCGAGACGTTGCCTGGTGTGCCGTGGGAGGGCACACTCATTGAAAGCAAACAAGCATTATGGCGGCAGCGGCAGCAACGACGGCAGAGGCAGCGCTTAGGCCCAGCCCACATCGCCTCGGCTCACAGGCTCTGACGCCGCCCCCTCCTCCTGCCGCCAGGACGCGCGATTGGGTGGCGGGCGCTGGGCAGGCGGTGCTCCGCTGGCCCGGCTGAGGAGCGAGCGCAGGCGGAGGGGGCGGTCGGGGCACCGCTGCGCCTTCCCGGGGCGCCCAGTCCGCGCGCGGCGGAAGGCAGCTCCACTGGAGCCACTTACCTCGGAGGAAACGGGCACGGGGAGCAGGGCAGTTGGAGGAGGGCTAGGCCTCGACCCTGCGGCGGGGCAGGGTTAGGCGCGCCTCAGGCCGGCATCCGTCGGGGTTTCGCCCGCCCAGCTTGGGCCTGGGACCCAGCTGCAAGAAGTGCACCGCCAGCATTTAAAAATCGCCCCGGGACAGCGGAGGACTTCTCCGCTGTCCCGGGGCGATTTAAAAGCCCCCGGGAAGGCAGGCAGGGGGGACAAAGACTTTTGCCCCCCGCCCGCCTTCAGAAGAGGTCCAGGACCTCTTCTGAAGGCTGGCGGGGGGTGAAAGTCTTTGCTCCCCCCTGCCTGCCTTCCCGGGAGAGCGGAGAAACGCAGTGTGTTTCTCCGCTGTCCCGGACAGCTTTTGAAGGCAGGCAGAGGGGAGCAAAGACTTTCGCCCCCCGCCCGCCTTCAGAAGAGGTCCAGGGCCTCTTCTGAAGGAGGGCGGGGGGGCAAAGGTCTTTGCTCCCCCGTGCCTGCCTTCCCGGGAGAGCGGAAAGTCTTTGCTCCCCCCCTTCAAAAGCCGTCCGGGACAGAGGAGAAACGTGCTGCGTTTCTACGCTCTCCCGGGAAGGCAGGCAGGGGGGAGCAAAGACTTTTGCCCCCCGCCAGCCTTCAGAAGAGGTCCTGGACCTCTTCTGAAGGCGGGCGGGGGGCGAAAGTCTTTGCTCCCCCCGCCTGCCTTCAAAAGCCGTCCAGGACAGCGGAGAAACACGCTGCTTTTCTCCGCTCTCCCGGGAAGGCAGGCAGGGGGGGAGCAAGGACTTTTGCCCCCCGCCCGCCTTCAGAAGAGGTCCTGGACCTCTTCTGAATGCGGGCGGGGGGCAAAAGTCTTTGCTCCCCTCTGCCTGCCTTCAAAAGCTGTCCGGGACAGCGGAGAAACACGCTGCGTTTCTCCGCTCTCCCAGGAAGGCAGGCGGGGGGGAGCAAAGACTTTCACCCCCCGCCAGCCTTCAGAAGAGGTCCTGGACCTCTTCTGAAGGAGGGCAGGGGAACAAAAGTCTTTGCTCCCCCGCCTGCCTTCAAAAGCCGTCCAGGATAGCGGGAAGCGCTTCCCTGCTATCCCGGACTGCTTTTAAAATGCTGGCGGTGGGGAGCAAAGCCTTTCGGCCCCCGCCGGCCTTCCTGGACCTCTTCTGAAGGCCGGAGGGGGGGGAAGGCTTTGCTCCCCACCGCCAGCATTTAAAAGAGGTCCCCGGAGATTTCCCTATAGGCTTTCTTCTTGCGAAGCAAGCCCATAGGGAAATTCATCTTGCGAAGTGCCTCAAAAAACGGAAAACCCTTTCGTCTTGCGGGTTTTCAGTCTTGCGAGGCATTCATCTTGCGGGGCACCACTGTATATATAGTCAATATAGGCACAGAGTTAATTTTTTAAACATTTTCTAATGGTGGTGTGCCTCGAGATTTTTTTCATGAAACAAGTGTGCCTTTGCCCAAAAAAGGTTGGGAAACACTGCTCTATACGATGATGCCAGAAAGAGTTTGGTCACACTTGCACAGAGTTCAGCAGGACACACTTCACCTTATTCAATGCATTCCTGCCCCTAACCTTGGATCCTGAAGCTCAGGGGAAATTGAATTTTTATGCAAAATGCCCAGATTTCAGTGGGAGCTTTTCTGTCTTGAAACATGGTTGTAGATCTGCGACATGATTTAATGTCACGAGACCAAATCTAGTCTCAACAAGCACAATCTTCCAGGTGGCTATTTTCCCAACTGCAATCCTCTACAATAAGGTGAAATACAGTTAAAGTAGTAAAAATAGAATTTGAAAGCTCCAGTATTCACATCTTCTCTCATTAAAAATATCATTTCACAAGAATACTGTTCACTGTATTATATTATGACTATTATTTCATTTTCCTGGTATGTATTAAGAAACACTATGACATAACAAACAAGTATATAAAGCAAATCCAAGGCACTTGGTGGGGGAAGGATTCAGTCAAGCTATTTTTAGAAAATATTTAACAAAGTACTACTTAATGCTAAAATTAGATATATACCAGCTTTTGCATTTGCAATTTGACCAATTAATCAATATTCTCTTCATAATATCACAGCTTCGAATGGGTGCTGATCTAGATCTACTGCTAGATAGTTTCTTTTCTCTTTAAACTTTCTTCAGCTCGATAGCTTAGTTACAGCATGGTGCTGATAGTGCCAAGGTTGCAGGTTCGATTCCCATAAGGGACAGCTGTATATTCCTGCATTGGAGGGGGTTGGAGTAGATGATCCGCAGGGTCCCTTCCAACTCTACAATTCTGATTGTATTATCAGCTTTTAATTCTGATCTGAACATATGAAAGAAAAGGGGGTATAATCAAATGTGCCAACAAGCCCCAAAGCAGTCCCATTTCCTACCACCCATCATTTATTTAGTACCAATAGTATATAAAAAAGCCACGGTTAAACTGCAAATCTTGCTCTACAAGAAAATTTTCAGTGATTTCTGCATTTCGTAACACAGCTTTACAGCAGAGGTTTTCAACCTTTTTGAGTCCACGACTCCCTCGACCAACTATCTTTTTTCTGCAGCACCCCTGTGGTGCTCAGGAGCCCAGTTATATCACCCCTTGCCTGCAAAGCTGACAGCCTCTTACCCGTTTTTGAACACCCTCCCTCAGCCTCCTTTCCTCTCCTCCGGAGTTCTCTGGGCAGCCGCTGCAGCCACCCCTGGTCTCTGAGCTGCCCCCCCAAAGAGGTGGCTGCTCCTGCTACCCCACAGGGGCTTGGGCAAAGGATGCCCCCAGCTTTAGTGGCCCAACAGAGACTGGCCAAAGGTGAACATAAGCACAGTACCTTATCTTGGGTGGCAGCAGGGCTGCTGCAACAAACAGCTGTGCAAGCCTTTGGGAGGCAGAGATGCGAGGAGATGCGAGAGGGCATTAGAGGGGGGGAGAGAAGGAAAATTGCCCCTGACACCCCTGACCATCATTCAATGCACCCCAGGGTGCCGCACCACACTGGTTGAAAACCACTGGCTTACGGCAAAGAACGAGTACTAGTTAATGAAGACAATTCATTTCGAAACAGAATAGAAAGGATTTTTTAAAAAGAAAAAACCCTTATCACTTACATATTTAACATCACTCACATAAAAAGTATGAATCAAGATCAAGAGTAAGAATTTAAAATAGTTCACCATATTTTGAAATTAGAATAGAAAGGTCACCTTTTCCTGGCCACCAATTTCACTGCAGCATGGACAAAGGGCTTTGTAGAAAGTGGACAAGAAGATCCCCACTTGCAGAATAGGCTTTTGTTTAAACTCTGAATAAGACTTCATTGTGATGCTAAACATATGTTGCATTGTTGTGCCTGCTAAAAGGATATTCCTGCCAAAAACTGAAAGATCCGGCAACCAACAGGCTCATCCATTAGAAATACAGATTCTGTCTATCTCAAACAATCTTCTCAGCTGATGCCGGTCTTGTTACCTTCCCATAGTGTAGAGTGCCTCAAAGCACAGGAATCAATACTTCTCACAATCAAACACTCACTAAATTCACTTTATTCTCTGTCAACTGAATTTGATTTTGATCTGATAAACCTCAGACAAAATGATGGACACAGTCAAGGTGGTCTGTTTATATAAAAACTAGTTTTCCAAAATGAATGTCCTAAACAGGAACATCAAGCTGTTTTGGTCCCATACATTTGGGTTTGCAGTAGTATCTTCTATCTCTACCTCTCCTTTGTAGCCTTGCCAATTCCATACTTTGCTTCCAATCCAGCTGCTAAACTAATAGCAGAGTAGGTATAGTTGGGTTAGATGTAAAGGTGGGGGAGGTTCTGCAGCTGAGAAAAATTCTTTGCCTGTACTGATGTGAGATCTCAAGGCAAAGTGGCTGCTCCTGGCTCTCTCTCCCCTCAAAGGCTCCAGCTTCTCCTCCCCTTTCCCTCTCTCTCTAAAAAGATTTCAAGGCACTGCTATCCCAAGAGTAGCTGCTGAGCTCTTCAGAGAGCAAATGAGTGCTCACTTCCCTGTCCAAAGCCCCCCACATGTCCATCGTTAATGCAAGATCGGGAAGGCAGAAAGCAAGGAAGGGCGGTGGCAATAACAGGGTAAGAGGGGTCATGAGGGGAGTCTGTCCAAGTGTCAGAAGCGCATGGAGGAAAGGCCACAGAGCTCCCTTCAGCAAATTGGAGAGGGTCCGGCTGCATAAATTTGCATTTTGCATTGGACCCATCTTCCCCTAACTGACCCTATCATGCCTCAGAACCTCAGCAGGGGGCTGAGAGTGACAAATGCCCAATGCCTAGCAGGCTTCCTCAACCTTGGCCCTCCAGATGTTTTTGGCCTACAACTCCCATGATCCCTAGCTAGCAGGGAATTGTAGTCTCAAAACATCTGGAGGGCGAAGGTTGAGGAAGCCTGGCCTATGCCAAAGCTTACCTACACCTGAATTCAATAAAGTTCTGGATATTTTAATCCCACGGCATGCTGAGAAGAAAATCTCCCAGAGAGAGAGAAATAAAACTTCTCTTCGATGCAGCTGAAATAAACCAGCGGGGAGAGTGCCCTCTTTCCTGCCGGCTCAAACTTATGGAACCGGCCAGCTCAGCAGCTGTGTAGAGCCCACCAGCCCTTTGGGAGAGGGAGAGGGGGAGAGAGAGACTTTTGCTGCTGCTCTGCTTGGCAAATCAGGTGTTTCGCGGGGCAGAGCGGTGCCCAGCATACAGGCAGCTGGAGATGCTAGGCACAAAGGTGGCTCCCGGACATCTCAAACCAGTCTCAAAAGGTGCGTTGCCAGTTGCAAAATGAGAACAGTGCAATGAGAATTTTGGTCATTGATTGTATTATGTATCTGAGCTCATGAGTGAAGACTAACAGCATTAACTAAGCTGCTGTGATGGCAAGGCCTGTTCATAAACATTCTAAAGCTCAAAGCTGATGGAATGTTGGTCATGCACTTTCCAGGAGAGGTGAAAATGCCTGAGATTAGACCCTAATACAGACTTTAAGGGCAGTAGCATTGCAAAGAAGGCTGAGAACTGGGAAGGAATCTGAGGTAAGGAGGTGAAGGGGTAGGGATCCCAGAAGAGGAGGTAACTGAAGACAAACAGGAACCTCAAGGAAGCTTTCAAAAAAAAAAAAAAAAAAGCAGAGGCAACAGAGAAGTTGATGAAGGTGGAAGATAGGAGCTGATTTGAACTATGTTTGGCTATATCTTTTTAACTTTTTAACTTATCAACTTTGGCTATTGATTTTCCGTAATATGATCTCAAGAAATGTACTATCCATTCCTTTCACTTGAACCCAGAAGTTCTTGACACACTCCCTGAACAGATAGCTTTTTAACCAAGGTTGGCAGGAGCCAGAGCAATGGCCCCAGTATACACTAGCACCAATTTGTCCTCCCTAATGAAGAGACTAGGCTGGCCCTTTTTTAAGACAACAAAGGGGTCATGGAAAGGGACAGAGAACAGAACACAACAAAGGAAAGCTTAATTGCTGGCAAAATCCTTCCAGGATTCCCTAATGCTATCCTCAAGACATGGACAATCGCTAGAACTGCTAAGCCACACATTTAATTTCAGAGACTGACAGCCAGTGCAACATATTCAATAAATTAAAATACTAAGGAAAATTAACTCCTCACATTGCTTCTACTAGGACAAACCTACAAAATATGTGCAGGTCTTGCACACCCTTTATCTTGTATGATACTAATAGTTATTGCTTAAGAAACACATCTGATATAACATTCCAAGACAACATACCTATGGCAATTTATAGCTGTGATGTCACTCTTCAGTTACATGCATTCCCTAACACTTTGGTATCCCAGACCAAGGATACATGTGTAATATCACTTCCCATGTGGTGGTGGTGTTGCTGTTGCTGTTGTTGTTTGTACCCCACCATAAGTTAGCCCTTAAGCATCTGTCATCCCCACACTTGCAGTCAAAGAGATTCATGGTTTTTATCATATATTTACACAGTAGCACAACAGCGAATGCCTACATGAGTATGGGAACAGCTTTCACGCGGTTTGCTTTCATAAAAAATCAAGTGTCACACCATTTTAGGATATTTGTGCTGTACTGATTATTTTCACTGTACATGATAAACGGAAATACTTACTAATATCATCTTCGTGATACATGACTGAATGAAAAGGCAGGGCTCTGTCCTTAATATATCTTTCTGCTGGTTCAATATAGAAGGTCCCAGTGTGAGTCTTAATGAATCCTTCAAATCTTCCATCAACAACAGATCCATGGCTAAAGCTTCCCTGCTCACCTTTGGGGGAGAAATAAAAGATTAAAGAAAAAAGTGCACTGGCAGTTTTCATACTCAGGCATCAACCACCAATAATTAAGCTTCTTAAACTATGCTTGCAAACAACTGATACCCTCCCCTGCCAGTCGTCTTCTCCTTTAACCACCATTAACATGCTCTGCTCAAAGCAGGAAAGTTGCAGAGCTATCCCAGTTGCTTAAAAATATTGTATTAAATACCATGTGACCCTTATATGAATGCTTAACCAGCTTATTATAAAACCTCTACCATGAGGTTTTGTCACAGATTTAACCTCTGAAAATAATAGTTCGGTTGGCCAATCTTGCTGAAATTGTTTACCACTTTTCATCAGGTGGCAAACAGACAAAAAAGTAATACACATAACTGCACATAACTGTAGAATTCCAGTTTATCATTAGTTTTAATAAATAGTGAAAACATCATTAGCAGGGTCAGTACTTTAATGTTTAAATTCCCACTCTCTTAACAAGCCTTTTCCTTAAAGTCACAGAAAAATGAAAAGGATGTCTTTTTGATAGATGTTGACTAAACGTATTCCAAAAGTTTAAAAAACACACGTCTCAATTATCTATAAAAAGACTCCTAACGTTAACTTTGTGAACATTATTTGTCAATACACAAATAATGAGTTTTAGCAAACAAGATGTCCTGCGATATTTCTGACACCATCAAGCCACTTACTGATTTGCTGACTTTTTGTGCTATGAAGGAATGGCAAAGGCTTCCTTTCTAATAATTTCCAAAAGGTTAAGTCATGTCAGTCTGCTATAGCTAAACAACAAATTGTGGGACACCTTAAGAACTGACAAATTTACTATGCTATAAGCTTTCATGGACTACAGTCCACTTCTTCAGATGCCTTCAAGTGTTACAGGAAAATAAACACATAGCTGGTAGTGGTGGCAGAATTGTAAACAGTGCAATCAGAAAGAAATTAAATGCAGGAAAGTACAGAAGGTGATAGCTACATTAACAATGGCCAATAAACTCTTTTTATTTTATTATTTTATTTTATTTTTATTTTTTGGTAACAGCAAACATCCTAGCATTGGTAGGTCAATTGATACATGTAGTGTGACCCTAATTTTTATATATATAAAAAAATCCTTTGCCCTGATTCCATCTATGGATGATAACAATTGATCACTTAATCCTCCCTAGGTGTATCTCCATAAAGATCATTTCCCCTTCAACAACTAGGGTTGAAAAACACATGCAAAGTATCTGCATGTGTGGGAGTGCAACATGTGCTATATGAATTTATTTGTGTGGCTTTATTCGTTTCAAATGCATAACAGGGATCCATGCTTGGATTTTAACACAAGTAACAAAGGTACTTCATATAAATTCATACAAATAAATTATTTAATCCAGGTTTGAGGAACATTTGGCCCTTCTTTTGTTGCTGAACAACAACTCCCATCAACCCCAGCAAGCATGGCCAATTGCCAGGGTTAATAGCAGCTGTAGTTCAGAAACCTTTGGCCATCTAAATATTGCTGAAGTGGCTTTAATTTGAAAGATGACTTACACCTCTTCTCCATTGGTGCAAAGGTCTCATACAGAAATTGGGAATATTTTTGAGCCCAAGGCCCACCTTCCTTCAGAGCCAATCTTCTGAAGGTTGTCCTCCAGTAGTGGGTGCAGTCAAAACAGTGAAGGGGTGCTACATGCAGGCAGGATGCACACATAGTGCACCTTCAGTTAAAGGCAGTAGGCCAGATGTGAGGCTTGCCCTGAGGTAAGCAGCTTTAGCTTATGCGATTTGAAAAAACCAATGGAAAGAGAGCACTTCAGCTTAAATCCACATTACTTGCAACTTTTAGAGGCAGTTTTTAGGTGGACTTTCCAAAAATATTTCACCTATTGTGACCTGATCTGTTGTTCACTATTACACTTAAAACAGATTTATCACTAACGTAAGACAACAACAAACTTTTTAAATACAAAATGATTGAACTTACCATAAATGTGCCCAGTATATATGTGGGAGGTATCGTAATCAAGTACTTTATCTGATATCTCTAGCTTGAAGTCATCACTAAAGAGAGACATATCTCTTTTCATTCGAAGGTTAAATTGTCTGTAAAGGGAAGACAACAGAACTTAAATGTAAACAAAGGAACATACAGTGGTACCTCTGGTTGCGAACGGGATCCGTTCTGGAGGCCCATTCGCAACATGAAAAGAGCACAACCCGCAGCGGCGTGTCTGCTCACGCGAGGGTTGCGATTCGCCACTTCTGTGCATGGCGTCATTTTGTGTGTCTGCGCATGCGCAAGTGGCGAAACCCGGAAGTAACCCTTTCCAGTACTTCCAAGTTGCCGCAGGACATAACCTGAAAGAACGTAACATGAAGCGGACATAACATGAGGTATGACTGTACAAAGCTCACTTCTACAAAATCAGACAATTGGGTCCAACCAGCTCAATACTGACTACACTGGGCAGCAGGGGTTTTCCAAAGTTGCAGATGGCATTCTCTTCTAGCCCTATCTGAAGATGCCAGGGGCTGAATCTGGGACCTTCTGCATACAAACAAGGTACTCAACCACTAAGCTACAGGCCATATAGCTCTGCAATTACAAAAATATCTCAAGAACATGAGCTGTTAAGAGTGTGAGTGAGAATGAACATCCTGAATCTTGTTAAATACTTTCCTTCTTTGATATTCATAGGCCATCAATGTAGCCCAATTATCCCAAAATACCATCTGGTACTGCAGCCATGCATTCCCGGTTTCCTTTATTATAATCTTTAGGTTTCCTATTTCAACCACTTATAGGAAAACATCTGCCCCCTGCCTAGAAGTACATATTAGGAATACTGCTCTGATTAAAGCTGCAAGAGACAGTACCACTTGGCAAAATCTTATAAGCAGGGGACAAAATACTGGGGGTGGGGAGATCTAAGCAAGACAATTTGCAGTGAGCTTTCTCTCACTCCAAAACCCCGAAATCTTGGAGAAATCCATAAATTTTTATTAGTCAGTTAGAGCAGGGCAATTTCTCTTTGCTCTTTCATTTCCGGCAAGAAGCCAAGTATAGGATAAAGCTCTTTTGCAGTAATCCGGTCTATTAACTAGCTGGGCCTACATCTACTTCTGCTCGTTAGTAATTCTAACTAAAAGAAACTAAGCTAACAGACAAGCAGGCCCAGACCATAACACGGAGAGGAAAGTCACAGTTAGAACCACACAAGAGAGTAAAGGCTTTCCCAAAATGAATTTCGCTTTTCATTTAGTATTGATGTTAGGTTGTCCAGTCCACCTGTTACAGGAAAACTGCCTTGTGGATCAAGTTTGTTCTGTAGGTCAGATGTCCCCTATCCCTGGTTTACTACTATGGGAATAAACTACCGATTTCTAAACACTATAAATACACAACTGACTATTTTTTTAAGAGATAGATGGAGACACACCCGGTTTCTACCCAGAAACCATCCACTAAAATTACATTTACTTGAATTTTATAAGATAAACTTCTGAAAGTTAGTTTTGGTAAACGTGAGTAGAATAGAGCTAGTGGTGTGCAAAGCAAGAGTAAAGGAAAAGAGAACAAACATGTGTTATTTTTTTCAGCTTACTTTTTAAAAAGCACTGTGGCTGCATTGGCTTATAAATGTATGCAGCAAGGAGCAATTTATCCTTCATTCCTTCAGCACCTCAACCTTGAACATTAACAGATGAAAAACCAGCTATGTATATACAAAGGAGAAGATTTCATTGTGCCCCAGACTGTAAACCAGATTAGTCAAAGTCTGTCCAGTTCCTGAAAACTTAAGTCTTGAAGCCTACAGGTTGCTGAAAAAAGTTCCAAAGTGCTAAGTCCCTTTACACATTGAACGAAAAACTTGAAGGAATTCAACAGCCAAGAACCACAACTTTAAGTACAATGCAATGTTAATATTAAGATAATTCTTTATCGTTCCTTTATATTTGATGAAATTTAAGGGCTATAAAGTAATAAGCTTGATGTAATACTTACCTTCCATGAGCATGGAAATCTAAGCGTAAAAATTGGTCTTCATGTGATACTGCTCTTTTGGCACGCTGGTGTTTTTGGTGTAATGAATCCACATCATATGACAGGCCTTCATAATGTCTTATGTGTTTATTTAGAGGATTTCCGTATTGACCTGTGAACAAAACAGTGGATTGATAAATCAGTCAGTCCAGGCACATTACAGAAATAAGGGAAAAGCTCTTTCCCCAAACTATTTCTATTTTCATTCTCCTTTAATTTTCTAAACCTTTTGCTTAGAAAAGTAAATTGAGATTGTTAATACAAACTCAACGTCAAATGGTAGCGATATTCTTGCATGTACCAGTTGTAACTCCAAAGCATGTTGAAATACATTTAAGATGTTGCTTATAACTTATATTTTTTATTCCAAACACTATTACTTCAGATTAAGAAATATCAAATATTTTCAATAGACAGTCAAGATAACTTGTCCTTTTCAGAACTATAAAATACACACTAGGAAGTACCTACCAAGCCAATCACCAATAGAAAGAGAAAAAGAAACAGGGACACTAACTTCTCTTTCTGAATAAACCTTTAGACTGAAACACATTGGGCTACCTCTTTACCCTGGCCTGAGACTGTACTATTTTAAATGTTTTTAATTCTGAATTTTGAACTGCTGTAACCTTCCCTGGATCTGCTGGTGAAGAACTAGGAAATTTGTTATTACACTAATAAATATTAGCATTTTGAGCTGTGCTCTGTTTGGGGCAGAACAAAGCCAACAGACAGAAGACAAAGGTACAGGTGCTCACCCATACTTGAAGCTGAAAGGAGAGTCACGGACAAATCTCTTTCCATCAGCCGAACCTCTTAGGGGTTAATGAAATTATATTTCTAAGGGGGGAGGGGCAACAGCTCAGTGACCCAGAAGACATGCTTTGCATGTAGAAATTACTAAATTAAATTCCTAGTCTTGGGGCTGAGCAATATATCGCCCAAAACCGGTTTAAAGTCCATAATGTGATATTGCTTTCATAATTTTTGTCCTGGCAATGTACCATGAATCATGGTTTGTGCTATTGAAAAATCACAATGTGGGGAAAACCTTGAAGCCAGCCAATGCCTCTACACAGCTCCACTCTTATTTCAGACATTGTGATATATCAGTATATTGTGATGATTAGCTAGTGATATATCACACTTTTGAAAGCCAGGTATCAACCAGCATTACCCGGCATATCCATTAAAAAAAAAAAATCAGTATCAAGTGATGGGAAAGATGTTTCCTTCAGAATCTGGAAGGCCACTACCACAGGTACAGATAAATTATAATCTGGCCTGAAAACAGCTTTCCAAGATTATTTTTTTCCTAAAAATATTGAGAACTAGATTATGCTTGTACTTCTCAGTTTGAATAGACTACTGTATCTACTAAAAGAGTTAACCCGCTAATTAAAAACAACTGCTCAATAAAAATGAAAAAAATGAAAAATCTAACCAGGGTTAGATGACAGAATAAAATGGAGCCAATACAGTAAGAAGGATTATGGCAGAAAACAAGAGAGACCGTTAAAGAGTGAAAGGAACTAAGGACATTTTTCATGGGAGAATTGAGCTTAAAGAGAACACCAATTGTGAAATGAGTAGGCATCATATGGAATTGAAACTAAGTTCAAATTCAAGTGTGCATTTTCCATCCGACAAGTTTTGAACCAAACACAGGAAGTTTTATAAAAGAAACAAAACTTGTCCAAGTATACGTGCAGCCATATAACAAAGGGCTGTAGATCAGTAGTTGAGCATCTGTTTTGCATACACAAGGTTTCAGGTTCAATCCTCAGCACCTCCAGGTCCCCAGCTTGAAATCCTAGAAGTACTGAGCTAGATGGAGCAAAGACAGCTTCCTATGTTCATATATTGGTGGTCAAGGTGCTAGAACACTATTTTTCTCCTGCCCAAATGAAGCCAAGCCCACTGGACATTTGTCTTCCCCAAACTGTCATCCAGAAGCAGCCATTCCATTATGCAGCATCCGAGGGAGAGATTGATAAGTACAGCCAATTTATCAGCTTATCTGAGAGACCAGCAATGTTTGGCACCTCTTCTCCTTGAACTGCTTCCAATCCAGCTGATGGTAGTAAGAACTTCATGACTAAGAACAAATGCCCAAGTTTGCATTTCCTCCGCCCGTCTCCCAAGCCCTTTTCTTTTTGGGTTGTGTCTTTTAATTTGCAAACCTGACTTACTGATTTTTGCAAACTGCTCTGGGAACCTTTTCGGTTGTTAACGGTCTCTGCTTTGGTGGCAGTTGTACGCTTCACTGCCCAGCCTCAGCAACCACTTCCTCCCTAACTGGTCTCACAGCACATGGCCCCAAACATGTGCAAATACTAAAAGGAACCTCGGTTCCCTTACTTCCAGTCAACTGGGGGGGACGATACTAGAACATAAGTCTGACACAAATGAATAAGAGGGCCAAAGCAAAATACTTACAAGGCAATATTTAGCAAATATAGTGGTACAGTGGTGCCTCGCAAGACTAAATTAATCCGTTCCGCGAGTCTCTTCGTCTTGCGGTTTTTTTGTCTTGCGAAGCACGGCTATTAGCGGCTTAGTGGCTATTAGCGGCTTAGCGGCTATTAACGGATTAGCGGCTTAGAGGCTATTAACGGCTTAGCGGCTTTAAGAAAAAGGAAACAAACTCGCAAGACGAAACCAATAGGGAAATTCGTCTTGCGGAACAAAACTTTTTCGTTTTGCGTGTTTTTCGTCTTGCGAGGCATTCGTCTTGCAAGGTACCACTGTACCTCAGTTTTCGAATGTAATCCGTTCCGGAAGACCATTCGAGTTCCGAAACGTTCAAAAACCAAGGCGCAAAGGGCAGCCTGCAAATTCAATAGAGAAAATGGGGGGACGCGACTCAGTGGAAGCCGTGTGACGTCCGAGGCGTGTTTGAAAATGGAAGCATTTACTTCTGGGTTTGCGGCGTTTGAAAACCGAAACGTTCGACTTCCAAGACGTTCGAAAACCGAGGTACCGCTGTACATTTTTAGTTTTTTACGGGGTTTTGTCTTTTTTGTGTTTTTTTAAAGGAGGCAATTCAATGATTAAGAAAGCACCAGTTTTTAGGGTGAACAGCTTTTCAGACAGCACTCTTACCAACAATGGCTTTATCATGATACACCATTTTGCTTTGTGGAATTGCAACTCTCCCCCATCCCCTAACCCACCCACCAACAGCAACAGCAAAGTCATCCAAGACCTGGTTTGATCGTGAGCTGCAAGCACACACTGATATGAAACTGATCTAAATAGTAATAAGTGGACATGGCTAATGAGCTCTATAAAAAGGTTTAGCAACCCCCTTTCCTGGTCTCTTCCTCACTTTCTTCCAATCTAGAAAAATGATCACTTTTGTATCTCTTGGCTCTTAAATACAGACAGAGATGCAAAATCACTCTAGCATTTTTCAAGTTAACCAAACCAAACCATTTGTTGAACTAGTGATGCAAAACCTATGGCTGGGGTGGGGGAAATAATATTCCAACTGATATGAACAGAAGGTTTATGGGGCACCTAATAAAATATCACTGACCAGCACTAAAAAGAAAGAACTAATCCTATGGTTATTCTTTTCTCTTCTCAACTTTTTTCTCCAAAAATTGTGGTTTTTGTTTCTACATAAAATTTGGGCTGTACATGCTATTTTTGTTATGCCCAAATTATGTAACCATCACTTTTGTCTACCAAAATGTCAGATTTTAGCTTTTGTTTTATTTTTCACTCTCCCCCCCCCCCCCCCCGTTTACCAGCTCAAGCTGCAGGCAGCTCCACCTAAATCTGGATATTTTTGTAATTTCAATAAAATTAAAGAAAGCATTTTACCCTCCCTTTCTGTAATGTGTGGTCAATAAAATAATAAATAATTTTATTATTATTATTATTATTATTATTATTATTATTATTATTATTAGCCTCCCCAGCCACTCTGGGCGACTTCTAACAGGATATTAAAAACACAATAAAACATCAAACATTAAAAATCTGACAAAAGGGCATTCCACAAGGTGCATGCCACTATGGAGAAGTCCCTCCACCTGGTTCTCTGTAACTCCATTTCTCGCAGTGAGGAAACTGTCAGAAGGCCCTTGGAGCTGGAACTCAGTGTCTGGGCTGAACAAGGTGGGTGGAGACGCTCCTTCAGCTATACAGGGCCATGGCCGTAGGGCTTTAAAGCAGTGTTAAAACTCAGGTATATAAGCTACACAACAAATGGCTCCTTAAACCAAGGTTAGAGTCACCAAAACAGAATGTCTAGTTGCCATTTTGGGGCAAGGCAGTCTTATTTTTCAAATGATGAACTGACTGTGATTGATTTAAACATCTGGCTAGTTCTGATAACAACCTTGAGCTAGGTTAAAAACTTTGAGAATTTAACAATATCCTGTCAAGATATCCTCATATATATTCCTACCTCTCTTTCTTAATGGTGACACAGACCATTCATAATGTAATAATACTCTTCACAACTGTGAGCAGGGCAGAGGAGTAGGGTAAGCAAAGACAAGCTACAACAATTACCGGTAACTATAACGTTGTTCACTGTTCCTGCTCAAGCTGCACAAAAAAGCATTAGGAATCTTTAAATTCATTTTGATTGTACAGATAAAATGTAACTGATAGAATTCTACAGGATGTGGTATTAGTGTGTAAAAACAGTCAAAATCAAATAACCCCAGAGGGTGGACATGTCAGGGGCATAGCATGGGGGGCCGGGGGTCGTGGCCCTGGGCACACAATTTTGAGGGGGCGTAAACCAGGCGCCCCCATGCAGGGTTCCCTGTTGCGCCCTGCTTGCTGTCTGAGGCCTCTGGGCCCCAGAACCTGGCCTAGCCTCACTGTCACGTCCCTGGCCCCCTCGCTGAATGGCAACCCAGCCAGCAGTGGCCTGCTCCTTGCTCAGACAGTGAGCAGGCACAGATGAAGGGAGGGAGGCAAAGGACAACCCTTGCGTAGCCCGGCCCAGTGCTCCTCTTGACAGGCATTGGGGGAGATTTTCCCACCAAGACCCTTGGCTGGCCAGGCTCACCTCTGCATGGGTGGGCAGTGCAGCAGAGGCCCCCTTGGCTCTGGTGGCAAGGGCTGAGCTGGCATGGCGGGTTCCGTACACACTCTGCATCTGCCTGGTGGCGTCCGCTAGGCTGGTGCAGCAGGTTTCAATCGCCCTCCACACCTAGCCCCTACCCAGCCTGCACACTCCCACCCCGGGCAGCAGCAAACAATGCTATGCCGCTGGTCCAGGCACAGCGTTTGAAATTATTCTATCACCAGTTTTGCTACTCAGGAGCACCACCTAGTGGCCAAGTTGAGATTTCCAGTCTGGAAATCTTGCGGGTGGAAATCTTGCAACAGATATCTTGCGGGTGGGGGGATTGAAGGGGAACCTTTTCATTGTTGTAGGAAAGTAAGCAAACAGGAAAAGTTTTTTCACACAGTTGAATTAATTGTTTATCTCCTGCAGGGGCGGGGACAGGGTGAAGTAGAAAGCACATTGTAGTTTGCAAACAAACACAAGCATGTGAAAGGTTTGTTTCCTGTACTGCCTGATTATTTAAAATGCTTCTAATTTTTTGCATCTCAAAAGTGAAATGGCTCTAGCAGTAAAGCAGTGCCTCTTTTCTTGTTTGCCTTTCACTTCATCTTATAATAATATTTTTGCTGGCTTGCTTAGAAGAATAATGGTTTACACCCTTTATTTGGATTCTACTGCATCGTTTTTTCCAGGAATGCAGGTTGAGCACTGGGGTGGGGAAAGCACATTGGAAATTATGACAAAAAGGAGGGTTGGGGGGGGTTCCTTGCTGTGTATCCCATTTTGTAATTTGATATTGTGTATCTGATGGTGTATTTGGTGTGGAGGGAGGTGTGTAAGTCGAACAAACATTCTTATCTCTTGAAATAGATAAGAAACACATTCAGGTCTAGTTCTTTGTTCCAGTCTTGCCCATTTATGACAGTGAGTGAGATTTACTGGATGTGGCTTTTCAGTTTTGTGAACCCAAGTCTGCAGCATTCCTAACTTTTCCTGGAGATGAGTTAGCAAAGTCTGCTAATGACACAAAGTTGCTTGGAGTAGCTTTTAACTAAAAGAGGCTGTTAGGCACTCCAAAAGGATCTCTCCAAACTGGATGAATGAGCATTAACATGATAAATCTGATCCAGTGTTAATAAGTGCAAAGTGATACACACTGGGGGTGGGGGGGAATCCTAACATTACATATATGCTAGTGAGGTCTGAGTTGGTGGTGATTGACCAAGAACTTAGGGTCATAGTGGATACCTCAATTAAGAAGTTGACCCAAGTTGTGGCAGCAGTAAAATGGGGAAATATATTTTAGGGATCATTAGGAAAAGGATTGGAAACAAACTGGAAATATCATAATAGGTAAGTCCAGTAGGATAAGTCCAGTCAAAGGTGACTATGGAGTTGCGGCACTCATCTCGCTTTCAGGCCGAGGGAGATGGCATTTGTCCAGACAGATTTTCTGGTCATGTGGTCAGCATGACTAAACAGCTTCTGGAGCAACGGAACACCATGACAGAAACCAGAGCACACGGAAACGCCATTTACCTTCCTGCCACTAAGACAGAGCAATGGGAGCTCACCCTGTCGCAGATTTGAACCACCAACCTTCTGATCAAATCAGCAAGCCCAGCGCTACCTGCCTCCTGATATCATAATGGCCTTATACAAGTCTGTGATGCAGCTGCACTTGGAATACTGTGTGCAATTCTCGTCACCATGTCTCTTAAAGAATATCATAATGCTGGATTTTTAAAAAAACAAACTGGTGGAGTATCATCCTACTTTTTAAAATATTTGCATGAGTATTCCTGTACCATTTACAGGGAAGTGCTTTCCTTTTCAGAAATAAAAACATTAGAACTTTGAAAATCACGTTATGTGGGCATGACTGTACAGAATGAGACATGGTCCCTCACTGGCAGAAGCTGTGACTTTGCAAAGTGAAAGAAAAAGCTTCTTCTTATTGAGAAGCAGTGTGGTATATGACTGTATGACCAGACACGCTAGATCCCCATGAAGTTCCCTGGGTGTTACTGTCATATTCATGCCTAATTTTAAGCCCCACTGTATGACCTGCTTTGCTATGGCTGGTTACAACCCGCCCAATACCACAAATTGCAAAATAAACCAAATAAATTCTCTATGGAAAAATAAACAAATTGCCGCTAAGTAGCCATTCGGTTCCAGGTTCCAGGGAGCCATGTGGCAAATACCTTTTCTATTTTTTTTTTTTATAAATATTTATTAAGGTTTTTAAATATAAATGCACACATAATAAACAATGTTACTTCTATCACAACAATTTCATCACTTCTTTGGACTCCCTCACGTCTCCCGCTCCCATTTACATCGTTAAAAATTTTTTCCAAACAAATTATCAACTTGTTTACAATCTCATGTCCACTCATTCAATTATAATCTAGCACTTCTTCCAAAAAATTTTATATTTTCTTTAGTCTCACTTATCATCAAATTTAAATCTAGTTTAGTGGTGACCAGTTTTTTATAATCTAGCATCCTTCTTAACATTCAACCAAATTACAATGTTTTTGTAGATATATCTTGAATTTCTCCCAGTCTTCCTCCATCTTCTCTTCTCCCAGATCACGGATTCTGCCGGTCATCTCGGCCAGTTGCATATAGTCCATCAGCTGCATCTGCCACTCTTCCAGTGTGGGTAGATCTTGAGTTTTCCAGTTTTTTGCAATGAGAATCCTTGCTGCCGTTGTTGCATACATGAAAAATGTTCGATCCTTCTTTAACACCTTCTGGCCGACAATACCCAGAAGGAAGGCCTCTGGTTTCTTTGTGAAGGTATACTTAAATACCTTTTTCAGCTCATTATATATCATTTCCCAGAAGACCTTCACCTTAGGGCATGTCCACCAGAGGTGAAAGAATGTTCCTTCATTTTCTTTACATTTCCAACATTTATTATCAGACGAATGGTATATTTTGGCAAGTTTAACTGGGGTCATGTACCATCTATATATCATTTTCATAACATTTTCCTTCAAAGCATTACATGCGGTGAAGTTCAGCCCAGTGGTCCACAACCTTTCCCAGTCCTCAAACATAATGTTATACCCAATGTCCTGTGCCCATTTTATCATAGCCGATTTAACCATTTCGTCTTGTGTATTCCATTTTAGCAGCAAGTTATACATTCTAGATAGTACCTTGGTCTTTGGTTCTAACAATTCTGTTTCTAACTTCGATTTCTCCACCTGGAACCCTAACTTTTTGTCATTTTTAAAAACTTCTTTAATCTGAGCATAGGCAAATACCTTTTCTATCCCAGTTTCTAAGACTCCTAATTAGATGGCTATGGGAATCCGACAACAAGGACAAGAGTGCACTCTTCCACTCATGTTCCCCAGCAACCAGTATCAGAGGAATAAATGAGCAGCATAATAATATAATAATTATATTTTATTAAAATTCAAAACTACAAAAAATTCACATAAACAAAGCATTAAAAAAATTCTTTGGTTTTTTCAACTTCCCCTCCCATTTTCCACGGTGTTTTTAATTTCTTCCCCTTGCTGCCCCTTATTTTTTCTCCCTTACATCGTAACCATCATACAACAATCTCTAATTCCTTCTGTTGCTCATAGTTCAAATACTGCTCACGAATTCATCGTACTATAATATTTCTTTAAATGTTTTGAAAAAGACTTCCATTCTTCCACAAAAATCTAACTTTTCATTAAGCAGCTCCAAAATAGCTTATTCTTTATATACTGTACCAGGTTCCAAAGTTGTTAAATAGGGATTTTCAGAAAGAACAAGTTTAAAAGCTTCATATAAACTGGCATAATATTTTTGCAAGTATTTTTTAGACAGCCCTGTAAGTCCAACAAGCAAGTAAATACAAAATCTGTTTTAATTCAAAAACAATTAAGGTAAGAAAACGGTCATAAACTTCATAACTTTGGACAACAGTAAGTTGCATATGATAGGAAACAAAAATAAAGAATACTGTGAAGCTGGAATTTTCCAAGATATCAAAATGGTGCCTGGCAACTCCACCATACAACCAAACACTTGCCTGTCCTTTTAACATAATGGAGAATAGCCAAAGAAAACCAGACTAACCAAAATGACCAGGAACATTTACATGCCTTGTAAATACTATCCTCAAGTACTGTACATAAGTACTCCTAGATTCATGTAATCTGCAAGAGCATCTACTGTACACATTTCACTTTCATCAACATACCATGTTAATAAACACTAGAACTTAGGACCAGTAGCACACCTTACCTCCCAGCCTGCAACTATCAGCAATTATTCCAGATGGCTGTGGTTCAAAGAATATGCAAACTGTTGGATCATTTTGCTGACTGCTTGGATGAAAGTTAATGGGTTTCCATGCTCAGCTCAAACTTAGGAAATGCTCCAAAGAATGACCTTATCTTGAAACAAAATAAAAAAATTCCTTCCAGTAGCACCTTAAAGACCAACTAAGTTAGTTCTTGGTATGAGCTTTCGTGTGCATGCACACTTCTTCAGATACACTGAAACAGAAGTCACCAGACCCTTCTATATAGTGAGAAGGTGGGGAGGGGTATTACTCAGAAGGGTGGTGGGAATGGGTGATTGGCAGATAGCTGTGATGAGCCTGTTGACGACTCTTAACGACTGCAATAGGTCTTACAGGAAAAAGCAAGGGGTGAAAAGGTGAAAAATGTCACCAATGTCTTTGTTAAGAATCCAATGTCTTTGTTAAGATTCTTATCTCATTATACATGACAAAGCCATTTTTCACCTTTTCACCCCTTGCTTTTTCCTGTAAGATCTATTGCAGTCGTTAAGAGTCGTCAACAGGCTCATCACAGCTATCTGCCAATCACCCATTCCCACCACCCTTCTGAGTAATACCCCTCCCCACCTTCTCACTATATAGAAGGGTCTGGTGACTTCTGTTTCAGTGTATCTGAAGAAGTGTGCATGCACACGAAAGCTCATACCAAGAACTAACTTAGTTGGTCTTTAAGGTGCTACTGGAAGGAATTTTTTTATTTTGTTTTGACTATGGCAGACCAACACGGCTACCTACCTGTAACTTATCTTGAAAGTTTTAGTTTCCAGGCATTAAACTAGCCAAACAACCTTACTTTCTCTTATAGCAGTAAACACAAAGCTTGACATTACAATCAGTCAATACAGTTATATGAAATAGGGGCCGTGTTGAGATTATAATCTATTGTTTCAGTGACTGGAAATAATGGGCAGCAGGCCTCAGACTTATGCTGCCTCTCCTTTTCACCTTATTTAGTACTAATTTATGTGCAAGAGGAAGAGAATTAATGCTTCTGCTTTCACTTTGGAACAATTACAGTTCCATGTTACATTTAAACTTGGGAGAGCTCAGTTTGTTCAAATTAAAGTTATTTAAATTAAAGTTATTTAAATAATATAAATATTATTTATTTAAAGTTAGTTAAACCAAGATCTGAAACCAGTTTGATAACAATGCTTTTTATATAGCCCTTTCATATCACTTTGAATACTTGAAAGCACCATACTTCACATGCACTTACAACAACCCAATAAAGTAACTGAGCATTATTATCACACATATTGCAGATACAGAAGCTGTGTCTGAAAGAGCAGCTTGCCAAAGGCCGCATAGCAAATTTATGGCAGAGCTGAAATCTGAACTGAGGTGTTTTGATCCGGTGTTAGTTTAAACTAACTTTGTTTAATCCTCAGCTTCCCAATTCAGATGTAATGTAATATGAAACTGTAGTTAGTTCCAGCATAAAAACAAAAGCTGCCACTCTTTCTCAGGCATAGAGAAAAAAAAGAGTAGGCAGTGTCATGGACAGTTTCAGGTCATCTGAGTCAAAGTTTCGGTGAATATCTTAACCAGGCAAATGTGATGCTGGAATACATCATGTTCCATGTAAAATGCTGAAATAGTTGTAAAGATCTCCTGACTTAATGAATCACTCTCTAGTTAACTAACAAGAATTGAGTTTTTAAAATTACTTTGAATTTTATAAGTTCTGAGCTTTGACTAGGGTCAGACAAATTCCAACTCTCATCTGCTTAAACAGCATGGGTAATAGTAAAAAATGATGGAAACTGGAGTTCAACAACTAAAGGACTGCAGGTTCCCATTCCTGACCTAGGTTCTGGGTTTTTTGAACTATATGAAGCCACTTTTATGCCCATTTTTTAAAGTATACTGGAGACTACAAAAGCTAAGAAGATGCTAAAATGCACATGCAGAAATGCAATCATGGACTTTCTCTTAGAAGGTCAATAGGTTGAAGTTTACTGTATATTATTTAAAAAAAACCAACATGCCATTAACCCTACCAATCATCTCAACAGCATAGGTTATATGGTCTTACAACTAGATTCAGACTTTGAGGAGACAACAACTAAAAGTATGTTGATATACAAAGTTTCTTTTCAGTACAGTATACTTAAGATTGCAAATCCTCCAACACTTAAAAACACTGACTCAAGCAAGGACTGAAACCTTTAATGTGGCGTTATTTTTTAAGTGCAGAACAACAGAAGGTTGATAACTGAGTAAGTCTGAAGTATGCTATCAATCATTTGCAACCACTGGTCTGCACATGCTCACATGTGAACATCCCAAGTCAGTGGTTCTCAAACTTTTCCCCCTGGGCCACACTTTCAAAATAAAAAATTGTTTGCGACACACCAAATTTTTAATTGATAAGAAATACATTGGGGGGGAGGGGGAGAAACAACAACTAGAAGTGCTTTATTTATAATACAGAACACAACTACTTTGTAATTTGATCACGGGTTACCCAGAAATTATAAATCACTGCAGAGTATAAAACAATCATTCCCACACACTTGATGCTCTTGCTCTCATTTTGAAAAGCTATGTCCCTATTCTGCAAATAAAAAAAGATTATTTTGATACTATACGACACTGAAATGTTTAAATGTTTCTCCAATTGTCTTTGAATCTTCCCACCACACTCGCCATCCTTTCCCACTACACTAGTGTGGCATGCCACACCCTTTGAGAACCACTGCCCTAAGCAGAAAAAAAACTATTTAACTCACAAAAGCTTCTGAATGAACTTAGTGAAATGTAAAAGTGGTTTACTTTTAAATAGAGCCTTTCCAAGAGTCAGGATCTTAACTGAAACCATACTACACAGGTGATGTTGAAATGTTAGTTAATCTTGCTAATCCACGCCCTACTCCACTTCCTGATAAGAATTGCTCATAACCAAGTTCTATGACATCATCAGGACCACACCTTGTGCCCTTCCAAAGACGACATGTTTTGCCACTTTTAAGTGGGGGGGGGGGGGAACAGTGGTGCCTCATTTGTGACAGTTTGGTGAATTAGAGCCCACTTCACAGCTCTCGTCAACAAAAGTTTTCACCACAATAAATGTATTTTAAAAGACTTATTTTTTGTTTTTTTCCTAGCAGAGCTGCATGTCTGGAATTGGTAACCGACTGAGGAATTTGTCACCATTCAGACAAAATTATTCTGATTCCAACCTGTGTCAAACAGCAAATAAAACCAAAACACCCTTCAATGGCAGGATACTATAAGAGAAATGTGTTTATTCTGCCTTCCATAATTTCAAAATTTTTGAGTAGCTGCCACTACAGCACAGAGCAAAAAAAGTCCCCATGTATCTTTAAGACTAATACAGTGGTTCCCAATTGGTGGTCTGCTCAACCCACCCACATAACTAAAACTATCATCAAAATTTTCAAAAGTAGTGGGTTCATGACTTGGCCTTTGAAAAGCCACAGTAGTTAGCTAATTGGGAACCACTGGACTAATAGATTAGGCTGCAATCCTAATCTTGTTTAGCTGGTCATATAACCTATTGAATTTAATAGGATTTACTGCTGAGTATTCATTGTTAGGACTGCACTGTATGTCTATGAAAACTTGCATCACAATAAGAGGCCCCCTTCATCATGTACAGTTCCACAAAACAAAACAAATTCCTTCCAGTAGCACCTTAAAGACCAACTAAGTCAGTTCTTGGTATGAGCTTTCGTGTGCATGCACACGAAAGCTCATACCAAGAACTGACTTAGTTGGTCTTTAAGGTGCTACTGGAAGGAATTTGTTTTGTTTTGACTATGGCAGACCAACACGGCTACCTATCTGTAACTAGTTCCACAAAAGATAATGACAGAATAAATGTGCTAGGAGCTTTGTGACACTTTAGGGATGTTATGCATAAAGACAAAGCCACAATCCCAAACTGCTTCTTGAGCACTCACAGTAAGTTGCAATGATGGGGTGAGGACTTTTAATTTTGATCCACAAGAATTGCTTTCTGATTTAAGTAAGCAAAATTATTCGGCTTACTCAAAATATGGATAGTGAACCACAGACAGAATGCTAGCAAAAGATAAAATCGAAGAAGCAGATCTGCCATAAATCACAACTAACATTTTAGCAAATCTCAACAATATGGCACTTCCTCTTTTCAGAAATACCTCACCCTGCTTTAGAAACTCATTTAATGTATCATTCCTTCCAGGTATCAGATACAATATACAACTTTCAGAAGGCCTACTCCCTCCTGAAAGTCTTCTAGCTCTTTTGACTTGATGCCCAACTGGATCAGACTCCAGGCCTATGACAGTGGTGAGAAAGAGGGATGGCACAACAGGAAGTCAAAAGACTCACTGGAAACTACCCCATACTAGGTGTGAGTGCAGAGGGCATATTTACATGTATCTGCCTTGTTCCCCTTTTTCACACAACCCCCCCTCCATTCATTTGAGGCAGCAGGAAGGAGAGGAGAGGAAATCTCAGAGGGCAAAGTCAGATACTTAGGTGGGGAGGGTAGAGAAAAGGCAGGAAACACACGAAGGCATGTATATACAATATTTTTCTAATGTTTTACGGTTATTGGGGGGAAGTGTGCTACCCCAAAGCAATTACTGTATGCACATAAGACTAAGTAGAGGAGAAACAGTCTCCTCCAAGTGTCACTGTAAAAGAGCCTTACTTGCAAACTGCTTTTAGGGAGTGTGTTTTTTCAATCAAGTGGTATATGAATTTTATCAAAATAATAATAAATAAATAAATCAGCCTGCAAGCTCCATCTTGGAGTCTCTAAGCTGACCTCATGGCTGCAAGCTTTGCACTTTTCCCCATTACTGTATTTTTATTATAATGCCTCGTTTCACCTGGGCTTTGTGGAACGTCTTGTCTAATAAAGAGTTCTAGAGAACTCAAACGACTGCTACACAAGTCGTGACATTTTTGGCTGCTTCTAGGAAAAGGATTACCCAACCGTGGGTTTTTATTTGTTGGTTTTCCCCTTAATGGGGCAAACGGCCACCTTTGCATGTGTGTGTGTGTGTGTGTGTGTGTGTGTGTGTGTATAGTTATACTTTTCATAATTACAGTTTCTTCTTTTACGTAGGGCCCGGAGCTGTCTTTTTAAACAGAAAAGCAGGAGAGGGGTCGAAATAAATCGGGTGGCGGCGGCAGATAGGAGTGAAAGGAAGAGACGAGAGAGTGTGGAGGAGACTCCCCGCCACCCTCCCTTTTCAAAACGGGCCCAATCCAACCATTAAAACACCCCGAAAAAGAACTGAAGCCGCTATCGGGGCAGGGAAAGGAAAGAGCGGCGGGGGACCCAGAAGCGGAGTGGAGCGGGAGCCGTGAGGGAAGCTGCCCCCGGGGGCAGGAAGGAACCTCGGCTGCTTTCCGGGGCGAGGGAAGGGGAAGGAAGAAGCGGGGGAACCACTCGCCCTCCTCCGACGCGGCCTCGCCTCGCCTCACCTCCGGCTCCGGCCGCCCAGGAGCAAAGCACGACGAGCACCCTCAGCAGCACCATCTTCTCCGCAAGGCCCCGCCGCCGCCTGCCAGCCAGCCAGCCAGCCAGGCGGCCGCCTCTCCTCCTCTTCCTCCTACCCACAAAGCATCCGCCCCGGCCGGAGGAGGGGGAGGAGGAGGAGCCGAGCGGCGCCGCTGCTGCTGCTGTTCTCCTTCCCCTTCTCCGCCTCCCGTCGGCCTCGCCTCAGGCCACCACCGAAAGTGCCTCGGAACAAGCTCCCTCGGTCGCCTCAGAGTCCAGTCAGCGCCCGGCGCGCGCACCCGCGCACTTCCCCCCCCTCCTCCTCCTCCTCCTCCCTCAGTCCTTCTTTCTTCCTCCTCCCGGCCGCCGCCGCTGCTACCCTCTTTCTTCCTCTCCGTGCGCGCGCGCGCCCGGCCGCCTCCGCTCAGCCACTCAGGGGCGACGGAGGTTAGCGGCGCCGAGCACGCAAGCGCTGGGAGATCGCCGGGGAGGCGAGAGGAGGCGTGGCTGTGTTAGGCCCGCCTCTTCGCCCTCCGGCTGTCGTTGCTTGGGGCCACGCCCCTTACAGTCTCGTGTTTTCTTCCTTTCTTTCCCGCCCGGCACAAGCCAAAAGCCCGCCTCCTGTCTATCACGTGGCCCGGGGTTGTTATTGTTAACTTGAAGGCCTTGGCCGGAGCCGGCTGGCGCGTGCGCAGTGAGTCCCTCCCCTGGGGCGGGAGTGAGGGGCGTTGTTTTTTCCTGCCATCATTGTTTCCTTAAAGGGGAAGGTGGCGGCCGGGTCATGGCTGGGGCAGCGGCGTGCAGCAGATCTAACCCGCTGTATTTGCAAATCCTTTCGCAGTGCAATGTTTTTTTCTTGATATTTGGCCTTTTGGGGAGAAAAACATTCTAGCATCTCCACGCAGACACAGAATAAAGACTGAACCATCCTGAAAAACTGCATGGGAGGATCTCATCTATGCCGTGATCTTTTCTCCAGAGTCTCACAAAGGTTTTGCAAGTGGATCACCTCTAAGCTTTCTGAGGCTTTCCCCCCATTATAACGTGTGTGGCCTGTTTTTGTTTTAAAGAGACATGCAATAGTAACCCAACCGAAAAGGTGTTGGGACCTTACCCATGTAGCAAACCTTAGCTGCTATGCTGAATTGTTAATCTGTTGTTTATGGAGAAATACTGTACTAGTATCATAGCTGTCAACCTTCCCTTTTTGTGGGAAATTCCATCCCGGATTGTTAGATATCCCTAGATTGTCCCTGGGACAGGTGAGGCTGCTGATCCCTTATTTTCGAGGCTGCTGATCCCTTAGTTTCAAATCTGAAAGTTGACAGCTATGCCTAGTATTGAAGCTTACCTGACTCCAGCTTCTTGGTATTAGGGCAAACCGTTGCACGGTATGCTTCCCAAACCAGTGGGATACCACATGGTGTCAAAGTAGGCCTTCACTTTCAATAAACCATAACAGTTTTTCATAGAACCAGAACTGTAGATTTAGAAGGGACCCTGAGGATCGTCTAGTCCAGTGTTTCTCAACCTTTTCCCCATTGTGGCCCTCTTCCAACTTTGTTTCCTTCCTGTGGCACCCTGTCCTACCAGTAGAAAGGTAGCTATGTAAATGTTTTGTTTGTAAATAGAACAAACAAAATTATAATTTTTATAATGGATACAAAATACAATTACATAAAAAATATATACTTTAAGTATTTTTCGATCAACGTGACCCTTGTGCTTGATGACCAGAAACAAGCTCTTTTTATATCTTCTTCTATTGCTCTGAGGGATAACTGAAAATCACCTTTGTCCAATTCTGAGTTGGGCTGAGTAACTTCTTTGGCAATCACTCATAGGTGAGTAAGATTGTCTTCTGCGAGACCATCACCTTGTTGTGGAGAATGGGCTTGCATGTTCCTATGATCCTTGTGAGCAGAACCGTCAGGAATCTCGTACTGCCAGCATGGTTACCCAGGGTGGTAAGGTCAAAGGGGAGGAGCTAGACAAAGAAGGATCCAATAAGTCCAACAGCAGAACAGACAGAAGATAACAAGGCTGAGTAACATACCTCCTTTCGCAGTAATACTTGCATGAAGAAACAGCACCCCACGCACTAAGACTGCTGCAGCCACGTACTTTGCCCGAGACAGATGAGATGTGGACAGCTTGGTGCATGCAGCAGTGGAGTACGGAAGTGGGAGGGAGAAGGAAGCGGAAGCGATGCTGCCACAGAATGTGCATGGGAATCACCATCACTTCTCTGTTCACTCTACAGTGGTATCTCAGGTTACAGACACTTCAGGTTACAGACTCTGCTAACCCATAAATAGTACCTCTGGTTAAGAACTGTGCTTCAGGATGAGAACAGAAATCGCGTGGTGGCAGCAGCAGGAGGCCCCATTAGCTAAAGTGGTACCTCAGGTTAAGAAAAGTTTCAGGTTAAGAACGGACCTCCGGAACGAATTAAGTTCTTAACCTGAGGTACCACTGTACTTCTCTGTTTTCTGCTCTTGGCTATTTCTCTGGTTTCTTCACTTCTCACTCTGTGGTCCCTAGTCACATGCTGAGGCCCCCCATTTGTGCGATTTTCACCTGCGGCCCCCTTGTAATATCCGGGGGGGGGGGGCAGGGGGCCATATGGCCTCCAGTTGTGAAACGCTGATCTAGTCCAGACGCCTGCAATGTAGAAATATGCAGCTGTCCCATACAGGAATCAAACCTGCAACCTTGGCGTTATCAGCACCACTCTAACCAACTGAGCTATTTTAAGAGTGTCTGCCATTGTTGCTGGAAGCTGCTTCATGGATGTCTTCAAGCCTCTTTCTGGGTCTGCTAGGCTAGAAGTTTTGGGAGAACTGAATAAGATGGGAGCAAAAGCCTCTCTGCCTCACTGTATCTGATACAAACAATGAACCAGAATATTGTTACAAAAATTGTGTGCCTGCCCCTATCTCTGCCGAGCAGTGGCAATAACCCATGGGACCCAGGTGCCCACACAGAGTCTGTGTCCCTTTGGAGAATGGAAGGGACAGCGGAGACTATCGTGGCTTTAAGAAATATGGTTTATTCACCTATTTACACCTTCAGTCTGCATGGAGGAAGTCCAGATCTTACAGCATAGTCCTTTCCAGAGGTGCTGGTACCCCACATCAGCACAGGCAATCTTCTCCCTGACTGCTCAAGATGGATCTCAGCTCCTCTCCCTCCCAGCACGCCTTTCTCATAAAACTCCCTTTTCTGTCCCCTCAAACACACACTCCATCACCTTGGTAACATCTCACTTCCCAGGCTAAAGGATTCCTCCCCCCACTGGCCCATCAACACCTTTGGTCATGTTAACAGGTTTGTTCTTCACTAAGCCAGCCAGCCAAGGAATTCCCTGTCTGGCAGCCTGTACTCCAATCCATATCCCAATTAATAAAAATCCTGGCATTTCTTAATTTATAGGGTTCAGGGGGATCCCTCCATAATCTATAACACATTACATTGGTAGCAAGGCACTATAGGACTATACAGTAACATGTAACAAACAGATCCAACCAATAAAACCTTGGCAGAAGTGTTTTACCATTCCATTACTGTAAAGTTAGGGGTTTATATCAGGGGTCGGCAGCCTAAGGCCCACAAGTGGCCCATGGGGGTTGTTTAACCGGCCCATGGACCCCCGCCGTCCGCTCGGTCAGTTCCCGTGCACCGCGCTAAACCGGCATGGAGCAGAGCGGGGATCACCTTCCACGACACTGGCCGGCTTCCCATTGGCTACAGGAAGCTCCTGCAGCCAGTGAGAAGCTGTGTGCGCCTCCTCCGCACCAGAAGGAGCGCCGGAAATAGCGTTTGCACATACGTGTGCACACGCACTCCGGCCCACCGCGGCTTCTGCGGGACCGTGAACC
Organism: Podarcis erhardii; assembly: GCF_964252035.2. NCBI lineage: Eukaryota > Metazoa > Chordata > Lepidosauria > Squamata > Lacertidae > Podarcis > Podarcis erhardii. The sequence continues at coordinate 6,087,924 of NC_138503.1, read as the reverse complement.
GGCCCAAGCCACAAAAAACTTTGCCAACCCCTGGTTTATATAGAGGAGTCTTCCCAGTCACGGTCAAGGAGTCATCGCCAGCCTTTGAATAACATTGTGACACTAGAGAGTTTGAATGCTATCAGTTTGGATAGTTCAAATTTAATGCAACAGAAGGCATTGCTGCTCTAGCACAAAGCTCAGGACTGTGAGTTTGGAGCCTCAGAGGATGTTTTGATAAGAGACAAAATTGCTTTTAGCATCCTTGATTGCAACTTAAAAGAGAAACCTACTGAGCATTCCGTTTCATACCTTTTCAAGCAATAAAGATTTGCAGAGCTCAAGCCCTTACAACTCACAATGCCTGTATTCACTCAAAATAACAAGCAAAGGCACACAGTGCACCAGGAGGCAAAGACTTATTTATGTGTGGACTGCAGTTCCTAAGGACAGCTCTTCAGCTCTTCCTGCAAGATATGTGGCGGTGCGCATAAACCAAAGCCTTGCCCTGTCTCCGGAGTCTCATGCCCCAATTGTGGGGACCAAAGCCATTTTACAAATATCTACAGAAGGAAGCATGCTGCTTCATCCAAACAGGAACAAAGTATGGAGCCCCAGCTGTAGGTATGTTAACAGCCTCCCAGGTTGCAGAAAGTGCAAATGGTTCCCAGCCATGGTTCACTGATATTAATGTGGGTGGGAGGTCATTCAAGAGACAGGGAGCCACCATAGAGAATACCTATCCACATATCAATGGGGAGGTTGATATGGAAAGATGCCCTTCTTCAGATATTTGGGTCTCCAGTCATTGTAGGGCTTTACATGTCACCTTAAATTGGGCTTAGATGTGGATTGGCAACCAGTGAAGTTCCCTTGATCAGTATGTATGTCTTCAATCCACTGTGTCCATCAGCACTCTGACCACTGCATTCCGCACTAGATGCAGCTTCCAGGCTGTCTTCAGTCCCCATGTGGAGCACAATGTAACAATCTGACCTTGAGGCCACCCAAGCATGGGTCTAGTAAGCTATGTGGAAAAGTTCCAACATTTGGGATTTTTTAGTTTAGAGAAAAAGGCAAGTCAGAGGTGTCACGATAGACAGATATAATGTTATGCATGGTATTAAGAAAGTGAATTCCCAAATATTAGAACTTGGGGCATCCAATGAAGCGGAATGCTGGAAGATTCAGAACCAGGGGTGTGTCTAGGGCTCAGTCAGGTATTGTGCTTCTGCACACTGGCTTGGAGTGGCTAGGAGCCCGCCCCCATTCACACACTCCCAAGGCCATTCCTCCACTGCTCTGAGCAGTGAGGCTCCTCTGGGCATCTTGGCAGAGGAATTCTGTTGCTGGCTTGGTCTCCAATACATCTCCTTGCTAAGGGCCCAAGAGACGAGGGCACCAATACAGCTCCTTGTCAAGGGCACAAGGGATCTTAGGTACACCTCTGTTCAGGGCAGACTTCAGGAAGTATTGCCTCACGCAGCATATGGTAAACAATGGATTCATTCTTTTGGGGTTGGAAGATTACAACCGCAAGCACTGTACTGCACACATCTGTTGGACTAGGGTCTGGGAGACCTGGGTTCAAATTCCCACTTAGCCATGAAGCCCACTGGGTGAGCTGGAGCCAGTTGCTCTCATTCAGCCTAGCCTACCTCATAGAGTTGTTGCAAGTACAGTGGTACTTCAGGTTACATACGCTTCAGGTTACATACGCTTCAGGTTACACACTCCGCTAACCCAGAAATAGTGCTTCAGGTTAAGAACTTTGCTTCAGGATGAGAACAGAAATCGTGCTCCAGCGGCACGGCGGCAGCAGGAGGCCCCATTAGCTAAAGTGGTGCTTCAGGTTAAGAACAGTTTCAGGTTAAGAATGGACCTCCAGAACAAATGAAGTACTTAACCCGAGGTGCCACTGTATAAAAAGGGGAGCAAGGGGACTTCCGGCGAGGCAGCATGGCGGCTGCAACAGCAGAAAAGAGCTCCTGAAGACAGCCAGAGTAAAAGGCTCTGTCTGGCCGACTCCCGGACTCCCAGGACTGCTGCCGCCAGCACTGCCAACAGAGAGGAATTGGGGGTGCCCAGGGGTCTATCAAAGGAGCCAAAACACCCCCCCAGGACTGAGATTGAGCCGGAAAGGCACCCGGAAAGGCACCCGACCACCCCCCCCAACAGCTAAGAGGAGCTCCAAAACCAGGAGGACAGTGCAGCCAACGCAGAGAGGGAGAAAAAGAAGAGAAAAGGGGGAAAGAAGGAGAAAAGGAAAGAAAGAAAAAAGAGCCCCAACTTTACCGCTGCTGCCCCCATCTCTGCCGACGGGAAAGAAGAGGAGAGGTAGGTGAGCATGGCTCCGAAAAAACAGGCTCCGAAAAAACACGTGGCTGAGCCGACGGGAGCCTACCCCTCCGGAAAACAGAGGAAAACCGCACGACAAAGGAGATCGCAGAAAGGAAGAAACTACCCTCTTTCCCTCCCCCCCTTTTTTAAAAAAATATATATATATCCTTTTTTAACCCCTTCCTCCCCCTCTCCTTTTTTTTTGTTTTTAAAAAAGTCCTTTTTTTATCCCCCCCCCATATACCTACTTTGATCATTTTTCTTTTTAAAAGAGGGGCCACTGCTACAGCAGCCACCCTTACTTTTTTCAAACAGAAAATAATAATAATAATTAGGGGGAAATAGGTTTCTTTTTTTATATATATTAAAAAAAAAAAAAACACAATCCCCCCCTCTCTATTCTATTTCTATTTCTATTTCTATTCTATTTGTTAGCTTGTTCTTGAGGGGGGGATCTTTCACCCCCATCCACGACCACCACTCTCTTTTTAAACAAAAATTTCCTCCATATCACTGCTATTGCTATTGATACTCCCCCCCCCCGTTTATTTTTCTCTCCCTTTTTTCTCTCCTCTCTCTCCCTTCACCCCCTTTATCTTATTTTTTCCTTTTATCCCACCTTTCTCCATCCCCAATTTTGTTCTCTTTTTTTTTTTTAAATAAATAAATAATTTTTATTGGGTTTTTCATTTTATAACAACAAACACACACACAAAGACAAGAACACACAAACACACAAATACAATTGCATACCCTAATTTTCTTTACCCACTTTCATTGACTTCCCCCCACCCCCTCCTCTTACATCCCAGTTCCAAAATTAATTCAGCAAGTTCTTACCTAACCTCTTAAAGATATTCATATTGTTTTTAAAAATTAAATTCTTTTTGTTTATCTATATTCAACTTATCCAATTCTCTTATAATCATTGATTTCTTTTTTTTTTTTAAGGTCGATCTAACTTCCCCTCCACAAATTTTCCCTTTATTATATTAATTATAGGTCACATTGACCAAATAAAACAAAACATAACATTTTATAGTTCTATTCTCTCCCCCCCCTGCCCCGGTTTCTGTCCCTTCCCAGACAAATGTCCAGAAAAAAAACAAACAAAAAATAGTTTTTAGCCCGGATTTCTCACGTCCGAGGCGTCTGATTCTCTGTCAGTCCCTCTCTGCCACTGAGGTAGCGGTCTACTCTCAGCACCACGCCACTCTCCGTACCCTCTCCGCAGCCTTTAAAAAGGCTCTTCGTGGGTCGGGGAGGGCGCTTAAGGTGCCCACCGAGTCACCAAGTCCGCAGGCTTTCGCGCCTGCGGTTTCTGAGGGTCCCCGTGTCGCCGGCACGGCAAGACCCGTCCTCAGTAGAGCCGATTCCCTCCGGAGCTCGGAGGGAATCCGCCATTAGCCGTTCGCGCTAACCCGGAAGTCCCCCAATTTTGTTCTCTATCCCCTTTATCTTTTAAAATCAACTCCCCCTTTTTAGCCTGTTCGTCAACTTGTTTTTGAGGGGGGAGCCCTTTCCCCCCACCCCCTCTTTTAAAGTAAGACTTCCCCCCCATACCATTGCCACAGCTCACCCTCCCTCCCCCTCCCTTCTCTCCCCCTCTCTTTTCTTCTCCCTCCTTTTCCCACCCTTCCCCCTCCCCCTCTCCTTTTCTCTTCCTCCTCCCTCTCTCCATCCCCCCCCTTCCCCTAAAGGAAACACATACACACATTCATATCACCATATCCTACTTTGCCCCCCTCATACTATAGCTAAAACTACTGCGGCAATCTAATACCGCCGATATTACTGTACTATCTCTCCTCTCTCTTTCAACTCTCTTTTTGTCTCTCTCTCTCTCTTCTCTTTTACTCCAATCTCCCCTCTCCCCACCCGTCTCCCCCCTTCTTCTTTCTTTCTTCTTCTTCCTTTTTCTCTCTCCACCCTTTACATATAGCCTATTTGTCTGTCTCTGTTTCTGAGCGCACCCCCAACCCCAACCTCCACCTTAACCGGACCCCAATACCCTTTTTGGGTATATACAACCCCCTCCTAAACACATATTTTCCCTGGCCCCACCCCTCTAATCTCTTGCATCTCTACCTGCTAACCCCTCCCCCTTATATGAACTGTCCGTCCGTTAGTCTACCCATCTCTACTTACCTGCCCCCCCCCCCCCGCTTTGGCGGCAACGCTGAGGCAACCACAGAAACTCTAGACAAGTTCTTAAAACACAGGCTAGAAGTGACACAAATGACCACCTAATCCAAACGCTCTGTAAAAGCCACCGGCAACGCCTGATCAGCCCAGCAACCCAACAATACCCAGGAATCACCACTGCCACAACTCCTAACCACCACACGCCCTACTCCAAGAGGATGCCAAGCCAACCTCAAACCAAAACCATTAGGGAGACTGAGATGACACCAACCAGGGAGATGGCAAACAATGCCAATACCATAACTCCCCTTCAAGATGACGACCACCCAGTAACGAAACGAGATCTGAGGGAAATGGAAGCAAGATTAGAAGCACGATTAGAAGAAACACTGAAGGCCACAATGGCTCCCATGCAGGCACTAATCAACAATCTAACCTCCAAAGTGGAAGCTCTAGAGAACAAGAACCAAATGCAAGAAAGAATAATAGAGCAATACCGGGAGGAGAACGCACGTGTGAACAAGAAACTGGACGAACTGGTAAACCAAATGGAAGCAGAACACAGAGAGATGAAAATTAAGCAAGCCAACCTTGAAGATCGCAATAGACGCTGTAACATCCGCTTCCGCAACTTTCCTGAAAAAACAGAGGAGAAAAGCCCAGCAGACCTAATTATACGCTGGCTGAAAAACACAATCCCAGGCCTGAAACTTGAGGCAGATGACTTGGAGAGGGCTCACAGAGCCCTAAAACCCATGCCAAAACCCAGCGCCCCCCCAAGAGACATCATTGTATGCTTCACGCGCTACAAAAAGAAGGAAGAGGTATGGAACAACCTCAGAAACTCAACCAACCTTCGATATGGAGAAACCCCCATTCTGGCCCTACAGGACCTATCCCAGGATACCCTAAACCGGAGGAAAAGCCTGCGCCCATTCACCCAGCGTCCCCAACAAGCCGGGATCAAATACCGATGGGGCTTCCCCTTCCGCCTAATTGTAACAACTAATACAACACAACACACAGCCACCAACATATCTGAGGCCCTACAACTACTAAAGAACCTTGAACTCGACCTCCCACTGGAATGGCAACCGACAAACCCACCAAGTGACAGCCCCAACCACGAGGAAACAACAGCAAACAACTGGACGACGGTAGAGAAGAAGAAAAGGAAACAACAGAAGCGGCACAACAATGCAAACCAATACAGACAAGCATCATGCTCAGAACCACCCCGCTGGCCATACGACACAAGAAACCAGACCAAGATTAACCAAACCAATTCATCGCAGATGGACAACCCTACAACAACAACAACCGCAGCTGAATGAAGCCACAAACTGAAGGACTGGTGATCCCCCCCCCCCGTTCCCCCTCTCCCCCCAAAAAACATAGATTTAGTTAACACCATCAACATCCCCCCAGCCCCACACCCCCACAGAAATCCCCACCCCAACACCAGCCCAGACAACCTCAACCACATTCCCCACCACCCACACCTTCAACATTCCCATACGCCATACTAAGGAAAAACAACTCCTCCAACCTCAATAACACAACCCACAATCAGGCTAAAATCTGATACCCAACCAGCACTATGGTGGCACCAGAGCGTACCAGCACCCACACCCACACCCCAACACACCAACAATGTTGCTCATAACATTGGCAACATTGCTCATGAACCTTATACTTGACAGCGACGTTACAAAGTCACTTCACACTGTCTCACTGATCTCCCCCTCTCGCAAACAACAGGGGGGACGGCCTGTCCTTGAACACGGCCTTCCACACCAGCTGAGACCTAGGACCAACCGGCTAAATGCCAGATGGCCCAAAATACCCCAAACAAACACCTATATGACTACATATAGGAAATTCTCTACAACTTACCCCCTACTCTTTAACCCAAATCTTACTCTAATCCCATTAGCCCCCCACCCACCACACCCTAGGTCAGCGCAACCCCACTGGTTCTTTAAACAACACGAAGAGAGAGACACAAGACAACCCGAACGGGTTGGCAGGGAATCGCCCCACATAATAGATAAGCAAGATGGCTAACCTAAAAGCAATTACATTAAACGTGAGGGGGCTGGGAAACCCCATCAAAAGAAAACGCATCACCTCATACATAAACACCATGAAACCACACATCACCTGCCTACAAGAAATACACAACCCACCCAAAGGCAGCAAACTCCTGAGCGACCCCCGCTTCAGTCAGCAGTGGGTCGCACGAGGCTCAGGGAAAGCTCGCGGTGTAGCCATAATACTCAGTAGAGACCTGAACTTCACTGCCACAACAGTCCTCAGGGACAAAAAAGGCAGATTCATTTTCGCTAAAGGGACACTAGATGGTAAAATCAAACTGACAATTGGCTCCATATATGCCCCAAACGCGAAACAATTAGAATTCTTCCAGAAGACACTAAACAAATTCCTCTCCTTCTCTGAAGGGGAAGCAATCCTAGGAGGGGACCTCAATCTAAATATGAAAGGTATATCCCTGAAAGATATCCACCCTACAACCCCATGGGCAACCTTCCTCCAAAGGAAACCCCCAACAACTAGGAACTCTTACAAGTTACTAAAAATGCTAAAAAACAGGGGTCTCTACGACATTTGGAGTGAGCAAAACCCGGGAGACATCAGCCATACATTCCAATCGGGATGTCATGATACAGTGTCCAGACTGGACAGCATTCTACTCACACAGGGTCTGATCCCCTCAGTGGAATCAACAAACATCGGTAACATTAAAATCACAGATCACGCCCCAGTAGAAGTCATCGTTAAAATAGGAGAAGGAACACAAACCACCCCATCATGGTCCTTCAGTCCCATCCTAACTACAAACAAACGAATTAGAGAGAGTCTCACAAAAACCCTCCAAAACTACTTCAAGGAAAACGATGTAGACAATATAACAACCCCCCTCCTATGGGACACAATGAAAGCGGTCACCAGAGGAGCTTGCATAAAAGAGAAAACATTCCTTAAAAAACAAACCTCCTCAAAAATTAGCAAAATAGAACAAGACATCACAGCCCTCTCAACACGCTACAAACAAACAGGATCTAAAAAACTCCTCAAACTTATAGAACAAAAAAGGAGAGAACTAGACTCCCTAGAAATTAACAAAACAATGATCAGCATTCTATATTCTAAACAACGTTTCTATGAATATGGAGGGAAAAACTCCAGATTACTAGCAAATAGATGTAGGAAAAAAGCACTCAAAACAAGAATACACTGCATCACCAAAAAAGACGGCAACATAACATCCTCCCCTGAAGAAATAACCTCAGAATTTGCAGAATTCTACTCCAACCTATACACCTCCCATAACCCACCAGAGAAGGAAATCAGAACATTTCTAGCAGGACTGACCATGCCTACCCTAACTGATGAGGAACAGGAATTCATGGACAGCCCTATCACCCCAGAGGAAATAGATGTGGTCCTCAAAAACCTGAAACCACACAAAGCCCCAGGCCCAGACGGCTTCACAGCAGAATTCTATAGGAAATTCAAAGAACCCTTGATGCCCTACATGACCCGCCTATTCAACGACATCATAAAAGGGGGCCCCATCCCCAAAACCTGGACCCACTCCAAAATAGTCTCCATCCCAAAACCACTAAAAGACAGCCTCAAAGTAGAATCATACCGCCCAATCTCATTAATAAACCAAGACTACAAGATATTCACATCAATCTTGGCCAACCGCCTAAAAATCTTCCTACACAAGTTAATAGCCCCAGACCAGACTGGCTTTGTCCCTGGCCGCAATATAACAGACCCCATCAGGAAACTACTGAACCTGATCGAACACAGCAAGGCAACGAAACTCCCATTGACAATTATGTCCCTAGACATCCTCAAAGCCTTTGATTGCTTAGAGTGGAAATACATATTAGCAGTACTAACTAACATGAAATTTGGCCCCAACTTCCTACAAATCCTCAAACAAATATACTCCCAAGCCTCAGCAAAATGCAGAATTAACAATATGGATTCTAATACTATAGCTATCCAAAGAGGCACGAAACAAGGATGCCCACTGTCTCCCTTCTTATTTATCCTGGCTCTGGAACCCTTAGCAATCCGCATCCGAGCAGCCACAGACATCAAGGGAGTGGAAATAAAAGGCAGAACCTATAAATTAGGGCTCTTTGCAGATGACCTAATGGTGACAACACCAGACCCCATAAACACAGCAACCTCCCTAATCAGAGAACTCAACAAATTTGCAATGGTGTCGGGCCTACAGGTAAATTTTACAAAGTCAGAAGCTATGTGCTTCAACACCCCTCCTCACACCCAAAAAGAGCTCACGAAGGTCACCAAAATAAAACTCTGCCACACCAAGTTCAGATACCTAGGGGTACAAATAACCAGAAACCTCAACAAATTGTACCTCCACAACTACAAGCCCCTGTGGCGGCAAATTAACAAAGACCTAAAGAGATGGACTAACACGAATTTCACTCTCTCAGACAAAATAGCCATGATCAAAATGATCACACTCCCAAAACTAACCTACCTATTCCAAACCCTCCCAATCTGGATCCCCTCAACCCAACTCCGCAGTTGGCAGAGAAAACTACACTCTTTCATCTTCTCACATAAAAAACCAAGAATAAGCCCCAAATACCTGCACCTCCCCACCTCAGAAGGAGGATGGGGAATCCCCAACATAGAAGCATATTACATTGCCAACCAAATACGTCATGTAATTCCATACATACTAGAAGATGAGACAAAACAATGGGTACACCTAGAGAGGGACACAATTGAAAATACCTGCACCACAACATACCCACTCCTCCCAAACAAACTAAAGAAAATTCCCACAACACTTAACAGGTACACACAGACCATGCTCAAAGCATGGAAAACACAAATAGGCAAACTATCCCCAACCCCATCCCCACTAATCCCCCTGGCGTACCACCCATTATTCCACCATGCAGCACAAAACCTCCAGATAAAAGCCTGGCGAACCAAAGGCTTATATCGCCTAATAGACTTTTATAAAAATAACAAACCCTTGTCAACACAAGAAATACAAGACAAACTAGAAGACACCCAAATGCCCTGGTTAACACAACACCAACTACATGCCCTCTTAAACAACCCAACAGTAAAATCAGCAGCAACTAGGCCCCTGACAACCTTTGAAAACCTCCTCCTAACAACAAAGGGAAATGGTAAAGGGACGGTATCCGCAATATACAAAATACTACTCCAAAATCCCGCAAATCCCCTAGACGCAATCAAAAAACAATGGGAGAATGACATAGGCTATGAGATTAACCCCACTCAATGGACCAGAATGTGGTCTAAACCCCCCTTTAAATCCATATCAACGAAAAGAAAAGAACTCACACTGAAACTCACCTACAGGTGGTACCTAACACCAAGGAAACTAGCGCTAATACACCCAGGAACCTCACCAAAATGCTGGAGAGGGTGCACCTCCACAGGCACATACCTCCACATGTGGTGGGAGTGTCCCAAAATCCAACTATTCTGGACAACAGCCATACAATAAATATGTAAAATAACAAAGCAAGTATTAGACTTCACCCCAGAATTGGCCCTACTAAACATCTTCCAAGACAACAATGCCCATTTACTCCACAAAGAACTCATAACCCACCTACTTTCAGCAGCCAGAAACACCATAACCAGACACTGGAGAGACCTGTCAGGAGTAAGCATGGACCAATGGTACCAAATAGTATGGGAAACAGCCCTACTAGAAAAATTAACTAACAAACTGAAACTGACACGGGGACAAACAGAAGAAGACACCTTCACCCCGGTATGGCTCCCCTTTATCACATACACAGCCCAACAGGACAATGACAATAATCCACCAACAGCATACAAATCAATATGGCTAACTTGATCCAAAACACCCACCCACCTCACTCACACACGAAAACAAAGATCACCACAGCCAATCACAAACAAACAATCACATCCTAGGCCAACCCCAACCTCTCTCACCACCAAAGGAACACAAGTGAACAACACAAGCACGCTGACACCAAACTACATACATTAAGCATAATAGAAACACCGCTACCCCACCCCACCCCCATCCATCTCCCCTCCTTCCACCCTCCTTTCTTCTTTTTTTTTTCTTTTCTTTTTTCTTCTCCCCCTAATACCTCAACAAATGAAATGGATTTGTAAAAATGTTACACGGGGGGAAAAAAAAATACGAGGCATTACACTTACACTGTAAAACAAGAAAACCCTTAATAAAATATATTTTTTTTTTAAAAAAAGGGGGGAGCAAGGAAAATTGGGCAACCACCTGACCTCCTTAGAGGAAAGGTGGAATATAAATACAACCATAAAAGTGTCTTAGAACACTGTGGTATGAAAATATTTGTAATATATGTGTTAGGTTCCTCTGGCACTAGCAAGAATGTACAGGTGTCTCCTGTCTAAGAGTCTGAGTGGCAGAGCTAGATATTGGTTGGCCGCTGGTAGAAACAGGATGTTTGGCTTGATGGGCCTTTGATCTGTTGCAGCTGCATGGGTTTTATTCAGTTGCTATCAGTGCTGGATGGACAACAGATCAAACCAATGGTGTATGTGACGTTAGAGTACACTCAAGGGCTGTGTAACATTTTAAAAAGTTTGAAATGCTTTGCTATGTGTATGCATGTTTGTTGGAATATGATTGGCACTTTGGGGGGGAAATAACTAATGGGTGTTATTGAAAGCAAGTTACACTGCTTAAAAGGGTTTATTTTGAACAGAGTAATGTGAGGAGCACTGTATTGTTGACACAGAAGGCCTCCTCTCCACAATTGTGTCCTTTTTGACTGCACACAGGAAACAGCTGTTTCCAGAGAACACAGATGAAGTTGAAAACAAAAGGCAATTTCTGGCTTTGCTGCCCCATAGTGCCATGCAGCTGTGGTTTGTCTCATCTAGCTCTCTGTGATGAGTGTATTCCCTTGATGTATTTTTATTCTTTTACAAAGAGGTGTTGTGGGGCGGGGCGGGGAGCTCTGCCTTTTATTTCACAAGACGGGCATGTCTGTCATCTCCTGAGGCACTTTTTGCAAATATTCTGCATGTAAAATATAAACTTTCATTCCCCTACAGATAAATCCACAAAATAAGCTAAGCAGAGGGGGGAGATAAATGATATTAGCATGCATTGTGAAAAGCCAAGCTGACACTTAGAAGGCTTGTGGCTATGATGGCTGTTATGCGAACACCTGGAATTTACCACTCCACCACTGCCTTTTAGGTCTTGGTGCAGATTAATCCAAGCAGAAGCCCCTGCCCCAAGGAGCTTACATCAACAGTTTTACCATGAGGGGGGACAATGAGAGAGAAGGGGAAGGAAAATAAAGGTCTTTATCCAGAGATGATAAAGAAATGGAGGCAGTGAGAGATTTTACTTTCTTAGGCTCCATGATCACTGCAGATGGTGACAGCAGCCACGAAATTAAAAGACGCCTGCTTCTTGAGAGAAAAGCAATGACAAACTTAGACAGCATCTTAAAAAGTAGAGACAGCACCTTGACAACAAAGGTCCGTATAGTAAAAGCTATGGTTTTCCCAGTAGTGATGTATGGAAGTGAAAGCTGGACCATAAAGAAGGCTGATCGCCGAAGAATTGATGCTTTTGAATTATGGTGCTGGAGGAGACTCTTGAAAGTCCCATGGACTGCAAGAAGATCAAACCTCTCCATTCTCAAGGAAATCAGCCCTGAGTGCTCACTGGAAGGACTGATCATGAAGCTGAGGCTCCAATACTTTGGCCACCTCATGAGAAGAGAAGAATCCCTGAAAAAGACCCTGATGTTGGGAAAGATGGAGGGCACAAGGAGAAGGGGACGACAGAGGATGAGATGGTTGGATAGTGATCTCGAGGCTACCAGCATGAGTTTGAGCAGACTGCGGGAGGCAGTGGAAGACAGAAGTGCCTGGCGTGCTCTGGTCCATGGGGTCACGAAGAGTCGGACACGACTAAACGACTAAACAACAACAACAACATCCAGAGGTGATATTTGGATTCTCCCTCCCTGAGAGGAATCCTACTCAAGGTTTTATGTATGTGTATCATTTATATTCCACATTCCCTCCAAGGAGCCCCTTTTCATCCTCAGGACAATACTGTGAGGATGGTTAGGCTGGGAGTGATGGGTTTCAGGGCCAAGTGGGAATTTGAACCTGGGTCACCCAGGTCTAGTCTGGTACACTAACAGCACAACATTGTTACAGAGATTTTATATGGGTGTGAGTGATGGAACGGTCTACAGCACCTGGCTTTGGGTGTCACTGGAAGGCTGGAAATTGTGCTATTTCAGTTATTTATGTATATTTTCTCCCAGGAAGAGGCACCTTTGGGAATCTGCCTCAAGTGCCAAAATAACTTGGCTCGCCTTGGACATGACAAGCTGTCTGAGCTTTCTCTGTGAGATGCCACCAGGCTTTCCCAAGAGGTATTGTTACACCCACTGGTTTTTGTCTAGAAAAAGAGGTGCCAGAATTCACCATGAACTCCTCCCTTGTTCTCTTACAATGACAATGGCATCCACCTTAGAGTAGCCGGAACTAGGTTCTGGCAAGTTCTGGCTGAAAAAAGCCCTGGATAGGTGTCCTGGTCCTCTGTATGCAGTACATTACTTTAGGTAGTTAGTATCACCTGTATAAGAAAGCCAGTGGATAACGGAATTATAATTTAGGTAAGAGTGCAGATGGAGAGAGCAGAATGGGAGGAAGCATTTATAATGTGGGGCAGGCATAGGGCGCATAAATTTATTGTGCATAGAATGCTATGCTTGTATGTACAGTGGTACCTCGGGTTACATATGCTTCAGGTTACAGACACTTCAGGTTACAGACTCCGCTAACCTAGAAATAGTGCTTCAGGTTAAGAACTTCGCTTCAGGATGAGAACAGAAGTTGTGCTCCGGCAGCGCGGCGGTAGCGGGAGGCCCCATTGGCTAAAGTGGTGCTTCAGGTTAAGAACAGATTCAGGTTAAGAACGGACCTCTGGAATGAATTAAGTACTTAACCCAAGGTACCACTGTATTGTGTTTGCATCAGACTCTTAACTTCAGGGTCTTAGTTTCAAACCCCGCATAGGAGAAAAGATTCCTGCATTGCAGGGGGTTGGACCAGATGACCCCCCAATCCCCATGGTCCCAACTCTATGATTCTGTGAAAACATTTTGCAAAGAGAACTTTGCATTAGGCATGCTTGTCTCTAGCTAATGCAGCACAAGGGGGTAGATGTTTCCATTTGAGGATTTATTCTAATTGATGACTCATTACTGGAAAGTCTAGCAGAGATCTCTCACAGAACGAAGATGGACCCTAAGAACACAGCGTCTCAAGCATTGAATGGAGGCAACAACAGGAGTAGAAGTTAACTGTTTTAACAAGCAAGTTACTTAGGATCTGGGACCAGAGAGAGGAAAGCTTTTTGAACTTGTAATAAACAAAAATCTGCCCTTGTTCCCTTGTGGGGGACACAAGAGCCTTTATAGAGTCCTTTGTAGGTTTTCCATCAGTCAGATAAAATAACAGAGGCCAACCAGAGAATATTGAGAAGCAAAGCAGCTAGTAAGCCTGATCTTTATTGAACTGTTGCAACAGGGGGCTCCCCCCACAAGCAGGAGAGAGGAGGAGGACCCAGAACCAAGGTGTGTTGGCCCTTATATAGCTCAAGACCACCCCTCCATACATCATACATACATCACAGAAAGGGTGTAACCCAAGACCACCCCCCACAAACATCATACCTACATCACAGAAAAGGTGGTCTACAACAGAAATTTGAATGCTGTTGTTTTGCCTTATCTGATTGCCTTTCCTGGTAGTCTGGCCATTCCTTTGAGATGGTGATTTCTTAATTCCTGAGACAATGGGAAGGTTCCCTCACCCCCCCTCTCTCCTTGCAGAGAAACACTTGGTCAGCTTGGGAGTCAAAATGATTTCAGGACTGTTTTCCTGTGCTGCTTCTGACATGTGGTTTATATATTTATGTATGTGTTTGGTTGGAACATTTATGAAATATATAAGACCTTCAATTTTTAATTTCAAACTGCATTAAGGATTACAAAGAAGACTTGGACAGCATCGCTAGTTTGTTTAAAAACCAGTGCGTTGCTCTGTGTTCTGCAACTTTTATTTGTTAATAAACCTTAAGACTGTTTCCAGTAAAGCTTTGACACACATTATTGAGGCGGAGAGCAAATTGATTTCTATTCTGCTCTTCACAGAGGGGGCTGAAGCTGCGGCCGTGTGTGTGTGTGGGGGGGTGTCTGTCTGTTTCCCCCAGCGGCCCCCCTGTGTCTATCAGCCCCCTCGACAGAGGACTCCCCACCAAACCGCGCCCTTTTTCGCACGCGTCACGCGCATGCGCCCCGCGGCCAGCCCCTCCCCCGGGCAGGGCGGGGAAGGGGCGTGACCTCTGCCTGTCATGGCGTCCGAAGGCCGCTTGGGCCAGAAGCAGCCGTCTCGATCGCGGCGGCGGCGGCGGCGGCGTTGCTCATGCTGCCGCCGCCCGTAGCGGAAACGCCTCGCTGACAGAGGGAGGGGAGCTGTCCGCCGAGGGCAATGGAGGGCCTGGCGGAGCTCCCGCCGCCCCCGCCGCCGCCAGCTTTGCTTCCTCCCGCCCCCCTGGCCGCGCTCGAGCGGGGCGGCGGCGGCGGCGGCGGCGGCGGCGCCCCTGAGGCGAGTCGCGTCTCCCCTCAGGAAGAGGCGGGAATCGCCTCAGAGCCTGACGAGGCGGCATCTGAGGAGACGCGGGAGGAGGCGGAGAAGCAGCAGCAGCAGCGAGGGGCGGGAAGCTCTTCGACGGTCCTCTCAGAGGCGGCCGCGTCCCTCGCTTCCCGCCGGGAAGAGCCGCCGCCGGTGGCCGAGGGCGGCCGAGATGCGACGACGCCCGAAAGCCCCTCCCAGGCTGAGGCGGCCGCGGCTCCCTTCCCAGGCAGCGGCAGCAGCGGCAGCAGCAGCGGGGGGGTGTCGGGGCCCGGCTCGCTGAGCCCGGCGGGCGGCGGGGAGTCGGCGAGCCTGGCCGACTCGCTCGGCTCCTTCTCCAACCTGCCGTCCTGCGACGGGGCCAGCATCTCCGACCTCAACGGCGGCGGCGGCGGCGAGGACGACTCCGAGGAGGAGGCGACGGCGGCGCCGCCCCGGAGAGCCCCTGTCGCCGGCGGAGAAGACGACGAGGATGGAGTCGGCCCTAGCAAGGGGGCTGCGGCAGGAACCGCCGCCGCCGCCGCCGCCGCCGCCGCCGCCGCCTCTTCGTCGTCGTCCTCCGCCTCGCCATCGCCGCTCCTGCTCCTCCCGCCGGGCGCCAAGGAGCGCTTCCCGGGTCAGTCGGTCTACCACATCAAGTGGGTGCGCTGGAAGGAGGAGAACACGCCCATTATCACCCAGAACGAGAACGGGCCCTGCCCGCTCCTGGCCATCATGAACGTGCTGCTCCTGGCCTGGAAGGTGCGTGGCGGGGCTGGGGGGCGGGGGGGGGGAGAAGGGCCAGGCCAGCTGCAGGCCTCGCTGGCCTCCCGAGGGACAGGCAGCTTCCTAGATAAACTGGCCAGGAGGGCTGTCCTCTTTCTTGATCCTTTCAGGGGAAGGGCCCCCTGGCAGGGGTAGAGCACCTGCATTTGGCATTCAATAAGATCGTGGGTTCAATCCCAGGTACCTCCAGGTAGGGCTGGGAAGCACTTTCGCAGTGGCATCCTGGAGATCTTTTGGGCAAGAGGATGAGTGTGATCCCTCTTGTAGGGCTGCTTCCTCTGTTACATGTGTGGATGTCTTCCCTTGTCTGCCATGCCCAGGAACTGATCACCCTAGGTGCAGAGGTGCAGTTGCACCCAACATTATTTGCACATGCGTGACATCACTTTGGCATGTTCCTTTGAGATTGTCACCAATCAAAGAGATGGGTTAGTGCGAATGCCCCCTCAACATTCAGCGGGCAGGGCATGCTGACCACAGATACTGAGTGGGCTTCCTGGAGTTGGCACAACTACCTAGGTGAATTTCTCTCTGGGTATGGGCAGAATGCAGGTGAGATAGCTACTTTAGGAGGCTGATGCTGTGAGGTTGGAGGCACAACCTGGGACCTACCCTGTGATGCAGCTCCTGGAATGACACTGCCTCATTGCCAGAATTGAAGTAAGGTGCAACTTACTTCACTCTTGCTAGTTGTTTCTGTACATAGCAGGGGTCTTTCCCTTTGCCTCAAGCTGCAAGCCCTGGCAGGGTGCCTCTCCTTTGGAAGTTTTCTATAGCTCCGCAGTTCGTCTTGGGAAGGTAGAGAGTCCCAGGTTCAGTCTCATACTAAATTAGGATCTAGTTTGCACATGGTTAACCAAGCTATGGTTTATTGAGCCTGCACAAGTGTGCTGTCAGAAAGGAGCTCAGACCCAGTTTGCTTCTCCCTGGTTCTCTTAGTTTAGTGCAGTGTGCTGCTAAGCCAAGGTTTGGCTTGTCATGTCATCTAAACCCAGGCTCACAGTTAAGCTCTCTTCTTAACCTCAAAGTTGTATCAAGAGTCTGGGTTTGGACAATGTGCTAAGCCAAACATTAGTTTGGGTGTGACATGCACCTCACTGAGCTGAAGACTGGGAGGGGGAGCAAGGCAGCTGTGATCTCCTCCATGGGAGTCCACACATTCATCCTAAGCCCATAGCATTACATGTGAATGCATTCTATACCATCTAGCCCAATATTGTTTGCTGTGACTGGTAGCTACTCTCCAGCCCAGGCATAGTCAAACTCCGACCCTCCAGATGTTTGGGACTACAATTCCCATCATCTCCGACCACTGGTCCTGTTAGCTAGGGATGATGGGAATTGTAGTCCCAAACATCTGGAGGGCCGGAGTTTGCCTATGCCTGCTCCAGCCTCTCAGACATGGGAGAAAGTTTATTCCCACCATCCGACCCTTTTTAACCTGTGGTGTAGGAAGCTGAAAGTGGGACCTTTTGTTTGCAAAGCTGTATTTGCTGTTGAGGTGAGGTTTCCCCCCATACAGTATGTTGAAAAGAACCAGTGCTATTTTTCTAGAAAAAGAGGTGCTGGAACTCACCATGAACACCTCCCTTCCTTCTTCTCTAATAATAGCAGTGGTGCCCACCTGAGAGATGCCTGAGTTCCTGAGGTGCCGGAATTGAGTTTCTGTGAGTCCTGACTGACAAAAGCCATACAAAGAACATATGAAGCAAGTATCCTTAGGCACAGTCAGACCTGTCGTCCATCTATAGTCCTGGGCAATTTCATCTGACAGAGATCTATAAACTATGCCCCTGTAGCTAAAAGCAGAAGAGCATGTATGTCTGTGTTCTGCCACATAATTGTAGCCAACCAGCCCCTCACATGATGACTCCAAATGTTGCTGCCACTTGGAGGAGCTAATAGCAGGTAGTGGTCCAACAGGCTGACTCCGTCTAAGGCAAGCAATGAGAGAGCCAGCGTGGTGTAGTGGTTAAGAGCGGTGGACTTGTAATCTGGTGAACTGGGTTCGCGTCTCTGCTCCTCCACATGCAGCTGCTGGGTGACCTTGGGCCAGTCACACTTCTTTGAAGTCTCTCAGCCTCACTCACCTCACTGAGTGTTTGTTGTGGGGGAGGAAGGGAAAAGGAGATTGTTAGCTGCTTTGAGACTCCTTAGGGTAGTGATAAAGCAGGATATCAAATCCAAACTCCTCTTCTTTAAGGTCTGTGGAGGCGCAGGGATGGACTTTGGTAATCTTTTATAATGTGGCACCCTGTGCAAGGCCAACATTTGGCACCCCAAATGGATCTTCTCAATTATGGATTTCCTCATTTTTGTGCTCCCTTGGCTTGGTGCTCTGTTGCGGGGAACCACCTGTACCACCCTAAATCTGGTGCTGGGAGGTGTGAAATGACACCATTACTGTTTTCTTACCTCTCCTTCTGTTTTAGAAGCCATAACTCAGCTTTTGATTCCATACTGTGATTACAGAAGGTTCCAGGTTGACCTCCCATTAAAAGAATTTTGTCTGTTTCCTTAATACCCAAGACACTGACAGCCAGTTAGAATACACTAACAGTATTATTCTTGCTAGGTGGCTGACTAGGTACAGAAGGAAGCTAACATTTATTTTATATTCTGCTTTTTAGTCCCAAGAGGCTTTACAAGTAGCTTACAAAGTGTTCTCAAAATAAAGTAATCTAGTATGACTATTTTGGGTACAAGAGAGAAGCTAGTTTTGAGACGGGCTGTGATTGCCTTTAGCCAAAGATGCTGAAAGGAGTGGTAAACTGGGAGCAAATGATAAGCTCTTCATGTTTATCATGATAAGCTTTTTCATGTTATCTCCAATTTGATCAACTACTATTAGATTAACTTGGGTTGGTCTGAAAAGGGTTTATTATCCTAGTGGTAAAAATCACATGTTTTGCTGGGGATTCGGCAGTAGAATTGCAGCAGGGAGAAATTTCATTTTTGTGCTGTTACAAGCCTCACACAAACAGTTTCTTTGCATCTACACTTTCTCATTAAGTAAAACATGAACTATTGAACATTGGCTTCCTGTTGGGATATTGTTTTCAAGAATAATGCATTTGTTACCTGCCGGGTTAGGGGGGTAGTGTTGCACAAAACGTTGCAGGTGTAGTATAGTAGGAAAACACATACTAAACCCACGGAACCTACTGACTTATAGTCCCCTGGCTAGTGCATGGGGCAAGAGTGTGCAAATTCCTTTCAGCTCTGTATATCTATTTGCAAGGTGCTGGAAACCTAAATCAAGCTTGTTTCTCAGACAGCACTGTTCAGAACACAGAGAGCCGTTGCCAAACAACATTGTTACAAACAATGTGATACAAAATGTGATATGTTCCATCTTGGAAACCAAGTTATTTGCCAAATAAATCTCATTCTGGAAATGCGTGCAGCATCTTACAGAAATGGAAATAATTATGGTCTCCATATACAGTAAAGGAATGTGTACATATGGCATCCTTTTATATTGAACATTAACTTCTCCATTTTGAAAGTTTCCATGGAAGAGAGAATTACTTTGTCAACTAATGCATCTTCTTTAACCTTACTGCTGCCTGAAACATTCCATTTGCAATCTGTGTCCTCGCTATTCTTCTCAGCGTTGTTAATGTACCTTTGAACAGTAGTTCAAACATACATTAACAGCTCTGAGAAGCATAGCAGTTCAGCAGCTCAGATAATTTCATCTGTAGCCCAGCATTCAGAATCTTAAGGGATGCTGGGATTTGTTTCCACCAAGAGACCCAATGAAATTCAAGTCTTCCTGAAAGACAGTCCTATGCATATGTTGCCGTAATTTCACTTCCACAGTGACCTAGCCACACACTCTATTCCAGTCTGGTAAGGCTCTTTGGGTCTCAATTGTGTACCAGGTGTTGATGCAGACTTTATATAAATTGTTGAAAGTTGCACATCATAATGATTTCGGTAGCTTCTGCATTTGAGGAGACATTTATGTTTCTTTGCAGTCACAACAAAAAAAGGTATGCAGTGCTAATGCTGCTGACCACTTGCAGTGTGCTTATATAGTTCTATATAAAGGAGTAACCTCTGTCGACTGAAACATAAACACCAAGGGACTTACTTTGGAGCCTAGACTTGTGAGGTGCTTCAATATCAAGGACAGCTAAATACTAAAACTGCTTTTCTGAAGTATATAGAACTCTTAAGTTGTGGTAGGAAAAACAATCCATGGAAAGAGAAATCAAAAGAATAATAATATATTCTGCAGCTTTTCCTAGATGTAGGAATTTGGAAGCAGCAGAGAAATGTGTCTCTCTCACTTGGGGAGTTGACCTTTGTACTTCTTGGTGATTTTTAATATGGTTTCCAATAGTTGATAGGCAGGCTTATTTCTACATGTAACAAAAATATATGTGGCTCTTGTACATCTACAGTGCAAATTTGGATATTTAACTCTTACAAACTTTTATTGTCTTTTAAGTACTGTAGAAAAACAATTGAGCTTAAATTCTCTTCTCTCACAGGTGAAACTGCCACCAATGATGGAAATCATAACTGCTGAGCAGTTGATGGAATACTTAGGTTAGTACTAATAACACTGCATGTGTAATTTGTATTGAGAAAAATGGTTAATTCCTAAGCAAGGATTGTTTAGAATCTGGCAGGATAGCCTGCTTGGCAGTAGTTGAACATTTAAATTAGCCTTGAGCCTGTTGTTAACTTTAAAATATCATGGGTGTAGTCAGCTTGTGGGTTGGAGAAGCCTGGCTATGCTAGAGTGAGAGGGTCCTTGGACACTGAGGGACTACTTTAGAAGCTATACATAGCTTCTAATTATTGGGGCCCTAACTAGCTCACCTTTGCCTACTAAGGACTATTATTTCTCTCTCCTCCCACTGGCCCTTCACTTTGGATCTTGGCACATGGTTGGGAAACAAGGGCCTGGGGATTTGTAGCCTACCCTTCTCACTGATTTGGTTAGTTTGGGTGATGTAAGACTGCGAATGTTATTTCTGTTCTTGCATTTTGTCTCTTTAAATTTGAAAAGGAAAATATCTCCAACACTTGCTACAATTGGCATGATTTCTATGGGAAATCAGATTTTTCTTTAGTTAAAATGGAACTGAGTAGGCTAGAAGCAGCATTCACAGTCCAGCAGTCCTGAAATGTATTGGTTCATTCTGCAGAGGGAGTTCAGCGGCTCCACTTTAATTTCATAGAATGGATTTGCAGGGGCCATGACTCATTCTGCCCTTAAATACTTCAGAATACTATAGACTTGTGTGGTTGTCTCTCCAGGGAATAATTTAACAGCTAAAAATTGAGCGATGCTACTCAGTAATATAGGATGCACTGATTGATATATACTGTAGGAATATTATAGCAAGGGGCAGGGAACCTTTTCTGCTCCCTTTAATGGGATGGGAGTGGGAATTCCTTTTGGGCTGCGTGCTAGCCATGGGCTGGTCCAGAGCCAAAAGAAAATGGGGCCACCCATTCTCTCCTGGCTTATGTGGTGAATGTGGAGGAAAAGAAGTGGAAGGAAGAAGTGAGCTGCCAGAAAAGGGGAAGACCAGTCACTTCTTTCAAGTAGCTCACTGTATTTCTGTACTGGAGGAGGAAGAGAGGTGTCTTCTTTGCTGCCCTGCAAGGCAGCACAGTGGGTTTTGAGGGGTCTGAGGAGGAGAGACTAAAAGCGGGAAGGGAATGCACCATGGGCCAGATGTTTTGGCAGCTTCTCCACACTTGTTACAGAAGAAGTAATCTATTGGTTGCTCTTTAGATAGTATTTGTTTTGTGGTTGCTAATTGGTGATAAAAGGTTGATACTCTGGAAGCAAAATCTTGAATGCACAATTTAAAATATTTTATGTTACTGAAGAATATAACAGTTTGAAGTGTTAAAATAGATGTTAAAGCTGATATAAACAAGAAGAAGCCACTCAAAGTTGAGTGGGGAATGTAAAGCTCAGGCAAGCATGATACAGGGAGAATGACTCTCTTGCCAAAGCTTAATCCAGGCTTCACCAACCTGGTGCAGTCGCAAACACCTGGAGGGCAACTCTCATCAGCTGTAGCCAGCAGAGCCATGTTGAGGTTGGGTGGGGCTGATGGGAGTTATAGTGCAAAACATCTAGAGGGCTCCAGGCTGATGAAGGTTAGCTTAAATCTTAATGTTTTCCCCACTTCATTTCTCTCTCTCTGTTTGAGTTAATCATAGAACCGTAGAACTGTAGAGTTGGAAGGTACACTGAGGATCATCTAGTCCAATCCCCCCCCCCCAAAAGCAGGAATATCAACTAGAGCAGGCACCACCAACCTTCGGCCCTCCAGATGTTTTGGACTACAATTCCCATCATCCCTGACCACTGGCCCTGTTAGCTACGGATCATGGGAGTTGTAGGCCAAAACATCTGGAGGGCCGAAGGTTGAGGATGCCTGAATTAGAGTATCCATGACAGATGGCCACCCAAGCTTTGCTTAAAAAGTCTCCGCTGAACAAGAGTCTGGCACCTTCTGAGGGAGTCCATTCCACTGTCAAAACAGCTCTACTTGTCAGAAAGGTATTCCTGATGTTTAACTTGAATCTCTTTTCTTGTAACTTGAAGCCATTGGTTCTGGCAGCCTTTAAGATATTTGAAGGTGGCTATATTCACTCCTCTCAGTCTCCTCTTACCCAGCTCCCTTCAGCAGTCCTCAGAAGGTTTGGTTTCCAGACCCTTTATCGTATTGGCCACCCTCCTCTGCACACATTCCAGCTTGTCAATATCCTTCTTAAATTGTGTTGCCCAGAACTGGACACAGTACTCCAGGTGTGATCTGATCAAGGCAGAAATAATCACTTTTGCACACCTCTGGAGGACAAGTATTGGACACTCTTGTATCTAACCACACCATTTAATAACAAAAGGCTCAACATTCCAGTTACCAGAATGAATCAAAAGTTGAAATTGGCAGGTCAAAGTACAGGTTTTTAGAAAAACTAATTTTATTGCAACAGATTATTCAGCATATAAATACACTCCTTGATTTGTCTCATAAATTCCAGCTTTGTCTTTCAGGGCATACCTGAAAGGAAGCTGACTCATGCTAGTAAGCAGCAGCTTTCTAATTTTGGGTACTTGCTTGCATCTTTACAGCCTCTCACAACTAATCTCCTCTAATTGATAGGTTTTTTTCCCTGTGAAAGAACCAATAAAGCTTTAACAAGATTAGATTGCTTTTGATTATAAAGTTCCAGCTTTCAAATTAGAATCTTTTGTTTTCTTATAGGGGACTATATCCTTGATGCAAAACCAAAAGAAATATCTGAAATTCAGCGCTTAAACTATGAGCAGGTAATAAATAACAAGCTCTTCTTAAGAGTAAGTGGCATTTTCTAGTAGTGAATTAAACCACTTAATCTCTCTCCCCCTCCCCATTCATATTGTAAAGTTAAAGCATCTGTTTAATCATATTAAAAGCAAGAGTAAATCAATGGAAGACAGACTGCTACATTAAAGAAAGAATTATGCATTACATATAGCAACATGAGCTACACTCTTTATCTTGTTTGTGAGATGAAATTCTTTAGTGAATTAACCTACAGTTCTTCTTTCTGCTAAAGTCTAGTTAACAAATGATAGGATGGCTTAATTTTTCTCTGTAATAAGTTTGTTTTCCATTACTTTCATAGAGTTTTTAAGTAATAAAAAACTTGAAGGGAGTAAATTACCAATAAGAAATTTGCAGTGAGTTGAGAATTTCCTGATTCTCCTGAAAAACCTGAAGCAGTTAATTTTTTAATGATGGGCATTTACTAACCCTTGGTAGATTTCAATATGAATCAGTAAAATGTGTTAACTGTTATTTATTTGTTAAAAGCTCGTGGATATTATTGCTCTCAGAAACTATGGTTATAAGATTTGGACACTTTATGTCCTTTGGCAATGTTTTAACATATTGGTAAATGAGGTTATAATCTGATTATTGGTCAAGTCTCATCCTACTGTAAATGATAATTTTTTATACTTTCTACTGTCTTCATACAGCATTAAGAACTCAACAGCTTCAGATTTTTTCTGTAATCTGCTTTTAAAATACTGTTATTAATACTGGTATTGTGTGTTGACTGATGCAAACAGTTAAGTTTTCCTTTTTTTGGCAGAATATGAGTGATGCAATGGCAATCTTGCATAAGCTTCAGACAGGTCTTGATGTGAATGTGAGGTTCACTGGTGTACGAGTGTTTGAGTACACACCTGAATGCATAGTGTTTGACCTTCTTGATATTCCATTATACCATGGATGGCTAGTAGATCCCCAGGTAAGCAAGGAGAGGGGATGTGTTAATCCTGTGGGTGTGGTTTATGGAATTTGTCCCCAGCTCAGAGGATGGCCTGTAAAACAAGTTCATGTAAGAACTTAAGTGAACATGTAAAAGCTACAACGGAGAAACACAAAGATAAATATAGTAACTAAATTTTTTACAGATCCTAAACACCACTAAAAGTGCATCAGTACAGCTGCCTTCTTGTAACTAAGAAATAGCATGGAAGGTCCAAAATGTGGCTTTGAGGAATTGCAGAGTGTGGGTGCCACCGCAGCAAAAACCTTTCCAGTAGTCACCCAGCTCCCTTCCTAAAAAAGAATCATGCAAAGAATGATACTGGTGGATGGGCAGTTGCATATTGTTTTAGTCATCATTGTGTACTGGAAAATACAACGTTATATCATTCCACCTGTGTGTGCCATCACAGTAGTGTGTTTTTAACTATTGGTAGCATTAACTTGTCTTTCTCATAATAGACACAAAATATCAGTCAAGCTTGGTGTACCTTTTCTCTCCCCCACAGACTGCTGACATTGTGAAAGCAGTTGGTAACTGCAGCTACAATCAGCTGGTGGAGAAAATAATTTGTTGTAAGCAGTCAGACAACACTAAGCTAGTTGATGAAGGTGGGTGAATTGCTTAAGAATGTTAGAAAAAGACTATTTGATCATATCAAATGTCCAACTAATCCAACATCCTTTTTTCAAACATGGACCAGTCAGAAGCATTAAGACAATGCTGTCATTCTTCAGCAACTGGTAGCTGACATGAATAGAATCCATAAGAACTTAAGGACCCTGCTGGGGCAGACTAAAGGCCCATCCAACCAAGCATCCTGTTTCCCATAGTAACTAACTGAATGTCTCTGGGAGGCCCAGAAGCAGAGCATGAAGGCAATGGCCCCACCCGGTTGTTTTGCAGCTTCCACAGTTATAAAGCCATCTTGGTCACATGCATGAATGAGGCATATTGGGGGGAAATCTCTGATTTTAAGCATAGATCTATTGAGTAGAATTCAACTAAGTCCTGCTCAGAGTAGACCCACCCACTGAGATTAATGAACAATTAATGTCCAGTAACTTAAATGGGTGTGCTCTGAGTCGGACTAGCATTGAATAGTCTGTGACTGCAATCCAGTGGCCACTTAACCTAGAAGCAAGCCTGTAACTCTGCTTCACAATCAACCTCTTCATCTCATTTGATTCTAGCAGGCTTTGTAGTAATTGGATTCCTTTTTATTTTATCAGCAAACCATCCTTAACTCAGCTGTTTTACACTGAAATTGTCTTGTCCTCCATGCGGTTCTAAGCTGACACTCTCCAATTTTCAGATAAATGTCATGCTTAGCTGGGTACTACAGTACAGCAGGTTTAGGCCCCAAATATCTGAAATATGCCTCCTTAATACCAAAGAGTCTGTACTGAAGATAAACAGGGGGGTTCCTCTTGGTATTTCCACTACCCTTCATGATTTTTGGGTGTGTGTGTGTGGCCTGGGAGAGGGTCTTTTCTGTGGCAGTTTATAAGAGGTGTCTCTGGCATTGTATAGTTTTAGCCATATGCTGAAGAAGCACCTTTTTACACAGGCCTTTGAGTGTGTGTGTGTGTGTGTGTGTGTGTGTGTGGATCTACCCTATTTTCTTGACTGTAATTGTTTTAAACTGATTTTAATATTGTATTTTTAAATTGCAGTAACCCACCTTTCTTCGTAGGTTCCATAGCAGAACAGTTCCTAAACAACACAGCCACTCAGTTGACCTACCATGGGTTATGTGAGTTGACTTCCACTGTTCAAGAAGGAGAACTATGTGTGTTCTTTAGAAACAACCACTTTAGCACCATGACCAAACATAAGGTATATGGCTGTGAACAGTTTCTGTATCTTATCTGAGCTTGTTAACTAATGAAGCTCATGAGTTTGTGGCCTGCTCCTAGTTGATGTCCATTTGCCCCTAAAGTGTCATGTGGCTGCTTTGCCCGAGAACAGGGATAAGGAACCTGTGGCCTTCAATATGTTAACTACTAGTCCCATTGTCCCATGTCACTGACTATGCTGGCATCCCCGATCTTTTCCTATTGAGGAATGTGTGTTGGCTTCTAAATGTGTTTCCTTTGGCATATTTTCAAACTCCACATACATGTATGCTCAAGTAGTTCAGTTTTAATCTTCTCTCTAGGGTTGTAGCTGTGACTTGATGATCAGCCTTCTTTTACTAGAATCCTGTGTATCAAAATATACAGCCAATGAATTAAGTTGATATCCACATCTGCACACTGTTATGCCATTAGATAGTGCCATGTCTCCTTGAATCTCTGCTGGGTACATTCAGAGGCTATAGTGTGGGGAACCTGCAGCCCTCCAGTTGTTAGACTATACAACTCCCATCATCCCTGGCCATTGGCCATGCTGATGGGAGTTGGAATCCAACAACTTATGGCAAGTTGCGCTTCTGGAGGAAGTATAATAATGCATGAAATAGTCGCAGATGTGACATTTTAGCTGATAGCTATAAACTGATGATTGACTATGGAAAGTTGCATAACTGTGCAGCAAGGTTGCAGACTCCACAAGTATGGCTCCTAAAGCTAAAAATACTCAGGAGATGGTCACTAACTTCATCCCAAACAATGGACATGGTATTAGCAGGAATCAGCGCTCCCTCCCCCATCCAAATTAGTTTCCAACAACACATGTGTAAAAGAATTTCCTTTTCGTTTAGGGCCAGCTTTATCTCCTGGTGACAGATCAGGGTTTCCTTACAGAAGACAAAGTTGTTTGGGAAAGCTTACACAATGTAGATGGGGATGGAAACTTCTGTGATTCTGAATTCCATCTACGACCTCCATCTGATCCAGAAACAGTATACAGAGGACAGCAAGATCAGATAGACCAGGTAGATTTGCTTTGCCTTTTCAGTACTTGGGATGGATGCAGTTTCCCCACTAGCGCTGTATGTAAATCGTGCCGTGTGTCAGCCTCCTTTTCCCTCTTGATTCTCTGAAAGCAGAATAAACTAGGCAGAACTCAATGTCTGCTTCAATTATGTAGTCATGTAGCATAACATTACGTTTCTTAAGAACCTCAGTAGAGTCATGCTGAATCAGACAGAAAGCCCTTCCTTTTCCAGTATCCTGTTCCCCACAACAGTGAACCCGATGCCCCCGGGAAGCCCATGAAGAGGGCAACAGCCCTCTGCACTGCTGTCTTCCAACATTTGGTGATACCCAGAAGCATGCAGTAACAACCATTGAGAGTCCTATCCATGACTTTGTCTAATGCCCTTTTAGAGACTTCTATAAGGACACTGGATTATTTGAAATATCATTCTCTGTCCTTGAGATCTTGAGGGCAGGCAGGAAGTATCTGAGGGATGCTTTTTGTCCATGATACCGGAAGCATGAGTTGAGGATGGACAAAAAGCCTGCTAGATTCTGTACACTAAAAGCTGCTGAGTGATCCAGCAGTTACAACTTGTAACCAAGTCAGGGCTGCATGGTGCCCAGCAATTTTTTACCCAGTTCATTGTGGAAGGAGGCTTCACACATCAGCTTTCATGCAGCTGCTGAAAGTGATATTTCTTTTGTTTATGGAGGAAAGCTGAAAATTTGGATGGTGGATACAATCTCACTGGTTGATTGTATGGTGCCAACTAAAGCAGTGTTCACCATGGATTTACATAATAGGATTATCTGATGGCATTATCCTTGCAACAAGAGCAGCAAAGCCAAGACATTAATTGGGAGCAGATACCAGAAGGAATCAGTGACCTTGAACTTGCCAAGAAACTTCAGGAAGAGGAGGACAGACGGGCTTCTCAGTACTATCAGGAGCAGGAGCAAGCTGCCGCTGCCACCGCTGCTGCCACTGCTGCTCAGGTTCAGGTACGGAAGTTTGGCTCCTGGTGGCCCTTGTATTCTGCCAGCAACTTTCCTCATAGTCCTGTCTTCTGCATGCTTGCATGGAAGCATTTCCTGTTGAGTTGGTTGGGGCTGTAGCTCAGCGACAGAGCTGGGAAAGTAGTGCTGGGAAAGACTTCTGTCTGCAACCCCGGAGAGCCCCTGCCAGTTGTTGTAGACAAAACTGAGTTCACTGGACCAGGGATCTGACTTTAACTGTTAACAGTTCTGGAAGTGTAATGCTGAAAGGCGAGGTATAAATTTATCCAAAGAATTCTGTAGCTGGACAGCTGATGTGAGGTATGGCTCCATCTGGGGCAGAAGTCCTTAGAACATACATTAGGGTCTGCTTTGAGAGGCCCTCCTGAGGACTTCAGGGACCAGGCCTGCCTGCCATTGTTTGGCATAAAAGTGAGTTGCTAGAGCCTGTATCCCCAGGGCCCATTTGCAATTTTCTCCAGCAAATGCACACATCACAAATCAGTGGACACTCGGGGGTTGTTTTCTCCCTTGGGAGTAAATGGGGCCTGTTGCGCCCTCTGAAAGGCCCAATGGAATGTGCCGTGGCAGTGGCCGGCTCTGTTGGGTCTTCCCACTGGAGCCCATCGCAGTGGTGGGAGGGCCCGACAGAGCGCATTGCAGCCACAGCAAGCCCTGTTGGGCGTGACAGGCCTCCTCCCACGGTGTGACATTGCATGGTCCGGGCTTCCACAATGTTGCGGGGAGCCTGGCATTCCTGCATAGACCTGAAGGGGTGACCCTGGTAAAATGATTAGCCATGTTGGCTGCTGGCACTGAGTAGTTTTCAATAAAAATAAATACATTCTTAATTACATCAAAAATAATTGACAATATGTAAAATTCAGTTGGTAGCTGTAGGTTTCACACCCTGAAAAACATACATGATTACTGAACAAATGTGGAACACACAGTGCAAAATCTGTAAATAATGCGAGGGAAATTTTTATTTTTTAGATTTCACTTATGGATGAAATTGTTTCTTAGAGGCTGAGGATTGGTCTGTCTTCTGCATGTTATACACCAATATATTCCTAATTTAGCCTGCTATCTGACACTGATCACATATCTATTGAGGTAACCTAATGTAAACTAATGCTTCCCCTCCCTTTTCATCTATTGGCATATTTTCTTTCAATGACATGGACTTTAACATGGGGTGTTTGGTACCATCTTGAGGGATTAAGGTACTATTTTTTATAGTTGGCGTCAAGCACTGAACTCCTAAAACCCCGGGAACCAGCCCTTGTTGGTTTAGCAGGTGCCAAGCAACCACAGTTGAAAAACCAACCCTGCAAGGTAGTGCAGCTGCCACCATGACACTGGTCCAACTAGGCTGGACCAGGAAACTCCCATAACATTACCAGATATCGCATGACATACACTGGGACAAGAGCAAAAAACCAGACTCTCTGTTCTTGTACCTCTGGTCCACAAAAATTGTTCAGTAGCTATGAAAACTGGATTCAGGAATAAGGCTTCCAAAAAAGCTACATCAGGGTTGAAATGATAGATTTATTAAAGTACCGGTAATTAAAATTAATAGCATAAAATCAAACCTGCATACTCTGAAAATACAATTAGAAAATACAGTTTGGGAGCACATTTGGGAATTACAAAACAGAACAAAAACAACAAAGCTCACTTGTCCAGCTGCATACAAACTGCTAAGAGCCATTTATCTCATAGAAACTCAGCAAATAGCTCACAGGTGTGGCAATGGTGCTGCAAACAAAGATGTGAGGCAACAGACAAAAGAGTAAAATGAAATGGAGCTAGATAATCTGCTTCATGAAGGCCTGCCTGAAGCTGACAAGCCACCTTTCCTAGGAATGGAACACAAAGTTGTTAGGCTATCTTTCTTTGTCTTTACGGTGGCAGAAGAATCACTTTCTTTGCAACAAGTTCACACGGAGTGAATTCTGAAGTGAGTGGTGGGCCTCCATCTTCCAGAAAAGGAAATGTGAAAATTCCTAATGGGGTGGGGAGTAGTTGGGGACAGTACACTCCACTCCCTTGTCCCCCCTCCAATGATGAACTTGGCTGGCTGGTCACCATTTGATGTTCAGCAGTGCTTGGTCCAGTGTGGACAGCATCTCTTAGTTGGCCTTAATGAGTGTTTCTAAGCATAAATGATGCCTGGCTGATCTGTTCTGAGCCTTTCTTTGCCTGAGCAGTGGATGAAAATACTTCAAATAAATAAGCTGCCTTTCCCCCCTCTCCTTTCCTATTGATAGCAAGTGCAAGGAGCTGTGTCTCCATCAACTGGAAGACAATCTGCGAGTAGTGAGCGGAAAAGAAAAGAACCTCGGGAGAAAGAAAAAGAGCGAGAGAAAGAGAAGAACAGCTGTGCCATTCTATAACAGGAGGGGGACTCTACCTGGACCCAAGCACATATCCTTGAAACACAAACAAGGAATTCTAAGGACTCCAAGCTCCACATGCCGCCTGTGCCTGATAGCCCCACAGAGGATGGTGCCCCCAAGACCATTGAAGTCATGCACGCTCTCTTTCAGAGGGATTTGAATGAGGCTGCCTCTGCCTTCAATGCATTGTGAGAAAATAACCACCTTTGTGGAGGGGGAGTCCACACTGCCACAGGTTTTGACCTGTTGGAACATAAGTAACTCAAAATATTTGTTAGTAAATCTGCTTGTCTCTGTGATGAAAGGAGTTAAGTGGTTCTCATATTGGGCTTCTGCCAGAGGTCTGTACATCAGTTGCCACAAGAGGACCATTTATGGTGTGAAAGCAATCTTTAAGGCTTCTGGGCATCTCGCAGCCTGTAGCTCACCTGTTTTATTGGCTTTTGGGTAGGTGTCCCCTGAGCTGTCTTCAACCTAGGTGAGACCTGGGTCTGAAAAGTATTGGTTAAGATTACTCAGAAATGGCAAGAGAAATGGAGGCTTGTACCATATTTGAGTCAAGCTCACCATTGTACTTGGTCCTTTTCTGTTCAATACAGATGAGTGAGACCAGAGCTGTTCTATTATTTATTGATCTCCTCTATGCAGGAGTAGGTGACTGGAAGGAAAAGCTGATGTGCTGTAATCTGTGGAATTAAAATTGCTTGATACTTGCCTCGCCCCCCCTCACCCAAAGTACCTTGGATGAGTAATATGAGGATGTGTGTGATTATATGCCTTATCAAGTGTACTGTAGGTAGATAATCTGTATCAGGTCCATGCAGCTCTAAAGCACACTTCCACAGAGTATGAAAATTGTTCCACTATGCTCTGGGGCTGTGGTCCTAACTGCATATGCGAACGAATCTCCTGGATTTTGGTGGGACTTACAAGGCAGTTATGGAGGGAAGGAGCTTTGAATATTTGGAAAAGATACTTGGCTGTAAACACTTAAAGTAGAACTTTGGGGAATCACATTTTATAGAGGACAGCATACAAATGAACTGAGTTCTCATAGTACTGATAGTATTGAATGTTACTGTCATAGTACTGATAGTATTGAATGTTACTGTCAGAGGGAGGAAATTCCAGGCCATCCTCACTAGGAAGGCGTTGGCCTTCATCCTTTTGATAACTTTATATTTCAGTCCGTAGAGGCTACTTGCTACAATCACAAAGCCTGGATAATTGCATCTATAGATAAACCTCATCCCTGCCTAACATTCAGTGTGGCAATCTTTCTACTGAGGTGGTTGGTAACAAGGTGCCATTGAAATGGGAGGGTTGGAGGCTTTCCCCCCTGACGTTCCTCTAGGAGCAGAGAGTTCAGTCTAATAATTAGATCTCCCCTGTTTCTAACTTCCATTTTGCAGCAGCACCAAAATACCTTAAGTCTCAGATGAGGGGGAGGTCATGCCCTGAAGTTAATTCTAGCCAAAGTCATTTCCACGAGAGATGCCTACTGCTTGACAGGGTGTGTGTATTTGTCCCCTTTAAATTAAGTCTAAAATATTGGCCTTCAACCATTGGTCTGAAAGGTAAACATTTCTGGCAAACTTGTGAACAAACATGGAACAAACAGAATGGCTTTATTCAGAACTGAATTTACCCTTGTATTGCATAACATTTTAAAGAGTATCTCTTCTTGTACTATTTCAAAGTATCTTATTTCACATATGCACATTACCCTAACCCTCTGTTAGACAATAGTGCCATCTTACATTATGGATGAGATTTTAACACATACGTTAGCACAAAGCTGTATCAAGGCTTTTCTTTTTGCAGAAAAAATGCGAAGGTGTTTACATTAAGTGTACGTTTGTTCCATTTCCAGTCTGTTTTTACATTGGCAATTGCAATAGTCAGTCATAGTGAAAGAAATGCCTGATGCTCCTATTCATTGTTCCCTCTTCATTTACAGTACGGTATGACTCTCTTGCTTTTATCTGAATATCAAGGAAGTTAGATTTCTATGATGTGGCTGGTGTTGTGGAGTCAGAAAGCTCCAGCAGATGGAGGGCCTGCTGTGTGCAATGAGCTATGACTTCCTCCCATTAGGCAAGAGGTAGTTTCTAGGAGGGCTAGCTCTGAGGTCATGCCTGGCCTTACGTTGACAATCTCATACTTTGGTGCAGCATGCAGAACCTTTTCAAGATGTGGATTTGCCCTAACAGCATGATCTTACCATTTAGGTTTTTGGCAGACTTGTGTGGTTGGTGGTGGTGTTCTGAGAGCCTCATAGTAGCCTCTTAGAAGCTGCGGAGAGGAAAGATGGAGTATCTATGTCTTCTAGCCCTAACAACCCAATTTTTAGCCCCAGGTCTATTTGCTTGTATTTGTGAGTAGCTGGTGGGCATAGTAATAGGGGCCATGCTGTGTTGTTGGTGCTCAAGGCTGCATACCTCTCCATAAGGTTGCTGCCATTGATGGGGTTCCTGATCATTCCTGCAAAGACTTAGCCTAGGCTTTTAACTTGCAAGCAAAATCAAGTTTAACACAAAAACACATGCTTGTCATGTATTTCCCTTCTGCTGCCTCTTAAAAACAAAATATCACATCACTTCCAGAAGACTTGATTATGTAGAGAGTGAAGGGTGTGGAAACAAGGCCCTTAATGAACACAGGCTTTTGCCTTATCAAAGCTTAATAATGTAGAGCAGGAGTGTAGGATCTTTTCTTTTTTGCTGTGGCTATGTAATTGATGTTATAAATGCAGAGATTCATCAATGTCACCACTTAAAGCACTGCCAAATACTTTTATAATTTTGTAAAAGGCACTTATGTGTAAGACGTTGCTTTTGAAAAAAATCATGACAGTTGTCCTAAATGGCATCCTTTAACAATTAGAATGTCTTAGTTTTCTTTCACTGCAGCTGTTTCTTTTTGTTTTTGGCTTATGGCTGTAGAGCGGGAGTGAATGTTGTGCAACCATGGTGGCTGGGGCCAATCGTATGGATTTTTCTCTTTATTACTGGCTGGGAAATAGCACACAAGTCCACCTCTGCCTGCAATGGCAGTATTCAGAAACACAAGCTCCCACTGCGTGGGGTAGAACCACTGAAAGCTGGTTTCCCATATGGCTTGCTCAGTTAGTGTGTTGCGGGGGGCAGTATCTGTCTTACTCCGTAAATACACGTATGTGCAACCTTCAGGCAGCAAATACAGCAGCACGTCCTGGCTTCTGTCCATCTTTAGATTCCAGCCCACATATCTCAGCCACAGGCTGGCTTCTAGTTGATCAGATACTTTGCATGGATTTACACTGTGATCAGCAGCTAGCTGTTTTCTGTTGGATCTTGTCAACCTACTTTGATGTATTGAGCTGACAACTGTTGGCATTCTCACTGTTTTCTTTCTAATTTTTAAATATATATATTTATAATTTTTAATAGTCTTAAAAGTGACTTCCTCATGTAATAAAAATTGATTCAACTGCTGAAATGACTCATGGAGTATTTAAGCAAAGAACAAAACCCATAGGGGGACAGTCTGGTTTGCCCTTGCTGAACTTGTACTGTAGCATCCTGCTAATTGTGTGTTTTATTGCTTCAGCCTACATCCTCCTCAATGGAACTATTAAAAACCAAAGAGAACCTACACAAACAAGGTCAGAGACACCTGTGGAACAATGTAAATCCTATGATCTAAAAGGTAGCTTCAAGGGCTGGGTGCTGTAGCTTCAAAAGCAATCAAGCTTCCCTTACAGGCAATTTGTAGCCATAAACAAGACCTTGCCCACCATGCAATCCAGCTCTAGTTTGAGGTAGCTGCCAGCAGGTGCAGGATATTATTATTTACCGGTATACCCTGCCCATCTGACTGGGTTTCCCCAGCCACTCTACAAGGCTTCCAGCAAAAAAAGGGGGGAAAGTCAAACATCAAAAAGTTCACAATACAGGGCTGCCTTCAGGATTAATTTCCCAATTATAGCCACATTTGTTACAGAGCAGAGGGATAGATCTCCAGCTGAAAATCTGCATCTCCAGCATGTAGAAACATTCCTTGAAAGCAGTTTCCCTTGCTGGCAAGAGCCTTAATTTTTTCTAAAAAGGCAAAGCTGTAATTTGCAGGATGCTGAATGCTGTGTTCATATTCAGTTATCAGTAGGCTTTTCCTTGATACACATTCCACTGAAAAGACATAGACATGCCAAAAGACAGAAAACCGAAGCAGGCATAGATACCAGCCAAAATTATTAGAGAAGGGATGAGCAAGCTATGCCTCTTTACTAATCCCTGGTCACTAGCAGTGATTCCTGTGGATGAGAGACTCCAACAACTGAAGAGCCACTGTGTTTTCCATCACTAGATGGTGTTTGGTGGTGTTGTTTCTAAAAAAACTAATGGGACGCGGGGGGTGCTGTGGTCTAAACCACTGAGCCTCTTGGGTTTGCCGATTGGAAGGTTGGCGGTTTGAATCCCTGCGATGGAGTGAGCTCCCGTTGCTCTGTCCCAGCTCCTGCCAACCTAGCAGTTCAAAAGCACGCCAGTACAAGCAAGATAAATAGGTACTGCTGCGTTGGGAAGGTAAATGGTGTTTCCATGCACTCTGGCTTCCATCATGGTGTTCCGCTGCACCAGAAGCGGTTTAGTCCTGCTAGTCACATGACCTGGAAAGCTGTCTTTAGACAAACGCCAGCTCCCTCAGCCTGAAGGCGAGATGAATGCCACACCCCATAGCCGCCTTTGACTGGACTTAACTGTCCAGGGGTCCTTTACCTTTACCAAAACTCTTGTTGAGAAAAAGTAAGTAAGCTCATAACAGGTTTATAAAATTATGGATGAGGTAGAGAAAGCAGTAGGGATGTGTGTGTATACATATATATTCTGTTGAAACTTGGATCACTTAGCAAATTTAACCTTCCTTAATGCCTCAATAACATAATTACAGACACCACCAACCTGGTGCTCTCCTTTCAGACTACAATTCCCATCAGAATGTAGGAGATGGTGTCTGTAATTATTGGGGAAAGCTGCTTTATGGTGTTTGCTGCCACAAGATGTGTGTGATAATGTCTGTCATCTTAGAAGGGTTTAAAAATGGATCCAAACCAATTCATAAAGGACGTATTTTATCAAATAGTTACATTCCACCTTTCATGTTGAAACAACAAAGGTTCAGGGGCAGAGGCAATGTTTCAGCTACTGGAAAGGGCCCCTGCCTTCCTGTGAGCTTGCCACTATGGGAAAGCTGCTGGAGTTGATAAAGTTTATTTTAAATATATAAGCACTTCAACAGCTATCTTACTTGCCTGAAGTTTGATAGCCCCTTTATTGTGCAACTGAAGATATGGTCAACGCAGTGTTTGCTGGTTTTTGTACAGGGCAGAGGCCACAGCTAAACATGCCAAATGTGGGGTTATTGTAAAGTTGGAACACACTTGGTTCATGGAATAATTTTTAAGAATAAATGACATGCCTCTGATGTGGGCTGATGTTTATATCACAGGACACTTTTTTTTTTTTTTGCAGCTGTCTAAGAGGTCTACCTGAGTGGCATTTAGGAATGAAAATGGCCAAGTGTATAGAACATTTGTGTCCCCCCACCCCCGGATGTTACATAGGTATTTTACACTGTTTACAAGCAGCATACTGGTATGCAAGAACTTGGGCCTGAATGAAAACAGGTGGATTGCTTTTTCCGTAGCATAATTAGGCCTTAAACATTTGCAAGTAGGAGCTCTTTAAAAACCATCTCCTTCCACACAGAGTGGCCCACCTACATCATTTCCTATATAAAATCCAGATGGCTGCAGAAGTGGAACACAAGACAGGTTCTGGTTTTTACAATAGCGCCTACAGGTGTTCACCTGACTAGTTTTAAACACACAAACAGCAAGAACCCAGCACTTTAAAGGAATGTGAGATGGTGTAATTAAATTGCTGTTTGTATTGACTTTGTTAGCACTATTT
This sequence comes from Podarcis erhardii, assembly GCF_964252035.2. Classification (NCBI taxonomy): domain Eukaryota; kingdom Metazoa; phylum Chordata; class Lepidosauria; order Squamata; family Lacertidae; genus Podarcis; species Podarcis erhardii. Next base: position 6,051,420 of record NC_138503.1, on the reverse strand, counting down.
TGCTGTTGCTTAAGTTGTTTTATTGTCGCTAGCCTGCTTGAATGTCATCCAATGGAAACACGTGATATATATTTTTTAACTTCTGGAAAAATGGCAATCAGGGTAAGGCTGTACATGCCATGGTATCAAAGAAGTACAGACAAATGAGAGAAAAGGATACTGATTAGATAGTTCACATTCCAGTTTTCATTTAACTTTAAGCTCAAGTTTCTAGTGTTCATGGTTAAAATTTGTTCAAAAGTTTGAACAATGCCTTTGCTGTTATACTATATAACTTAAACTTGATGCTGTATTTCTATTTTTATGCTTTGATTGTACTTTTTTTAAATTCTAAGCTGCCCAAAGAGCTCTTGTTATGGGCAGTATATAAAATGTTAAAATTAAATAAACGCCTGAACACTCTAGACCAGAAGTCAGCAATGGTGCTTTGTTGCGTTCCTTGTTCCCTTCCTCCAGAATCATTGTGCTTTTATGCAAAAGAGTAAAAACAAATGTAAAATTGGACAAAAGTGCCAATATGCGTACAGTGGTGCCCCGCAAGACGAACGCCTCGCAAGACAAAAAACCCGCTAGACGAAAGGGTTTTCCGTTTTGGAGGTGCTTCGCAAAACGAATTTCCTATGGGCTTGTTTCACAAGACGAAAATGTCTTGTGAGTTTTTCCGACTCCCCCCCCCCCTTTTTCTAAGCCGCTAAGCCGCTTATCTGCTTATCCGCTAAAAGCCGCTAATAGCGCTAAGCCGTCAATGGGCTTGCTTCGCAAGACGAAAAAACCGCTAGACGAAGAGAATCGCGGAACCGATTCTTTTCGTCTTGCGAGGCACCACTGTAATTTACACAGGGTAGAGAATCCAGCTTTCCTTGACAATGGACATTGCAGCACTGAATACTGAAAAATGTAGACTATGGGTACTTTTCTGTATATCACCCAAGTAAATCTTTCAGATAAAATGGGATGTACCTTAAGAATGAGGCAGATTTCAAGAGGACATATGTGAACAGCCACTTCCCCAGCTTGGCTGCTGAAGGCCAAGAGCAGAACACAGCCAAATCTTAAGGCCACTATGCTTTGCTGCAAATGGAGTCTTAATTTTTTTTAGCACTGTCATCTGGGTCTGGCCATTTCCATTACTGCAGGCCATGAGTGGGGCTGCTTGAAGGGAAAAAGGGCAGGGGCCAAGTAAGAGGAAGACTCTTATTCTGCACTTTTCACACAAAGTTTTCAGATGTCATTACAAACATTGCTTAATTAAATGTGTCTGTTTTTACTGTGATCTTACCTCAGTGACAGGAACAGAGAAAGGAGTTACTCCTAGAATGACTTACTGCATAGGACCAGCCAATTTCAGCTTCCCAGACAAACAAACCAGACTGTACAAGTGGCAATACAGATTATGAAGCTTTATTTCAAAAGGATACAGTGGCCAGGATACAGATCCACTCAGTTTAACAACTCTTCAAAAATAGGTTACATAATACCCAGAAATCAAACAACCAACCCAACCCTTATTCTCTACCCATTCTAATGTACAATTGGGTTATCTGTGTGTTTTGTGGTAAGTACCTAATTTTCAAGCCTGACATCACAGAGCTAAATTGTAAATTAAACTACTGGGTGCAAAACAAATCATCTCTTTGTACAGCGGTTCACATGTTTGGTTCCAATTAATTTCAGAGATCCTAGTGTTACAGGGGGAAATGCTCATCAAAAAAGTACAATGAACTATCCAAAATCCAAACAGCCTAACTTATTTAAAATGCCTCCAAAAAAGAGGAAAAAGTAATTATGGTAAAATTAAAAAAAAGACAAGTTCTCTTAGCCAAGGCTTCTTCGTTCATAAAAGATTTCCAATAAGTTATCTTGAAACCAAGGGGGGGCAAGCAGGTCAGCGGGCTTAGAATCTTCGTGGTGGTCCACTCTTAAACGGTTTAAATCCTGAACCACTTCCCCTCTGCATGGAATTGCCCGTAATCTGTACAACTCTGTTAATGGGCGAAGAATTACTGGAATAAAAGTTGAAAAAGAAGCAGGTTTAAAAAGAAGTTTCAGAGGAATTAACATCTCACTATCCAGAGTGCTGAGCAAGGCAAAGTTCTCACAACCTGATCTTGTTACAGGTGTGAAGGCTGACACATTGGGGAGTTCCCACTCAACCATGCGCTGAGACTGGCAGGCTACTGAGAGAACAGCAGCTACATTTTTTGAGACTGGGGACAGAACACTCCTTAGTGTGCATCAGGGAGCTAGCAACCCATGCTGGACAACATTCAGCGTAATCATGTTCAGGTGCAGAGAGCTTTAAAAAGATGCCCAACCGAACTCCTGGATCTTATACTGTGACCTATACAGATGCTGCCCAGGCCCAGGGCCTCTGTCCAATTTCCTCACTGGTCAAGCTTTATCTGCTCAGGTCCAAGGGGATTTCTCCTTATCCAGAGCACATCATGGTTACAAACTAACAATATGAGTAGTTAAGTTTCATGTGTTTCCAAAGCCCAACTAGATTCAGACAATATTGTATGCGGTCATGAAACTCTCTGCAAAGCTTACTCAACTGTACTGCCAAGCTTCCACTGAGTCATAGGAATTATTGTTATTACATTTATTTCTATCCCATCTTTTTCCTAGACTGGGACTCAAGTGGCTTAAAGTTAAAAAGCTAAAAACATTGGCAAGATATTCATTTAACAGTAATTGAACACAAATAGAAAAACCCAATATAAAAACTATTAAAAAATACAGATGATGACATTAAAAACTCCACAGCACCAACCATTCCTTCAACAGCCAGTTCCTAAAGATCTCCTGGAATAAAAATGTACAGTGGTGCCCCGCAAGACGAAAAACTCGCTAGACGAAAGAGTTTTCCGTTTTTTGAGTCGTTCCGCAAGACGAATTTCCCTATGGGCTCGCTTCGCAAGACGGAACGTCTTGCGAGTTCTTGCGAGTTTTTTTCCTTTTTCTTAAAGCCGCTAATAGCCGTGCTTCGCAAGACGAAAAAACCGCTAGACGAAGAGACTCGCGGAACGGATTAATTTCGTCTTGCGAGGCACCACTGTATTCACCTGCTGACAGAAGGACAGTCCAACCTCTCTAGGAACAGAGTTCCAAAGTCTGCACTGAATCCCATCCTCAATCAGGGCAACTCAGATTTGTGCCAGCAGTGGGGGCAGAGTACCCAATCCTGCATTGCTTCAGAGATCCGGGTAGATCCAGAGTAAAAAAGTAAACCACCTGCCTGAAATGTGGCAGAGTTACACCCCTCTTATAGGGCCTACCATGCCTCCAAATTCCTCACACGCATGTCAAGAAAATGGCGATTTTGGTGTCCCAATGCAAGTTGTGGGGGTTTCTGAAGCTTTCGTTTTTAGACTGAAATCCAGAGCTCAGGGCCAATTCAAAGTGGGCTCCGAATCAGTTATGGGGAGGGGGTGGGATACACCGTCCTAATGGAAACTTGGGCACCCCAGCACACCAATCAAGTGGGTGCTCCTTGAATCTGAATACGACCTTTTTCAGCCCTATATGTAAGCTGAGTTTTAGAAGCAACCTTAGAAGTGTGATATTTTAGGGTGTGGGGAAGGAAGAAGAATCACAGGTACCTTGAGTGGGGAGACATCATGCCACCTCCTGCTCGGCCATCTCCCATCCGCCTTGTGTCGTGATAGCTGCTGCCCTGTGAACTGGGCCCGTGCCATTCTTTCCTTGGTCCAGCATCACGGCTATGCCGCTCAACCACATGGCGATCTTCATTATAATGCTAGAAAAGGACACGGGAGGTTACTCTGCTAGTGACACCACCTTTTGACTTGTGTTTCCTAAACGGACCCAAAGGAAGAACAGCTGCACACACTTGGCTCCAGTACAGCCTTCTCTAGATGTGCATCCTGGGAAGATTCACAGCTCTTTTGGAAGAACTTCAGAGGAGCAGCGCCAACAAAAGCAGGAAATGTTCTGCAAATCATGTTCTACATCAGGGACTTTCAATTTGTCTCAAGTTCAGCCCTTGGACTATAAAGGACAACACCCACATAGGTACACTTTTTGCACCGATATTCTGAGTTTGCATGCATTGTGTCTTGGATGTTGCACTAAGAAAACCTCAAATTTGGATATAATGAGAGGTTAGCATGCAAAGCACTTTGCACAGCCCATTAGGAGGAATGCACATTTTTGTTCTTGCTTTTTCTCTGAAGAAAAAAAAAGGGACTATGGTGGGTGGGGAGATGGGAAAAGAGGGCTTCTGTTCAACTGGACACCCATGTTTCCATGTTAAGCAACCACTAATGTTGAGGATTTCTCCTCAGAGTGTGATGCCTAAGGTGGCTCTCCAGGGAAAAGGTGAAGCATTCCCCTCCATCTGCTCTGACTCTACTGTACAATAATCACTCTTCCCAAAATCAAGTGAAGGCAGGAAGCACAGAGCAGACAACATCGGCCTGGCAACAAGGTTTTACTCACAAAAAAATGAGAGCTAGTGTGGTGTAGTAGTTAGAATGTCAAACCTGGACCTTGGAGACCAGGGTTCAAACCCCCACTTGGCCATGAAGCTCCCTGGGTGACCTGCCTCTCAGCGTTAACCTACCTCACATGATTTTTGTGTGGGGATTAATTGAAGTGGGGGCAAACCATGTACACCACCTTGAGCTCCTCGGAGAAGCAGGTAGGATATAAATGCAATCGACCAATCATACGATCATACAGCAGTCACCAACTTGGGCTAAGTGACCACCCCAATGCACCAGCCTGTCAAAAGGCAGCAGCTTGGCTGTTAGAAACAGTGCGTTCTGTACTGCTTGCCGGACAAAAACTTTGCAATGCTGCTTCTTGACTTTTCAGCCCTAAAGAATCTGAGGGCATAGCAAGTTGGAAAAGCCTTTTCCATAAAATGACTTCCCCATTTGTGGGGGCCACCCCAGGAGACTCTGAGTCAGAACAGCTTTTAGAGGCTGCCCTTGTGGCTGCGTCAAGCAGGGCTCCCTCACTGGTGGTCCATCCTCTCAATGTCCTTCCCTATGAAGTCTGCCAGGCCCGGCCGCCATCCACTCACCAGGAGCACAGAACATAAGAAGAGCCTTGCTAGATTAGACCCAAAGCCCATCTAGTCCAGCCACCTGTTCTCATAGCGGCCTATAAGCAAGCAGAGCCTCAGTGCAGCAGTGCTCTCCCCACTTATGAGTCTCAGCAACTGGCATTTAGAATCATACTGCTTTTGACAGGGGAGGCAGAACACAAAAATAATTTGTCTACCTCTCTTTTTAAAAGCCATCCAAATTGGTGTCCATCACTACAACAGTTAACTATGCACTATATGAAGTACTTTCTTTTGTCTGTTGTAACATTTACTCATAAAGGAGTTGCTCAATCCTCACGATCATTTTGGTTGCTCTTTTCTGAAACTTTTGCAACTCTACAATATCCTTTTTGAAGTGAGGCGATCAGAACCATACACAGTACTCCATATGTGGTCACACCAGATTTGTATGATAGTGGCAGTTCTATTTTTAATTCTTTCCCTAATGACTCCTAGCAGGAAATCCACTTTTTCCAGCTGCCACACAGTGTTGACATTTTCATCAAGATATCCACAATGATCCCAGGGATTCATTCCTCAAGAGTCTCCATTAATTCAGAGTTAAGATTCCCCCCCACCGCCTGTCAATTTACACTTGATTATGCTGAATTATGATAACCATTTTACTGTCCATTCAGCCAGTTTAGAGAGAGCCTTTCTGAACGCCTCACAATCCCTTTTTATTTCAGCTATCTCAAACCATTTGGTATCATCAACCTACTTGGCTACCTCACTGATTTGCTTTGACACTTCTGCTTTTGTCACGCTACTAAGTGAACAGTTTTCTGCTTCTCTTAGTGATTCATCATTTTCATTATTTCGATGGGTTTTTAAAGAACGTAGTAGCAATATAGTATCAGTTGCCTAAAGGGTCAAATATTTTGGCCAGAAGGTGGTATATACAAATGAAGTGAAACTAGACCCCAAATTAGCAGATGAAAACTACCTTGCCTTTACCTCTGCGCGAGTGACCTTGCAGAAAATGCAACGAAGATCAATTGCCACATTCCTAATCAGAATATGCATGTTAATTATGGCCCCCTGCCACGTTCCACCAAGTGAGCAAAGGCCCCCTTCCATTTACCTGCCCCCCACTTCCACGCTCCATCACACTGCGCTCTGCTTCCCGGCTTCCGTAGCCAGATGTGCTGCTACGACTCCCAGAATGTCCAGAGACTTCTCGGCCTGATCTTTCTGGCCTCTCTCTGCGGAAGGAAAGAGTCAACATGGTACAGTAAGTAATAATTCACACCTTGAATTGGGGGGCTCCATTTTACTCATCCCTCTTAACACCTTAGAATAAAGGGCTGAAGATGCCTTCCTCAAATTGTGGAAGTGCAAACAATTCTCTCCTACTATCTGTGCACTTCCAGCCAATCCCATATGTGTTTCCATTAGCTGACTGGCTGCAGTCTAAATGTGCCAAAAATATAAAGCAATCTAGTTTGCCTCCTGCTGACTGGGGAAGGAAAGTAACTCTAGAGCTCTCTTGGCCTGTCCCAACTAGGTTTAGAAAATCACCCCTTTTTAGCAAGCAAATCTGCAGACCTAGCAAGCATCACCTCCCTCAAGAGGGTTCTTTCTAACTGTGACTTGAAGGGCCTGTATTGTCCATTTGCTCACCAGTATGCAAAATAGAAGATTACATGGAAGCCCAGTCATTTAACATGGCATTTGCTCAGTTTAGGCACATGCAAGTCATGCTGTTCACTGCCAAGAATGGCACCCAAAGAAGTGTGTTAAAAGAAACCTAGGTTAGAAATTAAGTATTAATGTGTTGGAGCATATCAAGGATCAAAATATAATGAGCCTGAAGGCCTCATATGGAACAGGCACAGACCCAACATATTGAGGAAAAGCACTCCGATTCTTACACAGCCAGGCTGATGCACAAGTGACAGGCTGCAAATGGGCCAGGGCAACGTAGCAAGATCTTCCCTCTCTACCCAGTACATCCCACACACTGAAGAATTTCCAGTTGAAGAAAGGGCAACAGAGTCATACCTGTTCTGTCTTGGTGAATCACAGCCACATATACACAGCCCCACCCCAAGTTTTGGACAGGAATGAACCTGCACATCCCAGCTATTAACCCAGGTTGAAGAATCACCTGGCATCTCGCTTGTCAGGGTTGATGCCTCCTTCACCCTTCCAAGAACTCTGCCGGGATGAGTTGGTCCCAGCCTCTCGTGGGTGACGGCCATGAGGGATCTCAGGTCTGTCCTGGATTATCACAGTCCTCCTCTCATCGCGGTCTCCTCTCACTTCCCGCCGGTCACTGTCACGGAGTTCGTTTCGGGGCTGAGGGGGCTCATTTCTTCTGGATTCACTGAAGCTTTTTGGGTATCTTTCAAACCCAGGCTCCTCCCTCCTTGTGGTTGGCCGAGCTTTTTTCCCATCACTTTGGTTGACAAATCGTTCCCGCCTGTTCAGAAAGGCAAGAGTTTTTCAGATTAAGGGTCACTCCCTAAACTGGTTCTCTGTCTGGCACAGCATCTGCCTGCCATACCCCAAGGTGCTTTGCTGCTTAATTTATCATTATGAGGACTGCATTATGGGGATATTAGGGATACAGCTGCAAGTAACCGCGGTAGCCTGAGGGTGGCCAGACTTCTAGGGCTTCTAGAAAAGCACAAAGTTGAGACTGCAAGCGGAAATCCACCAACCAGGGCTCGGGAGGGGGGTGTTTAAGAGCTAGTACTTAGGAGCAATGTAAGCACATGCTCAGCCCAGAAATTTACTTTCAGTATCACAGAATCATAGAATTGATACTAGCAGAACTAAGCTAATTTAGAAGGGGGGAGCTTTTGTGTTGCTACTATTGTTTAACAGTTGAGAGTCACTTTTGCCAATCCATGCAGAAATCTACCAGATCCGCTCCTCTGTCCCAGAGTAAATCCCACTGCCACCTGAGTAAACATGCTTCAGATCACACTGCAAACTTATCATCTTGAAAATCAGGGCCTATCACAGGTAGCCAATATGGTGCCCCCAAGATCACACACACATTCTTTATTACGGTTGAAAGACCCACAAAATCAATTTTGAAAGCAAAAGACAGCAGAAATACAGGGAAAAGAATCCAAGGCAGTCTTTATGTTTTATTCAGAGCACACTGATTTCTATTTCTTACCCAAGATCTGGGATGTGCAATCTGGTACCCTTCATATGCTGTTGGAGCACAACTCCCATCCTCTTTGACCACTGGCCAGGCTAGCTGGGGCTGATGGGAACTGGTATCCAGCAATGCTGGAAGGCACCAGATTCCCCATCTCGGCTATAGATATTGTTGGACTACACTTCCCATTACCCAAGAACACACTAGTGCAGGGGTCAGCAAAGTTTTTGTGGCTTGGCCCGGTTCATGGTCCTGCAGCCAATGGGAAGCTGGCTGGTGTTGCAGAAGGCAGTCCCTGCTCTGCTCTGTGCCATGCATGGGAGCCGACCAAGCAGGCGGAGGGGGTACTTGGGCCAGTTAAATGACCCCCATGGGCCGCTTGTGGCCCATGGGCCTTAGGTTGCCAACCCCTGCACTAGTGCAACAAACAGCAACTTCCTAGCTGTAATAATAACTTATTTCTGAGATCACACTTCAAGAATCAGAATACCCTGTCCTCTCTAACTAAGGGAACACACATTTGAATGGTGTAAACTGTATCCCAGGATGAAAATTGTTGTGGGACACTTAGAATCATAAAGATAGAAGGGTCATCTACTCTAACCCACTGCAATGCAGGAATCTCAACTAAAGAATCCATGGCAGATGGCTATCCAATCTCTGCTTAGAAACCTCCAATGAAGGAGAGTCCACAACTTCCTGGGGAAGTCTGCTCCACTTGAGGCCACCCTTCCATTACTGAATCATGACATCAGAATATACTTTTGTGACCATCATCCCCAAGCATACCTGTCAAAGGAAGTCTGCACTGCGGAACCCTCTGGGTATCGCCCTCTGTCTCGGTGGTCAAAATCACTAAAGCGGTTCTGCTGCCGGCTGTAATCAGACCCATGGCTAAAACGTGCATCTGTGTCCAAGGAAATCTTTTTGCTTTCATTCCAGTAGGGCTCCTCTCTCCTAATGGGGTGGGGAAGAGACACACGGCTGTCAGGACTCCAAGCTGCCACACACATTTATTTGTTTTGTGCTTTGTCAGGGCCAATGGGACAGAGGAGCAGGCATCCAGCCTGAAAAGGAAAAAAGCACTACCTGTGATCAACATCCCGAGGCCGTTTCAGGGAATTCCTCTTCTCCTGCTCGTAACGAAGCTGCTGCTGCTGGCGCCGAAGCTCTTCTCTTTCGCGAGCAATCCGCTCTGCTTCCTTGCGACGCTCCTAGCCAGGAGAAGAGAAAGAATCTCTAAAGAGCACTGGAAGAAGTTAACCCACTGGGAAGGCCAGAGGACACGGATGGGGAACATCTGTGACCCTCCAGAGGTTGGACTGCAACTCCCATCATCCCTGGCCATTGGCCATGCTGGCAGAGGCTGATGGGAGTTGTAGTACAGCAGCATCTGGAGAATCACCGGTGTCCCATCCCTGCCACAGATCTTCAGCTACAATTGGGGAAGGAGCAGAATTAGCACTGACCACTGTACAAGAGCTCAAAGAGATCCAAAGGAGCAGCAAAGTGGATGTGCCTGGTGTTTTAAAAGGGTTTCAACACAAAGTGCAATGCTGATGTTACCAGCCCTCCTCAGAAACCACATAAGCTAACAATCCAAGACTAAAAAGTATCCAGCTGCACTCATATCTTTCTTCATGGTCCCCACCGGTTCCTCCCATCATGTCATTACTGATGGACCAAGTTGTGCTAATTAAGACTAGGCAGACTTGGCTCCATTTGCATATTTTGTTGCAATGGCAGAAACTGGACCTTAGCACCAAAACGTATCCCAGAAAGTTCAACTATGTAAAGAAGCAGACAAGTTCCTGGGTTCTACGTGACAGAGAAAGCACCTGGCAGGAGTCTCTGTCACCAGGGAACTAACACCCTTCAAAGAAGCTGGACAGACTGCAAGCAACAGAAAATAAAAGCGAGGGAAACCCACCTGCTCAATACGGATACGCTCCCTCTCCAAGCGCTCTCGTTCCATCCGTTCCCTCTCCAGCTTCTGCCGCTCAATTTCCAGCCTCTCCCTCTCCCTCTGCAAACGCTCACGCTCTTCACGCTCACGGAGGAGTCTGACGCGCTCCCTCTCTCTTCTCTCTCGCTCGGCAATTTCTCTTCGCCTGCAAAAAGCGGGAGCTTCAAAGGTGGGGCAGCTGCAGGCAGCCTTTTTAGGCCCAAGGCCAACAAGTGAACAAGGTGTTCCTTTGGGACTTGACTTCCTTCGTTAGTCACACGACTGATGGTTACGGCAACGCTGAAAAAGTTACTGCAGAATACACTTGCCAGGTTCTTGTGCTTTGGCGAGCAAGATGGGCGGAGAACTCTCTACAGACAATGGCAGTAACATCAACCTGCTCTGAGGGATGCTCTGGGGTTTGTTATAACGGGGCATGGGGTTCCTCCAGAGTGTGCAATTTGGGGTGGGGGGTAACTGCACTTGGGCAGAAAACCGTTTAGCACTTTGCAATTTCTCTCTTCTCTCCCACATCATTGTGAGTAATGATTTCTGAAACATCTTGCACTTCATTGGTGTCACCTTTTGTTCTTCTGTTCTTCCACTAGCAACCATCATATTAGGGTGGAGCTACATAGGACTACATGCTTGCCATGAACTCTCCTGTCTAGAACTTGGGAGGACAAAAAGGTTAAGCACCCCTCCTCCCATTCGCCACTTCCATCCTGCGGATCATCCCTGCCTCTCTCAGTGCCAATGAGATGCCTGGAAACAGGAGTCCAACTGCCAGAGTCTAGTTTTGGCTTCAAGGTGTTGTTTTCCCCAAGCACCTGAGAAGCTTGATGGCAACAAAGTGTTGAGCATCCCTCCTACCTTCGTAACTCTACAGCACGGCGAATTCGCTCTAGCCGAACAATGTGCTCCCTCATTCTCTGCTCCTTCATCTTCTCAAAAGGCAGTATGTCCTTTCTGCCCCGGTAGTCTCTGAACTTCATTTTGTCTTGAAGAAAACGCTCTTTGTTCCTTAACATAGGTGGCTGGAGACAAGTGTTTTTATATAAATATGAGAATTAGGGACACTTTTACATGTTTACAGCATGCCAAGAGTCATCTGGCTTCTTGTGGACTATGAAGGGTCCCAATGCCCAAGAGCTCCCTTTCTCTGTAAAATAAAGAACAAACTCCCACTAAGAACAGTTTATGACAGGGTCTTAGGTGAAACGGAAGTTTGCTTACAGAGGCAGCAAGAGAAAAACTGGCTCTAAGAGGGAGTGGGAAGTGCCTCCTACTCCAGACCCCCGTCTAATCTTTCTCCAGAAGAGCCAATTGCATAGGAGGTAGGAGTGATGCTTGCATAGCAATCTTGACTGCAGCATTTAATCAAGACTTTTGCAAGTGAACTTCCAAACTTTGCTGTGAGAGCTGCCTTATAGTTGCCTAGGCTTCAGAAAAAAGTCAAATTGTGGTTAGCTAGTCTCCTTTGTGACACAGCACCCCATCACTCCTCTGTCTCAGCTAAAACCAACTCTCACATAAACTGAATTAGGGCCTAAACAGACTAATGTTTTGAGCAATACTTACTTTTTCAAACCGTCCCCTTCTTATTGTCCTGGTGTGAACTTGGTCTCCTTTTGTTTGGTCTAGGACTACCATATGACTTGGACTTTTTACACCTTTGGAAGATAAATTACATGCTTAATTATTCACATAAGAAAAAACACAAAAGCCATTTTGCTAAGTCTGCACATGTTCCAGGAACATGTAAAAAAAAAAATTTAAAGGTACTTTTTCTGATGTAAAGGCCAACTAATTTGGATTTGGATTTTACAAGAAGCCATGCTAATTGTTCTAGATCCATGTTTCTTAATCAGTGGGCCTTGGAATATCTTCAGGTGGGCCCTAAGGGCCACAGCCTGCCTAACGCCTCTTTATTTGCCTCTCCTGTCTTCCAGTCCTGCCACAGCTTTTTGGCTGGAACAAGGACAGTACCAGCAACTCTTTGCATGCTGAGTAAAAGTGGCCAAGAGACAGAAGTGTTTGGGGTGCAGGGTGGGGAGAGGAGCAGGGAGAAGAGGGAAGAAAGAGCCAGAGGAAGTGTTGAAGGAAATTAGAAAGTGAGAGAAAAGTTTGCTATTAAATAATAGCAAACAAACCGGGAATAAGAATGGAAGAGGGTGTGATAGGGAAGCTGCTATAGAAGAAGTTAAAGTAAAAAAATCAGGCAGGAGGAATGAAAGAAACTGGCACTACAGTATGCATGTGGATAAAGTACAAGAGAAAGGGGAATGGGAGAAGAATTTACAGGAGAAGGGTAAAAACACTTTGGAGAGTATGTGAGGGTGGAAAAGGAAAGGCTTTCCCCATTTAGAACTTCTGGATCAGCAAATTCTGCTGAAAGGGGGGAGGCTAAATCACAATACCTCCAGTGCAAATGTCTGTTCTTAGCTTGAGGAAAGCTGAACCATAGAACTCCTTGCTACAAGGAAAACACTGCGACAAAGAATTTAGCAATTTCCAAAGGCGTGTAAGATTAGAAAGTGACATCAGTAATTTTCAACTGACTGCCAAATTCTGCCTTCATATGCCACCATTTTCTGACTGGCGCTGCCCCTGCACCACCATTTTGTGTCAAGTGAGCCTAACACTACTCCACTCTAAAATATTTAAAGCAGATTTGTTAACATTAAGAGAAACTCTAGGTGATACCTGTTAAAATGCCAGCTCACTGCCTCAAAAATGTATGACTATACAGCCTAATGTACGACTATACAGCCTAATCCTTTTCAAAGCATTAGCATAAAAAGCAATAGCATAATATAGTAGGGGCCCAAGTACATGGTCGAGATTTGTTTGTAAGGAGAGCAGCTGCAATGCATACTTATTCGCTTTTTTTCCTCTGCCGTTTTCATAGGGTCTTGAGCAGGACAACTGGATCCATGGTCACTCTTCTCTTCTTTGCCTTCAGGTTTCTTCCCATCCTTGCTTTCTTTCTTCTCAGATTTGTCAGATTTCTTATCCTCCTTTTTGGAGAGGGTCCTAAAAAAGGTAACAAACAGGGGTGGTACAGAATTCACTTTCTGAGAAACTAAATTTTTGCTTAGTAGTGGGAAGGACTTTGGATAGCCATTAAAGTTACAAAAGTTACCAAATGGATTGAATTTATGAGTTATGGACTGAGTTAGTGAGCAAAGTAAAATTCACAATAACTTTGTTACTGCATGTTTTATATACAGGCGGCGACTGACGTGTGGGTCCTTTTGGACCTGGAAGAGGGCAGAATGGAAGTGGAACGGCGCAGGATTATGTGTGCCGCTAATGTGCATGGGGACCAAGAACACAACCCTTGAGAAAATCGGGGGTTGCCTGTATAACTATAATTTGAAGAAAAAGCAAGTTTTTGGTTCTGATGGATTATTGATAGATGGTTATCAAATACGCTGGAATGCACATGGGCAGAAAAGGTTGAAATCTCAAACCAGAGAGGTGACTAAGGAAGTTTTTTAGTAGGTGGGAGTGAGTATTTATAATGCTACACAGCTCCTTGCCCCATGTCTTATCTAGCAAGAGCAGTATTATGCATATCTCCTCAGTCTGCATACTTTATATAGGTTGCCGAATCCAGCTTTTGCTGATAAACCATTTTTTTATTTTTGTTTTAAAAATACAGGAAGCAGCACTTGGGCTCATGTTTTTTCCAAACAAATTCTGGTTACACAAAAGTTCCAGGATCAGGCTCTTACTTGCTGGCTTTGTCGCTTGAAGTCGTCTTTTTTTCTCCAGGATTCCTACCGGAGCCAGATTTCTCATCATTGTCTTTCTTCAGTTCTTTCTTGGAAGGATCACCTTTTACCTGCAATTTATTTTTTAAAATTAAGTACGTTACACATTGACTGCCAACCAGGACGTGTAGCATAGAGCCATTTCTCAATGGACTAAAATAAACTTTAAAAGGGATGCATTCCTTTTTGCTATCAGTCATCGTTTTCTGTTATATATCCAGCCAATTGCTACTCTGAATATGAGGCGGAGGAGGAAACAGAAGATCACAGGACAGCACCCCGGAGAAACCATGGACAACTAATTCCAATACAGCTCTTCTTTTTATTTTTGGAAGCCCATCCCATACATACATACATACATTGTAGGAGGAGAGTCACATAAGAACTTTCTCCAAATTATTTAACACTGTTATAATTCAGTAGGATGCCGGCCTAACTGCTAAAGCATTTCCCTTCCCAAATTAATTCCAGACCAACTGTTTGTTGGTCTAGATATGAAATGTGCAGCCTGGCTTAGTTTCAGGTTGAGTTCACTTCCAACAGCATCTACTTTAAACCCAGCCCATTTCCTCAAGGCCCGCTGAGCAGAGTCAAGGAGGTGGCATCCCTCTTCTGAAGGGATAAGTTCTTCCCTCCCAGTTTCTTGAAGAGATGCATCTTCCCCTCCACAGATATTGCCCCTGTCTGTTAAGAGAGCGCACGTCACACCTACTTTCTCAACGGAAATTTGTTGCCCATGCAGCTCTGTACGGTGAAGATGGCTTATACACCTTGCCACTTCTGTGCTCGATGACATGGTCACAATGCCATAGCACTTGGCTCCAGGGCTTCGGGCACTGGTGACCACTTTTGCAGCAAGAACCTGTAAGAAAAAGAAATGGAAACAGTCATGGTTTTAAACTGACATCTTCATCATTTGCTACTCTACATCCAGAGGCAATACCTAAATATCAGTAAGCAACTAGGTTGCATACATCTCATGCACTGGGACAGCCAGAGAAAAATTCACAGTTATGTCATTATGATCTGATGCCACATTAGACCTGGCAATTTGTATGCCTCAACATCAGGTTTGCTGGCCAGGAGAAAAGCAGCTTTTTAGTCGGGGTGTGTGTGTGATGATGACACCTGTTCTTGCAAAGAAAAACAAGTGAACATTACTGTTGCACCAAGAAAGTGGTCAGAATGCATGAATGATACATGCAAGCTTGGGCATGATGCTGGTAGGGGAACAGCCCTGCTAAAATGTACCTTTCTTACGAGCCCATTTTAGGCAGTTTATATGGCAAAAACCACATCCACAGTGGCCAAGTGCTTTCCCTCAGATTGAGTTATGACCATTCCCAGACATGGATACTAAGGTCACAGTGATGTGGGCTTTGGTAACCTCTATTGTATTATGCCCTATGTGGGGCTACGCTTGAGGCTGGCTCAGAAATTGCAGCAAGTGCAGAATGTTGGGTGTGGCTTCTGGTTACACTAGCCCTGCACCAGCTGCATTACACCAGTGGTGAAAGCTCTGCACTGGCTTCCAGTATATTATGGCGCTACATTCAAAGTACAGTAGACAAGCATTTTGCAGAGGTTCCATTCCCAGCACCATGCGGGTATAAGCCCACCCCACCCTTTCTGTGATGTGCTGAGTGACTTTTCGGGTCACTTCTGGGTTCAGCACTGTGCACATGCGCACAATCCCAAGTTTTTTAGACACACCTTAAATTGGTTTATGCATATACCACTGTTTGTGTGTAAAGTCCTAAAAAGCCTATGACCAGGTTACTTGAAGCAGTGGCGTAGCGTGGGGGGTGCAGGGGGGGCCAGCCGCACCGGGCGCAACATCTGGGGGTTGGGGGGCGCAAATCCACAGGTTAGGGGCGCAAATCCACGGGTTAGGGGGCGCAAATTACTTGCCTTGCTCCGGGTGCTGACAACCCATGCTACGCCACTGACTTGAAGGACCAAATTGTCCCTTATACACTGCCATCATCTGGAGAAGCCCTACTGACTGTCTCACAGTTATCACTTGTTTGTTTTTTGCGAACCAAGACTTTTTTTTAAAAAAGCAAAGTGGCTCCAGGACTTTGGAACACTTTCTACTGAAACCTGAGGATTGTGATATTCTGTTGTCTGCTGAAACTGTCGGTTTTGCCAAGCATTTTTAGAAATTAATTGAATGCAGAACTGGCTATTTGCTCTGTAAGTATTGATCTTATGTATTAATTATAATATTGTACAATGCCATGTCTTCTAGATAAATGGTGAGAGTCTTCTAGATAAATGGTGACAAGTGAGAGATCCTCGTGCAATACTATATTAAAGTGGTCTCTATTTTCACCCCTTTGCTTAACTGCTGTTCTTGTTTACATCAAGATGTACCATCTTTGTTCAAACATACAAACCCATATCCTCTTCCTCCTGTATCTAGTGTTATGATAGCCTGCTATTTTTGACTGTCATAACCTGAAATGGCTGGGCATGAATAGTAGTTTATGCCCCTTACTGGAAAGTGGGTAGAGAAGAAAAGAGCACTGGCATCTCTCTGTCTCCTTCCCTGAAACTTCAACAGGTTAGCGTTGCTGGCTCTCAAAATTTACTTTAGCATCAATTGCTGCCACCACTTAGTGTGGCATCTGCTTTACTTTCAACCATTAGGAGCTGGGCTTGGAACTCAATTTTTGCTAACCCGGCCTGCCAGTCTCTTCAATTGAAGGTGAGTGTACATGGAAGAACATGGGGCAAACAGTTTTTTAAAAGGAAGGGAAGAAAATATGCTTCTTAGCTAGTAACATTCCCTGAGGTAGTATTAAAGTCAGGATGGGGAACTGGTGGGCCTACAGACAGTGATGGACTCCAAACTACAGTGGTACCTCGGGTTAAGTACTTAATTCGTTCTGGAGGTCCGTTCTTAACCTGAAGCACCACTTTAGCTAATGGGGCCTCCTCCTGCCGCCGGAGCAAGATTTCTGTTCTCATCCGGAAGCGAAGTTCTTAACCTGAAGCACTATTTCTGGGTTAGCGGAGTCTGTAACCTGAAGCGTATGTAACCTGAGGTACCACTGTAATTTCTGTATTTTCTGAACAAGACAAGCATGCACACTTACCTGTTACTCTAACAAAATTAAAGATCCACCTGCAACTAGAGACTTTCTACTCCCCGGGAGCATATTGGAGGCAGCAAGTTGTATCCAATGTTAGTCATACGCCAAGTAGACTAAATGAAATTAATGGGCATGACTAACTTGGGTGTGTCCATTTCAATAGGTCTACTCTGAGTAGAATTTAACTGGATGCAATCCACTACATCAGTTGCTGGCAAGCATAATTGAGAACACAGTTGCACGCACTCAGATTCTGCTTGCAGGCTTCCCATATAGGCTTTTGGTTGGCCCCTAGGTGATGGGAGGTCCCTCAGAGTTCCACCAGGGGGTTGGAGCCTCTTTCTGATTGGTTACAAAGTCAGCTGGCCACAGAGAGGGGAGGAGCAGAATGGGGGGGCACATAAAAGGAGCAGCTTCTGAGGAAGCCTTGAGATAGGGATAGAGAAGGGAAAGAGCTGGAGCGAGACAGGGTTGAGTTTGGTTTGAGATGGGAGAAAGGGATTAGGAATGGGTTTGTCTGAGAGAGTGGGTTCAAATGTGAGTTTAGCATCCGCTCTGAGGAGAATGTAGCTAGAGGAAGGAGCCTCATATTGAAGAGATTGAGGAGACAGGAGTTGCCTGGAGGGCTGAGTCTGAGCAGGGGAGGGAGAAGCTGTGGGACTACAGACCCCCTGCGTTTCCTTCCCGTCAGGTGGAAGGAAAAGAAGGAAAAGAAGACTCCCAAGCCAGCTAAGAGGGGATCCCAAGGTCTCTTATACCTCAGAAGTGAGAGGGGGTAAATGATGAAACAGATCACGAAACAGAGCATTAAGCTGTGAAGGAAGCTGTGCTGTGTCCAAAGTATTTACCTGAAACACCTGTCATAACTAAGTAAAGGAACAAGAGAAACTGAGTTACGCATTTCACCACCTATTCTAGAAACTGGAACATTTACCTGAAGTGCAGCGACCCATATTTAGCAACTGAAGTTTAAGAAAAGATGTGCATATACTACTGCGTTTAAGCCTGTGACATCTTTATATTTAGTTTAAGTAAAAGTTAACTTCTTCCTAGCCCAACTTTGTGTCACCAATCTCTTTTTGTAAATAAAACTTTCCTTGTTTGATCAACTCCTGCCTGAGACTCCCTGAAACAAAGTTCCCCTCACACAACCTCCCCACAAGATAGCCTGTGGTAAATGGAAGAAATTTGTTCGCATACTGTGCGGTGGGCCTGCTACATTTAATTGGGGGCAGTTAGTGGGATGAGTCCGCTACACCCTGTGAAAACAGGATGCTGGACCATAAGGGCCTTTGGCAGGATCCAACAGAGCTCTTATGCTCTCAAGTCCTCTGGTTATATAGCCCACAAGCCTTTGGTGCCTACTACACAGTTTATAACTGTGTAGGGGAACAATTTTAAGTTAAAAGATTTTGGCCTGGCTTCCTGTTCACATGCAAGGACACTACGTAAGATCAGTTTCTTGAAGAGTAAGTGCCAAATACATTCCAGAAGAAAAGACTGATAGCTGGACAAAACAGCATTTCTCTCCAGAAGATGGAAAATTAGGTCTCCACACTCTTTGGCTGAATGTCCAAGTACCCATAGTTTGCACATAATAGGTTATTGTATGAAGTCTAATCTTAAAGTCTTTATTTTTTTGCTTCTGTCTTGTTCTTTTATATGGAAAAGTAGGTTTTAGCTCAACAGTCAAGGGTCTAGATTCAGTTCTGAGAGATGAATTCTGAGAGATGAGTAATACATTCAAATCTAAGCTATTTTAAGTGAAACTATTGTTTGTTTGTGTTTAAAGCCATACCACTCCCAAGTGTGTGAACACTGTTTGCAACCTCAGTCAATGTCATATTCATTAACTGATACTGTAAAATGGAACCATACCTTCCCATATTTGCCGAAGAGATTTTTCAAGTCAGCGGCTTTTGTGTTAGAAGACAAGCCACTAACCCATAAGTTCTTAGTAGAGCTGCTGCTGCTCCCACTGCTTGCACTTCCTAAAACAAATTTCACAGAACATTTCAGTGTCAATATTAAAAACTAGCATTCAAGTGGTAAAGTGCAGTTTTGGAAGATGACTTCTACCCACAATTTTCTTTTAATAAGCAAACGGTGCACAAAGACCAAGATCAGAGAGCAAGAGGGGAGATTTGGAGGGTATGCAATCTGTGCCACCAATTTTACAGCAGCAAAGACACTTACAATGCACTTTTAAAGATTTTCTAAAGCAAGCACATCCAGAAACCACTCAGATAGCAGGTGACGAGAAAGACCCTTTCCTCACGAGCTCCTAGAGAGCTGCCACAGCTCAGATTAGTCAACACTCTACTATTCTATGGTCCCAACAAGCAGACTATTCTAAGATACCTTTGAGAAGACAATGACAGGTATGTGCCTCCATTTTTAAAAAATCACACCTTACAAACTTCATGGTGTTGTTGTTTTAAATACCCATTAGTTAGCATTCTTGCATCAAGTTATGTCGGCTGAGGACATATTTCAAGCAAGGATCTATTACAGGGGTAGGCAACCTAAGGCCTGGGGGCTGGATGTGGTCCAAGCACCTTCTCAATCCGGCCCGTGGGCAGTCCGAGAATCAGCATGTTTTTACATGTGTAGAATGTGTCCTTTTATTTAAAGTGCATCTCTGTGTTATTTGTGGGGCACAGGAATTTGTTCATTTCCCCCCAAAAAATATAGTCTGGCCCACCACATGGTCTGTGGGACGGTGGACCGGCCCACGGCTGAAAAGGGTTGCTGACCCCTGATCTATTAGGTTTGCAGGATAGTCAGCAGAGTTGTCAAATATTCCATGCAACTCAGATTGCCACTATATTGCATTTATTTCATGATGGCGCCATTTGTTAGCAAGGGAGGCAGAAAAGGCAGTTTGCAGCCAAGCCTTGCAGTAGTCAGGGGCAAACACACAGGAGCAGTGCAAAGCTGCTTCTATGGAACAGCTGCAGTAACTGCAGGCTCCTCCAAACAGGAATATAAGCAGTTAGCGGCAAATGCCCTCGCCAAGGATAGCCCATGTCTCAGTCCTGCTTACTCCAGAAACCAGGCAGCATCTCCTTCATAATGAAGCTCATGCTTGAAGAATTGGCTCTCTTAGCACAACTGATTTTTTTTTTTATTGTGCTGTTATTTTGTTTTACTTATTTGAAATTCATTTTTAAAAAGTATAATGATAGGCTTCCCTAAGTATTCCAGGGGAAAAACTAAAGACACTGCCCACTGAAATTGTTCAGTTACAAAAACCTTACCAAAAACTGTTAAGTTATAGTAATCCACTAAATTTAAAGAAGTTAACTTATTTGCTGACTGTGCCTGACCAGTCAAATGCCCAAGCCTAGGATTTCTCACCTCATTTCAGATGCCATCTTGTAAGGAGACCATTGTCTCAAATGAAGATGTCTTCTATTTAAAATTTCATTTACAATTAACTTTACTACCTAGCATGAACAATCTATAGATTCTTTCTAGGATGAGAATACAACAGAGCAATGTAATCAACAACTGGATGTATGAAACATTTTTCGAGTAAAAAACAATATTTGGAATACAACTAAGGATATATTCAGTAGGATCCTCCTTCTCCACAAAGATGTTTGGGGAAACGTTTGTTAAGTCACAGGCACAAGTTAGCAGCAATGGAAGGAACACTTTTGCTTCTACAATGTTTCCCCACTCACTCAATAGCATAAAAAGTAGCAGTGGAGCAAGATTGACACCTGGTCATCTAAAGTAACTACAGTCATACCACCCCACTTAGAAGTAGCCTGCTGTGTAAAAAAAAAACCTTTCAAATCAGCTAATTGAAGCCAGGCTGTATAGCGGAAAGGAAAAAACCTGAAGGTGAGGAGGGCATAAGCATCGCCCCCTCCGGGACAGGCAGAAACATCCCTGAAGCGTTCTAGTCTCATGGCCTTGCTACCAGATCCAAGATAGCAACATATCACAAAGGACACATTACCTTTTTCATCCTTTGATGAAGCCTTGTTTTCTTTAGATTCCTTAGTAGAGCTAAAAGGAGGAACAAATCAAAGAAAATTGAACATGCAGAATTTGCTTGTCCAGAATCTTACATTATTAAGCAAGTCATTTCAAAAAAAGGAAACAAAAACAAAAAAAAAGGAGGGCTGGACTGTTATTTGAGGAAAAGTGATTTTCCCTCATCATGGTTTTCTTGCACTGATTTTCCCCAAGATGCCCGAAGATCTAGATTTTCTGACAATTTTATTCAGTGGATATGGTAATCTTCTCCACCTTTCAGGACTGGGACTTGACTTCATACTGGTGTTTCTCAGAACTGAGAGTTGTTCATTACCATCATCACAAGGATACATAAAACTTGACTATTTGAAAAAATAAAAAATAAAATGCTGTCAATTCGCCAATGCAGCCAGCAGGACAAAGCATATACGAAGATCCCGATTTTTTTTTAAGGAACACACAGGTAACTTATGGCCGTCAAAACATTTTATAGGCAGGAGCATAAGATACTAAGCTGCTACCCCCTTAATGCAGAGTGATCTTATCGAATGCTGGCAGTATCTTAAAGAACTGACATAGAAAGACAAACCTCTTTGCTTGACCTGAGGCCCCAGTAGACGAGAGACCTTTCTTCGAAGTATCCTTGTCTTTGTCTCCAGATTCTGCTTTCTTCGAGCTTTCTCGGGCTTCCTTCTTGACAGGATCCCCCTTCACGCAGTCCTCCTTCTTACCATCTTTATGGTTCTCTGTCATCTCATAATCCTTGCTTTCCTTCTCCAGGTTCGATGCACTGGCATCTTGTCCGTCTTTTGGCTTATTTGCTTCTGAATCTGTAATTTTCAGATTTTTACCTGTTTCTAGAAGGTCATCCCCATCAAAATCCAGAGTGATGGCATCTTCGGCCTGGACTGTAACCGATATGTTATCATCCTCAGCTTCTTTCACAGACACGTTAGCTTCCATCTCTTCCTGAGCAGAGTGATCAGCCTCAGCTAGGCTCTCTTCTGAAGGAAGAGGCTTAGATACTTCTTGTGTACCATCACCAGAACCTGCTTTATCTAAGAGGATTTAACAGGAATAAATATGGCAAAACAAGAAGTTTAAACATTTGCATATGTATAAGCTAGAAGAGAGGACCTAGAAAATACAAAGCCAGTTATTAGAACTGATGGAAGGTTGGGGGGGAAGGAAAGCATAAGGGGCATTAACATATAAACCAATCCTTTACCCAGGATCACTCATTCTTCATGGCAAACAAATTTTCTAGACATAAATACCAAAATAGAACAGAAGTTAGACAAAGGTTCCATCCAGCAGATACCTGTTCTTCAATACAAGTATCTGGCTTCCAACGTTGGCATTAATGTACAAAGAAGTTTTTCTTCATGACCAAATAGTGACTGCTTGTCAGTATATCTACACTTCCACTGACAAGTCTTTTTGTCTTCCAATATCCTTCTAATGGCTCATAGTTCAATAGACGAATCCTTCATAGCTGCATAACCACTGTCCTCTGCGTTCCAACTCTTGCTGTCAGCCATGGTGAAGTCGCAGATGTCGGCTGTTCTTGTTCATGCACCAACTTAGGCCAAAGTTCAGAAAGGATGCGGAGTCTTCATCCTGTGTCCATGGGGTCAATACTCTCAGTTCTGTTAACAGTGTTTCCATCAGCATTCTTACGTTCCACAAAAGCTTCTGCCTTCGGATCCCTTCCAAACACAAGTCTGTGGCTTACACCCACAAGTGCCCTTTCAAGATTTCCACTGTTATGCTTGAGTCACAATGATTCCATGTCCTTTAGTCCACAACATGCAAGGTCCTTAGCATGCTCTCTAGAAGTCTTCTTTAGCAAGAATGTGAAGCCAGGGTGGGTTTCTGTAGCTTTTAAAGGCAATGCTGATTAGATGATTCCATTGTTACTTGTTCCAAAATGTCATGTGAGGCTGTAAAGCATGATGTGGCAATTGCCAATGTGTGGAAGCAGAATGTGGCCCGTAGTTCAAATGGCTTGCAAACTGCAGAATACGTAATATTCAACTGGCACCTATCTGTTACTGCAGTGCAAGAGAATGTATAGACATAAAGACTTACCGTACCCCCCACTCCACAAAAAAGAGAAAAAAGGATTCAGATCTACGGAGTCTGGGATCTTTGTTCCATTGAAGGCATGTGGTGGTCATATGCATGTAACAACATCCACTGAAGTAACTGATAGGCACATGCACAATTTAAAAGCAGAAAAGCCAACAGAGAGCATGGATCCAACCACTCTTCATTGCAAAGGCACAGATATAGCTGAAATGCCTGATAGAGAATCAACTGGTGCACCTGCCATTTACAAAAGGCAACTTGAAGCATATTAGAACACTCAAAACTCTACTGAACTTCTAACATACCTCTCTCATTCTCTTCATCTCCATCCTGTAAAATAAAATAAAAATTGAATAAGCATTCCAGATTAGAATTCAATTTAAACAGAGCCAGTAAACTAATGGCAATCTAGAGGAACAAACTGAGGTGCCTGTTCTAATAAAGCAAAGACTCAATTAACAGATATCTGCCCAGCTGAAATCTATTAAGCTTTACATTCTAAGCTAGTACTAGTGGATGGTTCGTAGCTTCCACTATTTCCAAGAATGATTAGTCTACAATATGGAAACTCCAAAAACATACTATGAGATCTAGGGAAGGAACTGCCATTTCCCTTTTGACTATTATTCAGGAAGTCCTAAAATTTCCAGTGGAAGCCTTTTAAATGTCTTATATATGTAATCCAAGACCACACAACTCCGCAAGATTTTGGTGACTGAGGTACAACAACCCAAGAGACATCCTTCTCATTTATGAAATTATCCTGCTCCCACACATTTCAATAGAACTAGTGCAGTCAAACTTGCTAATGGTTCATCTCCCTCCCTTGTGGTGCCCCTTAAATAGCACCCCAAACCCTTGTTTCAAGGCAAGTTCACCTTCCTGCAGATGTCATTAAAAGTTGGTTCAGAGCAAGTAACTAACTCTAGTGAAGGCTGCTCTTTCACTACACAAGAAGGAAGAATCCATGTCCGGCAGTGGTGACTGTTAAGCAAAGCCAATGCAGGGCAATATTTTAAAAATAAAATAAAATGGGGTGGGGGGCCATAGGCACTAGTTTGCACAATGTGCTACACCAGACCCAGGGATATCCTGGAATATTCTGGGAACAGTTAAGTAGTCTGGTTTGAGACAGTAAGGTGCAAGCCATAATCTCATCCATAGTCCACAACACATGGTATTTATTTCAGTAGTTTTGTGGAATTAGATGACAGAGATTAAGGTATACAAAGTCTTTCTACAATGCAACTAAACCTGACACTTTAGAGGTGGTCCCTATAGATCCCTTCTAGCTGAATTCAAATATAATCAGCTTTCTAATCAGGTTTAAGAAGGCAATTTAGAAACTTACATGACTAGCGGAAAAGCTTTCATCTTCTGTATCTCGAATATTGCTGGCCTAACATGAGGAAATAAACAAAGACAGCCTAAGTAAGTTGGCTTACTTCAGAAGCAAGCAAATGCACTAACCAAGAACTTGCACTTTGAATGACAACTGCTTTTTACAAGTTGCCTTGGGTGTGGTTCACTCCCACTGGGGAGGTGAGCAGTAACAAGAAGATGCCTTCTAAGGGACAGCTGGTAATGTTGCAACCCTCTGCTTAAGCAAGTTTCTCTACCTTGCCATAATTTCCTGCAGTGGAGCAGACCTGTCTAACAGAATGCTGACCAGCCGAACAAAGCTCATTGAGTTCTCTTTGTTTCATCTTCTGCACAGTTGTGGCTAGGCAACCAAAATTTCAGACCCATGAAAACCACACCAAGTCCTTTCTTGAGCTTACAAAGGGCAGTCTCCATTTCCAAATATATTAAAGTTACTGAACAATATTATAAGACAAGTCACAAACTGTCCATAAATTGAGCTACTGTCAACAGTGCCATGCAAAGGTTTTGCCTTAATAAGGTTCTTCCATTAACCAGAGAGCACCACAATACCTTGCAACAGGACAGAAAGGCTTCTCTTACCCACTCCAATCTCTGGAGACATATGGGGAAGCAAGGAGCTCTGTTCCCCCAGAAAAACTGTCACAAATGGTAAACACTCTCGCTGGCAGTTAATGCACTTTTTACACTACACAGTTGCAGCAAGAGGCAAGAAGCAAAGGGAAATTAGATCTTAGCATCAACTGAGTCTGGAATTGATGGCCAATCATTTTCTAGCAATGTACTCATCCCAGCATCACTTGCAAACAAACATTCTTGCCAAAAGATTTAGGGAAGATGACAAACAGAGAGGTTGTGTCTAATCAAATATGTGCTGGTTGTTATGATTGTTCAGCACAAAGAACTACAAGTTCTGTAGCTGTATCAAAATTTGGACAATTAATTGTTTCCCATGGCAGTAAATCCTATTCAGGACTTTTATCTTCTTGCATGAGCAGATCAATGGAATTATTTTATTTTACCCCTGTTCTCCCTTACTATATTTAGCTAAGGAAAGTGTTCTTAACAGCTTGATTCTAAGCAGGCTTAGTCATATGTAAGCCTCAGAGTTCCATGGCACTTACTCCCAAGTAAGTGGGAATAGGTTGGGGAAAGGTTCACACTGACATCTTGATCCCACCAACAACTTCATAAATGCCAGCTCTTCTCATGTCCAATGAGAGTGATGGCATCACACAGAAGGGGCCTTGAAAGACAGATAAATAGAAACGAAGTGTGTTTTGCCGCACAGAACCTGAAGCAACCATGAGTAATTCAGATGACACCTCTTTCCAATGTCACAACTGAACTGGAGGAGAGGAGAAATTACATCTTGTTGCTCACTTAAGCTTGGGTTTCTAAAATGGCACTTTCTCCATTTATGTTGCCTTTGTTATCTCTCTCTGAAGAGTGCATTTGGGATTAAGGTGGGGATAATTAGGACTGCATGGTAGAAGGCAAGGGTTAAACCAATTTACCCACCCATCCTTGGATGCAATCCTCCCAGCACTTGTTTATCTCCTGTGAATCTGCCAATTCACTGAAAATAAAACTAGCAATCACTAGCTGCCAGACTGCGCTTCATACCTGTCTTCCAAAGGCTGTGCTTTGCAAGCTAGAATTACATTCCCAGTTTTGGACCAGCCAGCATAGCTGCAGAGGAGGTTCAGGCTGGTGCATAAGAGCTCCATTGGTTTAAACATTCACATTGCACAGAGGATGAGAGGAGGCAACAGATTAGCACATACACAAATGGAAACAAAGCACTTATTTCTGTTGCTTCCATCATTGCTCCTTCCTGAGGGAATTTGTACCCCTTTTCCCTCTCCACTTTGTTCATGGAGGAAAGGCGGTGCAATTTCTATCCCTTGGCCTGACTTTTGTATGAGGCAGCAACAGCAACGAGGTGGATGTTGCTGTGGAAGAAGGGGCACTGACCCAAGACGAGACAGGCAATCACCATGGGCAAGGGAGAAGGTGAATTTATGGAATGTTAATGGGACAAATTTTGAAAGGAAAGTTGTAGATGCCATCCTAATAATTTACTTATATTGCAATATACCTGGATTTCCAAGTCCTTCTCTGTCTGCTTTGAATGAGTTTTCTTCTTGTCTACACGAGGCACCGCTTTAGAATTCAAGGATTCCTCTCCATTTTCTGCGGATTCTTCCGACTCTTTCAATTCATCATTTCCATCCTGGTCACTTGCATCTTGAGCTTCCAGTTCACTCTCCTTTCAATAGGAGCAACACTTATATATCAGAAGGAAATTTCTTGTATCTTGAATTCAGTAGCCTTAAAACCTAGGATTCTAACTAAACATAAGGTCTCTTCATCAAATTACAAAGCGTTCATGCTTCCTTGACAGATAACTTGCCCAACAATACTTTATTACAGTTGGTATGCAAGGTCTGATAGAACTGTATACAGATGAAGGAAGCTGAGCTCAATGGGATGTGTTAGTGATGACTTAACTCCCACTCAAATCAAAGGGAACCAAGAGCATCTAACTTAGTCTGAATAACAATAAACTGCAAATTCAGTATCAAAGATGGTTTACAGTCAAAATTGTTTAGAAGTGAGAATGAATTGGCAAAACTTAGGACTGGATCCCCAATTTTATTTTTCATAGCAGAATTACCTTGACCATGGAATCATCTTCCACTGAAGTATCACCACTTAATTCATCAGTTTCCTGCTTTTTACCTAAAAGACATGATATGCCAATGACAACCTTGTATCTGCTCCGTTTCAAGTGTCTCTCTCACCACAAGACTCAGGAAAGCCCTCAACGAATAAGGCACTCCAGAAAAACAATCTAACCCAAAAACATACAATCAATCACCTAGCCGCTTACCCCAAGTAGAAACAAGCCATAGCAACAATACATTGAATGCTGTAGGAAGCCTTTTTCATATTACATTTTGGGGGACAGCTTGTGGTACAGACAGAACTTAATCAACTTAATCTAAATCTATACTGTGACAATCTAGATTGATAGTCTTCTGCAACTGCCTGCTATCAAGTAAAAGATTTGAATTGGTGAGCATCTCTGCCTCTCAGTTATGGAAATTCATCATTAACATCCCCTTCATGTGTTATTCTACTGCGTAGTGCAGCTGCATTACTGGCCCTAGGATCACGCAGTGCTACTTGGCCCTGCTCCACAGGAATCACAGAATACCCCCTTCTTGTAAGAAACACACGGCTTGAACTCATATTCTCATATCACATTGTCACTTGCGTATCTATACAACTCTCCTTGTTAGCCAAAGAAATCTTCCAAACAGGTATCATAAAGTAACACATTTGTGTTCAAGGAGTTAAGAGTTCACAACAACTGAGGGGTACATTTGCTGCCCCAGGTTAAGATGTGACGTCAACATCAGACAAATTAATCTGTAAATTCTACTAGAGGTTAAGGCTTCCACATGAGTAGAGCATTCATGTCCCTCAATAGATATATTTGAGTGCCATGTGAGTGCCACTCAGAGTGGCTGGCTAAGCCCAGCCAGATGGACGGGGTTTAACAATAATACCATTTTATCATCATCATCAACATATCCTTATCTGTCTGAGAGCCAGCATGGTACAGTGATTAGTTGGACTAGGACCTGGGAGACCAGGGTCTAAATGCCCACTTGGCCATGAATCTCGCCTTGGGCCAGTCACCAACTTTCAGCCTAATCTAGAGGATTAAACAGAGAGTGGAGGAACCATGTACTGACACTGAGTTTCTGGGAAGGAAGGTGGAATATAAATGTAATAATAATAAACTGACATTGGGTCATTCCATATCAAGTGATCCAATTTTTAGCACCAGTTAAAGAGTTACAGAGGTGTCATAATAATTTTGTTTGATATGTTTTGTTGTAATGTCCATGAAATGAAGTACTTAAAAATTTAAAGTAAGCCCATCTTATGACATATCATAGTAAAGCCCATGCAGTTCTGAATAGGTTGGTATTTTGAGTTTTGAAATGTCTTAATTCTGGGCTGAGCTTTTAATGATTTTGTGTAGTCTGGCAAGGCCAAAATTGCCATTTTTTTAATAAAAAAACTTCAAACCTTCATAACTAAAAAAAAATGGGATGATATAAAAAATAAACATTTTAGATTTAAACTTAGTTTTGGTCATTCAACAAGTGTACAATATATTAAGAAAATTGGATGACATTATATGGATAAATGCATCTCAACCAACTTAATGCTTTCAGTTTTTTTACTAACCAAACAACTACCACAGCCAAATATTCTAAGGTGTTTGTAAATTTAATGTACACCTCTAAAAACTAAGAACAGGTAGTATTCACATGCCCCAGTAGTCACTGTTCCTGTGGGGTTAGAATACCCATACTACTAATGATGATTGGAAGAAATGTTTCCAAAAGTGAAAAAATCTCAATGCTTAATTTTTCTGTGGAAATTTTTTTACTTCACAAGTAAATTAGTAACAATGAATGGATGGCTCCTACATGCAGGCACAATATTAAGGAAATGTGGAAGTTTCAGATTTTTCCAGAAAAGCCACTTTGTTGAACACTATTCCTTGGAACTTAAGATGCCCACCTTGAAAAGCACTCAATTTCTGCAAAAAACAGCGTTTGAATATCTTTATTTAGCTCAGTTGAGCAGAGAATCACATCACTCAATTTGATTTAGCAATGGGTGATTTATTTTTCAGCAGCTGTGCTTCCACAAATTCATAGCTTGGCCTGTAATTTTTCAACTGAAAGTTCTTTTTTTAAAAAAACTTTTTGGTTTCCCCCTCAAATACTACAAAACAAAATCTTCAGTAAATTTACTGAGCAGAGTTTTATCCTTTACTGCACAACATAAGCTACTTGTATGACAGCATGCTCTTTATGTTAAATTATATTTAAACTTTCATTGTTATAGAACTTGTGATGGGAAAAGCTGAAATTTTGTATAATTTATAGTACAACTTCCTGGAATTAAGGGAACATTTTTTTTCACTCTTTAAATACAGGCAACTCCCCAATGTCCTCTTTGAGCTCTGGAAAGGGTGTCCTCACGAGCTGGAGGGCCATTGGGACTTTCTTGAGCTGCTCTGCTGATGTGTAGGGAAGCAGCTGCTGCTGCTGTAGTACCCTGCACATCAGCTGTTAGGTGGGAGGCGGAGCAGTCTCAACAAAGGCCTGCTGCAAGGAAACCACGGAGCTCCGAAGTCTTCATGACTTATGAAGACACCTTTTCCAGAGCCTGAAGAGGAAGTCTTCTGGGCTCTGGGAAAGGTATCTTCAGGCGCCATGAGGACTCTCCAGGGTGTTCTCCACTTACATGCACTTCACTTATGCATGGGTGGGCCCAGCCAATTAGGTTGTTATCAAACTGGCTGCAAAGTAACATTATTCATGAATAAGCAGGGTTCAGAGGACGCAGTACCATTGATCAATGTTTTACTCGGAACCATATTATAAAGAAATATACTAAGAACATTAAGAATAATCTACGCAACCTTTATTGATCTGTCTGCTACATTCAATTCTATTAATTGCAATAGACTGTGCAAGAAATTTCAAATTGCTAACATTGACTGTAGACTTCTGCTATTGATTCAAGAACTAGGCAGAAACACAAAAATGAGGGTCATAGTAAGTCATAGTAAGTTTAAATGGTTTAAATGACTGATGCCTTTAAAATGTCATGAGGAGTGAAAGCAAGGTTGCATACTGGCCCCCATGCCTTTTAGCTTTCTGGTAATTAAGAACAGAATGATCTCAATCTTGATGTAAGTAGATGATTTAGTGCTCCTCTCACTTTCCTGACTGGAACCCAAAAATCTCCTGGAGGTGATCACTAAATACTGTAACCAGGAAAGCCTATCTATGAATTGCTATAAAACCAGGATTATGATTTTGGCAAAGACAGACCTTGGTATAAATTGTGTTTAGAGAAGCAAGCTATAGAACAAACTGCCTCATTTAGATACTTGGGTGCACTCTTTAGTGGAAGTGTCAAATGGAAAGTCCAAGCCTAGAAAACCAGAGGGGCATTGATAAATGTTCTATTACAATAAGGGAGGGAAGCTGACTGAACCTGCCCTAAAGTTATTTGGTAGCAGTGCTTACTCAAATGCCCTACAGCACTGAAATTTGTGGGTCTCTTTGAACTCCATTAAAGTTTTGGGAAATGTGTACAATATCCATATATAGAATACAGGTGGTCAACCTGTGAGGCAAGAGTGGACTGCATCTAGTTAAAATATATTAAAAGAATCACTACTATACCAATTGAGTGTTTTCCTGTGCTGTGCTATACGGAATTGGGTGATAACCAACTGTCAAGATATTTTAGACTATTATTATTTTCCAGAACTGAACTCTAAATTGACCTTGAATAACTGTCAATCAGTGTTAGAAACTGAGATGCAAAAACTATTCACCAACTGTCTCCTAGAAGCTGGGTTGTGGGCACAAAAACAGAATGGTTAGTCACCATTTCCCCGCCCCCAATGCAACAGCACTTTCTATTTGTTTTTTTGTAAAAAAAATATTTGGTTCTTTTTGCAATTTGTGGTATTGGGAGGGTTGTCTTCTGACATAAAAAAATGGGAAACATTAGTGGGCGACGTTCTTCTCTTGGGTAGAGAGACCCTTGTGGTCTTTGGCTTGTGGGAGCAGGGGTTGGCTTATTGAGGTAAAAGATGCTTCCTTTTGCAACTAGGAGCAGCACTTGGTCTCCTCTGTGCTGCCTGTTATAAGCATCCAGCAGCCTTCTCTAAGACCTGGAGGAAGGCTGGCTGGCTTGGCAGCCTGTTTTGTTGTTGTTGTTGTTGTTTTGTATTGGAGCTTCCTAGCAGTCCTCAGAGCAAATTCAGTCAAAGATGTTCCCCTCAGCTCTCCTGTACAGCCAGTTGCAGAGCACACGACCAAAAAGCTGAACTTGGTCGCTAGGTGGTGGTCTTGCGTTGCAAAAAACAAACAAACTAGCGACTGGTTAATTTCGAACACTGGTGTCAATTAAGAGATTGGCTCTTCTGGCTAGAATCCAGAAGGGACTTGTAACTAATTAGGAACACCGTATTTCCTCCTTAGTACCCACTCCTGACAACAAAGCATTTCAGAGCTAGTTATCTGACCAAACTCTCACCAGTTTCTTAAGAAATGCCTTTATTGAGCTGTGTTTCCAAGTGATGCCAACTGCAAGCTTGGATGGCCATTACCATAACAAGGTCCCGTATGCAGAAATACTTTGTGGTGGAAGGCATCACTCATTATCTGTTAGATTGCTCTTTGTATAGAGATCCAGGAGATCACTTGCGGAAACTTTTGTTCTCACAAGCAAACCGTTACACTCTGGCAGAAATGGTTGAGTTTCTTTTGAATGAAAATAATGGAGAGGGCCCTCTACACACTGGCAGCTAAAAAGTTCAGGAAAAATGTGTTTTAGATAAAATTGCTATGAGTTGTTTTGGTGATTCAGAGGTGTAATCTAAAATTAAGTTAGATTTAAGCTTGTGTGTGCCTCTGGTATCTTTTCTCTCTTATATTATAGATTTATGTTCTGTATTTTACAAGTTTGTCATGGCCTTTGGCTAGAACAATAAACTCATGATGACGAATCAAATGTATTTAATTTCAGTCAAAATTTTCAGCTGAACCACTAACTATACTGATAGCTGTGCTCTTTAAGTTAAGAAAAACAAGGCATACATTTTAAATGTTGGCTGAGCCAAGAAAGCAAGAGTGGCTACCATATGTTGCAGGACTAGAACTCCCGGAAGCCCCAATTACGGCCAGGATGGCAAAAACTGGAGTTGGAGTCTGGTAACATCTGGAGATTAGCAAATTAGACATTTGTACTATAAAGGAACAAAGGGCAGTGTAGTCGAAGGCTTCAAACAAACTGGTGTGATCAAGATAAAGATATCAGTTAATTAGTATCTCAATAAATACCAGGATACCTTCTACTTGCAGAAAAGTGTTTTAAAATTCAATAGCAGATTCTTTAACTAACATCACCATTTTAATAAAGTTTACTTTCAGAAGTTCTGACCTTTTCCTTTGGTTGGTTTCTTGTTTGGAGTATCAGCTGAGACAGCTATTTCAATATTATCTGGGTCCCCTCCTTCTTCTTCAATAGCCTAACAAAATGAAACACAGGACTGGGTTATACAAACATTCTACTCATGAAGTACAATTTAGTTTTTGCACTGATACAATAAACTTCAAGTTAAGGGCATTTTGCAAAGGACAAAGTGTAATTCATATTGCATAGTTCTGGTGAGGTGCTTGAGGAAGATCCTAATAACACTTTATAATAATGAGAAGGCACCCCTGGGGTGCCTTGAATGGTGGTCAGGGGTGCCGCGGGCAACACCAGCCTCAGTCCCTCTTTCCTTCCGTCTGATGCCCTCTCATCTCTCTGCCTCCCAAAGGCTTGTGTAGCTGTTTGTTGTAGCAGCCCTGGCTACAAGCTCCGCAGGCGAATGGTGCCTCTGGGGCTGGCCAGTGGGTCCTGATTGCCAGCAACAGAGGCAGCCTTGGAGTAAGCAAACAACTGGGTGAGGGAGCCTACCTAGCCAGCCAGTCCACCAGCCCTTGCTGTTGGGAACGGACAGACAAGTAGGAAGCTGGGCATTCAGGCAAGCGCTGCTCTGGCCTTTCTTGTGCTTGCTGTGTGCAATGCCTGCCTGGGAGCCGAGTGCCTGATGAAGGGGAGCCTTTCTGCCATGCAGGCCCAGCCATGCCCAAGGTAAGGTACTGGCCTCACATTTGGCCAGTCTCCATTGGCCACTAAGGCTGGGGGCATCCTCTTCCTAGGCCTCTGTGGGGCATGGAGAATCAGGAGTGTGGTGAAGGATGTTTGAAATCGGGGGGGGGGGGGTGGATGGGTGATGGAACACAGAGGACTTTAAGCAGAGGCTTGACAACCATATGCCAGGAGTGCTCTGATGGTGTTTCCTGCTTCGCAGGGGGTTGGACTCGATGGCCCTTGTGGTCTCTTCCAACTCTAGGATTCTATGATTCTATGACTGTGTGTGGTGAAGGATGCTTGAAATCAGGCAGGAGCACAGTGGAACCCAAAGGAGAATTCGGCTCCTTTGGAAAGCAGTTATCCTAGGGAAAGGGATTGTGGTGCTGGGCAGGCTAGCGAGCAACACAAAGCAGGAAGATGGCACTCATCCCTCCCCTCTCCTAACTTGGGGTGTGTGTGTGTGTGTGTGTGTGTGTTGCATCCCCTTCATCTCAACACTATGGTGTATCGCCATATCGTGATGTTTGGCTGGTGATACATCGCAACGTTGAAAAGCTGACGTGGCCCAGCCCTATCTAGCAGTAAAGCCGGGTGGATAAAAATCAATGATTTAAAAAATCAAATAAAAATAGTTTTTTTAAAAAAAATTAAATCAGATTTTTTTAATTTAAATTGGATTTTTAAAATAAAATGCTTTTGGAGGAAAATTCTTTCTAAAGATAGTCTTCTATTTAAGTTACATTATAGTCCAACGGCTATTCATCAGGAAATAAGGATTTGCTTTAAGTTTTTCATGCGTGCTAAAACTCAGTCTAAGGTGGGTTTTTAAAAAAATGTTTAACCACATCAGTTAACAAACATGGATACATATGCTATAATGTTCTTGTTTTAGTTAAATAAATTGTTTAAATAGTTATTAAGGAAATGATTATCTTTCTCCTTCCAATAAAGTACAGCAGAAAAGTTGTCCAAATATAAACAGTTAACTTATTAAACCTCACCATAATTTCATAATTCCTATGTATTTCTAATAGTATAACCGAATCAGTAATTTTTGATATAACTGTGAAAACTACTCTGAAAATTTATTATTCCAAAAATGAAACCTTCATATGGTTGTCAACATTAATATTATACCAGCAATGAGTCTCTCTGTAAAAAAATTATTTAAATCAAGTTTAAATTGATTCGTGGGAGCTGATTGAAACTAAATCCTTCGAAGACAGAGGTCCTATGGCTGGGTCGGGATGGCATGGGGATGAGGGACCAACTCCCTTCTCTTGCGGGGGCCCAATTAGTGCCATTGCCTTCTGTTAAGAGTTTGGGTGTAATCCTTGACGCCTCCCTTTCCATGGAGGCGCAAGTCACAGCAACAGCCAAGGCGACATTTTTCCACCTTTGCCGCATCATGCAGTTGGTCCCTTACCTTTCCCGCCCCCTGGCCACAGTGATCCATGCGACGGTCATCTCCAGGCTTGACTACTGTAATTCGCTCTACGTGGGGCTGCCCTTGAAACTGACCCAGGAATTCCAGAGGGTGCAGAATGCTGCAGCGAGGCTCCTCGCAGGGTCTCTGCCACGGAAGCATATTCACCCAGTGCTTTTTAAACTGCACTGGCTCCCGGTAGAGTACAGGGTCAGATTTAAGGTGCTGCTTTTGACCTTTAAAGCCCTTCACGGCCTAGGACCCTCGTACCTACGGGACCGCCTCTCCCGGTATGCCCCACGGAGAGCCTCAAGGTCCATAAATAGCAACACCCTAGTGGTCCCGGGCCCTAAGGAAGTTAGATTGGCTTCAACCAGAGCCAGGGCCTTTTCAACTCTGGCTCCGGCCTGGTGGAATGCTCTGCCTCATGAGACCAGGGCCCTGCAGGATCTGATTTCTTTCTGCAGGGCCTGTAAGACAGAGTTGTTCCGCCTGGCCTTTGGCTTGGAGCCAATTTGATTCCCTCCCTCCCTTTCTTTCTTTTTTCCTTTCCTTCTCCTCCTGCGATGAGGCTACATTTTAATGTTTTAATGTTTCCATATTTTAATGTTGTATTTTAATTTTGTTTTTAAGTTGTAATCATTCAATTTGTTTTTATTATTGCTTGTAAGCCGCTCTGAGCCCGGCCATGGCTGGGGAGGGTGGGGTATAAATAAAAATATATTATTATTATTATTATTATTATTATTGACCAGTGATTTAAATCAAGCCTTACTGACTAGTGATTTAAATCGTAATTTAAATTGATTTGATTTAAATCAAATCCACCTTGCAGTAAAGCAATGCTGCTTTTCTCATGTTGCCTTTCATTTATTCTCATAGTATTATTTTTGCTGGCTTCCCTGGAAAAACAAAGGTTTGATCGATTTATTTGGATTCTGCTGCATCTTTTTTTTTCTAGGAATGCAGGCTGAGCATGGGGGTGGGGAGAGCAAACTGGAAATTATGACAAAAAGGAGGCTTTTTGCGGGGGTGGGTGGGCCGCCCTTCCTGTGTTTGATTTTGTGTATCTGGTATGAAGGGAGCAGTGTAAATGCTTCTATTTTGAAATAGATAAGAAACCCATTCTGGTCTAATTCTTTGTTCTGGTCCTGCCCATTTGTGACAGTGAGATTTACTGGATGTGTTGTCATCTGCTTTTTGAACCTAAGTCTGCAGCATGAGACAGAGCATCTTTCTAACCCTTCTTGGAGATGACACCAAGTTGTTTGAGGTAGTTTAAACTAAAAGAGGCTGTAAGGCACTCCAAAAGGATCTCTTCAAACTGGGTGAATGGTTTAATCTGGTCCAGTGTTAACAAATGTAAAGTGATGCATGCTGGGGCAAAATATTCTAACATTACATATATGCTATTGAGGTCTGAGCTTGCGGTGACTGACCAAGAATGAGATCTTAGGTTTATAGTGGAAAGCTCAAGAAGCTGATCCAGGTTGTGGCAGCAGTAAAATGGGTGACCATTAGGAAAAAGATTGGGGGGAAATGGAAATATCGAAAAGGCCTTATACAAGTCTATTCTGTAGCTGCTCCTGGAATATTGTGTGTAATTATTGTCACCGCATATCTTAAAGAATATCATAATGCTGATTTTTTTAAAACTAAGGTCATAAAACCTCAACCCTGTTGTCCTTACTTTTGAATATCACAATTTCAGACAGTATGGGTGGAAAGATTCATCACCTCCTCACACCCCTCCAACAGGCATACAAAGGAGAAAATTATAAGATGGGAGTTGAATGGCAATGAGATACAAAAATAAAAAATCCTGCATTGCAGGGGGTTGGACTAAAGTGTTTCCCAACCTTGGGCCTCCAGCTGTTTTTGAACTACAATTCCCATCATCCCTGACCACTGGTCTTGCTAGCTAGGGATGGTGGGAATTGTAGGCAAAAAACATCTGGAGGCCCAAGGTTGGGAAACACTGGCTAACGACCCTTGGGGTCCCTTCCCCAGTCAGTGATAATTACAGCTTAAATGTATGTTCAATAAGTGGTGAGATCAAACACAGAAGAAGTTATTGGCAGGGGGGTGCAGATATCACTCCTTGGCAAGGGCGCAAAGGACCCTAGATACACCTTTGTCACTGAATTCAATGTGACTTAAGCTGCCTAACCATGTGCAGGTTTCTCTCCTTCTCTAGTTTCTCCTGCAAAGTATCCTTGGATTTCATTTCAATGAAAATATATAGAGGGATAATTGAGAGACCTCACTGATTGACTGCCACAGAAATTTTAATCGAACAGGATCATACCAACATCATCACAAGAAATTTAAATGTCCCTGGGATGAGTTAGGTTTTTTTGTTTAGCTATGTAGCTTTAATATCTAACAAGATTTCTTAAGATCAAATTTTATAATGCTGTAAACTACCCTATACTGCACTTCCTCCTATGAGAGGAAAAGTAGCACAGAATGACAATAATTATGATAATTAAATAATACAAGCACAGCATGTTTCCCCTTAAAGCCCCAGTCTGCATGGCCAATCATCAAGAACGATGGTCACAGCCTCCCCCCCCAGTAGTATTTGGATATTTTACTTGCATTTTGTACTCAAACTAAAAACTTTTGAATTGCCAAGGTTGCCTAAAATTTATTTGCAAATGGCAACCATTCATTGTTACCAAAGAACTTATTAAGTATTTTTTTTCCGTGGAAAAATAAAGCTCTGGAAATTACTCCTTTGAGAAAATGTTCCACCCACATCCCTGCTTAGAAGTGAGACTTCTGAATGAACATGAACAAGACTGAGCAGACCGACTACCTAATATAATTGTTCCGAGAGTCTGTTATGCATGGATATGAGACCCAGGTACAGTCCAAGCAATTCCACAGGTACATGATAGCTGCACACGTCATGCAGCAGTCCTCCATACTAAATGATGACATGCAAACAATATATGCATCATTAGACACCTGTGCCCACAAAGTTAAACCAATCTAGTATGTACTTGAAACAACTGTAGTCCTGGGCAGAAAACAATAAATGCATGGGAGGAGCAGGGGGGAGGGGGACTAAATCTTCTAGCCATACCCAACACATTTAATCTGGCATTTTAATCACAGTTTATTCATGTTCATCTTGAAAGCAATATATGCTCTGTGTTCAAAGGTGAGGGGCAAGCCACTGAGTTTCAGCTCACTTCTGTCACATGTTGATTATGCCATACAGACAGCATACAAGGACCTTTTCTGTAGTGGTGCCATGGTTGTGGAATCCATGGTTATGGCTGGCACCAATTCATTTTCATTGCCAGCTAAAAGTATTATTTGTTTGCACAGGTTTCGTTAAGTAGGAGGGTTATTTCTCTTTCTTTTAATTCTTGTTTTGCTAGGTGTTGGTTTTACCTATCCTGTGATTAGACTAAGCTGTTTATCTGCAATTTTAATTTGTTTTACTGTACATCACTCTGAGTTTGCCTATCAATGAAGAATGGGTTAAAAGTGTTGTTAAATAAATCAATAAATCTAACACTCAACCTATGGAGCTGCCCTTGTTCTGTGCCTTGGGCAAAAGAACGGAGACTCGGGAATTATGACCTCTGCAAATAGGGTAACAACCGTGAAGAAATGGGGGTACAGCAGTACAGGATTCAACAATTTGCAAATTAAAACTCTGTCACGAACACATTAACAGCAATTTTCACTACGTATGCCTGCAGGTACCAGAAACAACTTATAGCAGGGTAACTGTCATGGATCGCAGTACAAACCTGTGATTTTCTTAAATATGCCAAGGGTTCCAGATATAATCCTGTTATTTAGGAAGCCCCCAACATTTATAAGTGCTATACAAACATTAAACTACAATAGGCCTTTGAAAACCTAACAAACAATATTTTACTTTCTTTAAAATATTTAGCAACCCTTCATTAAAAATTCCATAGTGGTGTAGAAAGAGTAAATAAATTTCATTCAATATAAAAATCCATTTTAAAACTAAAAGAAAACCTAATAATATCCAATAAAGCAAAACAAAATACCCCAAAACAGACCTGGACATGATTTTTAAAAAATCTAATCTAATCTAAAATGCCCAAGCATATAGAAATGTTTTCACATGGTGTCTAAAAACCAGTAATGTTGGCACCATAGGAAGAGCATTACAAATCTGGAATACCACCAGGGAAAATATCACTCTCGTTTGTGAATCTCATTTGTAGAAGCATAGTATAAAAGCAGGAACTTGGAGCAGGCCTCTTCAGAAGATCTTAAGATATGTGTAGGCTGGTATAGGAAAAGATGCTGCTTCATGAATTTGTGTCCCAGATCTTTTAAAGTTTTAAAAGTTAAACACCATCAACACCTTAAGCTAAACCCAGAAGTGATAAGGCAGCCAATGCAGAACTTTCAAAATAAATGCAGTATGTAAAATCTATATATAGAAATATTGTAAAATTAATGAGTGATAGGAAAATGTTGGAATGAAATTTTATGGCCTTAGTAGAAATGCTATAAGGAGTTAAGCTTAAATAAGTATACTAATTTTAATGGAAATAAGATTAAAAATATGTTAAGACATTTATATGATAGAAAATAGAGAAAGATGGAAAGGAATTGCTGAAACAATTAATGGAAGTAGAATACAAAGCGGGAGGTGAGAGGAGGTCGATGATACAAGGGAATGAAAGATAGAATATGGAAAAGGTATGATGTATGTTTTTAAATTGTTTTTGTTTTGTTTTCTTTAGTTTATTGTGTTAGATTAATGTGTTAAGGTTGTGTTTTGTATGGTTTACATATTGTATTGTTCTATTTTTTCTTAGTTTTTCTTTCTTGTTCTTTTCTCTCTCGTCTTTTTTTCCTTTTTAAAAAGTAATAAATATTATTTTAAAAAACAAAAACAAACTAAGTGCAGTATGAACAACCCCTGGCTCTAGAAGCCGAGATCCAAGACAAGTTCACAAACATTTACTGGATGATAAATGCCCAGCCATATGCAATGATTCTCAGGAGACAACATGGAATAATGGTTTGACCAGTCAGACTAGCCAGGTTCAAATCCTCCCTTAGCCATGAAGTTCACTGGAAGAGCTTGAGCCAGTCATTAACTGCTGGTCTGATTCACCTCACAGGGTTGTTGTGCGGAGCAAATATTTTTTTTTGGGGGGGGGGGTGAGAGAGACAACCACTATGCAGACCACCCGGAGCTCCTTGGAGGAAAGAATAAAAACCAAGGTGCATCGTGACTTAGCTGAGCACAAGCTCAACTCCACACATGCCCTCCTTCGCTGACTGGTGAGGGTTTCCCGCCTCCTTCCCTCACTTTCAATCTCGCCCATTTGTTTGATTGAGCACATTTCGTATCGGCTGCCCTTATAGCGGACCTCAGGGCAGGATGCCGAACAGCCATTGCCACAGAGCCGCCTGCAAAGAGTTCTCTCGAAATCGCTTTCTGTTTTTTAAGCCCCATCAAACCCCACGGCGTCTCCCTATGCGCTACCAGCCTGCAAATTGCGGGGGCAGACGAAGAAGAGAAGCCTTGCCGGGACGCAGGAAAGCCGCCCGCCCGCCGCGCTTCTTCTTCGTTGGAAGGCGGTTAAGAGGAAGGACGCCGAGCGGCGAAGGGAGGGAGAGGCCGCGGAGGCAAGGCGAGCCGGAGGCCCCGCGTCCTCCTCCCCGCTCCCTCCCGAGGCCAGGTCGGCGCTTGGCTGCGGGGCCCGCGGCCTACCCTCCTTTCTCCTCACCTGCTTGAGGCGAGCGATGAGGACGGTCTTGACGCCGGCCACGTCCAGGTTGCGGCGCTTCAGCTCGGACTTGAGGTCGATAACACGCAGCTCCGTGATTTTCTTGCTTTCCGTCGGCGTCTGGTTGGGGCCCGGGGTGCCGCTGGCCGAAGAAGAGGAGGAGGAAGACGAGGCAGCGGTAGCCGAGGCGGCGGGGGAGGCGAAGGAGGCGGCGGCGGCGGCGGCCCCAGACGGCGCAGCGGCCATTTTGCTGCCGCTTCTGCAGCTCGCACAATGCAGCGCCCCTCCCCCTCAGCCTCAGAACCAGCCAGGCCGGCCCTCCAGCGCGCACGCGCACGCCTCTCGCCTCCTCGCCTATTGGCGAGTCGCGCTCAGGAAGGACCCGGATGGAAGAGACGCCGAGGCTGCGTAGCGGGCGGACATGCGGGGCGGGCGGGCCGTGCACGAGTCTGAGCGCATGCGTGTAACTGGATGGAGCCTTGTCTTCCGCTGCGCCGAGAGGGGCGCTCGGCTCCGCCTCTTTTTCGTCTTCCAAGCATGCGGATTGGTTAGTTGGATTGCCGGAAGGCAGGAGCTTGAACTTTATTGGAAGAGAGAGAAAGGAAGGCGGGGCTTATTGGGGCGTTTGAGCGATCAAAAATGCTGTTGGACTTCAGTTCCCATTAGAGCCAGCCAGCATGGAGTGATGGGAGTTGTAGTTCTGCATCTCCCACCTCGGCTGATTCCATCAGGCTGCTTCCATTTCAGCAGCGTATTATAAGAACTATTACCACATAACTTTAAGAATTGAGTTTGCTTTTGTTTTTATCCTTCTTTGTGCTTCCCCCCTCTTGTGCCTTGACTTTTATCATTTATTGCTCATTTATTTCATAAATTTTTTATCATTAATTGTTCATTCATTTCATAAAATATATACGCTGCTTGATTGCAAAAACAAACATGATGAAAAGAGAGAGCAATAAAACAGAGAAAAATTCACAACCATACTTTAAAAATACAAAAATTAAAATACTAAAGGAGATTTAAATTACCTCAACTTTCTAAGCATCTGGGTAGGCTTGTCTAAATATTGTTTTCAGCAGGTGCCGAAAAGAGTACAGTGCATGATTTCAATAGGCTTGTAGGATTATAAACCCTGGAGGTAAGGATGATCAATCTATTGTTTGAATTGATCAAACTGTGTGTAAGCTGGAAGCCTTTTTTTTTGGCTAGAAGCAGAACACAAATGATAGAACAAATAATATATGCAGGTATGTAATGTGTGAATCCATAGATACAAGCAGGCACACACTCATTACACCAAGGAGGGGCAGACTTCAGGATTGTGGGATCTATAAGAACCCTGAGATCCTCTGCCCTGGGGGATCTTTTTTAGCCCTGGGGGTTAGGATCTCTGTATCACTCCCTTATTTCTCCTCACCCTTCAAGGCAAGGAAGAGACATTATCACAGACTAAGGTCACATTCCTGCCAAACAAAAGCACTCAAATAAGGTGTGGAGCAAGGCCACAGTCTCACCGCATTTTTAAAGCACTATGACACCACTTTCAAATTTAGTGAGTAAAGGGAAGGGAAGTTTACTTAAGCATACAGGATAAAGCCTTGCACAACTTAATTCTTAAGTGAGCCATATACATTTTAACTCCTTTTTTAAAAAGCAAAAATAAAGGAAACTCTCACTATTATAAAAACCACACACCAGAAAGTATATATTATTTATTCTTCTACATTATCATGTCGATTTTAATAGGTGTCTAAATAATTCCTATCCAGATATGTTTTTAATGGCAATTATTTGTATTTGATCTCCAGCTGATATACAACTTTAAAGTGGGGACCCATTTCTTAATTTTTTTATCATATGTTTGTATGGTGGTAGAACTGCTGTTATGACTCACCTTAGAACACGCCATGACCCACTAGTAGGCCTTAATCCACATCTGAAAACCAAGTAATTTAATCCCAATTATTTGTTAACAATATTCTTTTCGCTTTGAAGATAATTTTGATGAAACTTGCATATTTTACCAAATTATAAATGTTTGGGCGGACTTCATTCGGGGGGTTCTAATCATGAGGCTTGCATTTTTTATATCAATTGTAATCAAGACAACATGAAAGAGAGGCGATAGTGATTAGGAATATACTGCACCTTCTTATTATAGGAGGATTTTAAAAGGGCCAATTGTTGATATGTATATAGTGTTTTCTTTATGAAAAATCCCCTGCTTGCATGATAGCAGGTTGGCTGAGCCATTGTAATTTTCATAGGTGATAATTATTTCTATAAACCATAATGGTGACAAGGCTTGCAATTAAAATATAATCAGTGTTGTGGTGCTATATGATGATGTACCAATACATTCTGCATTGTGTAAGTGAATTATTACTTGTTTAGTAAATCTAAACAACTTTTCAACAACCTGGTTTGGTTTGTAGACCTTAGGGTGGAATTGCACAAAGGGAAAACAATGACAACAATCAATATTAAAATCAGTTTAACTGTCAAATCACTGCATTCTGTGGACAGGCAAAAATACATGTTTTCAGTTGGGACCTAAAACAAAGCAAAGTTTGTGCCAACTGAATTTCTAAGGAGGGGAGGAGTGTGTTCAATACCCTCCAATATTTCTCCAATGAAAAT
This sequence comes from Podarcis erhardii, assembly GCF_964252035.2. NCBI lineage: Eukaryota > Metazoa > Chordata > Lepidosauria > Squamata > Lacertidae > Podarcis > Podarcis erhardii. The sequence goes on along the minus strand of NC_138503.1, from coordinate 6,008,369 downwards.
AGGGATGTCTTATTCAACAACCATAATGATGATGATGATGATAATGATGATGATATTTATACCAGTTACAGATAGGTAGCCGTGTTGGTCTGCCATAGTCAAAACAAAACAAATTCCTTCCAGTAGCACCTTAAAGACCAACTAAGTCAGTTCTTGGTATGAGCTTTCGTATGAGCTTTCTGAAGAAGTGTGCATGCACACAAAAGCTCATACCAAGAACTGACTTAGTTGGTCTTTAAGGTGCTACTGGAAGGAATTTGTTTTGTTTTGATATTTATACCATCACTCTGAGTGGCTTCCAACATCTATAGAGACATAACAAAACATTAAACATGTAAAAACTTCCCTATACAAGGCTGCATTCAGATGTCTTCTTAAAGTTGTATAGTTACTTCCTTGGCTCAGGGGTCGCATGACTCCATACCCTTCAACATTTCTCTGATGAAAATAGGGATATCCTAAGAAAAGTGGGACGTTTTGGGATCAAATCAGAAACCAGGATGGCTTCTGAAATTCCAGGACTGTCCCTGGAAAATAGGGACGCTTGGTGTTCCATAACTGGGGTGCTACAGGTGAGATGGGTCACTCTGGGAGATGGCTCCTTGCACCTTCCCTTACTGATGGCCCTACGAGAAAAACCTCCCCAGCTCCGCACTGCTAAGATCCAGCAAAGGGCACGCTTGCAAATATTCCTTGAACTGCCACCTTGGCTAAAGAACCCTTGGGTTCACTTCAGAGCACCTGAAGGAGGCAGTAGCCGAAACCTTTTGCTGTAAGAATTCAAAATCTCTGTTTTGTTAGGCACTGTAATAAATATAAGTGTGTGTGTGTACACACAAATGCACACGCAAATACTACAGATGTTTTAACAATCTTCCAAAGAAATGTGAACTACATTTCCAAAAACAACCCCCTTTTGTTTACTCCTGAAGTGGAAATCCGTAAAAACAAAAGATTGTTAAAGAATTTGAGTGAAAGAGAATTTAGGAGAGATAAAATTAAGTGTGCATTGAAAGGGAACTTAGGAACCACAGTGGGGGGACCGGAAGTCACATTACAATTAGTAAAGGATGAACTTAATTTTGTGTCTTTCTTTTTGGTATGCGAGGAGTGTTAATTTTGGATTTTTTTGTTGATCGTTATATACTGGTTGGTCTGTTTTTCTGTTTTGTTATGGGTTTGTTTAAAAAACAACAACCAATAAAGCATTTTTTTAAAAAAACAAAAAACCCTAAAGTGGAAATCTTAACTCCAGTTCCTGGGAGGAACCCCCCTCTAAATTCACTAGTGCTTCAGAGCAGACGTGGGGTGGGAATTAGGGTTGTAAAGGAAGGCTGCGCATTTTTCTCCGTATGCACAGTTGGATGAGCTGTTGTCATGGTATGTTCTGTGCGGGGGTTGGAAGAACTCAGTTCACCGGACACGCAACGAACTACAACGCCCAGGATTCTTCGGGGGAAAGCGGGCAGTTGAAGTGGCGCAGGTTTCTGACTCCTCTCCGCAGGCTTAGCTGTGCCCAACTCCATGGAGCCTTGTGCGAAAAAGCTACGCAGTCGGGGGGAAAGCTTTGGTACGTGGGGATAATGGCAGTGCAGGTTATTAAGTTCGCTAGTTCCGAAATTAATAGTTAAAATTTAAAATAGAAATTAGTAGTTTCTACACGTCCCTCTTTCCCCCTCTACGGGCCCACTTTCGATTATTTTAATTCCTTAGTTTTGAAACTTGGGGATACTTTCACTTTTCTTTGCCCCCCAGAGGCAGCGCAGGGTTGCAGCAGCCCTCTCGATCCAAATCCCCGAAGGGTTTTGAGGCATCTTAGAAAATAACATTTCCATTGTGGCGGACGCTTTGTGGACTTGGGAGTCCCACTGAACACACACACACGTGTTTCCTTCTATCATCCAGCTGTCAGAACCTGTCGACTCGACTTAGTTCAGGGGTTCATGTTAGGTCTGCAAATGGCTTCCTCAGCCTGCGCAGAAGGTTCCTGCATTGCAGGGGGTCGGACTAGATGACCCTGGTGGCCCCTTCCGACTCTACAATTCTTGGATCGTTTGGGACCGTCACAACAACCCCGCGAAGTGGGTTAGGTAGCATTACTCCGCCCCGCATCTGGAGGAAAGCCGAGGCTGCTTTGGTCGGGGGGCTACCAGGGGCTACCAGCAAGACCCATTCATGGACCCAAGGCAGCTCGCTGCTGGGAAGCCGGCTCTGAGAAGCGTGTGGGGCACCCAGAGTGACGCTACAATGGCCCATCGCCACCCATTTCGCAGTCCTGCAGCAGCAACGAGGCGCAAACAGGATCCCTTCCTGCAGGCTGATCCTCTGCAGCAAGGCGCTGCGTAGTCCTCCGGCCAGTAGGTGGCGCGCCGCCCATAATGAGCGGTGATAGGAGCGGCAGCGGGGGGGGGGCGGATGGGGAGGGACGTTAGTGCGTCTCTCTGGTGATGACAAAGCGGCTGCAATCTTAACGGCTTTCCCTACAAACACTTCCGGCTCGCTAATATGCCTCGGCTGGACTCCATGTGCGGGGCGTAGAAAGTGGGGGGAAATACGTTTTGCGTTTATTCAGTCGTTTTAAAAGCGCGCACGCAACAAAACCAAGGTGTGCATTCATTCCGCTGCTTCATGTTTGCTCGAGGAGAGCGTGGCCTTCCGCCTGTGGGCGCAGGTTGGCTGATGAAATAAAGATCTTGTCAGGGTTCCCTTTTGTTTTAACTCATCAAAATAAACAAGACCACGATACTTTAACTAGGCTTATTTAAAACTAAACAAAAAAAACCCCACCAACCCCCCCTCCCTGTCTTTCCCCGCCCTGCACCCGCACGTGGAGTCGCCCGTCGCACTCCCGAAGTGCGCGCTGCGAGGAGAGCCCCGCACCCTCTTTAGGCAGCTGCCCGGTGGCGCTTGGCGGCTTGGCCGTAAAGCGTCGCCGAGTGTCGCGCTTTTGCGTCCGCGGAGGGAGAGAGAGAGGGGGAAAGGGAGAGGGAGGGAGCGGCTGGCAGAGGAGAAGAAGAAGCAGCAGAAGAAGGAGACGAGGGAGGTGGCGGCGGCGGCGGGAGAAGCAGGAGCGGGGGGCGGGGGCCGCGCAGCAAAGCCAACTGCCCCCGCTCGGGGCTGCGCCCTCGGCCCCGGACCGGGGAGGGAAGGAGGGGACCGGGCGAGAGGAAGGACGTCGCGCCGAGCGGAGCCGTGAGGAGGGTCCGGCGCCAGCTGGGCCGGGCTAGGCCGCTTCGCCCTCGCCCCCCTCAGCGCCCCCCTCAGGTACGCGCTGGAGGCTTCGGTGGGCCCCGGGAGTGGGAGGAGGAGGGCCAGAGGCCGCCCTGCGTGTGGGGCTCCCCTGGGCCGGGGCTGCCCGCCGCCGCCGCCGCCGCCTCCGCTCGCTTCCTCCCGCTTCACGGCGGAAGGGAAGGTGGGAGACCGCCGAGGAATAGGCGGCGGTGGGCTGAGGGCCCCGACTGGTGCAGCGCCGTCCGCCTTCCCGGCAGATCTCTGTCCCGAGAGGCGTACAGTTCGGGTTGGTTGGGTGGGGGGAGACGGAAGGGTGGCAGCTCCACGCAGCGTGAGAGCTTGTGGGGTGGGAGGGAAGGCAAAATATGGGCAGTTCGGGCTTGGCCGGCCTCTTGCGCCTCGCTTTCCTCCTCCCCCCCGCGCTGGGCCTGGGCGATCTTGGATAAAGAAATGGAATTATTGGTAGTCACTATGCCCTGGTCCAGCACCCTCGAGGGTCTGGTGAACGTCGGCGATGTGAGTAAAAAAACTGCAAGTGCCTGCATTGAGAAGTTAATAATCTAAATTTAGACTCTCTTACTGCATGTGTTGGAGGGGCGTGGAGAGAGGGGGAGTTGTAAGGGCCACAGCAGCCCCTCCCCTTCCAGCACCTTAAGGGGGTGGAAGCTTGAAGTGGAGGGTGAAGAAACGAAATGCAGCTTTAGAAATGGGTCCTGGATTGTTGCCTTTTATGTCATTTCCATATTGACGTGTGATGATTGATTGATTAATTAATTAATAATACAGCACCATCGGTGCACATGGCTCTTTATATGGGAACCCAAACAAAAGGCAGTCCTCTGCCTTTAGAAACTTACAGCTAGAATGCGGTTGGAATGGGGAGATGAGTTGCAAAGGTAGCAGAATATGATGGCATAAAAAGGTGGCAAGAGGGAATCTGCTTGAAAGTGGCTGAAGCAAACAAAACATGCATGCAGCTCAATTCTGTGCAGGTTTACTTGTGAAAATACCTGTTGGAAATCACTAGTGCTTGTTTCTGAGTGTGTATGGGATCACTACATAAGGCTGTTAGTCTTTCATTCATTCAAACGAATGAGTGTGTTTAGCAGGATAAATGCCTCTCTTCATTTGACATTTCTGCTTGATCAGAAGCATTTATTTTTTATTTAATAAAAAAGCATTTATTTAAAAGTTTCAATAGAGCATTTTCATTAGATATATCCCCTCCATGTATTTTGTTGTAATGTTCATGAAATGAAGCACTCAGAAGAATTCTTTTAAAGTGTTAATTCTATCATGCAACAACAAGCTATCACTTCGCTTTGGAACACATTTTTAAAAGAAAACTTGATTAGTTTTCAGATACCTTTTAACTGTATAACTTTCTAAAGAAAGTAGCTGAAGTAGCTGATATTATAGTTTGAAATCTTGTTTATTCCGTTATATTTTACTCCAAGAAGACACATTTATCCTAAATAGAACCCCATAAGGCAGACATGTATGTACAAAACATTTTTTTAATGTGATCCCATTTAGATACCAATATGAAATTTTGCAGGTAGCTCTTAGAAATATTAAATACAATTTTGGGAAATTTTTAATCATATGGATTTTTAATCACCTTTTAAAATTTACAATTTTGTAACTTAACTTTAAAATTTAAAGTAAGCCTATCATGCGAAATATCACATTAAAGCCCATGAGGTTTTGAAGAAATTTTAAAGGTTTTTGTGTAGTCCCGCAAGGCCAAAATTGCCGTTTTTTGAAATTTCAAACCCTCATAACTCAAAAACAGGATGAGATTAAAAAAAAGATTTAAACTTAGTTTTGATCATTCAACAAGTGTACAAAATATGACAAAAATTGGATGACATGAGAAAAAAAATGCATCACTTGATATGAACTGACCCAAGGGCAAGACTTTGGGTGATCACTTGCTGTATGCTATCGCTAGAGAAAATATGCCCAAGGTGCCTTAATGTGGATTCATTATCTCTTAACACACTTTCAACACAGCCCCTTTTATTTCTGTCACATATTCAGAGTGGACTCTCTCTCCCTACTTAAGTGTTTGCTTGTGAATGGAGTATGGATTCTGAAACAGAGTAGGGATGTGACATTGGACTTCAGATGAATGGACAGTAAAAGCTTAAGTATATGGCCCTGATGTGAAGAGAGCCTGAAGAAAAGGAGAACAGGATTTGTGACTTGGGGAGGTTGTATGGGGTTCTAGTAGGACTAAGATGGAAGATCATATTTGCAGTGGTTGAAGATTGCTCTGCAATTTGTTTTAAGTTTTTTGTGTGCCATGGTTGGCATACTAAATTAACAAACCAAATGTTGTTCACAATTTGTCTGCAGGTTGGAGAGGAGTGAAGTACTCTTGTGACTTGGAGTCCTTATTTTATCAATGTGTAGCCCTTTTATTAATGCTTGAAATTTGATTTGAACAAATGGCAATGGACCTACCCTGCTGAATCTGAGCTGGTCTGGGGTGGGTCAGTGCCTGGACTACATGGAAAGCCTCGACTTCAGCATGGGAACGGGGCGGGAATCAGAAATCTAAATGTAGTAGGACAGGGAGAGGATGAGAGCATTTCAATCTTAACTCCTCCCCTCTCAAAATAAAATATCTGGTGGTATCTTTGTACATTGTCAAAGGCCATGTAGCAAGTTGGATTATGTGGCAACTCTGAACCTTGGCAAGCTTTGTTGTCCTCCCAGGGTATATATTTTGTGGAATCACTTGTTAACTGTACTGTGAAATCTGTTTACCAGGCAGGTTGTAGGTAAATTTAATGTAAATCGAGGTTCAACTTTCACATGTGATTGGGGGAGTGAAGGTGGTGAGAAGATTATGAAGGGCAAACGTACAATAGCTAGCATTGTGTTTATATACACAACATATACTGTACATGCATAGAGTGGGATGAGAGAACTACAGTGTTTGGTTGTGGATCTGCTGTTAGTTAAACACACTTTGGCTATGTGCCAACTGGTCTGTCCTGAAATGGTGGGTCACAGTGGTGAGGAAATCATGTTAACAAGGACTTAATGTATTGTGTCTCTCTCTACAGAGTTGAGTGGAGTGGGGTGTCATTCATGTGAATGAATCTCCCAAGTGGTAAGCTCCCCGGGTTACATGATAGTAAGAGATCCCCTGATGCTAACTGGAATAGCTGGTGGCGATCTTCTCTCTCTCCCCCCCCCCCCGCCCCCACTACCACCCCAGGATCCTAAGGGGTCCATAGCAGGAGATATAGGACTATAGACCAGCCTTCCACTATCCAGATGCTTTGGCTTATCTGGATTTTGTTGGGGCTGAGTGAAGTTGTTGTTATATATATTTTTTATATCCCACCTTTTCCCCTGTAGCCCAGAACATTTGGGGAAGGCTGGTATAGTTTGTATAGGAGTGTTCAAACTTTGCCAGGTGCCAGGTATGTTTTGCGACTGGCACAGGTCCAATTGCGACCAGGTGGAAATCTCTGGATGGCGGCTGGGGAAAGCAAAAAGTCACTTAGAGAAGAATCTGAAATATGTCATTGAAGCTTGACTTTGTTTTTTTCTGGATTGTTTTGATGTGTTGTAAATGGCTTTGAGATTTGGTCTTTAAAATATAAAGAGGTATAGAAATGAAAGGAATGATTATGATGATAATGAAGTCCACTGCAAAACAAAAACAAATGAACAAAAACGGCACCTAGCCATTCCATTGTGGCAACCATAACCCAGGTTTAAGGTGCCATTTGGTGGTATTTATCTATCTCATAATTTCTAACACTGTTGCAGTGCTACTAACTACTGTAATCCTGGTGATATATGAGCAGCTCTCTCCAATGTGAACTGATGAGGATTGCTGTGGTGCTTGGTCTTCAGTACATTAATGAAAATACTTGTTAATATACCACTCCGAATACTGCTATTATTAGAATGGCAGCAGGGGAGAAACAACTAGGGTAGCAGTGAGACCAGAAAATTGGGCTGTCCTTAATATATATATATATAATTTCAAAATTGTGCATGCCACATTTCTACCAGAGTTGACATGGCAAGTCTTCTAAAACAGCAGTATAATAAAACATAACACAGCAAAGCAAAACAGATTATCCATGAATACTAATAAAAGCATCAGTTGGATAGCAGCCAACACACCAACCTGAAACAGAAAGAAAGGCAATAGGAAGGGTAGGGGGATGGCAAACCATTAAAACGGTTTTTATGTCTGAATGAGCAGCCAAGATGGCTAACATGGAGCCTCTGATATTGCTGTGATCTGCATTCAATATCCTGAACTTAGCCAGCCATGCAGTCATAGGAATGCTGCCAGAAGTCCCAAGCACAGGGATTGTGACTTGCCCACTACAGAGTTTGCAGCAATTGTGCAACTCCACCACCCTGATCATAATGTCTCTTACCCAGCAACAAGCTACTGTACAGCACAATAGAAGCACCAATTACTGTGGTGCTAGTCAGTAACAATTAGCCCACTTCCCTTCCTCTTCAATATGCCCACTGAGGGTGTAGAAAGCTGGAGCATCAACCTCATCTGTGACTTAGCACCAGTAATGTGAGCAACCTGTGCCAATCCACATGCTTGACTCCAAACTCCCATCAGTCCCAACCAGTATGTGACCATTGGTCAGGGATAATGTGAGTTATAATCCAGCACCATATGGAGGACCACGTATTCCCCATTCCTGCACTAGTCCAATACTCTGAATTGCTGCAATACAAACTATAAAAGTCTGGGTTCAAATGGAAACCCTGGTAGATGCTGCCACTTCTTCCTTATCTTTAACTCTTGTTGTATCCTGATTTCTTCCATACCAGTAGAAAGCTATGTTCCCCGGAGGCTCCTGAAGGACAGCCCTTCCATCTGGGATGGCTGTTCCCCCTCACTGGCCTAACCATTGAGAGAAGAGTTATCCCAGATGGAAGGAGTGTCCTTCAGGTGCCTCTGGGAATAGAAATTCACGGTAAGATTTTCCTTTCATTTCTGGTTATTGGTGCTCTTTAAAATAAGCTTTTTTAAAAATGAAAAATCCGTGTCCAGAATCAATTTTCAGAGGTAGTCCCGTCACACAGTGACATGAATATGCGGTGCCTTCCTAACGTATTTTACACTGCTGTAGAAACTGCTTTTCTGTGGGTTCATTCCACAGCACAGCTGTAATACTTGAAGGCTTGGAATTGCATGGCCATTGGCCAGGGCTGATTGCAGGAGTCTTTCCCACACATGTCCTTGCAGCTTTATAGATCAGTGGTTTGGGGGCCACCACCCCCTTGGTTCTATAAACTTGGTGTTCCCGACTTCCGCCTCTGGCAATGGCGGAATTCCTCTCATCGGGAGGAATTTACTCCGTGGAAACAGGGTCTGGCCGCCACGGCGAAGACAGAGACCCACTAAAAATCACAGGTGGGAGAAGCCTGTGAACCTGGGATTCGGCTGGCACCTTTTGCGCCTCCCCTATTCGCGGGGAGACCCGGTTTCGGGGATCCGGAGCAACGTGGGGTGAGCGGCGTGGTGCTTCGAATTGATTGCTTCTTTCACGAAGTGAAGCCGCATTGCTGTTGCCGGAGAGCGCTGACTTTTTCCTGTGGACAATTCGATTTTAAACAACTACCCGTGAGTAGAACGGAAAATTGGATCTATAAATGTATTAATTTGGCACCGAAACGGGAAGGTTACAAACAGGAAGTCCGCCTTCCCCTTTTGTAAATAGATTGAAGCAAAGACGCTGCAAGCTAAGGTCTTAGAAAGTCTTCCGCAAAGGATTAAACTTCCATCGCTTAAAACTATTAAACCCCCCTTGGAAGCAGGAGAAGAGGGGGGAAATTTTGGATCGCACAAGCCTTCAGGAGAGAGTAATGAAAATTAAATCACCACCGCTTTGAACCTGGAAAGGGGCTGCCAGTAAGATTGACGTTTTGAAGTTCATTGGCTGTGAATAGAACATATCTTGACAGTTAGCTAAATAAGAGTAATATATTGTTTCCATTGTCCTCTTCTGCGTTTAAAAAGGAGGAAAAGTAACTGAAAATTGGAACTATATTTACTGTTTGAACTGTGCTTAAAAGGATTGACACAAATAGAAACTGTTTCCCTCTAGAGGGAGCCTTTGAAACTGTTATAAGAGCTGAGCTGGGGGAACCAGCTGCAAGATAAGAGACTGTGAGAATCAGGGATTGACCTTGGACTATTTGAGAATGTCGACAGAAGAAGCTTTAGTGATTGCATTATGTAAGATAAGTCACTCGTTGGAACAACTCCACAAGAAGACAGATGTTATGACTACTAAAATTGATAACTTGGGACAAAAAGTGACTAACTTGGGACAAAAAGTGACTAATTTGGGACAAAAAGTGAACATCAATACAGCAATTATTCAGGATCTGATACAGGAATCTACTTTGACAGGGCAAATTGTCGAGAAGGCGAAGGAGAAAGTTGCTGTTGTTGAACCTAAAGTAATACAAGTGGGAGCCCCAGCCTTACAGAGGCAAATTGAGGACTATAAGTTGAGGCCTTTTATGATTGAATTTAGAAAAAGTCAGATTTTGAGGATCGGAGCCCTGCCTGGACTGGAGAAGGAAAGTTGGATAGATCCCTTCATGCAGGGATTTACTGACTTTTGGGATTTGGACTTGGGTCGTGAGGAGATTGGAGCTGTGGGGGCCTTTGGATTTGGAGGAATTTTGAAACATGTCTTGAAATACCTTATGGATTTTAGATTTAACCATGGAGATTTGGTTGACCTGTTGAGAAGGAATAAAAGCATTGCTGGGGTGGAGCTTCCCCGAGATCTGCTCTTCAGTATCAAAGGAAGGAAAATAAGAACAAGATCAGTAGAAGACAAAGTAAAGTGCATGTATAAATATGAAGAAGACCTGCAGAAGGGACTTGGAAAAGAGTTAAGAGCCTCGGACAGAAGATCACCAGGTTGATGGACTATATGGAATTGACAAATGACTGGCAGTATCCGAGACCAGGGAGAAGAGATGGTGGAAGAAGATTGGAAAAAGTTTAAAGTTTATTTTCAGAAATAGAAATACTGTAAAATTAGAGTGTTAGAAAAATGTTGGAATGAAATCTTATGGCTTTAGTAGAAATGTTATAAGGAGTTAAGCATAAATAAGCATCATAGTATTAATGGAAAATAAGGGTAAAAATAAGTTAAGATATTTATATGACAGAAAATAGAGAAAGATGGAAAGGAATTGCTGAAACAATTAATAGAAGTGGAATACAAAAAGGGAGGTGAGAGGAGGTCGATGAAACAAGGGTATGAAAGATAGAGTACTGAAATGGTATGATGTATGTTTTTAAATTGTTTTTGTTTTGTTTTGTTTAGGTCAATGTGTCAATGTTGTGTTTTGTATTGTTTATATATTGTATTGTATTGTTTTTTCCCTTTCCTGTTTTTTTTCTTTTTTTCTTTTTTCTTTTCTATCTTTTTTGTAAGTTTTAAAAGTAATAAATATTATTTTAAAAAAATAAAATAAATTCGGTGTTCCCTACCATATAAACAGCATTATTCAGAATAGCAGTGTGCATGACCCACTAAGGAAGATGAAAACACAATAAAATTCAATGCAGTAACAATTAATTGCACATTTATTCAAAATCCAGTTAGAACTAGTTTAATTAATTCAACAAAATTGATTATCTTGATCCAGTGCTACCAGCTTTTCAAAGTCTGAGAGTCATTTCTTAGATATCACATTTAGTAACTCCTTCACTGTTCCATAAATTCTGAATGCAGTGGATGGGCTTGATGAAGTTATACCAGTTTGCCACTCTCTGGTCTAAAGTCACATAGCAGGAGTCTTCTTAAATCACTACATTTAGTAATCTGGAAGTCCATTTCTTTGCTTGGGGAGAAGGTGGACAACAGCACTAAACTGTGTTCCATCAAGGTTCATGTTGGAAATGCAGCAAGGAGTTTAACCTCTGTCTATAGCACAGAGAGCAATCAGAAATTTCCTTTTGTAACCAAAACTTGTATGATTTCTTAAACTTTGGCTTCAGCTCAGTCATTTTGTAGCTCAGGTAGTTCTTTCTTCACTACCGCAACTTCCTCAATATATCTGAAAATGGATTTCTAATATGGAATTTCTATCAAAAGAAGATCCCCCAAATCACTTAGACATATCTTAAACAGCATATCCAAATGGTGACAAAAAGCTTGTAAACATATTGCTCTGCTTTCCTTTGAACCGCATCAGTGAGGCCAAGAGGGGGGTCTTGTCGTTTGGGCAGCCCAGGACCTGCATACATACTGCCCAGGCTTGCATCCCAGAGAGGTCACTTCAGTGCTTACAGCGGTTTGACTTCACCCCCAGAGGCGCACTCCATTGTCTGTCAACAACATCCCACTTTTCTCTTCTAGCTCAGACAGGTTGGTACAGTGTGCAACACCTTACATTGCACTTGAATAGAGTTAACTCTGAAGTAAATAAAGAGATGATAGATTTGGCCTCAGTTACCTCCAGCACCCCCTGACACCCCCTTGCCTCTTACTGCCCCCCAGGTAATCCCATGTCCTACTAGGGGATGGTACTGTTCTAGAGGTTGCAGCTGTTCTGTGGAATAAATCTCTACGAAGGCATTGCCCATGGAAAGGCCTATAAAGAACTCTTGCTAACAACTGGCTTACAAGTATGGCTTATGCAATACCTCTTGTAGTCTCCAGTGTTAGTTATTTAACTTCGCAGTGTTTTTACTCTCTGCTTTGGCATCCAAAGCATTTTACTCAAAGTAGACCTGAAATTAATGGCACTGACTTCATGTTCATTAATTTCATTGGGTCTATTCTGAGTAAAGCTCAGATACCACCCAGTATCACTGCCAATGTGCATGACTTTCCTGGGCCTCTGCCACCTCACATCATTGAATGAGTCTCCGGACCTCTGCTGCCCAGTTTGGGAAGGAGTGGGTCATACATTGTTGAACAGAAAGGTCTTTGCAATAAGTGGGCAAGAAAGGGGTTTGACAGATATCACTAGGGAGGGAGTTATGCATCTGTACTGCCCCCAGTAAAGGCCCTTTCCTTATTATCTGCCAGTCACATCTTAAACTCCAAAGCTGATATTGGGGCTCAGGTAGGTTTCCTCATACAATTTGGTCCTCTAAAATTTTCATACCAGCACTTTAAATTGAGTGGCCTACCCAGACCATACCTCTCACCGGCCCTGCTCTGTGTCCTCTTTGAGTGCCTTTGCCTGGCTGAAATGTGTCTTTGAACTGTAATGACGCCTCTTGCTTATCTGGATGGAGAAATGAGGGTAGGTGTAGAAACCTCTGACTTTTGCTTGCCTGGAATATAGCATAATGAATAAAGTAGGGAAGATTGGGAGCCATATTTGGTTGGACTCCCAACTCCCATCAGCCCAGCCAGGGATAATGGGAGTTGTAGGTCAGCAAGCATCAGCTGCCCATCCCTGGTATAAAGGGAAGAGCCATGTCCATTGTTCTGCCCACACCCGCTTTTGTGCCCTGCCCACCATTCATATGCAGCAGCAGCCTTCCAGAAGGTTACGCATGAGAGAATGTGGCCTTGGGGCTGAAATAGGTCTCCCACCCCTGCTGATAGGAGGGGGCATGATAGAGAGAAGAGAATCTGAGCCTTGGCTGCAGAGTGGAGTATGTTTCTATATATGCTTAGGAGAGTTGTCATACATCATGTAGGATGTTCTCTGGAGTGTCAAGCTCAGTCAGCTCCTGATGTTTAGAAGATTGGGGTGGAGGTATTGGAAAAGGTTCACTGGCTCCTTCAATGGTTTTGGGCTCAAGTCAAGACTGTTGGCATTAGCTTACAAAAGCCCCACAGCTCAGGACCAGAATGTCTTGAGGGCCACCTAGTCCTGCATGAACCTTCCACCCTTTGGTCAGGGGTGACCCTTTGGAAATCCCTACCTACTGTGGTCAAGGGTGTGGTGACTCTGTTTTTCAGTGCTTCTGAGGTTTAGGTCCTCAGAATTCGCTAGGGCCAGGTCATAATAGTGCTACTTGCACATCTGCCCATGATTGTGGTGTTCTTAGTTCTGCCTACTCGTTGTGTTGCTTTGATGTCTAGTACAGTGGTCTCCTGCAAACCTAGCAGTTCAAAAGCACGTCAAAGTGCAAGTAGATAGATAGGTACCGCTCCAGCAGGAAGGTAAATGGGGCTGCTCTGCCTCGCCAGAAGCAGCTTAGTCATGCTGGCCACATGACCCGGAAGCTGTACACCGGCTCCCTCGGCCAATAAAGCGAGATGAGCGTTGCAACCCCAGAGTCATCCGCGACTGGACCTAATGGTCAGGAGTCCCTTTACCTTTTTACAGTGGTAAGGGTGGTAGACTAGGACTTGAAATATCAGTGTTTGAATCCCCATTCAGTCATGATGCTTACTGGGTGATTTTGACCTGGCCAATCACCGTCTTTCATCTCAAGGCTACCTCACAGGGTTGTTGTGAGGGCAAAATGTGGAGTGGGAGAGCCATATACAATGATGCCTTTACCTCCTTTGTGGAAAGATGGATAATAAATTATAAATGATGCAATAATAAGTAATTTTTACATCCCTGCTGCTTAAACATTTATGGTGATGATGTATTTAATATTTGTATTTTTTTAAGTATTGCAATTTTGTGAGCCACCTTAGAAATAATCTGTTGACAAGGTAGAAATGTACAAAATAAAACATAGCAACACCAAGGTTGATTGTGATTCTCCCACTGTTTGTTGACAAAGAAAGTAAGAAGTCACCCTATGTAGGAGTTTGTCCCTCAGCACAGCGGTGCCGCATGCAGAGCCTACAGGCGCCCAAGCCACCATGTCACTCCCAGGAGAGACTCGTGGCTCGGGTGTGGTAAGTGCCGCCCGGTGCCCCCCACTGACCCCCCAGCTATGCCTCTGCCTAAGCCTTTCCGTAGTTCCTTTAGTGCTGCTCTTTCTCAAAATGCTTCTCCTTCCTTGCTTGTCTGTAAACAGCCAGGATCATACAGTTTTCCTGGTTGTGTCAAGCAGTGCAATAACCACAGCCATCCCTGCCAGTTTTCTGCATGTTAGGGGAACGTGGAGCATTGTCTTGTTGATAAGCATGCTTCTAAACACGGGCCTCCTAGAACTGTGTTTGCTTGGAGGCCAGTTTCAATTGTGTTGTTAGTTAATACACAGTTTTCTGTACTCCCTCTTTAGTTTTCGAATGTGAAAATGCTTGGCCATAAAGAAGCTGTTCACATAGCTTTATTGAGCCATTTATGTGAAAGGAAATGTACATGGAGCTACATATGTACTTTCACCCCCTCTTTTTTTTTTTACAGCCAAGACAAATACACCAGATCCCTCATGACAGCCTTCTGCAACCTGGTGCCCATCTGATATTTGAACTGCAACTCCTTATCAGGCAGGGTCCGAAATTAGTCAGGCGCCAGGCACATTTTGCGACTGGCAATCAGCCTTTTCAACTGGATGGAGATGTCCAGGAGATACCCTTGGTGCATAGCATCTCCACCTGCTTGGCTGCGTCTTTTACTACCCTGTCCAGCACTTGATTTGCCCAGCAGCAAAAGATGTGTCCTTTTTTTTGCTGCTGCTGCTGCGCTGCCGGGTGAATCAGGTGTTTGGTGGGGTAGAGCGGCAGCAAAAGGCTTCCTTGTCCTATAGCTGCAAGAAGAGAATATGTATCACAGGAGTGGGGTGTTTTTGGTTGCAGGGAAACTTTTGTTCAAGCTGACAAAATCCCAACAAGGGCATAAGAAATGAAGGTAACTTGTTAACATATTCAGAACCTAATTGCTTAGTGAATTAGAGTTTGCTAGCCCTCCCAGTTTTCACAGCAGTTGCAACGTGCAAATTTGCTACTTCTTGCTCTCCAGTTCTCTCTGCTGTTGCCCAGGTTCTGAGAGGCTATTAAACTATCAGCTACTAACTGGAAAAGTGATGAGCAACAGCAGAAGCATTCGTTATCTTGAGAGCAAGGGTGTTTAAAGCACAGCATCCTAGACAGACCCTGCATAGCTTCTTGACCTCAGCTGGTTCCCCTCTTGATGACAGTACAGAATGGTTAAGTCAGAATTCTCAGATTCTGAGCATTCAAAATAGATAAAAATAAATAGCAAGCTTCCAGGCCACATGATTATTGCTAAAACTTGCAAATGTGTGTACAAATACTATTAAATGGCAAAGCAGTGAAGTGTGCACCTGTGTTTTTCATAACTGAGGGTGAGAGGGAGGTGAGCACTTGATAGCAAACCGCAGCTCTCTTAAATCTTCATCCCTCTCCCTACATATATTTTGTTTTCAAACAAGCAAGTCCAAATTCTCTCCAAAAAATTGCACAACTTAGTTGTGCTCTGTGGGTCATTGTTTCCTGTGATTGCAGGAAGTTCCACAGATTATCTGCACTCGGTTGTGAAAGTACAGTGGTGCCCCGCAAGACGAATGCCTCGCAGGACGAAAAACCCGCTAGACGAAAGAGTTTTCCGTTTTGGAGGTGCTTCGCAAAACAAATTTCCTATGGGCTTGCTTCGCAAGACGAAAATGTCTTGTGAGTTTTTCCGACTTTTTTTCCCTTTCCCCCCTTTTTCTAAGCCGCTAAGCCGCTTATCTGTTTATCCGCTAAGCCGCTAAAAGCCGCTAATAGCACTAATCCGCTAAGCCGTCAATGGGCTTGCTTCGCAAGACGAAAAAAACGCTAGACGAAGAGAATCGCGGAATGGATTCTTTTCGTCTTGCGAGGCACCACTGTAGTCCTGGTATCCTTTAAAGCTCATCAGACGCTAGTCCTTGTCTGCAAGAGTTTAGAACTATGTGAAAGGGAATACTGCTGCTTTCCTAACAAATAACATTTTAATATAGCTTGGATTTTATTTTGCCTTTCTAATCATTAATATCTTCCAACTTGAATTAACTTAAATTCTTGTTAAACTTTTTCTGGTCCAGTCATCTCCCTGGGTATGTCTTCTACTTCTGCTTCATTTTATTTGAGACACGGCAATTTGTGGGTTGTTGCAAGCAGTATTAGAAACTGGGTTAGAAAAGCTATTCGCCACATGGCTCCTGGAACCTAGGTTGCAGGCACAAAAACACAATGGCTAGTTGCCATTTTTTGTTCAGTTTGATTTTTGTACTGCTTTCTGAACACACTCAAAGGCTGTTAAGTTACACCCACACCTCTTGCTTCAACCACTGGAGCTACACTACTGGGTTAAAGAAATAACCCCCACCACATTGTAGTTCTTCATAAATTGCAGTCATTCAGTTGTACCAGCTTCACACACACACACACACACACACACACACACGTCTGACATTGCAAGGGATTTGGACTACATGACCTTTTGTGTCCCTTCCAACTATGATTCTATCACTAGCTAGATTTCTTCAAACTGCAATGAAAGCTAGGATTAGAGAAGTCCAGTTTTATACTTGAGATTTTATAAAATAAATATGAAAACTGGTATTATATCGAATACATGAAAGCCTTTCCTGCAACCCACATTCATATGTTTATTTTGTTATTTTTACACTGGGAAGGCAAACAGGTAGGAAGATGATAAGTATCGTCTAAGGCAATCCCAGTATAAACAATGCATCTTAAAATTAGAACTATTTATTACTAAAGAGCTTCACACTACATCTTAGGGTGCTCAGGATCAGCTGTCGTCATTTCATATTCTGTGAGAAATTTCACAATGAAATAGTGATTTCCAGTGCTTCATTCAGAAGCTCCTTGTTTGGAAAATGACATGGGATTTTAAAAAAGCCACCACACCCAATTGTCCTCTTATAATTATTACATCTTGGAGCCTTCAGGAAATGTCACAAAATGAAACTGTGTAGGTAAACCAATGATATATCTATTGAGACGCATTGTGTAGAATGTTGGTATATTTTTTTTTTACAGATAATTCTTTTTATGTACTTTAAAAAAATTATTTTAAAATAAAGAGAAATGCAAGCATCTTTTTTGGGCTTCGTTCATGCCCAGAATTATGCATCGAGAAACCAAAGATTACAATGGCATAGAAAATTACGGACCTGGAAATTAATTACAGTATTTAAAAACCAAAACTACGTCTTCCACACCATTTTCTTGAGAAAGAAAACAACTAGCTGCAAGATATTTCAGTTTTTCCAACAGAACAGGTGTACTAACGCTCATTCTCACAGAATGTGGTGATCTCATTTACAATAACACAGCAATTACCGATAAATGCTAAATGAACTATGATACTATATAGGATAAGAGAACATTCTAGTTCCTGGGCACCATCCAGCTAAAGTAAAGTACTTTTTGGTTGTGCTGTTTTCAGTGGGCAAGAGTCAAGGACATGCTTAGGGCTTTAATCCTTATCACAGGATTTCTTGAGAGTAAATTCTATTTAATAAACTGGAAATTACTTCAGAGAAAATATGTACTGAAAACATGTACTGAATCAGGCTGAAATGCTCCCATTGAAATCAATGAGATTTACGTATCTATTCCCCACCATAAAGCCCCCTTTGCCAAGCCACTAACAAACTGAATAATTATATCAAAATTCTTGAAAGAGAGACACAATCCTAACCATTTCTACACATAAATAGTTCCTACTGAATTCAAAAGGGCGTAAAGGTAAAGGGACCCCTGACCATTAGGTCCAGTCATGGCCGACTCTGGGGTTGCGGTGCTCATCTCATTTTATTGGCCGAGGGAGCCGGCGTACAGCTTCTGGGTCATGTGGCCAGCATGACTAAGCCGCTTCTGGCAAACCAGAGCAGTGCACAAAAATGCCATTTACCTACCCGCTGGAGTGGTACCTATTTATCTACTTGCACTTTGACATGCTTTCAAACTGCTAGGTTGGCAGGAGCAGGGACTGAGAAATGGGAGCTCACCCCATCGCGGGAATTCGAACCGCCGACCTTCTGATTGGCAAGTTCTAGGCTCTGTGGTTTAACCCACACAGGCAAATGTGATTGCAACCTAATTTGTTACTTTTGAGCAGTATCTCTCCAGTAGTACCAATCCATCCCTCTCCTATTCATCAGAAACCTAAAGCAAAGCTGAAACCTGTATTAAAAACAGGCAAAGGCTTAAAAACAGGCTGCTCTGGAGGGGAGGTGGGGCTGAAAAAGTAGCTGCTACAGCCTTCCAAATGGCATTGTTTCTGGGATGGTGAAAGGGGAGCTTACTTGTTTACTTATGCAAAAGGCCTGCTGAGGAGTAACAAGGGAATGCCAGAAGCTCAATAACTGCTAACAGCTTTTCAGCTTTTTTGAGTGGTGGAGATTTCAAGTTGCATTTCCTGCGACCAGAAATCTCCACTTGGTTGCTAGGGGGCGCTGCTGGCTCCCGGTTAGTTTCAAAAGCTTGTGAAGTATAGAGTTTTAAAACACAGCATGACTTCCTGTGATGGCAGATGCCAAACACTGGATTTCCACAGACTTTCCTGCAACTTACGAAGGGGGAAGAAATGAATTATTTAGTTATTGGGAAGTTCTTCTGACAGCTGGTGTTTGCATTGTTCATTATTCTAATATTTCTGTTTTTATTTCTGTCAGGCCCTCCCTGCCGTTTTCCCATGTCTCAATGGACTCCTAAATGTAATACAGTCTATACCCTCGAAGCGGATATGAAGAGTGACGTTTCTTCTGGTGCACCAAAGAGCCAGGAGAGCCTGAAAGGGATCCTTTTGAACCCTCCTCAGTCCATTGAGGCAGCCAAAAGTTTCCCTGAAGAAGTTGAGATGATTGCCAACAAAGTCGGGGATGAATTCTCTCACCTTTGTGGTGACTCTCAGAAGCAGAAGGACCTCAACGGAAATCGCCCAGAGCAAGAAACCATAGTCATGCGCAAGAAACGTAAAAACCAGCAGGCTGGTCCTTCCTATGCTCAGAACTGTGGCGGAAAAGAGAACCCCCGGATTTTAGGGTTAAGGCAGCGCCTCGATCCGCAAAGCGAAGACAATGACTCATCTTTTAGTGACTGTGTCTCTTCACCTTCATCTAGTTTGCATTTTGGAGACTCTGACACGGTAACGTCTGAGGAGGAGGACAAGGAGGCGGCCCCCGTGAGGCATGCTCGGCCGGTGTTGAATGCTTCAAGCAGAACTCATGGTACTCGGCCCCAAAAGTGGCCCCGGACAGAGACAGAGTCTGTTCCAGGGCTCTTGATGAAAAGGCCCTGTTTCCATAGCAGCAGTACTCTGAGGAGGCTCCCTTATAGGAAGCGGTTTGTGAAAACCAGCTCCTCCCAGCGGACACAAAACCAAAAAGAGCGGATTTTAATGCAGCGGAAGAAAAGGGAGGTATTGGCTCGGCGGAAGTATGCTCTGCTGCCCAGCTCCAGCAGTTCTAGTGAGAATGACATCAGTAGTGATTCCTCTTCCAGCTCATCCACTGAAGGAGAGGAAGACATCTTTGTGTCGACTGGCGATAACCACCCAAACAGTACTGCTGTTCCTTCAGGTAAAACCACCTTGCTGTCAAATAACTGTGTTATACTGCTCCTCTTCATAGAGTTTTTCAAATAGTTTATCTGCAGCTCTGGTTGCTTAGCTGGAGGGCCCATAGCTAAGACATAGTGCACATGCACTTTGTGAGTGGAGGATTCTCAGTTCAGGCTGCAGGGATTTCAGCTAAAGGCTCTCAGGGCTGCGGGGCAAGAGGCTTCGGAGAGCCACTGCTGGTCAGGGAGGCAATGTTGGCCAGATGGACCAGAACTCTGATTCAGTAGAAGATGGTTCATATGTTTCTATGTGGGATCCAACCATCCATTTATTGTGGTGCTGGGATTTTGGAGATGATTGAAGAGGAGGCTGCAGCCCAGATTCTTGAGTTCTTTTTTCATGGCTGGGCAAAGTGACTCAGTCTTGGGAGGGAAGAGACTTTGCCTGATTTCAGCAAAAGGCTTCTATGAAAAGGGAGTGTGAGTTGGTGTGCCAAATTTTTAGTTGCCCAAAGTGGCCTGCCAACAAGTCCCATTACTACAGCAGTCAACCTCCCACTACACACACCCATCTCAGAAGGGTGAGCATTGGCCTGGGTCCAGTTCATTTCCCTTAATCTATAGGGTCTTCAAACAGTTATGTACCTCTTGCAGAACATCTCTTGCATGTACCATGAATTAGGTGTGAGAGATCCTGGATTATATCTGGCCATGCAGAAGCACAGGCAAAGAGACACACTTTTAACAGTCTTGTTTCAAACTTCTGATAGCCCTAGAAGTGTCACATAGTCAGCATAGACAGAATGTCACAGGGTTGCAAGAAGCCAAAAGAACATAATCTCCTGTGTCCATCCCTGATCTCCAGTATAATCAGAACCACAATGGCCTGGTTCACACAACATGCCAAGCCTATGCAGTATTGTTTCTAAAAATTCAGCATAGGTTACTCTTGTGACTGCCCACTTTCTACTAGCCTTTGCTGTACTATAGTCTGTAGAAACATTCCATGAATGAGCGTAAAATGAGCCCATGATGTATGGATGTAATACACCAATTTTCCATTAACTTTGTTTAGGGACGCATGTGGCACTGTGGTCTATAAGAAAAAGTAAAATTCTTACATGTTCAGAACAAATATTGTGTGGCACCTGTAACAGTACCAGTTCACCTGTGGTTTTGAAAGTGTGTGAACACTGCCTGCAAAAGACTCCTGGGTTGATGGGGTGGAGGTTCTGCCCCTTCCATAACAAGTTGTTCCATGAGTTGTTGTGTTCTACCTGCACACTCCTGTTGCCTTTGTTTAGGTGTCTCTCTTTGCCTCTTGCTTACAAAGATATGAAACGGCTCACATGACTAGAACAAAAGTTGATGCATGTATCCAGTGAGCCCATGTGTTTTTGATATTTCTCATCTTTGGGTGGACAGTCATTGTAAATATGCTTTTTCATATCAGCAGGAAGATCCCATAGAGGTTTTCTGTAAAATCTGAATAATAGGATATGAATTCAATGCACACACCAAAGAATTCATAGTACCTTAGATCTCTTTGTATTGTACCTAAATTTTTGTGGAATAGAGTCCACTTCATCAGATGCACAAAGGTTTACTTTCATTTGACAGGTACATGCAGTGCTTTTTTCCCTGGGGGTACCCAAGGGTATACAGTACCAGTGCCTCCCCACCCCAAGGTTAAAAGTGTGGCACTTACTGTAACAACTCATGGTGAGTACCAGCACATTTTTTTTCTAATTAAAAAAGCATTGGGTACGTGTATATACATCTCTGCTCCTGTATATAGCTGTCCACTGAAGATAACTCTTGATGCACCTGATGAAATGGACTCTAGTCCATTAAAACTTCGTTTTAACAGTAGATCTGTTAGTCTTTAAGAGGCAAGAAGTTGTTACTATGAAACATAGATATGAAAACTGTATGAATCAGCAATTGGGATGCAGACATTAACTCTCCCACTCATGGTTGGTGTTCCCTCTTTCAAAACTCACATTGGTAACCCATCCACAAGGGACCACAAATGACCAAACTCTTTCATGGGAGTAATTTCTGTACAGTATAGGGTTTTCAGCCAGTCTTGGCTTAAGAGCAGAAAGAGAGACTGCTAGATCAGACTTTTGACTCCATTGGCGTTGAAAGTGTCCACCTTCCTCCCCGGTTCCCTGCAACTATTTAAATATTTTTTGTTGTTGCTGGTCTTAATGTTTTTAGCAGTGTGATCCTCAAATTCTTTTTCAGCATCCTATATTGTCTGCTTGCATTTATTTTTCCAAAGTTTGTGTTCCTTTTTGTTCGCCTCGTTTGGACAAGACTTCCATTTTCTAAAGGAAGCCCTCATGTCTCTAATAGTTTCTTTGCTTGTTAAGGACACTAGCATCCTCTAGGTTTTGGTGGTGCCTTTCTTTATCTGTTTTTCTTTTCTTTTCTTTTTTAATTTTTAAAATGCTTTTCTTAGGTTATTATACCAACACCAACACAGATGTCACTCACAAGACAAACTTACAAAAAGATATAACTACACACACACAACAAATAATGCACATACATCCCTATTTCAGTTCTTATTCATTTGTATTTGACTTTCTTCCCCCTCAACGCAGGTCCGTTTCTATACTTAATAAACTGTTTCTTTCTCAATTCCACCTCTGTTTTTCCTCTATATCTTATATTTACACACACACACACACACACACGTGTGTGTGTGTGTGTGTGTGTGTGTGTACACCTTTCTTTATCTGGTGTATGTTCCAGCTGAGCTTCTCATGTTGTGATTCTAAACAACTCCCAATCTTTTTTGGAGAGTTTGATCCTCTTGAGTTTGCTGAAAAGGAAGCTGAAAAGCAGTTACCTCTTTTGAAGTCAAATGTGATTGTTTTGTTTTTGTTTGGAAATTGTTCCATTTACATATATATTGACTTGGATAGCACTATAGCCACAGTTTCCAGTCAGTTCAATAACATTTGTATCTAACACCTCTACATTGCTTAAGATTAAATCCAGAGTTCCTGCTGCCCCTCCGGTTGGTTCCATGATTGTTGTTCTAGAGGGCAGGCATTTAGAAATGGTACTTTTTTGTCATGACTGCAACGCACTTGCACTCAGTCTATGTGAGGGTAGTAAAAGGCACCTTACTATAGCGTTTCATCTTTTGGATGCCTCAGCATAAGAAGAGTTCTCTGCTTGATCAGTTCAGAGGCATAGGCTGGCATATTGTTTCCTCTGGGACCCAACCAAATGGCCTAATGGGAAGCCCAATGCTTATTTGTGACAG
Source organism: Podarcis erhardii (assembly GCF_964252035.2). Lineage (NCBI taxonomy): Eukaryota > Metazoa > Chordata > Lepidosauria > Squamata > Lacertidae > Podarcis > Podarcis erhardii. Next base: position 5,985,437 of record NC_138503.1, on the reverse strand, counting down.
ATATTGGTATGGTGTGTCTGATCCTGGAGGTAATACACAATTCTCATGACTAGCAGCCACTGAAATTGTCTGATCCCCTTTAAAGCTATCTATGTTGCTACATCTTGAGATAGCAAATTCCATAGCTTAACTATGTGTTGTGTGTATTGCTGACCATTCATTTGCACTGTATGGCTTCTCTCTTTGTACATGCAGAAATTAGACAGTCGTAGGACCTGACTTCACTTGTAAGACAAAGCTTTATTTTACGTGTTCAGTGACTCTTGAGTTTAAACTGAAATACGACACAATCCAGGAAAGTCTGTAAAAGCCTCCTGTGTTGGGGCATGCTTAGGAATTAGAAATGTTTTTCAGGGCATGCTTAGTCACAGCTTTGAAAATAAAATACAGTTTCCGAGGTTACAAATTCATTCTCAATTATCTGCTTTTCATTGAAACTGTATGGCAGGGAATGTGCAGCCATTCAGATATTTCTAGACTTCCAACTCCTGACCATTGACCATGATGTTAATGACCACTGACCATGCTACCAGCTTTGCCTTCACTGTCAGAGGCATAATGCCTCTAAATACCACTTGCTGGAAATTGCAGGTCACAAGATGCTGTTGTGCTCCTGCTCTTGCTCATTTGGCTCATCTGGCTGGCTACTGTGAGTACAGGAAGCTGTACTAGATGTGCCTTTGGCTTGGTCAAGCAGTCATCATCTTATCTTCTTATGTCTGGATCCAGTGAGAAAGTCCAGCATCATCTGAAGGGCTGCAGATTCCCTGTGTGTGAAGGCACATGAGGCAAGCATTTTGCTGACACTGAGTCAGTTGGTGCCTGGATGAGAGGTTGTGCTCCAATCTCACATGTGTCTTTCTTTGAACTTCACAGAAAAGCGGGAAATAAATTAAACAATGCTGAGTTACTCTGATCTGAGAACAACAATTTGGTAGCTCTAATCTGCTCCTGACCCATCAAATAGCTCCTGGTCTATTTTGGGCCAAAGCTGCTTCCAGGCACCACTGAAAGTGGCTGCAGTCTTATTAAAACTAAATGTAACTGGCGCAGAAGAGGTGTATTATTACTTTTTGTAAGTTACAGTGGTGCCCTGCAAGATGAATGCCTTGCAAGACGAAAAGCCCGCTAGACGAAAGGGTTTTCCGTTTTTTGAGGCGCTTCGCAAGACGAATTTCTCTATGGGCTTGCATCTTGCGATTTTTTCGCTCCCCCCCCCCTTTTTCTAAGCCGCTAATAGCCGCTTTGCTGCTAATAGCCGCTAAGCCGCTAATAGCGCTAATCCGCTAAGCCACTAATAGGGTTGCTTCGCAAGACGAAAAAACCGCAAGACGAAGAGACTCGCGGAACGGATTCTTTTCGTCTTGCGAGGCACCACTGTACATCTTCTGCAACACTTACTGACTGCCTCCATTTTGCACCATATGTAGTTAATACCTTGTGGAATTCAAATCTAATGCAACTTATTTCAGTCTTCTGTTTCCTTTGCGTTCTGCCTTTCAGGGAGTATTGATGAAGATGTGGTGGTGATCGAAGCATCCTCCACTCCCCAAGTCACTGCCAATGAAGAAATCAATGTTACCTCAACAGACAGTGAAGTAGAGATTGTAACAGTTGGAGAAAGTTACCGGTAAGGCCAATGTTCTTTTTTTTTGGAATATGATAATAACTTTGTGAATAAGGGTTGGACTTTATTGAACAGCTGTTCCTTAAAGTCAGGGTTCATAATAAGCGGGTGCGGAGTGCATTTTGCAACTAAGAATTCCCTGAATGAGATCACGTCCTGATGCATAGTTCTAGTATTCGGCTGCTGAACCATTCAAATGGTGCAACTGACCACTGAGAGCACAGGAGGAAAAATGCCTCCCAGCTAATAGCACAACAGAAACACAACTAGGGATCTCAACAACCCTTTGCATTTGAAAAGAGCATTCTAATCAACACATTAGTGATCTGACTTTGTTGCTGCTGGGAGGGACTGGAAGGTGAGACTGTCACCTTCTCCCCACACAGGTAAGCTGGTGCTGCTATCAGTGGAGGACACAGGACAGTGGCAACAAGTCAGAGTACTCAAAAGTCTTGGTTATAAAGCTTTTTTCAAATGCAAAGGGATGTGGGAGCCATCCAGGATAAACATAACTTAGATGGCTCCCTGCCCTTCCCACATAGTAGCAGGAGTCCCCTCTCGGCCAGGCAGGTTAGAGTTTAATGTTTGAAGTCTCTTCAAAACAGTATGAGGTCTAATGAATGTCTGGAGACGTAGTCAGTTATTTCTTTTCAGGGCAAATCATGTTGATAAATGTGGAGTGTGATTAAGAGACAAAATTACTACACGTTAGTTTCTTTATATAATTTGGTATGAACATTGAGTCCTTCTGTTTTAGATTAAGTAATAGCACACACAGTATGTTCACCTTTGAAAAAATTCCTGCCCAAAGTATATGTGTACTTCCATAGGCTTGGTAATTTGCTTTTGAAATAATTCAGAGATGTATAACTGTGGCTTTCTACTTTGGGTGCTATATTTTTTGTTGAAATGATTAGAAGGAGAATATTTTTTACAATGCACTTAATTCGAACTTCAAGATATAACCAAGTTACTACATAAGCTCCCTTTTATGTTTCTTTTTGTATTAAGAGCTGTGTATTATATATGACGTAATGAGAAAGAGAGCTTATGTTTTCAATGGGGGAAATATTATTACTGATGATGAGCTTCAGAATTCCTGTGTTCATTGTAAGTTAGGGCTTTTTCACATGTTCATTTCTCCCTAATTTATACCAATTTATATAAAACATTATTAACTGCTGATCTTAGAATGCTAAGACATCACAGTTGATTTAAAAAACACATTACATTTTTGCTGCTACTGGATATTTTTTGTTTATTTTAAATAAAAAGATAAAAGTTTAAAACAATCCCCTTTCTTAATTGGCCTCACTTCAACCCCTAGCTACAACTCCAACATGTTTTCTCCGGGCTACATATGCACCCGCCTTTTTAAAAACCACACTTTTGTTTTCTGTATTCAGCACTTTAAAGAAGCCATAGACAGCAATGCTCAAGTATGCTAATACTCAAACAAATTAAAAATAGAAACAACCCAACACATTTTAAAAGGGCATTGGATGTCAATCAGCCTAAGGCCTGGTTAAAGAGGAACCATTTTTTGCCTGGCACCTAAAGGTGAAGGTTCCAGGTGAACTTCCCCTGGCAGGCTGTCTTTGTTGGTTGGAAATTGGTTTCAGGAACCAATTTCCTATAGGGAACTGCAAACAGTCTATCCACCAATTTCCTATAGGGAAATTGGTGGATAGACTGTTTGCAGTTGGAATTAGCAGAGCCTTCATTATGGGATTCCCCCGCCCTTGTGTTGTTCTTGCCAGAAAGCTATGACGTTCACATAGTTGTATTAAAAATTTCTTCTAAACTGTCATTTATTTCATGTTATTAAACATGCCTGAATTAGTTTTTTGCCGAAATTTGGTTTTTAAAACAGAAAACCTATAGTGTTAGTAGAATATCTGTTTTTTTAAAAAAGAAATAATTATTATATTTCCCCCCATGTAACATTTTCTTAAAGACTTAATGTAAAATGCATTCTAAATGCATGCATTTTTCTCATGGGGTGAATTGGTCTGTACAGAATTCCATATTGTGAAATAGAGATTTGTCTAATGAAAATTGATGGATAAGGAAAGTTTTCTAGGTGATTGCAAATGTTGATCTCAGTTTGCCAGGAATTCAGAAGAATTCTTCACATGTAGAATCTCATTCCCATTTGCCTTGGTGTAAACCCTTTTGAATTCATTCAGTAGGATCTATTTCTGTGTAGAAATGGCTAGGATTATGCTGTTGGACCTGTTCTTCCAAGAATTTTGATTTCATAGACCTATTTCGCAAAAATAAATGGAATGTACTGCTGCACTGGGGGGAAAATGGCAACTAGCCATTCTGATTTTGTGCCTACAACCCAGATTCCAGAAGCCATTTGGCCCTAGCTTTTCTATCCCAATTTCTAACACTGCTTAAACTTCATTGTATTGATTTCTCTCACCCTCTTGTAGTTGGAACTTCCAAGTTAGCTATAGGCAGCCCCTGGTATGGGCCAGATCGTTGCCATTTTTGTCATGTGTTAAATCTTCTGCCTAGCTGTGCTCTTTCCTTTTCACCATCTGATGATACAGATATTCTCTAGTCCCTGTCCTTCTGCCTCTGCAACAGTTGGATGCCGATTCTAAATTTAGAACAAGAGAACCCTTCTCTTCAGATGTATGCATTTAATTACATACAGCACAGGTTTTCAACCTTTTTGAGTCCATTGCTCCCTTGACCAAAAACATTCTTTCTGCAACACCCCTGTGGGGCTCAGGAGCCCAGTTATGGCACCCCTTGCCCGCAGAGCTGGCAGCCCCCCCCTTTTTCAAACACCCTCCCTTGTGGAGGGTTCCCTCAGCCTCCTCTCCTCTCCCCTCTTCTTAAGAGTCTAGGTATTTATAATTGTCAAGAAAAGGTTTTTAATCTGTTGGCCAGAGATTGGTCAACATTGAATAAAGAGATCGGTCTGTTTGACTCAAAATTGGATGGTCCCTGCGAGGCTTGGGAATAACGTACTATTTTTGAATGTCTCCAGGTTGCAGGAAATCTGTTATCAGCTAAAATATCATTACAATATCATTGTTAATTACTTCCTTTATCTCCTCCTTTCCCATACATTTACTGTCCTCCTCCTTTAGTTATAGGTATTGCTATAGTGCAGGGTTCAGCAACCTTTTTCAGCCGTTGGCCAGTCCACCGTCCCTCAGCTCATGTGGGGGGCCGGACTATTTTTTTCTAAAAAATAAAAAAAGAACGAATTCCTGTGCCCCACAAATAGCCCAGAGATGCATTTTAAATAAAAGGATACATTCTACTCATGTAAAAACACGCTGATTCCTGGACTGTCTGCGGCCCGGATTGAGAAGGCGATTGGGCCGGATCTGGCCCACGGGCCTTAGGTTGCCTACCCCTGCTGTAGTGTCTAAAAATTTCTTAATTTCTTCTAGAGAGAGGTGGAGGTGTACAGAAAGGAAAAAAACTCTGCACATATTAATTTTGTACTATAAACCCTTTCTCCTGCCTTTATTTTTATACCTGTAGTTATTGCTTTGTTTCTCTTTTTGCAACTTGGCAGCAAAAATAGTAATAATATTTTTGTTTTAAATACAATAATTGTACCATTGTTTTATCTATTTCTATTGCTTCGAGTTATTTTTGCTTAATTTGTAATTGTTAGTAAACTTGTTTGGAAGTTCTTGTCCTATGCTTTTGTTCTAGGGAAGAGACTTCCTGTTCTAATTGCATCTTTTGTGTCCTGTAGATTTTATTCAGTCCTGATTTTTCTTGAAACATACTCCTCTAAACACTGCCTTTATTGTTTCCCACAGCAATCCTGAACTTAGTCCTTCTATTATTTTTCTTAGTTTTTGTTCCAACGATGCCTTAAGTTTTTCTTTTACCATTTGATTGGTTATAAGGACAGGACTAAGGGACGCAGGTGGCGCTGTGGGTAAAACCTCAGTGCCTAGGACTTGCCGATCATATGGTCGGCAGTTCGAATCCCCCGGCGAGGTGAACTCCCGTCTTTCGGTCCCAGCTCCTGCCCACCTAGCGGTTTGAAAGCACCCCTAAGTGCAAGTAGATAGATAGGTACCGCTTTATAGCGGAAAGGTAAATGGCGTTTCCGTGTGCTGCGCTGGTGCTGGCTCGCCAGAGCAGCTTCGTCACGCTGGCCACGTGACCCGGAAGTGTCTCCGGACAGCGCTGGCTCCCGGCCTCTTAAGTGAGATGGGCGCACAACCCTAGAGTCGGACACGACTGGCCCATACGGGCAGGGGTACCTTTACCTTTACCTTTAAGGACAGGACTAAAAGACCAAATACAGGTCACATTTTCTGACAGAATTAATAGGAAGTTTGCGCTCACTGGAGTGTGTTCTGTTATGTTAATTTCACCAATATGAGCTGTCTGCACTTCCTTTAAAAAGGAGACAGGGTTTGAAATTAGCCAGGTACCAGGTGCATTTTGCACTAAGCTGTTGGCTACGTGACCAAGTGAAGTTGCCTGGGCCCCAGGATGGTGCCTGACATCTCCAACCTTCTGGAGGTGCATGTCTGGGGATCATTGGATCAGGACTGTATAATTCAATCATTCTGCACAATCAGAATGGATTTCAGGAACCAAAATGCTTTTTCTGTGCAGCCTGAGAAGGAGTGATGAACAACATTATAGTTAACTGTTGTAGCTTGCCTTTACTGCCCTGCTCTCAGTTGTGAAGAATATTCTTATGATATCAATGGCCCATGTCACCATTAAGAAAAAGAGGTAGGAATGTCTATATATATGTGGATTGTCCTCAATCTTGACCTAGCTCAGGGTTGCAATCTGAACTAACCAGATGTTTAACAATCCATCACAGTCCTTCATTTGAAAAATTAGAGCCGTATTGCCCTAAAATGGCAACTAGACATTCTGTTTTGGCGATTGTAACCTTGGTTTAAGGATCCATTTGGCACCCAGGTTATATAGCTGAGATTCTGAAACAGGGCAGAGGTTAATATAAAGTCTAAAGATTGTGAGCCATGAACAGGGGAGACAAACATGTGAGTTGTATCCACTGGATTCCACTCACTCCATATATCCCATAGACCCCACTCTTACAATATTCTCAACAATTTCAGTTGTTCCTTGCCCTTTTTAAACTCCACTGTTGTTGTTTACATTGCTTTTCCCATGCAGAATCAGTTAGGTCTTTATGTGAAAGGCTACTTGCACTCCAGTTTAAATCTTCCTCCAATTATTAAATCATAAGAAGAAAAAATCATTGAGGCATGACACAGGTTTTTGTAAAAATGACATTTGGCCAGTATTCTGCACATAAACTGAATCCAAAGTTACCTAACATGTCCCACTGAGGGTTCCTTCTGTAACAATAGATCTACCATTTGGATCTCTTAGTATTTTAATGACCTGAAAATTAAGTTGAGAATGAACTAAGATCACAACTTGTCTTCTTTTATTTGACCCTATTGCTATGAATCATCCTACCCAAGATTGATTAAATAAGATGTTTTTCTGATCCACATGTATTTCCTGTAAACAAACTATATTTGGTTACCTATTATAAAGATATTTTGCCAGTTGAACATGTTTTATTGGATCTCCCATCCCTTTTAAATTCAAGGTAATCATAGTTATACTTCCACTCTTCTTATTTGATGCCATCTTGCTTTCTTATTTGTATATACACCCTCCCTTCCCCACAACTGAAAAACAATTCAACATTCAACTTAAAACAGTAAAATACAACTCTGTATGTGTCCTCTATAGACACTAGAGGGCACTCCTGCACCATTGGGGTATAGAACATACCATAAGTACACATGATGAGTACATTTTAAATATTAGCTTAGATCTTATCTTCAAGGGGTACATGTGCTATAATTACTGCTTTGTCTAGCCAATTGTATGGCTTCATCTTGAATAAATTATTTTTAACACCTCAGAGAAGGGTCTTAATTGTTCATTTTCTAGTTGCTTGAGAGTAGAGAAGTCTGGTTTGCTTTTCCTTGTGCTATCTTTGTGCTACAAGATCTACTATAGGTTAGACTCCACTGGGTTCTCTTCTCCTGGGACAGTGCCTTCTTGTTGCAAAAAGCTTAGCAATTCAGAGAGTCATTCCAACTCCAGAAGTTGCAAAAGCTCTGCTACTTCCCAGAGGTTTGCAGCCAAAAAAACTGAATTTCCTCTGTTGAATATTAGACAGAAAGTGAACGCTCAGTGATAATCTGATTCCCACTTCTGATAATCAAGATCGGGGGTTGTCAACCTGGTCCCTACCGTCCACTAATGGGTGTTTCAGGATTCTAGGTGGGCGGTAGGGGGTTCCTCTTTCCATTGAGCACTGGTGGGCGGTAAGGAACTTTTACCATCAAGAAAGATGCATTAGTGGGCAGTAGGTATAAAAAGGTTGACTACCCCTGATCTAGATGTTACTAGGTGAAATTCTCTCCTTTTTTCAAGGTGTCCTGAGATAGATCCTGGAGAACCATAATTGGTTGATTTTCAAAAGTTATATTTTCCACATTCCTAAGTGTTCTCCATATCTTTTTTCCTAAAATCTATGTAAATATATTATATATAATAATGTCTCTTGGAGGGGCTGAAACACATGGACGAGTTGATAGGGCTCCATGGGCTCACCCAATATCCTCTGGAGATAGTTCCAAGGCAGGTATTAGCAATTTAAACCACTATCTTGTCACTTTCTGCCCCTTCTACAAAGCCCCTGCAAAGTTAACCCTTTAAGTCTGTTTTGAGAATCCTCCAGCTTTGATTTTATATCCATATTCTCGTGAGCAGTTTTCAAAGCTTTTCTTCATGTTGTCCCCTCTCAGCACTGCATTGGTGCCCTTTTCTGCCGCAGCTTCTGCTGTCTTAACTGGTTCGGGCGCCATGTTCTCTCTTTGCTGGCTCATTGCCCTGGCTTCTTGGTGTTCCCGTGGCATGAGAAAGTTAATTATACCCCCTTATTTTTATCTCAGCATATTTCTTGAACTGGGGTAAAAGTTTTCAAGTTTTCCCAGTTAATTGGCTGTTTTGAAAAGAAATTATGTACTTGAGGGCAGGAACTCTGAGTTTTGCAGCCATCTTGATTACTGGCTGACCACTCCCCCCAACTGACTTCTTCTAACTGATCTACCTAATAATAATAATAATTTTATTATTTATACCCCACCCAGCCATTAACTGCCTCTTCCTTGAGACACCCCTTTTCTTTCCAACCAGGGTATCTTCCCAACTAGTAAGATTTGCGTGGAGTCGGCGGTGCTCAACAGGCCACTAAGTGGGATGAGATGCAATGCCCAATAACTTGACAAATCAGATTTGACCAGTTTTCGTTCCCTCATGTACCTTCTCCCAGAGTCACTGCTATTTTGAGTCAATGCAGTGTTAAACAGCCAGCCGCCCTTGTATACCTTGTATATGAAAGTGAGGACCATTTATATACTGTACAGATTTCGCTTTACGTTCAGTAGTGTGAATGCTGTTACGCATTCTGTTAAAACAAGGCTTTGCCTTAGAAATAGAATTTGGGAGGCTCAAAAGTGGAAATTACAGGAGATCCCAACGGTAATGGAATGGCAGGATAATTTTTTGAGTATACAGAATTAGCTAAAATGACTTATAAAACTTGAGACCAAAAAGGGACAAAGTTTGAAGAAGAGTGGGTTGCATACATAAGAATTAACTGTAGAAGTTTAAAAACTAGCAGGGTTAACATAAATCCTGTGATGTTTATAGAAGGTGAATAAGAATCTGCAAGAGAAGATATATATTAAGAAAACTGAAGCAGGGAAGGAAGTCAGGGCATGAATATACGCAGTGTAAATAAGATGACATAAAATGATGACTGTAAAAGATTGTTTTATTTTTGTTTGTGAAAAACATAATAAAAAACATTTAAAAAAAAGAATTTGGGAGGGGGAACTGTTTCTCCACAGAGAACCAGCTGCTTTGCAAGGCCCAAAGTTTAATTCCTGGCATCTCTAGATAAGGCATCTCTGACACCGCCAGTCAGTTTAAATCCCACTGAGCAAGGTGGGCCAGTGGCTTAACATGGTTTATAGCAGCTGCTTACGTCAGCTACCTTTAAACTAGAACATTGCTTTCTACTGGCGAAGCAGAATAAGTTTGTCCTTTCAGTTATTTACCTCAATATTTTGTTAATTTTGGCTGCTATGTCTCCGGGTCTTGAGTTTCTCTAGCTGCCATCCTGGGTTCAAAATGGAGCTTTACTAAACAAGGCAGTGCATGACTTCAGGCTGAAAACACAATTTATTCGCTCTATGGTTACTCTCAAATATATTTACAGCTACCTCATAATATATCTGCCTCAACACAGGCAACCAGTTACCACACAATCCATTTAATAGGATTACTTCATAGCTTTCCAGTGTGGGTCCTTCCTGTGCCTCAGGCCTATGAAAAGTTGGTCCTGCCATTGTATAGGAATGTAAAGTAAGTCAACAAATGTGAGTTTACTTTTAATACACGGTTCCTTTTTTCTTTTCTCTCTCATTTTACTCTAGGCCTCACCATCTTCCTTGCTCCTGCTTCATTAAACCATATATTATTATTTTATGTGTGCTGCACATGAAAGCCTCTTTCCATCTAACTGCAGGAATAATCTGTAGTTGTACTAGGGAGAGATATGCAGATAGTTCTCAAGTTGTCAATTATTTTGGTCTTTCATCTTGCAGCAGTGCTTTAAAGTGTCATCCTGGATGAAACTCTGCTGATAGATGCCGTGATGCCTTGAACAAAGATAAATGAATAAACCTTCTGAATTCAGTCTCCTCAGCAAATGAGAAGAGACCCAAGCAAAGTCTTGGTCTCCTCCCTTTTCAGACTCTCAAAATGTATGGATCCCTCACCCAGTAGAACTGATGGGAGCTTTGCCGTTAGTTCTAACAATACGTACATTAAAAAAAACAAAACCCAATCCCTTCCTAGTCTAAAATTATTCTGCCACCCTAAGCCCTTTCCCTCAGCATGCAGAGATTCCTGATCACAGCTGATAATATCCAGCTTATTGCCTGTCTAAATCATGGGATCACGTTTGTTATTAAAGATAATATCCAGCTTGTTGCCTGTCTAAAATCATGGGATCACGTTTGTTATTAAAGATTGTTTTAGCTGGAGTTTTAACCCCAGTTTTATGCCCAGCACGAGTATCACTCATTTGTCCACGGATTCATCAAGCACTGGATTCATCAAGGAGTCCGATTTCCTACTGGTTCGGTCAGTAGGAATCCGTTTTAAAGTAGGAGAGAGAAATCAAAAGGAACTTGCATGAGGCCATGGTCAGCCTAGGGCAGAGCTTTCCAAACTGTGTGTCACAACACCAGGGTGGATAAAAATCAATGATTACTATTTTATTTTTAATTTAAATCGGATTTTTAAAAATTTAAATCAGATTTTTTTGATTTAAATCAGATTTTTAAAATAAAATGCTTTTGGAGGAAAAATCTTTCTAAATATAGTTTTTTATTTAAGTTACATTATAGTCCAAAGGCTATTCATCAGGAAATAAGGATTTGTTTTAAGATTTTCATGTGTGCTAAAACTCAGTCTAAGGTTGTTGTTTTTTTAACCGTTTAACCACATCAGTTAACAAACATGGATACATATGCTATAATGTTATTGTTTCAGTTAAATAAATGGTTTAAATTGTTATTAAGGAAGTGATTATTTTTCTCCTTCCATAAAAGTGCAGCAGAAAAGTTGTCCAAATATAAACAGTTAACATTAAACCTCACCATAATTTCATAGTTATCTGTCTATGTATTTCTGATAGTTTAACCAAATCAGTAATTTTTGATATAACTGTGAAAACTACTCTGAGAATTTATTATTCCAAAAATGAAACCTTCATCTGGTTGTCAATATTAAGATTATACCAGCAAGAATGAGTCTTTCTGTGAAAAAATAATTTAAATCAAGTCTTACTGACTAGTGATTTAAATTGTGATTTAAATCGATTTGATTTAAATCAAATCCACCCTGCACGACACATTGGTGTGTCGGCTGCAGTGTGTGTCATGTGAACGCTCCCCACGCTCCTCCCAGGGCCGGAAAAGGGTTAGTTTAATCTTCGGTTTGCTAGTTAAACTGAATTACTGTGTCGCGAAACGACACATGTCTAAAAAGTGTGTCACAAACATGAAAAGTTTGGAAAGCTCTGACCTAGGCATTGAATGAACTAAAGACTTGGAAATGCTGAAACAGCAACTTTAATGTGTACCTGGTTACTTAATTGACATTGTTGTAAAATACTGATATATAGTCATGGAAAAAAGAAAGTACACCCTCTTTGGATTCTGTGGTTTTGCATATCAGGACATAATAACAATACCTGTTCCTTAGCAGGTCTTAAAATTAGGTAAATACAACCTCAGATGAACAACAACACATTACATATTACACTTCGGTTTGCAAAGTTGCATCTGAACAGACCACCAGACTTCTGGAACAGTGTCCTTTTGACAGATGTGTGGAGATGTTTGACCATAATGCACAGCACCATGTTTGGCAAAAACCCTACACAGCATGTCAGCACAAACACCTCATGCCAACTGTCAAGAACGGTGGTGGAGGGGTGATGATTTGGGCTTGTTTTGCAGCCACAGTACCTGGAAACCTTGCGGTCATTGAGTCGACCATGAACTCCTCAGTATACCAAAGTATTCTAGAGTAAAATGTGAGGCCATCTGCCCAACAATTGGAGCTTGGGCAAAATTGGGTCATAAAACAAGACAATGATCCCAAACACACCAGCAAAAATACAACAGAATGGCTGAAAAAGAAAAGAATCAAGGTGTTGCAATGGCCCAGTTCAACCTAATTGAAATGCTGCGGCGGGACCTTAAAAGTGCTGTGCCAGTAAACCTCAATGAACTGAAGCAATAATGTAAAGAAGGGTGGAACAGAATTCCTCCACAACGATGTGAGAGACTAAAAGTCATACCGAAAATGTTTACTTCAACTTATTGCTGCTAAAGGTGGTTCTACAAGCTAGTGAATCATAAGGTGTACTTAGTTTTTCACACATGCCTTCTCCATTTTTGCTTCATTTCTGTTAAATAAATCATGACACGGTGTAATATGTCATGTGCTGTTAATTTGAGGTTGTATTTACCTACCGTATTTTTTGCACCATAACACTCACTTTTTTCCTCCTAGAAAGTAAGGGGAAATGTCTGTGCGTGTTATGGAGCGAATGCCTGCGGGTGGCGGGGGGGATCTGCTGCAGTCGTGAGCAGAGGATCCATGGTTCCCTTTCCTTCCCTTCTCCGTGGTTACAAAGCATGGATCCACATGGATCCTCAGGATTTTTGCATTGGGCTACTCCAAACTCACTGTCAGATCACATGTCTGTGGCCACAGCATGAACCACAAAAATCATATATCCACTATTTCGTTTAGAATTTTTTTTTTCTTGTTTTCCTCCTCTAAAAACTACGTGCGTGTTATGGTCTGGTGCGTGTTATAGAGCGAAAAATACGGTAATTTAAAACCTGCTAAAGAACAAGTGAATGTTATTATGTCCTCATATGTTAAAAAAAACAAAATTCAAAGAGGGTGTCTTCTTTTCCCCATGACTGTATACAGTGGTACCTCGGGTTAAGAACTTAATTCGTTCTGGAGGTCTGTTCTTAACCTGAAACTGTTCTTAACCTGAGGTACCACTTTAGCTAATGGGGCCTCCTGCTGCCGCCACATGATTTCTGTTCTCATCCTGAAGCAAAGTTCTTAACCGGAGGTACTATTTCTGGGATAGCGAAGTCTGTAACCTGAAGTACCACTGTACTTGGGATCTTTTGCAGAATGCTCTAATTTTAATTCAAAAAGTCAAGGTAGCTTATGTTGGCCTCTAAGAAAAGTTGCAAATACGGTAACAGGGCAATACCTTTATTAGGCCAATCAAAATATCACAAAATAGTGTGTACGCTTTGGAATTTTCTAGCACACACCATCAGGCTAGATAGTGAGGAGAGAGGGGGGAAGGTATTTTGACTGTTGTTAAAGCCATGCAGTCTATGCCTTGTCAGAGTTATTTTGGTTTCCTGATCTTTTGGCTTCTTAATTTTCCTAATACAGATTTTGTAATTTTAATTCTGTGTTGGCAAAACTCTTGATCCAATCAAGGATGCAGTTATGAATACTCAATTTAACATTCTAACATTACTGTTAAAATGGGTACCTATAATTTGATCTTTGATTGGATGAAGGGTAGTGAAGATGCTCTGGCAAACTTGAGATTCACATCATGCTTTTTCTGAATAGGCTATGTAGTAAAGGGTTTGAGTATTCAGTTTTGTTACACTGGCTTCTTATTTTTGTGTAATGAGGTTAAAATAGCATTCCTATATATCAAAGGATATATAAACATAATAAAAGTATGAATTTAGATTTGAGGCTCTTGCGTATAATGACACTACACTTGCTCATTAGAGCTGTACATGAGTGATGTAGAAGGTAGCATTTGTGCCATTTTTTACTCTTATTGTAATGTGCATTCACACCTGCAGTTTAACAGTTAAGCTAGGTCCAGTCTAAGCCTTGTCCTTTTGAATCTCTCCCACTCTGTAATTCAATACTCTCCAAAGCTACACTGCAGTAGAAAATCTGTTTACATATTCTTGGGGCAATGAGACTGGATTGTGACAGGTCATCATGGTCAGTATGTGGTGGACCCCCCTATACCTACTTGGGGCTAAAATTTTGCAAAGATAGCCCATGTGCTATTGCATGGTACGTTCTTAAGAGAATGCAAACTCAAGATTAGTTGACACAGACTAGTTAGTGCCACTGTCGTTCAGAGTCTTTTGGACACAGAAAGCTGCCTTAGCTTTCTATTCAGACCGTTGATCCACAGGGCTCGTGCCAGACATTTTGGCTCCTGATGTGAACCACGAAATGCTGTGCTGTGGCAGGGGGGTGGGTTGTGGAGTGGAGGCAGATCCATCCTCCAAGGAGTGCACCTCAACCACTGCTGCGGCAGTAAACCGTGTGCCCCTTGGAGGCCAGATCTGCTGACCCTATGGATCCTGCCACTTGAGGCAGTTGTCTGCCCTGGCTGAGCTATCTAGCTAAGAATTGTCTCCACACTAAAGCGGTCACATGTAATGAGAAGCCGGGCTTTCTTTTTTATTATTATTAAGTTTTTTTATTGTTATTGTTATTTAATTAATTTCAAACTTCAAATTTGTTACACATTTCTCTTGAGGAGCCAGACTTTCTAATGTGAACAAGTAGCATGTAGGTGCCTAATCACTCTGGTTTCCCTGTTCCCCGGCACGAGTGGGATAAACAAACCAGGGTGTCCTGACTTCCCATTATGTCCAAGCCAGGGTTTGTGACTTGTTGTGGAGCAGTAAACCATGACCTCTGCTTCAGGTGTAACAGGTAGCCAAGGCTGTACACAAACCAGTCATTAAGTTTGGCTTCAAACAAGAGTCTCCTCCGCCTGCCCCTGCCCCCAGAACTACCTGGGGATGCCAGGGATTGAACCTTGGACCCTAAATAGAGCACATGTTACTGAAGGTGGCCCACAATTGATCTGGAAAACAAAATACCACTTAAAACAAAACTCAGTTTTGAATTGAATTATCTGAAGCTGTTGGTGGTACAGATTGGAGAAGTGATCATCTTACCAGACCTGTCATGGTAAAAAAAGAGAACCTTTGTTTTGAGTTTTCAGGCATTTGTACTTTATGCTTCCAGGTCTCGATCGTCACTTGGGCATTCTCGATCCCACTGGGGCCACAGTTCAAACTCGCATGCTTCACGGCCACAGGAGCAGCGGAACCGTAGTAGAATCTCCACAGTCATTCAGCCCCTGAGACAGAATGCAGCAGAAGTAGTGGACCTCACAGTGGATGAGGATGGTAGGTTGCAGCAGTGACAGAGCCTTGACCCTCCCATCAGTGAGAAGCCGATTAGTGTTCCGAAAAGAAACAAGATGTGTTAGCTGGCCATTGAAACTCTTGACTTTTGGATTGCCATGTTAAAAGCTGCTTGCATCACATAAGGGAGTGCAGACATGATACTTTGTGGTCTGGCCAGGCTCAGGGCTGCCTTTCATGATGTTTCAGACATGGGAAAGTCTCTCTGGATCACTCCTATGTTTGCATACATGCATCCTCAGAAGTTACTGTTGGTACTCTGAACTTTTGCAGGCCTACCACCCAACACAGATGCGATCAGAATAAATCAGGGGTTTCCAGCCTTTTTGCGGCCCATGGGCACATTTGACACAACAATGTTAAACTGATCCTGATATGAATAATTGTGGGACTATTGAGGTTGGTGCTGTAAATATATCACTGTTACACTGGCTCTATGCACCAAAGGGTACTGTTTGGGCACAGCCAGCCACATAGTAACCCCACATTGTCTGTCTTGTGTTTGCCCAAGATGTGTGTCAAATGAGTTCTTAGTCATAACCCACTTAAACAGGCTGCAGGTGCTTAAATTTCTTTATGTTGTTTGTCGTTTTTATACAGAGCCCACTGTTGTGCCAACAACTTCATCTAGAGTAGAATCTCAGACTGCAAATTCCACGTCCGATGGCGGCCCTAGTGTCACGACCTCAGAGCAGGTCTCTGACGTAATTTCTAGCATCTCCAACAGCCAGTCCTCCTTGGCCCCAGAGCCTTTGGTTGTCCTCACCAATAGTGGGGCTGCAGGGAATTCGGCAGGAGGTATGACTTTTTATTTTATTTTTACTGTTCTGCAGTAGGTGAAAATGCTGGCTTACCACAAAGTTGATGTGCTTACTACTTTGAAGATGTATTGTATGCCTTTGCTGGAGAGGCAAAGAATTTCTGGGGCCAGTGTTTCCTTCCTCTGTATTTTTTTTATTGATGACATGAGTGTACTACAGGGAGTTGCGGTGAATTTTTTTTATCTGAGTGTTACCCAGTTTGGGGTCAATCTGTTGTACTGGGATAGCAAATAGTAGACTCCACAGGCTCTTGAGGTGAGCTTGACAGTGTTGTCATCCTAGCAGGGGAGCATGTGTTCTTGGGAATGTTGGGGTTTCTTACTGAAAACGTTGAGTGACTACTTGTACCTAAACTCACAGTGTGCAGCCCCAGGAAAGTTTGAAGCACATTCCAGGGCATCCAGTTTGTAGGGGCTGCTGGTGAGTCATAACAATTTTCTCTGGTGCCCAGTGCAGAGTGCCTCAGAATGCCCTGTAATGCAGCTTGTACAGAGGAATCCCACACCAGGGAGATTGAAACCTTGGCCTAAGTCTAGCCAAAGACTGGCTACTCTTCTTGCAGTGGCTCTCTGGGTCCTCCCCATCATCTGCTACTTGCAGATGCTGAGAATTCGAATCTAGGACCTTCTGCATGCAAAACAAGAGGGGTGGAGGAGGGAAGTATCGTGGAGCAGGGCATGACAAACTGGTACCGTGAACAGGAGCATTTCACACTGCAACATTTTGTTGCAGGTCACAGTGGTCTCACTTTAATAAGCAAATGACTAATCCAGTTGTACATCCTGCAGAGTTTTCAGGTTTGGCTTTTACTGTACCTATGTTATCAGCTGAGCTCACATGTTTCTTTCACTCCCAATTTAAGATGACTCAAGAGGAAATACCTCAAGTACAACACTGGAATCTGGCCCTCCTGCAATGCCAAGGCTGCCGTCATGCTGCCCCCAGCATTCTCCATGCGGCGGCTCCTCGCAGAACCACCACATCCTGGGGCACCCTCACGCCAGCTGTTTTCAACAGCACAGCCATCATTTCCACCATCACCACCACCACAACCCCCACGCAAGCGTCCCTCTCTCACCATCGTTCAGTGAATCCAGCTGCCCTGTGGAAAGGCCTCCCCCAGTGCCGGCACCTGCAGGGTCAAGTAGCAGTTCTGGCACCACGTACCATGAGCAGGCAGGTTTGGTTGAGAATGCTTCACTGTGGTCATGGTGAAGAGTTATGGATAATAGTTTCTCCATGTGCTGTGCTGTGCAGAGTGCTTTTTCTAGGGTTCTAGGCTGCTAGCCTCAACTGTCAGAAGCAGTATGCCTCTGAATAGCAGTTGCTGGGAATCACAAGTGAAGAGTGTGTTGCTGCGCTGATGTTCTGCTTGTGTGCTTCTTCCAGGCACCTGGGAGGCCACTGTGAGAACTGGGTGCTGGACTAGTTGTGCCTTGGGCCTGAGCTAGCAGGCAGGCTTTTCTGATGTTCTGACATACTAATGCACTACATGCTGCCTCAGGGCTGCTGCTCAGGGCATCCTCTGCAGGTCTCAAGGCAAGGAAAGGTCTATATGAGGGCATACATTCTCTCAGATATTTGGGCCCCAGGCTTTAAACGTAAATGTATGCACTCAACCAGTTACCCCCAAAACATCTGGAGGGCAAAGGCTGGTGGAGATGAAAATGGGATTAGGGAGAGTTTGGAGTTAGGATATCTGGCTAGCGAAACTCAGAAGTCCCTCATGCCTCTTGCTGCTGGCAGGCCTCAGTCATGGCTTTTCCCAAGCACTACATGTGTGCCCTGACTTGAACTGGAATGTTGGCCAATATAGCCCTTGGTTGGACCCAAGGAGGAACTTCTTATTTCCGAATCCTAAAGTAGCTCTTTGGGTTCCTCTCTTTGTGGAGAACAAATGGGTTTCCTTATATCTGCTAACTAGCAGGTTTACAAGGAAGATGCCAATTTCATGGTGAAAAACTAGTTGCTGCCCTCTTGTTAAATTTACTAATGGCAAACGTTAAACATACCATTCAGAGACAAAAGCTTATTTAGTCTTTTGCTAATGGACAGCATTGTGCATATGTGTTTTTGTGCGACTTGTCCTATAGCAGCCTTTTGGTCACAGTTCCACGAATATTCAAATAATCTTTTGTTTTGCTCTCCCTCCTTGCAGCAGGCACTCCCAGTGGACTTGAGCAACAATGGCATAAGGAACCACGGAAGCAGCTCTTTCCACGGAGCATCAGCCTTTGACCCCTGCTGTCCAGGAGCCTCTTCCCGAACAGCCATATACGGGCACCAGGCGGGTGCTACTCCCAGCCAGCCCATTGCCATAGATGGATACAGTGCGAACATGGTTGCCCAGCCCCAGCCTCAGCCGCCACCCCAGGCTTCTCTGGCATCCTGCCGGCATTATATGTCATGTAAGAATGACTGCAGTCTGTATATGAGTTGGGCGGGGGAGGCCCCCCAAGCATACCCTGCTTCATATTGGCAGCTGGCAGGGTCTCTGCAAAGTGGTGCAGTTGGCAGGATGCTCACCCTACTTGAGTGGTGCCGCTTTACCTTGTGGCAGGGTAAAGCGAAGTGTCTGCCATGGGCATCTGATTTTTTTTTTTTGGGGGGGGTGCTGTCAAGAGCAGCAGATGATCATAGTTAGGCAGACAGTTGTAATGAACTAACCGGGTTTGTTGTTCTCTGCTACCCCTTTCCAGATGCCTCTTTGACTCGGCCGCTTCATCATCAAGCTGCTGCATGTCCCCATTCCCATGGAAACCCCCCTCCCCCTGTCCCCCCTCAGCCGCCACAACCCACTTCGCAAGTGGACTATGTCATCCCTCACCCCGTCCACCCCTTCCACCCTTCCATATCCTCGCATGCCTCTTCCCACCCTGTCCCACCCCCGCCGCCCCCACACCCGTTGGCCAACGCTGCTGCCCCAATCCCCCAGCCCCTCCCAGCCACCCACCAGTCTATCTCCCATCACATCCCTGCCACGGCATCTCCGGCCCAAAGGCTGCATCCTCACGAGGTGATCCAGAGGATGGAGGTCCAAAGGAGAAGAATGATGCAGCACCCAACGTAAGTCAGGCTTTAGCCTGGAGGAGGAACAGGGCAGTGGCTGCTGCCACCTAGCGGTGGATAGTGGCATAGAGGAGTGTCAGCTTCAATGAGGAAATAAATAAAAAATGGTCCAGTAGCACCTTGGAGACCAACTACCATATTTTTCGCTCTATAAGATGCACCAGACCACAAGACGCACCTAGTTTTTGGAGGAGGAAAACAAGAAAAAAAATATTCAGAATCTCAGAAGCCAGAACAGCAAGAGGGATCGCTGCGCAGTGAAAGCAGCAATCCCTCTTGCTGTTCTGGCTTCTGGGATAGCCGCGCAACCTGCATTCGCTCCATAAGATGCACACACACTTCCCCTTACTTTTTAGGAGGGAAAAAGTGAGTCTTATAGAGCAAAAAATACGGTAAGGTTGTTCTGGGTATAAGCTTTTCGTGTGCATGCACACTTCTTCAGATATAAGAAAGCTTATACCCAGAACAGCTTCAATGAGGGTTCTTTCTGAATCCTTTAGAATACAGGCAGATCACCTGATCTTTTTTCTCTGCATTCCGCAGCTTGGCACCCTCCAGATGCTTGGGACTGCAGCAGCTCTTATCAGCTGTGCTGGTTAGAGGCTGACAGCAGGGAAAGTTTGAGCCCTCCAGATTTTACTGAGCTACAACTCACATCATTCTTGGTCATTGGCTATGCTCGCTGGGGCTGATTGGATTTGTAGTTCAGCAACATCTGGCAGGCCAAAGATTCCCCACGCTGTCGTCCAAAGCTTCTGGGGGGCACCAGGTTGAGGAAGACTGTTCACCCACTTAGTTGCAATTGCCAAGAGGTAACTAAGGAGCTGTAAGTCTGCCTCTGAACAGCAGCTGACAGTAAACTAGTTACCTTTTTCTTTTAATGCCATCTTCCTATGATCTCAGGTTGGTAGACCTGCTTCTCTCCCCACCCATTTTTTTCCTCACAACAACCTGTGAATGAGACTGTGCAGCTAGTGGTTGATTGGCCCAGGGTCATCCAGTGGATTTATGGCTGAGCGACAAGTTGGACCAGTGTCTCCTCAACCTTAGGCCAGTGCTATAATCAGGACACTACACTGACTCTTAGGAAACTCAGGAGAAAGGATTGGGGAGTGGGGGAGGTTAACTGGTATTTGCTGTGATGTAAGGACAGCAAGGTCTAAAAGCTGCACCATCCTTCTCCTTCTCCCTGGGCTCTAATTTGAGCAGAAAGCTCAAGACATGAATGGATGTAAATAGTTGACTCACTTCTACTTGGGAGCAAATCTCATTAAGAACAGGAACCTATCATCTGCACTCAAATGTTTAGCTGTAATGGAACTGCTATTAATTGAAATGTCAGCCTCTGTCATTTTGAATAATTACATCACAGCAACTCCATCCAGTTTCTGGATTTTAAAAAGGAATGCTAATTGAGATAGGGCTTTTCACTTGATATTCATTAAAAAGCTCGAGTAACTGAGGCTTAGTTATTAGGAAATGGGAAATAGGCAAAGGCCACCGAAAGTCTAGAAGTTCAATACATCTGAATCATTTTAGAAATATGCCATTTTTATATAGTAAAAATATCCTGTGTCAAGCATGTACAGTGGTACCTCGGGTTTCGTACGCTTCAGGTTACAGACTCCGCTAACCCAGAAATAGTACCTTGGGTTAAGAACTTTGCTTCAGGATGAGAACAGAAATTGTGCTCCGGTGGCACAGCGGCAGTGGGAGGCCCCGTTAGCTAAAATGGTGCTTCAGGTTAAGAACAGTTTCAGGTTAAGAACAGACCTCCAGAACGAATTAAGTTCTTAACCCGAGGTACCACTGTATACAGCCTTTCTCACACTTATTTATTTAAACTATTCTGTATCACTGTATAATAAAATATATGTCAGCAGTTTACAACAATATAAACATAAAACCAGACAATAAAATTATAGAAAGTTAAAAACTTGTTAAAGGGGGGGGGGGAATCAAAAACAAACATCAAAGGACTATTTGTCCACAAGCATCTTCCCCCCCCACTAGCCATGTACTTCTCAGTGAGGAATCTCTCTCCTCGCCTTCACCAGATTGAACTTTGGTTGAGACAGGGTGGGGAAGATTGTGAATAAAGCAGGCTGCTCAGAAATGGAAGCCGAGAAACCTATCACCCTTAGGCTGCAGTGTGAGGTAATATACAAAAGAGAAAAGCTTTGCATTCCTAAGGTTTCAATACTCCTGCTCCCCCCCCCCAGGAGAGCACATGAACGACCACCGCCACATCCTCACCGGATGCATCCCAACTATGGCCATGGACATCACATTCATGTACCACAGACAATGTCTTCCCACCCACGTCAAGCACCAGAGAGATCTGCCTGGTTAGTAAGCTCTTACCTTCTCTTGATTTACATCAGCAAAGCATGTCATAGCAACCTTTGCTTTTAGAAGTTATAGCAAAGCGTCCCTGTTCATCATACTTGCAAAGACAACTGATCAAGAATAAATTCTTAGTTTATTGTAGATCAGTTCTTTTTGTAAAGGCTGCAGATGCTTCTTTGAGTTGTTTTTGAGTTCCTCCTTAAACGGGCTTTGTTTTTAATCTATTGCATCTGTGTCCTATTTTTTCTCAAAGCAACTGTGAGAGATTTCTCATTTTATCCTCACAAGTGTGCTACAAGTCTTGTGCTACTAATTTTGTTTTTGTTTTATTGTTTTTGTCTGTGCAGGGGTTATATTGCATTACACAATGGTTGTTTGGTAAATTAGTAATTGTATTTTATGAGTAGGCATATTGCATATTGCAGCCTTTCTCAGCCCCTTCACGTGTTTTGGACAACAGCTTCCAACAGCACCAAGTAGGGAAAGGCTGGTATGTTTCATTTACGTTTTATGAAAGCCTCCTTGAGAAGGCTTTGCTTTAGAAAGCATCTAACAAACCTGAATGAAAACAGGTATTTTGATCCAGGCCTAGAAATAAACAGATAATCAACACAGAACTCCTAGTTCCAATGTTTATGTACAGTATCTCCAGAAAACTGCATGAGTCAAAGTTATTGCTGCTGTGAAATAATTTCATTCCCTGAATAAGGAAGGTGTTGCTGCCTTCACTGCCTAGAAGACAGGAACTAGCCTGACTAAAAGTGAACTCTCTCCTTCCCCCAATAGGGAGCTGGGAATCGAAGCAGGAGTGACTGCAGCTACCTACCCACCAGGCCCGCTGCATCCTCACTTGGCTCACTACCACGCACCTCCTCGACTTCACCACTTGCAAATAGGTGCTCTTCCTTTAATGGTAAGGAGAACAGCTCTGAAGCCACTGCCAGTATTTGATATTTGCTGCTGCACAACAGCCACTGGGCGCAGCTCCTCCCTTCTGAAAAGAGTGAGGATTGTGTCACAGAGTCCATGGCAGGTGGTCCCTGCTTCTATTTCATTTGAAATTATGTTCTTGGGAACACTGACTTATACAAAGATTTTTGTGAAAAAAGAAAAAGGTGGGCTTCCTAACCCAGGGTTGGGAAACCTGTTGTTCTCCATATGTTGTTGGACTCCCAACTCCTATCAACCCCAGCCAGCATGGGATGGCAGGAGTTCTAGTCCCGCAGCATCTGTTCTGCATCTCTGTCCTAACTGGCAGCGTCTTGTATTGGGTTTAATTCGCCCACATTTCTCACTTGGAAATCAGAATATAACCCAAATTAAATTAGCCAGTAGTACATTGACACTCTGCATCTGATTTTGTTGTTGCTGTTGCTTAGTTTATAACTCACTTTGCAAGGCTAAGTTACAGCACTCCTTGTTTAACTGGAAAGTGCTAAGAGGATTATCTTCTAGTTACTTTTGCTACTGTTTAATTTCACATTTGATGTGGTTGGTGGAAGTAGTTTTGAATTCTAGCACCCCCTCTATTTTAATACAAATATTGGGGTTTGAGATTACAGGAAGGGCATATTGGAAGCAAGGATGGTTATTTGCTGCTGGTCTGCCCGCAATTTTTATGTGCAATTTGGCAGAATCTGAGATTGATCACAGACTCCAGAATAAAAAGACAGTTTATGCAAAAGGAAGAGACCACTTTTGATGAATTCTGGCAGTTGTTGCCTAGCTTTGTACCTGAATAACTTTTTCCAGTGGCATTACTTGACTGCTTAGGCTCCTGAATTAGAAAGGAAATTTTTGCTTGTAGTACCACAATCCACGTTCTGCGATTCTGGTTCACAAGATGACACATGTCGCTGGCTTTTCTTCTTCATGTGCTAGATGAAATGCTAGTTAAAATGATAGCACCTGGATTGTCAGGTTCTCTTACAACAGGAGCTTATGGCCCCATGTTGTTGGACTCCCAACATCCCTCAACCCAGCTAGCATGACCAGTGGTCAGGGATGATGGGAGTTGTAATGTAGTAACATCTAGAGGGCCACAGGTTCTTCATCCCGGTTTGCAGAGAATGTCGTGAATGTCGTACAGCACTTAGCGTAACTGTGCAAGTGGCTTATGCATCACTATCATTGACCCTGTGCAGCTTGTCAATGTCAGAGACTACCACTTACCTAAACGAAATCGTTAGAAAATTTCTGTTGGAAAAGCAAAAGAGGTGTGATGAGATGATGGTTGACAAAGGAATTAAAGCTTTTATTTGTGCCTTTCTTACAAAGTCCTGAAGGATGGTCTGTGTAGGTAGAGTTGCACCGGTTATGGCTGGTCTCCAGGAAATTTCTGGATTTGTGAGTTCATAGAATCATAGAGTCGGAAGAGACCACAAGGGCCATCGAGTCCAACCCCCTGCCAAGCAGGAAACACCATCAGAGCACTCCTGACATATGGTTGTCAAGCCTCTGCTTAAAGACCTCCAGAGAAGGAGACTCCACCACACTCCTTGGCAGCAAATTCCACTGTTGAACAGCTCTTACTGTCAGGCAGTTCTTCTGGCTTTCTTTACTATGCATACGAGTAGCCTAGAAGTGCTCTAGTTAGTCAGCCAGGTGGGAAGGCATCATTTCTGCTAAGGTTAGTTCCAGGTCATTGGAAGGACAGAAAATCATCCTGATTTGAGCATTTACTGTTTTAAAGATTTAGTCCCCACTTTCCTATCCAGTGACCTCTATTGCATCTTAATTCAATAATTAAAGGATCTGAGGACCTGGGGTTTGCTTGAACTTGTGAGGAAGTGCAGAATGTGGAATCCGTCTGATAGGCATCTAGCTGTGGTGAAAACTCTGAACCTATAGTTCTTTTGACTACTTCCTTGCTTTAGGCATGAAGGGATACTGGAATGTCTGCTGTTTCATTTTTGCTTTGCTTGGTGGGATGACTTTAACTCGAGATCTCTGTGGCCTTTTAGGGGACATGATATTCTGGAGCCAGCAATGTTGCAAAAGCAGCCTTCACCATTAGCAGCCTGCTGCCGCTCAATATGTTTTGGACTATATATTTTATCAGCCCAGCCAGTATGCCCAAAACATCTGGAAAGTACCAGGCTGGTGAATACTGCTCCACAAATGTTAGGCCAGCATTCTTGGAAAGTGGGGTTGCTTGCTGCATTCTTACTGACTTTACAGTGCAGATTGGGATTTCTCTGTTGAAGGGACTTGCTGTGTTCCCTTTGGGGTTTGTTTTTTGTTCTCACCTTTCCATAAAAAAGTGTTGGAATTTCTAACAGTGTGTGTGTGTGTAGGTGTGTGTGTGTGTAGGTGTGTAGGTGTGTAGGTGTGTGTGTGTAGGTGTGTAGGTTCTGAAATAACATGGTGAGGTTGCGTATGTGGAGGCACGCACCAACAGTCAGTTCAAACTGCAGTTTATTCTAAGTGTTGTATCATTGTTGGAAGGAGTCCCTGCCCTTTTAAGACCCTAAGGTATATGCCTATTTGAATTATATGCGAACAATGCATGAAGCTGGCTAGCTAAGGAACTACCTTGACTTGTTCTTAGATAACTTGCAAGTTTTGTTATAATAACCATCATCATGTTAGATTTGCCAAAATGTTTCTGAAATACTCACACCTTAAGTCTTGGTTGGGTGAAAACAAGTCATCCTCTGGACCAGTTCAGACCATGTTCAGAATAGTTTCCTCCTTTGAAAGAGTTTGTTTCTAGGAGCCCTTACAAAAAGAGAAGGGATGGCAGAGTCACCATCTTCCAGGATTCTGTCAATTGCTGATGAGAATCAAAGCAGCAGGGTTCTGTATTTTTGCAACATGGACAGTAAAATACTCGAAACTGTTCTGCAATTAGATTTAACTCCATTCTGCTATTTGAATAGGTTCCTGACATGGCGGGCTACCCTCACATTCGTTACATTTCATCGGGATTGGATGGAACTTCATTCAGAGGCCCTTTCAGGGGCAATTTTGAGGTTTGTAATAGAATAAACCTGGCTATGTGGCAGGATTTTTGCTTGAGGGGACACGGGGGAGGGGTACATTGCAAAGTTAAATGTAAACTAATCTGGTTTTAGATTATATTTTTTTAATGACCTCTGGCCTTTTAATTATGCCTTGGGAACAAGGCTGGTGTTTAAAAAGCATAGAATACTTTTTATTACTATTATGCAGCAGTAGGTGGCAGTTAATGGACTATGTACTGCAATAAATGTTTATGTTGAGAGGATGCGGTACTGCTTGAGGTGGCTTGCTGAAGAGGAGGACAGTTGGCGTTAAACTGTCAATCCTCTTGCTTAAGTGAAGCTGGGCCACGTTTGCAGCTGAAGTTTGTTATGCACATCAGAGAAATTAAGACATCGGATGCAGAGAGTTAATGAACTCTTAATGTTCTAGTTCAGTCTTTCCCAGCGTAGTTGCCCTCTGGATGTTGTGGGCTACAACTCCCATCAGCCCCAGCTAGCACGGCTGTATGATTCTGGGGCTCATGGGAGTTGCAGTCCAAAACATCCTGTGGGCGCCAGGTTGGGGAAGACTATTCTAGTACATTGGAAACATGTTCAGGAAGTGCTTTCAATTTAAGTTGTGTTCTTGGGGCCAAAAACTGATTACTGTGTTTCAGCCAAAAGCTTTGGTGCTCTTCTTGTTGTAGAATCAGGAAGTGCAGCCTTTTCAGTGCATTTTATTGTCATCCTACCATCATTATTAAACATGCAACAAACCATCCTGTGCATAAGCACAAGAGTAAAGCCGACTGCTCACCAGCAAGCTGAGCTGGCATTATTTGAACCAACTAGGTATCTTCCAAAAGCCTGTGGAGCCCTGACAAGGGGATTGAGGGGGTCTGTTTCATGAAGGTTATTTGCAGACCTTGGATTGCAGAGTCTTAAGGCAATGATGGGGAACCTGTGCCCTCCACAGATATTGCTGGACTACAACTCCCAGCATACCTGACCATTGGCCATGCTGGCTGGGGCTGAGAGGAGTTGGAGTCCATCAACATCTGGAGAGTTACAGGTTCCCTATCCATGTTGGGACTCAAGAACCCCCTTAAGCACTAAACCACCTCATGCTGAGCCTCTTTATGACATCAGAGCAGGTAAGCCATTCGCAGCAAGAGGGGCTGATGATTGACAGGACCCCTGTGGTATTAGAGGAGATCAGAAATAGAAAACTGCTTACATACTACTTTCCAAATAACATGCATGTAAATTAAGTAGTTGAGACAACTGCTTTGCCATTTGAAGAATGAATAAATGATTAAGTGAGAGGACCAAGATATTGAATTCTCTCGGTTCCTCCTTGATTCCAGGAATTAATTCATCTGGAAGAACGTTTAGGAAATGTGAATCGTGGAGCTTCGCAAGGGACAATTGAAAGGTGCACATATCCACACAAATACAAGAAGGTGAGCATGTCTTAGGGGCTGTTTTAAGGCCATGTGGAGGGGTGGGAATACATTTTGGACAACTAAACTTGCAAATATTAGTTCCACAAATTCTTATTTACCTATCTGTAAATAATAGAAAATAGAACACACACCCTTTTAAGAATGTACTCCTCAGATCGTGACTAGATTGCTCTTTTATAGAAAGTGACAAATGACATGTTTTGTAAGTGTAGCTGGCCTAGGACTGCTACTGGATGCTTCTCCTTAAGGAGCTGAAAATGCAGTTCTTACTCAATCCACAGCCTTACATTGTTTTATCTTTTAAAAGTTCAGAATTGTTAATAAATAGGTGAGAGGGACAAGTTCCATCAAATGTCAACACATACAAACTAGCATGTCAGGAAAGTCCAACCTCTCCTTTCCCCTGATGTGCTCTTTGTATTTGTAGGGACATTTGATCACCCAAAAGGTAGAGCCACAAAAACAGACATGTAATACAAGTCTGCTGATCGTGTAGCATGCAAAAGTGATTTGTAGTAATTTCAATCTCAGCAATCCTATCAGTGGAGTTTTAGTTTATATTATAGTGCTGAAATTGAGTTGGGGAATAAGAGTTGCCTAAAGCCACCAATGTCAGCTGATCTGAAATCTCAGCTTTTCAGCCCAATTATCAGGCCTGCCTATTGCACCACATGAGTTTGTGCCAGCTTGTTGCACTATTTTTCCAGGATTATACACCAAAGCATATTTTAGGATTGGCGCCCCAGACATCATCATCACTATTGGTTTAGTTTTCTAATGTAATGTTGTCCAGGACTGCTTTCCCTTTAATTTTAGATTCTTTAGCTTTCTTAACTTGTTAAGGTTGTTGCAAATGTCTATGCCAATTTAATCACTGAAGTTTAATATGTTGTTAAAATGATTGTGGGGAGGCTAGAAATGGATGGGTTGCTTAGCCTGCTTGTTGCATTTTGTTAAAACCTTCATGTGTGTACTTCCAATGCAGTCATAACAGAACTGATAAATGTGCATAAAACAGATCTTACTCAGTTTGCCAATAATGTCATCTCTGCTAATAAGGTAACAACTGATTGGTTCTCACAGAGGAAACTGCACTGCAAACAAGATGGGGAGGAAGGAACTGAGGAAGATACAGAGGAAAAATGTACCATTTGTTTATCTATATTAGAGGAAGGTGAAGATGTCAGGTAAATAACTAAAAACAAAACAAAACCCCAAGCCAGGACCAAATCCCTGGCGTTCTAAAAACCATTTTAGAAATGTTATATTTCTCAAAATTGAGGGTTACTAGATGCATTTGGAAATTCAGTCTGTTCCAGTCCCAGTTAGTTGTCATCAGTACACTGGAAGTGCCATAATGAACTGTCATCAGAAAATACTGCTAACAGGATTTTTAGAGGTCATCAGTTAACAGGACTGTAGCGTATTGCCCTTTTGACATTTATAGGGCCTGAAGTGAAAAAACTGAAATATTTATAATGTTTCAATAAGAAGGAACATATCATCAAAACACACTTAAAACAGAAAAATAACATTTAACACTATAGTAGTCCAAAAACTGAGAAAAGGCTGAGTTTCATGTAGCCACCTTCACATTGAGTGTTGTTGAAAAGCTCTTCCTTGCTGTAGTGCTTCACCTGGAATCATACATGTTTAAACACTTCTTAAACATGATGTGGACAGGCCATAACTCAGCGGTAGAGCACCTGCTTTGCAAAAGGTCCCAGGTGGTAAAGCTGGGAGAGACCCCTGCCTGAAACCCTGGAGAGCTGCTGCCAGACAGTGTAGGCAGTACTGAGCTAGACGGACCAGTGGTATGACTTGGTTTAAGGCGACTTCCTTTGTGTTTTTCCCATGCTTGGAAGCCAATGCATGCCTGCACTGCCGCTGCCAGGATTATGTCAGAACTAGGGTGTGTGCACTGCATGTGATTAGAGCAGTGCTTAGTAGGAAGGGGTGGGCATGGCTCACCCATGCCTTTGGCCATCTTCAAGACTGCATACTTCTGCATACTTCTGCTATTGATAAAAAGAAAATCCCCTACATCTCCTTTTGTCAGTGACAGTTTTTCCTTGCCACAGACAGTGTCAACTCTTCTGCACTGACAGACCTTAGGACAAGCTCTGCTGTATTGTTTCAGTTCAGCATCTTGAACCATCTAATTTAGTGTGTTTGGGGTGCTAGCGTTATTGTGGCCGTGTGCTTTTAGTACATCCTCAGATCACCATATATAATACCCAGGGAATTGCAAACCTTTTTGGGGAAAAAGTTCTGACTTTCATGGTTGCAGAGAGAAGCTTGCAAGGCCCAAGTAGAGACTCAGAAACTAGATGGTGCACTATGCACTAAGGATCCTTTTATAAAATATAGGTGCCCTATGATACAAGGCCCATCATGTTGGAAAGAAATGCCACAGCCTTGCTGACAGTCAGATCTCCTAATCAGTATGTTAAAATGTGAGATAAAATAAAGTAGGGTTGTTGTTTTTAATGGAGGACCTTTTTTATCATGTATGTTTTCAGGTAGCCATTCTTGCCTGTGAAGTGCTGACCTCTCTCCTTCCATTTTTCTTGTTCATAGGCGTCTTCCATGTATGCATCTCTTCCATCAAGTGTGTGTAGATCAGTGGTTGATCACAAACAAGAAGTGCCCCATTTGCAGAGTGGACATTGAGGCTCAGCTGCCAAGCGAAAGTTGACACCCTTTTGCCTAAAACCTCTTGCTCTCCTCCTTCACGCTCATCCTTCCTGGTACTGCAGTCAACCAAAGATGGCATGACTTACCTGTGCAGATGTTGGAAGCATTTGAACCTGCTAGAGTGCTGTTTGTCTGCTCTATGGTATACCTAATGCTAAACCTACAGTTCAGTGTATTTATAAAGCTTTTCTTTTGTTTGTTTAGACCGTACAGTTTTCCCTAATCTTAACACATTTTCCTGTACATTTTGCATGGTTCCTTGTATTGCATTTCTTTGCACATGTTATGGGCTTAGTGACCTCTCCAAACTTGCAGGCAAGATTATCTGCTTTAGAAAATAGAATTGTGTGGTTTTTTTTGTTTTGGTTTTTTTTTACATAGAGTCAGGCTTATTCAGAGTATGATTTCACTCAATACTAACCTCAGAGTCCTTAATTTAATCATGTATTTTAGTTCTAAATGTATAAAGATCAAAAAGGAGATTATTGTGTTTTTAAGACATTCCTTAATTAGGGGAAAAAGCTGCTGTATACTTGTGTTGGGGAGAGACGCCAAGCACTTCTCCTGCACAAGCCTCCTGAAAGTGAATGGGAGCCTTGTGAGAGCTCTGCAGGCGCTGTTCGTTCCAAGTTGCACCATCCATAATAAATAACTGGGAACATAACCTTCAGATCCTTTGATTTCAAATGGCATAACCCATTATTGGATCATCCTTTTCAGATCAAATGTTCATGTTCTTAAACCTTCAGCACAATGCAGATATATTTGAATGTCAATATTAAAAACATTTAGACTGCTGTCCGATTGTATGTACCATTTTCTTATGTCTAGCAATTTGAATTTCTCTAACGTAATATTTTGCTGCTGTGAAACAGCTCTAATGAACACTAAATATTTGATTTCAACTAGCTGGGTTGTAGATACATGCAGATTGAATAAAATAAGTTTGCAGGAAAACAGGGGGGAAAGACAGGCTGTTTTTATTTGTTTGTTTGCTCCTCAGTCTTAATGCTAAATTCATCTAAAGATCTGCACAAGCTGGTTTTGTAAAAAAAAAAATAAAAAATACAAAAATTGGGGTTGGGGGTTGGGGTAACAGCCACAAAGATTAAACCAAGACTTTGAATTTAACTTCCTAAAGCAAATATCCATGACTTCATAGAACTTTGAAAGGTCCCTTGCCCTGTCATGGGAACTGGGTGGTGTTTTTTTTTTTTTTTTAATTTAGTTTTACAGTTAATAAAGTTAGCTGAATCCACCTGTCTCCTGTGTTGTTTCTAAGGCTCAATTTGCATAATTTGGGGGGTGGGTTAGGAATCAGACTGTTAATGCTGTTGCTAGCTTTGTACTGACTGCCCTAAGATCAGGCAGCCACCCCCAGGTACAAGGGATGAATGACCTAATTCCCATTGTGCCTGACCGCAGGCCATGATGGCTGGGCCTGAGGGGAGCTGGAGTCCAATAAAATCCATAAAGACACAGGTTATAAATCTTTATTATATACAGTGATGTTGGCTGCAAAATTAAGCCCTGATCCAAATTAGTATAAAACTAGCCGAAAAGGCTGGGTTTTGAACTTTATTTTCCTTGAACAGCACTTCCTACCCACCAATGATGCATGACATGCTACCTCTGAATCTGGAGACCCACATGTCTGTGCCCACTGGTGGGGGGCAGAATAGAGAAGTACAGGAAAAGAAAAAATGCTACTGGACTAAGGCTAGCCAAAGCATCCCCCCCACCCCCAATCCTGGTTTCAATATCACTCTCCAATTGAGGTGAACAAGGGAGTGCTATTGTGTACATTCATTATGCCTCAATCAAGATACCTTCAAGCTGTTAATTACTGTGGGCATACTGTGCTTTCTTAATCAAGTTCTAATGGGGACTGATTTTTTCTAGTACAGTATTTTTTTAAAAAAATATATTTATTAAGGTTTTACAAAAAAAACACATAAATACATCCATCATAAAAAGAAAAAACAGACAAAGCAAAAATAGACAGAAAATAAACAAAAAATATACAATAAAACAGCAAAAAAGATAATAGAAGAACATGAAAAAGAAAAGATCCAATTTTTAGCTTTATACTTGTTTAACCTTGGTTCTTGACTTCCTCACACCTCCCTTTTTTGCGTTCCCATTTACCCAATCAAATTCAGCAAATCCTTACCCTCTTTCAATTCTCATTATTAATTATATAGCTTAGCATATTATATCTCCAATCTTTCTTCCCTTTTTAATTCATTTTTACATATTCCTTATAACTTTATCACTAATGCCATATTATTTTTAAGTCCGACATCATCTTAGCATTCATAAATTTTGCAATATTTAGTACAGTATGTTAGGAAGCTGGCAACATATAGCCAATTTTTTTCAAGGCCTATAGTAGCATCACAAAAGGAACACAATGCAATGTAATGAAGAGATGATTCCAGCAAAATTCACTGCAGCTATTTAGGATTCAAAGAGAGAGCACATTATGGATTCTTGAGTGATGCTAAGAACACCTTTTGGCTTTGGTGTGGGTGTTTTTTGAAACCTGAATGCAATTCCTGCATTGTTTGATAGACATGGCTAATTCCTTTTTGGAAGGTCTAGAGCAGGGGTCAGCAAACTTTTTCAGCAGGGGGCCGGTCCACTGTCTCTCAGACTTTGTGGGGGGCCGGACTATATTTTTGGGGGGAATGAACGAAATCCTATGCCCCACAAATAACCCAGAGATGCATTTTAAATAAAAGAACACATTCTACTCATGTAAAAACACACTGATTCCCAGACCATCCACGGGCCGGATTTAGAAGGCAATTGGGCTGGATCTGGCCCCCAGGCCTTAGTTTGCCTACCCATGGTCTAGAGATTCATATAACTTGGGTTGGTATTTTTGCTAAGGGACAGTGATATCCAAGCTTTCCTCATAGACGCATAGAATTGAAAGGTTGGAAGGGACCCCAAAGGTCATCAACTTCCTGCAATTCAGGAATTACAGCTAAAGAATCCCTGACCGATGGTCATCCAACTGCTCTTTAATAACCTCCAGGTAGTGGACTAGGGGACTAAGTCCCTTAAGTGTTCTCTGGCACCTCTTTCCCAAAGCTTGGGAAGCTCTTGGCTGGCTTAGGGAGGTGCGATACTCCCATAAATTTTACTGCACTCCACTGCCTCCAATGAAGGAGAGAGCACCACCTTTTGAAAAAGTCTGTTCCAGTGTCAAACAGCTCTTCATCCTAGAGGGATGTTGCAATCCTCACACTAAAATGATAGCCATAAAAGATGAAAGGCTGACATTACTAACCTGTGAGGTCATAATGCGGGGTTGAGGGAGATCAGCTGAAGGTTTTGACTTTGGGGTGTAAGCCTGAAGGCAGGTCTGGCACATTGTCCTTCAAGGACCCTTGCCTTTGTCTTCTAGGCTCCCTTACCTGCCACCACCAATATCCTGGGCACCCCTGTCTCCCATGCGTGGGTAAAGGAGCAGTAGAGAAGCTGGTTGCATTTCCTGGCATAGTGGGTGTGCAGGAGCAGTTGTGTTTTGAAAGTTACAGCTAGGCATGCAGTAAGAATCAAAACAACTAGCCTGGATCCATCACCGTACATATCAAAGTATAATCACTGAGCTGGAACATAACACTCAATAGTCTATATTGAATGCCTTTTTAAAAACTTGCTCAAAACTATTTTTTGTATGCAATAAAAATAACAAGAGTGATAAAATTGTGTTTTGTTTTTGCCTTCTCTGAATATAATTCCTTTCTGTTTAAACAAATAATCTGACAAAAGATGTCAATCTTTACATGAGCCATTTAAGAATAAAAGCAGAATGGCTGCATGAAGGGAGTAGTTGAGGGTTTCAACTGTATCACAACTTTCTAAATTATTAGAATATCAGATGGTTTGAAACTGTTAGAAGCACAGCTTTTCCTAGCAGATGGCCTTACAAACCAGTTTGCATTTTGTCAGGTAGCTGCACTTGAGAAGATTCTAACTGCACTCAGAAATAAATTCAGTCATTAGTAGACATATCTCATAAGAGGAATCTGTTTCATAACCCATTAAAAGTAATCCCACATTGGACTGGATGTTCATTCAATATTTTGTACCCCGCTCTTCCTCTGAACCACAGCGCAGCAAACAGCAGTAAGAAGATAACCATATGTCAGAAGAACGGAAAAATATCAGAAATAAAATGTAAAAAGTAACAGCAATTTTATCCATAGGACCACACCACACCCTTAAATAATTATTCATGGCCCAAATACCAGGTCACAAAACTATTTTTCTTAAATATTGCTACCATGGGGCAGACCAAGCATCACTTGCAAGCAAGCAACAGAGGAACCCAGCAGGGCAATTCTCGTGGGTCATTCCAATGTGCATGAGGTTACTGTAAAGGGCCTGAGATGGGGTTGCAGGGCCTCTCCATCAACTCATTGGAGAGACCAGCAACTGGGGGCTTCTCTCCTTTGAACCGTTTCCATTCCAGCTGATCGTTAGAAGAACTTTGTAACACATGCCCGGGTTTACTTTTCCCCTCCTCCCTCTCAGTCCCCGTTTCTTTTGTGTTTTGTCTTTGCGTCGCGAAAGCTGAAGACAGGGGCTGTCTCATTACTGATCTTTGTAAGCAGCCATTGTTTACTTTCCGCGCAAAGGAAACGGCAGGTTTCGAACCGACGACTTGCAAAAACTGCTAAAGATGAGCATCTTCCCAGGCAGGACTACAACTCCCATGTCGCCTTGCGCGCTTTTAGCGGCCCCTGAGAGAATGTGTCGCCTCTCGCCCTTCTCGAGCGTCGGAGCCCGCAGCTGAAGGCCGCAGTCGCCTTGGCAACACAGGCATAAGGGGCGGGCACAAGAGAGTGGCAGCCAATTGTGCGAGGCGGGCTCGACGCGAAGAGCCAATGGCGACGCCGCTAGGATCCCCTCAGAAGGGCGAGGCGGCGGCGGCGGCCTTGAAAAAGCGCGAGGAGGCGGCTGTGCTGGCCATGGCGGCGCAGCTACGAAGGGGTCTGTTGAGTCGTGGCCTGTGAAACTCCCCGCCACTGGCTTAGTGGCAACGTGTGACGAACCGGCTTTCCTCCTTCTTGGGCTTGTGCTCCACTCGTGCGCGGCTCCAGCTGCACGTGTGCATGAGGTCCGTGACGCGTATCTTGGTCCGAGGGTCGCCTGGGTGCTCCGAGACTGACCCGCTGCGGGGCTTCTTGTTGCCACCCCACGGCCAGGTTTGGGGTCTAGGGGGAAAGCTTCTTTGGGGTTTAAAGGCCGGAGCGAGGGGTGGTTCCGCCCCTGGGCCAAGAAGCCCTGACTGTCGTTTTTGTGCCTTCGGAACGCGCTGCCCCTTGAAGAGCTACCGGCGCCGGTCACGAATTGTTGTTGGGTGTAGAGAAATTTCCATTTGACAGACTTTCGCAGAAGGTCAAGTTTCCCTCTAGGACTGGCTCCACTTTCTCTGGGCCCACTAGTGGCATTTTCCTTGTAAACCCCTGGGGCCTTCTGTAATATCTAGCTGCTTATAAATGATTCCAAGGGGGTGAATATGGTGCTTTGCTGCACAGTCTTTCTCAAAACAGAGGCATTAAAATTAGAGGACCCAGCATAGTCATGCTCATAAATTTAAGTGGGTTTACTCTGCGTAAAACGTGGTTTCCACTGTTCTCTCCTCCACCCCTCCTTCTTCTTTGGAGATCCCTCATAGCCAAGTAAGATTGTCTTCCATGAACACGGTTTTAACAGTGAGTCCATAAGTGACTGTGGAGGCCAGTTCTGGATCCACACATCCTTCCACAGGGGGGAACATAGGTTTCTGGGCAAGAGTTGATCACAATGAGGGTTTGCTTAACTCTGAGCTTGTTTCTCCCTTTCATCCAGAGTTCTAGTCCATGACACCTTTGATAAAGGCTGTTCTCCAACTGAAGCTCTCGCAGGCCAGTGTTTCTCAATCACCTGTGCTTATACTGCATTTTTAAAGATTTGCCTTGAGAGAATCTTTAATGCTCTTTTCTTGACTACCAGCATTACGCTTTCCATTTATAAGTTCGGAATAGAGTAGTTGCTTTGGAAGGCAATAATCAGGCATCTGAACAACATGACTAGTCCAAAGAAGTTGATGTTGAAGAATCATTGCTTCAACACTGGTGATCTTTGCTTCTTCCAGTACACTGGCATTAGTTCACCTGTTTTCCCAAGTGAAGTGTAATTTTTTTCAGACACCACTGATGAAATCTTTCAAGTAGTTGGAGATGGCATTTTTAAGTGGTCCATGTTTCACAAGTGTACAGTAAAGTTGCTAGTACAATAGCTTTGCAAACAAGCATTATGCTTTCCCTGCAAATGTCCTGATTCTCGTACACTCTGCACTTCAATTGGGAGAAAGCTGCACTCACAGAGCTCAGGCAATGCTGGATTTTGGCATCAGTGTCAGCCCTTGGGGAAACATAACTGCCCAGGTAGGAAAAGTGATCAACACTTTCCAGTGTTACAGCATTGAGTTGGATTTGTGGTGCTGCAGAGGGGTTATTTTGTACTTGTTGGTGCAGCACTTTGTTTTTTGGATGTTGAGCCATAGGCCAAGCTTTTCGTAAGCTTCTGTGAAGATATTTAGGATGGCTTGGAGGTCATCCTCTGAGTGTGCACACACTACATTGTCATCATACTGAAGCTCTAAGGTGGAAGTTACGGTAACTTTACTCTGCTTTCAGCCTACTCAGATTAAAGAGCTTTCCATCTGTTTGATATATGATTTCTACTCTGGTGGGGAGTTTCCCTTTGACCAAGTGTAGGATCATGGCAATGAAAATAATGAATAGAGTTGGGGCGATAACACAACCCTGTTTAACATCTGATCCCACTATGGATGGTTCACTTTGAGAACCATTGTTATCTGAGATTGTTGCTGTCATAGTGTCATGCAGGAGCAGAACGATGTTCACAAATTTATCTGGGCATCCAATTTTCAGAAGGACAGTCTGCAGGGCATTACGATTTACAGTGTCAAAGTCCTTAGTAAGGTCAATAAATGCCATATACAGGGGTTGGTTTTGCTCTCTGCATTTTTCTTGAAGCTGTCAAGCAGTGAAAATCATGTACACTGTCCCCCTAGAAGGTCTAAAAACATTTTGGGATTTAGGAAGGGTAGCCTTGGATATTGTTAAGAGACGGTTTGCTAAGATCCTTGCAAGAATTTTGCTGGCTGCAGCTAATAAAAAGATACCTTGATAGTTTCTGCTATCTGTTCTGTTGTCTTTTTTTAAAGAGATTGATAATTTTGGCATGCCTAAAGTTTGCTGGGATCTCCTTTCTCTCCCAGATTTTTCCGATGAGCTTGTGAAGTTGTGTAAGTTTGATTCCACCCACTTTGAAGACTTCAGCAGGTATCCCATTAGGTCTTCTGGCTTTGTTGTTTTTCATTTGGTTAATAGCTGTACACAACACTCTCAGATTTGGAGGTACTGCAAGCTCATCTTTAATTTGTTTTTGTGGGATTTGTGAGAGGATGGGGGAGTTGCAGTTAAGAAGATGCTGGTAACGTTCTTTCCAGTGCAGTGCAATAGCTTCTTTATCTTGTAGAAGTGTGGTACTGAGCATAGGGGGCATATGCCATGATTTATTGGCCCATAGATGATCTTTGACGCCTTCAAACTGTACAATTCTCTTATTCCATCCCAGGAGTGGATAAAACATAAGCTTTACTAGCTGGTACAGAATTCATTCCTATTGGCATCAAAACTCTAAGGCTACACATATATTCTTGGAAGTGTGTGGGAAATGACAATCAAAATCCATGTGTGTGCGTACAGTAATCCCACAATTTACACACATTTAACTTCAGTTTTGTGTGTGTGATACTTAAATACAGTAATAATATAAACAGGAGGAAAGGGGGTGGGGTTCTGTGAAAAAATGACTTTGGCAATCTCACCCACCGTTGAACCGAATGGGTTTTGACTATATGTGATTTTGACTTTAGGTGTGGCCCCTGGAACCGGCATGTAAATTGTGTGCTTATTTGTCATCCTGTCTGATGTCCCACCTTTTCTATGGCTGAACTTGCAGAAATCTTCACAGTATTTTGGTAGTGTTGCTTAAGCAATAAGACATGCAGTGCCTACAACTACATAATTTAGCTTGCAGAGTCTCGAGAGTGGATGACCTTGCAGAATGTTCTGGGCCCACATAGTGGCTAAGTCTTAATCAATGGGTTCTGGGAGCGGGCACAGCCCCTTGAAGAAGTAATGCCTGGTCCTCACTTTCTAGATGCTAAACCATCTGAAGAAAGACATGACAGTAGATCATGGCAAGACCCGCAGCCTGTTGAATGGTCCACGGGGACCTTTGCAAGAAATCAGCAACAGGATGGTGACCCAAAGACCCAAAGGAGGATTCAAGGTAACTTTAGCCCTTTAGCTGTGTGTGTGTGGGGGGGGGGGTTGCCTCTTGCATTTCTGCCTTTGCCACGCCCCCGGGACATGTGCCAGCCCTGCCCCCGCCTGCTCTCCGCCCCCTGGTGCCAGAGCATGATGCTCCGCCACTGGGTCAGACTGAGCCTCAACCAAAGGCCTGGTGGAACAGTTCCATCTTGCAGGCCCTGCAGAAAGATGTCAAGTCCTGCAGGGCCCTGGTCTCTTGCGACAGAGCATTCTACCAGACTGGGGCCAGGGCCGAAAAGGCCCTGGCTCTGGTCGAGGCCAGTCTAATCTCCTTGAGGCCCGGGACCTCCAAGATGTTATTGTTTGCGGACCATAAGGTCCTCCGCGGGGCGTACTAGGAGAGGCAGTCCCGTAGTTATGAGGGTCCCAGGTCGTATAGGGCTTTAAAGGAATTTTAGAAGCAAAAAAAAATTCTCTTCCTGACTCTTTCCACCACAGCACTGGCTACCTCTCTAAATGTTCTCCCCTTTTCTGCTTCCTACCTCCATAAGTTGCAGTGTAGTTTACAGATGTTTAGTTAAGAGGCCTGTTAATTAATTAATTCATTGTCTTCAGTACAACAAATTCAGTGTCTGATACCCAAACATTTTCCCATGTTCTCACGGCCAACTGTGCTCCTACAGTTCATCTAACTTGGCTCTCCCAACCCAGTTAATAATTACTATTTTTTACAAGCATGTTTGGACCAAAGTGGAGGAGGACTAGCCGGCTCTACTGGTGCTGCTGGAATCTGCTTGGTCCTAGTTTAATCCTTTGACCTTTTCAGGCAGGTGTCTGGTGCTACAGGCTAATGGATCCAGTTGCTTTCTTCATCCCTAAAGTTTCAAGTACCTTGGTTT
The DNA here is from genome assembly GCF_964252035.2 of Podarcis erhardii. NCBI lineage: Eukaryota > Metazoa > Chordata > Lepidosauria > Squamata > Lacertidae > Podarcis > Podarcis erhardii. The sequence continues at coordinate 5,946,316 of NC_138503.1, read as the reverse complement.
CACCAGCATTGCTTTGCAGGACAGGGGATGAAGAGGGCATGGGGGAGGCTTATTCTTCCTAAGTGAGATACCACTTCTCTTGGAATGTGGCTGTTGCAAGTGATATGCAAGTTTTTCTATCCTCATTTGGTGAAAGGCACATGTGGGTTCAGTCTCCTCTTGAGACTTGATGTTGACCTGTGTGCCCTTGAGCAAGTGTAACCCACCTTGCCAGATAATTATTTGAAAGAAAGCAAAGGCCAGGTGCTTGGCAATGGTGAGCGAGTGCAAGCGTGCAAGGGACCTTGAGCAGGAAGTGATCAGAACACCCTCTCCCATCCTCTCTTTCTGTAGCTTATTACTAGAGCATTGGTGGGCCTCCAAAATCTCCCATTTGGTGTTGTGGCTTCACCTCTGCTATCTCTTTTTCTTAGATGTTATTTATTAAACTTGCATCCTGCCTTTCTACCAAATGGTCACCGGGTGGTTAACAATATTAATACAAAAAGGGGCAGGGTGAAATATCAAGAAAATCAAACAAAGTACCAGTTAAAAATAATTTCAACTGGGGTGTGTGGGGGTTGCTTCTTAAACTAGGATCCCAATTCATTCTCTATGGAAGTGGAATTGTGCCAAGCCTTTTCTGAGATGCTGCGGGGCAATATAGAAGATATTGATGCTGGTGACAGGGAGGACCCCCAGATGTGCAGTGACTACGTGAAGGATATTTACCAGTACCTGAGGCAACTGGAGGTATTTATGCCTGGCAGTGAAACTCCTTCCCACTTGGTGTGTGGTGTTTGGGCTGCTGCTGTTGGATGGGGAATCCTGTCAGCTATGATGACGTTTCTGAGGTACAGAACTCGTGGAAGCTTGTAGAAGCTAACAGAAATGTTCTAGCATTTTCCAGATTGTCTGGAAGATTTCCAAGGGAACAGACATGCAGCTGGAATGAGCTCGTTGTGTTTCAAGGTCTGCCTATGAATGCAGTCCAACAGGATCTCATATTATTCTTGCTTTCACTCTCTCTGCTGTTCCTTCACTCTCTTTCTGAATTGATTTTTACTTGCTTAGTGTATATAGTATGTTTAAGTTTTTTACTGTTATATTTTGCTGCAACTGGATTGTAAAGAGATTGCCATTCCAGGGATCTGGTATTGAACTGTCAAGCTTATTTTTGCCTTAGTAAATTTTTACTAATGAATCAACTGCATCACGAGTTCTTTCTAGAACCACACACCTACTTGGAGCTGCCATTCTGCTAACAAATGAGCAGACATGCCCCTGGAGTCCTTGGACCCGAACCCTGACAAATGCATTTTGGGTCTGACTCCCTTCTAGCTGCTCCCCTCTTGCCAGCTATCTAAACATGGGACAAGCCTCTGATCTTGTTGACCCTCTCCAACAGGTCCAGCAGCGTGTCTTTCCCTTCTACCTTGATGGCACAGAGATCAATGGGCGGATGCGGGCCATTCTTGTTGACTGGCTGATCCAGCTCCATGCAAGGTTCCAACTTATGCAGGACACTCTCTACATGTGTGTGGCTATCATAGATCGCTTCTTGCAAGTAAGCTTGGCATTTATAGCATGTATGAAGCTTGAACGGTGGAGCTGTGCATGAAACTCCTGTTTTGAGCTCTGAGATGCCGCTTTTGCTGGGTGGGGGCTTGGCGGATGGATTCCTAGTTGCATAGACTGAGCTGTGGAGTAGCCTTCTGCAGTGTGGTGTTTTCCAGATGTTTTGGACCACAACTCCTATTAGGGCACGGAAGGCATCATCACACTGGGGGTGGGAGATTGATATTGAAACAGTGGACACTGTCAAGTAGGGAGGTTTAAGCATTGGCTTAATCTCTCACACTGGGATGTAAAAGCAGTGACTGGAATCTTCCCCATGCTTTGAATTAAGGTATACTGGGAATTTGTTGTTGGTACTCACTACATTCCAGTCAGCCAAACTTTGGTTCCCTTATGCTTGTATCCCCCCCCCCTTCCTACATGAGACCCAAAGTGTCATGTGTGTGCATGACGACCCTCTAGGCACTGATCAGACTCAAACCAACTTAGCTTCAACTAGGTGGTGGACATACTCTGGAACAATCCCCATTTTAAAACGTGAGGTGTTCGCTTCTCCAAAGTGTTTTTAGGAGCTGTAGGTAGAACACAGCCCTCTGAGACCATGGTGCAGCTGATTTTGCAGAGGGCAGGGGGGCCTCTGTCTATCTTGATTCCAAAACACCATCACACTTGAAACCCAAACTATTGAGAACTATAAAGTAGGTCCTATTAAGTAACCTCTTTGTCAGTTCCTGAGAGCTGTCCCTGTGCAAAAGTGAGGAGCAAGGTAGGGTCTCAATATCTCAACATTTGTGTAATACAACCAGTATTGTGTGTGTCAAACTAGGCTCAGCCTGTCTCTCGCAAGGAACTGCAGTTGGTTGGTGTTACTGCAATGCTTCTGGCTGCAAAATATGAAGAGATCTATCCACCAAGTATTTTGGATTTTGTCTACATGACCGACCGAGCATACACACCGACTCAGATCCGGGCAACGGAGCAGAAGATCCTTAAGGAGCTTAACTTTGCCTTAGGAAGACCGCTACCACTCCACTTCCTGAGGCGAATAGCCAAAGTTTCTGATGTAGGTCCATCTGCCAGTACCTTGAGCTTGGATAGCCTGGTAATAGGATGTTGAGTATGGTTGAGGGGTGGGGGTGCTGACCAGCCTCTTCTGAAAGGAGTGTCCAGCTGTGTGTTGGAGTGAGCGGGAAGGAGTTCTGGGACCCAACCATGGCATCACTTGATTTGGGCACTACAGTATCTGGTAATGAGGGGAAGGGGCATGTGCAAGCCAAATAGAGTCTCCTGGTGCTGTGCGTAGATTCCAGAGTTGAATGCACTGATTTGTGCAAGCTCTCTATTCCCATGAAAGCCATTTTTTGTTTCTGCTCTTGAAGTACACAAATGTGCAAGGGGCTGGGGAGGAACACAGGTTCAAGGCCTCTGGCAAGTGGCTAAATGAGCATAGACAAAGCAGCTATTAAGGGAGAGGCTAGATGAAAGAAAAGGGACCCCCAGGATGAATAAGAGCTGACTTTACTTGTGCCTATGATGATCCAGGACTGAAGCATGGGCTCTCAGAGAAGGCAAGTGCACCTAGTCATGAAGCAAAGAGGGGCACAGCAGCTAGGAAGGGAGTTAAGAACTCTCCTTTGACTTAAGCCACCACCCCTGCCAACCTGGCATCCTCCAGATATTTTGGACCACAACTGATGGGAATTGTAGTCCAGAACCCTGGAGAGTATCAGGGTTGTGGGGGTTGCTCTAGATCTAGTTACAAGTTCCAGTAAAATCAAAGATACACGAGCTTCACTGGGTAGGCATTAAAACTAGAGGCAGGCTGCATTCATGCAAGTGCTCTTCCTGTTTTGCCAGGCATCTGCTGAATCGTACCTGCTAGCAAAGTACCTGATGGAACTGACCCTTTTGGACTACAATATGGTGCATTATAATCCTTCAGAGGTTGCAGCTGCAGCAATTTGCCTGTCTCGGAAGGTCTTTTCAGAAGGCCAGTGGGTGAGTCTTGGTTGAAGTGAAAGCGGTATGGAAGGGGGCAGAGACCACATCCTCCCCGCCAAGTAACTGGACTAGAGGCCCCTGTGGAGAGTCTGTGAAGAGAATACCTGGCATTCCTTGCCTCCAGGCAGTGACCCGGACCTTCTTAGCATGAGCAAGGTGCTGGCCACAGGTGCTTTCAGGCCCTACCAGCATCATAACCCAGTCAGAAACCGATTTGCTCTAAGTCCTGCAAACCTACAGACAAGTTACTGACTCACAAATGTTTGAGCAAGTCTGCTTGTGAGGTCCACTGACAGCTCAAAAGGATTTGCTGGGTCCTGCCTAGCTACTACGGGTGGCCCTGGCAGCTGGGGGTTTACAGTGCTCTTGGGACAGGCTTTGACAGCCACCACCGCCTCTCCCTTGTAGAACCCCAAGCTGTGCTATTATACTGGATATGAAGAGGAGAGTCTTACCCCTGTTATGGAGCACATGGCCAAGAATGTTGTCAGAGTCAACAGGAATCTAACAAAACACCTTGTAAGTATCTGCTCCTATTTTAGCAGCCTTGGCTGCTATTAGGCTTAATGTTCCTGTTATAGGCAACTACTGTGGGGCATGGGTGGGTGCGTTCACCCCAGGAAAGAGAACAGGGCAAGAGGGAGGGAGCCTGGAATGCAAACTGCCACTCTCTTAAAATAAGGCAAATCCAGTTGCTTTGAGATCTGGGTGCTGGCTCTATTTTCCTTTAATATTGGGGGTTAGAACCCCTCTACCACTGCTGCCACCCCACCATCTGTGATCATGGGGGGACAGCTGAAGTCCCAAGGAGCTGCTTTATATATTTAGACCAAATTAGCCCGCCTAGTTCATTACTTTCTACACTGACTGGCAAAAGCTTTTATGGCTTGAATCTGGTACTAAACCAGGTGCTCTAGCATTGAATTGTGCTCCTTACCCCAAAGGGGGAGGGGAGGAGACCACTTTGTCCACTTGCTTCTGGTGAGCATGCTGACTGTTCTGCATGCTCACAAGAGGAATATAGAAAAGAAGGGCAAAAAATTACACACCCCCTACTCCTGGGTATTGGTGTGCTTCCTTTGCTGGAAGCCCCTTTTAGCTTGAAACATCTGACACTCGAGCCTGTATAGTCTGAATGTTACTGTTCTTTCCTTTTCCGATTGCCTCTTTTCGATAACACAAGCAAGGAGCACTTGCATCAATATCTTACTGCACCAAGCTGTTGGCCTCCAGATGTTTTGGGCTAAAGCTCCAATGAGCCCAAGCCAACACACCTGGAGAGCACCATGTTTGCAAAGGCTGCCTTTCAGGGTGCTCTTGTTTTGGGATGCTGGAATCAGATGAGCACAAACCTTTCCCCTTAGGCCAAAGAAAGTAGAGCAGCAGGGTGCTGGGAGATCTTGGTTTCTTTGCCATCAAAAGTAAGAGTAATAGATGTTGAGAGAATTTGACATTCTCCTACAAGTAGTCAAGTGTAAGTGATGACTTTCTCAGGAAGAAAACCAGCAGCTTAATTCCTGCAGCAAGGTAAACATATTCTCTGCAACCTAAACCTTCTCCCACTTCACACCTCTGACAGGCTGTCAAGAACAAATATTCTAGCAGCAAATTCCTGAGGATCAGCACTATCCCTCAGCTGAACTCCAGCAGCATTAAAGAATTTGCAGCGCCTTTGCTGGGTGAAGCCAGGCAGCTGATGTGAGCACTGTCCAATCATTACATGGAAGAAAATATGCGGTTTTTGGATGTGGCCTTCTGGAGGTCTTTTTAAGGTGAATGCTTTAGAGTTGCTCTTAAACAAATATTCCATATTCTTGTACATAATAAAGATATTGTAAAAAAAAAAAAAGTCCTTTTACAAAAACAAAAAGCAGGAGTCATAATGGCATTACCAAGGCAGAGCAACACTTTGCTAGTCTGGCAGTCTTGCAAGTCCATCCCTTCTTTCTAGCTGTCCTTCTCACTGTGCTGCTTGGGCTTACCAGGGTAAGTGAAAGCCCAAGAGGGCCAGGAGGCAGTTTCCTTTCTTGTTTCTGCTCCACAGCATTTCCATGCCTTGAAAATGTTGCACATCTCCTTATGCACAGGAGCCAGAAGCGGTCCCCTCACTGCAGTGTGTTTTCTTGGCCAACAATGATTTGCTGTTCTTGGCCAGACACTGATTAAGACTTCAGGGTGAAGCAACCTTCTGCTGCCCCCCCCCCCCATGAAAGTGATGCACTGAGCCAGAATGACATTCACAGGCCAAGAGAAAATGTTTTTGGTCATTTTCAGCATTTTTTGTAACCAAATTTAAACATCTGGAATAAATCACACCTTGTTACAATTTGCCTTCTATACAGTTTAGGAGATCTAAAACTGACGGTGTTAAAATACCTGTAAGTTACTGCTGGTTTTGTGTTTGTGCATCAGTAAGAATTCCACTGTACCTTACTAAAGGATAGTATTTGAAATATTTTGCTTCTTGAAAATGAGAAGCTCTGGGCAATGCCTTAGCTTTACTCTACCATTTACAAACAAGTTTAAGCAGCCTTACTGCTGAGGCCGGAGGCTGGTTAAGCCATCGTTTTCAGTCTTGTCAAACCCATGGCCTGAAATCCTGATTTGCGGGGGCGGGGGGGGATTGTTCCATGTGTGTGCAGGTTTAGGTAAAATGGGACAATTAGAGTTTAACAAACCCTCATAAACAAGAAGGTGCCCAATCACTCCTAGTCCTACCACCCTTGGTGTCTGAATACAGCCTGAGCCTTGATTGTAGTGTGCTGTGGGAAGGGGATAGACGTGCAGGGGGGGGGATTTCTGTTCTTTCTCTGTAAGCTTGTTGGTACCATCCTTAGTATTTCTGACTGTAGCATTTAAATCTTGTATTGTGGCAGAGTGTGTTGAATTTCTGGTGGTAGCAGCTACTTTTAAAAGTTTAGCGTTTCTGGAAGCCACTTGAAAACACTTCTGTCTTCTTGCTCAAGTGCTTTGCTGCAGCTAGATATGAGATTACGTGCTTCTGAGCTCCATTCTTCTACTACATTTGACAGAGCAGAGGTCCTATGACACAGAACTTCCTGATGTTGCTTAGATTTGTTCTGGAGCAGAAGCAACTAAATATGCATGAAAGCAGCATGAATGTTTTTATTCTCAAGGCATCTGTCATGGTGGAAGGACCTAATGCTGTACAGAGAGAAGGGTGGCTGCAGCTGGCTCCCCATGCAGGCCCCTCAGGACAAGGGAAGGTTGGTGCAGAGTCTGGCAGGCTCTTGGCCACGGAGGATGGGCCAGCGGCCATAAGTTGCAGAGCAAGCGGAACCTGCCACATCCTACCGACCACCTTGATGAGACATCCAGGGGTTGAATGTGTCTTGGTCCCCCTGTGCGCAGAGCAGATACTCTGCCACTAGGGCTGCAGTCCCTTTCTCGGAACACCTTTTATGCTTCAGCTGCAATGTGTACTGTTAAACAGTACTTCCCACTAACAAGAGCATAATTCCCACTTGCAATAAAAGCCCCCCACACTGCTGCGGTAGTTCCTATGTTTTTATTGATGATGGTTGAGAAGAGAATGGATAAATTAACATGCACTGGGTAAGCAACAGCTTTTGTGGCTGATGGGAAAGGCAGCTGGGCTTAATCAAGGTTTTGTAACACTGACTTTATCCTTAAAGAATAGTGCATAGGTAGAAGTACCCGGCCCCAAAATGCTAACTGAGCTACCTTTATCATTAAGTACAGTGGGTTACTGCTGTGTACATTCATACAGGTTTGCCTGTTATTTGATTTTTTAAAATGTGTATTTCATAAGTTCTATTCATTAAATGCACAAAGCTTCCTTGGGAAGGTCCCGTCCCCCACCCAAACAGATGCATCAATAATAAAAACCAACATGGGCCAGCCACATTAACAAGTCAACATAAACGCAAACCATTTACAGCATACAAGGCTGCCTTTCTTTGGTCGCAGTGCCCTTGCAGAATCATTGTAGCTCCCAAGTAAACCTGGTCAAGCTTGCTGTGAGGCCTTTTAAAATACATGCTTGGGGGAAGAGAATGACAAGAGTCCAAGAAGAAATAGAATCCTACTATTCTAAGGCAGGTAGCAGCATAACTTATTACTGTGATCCTCCGCAAAGTCATCAACAGAGGAAATGTGCATAATAATGCCATTATTTTGTTACATAATTTAGAAGAAAGTCACCAGAGCAACTAAAGGCACTTGTAAAAAGTGTGTATGTAACTCTTCCATAGTCCTCACAGAGCACCTTGCTATTTTCAGGCATTTTTTTAAAAAGAATGGAATTTAAACACACTCTTCTTCCTTCATGAGAAAAAAAGCATTCAATAAAATAAATAATTCCTTGGTTTGGTATCGTGGGCAGCTGACACATCGGCTTTGGCTTTTTGGAGAGTAAACATGGGGACTTCCCCGTCTTCCATCTTTTGCCTTTCAGTTTCACTGATGGAGCGACTGCTGTCTATTATCAATGCTGCACAGAACTGTAGCTTTACAAGGAGACCACAGCAGCTGGAAAAGCACAACCGGCAGCACCTTTACGGTCGCAAGGGCCTCTTGAGGGGGCTGCAGGATTATACTTTGGTCACATAATTGTTTGGGAAGAGTCCTTTTTTCCCTCTTAACCTGCCTGTCCACCAGCCTGAGGGATCTGGAAAAGAAAGGGAGTGAGTTTAGAAGCAAATCTGTGGGTTGTCCCAACATACGCTTCTCCAAACTTTAAAAGAAAACTAGGGGTGGGAGCAAAATGCTGCCATTAACCTTTGTGAGAATGAACTTATCAGATAAATAAAACAGGTGTTGCTAAACTATAACTCCCACCAGCTGCAGCAAGTATGACCAATGGTTAGTTGTAGTTCAGCCACATCTGGAGGGCCAAAGGTTCCCCACCCATGCACTGTGCATGTGAATGAGTCTTCCTGGTCTCTTCCCTTCTCCCACAGAGCCAAAGAAGATTTTAAAAGCTTTAGGTTTTAGTTAAACCATTTCCCATGTAGTCCAACTAGGATTGTAGTTTAATATTAACTGGCTGGATACTAGGTCTGCTTCAAACCATGGCTTATGAAGTTGGCTATAAAACAGCCCCACAACTAACCATGGTTAAGGTTAAATCACATTTCCCTGTTTGGATGGTTAACCAAACTGCTTAACTAGAAGCAGAGGCACAATGCTTCCAGATTCTTCTCTGGAGCAGAGGTGGGGGGAGGGTGTTTCTAGAACAGGCATAGGCAAACTCGGCCCTCCAGATATTTTTGGGACTACAACTCCCATCATCCCTAGCTAACAGGACCAGTGGTCAGGGATGATGGGAGTTGTAGTCCCAAATATCTGGAGGGCCGAGTTTGCCTATGTCTGTTCTAGAAGATGGAAAGATGGAACATATTTTCAATATTCTCACCACTGGTCATAGAAAATGTAAAAACAAAGAGGTCTTACCTTCTTTGATGATATCAATAACATCATTGGCATTAAAGCTGAGTTCATCTGTGTCCTGAGCATCGTAGGCATACAGCGCCCTGCACTGGGGGACCTGAGGCTTTGGTTTTGGCTGTGGCTTGGGTCTGCCCCCTGCAGGTGGGGGCCGGTTTGTAGTCTGCCTGCGAACGCTGCAGACACACACAGGAAAGTCATTAGGCTTGGCAGCCACGATGCATTGCCACACCTGGGCACTTAGAATAAGAAGCACCCAAGGGGTGAGAAAGAAGATTCTGGACCAGGCATAGGCAAACTCGGCCCTCCAGATGTTTTGGGACTACAACTCCCAACATCCCTAGCTAACAGGACAAGTGGTCAGGGATGATGAGAGTTGTAGTCCCAAAACATCTGTAGGGCCGAGTTTGCCTATGCCTGTTCTGGACTAAGAACTTTTGGTCTCATCTAATAGGACTCTTTGAACTCCACACCTTCTTATAAAAATATACAATCTACTAATTTATTAAATGTGAACCCATGAATTAAAGGTGGAATGAGTGGATTCCCATCAGAAAGCATGCATTCATTCTGAATAAACAGCAGGTGGCACTGCTGGCCACTGTACAAAGTTAACCCCTCCACAGCACAAACAGCATTTCCTGCTGCCCTCCCAACAGATGGTTTCAAAACAGTATTTGTGCCTTCCACATCTGTAAATCAGATAAGAGACACACTGATCATCTGAGCCAGGAAGAATAGCTGCAGGGACCTGCACCACCTCTAATCACATTCATCTCCAACCTACTGAGTTCTGTACACTGAAATTATTTCCCTGCAAATGATTTTTAAAAAAAATCAAAGACAGAAAAATACACATGTATGAGAGAATGAGTTGTAGCTCCCTGACATAGCCCATGTTCACTTTGCGGGGAAAAGGACGGCAGGGAACATTGCTAGGAAATGTTAATATTTAGGAGTGAATCATAGCTCAGTGATAGGGAACATGCTATTCATGCAGAAGCTCCCTGGTTCAATCTCTCACATTCCCAAGTGTAGCTGGCAAAGACCCCTCTCTGAAACCATCAAGAGTCTTTGCCAAGTAATAATGCTCAATGTAGGTGCACCAGTGGTCTGACTTGTTATAAAGGCAGCTTCCCATGTTCCATTTTGCAGCGAAATGAGATGAAGTTATCTACTCTAAGCCAGATTTCTCATACATCTTGAAACCTCTATATAAAGAGAGATTCTAGCCCTGTGGATGTGTTATCTGTGTGTAAGGCACAGCCACCTACAGACCCAGGGCGGGGGCCTGCATTTTAGCTTTGCCCTTTTAAAGAAACACATGGTTTTCTAGTCATGGAGCCCCTACATGTGAAGAGACACCTGTGTGCTGGCCTTCTACATAGGCACCTAGACTCAACATACAGTTGTTAAAAAAACAAAACCTCAAGGATACCCTACATAGGAGTAATGCATGCATCAAGTTTCTGTTGCTGCCCAAACAGGTACAGAGAGCTGGGGAGCAGGCCTGACACATGTGCTTCTCCGGATCATGACCGGCCTCTATCAAGGGCCCACCTGTCAAAAGATGCCTCTATGAAGCACTCTACAGAACACAGAATTGCCAGGACACCAGATTCTCCACTGCAGTTCACAGAAACTGCCAGGCACAGAAGACCTACTTCATGAACCCAGGAACAACCCTTCAGCCAATCAGCTGCCTGACTTCAGACAAGCAAGCTATCCACTTAAATGTATTGGATGGTGCACTTACCCGGCTGCCCCTTGGTCTGGGACCTTGAGGAAGTCCAAGCTGTCTGGCTGCTGGGAAATTCGATCTGATCCACCCAAGACCTGAGGCAATGGGGGCTGCACCATACTGGTGTACAGGCTTCTCTGGCTGCATCGCTGGCTCGCGAGGCCTTGAGGGTGAGGTGTGTGCTGTGGGATTTTTATTACCCCGTTGTGATGAAGACCTAGAAATAGTTCAAGATGTGAGTCTGGGGGAGCCCACACCCTCCATTCACAGGGAACCCCCTCAGAATACCTTTCTAAGTCTGGATAACTTCTGTCCCAGTTACAACAAGGAGTCTTGTGGCACAAGACTTGTGGATTATGGCATATCTACTGATGGTTCTTTGTTAGTCTTTAAGGTGCCACAGGACTCTTTGTTGCTTTTGCTTCAAGAGACTAGCACAAGGGCTACCCATTTGAAAATTCTCCCAGTTAAATTCTGCCACCCAAAGCAGGCCTTGACCCTTTAGGCCAGCATAGAACCCTCTCACCCAACACCTTGCTTCCTGTGGTGGACAACCAGATGTTTTGGGGAAACCAACTCCTGCTGCTGCTCCTCCTTCCACTAACTGGTATTAAATGTCACGCTGCCGCCGCCTCTGAACATGGAAGCTTAACCAATATGGCCAATAACTGCTGACAGACCTCTTCCTCCATTACAATGCCTAATCCTCTTTTAAAGCCATGTCAGCCAGTGACCATCACAACCACATTTTGCAGCCGCAGCAGGCAGCTCCTTTCATTAACTATGTACGGTGCAAGCCTTTTGCATCTACTGCCAACTTCAGCAGATGGCCTTGAGTTCTAGCAATGTAAAAGAAAAGGAGAAAAAAATATCTCCAAGCACTGTTGTAGAATCCTCTATCATGTTCTCCTCCCCCAGCTGTCTTTCAAAGCAACAGCAGCTCAATCCCTAAATGTTTTAGCCCTTCTTCCCATGTAAGAAGAAAGTGGCTCCATGACAGAGCACAGCCTTGGCATGCAGAAGCACCCAGGTTTAATCCCTGACATGGCATCTCCAGGCACGAGGGGGAAAGGACTCTGGTCTGAAACCCTGGGAGCAGACGCTGCCAGTTAAGCGTCATCAAGGATGAGAAAGATAGATCAAGGATTCGACTCTTGATAAGGCAACTCACTGTATTCCAATCTCTGGCTGCATTTTTAAAATCGATTTTCCAGCTCTACCTTCCTTTATCTTTGAAATTTTGCCTCTCTCAGCTTTCATGGCTAGTGTATAACACCCTCACCCAAACATTCATAGGCGACAGCAGTTGCTTTGAAAAAAAACCAGTGTGGCAAACTTTGGGACTTCATTTGTTAAATATATATATACCCTGCCTTTCCTTTAGAAGTAAGAACAGAAATGGCTTGAGGAAGCTGATCATAAAAGAAGAAGTCAATACTACACCTCATTATCATTGCTACATCTGAAAAACATACTGAAGAGGTATCAAACAGAGAAGATGAAAAAAGGCTGCAAATTGGTGGGGGTTTTTAAACATGAAAAAAGCTGAGTAATTGGGAGACATACAAAAATGTGCAAAATTATGTGTGGCGAGGAAAAAGTGGCTGGTCTCCCTCTTTCCTAACACTAGAATCCAAGAGGGTTATCCAGTCAAGCTGAATGTTGGGAGATTCAGGACATACAAAAGAAAGTCCTTATTCATATGGCACATAGTGAAACCATGGATACAGCGCATTGTTAAATGATGGAATTTGCTACTACAAGATGCAGCTGATTAGGCAAATGCATGGAAGGCAAGGCTATCAATGGCTGCTAGCCACAGTGGCTATATTCTGCCTCTACTGTCATGAGGCGATATGCACGAAGCTGCTCTGGCGAGCCAGCACCAGCGCAGCACACGGAAATGCCGTTTCCTTCCTGCTATAAAGCGGTACTTATCTATCTACTTGCACTTAGGGCTGCTTTCGAACTGCTAGGTGGGCAGGAGCTGGGACCGAACGACGGGAGCTCACCCCGCCGCGGGGATTCGAACCGTCGACCATACGATCGGCAAGTCCTAGGCACTGAGGTTTTACCCACAGTGCCACCCGTGTCCCAGCGCTAAACCTTAAAGCCATGTAAATTTGATGGGCCCAAACAGCTGCCAGGAAAAGGGAAGCTCTTCCTAAAATGGGAATCTCTCCAGAAGAGGGCAAAAGACAACCATCAAAGGTGCCCTCCCCACCTCCACCCCAGTCAAGGAATTCAGAAGTCTTCCATGATTAGCCATGTCTGTTCCCTTAACCAGAGCATCATTTGCCAACATCTGCTCCAAAATACAAACCAGGGGGAGGCGGTGCGGCCCTCATGGGGTAGTGCTGGCCCTGTGTGGTCCTGTTGGAACAGCTCCTGCCTTGGGTTACATTCCTTCTGGTGGGGCCTGCAAGGCAAGTTGCAACACCTGTTCAGGCTGCTGCGCAGCAGGGGCCAGGTGGCCATGGTTGCTGGCCCTCCTCCCCCTCCCTCCTTGCGACCTCAGGGGACTTCATACGTACGGGAGTTCTTTGGGAGTCCAGGCCCGATGCTGACCTGCAGCACTTTATTACTTGGCTTGAGAATGGCCACGTCTCCCTGGCCTTGGCTGAACTGCACCTGGCGGGACCCACCAGCCTTCCAGGGCCCCCAGTTCTCCTTTTTTAGCTTCACTTCAAGCCTGAAACAAAGTGGGCAGGAAAACTCAGTTAGTTGCATGAGAAGGATACCACCAAGTTGCATGAGAAGGATACCACCCACATGCCGAAGAGCAGCCATTGATTGCAGCCCATCAGCTTCAGCATCACAGCTTCAGTTGTAGTCCAAAATATTTGGAGGGCATCAGGTTGAGGAAAGCGGCTCTAGGGTCTGACACCACCGTCGTATAATTTGGGGGCACGGAAAACGAATTCCCACTCGACCCCAAAAGGTGGGGTCTGTTTCCCAAAGTTTGGTTTCATCTCTGAGGAGCAGAGTTGTTGACATTCTGAAAAATCTCTGCTGCTGTGGGAGGTGAAATTTAAAGTCAGGCTCCACTGAAATGAATGCCCACCGCACAAGAATATGCCTCTCCCATCAGGGCTGCTGTCATGTGGTTGCTGGGTGTTTCGGATGGCAGACTTGCCCACCCTTGCATTATGCGTTTAATGACATGCACAAAAAGCAAACAAGCTGATACACAGAGAGCGAGCCCTGAGCTACAAAAAAGCTATTCGTAGCCCCCTGCCTCAGCCAGGAAATGACACCAGCAAAATGCACTCACTATCCTTTTTTCTTGCTTTTTTTTTTTGAGACTCCTACACAAGCTGGGAAATGACTTGCCTAAAAAAACAAACATTCTGGGATGGTGGGCTTTGCGTCAGAATTTATTTTTCCTCCTTACGGAGCATTTATTTCTCCCTCTTCCTTCTTACAGAGCAGAGCGAGTTCCCCCTCCTCCTCATAACCACAAAGGAAAATAAATGGGGTCGCCATTCTCTTGCAAGCCCAGCTGTGGAAAAAGCTATCCCTTCTCATGCTTCTGGAAAAGGCCTGGGGCTGGACTGGGATGAAACCGTGGGGGGGGGGGATTCCTGCAACCAGAAGGACCTGGCTGTGGTCTCTCCTCCCCCCACAGTAGCCTGGGGGGAAGGGGCCTACCTTGGAAAAACGAGCCCAGGAAAGAGACACCTACCCCCAAGGGCACTGCCCAGGTGAGAAACGGGTTGGCCCTCCTTCTCCCAGGCCCAAGCAGGGTCTCACCCTCATTCAGAAACCAGTATTCTCAACTGAAAGCCATACTCTGGTGCTTCCTACCAAATGGAAGTGAGCTCACTACATCCCCGCCTCCCTCAACAGACTGCTCAGCCTGGTGAAAGGGCTGGGCTGTATGACTGGGCCCAAAGGCCAGCTGGGGAGGTCATTCCAGGCATGTCATAAGGAAAATGCTGACACCCTCCTCACACTGATGTTCATCTTTACTGCAGGGTTGGTCTCTTTCTCGGGATGCGGGTGGCACTGTGGGTTAAACCACAGAGCCTAGGATTTGCCAATCAGAAGGTCAGCGGTTCAAATCCCCACGACGGGGTGAGCTCCTGTTGTTCGGTCCCAGCTCCTGCCAACCTAGCAGTTTGAAAGCATGTCAAAGTGCAAGTAGATAAATAGGTACCATTCCAGCGGGAAGGTAAACTGTGTTTTGCCAGAAGCGGCTTAGTCATGCTGGCCACATGACCCGGAAAAACTGTCTGCGGACAAACGACGGCTCCCTCGGCCAGTAAAGCGAGATGAGTGCTGCAACCCCAGAGCTGTTCACAACTGGACTTAACTGTCGGGGTCCTTTACCTTTTTACAGTATGTATATTTGTATTTTTATATTGTAAACCACCCTGTGATCCTCAGATGAAGGGTAGTATATAAATTTAATAAATAAATGATAACAACCATGTGCTTTGTGATTACCACGAGTTATCTCCGGGCCATACTTCCAACTGCCTTTGCTGACGCCCCTAAAGGGACAGCTGTGGCTACTCGTGTGATTCAGCCTGACAGGAGGAAAGTGCTGCTGTTAAGCCTGTCACTCACGTATTGCTAAACTTGAGAGGTAGCCTCCTTTGTGTCTTCTCCTCGTAGCGCTTCGACAAAAGGCTGAGAAACTCCGTCTTGAAGACTGACTCAAGGAGACTGTCATATTCTTGCTCATGAATGACGAAGAGGTCATCCTGCATCATGCTGCAGAAATAAAAGCCAGGGTCACAAGAAATTCAAAACTAGCCTCTCCTCTAACCGCCTTTCAGACAGAAATGAGCTGACAGTGTCCTCTGCTGGAGAAGTAGAAGCAGCTCACTCTCCTAGAGGAAAAGAGGTTGCCTGCTCTGTATCTTGGTTGAATGAGAGAAGCATACAAGCTGTTCTGAAGGTGACTGAATGAATTACATTCCGCCTGCTGTTCAGCTCATTCTGTCAGACACAGGCGCCTGATCAATCTAAATGGGAATCAGCAGTCAGCCAGAAGGATATGAATATATTTGTATTTCAAGAACAGGAAGTAGTGGTTTCCGGCCACGCCTACAAGTCAGTGGCGGTTGTTCTTCATAGCCCTCTGGGGGTTGCGAAGAAATTCAGGCAAGGGACGGAGGAGATGAGGCCGAAATCCTCTCGAGGTTCCTCAGTGGGGCCTGGGGAGTTCACTGCATCCCGCAATGTCGCGCCATCCCATGTCTGCCAACCATAGCTGTCAACTTAGATTTGAAAATAAGGGACCAGCAGCCTTGAAAATAAGGGACCAGCAGCCAAAATAAGGGACCTGCAGCCTCACCTGTTCCAGGCACTCCAGTCTTCCTGTCCTCCTGCAGTCTGGTCAAACTCATGCTGGTAGCTTTGAGAACACTATCCAACCAACTTTGTAACCAGAGGTTCAACTGAATAGAATCTGAATCACATGCACTACAAGGTCTATGCAGCCTCAACTTAAAATGGCTCCCTGGCCTGGCTTTGCACTGCAAAGTTTGCAGCAGGTGCAACAAAATGACATCCAGCATTCAAAAAACCCCTCAGCTTGCATTAACTAGCCACACACAAGCCATGCAAGCTCCACCCCCCAGTCGTTCTTAGACTTCTTAGTGGGTGAGCAACACAGCCAAGCAACACAGTTGGAGCCTCCCTCCTCCCTGGCTGGCAGGGAGGGAGGGAGGGAGAGGAGCTGCTTCCTTTGAAATTTAAGGGACATCATTTAAGGGATATCCATCAGTAAGGGACAGCAGTGGGACATGGCGCTGGAATAAGGGACTGTCCCTTCAAATAAGGGACACTTGACAGCTATGCTGCCAACTTGAAAGGCAGAAGGGGAGTGATCTGGGCGTGTGCCCCTGCCATGGATGGGCCTCCGTTACTGGCATGATTTGTGGAAGGTGTCTCCTCAATCTGGGTAATTGGAATTAATCAAGAGGGGCTCTTGAAGCATCATATGCTAATGGGCTGCAATCAATCAGCTGCCAAAAAACCGGGACTGGTTTTCTGAAGGTATTTGAATGATTTTCTGAAGCTTGAGAATCTTTACAAAGCCTGAAAGGAAAGGGGGAGGACAAGGAGCTTTGTGCTTTCTTATGGTTTTTTGTAATGGTCTTTCTTTCTCTTGTCCTCCCCTACAATAAGGAGACATACAGTGGTGCCTCGCAAGACGAAATTAATCCGTTCCGCGATTCTCTTCGTCTAGCGGTTTTTTCGTCTTGCGAAGCAAGCCCATTGACGGATTAGCGGATTAGCGCTATTAGCGGTCTAGCGGCTTTTAGCGATCAGCTGAGAGGCGGCTTATCAGCGGAACAGCTGATAAGCGGCTTAGCGGCTTAGGAAAGGGGGGAAAAAAGCGAAAAAACCCGCGGGAACTCGCAAGATTTGTTCGTCTTGCGAAGCAACCCCATAGAGAAATTCGTTTAGCGAAGCGCCTCCAAAACAGAAAACCCTTTCGTCTAGCGGGTTTTCCGTCTTGCGAGGCGTTCGTCTTGCGGGGCACCACTGTATGTACTGTCGTACCTTGGTTTTTTAACAGCTTAGTTCTCAAATGTTTTGGCTCCCGAATGCCGCAAACCCAGAAGTGACTGTTCCGGTTTGTGAACTATTTTTGGAAGCCGAAAGTCCAGTGAGGCTTCTGCGTCTTCTGATTGGCTGCAGGAGTTTCCTGCAGCCAATCAGAAGCCATGCTTTGGTTTCCGAATGTTTTGGAAGTCAAACGGACTTCCAGAACGGATTCTGTCCAACTTACAAGGTACGACTGTAGTTGCTACTTTGTTTAATACTCCGAAAAGGGGGGGGGGCCTTTTGATTTATGCTCTACAAGGAATTTAACAAGGTTTTGCTATGTGCCCCCTTGACTGAGGCTGAATGGATTTTATTCATGAGTACCACTGGATGGGTGTGTTGTTGGAGGAATGGCCCACAGCTGGAGAGTTGTTGAAATGAGGATGAATCTTAGAAAAGATTTTGCTGTGTATCCTGTGCTGAGAAAGAACTCCAGAGGGGAACTTAATGGTGGATATCTGGAAAGTTCACTCTGTGAGATTTTTTTAAGGCTGTGGTTCGCAAGTCAGCTTGATAACAGTGAGATGGAAACATTGCAAAGACCTGAACAACGAGAAAAAGAACTGAACTCTTCCAACACTCCAGGTCAGGAACAAAAATGTACATAAAGAGCTACACACGTGAAATGGGTTATATATTTACAAGATGAAAGTGAGGTTCTGTTTTGTAAGGTGAAAAAGCGGACAGCTGGAAGAATGGTTTAATGGCAAGTGAAGGGTGTCAACTGGATATAAATAAGAAATGAAGCAGCTATGGGGGGAAATCTTGGACATATGATTGCAACAAGAGCGGGAAACCTGATTGTAAGAAACTGTATTAAATTAAAGTAATTTGGTTTGATTTGTAATAATTTGGGGAATTTTTTTTTTTAATGACGTAGTACTGTGATAGTTACAGGATCAGTGTTAGAACAGTGGAATTTTTGAAATGGGGAACAGCATGTGTGCTGTCTCTGCCAACTTCCATCAGCCCCAGCCAGTCAGGGGAGGGGAGGCTGTGGGAGGCCCTGCAAATGCTGTTGGGCTCCCAGCACCCAGCAGTCAACATGGCCAGTGGTCAGAGAGGATGGGAGAGGTTCCCCAACGGTGACTGAGGGTTTGTTTCTTGACTAGATTCTGGACAACAATGTTGGATGAGGGAGACTTTAGTCTGATCCTGCAAGGCACTTCTCAAATTGTTGAGCAAGAGCCGGCACTCAGGATCACTTAATGCAGATTACAGATAGGTACCCGTGTTGGTCTGCCATAGTCAAAACAAAACACTGGAAGGAATTTGTTTTGTTTTAATGCAGATTAGTTATTAGATGATGGTCAAGAGATCTCTCTCTCTCTCTCTCTAGTTCAGCATCCCGTTTCCCACAATAGACAACCAGGGAAGCCCACAAGCTGGGCAGGAAGGTAAACTGCCATCTCTAGAATTTAGTATTCAATGGTATGCTCCTGAGCTATTATCACTAATATCAGTAGGAAGGACCTCCTTGCTAAATCAGACCAGATCCAGTCCCAGGATCCAGCTTCCTTCCATACTGGCCAAGCAGATACCTCTAGGAAATGGGCAAATTTAATACATGTCATGAAGCAGAAGAGGAGGAACCTGTGGCCCTCCTCCAGGCATTGCTGGACTGCACTACCCATCACTCCTGACCATTGGCCATGCTGGCTGGGGCTGATAGGAGCTGGAAGGCAGCAACACCTGGGGGGCTCCACAGGTCCTGCTCTGGGACTTTAAAGCTTGTGACTGCCCACTGACCCTGCCTCCCACCCAACTTAGCTCCCCTCCTCTCTCCCTTTCCTCACTGGCCTATTCCTGTGAAAAAAAGAGGAGGTGGGATTGACCTTAGCGAAACTGAGAGAATCCTTTCCACCTCGATCCGCCGCTTGAGCACCTCTTTCACCAGGCCTTTCTCTGGGCCTTGCTTCACCTTTTCACGCCCAACCAGGTACACACACTTTGGGGAGAGGATGAGGTCTCGCTTGATGCCCTGGAAATAAGAGCAGACCTGTGTTTACGCCCCTATGATTTAAACAGAATTTTTAAAAATGAGGAATAAGGATTGATTTAGCTTTAGGCTCCAAGTTCCATCATCTGGAAAGAAATAAGGAGACACCTAGGTGTGATGGAACTTGCTTCCAGCAGACAGCCCAATATATTCTGATGCCCACAGGGAAAAATGTAAGATGGTGCAGAGACCCGGCCAGCCCAGGCAGAATTCACTGTGTAGTTCTTTTGCCCCGACCCATTCCTACCTTAAACCTCCTGTCGTATTTGGTGACAGTGTCAGCAAAATCGATCTTTTCCCGCTTTCCCACAAATTGCCGCAGCTCTGGGCGGTCCTCCATGCCTATGTAGTCACCCACAAAGTTCCTATTGATGCTGTTTTTCCTTCTCTCCTTCTTGTTCAGCAGCAGGTCAGAGGCTTTAAAACGGGGAGAGAGGAAGAAGTGTTACTTTGCAGCCCCAATTATAAAGATGAGTTTCACCGTTCTGAGGAGCAAAGAGATACCATTCCATTTACATTTTTCGGGGGGGGGGGGGGGAAAGTGCATAACATAAAATTAGAGTGATTACTGATTTTTTACTCCTTGCCCTCAGAGAACCTCATGCTTACTATGGGAAATAAGCTATGTCCTAAAGGTTATGATTGTGGAAACAGAGCTGTAAAAGGCACAATACCCCTGTTTTTCACAATGCCAACCTTAAACCAATGCACAGGCTGCCACCCTGCACCTACTTAACCCGGGAGTAGGCCCCATTAAACACAAAGAACCTTACATCTTAAGTAGACACGTAATCCATTATTCTGGAAAGTTAACAATGCAGTGAATTCCTACTGAGCACCTGGATATCAGTTCCTGCACAGCAGCAGACATGCCTAAGCCACTTTGCGGAGTTTTCACAATCTGCATTTGCCATTTGGTGAGGCGATTCTGTCACACACACACACACACTTCTTCTGTAGTACTACTTGCAGAAAATAACTCCTATGAAGCAGGAAGCAAGAAATGTGCACGAAATGGGAGGCAGAAACAGAATCACTTCAGGACTCCAGGAATTCCTACTGCCTAGTGTCCAAACAACTCACTTGTCAATCACAGAGCTGATTTCACCCACTAGCTAAAAATACTGACAGGCGGGAGCAGCCAGGGGCAAAGTCCTGAGTTACTGCATTATTAGCAGCTGAGACATACCTTCTTCTCTCATCTGTACATATTTCTTCCTGGCCACGTATTTCCGCCACGCCTTTTGGATGGCCCGTGCATAGCCATCGTACTTCCGCTCCCGCATCTCTTCCAGCAAAAACAGCTGCAATGAAAAGAAAACCCATCAGCTCAGCAAGTGAGAGAGGAGAGGAGAGGATGAGAAGCAGAAGCCAAGCAGGCACACCGCGTTGGGCAACAAATTGCTTACTTACTTTGCCAAACCAAGTATAGGCCATCATAACACATCCATATGTAAAAATTTAAAATAAATACAAATAAACAGCATGTAAAATATATATTGACAAGGATTTTCATTGGGATTTCTTCCTGCTAAATAGAGACATTCATCACTCTAAGAGATACTATTGACAAAACCTCAGCCTCCCTTGCAGTTACTTCCAGGTTAATGTCAGATGGATAGAATCTGGTATTTTTATTGTGTTGTGATGTTAAGACTACCCAAAAATGGGGATAGCATGAGTTTGCATAGCTGGTTGTATAATGGACAGTAGAAAAGAATATGTTTTACAGTATCTGACACATTCAAAGAACAACTGCAATGTTTATCATTTGTGGGGAAGTTTAAATATCTGCCATTGACAAAAGCTGAGGGGGAAAAGTTCAGTCGGGTTAACATAAAGGCCCTGTGTTGGACTGGAATTATTAATTTTGAGATATGAGTGACCCTGTTATCTGTATTTAAACCATAGAACCTAGGGGAGCAAATTTTATTTACAGCTGACTCAATATTTTGTTTTTCAGTGGCCCTTAATCTGGTTTGAATATTGTGATAAATATATTGCTCACTTGAATTTTACAAGAGTTCCAATATCCAGTTTCAATACAGTGGAACCTTGCTTCTCAAACTTAATCCATTCCGGGAGTCTGTTTGACTCCTGAAACTGTTTGGAAACCAAGGTGCAGCTTCTGATTGGCTGCAGGAGCTTCCTGGACTCAAGCGGAAGCCACGTCGGATGTTCGGCTTCCGAAAAACGTTCACAAACCGGAACACTTACTTCTGGGTTTCCAGCGTTCAGGAGCCAAGCCGTTCGGAAACCCAAGGTACCATTGTACCAATAGATCTGATTTTGCTATGTAAGAGTTGGAACCAACTGGATTCATAAGAGTCCTTAAGTAAGTCAGAAAGCCGACTCAAAGGTTGGCAATGAATATGGCCAACGCAACAAGTATTTTATAGTGCTGGACCACGCCCAATCGCCCAATATTCCATCGTGTGTATTACCTAGTTCTGCAAACATCATCTCATACTTGACTGAACTTGGGAGCCCCAGGATACGTCTCAAGAAACTTGAGTGTATCTTATCCAAATCACTATTATATGCTCGTATCCATATTAGGATCCCAAAAAGCAGCTGGGATGACATTTTAGCTTGATAAATCTGAATAGCAACTGATATAAATTGGTTACCTTTCTCAAAAGAAAACCGATCTACTGCTGAGGAGGTACACTTTGCCTGTTTTATAGCACTTGTGTGATGGTTTGACCAACCATCTGGAATAAAATTCTGAGATATCTGTGCATCTTTACTAGCTGGATTCCTTGTCCTCTTATTTTCCATTTCTCTAATTTTCCCAGAATTGTTCTATTCTCATATTTTATTGAAAATTTATTAGGGATGTTGAAAGAGAGGGGACCTTTGATTTGGCAGATGCTAAAAGCATATAAATTCTGTATTAGGATCAGCAAGCGTTAATCAACTCCTAACTGTACAAGCTTCCTCCACAATATCACACAATCAACTGAATCAAAGGCACCACGAAAATCTATGAAAGCTGCATAAATTTTGGAATGATTTTGAAGTCTATATTTTTCAACCAAATGTGTGAGACAATGGTCTAAGATAGAGTAGCCTTTGGAAAAACCTATTTGTTCTTTCCCTGGCAAGTTTAGATATTTTTATCCTGGTAACTAATCTAAGTAAAAGGTGCTTGCGCGTCAAGGCACCACACCCCCTCCTTTGATGAATAAAACACGTGGACACCAGTATTTTCGGTTAATGGGCGAAAAAAGGCCACAACTTTATTGGTTACAGAATGTGAGTGGTATTGGCTTTAGGCATTGGACCCGAAATGACTATACCTGACTCCTGCCCACCATGCAGGAAGTCTCACAAGGGTTAACCACCTGTAGGGTTCTAGTTTGCTATGGTTATCTTTGAAATTTGGCGCCATTTTCTTTTAAGCTGAAGACATTCATCGTTGAACCAGGGACCAGTTCTGTTTTTAAGTGCCCTGACTTTTGGTGGAGTGGTA
The DNA here is from genome assembly GCF_964252035.2 of Podarcis erhardii. Taxonomy (NCBI): domain Eukaryota; kingdom Metazoa; phylum Chordata; class Lepidosauria; order Squamata; family Lacertidae; genus Podarcis; species Podarcis erhardii. The sequence continues at coordinate 5,923,549 of NC_138503.1, read as the reverse complement.
AGCTCTTCAAATGTTTTGAAAATTTCACTATGTACTTCCAGAATGTCACTATGAGAATTGATATTCTTTAGAGAGAACCTGGTTTCTAAAATCAACTATGAGTTTTTGCCCCACTACTACACTCATTTCCTGGGACCATTTTAGTTGGCTCATTTGCTTGTATTGACAAAATTTTGTGTTGTTACGATTAGTTATTTCTAAATCAAAGTTTAAATTTATAGACATCAACAATGGTTGGTGATTGCTTTCTGTGCGCGTCCCAATTCTAAAGTCCACTATCAGATTTACAGTGTCACAAGAGACACTATAATCAGTGACACTACACTGGAGGGGAAGTATGTAAATTCCCCATTTCTATCCCCATCTATTGAGCCATTTACAATTAGTAAATTAAAATTATTACACAGCTTGAGCAAGCATATACCTTCCCTGTTTATAACCTTGTCTCTAGAGAATCATTTTCACTGAATGTGCAATATCATCCATATTCCAATTTAAAGCGCTGCTTAATTGTTCATTGTCAATTCCCACCCTAGGATTAAAATCGCCCGCTATTGTTAATGAGGCATTTGGGTATTGTAAACGCCTCATTAACAAATTGCATACTGAAGTTGACTTTCAGCGGGTGCCACCCACTTGGATCAACAGACAGAACCTCCAAAAATATGTGGAGTGTGCCACAAATATGCCACTGGCACAAACAGGTCAGTGTGGGTCAGTTTCCCCTGCTTTAAATGTAGAAATTCCAGCACTGCAAGAAAAGCCCAGGTGTGGGAAATGTGAAATGATTCAGGAAGTCCCGCAGACAGACAATGCAGAGATTCACCTTCCTCCAAGACATGTATGTCTCCAATCAACCAGCAGCGGATGAAAGGAGGATATTTTGGGAAACAAGGAGAAGTTCATCTTAAAGTCAAAAGGGGATCTGGTCTATCTCACACATTTCACATCTGCTTTCAGGCAGATGACGGGAGAGAGACAGCAGCGCATGATGGCTGCTGACAAGGGATTTAGCAGCATCTGCTTGACGTTCTGATTGCTGGAGTCTTGGCAGAGTTCCTGCACACAGTGCGATGCTCACAGAGAGGAAAGCAATGCAGAGATACAATGCTGACATCTTTCAGGGTGCCCTGGACAGGGCTGGGTCCTGCAACCCTTCATAAATGCACTCCTAACCCTGCACACTCCTCAGCTCCCTGGGCTGTTGCCAAGAGCCTCTGGCTTCCAAGGTGTGCGGCACGATCCTCCAGTCTGGCCAGATTTTTTGCTGGGGTGGGAGCGATTTATGAAACTGGTTCATGCCAAGTCAGACTTCTGGCCCATCTATCCTGCTCTGGGGAACAGGCAGCTCTCCAGAGCCTCAGGCAGAGAAGAGGACTTTCTCATCACCTGCAACCTGAGTCTCTTGAAGTGGAGGTTCCTGAGGTTGAACACCAACCTGCACACAGAGCAGCTGCAGTGGGACTTCTAAATTGACAGCCTCCCTAGTCCTGAATACCCCTGTCTAGTTGCAATATCCCACCAGGGTTCAATCCTGCCACTCTAGGACTGCAGTAGCTCAGTAGAGCAGGAAGGGACAACCCCAGCGCCCACATGCATAGATAATTTTATTTGTATGCTGCAAGCCATTCTCAAGGTGGCTTACTTAACAACATGGAAAAATACATAACTACAAGGTAAAAAAGGTAGTCATAAACAATAAATAAAACATTTAAAAATGTACAACCAAACTGAACCATTTCCACATAAATCACAAGGAGATCTATAATAAATATACAAAAAGCCAACAACAGCAACCACCCCCAAAAAACCCTCTGTTCAGCAGCCTCAGCTTTTGTAGCTGGAGTCAGTCAGGCCCAAGGCAGGTGGGGAAAGGCCTGCAAGGTAAGGAAGCAGATTTTCCAGGATTGGCATCCCCGAGTCTGTGACTATCCATTCTTTCTGCTTACATGACAACATAGCTGACAAAGCAAAGGATGGTGGCCACAACTCCACCAAGTTCTTCTGGTGTCCCAAGTGGGATGGTGCCCATTGCCTTCCCACTAATTATAGCATGTGGCATAATCCACTGGGATGTTTTCCTCCACAAGCTCCATGGAAGTGAACAGGAGTTGTGGAACAGCTTGCGTAGAGGAACTCCCCTGTGTCATTTGCACCCTCTGGGTCTGATCCTTCTGCCTCTACAAACAGCAGCCTTCACCAGCCTGGAGCCCTTCAGATATTTTGGACTACAACTCTCGTCTGCTGTGGTTTTAGCAAAGTCTGTTGTCGAGTTTCTACATGTGTCCTCACACATATGAAAACAGCTTACAGTTTTCAGCATGCTGTGGCCAACGTTTCTCTCCTGAAATAATTAGCAAGCCTCTCTGCCTTATTTTTAAAAAAACTGGAAAAGGGAGCTGGCAGAACAAGCTGCTCATAGCAACTTTACTTGCATGGCTGACTCCCAGAAAGTTGTACTAATTGCAGCACATCTATCAAAGCAGAGCAACCCATCAGATGTAATTAAAGTTTGCATCAGACACACTTCCTGTGCCCAGAAAGAAAAACCAGCATCCCTCTTTTAAAAACAACAACACCTTAATGACTTGCAAGAGATTTTCAACAAAAACATATTAGAGAATTTTTATAAAGAATGATCTTCTATTTCCTTCATTGTTCCTTCTTAAAAACACTTTATCTTGGTGCACCCAAGAGAGAGATGCAATTAGTGCTACAGAAGGCCTAGGTCTGATCCATACTTAACCCAGTTGCCTTTAAACCCTGGTGGCAAACTGGGAACCACCTCCAGAAAATATGCACTCTCTCACTCAAGAAGAAGGCCTACACTGCTGAGGCAGGTAGCTGCGGTTCACAGGGGAGCACAAGTCCAGTCCTCTCAACACACACCCAAGAGGAAGCAAGATCACAGCAGCAGTGGGGTCTACCACCAGCCTATGCGCGTTCAGGTGAATGACTGCATGGTGTCTACATGCACCCAACTGTCTCAGCAGTGGGCTCTCTACTTCTGATTGGAAACTGTACATTCCTTCCAGGCTTCCTATGTGTGGAGAAAGCCCCACGGGGATAGTTTACTCACCCCAGTTACGTTGCAAGAACATGGCTCATGAGACATCTACACTTGACCTGAATCAGATATTTCAATGGATGTCTACACCACCAATTTAAACTGGTTTAATTAACAGTCATTACCTATTGCCAGGGAACTCTATCAAATCTAGCTCTATAGGGTTGGGGTGAATCGTCCCCATCACCGAACTACAATTCTTAGGATTCTTTAGGGCAGGGCAGAGGAAACTGCAAGGGCCCTCCAGATATAACAGAACTGCAACTCCCTTCATCCTTGACACTGGCTATGTTGGCAGGGGCTGATGGGAGTTGGAGTCCCAGCAACATCTAGGAAACGCTGCCTGTGATACCAGGTGATGCACTGTACACTTACTCCCTCCCACCCACCAAAGCACACACATGCCACACACAAGCAGACATGCTGAGCCCCTGCCCACCATTTTTTAGCCGACCTCTGCAGATCATCAGAAGAGTGAGACATTTCTCTCCTCATTGTGACACTGGCCTGGGAGAAGAGGTTTAAGCCTCTCAGCCTAGTCCATTGCCACAGTAGAGAGAAACACCACCTGCTTTCCTTTCTTCTGGTGAATCCTCTTCTGGAGAGCAGGTAACCTCTCCCCAGCACTGCTGTGTCACAAAATGGAAAACAAAGGAGAAGAGGATGGCTTGATAAAGACTTGCAGTCCAGGAACAAGTGCAAATTCTATCCATTTGGTCTACACAACACATTGCAGAACTGACAAGTGACCTCCCCTTTCCCCCTCCCCAATTCTACAATTCAGTTCTAGCAGGTTGTCTCACTCTTTGGAGTCAAGACTTTGCCCTTCTACTCACAGACTCTGGTGCCTTGATGAAGATTTTTGTTCTCCCAAGCTGATATTGGTCAGGATCCACATTGACAGAATGGAGGAGGTGGAGAACCCCCTGTTTTTCGTCTCCTTTCCAGGAAGGCCAGGTTGCTTTGGTCAGGATGGCGTACCTGCAGAAAAGCATAATCACCATCATCATCATCATTAACACCTTATCTGGCTGGGTTGTCCCACGGTTAAAAATAAAAGACAAACACAAATAAAATACCTCAAGGTCCACCTCTTCCTATATGAACTGACCCAGACCCTGAAATCATCACCTGAGATCCTTCTTCATGTGCCTCCTCCACAAGAGGCCTGGGGGGGGGCGGCAACACAAGGACGGGTCTTTTCTGTGGTGGCTCCCTGCTTGTGGAATGTGCTCCCCAGAAAGGCTTGCCTGGCGCCTTTGTTACATATCTTTAGGTGCCAGGAAAAACATCCCGCTTCTCCCAGGCCTTTGGCTTAGTAAACCATCTATGGGCTTTTAAACTGTTGGGGGCAGTTATTGTTTTTGTTTGTTACTATGTTATGTATTTTTTTGTTTTTATATTGGAAACTGTCCTGCGATCTTCAGATAAAGGGTGGTATTTAAATTTTAATCATCATCATCAGATAATGATGATGATGAGATTCTGCCATTCCACTCAGTGATAGATTTCATCTATGGGCAATTCCAGGACAAATTAAAAATCAGTTGTTGGGATACACCAATTGAAATTCCTGCTCTAATATAAGCACCATCCAGAGGCACCCAGACTTCAGTTTGTTCAAGAATGGATTAATGCAGTTCAAGGAATAGAAGAGTATTATTGTTATTCCAAAATCCACACTTGAGACTGACCAAAATGTCATAAAAGTGAGGTAAGTTTTCAAGTTCTCCAGAACAGTTCATCAGGTAAGAAGTTACACAAAGGGGGGAGGGGGTTGTCAGGAGGGGGGAGTCAGGGGAGAAAAAACAAAAAGCAAAGAAGTACAGAACTTGGAAATTCCAAGATGGAGGTCAGCCTTTCCCTCCCAGGGGCAACAGAAATGTTCTGCAACAAGGATTCTGGGATAATGAAGCACGAGAAATTAAAATATGGCCTCTAACTCAGAACTATCCCACTGGAGTCAAGAGTTGGAACAGGCCCCAGAACCATGGAGAACTGTAACTGATCAGAGACAACAGTGGACTGACTTGGTATACGGTATTTTCTTACATTTTCTAGCTTTTAAAATTTCTTCCCAAGGCATCATATCTAGCTGAAGAAAGATAATACATAAAAGTCAACTTAGAGTTTGGATAATCACAGCTGTGTAGTCTAACATATTTACCATCTTGTACCCTAACCATTCCTCCAGTATGATCAAGGTTGTTTACCTGGGGATTCCCTGATTGTACCCTAAGCCTTGTGGTGCGTGTCAGGCAAAGAAAGAGATTGGAGAGAGAAGCTCAAGGTCACCAGGGAGTTCACTGCTGGACTAAGATTTGTGTTCCCCCGACCTCTCCGCTACACCACCCCAAGGCTCAGTTACAACAGGAAAACAACCTTGGAAATCATAATTAATATGTGAGCAAAGACAGGAGGGTCATGGAATCATCAAAACAAAACAAGGGCTGACCAAACAGTTTAGACAGCAAAATGTTGTCATTCAGTTGTCTCTCTGGCAGTGCACAAAGAGCATTGCCTGCTGCCTCAGGGGGGCCAATCTTGCAGTTCTGGTGTGGGATCCTTTGCCCACTTCCTCTCTCCCTCCCTAACAACTGCCTGATGCTTCTTTATTAAACCACATCAGCTTCCATCCTCCCTTAGACATAGCAGAAATGTGGGGCATTTCCAGCTTGAAAGAATTTGCAGCACACACAAAATCAAAACAGAAGCAAAAGCAAGCCATTGTTATGAGAAAGCAGAGCAAGGGAGGAAGGAAGGAAGAAGAGCCCAGGAGGAGTTTTAGCAGCTAGGGCTGCAACGCCTGGACGACTTTAAAACATTCTGATAAAGGGTCCTCCTGGTTATAATTTATTTCTTTATAGTGATAAAAACTACAGATAGCAGGGGGACATCTTAGAAGGTGAAGGGGTATGTGTGTATGTGTGTGTGTGTGAGAGAGAGAGTGAGAGAGAGAGAGAGAGAGAGAGGGAGAGGGAGAGGGGAGGAGAATGCTCTGTGTATGATCTAAGATGTATGTTTGTATAATCGAAAATCAAAAGAAAGTATGCTTTATTTTCTTTAGAACAATTTCCCTAAAGTGTGAATTTAAATTACACATTTACATATATTTATTTAAATACATATAAACCACACTTTCATATTACACACTGCAGAGTGACATACAACTCAAAAACGCAATGCAGGAGATCCCTGAACAATCAACTGATTAACTAATGTAAACTTAAATGATTAATCAACTAAGATTCCTTTCATCAGGCAGCAGCTGTTATTTTTGCTACTCTATCACAGCAAAAACAGTACAGAGAGTAAAGGTGGAGAAGACAAAGCTGTTGTTCCTTAAAGCAGTACGGCTCATTTGAAAAATGACATACCTTATTCCAGCCTTACCCAACCTGGGGTCCTCCAGACGTTTTGGACTACAACTACCATGAGTCCTATCTAGTGGGCACCAGGTTGGGGAAGGCTTCCTTATTCTACCATAACACAAAATACAGTAGCAAATTTCAAGCATGGTCAGTTTGAATGAAGCGCTGGGTGGGAGAGGACAAACACAGAAGGAAGACATCGACTGGGAAGTGTCACCAACAAAGCAGTTGCCAGGGCAGCATTTGCAACTCTCTATTTATAAGGTAGGGACGCGGGTGGCGCTGTGGGTAAAGCCTCAGCGATTAGGGCTTGCCGATCGCATGGTCGGCGGTTCGAATCCCCGCGGCGGGGTGAGCTCCCGTCTTTCGGTCCCTGCTCCTGCCCACCTAGCAGTTCGAAAGCACCCTTAAGTGCAAGTAGATAAATAGGTACCGCTGTATAGCGGGAAGGTAAACGGCGTTTCCGTGTGCTGCTCTGGTGCCGGTTCGCCAGAGCAGCTTCGTCACGCTGGCCACGTGACCCGGAAGTGTCTGCGGACAGCGCTGGCTCCTGGCCTCTAGAGTGAGATGAGCGTGCAACCCTAGAGTCTGTCAAGACTGGCCCGAACGGGCAGGGGTACCTTTACCTTTATTTATAAGGTAGTGTATTTTTAAGCATTTGTGCCATGTTAGTAATAATAATACTTTTTAAAAAGCAGGCAGCCTTGACACACAAGGGCAGGAGTAAGACGGGGGAATGTGGTGCAAGAGCATTTCAGCTGCTCCTCAAATCTTAGGTCTGCCTTCAGAAACATTATTTTTAGTTTTGTTGACAAGCAAACAAGAGCCCAAATTTAAGACAACTGGGCTTCTTTAGGCTCCTATCTACTCTATGCAGTAATGGAGAGGAAAACTTGGGAATGGTTTTTTTGTGGAATGTGATCTTCCCTCCCATTTCAAAAGCTCCCTGAAGAGAAGAAAGCAACACAGAGGAATACCGTACCTCTGTAAGAATTTCTGGAACACTCGCCTATAGGCATAACCCGCTCGCCGCACTCGGATGTTTTCTTTGAGCCCAAGATATTCCACTTGGTGCTTTACCCTGCAGGGAAAGGGTCAGAAAACAAGCACGATGAGTTGAAGAGGTAGGTGGGAATCAGCTTTCAAGTGTCTTTACAGAAACTCTACATGGAGAACAACTCACGGCCCTTACAGTCACGGATTGAAGGGAAAGAAGCAGCAGTTTCAAGTGACAGCAAAGCACACCTAGCCAGGTTAGGGGTGGCTCTTCTCATGTGGATAGCTTGCTGCACTCGTTTGTAATGTTCAAAACAGATATTGGGACCTTCTTAAGATCTTTCTTAGACACTGAAAACAAGTGCCACCAGATAGCTGGGGTCAAGACTGCACAGGGAGTTTGCAGTGTTTGTTAGGAACATCCAGAGACAGTGGATGCTTCTAACAAGCACTGCAAACTCCTTGTGCAGTCTTGACCTCAGCTATCTGGTCCTCCAAAATAAAGATGATAAAAGATAAACATGGTGACCTCCAGACATTGCCGTACATCAACTTCCAACAGCCCCGGCAGCCAGGAGAATGTAACATGGATGGATATGGGAAACTCAGTAAAATGTGTAAATAGCAAGAGGACACCCCCCCCCCCATGTGTGTCTGTGGGTATGATTTAAGTCAGGGGGAATCCAACTAAAGTTGGTCTGAGTTAGTATACACAGCTGTCAAGATAAATTCTGGCTATGTCGCTGTGTTTGTGCTGGGGAAAAGATGCAGGGGACATATACCCGCTGAACAACACTTTGGATTACAAAGTGGAGGATTATGCTGAAGGAAACTCTTGTGACATAACATGTTGCAATGTTTGCATGTGCAAGAAAGGTATAAATCAGCCAGTTGGAATTATATCCATGCCAGTTTTCGCAGGAAAAGAGGAATCTGCCTCAGAGTTAGTCAGATCATTGGTCCATCTAGCTCAGTGTTGTCTACACTGACTGGCAGCAATCCTCCAGGGTTCCAGACAGGGATCTCTCCTGGTGCCACTTGGGGATCCTGCTGGAGAATTGGACCATGCAAAGCAGCTTAGCCATTGGACTAGGGTCCCTCCTTCAGAGTTGCATTCAACACTAGTCCTACTCAAAGAAGACCCATAGAAATCAATGCATCTTCTTCTTCTTCTTTGGCGATCACTCATAGCTGAGTAAGATTGTCTTCCATGAATATGGTCTTAACAGTGTGTCCATAAGTGACTGTGGAGGCCAATTCTGGATCTGTACACCCTTCCACAGGGAATAGCACTGGCTACAGCACTCTGAGTCATATTGGATCCACTTTTGGAAAGCAGTATCTTCTAATGTAAGTAGCTTCAGGAACATCATTTATAGGAGAACAAATTTGTGTGGCAGCATTATTTCCTTGATTTTAAGTTAACAAACTCCACATTTCAAGAATACAAACATTTGAATATTAACAAAAAATAAAGAACTTTCCATCCCAGGTCAGCAGTAAGCAAACTTTTGTTTCAGGCTTTCGTAAGAATAATTAAGTTCTTTAGTTCTGAACCAAGCCAGACCTATAATTTTGCTAGTCTACCTCGTAAAAATATGAAAATGGTGTGTGTGCTTTAAAAATAACAGTTTTCCCCAGAATTACAATAATGCTTCTCATTAGCTTGATACCCAGACATTGACCAAAAAGGCTTTGGCTCTGAGAGAGAGAATGCTTCAGAACTGCCTTTTCCCAAAACCTTTTTTTAACAGTCTTAAAAGTTCTTTGTAGATTGAGACTGATTGGCATTGGTGAAGCAGTAAGAAACAAGGACTAACTTTGTCGTCGTCCCCCCCCGCCCCATTGCATTATTCCATATGTCAGCAGACGGGAATCTATAAACAGGAAAATATACTTTGGCTGATCGGATCTTTTTATGGCTACTCCACCAGAAGGCTTTGGAAGGGGAACAAGATTCTGGACTCCAATTCTCCGAACAGAATTCTTCGAACAGAACAATTTGATTTTCCTCCCCTCTCCCCTCCCCAGCATAGTACTATGATAGGATGGGATGGGGGCAGAACAACTGTAATGGAAGGCATTTTTCAAAATTTGAAAGAACTAGAGGGCAGTGCCAGTTGCAACATGGAGATTTAGAATTGGTTGTAGAGATTTAATCACTTTCTACATCACGCCAACTACATTTTTCACTGGTTTTGTGCAGTGAAAAATGCAAAAGGAATGTCTTGATTTTAGAAAAAAAGCTACACACCCTAACTGGCAATGCATCTTGTACTTAGACAGCTTTTTTAAAAGTTCAGCTTGGAAAAGAATTCTCCAAGTTGGTAATACTGCAGTCTGGAAAAATAGCAAAATACAGTATGGAAATAAAATTTGGAAAAATATATTAGGTTTGAGGATAACCAATTTTTAAAATATTAATTGGAAAAAATAAGGATTTGACAAGCTTGCTGAAAAAGTGTTCTGAGTTTTGCTTTGCATGCCATTTAAAGATACATGTTTGTGGGTCGAATGTGCTTCCTTAAGTGGCCCTAGGTCATGCCCCTTCCTCAGGCTACTCCTCACATCAGCCCTGCTCCAGAAACGCCTCAAGTACTTTTGCTTGCCTGGAATGTGTCCTTGAACTGTGACAATCCTCAGTGCTTGCTTGACTGGATGGAAGGAGGATAGAATACCCTGTTTGTGTGTGTGTGTGCATGCACATGTTTATGTATCTACACACACACACACACACACACACACACACACACACACACTCTCCTCCTGACCACTGTATGGTTGGAGTGAGGTCTACAAAGGTAAAAGTCACATCTACTGCTCCACCCACTTTCCCCTTTGATCCCATCCACTGTTGCTTCTGGCCCAACTCAGAAGGCTAAGGCCATAAGGAGAGCCCAGCTGGATCCTGCCAATGGCCCATCCAGCATCTGTACCTTACAGTGGACAACCAGATGCCTGGGGGAAACCCATGAGCAGGAGTTGAGCACAAGAGCACTCTCCCCTCCTGCAGTTTCCAGCAACTGGTATTCAGAGGCCTATGACAGTATTGCCTACAAGGAAATGCACAGCCCTCCTTTAGACTGACCAGAACATTTATGTAACTCCTGCTCACCCTAACCACCATTACCACTTGGCTGCAAAAGTGCATTCAAAATAATGTACAGTGGTATCACGATTCTCGAAGTTCGATTTCCGAAAACGTTCGAAAATGGAGGCGCAAAGGGCTGTCTGCAAATTCAGTCGAGAAAATTGAAAAACACGCAGTGGAAGCCGTTCGACCTCCGAGGGGCTTTCAAAAACGGAAGCATTTACTTCCAGGTTTTCGGCATTCGGGTTCCGAAATGTTCATCAATGGAGACATTCGAGAACTGAGGTACCACTGTATTTATAATTTCTTCCTATATACATAAAAATGTAGATGACAGAATGGCAGGTGGGACAGAGAGCAAGGAGTGCAAGTGGCAGGCAGCTCAGATGAGCTGCTTAACCGCGGAGGGGGAGGCACCTGTCTGAAGCATCTCCCTCCTCCTCTAAAAAAGGGGTTGGGCTGAGCTGTGAGTGAAGGGGCTTGGGGCAAGCTTTGGGGAGAGGGGTGGGCAGAGCAGTGGGGGATAGTCGAGGAGATAGGTGAGGTGTAAAGGGAACGAGTCATGGGGGAAGGCCTATAATGCCAGAACAAAACGTATTTGCATTTGTCTTGCCTGCCTGCTGTTTCTCCATGGGTGGTCTCTGCTGTAGTCTCAATTAACAGGCAACCTACATCTGTAGATGATTCTACTCTTGCTCATGAAGCCACACATCAAGTATACTACATGCCACGGAAGCGACTCTTTCGCCATCTTGGGCATAATGCAGGGAACAATCTAATATGAAATAGCAGTGGGAACTGTCTCCTCTATACCTGCTTTCCTCCCAGTCTCGAGGCTTTTTTGTTTCATTCGGCTTGATGCAACGGATGTAGTGGGGCGTGCATTTCATCAGGGTGCCAACAAGGTCATTGGCTTGTTTCTGCAAATAATAATAATAATAATAATAATAATAATAATAATAATAATAATAATAATAATGGCATATTTAGATACTAGCTGCTGCTTAGAACTGCTACTGATAATAATTTTGCTCCTTTTTATTTTTTAATTAGATGGTAATTTCACTATATCAGAAACAGGATCCCAAGAGAATTTACTGAAGCCAGAAAACTAATGCACTGTAAGCGATAATGTTACTGACCCTGGTCTCTGAGAAAAGAAGGATGTCTGATTTGTATCAGCAGTCTCTCCTGAAATTGCCCTTCAGAAGAACTATTGCTGCATGGGCAATCTTCCCGCCAAGATCAACAGGTTCCAAGAATCCCTTCACACTGGTATACAGTTTGCCTGGCATGGCTGAGGGTCAGGGACCAGAAGGGAGAGGGTGTTTGAGGGGGGAAGCCACAGTAAGAGCCCGCCTCCCACACAGATGAAGACGGGTGGCAATGCTGACTGGTTTCCCCTCCCATCCAATGCAAGTGTCAGGAGTGCTGATAGGAGGGGGCTCAAAATCTTTTCCTAGGTGCCCAAGTGCTTTGGAGGAAATAATGAACTATGGGGGAATTGAATGAGGGTGGGGGATTCTGGGTTACTTGGCAGGATGTTAATTGGGGGAAATGAATTAATTCATGATGACTTTATCTAGAGGTGATTGGGAGGGGTGAATGGAAACAACTGAAGGGGAAATGAATTGATTTGGAGAAGGATCTATGTGGAAGAAAATGAACTGGAGAGGAACATTTGGGGGGACAAATTAACAGACAAATTTATTATTTGGATGGGAAATTAGTTCACTTGCCTTATTTGACTTTCAAATGTGTATCTGTACATATAAATGAGCATAGGCAAATCTGTGTCTATGGAGCCCATGCCCTGAAACTTTCCAGTACCTATCCACAACTTCCACATAACACTTCCAAATGTGCAATTGTAGGACAGGACCCTCAATAAACTGGAGCACACCTTGATTTTGCTACCAGCTGTCGTGGGTCGGCCTTTCTTGTCAGCTTGGAGATTCTCAGGAAACAGAGCCTTTATAAAAGGCCTAGGAGAGGAAAAATAAGACACAGGTCAGCACATAGTGATAATACAAAAGACCAAGAGGCTGATGGAGAAGCAGGTGAATATATGATCATTTCCTCCATCTGTCAGTTGGTCCATCCTGACCTGTTTGTTTCATAAAAATTATACAACACTTGATTATAAAAATAACCAAACTTCAAAGTGGTTTGCAAAAAGGACCTGGGAGAAGAGAAGATGGAGGAAGACTGGAAGAAATTTAAGATGTATCTACAAAAACATTGTAATTTGGTTGAATGTTAAGAAGGATGCTAGATTATAAAAAATTGGCCACCACTAAATTAGATTTAAATTTGATGATAAGTGAGATTAAAGAAAATATAAATTTTTTTGGAAGAATTGCTAGATTATATTTGAATGAGTGGACACGAGATTGTAAACAAGTTGATAATTTGTTTGGAAAAATCTTTTAACGATGCAAATGGGAGCGGGAGATGTGAGGGAGCCCAAAGAAGTGATGAAACTATGTTTGTGACAGAAGTAAGATTGTTTATTATTTGTGCATTTATATTCAAAAATTTTAATAAATATTTATAAAAAAAAACACAAAGTGGTTTGCAAAAAGAATAAAACAATAAAATTATAAGGGAAAAACGGTTTAAAAACTATTCAAAACAAATAAAATAAAAACAGATTAAAACATACACCAGCATTCTATGTGTCTAAGTAGACTAGTCTAAACAAAAATGTTTTTAGTAGGCACTGAAAGGAGTACAGCTCCACAGGGAGGGAGCTTCTAAGTGTGGGTGCTGCCATACTAGAAGACCAATTTCTTACAAACTCAGAACAAATACCATGTGGCACCTGCAACAGTGCCAGTTCTGCAGATCAAAGTGGTCAGAAGGGGCATATGGGGTAAGGTGATCTCGCAGGTAAACTGGTCCCAAGTTGTTAAGGGCTTTATATACTAATAGTAACACCATGAACCTGGCCCAATAGCAAAGGGGCAACCACTGGAGATCTCTAACACAGGTGATATATGGTGACAAGGTCTCACTCCAGTTAATAATAATATTATATTAGGCGCTATTATTATTTTAAAAACGAAAGCAGTCCTCTGATTATGGCTTTAATGTCCAACAGAGTAATGCCCTGACAGTAACTAAGGGATGCTGCAGATGTTCCTCAAGTTCCAGATTGAACCTTCTTTCGTTGAAGAGAAATTGCATATTTCTGAATCCTGATTCGAGATGACATTATTCCAAACAGCATTTTTCATATTTAAGAAATAGCCCAGATCTTTATTAAATGTTAGAAATTAAGCACTGCTTATACCATGGGTAGGCAAACTAAGGCCCGGGGCCCAGATCCAGCCCAATCGCCTGCGGACGGTCCAGGAATCAGCATGTTTTACATGGGTAGAATGTGTGCTTTTATTTAAAATGCATCTCTGGGTTAATTGTGGAGGATAGGAATTCATTCATCTTCCCCCCCAAAAATATAGTCCGGCCCCCCACAAGGTCTGATGGACAGTGGACTGGCCCCCTGCTGAAAAAGTTTGCTGACCCCTGGCTTATACCATCAAAAGTTAGTTCCAAGTGGTCACTTTCCCTATTTTGGAATTCCTGGAATTCCTGTTATATGGAACCAATTAATTCTCCTCCTGTCTAGCCAGAAGAGTGCAGTGTAAGGTTATCTCAGCCTTCACTAACCTGGGGCCCTCTATGTGCTCTACTACAACTTCCATCAGCACCAGCAAGCATGGTCATGATGCTGATGCCCATGGGCAGTACAGCCCAGAGCACCTGGAGGGCACCAGGTTGGTGAAGGCTGGTATCTGAGCTGCTGCCTGGATTATGTTATTAAATTTAGAGAACGCAAGCGGAAACTGTACGCAAAAGCACAGATGGGGAGAGATTGGGGGAGAGGGGAGAAATACGAACTGTTACATCTGGGACACATGTGCAATGCCCCCCCTAAGTGGGAGGAAACATGTCTTACGTACTGTTCACTGCTTTGCATGAGTTCAATCAGGTCCATGAAAAGAACATCCCGGTTCCTCTCACAGAATCCATCCATGTCGTAGGACACCTGGGGAAAGGAGTGAGCTTTTATTCCATTTGCAAGGGATATGGGAGTGAAATGCACTTCACTTACAGAAAATAGTTCTTGTAATTCCCAATGCAGTTTTGGAAAATAATGCAATCTGTTAAGGCACAATCTGGAGAAATTAGGGGGCTAAATGCATGCTCTCTCTTAAAATCAGCTGATGCTGCTTGCTTCGGAAAGGGAGAGATTGAGAGCACAGAAGATCCAGGGAGAGGCTGGATATTTTCCTGTTCTATTTCCCTGCTCCAAACCCTACACATTCTTACCCAGGAACCTTTCCCCATGCAGGGTTAAAACAAATGTTACCTCTCAATAAAAATGCAAACAAGTCTTTAAAATGGGCCAGTGGAAGCCTGTTTACTGACACAGCACCATGCCAAGGAGCCCCCCACCCTGGCTGCTCCCCACAGCCTTGCACGGTATATACTAGCCAAATCAAGTCTCAGATCAGTCAAAAACTGAATCAGCGCCCCCCCCCCTTCACCAATGCGTTTTGAGAGTCACCTTTCCAGCATAATGGTGTATAATGAATCCCTGGTTCCAGCTGTTGAAGTGCTCATGAGTCCCAATCTGCATCTGGAGTTTTTGCAGCAGGGTCTGGTCGGCCCCTTCACCCACAGCGTGCATCGTGGCACATACATCATCCAGGATGCTCATGATGCCTGGAGGATTCTGGTATACCAAGAAGAAACAGGTGGTGTACAAACCTCTTTCCAGCAAAACCTTCGAGGCTTCTTGCCCCTACCTCTAGGCCAGGAACTCAAGGTGCTTAATTGGATTTTAGTCATTTTTAAACAAATAAGGTCACTGGGTGCCTTTTGACAGAAAGGATATCTATATATACAATAAATAAATGTCATCTCAGCTTTTAGTACCCTCCCCAAACACCTATAGATCAAAGGCTCAGGGAAGTGATGAGCACACACACTGCCACTGCACTTCAGAAAACTTCTGTTTATTCACACTTATTGACCCTTCTTTGATCCAGCCATGTTTACCAGAATGTCCCCCTGTGAAACCTGCACAAAACAGAAGCAGATTTGGGTACAATTAAGAAAAGGTGATGCTTGTTCAGATATCTTGAGGTGCCATAACTTAGGACCTCACTTTCATTTTTTCTTTGTAGAATTTTAAAGAAAAGGATTGTTTCCAACTGGTCAGAGACTAAGCCAATCAGCTACCAGTGAAGTTTGTGGGGTTGGCTGGTTTCTGCAGGAGGTGTGGTTGCTCCTCCTGGCATCCATTTGTGTTTAGTTCTCAAAAGTGGAATTAGTATGGATTTTTTTCCAGTTTTCTCCATGTGTCATAGGACTATCATTGTGGCCCACTGGAAGCTATCCAACCAGAATCTGCTGAACGTGTGGAGACAGGCCACGGTAGACTGAGGGAGCACCCGCTTTGCATGCATAACGTCCCAGGTTCAATCCCCAACAGAGACAGGGGTCCCTTCTCTCTGCATGAGACCTGGGAGGCCCTCAGGACACATACCACTTTATTTTCTATGAGGTCACACACAATTTTATTGTTGAAGTAATCTATGGGTGTCCAGCGTATTCCTTCTTGCACATATTCCTCCTGCAGTGCAGAAATAAGAGCTTAGAAACAGACATACAGAGATTCAGGCGCATATTTTGGACATTTTTGACACAAAACTCTGCAGTATCAAAATGTCTGTGAAACAGATCCAATAGCAAGTAGCATCTAAAGCAATGAATGTCCAGCCAGCTTTTGACATTAGCAATATCGAAAGCAACACAATGGCCAGAAACAATGACAGTATAGAAAACTTTATGGAATAATTCAAAACATCAAAAGTATCAAACTGAAGTTCAGAGTTGGACATCAGAATTGGACATTTGTCGATTATACAAACTTTACAAGCTTGATCTCTGCCAGGTAAAGTCTGGCACCTTGACTTATTCAAGGAATTTCAGAGACTTCAGTTTGATAGTTTTGATGAAAGATGGATCTTCCTCTGGAGGTGCTGGACTCTCCATCCTTGGAGGTTTCCAAGCGGAGGTTGGATGGTGATCGGTCATGGATGCTTTAGCTGAGTTTCCTACATCGCAGGCGGTTGCACTAGAAAGGTGATTCGATGTTTTTCTGCTTCAACAGTATTTCATTATGTTCCTATCATTTTATGTAATTATAAAAATTATGTAATTATAAAAATTATGAATAAAACCTGTTCTCTTTACAAACAAAACATTTAAATAGCTACCTTTCTACCTTCCTACGAAGGGGGGGCATAGCCAGGAGTTTTATTGGGGGGGAGGCTTTGGGCGGGCAGAACCTCACATTTGTATTGATTTTTACTTATTTGGGGGGCAGCTGCTCCCCTGCCCCACTTGGCTATGCCCATGGGGGGGCCACAGGAAGGAAACAAGGTTGGAAGGGGGCCACGGCCGGAAAAAAGTTGGGAAACACTGAATTAGGGATTCTGCTCCAGAGATAGCTACAGAGGTAAGATAATTTATTGATTTCACTGACAGCAGCTTGTCACATTTTTGTGCTGTAGAAGCAGCACCTGTAGAAACTGTCTCATTTACAAAACTCCCAAAGTGCCAGGTGTCAAAAAGCTGCCTGTTCCCTATGGGAAACACCCAGTTTTGAATATACAGGGCCAGATTGAGCTAAAGAGCTCCACTAGCAGAAGCCAGTGCAAAGGCTTCTGCACTAATGCAATGGGGCTTCCCCCTCTTCTCCCCACCCATTTTGGGAGGTCATAGGAAACCCCAGAGCAGCCAGAGAGGGGGGAAAGGGGAGGACATTCTGTCAAGCAAGCAGAAATGCGGGTGCGGACAGACCATTTGTTTTAGCTCAAGACTGAATTCCTCCCACAGTGTTGAGTGGTGTTTGTGTAACACAAAAGTCACTGGAATTTCTTTGAGGAATTGTTTCAGGAGGGAAAAGTGGAACCATTTTAATCTGCTGTGAGAAGGGCACACAAATGATTAACATGTTTCCCCAGTCATGCTTCCATTTGTGGCCAAATAGGTAAAGCTACAATCTTTATGGAGTTTGGCGTGGGGCAGGTGGGGAGTATCTTACTTGCCGCAAGTGACCAGCTGAGTTGTTATTTACAAGCTTAGACATATATCGGGGGGGGGGGAGTTCTTGGAGCTGAGCCAAAGGATGCATGAAATAGGAAGGGACAGGCAGGCAGTTCCACTCTGGATACCCCAACACCCAAGAACAGTCTTTGGGCTTAAACTGATTGCCCTGGGTCTGCCCAGTATCTACAAACGGTGGCAACTGCTGTCTGTCCTGATTCAGAGAATGAAGACTTGAAGAATACTCTCCCAAGGATTTAATGCTTAGATTTCTGCGGTACATAAACAAATTGCTGTCTTAAGCCACATAATTAATCCTAGATTCAGCTACAACAAAGTCAGGCAAAGTAACTCCCAAAGCTTTGGATG
This sequence comes from Podarcis erhardii, assembly GCF_964252035.2. Lineage (NCBI taxonomy): Eukaryota > Metazoa > Chordata > Lepidosauria > Squamata > Lacertidae > Podarcis > Podarcis erhardii. The sequence continues at coordinate 5,905,533 of NC_138503.1, read as the reverse complement.
CTGATCTGACACGGATACACCCCCTTGCTATCCTATATATAGGAACAGGGGTGGGCTCAGCTTAGTACAGCGAGCGTTTCTGCAATCTCTCAGTAAGCCTAGTTGGCAGAACCATCTGTTCTCTCCTCCTCTGGCGCCTCCTGGATCTAGGTGATGGGGGAAGTGTCTCTGCCCCTTGAGAGGCAGACAGCACCAGCAGAACATCCCCCTCTGGAGAGGCAGGGCTCCTTTCAGTGTCTGACGGCGCCTGGGTAGGTGGTGCGGCAGGCACTGCGGAAGTGCCAGAGAAGGGCTCTGACCGCTGTGGAGAGGGAGGTGGAGATGGAGACGGAGATGGAGATGGAGAGAAAGGTGGGGTTCAGCTCTCATTGCAGAGATGAGTAAGGCAAGAGAGCAGGTTGAAGGAATGTCCCCAACTGGATCCTTACTATCAGGCTGCCCCAATTCCAGCAAAGACCTCCACAACAAGTTAGAGCCCTCCCCCTGGTCCTTGACAAACCCTTCATCTGTATTGTCCTGCTTTGGCCATCCCATGACACTGTGGTGGCTTTGAAGACTAGGCCCCAAACCTACGTGATCACAGCTTTGCATGCGTCATCAACAGATGAATGAATGAATGGAAAGAGGGTGGGAGACTGCCCTCATATAACCTTCCCAGAGCCCAGAGAGCTTAAAAAGCTCTTTCAGTGCCAGGTTTTCTGCTGCAGAAAGTGTTTTTAAGTCTTTTCCAGACTCTGTGAAGGTTGCACGAGGACTCTGGAAGGCCCTGCAAGGCTCCTGTGATCTTTCCTGCTCAGTGCACCGGCTTCACACAGGTAGTGATGGTTGCATTGGGAGGGGGGAAGTAACTCCCACATATGTTTTTGGCCTACTGTAATTAAAATTATGATCTGTGTGAGATAAGACACCAGGGTCCTGCCTAGTTGTTGCGAATTTTGATACCAAAGCAGTTGTCACTCCAAGTCTTTCAAAACAAGGAAGGTGAAGATGCTGGTGTGTGTTTGTATGACAGAGCTTAATTTCTAAAATATGAGGGGCTGGAGCTGGAGCTTGCTTGTCCTAGAGACCTTTCCATAAATCATGGATCATGGGTGCTATTCAGAGGAAGGAAAACCAGGCTGAGTCACCACTGACGCTGGAAACAGCCTACAAGTCTAAGCCCTGATTCAACAATTACTAATTTTAAGTGGAGGATGTTAAATTATACATTTCATAGGGTTCTTACTCAAAGTTCCTTTAATTCAGGGGTGGCTAGCCTTTCTCTTTGGCTCAAAGGCCACGTTCACCCTTGGCCAACCATCCAGGAGTGTGTGTGGGTGAGTCCACCTTTGCACTTACATACAGACCAGCTGAGGTTATCATCAACTGATAAATCTGGTGATTGGGGAGGGAGTGACTTTCCTCTCTCCCCCACCCCATTAAGACACTGGACGTGGCTTTTTTAAAATCATTCCATCCATGTCTGCTTTTAAAAAACGTTTCTTTTCACCAACATCTACCAAAATTTGTGGGGTCCAGCAGCAAGGGAGATAAATTTCCTGTGTGTGATGAAGACTCTTGGGTTAGTCAGCCCCACTTTAGAAAACGACTTGACAAAGTTGTTCCAAGTAACCAAGCAGACCACACACTCTGAGGTCTAAGTTCAGTTGCCCCACTCAGTATCACAGTCCAAATATTTGAAGGGATAAATGAGCTCTGTTGCTTCCCTGTAGTACTTAGGGGGCAAAATACTCTGTTTGCCATCAGGGGGTGGCTGGTTTCACCTGTGCTGTCCCAGATCCTGCCCAAGGAACCTTCAGAAGAGAGTTGCTGCCACAGGCATTACACACATGAGTATTCCAAGCTAAATAGATTGAAATAGTATGAGCTAAATAGATTGAAAGATTATGAGTCATGGGAGTGTGTGCAAGAACTTAACAGTGCTTAGTTTATTTTTTGACTCCTATTTTGTTAATATTGTTAATACAGTACTGTTTTATAGATTATAAATGTTGTATTGATTTGTTATTCATATAGTATGACTTTTGCTTTAATTGTGATGTTTAGCTTATTTTTGTTGTTGCTTTGTTAATAGTGTTTTTCAAATTGTAATTGTTTCACTGATTATTTGTTAATTATTCTATATAATTTATGTTGTATTTGTGATGTTCTATTATTGTCGATCATGTTATTCTTATTTATTGTTTGTAAGCCACTTTGGGATTCATTTGAATGAAAAGTGGCATAGAAATATAATAAATCAAAACAAAACAAACCAACAAACCAACAAATATACCGGCTCTTCAGACTGGCTGGTAGCAGGGGAAACCCCTTCCTCTTCTCTTTCAAAGAGATAGGTTGGTAGGAAATTGAGAAAGCAGATATTCTCCCATTTTCACTTGACAGCCCTATCCAACACAAAGGTAAGCCAGCCATCTGTGGCAGCAAGTCAGCATCCACGAGGCAGTCAGCTGACAGGATGGTTGTTCTCTCTGCTGAGACTCACTCTTGGGTCACCATGTCAGATGATAAAATCTGCTTACAACTGCGGCTGCATTACTTTCCAAAATTGTACTAGCAAACCCACAACTGTTTTCTCTCAAATATAGTTGCCAGACAAATTTTAAATAGTCATCACCCAAAAAGCCAGGCCACATTTGGCAAGGGGAAGGCAGTTTTGTGAATATCTGTGCAAAAAACCCCACAAACCGGTATTTTTTTACCTGCTCTGCCTTCAGCGTCAATTCAATGAAGATCTGTTGCAGCTTTTCATTCACAAAATTGATGCAAAACTGTTCAAACCCGTTTTTCTGGGAGAGAAAACAAGCTATCAAAACATTAGCTTCATAAAAACACCCCTTTTACCAATTAGGTCAATCCTGATTATTTTTGCAATATATTTTCAGTAAGTTTAACAGCTGGTTTTTACATTTGCACTGCAAACCTCAGCAGAGAAGACAGTAGCCTAGATTCTCCAAAGCTCTTTCCAAGACTTGAGTTTTCATTAAAGGAACTGTTATTGTTCCTAGAACAACTTACACAAGTTCATTCAAACCCTGCATTATACGAAGCATTTTTGTTTTACATTATATTTGTTTCCAATTATAGGAAGTAATATGTATGTCCCAACTTTATCCCCAAAGGTTTCCATTCATGTACTCTGGGTGCAGGGCATAAATTTTGCAACTTTATGAAAATTAAACTAAATTTAAAAATTGTGACAGCCTTTCCACCAGACTATAGGAGAGAGAGAAATGGGACTGTGTGGCCACTCTTTCCACTCTGCTAAAAACCAGCAAATTTTGGCTCCACTTCCTGAACTCTTCCCATTTCAGAACTCTGTAACTGAGAAATAATGCCTGGTTTGCCTCTTTCCTCTTCCCTCCAAATTATTTCCTTTTGTGTCACAGCCTTAAAATTACAGATAGGTAGCCGTGTTGGTCTGCCATGGTCAAAACAAAATAAAAAAATTCCTTCCAGTAGCACCTTAAAGACCAACTGAGTTAGTTCTAGGTATTAGCTTTCGTGTGCATGCACACTTCTTCAGATACACTGAAACAGAAGTCACCAGACCTTTCTATATAGTGAGAAGGTGGGGAGGGGTATTACTCAGAAGGGTGGTGGGAATGGGTGATTGGCAGATAGCTGCGATGAGCCTGTTGACGACTCTTAACGACTGCAATAGGTCTAACAGGAAAAAGCAAGGGGTGAGAAGGTGAAAAATGGCTTTGTCATGTATAATGAGATAAGAATCCAATGTCTTTGTTCAAACCAGGTCTCTCCATAGTTTTAAGTTTGGTGATAAGTTGCAATTCAGCAGCTTCTCTTTCCAGTCTATTTCTGAAATTCCTTTGTAATAGAACAGCTACTTTGAGATCTTGTATAGAATGTCCTGGGAGAACACTTCAATCTCCCAGGACATTCTATACAAGATCTCAAAGTAGCTGTTCTATTACAAAGGAATTTCAGAAATAGACTGGAAAGAGAAGCTGCTGAATTGCAACTTATCACCAAACTTAAAACTATGGAGAGACCTGGTTTGAACAAAGACATTGGATTCTTATCTCATTATACATGACAAAGCCATTTTTCACCTTCTCACCCCTTGCTTTTTCCTGTTAGACCTATTGCAGTCGTTAAGAGTCGTCAACAGGCTCATCGCAGCTATCTGCCAATCACCCATTCCCACCACCCTTCTGAGTAATACCCCTCCCCACCTTCTCACTATATAGAAAGGTCTGGTGACTTCTGTTTCAGTGTATCTGAAGAAGTGTGCATGCACACGAAAGCTAATACCTAGAACTAACTCAGTTGGTCTTTAAGGTGCTACTGGAAGGAATTTTTTTATTTTGTTTTAGCCTTAAAATTGTAAGGCTGAGAACAAGGGGCCCTCTAATTAATTCCATCTGTAAGTCACTCTGGGAGCGAGAGTGAGATAAAACTGCTTTAATTTAATATCTCTCACACACACACCTATCCTTCATCCAAAAATTTCAGGGCAGTATACAGTAGAATTTAATTTGTGCAATATTATCGTCATTGCCATGTAGAAAATGACAAAGTCACGATGCCAAAGGAGCTGAATTTCCTTCTTCTTTGTACAGTGGTTGGGAAGCCATGACTCTCCATATGCTGCTGGACTGCAACTCACATCAACTTCTGGCCACTGGCCATGTTGGATGCTGAAGGTATTGGGTGCTAGGAGTCCAGCAACACCTGGAGCACCACAGGTTGCCCAAACCAGGCAGAAAAACAGGGGTATTTTGAATGTTAGAAGGATGTTGGAATGAAGTTATGTGGTTTTAGCAGAAATGTTATAAGGGTTTAGGAAAAAATAGACTGTTAATTGGTGAAAGGAGGGAAAGTAAAGTTACATCATATTGAGATAAATTACAGAATAAAAATTGGAAAAGATGGAAAGGATTTGCTGAAATAGTTAACCGAAGTAGAATACAAAAAAGGGAGGTGTGAGGAGGTCAAGGAAACAAGCAAATGAAAGATAAGTTATGGGAAGATTAGTTGTGTTTTTTTTTCTTTATTGTGATGTGTTGTTTTGTTTTTGTTTAATATGGTGTTTTTACTTTTGCTTTTTGTAACCCTTAAAAATTTTAATAAATATTATTTAAAAAAATAAAAAAATAATAAAGTTTATCTACCCCCCCCAAAAAAAAGAAAAAAGAAAAACAGGGGTATTTTTGCTGTCACTGAAATAATGCTTTAAGTCATTACCTGAAATATTTCAAAGCCGTAGATGTCCAAGACACCAATATTATATTCTTCGTGATCCTTCTCCATAGCCTTATTAATTGACTAATAAAACAAAAACAGAAAAATACAGACTTGTCTAAAGGACTAAGTATTTGATGAAAAAAGGACTAAGAATTTAATGAATAAATGAATGAATGAGTTACATAAAAAACATTTAAGGCAGCCTTCCCCAGCCTGGTCCCCTCCAGATGTTTTGAATGACAACTTCCACCTGTCCCAACCACCACAGCCATATCATGCTGGAGCTGATGGCAGCTGCAGTGCCAAACCCCAGGCGTGCAACCGTTTGGGGAAGCCTAGTATCTGAACCCCATCTGCTTCATCTTCTTCTGTGATATTGCACTGAAAAGCAAGAAGGGGACTCTCTGGGGCATCTCCACTTGTCCAGTCTCTCAGCAGCACAAACAGCATGCAGCTGGTTGTCTCACCAGAAGAAACAAAGAAACCTCTGCCCCAGCCCCCTCCCTCCCTCCCTCTGGCATCAGGATTATTGTTTGCTGGACAGCAGGAGAGGAAAAAATACAAGTATGTTGTAATACTGACTTACACTTGCATGCATGAAAGGGTTAACCTGAGCCCTGGCCTCAAGTTACCAGAGTAACCACTGACCACTACCCCTTCCTTCTGATTCATATGGGTACAAATAATACTGCCACACACAGCCTGCAACACATAGCAATGGACTATGAGACACTGGGCAGGGAGCTGAAGATAACTGGGGCACAGGTAGTCTTTTCATCATTCCTTCCTGTTGAAGGTCATGGTCCAGGGAGAGGAAAATACTTGAGATAAACCACTGGCAGTGCAGGTGGTGTCATAAGGAAGGATTTGGCTTCTTGGATCACGGTCTCTACTTCCTTGAGGAAGGGAGTCTAGCAAAAGATAGGCTGCATGTCGCAGTAGTTGGCAAGATTCTGCTTGCTAAAAGTCTCAAGAACCTGATTAGGAGAGCTTTAAACTAAATCTCGAGGGAAAGGGAGACAACATTACAGATGACAGAAGAGCACCTGGCACTGGGGATAATAGCTTCATTGATGCACAGGAAACTGAGGTGGTGCTTTAGAAACCTGCTAAAGGGCAAAAAACTACAGGAAGGAAGCAGCTGGAGGGGACAGCTCATGGTTTCAGTTGTCTCTACACAAATGCACAGAGTATGGGGAACAAGCAAGAAGAATTGGAGCTTTTAGTACAGGATGGCAAATATGACCTGCTAGGCATTGCTGAAACTTGGTGGGATGAGACTCATGACTGAAATGTAGTAACTGAGGGGTATAACTTGTTCAAAAGGAATAGACCAAACAGGAAGGGAGGAGGAGTGGCATTATATGTAAAGGATGTATATACTTGTGAAGAAATCCATGACCTGGAGCATGGAAAGGAGATTGAGAGTATATGGGGGGAAATTGTAAGAGAGAGAAACAACAGTGACCTTATTGTGGGTGTCTGCTATAGACCGCCAAGCCAGACTAAAGACTTGGATGATGCCTTACTAGAGCAGATAACCAAACACTGAAAAAGGAGAGATATACAGTGGTACCTCGGGTTAAGTACTTAATTCGTTCCGGAGGTCCGTTCTTAACCTGAAACTGTTCTTAACCTGAAGCACCACTTTAGCTAATGGGGCCTCCTGCTGCCGCCGCGCCGCCAGAGCACAATTTCTGTTCTTATCCTGAAGCAAAGTTCTTAACCTGAAGCACTATTTCTGGGTTAGCGGAGTGTGTAACCTGAAGGGTATAAAACCTGAAGCGCATGTAAGCCGAGGTACCACTGTAGTAATCATGGGGGACTTCAACTTCCCTGATATCTGTTGGGATGTAAGGTCTGACAAATTCCTCCATTGCCATGCTGAAAATTTCATTTCCCAGAAGGTGGAATCGTCTATCCTCAGAAAGGGATCATCTATCCCCAGAAGGGGATCATCTATCTTGGACCTGGTCCTCACCATTAGGAAGGAACTTACTAACAGTGGAAGTACTAGGAAATGTGGGAGGAAGTGATCATGTTCTCCTGGGTTTCAGGATACAGAGGCAAGGGAAACCTGGGCATGGTGGACATGCACTCTGGGCTTTAAGAAGGCCAATTTCAAAAAGCTTAAGGGGCTACTGGGTGTGATCCCATGGTCAGAAATACTCAAAAGAGAACCGAATCCATGGATGGGAGATTTTAAAAGGAAAAATATTGAAGGTCCAAATGCAGACAATTCCAACAAGAAAAGTGGGAGAAATCTAAGGAAACTGTTGCGGCTGCATAAGGAGCTTACAGATGAGCTGAGAGTTAAGAAGGGCATGTATAAGAAATGGAAGAAAGGGGAAATGGAAGAAAGGATGAGTATACACAAGTAGCCAACACAAGTAGCCAACAGGCTGGCTAAAGCTCAGAATAAGAAAGAGAGGTTTAATTTTTAAAAAATATTTCTTCAATGTCTCTGCTCTCTACCTTCTTGAATCTTTCTCTTTGTGCTTCCTAAAACAAGCAAGAAGGAGCCATGCGGCTTGGCTCACAAATGCAACAAATGAACTGAATTTAAAATTATATTTTATAGCCAGGATCTTTGCTAACCCAAAGATTGCATGGTCTTTTTCCTTCTTTGTTTTATTGCCAGGGATGGAGAGTTGTGAGTAAAATATTATTTGCAAAGCTAAGTGTCTGCAATTTTTTCTAGTTTAAGCATTTTTGTGGTGAACATTTGTCTAAAGGTGGATGAGGGCAGATGTAAATCTAAGCAAGTTTGAATATGCTTGGAGCAATCACCATTGTGTTAACTCTGTTACTGGAGAGTAGGAATCCCGTCTTTCTCTTTCTCTAATAAATTAAACACCAGAAGGAACAAGGAAGAAAAAGAGACAAGGTCACCTCTCTGGCCTAAACAGTAAAGGCACTGCAGGTAAGCAGCAGCTCTCTCTTAGTCTGGATGCTGGAACAAGAAGGTGGTTGGAAGGGCTGGAGAGTCAAGGGCCCTCCATATACTGCTGGACTCCAGTTCCCATTAATCCCAGTCAGCCTGGTCAATGATTCAAGGGTGATGAAATCAGCAACGTCTGGAAGGTCACAGGGCTAGAGCCGCATGGCTGCCTGAAATGGCCACTGCACTGCAGCCACTACAGAATATTGGAGGTGTGATGCTTTTGCCCTGTGGCAAAAATGTGGCTCTCCTTTCTTTAGAACATGCTTTTAGCCTTTTGCATTAAAGCAAGTAATAGATAAATTCATTGAACAGATTCGTGAAAAGCAATTGCAGAAACCCACATCCTGGACACAGTATATTAATGGTTGCCAAGCAACCAGAAAAAGGGAAGAGGAAAAAAGCAGCCTAGCCTGTTCTTGAACTTTGAACAACAACTTCATCTATGGGTCAGCAGGTGAGGATTTCATGGCACTGAGATGGCTATTATCACCCAGTGATGCTTGTAAACTGAGCCACTATAAAAAAAAGGCCCAGGAAACAATCTGGTAAAGCAAAAAGTGAAAACAGAGGTGATCCGGCAACCCTACCGTCACTGTGTGGCTTCTTGGTGTGTTAGGATTATTGTTCTTTTTGAAACCACCATACAATAGGAAGGCCACCCACTACAGGCCAGATTGGAAGGAAGTACTTCTGTATATGCATTAACAAGTGACAACAAGAACATCAGACTAGGACTGAGCAGACTTGGGTTCAAATCCTCACAGGCACAAACTCACTGAGTCTTTGGCCCAGTCACTGTCTCTGAATCTGACTTACCCAACAGGGCTGTTGTGAAGATAAAATGCATGGGGCAGTGGGAGAATTGATGCATGCCATCTTGAGCTGCTCAGAATAAAGGCCAGATATAAATGTACCAAATAAACAAATTTGGATTTTTCATATGTTATAAATCTCCTAGGTCTCAGGAGGTGGTCACTTGTGACCTGAGGTGCTTTTTGAAACTGGAGGTACCAGGACTAAACCTGGATCATCAGCATGCAAAGTAGCACCTGCCATACAGTGAGGACCTCGCCACACACACACACACACACGAGTGGGCAGACTCTCTGACTCAGGGAGCTTCCCCAAGACAAGAAGAGGAATAGAAATCCACAAATAGACAGGGAAGCAGAGGCAGAAGGGAGAAAATTACCAGCTTCAAAACACGCATTACAGAAAAGCCACATGATAGCAGCCGTGAGCCATGCTCATTAGAAATCCTTCCACATGGGATTCAGCAGAACATTCTGGCCCTTTAAAAGACAGGTGCTGGCATATTCCTCTCCTGCAGTTCTGCTCTTTTTAATGTTTTTCTTTCAGCTTCTCCTGCTTTGCACACACACCTCATGCCATCTTTAAGGTTTTAGCACAGGGCTAGAGGAGTTCAGCCTTCAGAGCTGAATGCAGCTCTCTGTCCACCCCTTGGGACTCTCCCCAAGCCACACCCCAACTGACCCACCCTCCCCAAAGGCTTTCCCTTGGCTGAAATGTGTCTTTGATTTGGGGTGGTGCCTGCTGCTTGCCTGGATGGAGGTGTTTACATGTGTTGCCTGTGTGAACCTTTGGCTTTTATGTGGCTGGAATGTAGTCAAGTGTACAAAGAAAAGAATCAGATCTGCTGCTTTGCCCAGTTGCCTCTGCCCACCCCCCTCACTAACGTGTGGCATCTGGAAAGCTACCCAAAAGGAAATGTGGCCCTTGAACTGAAAAATGTTCCCCACTTCTGTTTCAGAAGGAGCTCAGGCTTGCAAGAGAGGTTAATAATGATGATGATGATGATGTTTCTTTGGCTATTTCCGAAGTAAGAGGAAGAACAAGCAAGTGGGAGGTTCTCTGCATGCAGAAGACGGAGAAATGCTATTGGGTGATAGAGAGAAGGCAGAACTATGCAACACCTACTTTGCCTCTGTCTTCATCCCAAAGGAAAGTGATGCCCAACCTGGTGGTAACAGAATAAATGATGTAAGGAGGGAGCTTGGGATCTTTCCCAAGATAGGAAAAGAGGTAGTAAGGAAACACCTAGCTACTTTAAATGAATTAAAATCTCCAGGGCCTGACAAACTGCATCCAAGGGTACTAAAGGAGCTTGTGGCTGTAATCTCATAGATCCTATCTATGATCTTTGAGTATTCATGGAGAACAGGGGAGGTTCCTACAGACTGAAGACAGGCAAATGTCCCCATGTTCAAAAAGGGGGGAAAGGAAGTCCCAGGTAATTACCAGCTGGTGAGCTTGAGACTGATACCAAGAAGGTCCTCGAACAGACAATTCAAAAGTTGGCCTGTGATCACTGTGATTACTAAGATGGGTTTCTCGAAAACATGTCATGTCAGACGAAGCTGATTTCTTTTTCTGACTGAATTACAAGTTTTTCAGGTCGGGGGGATGCTCTGGACATAGTGTATCTTTATTTCTGTAAGGCTTTTGACAAAGCCCCCCATGATATTTTTGCGAGGAAGCTGGCAAAATGTGGGCTGAACAAGGTAACTGCTAGGTGAATTTGTAGCTGGTTGATTGACCAAACCTTCTCCTTAATGGTTCATCGTCATCCTGGGAAAAAGTGGTAGGTGGGGTGCCACAGGGCTTTGTCCTGGGCCTGCTGTTCAACATCTTTATAAATGGATGAAGGAATTGAGGAAATGACTTTAACAGACTGGAGTTGGGCCCAAACTAACAAAATAAATTCCAGTAGGGACAATGGTAAGGTTCTGCACTTAGGCAGGAAGAAACAAATGTACAAATATAAGATGCACACCTGGACTACTGTGTCCAATTCTGGGCACCACAATTTAAGGAGGATATTGACAAGCTGGAAAGTGTGCACAAGAGGGCAACCAAGATGATCAAGTTCTGGAAAGAAAGCCTTATGAGGAGCACTTGAAGGAGCTGGGTATGTTTAGCCTGGAAAAGAGGAGACTGAGAAGAGATATGATAACCATCTTCAAATATCTTAAGGGCTGTCACGTGGAAGAGGGTGCATGCTTGTCTTCTCCTGCTCTGGAGGGTAGGACTCGAACCAATAGCTTCAATTTAGACTAAACATTCGAAAAAACTTTCTGACAGTAAGAGCTGTTTGGCAGTGGAATGATCTCCCTCGGGAGGTAGTGGACTCTCCTTCCTTGGAGGTTTTTAAGCAGAGGTTGGATGGCCATCTATCATGGATGCTTTACCTAAGATTCCTGCATTGCAGGGAGTTGGACTAGATGACCCTTGGTCCCTTCCAACTCTATGATTCCATTATTCTATGAGGCAAACTTTTTTTGTTTTGTTTTTTCAAGTGTCTGTGTGTGTTCATCATGAGCAGCTAACCTGTGGCCTTCAATATGGACTGTGGCCCTATCATTGCTGATCATCAGCCATGCTGGCTGGGGCTGATAGCAGCTGCCAAGATCTTAAAATATTTTTTTAATTTTCAGGAAGGAGTTGGAGTCCAACAACATCTGGAAGACCACAGGTTAGCCACTTCTAGTAGTATGTGGAACAGGCTGCAGTCCTGAACAGTATTTTCAGATTTGGGGAAGTTTTGCAACAAAGGATTAGTCCTTAGGATCAGAGGCACTGACTTGGACCCAAGACTGAGGGGGCCCAATGTGCGACATCACACTTGTGTCAGGGACTGGCTGGATGAGGAAGAGTGGTAGAAGACACACACCAAAAGAACTCCCCGCCCCCCAAGGAAGGCACAGAAGATGATGACTAAGATCCTGGATCCTGGTGGGGGGACCTGTCACACCTCAGAGGAGGGGACAAGCGGGGAGGTACTAGAAGCAGGAAGCTCGAGGGATAATGAAGAGGCCAAAGAGGCAGGTGGCCCAGCACAGAGCAAGGTGATGAGGCTTCCAGTTTGGATGCAGGCTTTGACAGAGGTGATCGAAGGGTGATCCATCCATCCTGACAGCTTCTCTGTTAGCGGCTCTCTAGCCCCTTACTCCTAGAATGCAACAAATGTTACATGTTGCTGAGCAACAAGCCAGGCAGGCACAGAGAGAGAGACTTCTGGACCACAGGAGGAGGAGCCCTGACTCAGAAGGCTAGAGAGTGAAGCAGGGGCTGCATGCCAGTTCACACAACTGCTTCATTAGAGGATTTTGCCTTTATGAGCCTCATTGTATTTTTTAATTTCCTTCCTTTTTATTTCCCATTTCTCTCTGACCTGTGAATGACCTGCTCTGCCTGTCGGCTCGGTGACAGCGCTCCTCTTATGTCATGCATGTGTTGCATCAGGAGGAGGCTAGGAGCCCAGAACCCAGCACATCGCAGCCTCAATTGCTGGCAGCTCCTCTCTGATGCTCAGGAGCTGGCCACTGATGCTGTGCTGAGCATGGCTCCACACTTGGCCTCCTATGCCCGCGCAACATTGGGGGAGCTCAGCCACCTGCCAACAATTATTGAGGGGCTGAAGACACCGGCCCCCCATGAGTTGGTGCCTATGTTTATGATAAAGACCACAATTTTTGATTCAAGTCAACCACCTGAGTATGGTACCAAAACCAAAACCAAAAACAACAACCCCGCCCCCCCAAAAAACTTGAATTGTCACACCTACATCCACCAAGTAATCAAACACTCTGGCATGAAGGGCTTTGGCTAAGGCATCCCTGGTGTAGCAGGCTTGCTCTACATTGAGGGTCACGTTGATGGATTCCGATTTGCCCCCCCACTTGCTGTCCATCTGCCTGCTGGTCAGCTTCTCCTTGAGTCGGCCCTGGTTAATTCCCAGGAGGAAAGCCGGGAATGCCAAGACTGCAAGAAATAACAAACACATAAATAGAACATTTACAATGACGGCAAGGTTAGCCAAGCTGACGGCAACCCCAAAGCAGAATCAAAATAAGTGACGCTGCATCCAACAAAGCAGCCCACCGAGGTGTAGTAGTAAAACATGCTTATCAACCGATTCTCTAAAATTTTGGAAAGCCTTCTGCTGAGAAAATAGGCTTTACATTCTTGCAGGGTCTCCGCTTCTCTTCCATTCCTGAACTAGTGAGCTTGTTCTTATCAGGTTTCCCAAGAAAGAATAGAGATGGTGGCAGTGGCTCATCAGGCAAGGTGGAGAATCCTCTTGCAAAACCTTCGTACATGGTTTAACAAAAGAGGTGGGAATCTTCCTACACAAGCCGCATGGAAAAAGATAGGGTGCTGCACAAGAGTGGAGCTGTTTCACTGGGCAGGGCAGGCATCAGCTAGTAGCATTGTTGGGGGCCCACAGCTGAACCCCTGCAGTCTCCTGGCTTTACTATCCCTTATTCTTAAGTGTTCCTGGCAGTTCACCTGGCCTGTCGAAGGAAGGAAGCCAACGCAAGGCCAGAAGCAGTTCTTTCCCTCTGGGAGACAGTACGGATAGGGCCCAGAGGGAGAGGCCAGCAAACTGTGAGGTGGCACAAAGGAGGGGGTCCACTGACAACACCTTGCCCAAGGACACCCTCAAATCCAAACCCCAGGACCATCACTGGGGCTTGCATATGAAAACTCTCCAGTATTTGCAGCCCAAGCATCAGGCTTTCCACTTATTCTTGGCACAATGCTTTGGGGGGTCAGGGTAGGAGAATGGGAAAATCACTAAGTGTTCATGAGTCTCCTGTGAGCATGGAGGCACCTCTAGATCACAGCCTACACACCTGATCTGGAAGAGGAAAACAGGCACAGATTTGCAAATGCTAGTTTATATGTACAGATGCAAATTTAGAGTCACAGGCAGCAGGGGAACTAATTTCCTATCCAAATTGCCCTAAGTAATTCCTTCAATTAATTTGTACCACACCTTTTATTCATTTACCCCCATTTAATTTCCCAACAGATCCTGTTCCACATCAATCCAATTCCCCCATTCATTAATCCCAAAATCATCCGTAAATAAAGACACCTTAAATTAATTTATTTCCCCAAATTAATAGCCCATCATGTCCCCTGGGTCCATCCTTCCCAGGGCCAACCCACCCACGAGGTGAGGTGAAGCAGCTGCCTTGGGCGACACCCCCCCCCCATGGGCACCCTGCCTGCACCTCTGCTTCCACTGGCGGTGGTGAAGTGGCCCCAGTATCAGCAAAATCTTGTGAGCTGTCGCCATCATTACTTTTCAGCAGTGCCATGCAACCTAGGTAAGGGATGCTTTGGCAGGGGCAACGGGGCACTGTAGAGGCAAGGCGGCACTTCCCACTTTGCCTCAAGCAGCGAAATGGGATGCGCCACCATGAACATTATATCAAAGCGCCTGAGCATGCCCTGACCCAACTAGCTTTCCCCCCTTGCTATCTCTGCCTCACATTCAAATCTCAATGCTCTGGGAATCCACAGAGGCCACCTACACTCCTCGCTCTCCACAGCTGCATAGTTGCCGACTTCTTTGAAGCTGATGTTGCCCAGGTGAAGGACTCCAGCCACGATCTGCAGCACCAAAGCCTGCTCCTCAGCAAAGATCCCAATCACATTCATGGCATGCTGCAAAAATTAAAGCAGTGGATGAATTAAAAGCCCACCGTAATAACCAAATGCCTTTTGTGCAAAATTCCAGTAGTATTTCTGCATCACTTTTATAGCATTCAAAATGTTATCTTGCAGCAATCCTTGCAACAGCCCTGTGAGGTAGCCTGGTATCATTATCCTAGCAGAGGCTGAGGGAGAGGTGAGCTTGCACCTCTTCACAGAGGTGACATTTGAACTGTCTTCCATTAACCACCATGCTATAGCAACTAATGGAATGGTACCACTCTTTCAGCCTTCAAATCCCTCCACAGAACTCACCTTTCCCATAAACCCCTCATGTTAAATCCTCAGTCTCCTATCCCAACTGAAACACAGCCCAAGTTCACATGTAATGACGATTTGCTACCCTTGGTCTAGAGGGTCCCCTGGCAAGGAGCTCCCAACAGCCCTCTCTTCTAGAGTGGGACAGGACAAAGGAAGAACCCTTCTGTTTGTGCTTTCTCACCTCTACAGCTGCCACTGCCTCCTGGGCTCTTATAAGCCCCTTGGAGGAGAGATCTGCTTTGTTTGCCAAAATAACCTTGGCCACTAGAAAGCATAATGCATTATCAATTACTATTATTATTAGCAAAGGTTGTCATAGTGCAACAATGCACATCTGTCCACGTAGACTACCAGGAGGAGGAAACAGTGCAGGCTTTGCAAACAGTACAGAAATTTGTAGGAGCAATGGCAGTCCAGAGAATGGGGTGGGTAGGGGAGAAGGATTCAGCTGGAAAAGCCTAGGATGAGAATTAGCATCCTATGCCCCTTTAAATGTATTTGTGGGAGGGGGGAGGTAGGTTTAGGGAGGGCGAGAGGGGGCTATCGCTTTGTTTTGTTCTTGTTTTTATCATGTATTTGTATTTTTATACTGTATTTTCATGTTGTAAACTACCCTGAAATCTGCAGATGAAGGGCAGTATCACTCTAAGATGCCAAGGAAAGCTACAGCATTAAAACACAGTAATAAGAACAGTTTGAAACAACTTACAATCACAGAAATAAGGTGGGTCCTAAAACTATGTGTCTCAAGTGTCAAAATGTACACGCACAGCACAGTACAAACATCAATTCATACATCTCTTATAAAGCAGAATCTGCTGAATTTGCCTCTTGCAAGATCCATAAACTTTGGAAGTCATCTGGGGCTCGGGGATCTCACAGCAAGCCAAAATCCATGCCCCCATCCCTCCTCCCCATATTATATCTAAAATGGAGAAAGGTAAACCACAGCTCACTTGTGGGCTTTTCCTTGCATCTGAGTCAATTCTGAATCGCCCTTGAAACTGGAATAATAAAGCCGCTGTCCTGCCTCCCCTACTCAAGAGTCCCACTAACTGTAAACTTTACAGGCCAATATTTTTTACTGCCTCTTGGCAAAAGCTTGTCTGTTTTGTTATAGTTAAAACCAGGTTTATATTGCAATTTCCTGCCAGTGGCATATTCCTTTTGTGTCCCATATGTCAGGTAATTTTGGGGCTGTGCTCCAGGGGGAGTTCCTCAGTGTGTATCCAGTCAATGGGAAGACCCCCAAAAACCACCTTCCGTGAAATTGCAGTTTCTCTACCATTACCAATCTTTGCCTGCCATGGGCAACCCGCAGGGGAGATTCTGGTGCCTTCTTCACATGAAGAAACAGTGAGAGTCAAACAGACCACTGGACATAATAAAGGAATGCACACCTCTTTCCCCTGTTTTTTAAATAAAAAAGCAAATTGCTACTATCCTTGGCTGAAGAGCCAGAAAAAGGGTTTCTAGTGGCTGAGGTATGGGGCTCCTCCAGCCTTCACAACTCCCCAAGGATGCTGGTGCCCCCACTCCCTTTGGTCTTCAGCTACTGCTTGTCAATAGCCCATAATCTGTTGGGGGCCTCTAAGGTTTTATATGGAAAAAATGTGCAAAATAGTTTTCAATCTCACACGCATTGTAATTGTTGTACAAGCAGAAATGTTATTGTTTTTACTTAAACTGAAATGTTATTGAGGGGAGAGGTAGTAAGATGGTGAAGAATTTACCAAAGTTTCCTGGAAATCAGATTTGTCATTAATATCTTCCACTTTGTAGGATCCTGAGAGGCTTAAGTAGTGGTAATAGTCCATGCTGGTGATGCCGAGGCTGGATTTCTGCTCAGTGGAGGCACCTTCAATCATCTGCAGGACAAAGAGCAGAAAATAGTCCCAAGTCAGTAGAGAAGCTTCTGACCTTTGTGTGGCTGGAATGAAGCCGATTGTACAAAGGTTAGAATCACATCTATTGCTCACCCACTTTATCTCTGGCCCCACCCACCATAGTCATGTAGCCCCTTAGAAGGAGGATGGAGAAGTGGATCCTCCAACAGGTGGGTGGGGCTGGTCAGGGGCACCTGCAAACCCCACTTTCAGCTGGGAGCCGTATCTTTATCTGCCTGTGGCTACTTTTACCAGTAGGGCAGATGGATGTGGCTTGGGGAAAACTGGCCTCTTCAGCCAAATTAGGACTTCTGCTGGAGGCTCCACATCACTGCACCAGGAGATGCTGCACTAAAGAACACAGCTTTCAGACTGAAGAAAGGTTCCCGGCCCCTAACATATGGAAACAAACAGGGTCTGCTCATTACAAAGGGGCTTACTCAAAAGAAGATTCTTGTGACATGGATTGTGCCCAACATTCCAAAGAGGGACCCCATCTCCGCCCCCCAAGAGGAACTCCAACAGAAAACCAAAGGCCTAACGCAAACCTCCTCGAAAGGTAGCTAACCTGATAGAAAATGTGGAAGCTCCTTTCCCCAGGATTCCTCATGACCACCCGTGACTTCTCCAGCAGGAAGTTGGATATTTTGCCTCCATCTGGTTCCCCACCTGGACTAAACTGGATTTCAAAATATTTTCCCTGCAAGACATAAAGGATGCAGACTGCTGGAAGTGGATGAAGTAAACACTAGCCTCAATGACACTAGGCCTTGCCAACTGGTTGCAGGCAAGGTTTAAGTTGCATAATAATAACAATCAGCGAGGTGGTTTTTTTCAGGGGATATTCAAGGGTACGCAGTACCAGCACCTCTTTTGTTGTTGTTAAAAAGTGTGGCACCTACTGTAACAACTTCATGGTGAGTACTGGCACCTATTTTTCTAGGGGGGAAAAGGACTGATAATAATTTTATGCATGGTATGCATTCTTCCAAGAGCTTTCCGTGTGAGGTCTTAAACTAGAATGGAGGGGGGACTAGAACTGGGGGGGGGGGCTGTTTGTTTTGGATTAAAGGTGGCATGACAGTGGACAGGGAAATCACAAGTAACAGGGATAGAGGGAGAGACCGGATTCATCTGCTTACCCAGCACAGTTGAGGACACAGTTGAGTTCCCCCAATATATATATTCCCCTCAAAATACATCATTAAACCTTTATTGTTCCACACCCTTGAGACTCTCTCTCCTTATTTATTTACTTCATCTGTATGCCGCCCGTCCAACCAAGTTCTCTGTGTGGTTTACGTAAACAATAAAATATACAACTCAATTCACAATAAGCATGCGGAAACTAAAATAAAATATATCACAATAGTAGGAAACAAGCAACTAGGATCAGGCTAAGACACAACAGCTGAAACGATTTAAAACCAATGTACAGTCCGCTAAGGAGAAACTTCGGCCACCAGCAAAAAGTCTCCCCCCCCCCTTGTAGTCTCCTGCCTTATTTCATTAACTGGAGGAACCCAAAGAAACTCCTTTTCTGATTGTGGTCAAACAGATTTTCAGGTTTCCTAAACATTTAAGATGACTAAAGGTGCTAAAAAGCTAAAGGCTTGCCTCTTTCAGCAGGCATTTGAATGCAAAGATTTTGCCTGTATGTTATCATCATCATCATCATCATCATCATCATCATCATCTTTCTACCCCACCTATCTGACTGGGTTGCCCCAACCATGCTGGGCAGCTTTCAACAAAATATAAAAACACAGTCATACATCAAACATAAAAACTTCCCTATACAGTGGTGCCCCGCAAGACGAACGCCTCGCAAGATGGAAAACCCGCTAGACGAAAGGGTTTTCCGTTTTGGAGGCGCTTCGCAAAACGAATTTCCCTATGGGCTTGCTTCGCAAGACGAAAATGTCTTGCGAGTTCCTGCGGGTTTTTTCCCCTCCCCACCCTTTTCCTAAGCCGCTAAGCCGCTTATCAGCTGATCGCTAAAAGCCGCTAAACCGCTAATAGTGCTAATCCGCTAAGCTGTCAATGGCCTTGCTTCGCAAGACGAAAAAACCGCTACACGAAGAGCCTCACGGAACGGATTAATTTCGTCTTGCGAGGCACCACTGTATAGGGCTGCCTTCAGATTTAGAAGACCTCAGAGTTATATCTCCTTGACATCTGATGGGAGGGCAGTCTACTGGGCGGGTGCCACTACAAAGAAGCCCTTTTGTCTGGGCAACTTTTTAGTTAACTGTACTGCATGATTTTATTGTGTTATGTTATTGAGTATGTCATTGTTTTATTTCTGCAACTTCCTTGACAAAACAAATAAAACTTATTAGACCAGAGACAAGAATGAGGTGGGGTGGGGGTAAAATGAGTGTACATACCATGTACAATGACACTTATCATATCACCTTCAACATTGCAGAGGGTGGGAAACCCTACTCTGTCTGTCCTAACCCAAAGAAGAAATATTCCTTCATACTTCCAGAACAAAGAAGGCACAAACATTTGCACCTCTTCCCCCTTCAATCTCTCTCTCTCTCTCTCTCTCTCTCTCTCTCTCTCTCTCTCTCTCTCTCCCCTTGGTAGGAGTGAAGGAAAGGAAGCACAAATTTGTTCTTTGCACACTGTTCTATCAATATCCTCAACACATTGGGCGGGGGGGGATTCTGTTACTCCATTTCTTGGTTGATGTGAAGCACAGAGAAAGCAGTCCTGAGTCAGTAGTTTAGAAAAGCAAGCTGATCTGAATCACAGAGAGTGAAGGGAATCCCCTCCAAAAAAAGGTTGCACAGAATCTCCAGGCCTTCTTCTCTTTGAATATCCCTCCCACTCACACAAGGAGGAAGCAGTGCTTGGGAAGTTCATTTTGCAAATGAATTTGCTCCAGTTCCAGTTCACCCACTCCAAAAATGAATTTGGATTATGAAAGATTAATTTGCAGTTCAATTCACAATTCATTCATGTGACCCTGGGCATTTTTTTAAGCCTAGAGAATTGCACAGGCTGCTCTGCTAAAGTAAAATATATATTGAAGACTAAGAAAACATCAAAATGTGCGCACACAGAGCGTAATGCAACACCTGCCCTAGGGACTCTGCCTCTGCTCGCTCCACTTGCCAACCACACACAGACACACACACTCATGTCATGCGGTGGATGCGAGCTCCCATCCTTCCATCAGCTAGCCAGCACTGTCTGAAGCAAGGCTTAATGGAGTGGGGTCAAGAAGCACTTTCCCCTTCTCCCTCCTGCAGGCTGTGTGAAGCATATCCCCACCCTTCTGTTAAACCCTACTGCCGATGAGTTTAACAGAGGGAGGGCAGGTGCTTCTCCAAACAGCTTGCCTGGGCTGGCGTTTCTCACTGGGCTGGCATTCCTATCAGGCTTTCACACCAGCTGCAGAGCATGGCAACATTTTACGTTCTTATGTATATAGGAAGATAAACAATGGTATTTAAATTAAAATGGAATTGAATTAAAAATATCCCAAAGTCCCAGCACAAAAGGAACTTATGTTCAGTTTGCCTGGAAATTATAGGAACTGCTTTCAGATGCAATTAAGAGATTTTCTAATTAATTCTTTGAACTAGTTAAACCAAATTAGTTCATTCCAAGTACTGAGAGAAAGAGAATGCCCCTTTTCCACCCCCAAAGCAATGTGTCCTCTTTCTCAGTGTGGTGCCCCTTTTGCAAGTTTCCATGGAGGACTTACAAATCTACTGGAGTTGTTGTTCCGAACTGTTTTGGCATTCCCAAAGGCTTCCAAAAGGGGATTAGACTGCAGAATTATGTCCTTCACATGCTAGAGTCAAAAGAATAAATGGGGTTAATTGCATATAAGAAAAAATACCTTAGTTAAAAAAACAACCTTCCAAAAGTTTTTGTTAAACAGTGCTGGGCTAGTTGGGCCTTTACATGTGTCCCAGCAAGGCAATCCTTCTGATCTTCAAGGACCAGGTTCCCACAGGGAGCTGCAGAGTCTTCTTCTGGATTCTTTTGGCAAAAGAATCATGGATACTCACCTGCGCCAATAATTACAGAATCCTGTTGTATTTGTGGTGTGCAGGGAGAAAGAGGACAGGACGCTACAGTGCCCCCCAAATTACTCTCAATTCTGTGAAGGAGTGACCTGATTTCACCAGGAGCTGGGAAAACAATGCAGTCTCAGGAGATGACTTCCAGGGAAATCTTGCTAAGTACCGTATTTTTCGCACCATAGGACGCACTTTTTCCCCTCCAAAAATGAAGGGGAAATGTGTGTGCGTCCTATGGTGCGAATGCAGGCTTTCTCCAGGCTTCAGGAGAGCTTCTCCAGGGGCTTCTCCAGGCTTCAGGAGAGCCCCACCGCCAGGCCCACAAGCTCGGGGGACAGCGGGGAGGCGGAACGCCGCCATCCCGCTGTCCCCCGACTTGGTTAGAAGGCTGGCGGGGGGAGAAGCCTGCTCCTCCCCGTCGCCAGCCCCGCAAACTCGGGAGACAGCGGGAGAGGCGTAGTGCGCCCTTCCCGCTGTCCCCCGACTTGGCTAGAAGGCTGGCGGGGGGGGGGGGGGAGAAGCCTGCTCCTCCCCGTCGCCAGCCCCGCAAACTCGGGAGACAGCGGGAGAGGCGCAGTTTGGAGGCTGGCGGAGGGCTTCCTCCTCCCCCAGCCCCGCAAGCTCCCAGAGCGATGCCTTCTGGGGGAGGGGGAAGCTCGGGCTTCCCCCGCCCCAACCCCGCATCTCCAGCCGGGAGACGGTCGCGGGGGGCTGCTTTAGTCCCGCGCGCACTCTCCCGGCTGGAGAGGTGACGCGCGCCTATGGCAGGAGTCTCCATAGGCGTGCGTCACCGGGAAAGCACACACGGGGCTAAAGCAGCCCCCCGCGACCCTCTCCCAGCTGGAGAGGTGACGCGCGCTTATGGCAGGAGCATCCATAGGCGCGCATCACCTCTCCAGCCGGGAGAGCACGCACGGGGCTAAAGCAGCCCCCCCGCGACCCTCTCCCGGCTGGAGAGGTGACGTGCGCATATGGCAGGACCGTCCATAGGCGCGCGTCACCTCTCCAGCCGGGAGAGCACGCAGGGGCTAAAGCAGCCCCCCGCGACCCTCTCCCGGCTGGAGAGGTGACGCGCGCCTATGGCCGCTGCTCCCTGACCTGCTCTTTGGGGCTGGTGGTGGGCTTCCCCCGCCAGCCCCAAAGAGCAGGTCGAAAGGAACCTGAAGCCTGGAGAGCGAGAGGGGTCAGTGCGCACCGACCCCTCTCGCTCTCCAGGCTTCCAAGGTAGCCGCCTGAACGCAACTTAAACGGCACCTTGTTTTAGAGCGGGAAAACAAAAGGGGGAAAATTCTCCCACTCTCTGCGCAGCGCTTCCTGCCGCTTCGCTGAAGGGGCGCTGGGCAGAGAGCAGAAGAATTTTTTCCCCTTGTTCTCCCCCCTCTAAAACAAGGTGTGTCCTATTGTCCGGTGCGTCCTATGGTGCGAAAAATACGGTATTTAATGGCCTTTCACCTTCCTTTCCTTTGCCTCTACCTACAGTCAAGATCCAAGTGGGCTCTTTAGACTCGTACTCTGGGCAGAGGGGATCCAGCGTAAACAAAAGCTATGGTCTAGATCTGGAACTCCCAGTCGTTTTAGCTCTGGTGTGCTTGTAGGTTCGAATCCTGCTCCCTTGGTCAAAAGGAGGTTTGAAGATAAGAAAAACTGATAGAGGGCATAAGCCCCTGGTTTGCTCCCAGGCACCTGAACATTAGAAGGATCTTGTGGAATAGAGATGGAATGAAGCCTCTGCCTGGACCAGAGATCATTCTTAGAGGAGAAAGTTATGAGGCAGAGGGACAAGTGACTTGACCGTCTCAGGCACCTTATTCATGTATTAAATCCACCTCCAGACACCAGCCTCAAATGGGTGCACAGGGCCTCCAACGAGGCTGCAGGTGGACTTTTAATATTCACAGACAGACAGATACATGCACCCAATCCAGTAATCAAAAGACAACTGTACCCATTTCATCACCTGTTTTCTGGCAAGAGTGCAGTTTTCATTTTGGCTTTTGCAGAAAATGGTAGAATTTCCCCCAAAATAACGGAAAAGGCTATTTATAGTGTGCAATTAAACCAATTCCAGAAACAACACAGTGCATATTTCCGTCCAGTCACTGTTTCTTTGACTACTAAGAGAGACCAAACCATGCAGACAGTTATCATTGTTTCCCATGGAAAGAAAACAGGAAGGGCATAATCAACGTGAGTACAGTAAAGCAAATAAACAGCAGGGAGTTGAGGAGCAATGACAGCAGCCGCTTGGTAGGAGGAAACAGCTACTAGTTCTCTTAAAATAGCCCATCTACCCATCCGCTGGTGATCTCATGGACACCTGTCAGTCAGATGCCACAGCTAGCTCCCTGCCTTACCCTTCAGCTGCTGCAACTCCTCTACACCTCTGGCTGAAAAGGAAGTGCACACGCAGCAAGGGTTCAAAG
Source organism: Podarcis erhardii (assembly GCF_964252035.2). Lineage (NCBI taxonomy): Eukaryota > Metazoa > Chordata > Lepidosauria > Squamata > Lacertidae > Podarcis > Podarcis erhardii. Next base: position 5,882,243 of record NC_138503.1, on the reverse strand, counting down.
TGGTTGATTTTCAGGCTGTTACTTTTTCTGACTTAAGATGGCATTCAGGACGGAGAAGGCTCTGAGCCTCCAGAACTGGCACTGCTGTACCTGTACAGGTACAACAGGATTTCAGGAGACTCCCTGTCCAATTCCTCCTACAGAGGAGAGCCTGTGTGGATTATAGAGAATGGGAGGGCTAAAGGGCGGGCAGCTGGCCACCAGATTTCAGTGTTCTAGAAATGTCGCATACACTCCCATTGCCTCTTTACATTGGAAGCAGAGAGCAAGACACAGTAAGTAGAAAGAATTAGGGAGGGGATGGGAGAGCTGTCATAAGTAAGAAGAGCCCTGCTGGATCTGACCAACCCCAACATTCTTTTCCTACAGTCCCCAATGCAATGCCCCTAAGAAGCCCACCAGCAATAGCACTCTCCCTCTCAAGCATACTGCCATTGATGCTGGAGGTGATATAGCCATCATGACTAGTTGCCATTGACTGCCGCATCCCGCTATGCTGGGGGGCCTGGTTGTGATCGAAGAGAAGTGGTGGAAACTGGGATTTCCTTTATTTTAGTGGGAGCGTGGGGGAACAGAGGCAGAAATGAGAACAAATAATTTTTTGAAGAGCAAACATGAATGCATTTGAATGTTTTAGGTAAAGTCAAACTGATTGGCAGGGGAAGCGGTCCACTGGTGCTGTTCCAGCACAGCCCTCTACTGAAAAGGACACATAATTTTTTTAAAAAAACCTCATCCTCGAAATCCATTGCTTGTTCTCAGCACTGCAACACAGAGCTATACTGCCCCCAAACATGGAGGCTCCATTGAGCCAACCATACTGGCGGGATGGGGCTTCCACAAGTTAAGCAGGAAACAGCAGCTTTGAATGGGTGGAGCCAAGGGAGGGCAAGTGGGAGTAAGTTAGCAATGGAGAAGGGGCCTTCATCCGTTACAGAGTGGAGGGTGAGGACTGGGAGGCAACAGTGACACAGCTGAACAGGTCTATGTCAAAAGAACATCAGGAAGCACTGAAGGAATTAGCCCCTACCAGTCCCTGTAGAACTAAGATATTGACAGGATTAATGATACCATTAGATGAACAAGCAAGAACAGGTAAAGGTAAAGGTACCCCTGACCATTAGGTCCAGTCGTGACCTACTCTGGGGTTGTGGCGCTCAACTTGCTCTATGGGCTGAGGGAGCCAGCGTTTGTCCGCAGACAGCTTCCGGGTCATGTGGCTAGCATGACTAAGCCGCTTCTGGTGAACCAGAGTAGCACGGAAACGCCATTTACCTTCCCGCCGGAGCGGTACCTATTTATCTACTTGCACTTTGACATGCTTTCAAACTGCTAGGTTGCCAGGAGCTGGGACTGAGCAACGGGAGCTCACCCCGTCGCGGGGATTCGAACCGCCAACCTTCTGATTGGCAAGTCCTAGGCTCTGTGGTATAACCCATAGTGCCACCAGCGTCCCATAAGCAAGAATAGATGCCCCTAACTAACCCAAGGCTCCTTTCAACAAGTTTCAACTTGTTTCAGCCTCAGATTAACCCACTGAGCCTATGAACAAGCTACACAGGAGTCCAAAGGGAATGTCATCTGATGACAATCAATGGTACAAATACTTCTCCCAGCAGTATCCACTTACCTGCACTTTTGGACCTCCTCCTGATATTTTGGAGATGTAACTCATGATGTACTTAGCTGCCACAGTCTTCCCAGCACCACTTTCACCACTGGGGGGGGGAATAGAAGTAGGATATATTTGAAGCCATCCAAAGGCAGAGTCCCCAAATACATGGTTTCAGCATTACAAGTTCAAGCAGACTCGAGCCTCAACCTCATGCGTTCTTCCCTTCCATTCTTGCTTTGCAGCAGCCCTTCTGACTTGTCATTTCATTCACATCCGGTGAACTATTACCTGTGCATTGTATGCCCACCTTCTTGGATTGAAAACTACAGTTCAAAGTGAATGTATAATCCTGCTTTGCAGGCAACCCATAGTTTCAAGTTTGGGATGCAAAGACAACAACAGTTTGCACGAAACCAGAAAATGAGGCTTCTAATCTCTAAATGTGATGGAACAAGGAAGCATGAAAGCCCACATTATATCTGATCTCCTTTACATCTGCACACAATGTTTTTATTCTAGTTTTATTGATCAGGAACCTGATAAATTTGTTCAATATAAAAACTGTAAAACTAAGCAAGACAACAGTACAATATTTATGAACTGCAATAACCAGAAGCGAGTCCTATTCCTGCTGGCCTGACTCTTTCTGAGCCCTTCTTAAATATCAGTGAAATCCCTCCAGGGAACTGTGGTCATTCCAGCAAAAGGATTTTTCTAGAGTGGTTGTGCACCAGTTCCTCTCTCTTCTATTGCTTTTCCAATAAGCATATAAAAATGTGCACTCTCCTTTCTAATTCCATCCCCCTTTAGGGATTGCTCACCAGAAGCATTCTGCAAAAACATGTATCTTAAATTTAAAAAACAAAGCAGTTATAAGTGACTCAAAGCCACTAAAGGTTGGGGGTAAAAGAACACAAGAGAGAGAGAGAGAGAGAGAGAGAGAGAGAGAGAGAGAAACATAATGCATCCCATATCCATTTCAGGGAATTTTGATGCCTCTATTAAGTGTTCCCATGTACAGTTACCAAAAACTGCAATGTGTGTTGAACATTAAAAAAAAAAAACATAAAGAGAAAAACTTGGGCAATAAAAGCATCCTGTATAGCACTCAAGAGTAATGACTAAGTTTTACAGAGAGCCTTTGTTTTCTGCACTACCTCATTTCAGTGGACATTTTCAAAAAATTATAACGGAGAAACAAATAATATATAGGTTAATAATATACATTTTGATTCACAGAAGAAGAGCCTGGCTGTTGGATCAGATCAAAGGCTTACTTCGTCCTCATAGGATGCCCATGTCCATTAAGGGAAGCCCCCAAGCAGGGCACAGGCACAACATCTCTCTCCCTGCTCATGATCCTGTGGAACTGGTATTCAACTGCATACTGCCTCTGATCCAGGAAGGGAGCATATATAGTCATCATGCCTAGAAGCTACTGATGCCCAGGTTGGTGGCCTCCAACAAATCTTGTGGAAAACAGCTACAGTTAAACCATAGTTTGATGCTGGTTTTAGAGTAGTGGTACCTATTTATCTACTTGCACTGGTATGCTTTTGAACTGCTAGGTTGGCAGAAGCTGGGACAGAGCAAAGGAGGTCACCCCGTCATGCAGATTCAAACTGCCGACCTTCCGATTGGCAAGCCCAAGAGGCTCAGTGGTTTAGACTACAGTGCCACCTGTGTCCCAGTTGGATTACTACCAGACATGATATCATACATCTTTGCCCAGTCTGGTGCCCTCCATATGTTTCAGACTACAGTTCCCATCAGTCCCAGCCAGCATGGCTGTACGATACTGGGGTAGATGGAAGTTGTAATGTGAAACATCTGGAGAGTACCTGGTTGGTACCCAAACAATACAATACAAAAGCTTTCTCTAGCACTCTTAAAAACTGGTTGGCCTAAGTAAAAATCATTATTTTTAAGAGATGGTGGGCTGAGGTGGATCAGAACAGGAGCTATGAGCCAGGCCACCCCTTCTTCTGTGGTGGTCACTCGTAGCCGAGTTAAGATTGTCTTCTATGAATATGATCTTAACAGTGTGTCCATATGTGACTATGGAGGGCAATTCTGGATCCGCACATCCTTCCATAATGGGGACAAAGGTTTATGGGCAGGAGTTGATCTTGGTGAGGATTTGCCAAATGTGCCTTCCTCTTAGCTCATTTCTCCCTTTCGTCCTGAGTTTGTGCTTCTTCAAAGTCCATGACTTAGTGAAGGCTTGTTCTCCAACCATAGTGCTTGCAGGCCAGTGTTTCCCAGTTGTCAGTGTTTATACAGTGGCACCTCTGGTTACAAACGGGATCCGTTCCGGAGGCCCATTTGCAACATGAAAAGAGCGCAACCCGCAGTGACGCGTCTGCGCACACACGGGTTGCGATTCGCCGCTTCTGTGCATGCATGTGATGTCATTTTGCGCTTCTGCACATGCGTGAGAGGCGAAACCCGGAAGTAACCCTTTCCGGTACTTCCGGGCCGCCGCGGGACGTAACCTGAAAGAACATAACATGAAGCGGATGTAACATGAGGTATGATTGTATTACTTTTTTTAATATTTGCCTTAAGATTTGCCTTAAACCTCTTTTGCTGTCCACTGACATTATGCCTTCCATTCTTAAATTGGGAATAGAGTAGTTGCTCTGGAAGACGATAATCAGGCATGTACTATGCCTGAAAGGGGCCCATCAGTGGTGAGAAAGATTATTGGTGGGAAATGGTCCTTCTCTTGCCTGGCCCTTTTCACTGGAGAGGTCAGTCATTGAATCCGGGGGTCCTTCTGCATGCAGAACAGGTGCTCTTGAGGTATTGAAGCCACAGTTAGTTGAAAACAGAAAGTAATGCTTCTAAACCTCTGTTTGTGGCTGTTCCTGAGCAGGCGAGAGCCCACAAGCCAATTATTTGAAGCCTGCCCTTCATCATAATAGATCCCAGGGTGGAGTATAATGCATAAATTACAATGCACAGCTCACATAAAATCAACTGAAAGCAATTGAAACTATAAATCAATGTGAACAATAGGAACAGCTAAAAATACAGCACTGAAACCCCAGCAAGTTATAGAAGCTGCAAAGCAGGCTTCCTTAGGATTAAACTTCAATGCTACATCTGAGCCTTCCCAGTGTCTGTGAAGCCATTTTGAAAATTCAAAAAGCATTCTGTAAATCCTGTTTCTAAATACTCATTTGGCTTGCTTTTATCATTCTGGGGAGACCAGTACAGCTGCTCACACATGTTACTTAACAACCAACCAGCTGACAGGAAGTTCCAAGATGTTTAAAAACATGGCTTTTGTTAGGAAGTGCATAAATAGTCCGATTACAGAATTAAGGATTTGGGGACTCAAAAAACACACGGCCATATTCTCAACAAATTAGATTTAAAACCTGCCTTCTAACAGAAACAACTCTATCCCAAGAGAGTAGGGGGAGGGGATATTTGAGCTATCAAAGGTGGCATAATGCCTACATGTAGTGCCAAATTCAAAGAGTCTGTGGTATGGAGGGGGGAAAGGTGGCCACTGAGGACGGCAACAATTCTTGTGTGAAATAGTTAAAACAAAAGCTGGCTGGCAGTAGTCATGTTTACTCAGACACAGGTCCCATTGAGCTGAATTGGACTCACTTGTCTATTTATGACCTAGTTGAGATTCCTGCATTGCAGGGGGTTGGACTAGGTGATCCTTGGGGTCCCTTCCAACTCTGCAATTCTATGATTATTAGTCTGCATTCCATTTGGAGAGGTTTGCAGGGAGAAGAGAAACAGCCACAGGCAGCTCAGCAGCCTCTGAGAAGTCAGACTCAACTATATGCTTAAATAAATTATGAAGTCCATGCATTAGTACTATTACAATTAAATGAAAAATCAAAGCAGGATTTGGTGCCAGAACAAAGTAGGAGTTTAGCTGGTGGAGGTTGCATTGAACAGGCTCAGTCCACTGTGCCCTGTTCCAATGTCACCATCAGATACACGTACAGTGGTATCTCAGGTTACATACTCTTCAAGTTACATACACTTCAGGTTACAGACTCCGCTAACCCAGAAATAGTGCTTCAAGTTAAGAACTTTGCTTCAGGATGAGAACAGAAATCGTGCTCCGGCGGCGCGGCGGCAGCAGGAGGCCCTATTAGATAAAGTGGTGCTTCAGGTTAAGAACAGTTTCAGGTTAAGAACGGACCTCCGGAACGAATTAAGTTCTTAACCCGAGGTACCACTGTATAGGGTGGAGAGGTCTGCAAAAAAAACCCCAACCCATTGTATTGAGTCTGCTGTTTACATTCACGCAAACCATGCATAAGTTCTAGAAGATGCAACACCATATTCACTGGAAGAGCGAAAGCGGAATAAGTTAGAAAAAATAATGCCATGACAAATAAACTACAAACACACAAAGAGATGGATTACAAAATTCCCAAAGGAGGAGGATGCATTTAAATGCTGAAATATAAAAGCGGAAAACTGAACCCAAGGAATCATGCAGTATCAAGCACCCTGATTTCTAGGTAAAATTGTTTCCATAATGAAATCTGAGCAACTGGATGTTTAATTTTTAAAGGGTTATTCAATGAAGTGCAACACCCTCTTTGTTGTAACACAGCTCCAGGGGTCAACAGGGCAAGCACACCTGATTGTCTGGGCCTCTGTTATTCTCTACAACAGAGCTGGAGAACTATGGCACTCCAGATTTTTCTGGACTATACCTGCCATCATCCCTGGCCATTGGCCACACTGGCTGGATCTGACGGGAGGTGGAGAAACAACATCTGGGGGGGGGGCACAGGTTCACTACCCGTGTTCCCCAGGCTCAGAACTCCTCCATTATCCACAAAGGTAGAGCCAGTTATCACATGAACTGACCTTTGGATCTAGGAAGACCTTTGAGCTCTTGATTTGCAAAACAGCCCCCCAAAGACAATGCTGAGAAGGCAAAGGGCCTCGTGCCTGCTACTTCCTAGAAAAGCTAGAACGTCCCAGTTTCAGTCCTTGACATCTCCAGGTGGGGCTGAGAGAATGTCCCTACCTGAAACACTGGAGAGCTGCTGCTAATCATCATCATAGACAATACTGATCTAGATATAAGGCAGCTTTCTGTGTTCCTAATGCTGCACTGGGCACCTGCTGTTGGTGCCCCACAAGTTCTGTACTTTTCCACATGGCCACCCCAAGACTTTGACTGGACAGCCCCTCCAGCAAAGCGGAGAGAGGTCTAGATTTGTGTAAGTGTGCCTAACAGGGTTTCAGTGCCACTTGTGTATTAGTTTTAAGCCTGCCTTTCTCATCTTTGCAGAAGTGGACTTTAAATGAGGTTTAGTCCACAGACCCATTCTGAACCAATAAATCAGACAATGGGATCTGCTTCCCAAATGGTTCACAGTCCTCCTCCATCCGGGTCCTGAGTGCCCAGTAGCATCTTATAAATAGCTGCAGTTGCCCCCTTCAACCCCTGTGGATGAGCTGCTTGCCTTTTAATTGTTGCCGTCTACCCTGGGACGTTATGATGAAGGGACTGGTATTATTAATAATAATAAATTTAGATATTATCAAATTAGTATGCAATGTAATATCATCTGCTGTAGGGACCATGTTTCTAACCACCAATCCCATGGCTCAAGGTAAAATTTTATTTCAAGCACGGTCATTCTTGGACCCAAGTGGTGACTGTCATAAAGTTGATATGGAGGAGAACACTTTGGCCACAGCGCTGCCGCGTGTGTGTTGCACAGCACAAAACAAGAAGCTGCATTTCTAACCACGTCACTGTTTCTTTTCTTTATCCCTAGCCACACTCAAGGAGAATTCCTGTAAGCAGTAAAGAGTACATTTATTTTTAAGCTTCAGATTCCAGAAATAGACTCAAAAAGCCACAATGATGATACGTTGGGAAATAAAAGACGGCTGGTTGCTCCCAGGCCAAGGATGTGTGGGGCATAAACGAGCATGGCAGGGAAAAGGACCCTGAAGATGACCGCATTTCATTTATTGCCACAGCAATATATCCACCCGATACAGAGATCAGCACAAAAAGATTTCTGAAATGCAGAGTCGGCCACTAGTGGCTCAAGGGCATGAAGGTACTTGGGAGTTTATGACATATCAGCCAGTACTTCTTGCATCACATTAGCCTTCCAAAAAACAAATGAAAACGACTTGTTCCCAATAATCCAAGGAGTCTTTGACAGAGATCAGCCAGCTAATAGAAAAGGGGCCCTGACAAAGATTTGTAGATTAGCACTGTCACCCAGAATTGAGGCTGGATGTAAAGGAACTGGGTATGTGGAAAGGCCACATGAGAATGAATGGTGGACACTTGAGCAAGACGCATTTAACAGGATGGACACAACAACCAGGGAGGCTCAAGGGAAGGGAGAGGTGGGCCCTGGACTGTGGAACAGACCTGGAGGCTTGGGACACAAAAAGCCAGATGCTTTCTGGGTGGTAAACTCATGTTCTTTATTCATCAGCCACAGTGCTCACTCACTGTCACACACAAAGCGACTCACACTCGCCCTCTCACACATGACTAAGTTAACTGTGACTGCCTTATAACCATTTAATTCAGTGGGCCTACACTGAGTCAGATACAATACTTTGAAGCAAGTCTGCTCAAGCATGGCATTAACAGTTATTTGCAATAGAAGCAAGATGGGCTTCTAGACTGTGTCCAGTGCCCCTTATCCAAACCAAGGCATAAATGCAAATCATGAGGTTAAAGAGCAAGTCCTTACCTGATGATGACACATTGGTTCTCTCTGTCAATTATCATGTTTCGGTACATATTGTCCGCTAGAGCATAGATATGTGGTGGATTTTCATACTGAGCCTACGGGGAGGGAAATACATGTGAAGCACCAGGCAATAAATGAAACTGTTACTAAGAAAGGTCATATCAACAACAAAAAGATAACTTCTCAGTCATTCAAACAGGACAGCATTAACCTCCCCGCCCCCAAGGGCATCCAGAAACTGACAGACAGCTTCCAACTTCTAGAAACAGATAATTTGGTGCAATGAGATACTGAGGTGGATTGAGCGGACAAGACCAATAGTGGGTCCAGTGGTCAAGAAGGTGGCTTCTGCACATGCTGTAGAGGGGGGAGTGAGGGGCAGATGGGGCTCGATGGAAGGTAGTCCATCTAAGAGAAGGAAAACTCTGATCCAAAACCTCTGCCGCCTTGTGGGATATCTTCAGGAGAAGAAAGGCTAAGGATTAAACCCTACACAAATCTAGAACAGAGCCCTAAGACGTTGGATGGTGTCTTGTATGTCTCCTTCTGGCAACTCCTGCAGCCAAACATATTGCTCTGCTTTCCTTTGGACTACTTCAGTGAGGCCAAGAGGGAGGTCTTGTCATCTGGTCAGCCCAGGCTTGTGCCCCAGGAGGTCACTTCAGTGTTGCTAATGCAGCGGTCTGGCTTCACCCCCGGATGTGCACAGAAGCCAATAATAATTTCACACTTGTACCCTGTTCATTTACTCCTGTTTTTTAAATCTTTCTTTGGGACTTTATCCTCAAAAGCTCCTTTTTTGTATTCATATTATTTTGTTAACATCCATTTTCTTTTCATGTGAATTGTCTGTTTTTGTTGTTTAGAAAAACAAATTAAAAAGAAAAAAGAGAAGAGACAACTGGCATCAGCAAACCTTCAAACATTTTTTGAGAATGAAATAAGCTAAGAGAGAAATCATCACTTACAGCTCCTTGATACATTTCAATTTCTTTCTCTCCAAAATATGGCATCTGCTTGAACGGGTTCACAGAGATCAGCACTGATCCAATATATGTCTGTGTTTGGAACAGTCAAGGTTCACAATGCTTAAAAAAAAAATCAATTTATGATGCAAACTCCCTCTCCACCCAATTAGTCCACCCTCTGCTTTTCTATATTGCAGCCCATGTGTGAATGTGCGCACATTTCAGCTTGCAGGCTCAAAACATTGATAGTACAGTAGAGTGGTTACCGAGCAAAATAAATCTTAGTTGTTTAATTATACAGGAACATTAGAGAAGTACATGTGGAAGCTGCCCTAAACCAGATCAAACCCTTTATCCATCCAGTCCCCACCACCCTCTGCCCTGACCAGCTGCATCTCTCTGGGGGGAGGGGGGTCTCAGGGCTGTGGAGATTCTGTTCCATCGCCTGCTGCTTCCCAACCCTTTCAGTTGGTGATGCTATTTGGGTTTCATCCTGGGGCCTTCTGTGTACAATGCTTCCCCTTCCTCCAGTTCTTTTAAATGAAATTATAGTCAATTAGTGAAATAATAAAATATGCACGAATTTGCATAGGAGCAGAACAGTTCAGGCACAAAACACACACTTCCTTTGTTTTTAAGATGATGCCCATGTGATATGTCACAACAGCTGCCATTTTGGAAGAGGCATCTCCTCCTGTGCAAGCCAGAAGATGAAGTGTCTCTTTTGGGATGACACTTGCCATCTGCAGTTTCTCCAACTCTCAAAGTCGACTTCCTTAGTTGATCAATATGCTTTTCTACTGACGCATATAAGCAATTCAGCATTGCAGCCCTATACATTAGTATCAGGATATGCATATTGTGTTTGGATGACTGGTGCTGCATGAGTGATAGCAACGTTTAACGCTTTGCTATTCAACACACAGACACACACCCAACACAGGCACAATCAGCACTCAGTGTTGCACACAGCAGCCCATTGTCTTGGGATAATAACGGCAAGATGATGTCATGCTGCAAATAATAAAAAAGCAACTAAGGCAAACAAGCATAACTTCCATATTGTGCGAAATTGCTACATTTGGAGGATATTCATGGAACCGTGGCACCACTCAGGGCATCTCTATGGCAAATCCAGAAGTGTTTGTGTGAACATAAAATATATTAAAGCAACTTGTTGATTCAGTGTTAATAATTTATGGAATGATTCAATAAGCTTCTCCAATATGAGGAACACTGTAAAAAAAAAAATTCCCTATGATTGATGGCGGTGACAGCTGAGCCATTCAGGAGCCAATGCCCAGATGAAAACTAAAAGGCCTCCCTTTTCAGAATTTGGGAAGTGGAAAAAAGAAAGCAGTGAGGGTTGCTCTTAGCTATCAGGAGAATAGCACCAGATCTTGCAAAGCTTTTTAGGCCTGAGTGAGATTGTGGGATGCCTGTTACAGACTAGGAGAGCAGCAGAAAAAGTTAGAAGCCCAATAAGCTTACGAGGGGAGGCCAGACTGCTGCTGGAATTCTGCAACAATCTGCACTGACAGGACAGTCATGGTGGCAGAACCCACTCAGACTAAGAGACTGAAGGATCTCTCCTCAGAACTGAAGCTTGCCACCTGTGAGAAAAGCAGCTTGAGACAGCACACAAACTCCAGCCTGGTTGCTCAAGTCTGTTTGACTCCAGAACAAGATTACAGTCCTTAAGAACACCTTCTCACAAGGGAGAACTGTAAGTGAAACGTAGAACTGCGTAACAAAGCACATGTGTTGTATTTTGATATTTATTTTGATATCTGAGCTTTACTAGCACAGTCCAGCATGAAAAAGCAGCATATGAACTACCGTATTGGCCCGAATATAAGCCACATCTGAATATAAGCCACACCTTTAAAATTGATTGGGGAGGAAGAAAAAAAAAAAATACCTGAATATAAACTGCTCCATTCCTTGCTGCTCCTGGCTGTATGGGGGGTGGGGTTGGAGCTTTCCCCTCCCTCGCTCTCTCCCCTCCCAGCCTTAGGGGAGAGGACAGGGGACTAGGCACGGGACAGGTGCCAGTTTGCTGTGCTCCTGGCTGCATACCGTAATGACGCATATATAGGCCGCACTTCACGGTTTTCACGGTTGGAATTTGGGTAAAAAGTGAGGCTTATATTCAGGCCAATATGGTAACCCTCTGCAAGGGGCCTAGCAACAGAGACATAGCATCTTCAAGGGAAGGAGTGCAATGGCTGGGCTGAGATGTCAACTCTTTCCCCACCAGCCAGTATTCTATGGCAATTGATGAAAACATAGTGCTTTATCAAAGTGAGAAGGGGGGGGGGTTCACACATTTGTGAGGTTCAGCACGCACCTGAGTGGTGGTGAAGGGTTAGGTGGTGAAGGGTTGTGAAGGGTTAATCACTTCCCCCTGCTTTCCCACTCCATAGCAGCCCCCTCCCAGCTGCTTTGCTCTAACCCAAATCACATGTGTAACTTATATAGCTCTGCCCTCAAACGCACAAGGGGAATGCAAAGACTCAACTATTGGGGAGGGGGGAAGGGGAGAGAGAGAGAGAGAGAGAGAGAGAGAGAGAGAGAGAGAGAAGGATAGTCTCTCCTCTTCCGAAACTCTACGTTCTGCTGAGTACCTGAGAGTGTGAAAGCGGGGAGCAGAATAGCAAGCCATTGTGTCTCACGTCAATGGAATCCTTTCATAAGTCCCTGATATTTCAAGCATGAAAGCAGGTTTGGCAGCAGGCATGGGGTGGGATGATGATGCTCTTATGAGAATTCACTTTCTCCTCCACAACATCCCCGCTGCTTCCATCTTCGTTTCAAGAGCCCACAGACCCGTCATCCTCAAACACACGGCTAACATTTACAAGCCAACAAGGGCTAGTTTGTGCCCCACACCTGGCACAGCAGTAGGCACAGAACTACGTTTTTCTCCCCAACTCCAGCAAGACATGACAGAACAAAATCTAACAGGTGCAGCTTCCCTGGGCAGACTGGCAACGATGGGAGAAAAGACTAGCCCTTGTCATTTGACATCTTTATTCTACTTGACTTGGCATGGGGAAAACTGTTGCTAAAAAGAAGTCCCCATTCTGCTGTGTAGGGTATCTACCAATCAGCCCTAGGTGTGGTAGCTTTCCATCTGCAGAGAAGAAGATTCAATTTAAGGGGATTGAACTTGGGACTACACACCCCACTGGACATCCTCCCTGAGGGTTTTTGTCTGGTTGGAATGTGTTCCTGAACTGTGACAGGGCCTCTTAATTGTCTGGGTGGAGGTAAAGGGGTCGTGCCCATAGAAACCTAACTTTTGCCTGGCTAGAACATAGCCTCCTGTACACAAAAGGGTAAGAATCACATCCATTGCTCTACTTCCATCTCTGGTCACATCCAAGCATGCACAAATGACCGCAGAATTATGCCTATGAGAAAATGCCACCTTCGAGCTGATAAATGTCCCCCAGGCCCTGCAGTAAAGGATACAAATATGTAATCATCCATGTATCTCTTCTTGAGGTTCTCCACAATGGAATCTTCTGAGATCTTGGAGAGAAGGACCATGTCATCCACCCCGCTGTGCTTGACATTGTGGCTCTGCCAGTGATACCGATAATGCCCCTTGCTCCCCTGCAGGAAGAAAATTATTATTTGATTTTATCATTATTTATTAAATTTGTATAAAGCCCTTTCTCTGTAGATCTTAGGGCAGTTCCCAGCATAAAACAGGAGGTGCTGGTTTAGTCAAGAAGAGTTTTGGGAACTTTATTTTTTACAACCATGCGGTACATAAATTTTATGAAATGAATAATAAAAAAGAGCCTGCTCCACGAGACAAATGATACGCCTAGCCCAGCGTTCTGCTCCCAGTCCGGAGTGTACATTAGGAAATGTGTACCAAAGGTGTGAGCTCTGCTCCTGACATGCTTGCCACTATTCAATCACAAGTTCTGGAAATGCAAAGACGGCTTTGCTACTCAACAATGGTATCACAGGATTTGTCAAACAGCTCTCCCCTAATAAATGCAGCAATGTAGGTTGGCTGGAAGAGATATCTAAAGATTTGTCCTTGCATATTCTTGCATGTGTTATCTCATCATGGTGATATTCAACCTTTGATCCCCAGGGACCCTTTTTTGAGAGTGTGGGGGGAGGGTGCTTTCCCACTTGCCTTTGATCATTGTACCCAGTCCTGAAGATCAGGTTTTAATAAATATGGCTCTGAATAATGTGCACAACAGTAAAACATGCAGACTATGTTTTCTGGATTTAATGTTTGATTTATTATGTAAATGTCTCCCATAAAGGTTTTGCCATAAACACATAAAAAAGTTCTTCCAGCATTTGTGACCAAAAGGTAAGAGGGGAAAAGTTACACATGCAGAGTCTTTGCACTGAGGAGGAGGAGGAGGAGGAGGAGGAGGAGGAGGAGGAGGAAGGCTCACACAAGCCCATCAAACAGTCACTGAAATCCAAATACCACACAAGTCTGAGGAATGAAGCTTACCCAGAAGGGGCTGTGGGAGGAGGGCATGTGAGCTGCATTGTGGCTTCCAGGATTTTCTGGCTGATGTTTATGCTCTCCAAGCCCTGCTCACATACGGGCAGGGCTTGAGGCAGCAGCATTTTGCCACTGGTCCCAAGGTTGTAATAAATCAAGGAATTAAAACATGCAGTAAAATGATAGAAACCACTAAAAGCATCAGCCAGCAGAAAGGTTTCAACTTGCCTCCTGCATGATAAATGGGCTGCTGTCTTCTTTACATACTAGGGAAGGACATTTCTCAAATGGGACATGCCCTCCTTCAACTCCCTCTCCCCAGTCACTACTGCCCTAAACCCCCCACCCCAGCCAAGGGCATCTGGTGCAGGTTTGCATGGGAGGTTGTTAAAAGTCCAAAAAAAAAAAAAAAAGCCTGGATAGGGAGCCTGCAGCCCTCCATATGTTTTCAGACCCTAACTTGCATCAGTCCCAGCCAGCATGGCCCATGGTTAAGGATGCGGGGGGGGGGGGCTGGCTTAGAGTGCAGCAACACATGGAGGGCCCCCACAGCTTCCTCACCTTTGCTTCAGGAGATGTCCCTAGCTGTGTGCATAGCAGCTGTCTTGCATGCAAAAGGCCACAGGTTCAGTTCCCAGCAGAACCTCTAAGTAGGGCTGGGAATGTCCTCCACCTGAACCCTTCAGAGCTGCTGCAAGTCAGCATTGACAGCACTGAGCTAGGTAGACAAATGAGCTGTATGATGTTTAAATGTTAAAACAAGTACAGTGGTACCTCGGGTTACATATGCTTCAGGTTACAGACTCTGCTAACCCAGAAATATTACCTTGGGTTAAGAACTTTGCTTCAGGATGAGAACAGAAATCGTGCGGCGGCGGCGGCGTGGTGGCAGCGGGAGGCCCCATTAGCTAAAGGGGTGCTTCAGGTTAAGAGCAGTTTCAGATTAAGAACAGACCTCCAGAACAAATTAAGTTCTTAACCCGAGGTACCACTGTACCTTGAATTGAACCACTGTGCAAAATATGAGCAAGCCAGGGCTGAACTGATACTACCCTTGCTGGCACCATTCCTGGGAAAATCAGAGGCTCGCTATGTCAGGTTCCTATTGGAAGACCGGACAAACCCTAGAACATTAGCAGTGGCGAAGTTTTTATCGGTGGTTGCAAGAACCAATGATCCCTATATTCTGAACAAAATGCTTGTTTAACCTGGAGATAGGCTGTATGAATTGTGTATTGCTTTGTAACGATTTGTTGGGTCTCTGGACCGTAATAAAGATTGTTTGTTTTTGAATTGAACCCAGAAACGCATGAGAAACCAATGGTGATCTCCTTAGAACAGTGTTATTACCTGTAGAGAAACACAGGCGCAACTGCCGTTTTCGGGAAGCACAAAACTCAGAGCTAGTTTATAAAGCACACCATTACCAGGCCCTTTGATCCTTAAAGAAAGAACCAACACACTCCCTGCTCCCCACAATACAAACCAGGAACCAAAACACTGCCTGGAATAGAAACAGGAAAGTTATCAGAGTAGGCAAATGCTGATCAGAACCACCACCACCCCTGTCACCGATGGAAGCGAAGGCTCAGAAAAAGCTCAATATGGAGGCCAAATGGCCGAAACATTGGGAGATTTTAGAACAAGAAGGAGATAAATTGAAATTGCAGAGCTTTGAGAAACTAAAAGACAAAGTGCGAGATTGGCTTCATTATTATCAAATAAGGGAGGCTTACAATCAGGACAAGAAAAGTGGCTTCCAGGTAGAAAAATCAAAACTGGAAACAGAACTGTTAGATCCCAAAACTAAGATTTTGTCAAGAATGTACAACTTGCTGTTGAAATGGAACACTCAAGATGAAACGGTGAAATCTGCTATGATAAAATGGGCACAAGATGTTGGACATAACATTATGTTGACTGACTGGGAACAGTTATGGACCACAGGTATGAAATTTACGGCATGTAATGCCTTAAGGGAGAATATTATGAAAATGATATACAGGTGGTACATTACACCAGTCAAGCTTGCAAAAATATATCATTTGCCCGATAATAAGTGTTGGAAATGTAAAGAGAATGAAGGTACATTCTTTCACCTTTGGTGGATGTGCCCAAAGATTAAGGCTTTCTGGGAGATGATCTATAATGAAATGAAAAAGGTATTTAAATATACCTTCCTGAAGAAACCAGAGGCCTTTCTCCTGGGCATGGTCGGCCAATTGGTGTCAAAGAAGGATAGAACTTTCTTTATGTATGCAACAACAGCAGCAAGAATACTCATCGCGAAGTATTGGAAGACACAAGATTTACCCACCCGGGAAGAATGGCAGATGAAGTTGATGGACTACATGGAACTGGCAGAAATGACTGGCAGAATCCGAGACCAGGGAGAAGAGTTGGTAGAAGAAGATTGGAAGAAATTTAAAGATTACTTACAGAAACATTGTAAAATTAAGGAATGTTAGAAGGATGCTGGAATGAAGTTATGTGGTTTTAGTAAATAATGTTATAAATGGGTATGTAAAAATGGATTGTTAATAGGTGAAAATGTAAAGTCACAATATATTAAGATAAAATATCAAGATAAAAGTAAAAATGGTAAGGATTTGCTGAAACAACTATTGAATTAGAATACAAAAAAGGGAGGTGTGAGGAGGTCAGGGAAACAAGCAAATGAAAGACAAGATATGGAAAGACTGGTATGTTTTTAATTGTTTTTATTTTTCTATAATTTGTATTTTTTTTTGTTTCATTTTATTTTTCTTTTCATTTTTGTAACTGCTTTGAAACTTTAATAAATATTATTATTAAAAAAAAAAAGAACCACCACCACCACCCCATGATAAAAGGCAATTAACCTGAAGAAGAATTAACTCCATGGAAGATTGTTTCCCAATAAACATTGAGAGACAGAAGTCAAATGAAAAGAGATGGCTTGAAAAGGATGTGTCCCAGACAAATTCAAGCCTGGGAAATCTGTCTTTTGCATGGGCAAGACTAAACAAGAGATTCTTTATCTTTTTAAAAGAAAACGGGAAAAGTTTACAGCCGTAAGTCCCTAAAAAACCTCATGACAGCCTGTCAATTGATGCCCTTCAGATGGAGTCCAGAACATCTGGAGGGCACTGGGTTGGTAAAGGCACCTTCACGCTGTTATTTACTGTACAAACACATAAACAGGATGCCTAGTGTTAGAAATCACTTTTGGGTAGTACAAGAACTTAGCAAAGGAGCTTGCACTATCCTATCAGTAATAGTCTTTCCCATGTGTGCATTTGAATTCCAAACTCAACCTGCAGCCTAAGCAAGAGATGGAGAGAGCTAGAAACTTCATGGTCTACTGGGAGTTTCCTCAGAATATATAAATATTTATTAAAGTTTTTAAATATAAATGCACAAATAATAAACAATCTTACTTCTATCACAGACATAATTTCATGACTTCTTTGGACTCCCTCGCGTCTCCCGCTCCCATTTACATCGTTAAAAGTTTTTTCCAAACAAATTATCAACTTGTTTACAATCTCATGTCCACACAATCAAATATAATCTAGCACTTCTTCCAAAAAGTTTTATATTTTCTTTAGTCTCACTTATCATCAAATTTCAAATCTAATTTAGTGGTGGCCAATTTTTTATAATCTAGCATCCTTCTTAACATTCAACCAAATTACAATGTTTTTGTAGATACTTCTTGAATTTCTCCCAGTCTTCCTCCATCTTCTCTTCTCCCAGGTCACGGATTCTGCCAGTCATCTCGGCCAGTTGCATATAGTCCATCAGTTGCATCTGCCACTCTTCCAGTGTGGGTAGATCTTGAGTTTTCCATTTTTTTGCGATGAGTATCCTTGCTGCCGTTGTTGCATACATAAAGAATGTTCGGTCCTTCTTTAACACCTTCTGGCCGACAATACCCAGAAGGAAGGCCTCTGGTTTCTTAGTGAAGGTATACTTAAATACCTTTTTCAGCTCATTATATATCATTTCCCAGAATACCTTCACCTTAGGGCATGTCCACCAGAGGTGAAAGAATGTTCCTTCGTTTTCTTTACATTTCCAACATTTATTATCAGACGAATGGTATATTTTGGCAAGTTTAACTGGGGTCATGTACCATCTATATATCATTTTCATTACATTTTCCTTCAGAGCATTACATGCGGTGAAGTTCAGCCCAGTGGTCCACAACCTTTCCCAGTCCTCAAACATGATGTTATGCCCAATGTCCTGTGCCCATTTTATCATAGCCGATTTAACCATTTCGTCTTGTGTATTCCATTTTAACAGCAAGTTATACATTCTAGATAATACCTTAGTCTTTGGTTCTAACAATTCAGTTTCTAACTTCGATTTCTCCACCTGGAACCCTAACTTTTTATCATTTTTAAAAACTTCTTTAATCTGAGCATAATGTAACCAGTCTCGCACCTTATCCTTCATTTTCTCTAAACTCTGCAATTTCCAATTGTCTCCATCTTTTTCTAATATTTCCCAATATTTTGGCCATTTGGCCTCCATATTGGGTCTTTTTAGGGCCTTAGCCTCCAGAGGTGAAAGCCACCTTGGAGTTTTATTTTCCAGTAAGTCTTTGTATTTTGTCCAGACATTAAACACTGCTTTCCTGACAATATGGTTCTTAAAGGCCTTATTGATCTTAACTTTATCATACCATAAGTATGCATGCCAACCAAAAGCATTGTTAAAACCTTCCAAGTCCAACACGTCAGTGTCTTCGAGAAGTAGCCAGTCTTTTAGCCAGCAAAAAGCTGCGGCTTCATAGTACAACTTTAAGTCTGGCAGGGCAAAGCCCCCTCTTTCTTTCGCATCTGTTAATATCTTAAACTTAATTCTGGGCTTTTTGCCCTGCCAGACAAATCTGGATATATCTTTCTGCCACTTCCGGAAGCACTCCGTTTTGTCCACAATCTGTAATGTTTGAAACAAAAACAACATTTTTGGCAATACATTCATCTTGATAGCAGCAATTCGGCCTAACAAAGAAAGCTTCAATTTTGTCCAACTATCCAAGTCTCTCTTAATTTCAGACCAACATTTTTCATAATTATCCTTAAATAGACTCAGGTTTTTTGCTGTTATGTTTACCCCTAGGTATTTTACTTTTTTAACCATAGTTAGTTCTGTTTCTCTCTGAAACCGTTCCGACTCTATATCTGTCAAATTTTTTCCCAACACTTTAGTTTTCTGTTTATTTAATTTAAATCCTGCCACCCGACCAAAATCCTGTATCAGTTGTAATACTCTTTTCGTACTAGATTCTGGCTCCTGCAGAGTCAAAACTAAGTCATCTGCGAAAGCTTTCAATTTGTATTGTTTCGCTCCGACCTGAATCCCTTCCACCAACCGGTCCCCTCTGATTAAGTTCAAGAGCACCTCCAGAACCGAAATAAATAACAAAGGGGAAATCGGGCAGCCTTGTCGTGTTCCTTTTTCAATTTTGAACTCTTCTGTAACCACATTGTTAACTATTAGTTTAGCCTTTTGTTCTGAATATATTGCGTCAATCCCATTCTCAAACCCCCGTCCCACTCCCATTTCATTCAAATTTCCCTTCATAAATTTCCAAGAAATATTGTCAAAGGCCTTCTCCGCGTCTATAAAAATTAACACTGCTTTTGTATTTATATCTGTTTGCAAAAGTTCCAAAACGTCAATAATGTTCCTAGTATTTGCAAACATATGTCTGCCTGGGAGAAAGCCTGCCTGGTCTTTATGAATTACTTCATTAAGGACTCTTTTAAATCTACTTGCCAAAATGTCTGCAAATATTTTGTAATCCACATTCAGAAGGGAGATGGGACGATAATTTTTAAGTTGTGTCTTTTCAGCTTCAGATTTTGGTATCAATGTGATAAAAGCTTCCTTCCACGATTCCGGCGCCTTCTTCCCTTCCATAATTTCATTACAGACCTCCATCAATGGTTGGATCAGATAGTCTTTTAATGTCTTATAATACTTGGAGGTCAGGCCGTCTGGCCCTGGAGATTTGCCCAATTGCATGTTCTGGATAGCTTGTTCAATCTCTTGCTGTGTTATTTTGTTATTCAGGATTAATCTGTTTTTTTGTGACAACTTTGTTAGTCCATTTCTTTCCAAAAATTGTTTAATCTCAACCTCATCTTGCGGCCCTTGAGTGTATAATTTTTTAAAGTATCTCTGGAAGCACTTTCTAATTTCCATGGGGTTCTGGATATTTCTTCCTTCAATTTCTAGGTTTGTAACTGTATTTAGTTTCTGTCTCTTCTTCAACTGCCAGGCTAGCAGTTTCCCACATTTATTTGCCGATTCAAAAGTTTTTTGTTTCATTAATTTAATCTTCCATTCTATTTCTTGGTTTATCAATTTGGAATATTGAGCTTGATATAGTTTAATTTCTCTCAGAATCGGCTGTGACTTCGGATTTGATCTTAATTTCTTCTCCAATTCTTTGATTTTCTGCAAAATCTTATCTTTCCTTTCATTTTGTGTTCTTTTCTTTACAGTGTTCTGTTGTATCAAGAACCCCCTCATCACAGCTTTGCTTGCGTCCCATATAGTTCTTTTTTCCACCGTAGTGTTCATATTTATTTCAAAATAGTCCTTCAGAGTTTTTTGGGCCTTCTTAACGATCTCCTGATCTCCAAACAAGCTATCATTCATCTTCCATCTAAAGGAGCCGGTTGGCAAAAGTGTCATATCCATCTTCAGCGCATTATGGTCGGAGCAGGTCTTTGGGCAGATTTCCACTTTTCTGACCTTGGGTGCCAGACCTCTAGATATCCATATTTGGTCGATTCTTGTCCAAGTCAGTTGGGCTTCAGAGAAGAATGTTCCCTCTCTTCCCAGGGGGTTCTTAGTTCTCCAAATGTCAATCCAGTCCATATTGTCAGCCATTTCAAAAAAGGTCTTTGGCAGTCTGCCATCTTTTGTGACATTTTGATTTTGTGACTTATCCATGTTTGTCGATACGACCCCATTCATATCTCCCATCATAATGATGTTGTTGTAGTCCAGATAGTCCAGCATGATCTCATGCAACTTCTTGTAAAATTCCGATTTCCCGTCATTTGGTGCATAAATTCCTAATATCAGAATCTTTTCTCCTTGATGTTGTATCTCAATTCCTAATATTCTTCCATGTTCGTCTTTGAATAAGAATTTAGGTGACAGGCTCTCTTTTGCATATATCACCACTCCTCGCTTCTTTACTCTGTCCGAAGATATAAATTCTTGACCAAGTCTTTTGTTTATTAACACCTTTCTATGGAGCCTAGTCACATGTGTTTCTTGTAAGCAGATAATATCCAATTGTTCTTTTTTTAATATATGAAAAATTTTCCTCCTTTTTTCCGGGATGTTGCAGCCATTAATGTTCCAACTCATAAGTTGCAGAGACATCCTGAATAAATCTGGTTATTTTTCAAGGGGTGGTATCTTATTCAGAAGATCTTCAGGGTCCAAGGGTGCAGGTTCCTCTGGTGTTTCAGGCCCTGGAAGTTGGTCAATTCCTTTGTGAAGGTCCTCTCCGTATACGTTCAGAAATTTATCTCTATCTTCCGATGTTCTGATTTTGATCTTCTTCCCTCTAAAAGTAAAAGATAGTCCTTGAGGAAATTCCCACCTAAAGATGATTGAATTCTTCCTTAGTAGTCTTGTCAACTCCAAATAGTTAGATCTAAGATCTAGCAGTTGTTTAGGAATATCCTTGTAGATCTCAATTCTTTTGTCCAAAATATCCAGTGACTTTCCGTAGTGTAGTCCCAAAATCTTATCCCTTTCCTCCTTTGACCTCAGTATTATCAAACAGTCTCTGGGCTTCTCTTTCTTTAGAAGTCTTCCGAGCCTAAAAGCCGAGACGATTTTAAAGTCCTTTTCCTCTAAACTCCAAAATTTGGAAAATTCTTTAGTCAAAAACTCAGCTAGGTTGCCTTCTTCCACTTCTGGTATCGCGCCGCCTCCGGAAGTTTCCTCAGAATAGAGGGGTGAAAAACTATGATGGAAAAGGCATGTCTCAATATAAAAACCTAATTCAAGCCAATGGCCCATCTAGCCCAGCATCTTGTTCTCACAGTGGCCAATCACATGCTGTGGAAAATTGCCAAGGTCAACTGATGGCACCCTCCACCATTGGCGAATATGTCCCATCTGGTACCACAAAAGGACAGACTAATTTGGGCATTTCATCTCCTTCCAACTTCACTATTTCCGTTTATATTTTTACTCTCTGCACCCAACCAGGAATAATCCTTCACACATCTGATAAAGTGGACTCAAGTCCACAAAGGGTAAGCCATTAAGATGCCACAAAACTGTTGCAAAGTTTTACTGAATTTCAAAATATTAACAAATACAAAACAGAAAAAATATACGTTTCTCAGGCATACAAAAACTAAAATAAATAAAGGTCATTAGGAACTAAGAGCTTATATATAAGGATAACATTCATCTATCACAGTAAACAATGGCTTATCTAGCCTCTCTTTGGTCTTGCACACCCCTTCCCTATCTGCTTCTGCTTTGGCATGTCCAGGTGGAGCTTGGAAACTTTTGCTTCCATTTTTTATTACCCATAGTTTGTTGTGTCATTTGAGTCCCCAAAATGGTGGTTTATCCTAACTACATCTTTTTAAAAAGTAACCGTCAAACCACAGCTATGAAGTTGACTTGTTTCAAGCAAACCATAGTTAAGACAGACCATAGTTTAGTGTTTGAATTAGTGCTAAACTGTGGCTAATCAAAAACAGAAAGCTTTGAATCTCCTCTTTGTGGCACACATAATGGCAATACTAGGTATGTTCCCTTCATTATAAAGCATGATTTCTCATGATGTCCAAACTCAGCTAGTATTTCAATAGCTTTTGACTCTTTCAGTGGGAGGGCTGTGACATAACATGGTGTTAAGAGCAGAATTAAGACATAAGATTAGCACAGGAGTAGCCAATGAGACACATCCCATCAGCCCCAGCCAACATGGCCAATGATCAAGGATTATGGGAGTTGTAGTCCAGCAATCACTGAAGGGCACCACATTAGCTAACTTGGAGCGGGAGAACTGAAGAGAGGAGAAGTTCAAAACTTGGAAGCTAAACTGATAACAATATACAGCTTTAACCACTGCTTAAGATGTGGCCATGGACAGAGGGGGCAATACCAAGATAAGGGCTTACCAAATGCCTGGAGGACAGAATCTAAAGCAACAAACTAAAAAGTCAGGCACCACCTGTATGCACTCCTCAAGGATGCAGCAGGATTTCCATCCTTGAAGGACTTCAAGAAACACCTATTAGAAGTGCTAATGTTAGGATGATGTCAACACAGACATTTAGAACTGCCTTCCCCAACCTATTGCCCTCCAGATTTTTTAGGCAACAACTCCCACCATGCCTGACCACATGCTGTGGCTGGGGCGATGGGAATTTGAGTCCAGCAACATCTAGAGGTTGCCATGTTGGAGAAGGCTGATATAAAGCATTATGTCCCCACAATACTGTATATTTGGGAATGGGAAGGAAAATCAGAAGGGCAGGGAGTTGCTTATAGCTGACAACTGCATTCATAGCTAAGCTGAAATCCAACATGAAATCCAGCCTCTCATCTATAGTTCAGCCTACATCAGTTTTCACAGTCATGGAGAGCTGGTAGCAAAGAGGGCAGCAGGCACCAGCTGCATTTGTACATTTCCCCTGAGTTCTTTTGCTCCTTTACAGTTTAAAAATTTCCCTCTCTCATGCTATAACTCAAAACCAGAAGGATATAATTACTGCCGCAATGAGATACAAACAGTTCAGCTAGGTCTTTGCCTCACAGGAAGCCATCTGTGACCCACAAATATTATTTTGGTCAGAGGGTAAAGTGGGTCAGATCATAAGCCTCCAAGCAACTAGAACAAGAGAGAGAGAGAGAGAGAGAGAGAGAGAGAGAGAGAGAGAGAGACTGAGCTGACAATCGCAGTGCACACCCTTGATTCCTGCTTCCTCCACCCAACCCATTTGACATGCTTCTCTGAACTTTGGCTCCAGAGAATATTTGATCCCCTCTGTTTCTTTTGCAGTATTGTTTCTTGTCAAGCCTATATTTCCATAAACGGAAGCCAATTTGCATCCACCAAAGTTCCTTCTGGCTTTCAGTTGCTGGTAGAAACGTGTTTAAAACTAGAAGATAATGCTGGAAGAAAGACACATTCTTCCTGGATCTGCAGCTGTCTGAGGAAAGTACAGCTTAAACTGTGGCAGCAGAGCAGAGAGCCCAGAGCTGATTTCAGCAGTGCGTAAGACATGCGAGAATCAGGCCTCAATTCCTAGTTACAGGACCCAGATATTTTAGCAGCAAATGTTTGCACTGGCTACATGTCTCAGTGTTGAATCCCCTAGTATCTTCCACGTGTTTTGGACTACTTCTCTGTGGTTGTTGTAGTCAAAACATCTGGAGGGCACCAGAGTGGATGAGGCTGGCCTATGTGATACTGAGTCCAATTTTAGTGTTCACATACAATTCAACTGGACCCAGTTATTCAAAGAAGACCTTTCCTTGTATTGGACATGATAGAGGTGTATAAAATTGTGCATGGTGTGGAAAAGTGGGTAGAGTAAAAGCTTCGCTCCTCTCACAATATTAGAACTCAGGGGCATTGTAAGGCTCAGGCAGAATTATTCACACTATGCTTAGTTAAGCTATGGATGGCTTGAAAAGAGGACTGGATAAATTCAGGGAGGATAAGTATTATCAGTGGGTACTAGACAGAATGGCTATGCTCTGCCTCCATGGTCAGAGGCATCTGGTTGGCCACTGTGAGAACAGGATGTTGGACGCGATGTGCCTTTGGCCTGATCCATCAGCCTTTTCTTACGTTCTTATGTGATTTGGGATAGAACCTTCTCAGTGATTGCACAATGCATGTAAAATACCATCTCCCCATCCCAAGGAGTGTCTTCTGCTCTGCAAAACTCAAAAGCTTGTTCATGATGGTGACATTTTAGTTGGTTCTAACAAAGGTGTGGTGACACAATGTGGCTTTAGGTTTTTTTTTATGGGCCAACATGGCTACCTCCATATTTTTTTTCCTATTTGCATGAAGCTTCATTTGAGATAGATAACGCTCTGTGAATTGCTGCAGAAGAGGAATATCCAATAAAAATAAGTTGTGTAGATGGGAAGCTGATTGGCAGATGAATAAGAAGAGCCAACATGAAATCTCTTCTACAGCAAGAACAAATTTGGTTGTTTGAACAAAATCTTCTCATACTACCACCAAAAACAAACCAAAAGCAGCCATCCTGTACTGGTGTAACCAAACTAACTCCTGCGCTACAAAGAGAACATCAGCAATGTCTAGGCAACACAATGGTCATCAGGTTACCTAGACATTGCTGACATCCTGTACTGGTGGCCTCAGATGGCTGGTGCCCATTTTCCTCCCCAACATTTTATGTTACAAAAGGGAGTTTGGATCCAAGCCATAGCAGTCTTTTTAAGTCAGGAAAACAAATATTTTGTCTAAACACAACTTTAGAACAAAAAGAAAGTGATCTGAAGATGTTGTGGTATTCAGTAG
The DNA here is from genome assembly GCF_964252035.2 of Podarcis erhardii. Taxonomy (NCBI): domain Eukaryota; kingdom Metazoa; phylum Chordata; class Lepidosauria; order Squamata; family Lacertidae; genus Podarcis; species Podarcis erhardii. The sequence continues at coordinate 5,856,892 of NC_138503.1, read as the reverse complement.
TTGATCTTATCCTCTTTGAAGTGGATGGAGTGACTTCCTTTTGTTGGGCAGAAGTTCCATTCAGGTCTCCTTGTCTGAGCTGGTCTCCTGAGGACAAAAAGAAGCCCTTCAGGATGAATAGCATCCTCATCAGGCACAAGGAGCTTGCTCACCTTCAAAGAAAATGAAGTCACCGTGTTTCTGGGGCTCATCTCCTCACAGTCACCAGCAGCTCTTTAAATAGAATTTGACATCAGAGAGGGAGGCCTCATCTGCAATATGTTTAAAGCAGTATCATACCACTTTAAGCAGTCATGGCTTCCCACAAAGAATCCTGGGCACTGCAGTTTGTTAAAGGTACTGAGCATTGTTAGGAGGAGACCCCTATTCCCCTCACAGAGTTACGATTTCCAGAGTCCCCTGGAAAGAGGGACTTATCAATAAACCACTCTGGGAATTGCTGCTCTCTGAGAGGGAATAGGGGTCTCCTAACAACTCTCAGCAGGGATGGGGGTGGTGCTGTGGGTTAAACCACAGAGCCTAGGGCTTGCCTATCAGAAGGTCAGTGGTTCGAATCCCCGCAGCGGGGTGAGCTCCAGCTCCTGCCAACCTAGCAGCTTGAAAGCATGTCAAAGTGCAAGTAGATAAAGTACACAAAGTGCAAGTAGATACCGCTCCGGCGGGAAGGTAAATGGTGTTTCCGTGCGCTGCTCTGGTTCGCCAGAAGCGGCTTAGTCATGCTGGCCACATGACCCGGAAGCTGTACGCTTGCTCCCTCAGCCAGTAAAGCGAGATGAGTGCCGCAACCCCAGAGTCGTCCGCAACTGAACCTAACGGTCAGGGGTCCCTTTACCTTTAACAACTCTCAGCACTCTAAACAAACTACACATCCCAGGATTCTTTGGGGGAAGCTATGGCTGTTTAAAGTGGTATGGTCCTGCATTAAATATATAGTGCATGTGATGCAACAGATGATGACACAACAGCCACAAAGGCCTACAGAGACCCCGTAACAGGTCAGAGCAAATTCCTAGATAAACAGGATAAGATAAGATAAGAAGGGCTCCCCCAAGAAACTGAATGGAACAACTGAGGACACAAACAAGATGGAGGCAGGGGTGGATCTACTATGAAACTAATGAAGCTTAAGCTTCAGGGCTCCTAATCCTGGAGGGGCCCCAGAGGCAACTTTAGTTCACATTGCTTAAACTTTTGGGGTCTAGACCCAATTTGAGTCACATGACTTAAACTGATAAATTTTGTTGTTGTATACCATATTTTTCACTCTATAAGACTCACTTTCCCCCTCCTAAAAAGTAAGGGGAAATGTGTGTGTGTCTTACGGAGTGAATGCAGGCAGGAGGCTCTGCTCAGCGCTCCCTTTAAAGAGCCGCATGGAGCGCTCCATGCGGCTCTTTAAAGGGAGCGCAAGAGAGGCTGCGTGCAGCTATCCCATAAGCCAGGACAGCCAGCGGGATCCCGCTGCGCTGCGATCCCGCTGGCTGTCCTGGCTTCTGGCTTAGGTATAGTTCAACAATCCCAAAGTTTGAGAGTCAGTAGCACAGATGTTGTAATGGTTGAGTGTTGAGGTAAGTTGGCTGTTCTGCTATGGCTAATTTAATCATGTGCTCCCTCCTTTTAACAGAGGTCAAGACACTAGGGCAGAGGTCAGCAATCTTTTTCAGCCATGGGCCAGTCCACCATCCCTCAGACCATGTGGGGGGCCGGACTATATTTTGAAGGGGGAAAAAATGAACAAATTCCTATGCCCACAAATAACCCAGAGTTGCATTTTAAATAAAAGGACAAATTCTACTCATTTAAAAACACACTGATTCCCAGACCATCCGCGGACCGGATTGAGAAGACGATTGGGCCGCATCTGGCCCACGGGCCTTAGGTTGCCTACCCCTGCACTAGGGGAATAACAATGAGTTCACAAATGTACTTTAGTGGATACCAAAAACGCAAACTCACAGAAAATTTGTGCTGATCTTTCATGGAACAACCCCATTGAAGAAGACAATAATGGTTATCCAGACCTCATTGCTGGTTGTGAAGGGCCTCCATAACAGTTCAAGCTTCAGGGCCCCCCAAATGTAGGTCCACCGCTGGATGGAAGTCAAGTCTCAGAGTGATGTTTGCCTGCAGAAAGCTATAGCCAGGACAGGATATCTACACAGAGGCTGACTAAACCAGAGACATCCATTCACAGGTCACCATTCTAGACAGGTGAGGTTTTCAAAAGCAATTGCTAAAAGTTGCATTTCCACACTCATTAGGTGCATTCATCATATACGCAGCTGCTAACCAGCCATCCTATTCCAAGGCAAAGGAAAAACCACACATAGGACTAGAACAAGGATAAACAGCACAGGGTCCCAGAAATGTCTGCTGGGTGGGATATCAAGCTAATCCCTTGTGAGATTTTGTATTCCAAAGAAATTCCCTAAAGAGGCCAAAATAAACAGACACTCTTCATATTGTGTCAGCTGGAAAAATAATCAGCACTTAAGATCACTCTTACAAAAGTGATTCATTGCGGGGAGGGGAGAGTTAATTTGCAGTAGGAAACATTCCATAAATATTTTGCCTATGCTTTGGAATATAGGCAACTGTTTCCCCGAAAGCTATTCTCTACCAGATGTGGAGGGGTGGTGCACTGCCCATTGCTGAGTGACTCCTCACAGCAAGAGCCTTTTCAAAATATTTCCTCAAGCAACACATAATTACCTGGGTGCTGTATGTGTTGAGAGGCGGTAGTGGCAGTGATTGCTGGATAGCCCTGGGACTTGACTGTCCTACCTTGCAATATAGTTGTGCAAGGAAGAGCATAAGCAGGCTCTCCGAGCCCACCCCCATCTTTCCGTTACATGAACAGAGCACAAGGCACACTGGGAAGGTCTCCTGCACAAGCCTCACTGAAATGAACACAAGATCTGCAGGAGCACAGCCACGTTCCAACAGAGTTGCCATAACTTGCCTCCACACAACTATCACGTCAAGTAAGTTGGGATGAAAATGTTTGCCCACAATCACCAGGGATCTCCAGAGAAAGGCAAGGTTTGGACATGGACCCAATGCATTTTAAAATCATATGCACACAGTCCAGGGAATTGGTCCCATGTGGTGGGAGGCAACAACCCGGGATAGCTCAGCTGGGAGAGCAAAGTGCTCTTGATTTCAGGGTCATCGGTTCAAGCCCTGCGTTGGGCAAAAAGATTCCTGCATTGCAGGGAGCTGGACTAGATGACCCTTGTGGTCCCTTTCAATTCTACAGTTTGATGACAAGGCTCTTCCTCCATGGGGAAGGGCTGCAGTTCCATAGCAGAACACCTGCTTTGTATGCAGAAGGTTCCAGGTACAGTCTTCAGCATCTCTAGGGAGAGCTGTATGAAAATCTTGCTGCCAGTCAATGTAGACAATACCAAGCTATGGGTTGACTTGTGCTTTTGTTTCTACATCATAAAAGAAACTCATTAAGAATTTCAGCTTTTAGGGAGTATACTCCACTCCACCTGCTCTTCTTGAAAAAAGGAAAAGAAAAAAGGCAGACCCACAAAAGCAGTGCTTAAAAAAAAACCCTCTTGTTTTCACTGCTTCTGCCAACTTGAAGACTTTTATTTCTGAACACAAGAGAAGAGAAAGAGTTCAGCACATAAACTGCAAAAACAAACTCAAGTGTCTTGTCAGGGCCTCAGACAGGCTCAGCAACACACACACACACACACACACACACACACACACACACCCCATGTGCTAGAACCTCAAGTTCCTTCCCTGTCTGAATGACGGCAGCAGCTTTTCCTTTGGGGGTCTTGCCCTTGGCCTGGAGCAAGACCAAGAGGCATTCTGGGTGGTAACTTAGGAAGAAAGGGTGGCAATATAGTAATTATGGCTCTGTCCACTGAGTCACTGCTGAGCCAGTGGCTCCACTTGAGAGTTCAAGTGGCATTAAGAGCTGGCAGTGTCACTTTTTCAGAGGTGACACAACAAGGAAGAGCCCAGATGTGGTAAAATTCAGAGTCCTGTGCAAAATTCTGCAGGATCCCTTAAACCCATAGTGCTGACTGAAAAACCAGCTATGCAATTATCTTCTCCCAAGCTAACGTGCCCAACCAAACATTCAGCACCAAGTCTGGATTAATTATTTGTTTTTAGAGCATGTGCCTTCATTCAACGCCCTCCTCTATGTCGCATAGCACTACACTGAATGGCAGGGAGGAGCTGCACAAACAAGAAGGCACCATGATAACCCCACCCCCATCCCATGCAGACTTCCATGTTTTGGACTACAATTCCCATCAGCCGCAGACCTCATGGATGTATGATGGCGAGACTGATGGCAGTTGTAGACCAAAGCATCTGCAGGGCATCAGGTCGGCGAAGGATGCCCTGTGGTGCATGGTCCTACCAATCCACTCCTAGTCTTATCATATAGGAGTCCTCTTCATTTGCTCCCTGGCATTTCCATGGCCTGAAGCAATACTGGGCCACATGCAAGTAATGGTGTGGCTCTGTCTAAGGCAGTTTCCCATGTTGCCTTCTCCATAGACTATGAAGACTGTACTGCATTAGTATGGCATATTCACACTGCTCATCAGGCTCCAAAGAATCCAAATCCTGCAACCTGTCCAAATTATGCCTGCTGGGTGGGCCGTGGCCCAGTAAGAACATCCTGAGTATGGAGGTGCTGGACCTCCTGGTTGGCATCTACTCCAAGTGCAGCCTTGACTCGCTGCTCCTGAGGGACAGGCTCATCTCTATGCCCATAAAAGTCCAATATCCAAATATAGCAAGAGAGAACTTCCCTTTTCCTCCCAGCACAATGCAACTGACCCATGAGAGTGTGCAAGGAGACCCTTAAAAGGGCATACTCGCTACCACTGGATTTGACCAGAAAGGCATTGTTGTCATGTCCTGTTGCAGTTGCTATCGCTGCTGCAGGGACTGCACTCCGCAGTGAGTGGTGAGTAGGCAGCCTGCCTGTTGCTCTGGCAAACAGAGAGGCCAGCTTGCCTTTTGTTTTCTTCCTTGTTTGCACACCTGCATTTTCACAGCAATAGCAACAAAGCTCTGGGGATAATTTTTCATTCCATGACTTCACCTGCTAGAAGGAAATCCAGCAAACCTGCATAAAAGGAAGTACGTTTAAAGCATTTGGCAAAGGAGAGCAAAGGGCCACTACAGCTGAATTTATTTTCCCAGGATTCAGCAAATCCAGCTGAAATTATACATATAACGCCATCAACATACATGGAACTTTATGCAAAGTTCCATAATCAGACGAGTTGCTCTGCTGCCTGAAAAAGCTTCTGTTCTTTTTGTTTCTTTTTAAGTAACAGCAAAAATATTTATGAGTCTCGTCCGTTTCTTTGAGTATCGGAAGTCAAGCTATTATTTTTTTTAAAAAAAAACACTGGCACAAATGTGAACATAGCAAAATCTCACTCTTCTTCACACACACCCCAACATCAATAGAGAAACATACCACATTAGTCCTTTATCCTCCATCCCTCAGTGCCTCCCTTCAAGGACAATATAGATTTGTACTTGAGGGAAACTGTATTTTCTATACGCTTTCTTTTTTATTTATTGCATTTATAGCCCACTTTCCCACTAAACAGCTCAAGGTGGCACACAGCATTCACCCCCTCTTCATTTAATCTCCACGTCAACCCTGTGAGGAAGATTGAGGCTGAGAAGCAGTGACTGGCCCAAGGTCACAAGCAGCGAGCTTAATGACTGAGTGGGGAGCTGAACCCAGGTCCTGGTCCAACACTCAAACCACTACACACACCACTGATTTTAAGTTGTTCCAGGGGAAAACTTTATTTACAACATATTGGTCTGACTTGGACATAGCAGTTAAAAATAAACTATGGTTTAACACGAACAAGCACTAGTGTGCTGACGCCCGCTGCAGTCCCAAACCAGAGGCTGTTGCAGGCCCAAACCATTGTGCATGAGCTAATGCTCAAGGTTTGCTTTTCTCCAAAGTACAAATTAAAACAAATATTTGTTCTTGGCTTATCCATAGTTTGTTTGCAGGAAACAAACCTCAAGCACTGGTTCAAAGGTAAGACGAAGCCAGCCTCTGGTTTGTTTCCACCCTGGGATAGCAAGAGCAGGTGCAGAGGAGGAGTGAAGCAAGGGCTTTGCTAACAAAGGGCACAAACACTCTTCTTGTTCAATTTGTTAACATCTGGAATAATTTCTGCACATTTGGATTATGTGGTTTCATAAAATAGGACTACAGTGAATAATAATAATAATAATAATATAGCATGCAAAACACGTTTACAAATGTGGAGGGAGACTTGTGTAAAAGTTTATTGCTTTTTTTTAAAAAAAAGGCTTTATTAAGTTTTTACATCATATATAATGTACATAAATGTAAAACAAAACAAGTAGAATAATAATAACAAAACAAATGAGTGTCGGCTAACAAAATTGTAAATCAATTATTGTTATTTAAAAAACTTTCCGGTTACTGCAGAGATGAGTTATGTTTGATGCATGTTTTACTGTGTTTTTATATTTTGTTGGAAGCTACCCAGAGTGGCTGGGGCATCCCGGTCAGATAGGCAGGATCCTACTACTGCTACTAATAGCAATAATTTTATCATTTATACCCCATCCATCTGGCTGGGTTGCCCCAGCCACTCTGGGTAGATTACAGCATATCTAAAAACATCAAGCATTAAAAACCTCCCAATACAGGGCTGCCTTCAGATGTCTCCTAAAAGTTGTGTAATTTTACTACTAATACTAATAATAACAATAATAATAATGCAAGCCCTTCTCTGGGACCCTGGATAAGTGTGTGTTGAGGAGACACCCCTCAAGTAGCCCCATCAAAACAACAGCTTCCTATTTTTTATTCAGTTTCACCTGGTGTCACAAGTTTTTTTTAAAAAACCAAACAATGTATGCTTTTTTCACAGATCACAGAGGTTGTCAGAATCAGTTTTACTAATGTTGAAACTCTCCTGCTGGTACTAATTAAATTCAGCTTCAGCATTTCTTCTAAAGGAACAGAAGGAGTTGGTGAAGAAGGTTCAGACCATATGAAAAGAAGGAAGTTACTAATGGTGTTTTGGCAGAGGACCATCTTTGGTATTGCCTTCCCAAGTGACTTAACTGTTCCTGCATAACAAACACAATAGTTAGGCTACACCCAGAGCTGGCCGGACTGAATAAGTAACCCAAGCAATGGTTTGGAAAGGAAATATGAAGGGGCACAGAGGATGCCATGCATAATGGGAGACGCACAGCTCAGAAATCCCTGGCAATGGATGCTGGTGCAGAACTCTCCAGCTCAAACGCTTGCTTAAGGCTTCCCAGTGAACCAAGAATAAATTTGTATGTAGGTGCCAGGCATGCGTTCCTAGGAGAGAATAAGGGGATAAAAGCCACAAACCTCTCCTTCTGCAACCGACTCATTGGGTGGCACACTGCTTTTTTCTGGGCGTACACAGGGGCATGCATACCCCTAAATATTTTGTGAATCTAAGTTTGGCCTCATTGAGGGGCAGTATTTCAGTATGAGTAGAAAAATGAAAGTACCCCTAAACATTTTTTTGGGGAGGGGGGAAGCACTGAGGTGACGTTAAGCAAGTCTCATACCACAGCCTCATCTACAGGTCTGTATTATGGGAATAATGTCAGTTTGCCTTACAAGGCTGCTGGGGCTGATGGGAAACTCGAGTAAAAAACATCTGGAAGGCACCAGATTGGCAAAGTCCACTGTTAGGATTTCCAGCACCAGGTCCTTTGAAGACTTGTACTAGATATGTACCCTGGATGTACCACCCTTTATCCCCCAAGTGATGCCTACCTGTCAATCAGCTGACATCTCCAGTTGGCAACCCAGCCAGATGGGTGGGGTATAAATTATAATATCATCACCACCATTATTATTTCGGGTTGCCATATTTCAAAAAGTAAAAACAAGGACACACCGAAAGTTGTTGAACTCCCGGATGTATGGCAGCCCTCTATTATCACAGCTGTTGTTGCTGTTAGCTGATAGGTGGGGCTCAATCCTACTGGGTGCTGCTTTGCCAGTATGCTCCCTGAAGGAAAGCAGACACTCCAATCTTCAACTGTTTGGTGCTGTGGGGAATGTGCTGGCAAAGAAGGCAGGTGGGACTGCCCACCTGTCAGTCATCTGATGTCATCATGATTTGGCCCACTGGGGCAAAAAGGTTCCTTACCCCTTGCTATATACAGATTCCTATGGGACGTGGGTGGCGCTGTAGTCTAAGCCACTGAGCCTCTTTGGGCTTGCCAACTGGAAGGTCAGGAGTTCGAATCCATGCGACGAGGTGAGCTCCCATTGCTCAGCCCCAGCTTCTGCCCCCTAGCAGTTCAAGAGCATACCAATGCAAGTACAGTGGTACCTCTGGTTATGAACACTTCTGGTTACGAGCTCCGCTAACCCAGAAGTAGCTGCTTCTGGTTGCAAACTTTGCCCCAGGATGCGAATGGAAATTGCGTGCCAGAGGCGTGCGCGCAGGGGGAGGCCCCATTAGTGAAAGCATGCCTCAGGATAAGAACAGTTTCAGCTTAAGAACGGACCTCTGGAATGAATTAAGTTCGTAGCCAGAGGTACCACTGTAGACAAATAAGTACTGCTGCGGCGGGAAGGTAAACAGTGTTTCTGTGCACTCTTGCACTCATCAAGGTCTTCCGTGAACCAGTAGCAGTTTTGTCATGCTGGCCACATGACACAGAAAGCTGTCTGTGGACAAACGCCGGCACCCTCAGCCTGAAAAGCGAGATGAGCGCCACACCCCATAGTCACCTCTGACTGGGATTAACTGTCCAGGGGACCTTTACCTTTTTACATTTATATAAAACCTTGTTTTGATCATATGAAAACTGCCTAGCTTCCCCTTATTCCTGTTTTACACTTATCAGGGAACCTCTGTGTGTTTCGCCCAAAGATACAGACCAGAGGGAAAGCTGCATTTTGTAATTGCAGAGATGAAGAATCAACTGCTTGCACTCCCCTCCCCACCTCAACCCCAGTAAACTAGCCTGTTTCCTTCTAGTGCAGGACACAGCCCCATTCACATTGTTGAATTAGGATTCAACAGCTGCCCATCCAGTCAGTAAGTTTCGAGCCAATCCAGGATCCATCCTTCTCTGCTGCTTTTAACAACATAAAAAATATCACTGTGGCTCTTTGCTAAGCATGGATCCTGCAGTGAAGAATGAACTGGCCAATCTGGACTCCAGAGCAGTAAATACTCAGTTACATTAGTAGACCACACCATAGAGACGATCTTGCAATTAGTGTCTATATTTATTACTGTGATACATGCCTAACCCAGTGATGCCACACACAAAAATTATCCATTTGGTATTGGCAAAAGGGACAGATGTAAAACATGTGAACTTTTAAGGTCTGGAAAAGAGAATCCCACCCTGCCTTAGGCAGAGCTGTAGCTATGGGGGTGCCAGCCAGGTTTTTTGCTCCAGGTGAAGCTTCCAAAAGGGTGCCATTGAGGCTCCCAGACACAATCTCTCTCTCTCTCTCTCTCTCTCTCTCTCTCTCTCTCTGTGTGTGTGTGTGTGTACACAAATGCGCATGGCGGGGTGCCAAACTAGGTCTTTGACCTGAGTGAAATAAAGCCTAGTTCTGCCCCTTCCTTAGGACAATATCCATACTTTAAAAATCAATCCATCCTCTTCTCCAGGCTCAGCATGCCCCAACTCTTCCTCGCAGGACTAAGCCATTTTCTTTCATAATGGCTACAGAAATCCAACCACTATTACCAGCATATTTTAGGGTGGTAATTTTTATTTCACGGTAGGTTCCCAAAGAATTGGCTCATTTTTAAACACATGAATTGAAGAACTGATCTGCATGGAGGAGGAGGAGGATCCCACCCAGCTTTTGGACATTAAATAAGCTCTTGCAACTCAACCACATATTTTCAGGATGAATTTCAGTCCTGAAATTTAAAAGGGATCTGAAATACTATTCATTTCTGTCTGCTGCAGAGCCAGATGCAAAGAGGGTTAATAAGCAACAGAAGCCAGAACATTTATCTAGAGGAAAAACTGAATCACAAACATTCTTCTGAGAAATAAACCCACAAGGAACATACAAGTCATGTTTAAACTGTATCATGATATGGATCTCAAGAGTATTCAGTCCAGTATGAAAAAGAGAGAGACTGTACTGTGTGCATTGAAAAGAAGCAAAAATGAAGAATGACAATTGGTTTTGGAATTCCAGCTCTTAATAAATAATAATAATAATAATAATAATAATAATAACAATAACAATAATTTATTATTTGTACTCCACCTATCTGGCCGGGTTTCCCCAACCACTCTGGGTGGCTTTCAATAAAGATTAAAAATACATTAAAATGTCACACATTAAAAACTTCCCTAAACAGGGCTGTCTTCAGATGTCTTCTAAATGTCAGGTAGTGTTTATCTCTTTGACATCTGATGGGAGGGCGTTCCACAGGGCGGTCGCCACTACCAAGAAGGCCCTCTGCCTGGTTCCCTGTAGCTTCATTTCTCGCCGGGAGGGAACTGCCAGAAGGCCCTCAGCACTGGACCTCAGTGTCTGGGCAGAATAATAGGGGTGGAGACACTCCTTCAGGAATACTGAGCCAAGGCTGTTTAGGGCCGTTCAAAAAAAATATAGAATAGTGAGTTGGAAGGGAACATGTATTTCACAAGCAAATGAATTACAGCTTAATATGTTAAAGTAAGGACTATTAGATACAACCTTTCATTTTTACTGCACCCTTCCTCCCAAGGAGCTCAACTCAGGGCAGCAATCACTGACCTCTCTCTTCACAACAACCCTGTGAGGTAGATTATCTAAGAAGTAGAAAGTGACCCAAAGTTACCCTAGCGGAACAAGAACACACCTAAATACGTAACACATGAGACTAAAACTATGAACCAACAAGAAAACCTCAGCTTAGTTGTAGCAAAAGGGAAGAGAAGGACAAAATTCCTCGAGTGTATTTTGAGAAATATGCATTCTGGTCTTCAGACTATTCCCATCAGCCCAGACTAAGTATTTCCCCTCCACTGCTTTGAGAAATACTATTGAATTGGCTCATTACATAGAGATGCTAAAGCCTCAAATCTGCCCACCTCACTGGCTTCAAAACTAATGGAATGCAACCCTAGGAAAAATACTCTGGGACAACAGAGGATAAACACATTTATAGGTCAGTTCCTGCCTCTGGAACAGCAATAGGGGAAGAAAGAATGTGGCAGTGGCTCACACTGACTGCAGCTGTTAAGTCTGGGGCACTCAAATATGTACCTTGTAAAAATGAACAAGTCAAGAAATCCAAGAATAAATACAATTAGCTCTGTCCACAACACTAGTTATCTTTGAAGCCCGGAGGCTTTTTGTTTTTTTTAAAATAGCTAGCATAGGCATGCTGTTTTTCTTGCAGAGAAGCAAAACCAAGGCCATTGATGGCAAGCCAATGGAAACAACAGCTAGGGCAGGAAGGCATAGCTTCACAGTCAAATCCTAGCACAGCTGTGGACAGCTAGCCATCAGCCATTGCCAACCTGGTGACCTCCAGATGTTTTGAACTACAGTCCCAATATCACATGGCTGGTGGCAGGGGACATTCTCCGCCATTTGTGCAGATTAAACATGAGACTTTCTGCATGCAAAGCAGATGCTCTACCTCTGCCCTATGGCCCTTTCCATGGGTCAAGTTTTAGAAAGGGAGGCAACACCAGACCATTTTTCACATTCCCTGGATTCAGGACATTGTTCCTTTCTAGAATTAAATGGAAGAAAGAAAAGCGGAACATATGAACGTCTGTTTCCCAATGAGCCACTGCCTCTCTGAGTCACTTCACACATTTAGGGTTGCCATACTCACATGAAGGGATTGTGAATGCTTGTGCATCTTCCACCACATCACCCACAAAGTGCATCATATAATGTACAAATTAGTTCCATTGGGGCACATCCATATTGTCTTTCCCCCAACCTGCTGCCATTGAGATATTTTGGCTGCAACTCCAGTCAACCCTGATCCCTGGGCCAGGCTGAACTAACTGGGCTGATGGGCATTTTAGTCCAAAGCATTTGGAGAGAATTTGGGAAAGCTGGTATATAATGCAACACCTTACAGGGTTACCCAGAAAGCCTAGGAAGCTCTATGCTGCCCTAGCGCTTACAAACTAAAATAGACAGGAGGAAACGGGGGGAGGTGGAAATGTGCTCATTTTCAATAACACATACTTAAAGCTTGGTTACATTTGGAAATGAGGGAGGGGCTATGAATGTGCTCATTTGGATTATTCTCCCTTCCCCCCCTCCCAAGTCTACACTCTGCGCTGACTTTCATGGTTGTTTTATTAGCAGGATCCAACTCAGGGGAGGAACAAAGCACCACATCAAAGACTCCTGGCAGTCCCTAACAAGAAATAACTCAAAATGCAGTTGGTATTCTCTTGCCTGTCACCAATATGGCTCAATGACACATCCCTTGCAAAGATGAAACCATAACATCTCAAGTTAACTCAACATGGGGAACTGACACAGAGAATTAAGAATGTAGCAGGTTTAGATTCAGGAAATCTGGCAGCTGCCTTGCCATTGGCTTTGGCTTTGTTATACTCCTGCCTAACAGCCTAAACCTGACAACCATCCCTAAAGCAGGTTATGCCACTGTGTCAACCTGGCAGGCAAGTCCGTGTTTATAAGTATCTCCATAGCCACTTAAGGGTTTTCAGTGGCAATTAGCAGTAGCCATGTTACTTTGATTCCACGCTCTGCCAGGAGAGCAGAGCAAGACACTTTCTAATACAGTGGTACCTCGTGTTAAGAACTTAATTCTTCGTTCTGGAGGTCCGTTCTTAACCATGAAACTGTTCTTAACCTAAGGTACCACTTTAGCTAATGGGGCCTCCCACTGCTGCTGCGCCGCCGTCATGCAATTTCTGTTCTCATCCTGAAGCAAAGTTCTTAACCCGAGGTACTATTTCTGGGTTAGCAGAGTCTGTAACCTCAAGAGTCTGTAACCCGAGGTACCACTATATGGGTTTTCTACTCAGATCTGCTGCCTCTTGCTGTGGTTCTTCTGGCACCTTGCAAGATAAGTCCCCACAAACCCTCTCAGGTCAAGATCCAGAGATGGAAAGGCCACAGTTCTATGCTGGAGTTTCTTCTTTGCACACAAAGGGTCCCAGGTTCAGTCCCCACTGATATCCCCCTGCTGTCCAAAATCCTGGAGAGCTGCAACAAACAGCAGCATTCTTCAAACTGGTGCCCTCCAGATGTTGCTGTACTACAACTCCAATCATCCCTGATCATTGGAGACATCATCTGGGGAAGGGTGGCACAGACTACTGACCCAGGGGTAGTCACTCAAAGCTTCCTATGCTCTTGTAGCCCAGGCTTGAAGACAGCCAGTCATTGGTCACATACTTTTAAAAGATGAACAATTACAGACATTTTTGTAAACTGGGGAAAAAACACCAATTCCTTGTTCTTCAGGCTGCTGCACTGCCACAAGTGACTGATCTGTTTACTCTCAGACTTATACTCCACCCTTCTTCCTAAGACCCCAGAGCAGGTTACAAGTATAAATACGACATTTAAGACAACAATATAAAATTTAACGTAGCAACATCTCAACCATCTGTTAAATAAAAATATAAGGGCCAAACTTAAAAGTTTGCACCAAAAAGGTAAGGTTTTCTGCTGTTAAATCACTGGACTGCGACTTGTGAACAGGCAAGCAAATAAAAAGTTAGGTGTGCTAGTAGTGCTTGTAAATTTATTCCCAAGCCTGGTACAACTCAACAACCAGAATCTTTTACATGACAACAGATGTCACTCAATAAAAATGGCTCTCTTGCTCTCTCATGCTAGCACATACCACTCATTTTCTAAAGAGTTCCCCCGCCTCTTTTAGCACTACTGAGGCTGCAACTCCACCCAAGTGCAACAAAGCATTTGCCAAAACTGAGGCCCTGCTTTGTAAGAGCCATAAATCAAGGCTGCAGCCTCCAGACGGCAACCAGCCTCAGACATACAGATTAGTCACAAGGGTGACAGCAGCAAACAATTTATAGATGTTGGGCTCAGCAGACCAGGTGATTCAGCTGACGAATGCAAGAGGGCTTTGAGAGCCGCCTCTGGCTTCCTGTGTGGAGATGCTCGCAGCCAGTTGCAAGGAGGCCTCTCAGGCCAATGCCTGGGGTGCCAAAATGTCTAGTAGCTGAGGAAGAAGGCGGCTGATCTAAGTTCCAAATTAACTTCTGGAGGAACAAGGACTGGGGGTTTTTTTTCTTTGCTTCAGCCAATTTTGTCAGCAAAAACTAGGTTAAAGAAACACATCAATGTAGGTCGACGGTAAGCTCTCCACCACGAGCCAACACAACAGAATCTGCTAGAAATTAAGCCTCTGGCTCTAATTTGACAGAGGTGGAACAAAGTGGAGCAGCAATGCCTCACAGTCGTTCTCAATTGCTGAGGCTGCCAAAAAATAATACAAGCAGACCAAGAAGTTCAGGTCCCTGGTTTAATGGAGTTAGAGAAACTGTTCACATTGGGGGGAAGAACCTTTGACCCTCCAGATGTTGCTGAACGACAGCTCCCATCAACCCCAGCAAGCATGGTCACTGGCCACAGGTAATGGGAGCTGCGTTCAGCAGCACCTGAAGGCCCAGAGGTTCCTTATCCCTGTGCTAACAAGATGATAACTTTGTAGACAGGAAGTCAGGATGAAGGGCTGAAGAGTCTGCTTTGTCATATACCATGATAGCCAAGCATTTTGAATTGCAATCAATATTGTTGTGCTCACCTGACTTCTCTGAGGTCAGGTTCCCTTTGGAAGGAGGTCACTAGAGGCTTAGTGAAACATGTGAGTTGATTTACTTACACACACACACACACACACACACACACACACACGTTGAAAGTAGAGGGAGACACATAGCTCAAGTACTCAAAGAGACCACCAAAGTCCACTGCTCCCACACAAGATCTCTAGAGCAGTGGTTTCCAATTGGCTATTTACTGAGGACCCCCTATTTTTCAAAAGTCAAGCCACAGACCCCCTACTTTTGAAAATTTAGATAACTCTATGATAGTTACCTGTGCAAAGCAATTTTTTGAAGAAAATGTGGGATAGCCCCTAATAAGCAAAGGATTTTAGGTATACTAAAAACAGACCATAAAATTTGTGATATTACCACAAATTGCCTATCCCCACAGTAGGAAAACTTGTCTCCATTGCTCTACTACATCTGAATAATTTGTGTCTCTAACTTGCAAGTGTTCTACTGTATATGCAGTATCACAGACATAATTTCATCACTTCTTTGGGCTCCCTCACGTCTCCCGCTCCCATTTACATCGTTAAAAGTTTTTTCCAAACAAATTATCAACTTGTTTACAATCTCATGTCCACTCATTCAAATATAATCTAGCACTTCTTCCAAAAAATTTTATATTTTCTTTAGTCTCACTTATCATCAAATTTCAAATCTAATTTAGTGGTGGCCAGTTTTTTATAATCTAGCATCCTTCTTAGCATTCAACCAAATTACAATGTTTTTGTAGATACTTCTTGAATTTCTCCCAGTCTTCCTCCATCTTCTCTTCTCCCAGGTCACGGATTCTGCCAGTCATCTCGGCCAGTTGCATATAGTCCATCAGTTGCATCTGCCACTCTTCCAGTGTGGGTAGATCTTGAGTTTTCCAGTTTTTTGCGATGAGTATCCTTGCTGCCGTTGTTGCATACATAAAAAATGTTCGGTCCTTCTTTAACACCTTCTGGCCGACAATACCCAGAAGGAAGGCCTCTGGTTTCTTAGTGAAGGTATACTTAAATACCTTTTTCAGCTCATTATATATCATTTCCCAGAAGACCTTCACCTTAGGGCATGTCCACCAGAGGTGAAAGAATGTTCCTTCGTTTTCTTTACATTTCCAACATTTATTATCAGACGAATGGTATATTTTGGCAAGTTTAACTGGGGTCATGTACCATCTATATATCATTTTCATTACATTTTCCTTCAGAGCATTACATGCGGTGAAGTTCAACCCAGTGGTCCACAACCTTTCCCAGTCCTCAAACATAATGTTATGCCCAATGTCCTGTGCCCATTTTATCATAGCCGATTTAACCATTTCGTCTTGTGTATTCCATTTTAACAGCAACTTATACATTCTAGATAATACCTTAGTCTTTGGTTCTAACAATTCAGTTTCTAACTTCGATTTCTCCACCTGGAACCCTAACTTTTTATCATTTTTAAAAACTTCTTTAATCTGAGCATAATGTAACCAGTCTCGCACCTTATCCTTCATTTTCTCTAAACTCTGCAATTTCCAATTGTCTCCATCTTTTTCTAATATTTCCCAATATTTTGGTCATTTAGCCTCCATATTGGGTCTTTTTAGGGCCTTAGCCTCCAGAGGTGAGAGCCACCTTGGAGTTTTATTTTCCAGTAAGTCTTTGTATTTTGTCCAGACATTAAACACTGCTTTCCTGACAATATGGTTCTTAAAGGCCTTATTGATCTTAACTTTATCATACCATAGGTATGCATGCCAACCAAAAGCATTGTTAAAACCTTCCAAGTCCAACACGTCAGTGTCTTCGAGAAGTAGCCAGTCTTTTAGCCAGCAAAAAGCTGCGGCTTCATAGTACAACTTTAAGTCTGGCAGGGCAAAGCCCCCTCTTTCTTTCGCATCTGTTAATATCTTAAACTTAATTCTGGGCTTTTTGCCCTGCCAGACAAATCTGGATATATCTTTCTGCCACTTCCGGAAGCACTCCGTTTTGTCCACAATCTGTAATGTTTGAAACAAAAACATTTTTGGCAATACATTCATCTTGATAGCAGCAATTCGGCCTAACAAAGAAAGCTTCAATTTTGTCCAACTATCCAAGTCTCTCTTAATTTCAGACCAACATTTTTCATAATTATCCTTAAATAGACTCAGGTTTTTTGCTGTTATGTTTACCCCTAGGTATTTTACTTTTTTAACCATAGTTAGTTCTGTTTCTCTCTGAAACCTTTCCGACTCTATATCTGTCAAATTTTTTCCCAACACTTTAGTTTTCTGTTTATTTAATTTAAATCCTGCCACCCGACCAAAATCCTGTATCAGTTGTAATACTCTTTTCGTACTAGATTCTGGCTCCTGCAGAGTCAAAACTAGGTCATCTGCAAAAGCTTTCAATTTGTATTGTTTCGCTCCGACCTGAATCCCTTCCACCAACCGGTCCCCTCTGATCAAGTTCAAGAGCACCTCCAGAACCGAAATAAATAACAAAGGGGAAATCGGGCAGCCTTGTCGTGTTCCTTTTTCAATTTTGAACTCTTCTGTGACCACATTGTTAACTATTAGTTTAGCCTTTTGTTCTGAATATATTGCGTCAATCCCATTCTCAAACCCCCGTCCCACTCCCATTTCATTCAAATTTCCCTTCATAAATTTCCAAGAGATATTGTCAAAGGCCTTCTCCGCGTCTATAAAAATTAACACTGCTTTTGTATTTATATCTGTTTGCAAAAGTTCCAAAACGTCAATAATGTTCCTAGTATTTGCAAACATATGTCTGCCTGGGAGAAAGCCTGCCTGGTCTTTATGAATTACTTCATTAAGAACTCTTTTAAATCTACTTGCCAAAATGTCTGCAAATATTTTGTAATCCACATTCAGAAGGGAGATGGGACGATAGTTTTTAAGTTGTGTCTTTTCAGCTTCAGATTTTGGTATCAATGTGATAAAAGCTTCCTTCCACGATTCCGGCGCCTTCTTCCCTTCCATAATTTCATTACAGACCTCCATCAATGGTTGGATCAAATAGTCTTTTAATGTCTTATAATACTTGGAGGTCAGACCGTCTGGCCCTGGAGATTTGCCCAATTGCATGTTCTGGATAGCTTGTTCAATCTCTTGCTGTGTTATTTTGTTGTTCAGGATTAATCTGTTTTTTTGTGACAACTTTGTTAGTCCATTTCTTTCCAAAAATTGTTTAATCTCAACCTCATCTTGCGGCCCTTGAGTGTATAATTTTTTAAAATATCTCTGGAAGCACTTTCTAATTTCCATGGGGTTCTGGATATTTCTTCCTTCAATTTCTAGGTTTGTAACTGTATTTAGTTTCTGTCTCTTCTTCAACTGCCAGGCTAGCAGTTTCCCACATTTGTTTGCCGATTCAAAAGTTTTTTGTTTCATTAATTTAATCTTCCATTCTATTTCTTGGTTTATCAATTTGAAATATTGAGCTTGATACAGTTTAATTTCTCTCAGAATCGGCTGTGACTTCGGATTTGATCTTAATTTCTTCTCCAATTCTTTGATTTTCTGCAAAATCTTATCCTTCCTTTCATTTTGTGTTCTTTTCTTTACAGTGTTCTGTTGTATCAAGAACCCCCTCATCACAGCTTTGCTTGCGTCCCAGATAGTTCTTTTTTCCACCGTAGTGTTCATATTTATTTCAAAATAATCCTTCAGAGTTTTTTGGGCCTTCTTGACAATCTCCTGATCTCTAAACAAGCTATCATTCATCTTCCATCTAAAGGAGCCGGTTGGCAAAAGTGTCATATCCATCTTCAGCGCATTATGGTCGGAGCAGGTCTTTGGGCAGATTTCCACTTTTCTGACCTTGGGTGCCAGACCTCTAGATATCCATATTTGGTCGATTCTTGTCCAAGTCAGTTGGGCTTCAGAGAAGAATGTTCCCTCTCTTCCCAGGGGGTTCTTAGTTCTCCAAATGTCAATCCAGTCCATATTGTCAGCCATTTCAAAAAAGGTCTTTGGCAGTCTGCCGTCTTTTGTAACATTTTGATTTTGTGACTTATCCATGTTTGTCGATACGACCCCATTCATATCTCCCATCATAATGATGTTGTTGTAGTCCAGATAGTCCAGCATATTCTCATGCAACTTCTTGTAAAATTCCGATTTCCCGTCATTTGGTGCATAAATTCCTAATATCAAAATCTTTTCTCCTTGATGTTGTATCTCAATTCCTAATATTCTTCCATGTTCGTCTTTAAATAAGAATTTAGGTGACAGGCTCTCTTTTGCATATATCACCACTCCTCGCTTCTTTACTCTGTCTGAAGATATAAATTCTTGACCAAGTCTTTTGTTTATTAACACCTTTCTATGGAGCCTAGTCACATGTGTTTCTTGTAAGCAGATAATATCCAATTGTTCTTTTTTTAATATATGAAAAATTTTCCTCCTTTTTTCCGGGATGTTGCAGCCATTAATGTTCCAGCTCAAAAGTTGCAGAGACATCCTGAATAAATCTGGTTATTTTTCAAGGGGTGGTATCTTATTCAGAGGATCTTCAGGGTCCAAGGGTGCAGGTACCTCTGGTGTTTCAGGCCCTGGAAGTTGGTCAATTCCTTTGTGAAGGTCCTCTCCGTATACGTTCAGAAATTTATCTCTATCTTCCGATGTTCTGATTTTGATCTTCTTCCCTCTAAAAGTAAAAGATAGTCCTTGAGGAAATTCCCACCTAAAGATGATTGAATTCTTCCTTAGTAATCTTGTCAACTCCAAATAGTTAGATCTAAGATCTAGCAGTTGTTTAGGAATATCCTTGTAAATCTCAATTCTTTTGTCCAAAATGTCCAGTGACTTTCCGTAGTGTAGGCCCAAAATCTTATCCCTTTCCTCCTTTGACCTCAGTATTATCAAACAGTCTCTGGGCTTCTCTTTCTTTAGAAGTCTTCCGAGCCTAAAAGCCGAAACAATTTTAAAGTCCTTTTCCTCTAAACTCCAAAATTTGGAAAATTCTTTAGTCAAAAACTCAGCTAGGTTGCCTTCTTCCACTTCTGGTATTGCTCTTATCCTTAAATTGCTCTCCCTGTTCCGCAGTTCAAGCATGGACAAATAGGTCTGATGTTCACCTACTTGTTTGCAGAGTGGTCTTACCTCTTGTTCTAAATTTTCAAGTTTTTGACTGGTATCTTCAGCCAATTTCCGATTTTCCCCTGCAGCCTCCTTCAATTCTGCGATCGCTTGAGTATTCTGTGCAACTTGTCCAGATAATTTATTTAAACATTCTGTGTTCTGCTCAATTTTATATGTTTGCTCATCGGCTTTCTTGTCCAAAGATTCTACTTTCTTATCCAAAGATTCTAATTTTTCAAAAATTTTCTCTAAAATAGCAGTGCTTGCCCCTGAGGCCATATCTTCCAGTTGTAATTCCTCAGTTTCTCCCTCCCCTGCCCGAGGCAGAGAAACAGCTTCCACCTCAGAAGGCAAAGTAGGCACAGATGATCTACGTGCCTGTGAGGCTGCGGTTAAAGTTGTCAAAGTTGTTTGTTTAGTTCTTCCTCTCCTTCTTGTACCACTCATTCCAAAGTTATCTAAAAGTCAAGGTCAAGCTGAGTTGTTCCCATGAGAAAGCCACGGCCCAGATGGTAGCAGTCAGCAGAGGGCCGGGAAAAGGAAAGTAAAATAAAAGTCACTGTTATAAGTCCCAAATCCTCTAGGGGGAGTTTGAAATATTTCAGGAAAGAGATCAATTTCAATTAAAATAAAGTCAGATTTCTAAGTCCAGGAACCCTCAATAAAAAGATTTTTCAGCAGAGTTGGAGTTTAAAACAGCAACAGTGTTTCTGATGGTGCAAGCTGGTAATCCAAATGCCTTAAAGTAGCAAGTTCAAACTCTCTCAGATTGTTTCAAAGTTCAGATTCAAAGTATCCAAACTGCAAACTGCAAGCTGACAGCTCAGTTTCTCAGGCAGCTCCAGCGCCTGGGGTTTTTAGTTAGAATGTAGCTCCAAAGGGAGAAAGATATCCCCGTGTGATTAAAATTCATAAAAGTCCAACACATAAAGTTATTGTTCCACTTAGAATAAAGTTCAATGGGTGCTCAGATCAAATAGTTTAAAAGATCTCTCTTTGCCTCCACTCCTCCAGCTCTTTGCGTTCAAGTTCAATGGGAGCGGAAGACGGACTTCCTGTTTTTCGTCACTCCGCTTTCAGCCAAATTTGATATTTTAAAGTCCCAAATTGCATACAGTCAGTTGTTTACTCACGGGTTGTTGTTTTCAAAGCATAAATTTCAGGAAGAAAGGTCAGCGCTCACTGGCAACGGCTACGCGGCTTCACTCCGCCGATTGCGGAACGACCCACAGCGCCGCAGCCTCCTCCGCGATCCGGAGCCCCTTACGGGGTTCCTTCAACGTTTCGGTGGCCGCTGCTGGCGCCCGCCGGGTCCCGGGACCGCAGGCTTCTGCTGCCTGCGGTTTTCCGTTTTGGGTCTCCGCTGCGCCGTAGCGGACGACCCTTCTCGAGCGGAGCTTCCCTTCCCCGTTAGGAAAGGGCAGCCATTACCCTTCGCGCCGCCTCCGGAAGTCGACGGATAATACTATCTGTCAACACTTTTTAGTTAAAGTCCAGTTATTGCTGCACACACAAATCACTTTTTTCTCCTTTTACCCTCACTAGAAATCTCCGTCTGTGTGCACTGGGCTATATTTCCACCATGGTTCCAAGACAGTTATGTGCATAGATTACCGTACCTTATGCAAGGCAAAGGGAAAAGTCAGGCACCCTTAAGGAAAACTACCATTGAACATACAGTAGATGCAATCCAGGAACAGAGTGGGGGTGCAGAGGAAAAACTGCCTACTTTTCTTCTACCAATTACCATTCCAGCTGCTTCCTTCATACCCACCTCTACACAGCATTTGAAACCTCCATGGTATGCAGAGGAAAGTGAAGTAACTTTCAGGACAATTGGAGCAAATATATCTATAGAATACCAGAGGGAAAATGATTAGGTGCCCCTTCTCTGCCCTTCCTATTTTCCATTTACGGTACTAACACATCAGTGCTTACAAGGTCTTGAAGATATTTTTACAGCAAAAAGATACTCTAGTTTTATTTTAACAAGATGACTTTATTGGAGGAGAGGATAAAGTTAAGGATTAGTCCATAGAAAGAAGGAGAGTAGTGTTGGTGGTGCCCCTATCGGTTGTGATCTTCCCCAAAGGTATCTGTCACTAAGTCTCTGGGGACTGCAAACCAAAGCTCTGCATTCAGGGTTTTAACCAAAGCCTACAACCACAAAGCCACCAGCATGCAAACTCATCTTATTGCATTTACAGTTCTGAGGTTTTAAGACTGTGGCCAGCATAGCACCACATTCAAGCAGGTACGTAATAGGAAGCATTTAACTGTTCAGCCACCTGCATTCTTGGATCATCTAAATTAAAAGTTGACATGAAGCCTCAGATAAAAAAAAAAGCAGTACAAGTTGTCCCACTTTGGCTGATGGACTGAAGACAAATAAGAATAGCAGGGAGAGAGCCTCTTCTCATACTGGCCAACCAGATGCCTCTGGGAAACCAGCATGCAGGACCAGAGCTCAAGAACACTCTCCCGTCCCATGGCTTTCAGCAACTAGGTGTTCAGGGGCATTACAGCCTTCAACTATGGGGGCAGAGCATAGCTATAATCGCAAGTAGTCCCTGATAGTTTTCTCCTCCATGAATGTCTAATCCTCTTTTAAAGCCCTCCAAGTTGCTGGCCATCACTGCATCCTGTGGGAGTGAGTTCCAAAGTTTAGCTATGTGCTGCAGGAAGAACCTTCTGGAGTCTCTGGGAGAATAAA
The DNA here is from genome assembly GCF_964252035.2 of Podarcis erhardii. NCBI lineage: Eukaryota > Metazoa > Chordata > Lepidosauria > Squamata > Lacertidae > Podarcis > Podarcis erhardii. The sequence continues at coordinate 5,834,288 of NC_138503.1, read as the reverse complement.
CATCTGGCTGCAGTGGCTTCCAAACAGGTGTACAGTTGTACCTTGGAAGTCAAACAGAATCCGTTCCAGATGTCCATTCGACTTCCAAAATGTTCAGAAACCAAAGTGCAACTTCTGATTGGCTGCAGGCGGTGTTCTCCCCTTGCATTCTTGGGATGAACTTCTGTGGACATCAAGGCTGAAGTGTCCATGTTTGCTCAGTAACTGCAATGTCCGCAACACAGCTCTCCAAGAGTGGGAATGGTGTCCCCAGCACAGCCTAAATTGTTGCCTTCCTAAACTATTCAGTGGCTGACAAACAAAGAATATTCCTCTGTTTCCAGAAAGGCAGTCTAACCTTCATGAGCTGCCACAGCTGAGTTGCCGAAATGTCACACCTGTCATCAAAATCAATAAGGCAAGAGAAACACCATCTGAAAAGGTAACCCTGACAAAGGAAGCATTAATAGGTACCAAAGTGGATGGCAGAGAGATGAGAAAACCCTTTATAATGAGTACATATGCACACAGGCATAGTGCTCTCCCAAGAGCCACACTCTGCAGCACTTTCACATGCTATTATGAAAACATAGGATCTAAACCAGGGGTCAGCAAACCTTTTCAGCAGGGGGCCAGTCCACTGTCCCTCAGACCTTGTGGGGGGCCAGACTATTTTTTTTTTGGGGGGGTGAATGAATTCCTATGCCCCACAAATAACCCAGAGATGCATTTTAAATAAAAGCACACATTCTACTCATGTGAAAACACGCTCATTCCTGGCCCGTCCGCAGGCCAGATTTAGAAAGCGTTTGGGCCGGATCTCGCTGCTGGGCCTTAGTTTGCCTACCCATGCTCTAAAATGTGTGTTAGATGGACACTGCATTGAAGAGGCTGCAACCCTGGAATGTCAAAGAGTTTCTGCTAGAAAAGTTACTGTAGGAGATTACAGTGGTACCTCTAGTTATGAACTTAATTCGTTCCGGAGGTCCGTTCTTAACCTGAAACTGTTCTTAACTAGAGGCGTGCTTTCGCTAATGGGGTCTCTTGCTGCCGCTGCGCCACCGGCACACAATTTCCATTCTCATCCTGGGGCAAAGTTCTCAACTTGAGGTAACTCTTCCAAGTTAGTGGAGTTTGTAACCTGAAGCTTCTGTAACCTGAGGCGTTTGCAAGTTGAGGTACCATTGTATTATATTAGAATCTGAACATTATTTATTTGTTTAAAGCATTTATATCCCATATTTTTCTCCCAAAGGGCTCAAACTGGCGTGCACAATTCTCCCCCTCTAATTTAATCCCCCAAACAATCCTGTGACGTAGGCAAGGCTCAGGGACAATGACTGGCCCAAGGTCACCCAGTGAGCTTCATGGCGGAGTGGGGATTTGAACCCTAGTCTCTCAGGTCCTAGTTCAACACTCTAACCACTACACCACCAGAAAGTATTCAAAAAATTGTTGCTTAAATGCAGTGGGCTGCAAGTGCTTGATACCTCAACAGTAAATGCTGCAAGTTTGGAAACAGATGCAAAGGGACTGTTATAGATTGTGCCCCACGAAGGTAAGGGGCATTAACCCTTTTCCGCTGCACCTGTGATTTGAACTAGGGAGGGAAAATCCCATTGGTGCCAATGGGAGCTTTCTTCTTCATGCAAACAGCAGGCACAGGGACCCCCAATCCAGATCAGGACCACTGTGTGGACAGATAGTTAAATCCCCCACCCCACCAGAGTTCTGATCCATGTTGGGTTCTCTGAGCCTGCAATTTATACATTAAATAATCACGCCACACTTTGCTAATTACATCATCTAGTTTGGCCTCTGACCTAAAAGGAAATGAGCTAAAGTTGAATATGTTTATACAACACCCCACCTGATCCAGACATCAAGGCATTAAAGGGGCAAAGTTCACAGACTTGCATTTAAGGGCATCAGTTTCATAACTGTAGCACAGCAAAGGCATTTGTGGCTGTGGCTTGGCACCCACCATGATCAGGGGGCCGGGGGAGAGAAAGAAAAGACCCTTATGCAAGCTTATTTACATGAAGCTTCCAATGTACTGTTGAGCAGTAATTCATGCTTCATTTGCAAAGGGAGTCTCAGTGCTGAGCAATCCACCCACCCAAACAGCCCCAGCCAAGTTAACTCCACAAAGACTGCAAGATCCAACCTAACTGTCCTGCATGTCTATAGGGGACATGGAACCCAAATATCTGCTGATGGATTCTCAGAAATAGGTCCCAATGATTTCAAGGAACCCAGTTCCAAACTCCATAGAGCTTTCCAGCTGCCAATCCAGAGATTTTTCCTGTAAAGCTTCAAATCCAGAGCTGGATCAGAGGAGACAGCAGCGGTAGCTCCTGGGACCTGTTTTATCTTGTGTACTACAAAAGTGAGACCCCAGGTCTCCTGCACAGCATGCAGGGAAGGGTGCAGGAGATAGGATCAGTGTGGCAAGAGTTTTAGAAAGAAGAGACCAGGCTACACATTTATGTGCACAGAACTTTATGAAACAAATATATTTCACACAAACATGTCAAGGTTTGCTTTTTTTAATGCAACAGTTCTGTAGGATCAGTATTGCAAAGGAGATGTTTTCACAATTTCTGCCTCTGGGGAACCTTTCACTGATCAATCCATCTGCTGCAGAACAGCTGCATCTTGGACGTGGAGCCTGGAACATTCCATATACCTAGTTCACAAATGGCCAGCCAGGCGCCACCATCAGAGTCAAAGCTGCAAGAGGCATCAGTCCAATTGACATGAGGAGCTCTTAAGACATCCAATACAGCTGCCATAAGAAACTGCCTTGCACTGGGGTACTTGGGCAAAAAAAGGATCTAGGAGTCTTGGTTGACCACAAATGTGACATGAGCCAACAGTGTGATGCGGCAGCTAAAAAAGCCAATGCAATTCTGGGCTGCATCAATAGGAGTATAGCATCTAGATCAAGGGAAGTAATAGTGCCACTGTATTCTGCTCTGGTCAGACCTCACCTGGAGTACTGTGTCCAGTTCTGGGCACCATAGTTCAAGAAGGACACTGACAAACCGGAACGTGTCCAGAGGAGGGCAACCAAAATGGTCAAAGGCCTGGAAACGATGCCTTATGAGGAACGGCTAAGGGAGCTGGGCATGTTTAGCCTGGAGAAGAGGAGGTTAAGGGGTGATATGATAGCCATGTTCAAATATATAAAAGGATGTCACATAGAGGAGGGAGAAAGGTTGTTTTCTGCTGCTCCAGAGAAGTGGACACGGAGCAGTGGTTCCAAACTACAAGAAAGAAGATTCCACCTAAACATTAGGAAGAACTTCCTGACAGTAAGAGCTGTTCGACAGTGGAATTTGCTGCCAAGGAGTGTGGTGGAATCTCCTTCTTTGGAGGTCTTTAAGCAGAGGCTTGACAACCATATGTCAGGAGTGCTCTGATGGTGTTTCCTGCTTGGCAGGGGGGTTGGACTCGATGGCCCTTGTGGTCTCTTCCAACTCTATGATTCTATGATTCTATTCTATGACACCAGTATCCATCTAGCCCAGTCCTGTTCATGTGACGTAGCAGTTCTCTAGCCTTTTCCTAGGTCTACAATCAATTTTTCTTATTTTTACTTGGGATGGTGGGGACTGAACTCAGGAACATCTGCAAACATGAGTTCAAGTACAGCAGAAACATGTCCACTGTTACCATTCTGATTGTCTAGTTCAGTGATGGCCAAACTTGGCCCTCCAGCTGTTTGGGGACTACAATTCCCATCATCCCTGACCACTGATCCTGTTAGCTAGGGATAATGGGAGTTGTAGTCCCAAAACAGCTGGAGGGCCAAGTTTGGCCATCACTGGTCTAGTTCAAAATCCACCAATTAGCTCCCAAGGTAGCCCAGGGCTGCTGAAAACACTATTTGCAAGTCACTGCTGTAAAGGTACTATTATAACACCTCTGGGCCTAACTACACCTTTTGGTAACTGTTTCCTGTTTTTCTTCAATTAATTGCATGCACAGGGGGCAGGAATTGGGATCACAGTGCACAGAGAAATGGGAAGTTTATTCCTCCCCTCCACAGGCTTAGAAATATTCCCACTGTTTCCAACAGGATTCTTCTCTCTCTAAGCCTTGTAGCTGCACAGTTGGTCAGGTGTGTTTTGTTGTTGTTGTTGTTTTAGGATGGGGTGGTGACTAGGGAGGGAAGGGGATAAATCTCTCCTCCCTCCCTCTGTGCTGTGATCCTGACAGTAATTTGGAGGGAGATATGCCTGCAATTAATTAATGAAAAACAAGAGCCAGAGCTGCACAGTATGCATTAAACATAATGTGGAGCTGAACCCTTGGCACTGGAAGGATGCAGACATTGTCTCATCTGCCCAGAGTGTGGATTCCTTTTCCACTTCCTGCCCTTAACAGCTCTGTCAGGGAACCTCCTTGCATCCTTCTTGATAGTGACGCCCTGTGGAAGACCCTCCCTTCAGATGTCAAGAAGATAAAGAACTAGAGTGGTACCTTGGTTCCCGAACTCAATCTGTTCTGGAAGTCCGTTCAAATTCCAAAATGTTCACAAACCAAGGCATGGCTTCTGATTGGCTGCTAGCCCCGGAAACAATGCCTACAGCTGAAATGGATGCTCAGCTTCCAAAAAAACATTAGTAAACTGGAACACTTACTTCCGGGTTTGTGACGTTCGGAAGCCAATTTGTTTGGGAACCAAGCCATAACTTTTAGAAGACACCTGTAGGCATCTGTATCAAGAAGTTTTTAATGTTTGATGTTTTACTATGTTTTTATATATGTTGTAAGCCGCTCAGAGTGACTGGGGAGTCCCAGCCGGATGGGAAGAGTATTATTATTTCTATTATTATTATTATTAACAACCCACTTCACAGGTAACTGGTAGCTTGCCAGATGGTTTCACCCTAAAAGGGCAATGTGTTGGAAAAGAAAAGCAAGCACTTCACATTTTATTCTGCAATGGAAGATCTATTGCAGTGGATAAAAAACACGGACAGATCTGTTGCATCAGCAAATTAAAAGTGGTGCTGCGGTGCTCAGACTGCTGTGTTGGGGCACCACTGTGCAGGAGGCAATGACAGCACAAACACTTAGAGAAGACACAGCAGCCCAAAAGAGAATCGTTGGTTTCCAGTTTTAGGTTGGTTTAGGACAAGAGTGGGCCAGTGCACTTTTCAGAAGTGCAAAAAGGGACCAGTGCCAACAATCTCATATGCTGCACAGACTAGATCCATCAGCTCAAGATTTCTTCAGCCATACAAAACTACTTCGGAAGACTTGACAGACTGTGGGAAAAGATTACCAATAGAGGTAATTGTCTCAGTTTTGGGGTGTTTTTCGCAGTGGCAGACTGGGAGATGAATACATCTGGCCCCCTGGAGTATAATTCCTCAAGGCACCTATCACCAATATAGAATCAGAATAAGCAGCCTACAAGTCAAACCATCCGCCCATTTATGTCAGCAGTGGCTATCCACTATGCTTTCTTATATAGGGCTCAGATTTGGGCAGGTGCTCACCTTGGATCTACAGAAGCTGTTCGGTCTAAGTTCCTAAGGCAATTTTTTCTGTTCCATTCTGTGTTTCAAATGCTTCATTGAGCTTGGAGGCTAATCTCCCCCCTGTTGAATTACAGATTTGGTGCAGGACATTTAATTATTGGCTTCAGCTAAATTTAAACCTCACCAGTCTACTACCCTTAGTATCACAAGATTGCCATGAGAGCACTTGAACTAAAATTGTCAACCTAAAGCTTTACTTTTCTGGTTTATCACCAGAACATTAACACTGGGCTTCAGTAAAGCAAATAATTTAGTGACAGAATAATTTCGCCACGATAAGGAAATTTTGTCCATGGTATGATTATTTTCCACCTTGTCATTTTGATACAGTAGCACCCTATTTGCAAAATTTAACAATTCCAAAGTACAGATGCGCTTTGACTTACACAAGATTAAATATACTGTCTTTAGCTGTACTTGAAAGTCAATTTCAAAAAAAATCTGCTGGAAAAACAGTTATGTCCATGTGGAGATGACAGTATTGAATAAGTAGCTCATGTGCTTCTGGCTTCCACTCTTCATAAAGATTTGAGGAGTGAGGTTATTACCCCTCTACTACTATCCATACCAGGTCGCCCAACCATTGCTACTGTGTCCTTCTAGCAAATCAAGGTAATCAGGTGACAGCAAAAACTGCAAAAAATTTAGCTGGGAAATTTAGAAAAATATCTATTATTTGATTATTGATGTAAACCTCCAGAATGTATTTTGTAAAGTTAGGTTTTTACCTCTATTTTCAGTACACCGTATTTTATTTTATTGCTATGACTAGTGGCTGATGAAAATAAAGGTTCTTCTGATTCTATGTTTTTGGCCTATTTTTATTAATATCTAGGTACAGAATAATAAAAAATGTCTTCAGAAGTACAGATATTTGTCAGTCTCTCTCCTATTTCAGACAAGAGTCTTACACAGCCCTAACTGGAGATGCCAGAGGCTACTGAACCTGGAAACATTTTCCATGCAAAGCAGGCTCCATCATTGAGCTATCTGTGAAGGGATGGTTCAGGGGTCAGCAAACGTTTTCAGCAGGGGGCTGGTCCACTGTCCCTCAGACCTTGTGGGGGGCAGGACTATATTGGGGGGGGTGAATGAATTCCTATGCCCCACAAAAAACCCAGAAATGCATTTTAAATAAAAGGGCACATTCTACTCATGTAAAAACACACTGATTCCCGGACCATCCGCGGGCCACATTTAGAAGGCAATTGGGCCGGATCCAGCCCCCGGGCCTTAGTTTGCCTACCCATGGTTGAAAGTGACACAATCACAATAACAAATTTTGCAGTAGATTGTATCTAATTTTAATTTAGGAGCAAGGCAAAGGAAAAAGAAAGAGTGAGAGATTCAGATTTTTGACCTCAAGTGTCAAAATGTCTTGGGTCAACCTGGATTACCAGTTTAACCTGCAGCACAACATTTTTCTCTATCAGTCCTATGGTTGAAATAAGATGCATTGAAGGCGTCCACCTGACTCCCCTGCCTGCCTGCCAACAGCCCCAGGGCCAAAACAACCAAAAGCAATCACACCTGTGTGTCCTGAACACGGCTTTGCCTCTTACTGACTTCAGAGGAGCTTGTTTAGTGGGGCTGGTAAAATCCCACAAACACCAGTAACCAGTGTGTCCAGCGACATCCAGCCTCTACTGAGACTTGAGGTGGACTGAGAAGCAGCTATGGACTCTGATCCAAGTGGAGGATGGAGCACAAGCATCTCACCCAGAACAGTCTGGTAGCATCTTGTGCTTCATGGCTCAGGTTAAGGAGCCCTCCATCCAGACAGGCGGATTATTCTCACGTACGGAATCCGTTCCGGAAGTACGTTCGTGAGTCGATCCAGGTCGCTAGTAGAAGCGTGGTTCTGTGTGTGGGCATTCGGAGGCAGCGTCATTCTGCGCATGTGCAGATGGCAGAAGCCGCTTCTGCGCATGTGCAGATGGCAGAAGCCGCTTCTGTGCATGCGCGAATCGCGGCAAACCCAGTATTTACTTCCAGAATTGTTCGCAAGTTGAATGAATTTGTAGAGGACAAGGCTACCAGTGGCTACTAGCCACTATGACTAGTTGCTGGGAATCGCAAGCGGGCAGAGTGTGGTTTCACTCATGTGCAGCTTGCAGGCTTCCCACAGTGAGAACAGAATGCTGGACTAGATGGACCATTGGCCTGATCCAGCAGATTCATCTTTTTTTCTTATGTTCAGAGGCTATGGCTTCACAGAGGCCTGTGAACCCCCACTGGCCTCTTGCATCACCTGCCCATGGCACCACCAAGTCAGAGGTGGGGGGGGGCATGTGACAGCTGGAGGTGTGGAAGCAACCACATGCCATGGTGGATAAGGGTTAATTACAGACTCAGCTATTAGACACCACCATTACAGGACGGTATGCTTTAAAACAGTAATCCAATACAAGCCTCCACAAGTCAACTGTGCCAATCTTTGGCCCTCCAGATGTTTTGGACTAGCTAGTACAGCTGTTTTCCCATCAACCAACCATCATACAACCTGGGCTGGAGGTGATGGGAATAATGGTCAAAAACACCTGCAGGACATTAGATTGAAGATGGCTGTCTTCAATAAGCAAAAGAAATCTGATGGATCAACTCATAAGCAAGGAGGGATCAGAAAACGGTCTACAAGTTTTCGCAATAGATGTGTTGTATTTTCTCTCTTCTTTTTCAGAATATCATGTTCTCTCTGTCTTCAAGTGTTTAAAAAAGATAGAGGTTATCAGCCTGCAGTACTATTTTCAAACCAGCCGTCCTGCAGACACCTATAAGTTAAGCTTGTTTAACAATCTAACCACCTGGAAGCTGTTTACTCAGGAGTTTTCTCTGTCTCTCTCCCCCCCCCCCCGTTATTTGCCCCCAGCATCTGCCTCTATTTAGCCTGTGAAAAGGAGAGATCTCCAACCACCATTGATCTGTCTAATCCCCAGTTTTTAAAGAGTTGGGGGGAAGCCCAAGTACAGTAAAAGAATGCCAAATATATTGTTCTGGCTGCCCTTACAACTATCTGACAAGGCAGTCCAGTGCTCCTATCTACACTGCATAGGTGAGGGAACTGAAACATAACCCTTTGTGTAAGGCAGAGCCCTAGCTACAGGGGTAGGGGAGTGGGGAGAGGAGGGCTAGCCAGTGTTTTTGTCCCGGGTGAGGCTTCCAGAAGGGCACCACTTAAGCTCCCAGCCTGTGTCTGTGCATGTGTATGCAAATGCACATGGTGCCAAACTGGGTCTTTGACCCATGTGAAATAAAGCCTAGCTTTGCCCCTACATAAGGCCACTGAAGTACCTAAGTTCCAAAACACACTGCCACCTCACCACTGCTGCCCAACAAATGAGGCCCAGGTGGCAGGCCTGACTGTTTCACAGAAGCCAGCAATGACAAGATGGTCATCAAGCCTCTAGTGATCTGCTGGCACAGTGGGCTTAGCTTGGCAGCAGGCCACACACTGTACTTGAGGGATGGGCTTTGGTAAGAAATGTGATGCCTAAGAACAGGGGGAGGCAACCTAAGGCCCAGGGGCTGGATGTGGCCCAATCGCCTTCTCAATCTGGCCAGCGGATGGTCCAGGAATCAGCGTGTTTTTACATGAGTAGAATGTGTCCTTTTATTTAAAATGCATCTCTGGGGCATTTGTGTGGCCTAAGAATTTGTTCATATTTTTCCCCAAAACATAGTCCGGCCCACCACATGGTCTGAGCGACGATGGACCGGCCCACGGCTGAAAAAGGTTGCTGACCCCTGCCTAAGAGACATTGTTTGAAGCCTCAAAGACATTGTCAGGTGCCTTTTTCAGACCAGCTGCACTGTGCAAAACAGGAGCCGCACCCCAGAATCCACTGCAAAGTATTGTCGGCTGCACCTCTTGGGTAGCATGCTGCTTCACCCCTTAAAATCCAAGTCAAGCAACCACTTGACTTCCTTGCTCAGTTGGGTCGGTCACAAGTGTTTGCTTCAGCTTTGAAAAGGCAGACAGGCTTTAGTGGCTTCTTGATCTCCTAGAAGACTCAACGGGTCTTGTGAGGTACGTGTTTACTTTTCCTCATATGCCAGCAAAGGGTAGGAGGGGGGACCAAATTCCTGAATGAGCATATAGACAGAACAGCTTCTATGCCTTCAGTCATGCACCCTCCACCTCAAGCCAAGACAGTCCAGCTAACCTTGTAACTATGCCAACGCCCAGCATTCAAGAAAGGCATTCATTTGAGCCTTGAGGACACCAAGCACCTTCTTACATATGCAGGAATCCTGCCAGCTCCACCTCCAGGCTCTCTGACTTTTGCTTTCATGTGGTAAACAAAGAGCTCTCTAGGTAACCCATCCAACTAGTGAATTGTGCTTCCTTCCTCCTTTCCACCCACCTTGTGCTATAAGGAGGAGAAGCTGCAAGCAAACCAGAGCCAAAATAGGGACAAAAATAGTGACAGTTGCCTCACCAAAAGCTGGGCCATCATCACCAACATGTGGCTTACCCCTGGCCTCCAAGTTCAGTACCTTTGGAGAGAAGAGGTAGAGACTTCTACATGCTTAAAAAACTGGCACTGGCTCAGAGAAAGGAGAGGAAATAGAATGGACAGCTCTGAAAAAGGCACCATCATCAATTTCTAAAGGACAATGAAAAGGCAGGCAGAGGTATCCATTCCACTGGTGGTCATCAGAAACCCAGAAGTCTCTGGGAAGACCCAACAGTTTAAAAAGCCTTGCAAATCAGCAGAACACCCAGAACAGAGTCAGACTGCAAAAACCAAATAAAATTTGGGGACATCCTTCCAGAAGTATTGAGCAGAGGATGGAGAGAAGTAATGCAAGAGAACACCAAAGAGGAAGCCAAGAGCCAGGAGAGCATGTTCTGGAGCTCATGGGCCTGCCCAGAACATTTTGATGCCAAGAGGTGAGAAATCCAAGGGGCACTTCTCCACCACCGCCCCTCAGAAACACTAGACGCAATCCTGCAGGAAATTATCCTGCACAAGCCCCATTGAAATGAATCAGAGTTGCAGCACAATAGAACTTGTGCAGGAGAACTTTCCATAGTAAGACTGGATCTTACGCATCTCTCCCATTCTGAGACACTTACATATGGCCAAAATCCTCATGGTAGGCAGTAACGAAGCAGAAGCAAACCGAGAAAGCACAGCATGTGAACAAGGATCTCCTTTCTGGAAAGGATCCAGCAAGGCATTGAAGGAGGATGGCATCAGAGGCCCACACATCTGTTGAATAAGTTGTAGCATGAGAAATTTGGGTGGTAAAGCTTCTCTCTGCTTCCTTCTCATGCCAGGCTAACCACCCCCCATGGAAATTCAGAGCAGATGTTCCCCAGCACCCTCCCACACACTGACACCCCTCCTCCTTCAAAAAAGCACAAAAGTAGCTCCAGAAACTCCTAGTCCAGTCTTCACAAACCAGGGCACCAGGCTGCAGGGGGGACCGACCACAGTCAACAAAATAAATCTGACGGCAAACCCTCCAAAGTGTCCCTATTTTCCAGGGACGTCCCTGAATTAGAGAAGCCGTCCCTGTTTCTGATTTGATCCCGGAATGTCTCGCTTTTTCTCAGGATGTCCCTATTTTCATTGGAGAAATATTGGAGTAAAGAGTTATCCAACCTGTGAGCTGTCTGAAGGCAATCCTGTATACAGAAGGTTTTTTTTAAAAAAAAATGTTTAATGTTTTATTATGTTTTAAATATATGTTGGAAGCTGCCCAGAGTGCTGGGGCAACCCAATAAGATGTGTGGGATATAAATAGTAAAATTATCATTATGGAATGGGATGTCCCTATTTTCACTGGAGAAATTTTGGAAGGTATATGATGGATCAGGTCACAAGGAAGAAAAGGTGTTGTTGGACTACAACTTGCATCAGCCCAGCCAGCACAGCAGCGCTAACTCCAGCCCTGGGCCATGCTGCCAGGAACTGGTGTGCGTTTTGGAAAGCCAGAGCACAAGACCAAGGGCCTGCTTCCTAAGGTGGACACCGATTCTCAAGAGGCAATCATAGAATTGTAGAGTTGGAAGGGACCCCAAGCATCATCTAGTCCAACCCCCTGCAATCTCAACATGCCATCCTCCGTCCAGTTTGAAACCATACAGAACCCTGCTTAGCTTGCCCCATGTGCTAGAAGTTTGACTTCTGCACCACCGCCAAGGGGTAGCCAGCAGCTCCTTTGCCCCCTGCTGATTTTACACGGTCAGCTCCTCGCGAGGAGGGCCTGGCCAACCTTCACTCCGGCTCGCGGAGCTCTAAACAGCATGATATACGCCAATGACGTTACAGACACAAAACTACACCGCGGCACAAAAGCTTCCATGAGCCAGAATCCACTCCAACCAAGAGGGAGAGAAACAAATGGGCGCAAATCCGAGGAGGCTTTTTCCCGAGTAACTAACTGCCCGGGGGTTTTTTTTTGGGGGGGGGGTTAATTGCAAAGTGCAAAAGACAAGAATATATTCGGTGGGCGTGTGGTGCCTATATTGCTCTGGCTTTCCCTCCGCCCCGGCTACAAGCAGAGCTTCGGAGCTTCTCCGCTCTTGCAGAACCAAGCGAACTTCACCGCCCGCGACTTTGGCCCCCAAACCGGGCGGCGAAGGCGGCAGGGGAGGCTTGGGTCCTCCGCCGGGCTCCGGGCGCGAAGAGGCCGCGGGCGCTACGAGCCGAGCGCCCCTGGTAGCCCGCGGCCGAGGCCCAGCGAGGCCGGCGCCGGCGCTCTCGGGACGCCTCACTCACCATGGCTCGCTCGCTGGCTGCGCTCCGGCTCCGGCTGCTGTCTCGCTCACTGGCAGGCTGGGCTCAAGGCGCTCCGGCCCGAGCGCGGCGGTGGGGAGGCCGGCGGGGCGCCCGCGCCATCACACAGCCAGCCGCCGCCGCCGCCGCCGCCGCCGAGTCCTGAGGGAACTTTGGAGCCGGCGCGAGTGGAGCTGGGCGGCGCCTCCCCTCCGGGCTCCTCCCGCCGGCCGCGCCTCGTTTCCCATACAAGGCCGAACCGGCGCCGGCCCGCCCAGCCTGCCGCCCTTTCCTGAGGGGGAGCCCGGCGTGGAGCCAGCGCAGGCGGGCGGGCGGGCGGCTCCGCTGAGGGAGACGGCTCCGCGCTCCTCGAGCGCCAGGCGGGAGCCTACTGCCCAGTCGGCGCATTACAGTCCTGCCCTCCTCCCTCCCTCCCTCAGACGAGCCGCTTTGCTGCAGGTTTGGGAGGGCTGGTATTGTTTCGTTCCGTTTTCCTCACAAGGCCCCTGTGAGGTAGGCCGGGGCCAGGTCCTTCCACTCTCCATTTTCTAAGCCAGCATTGCTTCCAGGAAGGTGCTGCTGCGCAAGGAAAGGAAGCCCACCCCCCAAGCAAAAAGATTTAAGACAACTTACTTGGAATAATAATATATGATTTTAGCAGGAATGATATAAAGGATTTGGGAATAACTGACTGTTAATTGGGGAAAAGGAGGTAAAGTAAAATGACATCATATTAAGACAATTTACAGGACAAAAATTTTAAAAGAGGGAAAGGATTTGCTGAAATAGATAATCGACCTAGAATACAAAAAAGGGAGGTGTGAGGAGGTCAAGGAAACAAGCTAATGAAAGAATAGAAAGGAGATTTGATGCTTTTTCTTTTTTCTAATTTTGTTTTAGTTTAATGGGTTTTATTTTTCTGGGTTTTTTCCCCCTTTTTATATTGTGGTGTGTTGCTTGGTTTTTGTTTAACGTGGTGTGTTCATTTTTTCTTTTTGTAATTCTTGAAACTTTAATAAATATCATTTAAAAAAAAAAAGATTTAAGACAACTTACAGAGGAATAGAAAAGTCCCCCCCTCCCCGGCCAAAAAAAGAAGTGCTCCTTAATATAAAGCCCTCTTGCTTGAAATACAGTGGTACCTCGGGTTAAGTACTTAATTCGTTCCGGAGGTCCGTACTTAACCTGAAACTGCTCTTAACCTGAAGCACCACTTTAGCTAATGGGGCATCCTGCTGCCGCTGCGCCGCCGGAGCACAATTTCTGTTCTCATCCTGAAGCAAAGTTCTTAACCTGAAGCACTATTTCTGGGTTAGCGGAGTCTGAAACCTGAAGCGTCTGTAACCTGAGGTACCACTGTATTTCCCCACACTGTTGATTGGTTCTGCCATAGGTAACACCCCTGAATAATTTGGCCCTCTTCCAAAGTGTTACTGATTGCGATTGTGAAGGCAAAACTTTGCAACCATGGCTAGTAGTCACTGTTTGCCTTCTCCTTCATTGTCTGATCCTCCTTTAAACCCATCCAAGTTGTTAATACACTGCGGTGTCCAGACCAGACTAGGACCCAGGTGTCCAGGGTTCAAGTCCCCTCTTTGCTATCAAGCTCCCTGGCTGACCTTGGACCAGGTTTCGGGCTCTCAGCCTAGCCTACCTCACAGGGTTGTTGTGAGGATAATTTGGAGAGAGGAATTGCATCTTGTACACCACTTTGAGTTCCTAGGAGAAAATACAGAGTTTTCGTGTAATAATACAATAAAGCACCAAGAAAGGCATATAGGTGCACAAACATGTTTTAAAAAGATGCCTGGAGGTGGCAAATGTGGGTGAGCACCCAGGCAGAGAGAAGGTGGCTCCATAATACAATGAAGCCCCCCCCCCTTTTTTAAGAAGATCTAATACACCGTGACCAAATGATGGACCACTAGCCAGCCAACAACACCTGGGCAAACAGGTGAGTTTTAAGGAGGTGCCAGAAACTGGACCACAGTCCTGGCCTGCCTTATTTTCTCGATTATCCAGAGGTATGCAAAGCTGGGAAGGTTTGGGGAAACTCTTAAAGAGAGCCTAGATCCAGCTGCCTGAGCCTTCTGCTTGGGGGTAAATGCAGGGCTGGGCCAGATGCTTGGCAGCTGCCTGAAGTCGTCCAGTGGTGCCATGGGCCTGGCAGAGAGAGCGTTCCTGGGGCCCAGAGCCCATTGGCTCCAGTCCTTGGCCAGGCTCTGACCTCACAACCAGCTGGGGAATCCTGCGGAATGTTTTGTTTCCTAGGAGGCCAGGTGAGTTCTAGGAGGCTTGGGTCAGTTGAAAGCCAGTTGGATCAGTTAGCAGCCCATAAAGCAGTGATCCTTCTTTTGTGGTCTTGAAAACCTTTTGTGGTCTTTCTGGCTCTGAAGATCTTTTTCATAATGTGCCGCTGGTGGCGTAGAAGGTAAAGTCATGGGAAAGGGGGGAGGCATCCTGAAGATTTGTGCCCCCACCACATGCCTAGTTTTTAAAGATGCTCCTTGGTTATTTGACCTTTCTAACTCCCATGCTGTGTTACATGAGCCAGCAATTTTCCCAGGGAGTTTTCTGATGAATTTTCTGAATTTCCCTTTTTGTCACCATCCAAATTGCAACAGTTGGAGTCCCATTGCAACATCTGGAGGGAACCAGGTTTGGGGAGGCTCGATGGAGAAAACTTCAGGGTAATTTAGCATCATAACACTGGGTGACTGGCCAGGGGTTTATCCTGGCTCTGATCAGGAGTAGCCAGAATCAGCCACTTGCTGTCCAATGTGGAAAGTGGATCAGAAGACCTTGTTAGTCATCTGCAGGAGAGCAGCCCTGGGGATCAGCTCTGCACTCTTTGCAAAATAAGAAGTAACTGGCGGTGCCTTTTGTCTGTTTAAAAAGTTGTTGTGACTTGGCACAGAGTTAGGTGAGTTTTTAAATATTGTTTTTATAATTTTAATTTATATTACAACAATAGTTCAACTATAATTCTAACATTTCGAACCTTGACTTCCTTCCCCCTCTTTCTGTGGTTCCTTATATTTATTTTCACATTTTCTGCATACTCCAAATTATCTTAACTCATTCTTTTAATCATCTGTTCTCATATATATTTTTGAAACTGCAGGTTTTTGCAATAATCCCGCTAACGTTTTAATCCATTTACAGTTTATTTGTAAATATCCAATAAACCATTTCCATTCCATTATAAAAAGTTTAGTGTCTTATTCTTCTTATTCTTTAGTTTTTTATTCTTCTGGTAAGCTTTGCCATTTCTGCATAATCCATTAGTTTTACTATCTATTCTTCTTTCATCGGGACATCTACTTCTTTCCATTCTTCCAGCTGTAACTGCATATATAAATACATTTCTATACTGTTTAGGTAGTTCTGGTCCTATAATTCCCAAGAGAAAAGCTTCTGGTTTTCTTACAAATGTTATCTCAATTTTTTTTCAATTCATTATATATCATTTGCCAGTAAGCTTTGACCTTACTACAAGACCACCACATGTGGAAAAAAAACTTTCTTTCTCTTTACACTTCCCACACTTAGTCGCTTTTGATTCATACATTTTTGCCAGTCTACTAGGTGTTAATCTATATAACATTTTTCATATAATTTTCTCTTATACCATAGCAAGTTGTAAATTTTATATTCGTATTCCACAATCATTCTCATGCCTCCATTTCTATGTTATGACCAATATCTATTGCCCAACGTATTGTTGAAGATTTCATTTCTTCAACCTTTGTTTCCCATAGTAATAACTTCTTATGCATTTTAATGTTACAGTCTAACAGATCTTTGCTTCTCCCTTCTTCCACAGAACAGCCAGAGTCTCAGATGGGAGAGCCAAGGCAGACCCCCTCCCTCCCCTCTGAGTTGGAAGAAGTCTTCCAGTACGATGGGAGCCTATGGAGAGAGACGGCCGGAACATCGCCACCTCTCTTCCAGCAGAGGTTCTAAGGCAGGAAGCCATCCATGGTGAGGAGGGTTTTTCTGTGGCTCTTACCTCAGGTCTCCTTCAGAAATATTGGGCAAGGGAGTTCAGGGGAATCTTCACTTTGGTAAAGCATGGGGAGGGAGAGAGTGCCTGGGAGATCAGCTGGGAAGTGGGTCCTTCTTCCCTCCCAAGGGTAGCTTGGAACTTTTGAGTTCTCAGAAATGGCCAGGAGATCATTTTTCTCCAATCAAGACCCAGAATGGCAGTGGTGGACTTTGGGCTCTCAAATTCCAGTGACACCCTGTGCAACTCCCCCCCCCCCGACCCACTGCCTTCTCTGTTCCAAAGCATTGTTTTGGCACCCCCTGCAGTGCGGCGCCCAGTGTGGCCACACCGGGCATGCTGCCCTAAAACCGCCAGAGCCATGGGGTGCTTCCTGGTGTCCAGGCTGGCAAATGGCCACAGCTCAGCGGTGGAGCCCTAGCCTTGCCTGCATGAGCCCCAAGTGCAGTGGCATCTCCAGGAAGGCCTGGGAAGGAGGGACCCCTGCCTGAGGCGCTGGACAGCCACCTGCCGGTCAGCATGGAGGTCACTTTGGGCCAGGAGGACCCAACTCCTTGGCACCCCACCAATGGCCACTCTTTGGGCTTTGCTCCCAGTTCAGGAGGAGAGCAGGATCTATCTCTCCTTGTCAGGCAGAGCCCAAGTCTTTTTTGAAAGAACAGCCCGTTTTAGCTGCCTCTTATCCAGACCCTGCTGAGACTCGGCCTCTACCTGACATTCTTCCCCTTCTGCCCTCTTTGCACAGAGCTGTTTATAATGGAGGCCTCCCATCTGAGCTCCCTGCGTATTGTGGCCGTGCTCTTCTATCAGCGGCTCCATACAGAAAAGCTCATTTCGCAGGAGGAGCTGACCCTTGTCTTCCCCAACCTAAGAGAACTGATTAAGATCCTGGGAATGTAAGAAGGTGAAGGGTTTCTGGGAGACGATATATAATGAGCTGAAAAAGATGTTGAAATATACATTTGTAAAGAAACCAGAAGCTCTTCTGTTAGGAATAGTAGGAAATGAAATAAATAGAAAGGACTGTAAAATATGCAGTTACAGCGGCGAGAACATTAATGGCCCAAAGATGGAAACAGGAAGAATTACCGACCCTGGAAGAATGGAGAATGAAAATGATGGACTATGCAGAACTGGACAAATTAACTGGAAAGATTAAATATCAACGAGACCATAAGTTCATCAAGGACTGGGGAAAATTTGTAGAGTATCTGAAAAATATATGTGATGAACAAACAACGATTGTGGGATTTCAAGAAGCTCTGTGAAAGGTTGAGGAGTATTGTAAAAAAGAAAATAAGATTGGGAAGGTATATAAAAAGGCAGTATTAAATTTAGGAAATGCGTAACTAAAATTTAATTATGGATGATTGGCAGATAAACTGAAGGAAGTCCATAATATATAATTTGTGATAAACTTTAGATATGGTATTATATGTATATTGTATTGAAAATTAATAAAAACCTTTATTTTAAAAAAAGAGAGAACTGCTTAAGATCCATAGTAAGTCTGTTTCCCCTCCAGACCGGTCCCCATTCTGTGGCTGGCACAGGCCTCCACTTCTTCCTGGGTGCGTCAGGGGCAGAGGGAGAAGGGACAAAAAGAAAAGCACAGTATCCAAAGAGCAGGATCAGGCACAAGGGGGCCAAGCCAGACCTGCAGCCTGTTTTCGGGGGGGGGGGGCACAAGTAGCAAGGCAGGAGCTCGAGCGCAACCCCAGGAACAGGGGTTGTTCAGAGGCATCCACTGCCTTGGACAGGGGAGGATGGAGGGGTAGCCTGTTGCTACCTCTAAGCCTAACCTACCTCACAGGGTTGTTGTGAGGATTAAATGAGGATGGAATCCATGGATACCCTCTTAAGTTCCTTGGAGGGTAATGTGGGGTGTAAATGACGTAAACAAATGAGACACCTTGTCTCTCCACCACTGAGAAAGTGGCATTTTTAAAAGAGCAGGCCGTCTCCGTCCCCCTCCTGTCCCTGCTGGGGTTATTCTTTATTCCCCCACTCCCGTTGCCTTGCTCAACCTCCCCTCCTGTGTTTCTTCCCTCCCCTCCCAGGTTCTCTGTCGGGGAAATGAGGGATCTGTTGGAGAAAGGACCCCCCATTGAGGAGTTTGGGGACCTCCTCCTTTCCCAGGTTAGGATCCCAGAGCAGGGTGGAGAGGCTGGCGGCAGCTGGGAAGGGGCTGCCTGTGGGTCTCCAGTGGACTGGGGCCCTTGATTTCCTGATGCTCACCAGGCGTGTTTCCTCTCCCCTGCCTGCTTCCTTCCCCCCAGTTTGGTGTGGCTGCAAGCGAGGAGCTCTGGCAGGCCATCCTCAAAAGCAGCTTGCAGCAGGCCAGGGCCCTGGAGATTCCTAAAAGGAAGCAGCAGAGGGATGCTCGGTTCCGGTGTGTCATCCAAGTAAGCTGTGTGAGAAGAGACTGAGCTCACGGAAGGGGCCTTCTCAGCTGCTGGTTGGACACTGTTCCTGGGGGGCTCTTTTCCCATGCTGGCCCTGAAAAGTTGGATGGGTCCCCAGCAAAGTTCCCAGACTTTTGGGGTCAGTTCCAGTTGTCCTCAGTTTACGGGCTGAGGACTTTCCGACATATGGGCATAAAGTGGGATTCATCATCAGCCTGCTGTCCGAAAGCTGCCACAAGAGAGTCCATTGTTGGCCGATTTTGACACCTTAGGCAACAACTCCAGGCCGTGTCCATGGACCCCGTCAGGACCCAGACTGCCAACTGCCTGATCTGGAAGCTGAAGCAGAGAAATCGGTTGGTGGGGAAGTATGCCAGTGAATTTCAGCTGCTGACACAGGAATTGGCTTGGAATCAGGCAGCTCTAGTGGACCAGTTTCAAGAAGGGCTTTCAGACCCAGTTCTAAACAAACTGGCCCACACAGAGTGCCTGCAAAACCGGATTCACCTGTGCCTCAGGATTGCTCAGTGCCTACAACAGTGCCAACAGGACCCATCTGGTGCCACCTTCTCCAGGGGGTGCCATGCCCCAACCCGCTCCAGAAGTGCCTCCTGCTGAGGAGTCACTGCAAATAGGGGGAATCTGCCCTCATTTGGTGGCAGTTGACAATGAAAGGAGACGCAGAGAGGGAGACCAGCCCTGCAGACCTGGGCCATGATCGATTCAGGGGCTATGGCCAACTTCATGGCCATGGATTTTGCTACCTGGCAGGGAATCCCCAGTCACCTCTTGTGGTGGAAACAACTGATGGCCAGCTTTTGGCCTTGGGACCGGTGACTTGGGCAGTGGACAAGCTGCAGTTGCAGGTGGGGACTCATAGTGAGGAGGCGGAGTCCTATTTGGCTTCTGCACTCCATTTCCCCATTGTGTTCGGCCTGGAGTGGTTGGAAGCCCATGATCCCCACATCAGTTGGTCCCAGAGGACAATCAGCTTTGGTGTCCCGGGCTGCATGGGCCATGTCTGTTTGGCACTAGCAGCCTTGGCAGCAGGAATGGAGAAGGATGGGCTTGCCGACCTACCTGCTGAGTATGCCGAGTTTGCTGATGTGTTCAGTGAAACAGAAGCAGACCTCTTGCCACCTCATTGACCCTACAACTGTCCTATCAACCTGATTCCTGGGGCTCAAATTCCAGTAACCTGTATCTACCCTTTGTTGGAACCTGAATGGGCCACGTTACACGAGTTCATTATTACCAAGAATCTGCAGAGATGTTTTATATAACCCTCTTCCTCACCAGCTGCTGATTCTGTATGATTTGTGAGTAAGTTGGGGGAGTTGCGGCTTTGCAATGATAACTGGTGTTTAAACCAGGTTACCATCCATAATTGATACTCACTTCCCTTCATTGCTGAAATTTTGGAGTGGCTGTGGGGGGGGGCACACTATTCACCAAGCTGGACTTGCAGGGAGCCTATAACCTGGTGCACATCTGTGAGGGTAATGGATGGAAGACAGCATTTCAGACACGATATGGGCACTTTGAGTACACCGTAATTCCCTTCAGCCACTGACCAACATGCCTGGTCTTCTAACATTTCATGAATGATGTGTTCCAGGACCTCCCTGACCACTTTGTTTACTTGACAACATCCTGATCCACTCCTCTTCAGCCACTGACAATGGGCAGCATGTATACACCCTGCTGCAGAGATTACAAGAGCATTGCCTATTATCCAACCTCTCATAGTGTGAGTTTGACAAGGCGACCATTGACTTCCTAGGCCATCACATCTCGGCTGATGGCACTGCCATGGACCCTGGCAAAGTGGAGACTATTTTGTTCTGGCAGCCTCCTCATATCCCCAAGGAGGTGCAGCACCTGCTGGGATATGCAAACTACTATTCTTCGTTTACCCTGCACTTTGCTCAGGTGACAGTACCTCTAGCGCCCTCCTTTGGAAAAGCGCTGTGTTTGTCTGGGACGGTGCGACTCAGAAGGCATTAGACGCCTTGAAGGCTGTGTTTGCTTCTCAGCCCATCCTTCGGCAACCAGACCTGGCACTGCTGTTTGTGGTGGAAAGTGATGCTCGGATGCTGCGGTAGGGGCGCTGCTACTGCAGGCCAACCCACAGCCTTCAACGTTCTACCCCTGTGGGTACTACTCCCGAAAACTTCAACTGGCAGAGCGGAATTATGACATTTGGGACGAGGAACTATTGGCTGTCGAAGTGGCATCATTTGTTAGAGGGGGCCCGTTATCTGGTTGAAGATCGGACAGACCATCAGAACTTCCATCAGACCATCTCCAGCCAGCCAAGAAGCTGAATCAGCGCCAGATCCGGTGGTCCCAGTTCTTCAGTTTCAATGTCATCTATATTTCCTGCAGCCAGAACCAGCAGGCTGATACCCTGTCTAGGAAGCCGGAGTATGAGTGGTCTGATGATGCATCACATACAGCCATGGTCTTACCTCCTGCCAGTTTTGCTATGGCCCAAGTTCCTGGGGACTTTCTGTGGGAGCTGCATGAGTAACAACAGCAGGATGCCTATTTGCAGCACCAGCAGCAAGAATTGCCTGAATGGGATGGACACACTCCTTGCCATTGGACTCTGTACCAGGACGTGCTTCTTTTTTGGTTACGTTATTATGTGCCTCCTGGTCCACAGCAGGGAATTTTTCTGTGGTTATGCCATGACAGTCTTCTGGCAGGGCACTTCGGACATTTCAAAACTTCATTTGCTGGGACTTTTGGTGGCCTCATCTTTGGGTCAAGGTGGAGCAATATGTGGCCTCCTGCCCAGTCTGTCGTCGGGCTAAAGACGGTTCTGGCAAGCTGGCAGGACACCTTCTACCTCTACCAATTCCTGAACAGCTCTGGCAGACTGGACTTTATCACGGACCTGCCTCCATCCCAGGGCCACTACCATTTTGGTAGTGGTGGATACCTTGACCAAGATGGTGCATTTTGTCCCTTGCACTGGCCTTCCCTTGGCCAGAGAAACTGCAGACCTCTTCTT
Organism: Podarcis erhardii; assembly: GCF_964252035.2. Classification (NCBI taxonomy): domain Eukaryota; kingdom Metazoa; phylum Chordata; class Lepidosauria; order Squamata; family Lacertidae; genus Podarcis; species Podarcis erhardii. The sequence goes on along the minus strand of NC_138503.1, from coordinate 5,812,596 downwards.
GAGGGAGGTGTTTTGGCTGCACAGCCTGCTGCAGCATCTGGTGTCCAATAGAGGACCGCAGTTTACTCCCTGCATTGGATGAATGACAGTGGGGCCTTTGCTACTCTTTAAGTGACCTACCTGGGCCACCAATGAAAGGGGATTGCTATCTGCCCTATCTTCTACTTAAAATAATTGGATTTTTGAATAAACAGCATATGACACAAATATGTAATCTACCATACTGCCCCCATTCTGGAATATATAAGCATATTGCCCAAATTGATAGATGATCCTGTTTTGTGAGGATATGTCTGTGGTGTTAATATTGTCCTCATCTAGGGCAACAGCTTTACTTATTAGGTCATTATCCCCCCCCCCCCATTCTCATATTAAAATCCCCACATAACAATACCTCTGTTGTTGGGAATTTTGTCTCAATACATTGTAGAACTTGTTCTAGATCCTGTCAGAGTTGTTTTGCATCGTGGTTTATGTGTTTAGGCAGTGCTTTTTTTTCTAAAAAAAATGTTTAGGGGTACTCTCATTTTGACTCAAGAAAATCACCATTTTATAGTTCAAATTGGGAAAAATAAATGCAGTAAATGGACAAAAGTATAAAGATTCAGAAAATGTTTAGGGGTACCCCTGCGTACCCCCAGAAAAAAGCACTGTGTTTAGGAGGGATATACAGCGGTACCTTGGGTTACAGACGCTTCAGGTTATAGACGCTTCAGGTTACAGACTCCGCTAACCCAGAAATAGTACCTCGGGTTAAGAACTTTGCTTCTGGATCAGAACAGAAATTGTTAATTTCAGCTCCTTTATATCCATTTGTGTGTTGCAAGATAGGAGGACAGCCACACCGCCACTTCCACATCCGTATTTACCTGTTTTAACTGCTGGGCAGAACACTATTTTAAAGCCTTGTAAATGGATGCTGGTGGTACCTGTTCTCCAAGTTTCTTGTAGGCACAGTAAATCAAATGATTGCATATAAGTAATAAATTCAGGATCAACGAATCTGTTTATCCACCCTGCCAAGTTCCATGACAAGATATGTAGTGAATGCTCAGTGTGCTTTTGTTGTTGTTGTTGTTTAGTCGTTTAGTGGTTCTAGATATCTGTTGGCTAGTAATTCTTTGCCAGAGCAAGGATTTTTATTCTGTGTCTAACAGGGATATTTTCAGCCTCTGCCCCAACAGTGATCGTAAAATCAGATTTTGAATTGTGGCAATTGAATCTGTTCCTTCAAAATTGGGCTGGGTACATGTCCTTAAACGTCTCAATTTAAATGGTAGCTCTAATTTGTCCATAATCCTGTGTTGTTCTTCATCAGGGGGTTTGAGGAAGGAGGATATCAATTCTTCTTCTGCTAGTTCCACCCAGTCAAATTGGTCTGGGGTCAGCTGTTTGGGGATTGGCTTATTCTGGTAGGGAGTCACTTAAATTGTTTGAGTAGACACCTTAATTTTTTTATGTGGTTCTGCTTTTCTTGGGTTAAATCATCACCCTGATTAGGCTTATTTGACTCATCTCCGCTCCTGAGTTTGTGATAGATCTTTGCTGCTGTTCAAAAGGAAGGTAGGAAGACCTTACTTTTTTAAAGTGCCGGTGGGGAATCACAACTTTCTTGACTAGTTCAAGTCCCTGACCAGTCAAAGTGTCTCTTTCACCTCTGGGGCCAACGTTAGTATATTTTTGGGTAGATAGCTTTATTTAGGTCTTTTGTTAGGTCTAGTATTTCCCATTGACAGTTTGCTGGAAAGGTCAAGCATGTTCTGTTACACTCAGGGGATTGTGGCTGCCCCTCATCTGGCCAGCACAAAACATTTTATTCAAACATTTACAGTGTTTTTTTATTCATAAAAGAGAATTTATTGGCTTTAATTAATAATGTTATTATATGGGGGTGGGTTATAGGTGTGTTTATTTTTTGTTCTTGTCATGTATTTTGTGCTTTTTTATAGCATTTTTGTGTCGTCGGCACTCTGTGATCTGTGGATTAAGGGCAGTATGTACCTTTAGTAAATACATTTAATAACTTCCACAAGGTGTGTGTCTCTGCTTTGCCCCCTGCTGTTTGATGGGTGAGGTGTTGACAAGCCCTTTTGCAGAGCCCAGCCTCCTACTGACACTGTTTTTCCTATAGAGGCTGCTGTTTCCTAAGGGGATTTAAAATTCAAAGAGCAACTGCCATTTTTCTGTAGTGCTTTCTTGGCATATGGGGCCGTGTTTGTGCTCCTGTATACTTGCAAGCATGCACTTATCCCCATGTGTTATATTCATGACAAGAGGATGACACAGCCCTCCACAAAGGGTTAATGCATGCCTGTCTTTAATCCTTCTATGGCTTGAAATGCTGTAAACAGCTTCCATGAATGAATATGTGTGTGTGTATGAGACAAAGCAGTACAGAAATAATTTTATGAACGAATGAAATGTCCCTCTCTTTTTCTTTCCCTTTCAGCCCAGAGGGTGTCTGGAAGACCCTGAGGGCAAGCAGCTCCTCCCAACTCCCTCCCTTTCCCAGGTCCCCCCTCCCCACAAGGGAAAGGCCAGCTTACACCTCAGCCCCACCCCAGGGGATAAGGGGGCAGATTCCACCAGGAGCACCCCCTCAACAGAAGGAGCAGCCCTCATGCCACCCTAATAGAAAGGGCTGTCCCCAAACCCTCTTCACACCAAGAGAAGGAGCAGCCTGCTGCCCAGTCCCCCCAACCCAAGATAGGGGGCAGCCCCCACCCTTTCTGTAAGAGAAGGGGTCACCCCATCCCACCCTCTCAAACCTCCCTTGTCCCAAAAGTGGCGCAGCAGCAGCCCAGCAGCCCAGTCAGTCTGTGTGGCATTCGTACAGAGCCCCTGGTCGTCTCACGGACTATTGACCCGTACACCACTAATCCGCTGCCACCAACCAGGTCCTCCCCAGTAAATCACTCACCATATTTTTCACTCCACAAGACGCTCCTGACCATAAGACACATCTAGTTTTTAGAGGAGGAAAACAAGAAAAAAAAATCTGAACAAAACAGTGGATGTATGATTTTTGTGCTGCAGGCTGTAGCCATGGGCATGCTATGTGATCTGATGGTGAATTTGGGGTGACCCAGTGCAAAAATCCTGAGGATCCATGGGCTTTTACCTCCCCCCTCCCAGGCAGCCTGCTTTATCTCTAGCGTCCCTTATCTCCCTCCCCGATCGCTTTCCGATCAGCTGCTTCCTTTAAACTCCCACCTCCCTCTTTCAAAAAAAAAAAAAAGCATGATCTGCTTTTCGTCCCTGGGCAATTTGGCTCCAGGGACCACGCATTCGCTCCATAAGACGTACAGACATTTCCCCTTACTTTTTTGGAAGAAAAAAGTGCGTCTTATGGAGCGAAAAATATGGTAGTCTCAGTCAGGTTCTTAAGTTAACAAAGAAGAGTGTAGTTTATTGCAAACACAAATAAACTTCAACTGCATTCAAAACATTGTTACTCTTTACCTTCTTAGTCTTATTTTATCCTGTCTCTAACTCGTCTACCTCCCCTCACACAAGAACCAACTGCACTAACTGTCTATTTCCAACTGTCTGCCAACTGCTTTCTCAACTGCCTTTCCCAGCCAACTAAAACCAACCAACCCAAACCTCGGTCTTAGCCCTTTTATGAACAGGTAGGCTCCACCTTTGGCTTTTCTATTGGTCTACCTATTAACTCTTTCTCTCCCCCTGTACAGACATTTTTAAAAGAACGGGCGAACACCACAGTTTGTGAGCATTTAGAAAAGAATGCTGTGATTCCTAAGACCCAGCATGGGTTTCTCAAAGACAAGTAATTCCAGACTGTGGCATTTGCCCATTCCTTGTGATTTTGTTTGTACGGGGGGGTGGGGGGTGGAAATGGTTAATGTAGATTTATCCATGAGAAAGCTCAGAGGCGGAGCCTACCTGGTTTTGAGGCTCAGCCCAGGGGTTTTACCATGGGGAGATAGAGGAGTCAGAGACAGACAGAGCCAGTAAGACGAACATAGAAGTTGTGACAGCTAGAGTGAGAGACAGGGATAGAACTGAGAGAGAAGAGTGTGACAGTGTGAGATAGTGCCACATCTAGTTAAGGGCGCGCATTTGAGAAACCTTTCTGAATATTTTAAAAACTTGTTTGTTTTTCAATAAACTTTAATCTTCGTTGTTGACTTTACAACCTGACTGAGACTCAGAAGAAACCTGGTTGGTGGCAGCGGAAGAATAAAGCAGTGGTATACAGGTCAATAGTCCGTGAAACGACCGGGGGCTCTGTACGAACGCCACACAGACAAATCTCATTTCCTTTGCTGACGGAGTTACAAGCTTGGTGGATTAAGGGGATGCTGTCGACATAATGTATCTTGATTTCAGTCTATCTTGATTTCAGTTCCTCCCTGGCAGGGCCTTCAGTATTGAGGAGCATTCCTTTACATTAACTTCAGACATGTGAAGTTTTCCCCACCATTTATATCCATGAAGGGAAAAGCTTCAGTTGTAAATTTCCATACACCAAAAGCAGGGCCTCTAGAAAAGAGAGTGCCCCCACTCCTCACATTCTCTTGTTGCCACAAAAGAACTGCAATCTCTCCAGAACATTTAATCCATTTTACTTTTTAAAGCACAACATTTTTTATAAAAATGTGCTTGGACTCGTCACATCTAATTTGACACAACATGTGCATCCTCAAAGAGATGTATCAGGCTGAAGACCCTAATTATAACCTTTTACTGGTTATAACCAGTCTCAAAAAGAACGCTTTCCTGGCCATGGCTGACAGCAAGCAGGGCCATAGCTAGGGGGTGGCGAGGTGGGCCCCCACCAGGGATGCAGGCGGGGTGTGTGTGTGTGCAAAATCAGCTTTAAAAACATGTCTATAAATATGTCTATAAATAAAAATATTGATTATTGCCTCATAAGAAAAGGTTTTAAATAGAGGGTGAATTGAATGGGGGGGGGTTGGGGGAGAGGCAGAAAGAAGAGCTAATTTGTCTGTGGCTAGGGGGCGCAATCTGGAGAGTTCTGCCAGGGGTGCAAGATCACCTAGCTACGGCTCTGCTTAAGAACAGGAGTTTTGTAGCATTTGGGACAGATCTGGAGTCCAAGGAGACTTCTTTTGCAAGCTCTCAAGGAAGGAGGAAGTGGCTGGTGGCAACTTGCCTGCTGCAGCATCCCCAGAGTCGGAGCATCTCTACAAATAGAGAAACGAGGAGTTGACATGCAAGAGTAACAGATGTGTATTAAAAAGGTAACCACAGCAACAGCTTCTAAAGTACACTGTATCCCCCGCCCCCTGCAATTTAAGCTCTGTTGAATTGGACCAGGAGACCTCAGTCCAGCATATAGATCAGATGCCTCCAGGAAGCTAGAACTCATTTTCAGAGGTGAACCGTCTCTGTACATAGAGGTTTTATCTATCTACCATGGCAAATAATCCAGTAATAGCTGGTGATAGCCACTTTCTATAGGAACCTAAGAAGGGCCCTTCTGGATGAGACCAAAGGCCCACCATCTAGACACCTCCAGGGCACTCACAAGAAACTGAAGGCAACAGTGTTCCCCAGCTGTTTATCTCCAATATCAGATAGCCAGGCGGCCTCTGGAAATAGAGGCTCCATCAGCTATTGTGGCTAACATCGTAAGAAGCTAAAGGCTTCTAGTCCCACATCCTAGAGCCAGTGTGGTGTAGGAGAGCCAGTGTGGTGTAGTGGTTAAGAGCGGTAGACACGTAATCTGGGGAACCGGGTTCGCATCTCTGCTCCTCCACATGCAGCTGCTGGGTGACCTTGGGCCAGTCACACTTCTTTGAAGTCTCTCAGCCCCACTCACCTCACAGAGTGTTTGTTGTGGGGGAGGAAGGGAAAGGAGAATGTTAGCTGCTTTGAGACTTCTGAAGGGGAGTGAAAGGCAGGATATCAAATCCAAACTCTTCTTCTTCTTCTTCTCTTTTCCCATGATGTCCACTTTGATGTCTGTGGAAAGCCCCTGGAAGGATGGCTTGAAGGCAGTATCCCTCTCCCTAGTAACCTATCAGCCATTGTTAATTTAACTAATCCCTTTTTTAAAATTTCAACCACAACTATATAGATGGGAGACACCTGGCTTACTAGCAGTACATGTGAAAAGGATATATAGGGGTCTTGGTGGACCACAAGCTTAACATGAGTCAAAAGTGATACAGCAGCAAAAAAAGCTAATGCTAGTCTAGGCACAGTGTTCAGATCAAGGGAAGTAAGAGTGCCACTCTGTTCTGCCTTGGTCAGACCACATCTGGAATACTGTGTCCAGTTCTGGACACCACGGTTTAAGAAGGATGTTGGCAAGGTGCAATGCATGCAGAGGAGGACAAGCAAGATGATCAAGGGTCTGGAAACAAAGCCTTATGAAGAGCGCTTGAAGGAGCTGGGTTTAGCCTGGAAAAGAAGAGACTGAGATAGCCACCTTCAAGTATCTTAAGGGCTGTCACATGGAGGAGGAAGCATGCTTGTTTTCTCTTGCTCTGGAGGGTAGGACTCAAACCAATGGCTTCAAGTTGCAAGAAAGGAGATTCCGACTAAACATTTGGAAAAACTTTCTGGCAGTAACATCTGTTCAACAGTGGAACAGACTCCCACAAGAGGTGGTGGACTCGCCTTCCTTGGAGGTTTTTAAACAGAGTTTTAAACAGATTCCTGCATTGCGGGGGGGTTGGACTAGATGACCCTTGGGGTCCCTTCCAGCTGTAAGATTCTATGATTCTCTATCTAACTCCACCTTGAGGAAGCCTAATATGATTTTTTGGTTGGACCTATACTCACAGGGTAGTTGCCTCCTTCCCCCACTTGTGCTAGATATGGCTAGGTTTTGTTTATGGTATTTGATCCAATTTCATAAAGAAATTTAAGAAAGGAAACAACCTGCTTTCAAGGAACACAGGAGGCAGCGTGGTTTATACGTACTTGAAACTTAGGTTGTTGGGATTGAGAGAGAATGGTTGCATTTACGCCTACACACCCTACACAATCACCATAGACTCATAAATCATCTTCTCTAGTGAGTAGCTTTCCTCTAACACCCTGGCCCCACCTCCGAACGGTCTGCTTAAAAGTAAGCGTCCAGTTTGTTTGTAAAGTTAGTGGGCACTTTTTCAGTGGAGCAGAAATCTGGGGGAATGGATGTTCCAACCTGTCAGTGGACTCTAGTGGGCATGAGCCAGAATAGCAGGCAAGTCAAACAACAGACTCCAGGCCAGAGTTACCCAAACTGTGTAACTGCAATGTGTAGGTGTGTCACGCAAATGCTTCCACGGCTGGAAAGGAGTTAGTTGAACCTCCGGTTTGCTGTTAAAACTGAATTACTGTGCCATGAAATGATGTGTGTCTCAAAAGTGTGTCACCAACATGCAACGTTTTGAAAGCTCTGAACAAGATGATCGTTGGTGTCCCTTTCAAGCCTACAATTCTCTGATTCTCTTTCCCAAGAAAGATGTTTGTCTTTCTTAATGTCTGCAACAGCAAGTGGATAACTTAGACGTGTGAACGGGTCAGCAGAAACCACAAGACCCAATGGAGAGGGCTTCTGTGTCCCCACCTCACATTACATCAGGGCCAAACTAGATGTGATGACTGACGGGAGAAGGCCAGCCATGGTTGCTGAATCACAATATATAAAAAAAGCTTCCCCTTACTTCCCCAGTTGTGCTTTTTTCCCAGCGTGAGCTGGGCTTAAAGTGCTTGTAGTGATGGATCCAAGGGAGGAAAGGCAGGTATGGGGTTAAGATCTCGCCCCTGTCTAAAATTAAAATTAGACATCCACCCCAACAACCCTATTAATGAACAAGCTAGGCATGTGATTTTTGTTTTAAGGTGGTAAGCCCATCTGGGTCTTATCTGACCCTCAGACCTAGTGGTTTTCATTCCATTAGAGACAGTTCACACAGTTCAGCTATGAATCATCAACTTTTTGAGGAACCAAGCGACCCAGAGCTGGCCTAACAGGGTTTCAGTACTTCTCTGGGGCTGAGTTGGCCACACTCCACCCATGTTGCTAATGGTTCATCCTGCCCACCATGTAGTGAGTTTCATACGCCTAACGCCAACAACACCTAGCATTAACAAAGGATAACTGTTGTCATTCTAAGCAGCAAGCTAGCAATTGGGCCAGGACTGTGAGTGGGAAACAACTTACACCAACATGAAATTCCCCTTGTGATGAGCAGAATCTCTAGGCCTCTCGCTGGCTCAAGCCAGACCCCAGGTGCTTCTCGTGGCATTGCCTTCCCTTGAGTCACATGTTTCAGATCTACCTCAATCAGATGAAGCCCAAACAAATTATGCTTTTCAGCACTGAGTGAAACTCAAGATTTGTTTTTCCAAACCGTTTTAGTTTAAAATGTATGGAAAATCTAAAGTATACACAATATGGGTTTTGGGAGGCATGTTTCCCTTAGCTCTGCCCCTAGTCTGCTATTCTTGCTCTGCTCTTTTTTCTTTTCTGAGAACGTCTTGTTTCCTCCATGTTCCAAGTAAGTCAAAGCTTCCTTTTCAGTCTGATTGTATTTATTGTCCAAAAACAGCCTGCTGCCACGCTGGACAGAAGTTCATAACTACCGAGCAATGTTCCCTTCTACCTTTGACAGTCCTATTTACAGCAGTAACAGAATAGAGCAGAACTTTCCAAACTGTGTGGTGCGACACATTAGTGTGTCAGTTGTAGTGTGTAGGTGGGTCGCACGAATGCTCTTGCTGCTTCCAGAGCTGGAAAGGAGTTAGTTTAACCTCTGGTTTGCTAGTAAAACTGAATTACCGTGTTTGTTTGTTTGTTTAATTTATATCCTACCTTCGCTACAAGGAGCTCAAGGTGGCATACATGGTTCTCCTTTTCCCCATTTTATCCTCATAACAAGGTAGGTTAGGCTGAGAGTGAGTGACTGGCCAAGTGGGGATTTCAACTCCCGTCTCTCCCAGGTCCTAGTCCGGTACCATAACCACTGTGCCACACTAGCTCTCATGCTGGCAGAAGGGGCAGGAGGGCTTTCTAGTTTAGGACATCATGGTCCCATCTCATCCAGGAAACCTGGCTACCAGTGTTTGCATCTGATATTGGCTAATCAGGACAGACTAGGCATCTTCAGCTAACAGAAGTGGTCTCAGAAAGGTGAGGCTTGCTGTTGAGTACCCCACACTCATTCTTGGGGACCTCAATATTCCCACTGCTTTTTCAATAACTTCATGGCTGCTAGGACAGCCACCGAGATGTCCGAACCTGTAATCTGCCCCAATACCTGTAGGCGGGGGTAGGGAAGGCTTACTCTGAATTTAATGCTCTTGGCTAGACAGGGAGCTGGTGATGTGACTGTAAATGTGTATTTATTTACTGTAGCTCCTTTTTTATAGACATATCTCTTCCTGGACAGAATTTGCTACTCTTATATGAACCTGCCAAAACATTATGCCTGAAGTCTTCATGTAGGTGCCGCCTAATAATAATAATAATAATAATAATTTATTAATTATACCCCGCCCATCTGGCTGGGCTTCCCCAGCCACTCTGAGCAGCTTCCAATAAAATATTAAAATACTGTAATACATCAAACATTAAAAGCTTCCCTAAACAGGCCTTCAGATGTCTTCTAAAAGTCTGGTAGTTGTTCTTCTCTTTGACATCTGGTGTTCGACAGGGAGGGCGCCACTACTGAGAAGGCCTTGTGCCTGGTTCCCTGTAACTTGGCTTCTCGCAGTGAAGGAACCGCCAGAAGGCCCTCAGTGCTGGACCTCAGTGTCCGGGTAGAATGATGGGGGTGGAGACGCTCCTTCAGATATACTGGCCTCACCCTCCTTCAGGGGAGAAGCAAGTGCCCTTTTCAGTTGTGGCTCCCCTTTATTAGAATATCCTCCTCAGATACACCCACCCACCCGGCACCCTTAAAGCTTTAGGGGCCAGGTACAGCCTGATACTGTATTTGAATGGTAATTTTGAGTTTTATCTTCTGAGACTGATGGGTAAATTGTTATTTTCCTGCTGTCATATGCCACCATTTCATGCGCTGCTGCAAAATTAGATGTTTTTCTCCGATGTTTTCATTATTTTGTGGTGGTTCCGAGTCTTGTGTTGTTGTTTCATTATTATGCTTGGGTTGCGAATGTGATCCATGTGGGATCTGATCCATGTGGGATGTGATCCATGTGGGATGCACGTTTGCAACCCGCAGCGTTTGCAACACTTCTGCACATGCGTGACTGCCAAAACCCGGAAGTAACCCGTTCTGGTACTTCCAGGTTTCGGCAGTCTGCAACCCGAAAAAATGCAACCTGAAGAGGACGCAACATGAGGTATGACTGTATATTACAACAAACACTCTGTGAGGTGAGTGAGGCTGAGAGACTTCAGAAAAGTGTGACTAGCCCAAGGTCACCCAACAGCTGCATGTGGAGGAGCGGAGGAGTGAACATGCTTCACCAGATTACAAGTCCACTGCTCTTAACCACTACACCATGCTGGCGCAGAGTGCCTCCCATTAACTTTGGCTAGTGGCCCAGCTGTGCCCCTATCCGGACAGGGTTAGCCTAAGTTCTGTTGTCTGTGCTCTGGTAACCTCTAGGTTAGATTATTGCAACACATTATATGTGGAGCTGTCTCTGAAGATGGTTTAGAAACTTCAGCTGATGCCAAATTTGGCAGCCAGGTTGCTAACCAGGGCAAGACTGTTTGAGCATTTTACACCAATCCTGGCCTGACTGCAGTGTCTGCCAATTAGTTTCCAGGCCCAGTTCAAAGTGCTGGTTTTGACCTATAAAGTCTTAAAATGGCTCAGGACCACAATTCCTCAATGCCGTTTCCCATATAAACCCCATATAAACCCGGACCTTGAAATCATCATCTCAGTCCCTTCTTCGTGTGCCTCCTCTGTGATGAAAAGTCCAGCGGGTGGCAAGACAATAATGGGCCTTTTCTGCAGTGGCCCCCCACTTGTGGAATGCTCTCCCCAGAGACGCTCACCTGGTACCTTCATTACAAGCTATATCATGCCTATGGCTAATTAAACAATATTTGGCCTTTTAAACTGGAGTAAGTTTTTGCTTGTTATTATGGTATGTATTTTTGTGTTTTGATATTGTAAATCACCCTGCGATCTTCGGATAAAAGCCGGTACAGAAATTTATAATAATAATAATAATAATAATAATAATAATAATAATTCTCATCTTTGATGTGAAAACCTTGTTGTCAACCTCCCATTTTTCCACTTTTCCAGTGGTTTTTCTTGAGCCCCACCGGCTTTGCCTAAGCACCTGCCTTCAGCCTCTCACATTTGCTGCTCTGAAACTTGATCTCTGCCTGTTTTGAACCCCAAGTGTGAATGATGTCTTTCAGCCTACTTGGATAGGCAGCCAGTCCCAGGACCCGACTGCCTGGAGCAGGCCACTTGCTATAGCCTTGGGGTGTTGGGATGAAACCCCAAATGACAGTTCCCTCCAGTTTTCCCACTGGAGGCACAACCTGCCAGAAATTATCCTGCGTAAGGACCCTTGTGTGTGCTTTTCCATGGGGGAGGGGGGCTTGTGCAGGAGAACTTCCCAAGGGATGATGCTACATGGCTGAGGTTTGTAGCATTTCATGGAGCCCAACATCCTCTTTGTGGGAAGTTTGCCTCAATGGCCCTGCATGGGGTTCCTTTTGTTCTCTGTAAAAAACCAATACTGCCTGTCTTGACTTTGGTTGGCAGCCGTGTTGCTTTGCCACCAGGCCAAACTCTCTCTTACTGGAGGTGGGGGGGGGAGAGGGGGTAATTAATTTCTATGAATGACAGCCCAGAGAAATGTCACCAGGACCTTTTATGTGTACCAACTTCATTTCCTTATAGCCGAGCATTGTGTGCCTGCAGGAATTCTGTGGCGCACATTGAACAGGATATAAGCTTGAGCTATGGGAAGCCAAAGTGTTCTTTCTGTGTCTGTGCTTTGCCTGGATTAGAATTCGTCACAGCTGGCAATGTGCTTTTGAAAAAGGGAAGAAACTGTTCTTCCCCCTGCCAATCTTCTGAGAGAAACTGACCCCGCTAGGAAATAATTGTGGGGTTAAGCCTCTTCAAAGAGGATTTGTATGTGCTGATATTTTGTTCCCTATAAATAAGTTCCTTCTCTCTCTCTCCTCTTGAGGAGGGCCTTGCTTCACGGAGGTTGAGATGCATGTTGCTATAGCGACAGCGTCCTGGCAACAACTCCCAGCTGCTGCTTTGCTTCTTCTTCTCCGAGGCCCAGCCAAGAAGAGCCGAGGGGGCTCCTCGGTTGCCACGCTCCTCGGTTGCCGCGGTGGAGGCAGGAAATCAGCAACAGAGGGGCACCAGTACATCCCAGCTTCAACCTGGCAAGCCTTTAGGTGTGGCTGCTGACCTGAAAAATACCTACACCCCCCCAAACAAGAAGTGTAGTCGAATGTGCTGCTATGATACTCAGAAGCAGATTTGGGGCACTCCAGCCCTGCCCTAACCAGACCCAGGTAAGCAGCCTTGAGAGACAACTTGCTTCCAGTCAGACGTTTAACTTGCATTCGGATGTGGTGAGGCTCCTGGTGTGGACCTTCGGTTCCTTTCTGTCACCATTGCTTCCAACCACCTCCATATTTTCAGGTGTATTGGCACTGAGACCACACGTCTCTCGCATGAGGGTGGGGAAGCAGAGTGGGGGCGGGGAATGAGGGAAGCCTTCGCCGTCGAGACCAGTGGAGACACTGCATGCCGCCTCCTTCCACCATGCCAGGATCCTGACGACTTTTGGTTTTCCGAAGACACGAGTTTGAGGCGACGGGAACAAAGCCATGTTGAATGCTGTCAGCGGGGCCCTGGATGCAGCTGTGGCATGTTCTGTTGTGAGTTTCTTAGGCTGTTGGGGGGATGCTGTTGGGGGGGTGTCTCCCTAGGGAGGGGATGTGTTGTACATTTGTGACTTCTCTCAAAATAGTCAGCGTACGGTGGGGTGGAGGATTAAGAAATGTTCCTTTGAAGATCCAAAATAAACTGGTATCTGAGAGGGAGCATTTCAGTGGGTGACTTGAAACAAACAAATCGACAGCAGGGAGATCTGTGCATTGTATGATGGTGGTGATGAGCTTTTTTGCGCCTTATGACAAGCAGTTTTTGATGGGGCTTCTTTCTTCAGGTATGTTTGCCGTTGTATTAATTGTAATGGGCTGATGTACATACATAAAAAGATGCCTTTTCCGGCTGGGATGAGATGGGCCAAGGCTTATTTTGGTGCCTGAGGTGGGAAATCCAAATAGCACCTTCTCCTCCCCCATTCCTAATGAGGCATGAACTGAGAAGTTCTCCTGCACAAGTTTCCTAGAAATGAATGAGAAGGGCTCCCTTGCTCATCTCTCGTTTGTTTCCATGAGGCTTGGGCAGGAGAACTTGACAGTGGAAGTCTGCAAGTCGGACCCAGGGATGCAGCCCCCTGTTGAGGCACCCCCCCACAGTCAAGGTAAGAGGGAGACGTCTCACTTGCTTGACATTATTCTTACAGTGGGGAGAGATTTCTGCAGTGTCTGAGGGTGGTGGCAGGAATCTCTGCTTAATTATTACTCTCCAACATCGAACATGCTTGTTTGTTCAGTGTTATCCAAAGTTCACCTTCCCAGCAGCAGCGGGATCAGTTGTTGGTAGCCGGCTCAATGGCTGGCCCTGCCAAAGTGGGGAGAGTTGCAAACTCTGTCTTTTCATAACAACATAAGAAGAACCCCGCAGGATCCAGGCAAAGGCCCCTCATGGTCCACCATCCTCTTCTCACAGTGCCCAGAGTGGCTGGGGAGACCTAGCCAGATGGGTGGGTATAAATAATAAATTTATTATTATTATTATTATTATTATTATTATTATTATTATTATTAGTCCACAAGCAGAACCTGAGTGCAAGAGCACTGTTCCATATTTACAGTTCCCAGCAACTGGTATCCAGACCGTGGATACCAGTTGGAGGCAGAGCACAGTCATCCCTGGGGTTTGCCATTCCATCAGCTAGGAGCAGGTTTTCCCCTCCTCCCATCATTAGAAATAGAACATAGAAAACACGTCAGACCATTGGTCCATCAGTATTGTCTACACTGACTGGCAGCGGCTCTCCAGAATTTCAGGCAAGGAGTCTTACCTGGAGATTTGATTCGATTTATTATAACTCTATACTGCTTTTCATTCAAATGAATCCCAAAGTGACTTGCAAACAATAAATAATAACATTATGGAACATCATAGAACATCACAAATGCAGCATAGATCATATAGAAAAATTAACAAATCATCAGTGAAACAATTACAATCTATAAAGCACTGTTAGCAAAGCAGCAACTAAAAAATAAGCTATACGTCACAATTAAAGCAAAAGTCATATTATATGATTAACAAATCAATGCAACATTCGTAGTTTACAAAGCAGCATTAACAAAATAGCAGCCAAAAAATACACTAAGCATTTTTTTTTTAATAAATAATGGTTGTTTTTTAAAAAGGATTTTCATAGTTAACAAGGGTACAAAGCATCTCTCTTTTCTATTCATAGAGTCCTTCCTACAGGTCAGTTACACTAAGCACTGTTAAGTTCTTGGGGCAGCACAGGTGAAACCAGCCACCTGATGGAAAACAGAGTCTCTCTCCCCTCACAGTTGTTCCTCTGGAAACAGCTCCCCTGTAAGATCTCCTAGGGCTGGAGGATGGGGCAAGGCGGGTGGGAAAAGCCATTACTTGCTGGCCAGCACAGAATCTCTCTCCCCTCCATGGAGATGGATTGAAACTTGAACCTTCTGCATGAAAGGAGCAGGTGCTCTACTGTCCATCACTTAACATTTTTCAGCAACAGGTGCTCTCTTCATCACCCCTCCTCTTCCTCCTCCTCCCTCTTTAGTCTGTGGGTCTGTGGGTCAGCTCTCTCCGTTCTGCTGCTAGACTACCTTGAATGATGCCCAACACCTTTACCCAGACAGCTGTTTGTGAAGGCGTCTGTACCTGTAGGTGGGAAGTTCCCAAATTCTCAACTTTTCCCTCTGTCACTTGGAGAGAAGCTTATTTATTAAATAATTTCTTAAACTATTTATGTCCAGCCTTTTGGTTCCGCAACTGAACCTCGGGTGATTTGCAAAACACCACCTGTCACCTTGCTCCACCACTGACAGCTGTGATTAGCAAAGAGAGACTCCTTCTAGCTACAGAGCCCATCCATAAAGCATATCACACTTTGAAAGGCCTTTTAACACCCACCCCAGGATGCTGGACTAAATGGGCCATTGGACTGGTCCAGCAGGCTCTTCTTATGTTGTGTGAAGTGGATACAGTTAACATGCATCTTTTCTTGCTGAGCAAATAGCAAATGCCTGAGCAGCCCCAGAACTGCTGGGAGGGAGGGGTTTTACTCTCTTTCCCTGTCACTATTCAAATAAAAAAACCACATTTTTGTGACACCTATTAGCATTTCAAAGGCAGCCTGCCCCCCTGGTGCTTAGAACCCTCTTCTGTTCCTGAGGCTTTTCTACCAGCTTCCAGAGAGAAGCCTGTGTTATTCTGTTGGAGCAAAAATAACCAAAGGGTCTTGCGGCATCATAAAGCCTAACAAATTTAGCAGAAGTCTTCATTGATGCCACTTCCTCTGAGGCAACTCATCATGCTTCTGATGAAGCAGATTCCACTAGTCCATGGAAGTTCATGCCATAACTAACGTGGTTGCCTTTAATAATTATTAAATCTTAGACCTTCTGCATGCCAAGCTTGTGCTAGTAATGTGACTTCTCAGGAAATAAATTGTACTGGAAAAATTCCCAATGCAAATTAGCCTAATTTGCACTGCGAAATTTCCTGAAGAGCGATAGTGTTCGTTTTACTTGTAAACAAAGCATAAAGGGGGGAACTTTCCAAGCTTCCCTAATATTGTATTTGCTGTTGACCCCCATTTATTGTTACTAATCACCTGATGAAAAAAGGGAAAATTTTCTAACGCACATCACTTGGCATGTGCTGTATATCATCTTCCAAGGCAGGCCCACATAATGTGCCTTGCAGGTAAACTAGCCATGAGGATGCCACAAAATACTTCTTCTTTTGGGGTCTGCAGTGAGGGTTTTGTGCTGGGCTCCCTGAAGTTCATCTCCTCCACCCCTCTGCCTCCTGCACCCACCTTCCCAAACTCCACCAAGTCTTCCCCTCCAGCCCTGCCCAGTGCTGAAGGCTGTGAGCTGAACGCATTTGCTCTTCAACAGCCTGTCTCGAAAGCTAGGAGCTCTTTTGACCAAAGAGATATATTAGACAACTGTAATTGCCACACATCACGTTCTCAGACTTTCAAAATACACCTCAGTAATGGCAGTGTGTGTGAACTGGCAAACTGCATACCTTCCAACATTTCTCTGATGGAATTAGGGATGTCCTAAGGAAAAGCAGGACATTCCAGGATCAAATCAGAAACCGGGACAGCTTCTGTAAATCCAGGTCTGCCCCTGGAAAACAGGGACACTTGGAAGGTCTGAAACTGCACACAGCATGGGACCCCCCACATTAATGCCTCTTGTTTTATTCCCATTTGAATTGAGGAATAAATGCATATTTGCTCTCCCAACCAGTCTGGGCCCTAAAGAGTGATGATGCACAGTAACAACATTGCCACAAGGCATCCCTTTCTCAAAGGCAAGAATGGTGGCAGGGATGTTGTTAAGTTGTGGGTGAACATATCAGACGACACAGCGACTCTTCAAACAGCTCTTGTTTATTCACAGGCCAGAACAGAACTGAACTGAAGGGTTCAGCCATCCTGCTTATATAGAGCTCCACTAGAACGCAACAGTAACCATTTTCTGTAACTATCCAATCACTGAATGTCACTTTCAATCCCTTATTTGCATATGTGGACCTGAGTGAAAACTACAGTATCCCCCTGCTGGCCCAGGGTGAGAACTTCAGTACATGACAGATGTAGCAAAGATAGGAGGGGACAAAGAAGAGAGGCCCTCCCTGGAAAATTGGGAGCATGTGGCCTATTCTTTTCAGGTCTCTCAACCCTCTTCTGCTAGGTACTCTGTATCTCATCTGCCCAACCTCTTGCCTATTTCTCAGCACCCCTTTCCTGCTAATAGTCACTCCCGTCTGCCAGCCCCAATATCTTTTTCTCCTTTTTTAAATTTATGCATTTTACATATCTTAGTACATCAGTTATACAATTGTCATTGTTTATCTTACACTCTGACTTCCATACACATTCCTCCGTGGGGTCTTATTTAGTCCTTGTTAAGCATCTCCTTAATTACCATCCCTCTTCTGCTTATTTTAACTGCTGCTCATATATTTAACCCCACTTGGAAGTTTATCTGATTGTTATATTTCTTTAAATATTCGCCAAAGTATTCCCAGTCTTCTTTTACATCAGACTCATCTTGATTTATTATCTTTGCAATCAACATTGCTAGCTCTGCGTATTATATTAGCTTATTCTGCCAGTCTATTTTTGCGGGACTTATATATAATTTTTTTTTTATTAAGTTGTCAGTTTTACATTTCAAAATAAACATTTTACAAATTTTAAAATATACAATGACTTCCCTTCTTCTCCTTCCATGGTTCATTTTACTTATCATACATTCCTGCATATTTTACTCTAACCATTCAAATCAGTTTTCCACTTTTACAGCAAAAATTATTTACTCTGTTGAATTTATCTTATTGATGCCACTGTTTTCAGCTTTATACATTTATTTTCCATATTTTCAATAAATGTTTTCCACTCTTCTTTAATTATATGTTTTTCTTGCTCTCTTATTCTGTGTGTTAAATCTGCAAATTCTGCATATTCTGTCAACTTAAATTGCCAGTCCTCTTTGGTTGGGACCTCACTCACTTTCAATTTTGGGGCTAACAAAACACGGGCTGCAGTCGTTGCATACATAAATAAGCTTTTCTGACACCTAGGAATTTCTGTTTGGGCTATTCTCAATAAAAAGAACTTGGGGGAGGGTTGGGGGGGAAGTAATTTTAAACATATTTTTTTCATTTCATTATAAATCATTTCCCAATACCCTTTTACCTTTTTACATGTCCACCACATGTGAAAAAAGGTTCCCTCCACTTCTTTACTCTTCCAACATGGATCTGATTCTGTTTTATAAATCTTAGCCAACCTACTCAGAGTTAAATACAATCTATGGATCATTTTCAAATAATTCTCTTTCAATTAATAACATGCAGTAAATTTCAGGTCACTTTCCCAAAGTTTCTCCCAGAGGTTAAGATGTATATTGTGTCCTATAACTATGTGTCACTGAAACTTTAACAAGCTCGTCTTTTGTTTCCCATTCTAATAAAAAAATTATACATTTTAGACAGAAGTTTATCATTTTGTAAGTGTTCTTTTTTGAATTGTGAACGTTAGTCCATAAACCCATTCTTTCTATCTAATTTAAACATGTTGTGTATTTGGTGATATTGCAATCAATCTATAACTTGGCTCCTTAAGTTTTCCATTGATTTCAGTTTGGGTTCCACACCCCCCCCCCCGTAAAATCCAGCAGTTCCCTATAAGATTCCCATTGTCTATCCATATTAACTCTATTAATTGTAATTGCTTTGATGTGAGATAGCCATAAAGGTGTTTTTCTTTCCAGCATATTTATATATTTTCCCCAGACTCTATATAGATTCTTCCTAAGAATGTGGTTCATTAAACTCATAGGTTTTAGCCTTCCCATACCAAAGACATACATGTCAGCCAAATTTTAAATCATGACCCTCTAAATCTTAGTTTGCATTGTCCAATACAATCCATTCTTTTAACCTATGCAAACAACCTCCCTCATAATACAATTGCAAATCTGGCAGGGCAAAGCCTCCTCTTTCTTTTGTATCTGTCAGGATACAAAATATTTTATTATTGGCTTCTCCCCTTGCCAGATAAATTTAGAGACCTCTTTTTCCAATTTTTGAAGCAGCTTGAATGATTTACAATCAGGATTGATTGGAATAAAATCAGCATCCTAGGGAGTATATTCATTTTAATGGCTGAAATTCTATCTATCAGGGAGAATTTCATTCTCCCCCATATCTCCAACTCTTTCTTAACCTCTTTCCACAATTTAATATAATTATTTTCAAATAGGTTGAGCTTTCTTACTGTCAGCCAAATTCCTAAATACTTAATTTTTTTGCCTATTTTTAAACCAGACATCCTTTCTAAAAAATTTTTTGACTGCTCTTCCATGTTTTAACCAACATTTTGGTTTTATTTGAGTTTATTTTGAAACCCAACACTTCTCCAAACCTTTAAATTTGTTCTAATGCTTAGAGAACGCTCTCCAAAGGTTGTTCTAGTGTCAACACCACGTCACAAATGCCCTTAATTTATAGACTCTACGCCCCACCTCAAAACCTTTAATTTCCCCTTTTCTCGTTATATTCTGAAGCAGTATTTCTAATGTCATAACAAACAGGGACAGCCTTGTCTCGTTCCTTTTTCTATTTGGCATTTGTCTGAAATAATATAATTTATTACTATATTTGCAGATTGATCAGTATAGATTGTTTTAATTCCTCCTAGGAAAGAATTACTTATTTCCATTTTCTCTAAAACCTTAATCATAAATGACCATGAAATGTTGTCAAAAGCTTTATCTGCATCTAGGAAGATTAACGCAGCCTGTTTTTAATTTCTTACTTCCACGTACGCTATTAAGTTAATTACATTTACTTACAGCCTGGTCTCTATGGACTGACTCAGTCAATGTTCGTTTCAATCTTTTAGCCAATATTGTAGCAAATTGTTCGTAGTCACAATTCAATAATGAAATAGGTCTGTAATTTTTAGTTTTTGTTAGGTCACTGTCTTATTTGTGGATCAAAGTAACGATGCATCTTTCCATGAAGCTGGAACTACTCCTGTCACCAAAATTCCCTTCAAGGTGTCCTTAAGTGGTTCTACAGCGGTACCTCGGGTTACAGACGCTTCAGGTTACAGACTCCACTAACCCAGAAATAGTTCCTTGGGTTAAGAACTTTGCTTCAGGATGAAAACAGAAATTGCGTAGCGGCGGCACAGCAGCAGCGGGAGGCCCCATTAGCTAAAGTGTTACCTCAGGTTAAGAACAGTTTCAGGTTAAGAACGGACCTCCAGAACGAATTAAGTTCTTAACCCAAGGTACCACTGTATAAGTATATCCTGAAACTTTTAATTAAAAAATGGCTGTAAGTCCATCTGGTCCCGGTGCTTTTCCCATATTTATTCAGTTTATTGCCATTTGCAATTCC
Source organism: Podarcis erhardii (assembly GCF_964252035.2). NCBI lineage: Eukaryota > Metazoa > Chordata > Lepidosauria > Squamata > Lacertidae > Podarcis > Podarcis erhardii. Next base: position 5,792,374 of record NC_138503.1, on the reverse strand, counting down.
GATATCGATTTGGGTGCATTCAAAATTTGCCAGTTTTCCTTAGATACTCTGTTAAGTGTTACAGTCACTTAAATAAGAGTCCATTTTCTTAAAGTCCTCTTTCTCACAACAATATAATGAAATATAATATTTTTCAAATGCTTTCCTTATCTCTTTTCAGCTAGTCAAATGCTTATCGTCATCTACAATATTATTTATTGTGCTATTTTTTTCTTTCTTTTTTGAGTTGCCATGCTAACAATTTACGTGGTTTGTTAGCAAATTCAAAAAAAATCTGTTTCATTAATTTAATTTTCATCTCAATCTCTTGATTAACTAACAGCAAAAATTGTGCTTGCAGTATTTTAATTGCTTGACACACATCTTTATCCTTTGGTTTTGCAATTAACTTCTCCTTATTCAATAAGGCATCTAATATGTCCTGCTTCTTTTTTTCCCTTTCTCTTTTTTTGGAAAGTATTTTGTTGAATTAGGAAACCTCTCACCACTCCCTTACTGGCATCCCATACTACAATTAAATCTGTTTCTTTATTTAGATTGAGGTAAAAAAAATTCTTGTAAGGGAGTGTTGCCCCTTACTCATAATTTGTTCATTTTGCAATACCACATCATTTACCTTCCACCTAAATGAAGAACATTTCCCTCCTGTTATTGTCATAAAGATGCCATTGTGATTGGATAATATCTTAGGTTGAATTTCTACCTTTTTTACCCTAGTTGTTAACTCTTTCAAAGCCAATAAAATGTGTATTCTGCTTGAAGAATTGTTTGCATTTGAGAAAAAAGTAAATTTGTGTTCTAATGGATGCTTAAGTCGCCATAGGTCAGTTAAGTCAAAATTGGACACCATATCAAAAAAGGCATTTGGCAATTTCCCTTATTTTGAATCTGTTTTCCGTACCGTTCTATCTAGATCAAGGGAAATGACACAATTAAAATCACTCATCATTATTATTTTACTATCACACAAATCAAACAATTTCTCTTCCAGTTTGTTTGTTTTTTAATCAGTTTTCCGTTCATTGGGGGCATAAATTCCGACTACAGTAATTGGTTCTCCATCTAGTCTCACTTCAATAACCATCATTCTGCCTTCCTCACCTTTAAAGATGAATTTAGGATCTAGTTTGGGGCTAACATACATAATTACCCCTCCCTTTTTGGTTTTATCAGAAGAGATAAACTCTTGCTCCAGACCTTTATTTGTTATTTATTTATAAATATTTATTTATTAGTATTTTCTATGTTGTCTTTTTATATGTGTGTCCTGCAAGCAAATGATGTCTAATTTCTACTTTGACACTATATGCACTATTTTATTCATTTTCATTTAACTATTTAGTCCATTTACATTCTATGAAATAAATATAAGATCCATATTCTATTACCGTATTTTTCGCTCTATAACATGCACCTGACCATAACACGCACATAGTTTTTAGAGGAGGAAAACAAGGGAAAAAAATTCTGAATGAAACAGTGGATGTATCATTTTTGTGCTTCATGCTGTGGCCACAGACATGTGATTTGACGGTGAGTTTGGGGTAGCCCAATGCAAAAATCCTGAGAATCCATGTGGATCTGTGCTTTGTAACCACGTTTTTGCACCATTGTGGCCCCAGACAACAGTGGGTGTGTGATTTTTTTGGTGCAGGCTGTAGCCATGGACATGCTATGTGATCTGATGGTGAATTTGGGGTGACCCAATGCAAAGATCCTGAGGATCCATGTGGATCCATGCTTTGTAACCACATTTTTGCACCATTGCAGCCCCAGGCAACAGTGGGTGCGTGATTTTTTTTGGTGCAGGCTGTAGCCATGGACATGCTATGTGATCTGATGGTGAATTTGGGGTGATCCAATGCAAAGATCCTGAGGATCCATGTGGATCTGTACTTTGTAACCACGTTTAAGTTTGGAGGGAAGGAAAAACACAGAAGGGACAAGGAGCATGAGAGGGGTGTGCAGAGAAGCAGCTGGCTAACAATGCAGGAGAGAGGTTTAACGGGAGGGAGGAAAGGAAGGCAAAAGTTCCCCCCCCAAGCCAGCCCCCCCCCTCTCTCTCCCACCCACCTGCATGTTGTCCGGCTGCCTGCAAGTCCCTAGAATGCTGGACGCAGCAGCACCGGAGCACGGAGAGGAGGAGGTGGTGGCTGTCGGCTGCACTCCTAGTCAACAGAACCTGAGCCGGGTGGGCTGGAGCCTGCGCGCAGTGTGGCTAGGAAGGAATTAGAAGGAAGGACGCGATCCTTTCCTTTCCCTTCTGCTTGCCAGGAGGGCAGGGGATTTCCCTGCTCTTTGTTGCTTTTGAGCAAACACAGCAACCAAAAACAGAAGCGGGTGGGCAGTAAGACTCTGAGGCAGAATGCAGGAAAGCAGCAGCCTCGCTTCTGCAGCCTTCCCTCCTCCGTGACGCGTGATCTGATTTTTGCCCCTGCACTCGGGCCATTCGGCTCCAGGGACCACACATTCGCTCAATAACACGCACAGACATTTCCCCTTACTTTTTAGGAGAAAAAATGTGCGTGTTATAGAGCGAAAATTACGGTATATCTTATTTATCATATATATATATATATATATATACACACACACACACACACACACACATATATATTTTTTGACAGTTCTAGTTTTCCTTCTACCCCTTCCCTCTTTACTGTTTATCCTCTTCTTCTTCCTTATCTTCTTCTTCTTATTCTCCATGCTCAATCCCAAAGTCTCACCACAAAGGCATTACAAAGGCATGTACTTTCACTGGTGCTACACACCTTTATTTTTTACCTTCATAAGTATAGGAAATCCCTTCAGGTCATTCCCGTCTGAAGCGGAATTTTATCTTTTTAAGGGCTTCTGTCAAAAAATTGTAATCTCTCTCTTTTCAGCAGTTTTACTGGAATGTCTTTTAAAATTATAATCCTTCATCATCTATTTCAATACCTCCATAATATGTCTGGAGCACTCTGTCTTTGATACTTCTAGAATTAAAAAGGACCCTGGAAAGATTTTCTTCTTAGCATATGGAAATTTAACCCTGAACGCACACTCAATAGCTGTATCCACGTCCTGTTGTTGCATCTCAAGCAAAGACACAAGTGCTTCGGTTATTTTATCCCTTATTGCTACATCTGATTGCTGAGAAATAGATCTGAATCTCAAAAGCATCGCTTTTTGCCTTAATTCAATTAACACCAAATTATCCACTGTTAATTCCTGAGTTGCTCTGGCTGCCACAACTTCCTCTAGCATCTTTTCCTGTTCCTTCCTTATTTCTTTATTTTCCTCTTTATTTATTTGGACTGCATCTTGAAGAGTTTGCAGTTTTCTCCAAATTACTTGTTTTACTTGCAAGAGCCTTTATTTTTGTTGATAATTCACCTACCACTTAGGTGTGGCTTTGAAGATCTTTCCGCATTTCCATCATTACCTCCACAAGGTCCATATTTGGTTCTCCCTCTTGGATAAAGCCTTTCCTTGATTGGCCAGGTGTCAATGCCAGATTCTTCTTTTGTGAGGCTATTTTATTAGCCAGGAAAATAATATATATATAATTCCACAGGTGATAACCACCATGGTGTTTTCCTTTCTAAAAGATCCTTATACCTTATCCAAACTGTATAAACTCCTCCTTACTATATGATTTAGGAACCCTCTATGTCAGGGGTCAGCAGAGGGCCAGTCCACTGTCCCTCATACCTTGTTGGGGGCCGGACTATATTTTTTTTTGGGGGGGGGGTGAATGAATTCCTATGCCCCACAAAAAAACCCAGAGATGCATTTTAAATAAAAGGACATATCCTACTCGTGTAAAAACACGCTGATCCCCAGAACGTCCACGGGCTGGATTTAGAAGGCGATTGGGCTGGATCCGGCCCCTGGGCCTTAGTTTACCTACCCATGCTCTATGTACTTTAACTTTGTCATACCATAAGTACGCATGCCAACCGTATCTTAAGTCAAACCCCTCCAAGTTCAACAGGCTAGCTATCTTTTTCTCCTGTCTAGCAAAGGACCTCTCACTCATCTCTCATAAGCAGCACTGCCTGTTGGCAGTCTGTTGCTGATACCTCTCCCCTAAGCATCTGGAGAATTCCATGGCATCCCCAGAATCTTAGTCAACAGCTTGTGGGATGGGGGCTGACAGGCAACAGGCAATTTCATCTAATGTATATGGTGTTCCTACAGGCATGGGAGCAGCCCTATTTTCAAAAGCTCTCTCCAAGAGAGGTGGTATCATTTTGAGCAAGTCTCTCTTTTCCATGCAGTGCTTGGGAATCGTGGCCTTGGTTAATAGACAAGCAGTATCTTGTGATGTTTTGCAGGATATCCCTTGTGGGCTTTTTTTCTCTGCAAAGCTGACACTTCCATTGAAATAACCCCTCTGTTCCCTTTCCATCTGTGCACCATATTGCATCATGTTTAATCAGTAATCCCCAAGCAGTCCTCCTGATGGCACATCCTGCCAGGTTTCAGTGGGTGTTTCAGTGTTTTCAGAGCATGTGAGATCAGCCTCAGAGCAAATGGCCTCTGAGGTGGCAAGTGGGACTCCAGTCTGGCTTTTCTTTTCTTTTTTGGTAGCAGGCCTTGGTGACTATCTAATCTTTGTGAATTCCATTCAGAAAGCAAAGCGGTGAGGGCCAGAGTCTGGTTTAATTTTATATTGCAGGTTATTGTGCTGGAATGAAATGAGCCTTTGATTATGATGATTTGCATAGTGCCGACTGTGTGCTTTACAATGAATGGGTGTGAAAGGTCCCTGTCCTCAAGAGGCTTGCAATCTAAAGCAGATACAGGGGAACAATGTAAGGTGTTTAGGTGGTAGATGGGCCAGGACAAAAAGTGGTTTGAGCTACCTCCTTTTCCCTCCCTCTCTTCCCCACCCAGCAGGCTGCTGGGGGACAGCCAGGAGTCTGTCTCCAGGGGTCCAAGCTGGTCACTTGCAGAGGGCTCTCCCTCCTTCTGTTGCTCCATCAGCTCCCCTCCCATTTATTTCTCTTTCTTGCTTTCCTTCTCCACAGTCACATGAAAGTTGGCTGAGAGGCAGAAAGAAAGTAGGCTGGAATGGGAACCTATGGTCCATCAGAGTAAGATCTGGACATTTTCCAGGAAGGTATCTGGGCAGTAGCTTCTGACCAGCGGGCAAGAAAGGAACATGGGCTTGAGAAAGGGGAGCAAAATCAAATCAAAAGCCAAAGAGATAGAAAAGGCCCAGAAGTCACCTTCAAAAGGCTTGACATCAGCCTATGGGATGGGACGTTTAAAATGTATATATTATTTTAAACTTCTTAATCACACAGCGCTGTAGAGCAGTACTGGTGTACCCTTATGAGGCTTTGCCCTTGGGTGGGAAAAATATTGCGCCTGGGAAAGGGAAGTGGGAGTCAACAGACACTCAAGGAATAGTTTTGGAGAAAAGGCTTTTATTTCTACCATCCATGAACTGGTAGAAGGAGCAAGTGTGATAGTCCACAAAAGCATGCACGAAGTTCACAGTTCTGTGCACAAGCAGTTTCCAGTTCCCTCCTCCTTTCTCCTCCCTCAGGAGTCCTCTGAGCATGAACAGAAAGCTGTCTTGGGACTCTTGGACTCTTGGCACCCTTCCCAGGAAAGGGGTTTCAGAGTGTTCAGATATGTTTCAATCTCTTGTTCTGGCATGGTTCCCGGACAGAAAGTAAGTTGCAATGTGGTTCTTTAGCAAGGCCAGAAGGCATCAGAAAGGCCTGAGAAACAATGGACTGTTCTCTACCTTTGTTACAGCAGAGTGGAATGTTTCTGATGCTTAGCTAATGCCTTTTAGCTGCTGAGAAAAATGATTTTGAAAAGCTCTGAGAAGCTTTGAGCCTGCTTTGGTGGGGGGTGACTTCGGGCCTAGGTGAGGTCACCTGTCCTCACCTTCTTTCACTGGAGCTGTTCTCTCCCCCCCCCCTCCCCTGCTACTGGGCACCTCAACTCTGACCAAATTCACACCATACTTTTAAAGCACAATGATACTACTTTGAATCAACATGGCTTCCCCTCATGAATTCTGGGAGCTGTAGTTTGTTAAGCGTTCTGGGAGTTGTGAGGAGGCCCATATTTCCCTTACAGAGTTCCAGTTCTAGAGTTCCCTGTGAAGAGAGATTGACAGTTAAGCCACTCTGAGAATTGTAGCTCTGTGGGGGGAATAGGGGTCTCTTAACAACTCTCAGCACTCTTAACGGACTACAGCTCCCAGAATTCTTTGAGGGAAGCCATGAGTGTTTCAGTGGTATTCATAGGACTTTAAATGTGTGGTGTGAAGGTGGTCCCAGAGGCACAGAGGAAGGAGAAGTTAGTGGTGGCGGAGGGGGAAGGTGAGGCAGGGGCAACTAGGTGTCTCCTCTGCCGCGGGCCTGGCTGGGCCCATCTCTGCCACCACCATCTTCTCCCTTTCAAGGCCTCTCAGCATCCTCAAAAAACAAAGGAAACGTGTGTCTTGCCTCCAGAATAATTGTGTTTATTGTAACCAAACGGTGAATCAAGCTCATACAAGCAATTCACTAAGATTTATTTCCTCTGGTGACAGCTCTAAAGCATATAGATAAAAAAAAGAAGAAGATGTAAACACTGCAAGGACAGCTACATAAGATATTCCCCAGTATGTTTTTTATTGTGTTCTTTACTGAATTTATATACTGCCCTATACCTGCAGGTCACAGGATAACATCAGAATATAAAACCACAAAAGGCATAATCAAATAATTAAAAAACAATCATCACCACCACCCAACACATTTTTAAAGGGCATAATATGTCAATCAAATCAACCAAAGGCCTGGTTAAAGAGGAACGTTTTTGCCTGGTGCTTAAAGATGTATAATGAAGGCTCCAGGCAAACCTCCCTGGGGAGAACATTCCACAGGCGGGGAGCCACTGCAGAAAAGACCCGCTTGTGTGTTGCCAGCCTCTGGATCTCTCAGACTCTCTGCCCTGGGACACCAGCCCAAACCAGGATTCTGCAATTGCTCTGGCTGAGATTCTGGAAGTGGACTGGCCATGCTATAGTCCTAGCTCAATCTATTTCTCAATAAATGGGCTGTTGCTCGGGGGAGCACACTTCTTTGCAGGCTCCTCATTTCAGTCCCTAGCAGCACCTCCAGCTAGGGCTGGGAGATACCCAACCCCAAAATCTTAGAGAACCAGGGCTGCCCATCAGGACATGGGCCTGCTCCTGACTCAATATTAGCAGACCTTCCTGTATCCCATCAGAGTGCCAGGGCCTAACACATCTTCTTTTGGACCTCTGCACACAGGTATGTTTTACCTGCATGTTCAATACGGGAACAGCGTTCTCATGTAGTGTAGGCCTAAGGCTCTTTGGTGCAATGCCAGGGGTCTTGGCCCATGTGTTACTCCCATGTGTTTTGCTTCTGCCCAACCCATGTTGCAGATAATCCTGGGAGCCTCCACAAGCCACTGCCTTCTCCATGGGTGCTGCCTTGGCTGTGCAGATTCCAAAAGTGCCCTCCAACAGTGGCATTGCTGGCATGAAGTGGCTGTTCTGTGCCAGCTATAAACAGATGAATAATTTAACTGCTTCAGTCATATTGTGTTGCTGTTTCCCCAACAGGCATAAATTCTTGGAAAGAGAGGATGGCACAGCGAAGCCCAATATTCTCCACACTCGGCCCAACTGAAAGGTATCCTGAGGCGTGTGAGGGAACTGCTTTGATGGGGTGGCAGAGGGTGTGTGTGTGTGTATGATTTGAAATATTTATTTACTGAAGGCTTCCCAGACCCGGTAGCCCCCTCCATATGTTGCTGGGCTCCAGCCTGCATCACTGCCAACCATTGAATGTACTTGCTGGGAATGATGGGAGTTGGAGGTCAAACAACATTTGGTGAGGAAGGCCCATCCTTCCATGGAGCTCTTACAGGGTCAGAACAAATCTCAGGGGCAAAAGGACAGGTGCTTTGCTTGCAGAACATCCCAGGTTCAGGGCATGTCAGGAAACACACAGGGTTCATGTTTCCCCACTATGGTGCATTTTCAGGTTTAGTTCAGCTGAGTGTGAGAGGGGCCAAAAGAGGACTTGCCTGTTTGGACCCAAAGACTTTTGCCCATTGCTAAAGAGCAGCCATGAGAGAGGGCCTCTTGCCTTCCAGCTCTCTTTGTAGGCTTCTTCCTGATAATGTTTGATTGGCTGATGTGGGAAGGAGGATGCTGGGTTCAATGGATCTTGGTTAGGGCTGATTGATATATCATCCAAACTGGTTTGAAGTCCATATCGTGATATCAGTTTCATAATTTTTGACCTGGCAATACATCGCAAATCATGATGTGTGTGTTTGTGTGTGTGCTATGCAGGAATCACAATGTGGGGAAAACCATGCTGCCAGCCAATGCCTCTACATTGCTCCATCCTTATTTCAGACATCGTGATATATCACAATGTTTAGTTGGTGATGTATCACGATGTTGAAAACCAGATATCACCCAGCCTTAATCTTGTCTCTGGCAGGACACTTCCTAAGAGCCACAAATGCACCAATGCCCATCTGGCAGTGGAATCAGTAGCAGGCCAAGATCTGAGCACAGAGGTGTATTCGAAGGAGGACTAGGCCAAGGATGCATTTGGCTGCAGAACAAGTGGATAGGAAACATGGGACAAAAGCAGCCAAAATGATCAAGGGGATGGAACAACTCCCATATGAAGAAAGGTTGCAGTATTTGGCGGGGTTTTGGTTTAGAGAAAAGGCAAGTAAGGGGTGACATGATAGATGTGTATAATAGAGGATTAGACAAATTCATGTCGGAGAAAGCTATTAATGGCTACTAGCCATCATGGTTCTGCTCTGCCTCCATCGTGAGAGGCATTTATGCTTCTGAATCCAGTTGCTGGGAACCATGGGAGGGGCAGATGCTCATGTGCTCAGGTCCTGCTTGTGACTTTTCCAGAGGCATCTGGTTGGTCACTGTGAGAACAGGGTCCTGGACTACATGGGCCACTTTCTGCCAGTCCCAGGAGGCTCTTCTTAGGTTCTTACAACTGGCCGGCACACATGGAGACAGAAGAGGAACAAGTACTGATGCTTGGAGAGACTAAAAGCCACATAGGCAAGGCCAGAATTTGGCTCTTGCTGAGGTGAAGATCTGAGCCTGACCCAAAATCAATTTTCACCAGTCCAGATGAGGGGAACTGATTCAGTACCAGGTGTGTGGATCCCTTCTGGTCCTTGGGAGCATAATCCTGCTCCTCTCATGGCTCACAACAATGCTGCACAATACATAGAGCAATGCACATCCTGGCTGATTCTGGTGCACAATAAACAGTTAATTATAATGGCTTGAGCAGTGTAGTGTGATGGTTAGAGTGCTGCACTAAGTATGGCAAGAGCCAGGTTAAAATCCTCGCTCTCTCTGTGTTCACTGGGTGACCCTGGGCCAGTCACTGTCTCTCAGGCTGACCTGCCTCATAGTGTCAATGTGACAATGAAATGGCAGAAGGTGTTCTATTGACCTCCTTGGAGGAGGGGGAGGATAAGATATTGTAGAAATAAGTGGGGTGTTGGATGAGCACTTGCTCCATCAAACCAAGCATGTCCATCACTTCCTTCTTTTAGACGAATCCGGAACATCCCCCTCCACAGCCAAGCTCTAACGGCCATTCCTCTTGGGTCAGCGAGACTCGTGGACCAGCTAGAAGACAGGATTCTCAGCCATGAGAAGACGACAGCCGCCCTTGTGGAACACGCTTTTCGCATCAAGGAAGACATTGTTTGCACGCTGCATAGGATGCAGAACAAAGGTGGAGGGGACCGGCTGGCCAGGCAGCTCTTGGAGGAGCACATCCGTAACATCACAGCCATCGTCAGGCAGCTGAACCGGGACATTGAGGTCAGTGGTAATTCTCTGGTGGTGTGGTGTACCCAGTCTTCACATTTTAAAATTTCTGAAGGTGCGTGGTTTCTTTTTCTTTTTTAAATTTATTATGTTTATATACAGTGGTACCTCGCAAGACGAAATTAATTCGTTCTGCGAGTTTTTACGTCTTGCGAATTTTTCGTCTTGCGAAGCACGGATTTTGGAAAAGCTTCAAAAATCACCAAAGTCTTCAAAAACCTCAAAAAAGGCTACCACACTGCGTGCTATGAGTTGCTCCTCGAAGTCAAGTCGCAACTGCACCCCCTGAATGCACGGTTTTAAGGAAAAGGAAACAAACTTGCAAGACGTTTTCGTCTTGCAAAGCAAGCCCATAGGGAAATTCGTCTTGAGAAGCAACTCAAAAAACGAAAAACTCTTTCGTCTTGCGAGTTTTTCGTCTTACTAGGCATTCGTCTTGCGAGTTACCACTGTACCACCTTTTCCTCCAAGGAGCTCTGTGTGGCATAGATGGTTCTCCCTTCCCCATTTTTATCCTCCCAACAGCCCTGTGAGGTAGGCTAGACTGAAAGATCGTGATTAGTTCATTGTCACCCTGTGAGCTTCATGGAAATTTGAACCCAGGCCTTACAGGTCATTATCCAACACTAACAGTTACACCACACAGGTAGTTCAAACCTAAGAATCTGCAGCCCTTCTTCATGTTTCCCTTTTAATCAAAAGAAAACAAATGTTGGAAATAAATTATAATTTATTGCTTGTTTAGTGCCATCCACGTGCCTAGTGCTTTATAGTGTACACGTAGACAGTTTGCTGCTGCCAAAGAACCTACAGTCTCAGTTTCTGCACAGAGGAAAGCAGAGACTGATGCAGAGCTGGGGAGAGCACTGCTGTTGCACTTGGCACCTGCTTGTGGGCATCCCATAATGGGCATCTGCTTGGCCTCTGTGAGATCAGAGTGCTGGATTAGATGGGCCATTGGTCTGATCCAGGGGGGCTCCTGCTATGTACTTAGGACGTAAACAGGGAAGAAACATGCAATTGTTTCATGTACTTGCCCTTAGGCTTTGGTGCAGGCTTATTTACAGGAAGAATTGGGACAAATTCTTTACAGTTCTATTTGAGAGCACATGAGTACCACACACCTAAGATCACACATTTACACACAGTGTTAATTAGTCTGGGATAATTACCATCCCCACTAAGGTACATTGCAGTCTATTTGTTTTTAATTAATCAAAATATCTGAGATGCATAATTACCACCTTCTGGTTTTTCACCCACAATCACAAAGGACCCCCTCCCCATACACACACCACTTGTTGGTGAAGCAACCCCAACTGGCTGTGGTATTTAGGCAAATAATGCAATTTTTGGTGGGGTTGATTGTGTGGTTCTTTTACAAGCCAGGTTGATGGGATTGATCATGCGTGTCTTTCTCCATGTGTCAACAACATGTATACACAGTCAGCACATAATAAGAGGCATACTAAAGGCCTCTCTCATCCAGCATCTTCCTTGCCACAGTGGCCAACCAGATACAGTACCTCTGAGTAGCCCACAAGCTCAACATGAAGGGAGCACCCTCCCCTTTCAGTTGGTATGTAGAAGCAGAGTGCCTTTGAATATGAACAAAACTGCCAGTGATAGATCCATTCTCCATGCCGTCCATCTAACCTTGGTGCCCTTCAGTAGTTTTTGGACTACAGTTTCCATCAGCCCCAGCCAACATGGTCTATGATAAGAGATTTGGGGAGATGCATGAATGTGCATGGGGATTAAGGGTCCTGAGGTCAAACCCTGGGGCAACTGGAGCATGTGTGAAGGACTCTTGACAGCTGGCGCACTCCATCAGCCTCTCTGCACCACACACTTAAGAGGGGAGTTGCCCATTTCACTCCTCTGCAATTATAGGCTCTACAGGAACAGATCCGTGTCAGGGATAACCTCAGTTACGGAACGAATTCAACACTGAAGAGCCTGGAGATGCGTCAGTTATCTGGTCTGGGAGATCTCAGAGGTCGGGTTACAAGGTAATTTTTTCTTTGTTGTTATTTCTCTAGCAGCTAAAGCAGATTTCTGGGGTTTTGTGGGGAGGTGGGCAGGCAGAATCAGCCATACTTGCAGCTACAGCATTCCCTGGCACTGAAGCAAACCAGAGAAGACTATAACTCCCATCAGCTCTCACATCATACAGCTGTGCTGACTGGTGCTGATGGGAGTTGTAGTTCAAAATATCTGGAGGACCGCAGCTTGGGGAAGGCTGCTGCAGATTCTACGAACTGTGTTATGGTTCCTCTCCAGTCACGCACAGCACCCATAGTAATCAACAAGGTGTTTTGCAAAGACTTCATCCCAGCCTAAAACGTTCAGTTCTTCACTGTAAAAGACCAGCATTTTCAAAACAATGACTCAGGCAAAGTCTCTAGTGGAGGTCTGTTTCTTGTTTTCTCTCCACTATCTTTTTGCCTTCCCCACTTTAAAGAGGACAATGAGAAAATGGTGCCAGTACTGATGGGAAATGACTGCCTTTGGGTCACAGCTCAGCAGCTGAAGGCCAGTTGACTGAAGGGAGCAATCGGCAAAATTCCCTGTCCATGACAATTTGTTGATCATTTGCTCTCCCACACAAGGAAAGCAAAAATAGCATACTGAAGCATACTGCTTCTGCACATTGAACTGTCAGGTGTTTCTGAAAGCTAGTTATTGTTTTCTTCCTTATAGGTGTCATCATATTCTTTGAAAAATTGTAGGTGTAATTGTACCAGTGATCAGGGATGTGTATTGTTGTGAGTCAGAAAAAGCAGGCTGCTGCCCTTTGGAGGTAGAACTTGGGGTATCTTGCAGCATGGCAGATGATCCTCCTTTGTACAAGATTCTGTGAAAACACAGTTGTGGACCAAAAACACACCCATTCACTGGCTCGCCACTGCCTTACTCAAGGCCAGTTTCAGATCTGTTTATAACAAGGATGGGGCAGAGAGAGAGATTTGATTATGGTTGCAAAACTTTCTATGCGAACCTTCTAAAATTGCCCTTACTGAAATCAATACACAAAGCAAGGCACACCTCTGAACATGCTAGGGGAAAGTGTGCAGAAAACACATATATTTGTGAAAACAACACAAAACATGCATTCTATTAAGGAAAATTGCTTACAAAAATGTGTGTGTTAGGCAAAATTGCATCCTAAATGAAAACGTTAGGATAAATAGCCACCAAAATACTGACAACTGTTTGGGAGGACTGTCTTTTTTAATTGCAAATGATGGCCTAGGTGCATGAAACCAAATTTGAGATTGGGACGGTGAGGGGGAACAAAAATTGACAGATTCATCCATTCCATGTTTATTCCTATAATTTTGACTGTATTTCTTAAGACTACAGGCTGGTTCAATCACCAGTTAAATTACTCTTTGACATGCACATTATATGCATACACATGCATTCTTGAGAATGCAGAAATGTCTTACAACAAGGTGGGCTATTTGTCCATCCAGCCCTGCATTGCCTCCTCCATTCACCTGCTACTTGAACCTTCTACCTGGAGATTCCAGGGACTGAGCCTGGGACCTCCTATGGGGAGGGATGATAGCTCCTTGGCAGATCATTTTCCAGCCCCAATAGTCCCTAATGACACCCATGGGAACATACATGAAGTTGCATTCACAGGCTAAGCCAGACCACATGTCAGTCTACCCCAGAATTGCTTAATCCAGCCTTCTCTGACCTGGCATGCTCCAGATACCCCCATCATCCCTGACCAGTGGCCATGCTGGCTGGGACTGGTGGCATTAGGAGCCCAGCAACATTTGTAGGGCACCATATGTTAGGGGGAGGCTGGTCTACTCTGACTGGAAACAACTCTTCCAGGAACTTAGTGCCCATCCAGGGCACAAGAGGCATTATTAAAATGTAAAGATGTAGTCTAGCTTGGCAAGAGCAATTAAGCAGAGTGTGAAGCAGGGTTGATGTGGATTGTGGCCTCGAGAAAGCCCTGGGAGTTTGATAGAGAGTCTTGGTGGACTCCATTCAACCTATGAGCCACCACCAGTCTATTTCTTTTTGCTGAGGGATCTGAAACATCTAGCTATGATTTCTCCTTCCATTCCACTCTTGCTTTTTCTGTGTTTCCCTGTGACTCAGTTGCTGCTGCTGCTGCTGCTGCTGCTCATTTATAATGTAAGTCAGTGTTGTTGTTTGCATCTGTCTGTCTCGGGAGACAATGGAAGAGTGTGCCTTTGGGGGTGAATCAGACCATTGGAGAGTTATAGCACCTGCTGTGGCTACAGAGACCAATATGAGAGTGACATGTTTTGTTGCTGCTGGGGCAGTTGAAGGCATCCAGTTGTGCTGTGATGCAGGTGCATGGTGGCATTTTTTCCCCTTTGCTCCTCCCATTCCTCCTTTGGTCACTGCTGTGGATACACAATCAGACTGATTATCTCCAGGTGCTGCGGTTATCTGCAAGGGATTCCCACATGGCACGATTAATGTTGCCAGCCTTCATGTCACATTTGCAGACATCTTTGTAATGCAAAATTGATCTGCCAATAGGCCTGGTACTTGAAGCCAGCTCCCCATAGAGCGCATCCTTGGGGATCCTGCCATCTTCAAGTTGTGGACATGACCAAGTCAGTGTAGATGTTGCTGAGACAGGAGTGTGAACATGTTGGGAATGTAGGCTTGAGAGAGCAGATCTTTGTTTGAGACTCTGTCCTGACATTTGATGCCCAAAATCTTCCTGATGCAGCACACGTGGAAAGTGTTTAGGCAACACTCCTGAGTGTTGTAAGTTATCCACAACTCTGTAGAGCTTCCTCAGAGTACACTGTCAAGGCTGGGATATAAGACCAAGCCAGGGATAATGGTTTGTTTACTCTCAGCGCAAGCCAGGAGGAAATCAAATGGACACGGTTTATGCCTTACATCTCAGGATGTTTTGTTGCTCCGAATAATGGCAGTGTAAGACCTGAGGAGCATAGTCCAGGATCCTTTGCAGGTGGGACCAGTTGCAGAGCATTCACTGGGAGCCCAAGACCCTCAAAACATCCAATGTCCCAACAACACAATTCTCACATTGCACAGCACACCCTGCAATGCCCCGTGAGAGGCATTTCAGCTTGCATGCCCCACAGGCAAAGGGTTCCCAGCTCAGGGCTACCCCCCACCCCCGAGCTCCTGAATCTGCAGCTTAGCAGAGGATGTTGAGCCACACCTCTTGAGCTGCATGCTGCTTCATTGGCACCCTAAAAACATTTGCCACTTTGGTTGCCCTTGCAGTATGTCCTGCCACTGACACCATTGTGTGTAACACAGCTGAGCTGTGGGCAGAGGGAGGTCACATTCTCCTGCTATTGCTTTCTATCCCCTATAACTGGCTCTGAATGTTAGAGTGCTTCTGAATGTGGAAGTTTCATGCAGCTCTCATTACTAGCCATGGATGGACTGACTGATCCCCCACAAATCTGACTAACCCCCTTTCAGAGCTGTGCCAGGAACTCTGGAGGATCACTGTAGTAATGCTCACCCCCAACCGCTTGCCCCTCCCTGCTCCTGCCTCTGCTCTCCGGCCAGGCCAGGACGCCCAGGGCAAGGTTGGCAGGTGAGATTACCTTTTTTGCATAACAGAACAAGTAAGACCCGGTAGGGCTGCCACCACTCCCTCTTGTCCAGGGGACTCCGAATCACAACCCAGGGAGCAGGCTGCGACCCATTTAACCTGGCTGTCCCCTTACTCCACAAGCTGCATCCAGACTTGCAGGCAGAAGTTCTATGGTAGAGCGTAACAAAGCGTAAGGCTAGGACTTAGCTATTCCCTCCGGAAAGGCACACAAACTAAAACAGTTTCATTCTTAAAAGGTTTATTTTAAAATAACATAAGAAAACATGCTAGAATAGCAGGCACTCTTTTGGGCGTTACAGATAAGGAAAATAACAAAGTTACATAGTATAGCTAACTATACATACTCACAAGGTCTAACACAAGATAGGATAGCTGAGGTCTTTAGGACTCTGCAAGTTGAAAGCTTTTTAAGATCTCCATTTCAAAAGACGAAACGACGGCCATTAGGATGGAACAATAGAGCCGGCATCTTTGCGGATTGCAGAGCAAAGGCAGAGAGCGCAGATCAGGATAATTCCCTGATCCTTTATTCACAACTTGCACAAGGCGTCGTAACTTTCAAACCAATCATAAGACTCAAATTATTTTTGAATACACCAATGACCGGTTTGCTGGTCAATTATTTTACTTCTTGACAGCTGGGCCAATTTGGCATCCAAACTTTAAATCAAAGGGTTCCTCCCTTCCGTGGAAATTAGCTAGAGACACATTCCCAAGCAATTCAAGGACAGATAGCATCACTGAGGGGGGATGTTTACACCCTCAAACTCAGGTGTTAGATCTTTTCATTAAATCAAGACTTCTTTGGGTTCAATAAAGCTTTCAGCTGAGGAGCCAACTAGTCTAGGGGTTAAAGATACACAACTTCTTTCCCAGGGTCCCTGTGGCTGATGAAACTCCCACAAGGCTTCACTCCTTTTACTTGACCAAAGAATAATTTCTAAATAATACTAACTTTACTACAATCACACTGACCATCCTCTGTTGCACTGGAACAGGCTGTTCAAAGAGGCACATCATGCTGCGATGGAGGCCAGGGAGGACCCACTTACTTCAAAACATCTTTTTGTGCCTTCCTCAGAGAGCGTGAGGCGTGTTGTTTGGCACAGCTTTGGCAGGAGTAATAGAACAGTGAGTTTTTTCACATTATGCAGCCGCTTCTTAGAACTGTCAGAGATTTAAAAAAGGCTTTTCAGCTACACAGTGGAAGAAGCCCTCCCTTTACCCCTTTGAGATCTGGAAGACAGCACTGTGCCATAATTTTATAGTTTATTTTAGACACTCACTCTGGTTTGTCAAGATTATACTGTTTACTAGCAAAGCAAACTAGCACTAAAATCCAGCTTTTTCCGATTGCTTTTGTTGCTGCTGAGCCTGCCTGCCGCTGCTGTTTTTCAAATCCAGATCCTTCCAACGATTTGCAAATGGATCATTCTTTCTATGAATCCAAATCAGATGTTGGGAAACATATCCAAAACAGGAGGTGTTAAAAAATGCTTGAGTAATTTTTTTTAATTCACATTTTTTTACTTGTAGGAATAGAACAGGCAAACCTTAATGTGTGTAGCACAATCCTACATCTGTTTACTCAGAAGTAAGCTCCACTGTGCTCAGTGGGGCTAAGTGTGTTTAGGATGGCAGTAGCCATGCTAGTCTGTTGCAGCAAAAACAAAAGAGTGTTTTGTGGATGCTCACAAATTTATTATGGCAAAAGTGTTGTTGTTGTTGTTTAGTCGTTTAGTCATGTCCAACTCTTTGTGACCCCCTGGACCAGAGCACGCCAGACACTCCTGTCTTCCACTTCCTCCCGCAGTTTGGTCAAACTCATGCTGGTAGCTTCAAGAACACTGTCCACTATCTCGTCCTCTGCCATCCCCTTCTCCTTGTGCCCTCCATCTTTCCGAACATCAGGGTCTTTTCCAGGGAGTCTTCTCTTCTCACCAGGTGGCCAAAGTATTGGAGCCTCAGCTTCAGATTCTGTCCTTCCAGTGAGCACTCAGGGCTGATTTCCTTAAGAATGGATAGATTTGATCTTCTTGCAGTCCAGCTTCCTCAACCTCGGCCCTCCAGAAGTTTTGAGACTACAATTCCCATCATAGCTAGGGATCATGGGACTTTTAGGCCAAAAACATCTGGAGGGCCGAGGTTGAGGAAGCCTGGTTTAATTACATTATTAAGAGGGGCCATTCTCAAAAAAGTTACCTTAATTCAGCTCACAGTCCATTGAATCTCTTGATTTATTGTAATTCAATCTTTCACGTTGCCTAAAACTTTGCGCACAGTGCAATCCGATACACGTCTACTCATAAGCAAGTCCTACTGAGTTCCGTAGGACTTATTTCCTAGTAAGAGTGCATGAGATTATAAGACAACACACTTAACTGTTTTGATTTGCTGACTGCTGTACCCATGAAAAGAATCAGGTAACTAAAAAAAATAAAAATCATTTGTGAAGTATATTGCTTAGCACATGTTAACACTTGACCCTTTTCCAACTAAAGAAAAGGGGTTATTATTTTATCTGGGGGAAAGTTTTTTATTATTCCTAATTTGTGCCCTTAAATAGTGCACTATGTTTTAGAAATGACCTCATTTCAAGTTAGCCTATGCCAAAAAATATATTTCTTATTTGGCCTTCCTGCAAAAAAACCCCTATTGGTTGGAAAAAGTTATTTCCTGGAGCAGAAATCCTTTCCACCACAATGGTGTGTGGGCTCAGCCATATATTTTATAAATCCATTTCTCTGTGTGCACGCCATGATGACGCTGCAGTGGTGAAATTAGACCTGCATTTAGGTGACAGCAGCCCTTCTGGCAAGCAGGTTTTCTGCAGGGAGGAGGGGAAGAACCGAGAGCATCAGCGGCTAATGCAGCAGCACCTAAGGCACACCTACACTTTCGTTTGTACTGCGATTCCTAGGCACGAGTCCAATAGGTTTTTCTTTTGTCCTACTGCTTTCACAGGGAAAACTTGTTGTTTACTGCTGATTCAGAACAAATGCCAACCTGTGCCTAGACAAAGGGAAGTGTGAATGAGCCCCTGGCTGGAAAAGGGGCAGGAAAGTTAACGCTAGGGCACAGAGCTGCAGTTAACTCTGGGACTCCCTCACTCTTGGGATAGGTAAAAGTAAAGGGACCCCTGACTGTTAGGTCCAGTCGCAGGCGACTCTGGGTTTGTGGCGCTCAACTCACTTTACTGGCCGAGGGAGCTGGCGTTTGTCTGCAAACAGCTTCTGGGTCATGTGGCCAGCATGAACCAGCGAACCAGAGCAGCGCCATTTACCTTCCTGCCAGAGTGGTACCTATTTATCTATTTGCACTTTAACATTCTTTCGAACTGGTAGGTTGGCAGGAGCAGGGACCAAGCAACAGGAGCTCACTCCGTCGCAGGGATTCTAATCGCCGACCTTCTGATCGGCAAGCCCTAGGCTCAGTGGTTTAGACCACAGCGCCACCCGTGCTGGAAAAGGGGCAGGAAAGTTAACACTAGGGCACAGAGCTGCAGTTAACTCTGGGACTCCCTCACTCTTGGGATAAGAGAGGGTGTAATGACAGATCTTCCCTAGTAGGCCCCGTCCCAGTGCAACAAATTAAGCTAGTAGAGGGAACACTAGCAGGTTAGTCATTTGCAGGCATCTAAATACTAGTTTCTGGAAGCCACAGGAGGGGGGAGTGCTTTTGTCCTCATGTCCAGCTTGCCAGCATCCCACAGGCACTTCTCTATCCACTGTGAGAACTGAATACTGGACTAGATGGGCCATTGGCCTAAGCTGTATGGAGAATGTTGTGGCCCACATGCCACGTGGAGGAGACGATTATGATAGGTTTTATGGCAAAAGAGTGTGTGTAAGAAAGGTGTTGATTGCTAAAGCCAGACAATTATCTAGCTATCTAGCTATCAAATTTGTATACCGCCCTATACCAGCATGCTTATCTGGAGCATACATGGGGTTTATTTCTGGGTAGCAGGCAAAGAAAGCTTTTCAGAAACCATTTTTTCCTGAAAGTTGGGAAGAGCTGGTGGCTTTTGTGCAGGCAGCTAAAGCCAGTTCAAAAGAGGGACTGTGTACCCCAAATTCACTTTTTACTAGACAGATTTGGATGTTTCTTGAACAGAAGCCTTCCTTGACCTGATGTCCTCCAAAAGTTTTGGATCCCAGCTCCCATCAGTCCCAGTATCATATAACCTTGCTGGCTGAGGCTGATGGGATTTGTAGGCCAGAACATCTGGAGAGCACCAGGTTGGGGAAACTTTGCTGTAGGACAGAAAGAAGAATCTCTATACATCATGGAAAGCGCAGTCTCTGGCAAGCTGTTTCCCCCTCTCTTGAAACACACACACAAATATAATATATTTATATGCAACAGAATGATCTGAAGATACACAGTGCAGGTACTTATTGAAGCTAAGCAGGCCTGGGTCTGCTCAGTGCCTAGATGGGAGACGTCTTTGAGTTCCATGTGATGGTCAGTGTTGGACTGGAACATGGAATTCCATGGAAATCCACACCCTGCCATGAAGCTCACCATTTTATGTTACCTATGGATTTTTATATTCTTGTGCAGCTAGGAATCTCTTGGTAAGAGTCAAACTTGGCTGCCATCCATCACAGTAGTTTCTGAGGAAGCACCAAAATGAAAACATATTCTGGAATTTTCACCCTATTAAATTTGCTGCCGCATGGAATTTGTACATCAGCTTTATTTGATGCATCAGACATGCCACCTGTCTTCAAACATGTGGAATTCATATAACTTATATTGGACTATTATTTATGTTACATACAGTTTTCATGGACTGTTATTTATGTTTTAGAAGGCCTTCGTATTGATTGTCCAACTTCAATAAAACTTAAATTTTGTATCATGTTGCATTTTCATTGATACATGGGTCATCAGTTGTTTATTGGTAGTTATCCATATCTGTATTACATTATATCATATTATGCTGGAGACTTGAGTCCACTGTTGTATATGAGCTTTATCACCTATTTATCATTTTTGTCATTGATTGGTCCGTGGCTTGTATATTTCGTGTGCGTTATGGAGGGAACTCCTCCTTTTGGTTTACTCTGAATTCCCCACTCAGTTGATGAAGCTCACTGAGTGAACTTGGGCCACCTCCTGTCTCTCAGCCCAACTTCCCTCACAGGGCTTTTGCTAAGGAAAAAATGAGACGTGAGGGAACCAGGTCCACCACCATGATCTCCATGGATGAAACATCAGCAGAGAGGGGTCCTTTTTCAGTTCTCTTGCCCTCAGAGGTTCAGGGTGTGGGGCTGGGAGAGGGCCTTCTCTGTGGCACCCAAAAGCTGTGGAATTCCCTTTTCACAGAGGTGTGTCTCACACCACCTCCTGACATGGATCCCCCCCCCAAATGCCACTGCCTGTCCCCCCAACAAAAGTCCTGGCTATGCCCATGTCTTGACCCTGGCCTTTGACCCCAGAGAGGTATGGCTTTAGGACCCACCCTATTCTTTTGATTGTAAATTGTTCTAACTGGTTCTAATGTTCACATTGTTGTAACCTGCCCTGGTCAAGTCCATTAACCCAGCAAGCGGGATGGAGGGGCTTCAACCCATTGTTAATCCACAGAAACTGCTATTCCATGGCACATTGTTTGTTTCTTTCTTTTTAAAAAATATTTTTATTAAGCAATTTCAACTTAACAAATTATCAAACCATGTAATCACATACATTTTCCCTCCCCCCTCCCCCAACCACCAGGGACTTCCCTCAGCTCCTCTCTCTGATTTCTCTGCACCTATTATTCTCTGCATGTTATAAAATTATACCTATCCTTGCCTTGTCTATCTATCATGTTATCAACCAATAAATTTGTGTATGTTTATTCAAAACCTGCCAAGGAGTCCAGTTCATTTTGTTGTCTTTTTAGATAATTTAGAAAAAGCTCCCATTCTTCCTTATAGTCACAGTTGTCCTTGTCCCGCAGTTTGTATGTCAGTTTAGCCAACTCGGCATAACTCATCAATTTTTCTTGCCACTGTTCTTTCATTGGGATTTCCTCATTCTTCCATCCTTGTGCTATCAAGACTCTTGCCACTGTGGTAGCATACACACGGTAAATAAATTCTTTGTTTTCCTCGGCAGGTCTTGTCCTACAATCTCTCACAAAAATGCTTCTGGTTGTTTTTTTACAAATGTCATTTTAAACATTTTTTTCAATTCATTGTATATCATTTCCCAAAACTTTTTAACTTCTCTACATTCCCACCACATATGATAAAAAGTCCCTTCTTTTTCTTTACATTTCCAACATATGTTTGACCCGGTTTTATACATTTTTGCTATCTGTACTAGTGTAATATACCATCTATACATCATTTTCATGTAATTTTCTTTCAAAAGAGAACAGTCTGTAAATTTCAAATTTAATTTTCCACAATGGCACATTGTTTCTTGAGACAGAAGTTCTATATAGCCATTGTGATTTCCAGCTACAGAATAATACAGAAGGGCCACAAAATAATAGAATTGTAGCGTTGGAAGGGACCACGAGAGTCATCTAGTCCAACCTCGTGCAACGCAGGAATCTTCTGCCCCAATGCAGGGCTTGAACCAGGGGCACTGGTGCAAGGGGCTACAGCCCCCTCAATATTTTGAGGCAGGGTGCTGACCCTCCCCAAACTGAGGGGGCAGCCCTCCCCCGCTGCCCCGTATGGCAGGTGGGGGCGGGAGGTTTGGAGGGTGATTTTCATTCCATGTGCCCTTGCTGTGATCACCAGAGTGTCCTGGCAGGAATGGCCCAAGGGGGGGGCATCATGCGTGTGACATCATGCACGCATGACAACTCCCCTCCCCCAATGTTGGGCCCAACTCGGCATGCCTGGCTCGCACCCATGGCCCTGAGATTAAGTGTCTCATGTTCTACCGACTGAGCTGTTCCAGGGAGGTTTTCTATTTGAAGAATGGAAGCTCATTTTAGTAGTGATGACTTGGGCTAACTAAGTTGTAGCTGGTGTGTGTGTGTGTGTCCAACAACATTTTAAGACCCACAGATGTTCCAACTCTGCCAAAATTTTATATAAAACACAGGACCTAGGTCTATTATCTCAGCAGTTTCTATATTTAACAACTGTTAATCGTGCACATGGAAATCCATTCCCCATGTTTGTCATATAACTCAGTTACCAGATACAATTTTGTCCAGCATCTCTCTCTGACACGAGCGTAACTAAGCCAGTGGCTGCCAGCTGTGACACAGTTGCACCAGAAGAGAACAGCCGTTGGTATTATGAACAGAAACAGGCCAGGCAGGGAGGTCAGCGAATGAGGAGGTAATTACACATGTGGAGAAGTTGCAGGATCAAAAGGAAATGGAGACCTGGGCTCTAGAGTATTCACACGAGAACCCATTTTCAAAATAGTTTGGCTCTATGTGGACACTGAAGGGACTCAGGTGGCGCTGTGGGTTAAACTACAGAGCCTAGGACTTGCCGATCAGAAGGTTGGCGGTTCAAATCCCTGCAACGGGGTGAGCTCCCCTTGCTCAGTCCCTGCACCTGCCAACCTAGCAGTTCGAAAGCATGCCAAAAAGTGCAAGTAGATAAATAGGTACCGCTCTGGCAGGAAGGTAAACGGAGTTTCCGTGCACTGCTCTGGTTTGCCAGAAGCAGCTTAGTCATGCTGGCCACATGACCTGGAAGCTGTACGCCGGCTGTACAGCTCCCTTGGCCAGTAAAGCGAGAGGAGCGCTGCAACCCCAGAGTCGGCCACGACTGGACCTAATGGTAAGGGGTCCCTTTACCTTTACTTTACCTTTATGTGGACACTGCACAATGGAACCTCCATAGAGAGGATCAACACTGAATCAGCTCTGACACCTTTGTGGCTGGCTTCAATGGCAGAGCATCACTTTTGCATGCAGAAGGCCCCAGTTCCATCTCCAGGTGGGGCTGAGGGAAAACTCCAGCCTGAAATCCTGGAGAGCTGATGCCAGTCACTTCTTAGTTAGTTAGTTTTATTACGGCAAAAGCCAGCAACACAGAACACCACAAGGTCAAACAAAAGGAAATCAACAACAACATCCCCCCCCCAAAAAAAGAATTACACAAGGGAGCTTCGCAGTGTGTCATTCAACAAAAGAGATTTACGCTTCCTGATTGCTAGAGTGCAAAATTTGGCCACCTCATATGATATTGAGCTTGAGGAATCTTCCAGAAGGTATTTTCGTAGAATTTCGGGGGAGGATTCCAAATAATGTTGAAGGGGTATAAATTTTGATAAAAGCGGCAAAATAAGTTGAACTCGTTCTTCACTATAAAATTCGCAAAATAGAAGGATGTGAGTGACAGATTCTACCTTATTAGACATACAGGGGCAGAGACGCACATGCATTGGTACCTGCGTAAATTTGCCATACAGCACTGCTGAGGGCATTGTCTCAAAGCGGGCTCTGGAGAAAGCCCATCTATAAGCTTCG
Organism: Podarcis erhardii; assembly: GCF_964252035.2. NCBI lineage: Eukaryota > Metazoa > Chordata > Lepidosauria > Squamata > Lacertidae > Podarcis > Podarcis erhardii. The sequence goes on along the minus strand of NC_138503.1, from coordinate 5,768,464 downwards.
TTAGTGATGTTAGTTAAGTAAGGGGCAGCTGCAAAGTTAGGCCAAGCTTTTAAACATCTATACATCTCCGGGAGTAGGGCGTCTTCTTGTTGTAATTCGACATCGTAAAGTCGATGCCAGTCACTTTACGATGTCGATGCCAGTCACTGTAGACAACACCAAAATAGATGGACCAATGGTCTGCCTCAGCAGAAGGCAGCTTCCTGCTGTCACCACCTCCGTGAACTTCTCTTTGATCGCCACATTCTGTGGCAGCAGATTCTGCAAATACAGAATTTCTTTTTAAAATCTGTGCTGAATCTACTGCCAAACCTTCTGCCTTTCTTAAGAGTAAGTTGGCATAGGTTCAGAGTGCGAGTTTGAAAACCTTCATGTGCCAGAAGTGTGTCTGAATTCAAACGTCTTCTTTTTTAAAGAGTAATAAAATTATCAACAATTAAATGACATTCTAGTCTGTGATAGTGTGGCAGGTAAGGTGAGTATTTTTGGAATAAGCTGCTGGGAGGCAAGCAAAAAAAGTGCCTATGACAACTCCAAATAATCCCTGTTGTTCCTGAATAGGTGTGATACTGGGTTGGCCAGATTGTCTGCTGAACACAAAGTTACCTACGAAAGACTACAGAACCTAAGCAAAGATCAGCAGGCGACCAAGTTGATATTGGAGTCTAAAATAAAAGAAGCAGAAATACAGGTAAGATATAAAAAAATAATGGATCCCACATAATTCTTAGTTACTGTTTTAGATGTATTTGCTTTCCAGTTATGAATATCAGGGAAAATTGGAATATTTTCCACTTATTATTGGCATAGGGCATCCACATCTGAGAAAGTGAACACAACCTCAGCTCCATGAAGGAGAACATAGTGTCCAGATCTTGAAAAGTCACATTTCCTCTTTATTCCATGCTGGACAGATTGCACCTGGGGTACTCTGTCCAGTTCTGGGTACCACATTTAAGAAGAGGTAGACCAATGGGAATGTGTCCAGAGAAGGGTGATCAGGATGGAAACCAAGTCCTATAAGGATTAGCTGAAAAATCTGGGTCTGGTTAGCCCAGAGCCAGTGTGGTGTAGTGGTTAAGAGCGGTAGTCTCGTAACCTGGGGAACCGGGTTCGCGTCTCCGTTCCTCCACATGCAGCTGCTGGGTGACCTTGGGCCAGTCACACTTCTCTGAAGTCTCTCAGCCCCACTCACCTCACAGAGTCTTTGTTGTGGGGGAGGAAGAGAAAGGAAAATGTTAGCCGCTTTGAGACTCCTTAAAGGGAGTAAAAAGCGGGATATCAAATCCAAACAACTCTTCTTCTTCTTCTTCTTCTTCTTCTTCTTCTTCTTCTTCTTCTTCTTCTATCCAATGGGATGTCTCATACACAAAAGATGGAGCAGGCATTTGTTTTCTCTCGGGCCAGAAGAGCAGGACTAACATCAAGGATTGAAAGCAAACTGGAGTGAGACAAACCATGAGCTCAGGAGCTGACAGTATGCTAAGCCAAGCCATAGTTTAGTGCAGCCGGCTGTTCAACAGCAGCAGGACCAGAAGATGAGCAAAGTGGCTGTGATCTGTCTGGGTCCACACACCCACACTAAACCATGATTTGACTTATTGATGCATATGAACCACCTACACACACACATATTAGTACAGAGCGGGGAAATTGTAGGCTGTGTGCCCAGATGGTCACAAAATGCAAAGGACAAGAGTCTGTGACAATTCCATGTGAACAAGAGATGTGCATTGACCATTTAGAAGAGCAGTAACTGGCAAAGGTGGGATCTGATTGTCCAGGGAGGGTCTTTTGAGAGGTGGCAGTCTCTGCTGAGTGTTTTGAAGAGAGAGCGCTGCCACAGTTTGGAGAAGGTGACACACTTCACCTCCAGCTATGGGGTTGTGGGGGACAGAGCCTGATGCCAACAGTGCATGTGCAAAATGGTTGGCAATGGAGAATGAGAGAGAAAGAGAGCTGTGAGACAGCTGAAGACACCTGGAAGCTGAGAGGCTTCTCTCCTGGAAGCTGATTTGGATTAGTGGATCTGTTGCTTTCTAGGAGTGCCACCTGTTTCCCCTCCACTTATGCTCTGCTGGTATATGTGAGTATGAACCAAATGTTACAAAAACACATCAGGTCCTCCAGAGGAAACCCAAATTCAGACAGTACACCTGCTGGAAGGTGGGAGCTTGTTTTGGCTTTACCGGCCTTCTGTTTGAGGTGGCCCACAAAGCCCCTCACAATGCCAATACAATTCTGGAATGCCCTCTGCTGGAGGCCCACCTAGCTTCATCACTGCTCACCTTTCGACAGTGACAGTTCGTGAAAGTCTTTGTGGCAGATGAATCTCATGTTGTTTGTAGATATGGGCAAATATAGTAGTTGAGGTTATGCCATTTTGATGCTTTTGCCTTGTTTCATAATTTTTATTAACTGCCTTATATCCTTTGAAATCTGTTGGAATTGGGGAATGTGGGGATTCTTTTGGGATTGGAAGGCAGCAGGAAGAAAATGTCACAAACAGAAAATGTAAATGAGCCACCTGCCAGGCATGCTGTAGCAGCAGATCTCCTGTAGATCTCCTGGATGGATTACATCAGCAATCTCCTACCTTCTCAGACCCAGCACCCACTTTTAACCCAAATGTGCAATTGGGGACCCATTTTGTTAATCTTTTGCCATATATTTGCATGGTGTTGGTGGTGCCCCTGATGCAGCCCACCTTGGATCAAGCCACAGCCTACCAGTGGGTCCCTGGACACACCAGTTGAAGACCAATGGACCAGATGAACTTTGCAATAACTCCCAACTCTATCTAGAGTTCTATGCACCACAATCCTGCATTTATTTCCCACTGCGTTCTGCCGGATGCCTTTGGGAAAACTGCAAACAGGTCCTGGAAATGTCTTCTGACCCATCTGTCTTCTTGAAGAAAGCTCGTGTTTGTTATCCTGCCTTGCCAAGGCCCACTCACAATCTGGAAAGTCATTTGCAAGGAAATTTGTTCCATAAAAATGTGTAAAGTCATCATCTCTCTCCCCCCCAACACACCCAGCCTGCATTACTCTGCAGCGCTTTCTGTCTATTAGTCATGGTGGAAACACAATCCCATGACATCCAAAACAGCTGTATTTAGACATCTGTGGTTTTCCTCAGTAGGGGAAGAAGGTGGTCATCCTGAGTCCAGCAGGCTGGCTAGGCATTCAGATTCTAAACTGGGAAATTAGCCCCCAGTTGTCCCATTTTAGTTTTTATCTTCCAAATGCTGTGCAGTCTTAAGGTTCAGCAACAGGGATGGTGGACCTCTTTTGCTCCTGAAATGCCAAACAACCTCCCATCACACTTACACTGTAGTACTAAGCACACCAGCCAGGAGTGGGAGAAGCTGTGTGAGGCTGCAATGAAATCAACCAGATATGTTCCTTTTTACTACATTTTGAGTGTGGCCAAAAAGTGTGGCTAGAGATATATATATATATTTAATAAATAAAATCGTTATTGTTTCACTGCTTCCAGGGTAGCCTTCCAGGGTAGCCTGCAACAAGCAATAGAAAAAGGCTACCCTTGCCCTCAAAGGCAGAATATATAAATAAATACACATTATCTGGAATGAGGCAGTTTCGTGCTACTGGTTTCATGGAGCTTGAGATGAGTTTTCAGTTCCTCCCTGCAACCAGCAGTTTAGCTTAAGACTGCCATCCTTGGTTCACTCCTTATTTACATGGAATCCAGTCAGCCCATTTTATCTTGCTGTTTTCTGTATATATAGTGCTATTTCTTGAAAAGAAAAAGAAGCAGAATGAGAAGAAACCAATAATTAACACTTCCCCCACCCCAGTGGAGAAACAAGGATGTACAACATGAAAGAGGAATTCAGAGAGGCTCATCAAGGAGCAAGTAACAGGCTAGGTAAAGGTAAAGGGACCCCTGACCATTAGGTCCAGTTGTGATTGACTCTGGGGTTGCGGTGCTCATCTCACTTTATTGGCTGAGGGAGCCGGCGTACAGCCTCTGGGTCATGTGGCCAGCAAACCAGAGCAGTGCACAGAAACACCGTTTACCTTCCCGCTGGAGTGGTACCTATTTATCTACTTGCACTTTGACGTGCTTTTGAACTGCTAGGTGGGCAGGAGCAGGGACCAAACAACGGGAGCTCACCCCGTCGCGGGGATTCAAACCACTGACCTTCTGATCAGCAAGTCCTAGGCTCTGTGGTTTAACCCACAGCACCACCCGCGTCCCTAACAGGCTACTCATGAGTAAAAAGTGGGACCTGAAACAAAATGTTGCAGTGCATTCTTTATCTCCTCTCAGGAGTGGTCCTGCCAGCCAGCCAGGCTCTCCCCTAGCGGACCATTCCATTCCGCCCTCCTCACCCTCCCTCCTTTCCATTTTCCTTTTCTGACATTCATCGTTGACGGATGAACATGCTTGGTCCACATTGAGCTGAAGTGTTTTAGGCAGCGGCAGGTGGGGAGGGCTTAGTTTTTTCTTTAAAACTTAAAAAAAAACCCAACTACTGCAAACATCGGGGTTTATGTCAAGCTCTTGTGTCTCAGTGGATCTGTCTCAACTCCAATCGTGTCAGTAGTCAGCCTCCTCAGCTTGCTTTTGGAGGAAGCGATTCCCTGCTAGGGGCAGTGAAAGGGGACAAAGGTTCTGCAAGCAGGAAACTTTTAATCAACACTGGAAGTGACCTTTGCTGATCTTGGCTTACTTTGGAGTAAACATTACAAAAACATCTTAGTTGTGGGGTAAGGGTACTGCTGGATAAGGGAGCACACACTCTCAAGTGCTGTGTGGAATGAGAGCTTTAATTCTGCTGACTGAAAGTCTGCAACAAAGGAACACCTCAGCAGCGCTTAAAGTCCCCAGTGTGCAAGAAAATGCAATCAGCGTAAGTGAATGTATACATATATCTATATATAATATAACCCCATGGTTGGTTACCTGGGTTTGGGAACACACATCTGTGGTGTCTATTTCTGATCTCTCCTCTCTCTCTCTCTCTAGCTAGGAATGTGTGGGTGGTCAGTGCTTCCCTCTCCTCTTGCCCCCGCTTCTGCTGGGTGTTTTTCTATACAGTACAGTGCTTCTGCTAGTCCCTAGCAAAAGCTCACCATAGTAACAAAATCCAAACTTCATCCTTCACAGACAAGACATCTGTTTAGCCTCCAAAACAGCCACTTTCTGCGTGATCGTTCAAGTGGTTTCACTCCATGCAACCAAAGGTGTAAGCACAGGTGTCCCCTCCCTTGCAGAAAGGGCCAAGATGGCAGATCATCTCCATCCAAAGGGTCTCTATTCTTTGGGGGGAAAGAGGGCTCTTTCACAGTGGATCGCTGTTACAGGATGATTCTCATTCACTGGGTGGCCTTTTGTTTTCTTGAAGGATGTTGTGTAGTTGCCTAAAACCAAAATGAAAGAAGCTGTTTTAAATACTCTTCCTGTTTCAGCTTCTTTCAGTTTTATCAGTTTATCAGTTTTCACGCATTTCTGAGGTGTTTTATCCTTTGAAACCAGGATTAAGTAAACAGGTAGCAGAAGAAATGTTCTTTCCTCCCTTTCAGATTTCTCACCTTTTGAGCAGAATAGAGCAGTCAATTATGCAACAGGAAGCCAAACTGAAGCTCACATATAAAGAGAGCAACCAACAGCTCCACCTTCTGGACACAAAGTGAGTGTCACCATATATTTCAAAATCCAGTTTTCTAAATTTGCGAAAGTTTGGTGTGAAACCACAGAAGACTTTTGGGGAAGCAACTTTCTGAGAACTAAAACAAGAGGCTTGTTTGCAAACCACAGTTGTCTATATTTGCATAATGGGGAAAAAACCAATCAGGAAAAAGGCCTCACGCTACAAAACCTTTTTTTAAAAAAATTGGACAACTTAATTGGGGATAAGCCTATTAAAGGCTGTTAGTTAAATAAATGGAGCCTCTTTGTTAAAAGGCAGTGTACTTCTAAGTACCAGATGTCAGGGGATGGACAACAGTGGAGAGGAAGGCTGCTTCTGTGTGATCTGCATATTCCCCAGGCTACTGTTCACTGCTGACCACAAATGAAAGTGGAATGCTGAGCTATAATGCAGCAATGGGACAGTTCTTGCCTCTTTAACCTTGCATGTTTCAACATGAGCTCATTCATTTTCTTCAGGTCAGAGTCTTATGAATCCAAAACGATTGTTTTAAAATTCAATTTTGATGTAAGGGAAAGGTAAAGGGACCCCTGACCATTAGGTCCAGTCATGGCCGACTTTGGGGTTGCGGTGCTCATCTCGCTTTATTGGCTGAGGGAGTCGGCGTACAGCTTCCGGGTCATGTGGCCAGCATGACTAAGCCGCTTCTGGCGAACCAGAGCAGCGCACGGAAACGCTGTTTACCTTCCCGCCGGAGCGGTACCTATTTATCTACTTGCACTTTGACGTGCTTTCGAACTGCTAGGTTGGCAGGAGCAGGGACCAAGCAACGGGAGCTCACCCTGTCGTGGGGATTCAAACCGCGACCTTCTGATCGGCAAGTCCTAGGCTCTGTGGTTTAACCCACAATGCCACCCGCATCCCATAATTAAACATTAACATTGTCTCAGATTTTAAATCACTAACTGATTAACTTGCCAAAATTTGGTATTTTACACTTTTTCCTAATGAGGAGTGTTGCACAAAAAGGCACACTAGAACAATATAAATTTAAATATTTGCAAGGAAATTCAGGTCAAGTTAAGATTTCCCTCCCCCAAAAAATTCACTTAAGTTTTGCCAAATTCATTCAGAGGTCATGTTTAAAAAATATTTCCTCTTAATGCATTTTATTCCCCTAGATTACAGGATGCCATTGATTACCTCAGTAACCAGATCTCATCTGCACGAAGCTGGATGGAACAGGAGCATGACCGGTTTGAGAAAGAGTTTCTGGAGAAGATTGATCAGCTGTCCCTGGCCATTAAGGAAAAAAGTGTACGTTTCCTGTCTTCCAAAAGCTCCTGAAAAGTAATTTTACAATCCTGCCCCCCCCCCCAAGCACACCTGGAAAGACCTTCACAACCCCCCTTCCAGATCTTGCTATGTGCAATTAGGGCTGGACCTCATGCATGCTATCCAGGGCCACTCAGCCCCGCCCCACCCCCAAATGACCATCCAGGAGGCAGCAGCAAACAGACTCACCTTCAGCACCTGGGTCCACCAGGGACCGGTGCTGCTCACCATGGTAGCCTTGCTTTCCTCTGAATTATTAAAACATTTTAGAGTTAATGGGATGGGCATGGTTACAGATGCTCGTTTTAATTATTTTTACTTTAAATAAATAGGTTATCCTTTAATGCAACAACAAGGATTTTTATTCATAAGCCAGATGTTTAGCAGCAAAAACAAACTCCACTCTATTCCTGCAGATGTAATGTAGACTTTGAGTTGTGAGTTTAAACTGAGAAACTACTTCTGCTCAGGGTATTCTTTTTATAAAAAGATCAGAGTTGCCAACTGTTTCTTGTTTTCTGCTCCAGTATATCAAGAATGTAAAACTTCACAACTTAATAAATATACATGGTGCCTAAAGGGGGCCTCTGTAAGACCACTGAGTCCAAGGTCTAAAATTGCTTAGCCACACCACTGCTATGGGCTCTGGAAATATATTGTTATTTCAACACCTCCCCAATTCTCCTATGCCCTCTATAAAATTGTTCTGAGGCCCCTCACTATACATATTTGATCCTAGTTTGTTTTAACTAACTAACATAGTTAGAATAAAACACAGTTCCCTGATTTCAGATGTAATAGAAAACTATAGGTAGCTCATCCTAAACCAAATCTGAAGCTTCCATTTTCCAAGGAGAATGAAAGGAGCATGCAAGCCTGAGATTTATTCTCATAAGAGGAAGCCAGTTCCCCATTATATTTGAATTGAGTTTCAGCCTCCTGCTGTGCTGCCTTAGTGCCTCCTGAGCCATCTCACCTTTATTTGTGCCAGGGAAATCCTGCAAAAAACCCTTGCAGACCACAGGCCTTGGTTCGTGTGGGGTCCCAAGGAGGGTTGCACTTCCTGAATTACTTAGCCTAGAAATTAACCATGTGGCAGTTAAATCTTATCATTGCAAGTCTTAAATTGTTTGACTGATCCCAGGAAATGGACAGCAGGGCCTTAGAGATGCAATTCAACGAGATCCAAGGGAAACTTAATAAAATGGAAGATGGGCAAAAGATCACCACAGAAGAACACGGAGCAAAGAAGACCGAAGACAGAATCAGCATCCAGCTCAGCAAACTTCAGATGGATATTAATGAAGATATAAAAGAAGTGAAAGCTGAGGTTAATGCTGGTAAGAATGTGTTTATTGATGTAATAACCTGGCCAGCATTGTAGCTCCCACTCAAAAATGACAAGAGGGGCATTGTATTGGAAGTAAAGAAGTGAACGTTTCTATAGCAGACAAATGGTGCCAACTCAGCATTGGAGAAAGAGCGACTATCAGGGCCAAAGTTAAGGTGTCCAAATAAATACAGTATATAAATTAAAATTTCCACCGGCCCTGTTAGGCGGCCTTTTTCTGAAAAACCTTCCATGCCAATAAATAAATTGGGATTACTTATTGATGAAAAGTTTTCATGGAAACCCTATCTGGATGCAATCAAGCTATTATCTGCCTGCTCTTCTGGACAGCTATACAGGTTCCTCTACTCAAAAGGGGAGTAATCAATCCAGCCATCAAGATCTACCGTACATGTCAAAGATCATTGCACAAATACTTTATGGGGCTAAGATTTGGGAAGCGGTATCAAATCAGAACTAGAAGCCCAGCAAAATAAATTCATGAGGCAGATATTGGGGCTTCCACCAGTGACGCTGGCAACTCACTCCAGAGCCCAGTTGGGTCTCCCCTCAATGACAGCCAGAATCGATCCAGCCCATCTCAGATACTGGTGCAGGCTAAATGCCTTTGAGGACCATATCCTTACCAAGCTCTGTTGGTTAGAGCAACTAAGGACAGGTGGCTGGGCGCAAAAGTGTCATGATAAGCTTAGGGCTTACAATCTCCAAATGGATAAATATTTAGTCCTCAGTCCATGTGACCTAAGAAATTGGATCTTTGATCAGGATGCCAACCAAGATCCATTATGGTTGCCCGTTATTCTATTTGGTGCCCCCAAATCAAGATCAACCACTCAAGGCCCCATTACCTTGAGACACTGATTTTCCTGCAGCTGTGTATGTAGGGTGTTTGTTGAACTAAGGTTCTAGCAGATGCCCTCAGAGTATTTAGAGGGGAGATACCTGGGAATTTCCCATGTGGAACGCAGGTGCATTTATGGATACAATCAAGCTGGGGATGTCGTGCATTTCCTGCTGCTTTTCCCTTTAAATTCAATGCCCGGAGAATTTTTTAAACCATCGGTTCTTGACTGTTTCTTAGGCCAATCCCACCCAGGAGGTGACAGTCGAGCCCTAGCTGATAAAGATCTCCAGATTGCACATCTGGTAGCCAAGTTCACTCTGGCAGCTAAGAAGTTCTAGATTTGTGAATGCTTCCTAATTTTAAAACCTCAAACTGTAATTTTTTTATGTTTTAACTTTTATAGGTCATGTTCTGTGATTTCAGCCTTGATCTTAACCCCTCTTGTACATTGTAAAGGCCTTTGGCTATATACAATAATTGATTGATTGGGAAAGCGAAACTTGCTTTTAGTGTCAGCATAGTTTGTTTAAAAATAAAAAGATAGCAAACGTTGTTTCAATTCTTCCCGTTTAGGATTTGCGACCATCTACGAGAGCATTGGATCTCTGCGGCAGGTTCTTGAAGCCAAAATGAAACTGGATAAGGAAGAGCTGCAGAAACAGATTCAGCAAATGAAGTAAAGGCATCTGAATGCAGCTCACCTGAGCAGCTGGAAGAAAAATGGATCTGGCCTGCCTATAATGTTGATCCAGGCTGCGATATAAATCTGATGCATGGACAGAGCTAGGTGCTCCCAATCTTGTGGAGCTGTATGGTTACTGTAAATAGTAAAAAGACAGCATTGCTATCAAAAATACTTTTTACGGAAAACCTGTGAGAACCACTGCCCTGTAACTCCAGATCTAAGCTCCATTGACTCCAAAAGAGCTGTCTCACATAACCTGGGTCACAGATTTTTGTCAGGACCTCCAAATGCTTGAGCAGAGCCATGTATTCCAACATGTTGAAGGATGCAAGATCTCTAGTCTGCAATTCAGGTCAATTCAATCAGTTTCATTCACTACCATGGGACTGAATTGGGTTTAAATCTGTGCACTTTGGCCATCATTGGTTTCTGTTGTGAGACATAAAAGTGCTAATCTATATTCCACTAAAATCAAGAACAAAAATCCACCGGAGAACATCCAGAATCAGTCAGCTGGCAGCCATTGTGAGGATCCACCAGGCCAGGTGTTTGCAACACAGCCTTATGCTGAAGGTCTAATGCTCTATTGCATGTTACGGTCCTCCGTTGGTTTCACAGATGTATGTCCTGCCTTGTTTAATTTATTTATTTAAGACAGGGATGGGAAACCTGTGGTGTCCTTCCAGATATTGTGGGACTCCAATGCCCCCCCAGCCCTGATCACTGGCCAGACTGGCTGCTGGGAGTAGGGGCCCATCTCTTTATTTATGTTTATTTATTTATTTATGCTTCTTTATTTATGCTTCTCGGCAAACCTCAGAAAGCTGCTTTACATAAAAATGCTAAAACAATAAGCATTAGTTAAAACCACGTACAAGTAAAAGAGACAAGCTACAGGGAAAGAAAACTTTTTGAATGTGAGATCTCTCCTTGCCTCTGGACAGGATAGTTCTTGGCCAGCCTTCTGTAGGCAGTTCTTGAGAGGAAGAGAGGCCACCTCAGCTTGCAAGGCGTGATGCGGCAATTGCCCAAACTGCTCTGTCCATTTTCCATGCAAGGTATTGAGAAGGTTACAGTATTATTGCAAAAGGCTTGCAGCTTTCCCCATGAAAATCCTCTCTTAAAGCTCAATCCACAGAAAACCTGAATTGACATTTGCTCCAATTCAGCTTTAAACAGCAGGTTTTCATGGGGAAAGCTCAAGGCAAAACAAGAACAAAACACTCGGACAGGGAGCGTTAAAGCCTAGAAGGGGCAGAGCAAAAGGTAAGCGTGGATAAGCAAGCCCTGACTGTTCCCAAGATCCTTAATTTCCCCCTCCTCCCCTTCTGCGCTGCTCTCTCTTGCAACTCTTGCATCTTCTTGTGTCTTATGCCTTCCTCAGTCTCTTATTCCTGCCTTCAGAGCTTTTGCCTTTCTCCCTGGCTGAACTGCTCAGGTCTTTGCTATCCTCCTGCCAGGCCCCTCTGTCATGATAGGCTACCTCATCCAATCACTGCCAGAGGCTTCATGGCCACTTGCTGTCCACACAGGAGACGCCAGGGCCAGTTCCCAGAAGCCTCTTTGATTAGAAAAGTATCAGGTAATAGGATGATAGGCAGCGACTTTCCGGGGGTTTCAGGCAGGGAGTCTTTCTCAGTCCAACTGGAGATGCCGTGAGGACCTCCACTGGACCCGAGACCTCCTGCAAGCAGAGCAAGTGCTCTGCTGCTATCCCTTCCCCAAGTTCACAAGTCAAAGGGAAGACTTTTTTGCTCTCAGAAACTCTGGAGAACCATTAGCTGCCCAGAAAGGACAACACTGGCCTACAGGCAGCTGTGTATGTCCACTGCCACCAAATCCCCTCGTCTGTTATGAGACCCCGCTGCACCTCAAAAGCTCTCCAAGCCGTCTAGCCCAAGGTTATCAAACTTCTGCCTTAGTTTCTCTTGGACAGTGTGAGAAAACCTCTTGGCCCGAGAGCTGAATTCCCTCTTGGCCAACCCTCCAAGGGACAGAGGCCACAGTGGGCATGGCCAAACCGCACATGTACAACACACAAGCACTTGCATGCAAAGAGCATGCACACTAATTATGCATTCCCTCCCCTCCACCCCCCCCCCGCAATTAGGTTGAAAAAGGGTATTTTGGCTGCTTTCAAGCCAAACTGCTGGAGGAGGCAGAGGTGTTCTTCCTGGAGGCTGCAGGAAGCAGCTTTCTCCATCCATCCTGCAACAATTAGACTTGGTGGGTGAGGGACAGAAACCCTTCTGCTGGAGCCAGCAGAAGACTTTTTTTTTCTAAGCCTAATTTGTCGTGGGGGCTGTTTTCAGCAATGGAGGTCTCTGTTCAATGGGAGGGGAGTCTAGGGCTAATGCAGCAATGGGCTTCTATACCCAAGCATGTAAAATTTATATATAGCCAATTGCTGCTGGAGAAACCAGAGCCTGTTTTTTAAATGCTGAGACCAAATCTATGCATTTCAAAGCCCCATTTATTTTTCACTGAGGAATTAAACACACCTGCAACCAGGGCTGGCCCAATGTAGATGTTTATCGCCACCCCTGTTCCTGATGTAAATCTTCACTCACCCCTTCTTCCCTGGAAGGGGTGAGGGAACCATTTTGTGGTTCGCCTCAAGGCAAACATGTCTTGGGCCAGCCCTGCTTTAGTTGTTTCCCACTGAAATCAGAGATACTTAACACTGCACTGTTGCTGCAAACCTTCAGTTTAATTTGTGTTTGAGCCTTTCTTTGGGACCCTTTCCCTGCTGTTTTCAGCTAGAACAGCAGGTGACTCTGTACAGGTGCTTTGGCAAGCAAGTATTTTGACAAAACGACCTTTCACTTTATTTCACACACCCCCCTTCTCTCTCTCTTGTGTTTTATTAAGATTAAGGGTCAATTTTTTGTAATATCGCATGGTGCTGCTGGATATTGTGCAACATTTCCTTCTGATTCATAAGAGTACAGTGGTACCTCGGGTTACATTTGCTTCAGGTTACAGACTCCACTAACCCAGAAATATTACCTCAGGTTAAGAACTTTGCTTCAGGATGAGAACAGAAATCGTGCTCCGGCGGCGCAGCGGCAGCAGGAGGCCCCATTAGCTAAAGTGGTGCTTCAGGTTAAGAACAGTTGCAGGTTAAGAACGGACCTCCGGAACGAATTAAGTACTTAAGCCGAGGTACCACTGTATAATGAAGAGATATGCCAAGTGAATAGAAAATGCAGAACTGTAGTGTATATTGGTTGTGCCAGTATCATGGCCATTTCAGAGACAGGGAATATGTTGGTTGGTCTGCCCCACTCATGGAGATTCAGGGAAGGGCCACAGCTCAGTGGAAGAGTAGATTCAATCCCCAGCATCTCTAGGGAAGCCTGAGAAAGTCTCCCCACCCAGCCAGCCAGCCACCATCTGAGGCCCTGGACAGCTGCTGCTGTCAGTTAGGGTGAGTAATACTGAGCTACATAGATCAATAGCCTGATTCATGAACAGTATATGACAGCTTCCTATATTCCTGATTTTCAGCTTTAATTTCTTAAAAATTAAACCTTTAGCCCTTTTAAAGTAAAAAATATACAGGCAGAATTCTATCAGAGGCTCTGTTAAGTCACAGACTTGCTCCCACCTCCCATTGTTTTGACCAATGAGCACAAAGGCACTGGTTTGACTGACATGTTTGATGTTTATTTCATAATTCTATTAAAATGTGATTTTATTACAATCTTGCATGGGTAAACAACTTTAGACATATTAAGTTAATTGCAACATAGGGCTTTCCTGTATTGCATGACGTACTGTGATTTCCCCCACCTGCATATTCCCTATTTCTGGCTATGGGCTTCAGTCGCATTGCTTGCCTAATTTGGGGGGCTCCTTGTGCAATAATCCCACCTGCACTGGACTTGGAATGCCTGTAGGCTGGTCAACAGTAAAGCCTGATAGGTTTGCTCATCTGCAGTTTCTACTTTGATGGTTTAGCTGGCGGTGGGAAGAAGCCATGCAAGAGAATGTTTCATGGCATCAAATGCATTCTTTCATTCATTTGTTAAATTTATATACTGCCCTTCATCTGAGTCTTGGGGATGTTATGGTTGGCCGATTAATTTACTGTTAATAACAAATTTCTCAGACATGCTTTGACACTTTTCATAGTCCAAATTACTATCTCCAGTTCAAGTCCTACACTTAACAACAATTTTAAAGGACTAAAATAAGCCACTTTTGATATACTCTTGGACTGACCCTTCTTTTCTTGCTGCCCATGGCAGCCATTGTGTGCTGGCAGCCACAACACTTCTATTGAGCTGTGAGTATCGGCAGCACCCCATTATTTACCACAGTCACTGGGTGACTGTAAATTCCTGCAAGCACAGCGGAGCTGTGTGGGTGAGCATTCATACAAGTTTTGTTCTATTCCTTTTAGATTCCAGTGATGGAGTCTCCAAAATGCATGAAACACTTGCTGCAGAAGCAGAGGCATACCTAGGCTCCCTTGCACTCTTGGCAAGGAGCTGTATCAGCACACACCCACCCGCCCTTGTCCCTTGTGCCTTCCTCCAGACTAGGAGCAGACTAGGGAGTGTGCGCATGCGCAGGCAGGCTCCTAGCCACTCTGAGCTACAGAGGAGAGCTTTGATTTTTGCGCCCTCCCGGGCCTGCACCCTTGGTAGAGGTCCCTCTGGCCAACCTCTAGAAGGGAGGGAGGGGTGGCAGCAAGCCTCTCTCCCTCTTGTGGAGCACAGAGCCAGTGAGTCTCAGAGGGCAGCACCTTCCCGCAATCCAAGTGTGTATGTGCAGCCTCACTCGCTGCTTATGCACCAAACTCCGCTCTGCCCACAACTTTCACCTTCAACTTGGCAACCCATCAGGCACTTGGAAGAATATGAGAGCCATCACAACTGGTTGTGGGGCCATGGGCTGCTCTGCCCATGGCTGCCCCTTTATTTTGCTTCCTCCTTGCACCAGCAGGATGGCACAGAGCAGCCTGACTTGCTCTGTTTTACTCTCACAGGGGAAATCAAAAGGTACCAACCATTCTCCGCAGTTGGCTATGGCCTGAGCTCCAACTTGAGAAACTTGGTTCCTTTTAAGGAAACAGGCAAGTCCCACCAACAGTATCTACGCTATGGATTCTCTAGAAGAGAGACATGAGCTGCAGAGGGACAGTTGTCTGGGACCCCCATTACTTTCAATGGTGCTTGCTCAAGAATTGGCTCATATCCATGGGTTGGAATGCATAAACTGCTCTTACACTCTGCGTATGCAGATTTTTAAACTAGCTTACTTCTCAGTGGGGACCAGTCAAATGAAAAGCTCTTTGCTTCAGTGCTTTGAGACTGCCCTGTCCTGTTGTTGGTGCAATCCAGTCCTGCAGCAGCCCAGAACACACTACAAGTACCTTACAGCCCAGTTTATGTTCTTGTTTGTGCAGTAGAACACACTTTTCAGGATCATTATCTGGAGAGCAGAGTGGGCCCCTGATAATACAGAAGGTAGAATTGTGTTATACCACCAGGATTGTGAAGAAAGCATTGCAGAGGAAACACGTCACAAAACTAGAGCTGAGCATTTCCCCCCCTTCAGTGATAATAAAGTTCCATTATAAGAAAAATAATAAATTGTTATCAAGCGACAGTGTTTACCCACCAGCTGTGCACCTTGATTTGCAACATCTCGCAAGAGAGCTTACTGGAGGCTCTTTTGACTCAACTTTGTTAATGAAGTATAACTGCTGTAAAGTTCAAAATCAAATGGCAGCTAAATCTCGTCCTGTTTACACAAAGCTAATGATAATGAATAAGCATTTCCAGGTATTTCTTCAACAGAATTGTGAGGGGAAAGAAATACATGTATTTTAGTTATCAATCTAACAAATATGCAGCCATAAATATTAGGAGAAAGTCCATTTAGCGTTTTATAAACAATAAAATACAGTTTATTGGTATTGTAAAAACTGTAACTGTGAGAGGACAAATGAAAACAACAAATATGTATAGATTTGAATAATTTTTCCTGTAAAACTTTGCACAGACAATTAGATACAACTTAAGACATTCCAGTTGGTTACCTGGTTTTTGCGTTTTTGAATTATATATTTTAAAAATTGTTTAAATCTGAATAAAATTGACATTTTCATGCTATACATTATACTCTGTATTTTTTCTTGTCTCAACAAATAGTAATTTAAATCAGAATATGAATGGTAAGTTGCGGAATTGTTGATGAGAAACCTTCTGTTCTGCAAACCCAGAATCTTGGATGTATGTTAAGGAGAGAAAGAATATGTTTTTTATATATGTGTCAATCTGCCAACCCCAGGACCTTCAACAGGAACGTGTGCTGTTGTTAACATTTATTTAAAACTTTTGCAACTTTTAAAAAGCACAACAAATCAATCAGCAAGATTAAATATAGCAATGCAGTAAAACAAAACAATGGCACAATATAATATACTCAGGGGCAGGCAGAAGGTAGATCATGCTCTTGGTACGGTATATCTTTTAGTGATTTGCAGTAGAATCATCAAGGTTCCTGATTCTCAATTGTTTAACAACAGTAATAACTCCCCACCCCCTCAATCCAAATTTGGCTGCTTAAAAGAAGCAACTTTAAGGGAAACCAGGAATAGATTTTTGTATGAAAGGAACGTGACATCAGTTATGGAACTGAAAACAAATTCCCAGGCTAAGATAAACTGAGAGGTGCCCTGTTTCGTTACTCTCCCTCCTTTTCCTTGTTTTTATTTTGCTCTTGGGTGCTGGACCTCTGCCTTGTAGGAGAAAACAAGCGTGGCCCAGATCTGTGCCTGAAAGTGTGTATTTCTCCCACAGAAGAACTAACCTGCAGAAGTAAAATTCACATGATGCTGTGACAGCTCAGAGGCATGTTTCTGGGGATAAGGAAAAACGAAACCTGGGATGTGGGATTGCTCCGCTGCCCAGCTTGTCAGGGTGCCACTCCCCGTGGGTCCCTCCGGTCAGCAAAGAAAGAGTCGCCAGTCAAGTTAGAAGAAGCAAAACGGCGGTCAGTAGACCCAATCTTTCTTGTTGCAACAAGGTTCAAAACACACAGCAAGTAAGAACCCCAAGCAAGGGGTTGCACAGACTTTTAAAACTTCTCCCCCCTTTCCCATCATACACTTCCCACAGCATTATCAATACATCACAAATTACTCATAAAGAAGGAGTGGTTGGCATGTGGAAACATGAACCTGTCACCCACTCCTGTCAATCACCCCTATTCCCCACACCTTCTAAGTACCCGATTCCCTAAGAACAATTAAACTATTTACACTTTTCCTCTGGACTTTCCTGTTTTCAGGCTTTGAAAGTACCTGGTTTCAATCCACTCTACCAATGGGGTTCTGTCTGGGTCATTGGGAGTAACCTCCTGTCTCCTATTGTGTTATTGTCTATATAGGGGTAGGGAGTACGTGACTGTGTGCTTTGGAACAGAGGGGATTGGTTAAACCAGGGGTCAGCAAACTTTTTCAGCAGAGGGCCGGGCCACTGTCCCTTAGACCTTGTGGGGGCCAGACTATATAGGGGGGTGATGAAAGAGCACCACGAGCCCCAGTGACTTCTTACCTGTGTCTTGCGAGCGGCAGGGGCTGGCGGTAGCAGCAGAGGGACAATGAGTGGCGCACGAAAGGGCTCCGGAGTGGGGCTGCTTAAAATGGCAGCCGCTGCTGCTGCTGGCACTAATAAAGCCCAGCCCCTTTCCTCCTCTAGGCAGGGCGAGGAGAAGCCAGGAGGAGGGAGGGAGGAGGCGCCGCTGCCGCCGTGTGAGGAAGAGGGAGGGAGAGGGAAAGAACATGCTCACTAGTGATCCATGCAGCGATTCCCAGACTGTCCGCGAGCTGAATCCAGAAGGCAATTGGGCCTGATCCAGCCCATGGGCCTTAGTTTGCCTACCCATGGGTTAAACAATTGATTTTCTATTAATTTCTGAAGGTTTGTATGTATTTTCTACTTAGCCAAGTTCAAAACAGACATTGTATCTGTCAGGGACGCAGCGGGAGCACAGGGAGGGGAGGAGATGGAGAGCGAGGGGGAGCAATCCGAGGGCAGCGTAGGAGAAGAGGACAGTAGCCCAAGAGATTCCATGAGCCTCTCCAGCGAATCGGAAGATTCACAGAAGGGGGCGCCGATGGCCAGGGCAAGGGGGGCCCCAAGGGGGACACCCCAGAAGCAAGGGGCCAGCGGGGACTCCCAGAGCAGCAGTTGGAAATCAGGACCAGCTTCCCCACCAGAGCATAGTGGGGGGGAAAGGCCCCAGGTATCAGGGCCAGCGTATTCGCCACCAGCGAGAGAAGATGAGTCAGGGTTGACCACGCCTCCATCGGAGAGCGAGGGAACGGTCGAGAGGAAGGTTACCGGCTGGGCGCGCGCGCCAAGTTCAAATGTACAGGCGAGCGGCACAGCAGGTAGCCCGGATAGGGAACCAGGTCCTAAAGCCCGCCGGAAGGAGGGGCAAGAATCAGGGGGGTCAGCATCAGAAGAGTCCAGAAAGGATGAAACCCCAGCGGGCAGGAGGGCCCAGAGGAGGAAGGAGCGAAGGAAGAGGTGGGGCAAGGCTAGAGTCTTAAACTGGTGTCAGGGGGGTGGAGACTCAGACGGGACTTCGCCGGTCTAGACTTTAAGACGTAGAGCGGCACGCTGCGGCTTTGAAATGGAAACTGAACTTCAATAAAGACTTTTGTACATAACTACAGCCGGGCGTTGGTCCTTTGTGAGCTGGGACCAAGGGGCAGCTCTGACAGTATCACTTTTAAGCAATCAAAACCAGAATGGATACATTTTATGAACTCTACTCCCATTGTTGATTTGTCATGCACAGCACGGGTGGCACCTAGTGAACTGTGCAAGGCTGTGCTGGCTGTCCTGCAAGGGCATTGCAGTAACTTCCCTGCTTATTGCATGTTCCAGACACTAAGGGCCGCTGTTTTGCAACGTCTGATTAGCTGTCTGTCAATATCTAAGGATCCTGATTGCAGAAGACCGTTCAAGTTCCAAAACGTTTGAAAACTGAAAATTCAAAACGGAAATCTCAATACGGAAATGGTAAATAATTCATGTGCTTGAAGTCATGGGACTTGAGACTCCAACTTTAGAACTCTTGTGTTTATATGGCAGAAAGCCTGGCGGTTGGTTCAACATCCAAACATGTACATGTAAATAACATGTGCATCAACTCAGTAAGGGAGAGTTGATTAAAAAAAAAAAAAGTATTAATTTTCAATTCTAATTTTGAACCCACATGGTTTGGATTAATTATGTGAGAATAAATAATAAACTATGTTTCTAATAAACCTGTAACTGCTAAAATTTGTATGAATAAACCCATGATGGAAATAAGTTACCCTGGTGTGAAAATAATTGCCCATAACTGTAACAGTTTTTTCTTCCATAATAATTTTGCTTTCTACAGGTAATGGGGGCATCTGAAAACTCTTACTGCTCCCTATAGCAGAATGTTTTCTATTGTATTTGAATTAACAAAAATATTTTCTTTCTCTTCCCTCCCACTGCCAACTAGGTAAAGGAAATTAAACAGATAACAGGAACAGTTATAAATAAACTAGGCTGAATAAATTTTCTAACTTAAAAACTTTATATGGTTTACAGCTTACAAAAAAAGGATCATCAGACACACTGATCAGATGTTTGGAAGCTGTGGCTGGATGGTTACGTGGGAGCCGGTTGAAGTTAAATCCCTCGAAGACAGAGGTCCTCTGGCTGGGACGGGACGATATGGGATTGAGGGGGCAACTCCCATCTCTTGCGGGGGTGCAATTAGTGCCAGCACCGTCCGTTAAGAGTTTGGGTGTAATCTTCGATACCTCCCTCTCCATGGAGGCGCAGATTGCAGCTATAACAAAGGCGGCATTTTTTCATCTCCGCCAAGCTAAGCAGTTGGCTCCTTACCTCTCTCGCCCTGACCTAGCCACTGTGATCCACGCGACGGTCACCTCCAGACTAGATTATTGTAACTTGCTCTACGTGGGGCTGCCCTTGAGACTGACCCAGAAACTCCAGCGGGTGCAGAATGCCACGGCAAGACTCCTTACGGGGAGTCTCGCTGCGAGATCACATTCACCCGGTGCTATGCCAGCTGCACTGGCTCCCGGTGGGGTACAGGATCAGGTTTAAGGTGCTGGTTTTAACCTTTAAAGCCCTATACGGCCTAGGACCCTCGTACCTACGGGACCGCCTCTCCTGGTATGTCCCACAGAGGAACTTACGGTCTTCAAATAAAAACATCCTGAAGGTCCCAGGCGACAGAGAGGTTAGGCTGGCCTCAACTAGAGCCAGGGCTTTTCGCCTGTGGCTCCAATCTGGTGGAACGCTCTGTCACAAGAGACTAGGGCCCTGCGGGACTTGACATTCTTCCGCAGGGCCAGCAAGACAGAGCCTGACTCCCTCCTTTGACAATCTTCACAGAACTTTAGCCTAATGGTTGCCATCATTTTGAGTTGAATTAATTTAAACAGTCAAAACAAAAAAATTCCTTCCAGTAGCACCTTAAAGACCAACTAAGTCAGTTCTTGGTATGAGCTTTCGTGTGCATGCACACTTCTTCAGATACCATTGCATGCACACGAAAGCTCATACCAAGAACTGACTTAGTTGGTCTTTAAGGTGCTACTGGAAGGAATTTTTTTGTTTTGACTATGGCAGACCAACACGGCTACCTATCTGTAATTTAAACAGTGGAAGTCTTTTAAAAATATTTTAATTAAGATAGATAAGGATAAGATGAAAATACATAATTGAATATAAATATAGATTGGAAATGGCTGTGTATAGTGAATACTTATCTACTTTTAAAATTCTCATTCTTGATCCTATTTCTTGCTTTTCTTTATCTTCTTCCTGTTCTTTTCTTTTATATTTTACCTTTCATTTCTTTTCTTTATTGTGAATATTGTTTTGTAGAGGTGCAAATAATTGTAAATATGAGAAGAGGTAAAATGTTTTCTAATTTTCTATTGGTTACATGTATTTTCCTTTTTTTTGTATATTTGTTTTTTTTCTAATTTGTACTCAATAAAATTAAAAATAAATAAGTAAATAAATAAAGCTCATCACGTGTCCATCTCCTCATCCCACTTGGCGGCGTCAGGCAACTTCATGTTTTGTCACATGAAATCAAGGAACATGGAGGCCTGCAGCAACCAGTCCAGCCTCTGGAAGTGCCGTGTATGGTAGGAGAGACTCCACAGCTGCTTTGATCCCTTCGTATTGCAAGAGGTTCTCTGGCGTCTCATGCTTGAGGAGAGTTTCCACCAATGCCTGAGCCTCGAGGTAGTTCCACGAGTTTGTGTTCCACGTGATGGAAAACTTCAACACAGCCTCTGGAAGAAGGGGTTTGGGGAAGACACGTCAGGAAGGAGTGCAAGTTGCAGGCAGCGTGGCCACCTTGAACCAACACACCTCTCTTGCGAAGCGTGGCCAGGTCTGGGCACACATCTGACCTGTGCCTTTCTTCAAGGCAGGAAAGCAGATCCAACACCCCTCCCCACCTAGTAGAAACAATTAATGATGGGAGAGGTGACTGAGTTTATGCCAGACTACATGGCTTGCAGGAATGGGTTTTATAATATTTATAAAAGTACAACAACAACAATATGCATTATAATCTTTGCTCTAGTATTACAGTTTTTTCTGCAGCAGGCATGCTCAGCTACCCCTCTGGAAGCTCAATCCCACAGAAAGCTGTGACGGCCACCAACTTGGATGGTTTTATGCAGGAAAGGCTATCAATGGCCACTAGGCACGATGGCTATGCTCTACCTCCACAGTCAGTGGCAGTAACGTTTGTGAATAGTAGTTGCTGGAAGATGCAGGAAGGGAATACAGAATGCTCTTGTTTCCACAGGCCTCTGGTTGGCCACTGTGAGAACAGGATGCTGGACTAGACAGGCCAATGTGGCCTCATCCAGCAGGCACTTCTTATGTCCTTATGTGGTTCAAGGGTAGAGATTGTGAGAAGGCATCTTCCAAAGCAATCCCACCCTGCAAATAGCTTTGGAGCCTTCTTGCCTCTAGCCTAGCCCTCACCCCTTTTCCCTGTTCCCACTGGAGTCTTCTTTTGCTTGCCACACCTGCGGGCTCTCTTCCGGCCAACGCTGACAATGACAGATCTTAAAAACTTGTGGTCGGTGAGATTCGGCAACCGCAGCACCTTGCGCCTGCTGGACCTCCTGAGCGGAGTGGGTTGTGTCTTGCTCCTCGTGAAGTAGGGTGAAATGTGAGGAGTGTTGCAAGCTGGTGCAGAGGCAGAAGGTCTGACCGAGATGGTAGAGCTCGGCTTCTCTGTCAGGGGCTTCTTCCTAACCCAGTAGAACACCAGTATCACATGCCTCTTAAGATGGGTTGGACATGGTGAAGAAGGTGCTGGAGGCCCAAAGACCAGGGTGACTTCAAAGCGGAGGACGCAGCAGGCAGTTCCCTATCAATGGTGCCAAATCCAAGCAAATGTTAGCTCCAGTCCTGTTAAATCAATCCAGCAATTATGAATGTTAAATAAGGGATTAATTCCTCAGGCAGTATGAAAAGACTTTCTGTGGCTTTTTAATAGATGGGAGCCCCCAACTACTGCCACTGTTGACAGCCTGTTGCCCCTTCACTCTGCTTGAATGGGTTATGTCACAATGGTTCCTTCATCAGGTGTCTGTGAGCATGAAAATGCTATTGGGAGTTTCAGCAATGGAGGCTCAGGCATAACATACTGTTTGAAAGTCTGAACATTTCCTCTTTTTTATTTAACAAAATTTATATACCACTCTTATAATTTATATACAAATTATTAAGAGAGTAAGTTAAAAATATACTGTAGTTTATTCACTTATAGGCTAGTTTACATACTTTATTCCTTCTTATATTTCTATCCCACCTTTCCTCCACAGAGCATACGCACTTCAGCCTCCACCTTCTCCATTTTATCCTGACAGCAATATTGTGAGCTAGGGCCATAGCTCAGTGGTAGAACAACTGCTTAGCATGCAGAAGGCATCAGGTTCAGTCCCCAGCATCTCCTGGTGGGACTGGGAGCGCTCTCTCTGTGCTTCGGAGGCTTCGCATTGCTATCGCTGAAGCCAAGGAGCCTGCATTCGCTCCATAGGACGCACACACATTTCCCCTTAATTTTTGGAGGGGAAAAAGTGCGTCCTATAGAGTGAAAAATACGGTAATTTGAACAAATGCACCTACTGGAATTGTTTAACAAATTAGTTTCTGGACTTGAAATTTTGGGGCTATAGAAAAATTCTAATTGGATTTTGATTTGGACTGGACAAGTGAACCCAATGTGCAATTAGCCTTTTCATGTCCCTCTGGAATGTGAGAAAGCGATTCACCCTTGAGTGAAGATCACAGCAAGTTAAGAACCTCCCAGAAGGGTGAAGACATTTCTGTTAGGATGTGTCAACATCTGCGCCAAATTGGGAGATTGATTGATGAAAGCCCTTTAACAAGAATTCATTAATGGGGTGTTGTTGTGGAATAACAAAGAGAAGGGGTCCAGAATACTAATTTGACATTGGGAACAAAATAAAGCTAAAGAAATAAAACTTTATTTCTTTATGTTTCTTTATGAATAAACCTTCCTGCTGAGTGTAAAGCATAGACAAACATGTTTATAGCAAGGGAGAATACTTCTCGCAAGGTTCTTAAAAGTCCATAAGTGCTTAAAAGGAATCTCATATTGGAATCCAAGAGGTTGGTCTCCCTCAGATTAGTTGGATCAATAAAGCCTTAAAAGGGGGGGGGTATTAGTTTTCCTCTCAGTCATTCTCTGTATTATATTGCTATATTGTGGTATTCAATGCTTGTAAAAGTGTGTTTTGTAAAGAAGTCCAATTCGTAGATTGGTAACTTTGATAAAGTATGATTATAATCCTTGATAAGGTTAGGATCAAAGGGGGACTGGTATAAGAATTAGAGACCCCGGGTGTATATTTTTATTATTTCAATAATGTTTAAATGTTTCACTTTAATTGTTAAAACATTTTAGAATGTATTAGGCTTGATTTTTGTGTGTTCTGCATTTGTGAGTCTTCCCCCTCCTAAGCTGCATTCCATCTCTCTTTATCTATCCCTGAAAGTGATACAAATGGCAGGATGTTTTAGTGCCAGAGTGTAAATCAGCAATTCTTGAAGTTATCTGAGACCCAGGAAGAGGATTTTATTATGCTCTTCTGTCAATGAAGGCTATTTTGCCAGGTTATGCTGGACACCAGAGACCTAAGATCAGGGATAGGCAACCTAAGGCCCATGGGCCACAAGTGGCCCACGGGGGTCATTTAACCAGCCCACGAGCCGCCCCCGAACCGAGCTGCCCACTCGGCGAGTCCTCACGTGCTATGCTAAACCGGCGCAGCGTGGCACAGAGACTCGCTTCTGCATTGCTGGAAATCGTGTCTGCACATGCTCAGATGCTGAAAAGCTCATCTGTGCAGGCGCAGACCCCGGAAATCGTGTCTGCACAGATACAGCCGCTGGAAATCACAGCCGCGCAAGCTTATGCGTGCGCGCGATCCAGCCCATGGAAGGATCTCCAGTGAACCGGCCCAGGTGAGGTAAACCTTGCCAACCCCTGCCTAAGATGGTCAAATGACCTGGGCACATCAGGGCCACTCCAAGGTGATGCAGGAGTGAAGATACTAGTATGGAGCCATATGTGCTTTACTTCTCATGACTTTCCTGATGTATGTGAAGATGTTTTATGATTCTTTGTTTGCTGTGTTTGAACTACAATATGAGCTTTTTTTCTGAAGTGCCTGGGGGCAGACCTTCTTAACTGGCATTTTGAGTGAGCTCTGTCCTATTGCAATAGCTATAATAAATGCTGGGTCCCTAAATCCAGATGCTGGACTTGAAAATAGTTTCCTTGGTTCTGTGGTTTTTTCAAAAGGTGGTTGTTCCTCACCTGGGTAACGAACAAGGTAGTGTAGAGGTAAATTATTACCACAAGCTTCACAATTACCACAAGCTTCACAATATCGTTTTTGATAGCAAAGCCTACTCCATGTACAGTGGTACCTCTACTTATGAACGTGATCAGTTTCGAGGTGCTGTTCGCACCCTGAAAAGTTCAACTGTCTTTTATGACTGCTGGGTGGTGACCCCACTGGATGCAGTAATGCAGTCAGGGAAAAATGGAGGCAGACTATGTTTAGGGCACCTTTTCTAGCCCCTCCTCCTTTTTGACGTGAGCAAAGTGGATCCAAAATAGGACTGCTCAGTCGTGGATACAACTGCCAAGCTATTCAACTGCCTCACTCCTTGAGTCAGAATGACTGAATCTGTATTCACCACCCATGTGATGGTTCATGGCTAGGTGCTTCCAGATTTCACGATCCTTCCCTTGTCCCTTGCCGGTCACCATGGGACTCTTCACAGTAAGGCTGTATTCCGATGGCATGAGTATCACAACATCCAGTAGATTCTTATATGCTGCAGCCTTCATCCACCTTCACAGCCGTGGTAACATGTCACTTGTTATCTTCTGCCTATTCTGCAATTGAGGTCTTCTTGGATCATTATTTGTCTAGCTTCTCTCCCTGGACCTTACCGCCTTGCATGACCCTATTCAGAGTACGAGACGCCCAACGGCTTTGCTCACTAGGATCATAGGAACGTTCAAGCCCACTCACCACGACAAGGTGAGTATATCTGAACTAGATGGGTCAACAAATGATGCTGCTAGTGACTAATTTTACTAAAAGTATTACAGCAATATATCATATTAGACATCACATTGCTTTCTTTTGCAGACAGTCTTTAGTGAAAATATATTAGTACATGTCAGTACAATATATTAGTATATGTCAGATCAGATTAATAAACTGATCAACCCAAGAGCTGAGATAAGACTCCCAACTCATGTGTGTCCATACACATAAAAGCCAGTCAGTGCTGGTTCAAACAAGCTGAAACCGCTTTCAAACACATTTTTAAAAGCAAAGCCTAACTAGCTTTTCATATACATTTTAATTGAGTAACTTTTTAAAAGAAATGCCTGAAGTAACAGATATCATGGTTTGAAGTCTGGGTTGAGCTTTTAAGGTTTTTATGCAGGGTGCAAGGCCAAATTTGTCAATTACTTGAAATTTCAAACCCTAATAACTCAAAAATGGGATGAGTTAAAAAAAATTAAAAACAGAGATCTGGAACCTTCTTTTATACTATTTTTAGAAAACTGAAAATGAGAGTAATTTAAAATGGTAAGGTAAAAGTTCCTGTATCACTTGACATGGAATGACCCAAATGCAATAAATAAATAAATAAATAAATAATGCAGGTGTAACAGCAAACCATGGTTTACACTGAGATAAAACCACAGAGCATGAATTGTATTCCAGAGGTACAAGTAAACAAGGTTCTTTGTTCGCCCTTCCTAATGCAGTAATCCCTGAATTCTACCAGCAAAAGTCACTGAGGGCAGGGCAATGTTTGAAACCATTTTTTGTGGGTCCAGAAGTAACACTAAGCAACAGTTTGCCCAAACTGTGGTTTCCAAATCATTTTCAAAACACAGTTTGAGATTCTGGTTTGGAAGCTCCTTGCAAACTATGACTGCTTACACACCATACATTACTTACCTGTCCCCCCCCCCCCCAAATCCTGGGACCAGTAGTCTGTTCAGGGTGCTCTGAATCGTAGCCAAAGGGAAAACTAGTTCCCAGGATTTGGGGGAAGCACTGTGCTCTGAATGTACTTTAAATGTATGTTGTTGTTAATTGCCTTTACCAATAACTTCCTTAATATTTTTGTACACCACTTTGAGTTTTATTTTGTTTTTTAAAACAATCAAGCGAGACATCGCAGTATACCGTATAGCTGCAGGAGCCAGCAGTAAGGGGGTCAGACCTGGAGACTCCAGGATTCAAATCTTCAAAGGATGGGTGATATACAAATTAAATAAATATATTTACCACATGAAGCTCGCTGCATGTGACCTTGGGCCACTTAGTCTTCCTCACAGGAGCGATGTGAGGAAATTAAATGGGAACTGCAAGAACCCTGAACACCGCCTTGAGCTCCTTGGAAGAAAGGCGGTATGGAAAACGATTTCAGGAAACAAAGCCAGCAAGAACGCTTATAACTAATTTAAATTAACACCACCTCGCGCGCCTCCTGGCCTATGTGGCGACCCTCGCTCTTCCCTCCTCAGGGCCTACCGAGGCGGGGAGAAGGGCGGAGGCGGAGGCGGCCTGGCCCTTCGCCTCAGAAAGAGCGGACTACAAGTCCCGGCATGCTCCGGGGCAAAGCCAGGTCTGGGGAGGGCGCTGCGGAAGGCCGCCCAGCCCTGTAGCCTCACACCCTCTCAGGAGCGCAGAGAGGCGGCGGCGGCGCTGCTGCTCTTGCCGCCGCGATGCCTTCTGCGGGCTGCTGCGAGGAGGCAGAAGGCGCCGCCGCCGCCGCGCCTGGGGAAGGTCCTCCGGCGG
Organism: Podarcis erhardii; assembly: GCF_964252035.2. Taxonomy (NCBI): domain Eukaryota; kingdom Metazoa; phylum Chordata; class Lepidosauria; order Squamata; family Lacertidae; genus Podarcis; species Podarcis erhardii. The sequence continues at coordinate 5,741,189 of NC_138503.1, read as the reverse complement.
CGGCGGCGGCGGCGGCGGCGCCCCCCTCGGCCTCGGAGCGGCCCCGGCTGTGCGGCTACCTGCAGAAGCTGACGGGGAAGGGCCCGCTGCGGGGCTTCCGCAGCCGCTGGTTCGCCTTCGACCCGCGCTGCTGCGCCCTCTACTACTTCAAGGGCTCCCAGGAGGCGGTGCCCCTCGGACGCCTCGACATCGCCGGAGCCTCCTTCAGCTACCACCAGCCGGCCGAGGCCCCCAGCGCCGCCGCCCCCGCCGCCCCCGCCCCGGCCTCCGCCTCCTTCTCCGCCGCCTCGTCCTCCTGCTCCTTTTCCGGCGGCGCCGGCGGCGGTGTCGGGGATGTCGAGGCCGCCCTCGGCAGCACATTCGAGATCCACAGCCCCGGCGGCGGCGTCACCGTCCTCAAGGTAGAACGGGGCCTCCCCGGGGTGGGTCCGGGGTAGCTGCCCCGCTTCGCCGCCCCGCCGCGCGCCCCTCGTTGGGAGCTCCCTACTATAGCTCTCGAGTGTATTATAAAATGGGGTTTCAGAGTTTTTAGGGGGTTTTGAATGTTTTATGTAGTTTTTCAATTTCATTGTTCTGCATGGGACAATGGCAATAAAGATATCGTATATAAAGGGGTCCAGAGGGAGGGTCAAGCGGGGCAGGGAACCCTCCGAGGCGGGGATGGACCTCCAAGCCAGCCCGCTTAGGCTTGTGGGGCGGGGCTTGCTCTCAGGTAACTTCCTCAGGTAAGGTCGCTTCCTCGAGGCGCTCCCCCCCCCTTTTTCACCTGTCACTGAGTCCCGTTAAACGTTATTTACAGTATTTATTTCATAAAGTTTACATACAGCTTGATTGTTGGAAAAAGCAAACCCTCAAATCTTTGCTCCTCCACCAGCTGCCCTGTCTGAAGGACCCAGATCCCAAAACCATCCGGGCTCAAGCAGAGCTTGCTTCTACATATAGATTTGCGCAAGTGGCTTCAGCAGAGTCAGACCATTCCTCCATCCAGCTTATTGTTGACTACTCTGCTTAGCAGAGGTTCTCCTGGATTTCAAATGGGTATTTCCCAGCCCTGCCTGGATATACCTGTTACTGTTTGTATGCAAAGCATGTTCTCTGGCGCAGAGATATTCTTTCCAGATAGGTTAACCTGTCTGGGCATATCGTCTGTCACTTCCTTGGAAATCCTTATCCGTCTATATGCAGGATCAGAGGAAGAGATTGTCGGAGAATTTAATTTGGTTTGCCTAACCATGTATTTGTGTTACCAAGATGATTACACTAAAACACACACACACACAAATCAGCATTAACTAATCTGGAGCACCTGTTCTCTTTCCCCTTTGATAACTTCTGGTTCTCTTTTGAATCTCTTTCACCCAAGCAATAAAGACTGAGGGAAGGAAGACATTCCAGTTTCATATCCAAAGGTACCTACCCTAAATCATGGCTAAAGTGCACACTTAACAGTGTCATTGTGGGCAGGACCTAGAGAGCTGCTGAGCTGGGATGGTGGCAAAGATCACATGGCACCTCTGTCAAGATAGTCTGTGGGGTAAGCCAAGAAACCATCAGTCAGTATTGGAGGAAGGGCTGGGACAGCTCACTTCCCTGTTAGTTATAATACAAGAAAAGCAAGGTGAAACAACTGAGTTGCAGAACAGAGCTAGACCTTTTACTCCACAATTCATACCAGAATTATTTCTTCAGCAGCGTAGTCTAGCCCCACAAGCTAATAAAACAGTATTTCAGTGCTGTCTGTGCCTAAAGCCACATGCCACGTGTAACTGCAATACCAAAACATGTCCAAACAGTAATAAAAAATAGAAATTGCATTTATTGCTCTGCCTTTGGTATTGCTATGTAATAAACAATGCATTTAAAACTGTAAATGAAAATGTTTCTCTGATTTAACCAGTTCTGAGAGAGCTGTGCTCTTCAGTGTTAAGTTTCCATAAGTAATTTTCTCTTGTAGGTATTAGGTGCTCTGTTACAAAATCATTCTGAGAATTATAGCATCTTGCTCAGTAGGTTGGAGCTGAGGGCCTGAACAGCAATCTGTATGAAGATTGCAAAATGTATGAAGGCAAAATGTGGTATAATAGCTGGCAGCAGTCCTTTGCACACATATTTGGAATTAAGTCCTGGTGAACATTGTGGGGTTTATTTCTGAGGAAACATACTTACAGTGGGACTGTAAAATGATGAATTGCTTCAGTAGCCAGGAGGAGTATGTTAAAATGCACCCTGGATGTACCTGCTTCCAACATTTGAATGTTGCCTTGCCAGTGGCCTTGACCCGTGACTGCAAGAGGCATACCTTTCCCTTTTCTAGTTGAGTATCAATGCAGTAATTTCACAGTATCAGGTGGCACTAATGTTTGGTGGGGTGGAGTGACAAAAGAATAAGGTGGACAATTGGTTCTTCATTAATTGTTAGTTCTATCATTTTTGTTGGTCTTCTCTTCCCTTTTGCTCTGATGCTGCTGATCTGACTTTGAGACACCTTCTGTGACTTGTTACACTTATTCTTTAGCTGTGTTCAGGCCACTGTATTTCATCTTAACATTCTGCTAAATGAACAAACCTTATTCACTCATGTGCTGCTGCTTCATTCTTTTCTACATAGGAGTGATCAAACAAGCCATAGCTCCCTGGTTTGTCCAAGCTGGGAAACTATGGTTGATGAAACATGGTTTCATGTTCTGTAGCTGTTCACGATAGTAATAACCTCCTTTATCTTGCAAAAACTCCAGTGATGGCTCTGTGGAAAGAACATCCTGGATTATCCAAGCATCTTGTCCTACTACATTGGCTCTTAGGGTTTGGGTGTGAAGAGGATTCCTAAAGCCTATTAAAAGAATAATAATTTTGCTGCCAAATATTTGTTTTAGGCATTGGTGTTCTTAAGTATTTATTTCAGGATTAAATGGAGTCCATTACTGACTTTGTGCTTTACATTTCAAGCTTACTGGATTTATCCTTTCAAGGAAATCTCCGTATAAGAGCAGAACAATATTTTCAAGGAAGAAAGTCAAATCAAACATCACATGCTTTAATATTCCTAAACCTGCTGCTGATTCACAGTTTCTGAATGTATCATGGGATAGACTCTCCCATCCATTATTCTTAACATTATAGGAGCACTAATATATGACTTGGAAATATTAAATCTGTGTCCTTTGGGGAGTTTTTCCAAGTCACCACTTTATAGCTAGCAGTTGTGCTGTGCTCGTGTAACGCAACTTCAGGCCTGTTTTACTAGTGCAATGTGGCTTTTGGCTGCATTGGGATGCTATTCATTTTGGCAGCCTCCTGTTCCAAGATCAGAAATGTTAAGTGTGCAAAATGCTTTTGCTATTCCTGTGATGTAGGTAATGATGTGATGATGTTTTCTGAACCATATTGGCTTAAGCTGGAGGTTGTGAAAGCCATAGGAAAAGAGCAAAATGGTTTTAGGCCTGTCATAACCTGAATCCTAAGATATCAACCCACAGGCTCTTTATAACCTGGAGAAAATGAAGGTAACCTTGCTAGATAGTTGTGACTGAAAAGCTGCACAGTAAAATTTTTTTTGCACAAAAGCTGTGTCTATTGCAGTGACACTGGTTGGTGGGAGTTGCTTCCAAGTAAATGTTGTACATCCTAATTGAATACTTGTTTACCCAGACATGCACCCCACTGAACTCCAAGCCTGTTAGGCCTCCCTGAGAATAAGTTACAGGAGTTACAGCGGGACTTCTGAGAATGGTGCTGCTTATTCAAACATGATGCAATGCAGTTTCTTGACAATTGGCTTCCTCTTGTGGGTTTTTCCTATTGAGTCAGAACATCCCTTCCCTTAACTAGCAGTCAAGCACTGTCTCTTCCAGATAATTTCATGCCTTTGATAAAGTGAGCTCTTTCCTATGAAAGCTAATGTCACAATCAATTCATTAGTATTTAAGATGCTGTAGGCTTATTGCCTGAGTGATGCTGACCTTTATTGCTTTCGCTGTGACAGGAAGGTGAATTAACTCACAGCATATGTTGTGGTTGCCTGTTTCTTTCAAGTTTCAGCTTTCTTTCCTGTTCCTCGATCTTATCGATGTGTAACATGTTTTCTTTATAGGGAAGACAAACTGTAAACATTCATCATTAGACAAATATTTTAAGTTTTGGAAAGGCAGTCTGAAAAATGTAAACAACATCATGAAAAATGGACTCCCCAATAATCAAGAGTCCATTGTGGAGTCAGTGTGGTGTAGTGGTTAAGAGCGGTAGACTCGTAATCTGGTGAATCAGGTTCGATTCCCCGCTCCTCCACATGCAGCTGCTGGGTGACCTTGGACTAGTCACGCTTCTTTGAAGTCTCTCAGCCCCACTCACCTCACAGAGTGTTTGTTGTGGGGGAGGAAGGGAAAGGAGAACGTTAGCCGCTTTGAGACTCCTTCGGGTAGTGATAAAGCGGGATATCAAATCCAAACTCCTCTTCTTCATCATCTGCCCCAAGTTGCTCTGTATATGAGATTCATAAAATCATAGAGTTGTAAGAGACCACAAGGGCCATCGAGTCCAACCCCCTGCCAAGCAGGAAACCCCATCAGAGCACTCCTGACATATGGTTGTCAAGCCTCTGCTTAAAGACCTCCAAAGAAGGAGACTCCACCACACTCCTTGGCAGCAAATTCCACTGTCGAACAGCTCTTACTGTCAGGAAGTTCTTCCTAATTCATTATTCTGAAAGTATTCATTCTGTTACTAAACATGATCCTATAATAAATATTATTCTTATTCTTATTGTAGGCCAATCTAGATCAGTTTGAAGAAAGTAGTGGCAAGCATGGATAAAGTGTGAACACATAGAGCACTGTGCTGATGCCTTCAAATAACAACATGGTAAAAGCAGTCCAAGTTAAAGATTCCTGTTGTCAACTACAGAGAGAGGTAGACATGTAATAGGACAACAAGCCATTGCAAAAAATGCAATAGCTAGGCTTGCTTGACAGGTCCCCAACTTAGATGGAATTTGGACTGCATGAGCCACATACACACATCAGAACTGTATCTTTTATCTTGTAAACAAATACTTAGCATAGAAGGATGCAAATCCCTGAACACAGTTGTTGGGTTATTTCCATTTTAGTGCAGCTTATGGACGACCCGCCATAATGTAGCAGCCTTTCTGTATTTTCAAACAGATGACAGGCACCTTCTTGTGTGTCCATGCGTATGCAGGCACCTTCCATTCCTTGTGCAGTATTCCTCTTGTAATGTTTTCAACGTTTCTACTTGTGTGCGTAACAGGCACCAACACACCAGGATATGAAGTACTGGCTTCAGGAGCTTCAGCAGAGAAGATGGGAGTATTGTAACAGCCATGATGCAACTAAGAGAGTCAGTCAAATTTCACTGACACCATGTGACTCCTCCAAAGGGCTTGTTGCCAAAGATAATACTGGTAAGCTAATGTTAAGACTGGTCGAGAATGTGATTCATATAACTTTGTTGGTGGCAATATCATAATATTTTTCAAATTCTAAGTGCAACTGCCAACTCTACACATAGCTCAACTTAGTTTCCATGAAAGGTAGATTGTGGGCACAGTTAGCTGAAGTGTAGAGAGGGTGCTTGATAATGTTTAATGGATTGTGCTGTAACTGCTTATTCAGTTTTAGTGGCTTCTTTCTTTAATATTCAATTTGATTTCCTGTCCTGCTCCAAATTCTCAGGGTGAGTTGGAACATTTCAACCACTAGTGGCATAAAATGCAATATAAAAATTTAATTTGTCACCGGCATGACACTGGCATCACTATATGCTAAAACATAAAATCTGACATGTTAGACCCATCACAGATGTCAAGGTTTGTGAAGTTCATTAGATTCTCTTATCCTGAGAAGAAATAAATAAAGAAGAAAGAAATAAATCTATTGGTCTCATGTAAATAACATTTGGAACAGGAAATCTTAGGATAGTAAACAATTCAAAGGTCATTCTAGTTGCTTGTTGGTTTTTATAGGATTGCCGTGTAAGTCTCAGTGTTATTTATGCAATCCATCAAAGCTGCCCCAGATATGTCTTAACCTTTGAGTGATGTTCAATGCTGGTAGTGTAATATGTGTATGTTATAGATGGTTGGGAATAGTAATACTGGTTCCCCTGCACATTTTTGTTAAAGATATATATAAGTACATGAACATTAGGTAGAGCACAGAGCCTCCAAAATGTGGTGTTTTTTATTATAAAAAAGCTATGGAAATAGTGGAGTTGTGCCAATAATCCAGCCACATTCAGACCATTGCAGTAGCAATGAAGGTTGTCTTCTGAAGAAAATACTGCATTTTCACAATTTCTGTTCTTTAATTAGATTTTTATTTTGAAAACAATACAAAAGAAAACCATATCAACTATGTGGAAACCAAGATTTAGAAAAGCTATAAAATGCTATTCTGACTTCTAAGCAGCAGCATACATTGTGACAGAAAACAGAAAGTATCTAGCATGTAACATTTTTTTTAAGAGTTCCAAATTTTATCTGCCAGTATTGGCAATAGACTTTGTAGATCAGCATTATTGGCATAAGCAATAAAACCCCACCAAGTAGCAGGGAGAGCTTCTAGGTCCTCAGTGCCTTTCAAGAGTTAACTTATGAGTTATCTTATCAGAAATGGTCGCATTTCATTGTCCCAGGTTTTGAATACTGAACTTGAGTGAAATTTCCCCATAAGAATGTGAGGTTTCCTCACACAAGTCATGAATTGGATCTTTAAGATCAGGTAAAGAAAGTACATGTAAATTGGGCCAAAATAATTCTGTAAGTGCATTGCCAAATGCCTGTGTTCTGACCAGTAGGCCAAATTATAATTGGTCAAATTTTGTTGAGACAAAATAGGTATCTTAGTAATATCCTTACCCAAAATCCAATTATTTGTGGGTGTGCTTGCTTTTCTCTTCCTAACGAGTATCATGCTTTGAACATTCAGCTTCTGAAAGTTATTCAGCAGTTTTATTTTGAACACAATTGATCTGCGAAGTGGGATTTTCTACTTAATAGGCAATCTTTTTAATTTCATTGCTCCCGAAATTTCATAAATCTGCTGCAGAATAAGTACAGTCGTACCTTGGAAGTCGAACAGAATCCGTTCCGGAAATCCTTTTGAAAACCAGAACACTCACTTCCGGTTTCTGTTTGGGAGCCGGAACATTCTACTCCCAAGGCGTTGAGGAGCCGAGGTACATCTGTACAACTTTTTTGAAGCTGACTTGAGAAATAGCATTTTTAGAAACCTTATTGATTTTATGATAGTTATTCAGTTATGACGATTGTACCTTTCTAGACCAAAAAACTTTGAGATAAATAAAATCAGATATGTTGGCAATCTACTATTGCTGGGTTTTTTGCTGCTTTTTCTATGGATTATATTTTCAGGGATTGTATTTCAAGGCAGTTATTTATTGTTAACTGAATTTTTGTCGACAGCACTGCTATGTTTATAAGTCAAGATATAGATACTTTAAATATTTTAAATGAAAACTTTATATTACAATTTACAATAAGTGTGATATTGCAGTACTGTTTGTCATCCAACTGAAACAAGAAGGCATTCATGGTAGTTTTCTTCCTAATGTTCATGTTTACAAAGAAGTGGGCAGTGAGCATAAAATATAGTGCAATGTTGTGTATGGGGACCATTGTACTACCAGCATTTGGAAAATTATTCTAATTGAAAACTGGTTTGAGCTTTCTCTGATTTATGGTAGATTTTGTGTGCAGAGTCTTGTCTTTCTGGCTTCATTCCTATATTTATGTGTGAGTGAATATAAGCAATAAATAACTTTGCAGTATTACAGATAACTGAGGAAATTGTATTTATTCATTGAGTGCTGTTATCAGATTATAAGGTAATTTAAATAGTACATTTCTGACTGCATCATTTTCATTTAGGTTAAATTCTATTTATAATTGATATAAAATAAGCAGGGGAGGTATATTTTGTTGAAACATCTTCCATGCTGGTAAAAGTTTTATGTAAGGTCACACCAAAACCATCCTTTTGAGTAGATGTTTTTTAAAAAACCCAGATGAGAACCCAAGCAAGGTTTCATGCCAGTCAACAGCCTGTTGTTCTAGTAGAATGCCGCAGGTGTCCTAGTCATGATTAAACCGGCAATGGACAGATGATATGGGGCATGAACAGCTCAAAGTAAGTCTGTGCTCCAACACGAGCCACTCCCTTCCAGTGTTTGTATTAAGAGTAAATGGAACATAAATTTCCTAGCAGTTGATTAACTTGTTGCCTCATCATACTGTTTTTCTATGGTCACCAGTAGGGAATGCCACTTAATATTAATCGCCTTCTAGCCCATAATTACCCTGCCCAGACCACAGTTGCAAGCACTCTCAGGCTGAGAGTTTTGGGGTTGATCTGACATCATGCTAAACCATGGTTTTTCACTAAGTGAATAAGCCTATCCTGCTCCTGTGCTCTTCCTCCTGTGTGGTTGGGGGGAAGGCTTTGGAAGCCTTAACTATGATTTCACATGTCATCTTGGCTTGACCGTGACAATAGTCTGTTTCAAAATAAGCCCACTGTAAACAAGCTAGCCTGTTTGAAACACCCAAGTTTCCCAGTTCAGGTGAAACCATAAACAACAAAAAGTGAAAGCTCCCAAACCCCTCATAGCCATTTTGTGGAAAGAGAAGGTGAGCACATAGTTCCAGGAGGAGTTTCAACCCATTCACATGTCACTAAGCCATGTCTGAACCTGGGAGTCTCTCCTCCCTTGCTAATCACAGCAGCCCCAAGAATGAAGGTGAGGAAATTTCATGTTGTGGGGGCACATTACATGATGAATATTTGGGAACATGCAGAGCTCACTTAACTTTGAAAGGTTCTATTTGGTTGTCTTCCACTGATGTAGCATTTTATTTGGCTGATAGCTTTTGTTGATGGTTGTAGTCTGTTTTATGGAATTTTAATAACTGAGTGTTAAACAGATCTTTGGCTTCATCCAAGCTGAAAGACTGTGTCCTTGATTGTAGGTTATGTAAATGTCCTCACAACACTCCAGCATTCCTGTGGATTTCATACTGGTTGTGATCTGGAGAAGAGAATCCATACAAATGTGATGTGGTTTTACATTACTGTATATGCATTTCTGTCATAAAACAGCAAGAAGTGTGGGCATTCTGCAAACTGTCTTGTTAACTGGGCATGAGCATTCTTTCCTGGGGCCGTGTTGGTCGGGGAGGGGAATTGCTTTGCTTTGCTTCATCCTGCTGGTTTTCACACAGTACTCATTTTAGCAGAGTGCCGACAACTTTGTATTGTAGTGGAAATGGTTGAAGGTGTGTCTGCAGCTCTAAACTTGGCTCACCTTGGAGCAGTGGTTTTCTTGAAACTTGTAAATCATTGTATGCTTTAGATCCAGATAGCAGAACATATCCCTTGTTAACGGAGACAAAGCCTGATATGGTGCAGTCATCAAATGTATGCAATTTGGTGCAAGGAGGAGGAAAACTTCAATAATCTTTTCTCTCTCTTTCTTGCTCTATTCTTGTGTAATGCTGCTGACAGAGGGAAGAGTACTAGGAAGGGCTACCTGTTAATCTCTCACTCTTGATGTCGCTGAGGGCTAGTGGGAGGGGAAGGGAGCAAGGGCCTCCTTGCTAAATAAACTGAGCCCTGTGGTTTTCACATGCCTGCAGAACTTTGGAGGTGGGCTGTCCCAATTCAGGTTGCATAATAAGTGAGGAAGCTTCAAGGTGTATGTAAAGATACTGTTAGACTGCCCAATGATTGCCAGCTCCTCTCCATGCTCTGGGTCCTTTGACAGAGCAGAGGAGGAATATGGCCCATTATGAGTGTACCTCTTTTACTTCCTGAGATGGTATGTACTCATTCAAACTCTTGAATTTGTACCTTTAAATACCGGTGTGTATTTAGTGGGGAGGGGGCTACACAATTACACCTAAATAATGTTTGGCTTAATCCTTAGGTACCTGAAGCATTAGAATACCTGCATGTGCTAGAATCTGTTGTGAGAGACTGACATAATTGTTGGTTATCTTGGTTGGTTTCTGCTACCCTTCCCCACACTCATTCTGAATTCCAGTTTTATTCTCTAAACTTTAATGCAGAGCTTTTTAAACATTAGTGTGTCAGCTGCAGTGTGCAGGTGTGTCACTCAAATGCTCCCTGTGCTCCTCCCAGGGCTGGAAATGGGTTAGTTTAACCTCCAGTTTGCTAGTAAAACTGAATTACTGTGTCACAAAACGACGCATGTCTAAAAAGTCTGTCACCAACATGAAAAGTTTGGAAAGCTCTGCTTTAATAACTGCATGAGATGCTGTGAGTTATAGCCAATTTGCATGACTTTCTTAGCTGGCCTTGAGGGGAATATTAACTCTTCAGCACCATAGTTGTTGGACTGTGATAGTTTCCTGGGGTACTTATGAGGGGAGCTCAATACCTTCCTTCATGACATGTTAGAAGTCCTCTGAATTTGCCCTCCATGAGCCTTGATGTGGACTGCTGGGGTGTCAGCTGCATTATTAAGTACTGGTGGTGTTTTTTGCCCTTCTTAGATTGGACCACCATGTTTTCAAATGCATCAGCAGAGAAAGCTAGAAATGTCCTAATGGTGGAGGCAGCGCGCACAGAACTGGTGGGAGAACAGGCAGCGTGCCAGCCAGCCCCAGGCCAGCCAAGTGCCATTAACTTTTCTTTGAAGCAACTGGGTACAGATATCAAGTGAGTATTGTGTGTTGTGTTACTTGACAGTGTTCATCTAATGGGGTTGGCATAAATACTACCATGTGATTGCAAAAATGTTTCTGTTCAGATTAAGCCTGTGGAGCAGATGATATTTCTTCCCCTCCCCAAAAATAATACAGTTGGAACTGAAGCTGTTCATGATTTAGCAGAGGTAACATTTGGACCTAGATTTCCAGCAGCAACATTCAACTTGCAGCCCACTGGCTTCCATAATAACTTTATTATGTTTCAGGGGAAACATGTAGGCTAAATCTAAGCAAGGCTGTGGAGATGGAGTTAAGCTGACTAGGGGTGCCAGTGATCAGGGAACTGGACTTTCAGACAAAGTTAAAACCAGTGGGGACCTGTGAAAATCCATATGGGAGTCCAGTTCCCATGTCAGTTTGCTACCTAAAGCATCTCAAGGGTGTGGAAATGGAGTGATTAGAATGTACTAGAACCTGCCACACAAGGTGCATCTCTGAGTAAAAATCTCTTCTCATAGGAAATTTTGTCCATGATGTGATTATTTTCCACACCATGTTTCTGTTATGAGCAAATGGTGGTTCGTTCGTTGAACAGTTTTTTCCTCACTGATGCTTTCCACCAGTTTACATGAAGCAGAATTTAGTTGGCAGATCTGTAATTTCATCATAAAAAACACATTGGTACCTTTCAGCTTTCTGGTAAGGAGAAAGTTCTAGCAGTGATGAAATGTAGCGTCTTACTCACCATGCTGCACCAGCTCTCTTTCGCTTGCCCTGTGAAAAGGACATAATACCCTGTTCACATAATACCCTGTTACTCCTGTTTAAAAAGTTCTAGATCATTTATCTTTGAAACAATATTGGTCATTGAACGTAATAAAGAGATTGATTGATACATCTTTAAAACAAATGTCTTGAAACATTGTAAAGTAAAACACCCCATAAATATCTCTCTGTCTTTGTGTTCTCTTTTTAAATAGTGGGAAAGGCACACTGAATATCTAAGAAGTAACCATTTATAAGGCTTGTGCTGCTGCTGAAGTCATTGTTTTGACCTTGGCCAACTTCTGGCAACAGTTTTGTGGCAACTGACCTCCGATCACTTTTCTTCTCTTCTTACCATCCCCACTCGCACCCTTTCATTAATGCTGAAATGCTGCCCAGGGGGAGTAAGTCTTGCAAGTACTTCTGCAGCACAAGCTCCCATCAGTTTCTCGGGGGCGAAGCTTCAGTACTTGGAGGATTGTCCTCTCCTGGTTCCTTTTCCAGATGGTTATGGAGCAGGGCACATGTGGCAACTGTTGCCTTGGTTGCGCTGGAAAAATTAAACCACATCCTTCTTGTGATTTCAATGAGTGTGATTGATACCCCCACCCCTATGCTATTTAGTTGCACAAAAAGGCTTTTGAAAGGAAAATGTTGGATGTGCAATTCTGAATATGGTCTAAGAATTTTTCTCTGCTTGTCAGTTTGACCACAAAAATGTCCATAATGGGATTCTGAATCTTGCATACTGTTTGTAGGAAAACTAAGGCATCTCTGAATTACTCCAGATCAGGCATCCCCAACCTTCGGCCCTCCAGATGTTTTGGACTACAATTCCCATCATCCCTGACCACTGGTCCTGTTAGCTGGGGATCATGGGAGTTGTAGGCCAAAGCATCTGGAGGGCCGCAGGATGGGGATGCCTGCTCCAGATCCTTACTCCATGTGATGACTTTTAGCTCCTAGTGTATAATGTTAACTTTTGCTTTGGGCATAACATAGGGAAATATCAGCCCTGCACAGATCTTCAGCCGTCATCTGTTTTGTGTTACTTATCAGATTGTGTTCCTATGTGGCAAACTGGTTGTGCATAAAGTAAGCCTTCGCCAACCTGGTGTCCTCCAGATGTCCTGAACTACAGCTCCCATCGGCCCCAGCCAGCATGGTTGTATGGTGCTCCTTACTTAGGAAATCAAATGAACATTTTTCTTGGCTGGATCAAGCTTTTGTGGACATTATGTGGAACCTGCAGCCCTCCACATGTTGCTGGACTACAACTCCCATCCTCTCTGACCACACCTACATGATAGTATGGGTTGATGCCTCAAGATCTGGAGGGGCACAGGCTTGCCACCACTGTTGTACGGTCTAGTGCAACTTTCACCAACTTGGTTCCAGGGCTGGCCCAAGATACTTTGCTGCCTGAGGTGAACCAGAAAATGGTGCTCTCCTTGGGAATTGTAGTTTGTTAAGGGTGCTGGGTTACAGCAACGATAGGGAATATCAGGCTAAGGGACCAATGCAGCCTTCCAAGCCTCTGTGGTGGGGCTCAGGCCACCCCTCTCCAGTCCTGCTTTGCACCCTCAAGTTTTGTTTTGTTTACTGACTGAAATGGTTCTTTGGATGGAGGACAGTACTGTGGTGGTAGAAGAGCACCCCGTCCCCTGCAACCCCTCCTGCGTCCTCTTTCCCTTCCACTGACTGACCTGTCTTTTGCCTTTGCACCATGGCTTACTGGCTGGAGACTGAAACTGCTCTCTTGCAAGGCAGGAAGCCTGCATGTTGGGAGGGAGCTGTGCACACAGCACAGCAGTTGAGTGGGACTCTGTGGGCTAGAGGTTTGATAGAGGTACAGAAAGGGAGGGGAAGTAAGACTCTGAAATGGGGAGGAGAAACATTGTGGTGAAGCAAGGGGGACTAAATGGAGAAGAAAAATGGGGGTGAGGAGGGAAAAAGAGGAAAGCCAGAAAGCAAGGGGAAGGGTGTGTGGCTGAGGAGTGCAATCAAGTGCAGGAGGTGGAACTGTTGCTCCTCGCAGCTGTGTGGAGCCTGCCGCCCTAAGGCCACTGCCTCACCTTGCCTCATGGTGTCCTCCAGATTTTATGTCTGGAGCTGTGGGAGCTGTAATCCAACATCTGGAGGGCACCAGGTTGACAAAGGCTGGTCTAGCATCTCTCACAAGTACTTTACCACTAACTCCCTCCCCAAACATATGAAGGAAGTTCCAAGATCTTGCGGAAATTGTAGAGTCAGCCAAGGGAAATAACATTAACTTTACCAAGTTCCCCCTTGTTGACTGCTTAACCACAATTGCCAGGCTTTCTCTTTCAGAAATACAGCAGTTTTATCACGTGCTTTGAATGTTTCTCTTTTCAAAATTAGCCAATATGTGTTCATGTGTTTTAACAGCTACTGAGCAATTTTAATACAGTTGTTGCAGATCCATAGTAAAGAGTGGTTGCCGTTACCAAGATTGTGTTACACAAATTCAAGACTGTACTTACGACTTCATTTCTTGGCAAACATGATTGCTTGAAATACATCTGTTCTGGTAAACTTCCTGAAGCTCGGTGTAGATTAGTGTATCTTAAATGCATGTACTGTAGTAACCCTTGAGTGGTGTAATCATATGGCGAGATTTTGCAACCAGAATTCTTATATCAAACTAACAAATGGCACTTTTCACTCTTTATACATTTCCTCATAGTGTTTATAAAGTTGCTTTACATGCCTTGCTTTGTTTTTTAAAAATATATTTTACTTATCATTTTCAATTTTCTTATGTGCACTGATGATAGTCAGTTTGGATGGGGGGCTTTTATCCACTTCTGCAGTCACACAACCAACCAGTAGCTGAACTGGGTTCCACACAGTCACAAAAATGAAGTCACAAGCTACAGTCACAAAAGCGAAGTCACAAGTCAGTCCCATAAAATGAACAACAAGCCACAGTCAAAAAACCAAAAAAGCCACACCAAAATGCAAAAAAATCAAAAACAAAACCTCCAAATATAACTTCTGTGTTGCATGGGTGCTCGGGACTCCACAGCTGGCAGACTCAACAGGAAGCCTCTGATTAGCAGCGAGGGACTCAATTAACAAATGAAACACACTCAACAGAAACCAGACGGTGAAAAGTGACCCTTAAAATGGCAATTTTACATGGATTTTGCTATCTAACGAGGCCATTGATCCATAAAATGAAATCAATAAAACAGTACAAAATGAAAATGTGATTTTTTTTCTTACCTGCACTGATGATAGTCATTGTTTGGATGGGGGCTCAGGGTCCTCTTCCACAATCACAATCTGCTTGGCTCCCACCATTCGCGGAGGCCTCAGAGAGCTCCCATGGCTGGAGCCCAGTTGCGGACCCTCCGCAGGCCCCGCAGATGTCCGGGCTTGGCTCTGGGCAGTGGCGAGGCCTCCGAGAGCTCGGAAAACTCACTTCTGGGTTAAAATCATTCGTAATCTGAAAAAACGTAATTTGAAGTGTTCGTAACCCGAGGTACTTTGAATTTAAGTGTAGTAGGAAATGATTTACTATTTTAAGTGGAAAGCCTCAGGGATTCCTTGAGTGATCCATTGTTGCTGTCATAGATTGTAGCAGAGTCACTTATTGCATTACCATATGCTACAAATGGCATTCTGAGACTTATTTGGAGCAGGCTGTCATTGACAGGGTTGGAAACGTCTGAAGCGTAGTCCAGCCTTTCCCACAATGTTTCGGATTGCAACTCTCAGCAGCCATAGCCAGTGCATGTCAGCTGAGCACCTTTCTATATCTTCCTGGGAATAATTTTTAATCTGAAGAGTATAAATTAAACTCCTAGCCCTTGATATTTAAATGCACATTTGACAAACTTTTGCAGTGTAGGCATCTGCATCAACCAAGTTCTCTGCTTTGGAGTAAATTTGAAACCAAGAGAAATTGAACAAAACAGTAGTTTTGCTTGCTTTTGATTTCTACAGTTGTGTCTCCTTTATTTTAAAAATTACACTTCTCTCTGTTTGTATAACTACTTCTTAATTTCTGTACTTGCCAGGAACTCTGTGTCTTCACTAAGAACTGGAAAGGGAAGCAATGACAACCGTAAGAGTATTTTTTACACAGAGGAGTGGGAATTTCTAGATACGAAGGATTTGGAGGAGTCGATAGTTCAAGATCGGAAGAGGTTTTCAGGAGAGCAGAGCAAAGGTACTCCAGTGTTCCTTCTCCCCACATCTCCCATCCCCATCTTTTCTACTATTGTACTTTCCAAGATTCTTTATATTTCTGTACCATTGACTCTTAGGAGCTGATGAAAATGCAGTCCCACTCTAAAGGCACACCATGAAAATGGGTTCTCCATTGATAAAGAATTCTGATAATATCTCTTATTGGAAACTGATTTTTATAATTTGCCTTTGCATTTTTCTGTCTTAGCTACCGGGATACCTGGACTCAAACTTGCACTGCTGTGACTTATTTCCATCAGACCCATGCTGTTGTCAAGGCATTTTTCTTGAGTGTACAAAGTACCTCTTTATTAAACAATATGTTGCAAATTGGTTATATTGTACTATATGCAAGAGCGAAGAGAGTAAGGAATACAGCATTTTGGTGCAGTTGATAGGGGTTTAGATTCAAGTAGAGAGGTTGTGGGGGTTGGGGAAACTTGAGTTAAAATCCACACTCAGCCATGGCAATTGTGGCCAAACTTCAGTTACAGGAGGTCAGTCTGAAGTCTGAGGAGGAAGATGGATAGGATACAAATGTGATGAATTAAAAAATGGTAGGAGTTTGTTTCTGCACAGACGTTTTCAACTTTAAATTGGGAAGGTCTTCCATCTGATCAGAGTCGTTTGTGGTGACTTGTGGTTAGTCTGATGAAGGAAATATGTGCTTCACTGCTCAGTTTCCTTTACTATTGTATTGAGTTGGAGCTCACGACAGACAATGGATTCTGAGGCTAAGTCTCCAAATGTAACCCTAGTTCTAACAAACCACAGAGGATAAATGAGAGTGCATACTATGGGCTCACTTCCTTGTAATGACAAAAAGAGTTAAAACTAACATCCACTGAAGTAGCAGGCACTTCTTTTTTCAGTTCTAATTTTGTCCTGGTATATGATTTCTTAATTGTGCATGGTCTCACTGCTTAGAATAAAAGGGACAGGGAGAAGAGAACTGAAGGAAACAGATGACATACAATTAATTAATCAACTTGGAAGTGCTTGCTTCAGTCTTTGTTCCAGATTTGGTGATTGAGTACAGTTGTGTTCTTTTAACAAAGTGAGGAATGTGTCCAAATACATTTTAGACTGAATGAGGAAAAAATATATCTCCTTATGCAGGCGTGTCTGGGCCAGCCTTTCCATTTGATTTTGGCCGCATTCCACACAGAACAAGGCGTCCTTTAAAGGAAATGATTGCAGGCAGCAAAAACCGGAATAGCACGGAGTCGTCTTCTGATGAGTGTAATGGAAACAAGCTGGCTTCCGAGATGCAGTTGAAGTTCCAGAGCCAACAGGAAGAGTTGGAGAGTCTCGAGAAGGAGCTGTTGAGTCAAAAGGTAACTGGTCTACAAGCTAGAGAGGAACAGGAGCTGGAGCTGGAGCCAGCATTGGCATCATTTATGGCAGGTTTTGCCAAGCAGTGCAGGAAAACCTGCCTGGCGCACACATTAGAGGCGGGCGGTTTAGACTACAGTACAGCGTCTCTTGGGCTTGCCAATCAGAAGGTTGATGGTTTGAATCCGCTTGATAGGTAAGCTCCTGTTGCTCTGTCCCAGGTTCTGCCAGCCTAGCATTTTGAAAGCACACCAGTGCAAGGTGGGAAGGTAAATGGCGTTTCCATGCTCTCCGGTTTCCGTCATGGTGTCCTGCTGCTCCAGAAGCGGTGTAGTCATGCTTGCCACATGACCCGGAAAGCTGTCTGTGGACAAACGCCAGATCACTTGACCTGAAAGCGAGATGAGCACTACAACCCCGTAGTCGCCTTTGACGGGACGTAACCGTAAACATAACTCCCAAATTTTTGTATGTGCATCTTCTGGGACCCAGCCCCAGGCATTCTACACCTGCTCTGAGTTTTTTATTCTACAAATGTGTGGTTGCCAGAACCAGGGACGGGCCAGGTTTTCCCTCTGTAGCCTATGTGAAGACAGTAACTAGTGTGCATACTTCATTTTAAAAAATAGCTAGCTGACCTCTTAAACACATTTTTAAAGAATTACAGAGACCTCGCTGCTGCTAAGAACTTTGCAGAAGGGGTTGTTTGTTTTTTGTCATGTGCAGGAACTGAATAGAAACTCAGAGATGGCTGCTTAAAATGCTGTCCAGCCCAACATGGTTCTTGTGCCTTGGTGCAGCCTTTCCCACCCTCATTCCTCTAGATCTTGAGTGGGTGACATTTGTCCTCCCCCACACAATGCTGCTGAACTGTGGCTCTCATCAGCCCCAGCAAGCATGCCCAATGGCTATGGATGATGAGAGTTGCAGTTCTGCAGCATCTGGTGGGGCGAATTCCCCATCCCTGTTCTAGATGTTGCTGTGCTACAGTTCTCATCAGCCCTGGCCATGCTAGCTAGGGCTAGAATCTGACAGCATCTGGAGAGTACTATGTTGGGGAAGGCTACCAGTTATCTACTTAACTGTAAATGTAGAGGTAAAGGGACCCCTGACCATTAGGTGCACTCATGGCCGACTCTGGGGTTGTGGTGCTCATCTCACTTTATTGGCTGAGGGAGCCGGCGTACAGCTTCCAGGTCATGTGGCCAGCATGACTAAGCCGCTTCTGGCGAACCAGAGCAGCGCACGGAAAAGCCGTTTACCTTCCCGCCGGAGCAGTACCTATTTATCTACTTGCACTTTGACATGCTTTCGAACTGCTAGGTTGGCAGGAGCAGGGACCGAGCAATGGGAGCTCACCCCGTCGCAGGGATTCAAATCACCAACCGTTTGATCAGCAAGTCCTAGGCTCTGTGGTTTAACCCACAGCGCCACCGGCGTCCCTCTCTACTTACCTGTAATTGTCTCAAATTCAAAGCCTTAAGCTGTCCAGATTTTTTTTTTTTTTAATGATTGTAGGTGTAGGGGGAGAGATTAACTTGCAACAGAATTTTGATGTGCTTGGTTTAAAAATGCTTCCAGTTGCTATCCTAATTGTTCGTTTTGAAGATCTACTGTAGGTATGGCCAAAGGCTGGCATCTACCCAGAGGTTTGATTCTTCTCTTTAAACAGAATTCAGTTTCATGTTGCAATGGTTTTAAAACTTTCCTCAATTTAAAAATTGGTGTAATGTCTGTCACGAGGGGTAGATGCACAAGTGATGGAAGTTAAGCGCCGTCTTGGCTGCACAGACCTAGTTTATCTTTTATTTAACCAAATCGTTTTTTTAAAATTTGGTTTATTATTTATTGTAAAGCAAACCTCTAAGCGGTTTACAAAAGTATAAAATATTGGGACCACTGCTTCTGCTCACTCCACTTACCAGCCATGTCTATCTTCCAACCCCTTTCCAAAGCCCCCCTCCCCCGCTAGCCTGCTCCTGCTTCAGAATAGAGCTGCTGTGCTAAACCTCTGTGAATTGCTTGGTTAAAGCTTGTTGCAACTGCATTTAATGGAGGCAGGTGCTTCAGAGTAGCTTACTAAACCAGTCTGTGAAGCACCTTCTCCTTCCTCCAGGCTGCCATTTGTCACACTGGAGTTGGCATGGTAGCCATGCAAACTGCAGTGTGATGCAACATGATGTATATAGGAAGAAAACAAAAATATTCTCAGTAAAAATAATTAAGCACAAGCATATAAAAGCTGTCAAAGGAGGAATTAAAATCAACAGTAGCTAAGAGGTAAAGCACATCTAACTTGTGCATGCCACCATGTTCACCAATATCCTTTTTTTCCTTCTCCTTAAAGGAACTTGTGCGGCTTCTGCAGCAGACTGTCAGATCTTCACAGTATGACAAATATTTTGTAGGGCATCTTTGTGATGGAGTCCCCAAAGATAAGTTAGAGCTGCTTCATGAAAAAGACAATCAGATATTGGGTCTCAACAACCAGCTTGAAAAGCTTAATCTGGAGAAGGACAGTTTGCGGCAGGAAGTAAAGAATTTGAAGTGCAAGGTGGGCGAGCTCAATGAGCAGCTGGGCATGCTTATGGAGACCATTCAAGCCAAAGATGAAGTGATCATGAAACTTTCCAGGGAGCTGAGTGAATGTGAGGGCCAGTCATCTGGCCAGAGTGGAGGATCAGTCCATTCTCCCATGTCTTCTTCCATCAACAAAGAACTGCAGGAGCTTGACAGGCTGAAAGTAAGGAACATTTTTGCTTCAGTAGTGGAGGCCCTCCCTGAGAATTCCATGTGATGTGCCCTTCTGTAGGCTGAATATTTTCAGGAAATAGTTTGAACCTTGGTTTGGAAGCAAGGCACTTACCACATTTCACTAATTTTGGACGCAAGGGCTAAGTTTGGTTGGTAAAAACTATCAAGTAGAGAATGTGAGTGGAAGAGAGGTGGAATGAGGATCATTTGAAGGTGGCCCTGACTTGCCAGACCATGTTTTGGCATTGCATCTATCTGAGTTGAGCTGTAGGGGACCCAATTCTCAGATCACAACAGGTGTTGCAAATAAGGTTTAAGGAATGGGGTCACATCCATGAATAAGTAACAAAATGTCATAAGAGCAACAACATGGGAACACATATAGCATGATACAAATACAGATTAAAGAGAGAGTGACAATATATGTGTCAAGATGCTGCCTTATTTGACAACCTTCAGACCTGAAGCGTCTTAAGGGAAGACTGAGCCCAGCAGAAACAGTCACAGCTTAATGATTTGAAAATATAGAACTCTTATAAACTTTCATTGCTTCCCTATTTCTTAATGCTTGAGACACATTTGATTTTTAAAGTAGAGCTTCTCAAGAAACTTAGCATGATCTTGAGTGATTGAGCAACAGTTGGAAGTCAGTGAGTCAGATCATTGTTTTGTCATTAGAGTTTCATTTTCGCTATAGTTGTATAAAAATGGAGAGTACAGTTTTACTAGTGGTCTAGCCCTAAAATGGTCCACCGTGTCAAGTTTTCATGAGTGGAATTTATAGCACGCCTCTGAGTTCTTTGACTATCTAGCTCCCCACTTGAGCACTTTCTCTGTAATTCTGGAGTGCCTCCCCCCCCCCCCCCCGTGTCAATATACTGTTTTAAAAACACAAGAAAAGTAGAGCTTCTTGGGTCAAGCTTCACTAGTCCTTACTGCTTGTATTCCTCATAATATATTTTTTAAATAACCTATATTTATCCATATCTTTTGTTCACAGGATAGTCTTCAGGGTTATAAAAACCAGAACAAATTTTTAAATAAAGAGATCCTAGAACTGTCTGCTTTACGGAGAACTGCTGAAAACAGAGAAAGAGACTTGATGACAAAGGTCAGCTTAACACAGATGCTCATTGTAAATCTTTCACTTGACACTGAAAGTAATATCCTGCTAGCTTTCATTGCCAAAAGTGAAAATTTCAAGCAATATATAGAAAGAGGAACTTAAAACTAATTGTTATGCTGATTTGCAGAACCCTCTGTCTTTTTCTGGAATTGCAACATCCTCGTTTTATCTCAGAGGTGGGGAACCCTTTTTCAGTCTTAGGTTTGCAGCATTCCTTCATGGGCAGCCTTCCAGGTGACACACACCAGTTGTGGGCAGGGCAGATGCACGTGGATGTGACTCTTACCTTTGTGCAGGAGATTGTAGCCATGCAAAAAATCATCGGTTACTGCACATACGCATCTCTACATCCTGCTTCCACACAACCAAGAGGCGTGCATTCTGGCCAAGCAAAAGTACTTGAGGAGGTGTTATGGTCTGGGGAGAATCCCAGGCATAAAGTTAAAGAGGCGTAGGTAGCTGCATTTGGCCTCTGGGACTGAGGTTTCTCAACCCTCTTTTATCTTCACGGGAGAGGGACAACTTGTGCATACGCTCACTTATTCACTCACTCACTCGCTCGCTTATTGAAATGGATTCCCATGCATCACTGAAATGTTTCTGCAAGTGCCAATTTGAAAGAATTTTTGGTGTATTCTCTGCAGTATACAAGCCTTGAAGCCAAGCTCTGCCAAGTGGAAAGTAAGTATCTTATCTTGCTTCAAGAGATGAAGACCCCAGTTTGCTCAGAGGAGCAGGGTCCTTGTCATGATGTGGTGGCCCAGCTCCTGGAAGATGCCTTGAAAGTGGACAGCAGTGAGCACCTGGAGCAGACATACTTCAAACCTCACATGGTCAGGTAAACAGAAGACTCTTGATAACTTCACATTTGATACAACTATATAAATAAAGTAAAACACCACAGCCTTTTCTGAGAGCTAGTGCAGTGTAGCAGCTGAGGGACTAAGCTGGCACTCGCAGTTTTAAATCTCTTAACTGCAACTATGTCTTTGCCTGGTTGCCCTTTGGCAGTCCTTTTGGACCCGAAAGAGGGCAGAATTGGGGTGGGGTGAAACGGGGCGCACATATGCATGCTCCACCAGCACACATGGGGGCTGGGGCTGGGCCCTCTGTGCGAAATGGTTGCCACCTGTACTACGATAATACAGGACTCATGTTGTTAGGACTGTTGTAAGAGTTATGGAACTACCTCAGTGGTTGAGCGCCTGGGTTCAGTCCCTCAGTTTCCAGGAGAGAATCCCCTGCCTGAAATCCGGGAGAGCTTGTGCTGAATTGGTGTAGAGTAGACTTTAGATGCCATACCCTGAGTGAGATGATTGGTCCATCTAGCTCAGTATTGTCAACACTGACTGGTAGCAGTTCTTGGATAATATGCTTATGAAGTACAATTGTCTGGAGTTCTACTATTTTTAGTATACTAACCACTCCCTCTTCTCTCCTCATAGCCTTCTTCCTTTTCCTTTCTTGTTTTGATTTATTCTCTTTCTTTATTGTTATTACTGCATTTTGTGTGCTAGAAAGTGAACATAAAAGCAATTACCGGGGGGGAAATTGACTGGCAATGACTCCAGAATTCTAGACCTTCCCTTCTCTACATGGAGATGCTGTAGGCATAACCTAAGACCTTCTGCATGCAAAGCATGTGCCTTAGATCTGTGCTAGCTGGTCATTTGTCTGACTTGGTAGAAGGCAGTTTCCTATGTTCTTGTGTGAAGTGTTGTTGTGTGATGTTAAGACACCAGTGCCAAATACTTTCTTTACTTTTGCATTTGGAATGGGTGCCAGTAGCATTGTATTTTCTTTGGGGAACAGTGGGACTGAATTTAACACCTTTTTAGGGTGAGCTGCTCTGAGCTAGAACTTCTGCAACCTCCCTTGCAAGATGACCCCTTAAATATTTTTAAACATTTTGTGGGTTCAATGTGTGTGTGAAAGAGGGGTGTTGCAAAGCCTGGATTAACTTAATTAACTCAAGTATAATCAGCATGTTTTCTAACTTGAGAATTTTTTTGTCTGAACACTTATAAGAAGTCATTCCAGTAGCACCTTAAAGACCAACTGAGTTAGTTCTAGGTATGAGCTTTCGTGTGCATGCACACTTCTTCAGATGGTATCTGAAGAAGTGTGCATGCACACGAAAGCTCATACCTAGAACTAACTCAGTTGGTCTTTAAGGTGCTACTGGAAGGAATTTTTTTATTTTGTTTTGACCATGGCAGACCAACACGGCTACCTATCTGTAACTTATAAGAAGTATTTAACTTAATAATATATAATATAATATAATATAATATAATATAATATAATATAATATAATATAATATAATATAATATAATATAATATAATATAATATAATATAATATAATATACCATCCTTCACCAAAAGATTTCAGGATGGTTCACAAGATATTTGGAAATATTCTCTAAAACAGGAGACTGGAAACTGGAGGTGAAGGAAGATCACTAACTGCTGTTGGGAAAGGGGAGGATGGAGAAGCTCCAGGCTCCGAGTCCTATCCCTTGCCAAAATAATGGTTAAAATGTTTGAGATTGGAAACTTTTAATTTCACAGTGCGATGGCATTACCATTCAATAATTTTGGTGAGCACAGGTGTAATTAAATCCTTAGGATTGTCATTGGCAATTATTTTGCTATTAAATCTGTCACATATGCTTTGAAGTGTTAAATCAGTGTAAGAGACCACCTTATAGATCCAGTAGATTGCTGTAGTCTGCAGAAGAATTTCTCATGCAAAACCCAAAGATCTTAGAGCAAGACTTTCAGGGTGGTCACCCCTGCTCTATGGAATAGTATTCTTGTTGAGATATGACAGACTCCCACTATTTACACTTTCCAGAAACAATTGAAGATATTTGTGTTCTGACAGGCTTTCCCAGGTTTTTCCCATGACTGTCCATTTGCTAGGGTTTTTGTCTTGTTTTAAATGTATTTGTAGTCCTTGTATTTTTCACTGCTCATAATTACCTTATATGCAAATTGCTTTGAGGCAGTGGCTTAAAAGATGATGGATAAATTAACAACAAACAAACAAACAAACAACAACAACAACCCTTTAAGTATAAGGGTAAAGGACTCCTGGACAGTTAAGTCCAGTCAAACTTGACTATGGGGTGCAGTACTCATCTCACTTCAGGCCAAGACATTTGTCTACAGATGGATTTCTGGGTCATGAGGCCAGCATGACTAAACCACTTCTGGTGCAACAGGGCACTGTGATGAGTGCCAGAGCACACGGAAACGCTATGCTACCTATTTATCTACCTGCGCTGATAAACTTTCGCACTGCTAGCTTGGCAGGAGCTGGGACAGAGCAACAAGAACTCATCCCATCACACGGACTCAAACTGCTGACCTTCTGATCAGCAAGCCCAAGATGCTCAGTGTTTTAGACCACAGCACCATCTGCTCCCTTACTAAAATGAATGAGTTAAACAGAATGAGGGGGGGGGGGGGACTTAGTGCATTTTTCTGAGCTCACAAAAGATATAGCAAACTTCCAGAATATCACCTTTCTCTTGCTTGAGATTTTTTCATTCCTAAAGATTCCTGGTTAATCAGATTTCTCTCTCCTTTACAGTGAATATGATATTTATGGGTTTCAGACAGTTCCAGAGGATGATGAGGAAGAGAAGCTGGTAGCGAAGGTTCGGGCCTTGGATCTGAAATCCCTCTCTCTTACTGAAAACCAGGAGATGTCCACAGGGGTGAAGTGGGAGAACTATCTGGCTAGCACCATGAACAGGGAGATGGTGCGTTCTGTGGAACTCAAGAACCTCATTCGGTATGGGATTCCGCATGCCCACCGCTCCCAGATGTGGAAATGGTGCATTGGCCTTCATGTAAAGAAGTTCAGAGAGCACATGGACCCCGGCTATTTCCAATCACTGCTTCAGAATGCCCTGAAGAAGCAGAACCCGGCTTCAAAGCAGATAGAGCTAGATCTTCTGCGGACTTTGCCCAACAACAAGCATTACTCTTCTTTGACATCTGAAGGAGTGCAGAAGCTGCGGAATGTCTTGCTTGCATTTTCTTGGCGGAACCCAGACATAGGATATTGCCAGGGTCTCAACAGGTAGAATCTGTTTTCTTCATTTTCTGTAGTCATTTGGCATGTCTCACTTATATTTATTTTTTAAAAAAGAAATATTTATTGTCATTTTGTTATGAGAGGGGAAACATAAATTACATAGAGATTCCCCTTTATCTCCACAATAGGAACTGGTGATATTTATTGTTGAAGCAAAAGGCTGCGTGATCTAAAATAGGAGTTAAAGGCGATGGCAAAAGAGCTAAATGTGATTGCCATTTATGCCATATTCAAAGGGTCAGCTGTAGAAACAGATTACTTATTTTGCTAATGTGAGCCCATGAAGTTTTCAGGATGGGTAAGGCATTAAGAGAGGGTTGCAAGAGTTCAAGTTCCATTTTGGCCCATAGAGTTGAAGCTGAGTTGTTAATCATATGTGTCAACTGTTTTAATTGGAAAGCCTCGTAATACAACTTAAGATTTGGGGCACTAAGATCTCCCTTAGTTCTTGGTCAATACAGGGTTAGACAGCACACCCTGCTTTCTTTACCTCCTGAAATAAAATTATTAATCAAGTGTTGCCATTGAGCCAATTGAGAAAGAGGGATAGTTATGGGCTGGACCTGAAAGAAAAATAGAGATTTATGAAGAATGCACACCTTCACAGCTGCAATTTGGCCTAACCAACTTAAATTTAAATGCCTCTGTAGCCTTTTGTCAAGATCCCCAAAATTCCTTCAGTAAAGTTGACATAACTCCATGATTTTACTACTTTGAGATATCTGAATCCACCACATAGCAATTTAAAACCAGAATTAGAGTGTAACCAGTTGTGTTCTGAAATCACGAAAATAGGAAACATCACTGATTTGTTTTAATTAAAACAAAATAAAAAAATTCCTTCCAGTAGCACCTTAAAGACCAATTAAGTGTTGGTGCTACTGGAAGGAATTTTTTTATTTTGTTTTAACTATGGCAGACCAACACGGCTACCTATCTGTAACTTGTTTTAATTAATTTTTCATAGAATTGTAGAAGGTCATCTAGTCCACACCCACACACACCCAGCAACCTTAGCAGACATACTAAGAGTCTGCTGTAGAGGCAAGAGAGCTCTTTTAGGATCATATAACATATTAGCAGATCGTGTGCAAATGGATTTAATTTATGTTCAGTTCCCTGAATTTGGATATCTCTTAGAATTGTAGCTAAAGCCTCTATTGCCGCTGCAAATTGGAGTGGCAATAGTGGATAGCCTTGTTTGGTCCCTCTTTTGATGGTGAAATTTGTGGAGTTAACTCCACTAAGGGTAATGCAAGCTTAGAATTCTGAATAAATATGCTCAGTTAAATGTAAAAATCTATTCCCAAACAACTCTTTGATAAGAGTTTCCTGAAGTAGCTCCATTCAATACAATCAAAGGTCTTGAAGGTGTCTAGTGAAATTAAAGTTACAGAAGAATTACATTTGCGTGCATGCTGAATTATATCTTGGTTTTATATCTTAATTTTATTCTGTGAACCACCCTGAGACCCCCCAAGTATAGGGCAGTATATAAATTCAATAGTAGTAATAATAGTAATAGTAATATTCAGAACCCTTCTAATAGCATCAGGAATATTCCTTTGAGCAATAAACCAGATTGGTCTAGAGCTACAGGCAACTCCCAGTTTACACAGCAGTTGTGTTCTGAGGCACTGCACACATACACGGAATTGTGTATAATTGAAATACACATACCATCTAAACCTCTGAAACCCCTAGAAAAACCCTTTAAAAAACCAGCAGTACTTACCAGATGGGCAGGAATTGTGGCAGTGGTGGCTCTCAGTTTCCAGTCGACTGGTACCCCAGAAGTGCTTGGCTGTAGGACTTCTCTTGCTGCTGCTGTTTCTGGTGGGCAGTGGTGGCACTCTGTCTTCCTCATTGCTGGAGCATGATGTGGAAACAGCAACAAGGAATAGACCTGTACCCTGAAGTGCTTGGCTGCAATTCAGGTGCACTTGCTGCTGCTGCTGGTGGTATTTTGCAGAGGAACATGGTAATGGACGGCTGGTGCTTTTGCCTCTTCAGCTGGTCAGACATCTCTCTTTATAGCTCCATGCTGTTTGTAAGTGCACATTAGATCTTTAGGCTGCATTCCATGGATAGGACATTTTGGGAGATGATGACCTTCACCCTTAATGTCAAATGACCCCCAGCGACTCAGGACAAACAGCAGTGCTTCTGCTGGTGAAAGAGCTGGGACATAAGGGTTCAGATGGTCCCTGAGGTTTACCCTGGACCTAAGTTGATCAGTGGTATGTAAATTAATGCAGAAATCTTGAGCCTGGCTCAGTAGTAGATGGGCAGCCAGTCCAGATATTTTAACAATTGGGTCACATGTTGTTGGTTATGTGCCCCTATCAATGGTCTGGCTGCCACATTCTGCACCAGCTGGAGGTTTTAAACCAGGCCCGAGGGCAGCCCCACATAGAACACATTGCAGTAAACTAGCCTCGAGGTTCCTAATAGATGGACTATGCCTGTCCAGGAATGGCCAAAGCTGGTGAACCAGATGAAGCTGGTGAAATACGTATGCATATATGTTTAAACAAGCCAAGCAGCGCTCGTTTTAGCCATTCTCTGTGGTCAATTCATATATTAGTGCCAATCACTTTCCAGCATCAGTTTTAATGGCACCCAGACTCTTGCAGTTTTGCAATATGAGATTGTTCTGTTTTATCTTCTGTCTTTCAGACTGGTGGCAATTGCGCTTCTCTACTTGGAGCAGGAAGATGCCTTTTGGTGCCTAGTTACAATAGTGGAGGTCTTCATGCCTCGGGACTATTATACTAAAACCTTACTAGGCTCCCAGGTATGGAGTGTGCCGGCATGCAAATTCAGCCCCTAAAGGCCTAGTTCTCTCAAACACCAGATAAGTGATAAGCTCTTTCTCCATACATGCAACAAATACACATCCCTGCATATAGAAAACTCACATACTGAAATGGAAGTTAGGCTAGAACCTGTTGCCCTGACTTGGTGGATTATTACACACAGGAAGTCTTTCCTTTTGTTTTGCATGTATAAAACATCCAGTCACGTGAATCTCCAGCTGCAATCTGGCTCTTTTGGTTATGAGCCACATGCTTTTTTTGAGAATTAGACATACTAGTCAGCTTGTATGTATTTAGATTTTTGCTCTTTCACACTGATAAATGTCCCTTCTGCCAGTGTATATTATATTTCTGCATATGGGGTTCTTGTTCTATAGAAATTATCCCTACTTTTAAGTGCTACCTTTTTAATCAGATACCATTTTGCTCTGGCATTAGAGATTCAGTCACCCTCCTTTAAGGCCTTGTGAGGCTGCCATTTTATTTTTTAAAAAAAGATAGTACTGTTTGTTCCATTTTTTTCTGAATGAGTTTTCCTTTGTCTTGCACTCCTTTAGGTTGACCAGAGAGTCTTCAAGGACTTGATGAGTGAGAAACTCCCTCGGCTGCATGCCCACTTTGAGCAATACAGAGTGGACTACTCGCTCATCACCTTCAACTGGTTCCTTGTTGTGTTTGTAGACAGTGTGGTCAGCGACATACTCTTCAAGATATGGGACTCTTTTTTGTACGAGGGGCCAAAGGTACATGGTGTAACCCTGAATGTTTCCTGATGTTTGTAGAACCTGTGGGTAAAGCTGAGCTGAGATGCCACCCAGTGGGATATTCTCCTGCCAAACATTAGTGAAATGAATAGGAGCCGTGCAATAGCTCAGTTGTCCCGTTCATTTCCATGTGCCTTGGGTAGGAGAATTTTCTGTTGGTTGTGCTCTGTATCTCTCATGACTGCTGATGAAACAATTGCTTGAGGAAAGAAATTGAATTGCTGGCAATGTTCAGACTAAGCTATGATTTAGCACATGAGTAGGCAAACTAAGGCCCAGGGGCCGGATCCAGCCCAATTGCCTTCTAAATCCAGCCCGCGGACTGTCCGGGAATCAGCATGTTTTTACATGAGTAGAATGTGCCCTTTTAAATAATGCATCTCTGGGTTATTTGTGGGGCAAAGGAATTCGTTCATTCCCACCCCAAAAAATATAGTCCAGTCCCCCACAAGGTCTGAGGGACCGGCCCCCTGCTGAAAAAGTTTGCTGACCCCTGATTTAGCATAATGTGAATGAGCCTTAAACTTGTTAGTTCCCTCCTCCAGTGCAGCCATGAGGAGATAGGAAGTTTTAGTTTTTGTTTTAACTAACTGCAGTTTAATGTTATGGCTGCACACTGGCCAGCTGTGTCCAGTCAACTATGACTTACTGAAACCATCTTCAAACCTTGGTTTATGAAGTTGACTTGTTTTAATATAATGTAGTTCAAATTAATCACTGTTTAGGGTTTAGACATAATGCTAAACTGCAGCCAAGCCAGGGGAAGGGGAGGAGAGGAGAGGAAGGGGAATGAATGAACAGCCTGAGTCTTGTTCACAATAGTTGAGTGTTATGTCCAAACCAGACTATTAAGTGTTAATGTTTTCTGAAGACTGTCTTTCATACTGCTTAGAGAATTTGATAGGATGAACTAAATTTACCTCTGGAAGAATATTGACAAATAGTTTTGTGTGAATTCCATGAGACTCTGCTGTTGCACTATAATTAAACATCCCACCAATCTCTGCTTTCCTTGTGAAAACCAGAGTTCTAGTCCTTGTGCCTTGAATGCATGTGGGCAGTGCCTCATGGAGTTTCTGAAGCCAACAGAGTGGGAAGCGAGACTAGCCATAATTTTCTAGTAGTTGAGGGGATGAGGCTTTTGTGGCCTAAATAGTTAGTGATCTCTTCCATGCAGTTAACTGAAGTGGCATTTTAAACACTGCTCATTCTCTTTTGTAACCTGATGTTTGTCAAACATTTAGGTAATGTTCCGGTTTGCTTTGGCGCTCTTTAAATACAAAGAGGAGGAAATCTTAAAACAGCAAGACTCGATGTCCATATTCAAGTACCTCAGATACTTCACTCGCACAGTCCTTGATGCTAGGTAAGGGCCTTTTTGAAAGTTGGAAACTTAGAAAGAATATCTATGTTTTGTTTTGGTTTTATTCAAGTCTCTGACTTGACCTTCATTCCATGCGCTCAAATTAAAACAATTTAGTGTAAAGTTTTCTGTGCTGCCTAATTTTCCAAAGAAACTCAAGGCAACTAACAAATTGGTAACAAAATAGTATAAAACAAACAGTAATCCTCATTTGAAGCCCTATAATTCAACCGAACATTAACAAACTGAAAACAAACAACAGTTCCAGAACAGCCATCAAAATTGATTTGTTTGATTTGATTTATTGTATTTCTATGCTGCTCTTTATTCAAATGAATCCCAAAGCAGCTTTTAAACAATAAATAGCAATAACATCACAAATCCAGCATAAATAATGTAAAACAATTAACAAATAAGCAATAAAACAATTACAACCTATAAAATACCCTTAGCAAAGCAGCAACTAAAAATAAGCTGTCATTGACCGGCTGGATGGGGAAGAAGACCCAGAGCCAGGGGATTGGTGGTGGGACAACCATGAATGGTCAGAGGGAGAAGACTGGGGGGAGGAGGTGTCGGAAGCTGAAGAGGTAACAGGGTTTAGTGAGCAGGAAGAGGCGGTGCCAGAGGGCAGTCCAGAATCAGAGGCAGAAGTGGAGGCTAGAAGGTGGGGTGCAAGAGGCCTACCTGCTGAGACCAGCCCCCCTCCCCTCTTATCTCCCAGAACCTGAAGAGTTATGAAGAGGGCAGAGCAAAGACAGACAAGGAGAAGAAGTTTCAGGTTGCTTCAGAAGAACCTGGGGGAGGAGGAGACTTAGAGAGCAGTGGGAAGACAAGGACCTTCAATCCTTGCAACTGCCTCATTGGGGCAAGACCTACTGGGAAGTGTATTTCCAGCTGCCTGGCCTAGGTCTTAGAGCAAGGTGCAGGCAATAGGTTCTTTTGAATCACAGCAGATGGAGAACCAATAGGGCACCAGGTAAAGAAGGAGGCAGTTTATTAATTGATAAATATTAATAATATGACACTATACGCTAGACTATAAGCACAAATACAAACAGTTATAGAGACAGATAAAGATAAATAATCATATAAGCTCAGCTGCTAAGAGACCTGCCAACCCTTCAGGCTGGTGGGCAGGTCACACACCCAGGTGGTGAGCGAGGTGGTCCCTGCACTGCTGATTCTTCAGTCCCCCTTCAGTTCTTCTCCCTCTGGTTCCTCAGTTCTTCAGTGCTTCTTCTGGAACTCCCTCCTTTGCTGAGATGGGTAGCATTTATAGACACTGGACAGGCTCAGTAGCTGGCTGTGCAGGTGCTCTTAATGATGTACATGTTCCTTCCTTCATATTTTCAGGGGGGGCGGAACCAAGTTCATGTCTAGGTGCCAGCTGCATGGCTGGGTTGAGGTAGGCCTGTCACACAGTTGACTCCTTTCCTTATCAGGCCAGCTGGCTAGCCTCTGGTTGATGCCAACTTCTATTTTTTTAAAAAAATAATATTTATTAAGTTTTTACAAAAAGAAATTTACAAAACAAAAACACACAAACAGACAAAAAAACAAAAAACAAAATTCAAAAGGAAAAATTAAAAATCATTCTTTCAAATATCGTACCATTCATTAACTTATTTTCATGACTTCCTCACATCTCCCTTTTTTGTATTCCATTTACAAATTTGTTCAGCAAATTCATACCCTCTTATTTTACCCTTAATTATTTATCCTCACATATTATAACTTCTAATCATATTGCTAGAACCACTTCGTTTCATTTCAACATCATTCACATTCGAAAATTTTGCAGTGTTTCTGTAAATAAATTTTAAATTTCTTCCAATCTTCTTCCACCAACTCTTCTCCCTGGTCTCGGATTCTGCTAGTCATTTCTGCCATCTCCATGTACTCCATTACTTGCATCTGCCAGTCTTCCAGAGTGATGCCAACTTCTAATTATGCAAGTAGATTTATAGTCGTCTTCATTATATTGATAGATTTATAGTGGCACCTAGCGCTAAGTGCTCATTATAAATTGTATATCAGAAGCCCTCATTATATAGATTGATACATAGCAAGGCTGCATTGGAAGCAAGCACACCACCTAGCGATTGCTTTCTGCCACTGCCACTACATTACAGATAGATATATAAAGAGTTACTGCTGCAATTACCTCGAGATCAGGAGACGCCACTTACAGGCATTGTTTCAGAAATACAGGAAGAGTTGCTGTGCTCACTAGACCTGAGCTGTTTTGCTTCTTCTTTGAATAAATAACTTTACTGACACCTGGTGAGTTATTGCTGACCGGCTCCCAGTTCCCACCTTCACATAAGCTAAACATCACAATTACAGCAGATGTCATATTAACACATTATATACAACATTTATAATCTATAAAACAATATTACCCCAAAAGGAGCCCCAAAGCTAGCAAATTAAACAGGTATCTGGCTGGCTACCTAAAAAACCCAGACTCTTACAACTACCTAAAGCAGTATAATGATGGGGCTTGACATGCCTTGTTTTTCCACAGATGGGTGTCACAACAGGAAAAGGCCTTAAGAAAAAAGAAGGGGGAATTTTAGGTCTAATTGCACAACCTAGGCTTTAAAAAGCTTTAAATTAGCATTTATATTAAACTATAAGCAGGCAAAAGGAAATGTAAACAGTATTTATTTTTAATCTTCTCCATCCTTCTACAGTTGTACCTTGGTTGTCAAATGCCCTGGAACTCATACGTTGTGGCTCCTGAATGTCGCAAACCTGGAAGTGACTGTTCCAGTTTGCGAACTATTTTTGGAAGCCAAATGTCTGACAGGGCTTCCACGGCTTCTGGTTGGCTGCAGGAGCTTCCTGCAGCCAATCAGAAGTTGCGATTTGGTTTTTATTTATTTTTATTTTTTAAAATAATTTTTATTAACTGGCCAATCACATCAAATTAAATCACATCACATAAATTCCAAATTACAAAGCCAAATTTTTAAATTTTGTTGGGGGAACCCATACTTCAAGATCCAAAGGGGGATTCAAATCTTCTTATTACTGCGTTAATGTCCAAATCAGTCCCAATCAGTCCAGACAAAGTTCATAATTCTATCCAGTCTTATCTTGGTGTTTCCACATCATATCTTGTTCATATAATTTCTCTTTTTCTTTTACAATCTCTTCTGTTAGTCTCCTTAAGCTGATAAGCAAATATAATAATCCTGTGTGAATTTCCCGTTCTTCCAATCTAAGTCCAGATGGTTTCCATATATCTCCTTCGTAGATAACATCACTCTTTCCATCATAAATTAGGGCATTTGTCACTCTTAAGTCCCACTGAGGAGTTAATCCACGATATGTAAACAGCTCTATTTCTCTCTTTCTCCTCCCAGACTCAAGAGCTCCAACAATGCCTCCCAAAATGGCGATGGCATTTTTAACTGCGTCATTCCAAAACTCTTAGCTTTCCAGCTTCGTCTTGAAACATTGCTTTGGTTCGAAAGTTTATCTCCACACAGCCTTAAATCCACAGCTTAAGTCCTTAAAACGACATTTCTGACTCGTTAGGGGAGGGGATTCTTGTTTAATCACATAAGAAAAGAGGAAAGTTTTTTTTCCCCTCCCCCCTCAGTCATTTGCCGTACCATATCTTGACGTATTTTCTCATATTTTATTATTGTCTTGTTATCAGAGATCTCTTCTGTCAGCAGTCTTTACTCCCCCTCCTTCCTTGAAGTATGTGCAGTTCTTCTCGTCCAAATTGTTTCTTTTGAAGATTCTTGCAACTAGAGGCGCGGATCAGAGACGGCGTCCAGGAGTGCCGGAATCCCACAGGAGGGCTTTGTGCCTAGTGCCCCCACCCCCACAAATTCGGGGGTGGTATAGGGCACAGCAGGCAAGAGTCGTCCCCCCCACAATCCTGGGGGGGTAAAGGAGGCTAACTACCCCCATCATAGCCTCCAAATTACCTTGTGTGGGTCGGAGAGATGTTATTGTCAGCCATCTTCCGATGCGCCACCTAGTGCCCCCCCCCGCGATTTGGTTTTTAAATGTTTTGGAAGTTGAACGGACTTTCAGAATGGATTCTGTTCGACTTCCAAGGTACGACTGTATTCTACAGCTGACAGGACAGCTTATAAATACAATTAAAACCTTAAAAGCAGCATTAAATAGATATATCCAACATTATTAAATGCCTAGTTAGGTGATAAGTGTTCCACTCACCTTGGGCTGGGAAGACATAAGATTTGGCAGTGGGAAGAACATTCCACAGACGGTGCCATGACCAAACAGGCTCTGTCTCTTATTTTCACCCCCTGTGGGGGCACTTGGAGAAGGACTTCAGAAGATCATTTGAACATTAGGCAAGTTGATGTTGGGAGTAGATGTTTAGAGTAGTGCATTGTGACCCCAGTGAAAAGGGATACATTCCTAGTCACTTCTTGAAGGTACATGTCTGATTATGTCCTGATAATTCTGGCAAGTGGAGTGGTGAGTGTTTAAAAGGCAACTCAACACAGGAGTAGCTTGGTCCCAGATTTTCCCCCCAGGAGTGACACCTCAGGTTTTCGGTTTTCGTCAGAAACAGATGAACTGCCTTCTCCTCTTCTCAGGAGACTTTCAGCCAACTTACATTGCATCATGTTCTTTCTTGTTTTGCAATGTACAGGCCCAGGTACTTGAGGTTGCTAACCACTAAGCAGTCCAACAAGATCTCAAAAATTCCAGTGATAGCCGTGTTCCTAAGTTGTAGGTGTCAAGCTCAATGTGCTATGTTTGTTCCTGAAGGCCAGGGTTTAGAAACCTGACCTGACTTTTGCATTGTTGACCTAGCAAAGTTCTCTGGAAAGCTCCCATTCCCAATTAAAGCAGTCAGTCCTCTTCAAGCACTATCTATGGTGCTGGAATACAGCACCCCCTGGCGGACTAAATTCAACTAGCTACAGCCAGACTTCTGAACTCTTCATAGACGATGTCATTGTTTATGCTGTTCCTGCCTCCGCTGTGTGGACCCCAATCATACGTTACGGTACTAACGCAAATACAAAACTTTTACTATAATACAGAAACTAGCCATGCCCATTTTACACACAAAGTAGTATGAGTTCTTTAAGATTTTTGTGATGCGTAAGTAATGGGAGAATTATTGGGAAATGCTGCAGGAGCTCATCTTCCCGATAAATGTGCATATAGGTGCATTGAATACAGTGAAGTCACACTGAAACAGCAAGAAGTTTTTTCTAGGCAGAGATACATAGAATATTTTCTTCATTTACAAAAGTACATGCCTTGTTTCTTTTTTTCAAGTTGTAGTTCTTTGTTTGTTTTTTACCTTTGAAAATGATGTATACTTCTAGGAAGATTCTAGGGGGAAATAAGCAAACAGCATCCAGTTCCTCTCTGCCATGACAGATGAAATGTTTCATCATAAACAAAGGAGACAGAATGATGAGAAACAGCTGGAACCTGCAGCACTGCTTGAGTAGACCAAGCATGGCTTCATACTTCTCAGAAACATGAGACTTCCTCGCTTTGTAAACTGCATCTAGACTTGGATCTGCAGCTAATTTCTACAAGCTGGGAGCATTTGAGCAATTTTGAATTTGTGTGTCCAGTTAAATTTAGGAACGTGAGAGAGGTTTTTGTTTTGTTTAGCAAAGCTACCCAAGTAGGTTTGCGGGCTTGCACTGAATGATACATATTTGAGGTCAACAGACTTCTAACTTGCAGAATCTGCTTTGTAGGAGTCAGAAATCTTTGCTAATCTACTGCAGATCACTCCCAATCTGCTTAATGCCACCTATGATATAACTAGACAAACTTAGGCAGCAGGGGGGAAAGCATCTCTTTTGCACACTCCTTCCACATCTTTAGTGGGTTTACACTTCGTTGCCCTTTAGAAAGGGTTCTGTGTACCTTTTCAGCTCCATGAGAAGCAGAAACTTTAAGACCTCGTCTATTCCATATTGTTTCAATATGTGGGAAAGGTGGGGCTCTCCTCCTACAGTCTAGCCCAGTGTTTCTCAACCTTTTCCCAACCATGGCCACATTCCAACCTTGTTTCCTTCCTGTGCCAGGCTCCCCCATCCCTGGTTATCATTTGTTCATGAGTTTTGTGCTCTTGACCTTGAGAGAAGAGTTTTAGGATTGTCTTGCAACTGCTGAAATCTGTTTGGGACTGAACCTTGGTGGATTACACAACAAACCCTTTTTAAAGGAATGTGGTTGGTCATCTGCATTTTCTATTTTTTTCCCCCAGGAAACTCATCAGTATTGCTTTTGGGGATCTGAATCCCTTTCCATTGCGCCAGATAAGAAATCGGAGGGCCTACCACCTGGAGAAAGTCCGCCTGGAGCTCATGGAACTTGAAGCCATTCGGGAAGACTTCTTGCGTGAGCGGGAAACTAACCCAGATAAAAGGGACCTCATTAGTGATGATGAAGAAGATGGTTGAGGAACCCCCAGGGGCCAAGACTCTTTCTGGAAGCTTGACCAAAGTTTTGTGGAGTGGCCTCTTCCTTACGGATCCAGCAAAATTAAGCAACGTCAGCTGGAAATTTGCAGGACAGATTTCCAAGTCTTTAGCATGCCGTTGCAGAAATCTCCACCCCCCACCAAAATTTCTCTTTCTGTTTACCTTTTTTGCCAGAGTGTTAAAGAGCACTTTTTCTTGCACCTTGCATCTGAGCTGCCACTTTCCTCCTTCTCTGAAGGACTCATTTTTGAAGTGCCTACACAATAGGAAGCAGTAGCACAAAGTCCTTAATCTTTTTAATATCCACCATCTTACACTTATTTCCCAGTTGCTTTCCCCACTTTTTCCCCTGCCCCAAAATCCATTTGGGAGAATCACTCCTCATTAGCCTTGAGTATATTGAACTAAGCTGGCATTTTTCATTTGCCAACTAGCATTGGCAGTCCATCTGTTTGTTTAAAACCAGCCCAAATATTGACAGATCTTCAGCATATCTGTGCACGTACTTCAAAACTATGAAAATGTGAAGAGGCCTCATGAGGCCAGTCAAAAGCCTTTCAGTGCTTTTGCCAGGAAGCAAAGTCCTCTGAAGACATCATTCCATTAGTCCTAGTGGCTCTGTTTTTAGCAAGAAGAATTGCTGAAGTCTGTTTTCACATAGTGCTACGTGTGCACCTTGAGAACTATTAATAAGGCTGCCTTGGACACCATTGGTCTATCTCTCTCTAAGAACTGGAAGGCAAGTAGTAGTTCTGCTGGAAAAGTTTTCTCTGGATACTACAGGGATGAAGGAAATGGTGCTTTCTCGCTTACATGATACTCTTAAAGGCATAGGAGCCCTCTCCAGGATGGCAGAAGGATATGTTGTGTTTTGCCGGCACCTACCTGTTCTGGCCAGGTGAGGGTGCTCTTGCCTGATGGGCTTCCCCCTCCATGTAATCCCAATGAGCCCTTAGACCTTGGAGATTTATATTGAGAAGCATTTTTTTTTTTAAAATCAGTGGGAGATTGCTCAACTAAGCAAGCATGTTGGTTTCACTTAATGACCTGTGAAAGTGCTATAAATTCACCTGATTTTTCTGCCACAGAGAGGTTTGGCATAGATTAACCCTAGAAGAATCAAACAATGTGAATTGTGTATTTGATTTCTCTTATGAAAGGTTTAATTTCTGATAGTATTTAAACTTGTTTTTTCTTTTTGCACCTCTGTACTTCTTTCTGTTGCACATTTTTAGGTGCTTGGCTCCTGTCATTTTGCTGAAACTTAACGCCAGTGAAATTACAGGTGGATTCCTTCTATTGTATTATTCTGACCTTTGCAGAAATATGTGTTATCTTAGATACAGTTGATGAACCTGGAGAAAATGAAGGCAGACGGTTCAATACTTTGAGGGATGGGTGTTCTTTTTCATTATTAAAGATGACTGTGCTGAGACCCTCTCCTTCATCTTTCCCACACTTGATGTGCCTTTTTATTAGGCAGTATAATTCTCAAGAAAAAATGGTAGACTACAGTGGGGAGAAGGGAAAAGCAATACCCCACCTTGTCCTCATTAGAAGACACGGATATGAATGCAATAATAATAATAATTTTATTATTCATGTAAAAAAGAATTCCTTCCTTACATGCTGCCCTTCCAAAAGTTGCCATGGCCTTTTCAGCCCTGAGAATGTTTACCTTCATCCAACAAGTGGCCTCCAGTCAAGATTCCTTTCTCTGAAGAACAGTTTCCTCCCCTGCCACCTTGTAAGCTGCTCTTGACAGCAAAGGCTTAGAGATCATTTGCAGGAGTGGCGTGCAGGGAATGCGGAGAGAAAGAGCACCTCTCTACTTATTTGCAAGAATCTGTGAGCATGTTATAAAGCCTCTTTTTCCAGACGGTTGCCACCTTCTTTCTGATGGTTTCTAAAATGTACCATTAATTGACAATTTCATTGTGAGGTTGTTTGAGCTAGGGAATATTTTGGCCATGAAATTTTCACCTGTGCTGATAGCAGTGCAAGAATGTACCATTTTATTTCACTCTATTTCATGTGGCATGTTGGCTTGGTAAAATCAGGCAACACTCTCCTTTGACGGCAGGATCAGAACCATCTGTGGGGCAAGCAAGGGAGGACACAGGAGATAGATACAGTGCAAGCTGAACAGATGGGCCTCGGAACACATTAATGCCACTTACCATTTTTAAACACATTGTACCTGAATAATACTAAGATTCCTCCGTGTAGTATTACATGTACTGTATCTCCAATTCCTGTTGTAAGGAGTGTTGAAACCCACAGATGGAGGCACTTGAATTTATGCCAGGCTGTCAGGTTTTCTTAACTGTCTTCTGATAGGGCTGAAAGAGTCTCAAGCCAAATGTGGGGTAGAATATTTTTGTTTTCTTAGCACTTGCTTGTTAAAGGGGATCCATCTGTGTTCTTTGAAACTCCTAATTTAGATAGTGAATAGTAGTTGAAACACCTGGCTTTTATATGCTTGAAGAATTCCCACAAACAACTAAACACAGGTGATGGTGGAGAGTGAGACAGCGCCCATTGTGCCAATGTTGTTTTGTAGACGGTTATGTTCAGTGCACCTGAACTCACATGTGAAAGAGTTGTCATTGTCTCCCCCTGGGGGGGGGAACCCACTTTGGAATTTGGATGACAAGCTCCTTCTGCCTGACATTTGTATTCTGGCCTAGAAATCAAACCCGTGAGATAGACCACAGTTCCGTGAGATGATTCCAAGCCTCAAACTGTAGGATAGAACAAGGCAAGAATATTTGAGCACCTAAGAGCAGAGTTCAACAAAGAAAGTTTGAACAACCTCCCCACACCCCTGCCCGCCGCCGCCCAATATGTGCCATCTTTTTCAGGTCTCATTTACTGCAATGAGGTTTTTGTGTTACTCTTTCTTTTTTTGTAAAGAATTTCAAAATGTGTTACATATTATATATGCAAAGTATCTTATGCATGATTTCTCTTATAAGTATTGTATAATCCACACCGCTGAAGCCGTTTGTACAAGTTTCCAAATCACAGACCAATTTTCTATTACACTAGAGGCAGAGAGAATGGGGATCAAGCAGTACATGCCTAGCCCTGTACTGCACAGTAGGCAGATTTTCTCTATAGTTGTCAAGTGCTACTCAGTAGGCAGAAACTGATCATTCCCAGTGCCCTTAATCTAGAACAGCATTTGCCAACCTGGAGCTTTTCATGTGTGTTGGACTACAACTCACATTAGCCTCAGCCAGCACACCCATACAATGCTGGGGCTCATGAGAGTTGTAATCCAAAACATCTGGAGGGCGCTGAGTTGGCCAGGGCCGATCTGGAGCATCTTTCATGCAAGCCTGGCTAAAATGAATAGGAAGTGTGGATGAGCCTTCCTCTTTTGAGTGGGGCTTGCATGGAACATGTTCCTAGTGGAAAGTCCCTTGTTAAACATTGAACTTGAACAACTCTTTCCTCTTCCTACAGCTACACTGTAGTTGTCTTCTGCATTAGCACGAGGAATTAGGCTTGTCGTTTGTCCGAGCCATTACAAACCACTACGTAGTCAATTTGACAAACACATTCATAATCATGCTTTGCTTCAGTCCCTCATGAAGAAATTTAAAAACTTGTTTCTCTTTTGGTGTTGTTAAACTTTTGTACAGCTCTTAACTCATCCCTTGGGAAGTATTATGTATTAGAAACAACCAGGGATGCGGCACAATGAATGGGTTGCATCCTTGAAATGTAACCTGGTTCTGTACTGGAAATCTTTGTCAAAAACAATAAAAATCAGTAATTTTGTAATGCTTTAGTTTGACTTTGTTGCTAAAATTGAGACTAATAGCGATTTTAAATCCTGCGTGGGTGTTCTGGGACTCTTTCCAGGGCCTTCAGGCTGGAAGGTTCTGGGGGGTAGTTATACCTCATTTAGTACCAATAGGAGCAAAATATTACTCTGCCTGGGAAGAGCTTGGTCTGGGGAGCAGCAGTTGATGTTGCCGGTGGTGATGACAGTGGGCGGAAGACCAGCATATACATCCTTTTGGAGGAAGCCTGAGATTCTTCACACAGCCATGTTCTAGCGTTTTCTCAACCCTTCTTTCCTGTGCTGAGAGTGGGGGAGGGGAAGGAGCGGAATCAGGACTCTGTTTCAGAGCAGGAGATGCAACCCCTACTCCTTCTCTTACCAGCGTCTGTGGCTACCTCAAACTTCTCCCCTTCACTCTCACTCTCTGCCGATGATTCCTCCCTGTCTCACCAGTCTGAACCTGGTTCAGAATCCCCTTCCCCGTCAGGGGCCTCCTGGACCACTGACTGCCACCACTCTTCCTTGTCCCGCCAGTCCCTGACATTAAACTTCTCTTCCCAGTGCCAGAATGTTACCTGCAGCCATTCAGAGGAGACTCGGGAAGGAGTGATCCAATCTAAATGCTGGTGATGATCAGGGTGCCCAGGAAACCCTAGAGCAGTAGGGTTGCCATCTCAGTGATGGCAGTAACCTTGGCATTTTACTTCCCATCATGCTTGACACGCCTTGTTTTTCAGTAGCGCCAGTTAATTTGGTGGGGCTGGTGGACCATTTTAAAAGATATGCCAAGTGGGGCCTCCAGCCCAGCATTTTCTTGATGCTAAGACACTGGGATTTTGGTTCCAGCCTTCTGGTGACTTTGGAGTTTCAGGCCGAGACATTTTCCCCAGGCCTTTCACTGAGTTCTTTAAAAATGTAGTAGAACAAGGCTGGCAAGACTCCTTCTGAAGGAAGTTTTGCTAAGTTTTCATGCCACCACAAAAAAGGCCCTGAAGCAAGGGCTTATGAGAGCTTGTCCATGATACAAAGCAATAGGGTGTCTATTGTTCCCGACTTTACAGAGAACAGCCCTGTCTGGCTCAAGCCCAGTTTAAGAAATGGTAGCCAACAAAGTACTTCCATTAGCACAAGGAAGTACTTTGTGGCTTAGCAACAGGGCTTCTTCCTGCACTGGGTTTTCAGGTCAGGAGCATCCCAATAAGGTGGTCCCTGGTGATTCTTCCTCTGCAGTCCCTCTCACCGCTGAGCTCTAGAGATGGAGGTTAATTTGGAGAGGGGAGGGAGGCAGACTTCCCAACACAAGATTCTTATGCAATAATTGCCATCACCTTCTGCCAGGCTGAAACATGCAAGCTGCACGCATAGTCTTCTAAAGAAAAAATGTGGTTTTGTTTTTAAGGCACTCTCACCAACCTGGATATTCAAGCCCTCCCTTTGCCACCCAAACCGTGACTATGAAATGCAAGAATCTGGCCTTTTATGCCTCATGCCTTTGTAGCTGTAACTGGCTGTATTCAAGTTTTTGTGTCTTAGGGTGGACATATTTTGTAAGAAAAAATTCTACACAAATATTAAAAAAGAAGGAAGAGCAGGAAGGGACTTAAAAGTTTCCTGTCAACAATTATCAGCACCTAGACATTCACTAATATTACTGTCTCTGGTTGTAATTTTTATATGTTGTGAGCAGCCTCATGAGAATTTTTAGGTTAAGAAGCAGAGCACAATACCATATGTAACTCATAATATACTTGAATAAAGCTTGCTGGATTTTTATTTTTGAAGCTAGCTTGTTCCAGAGGACTAGTTTCTTAACAGCAAATACAAAACAACCCTACTGTGACAAAGCTGAGTGAATTTAAAATAGGGATGGGCAACCTATGGGAAACGCATGGACAGAAGCAGCTTAATTATCCTGAGCCCAACAATGGTGGATCAGAATAGTCTTCACTGTCTGGCAATGGGTCTCTGATGGGAGCCTTTTTCCTGCCCTACCTGGAGATGCTGGTGATTGAAGGTGGGGGCTTCCGCAGGCACAGCAGATGTTTTACCACTGAGCTGTGTGATGCCCTTTCTGTGGAGAGGAGAAGATAGCTGGAAACCATGTAAGGCTCTCCCCAGAGAAGTTCACCTGGCACCTTCATTATATATTTTAGGTGCCAGGCGAAACATTCCTCTTCAACCAGGTAAGTAAAGAAAGGTGGGGCAGTAAGTATTTAAAAAACCCTCTGGCATTTTAAAGGCTGGGTGTGGCACTATCCAACAGTTTCCCATGCTAAACATGCTTCCTACACAAAGATGTACACAGATTGAGAAGCTGTTTTGCAAAGCAAGATCAAAAGATATAGAACGCACTTGATTTTTGTAAGTATCTCTGCCATCAGGGTGTATTGTTTTGTCTCTTAATCTCACCCAATTGGTGACAGGAAGGGTTAAGGGCCTCCCAAAGGAGCAGCTACTCTGTCCTCCCCACCTTCCTTGTTGCTTGCCCTGTGTGGTTTGCTTAAAAGAGGCAGTTTTCACTTATAAATTATAACTGTAATTATCTCTCTATCTCTCTATCTATCTCTATCTCTATCTCTATCTCTATCTCTATCTCTATCTCTATCTCTATCTCTATCTCTATCTCTATCTCTATCTCTATCTCTATCTCTATCTCTATCTCTATCTCTGGGTG
This sequence comes from Podarcis erhardii, assembly GCF_964252035.2. Taxonomy (NCBI): domain Eukaryota; kingdom Metazoa; phylum Chordata; class Lepidosauria; order Squamata; family Lacertidae; genus Podarcis; species Podarcis erhardii. The sequence goes on along the minus strand of NC_138503.1, from coordinate 5,698,302 downwards.
GGTGGGTGTCTGAAGGTTAATATAAGGATGTGATCCTAATCAAGCTTATTTGAAAATTAACCCTATCAAAGTGACAATGCTTTCTTGGGAGAAAATACATTTCAGGAGACTTCCGGTCGGCGCCAGCGTTTAATGGCGGTCTCAACCTCGAGCTCCGAGGGGAGACTGCTCTGCAAGTTCGGGTCTTACCCGCTATGGCGAGCGGGGGACCCCTAAAATCACGGGCGCGGAAGCTCGTGAGCAAGGAGACTCGGCGGGCACCTTTGCACCCCCCGGTATTGCGAAAGAGCCTTTTTAAAGGCTCCGGAGCGGCATCGGGTGTGAGTGCGGTGCTGAGAGTCGCAACCCAGCCTGCGGAGTGAAGCCGCGTCGCCATTGACGGAGAGCGCCGATTCCTTCCTGAAACTACAATTCGACAGTAACACCCGTGAGTAAGAACAACCTTTGAAGTATTAACGGGACTAAATTTTCAATTTGGCTGAAAACGGGCAAGGCATTAAATCAAGGAAGTCTGCCTCCCGAAACTGCACGATCTGACAAGCAACAGAAAATCAAGCTGCATTTAAATGTAAAATTCTTTTTACTAACTCAACCCGACATCGAAAGCGACCTTCCCCCCCCCCGGGCAGGAGGTGGGGGGATGAGAAAATAGACCAATATCAACCTGCTTTAGACAATATTAAGAAAACCCCCTCACCGCCAGTCTCCCCTGGCAAGGGCTGCCGGAGTTACACTGTATCGCCTGAATAGAGGGACCTGTCAAAAGCTGTCAAAAATTGAACTGTGGATATAAAGGACTTTATCTGATACAAAATACTGACTTTGGCTTGCTGGGAACATTATAGCACCCCTAATTGATATAAAAGGGGTCTAGGTGGAACTGTTGGATTATTTTGTTACATGCCTAAAGCTTCCTTGTAACTTTGAGAGACCAGACTTGTTTTACTGCCTCTAGAGGGGAAGAGTGACATTGTTTCAGTGTTCCATTGAAGGGAAACAGTGGGATTTTCCACTCTAAAAACCTTTCCTGTGAGAACGACCTTGGCTATGAGCAAGCAGCCAGAGGAAATATCAACAAGATCTAAAACTAAACAAGCTCAGGCCCAAGCACAAAAGAAAAGAGCCTCTACGGCAGGATTACCAGCTGCACAGGAAAGAGTAACAACAGCATCAATGGAATCTATGACACAGGCACTACTTAAAATAAACCAATCCCTAGAGGCACTGACCAAACAGTCTACGGACAATTCCAAAAAACTTGCAGATAATTCCAAAAAATTAACAGAGCTCACAACAAGACTAGATTTAAATACAAATACTTTGGCATCACATACTGACTCTATAAATAAACTACTGGAGGAGAGTGCTGAGACAAGAAGAATTGCAGAGACGGCCCAAGGCTCTGTACAGGAATTCAAAGAGAGACTTACACCAATTGAAAGTAAGGTTGGGGAACATGATGCAACTCTGGCTTTAATGGAATTAGAGAAGAAAGGGAAAAATCTGAAACTGAGACTTGTCCCTGAGGAGGAGGGGGACAACCTAAAGGAATTCCTTACAGAAAATATTCATGAATTTTGGATTGATGACTGGGAAGGAGAAGACGATTTTGAAATAACTACGGCCTTCCGGCTGGGCAGGAGACAAGGCAAAAAGCCAAGGGATTGCTTAATCACATTAAGATCTAGAGAAGAGAGAGACAAAATTTTAGACCTACACTACAAGAAAGCTTTGGAGATAAAGAACTCTCAAGTACAGATCTTCAAGGATATCCCTCGGTATATTCTACAGGTGAGAACCTACTTTAAAGATCTTGTTGACCTGCTGAAGAAAAATAACATCCCATTTAGGTGGGAATTTCCACAAGGATTGTCCTTCAGTTTTAAAGGGAAGAAGACAAAGATCAAAACAATACAGGACAAGGACCAGTTTTTGGATAGATTTTCAGAAGATCTACAGAAAGGAACTGTGAGCGTAAAAGAACCAACTGACATTGCTAACTTATCATTTGGACTTGATTCACTATCGGCTGAAGAACAACTCAGTGGTGCGGTTGGAGGAACAGATACCCATCAATAAAGATGTCCCTGCAGCTTTTAAGCTGGAATTGTAATGGCCTGAACCTTCCCCGAAAAAGGAAACAAGTTTTTCATATCTTAAAGAAAGAACAATTGGACTTAATATGCCTTCAAGAAACACACATTGCAAGGGTACATAGGAAGCTCCTTATAAATAGAAGATTAGGCCTTGAATTTATATCATCGGACAAAGTTAAAAAAAGAGGCGTTGTGATGTATATCAAAGAAAGACTGGCTCCTAAAATGATATTTAAAGATGAGCAAGGAAGATATCTGGCAGTGGAAATTCAACTACAAGGGGAAAAACTTTTAATAGTAGGAGTGTATGCTCCCAACGAAGGGAAGGCGGAATTCTTCAAGAAGCTGCATGAGACTCTAACAGACTTTATGGACTATAAAATCGTGATGATGGGCGATATGAATGGAGTAGTCTCCACGAACATGGATAAAGCACAAAGACTTGTGATATCTAAGGATGGGAGACTACCAAAGACCTTCTTTGAAATGACTGACACCATGGACCTTATAGATATCTGGAGAACAAGGAATCCTCTAGAAAGAGAGGGAACCTTCTTCTCTGAAGCAAAATTGACATGGACTAGAATTGACCAAATTTGGATTTCCAGTAATCTGGCATCAAGAGTGAAAAAAACAGAAATCTGCCCTAAAACATGCTCCGACCATAATGCTGTGAAGATGGAAATGAGATTAACAACAGCGGGAACATTCAGATGGAGAATGAATGACACCCTCTTAAGAGATGAAGAAATCTATCAGAAGGCCCAAAAAACATTAAAAGATTATTTTGAAATAAATCTAAGAACAGAAGTGGAGAAGAGAATAATTTGGGATGCAAGTAAAGCTGTGATGCGCGGTTTCCTTCTTCAACAGAATTCTTTGAAGAAGAAAAGGCAAAAGGAGAAGGAAGAGAAAATACTAGATAAGATGAAAGAAGCAGAGAAAAAATTGAGATCTAATCCAAAGTCACAACAAATTTTGAGAGAAATAAAATACTATCAGATGCAATATATGGAACTGATGAATCAGGAAATAGAATGGAAAATAAGACAGATGAAACAAAAGACCTTTGAATCAGCAGATAAATGCGGGAAACTGCTAGCATGGCAATTGAAAAAAAGACAAAAACTGAACACCGTGACATCCCTTGAAGAAGAGGGGAAAATTATTACCAGACCAAATGAAATAAGCAATTGCTTTCAGAGTTTCTTCAAGAAACTGTATACTCAAGGGCCAATAGATGAACAAAAGATAGAGGAATTTATTGGAAAATATGGACTATCAAGAATTCCAGAACAAAGTAGAAGGATCCTAAATGGGAGAATAACAGAACAAGAAATAGAGGGTGCCATTCAGAATATGAAAGTGGGGAAATCACCAGGACCAGACGGTTTAACGGCAAGATATTATAAAATGTTAAAAGACTGGTTAATCCAACCGTTAAAAGAGGTTTGTAATCAAATTCTAGAAGGGAAAAGGGCTCCTGAATCGTGGAAAGAGGCATTCATCTCACTTATACCGAAGACAGAGACTGGGAAAAACCAGGTTAAAAACTACCGGCCTATATCCTTACTAAATGTGGATTACAAAATTTTTGCAGACATTTTGGCAAAAAGATTTAAAGGAATTCTAGCTGGGGAGATTCATAAGGACCAAGCAGGCTTTCTCCCAGGAAGACATATCTCGAGTAATGTGAGGAACATTTTAGACATTTTGGAATTGTTGGAAAGAGAGATTAACAGAAAAGCAGTTTTGATCTTTGTGGACGCGGAGAAAGCCTTTGACAATATTTGTTGGAGTTTTATGAGGAAGAATCTCCATGGGATGGGGGTAGGCCAGGGATTTGAAAACGGTATTGGTGCGATATATTCTGAACAAAAAGCTAAACTGATAGTGAATGGTATGGTTATGGACGAAATCTCAATAGAAAAAGGGACACGACAGGGATGCCCGATATCCCCCCTTCTTTTTATATCGGTCCTGGAGGTTTTATTAAATATGATTCGAGTGGACCCGCTGGTTAAAGGGATTCAGGTCGGAGTGAAATCCTATAAATTAAGGGCATATGCAGATGATCTGGTGTTAACACTGCAACAGCCAGATGAGAGTACTAAAAGAGTATTAGAACTAATTGAAGTTTTTGGTCAAGTGGCAGGGTTTAAACTGAATAAGCAAAAAACGAAAGTGTTGGGGAAAAATTTGACATTGGAAGAGAAAGATAGATTCCAGAGTGTAACTGGTTTGGAAATAGTAAAGAAAGTGAAATATCTGGGGGTGGATGTAACATCAAAAAATATTAATTTATTTAAGGACAATTATGAAAAATGTTGGACAGAAGTGAAAAAAGATCTAGACACATGGTCGAGGCTGAAACTTTCCTTGCTAGGCCGTATTGCTGTTATTAAAATGAATGTATTGCCAAGAGTGCTGTTTTTGTTTCAAACATTACAAATTCTGGACAAGGTGGAGTGCCTCAGAAGATGGCAAAAAGATATTTCTAAATTTGTCTGGCAGGGCAAAAAGCCAAGAATTAAATTTAAGATTTTAACAGATGCGAAAGACAGAGGGGGTTTTGCCCTGCCGGACTTAAGGCTTTACTACGAGGCAGCAGCTTTCTGCTGGCTGAAATCATGGCTACTTCTTGAGGACACAGATATCTTGGATCTAGAAGGATATGACAATAATTTAGGTTGGCATGCGTATTTATGGTATGACAAGGTAAAAGTACACAAGAGTTTCAAAAACCATATTGTCAGAAAGGCGCTGTATAATGTTTGGATTAGATATAAGGATTTATTAGAAAGTAAAACCCCCAGATGGTTATCACCAATGGAAGCAAAGGCAGTTAAAAGACTCAACATGGACTCCGACTGGTTAAAATACTCGGAAATTTTGGAACATGATGGTGATAAATATAAACTTAAGAGCTACGAGAAGCTAAAGTCAAAAGTCCGAGACTGGTTGCATTATCATCAGATAAATGAAGTATTTAAGCAAGACAGGAAGATAGGCTTTCAGAGTGAGAGGTCTAAGTTAGAAACAGAGCTACTAGATTCCAATACTAAGAATCTTTCTAGAATGTATAATCTACTGCTGAAATGGAATGTACAGGATGAAACGGTAAAATCAGCAATGATTAAGTGGGCGCAAGATGTAGGTCATGATATTATGTTTGCTGACTGGGAACAGTTATGGACCACCGGCATGAAATTTACGGCATGTTCTGCCTTGAAAGAAAACATAATGAAAATGATCTATAGGTGGTACATGACCCCAGTCAAGCTGGCTAAGATCTATCATCTGCCTGACAATAAATGTTGGAAATGTAAAGAGTCTGAAGGAACCTTCTATCACCTTTGGTGGACCTGCCCAAAGATTAAGGCCTACTGGGAAATGATCTATAATGAAATTAAGAAAGTCCTTAAGTGGACATTTCCTAAGAAACCAGAGGCCTTTCTCTTGGGTATGGTGGGCCAATTGGTACCAAAGAAGGATAGGACTTTTTTTATGTACGCCACTACAGCAGCAAGAATACTACTAGCAAAGTATTGGAAGTTGCAAGAACTACCCACTCTGGAAGAATGGCAAACGAAGGTGATTGAATATATGGGACTGGCAGAGATGACCGGCAGAATCCGTGACCAGAGGAAGGAGGCGGTGGAGGAGGACTGGAAGAAATTTAAAGTGTATCTTGAGAATTGTTGTCAAATTAAGGACTGAAAAGATGTCGAGGGGTAAGAAATAAAGATTTACAGCTGTAAACTATAAACCATAGGGAAGAAGTTTTAAGGAGGTGATATGTAAAAATTGACTGAAGGGTTGCTAGAGAGAATTGTGAAATAAGGGTGCAGAACAGGAGAGGTATGGGGAAGTCTTCAAGTTTGTATGATCTGTGTTTTTTCTTTTTCTATGTTGTATTGTTATTTTTTCTTGTTATGTTTATGTTGTTATGTTTATGTTGTGAAAACTTAATAAAAATTATTATTTAAAAAAAGAAAAAAAAAGAAAATACATTTCAGGATAGGAACATTAATATGAAATGCATGGTTACTCATAAGCCACAGAAGAAGACACCCTTACTTTAATGATTAGACCTTTACTCCCTGCCTTATAATAAGAATATAATTGTGTAAGTATTGTAGGTAGCTATTAAATACATTTTTCTTTAAGAAGGTTTCCCCTGGAATATTAATTGGGCAGCTGTAGAAATTATTTTAGAGCTTTCCGTTTATTGAGTTGGTAATCTTTTGTATTTTATCTTATTGTAGACCACTTTAGAAGCAATTTATAACAAACGAGAGAGAGAGAGAGAGAGAGAGAGAGAGAGAGAAAGAAAGAAAGAAAGAGAAAGAAAGAAAGAAAGAAAGAAAGAAAGAAAGAAAGAAAGAAAGAAAGAAAGAAAGAAGTGATTATGGGAAGGGCCAGCCTTGCCAGCAGAAGGCCCCAGGTTCAATCCGCAGCATCTCTAGGTAGGGTTGGGAGAGACTTCTGCCTGAAATCCTGAAGAGCTGCTGCCAGTCAGTGCAGACAGTACAGAGCTAGATGGACTAATGGTTTCACTCAGTATAAGGCAGCTTCTTATGTTCCTATTATATAAAAGAAACTTAGGCAAAAATGTATTATTTTTCATATGTCTGATTGGTTACATGATTTGCTATCCTATACATTGTTCCTGACTTTTATATGCATGTTAACGTTAATCAGCCAGCCAACTAAAGGCATAGCCCGGATTTTTTTTGGGGGGGCAGAACCTCAGTTAGTTATGTATTTTTTATTACTATGTTTTTGGGGGGCAGCTGCCCCTCCCGGGCCCCCCTGGCTCTGTCCATGCAGTCAGCTCACTCCTTAGATGAGTGAAGCAGACAGTGAAATGGGATGAAGTAATTAAGAGGGCATCAAGGTGTCTCAGCCAGTTTCCAAAATTCAGGATCTCTTCGCAGCATATGCCAAAGATGTGTGCTTTTGCTGTTACGTACAGATGCACACTAATTGTGCCTGTTACGTTGGAAAATTACTGTAAAATGTGATTTTGTAAGTCATCTTCCCTTGCTGAAATTTTACTTCAGTGGCTTGGCTGCCCTTGAATAACCTTTCTGCTTATTCTGTGGGAAAAATACTTGAGGGCAGTCACACACTTCCTTTGTGTTATCAATGTGAAATAAAGTTTTGCTGCACTGGAAAACCTCAGTATAATTGCTATCCCATAACTGGTGTGTGTCTGTGTGTGTGTGTGTGTGTGTGTGTGTGTGTGTGTGTGCGCTGTTCATCCTTTAAAGTGAGAACAGTTTTGTGGAACTGGATGTCTTTTCTTAAAGGGATTGACTGCACAATTCAGCTGTTTGGTCTAGCAGAGCAGTGAACATTGACATTTTTAACTGAGAGGAAATTTAATGATGCCAGGTTATGGGGCTGCTCTGTATGCTCTATCCGCAACAGCTGCTGTGAGGCTGTGTTGGGCGGGGAAAACCCCACTTGAGACATCACCTGAGCCTTTCACCTGCTGTGTGGCATCATCCAAGCCACAAACCCTCAGCCACCCCCTGCCCAGTTGCAATAGCACAGACAGAGGCCCACTCATTTCACTGGGGGCTGCCGGGAGAATATAATGGTTTTATCCACTCTGCCACTATTTGTGGTGCCCAGAGCTGCCATATCTTACTTTTATGGTAGGATGGCTGTGCTAGAGTGCTGAGGGGAGGCCCTATATTTTATGGCTTCTGTAAGGTGAATTCCTTTTCCAGGTGACCACAAGCTTTTCGAGACTTTCCTCCAGTTCCTTCCTCCTGTGACAAACAGGGACATAGCATGCGGTGGAGCCATGACTCCGGGTGCACAGTTTTGACCAGGCGCAAACCAGGTGCCCCCATGTAGGTGGTGGCTTCCACAGGGATCCCAGCCCCACCCAGGTGCATCCTGATGGGCCCCAGCCCCATGTCCTTCCCAGCCTGCTGCCAGAGGTCTTTGGCCCCAGAGCCCAGACTGGCCTCACTGCTTGCTCCTTGTTGGACACACTCCCTGGGCAGTAAGCAAGCGCGGAAGGAGGGAGGCAGGCAATGCCCCAGACTTGGTACTGTACTTCCTTCCACGGGGGGGGGGGAGGATTTGCCTGCCAAGGGCTGTATTAGCCAGCTGGGCTCCCACCTGCGTGGGTGGCACAGCATGGTTCGGGGGGGGGTGTCACTCCTGCGGCATCGGCAGCAAGAGCTGGGCTCATGTGGTGGGCTCCGTTCACCCTCCGCACCCTGCCAGGTGCCCACACACCAGCACAACAGCAGACTACACTGCACCACTGGTAACAAATGATGGTCATATTATGATTCTTCCTTTTGAATTAGGAAAATCTGCCAGATGGACTCAACTCAGAGTTCATGAAGAGGCTTCCTCCTCGTGAGCAATGCAGGTTTTATGCTCACTGGGGAGGTGAGAGGCACACTTCGGAGCCAGCACAGCAAAGGTGGCTGGGACATGCCAACAACAACAACAACAACAGTAATAATAAATGCAAATTTATACTGTAAATGTGAAAGAAGTCTAAACTAATGGGTCTGACTTCTGAGAAGAGGTGTCTAGGATTGCGCCGCTAATAGCTTAAATTTGCACACAGGTAAATAAGCATTGCTCTGAAGCAAGAAGCAACTTTTATTATGTTGAAAACAGTCTGATCAAGATGATCGGGCGCTGGAGCATTTTTTATGGGAGGCAGATAATTTAGAAAAAATACCAACCAAAGGGCTGGGGGACAGTGGATAGAGAGAGATTCTTTAGTTAGGTGGAACTTGTGAGGACATCCTCTAAAATGGGTGACCCTTAGCTTAGGCGGCTTCCTAAACGAATTAGACAAATTGATGAACATAAGAGCATACGAAGAACCTTCTGGATCAGGCCAAAGATCCAGCTCAGCATCCTGTTCTCGCAGTCTGTGGGAACCACAAGAGCTCTCGCCCTGCCTCTGGTTTCCAGCAACTGCTATTCAAAAGCATTGCTGCCTCCAGCGGTGGAGGCCGGGCAGAGCCATCAAGGCCAGTAGCCTTGAATTGGTCTCATCCTGGGGGAGGAAGGCCCAGAGTAAAACGAAGTGCTGTGTGAAGGACTTTCTTTTCTCTGTCCTGAATCTTTCAACCTTCAGCTTCATTGGGCGCTCAGGAGTCCCACTGTCTCTATCCACTTTCCACATGGCATGCGTAATTTTACAAACTTCTATCGCATCGCCTCTTACTCGCCTTTTCTGTAAACTAAAAAGCCCCAGACGCTGCAAATTCTTTTCATAGGGGAGTCGCAGCCTCCCACCCACCCGCTCCGATCACTTTCTTCACCCTTTCCAAAGATGAGCCTCTCCCTGGTTTCTTAGCTTAGGCGCCTGCAGGATGCCCAGAAGGAAAACGCACTTCTATATTATTTCTAGAGCATCCTCGGGATCGCCCCCCATTGCGCTGTCCACCGGGCCTCTTGGTTCCAGGTCTTGCAGCCTGCCGTCTGCCGAGGAGAGCGGTGGGAGCGCGAAGCTGGCAGCGGCCGCCCGGGATTGTTCCGCCAAAAGCCGGCAGGAGGCGCCCCGGACTGGGCCGCAGCACAGGACCAGCAGCCGGGAACGGCGGCGGCAGCGGCGGCAGCGGATCCGCCTCCTCCCCGCCTGCCCGGCGCACGATCTCCTGTCCCGGAGGCAGCCTCGCCGTGCGCCCTTGCCCGCCTGCCCGATCGTCCGTTCAGCTGCGCGCCCTGTCGCCGCTTCCCCCGGTGAGTAGCCCCTTTCCTCCAGCCGCGCGCCCGCTTGCCCTGCTCCTCCGCCCCAGGCAGGATCAGCCCCCTCGAGCCCAGGCGGCTTCCCTTCCTCGCCAGCCCCTCCGGGCGCCGCGCTCCCAGCCTCTGCCCGGCGCGGAGAAAATGGCTGGAGAGAAGCTTTTCTTCGCCCTCTCCAAAGGGTGGGAGATGGAGGGCAGGTAAACGGCAAACCTCCTTCATGCGGGGTCCAGTTGAACTATGGAAATCGCTGTCGCCAGAGCTGTAGAGTTGGGCAGCTTTAAAAAAGGATCTGGCCATGTCCTGGAGGAGGAGAAGGTTACAAATGGATATTGTGTGGAGCATCCCGTATCAGAAGTAGCACACCTTCGTATCAGTTGTTGAGGAGGAGCAATGGAGACCTAGAGGGGGGCATCCCAGGGCATCTGGTTGTGGGCCATTGAGGGAGGAAGAAGGATGAACTTGGCGGGCCTTATTTGATCTGATCCAGCTATGGCATTGATTGTGCTCTTGCAATTCCCGTTTTCTAACGGTGATCCCATGTCCACTAGTTAATTAGCTGATCTCTAATGGGGATTTCAGTTTCACTCATCAATATTTGGTGTGCCTTCATAACTCTAATTATGACTGCAAAAGGACTTGTAAAGTGTATTTCAGTGGGGAGGGTTTTCTAAAAAAAAAAAGGGGGGGATCTTTAGCCTGCACTTCTGGCTATACTTTAGCTATCAATATGGGTGCTTTAACAGATGCCTCCTAACTTTCCTCCCATCCACTAAGAGTAATGGGCACCTCCACCTTATGCTCTTTCTTCATGTCAAATCGTTTTCAATGCATCCAGCTCCCTAGCCATCCTTAGCCCAGGAAGGCATTTCTGAGCACTGCCTAACTCTCCTTTGGGTTCCAAGGTAAATGTATATATCAAATATTTTTCTGTGTACTGGAATTTTTGTTCTCTCAGGGACCTTGATAATTACTGCATCTTCAGTTAGTGATCAACTGGGTATTTATATCCAGATATTGGATGCTTGAGTTTTAGGGCACTGGCTTTAACAGAGGTTTGTTAGCGAGAATGCTCCGTTCCCTTGTTGTTGATAAGCAAATATGAGGCAGAAATGTAATAGACTTGTTAAAATTCAGTTTTTTGGCAACCCTACTCTCAGATGCACCAGGCTGCCTGAAAATGTACTGGAGATTAGTAGAAAGAAATCTGCAGTACAGTCCCATATAGGTTGACTCAAAATTAAGTTGTGCTTTGCCTCAGGCACATGTGCTTAGGATTGTAGCCTTGATGTACGCATGAGACATATTTTCTTGCATGAGGAGCTGGTGTTGTTTGCACTGCATGACGAGTCGTCCACTTCACCATGAATTGTGGGACTTAACTCATGACCTGATCTTCTTTAAATAGATAATATACGAATGGCAAATGCCACTGATTTTTTAAAAATAAGATTTTATTAAAAGATTTTCCGTCAGTAAAAGTGTACATTCAGCATCTCTAGTTTCAAATCGTAGATTGTAGAGGTCAGAGGCACCAGCTTGCAAGGGTGATTAGGGGGGCCACGTCACACACCTAACATCAGGACTGTCAGAATAAGCCCTGGGGCAGAGCCGAATGTGGTGGCTGCCCAGCTTCAAAGCCTCCTTCTCCTCCTCAGCAGCAGGAAGAAGAGAAGGAGCAGCCACTGGAACCAAACTATGCTGGGCCCTGTGCTCAGCCTCCTCCACCCCCCTCAACACTGGGGGGGCCTGGCTCCATCCCAAAATATATTGGAGGGCAAAACAACTCAGCCCCCAGGAGTTGGTCTCCTGTTACAGGCCAATTACAGTCAACTTAGGACATTTTTGTTGTAGGCAATGTGGAGTTTGAGGTGGGGTAAGAGAAGTGGGGAGATGGAGGGGAGAAAAAGGAGAAAGGGGGTGAAAGGTAAACTTTCCTTCTTTGCAGAGTATGAGTGGTGCTTTTTATTTGTCAGTGTCACATGGATGAGTGTCTTATTTTTGCGGGCAGACTGAGAGATCAGAGGGCCAAGGGGATGGTTGCCAAGACAATGACCAACCCCCACTCCACCCCTGACAACATATAAATCAATATGGCTAACTTAAGCTAGCAGACACCACGGTTGTGTGAATTGGATCTTATCCTGAGGTGGGCCTGGGATCCACCCATCTGTTCCTGTTGCCATCTTCTTGGAAGTCTGTGGGTTGGAATAGGACAGCCTTCACCAAGCTGCTGCTCTCCAGATGTTTGGGACTTCCACTCCCATCAGTCTCAGCTGGCACAGTTGTACATCTGTTAGGGTTGCCATGCGCCTGGAATTTCCCAGACATATCCAGAATTCCGTGCTCAGCAGCAGTGTCCAGGCGGAAATCACAAAAATATCCAGGAAAATCCAGACATATGGCAACCCTAACAGAAGCACAACTGTGCCAGCAAAGCTCAACAACTTTGCCCAACTCCCCTCCAGCCCCCTCCCCCCAAAACAACTTTCCCCCCAAAAGCTCAACCTTCGCTTCTGTCAGCCCTGGCACCTACAGCTGTGCTGACTGGGTCTGATGGGAGCTGTAGTCCAGAACATCTGGAGGACACCGGGTTGAAGAATGCTGCAACAGGAAGCAGGAAATACTCTTGCCCTTGTCAGAGTAAAGAGCACCCTTGTTTACACGAAGTTCTGATTACATTTTCTTTGTCCCTTGTGGGGAAAAGGAGCAACAATAAGAACAGGAATCCTGATTTCATGTACATGCTTATAAAATGTACACCAGTGATAAATTTACTTCTGAAAACTTAACCTTACTAACCCCGATTCTAGAAGACAAGTGAGCGATTTCCATTTTAGGAGCACTTTCCAGTTGATTGGCAGCACCAGCAACTGTGATTCCTTCCTTGAGTTGCCTACTAGCAGAGCACAGGCTTGGAGTACTGGTATCCCAGGCTCAATCCTGGCACCTCAGGGCTCAGAGCCAGTGTGGTGTAGTGGTTAAGAGCGGTAGATTCATAATCTGGTGAACTGGGTTCGCGTCTCCGCTCCTCCACATGCAGCTGCTGGGTGACCTTGGACTAGTCACAATTCTTGAAGTCTCTCAGCCTCACTCACCTCACAGAGTGTTTGTTGGGGGGGAGGAAGGGAAAGGAGAATGTTAGCCGCTTTGAGACTCCTTAAGGGGAGTGATAAAGCGGAATATCAAGTCCAAACTACTACTACTACTACTCTTCTTCTTCTTCTTCTTCTTCTTCTTCTTCTTCTTCTTCTCCTCCTCCTCCTCCTCCTCCTCCTCCTCCTCCTCCTCCTCCAAAAGACCCTAGGGAACCACTGCCAGTCACAGCAACTGAGCCTGGGCCTGGGCTAGGTGGGCTAAAGGTTTGAGCCAGCATAAAGCAGATCAATTTATTCTTAACTTGCAAAAAAGATTACCCAATAATGGGATGCACAGCAAAGAGCACCTGCTCTTTCTTTTGGGGGTGTTTCAAAGTAAACGGGGGTGGGGGTGTCATTAGAGGCTCTTTACCTGAATGTTTGAAGGGAATCTTTTCCTATCTCTCAGGCCAAAGCTTGAGTGGGCTCCATAGGAACTCAGCTGCCTCATACTGAGTTGGACTGTTGGTTCATCTCGCTCAGCATTGTCTACACTGACTGGCAGCAGCTGTCATGAGGTTTCATGCCGGCGGCATTCCCAGCCCTACCTGGAGGTGTCAGAGATGGAAAAGGGGGGGGGGGTCTTCTGCATGCAGAGCAGGTGCTCTGCCACTAAGCCACAGTTGCTCTGGCTCTTGTTACTGACTGAAGATAATTCCTTGCATTTGGAGTGCTTGTAACATGAGCCTAGGAGCCCCACTGATTGCGAATTTCCAAGGAGGAGTGCAGTCACAGAATGGTGCTGCTTCTCTTTTTAAGTAAACAGTAGGAAAGTAAAGAAATAAACCATTCTGCCCCAGCCTGGTGCCCTCTAGGTATTGCTGTATGTTGTTTTTAACTGCTTTTATCAATATGCTTTAATTAATGTAATGAGAGTGAAGGATGGGCAAGAAATTAAAATAACTACTATAACTACTAATCTCACCCCTGATGGGAGTTGTGGTTCAAAATGGCTGAAAGACACCAGACTTTTTATATCCATATGTGTGTGTGTGTGTGTGTGTGTGTGTTAGTGAGGTAATGAGAAAATACTGCTTGGGTCTGGTTGGCTTAATGATGGTTTATGAACATCTGTAATTATATTTAATAAGACCTGCTGTCTTATGATGAAAAGGAAGGGATTTATTTATTTCTGTCATTCATTTTGTGACAGTTTGCTGAACCATTCAGTGGTGTCTGGATTGTAAGCTTCTTGTGGGCAGGGACCTGCATTTTTGTGTTTGCCGATGTAACAGACTATGAATTTTCAGACATTCAGAAACATGGGATTATTCGGACTCACCTGCAGCACAAACATCATCATCAACCATCGTTATATATACAGTATATCTCTCTGTGTATGATTTAGTTGACATCAATAAAATTACCAGCTTGGTCACAGAAGAATGATAAGTGTGCAACAAATCAAAATGAATGAAGTTAAAGAATAATGCTATGTTAGAGACTGGTTCAAGTAGGCATGATGTAAGTTAATTACACTGTCATTTTGCCAATCTGCTGAGTGACTGTTACTCCTGCATATTGTCCATTTTTCATTGCTCTCCTTTCTCATTCTTGTTCAAGAGGAATGTGGGTGGATCAAACAATACTTTTCGGCAAACAGAGAAATCCATTGTAAGTGTTTTGAACCTGACTTTCAGAATAAGGGGAGTGGGGGGCCAGAGGGTCACTCGTGGCTGTGAAGGAGCAAGATTCTGTGCACAGCTAGGGATGCTGAAGCCCGCTGAGTTCTTTCTGCCCATCTTTCTCTCTCTCTCTCTCTCTCTTTTCCCCTTTTACGTCTGTCTTTCTCTGTTACCCATTTCTTCCCCCTGCCGTCTCATTATTACTATTGTTATACATTTATTTATACCCCGCCTTTTTCCCTGACGGGACTCAAGGCAGTTTATAGAAAAGAACCGCTAAACAATAATAGAAAAAGCAGTAATTAAAAAAACATTGATAGAATGAAAACTACACACGTATATTTAAAGTCCTGTTTAAAACATACAAATAATTACAATAAAAAGAGCACAGCACCTACCCTTTCATTAAGAGCAGTCAGTTCCCAAAAGCCTGTTAGAACAAGGATAGAAAGGATAGAAAGGAGGGAGCCACTCACTTTCACAGTGCAGACGTACTAGCTTTGACTGTGCAAATGTACTCCTGGCCACTGCAGAGACCTGGACATCCCTGTTTAGGGTGGAGTCCAGTAGCATGCCCCAAACTGCAAACCTGTGCCTTCACAGGGAGAGTTACCCCACCCAGCACAGACTGAATTCTTAGTCATTGTTCTGCTTTCCAAATGACCAAAAGTACCTCTGTCTTGTCTGGACTAACTTTCAATTTGTTCAACCTCATCCAATCCATTCCTGAGACAGCTTCCTGGTGACACCAAACCCCAAAACTCCAGACAAGCTCTCTCAGCTCCACTTCACGAGAGGGGATGTTGAGGAGTGATCATGTCAACCGCCATTCCAGAGATCCACCAGGGCTTTGAGAGAATCACCTGCCAAGGCAATAGGAAACTTCTGGGGCAATAGGAAACTTCTGGGGCAGACCATCTTAATCGGTCCCCCACCCCTGGAGAGGTTCTCAGTTCCAAAGAATCTAAACCCCACTGGTAATGATCTGACCATGACAAGGGAATGGTAGAAATTTCCTTCACTCTGGGAGAAAAACAAGGGAGGAAGCCGCTGGACACAATAAAATATGGGAAGTTAAAAAAATAAAGAAATATAACTGGGGCTTCCTCCTCTTTTCTGGATTTGATGACTTGGGACTTTGGGGACCTTTGGCAGAACCTTGGCAGCAAGTCCTTCTAACTAGGACTGATCTGAGAAAGGATGAAGAGACCCCCCGAGACTTGAAGACCAATAAAATGGATTACCAACAGAACAGGCAGGGAGAGACTGAAATAGACTTAAAGGCCTCCGACGTGAGAAATCCGGGCTAGGGATCTTAGAAGAGGACAGTTATTTTGGAAGGGACAGATACCTGGGCAGGGAGGGAAGGGGAAAAGTAGAATTTAAAATTTTATGATTTTTGGGTTTTTTATAATGTTGATTCATATTTTAATATAAAAAAGGGAAATTTTTGGTATAAGAATCTTGATTGATCTTAGAATAAGGATCTAATGTATATAAGCAAAGGATTATTGAATTGGGCCTAACAAAAAGAATCAAATTTAAACATAATAAGAATAGGATTGGGGAAGGAAATAAGAACTTGCTGAATTTAATATGGAAATTGGGATGTATGGGGGGGGTGGGGGGAAGTCAGGGAAAGAGGGTTATGAAAGCAAGGATATGAAATCATTTATATGTCTGTGTGTGTGTTGTTATAAAATGTGAAAATCCAATAAAAATTTATATAAAAAAAAGAAATTTCCTTCACTCTGTTAATCACCATCTTCCCATCCTCGTCTTCCCTTTGCGCCTTGCCCTGTTGTGTCCTTCTCACACTGCCCTCCAGCTGTAGGACACCTTGAAAAGGACACAACAGCTCATGGCCCCCTGTGCCCTTTTTTTTGAAAAGGCAATTATTATTTAAACTATTTTCAATGCCGCAGTTTATGAACAAGGAGAAGGAGGTCAAGCATAATTCCAGGTGTCTGGAAATATGTCATTTTTACAACAGTGGGGTAATCTGTGCTACAGGGAGAGACCAATTAGCTATCTCCCGACATTATTCTAAGCTTAATTGCCTAGTATCATAATTAATTGCCATGAGGACTACACCACAAACTCACATCATTTTTGTATCAGTTTAACTGTCATGGTTTCCCTTAGAGAATCCTGGAAACCATAGTTTGCTTGGGTTGCTGAAAATTCTCCAGTGGGGGTCCTTAGCTCTCCTCACACAGCATTAGTTCCTGGTGGATTCCTGGCAGAAAGAAAGATGGCTTAAGCCACCTTCACTTTGCTATGTAGATATGTCCAAAGGCTTCCATGGTACAATGACAAGTTGGCTGCAGCTGAGGAGACTGGAATGATGTAGGGAGGCTGACTCTGAGAGTGTGGGAGACTGAGCTTTCTTTTGTTTGGGCTGTCCCTCTCCCTCTATCCCAGGAACACATGCTTTTAATCCCCACAGAGCCTGTGGTTTCTGAAGGCCTGGGTATCGCTTATAGTGGCAACCCTGGCAAATAGCTGGTCTCCCTGACTGAGAATTAGTTGCAGAGAAGAGTCAAAGGAGAGGAGGACTAGGTTGCCCTTAACAAAGATGGCTTACCTGAGCCACTGAACAAAAGCTTCTTGCCTGCCTGACCTTGGCTCTGAAGAGTAACCTCAGAGAATGCATCCTTAACCTGGTGCCCTCCAGATGTTTTTGTTGGACCAAGTAATTGGAAGCCATAAGTCCAAAACATCTGCAGGGCATCATGTTGACAAAGGCTGCCCCTCGGTGACCTCACATTCCACACCAAAGCCACAAGAATCCTTGACACGGCGCATTAAGTAAATTGTCTGTCTGAGGAATTCCCAGTCTTTGATATGATGCATATCTTTGGGTAAGCGTCATGTCCAACTCAGCCTTGCTTGACCCAGAGTTTACCTTTTCCTTTTTCTTTTTCTCTCCATTATGGGTGGCAAGTATTTGTGGTAAGATTTGAAACGTATGAGTTCTCCATAACGGTGCCCTCTGCCCTGGAGAATCTAAAATGCAGCCCCACTAGATTCTCTGGTCTCCCTTATGCTGATCTGCTACAATCGATGCTCAAAAGCCTCGTTTTTCACCAGAGCATCTTTGCTCCTGCAATTCCCCCTGCACTACAGCTCTGTGCACAGTGGAAGAGCTTTTGGTGGTAGCTGGCCTGTCCAGAGCCAGTGTGGTGTAGTGGTTAAGAGCGGTGGACTCGTAATCTGGTGAACCGGGTTCGTGTCTCTGCTCCTCCACATGCAGCTGCTGGGTGACCTTGGGCTAGTCATGCTTCTCTGAAGTCTCTCAGCCTCACGCACCTCACAGAGTGTTTGTTGTGGGGGAGGAAGGGAAAGGAGAATGTTAGCCGCTTTGAGACTCCTCCGGGTAGTGATAAAGCGGGATATCAAATCCAAACTCTTCTTCCATCAAAGTTTTGGAAAGATTTCTCTGGAGGGGTGTGCACACACATGGGAGGGGCAGCATGGGACCATGGATAAGAAGCTGGGGAGAGACGGAGGCAGAAAAAAAGCACAGGCTTCCCAGCCTTTCATGCCTGCCTTGCAAACTTTCCTCTCTTGTGCTGTCATTCATAGCTAGGCAGGTTTCAGCATGAAAGCCCAGCTTTCTTGGTGGTGGTTCCAAGACCTTGGAACGAGCTCCCCATGGAGATCTGCTTGGCTCCTCTTTCTTTTCAGACAAAGTGAAAACATTTTGATTCATACAGGAGTTTAATATTTTGTTTTGCTGCCATTTTAAATTATGAATCTCCTCAGCAAGGGTATTCCACAATTTTGGCACTGCCATCAGTAACTGTTTCAGATCTGTAGTTTTAACGCTGCAGATGCTGTTGTAACGCTGTTTGTTTTCTGCTGGTAAGCTGCTCTTTGTTTTAGTCAAAGACTGGGATATAAACTTTAAAAAATAGTAGACAGGCAAATCAAATTTCCAGGTTTTGATATGTAATCTTGAGGGCTGGGAACTTGTGTAAGCTAACATTCTGAGGCATTTAATAGGTGGCAGCAGCTGATGGCCCTGACCCAAGTTAACTGACCCAAGCATACTTGGCCCTGGCCCAAGCGTACCTGTTGTGACATTGATGCTGAGCACAGCAAATGTTCTTTAGAAAGAGGTGTGGCTGCAAAAGCAGATAGGTAGCCTGCATACAGGAATCTGGGAGTGGAATGCTTGAAAACTAGGGCCACTTGAAAATGCTTTGGCAATAAAGGACACTCTGCCATAAAGTGGTGTTATGTGAACTTCAGTGGAATCGACCTTGATACATGTCTCCAAGTATGCCAGCTATAGTCGTATCTGGATCAGGACGACTTAGCAAATGTAGTTCATGCAGTGGTAACCTTGAGACTGGATGACTGCAATGTGGTCTGTGTAGGACCACCCTTGGACCTGATCCAGAAGCTCCAGCTGGCGGTAGGCAGTGCCTGGTTCAAGGCTCTTGTGCTGATATACAGAGCCCTGAACAACTTTGGTCCAGGATGCCCTAAGGACCACCCTTATATCCAAGCCTGGTCATCTGAGATCATCCAGAGGAGCTTTGTTGTTTCCCATGCCTCAGATGTCTGCCCGAATTCAGCTAGAAGTTGGGGGCTTAGTGTTGCCAGTCCTATGCTGTGTGGAACTGTCCTCCAGCAGAGACTTGTCACAGACACAAGCCTCCCTTTGGCCTCCCAAGTATCTCTTGAAGACCTTCTTATGTGGACAGGACTTTTGCACCTGTTTAATTTTTATTTTTGACTGACCAGTCATCTTAGCGATTATCTGTATCTTTATATTTAAAATTGTGTTTTATGTTTTGACATATTATACCATCTTTATATTTTATGATATGGTGGTATTAAAATGGTTTTATAAATACAACAGTGCAGTGAGAGATCTCAAGATGAAACTAAGCCACAGCAGAGTCTCCTTGTTAGGCAAAATGTAATTTTTTCCTTGATGGGCTTTTTCCCCTCACTTTTATTATCAGTCCTGTGTTGATTACAGCCAGCTGGCCAATGAGCCAAAATACAAAGTATAAAATACAAAATAACAACCTCAATAAAACCAATTTTTAAAAAAGAAACAACAAGCTAAAAATTAATGATCAAAGCAGGTCCAAGAAACAAGAGAAGATACAGTGGTACCTCGGGTTAAGTACTTAATTCATTCTGTTCGTTCTGACTTGCTGAAGGAGAGAGTTTTTTTGGTGTAAATCTGACTAGGGAATGAGAAGCTTGTCTTTTTCAACAAATGTGTTTTAGGGGTTATTGTTGCTTTTGGAGTGGCATTACTTTTCAACAGCTGCTTAGGCTCAGCTTGTATAAAAAGTCCCTGGAATCTCCAATCCATCCAGTGGTGTTGAAAGGGGAAATGGGATGGCATTTCGATGCCAACAATGTGTAGATGATTCAGAAAACATTTATGCCTGAGGGCTGATCCCTTCAATTTGGAAGCACCCTCAAAACAGATCATGCTGGACTTGATGGACCAATGGCTCTGCATGCTATAAAGCAGCTTCCTTGTGTTCCTATATGAAGCAATATCATCTGCTGGACTTAACTGGGGCTAGAAGTTTCACATGGTGATGCAGCAGATAGAGTTCCTCACTTGCAATCAAGTACTTGCCTTGGCACCTCTTTGCTTACCTGGAGTGACCTCATAGTATGTGAAGCCTTAATTAATTTCATTGTGCCTTGACTTGCAGTAATCTCCTCAATGTTTGCATCATTACTAAAGGATTTATGTGACGGTGCTGAAGAGTTTCCTGAAGAACGCGCAGATGGGCAGCCTTCCCAAGCCTTCTTAGGAGATCCTATCAGCTCCATGGTGGGTGTTTTCTCTTCCTACCCAACCTGGCCACCCACATCTGAGGACATGGTTCCCAGCATCCCATAACTGATAATTTTTGGACCAGTTAGTGTGTTTCAGAGAGTGCTGTGGGCGTCAGTTAAAAAATGGCTGCAGTGGGGGGCATTGGCAAAGCGTTCCTTGCGGGTGCACATATAGGGCACATTGCACTGTGGGGTGCACTGTCAGAGCAACCCCCGGCCACTCGAGCTAAATGGGGCTGCAGTGTGCCACTTGCCTGTCCGACAGTGGGGAGCTTGGCTGGGCAATGCTGCCCTGCTTTGAGGGGCACACTCACCCTGCAAGCCCAGTGCTTCTTTGCAAGACTCGCAAAAGCGGTGCAGGAATAACGACTGAACATAACATTTTTATTTATTTATTTTTTTAAAAAATAATTTTTATTCATTTTTCAAACACATAATAAAAACAAACAAAACACAAGACAAAAACATACAAAACATTTAAACATGTATAATTTCATAATCTTATTTTCATACACCTTCTTTCCTCCGACTTCCCCATACCTCCCTTTCGCTGCATCCTTATTTTGGAATTCTTTAGCAACCCTTTAGTCAGTTTGTCTATTAGTTCCTGTCAGGGTTTTAGGGAGAGAGGAGACAGAGAGCGAGGGCGAGGAGGAAGAGGACGACAACGAGCCGAGGTTGTCCCAAAGTTCGCTAGACGGACTTTGGGACAACCTCGGCTCGTTGTCGTCCTCTTCCTCCTCGCCCTCGCTCTCTGTCTCCTCTCTCCCTAAAACCCTGACAGTTCCCTTTCATTACGTTTCCATAAGCTTGTTAGTTACAGCTGTAATTCTCTACTTCTTACCCCTTGACATCTTAACATTCCTCAATTTTACAACAATTTTTAAGATATATTTTGAATTTCTTCCAGTCCTCTTCCACTGTCTCTTTCCCCTGGTCGCGGATTCTGCCGGTCATCTCTGCCAGTCCCATAAAGTCCATGACCTTTGTCTGCCATTCTTCCAGAGTAGGTAGTTCTTGCATCTTCCAATACTTTGCCAGAAGAATTCTTGCTGCTGTGGTAGCGTACATAAAAAAGGTCCTATCCTTCTTTGGCACCAATTGGCCAACCATGCCCAGGAGAAAAGCCTCAGGTTTCTTAGGAAAGTTCCACTTAAGGACTCTCTTAATTTCATTATAGATCATTTCCCAAAAGGCTTTAACCCTCGGGCAGGTCCACCAAAGGTGATAAAACATTTTTAGGCACCAGTGGGCAAAAGGGGAAGTGACTTAAATTTTACTCCCTGGGTCTTCTGCTTGCCTTCCAGTTTGATGAACACAACACAGTTGTGAAAGGCCCTAAAATTGCTGGGTGAAAGGCACCAGAAAGCCAGGTGTGTTTTGGTAGATACAGTAATTATGTTGCTGAGGGTGTGATGATTCTCTAGATTAAATCTTCTTTGAGTGTATGTATACCTGGGACGTGGGTGGCACTGTGGTCTAAACTACTGAGTCTCTTGGGCTTGCCAGTCAGAAGGTCGCCGGTTCGAATCCCCGCAATGGAGTGAGCTCCTGTTGCTTGGTCCCAGCTCCTGCCAACCTAGCAGTTCAAAAGCAAAATAATGTCAAAGTGCAAGTAGATAAATAGGTATCGCTCCGGTGGGAAGGTAAACAGCGTCTCTGTGCGCTGCTCTGGTTTCAGTGTTCCATTGCGCCAGAAGTGGCTTAGTCATGCTGGCCACATGAACCGGAAACACTATCTGTGGACAAATGTTGGCTCCCTGGGCCTGTAAAGCGAGATGAGCACCGCGACCCCAGAGTCGTCTGTGACTGGACTTAACTGTCAGGGGTCCTTTACCTTTTTTTAAATGCCTGGTGTTTATCTTAATAAACACCCAAATCTTAGTAAAATATATTTTTAATAAGAGAGAGAGAATAAGAAAGAGATGGCCACATCTAATGGGGAAAGTTTAGATTTAAATAATAATAATAATTGATAGTTTATTGTTGTTTGAAAAAGTATTTTTATTTTCAACAGATATATTCATTGCTTTACTGTATGCAACTCTGAATATTCTTGCAGAGGGGAGAATTAACAAGTATTAGAAATTAAATAAGCATTTATTGGGGATGCAATTCCCTCCCATTTAGCTTATGTGGTTACTTGTTTTAGGCTAAAACAACATAAATCTACCATGGCACAAACTTTCTTGGACTTGAGCCCACTTTGTTTGACAAAATGGGGTCCACAAAAGCTTCTGCTGTAATCAGTGTGTTAGTTTTTCAGGTGCCACAGGACTCCTTGTTGTCCTAGCTGCCAGAATCTCACCCAGCTCTGACAAAACATTTTGAAAATTCTGAAAAAACATTTTCAGCTGCAGTCCTGTACATGGAAATAATCCCCACTGAATTCAGTGGAGCTTACTTCTGCGAAGAGATCTATAGGATTGTGCTTCCAAAGCTAATGTCTACATTTATGAGCAGATGTGACCTTCTGCATCTCAGACCATAATCCTTAAAATAGTTTTATAAAGTGGGTACAGCCTTCACAATGTTTGGGAATAAAACTCCCATAGACTCCCACATTGACTGACTGGGGCTAATGGGAGTTTAGTCCACTCCAAAGAATCTGGAGGGTGTTAGATTGGGTAAGACTGGGCTATGAAACCACTCCCATTTTGCAGATTGGGCAAGTGAGGCTGAGAAAATTAGGTCCCGGATTTATTCCCATTAGGTGGTATAAATCGGTCTTCAACTAGTGGGTCACAGCCTGATCCAAGGTGGGTTGCAACAGGAGCGCTACCACCATGCAAATATATGGTAAATGCTTAAGAAATGGGTCCCTCAATGCATGTTTGGGTTAAACATGGGTCCTGAAAAGGTTGAAGATATCTGGTATAAATAACCCTCTGCGACTGGAAGATTTTGTATTGTCAGTCCACTAAAACAAGAGACTGCGATCTACTCACAGACCTAAAAACTGGCAGTGTTGAGCTTTATTTAGGGAGAAGGAAAGCCCTGTTTTTTAGGGGTGCAGGGCAATCTTGTTGAGCTTTTTTGGGGGGAGTCAGTGATCTACCACAGGCGTCCAGTGATCTACCAGTAGATCACGATCTACCTGTTGGACATGCCTGCACTAAAATATATTGCTCTTTTCAATTTCTGTGTCTGATATTTTTTGAGATATAGATATAAGGGTCATAATTTCCTATTCCTATTGTAAATAATTCCCTTTAAGCAAGTTCATGTCTCCCATGAGAAATTTGATTCCAAAGGAGTAAAAAACAAAGCATCGTTGCACTTTCTTACAATGCAATCCTATGCAATGAATCCCATGCAATACTATATAGGCCTATTCAGAAATACATTCCATTGAATCCAGTTGGGCTCACTCCCAGGTAACTTGGCATAGGGCTGCAGCCTTAGAAACTTACTTTGTCCAATCTGAACTGTTTTGGGGGAGTCAGGTGAATGAGAGCAGATCCTGGCTAAAATCTTCAATATTCTGTTGGGGAGGATTATGTGGAGAGAGAGAGCCATAAAGAATGTTCGCAGTTGCTTTTTTATAGCCAAGGGAAGCATAGCTATATCAAGGGTTAGATATTAGATTATAAAGTCCTTGGGAAAGGAAGTGGATTTGAACAGTGCCTGAGCTGATGGCGCTCTCTTCCTGGAACTGAGCCTCATCAGCTTTGAAAAATACTGCTGAATAGATTTACGTGTGGCCAAAAATGGGGAAATACATCACTGCATAAATTTGCATATGTTAATTTATATGTGTAGATGCGAATTTAGAAATACGGTATTTTTCACTCTATAGGACGCACTTTTTCCCCTCCAAAAATTAAGGGGGAAATGTGTGTGTGTCCTATGGAGCAAATGCAGGCTCCTTGGCTTCAGCGATGCGAAACCTCCGAAGCGCAGAGGGAGTGCTCCTTCCGCACTCCGGAGGCTTTGCGTTGCTTTCGCTGAAGCCTGGAGAGCGAGAGGCATCGCTGCCTGAAGCCTTTGGAGCGCAGCGGGAACTCGCGCTGCTCTCCGAAGGCTTTGGGTTCCTTTTGCTGAAGCCGGGAGAGCAAGACTCTCCCGGCTTCAGCAGAGAGGGAGAGCTGCGCAGCGCCCCTTCAGCGAAGCGGGAGGAGAAATGGAAGGGGCTCCGTTTTTCCTGCCGCTTTGCTGAAGGGGCACTGAGCAGAGAGGGGGAGATTCCCCCCCCCCATTCTCCCCCTCCTATGGTCCAGTGCGTTCTATAGAGTGAAAAATATGGTAATTGCTATAATTTAAATAGACATACAATCCATCTCACCCTCGTGGAGAAGACATTAGGCATTAGGGACCTACTTAGTCTGCTGTCCAAGGAGGGGCTTTCCCTGCCTTCCTTATGTAAAACCCTTTCAAACAGAGAACTGTTCATTGACAGCCTTTAAAATGGAGGACTGTCCTCTCCAAAGTCGGGCAAATGGCCACTTTATAGATTATAGATTGGGAACCTAAGACTTCGTGTTTTGTGTGCTCCATATTCCCTGGCTACTTGTGCTTTTCTTGGAAAAACGAGACCCTTGTTTTAGTTAAGTTCCTAGTTCTTATGTGGTTGCATTGTACAATGCAGTGATCCAAAAGGTGCACAGAACCCAGCTATGTTCTACTCAGGCTGATTTGGTTAAAATTAATGGACCTAACTTAACCATGTTGATTAATAATTTCAGTTTCATTTATGACTAATGCTGGATGCAATCCTTAGTTTATTTTTATTTAGACTTCTTCAATTCCTGGAACTTGTGGTGGGTCATAATATGAAAATGCATATCAAAATTTTAATCCAGACATGTGAAAACTCCCCCCCCCCCAGTGAAAAGCCTTCCCCCAGTCACCAGAAGCCCAGCTGATTAGACAAGTCTTTGTAGTGACCCTAAGAGGAGGGAGCTCCACGGTGGTGCGGCAGCCCATCACAAACAACTCCCGCCTATGTGTATTCTTGCAACCGAAAATTGGCACAGAAGTGGAATAATCTGACTCAAAAAACAAAGACACATTATATAAATGCTAAGCATTGTTATGTGTGAGGTTTATGCAAATATGACAAACGGGAATCCTTTCATTCTCCTCCAAGAAGCCCTAGAGAAGTGAGTCAACAGAGCAATCAGTCAACTTCCCAGGAGGCTTATAAACCACTCTTTTGTTTTTTTAAAAAAACATATATTCCCTTCCAGGATGATGTGGTACATTCTTTCAGAGGCGTTCTCTGCCCGGCCCCCAACTTTTAAAGATCCACACCTTTCCCTAATGAGGAAGCCAAGTCCAAAGGTGTCTTGATGGCAGCAGCATCTGTTGCAGAACAATGCCTTGCAAAAGTGGAGGCACTTTCCTGCTGATCTATGCATCTAAACATGACGTGGTCCTGAGAGTATTTCTGCAAAAGACACTGCGGCTGCAATTTATTTATTTATTTCATAAGAATGATCTTGTTATGAGCTGGGGTGGGGAAGAGGGGTGAGGCTGAATGCCTGGATCCAGCATGGATTCAGTTGCTGGAATAGCCAGCCCTGCCTGGTAATGGTCTGCTGAATATGAGTCCTTAAGGGAACAAAGGGAGTGGCTCTGTGCCAGAGGACAAATGGGTGGGCTTCCCTCTCTGGCCAGTTAGAAAGACAAAAGGTCAGAGTTCAGAGTGGAGTTATGTGAGCTGGAAGCCGGATGCAAAAGCTGCTGGCTGGAACATCAGACAGAGAGCCAAATTTCTGCTGGAATCCAAAGCTGGGGCTGTGCGAGAAGCAGGACCATTTTGGGGGCTTGATGCTGTGAGCCCCTCCATTGTAGGCTCAGGTTGTATATATGTGTAAACAAACCCTATATCATAAAGACACTACAGTCTCTGTTGTGCCTCCTTCCAAAAGGAAACAGGAACCCCGGGTAAGTGCCTAGAACCCCTGCTCAGAGAGTGGGATGCAACCATATAAACCACTCAATTGTACACCCTCAAGGTACAAGGGAGACCCAGCCCAGCCTTTCCTCTAAACCCTGAGATCTTTAACTACTGAAATGAAACAACCTAGGAATGAACAGCTGATAGATCATGAACTCTGTCTAACTGAGCTACAATGGCGCTGTGGTCTAAACCACTGAGCCTAAGGCTTGCCGATCGGAAGGTTGGCGGTTTGAAACCCCGCAATGGTGTGAGCTCCCGTTGCTCTGTCCCTGCTCCTGCCAACCTAGCAGTTCGAAAGTACGCAGTGCAAGTAGATAAATAGGTACTGCTCTGGCAGGAAGGTAAACAGCGTTTCTGTGCGCTGCTCTGGTTCGCCAGAAGTGGCTTAGTCATGTTGGCCACATGACCCGGAAAAACTATCTGCGGACAAACTCCGACTCCCTCAGGCAGTAAAGCGAGATGAGCGCCACAACCCCAGAGTCGTTCATGACTGGGCTTAACTGTCAGGGGTCGTTTACCTTTTTTTTTTAACACAAGATCTAGAAAATTCTCTCTGTGTGTGTGTGTGTGTGTGTGTGTGTGTGTGTGTGTGTGTAAAGGGCATTTTAATTAACTGGTATACAATACTGTGCTTTGATTCTGGTTATATGTTGCAACATCTTTTTGACTGGAAATATTTGGGGGGGCACTGAGAGCAATGTGGTGCATAATCATTCTTTTCTTAGAAATTGTGGTTAGCAGTCTTTGACCACAGTACGTATACAGAGCTGTTCTCTGACTGTTTCTATTTCATTTCCCAGCTAAATTAACCAGCATACATCAATGAGGAGTCCAGGCATGTCTGTGTTTAAACAACAGAAAGTAGAGGACATTTATGAAATTGGCGAAGAGCTAGGAAGGTAAGCCTGAATTTTTCCTGCTCCTCTGTGCAAATGTCACATGCGAGCTCCCTTAGCCATTGGCTGCACTGCTGAGATGTCATTGAATGTTCACAAATAGATGCAAACTGAAAGTTTGTGGCAGTTTCAGTAAAATACATTGCATAGATGTGTACCATTTATACTCCATTTCAATTTCTGGTTAAACACCAGTTGGTTTATGCATGAGGGCCAAAGAATACGTTACTTTAGTCACATGGAGGGGGGGTGTGAGCGAGGGAGAGAACAAACTGGGTTGGGACCATGGTGTGAAGGCGAGGGGGCTTCAACCCTTTGCCCCCTGCTGCAGTCCTATTCTGCATCAGGGACCCACTGCCTGCTATCTGTATGGGGCCAGGTGTGTGGAAGCTCCCGTTCACTCCTGCTTACCTGTTTAAAAAGTCAGGATGGATAAACTGATTTTAGTCTGCCTAGCTTTTCTCTGAAGCCACAGTCGGACATATTTCATCAAGGTTTGTGGTGGCTTTATCTTCTGAAGTAGACTTGAGCATGGCAGAATATGAATGCATAAACGTAGAGTAAATTAGTCATAATTTAAGAATCTTTGGGTCCCAACAAGCAAACTCTGTGGGACAAGAGGTATCGCTTGATATCTCACCTGTGGGAATGCACTCCACTGAATCAACTACATTTGAGGGGACTGGAATTCTGGCTCTTTGGTTTCCCATCTCTCATTCACAACCTGTGATATAACTTTGGCGTCAAGCAGTAGGAAATGCCTGTGTGAACTAGCCCCATGTTTCCTCCCCTGATGCGCAGGGACCCAGTCACAAAGGCCCACCTTGAGGCACACTGTGAGGATACAGGGCGTGACCGAGGCAAGCAGTCGCTTGCTTCATTCATACTTTCAGTTCTGTAAACAAGATTGTTTTACGTTGTTGTCAGGTCACAGCCTCTTCACTCTGCATCTGAAACTATTCAAGGTGCTGACAGGTGTGTCTGGTGGTTAAGGAGACTTATGTCAAGATACCTTCAGAATATGCATCACTTGCACGGAACAAAACAGGTTTTGGTAAAACAGTTGTCAGGGATTATAAAAACCCGCTGCATCTTGTTGTTCTACAGGCAGAACTAAACTGCTACCCTACTGATCTGCCGCCATTTGCAGGAAGGGAGGGGCTGCAGCTTTCCTTTTCAATGCTGCTTATTAAAGATTTACTTTAGGCCAGTTATGTGTTGGCTACTGTATAGATGTGACATGGCTCCTCCCTAGTAAGCTTGCATCAGGGATGCTGAAACCTCACTTTGGGGCGGGGGGGGGGGGTGTGATGTGGCCTTCAGTTATTTTCCCCTGTCTCCCCCAAGACACCGCTGCAAGAAGATTCCTAAAAAAAAAAATGACACTGCTCTGGTGTGGGTGGAGATGTTTATAGCTCTATGCCAGTGGTTTTCAACCAGTGTGCCGTGGAACCCTGGGGTGCCTTGAATGATGGTCGGGGTGCCACAGTCAACACTGGCCTCTGTCCCTCTTTCCTTTCCTCTCTCCTCTGATGCCTCTCGCGTCTCTGCCTCGCAAAGGCTTGTGCGACTGTTTCTTGCAGCAGCCCTGGCTACAAGATCCCCAGGCGAATGATACCAGGGGGTGCTGGTTGCCAGGAGCTGAGGTGGGCTTGGCGTAAGCAAGTGAGCGGGTGAGGGAGGCAAGCAAGTCAGTCCACCAGCCCTTGCTGTTGGGAATGGACAGACAAGTGGGAGGCCAGGCAGGCAAGCGGGTGCTGCACTGGCCTTTCTTGTGCTTGCTGTATGCAAGGCCTGCCTGGGAGTTGAGTGCCTGGTGCCAAAGGGGAGCCCTTCTGCCATGCAGACCCAGCAGTGCCCGCTGCTGTCACTACTGCCTCCCAAGGCGAATAAGGTGCTGGCTTCACATTCACCTTGGGCCAGTCACCGTCGGGCCACTAAGGATGGGGGCATCCTCTGCCAGGCCCCTGTGGGGCATTGTGAGAAGGCACTTCTCTTGGGGGGGGGCAGCAACAGTGGCTGCTGGGATAACTCCCAAGGAGAGGGGATGGGAGAGATGACTGAGGAAACACTCCACAAGGGAGGGTGTTCAAAAATGGGTGACATAACTGGGCTCCTGAGCCCTACAGGAGTGCTGCAGAAAAAATGTAGTTGGTCAAGCGAACCGTGGACTCCAAAAGGTTGAAATCCTGTGGTTTGTGCAACCAAGAGAACAGATGTGGATGTGACCCTGTGGCCACTGGGTTTAACTAGGGCTGACGGATGGCCAAGATGCCAGGTCACATAAGCAGCTTCTCTGCCATTGATTCTGTATTACTACTACTACTGCTGCTGCTGCTGCTGCTGCTACTGCTACTGCTACTGCTACTGCTGCTACTACTCTGGGCAAGTGAGCCCTGAGATCTTGGGCAGGGGGCAGGAGTTGTTCTGATGCTTCTCTGCCTGTGGCAGCTTCATGTTCCAGGCCAGCCTTAGATCAGATCCTGGTCCCTCTAAGCTTCATCCTCTCAGCCATGTATTCTGCACAGGACATCACTGCTGAAGCTGTGGCAGGAAGTGCCCTTTCAACTTGTAATCTTGCTGAGATGTCTGTCAGCATCTGATTCAGCCAAGTGAATCAGCCTATCAAAAATGAAATGGCTTATTTTTTTGCTTTTTTGCTTCTGAGTTTTCTGCTAAAAGCACCCAAGGTGTTGGTTGTCAATTAAACTGTTGTAGAATCTGCTCATTTAAGCACAATAAACTTAATTAAATAAAAGTATGCACTCCCCGACAAAGCAGAGGGCTAGCCAGGAGAGATGATTGCCTTAATTTGATTTGGAAGGTGGCATGAGCCATATTTAATTTCTTTCCAATAATAGGATTTTTTACAACAAGTTTTCTAAAAATGTCTAAAGCAAGAAACAACAATAAAGATTTGATTCTCGTTCCATTTCAGCAGCAGCCTTTGTCAACCTGGTGCTCTTCACATGTTTCAGACTTGAGTCCTGCGGGGTTAGATGGAGTCTCTTGGCCCTGATCCAGCTAATTCAGGGCTTTTCTGATGTCCTATAAAGTAGCAGAAAGAGGAATCAAAGCATCCTCTTTTGCTACTCAGCCCGTAAATAAAAAAATATTCCAGCGGCATGGCTTCTTGAGGCCCAATGTTTATGGAATAATTGCTTTGCCATTGCACTAATATTTTGGAAATATTGACAACTTCTCTGAGTAGCTGATAGCTGATTTTTACAGTGTCTGGAACGAAAAGTCAGGAGGGCTGTGAATAGCGGCAGCCGCAGCAGCATTGAAATGACTGATGCTTGTGCCTGGGAGCTTGACATAATTTGTCAGCTCTGGACAGGACTAATGCCTTGGGATCTAAAATCATCTTCCAGCCCAGTCATCAAATCCCGTCTACCTAGAAGTCCTTATTTGGCAGCCATGCCAGTGGCAGACACCCAGAGGTTCTGTAATACTTTTGGGGGGTTAAGCTTCTGCTGACGAGTTGTTTGCGGTAAAAGGGAGGGTGTGTCAGTTGCTGTCATAAGCATTGTGTCCTATGTTTGACAAATTGATGTTCCCTCATCTCTGAAAAGCAGAAATCCTATTACAGGATAAAACTTGCTCCATGGCCAGTTCAGACATTTTGGCGCCTGAGTTGGTAAATTGTAATGGGATACCCCATCTCTCTCTCTCTCTCTCTCTCTCTCTCTCTCTCTCTCTCTCTCTCTCTCACACACACACACACACACACACACACACAGACACACACACACACACACACACACAGAGAGAGAGAGAGAGAGAGAGAGATTTACTTGTATAATTAATTTGTAGCCCATCTTTCTTCTACGATGGAGCTCAGGATGGTGATGACGACGACGACGACGACGACGACGATGATGATGATAATAATAATAATAATAATAATAATAATAATAATAATAATAACCCCACTCATCTGTCTGGGTTTCCCCAACCACTCTGGGCAGCTTCCAGTAGAATATAAAAACATAATAAAACATGGGAGTTCCTGTCTAGATATTGACTGTCCCGAAACCTACTTAGTGTCAGTAGAGAGTTAATGGACTGTGTGCCTTGCATGTGGGACTCTGGGCTTGCACAGGCCTTGGGAGCAGAGGGGGACAGTGAGTGAGACAGGAGCTTCAGCCAAAGTACCCAGCTAGCTGCCTGTGAGGCTGTTTGAGAGAAAGGGAAGCACCTGTATGGATCGGGACCTGGCCGATAATACATACATTGCATATTTAAATATGTAATATATAACTAAATTGCTGCATAGTGCTGTTATCAGTTAGAAGTGATTAATAATATGTAATAAGAGAAGGAGCTGTTGTTGTTTTACTCTACATATTTTCCAAGTTAATACACAAAACATAATTACTTTACAACAAGATTAATGCATCATGCAGGGCACTTATTATCTGTGTTTAAGTTTTCTCACGCCTGTTCAGCCCGGAGTCCCATATTAAGTAATAAGTTGTTCTCTGCAGTACATGATCTTTATATCTCTCAACTAGGCGTTCACCTGTAACTAAAACGAGATCCCTATTTTCAGCCTAATAAGCCACACCATGCATAGATGGGGATATCATCCCAACTACGGTACATCTGCAGTAAAGCAAAACCTTTGTGTGTGGAAATCATATTCTAATTCAGTGCTTCTGATTGCTGCATTTGCTGGATCTTGGATGGTGCAGAGCTGACTTGGAAAACATGTGAATCTTCGGAAGATGTTGGATTCCAGTTCCCATCAGCCAGCCTGGGCAATGCTTGGAGATGATGAGATCTGTAGTCCATCCACATTTGGAAGACACCAGGTTCCTTCCTCTCCTGCTCCCACACAGCAACTGATGCTGAATTCACTGGGATCCCTTTTGCGTGGCTTCACTCTTTGGATGATAATATAAATCAACTTGGTGATCTTCAGTGCTGTTGAAGGGGAGCGAATGAAACTTTGACCAACGATGTGTAATACACGCACAAGTGAGATTGTTGGGTAAATATTGACCTGGCAAACCAAAAGTGGAGATAAGTGTGACATATTGCTGAAGGGAGGAACTGACTGAGGGAAGATAAGGCATGAGGCCATGTTTAGAACACAGTTTCCCTGCTGGGGATCAGAGAATGTGAAAGCAGCGAGAGAAAGTTACTGTGAAATGTACAATCACAGCTCGACTTTATGGGTCCTTTGCTTGGATGAAGAATCCATTCAAATGATTGCCAGCAAACACAAAGCTTTACAGCAGTGGGGTGGGGAACACTATTCAGCCCAAGGGCTGCACTCCCTCATGGGCCCTTACAGGGACCGCAGGCCAATGGTGGGCGGGGCCAAAAGTAAAAGTGGGTGGAGCATCAGTTGTGTGACTCCTCACCTTTGCACAGTAGGCTACATTCCAGCCATGCAAAAGTTCAAACACTTACACTCCAGGCATGCAGGATGATAATAATTTATTTGTACCCCGCCCATCAGACTGGGTTGCCCCAGCCACTCTTGGTGGCTTCCAGAATATATAAAGACATAGTAAAACATTAAACCTTAAGAAGCTTCCCTATACAGGGCTGCCTTCAGATGTCCCCTTCAGCAGACATTGTCACGGTTCAGTGACGCATTTGCAGTCATGCAAGTGCAGTTTAGGAGGCTGTGGAGCAGGACCAGTGAGGGCGTGATTCTGAAGGGAATCCTGAGGGCCTGATAAGCTTGATGAGCTGCATTTGGCCTCCCCCCTCCCTTGCAGAACAGCATGAGCGAAAAATGACAATATCCCTGCTCTTGACAATACAAAAAAAGTGGGCCTGGGATGGATGTGAGTCAATGCGATTCCACACAAGCTGATTTGGCATTTCTGGCTGTCCTGTGCTCATATGCTCTTCCACCATCCCATTTGTGTGCACTGCTCTTATGAGCTACTTCCACTTGCATGGAAACCTAATCTGCCATTTCACCCAAGCCAACAAAGTATGGTTTGTGCCAGACCTTCAAACTAGGGTTTTGAAACAGCTGACATTCCACAGGTTAAGACATCAAGTCCCTCCTCTCAATAGCTAGTCAGTCATCTACAGTCAAGAAAAATCTGTGTCATATTGAGGAAGCATCTGTAGCTGAGGCTGAGCGGATTGGCAGGGGTGATATTCATGGGAGAGGCAAGGCCAAAAGGATACTGGCCCAAAGGTTTCATTGAATCAGCAGTTATTGCAGAGAACAGATCTGTAGAATTGCTTTTTGAAAATGGTCATGTCTTTGGGTACAGTGTGCGCAGAGCCTTATCCATCGTGTTGCTAGGGCAAGCTGAATGTTTTGCACTTCTACATTTGTATCTTAAAAAATAATAACAATAGGAATCCACACTGTTGCCTGGACCTTTCAGCAAAAAATTGTCCTTCCACATCCATCAGCCCTCATGGGAGCTGTTTTCCTGCCCCACAGGTGCTGGGTGGGGCTGTTTTTGTCACAGAAGCGTTTTTTTTGTTGAAAGGAAAGGCAGCCTTTGAGACACAGAATGGGCAGCGCTGTTCGAGGTCACTTACAAATGTGCAGTGCCTCCAGGCAGTAGCATCATCACAACAAAGGAAAGCAATTGTTGCATGTCCCTATGCAAATGGTTGATCTTTTGGTCATTTATTTTAGCTCCCTGCCTGCTCAGAAGCCACATCAGGAGAGGAGGAAAAGGACAGTTCCTCCAAGCAGCCTTCTGAGCCTTGACGGCTTAAAAGAATGGTGCCACAAGTGAGCAAACTGAAAACATTGCTTTCAGTAGGACTGAATGGAAGGCCCCCTCCTCAGTGTCATGATCTACCAGAAGCACTAGCTTCTCCTCCCACCTCCGTGGTGGGTCTATGATTCTCTGAATGACTGCTGCTTTTAGAAATAGTTCAGCGCGCCTGTGATATCTTGGGCCAAAGGCTCTGGGGGACTGAACTGTTTGATAAAATAGTCAGGGCTGTCATGAATGACGTGAGTGCAATCCCACTTATAGCATTTGGCGCTGAGCAAAAATGTATCTGTTTGCCCAGGCCCTTTCCAGGTCATAAGATTTTATTCTGATGGATGATCCATAGCCTGCCCTGCCGTTCTAACAGTTCTCCAGGCTCCTTCTTATCTTAGTTGCCTTCATTAGCCTTTTGGGCCAGAGGGAACATTCGGAAACCTTAAGAAATGGTCATAGGTGGTACAAAATACCAATTTCACTGGAGAAAAAACTAGTGGTGCTCAGAACCTCCTGTTTCCCCCAAACAGAGAAAGCACTTCTACACACTCCGAAATGAATAAAACAGACACAATCAGACAAGCCCCCCACTACCACCAAAAAACAAAAAGGGGGGAAAGCAAGTAAAAAAATTGAACATTTAGTTTGGTTTGGTTTTGAATGGAAGGCCTTGGTGGTCACCAGGGTTAGGGTGTCTGAGGCCCCTTTGGTGCCTCTTTGTTGTACCATGACTTTTAATTGTTTGAACTTCTTTTTATAATGGTGTACTGGCTAGTCTTTTATAATGGCTAGTCTTTTATAATGGTGTACTGAACCCCACCCTGGAATCTATTAA
This sequence comes from Podarcis erhardii, assembly GCF_964252035.2. Taxonomy (NCBI): domain Eukaryota; kingdom Metazoa; phylum Chordata; class Lepidosauria; order Squamata; family Lacertidae; genus Podarcis; species Podarcis erhardii. Next base: position 5,663,544 of record NC_138503.1, on the reverse strand, counting down.
TTAAGGGCGGGGCAGAAGCCTCCAAAATAATTGAAATTAATGTAAATATTCTGCTTGAATGGATACAGAAGATGTAGCAAAGCCTCTGAGTGCCCTTGGGACTGGAGGGGTGGGAGTGGGGGGGGCACAACTTCTCTGCCCCTCAAACTGCAATAGATCCGCCTTTCTGAAGCTTCTTGTTTGCACCTCAAGGGAACCCCCCTCTTGGCACCAGCCACCCCTTCAAATTCTGCCACCCGCTTCCAAGCAGCATCCACTTTCCACTTTTCTCCAGGACTTAAATGTCACTTCTCCACACAAACACACACACACACACACAGCTGCACCCCCCCCTTGTATCTGTGTGGCGTCAAAGGCAGCTGCTTGTCATTCCAGGCATAATTGCTCTGGCTCCCTTTCTATCTTTAGGAAAGCTATGCTGTGAAACAGGAACTACCACGGGACAAGAGGAAATTAACTCTGGCTTTGCTGAGGAAAACCCCAAACAACAACAAAAACCAGTGGCCACCGGGGAGGGAGGTGTCACCTAGTCTGTCTCTAAAAGGCAGCTGCTAGCAGGCTGCACTTTCCACACACTCACTTTCTCAGTCAGAGGGCACAAATCTGTTGTTGCTGAAAGCCAGTGCTTGAACACAGCAGGTGGGAGGGTGTGTGCAGATGACATGGCAGGCCACTTTAGGAGTGTGTGTGTGTGCATTACAGCTGCTATCATGGACTGGCTGGGTGCAGAGGAGCGATGGGAGGCACCAGCTGGGGAACCCCCAAGGGAAGAAGGCCCAGAGCCCAGGGAGGGGTGGTGGGATGACGAGGGGGAAGAGGGAGAAGAGGGAGCAGACTGGGAGGAGGAAGTGTCAGAAGCTGGAGAGGAAACATGGTTTAGTGATCAGGTAGAGGCTGTGCCAGAGGGCAGTCCAGCATCAGAGGCAGAAGTGGAGGCTTAGAGGGGGAGGGGGTCAAGAGGCAGAGATGAAGCAGGCTGCTGAAGAAGCCAGAGGGGGTCTCTCCTTCCTGCTGAGACCTGCTCCTCATCCCCCTAGTCTTCTAGAACCCTAAAAGGTATGAAGAAGGAGGAGCAAAGAGAGATAAGACAATAGAGTCTCCAATTGCTTGGGAAGGACCCAAAGGATGTGTAGACTTGGGCAACTGCATCATAGCAGCAAGTTCTATCAGGACAAGTTGCTGTCCTCACTAAGCCTGGCCTCCTGAGTCGAACTCATTTCCTTGAATAAAGAGTTAACCTCATTGATGCTGTGTGATTTATTGCTGACCTGCTCCTGACAGCTGCAGTGACAAGCTCATGTCCTCCAACAGCCCTCATTGACCAGGAAATGCTCAGGAAGGCAGGGCCCCACTCTGTTCCTTTTAGGAATACCTTAGGCTGGGCTGGTTTTCCTTACACCAGAGCTTTCCAAACTTCTAATGTTGGTGACACAATCTTTAGACATGCATCATTTTGTGACACAGTTATACTAGCAAACCAGAGGTTAAGCTAACTCCTTTCCAGACCCAGGAGGAGGGTCAGGAACATTTGTGCGACCTACACACTGCAGCCGACACACTAATGTGTCACACAGACACAGTTTGGAAAGTTCTGCCTTACATGGTGCTCCACAGCTTCATCTTTGAGTATTAGTTTATTACTACCAGCTTAGTCGTTTAGTGGCACATTCTCCTTCAGAAGCCAGAGCAAGGTGGGCTGTGACACTGTAGCTGAACGCCTAAATAGCTTGGGCTGCCAACTTTTCAAGTGACTTCTGCAGCTGTGCTCTGCAGCTCCCTCTGTGTATGCACGCGTGTGTGTACATGATGCTGAACATTTATTTTTATTCTGCTTGTACTAAGAGCAGGATACAGAAAATTCATGCCATCATACAATAGAACCATTAAGCACAAGCACCACTAAAAGTCAATTTCGTTGATCTACGTACTCTGCTGTTAAAGGCATAGCTGCAAGGGCTGGTTAAAAAGTTGGCAACCTCGTGCAGGAGGCTGAGATGAGCATTTTCCCAGTTTGTAATAGTAGAAAGACTGGGAATAAAGGTGTGACCTGTTTTGAGTGATTTTTTTCTTGCATCTGTTTGCTAATAGTCTGGAGTTCTTCCCTCCATATTCGTAAAAGTGTTGTTTAGAGTATAGGATATTAATCATTGTTTTATTGATTTCTAGATAGTCAATTTCCCTTCTTTTTTGTTCATGAGTTTAGGGAGTTTTTTTGGCTCCTGTTTGTTTATAGTGTATAGAGGGTCATAATTTATTGTTCTAATTTACCAATTATTGAGGAGGTTAGTTTTTTAAGGGATGCTGTCTCCTTGATGCAGGCTCCTCTGGTGACTGCTTTCATTGTGTCCCAGAGGAGGGAGGTTGTTATGTTGCCCACATCATTGTCCTTAAAGTAGTTTTGGAGAGTTTTCAAGAGACACTTTCTAGCTAGTTGGTTGTGATTAGGATGGGGCTGAAGGACCATGATGGGGTAGTTTCTGTTTCCTCTCCTATTTTGAGGGTAACTTCTACTGGGGCATGGTCTGTGATTTCAGTGTTACTAATGTTTGCTGTTTCTACCAGGGGGATCAGGCCTTGTGTGAGCAGAGTACTGTCCAGTCTGGATATTGTGCTGTGGCATCTAAACTGTAATGTGTGGCTGGTATCTCCTGGGTTCTTTTCTTCCCAGATACCATAAAGGCCTCCATTTCTTAGCATTTTCAGTAGTTTGTAAGAGTCTCTAGCTGTCCCTCTGAGGAAGGTTGCCCAGGGGGTTGTAGGATACATGTATTTTAGGGAGGTGCCTCTCATATTTAGGTTGAGGTCACCTCCTAGGATTGCTTTCCCTTTGGAGAAGGAAAGGAGATTGTTTAGTGTCTTCTTGTTTGGAGCATAGATGGAGCCAATTGTCAATTTAGTTTGCCATCTAGTATCCCTTTGGCGAAAACGAATCTGCCTTCTTTGTCTTTTTGCACCGTTGTGGCTTTATAATGTAGGTCTCTACTGAGTACTAAGGCTACTCCGTGTGCCTTTCCTGAGCCAGGTACCACCCATTGTTGATTGAAGCGGGGTTCGCTCAGGAGTTTGCTTCCTTTGGGCGGGTTGTGTATTTCCTGTAGGAAGGCAATGTGTGTTTTCATGGTGTTTATGCACGAGGTGATGTGTTTTCTTTTGATAGGGCTTCCTAAGCCCCTCACATTTAGTGTAATTGCTTTTAAGCTCGCCTTCTTACTTATCTACCTTATAGGATGATTCCCTGCCAACCTGTCTGGGTTGCCCTGTGTCTCTCACCTTGTATTGTCTATCAAACACAGTGTGTTGTGCTGACATATAATGTGGTGGGTGGGGGAAGGGGGGTTAGAGTTAGAGATGGGCTGAGGATTGGGGTGTAGGTTATAGAGGGTCACCTATATGTAGTTATATAGGTGTTTGTTTGGAGTAGCTTGGACCATTTGGCTCCCAGCGGGTTGGTCTTGTGTCTCAGCTGGCATGGAGGGCCTTTTTTGAGAACAGGCCACCCCCCCTTTCACTTGCGATAGGGGTCAGTCAGTGAGACCATGTCAAGTGCCTTTGTGGCACAAGATTTATAAACAATGTTGTCAGTTTCATTAATAGCATTATTATTATTATTTTTTAAATATTTATTAAGGGTTTTTTTATAAAAGAAATGCACAGATAATAGACAACATTAGTTATGTCATAACAAAATCTCATAACTTCTTTGGACTTCCTCACGTCTCCTGCTCCCACTTACATCGTTGAATAATTTTTTCAAGCAAATTATCATCTTGTTTACCATCTTATTTCCACTCATTTAAAAATAGTCTAACAATTCTCCAGAAGGTTTATATTTTCCTTAATCTCAATTATCGTCAAATTCCGGTCTAATTTAGTGGTGGCCAATTATTTTATGATCAAGCATCCTTCTTAACATTCAACCAAATTACAATATTTTTGTAGATAAATCTTAAATTTCTTCCAATCCTCTTCAATCCTTTCTTCTCCCAGGTCTCGGAATCCCAGAATCCATTAATAGCATTATTGGTTTGTTGAGGTATAAAGTAGGGATGTGAGTATTGGCATGCTCTGGCACCACCATTATGTTAGTTATTTGTCAGATTTTAGCCTGTTTGCTAGTTGTTGTATTGGGGTGGGGGCTGTTGTTTTAGTTCATGGGTTCGCAAACTAAGGCCCGGGGGCTAGATCCAGCCCAATCGCCTTCTAAATCCAGCCCGCGGATGGTCTGGGAATCAGCATGTTTTTACATGAGTTTCTCAGGGAAATTGCGGAAGCGGATGTTGCAGCGTCTGCTGCAGTCTTCTAGGCCTGCTAGTTTAATTCTCACTTCCATGCTTTCTCTTTCTTGGCGGTTGTCCGTATCAGCTAATTTGTTTTTCAGACATGTGTTTTCCTCTCAGAGTTGCTCTACTTGTTTTAGTTGCATCTGGTTTTCTTTTCCGAGAGTGGAGATGGTGACAGTGAGGGTTTCCACTTTGGAGGTCAGGTCGCTGATTATTGTCTTCAGGGGAGTCACTGTTTTCTTCAAAAGTTCTGCTATTCTCAGTTCAATTACCCTCAGGTCCCTTTTTGATGTTGGGCAGTTGTCATCATGGAGGATGTTGCGATCTCTTTGTCGTTCACCATCTCCTTGGTTGGTGCCATTTCAGTTGTCTTGGTGGCCTAGTCTGTGTATTTTTGAAGTGGGGGGATGTTGTGGTTTGGTGTTTTGGTGTGGTGGTTCTTGGATGTTGTGGCATTATAGAGTTGTACAGGCATTGTTGATTGATGGCTTTCTTCAGAGCGTCGGGGTTAGGCGGCCATTTTTGTTGTATCTGGGCTGTGACTTAAGGACTTCTCTTGGGTCAACGTAGTTGTATCAGCTCTGTGGTATTAGCTCCTTCTCATGCTAAGTAGCCATAATATGCATTTGTTGGGTTTGGCTGCTAATATCCCACCATGTTCACATGCTCAACATTTCTGCTTCCTAAAGTCCAGATGAGGAGGGGAGCCGAAGCTACTTCTGAAAGCCACTCCCTTCCTCCCACCCTTGATGGTGGATCAGTTGCTTCTGCCTCCAGCTCATGATGTGTTTTTCTACAGACTTTTTGCCTCAGTTAGGTGGAGAAAGTGCACCCTGTCCAGGAAGCCAGGATATGGAGGTGGGCTTATTGCTTTCAGACTAAGCATTACAGAGTCTGCTCTCTCTTCTTCCCCAAACCTTTCCATGCTCCTCCAGTGCTGGACCTGTATATATTGGACGCTTCACCCTCCGTTTCTACTTCCTCAGCCACCTTGAGTGTCCCAACAGCCTGCTTGCTTCTGTTTGGTCTTGTCCCAGTTAGAATTCAGCCAGTAGCCTAGTTTGACTGTGCTCTGTCTCCAGGACTAGGAGGGAAAGCAGTGAAGATGAACAGGGCAGTTTTCTAGTGTGTGAATGAGTAACCAGAATATTTATTTGTTTGCCCTTTGGGCATTTTGCTGAGATTACCAGCGAAAGATCACCAGCAAGAAATAAAGATTACATTGCAGATGGTGAGTGTCTGGTAGTTGCCCTTTTAGATCACTAAATAGAGGTTTGGGGAGCCCCCCCTCCCCAGCTTGTTGTGGAGCAGCTGAACATGCCCTTTGTCCATTTATCTGCAAGTGAAGAGGGAGGAGGGCCCACAAGAGGAGTGTAAGAAAATTCCCAAAGTTCCTGCCCTGTGCATCATATTTTATCAGCTTCCAAGCTGAAAATAATTTGACAAGTTCTTTAAGGATTGACCTGCAAATGCACACACTCCCTCCTTCCCTCTCGTCTCTTCCCTTTGAGCAGCTGCTTCTGAAAGTCATTAAACCAGGATGCTGTTTGGTGTCAGGGGAATCTTCCAGGCAGCTCCATTCCTTCCTCTGTCCTGCTATGATTTGGGGGCTTGAGCAAAGGTGAAGACCAAAGCAGGACCACGTACAACAGGGATGATGCTGTCATCTTCTTAGGCAATGTTTGTTGATCCTGCACATGCCAAAGAAATAAGCATGTTCTCTGAGAGAAGCCCATCAAATCAGCTGAGTTGGGTATGTGGGTGTCTCAAACTTTCTCCCCCAGGATAGAGCTGAACTTACTGTGGGTGCAGGAGGGCAAGGATGGACTTTCAGATATTGTTGGACTTCAACTCCCATCATTCCTGACCAGAGACTGCCTGTTAGCTGGGGCTGATCGTAGTTGGAGTCCAACAATTACATTTGAACAGGACCTTTCACAGGAATAATTCAAAAAGCAATCATGTAGAAGGTAAATATTCCGCAGGAAAAGGACTGAATGCCTTCCTTTACTTGTAGAAGTCTGTTAAACTATAAAATAGCTTAGTTTTCACCCTCACACATCCATACATTACTCGTTTATGATTTATTGTTAACATTTGTTTCTTTTTGTGATTCATATAGTCCAATAAATTCTAAGATGAAAAACTAGAAAAGTTGTACATGCATACACACATATATAGATACATATAAAAATGGACAGAAATAAAAAGTGATAATAAAGTTATCTACACTGATGCAAAATGTCAAATTAATGCTGATTTATACTCAAATGCAAAAGGAAATGCAAATAATTAATTAAACACATAAAAAATAATAGCAGAGGACCCATCAGCACTATACATTTAAAGCAGTATCATGCCACTTTGAACAGTTATAGCTTCTCCCAAAGAATTGTAGTTTGCTACCACAGAGCCTAGGACTTGCTGATCAGAAGGTCGGCGGTTTGAATCCCTGCGACGGGGCGAGCTCCTGTTGCTCGGTCCCTGCTCCTGCCAACCTAGCAGTTCGAAAGCACGTCAAAGTGCAAGTAGTTATAGGTACCGCTCTGGCGGGAAGGTAAACGGCGTTTCCGTGTGCTGCTCTGGTTCACCAGAAGCGGCTTAGTCATGCTGCCCACATGACCCAGAAGCTGTACACTGGCTCCCACAGCCAGTAAGTGAGATGAGCACCGCAACTCCAGAGTCGGCCACGACTGGACCCTTTACCTTTACCTAAGGGTGCTGAGAGTTGTCAAGGAGACCTCTGTTTGCTTTGCAGAGCTGCAGTTCTCAAAATGGTTTAACAACCAGTCTCTCTTCCCCAGGAACTCTCAGAATTGTATGTCCTAACTGCTCTTAGCACCCTTAACAAACTACAGTTCCCAGGAATCTTTGTGGGAAGCCGCAAGTGTTTAAAGCGGTATGATACTACATTAAATCCATAGTGCAGCTGCGGCCTTGACATTTTACAAGACTCCTCGCAGTGTGTATGGATGAATGTTTTTCTGAGTCCTGTTACACTTGGAGGCAGGACTGTGCAGCTGCACTAGCTAGACTGAGAAGTTATGGTCTGCCCCAGAAGAGCCACGTGAGGGATCATAGCTGAGTGGGCTTCCCACACTGGAGTCCAACATTTCAGCTGCTGCACAAACAAATGTGAGGATCAAATTCCTGTCTCATCCTTAAACAAAATTGAAGATATGGAAGGGAACAAAATTGCTGCAAGTTCCAAAGTCCTATGGAAGCACCTTATCAAACACAGAAATTCTTGGAATCGTCTGTTGCAGTTGTAATATTACCATACTAATACCTCTCAAGTATTCTGGCTTCATCCATAGACTGAGGAATAGGCTAAGCCAGGTGTGTTGGTTTCAGGTGGAGCTGCTCTGCCACATTATCCAGCCAGCTGGGAGATGTGGGTGATACTTCGAAGCAGTGCCCCTAGTTTACAATTTGGCATCAAATGACGATTTCAGATTCACACCAAATATCAAGCCTACCTCAATCTTAAAAACAAATCTTAGATTTTGTTTCCCACAACCCTTTGCCGTGCTGGGAAGCTAAAGAAGAAGAACAGCACAGCACTGAAAACCCAACTCCACCCAGATACACTTAGGTCCACTGCCACCTAGTGCCTAAACCATATAATGACATTATCCACACAGTCTGAACTGATGTAAGAAAACTTCATGTGTTCCTAAAGCTGGAGAATGGAGGTACCCAGGGAAGAACCTCAGTGGAAGATCTTGGCAATTGGACACATTTGTATGGAACTAGGCAATTCTTTAAATACCCAGATCCCAAGATGTATAGGCAGATCCCTCGCCTGGTCCATAATCCCCCAGCTCTCGATGAAATGGTCTGGAATGACACTCCAGATTATAACCCATCTTTGTGTGCGTAGATCAGGCTAGCAATCACAGAACTAAAATTAGTGGTTGAGGGTCCGTACCACAATCCTAAGGCATTCCAGGCCATGTGAAGGTCAAGTGTGAGCCTTATCTCTGGATTTCTGGGCTTTTATGGACATGTGAGAGACTTTAGACCTGACTTTGGCTGTGGTCTCTCTGTTAATTATATAATACTCTTAGTATTACATTGGGAAATAAGGCATTTAATTGCAGGATATGCCACATAATGTATGCCCTCTGCATACATATTCTGTAATTACTATACTTGTAGTGTGTTTAATGACAGAGGGAAAGTTTATAGCTCAGAGGTTCTGCTGTGTAAACAAAACCCTGTAATTTTAATCAGTCTGGTATTCTGAATGAATGGGATTCTGTTGAGAGGTGCCCTAGGGAGGATTTTCTGCATCCTGAATGGTACAGCCCCTGCTGGCACTCCTCAGGCTGCTTCATCTTCTTGATGAGCAGATTTTCTACCTGCAGATCTGAATATGTGGATTATTCCAAACAACTTGTAGAATGTCTGCCTGTGAGTCGAGTTACGGATGCAAAAGGAGGAAACCCTTCATATTTTGCTGCATCCATTCACCTGAAACTGTCGCAGAATTGCTTCTGTGGTGCAACCTCACAGGATTGTTGTGAGAATTTTTTTTAAAAGGGAAAAAGGTAGGACGAAGAACCACACTTACCACTGTGAGTTGACGGGAGCAAAGATGGGATATAAATGCATAATAAATAAATAACAATCAATCAATCAATCAATCAATCAATCAATCAATTAAGCACAGTTATATCTTTCTTCAAATTCTTTCTCCAAGCTGGTCTCTTCCCAGTAATGGAGTGGTAAATTATTGTCGTGACAGCCCCACCCCCCACCCTGGTACTTACACCCACAGTGCCCCAAAATGCAAGAAGCTGTGTTGACCCATCCCCTAACTTTCTGTAGGTCAAATATCTTCCACCTTTTTTTCAGAGCCAGGACCTGCTTTTGACCCAAACATGCATTTTAATGTATTTTTAATCTTTGTTGGAAGCCGCCCAGAGTGCCTGGGGAAACCCAGCCAGATCGGCGGGGTACAAATAAATAATAATAATAATAATAATTATTATTATTAGGGGACCCATTTCATAATCTTGATAGTAATGCTCCTGTTGCGACCCACCTTGCACCAGGCCACAACCTACTTGTGGGTCCCCACACCCCACCACCACCAGTTGATTTTTTTTCATATAAATTTTTATTAATTTTCCAACACAATCATACAATTTTATCCAAATTTTAACAAATTAATTCTTTTTGGACTTCCTTCAGCTTCTCTGGCAATCACCCATTTTTATTCTTCAGCACGCATTCCCTTCGTTGTATTGCCATTTGTCTTCCCTCCCCCTTCTATTTCTTTTTAACAATACATCTAAAACTTTTACAGTGCTTCTTGAAACCCCACTAGTGTTGTTTGCACATCACATACATTTTTCAGGTATTCTACAAACTTTCCCCAGTCTTCGATGAAGGCCAGTGCGCTGGATCATAAACAGTAGTAAAGCAGTAGTAAAACGTGGAAGCCTCCTTTTTTTAAAAAAATAAATATTTATTAAATTTTTTAACAAAATACAACAAAAAAGAAAAAAACAGAAAACAGAAAAATACACAAAACACAAAAAATAGAAAAAAAAGAAAAAAGAAAGAAAAAAATCCATTATTCTTTTTCTAACTTTGAAGCTCGTATCCTTATTTTCTTGACCTCCTCACACCTCCCCTTTTTGTATTCCCATTTACGGTACATAATCAGCAAATCCTTACCCTCTTTCCATTTATCATCTTTAAATTTGTACCTTAACATATCACAACTCCAATATTTTCATCCACAAGTTCATTTTTGCATACTGCTTCTAACTTTGTCACTAATACCGCTTATTTCCAATCCAACATCATTTTAACATTCATAAATTTTACACTGTTTCTGTAAATAGTCTTTAAATTTCTTCCAGTCCTCTTCCACCAGCTCTTCTCCCAGGTCTCGGATTCTGCCAGTCATTTCCGCCAATTCCATATAGTCCATTACTTTCATCTGCCATTCTTCCAGGGTGGGTAGATCTTGTGTCTTCCAATACTTTGCAATGAGTATTCTTGCTGCTGCTGTAGCGTACATAAAAAAAGTTCTATCCTTCTTTAACACCAATTGGCCAACCATGCCCAGGAGAAAGGCCTCTGGTTTCTTCAGGAAGGTGTACTTAAACACCTTTTTCATTTCATTATAGATCATTTCCCAGAAAGCCTTAATCTTTGGGCACATCCACCAAAGGTGAAAGAATGTACCTTCAGTCTCTTTACATTTCCAACATTTATTATCGGGCAAATGATAAATTTTTGCAAGCTTGACTGGGGTCATGTACCACCTGTACATCATTTTCATAATATTCTCTCTTAAGGCATTACATGCCGTAAATTTCATACCGGTGGTCCACAACTGTTCCCAGTCCACAAACATAATATTATGACCAATATCTTGTGCCCATTTAATCATAGCTGATGTAACCGTTTCATCCTGCGTATTCCTGCGTATTAAAAGACTCAATATGAAGGCCAAATGGCTGAAGTATTGGGAAATATTGGAACAAGAAGGAGACAAATTGAAACTGCAGAGTTTCGAGAAATTAAAAGATAAAGTGCGAGATTGGCTTCATTATTTTCAAATAAGAGAGGCCTACAATTTGGACAAAAAAATTGGCTTCCAGTGGAAAAATCAAAATTGGAAACAGAATTACTAGAACCCAAAACTAAGATACTTTCAAGAATGTATAACCTGCTGTTAAAATGGAATACGCAGGGTAAAACGTGGAAGCCTCCTTATTGCAGCTCATTGATTGCCCTGCTGCTGCTCCTCCGGCACACAGTGCCATGGCTCTTTCACAGAGCTGCCCTGTCCTGCATTCTCCCTCCATGGTACCCGCTACACCTTTCACAAAGCCTTTGGCTTCAAACCCGTGCCCCCAACATCAAATGAAACAAAATCTAAGGACACATATCTCCGCTGCATCTATGCCCCATTGCAGTTTTCTTCCCCACTGTGAACATTTAGATTGTAAGATCATCTGGGCCCCTCTGTTTTGCTTATGTTACTCTCCAATGCAACATTCAATGTGTTTTGTGCTGTATAAATGCAAAATAATAATCGGCCTTCCCCAAACTGGGTCTGATGGGAGGTGTAGTCCAAAACATTTGGAGGGCACCAGTTTTGGGAAAGTCTGCTGTAAAACGTCATGTGAATTAGGCCTCTTTTCCTCGCCTGTCTTGGGTTCATTGCCTGGAAATCGTGAGAAGGCCATCTCTCTCCCTCCCCTCCAACACCTGCTCTGCATTCAAATCATACCTTGTGTTGAGCGTACAAGAGGAAGACAGGAAGCGGCAAAGTGATCTCATCCATACTGTACTTTATGTGGAATTCTCTGCTTCCTTCCTCTGCTGACTAATTACTTCTTACCTGGATCGGGGGAGGGGGGGCTTCCATCACACTAAAATACTAGAGGATGCAGCACTTGTTTCCTTTTCTGAGCTACGGAGGAAATACTAAAATTGGTGGTTGAAGAATAACCTTGAAATGCAGCAGCTGCGGTCAAGTTAGGCCAGCTGACATTTAAGAATAGTCTCAAGTTGTAAAAGTTTGTAGCGTGCTAAAACATTTACAGTAAATAAAGGCATTTGACTGGGAGGTGGGATAATCCCTCCTGTAACTTTTAAGGTTTTTTAAAAATTGCGTTTGTAGACTTCATAACTCTGCAATCAGTTTTTTAAAAAATTGTATTAGGAGGTCTCCCCCTCCCGCCATATCAGGATTTCATAAAGATTTTTCATTTGTGAAGGTTTTATAAATTTCTATATAGTGTAATAAATAACACAAACATAATAGCAAAAGCTAGCCAGAATTGCATAGCAAATCTGGACAGTTTACAAGTTAATACTTTAAAAGCCTTGGAGATTTTTTATTTTTATTTTTTAAATAAGTTTGCCTAGAGCCAAAAGGGTACATTAACCCAAGGCTAACTTCTTGGAGCCCTGAAACTCTGAGCTAAGAAAACCCTTTTTATGCTCAGATTTCTTTTTTTAGACAAACCAAATAAGCATTATTCGAAAGCAGACTCAAAGCTTTAAATCTTTTCCTGGTGCTTTATGGGTGCTCTGCCTCCAAGCTCAGAGCCAGTGATGCTTGAATACAAATAGCTGGAAAACACAGGAGGGGAAAGGTCTCTTGTGTTCAGCTCCTGTTTCCGGGTTTCCCACTGGGACATCTGGTTGACTGCTGTGAGAACAGGATGCTGGACCAGTTGGGCCATTGCCTGATCCAGCAAGGCTCTTCTTACATTCTTATGTCTAGCTATCTCCTGCTTGGACTACTGCAATGCGCTCTATGTGGGGCTACCGTTGAAGGTGACCCGGAAACTACAACTAATCCAGAATGCGGCAGCTAGACTGGTGACTGGGAGCGGCCGCCGAGACCATATAACACCTGTCTTGAAAGACCTACATTGGCTCCCAGTATGCTTCCGAGCACAATTCAAAGTGTTGGTGCTGACCTTTAAAGTGCTAAATGTCCTCTGTCCAGTATATCTGAAGGAGCGTCTCCACCCCCACCGTTCTGCCCGGACACTGAGGTCCAGAGCAAAGGGCCTTCTAGTGGTGGGCCTTCTTGGTAGTGGCACCCGCCCTGTGGAACTCCCTCCCACCAGATGTCAAAGAGAAAAGCAACTACCAGACTTTTAGAAGACATCTGAAGGCAGCCCTCTTTAGGGAAGCTTTTAATGTTTAACAGACTACTGTATTTTAATACTTTGTTGGAAGCCGCCCAGAGTGGGTTGGGTATAAATAATATATTATTATTATTATTATTATTATTATTATTATTATTAGGGTTCTGTTGACATTTTAATGCATATTAGCTTGGCATCCAACGATCTTCGTTGTGTCTGTAGCCAGAAGTGGGGCTACTCCAGGAATTTGGACCCGTCTCCTGCACCCACTCCTGACTTTCCAAAGGATCGCCAGTTTCCCTGGTGTGGGAGAATTGCCTTCAGCTCCTCTTTCTTCTTTGCAGTGGCCAGTTTGCTATCGTGAAGAAATGCCGGGAGAAAGTCACGGGGATGGAATACGCCGCCAAATTTATCAAGAAACGACAGAGCCGTGCCAGCCGCCGTGGAGTCCGGCGAGAGGAGATCGAAAGGGAGGTCAACATCCTGCAACAGATCCTTCACGCCAATATAATCAAGCTGCATGACGTGTATGAGAACAAGACTGATGTGGTCCTTATCCTCGAGCTGTGAGTAGGAGAGGCTGCGTATGTGCTGAAATGCACAGGAATGCACTTTTAAAACAAATGAATAGATAAAGTTTCTAGTTCTTAAGATAAGCTAGAATATGTGTAAGCAATATCAGTTGAAATATCAGAAGCCCACTGGGGAGCTGCATAAAATATTGTGGGCAGAGAGTAAGGGTTTCCCCGTTAAGAGTAAAACCAGACTAAATTATGCTTAATAAGAGAGAGAGAGATAAAGTGTGCAAATTATTTGAATAATTGCAAAGCAATTCAGTCAGCTCCGTCTATTCCTTTGTTTGTGTGCAAAATTTGAGCCCATCAAGTGCAGAATTCCAAGCCCTCTAGCCCTTAAAACCACAACTGGGATTGGACTCTTCTGTTCTTGTTTTCCCCGCTAGCAGTCTCAGATTCTTGGGATTTTGTGTAGAAAACTGTGTTGGTGCTGAGGGCCACCTTGTGGAGAACTTGTGTGCAACATGTTAGCTGTCCATCAGAATTTCAAGGTTCAGTGACCAGCTTTGGTGGCACGTTGGATTTTGAATAAGTGCAAAGGCAAAGTTCATATATATCAGTGTTGGTGTGTGAATGAGTCTCATACACACCCCATTCCTGGCTCATTATTCAGGGCAGTAAACTGCTTCATTATTTAACTTATATCCAGGTTCCTAGACCACAGGGGCTATAAAATCAGTTTGTTCATCTATTCTAAATCAAGAATTGAGCTGCAATAGGAAACACTTGCAGTGTAAGACATAAATCAAATTGGATTTTAAGAAAGTTAGATCCTTAAAGGAACAAACTTATAATTGGCAAGGTGCCAATTTAGGGTGGAGAGGCATCAGTGTTGATAGCATGCTCAGGTACATCCCAGTTGTCCTTTCTGTGCTGTAATTGGTTTGAGGGTTTTATTATGCGGCTGATGCCATTGACCATTCATTTCCAGAAAGGTCCCATATGGGATAGAAGGTGAGGATTATAAATTAAATAAATGCATAAGTGATATGCATATGTAGTATAAATAAATGCATAAGTGATATGCATATGTAGTATAAATAAATGCATAAGTGATATGCATATGTAGTACCGTATATCAATATATATTTAACTATGGGACAAAGCAACAAAGAAGAAGAAGAAGAGAAGAGTGTTGTAAATCTTCCCCTTAGCCTTATCCACAAAGGACAGCTGTTGACTCCCTAGGGGTGCATCCAGACTGCCAGCAATTTGAGAGAGGGATTCAAGAGCCTACCAGAATGTTAGGATTGTACATTTAAAGCAGATTAAAATGCTGCATTGCCCGAGGGCAACAAATCTTATTTTTTTAAAATGGACTTTTTGCAGTTTGGAAAGTGATGGGCAAATGCATTTAAAAATATGGGGTGAATGAATGATTAACCAGATTATGTATAAACACTCAGCAAGTAAATCAGGAAGAATGCAGGATTAGTGCTCATTATCATATAATCACTGCTTAAACAAATTGGAACAAATGCTCAGTAAAGACCAGAGACTTTACAAAATAAAAATAAAGATTGGACACAATCTAACCACCTCATAAGCTTTGTGCAAAGATTTGAGGATGAATGCCCTGTTCAACAAACAGCAGTAGTAATTTGTTAGAAACATCCATTAGACTAATCCAGGGAACCGGAAGCAGAATAGTACAATGAATCTGCATGCTTTTGCTGTTAATGCAGCTATCACAATACTTTCTTGTCGGCTTTGTAGTGTGTCTGGAGGAGAACTTTTTGATTTCCTGGCCCAGAAGGAGTCGCTGAGTGAAGAGGAAGCCACACAGTTCATTAAGCAGATCCTAGATGGTGTCAGCTACTTGCACGACAAGAAAATAGCCCATTTTGATTTAAAGGTAAGCAGGGAAGTCAGGCAGAATGGGCTTGGCAGCCACTGATGCCAGCTCTAGGGGACCCTGGGGGATCGGGCACTCACAAAAATTTTGTTGTGGATGCTTGGCACCCACACCACAGGGCCTTAGACAGGACTTCCAGGATTCCCAGGCAGCTCTACAACACATGTGACGTAATGTGATGTCATGATGTCACAGCGCACCGTGACATCATGACGTCACATTACGTCGCATGTGCCTCTGGGTACCCATAATCTGGGGCCCAAGTTGGCGACCCTGTTGGCAGCTGACTGTAGACCAGCTTTCAGCTGCCTGGTGCCCTCCATATTTTGGGGGCTATAATTCCCAGTCAGCCCTCAGCCTTTTTTAGCTGTGCTGGCTGAGTCTGGTGGGAGTTGCAGTTCAAAACATTTGGAGGGCACCCGGTTGGGAAAGGCAAGGCTGGGGTGTGGTTTAAACATGCTTGTTTTTTGTGGCTCCTGTGCCATGTGGATGTGTAAGCCTTTGCAACCTTCTGGGGAAAGGGCAATTAAGAAATTCTATAAACAAATAAACCAGAGCTCAGCTGATTTGTATACACTGGAACTGTGCTCACTGTCACAGCAAGCACAGCCTGTAATCTAATCTCAAAATCTGAGTTCCTCCCACCCTTTGCTGTGCTGTGAATGGTGGAAGATTCCTCTTTGGGGACTGACCTGCCTCTTGTGTAGCAACCCTCCACCCTGTAAACTGAACTAGGAAAAGAACAAAGGTAGCTAATGTGATTTGCTTCTGTCTCACCTCTGGCATTTCCCTCACCCGTACCTTGCAGTGCCTTTGCATTTCAGGAAGAGAAAAGTCAGGTTAAATGGCAGGGAGGGAGGGAATCAGGGGGCTTGATTTATCCAACCACTTTTATCCATCTTAAATGGGATTTGTGTTTAGGACTGAGGATCAAATCTCTCCCCACCCTTTTCTATTTTTAAAGGAGAAAGGAACCACCAGTACCTCCATTAGGCAATGTAGGACTGGGAATTTTTCATGAATGAAAGTGGTGGCAGTTGTTTCAGACTGGAAAAGCTAGTGGGGTACTTGATCAAAAAGAGTGGTGGGGAATGGTTTTGCATGTACTAGAAAATGAAACAAACAAACCCCCAAGTCTTAAGCATTCAAGAGAGAGGCCTGTAACATGAGTAACATAACTACCACTTGGGAAAAGATCATTAAGAACCTTAAGCTGCCTTTTGGCAGCTGGTTGGGCTGTTTGCTAATCTACCCCAACTGGCAAGGGGCTTTCTATGCTTGTCTCAGGCAGAAGAGAGTCTTCTCCATCTCTGGGCAACCGAGCCTTTATTAACTTCCTGCTTGGCAGGGGGTTGGACTCGATGGCCCTTGTCGTCTCTTCCAACTCTGTGATTCTATGATTCTAACTGGAGATGCTGCCAGAGATGGAGCCTGGGACCTTCTGTATACAAAAAAGGTGTCCTGTCTCTAAGTTCCGTTTATGAAACTATGCAGCTGCCAGATTTTGTATTGCCATTGTCTTGTGCAGTTGAGGGGGAAAGCGTAAACTGAAATTACGAGAGCTGTCAAAATATAAGTCTCTTAATATATGATCCTGGAGCTGTCATCTGAGTCCTTTGCTAGAGCTGCAGACTCACCATGACTCAGCATGACACAGCGACATTTGCTTTGGTGCATTGAATTGCATTTTGCATCTGTTTTAGGGCAATCAGAGGAGCCCTTTTCTATAGGCCCACCTGAATCTAGGTTAGGCAAGGGCTGTAGCTTAGTGGTTTAGCATCTGTTCTGTAAGCAGGTGGTCACAGGTTGAATCCCTGGCATTTCCAGGGTGGGGGTGGGTGGAGTATGTGTCTGAAAGCAATCTGCACATCAGTGTAGAAAATGCTGAGGCAGATTCTTATATTCCTGTTAAAAAATAGGGCTGGATCAATCCACAAACCTGACTTTATTATTTCTTTGTATGTGTGTCTTCCCTGTTATCCAATAAGCCTGAGAATATTATGCTGCTACAAAAGAATATCCCCATCCCGCACATAAAACTGATTGATTTTGGTCTGGCTCATGAAATAGAAGATGGCGTTGAGTTTAAAAATATTTTTGGGACACCAGAATTTGTGGGTAAGTCTCAGCCATTTCACTGTTAGTTGTTGATTGTTTAACCAGTCAGTCAAAGTTTATACTACAGTCTCTGGCATTCCTTATGGCTGCCACTTGTTTAGATTAGAGCAACTGAAAAGTACGTGTGTTCAGTGGCGTAGCGTGGGGGGTGCAGGGGGGGCTGGCCGCACCGGGCGCAACATCTTGGGGGGGGCGCGCTCGCCGCCTCCGGAGTCGCCAAAGAGCCTCGGGCACAGGCTGTAGCAGAGCCCCATGTCTCGCGGAACCAACGAGCTGTGTGTGCGTCCGGGCTGAAGGCGTCCGGCAGGCAGCGGCTCTCAGCGCTCGCCGTGGTCCCCGCGCATCAGGGTCACGGAGGGCGCGCCAGGCAGCCTCTCCTCACAGCCCTGCCGCTGCTGCTGCAGCTGCTGGGCCATGTTGCATTTTCCTCGCCTCTCTGCCCTCCTCCTCCTCCGGGCAAGCAGCGTCGTTTGGGCGGCAGGTATGGGGTTAGGGGCGCAAATTACTTGCCTTGCCCCGATTTAGAGGGCGCAAATTACTTGCCTTGCCCCAGGTTAGGGGGTGCAAATTACTTGCCTTGCCCCGGGTGCTGACAACCCATGCTATGCCACTGCGTGTGCTTCATGGAAACTAGTCTGTGGGGGTCCCTGCGCTGGAGGGGTTGAGATGCTGTGGCCCTCCAGATGCTGGCAGACTACAGTTCCCATTCTCCCTGCTTATTGGCTCTGCTGGCTGAGGCTATCCCAAGTCCAACAACACCTGGAAGGCCACACATTTTCCGTTCCTAGGTTAAGCTTTGCCCCCTTCACATAGACCCACCTGCAAGTCTGAAAATGTTCTCAAATGTTATGAAAAGCCAGCAAGCCCTCCCATGACCTCCTTCCAAAGGAGACCAGCCTTTGGTGTGAGTTATGCCCCGGGAATTTCTTGGTGTTTGTGGAGGTGGGGCATGAGCAGTGGCGCTGAGAGTGCGGGTTGGGAAGGAGGAGGGGAATTGTGTTCTGGGGGCTCCAGAGGGTGTGTGTGTGTGTGTGTGTGTGTGTGTGTGTGTGTGTCTGCCTTCTAGGTTTGTGGTTCTGTGCTTGCCTTTAAAATCCTTGGTGCACCCTCTTGCTGATTCTTGCTGTTCCTTTCAGCACCAGAAATAGTGAACTACGAGCCTCTTGGCCTGGCTGCAGATATGTGGTAAGGATTTCCCTCTTTCCATTCCCTTCCAGTATAGCTTCACGTCTTGTCTGATGGTTCGAGATCAGTCAATAAAGGCAAGATACCATCCGCAAACATTATTATACTGTGTTGCATATGACTGCTTTGAACTCCAGTTATTATCGGGTCATTTCTAATTAGTTCAGCCAGTGGTTCCAAATAAAAAAGGGTGAAAGTGGACAACCTGGTTTTGTCCTCTTATAGACTGGAAATTGATTAGAATCTCTACCACTAATTCAAATATGTGCTAAATTGCTATTATAGCACTGATCAATAATGCCTATAAACTTTGGGTGCCAAATTCTTGAAATTTTAATAATTATTTATGAAAATCCCAATTAACTTTATCAAAAGCTTTGGTTGCGTCAAGTGAAAGAGCCACTGCTAGGGTTTTATAAGTTGGTAAAGATTCAAGACCTTCTTAACTAGTTTGGCCAAGTTCTATGGAAAAACACCAGCAATGGCAACACTCTCTTATATTATTATTAAAAACAACCAAACATGGTATAAAATGTGTTTATGTGTCAAAGTTAGGTCCCAATGTGGCTTTCTTTTTCCCACTTTCCATCTGCATATGCCAGTAGGTTACACAATAGTGGGTGTTAATTTAAATATTTCCATCTTTTTTCTTTTGCTTTGTTTCAGGAGTATAGGAGTTATCACTTACATTCTGTAAGTACGTCACTGGATTATATCTCTGTTTTTGTATTGCTCTTATGACCTGCTTTTCCTCCAGGGAGCTCAATTTGACATACACCCCATCATTTTATTCGCACAAATTGGCCCCCAGCAAATTAAAGTAGAAGTCACTCCCAGTTACTGGATTTGTTGCAGAGAACGCTAGGTAGAACTCAGTCGATTTTAACCTTGATAAAAAGCAGTTCCTCCCTGGAATCACCCCTTCTCCTCCACCCCAAGTTCATATCCAAGATCAGGCCATTGGCAGGGATTCCATGGGGCAAGGGGAAGCCACCCCCACCCCACCCCACCCCCGTTGTTAGCCCAGCATCTCTCTAGTCCCCAGTTCAGAATCTGCTTGAGCCACAGCTGCCTGCTTGCCACCTCTGGCAAATTCCAGTTCCACAATGCAGTTGCCAAGGCTGCTTGCTAGGTGGCACTGCAGTGTCTTCCTATGCTGAGCTCTGTGCCCCCCCCACCCCAAAATCAGCACTAGGTTCTTGAGTGCTTTGAACACTTTGATGCAAGCTGTTGTTACCCTTGTCCTTGGGCTGGAAGTAGAATTTGTGCAAAGTCACTGTGGGGGAGTCTGCAGAAAGCAAAGAAAGAAGGTCTGTGTTGTTGGAATGCTCCTCAGTCTCAATGAAGTTGTGTGTCCCCGGTGTCTAGTCTTTTCCTGCGAGTTCTTTTCCTATCATTTCCCAAATCCACCCCTCCCACAAAAAAAACCTTGCTCAAATGGAACTAGTGTTGGTTAGTGGTAAGAAAGTCCTCAACTCAAATCTTGCCTCTGCCACAAAGCCCTGAGACCTTAGGTGAACCACGTGTCTGTTTCTCTGCCTCCCTCCCCAACAGCTGCAATATGCAGATACCGAGACTGGCCTACCCTACAAAGCAAATTACATAATCAGAAAAAGTGATGCACAAAAGCAACTGCAGTAAGACAGCACATAAAGTAAAGAAGAAGAATTATGATAGCATCATCCACACCAGTTTATTATGGACAACTGACCAGAAATAAGACCAACAATATACCATAAAGTCTTCCAAAATCTCAAATGCAGGACAGTTTTTTAAGTGTAACAACAGCTCAGTTCTATGCAAAATAGTGGATAACTTCAGGTATGCCCCTGGAAATAATGTATTGCAATACAGAAAGTAAAATAGACTCCCATTAATTACACCGACCAGCACAAAAATCCTTCCAAATTATTGAGAATGTATTCAAAGCTCTGTATTGATGCAGAGTGAGAATATGACTCAGTGGGGAAGGGTTAAGCATCCCCCTCCTCAGTGTTTGATGTATCACAGTATTTTAATATTCTTTTGGAAGCCGCCCAGAGTGGCTGGGGAAACCCAGCCAGATGGGCGGGGTATAAATAATAAATTATTATTATTATTATTATTAGTAGTAGTAGTAGTAGTAGTAGGTCTCCCTGGTTCCAGATGAAGCCTCTGTCCACTCTTCCACATTGGCCTCCTTTCCTGTAACAGGAACATTCCTACCTTATGGTGAGGAGATGCTGCCACAAACATATTAGGATGTAGGAAGCAGCCTTATACTGAGCCAACCCATTGGTTTCTCTCAGTGTTGTCTACACTGACTGGCAGCAGCTCTCCAGGGTTTCAGGCAGGGGATGTTCCCATACCTACCTGGAGATGTTGTGGGGCCTGAACCTGAGACCTTCTGCATGCAAAACAGATGCTCCACCTCTGAGCTAAGGTCCGTCCCTATAAATAGCATTTAAGCTGCACAGCCTAAATATGGAAGGTGACTGTTATAGACCTGGAAGTGGGAGACTGTTTCAGCCCTTGGGACAGGAGCAGCATTTCCCTGTCTCTTGATTTCACAACTCAGCATGCCTCTTCAAAGACAGACAAGAAAGTGCTATGACACATTTTATTTAAAAAAGAAGGTAAGCAAAGGACATTGCTTACAGTGAAGGGCGTTTGAGAAAGAAGCCAGGCTCCTCTCCCAGGCTAAATAAAGACTGCTGAGCACCCTCTGCATTATTGGCAGGCAGGCCTTCTTTCCTTGCAAACAAGGCCAGCTGCTGAACCTTCAGAAAAATAACTTCCTCCCTGCACCACAGGCTTCCCGGATTTGATTTCACTGCATCTTTCCTACCCCTTGTCTTGAGCGAATTTTGGGTAGGAGGAGCCCAAGACATTTTTGTCCCGAAATAGGAAGTCCAAATGGCACTAACTTACATAGGGCACAATCCCCTGGTGATTTATTTCCGTGCAAACCCCATTATTTATTTTATATATTTATTTTTACATTTATATCCCGCCTTTCCACCAAGGAGCTCAAGGCTGCATACATGCTTCTCCTTCTTTCCACTTTTATCCTCACAACAACCTTGCAAGGTAGGTTAGGCCCAAAGTCACGCACTGAGCTTCATGGCTGAGTAGGGATTCAAACCCTCTAGCTAGTGCACCACACTGGCTCTCAGTAATAAATGGGAGCCCCACAAGTGAATGTTTTGCTCTTGAGGAGCTCCCATTTATTTCACAGGAGAAATTCCCTGGGTGTTGTGCCCTATAAGATCAGATCATTCTGTCTCCTATTTCATAGCTCTTCATAAGACCCTAGA
This sequence comes from Podarcis erhardii, assembly GCF_964252035.2. NCBI lineage: Eukaryota > Metazoa > Chordata > Lepidosauria > Squamata > Lacertidae > Podarcis > Podarcis erhardii. The sequence goes on along the minus strand of NC_138503.1, from coordinate 5,641,602 downwards.
TTTAATCCACAATGGAGTCTGCCTCTAAGAGCTTCATGGGCTCAGCCTGCCCTCTCCCTTCCTTCAGAAGCTGTCAATACAGTGGTACCTCGAGTTAAGAACTTAATTCGTTCTGGAGGTCCGTTCTTAACATGAAACTGTTCTTAACCTGAAGCACCACTTTAGCTAATGGGGCCTCCTGCTGCCGCTGCACCGCTAGAGCCCAATTTCTGTTCTTATCCTGAAGCAAAGTTCTTAACCTGAAGCACTATTTCTGGGTTAGCGGGGTCTGTAACCTGAAGCGTATGTAACCTGAAGCGTATGTAACCCGAGGTACCACTGTACCATTCAGCCCCCCCCCCCATGGTCCGTTTTAAAGCAGGCAGAAAAACTGCAGGCATAGCATTCTCTGCTATGGGGTCAAGAATGAGACCAATTTCCCCTGTTTTTCCTCTGCAGGCTAATGACCCTTCTCTCTCCCTATGGTCCCTCTAGGCTTAGCGGGGCTTCGCCATTCCTTGGAGATACCAAACAGGAGACGCTGGCTAACATCACAGCTGTGAACTATGAATTTGACGAAGAGTTCTTCAGCCACACCAGTGACCTCGCCAAAGATTTCATTCGGAAGCTCCTGGTAAAAGATACCCGGTGAGCCCCAAATGACCCGCCAGGAGGAGGATGAGAGGAAGGCTAATAATAATAATAATAATAATAATAATAATAATAAATTTTATTTATATCCCGCCCTCCCCAGCCAAAGCTGGGCTCAGGGCGGCTAAAAACAATCAAAATAATCCAATGATTCTAAAAACATTTCATTATAAAAATTAATTAAAATCAAATTGATGGCAACCATTAAGCAAAATTCTGTGCAGGTTGCCAGAGGAGGGGGGTCAGGCTGCGCCCTGACCAAAGGCCTGGTGGAACAGCTCTGTCTTGCAGGCCCTGCGGAAAGATGTCAAGTCCCGCAGGGCCCTAGTCTCTTGTGACAGAGCGTTCCACCAGATTGGAGCCGCGGCCGAGAAGGCCCTGGCTCTAGTTGAGGCCAGCCTAACCTCTCTGTGGCCTGGGATCTTCAAGATGTTTTCTCAGAGCTGACGTATACCTTGGGTTAGCGTGGGTGGTGACCCCCTCGTGCCGCCTTCCGTTCATTTCCCCTCTTCCACAGTGAATTCTCCTCCAACTACTGCCATCTCACACTCTCTGCTCCCTTAGCCCACAGATCCCCTATGTAATCAATGTCGCTCTCATATTTGCATCTTCTTTTTCTTCTCTTTTAATATATGTTTATTAATTTTTGAGAATATAACTGCAAAAAAAACCCCCAAAGCATAACTCTAACCCTCAAAGCAAAGGGTATCTATGGATTTAGGGAGGAGAAAATGTGGGGCAGCAGTAGTTGGAGGGGAGTGCTGCGAAAGCTGTAAGCCGCATGGACGGGGAGGCGGGAGGGATTAAACTGAGGTACAGATAGGCCCTCCAGCTTCCTGGTCCTGCCCACCATGGTTGGGTTGATTGGTTTATGCCTCACAGCATAAACTTATCCAGGCAGCTTACGGTAAATAGCAGGAATAAAAGTAAATATGAAGTTAACCATGAAACCACAAATGTCCTAAGTACAGTGGTGCCCCGCAAGACGAACGCCTCTCAAGACGGAAAACCCGCTAGACGAAAGGGTTTTCCGTTTTGGAGGCGCTTCGTAAAACGAATTTCCCCATGGGCTTGCTTCGCAAGACGAAATGTCTTGCGAGTTCCTGCGGGTTTTCCCCCCTCCCCCCCTTTTCCTAAGCCGCTAAGCCACTTATCAGCTGATCCTCTGATAAGCTGCTTAACAGCTGATCCGCTAAAAGCCACTAAACCGCTAATAGCGCTAATCCACTAAGCTGTCAATGGGCTTGCTTCGCAAGACGAAAAAACCGCTATACGAAGAGCCTCACGGAACGGATTAATTTCGTCTTGCGAGGCACCACTGTACAAAAAAATGTGACCCAAAGCAGACTGAACCCAAAAATTAAAAACCACAACTACTACATAGTTGTTTAGAAGGGCTGGGTGAGCAGAAAGCTCTTCTGGAGCCAAGATGACCACAAGGATGGCGCCAGGAAAGCCTCCCTGGGAAGATTGTTCCATAAGCTGAGAGGAATGGTCACTACCAAAAAGGCTGTCTCCCTGCTGGTTGCATGGGCCACAGGGAACACTCAGGACACGGCCTGCGGAAGAGAGCTAAGCTTTGGCAGGGTGCATATTGAAGAAGGCAGTCTTTCAGGTAACCTAATCCTAAAATGTTTTTAAATGTAATTTGAAGGTAAATTGTGTCTGGAAATGAACCTGGGAGCCAATGTCGCTTGGGCTGGGTGTTCATCAGTATGCAGATGACACCCAGCACTACCTCTCCTTTAAATCAGAACCAGTGAAGGTGGTGAAGGTCCTGTGTGAGTGCCTGGAGGCGGTTGGAGGATGGATGGCGGCTAACAGATTGAGGTTGAATCCTGACAAGACAGAAGTACTGTTTTGGGGGACAGGGGCGGGTGGGTGTGGGGGATTCCCGGGTCCTGAATGGGGTAACTGTGCCCCTGAAGGACCAGGTATGCAGTCTGGGAGTCATTTTGGACTCACAGCTGTCCATGGAGGTGCAGGTTAATTCTGTGTCCAGGGTGGCTGTCTACCAGCTCCACCTGGTACACAGGCTAAGACCCTACCTGCCCGCGGACTGTCTCGCCAGAGTGGTGCATGCTCTAGTTATCTCCCGCTTGGACTACTGCAACGCGCTCTACATGGGTTACCTTTGAAGGTGACCCAGAAACTACAACTAATCCAGAATGCGGCAGCTAGACTGGTGACTGGGAGTGGCTGCCGGGACCACATAACACCAGTCTTGACAGATCTGCATTGGCTCCCAGTACGTTTCCGAGCAAAATTCAAAGTGTTGGTGCTGACCTTTAAAGCCCTAGACCGCCTCGGTCCTGTATACCTGAAGGAGCATCTCCACCCCCATCGTCCAGCCCGGACACTAAGATCCAGCACCGAGGGCTTTCTGGCGGTTCCCTCATTGTGAGAAGTGAGGTTACAGGGAACCAGGCAGAGGGCCTTCTCGGTAGTGGCGAGAAATTCCACCCTGTGGAACGCCCTACCTTCAGATGTGAAGGAAATAAGCAGCTATCCTTTCTTTAAAAGACATCTGAAGGCAGCCCTGTTCAGGGAAATTTTTAATATTTAATGCTGTACTGTTTTTAACACTTGATTGGGAGCCGCCCAGAGTGGCTGGGGAAACTCAGCCAGATGGGTGGGGTATAAATAATAAATTATTATTATTATTATTATTATTATTATTATTATTATTATTATTATTATTATTATATTACAGAGCACAGTGAAATATTGTCCCAGTTAATAATCTTGTGCCTCTGTTCCAGGCCAGCTGTAGTTTGTGGACCATTGTAAAGGGGCAGGGGATGGGGACCTCTTTGGGCCCAGCAGGCTAAATCCTTATCTGTCAGCACCTCTGTGGGCCGAATTGTGGCAGGTGGGTAGGACAACCCACCTGTCAATCACCTGACATCATTATGGCATCAGATGATTGACAAGTGGGTTGTCACGCCCAATTGTCAAAGTCTCAAGTGCCCCAGCAGACAGCTGGTTGTTGGGTGCCTGAGAACCACAGCCCAAGGGCACTTCCTCCAGAGAGTGCTCCCCATCTTCTTTTCAGGTGGCCTCCCATCCTGGCAGTTCACGGGCACAGATCTGCTCTCTTTCCATGTCTCCTTCATCTTCAGCTCATCCTCCGACCTCTCTTGTGGTAGCTTTAGACTAAGGATGCTTTTAAAGAGGGAGATAGACAGGGCTGTCTCTGCAGCCAGTATGCAACACGCTTCAAGAACAGTTGTGACCAGCAGCTCTTCCCTGCAAGGGGGGCTTGCATACTTAACAAAATTTCTCCCTTTGTAGGAAACGCCTCACCATCCAAGAAGCTCTCACTCACCCCTGGATCACGGTAAGCCTGGAAGTGGAGCATGTGGTGAAGCGGGTGTTTTTTAATTCGGACAGAGCTTTGTATGGAGTTCTGCATTTTGGCATTGAAATGTCACCTGTCATAATTCTCATTTGCTTTTGCATATCTGACTTTAAACATTACGGCAGCATGACAATGACCTTCTAGTTTGATTTCTCACAGTTTTAACCTCACTGGGGGAGAGAGATTAATTTTTGCCAAACATTGTCAGAATCTTTGCAAAATAAAATAATAATACATGTTGCCTTTTTTAATGCTTTCTTGTCTTAAGCAAGAGATAAGAAATATGCGATGCTGAGATGCGTGTTGACAAGCATACAATTTTCCGTCATGGAATGTGTTGTGTGATGGTGATACATCTGCCTACTGTTTGCATGGACAGACATAAACCACATTCCAACTGTGTTTGGCTGGGCTCTATCTGGTATGAATTTGCTCCATCCAGTCCACCTTGAAATCTATAGGAGGTTGCAAAAGACACTCCATTGCATTTGTAGAACTTTTCAAGGGTGGCTATAGCCTAGAAGTACCCAGTGGACCACACGCCTCTCTGTGTCTTTCTTTGTGTTGTGTTTGTGGTGTTCTGCTGTGTAGAAGATACAGTGGATGTCCTACATTTGCCCAGTGTCAATACTCACATCTGAATGTTGAAGACCCCAGACAAATTTTGTGAAGAATTGAGAACACAGTGATATGCGATATTAATATGGGGCATCCATTAAGTTCATCTGGAATAGCCAATTATTTACAGGTGAAACTCAAAACATTCATTCAGTGCTGGACATCCATTGTAACATGGAATATATGCAGCTGGTCTTTGCATGCTGGAATCTGGAGTGCTGGACTCTTAAGATTTTTTTTCACATCACAATGAATCAGGGGCTACCAACCTTTTTGGATCAGTGGGCACATTTTGAGAGAGTGCTGGGGCGCCAGTCGCAAATAGCTGCTGTGGGGGGCATAGCACAAAATTAGAGAGTCGGCCAGCCCCACCAACCTTACACTTACTGTGGGAAGTCAGCCATGTACTTCTGGCTCTGATTGTTGAGCTCTCACAATATTGATTATATATATAAATACACACAAAAACACTGACACTCTTGCTTTCAAATGGCAACAGGGAGCATTCCTCAGTAACAGGAAAAATAGCCACACAACACTCACACTCATTTCACAGAAATGACTTAGAAAGGACCTGTTCGTTTTGTCCCATAACTTGCTTTCCAGGAGGGCTACAGACTTCGGTGACCCCAGTACACGCACACACACACACACACACACAGAATGCTCAATAGTGTATTTTCTGAAATATTTTCTATTTTTCACAAAAATTGACCACTTTTGAACGTGTAAATGCACAGATGCCAGCATGCAGTCAGTCATAGTGCTCACAGAGATGTTTTTGCTCCACCAACCTTTTTTTGTGTGAAAATAAAATAATGTCTGTGACATGCATGAAGGAATCCTGTTTTCACCCAGCACCATGGATATGTGTTGTGTGTTTGCCTTCCTTTTGCCTGCTGTGTTGTGGTTGATGCTGTGGTGTCTATAGAAGCAGTTTGCATGATTCTGCGGATCAGTAATAACCATGCCCTACTACTTCTGTCTGAAGACTCACCAGCCCAAGGAAGAAGCGAAGGTCCCAGAAAGCAAAAGGGCTGAGAACCAGCAACTGAAGACCAAGCGCCTGAAGGAGTATACCATCAAGTGCCATTCCAGCATGCCACCCAACAACACCTACATCAACTTTGAACGCTTTGCCTATGTGGTGGAAGACATCTCCAGGATGGAGCAGAACTTCAGTGCTCTGGCTGTGTCCCATGATGCTTTGCAGGAGGACATTGACGCCCTCGTTTCCATCTACAACGAGAAAGAAGCTTGGTACAAAGAAGAACATGAAAACGTGAGACATGAACTTTCCCAGCTGAAGTACGAGTATCGCAAGATTGAATCTCTGAAGAAGCACCTGCAGGAGGACATCAGACTTGTGGGCAGCAGCCTCACTGGGGTTGCCAGCAAGTACATGGACCGGCAGTCACATTACGAGTCCTTGAGTAAGGAATTGTCCGAAGAACTCAAGTGGATTCAGGAATTTACAGGCAGCTCTCAGCTGGAAGATGGAAGTGACGCCTACATCACTGGAAATTTTGGCTCCGTCTTTAACAAAGATATAAATGACTCTCTTAGGGAGCTGCTAAATAGATCCTGCTGTGAAGAATTCCTAGCTGCCTTGAACCCAGGTGTTGCTAAATCAAGTCAGTAACTCTGTCTAAAATGGAGTTTCAGATTTATCTATTCATGCCACCTCAAGATTCCTGCATACTAATGGTGACGCCCCACTTGTTCACTTTATTTCTGAAAAACATAATTGATAGTCACTGTCGCAGTTGACTTTTGGAACTCTGAAACTATATGTGCCACGACACAGGGCATATGAACTCTTGCCATTGTTTTACCCTTTTTAACAGGGAGGCTGTGAATTTTGCCAGTTAGAAATGAATTGAAATTCCTTTGAATAACACCCTGTTCTCTTTTTGGAGCATACTTTGCATTTAGAAGTGAAAGCTTTTGCTGTCATCGTACTTTGGAAGATGGAAGCAGCTTACTGTTACCATGAGATACCTCCTAAATACCTGACTGTAGATAGTTAAGCATCCTTAACAGCCTCTATTGCTGTCCTGTGAAAGAGTCAGCAGTAAGAATGCATTGATCTGAAACTCAGTATGACTGGTGCTTTTAATAGTGATGGATTCAGATGAAGAAGCTCTTTCTTGCCCACAGCACCCTCTGCAATCCTGACCACAGTCTACTTCAAACAGTAGCAGGCATTTCAGTTGAAAACCAGAATTGTGAATGTGTTACGGAGTGAATGGAGAGCTCTAACATCAACTCTACGCTCAGCATATTGACTGGGGTGATGCGTAAGGCATTGTCAAGAGACTTGACAGTCTACCCCACCTCAAGCAAAGAACATGGTCCAGTGAAGGAACCAGAGGACTGAAGACTCCTATTGTGGAACCTGAGACTTTGTTTTTGTTGCTGTTTTGACTCAGATTATTAGAAGGGGAAAGTGTGTGTGGGGGGGTGAGTTATAATTGAATTATGCACATTTTTGTTCCTGCCTTTGAAAGAGAAGAGCATTGCCTGGGCAGCAATGATCTTCTCAAATGTGTAACTAATTCCACACTTATAGAAAAAATAAATATTTATTTAATACAGTGTGGTTACTTGCAGCACCATCTGTCCGTATGCTACACAAAAGAACATAATAAGAGCTTGCTGCATGAGGCCAGTGGCCTGTCTGGTCCTTCTCAGAGCAGCTGCCCAGATGCCCGCAAGCAGGATTTGAACACAAGTGTCATTCTCTCCTCTTGTGGTTTCCAACAACTGGTATTCAGAAGCATTACTGCCTCTGATTGTGGAGGCAGATCATAGCCTTTGTGGCTAGTTTTAAAGGTAAAGGTACCCCTGACCATTAGGTCCAGTTGTGGCCGACTCTGGGGTTGTGGCGCTCATCTCGCTTTATTGGCCGATGGAGCCGGCGTACAGTTTCTGGGTCATGTGGCCAGCATGACTAAACCGCTTCTGGCAAACCAGAGCAGCGCACGGAAACACCATTTACCTTCCCGCTGGAGCGGTACCTATTTATCTACTTGCACTTTGACGTGCTTTTGAACTGCTAGGTTGGCAGGAGCAGGGACTGAGCAACGGGAGCTCACCCCGTCACGGGGATTCGAACCACCGACCTTCGGTTAGACAAGTCCTAGGCTCTGTGGTTTAACCCACAGTGCCACACACATCCCTAGTTTTATCCTCCATTAATTGGCCGCATCCTCTTTTAAAGCCATCCAAATTCAGGGGCCACCACTGCCTCTTGTGGGAGGGAGTTCCATAATTGTTTAACTATGTGCTGTGTGAAGAAATACTTATTATTATTATTCAGCTGCAGTTGAAAGCCCACAAATTCTAGTATTATTGGCGGGGCCGGGGTGGGGTGGGAGGCACGGAATTCTCTAACTACTTTCGCCATCCCATGCATAATGTTCTGCCCTTCTGTCATGTTGCCCCTTACTCACCTTTTCTTGATGGTCCCAAACCCTGCACCCTAGGATTGGTTGAGTGAATAGTGTTTGCCCATTGGCTATTGATTTGTTTCTAGTGATGGTCTCAGCAAGGTGAGGCTGTCACTTGATGGAGGGGGTGTGCTAAGTACTCGTTTGGGTTCAAACCAGGGAAGTCCAGCGAGTCCAGCCTTTTCTAAGGTTTGAAGAAAGTAGCTTCCAAACTGACGTGGGTCGGCTTTGAATATGCTTGGAAGCTCTCACTCGTGTGAGATAAGGTAGGTACCCTGAGGCCTGTCTGAATTCTGCATAACTGGATGTCCCATTGGAACCAGCTAAGTCCTAAGATGTAAATTATTTGCTACCATTTTATTGCTGTTACACTTGGTTGTGCCAGTCTCATCACTGTCAAACTTCAGGCAGAGAGGATGATAACGTCAAAGACTTGATGTCCAGATGGAGAGCCTGTGGCCTGCCTGATGCTGTTGAGTTACAGCTCCCTGATACATAGCCGTGCTGCCTGGGATGGATGGGAATTGAAGTCCAGCAACATCTGGATGGCACCGCAATTGCCCCCCCCCCGCCCTGTACTTAAAGTGCACAACCCACATAATGTATATTTAATGGCCCAGGCTTTGTGAAGCACTGACCTTGTTCTCTCTTGTCTTTCCCAGCCGAAGGACAAATGCCAGGCCTTGGTGAGACGGGAGTCGGTCATTAACTTGGAAAACTTCAAAAAGCAATATGCCCGGAGGCGGTGGAAGGTACTGTACTTGGAGTGTGGTTGCTGATGCATGTGTGGTGCTCTCTACAAAGAAGCAAGACTTCTGTTTTGTTTTCTTTTCTTTTAAAGCAGGGATGGGCAGCCTTTGATCTTCCAAATGATATTGGAGCTGGTGGTTGTTTACTCCAGCAACTTCTGGAGAGCCACAAGTTCCCCACCGCCATTTTAAAGAAACAACATTATTTTTTTAAAGTGACATAAATTGTACCTTTCAGAGCTATCTGCAGAGCTGGCTTCTCTCTCTCTAGAAGCTAGCTAGTAAGTGCAGGCCGGTCTTGTTAACATCAACATTATTGATTATTATTTTAAATTTATATGATTACCCATTGATAAAGTTCTCCAAGCAGCTTGCAGTAAAACAATTTGCAGCTCAACATAAAACCACACTTTAATGTCTTATTAGGATAGGTGTCTAGGCCACCCTTCCTGATCTTGTTGGACTACAGCTCTCACCAGGCCTGTTCTTCACAAGCTGAAGTTTTCAAACCGTCTCCAAGGGTAGTCCCTAAGTAATCAAGATGGGAGGCTACATCAAACCAGGAATGGCCATAGCTGGCAATTCAGCCAGAACAGGAAATAAGCACTCCTTGATATCAAAGCTGAGCCTATAATGACCGAAATGGACCCAGGAACACCTCAACACTGTGTACCTGCTCCTTTGGGGGAATTATGACTCAGCCCCGAACAGGATAGATAACGTGTGTGCATGCTTTGATCCTGCCCACTATTGGCCTCTGGCCTCTGGTCGCCTTTCCCACAGAGGTAAGCAGCTCTCAGGAGCAGGGGATGGGTGGCTTCCCAACCCTCTCTTATTGTTGAGGAACACAGCTGCCTGTCCCAGTTCAGACTGTCTTCAAGGGTTAGCCCCAGGGTTTAGTCCCCGATAATCATTTCAGCTATACTGAGCACTTTGTCTGAGCACTGAGATCTGCCTCCTTCTGACCCAGGTGAGCTCACAGTGAACTGGGTCAACCAGAGACAATAGGGTCCATCTGAATCTTTTCTGTATTGCTGCATTTTAACGTATAACATTTTCCTGGTTTTGTTAGCTCACTAAATCCCCCCTGCAGCTTTTTAAGGTCTCCCTGGTGCTGCTTCCAAACCTCATCTGTGTATTGGAGGCTGATGGCAGGGCAGTTCTTGAAGGTGCCCCTTGGTTGTGCCCATGAAATGCACAGGGGGTTGTGGGGACATCCCATCAGTGGCTCTGCAGGGTCATCTTCTGCCTTTCAAGAGTATAACCACAATATCCTTGTTGTTCCTCCAGCTTACTTACAGTATTGTTGCACTGTGCAACCATTTATCTCGCACCTTGGTGAGAAAGGTTCGTCTAATGCAAGATGAAAGCTTGGTAAGTACATGGGGGCAAAGGAAGTGGAAAGTCGACGTGTCCAGTTGTTTGCGACAGAGGAGGGGCAGCCAATGCGATGCCTTCCAAATGTTGCTGGAGAACCCTGTTCTATCAGGCAAAGGGTCACCTAGCTCAGCATTTTGCTTCCTTCAGCAGCTGGCTGGCCAACCAACCCCTGAGACGCCTATGCAATGCAATAGCCCTTCTCCCGTTGCTGCTTCTTAGCATTTGTCATTCAGGGGCCTAATGTCCCTGTGCCTGGAGGCTGCATAGAGCCATCACTCCCCCTAATAATGACATCAGGAGGTGAGCGCCACCTGAAATAGAGACAAAACAGGGCTGCTGAGGAACAAGAGGTTGATATTGGCATGCTCTCTCGTGAATGCTGAGGAATACAGAAATGCTACCTTGGCATTGCTGCTGAACATCCTGGTTGGCTATGCAAGGCAAAGTTAAAGAGCTTTGAGCAGAGCTCTAGATTCTCCAGGTGGTGGGTACAGGAGCATAGCATGGGGGGTGCCAGAGGGGCTGTGGCCCTGTGCATGGATTTTTGAGGGGGCACAAAACAGGCGCCCCCACGCAGGTGATGTGAGGAGAGGCAGTCCTTGAGGTATGGCACTCCTGAGCCATTTAAGAGCTACCTCTCACCCACTCCTCCATCTCCCCACTTGGGAACGTCTTTGTTGCTTGGGTTGTTCAGTGCAGGGGCAGACAGAAGACAGATGGGGATCTGCTGGAAGATGACGGAGTGATTTGCAGTAGAGCAGCAAAAGTTCTCCACTCTCAGTAGCTTAACCATAGTGACGAGAAGGCTTTTCCCCTTCTAGATTAGGCTGCTGGAAATCAAGACAACCGGGGATGAAAAAGGAGCCAATTTAGGGTGTGGGTGTGTGTGTGTGTGTGTGAGAGAGAGAGAGAGAGAGAGAGAGAGAGAGAGAGATTCCTGAGCTGAGCATGTGTGCAAAGGCACCGGGATCTGCAATTCAATGCTCATCATCTTGGGTGACTATTTTGTACCTTCTCTGTTTGGTGGACCTTGGGTTTTGTAATGAAAAACAAAGTGGATCATGCAAGCCGGAAGTCTGCCCACCCAGCAGTCCATGTTGCCCAGGGTGGGTGGGTAGGTACACCCACGCACATGCCCCCATGCCAGGGGCCGAGGACAAACGGACCCCACCGCACCTTTCCAGCCCCTGCTGTACATGGAGCGACACCAGCCCTGGCAGCCATGCCTCTTGCACCTTCCTTATGCCACCCTCCTCAGATCCTAGCCTTGCAAGGCTGCAGAGTGGGATGTGGCAGCCATGCGCCCCTCAGTCCTAGCCTTGCACAGTGCTGGGATCGAAGGGCGCAAGGTTGCCACATCCCCATGTCCGTCCCCCCTGTAGCCTTGCAAGGCTGGGATCCGGGGATGGTGGTGCAAGAAGAACACAAAAAATGTGTGCTGCGCCACCTGCCCCAGGGGGAGAGCGAGCACCCCCATGCCACCACCCCCAGAGTGGCCCAGTGCTCCTCTCTATGAGTGTTGGTTCCTCCTTTGGCGGGCAGGGTTATTGTTACTGTTTATTACTATGGTAGGTCTTTTTATATTGTGAACTGCCCTGTGTTCCTCAGATGGTGGTATGGAAAAATTAAAAATTATTATTATTATTATTATTATTTGTGTGTGTATAAAAAGATGCTGAGCCCTGCCTGAAATGTCACCTAGTTTCTTCTTTGTCCAGCGCAATTGTGAAAGTGACAACGAGGAAGATCTTCCCAACCGGCCGGCACCTCACCATCTCTTGAGGAGGAGGAGCAGTATATCTTAACTCCACCAAACAGAAACGGGTGTCGGACTGAGATTTCCAAGTGCCTGACAGCGCAGCTCTTGCACAACTGAACACTTTGTCTCGGGGGCTCTCTTTCTACCCCCAACGTATACGCAAGCACAGACCAGAAAGGCTCGTGCTGCCCCTCGGGGACTCTGGATCCTCCAAAGGCAGGAAGAAGCCACAATGAAGTCCCAGATACGTTTGGTGCACTATAAATTGTCACATACAAGCCAAGATAGGAGTGGACTGTGGGATATGAGGTGTCATTTCTTGGGGGGGGGGGGTTGACTCCATTATTTTAACTGCAAATAAGAAGTAAGAGCAGTGTCTGCAGAGCTGGTGATCCAGGGGAAAGAGCTGGGCAGGAAACTGAGGTGTTGGAGCAGGAGGACGATAAGGTAGGAATGGTGTCCATTCCAGGTGCCCCCCAGGCAGGCAGCCAGCTGATCTTGGGCACTGTGTAGGTGAGAGCAATCTCCCCCTTCTTCTTTGAAGCCCTTGAGGGCAACCCACCCCCCAGATCTTTCTTGCAAAGAGACAAAAGATTGTTTCTATCATGGGCAGCGGACAGGGTGTTCCTTTTTGACAAGCTACATTTCCCACCAGTCTCTGTTCTCCTGCAGAGTTGGGTGCATTTGGCAAACATTTGATCCTAATCAGTTAAATGTAGTGATTGGGCACCAGCCCTCATCTCCTGGCGAAGGCCAGAGGAGGAAGCCTCCTTTCCTTGGCACCGGCTGCATCGTCCTTCTGCAAACACATCCTGGCTCCCCTGCCTTGCCCCTCTCAAGGATCAAAGCGACTTAGTCAATGGCACAGCATGACTAAACCGCTTCTAGCAAACCAGAACGCTGTTTACCTTCCCGCCGGAGCGGTACCTATTTATCTACTTGCACTTTGACGTGCTTTTGAACTGCTAGGTTGGCAGGAGCAGGGACCAAGCAAGAGGAGCTCACCCAGTTGCGGGGATTCGAACCACCAACCTTCTGATTGGCAAGTCCTAGGCTCTGTGGTTTAGACCACAGCACCACCCACGTCCCTTGTAAAGCATCTAGGTAGGTTTGTCTAAAAGGAATGTTTTTAGCAGGGGGCACATTTCAGATTTACAGAGTCACAAAATGGCTGCCCTGCGGCAGGTGGAGATGGCAGGCCAAACATGGTTGCCGTGGGCAGCAGGCATAACTCAAAAGTTTGAGAGTGCAGTCAATACTGCTGCTCCCCCTCCCCTGCTCTAGCCAACCTCATGCTTACTATGGGATATCAGATTTGTTCTGCTGGCAGAGATACAGCTGTTAAAGGCACAATAACCCTGTTTTCCCCTGTGATGGCCCTAAACCAAAGCCTAGGTTGCCATCCTGGACACAGTTACTGGGGACTAAGCCACATTTAAACACAAAGAGATTTGCTTCTGAAGTAGACATATATACCATTGTTTGGTCAAGTGAATTCCTGACACACCTAAACATCAGCTCCTGCACAACCAGAGACATGCCTAAGTCTCTTTGCAACGTTTTCACATTTTGCATTTGCCATTTGGATAGCGGATTCTTTAACATTGTCATGCACCTATTATGCCGGGATTACCTGATCTGAGAGGAACCCACCTCAGGGGAAATGCATCCTGGTTTCTAGGAAAAAAGGAAGGGCAAACTATAGAGATTTCAAGACTTCTAGAAAATGAGTCATCTGTTGTCCTTTGAGTCAATATGGTCAAACTTGTGCTGTAATTCCTGATGTTCTTCCCCCTCCCCTGTGCGATTTATTCCATTCCAATATATTTCATCCCATCCAACACATGTTTCTGCTTCCTGAGTCCTGCTGGGATAGGCCTATGGAGGCTCTGTTCTCAAAATTTATGTTCCTAATTCTTGGTTTCTCCTCCTCCTTCTTCTTCCCTGCCTTCATCACCTGCCTGGAATGAAGACAAGCCTGCTGGGACAGCTTTACATGTCTTTTCATATATTATTAAAGGGAAAAGGGGGAACAGTACTTTGCTCCCAGTGAGTTATAAGCCATACTGCTGTTTCCACCAACATATTCAACATTATTTTGGAAATGTACTCTTCAGTTAAGGACCTTGTGGTCCTGTGGTCCTTTGGCCCTGTATCTCCATGTTTGGCCCAGGTCTCCATGTTTTTTACTTAAGGGTTGTGTGTGGGTATATATTTTCAAACCTCATTATGGTCAGCATTTTGCTTATGCACTTGTATTTTGGGTTTTGATATTCACTATGATGTATGCTGTGTTTTTGTTTTTTGTTTTTTGTGTGTGTTGCAAAAATTTCCAATGTGAGTTTGTTGGAATTGCCCTCTCCAAAGACAAAACACCAGTGAGTTAAATGTTTGAGGCAACTTCTTACATTCATTTTGATGTAGCAAATTACCCAAGAGGCAAGACCTGTGATCTATCACATCTGCTGTGGGGGGGGGGGGAGTAAAGTACTCCAGGACATGTTAAACCTCAGCTTTCACCAGAAGAAACACTAATGCAATCTGATTCAGACAAGGACGCTCTTTTCCTTGCCTGCTCTTCCGTTTTGAAGCTGCCATTCCTTTTGTCCTCAAGGCACAGTTTCCCCCCAATCCGATATCATCACATTGCAACATTTGTACCTATTGAGCAGCCCCTCATTACCTGCTTTTCTCATGCTGTGTTCTGTTATCAGCTGTATACCAAATGTACCACCCCTCTTATCCTGAGGAACATTTTCCAGAATAAAACAGTTACATATTTGCTTTGTTAGGAGATAATGAGTTAAAAATTCTAAACTTGATACAGTACAGTAGAACCTCTACTTACGACCGCCTCTACTTGGGCCTGATCCAAGTTGCGACCACAGCAAACCTGGAAGTAAATACTGGATTTGCTGTGATTTGTGCATGCGCAGAAGCGGCTTCTGCCGTTTACACACACACACAGAAGTGCGCTGCCGCTGAATGCGCCTGCGCACAATGGTGCTTCTACCAGTGACCCGAATCGACTTACAGACGGACCTCTGGAATGGATTGTGTCCATAAGTAGAGGTTCCACTGTACTGTATTTGGGCATTAGATCTGTAGTACATATTGAAGAATATACAGAAGGTTAAAAAAAAAGAACTGATTTGCAGAAGATTCAGGAATTCTGGGGCTCATCCACTCCATGGAAGCAAGTTGCAGTTGTTCACTCCTAACATAGAACAACTGCACCTACTTCCATCTGCAAAGGACACTTAAAGGATAGATAATGCAGGAAATAAAGCTCAGGTTTGCGATGTTCAGCTGGTCATAATGCAGAAAGGGGAAATTGTGTGCACGGTATTACATTAGGCTTGGCACCGTAATCTTGATCCCCTGCATCAGTGATTTTAACATGCGTAGCATCACTTGAGATTAATTGTACAGGAGATCATTCAGCATTCAGCAGCTACATAAACCAAATCAATGCAATCTGCATTGCAAAGGAGTTTAGCTCATTGCAGTAATGGGAAATGTTTGAACCATTTCCAATGTAAAGTTCACAAACTGCCTTCGATCTCTGGGTTTGAGGCAGTGGAAAGCTTTGACTTACTACAAAATGTGCATTTTGCAGTTAAAAATTGCAACCTTTGTTTAAAACCTGCTCAATGGTGCCTTATTAAAGGTCAGAATATTCATCCATCTAGCCCAGCATTGTCTCCTCGTGATTGGCGGCAACTCTCCACAGGGATCATGGGCAGAGGAGGGTCTTTTCCATCACCTTGCCCCTGGATCTTTTTTTAAACCAGGGATGCTTAATATGAATTAGACTCGGAAGCTTCTGCTGGTGCTCTACCACTGAGCTATGGTCCTGAATTGGCTAGGGACTTACATAGCATGTTCAGCGTAACCACCTTCTCATTCCATGGGTAGAAAAAGCAAGTTACCTGCAGACCCGGGTAGCTGCTTTGCATGATCTGAGAGGCACATCCCACAATTCTTTGCAATGCCAGCATGTGAACCAAGCCGACTGTGGCACTTGCGTATCTGACACTGCAACACTCAGCAGCACCTTTGCTAGATGTACAGTTGCAATGCCCCCGCCTTAAAAAACAGTAATTCAAAACAGTCTCTTGATGTTATTGTGCACTCAGGCTGGCCCTACACGCATGTTCCATCAGGCAAAAGAAACTTCTTCCCTTTCTTTAAGAATCTGTCTCCTGTGCCAAGTCACAGTTGTTGCTTTTTGAGGGTACAGCAAAGATCTGGGGCCTGCATGTTTCCAATAGCAGCTACCTCTGCTAACTATCTGATACCTCCTTTGCATGGATGGAGTGGGCACAGGATGTGTTGGTGATGAAATGGACCTCTGCAGCCAAAAGCTCCTGTCTCAGTCTAGCGTTGGTGCAGTGGAAAAGCCACCTATTGGTTTTAATGCTTGCTTTGAAGGTAGGACTTGGTGAAGTGCAAGGAGCTAAAGTCCTGGCAAGGTTCAGGTTGCACTGGATAGAATGGGTGGTGATTTGGAAAGCCACTGGAGGCTACCCATCCCAAGCGACTCAGCCACTGGCAAAAGAGCAGTGGAGATTCACAACCAATGCAAGTGAGGGTTGAGGGGAAGGGATGATGGAGCTGGGTCAGGGAAAGTGGGTCTCGATGCACTTGTTCCCAAGGCTGGCCCTACCAACAGGGCCAGCCCAAGTGAAGCAGTAGATGGGGGGTGACAGCAGCTGTAGCAGCCCCCACTGACCTTTCACCCTCTGCTCCCCCAGTATGGGTAAAACTAGGGTCTCAACTAGGGCCAGGGCTTTTTCAGTACTGGCCCCAACTTGGTGGAACACTCTGTCACAAGAGACTAGGGCCCTGCAGGACTTGACATCTTTCCGCAGGGCCTGCAAGACAGAACTGTTCCGCCTGGCCTTTGGTTTGGACTCAGTCTGACCCTTATGTTTCCCTCCCCTTATGGTTTTGATTTATGGGCTACTATTAAAATAAGGCTGCATTTTAAATTGTATTTTAATAAACTGGTTTTTTTGTTATTTTTGTTTGTCCGTCCCCCCCAGATGTTTTGTTGTAATTTTATTGGTGTTAGCCACCCTGAGCCTGGCTCTGGCTGCGGAGGGCAGGGTATAAATAAATAAAAAAATTATTATTATTATTAAAATCACGCTGTGGATGTAAATTCAGCAAACCCATCAAAAGAGAAAAGTAGGATAGGAATGGACAAAGCCGGCATCAATCCATGAGGATGGCACACCACACCTTTGTGGCAAATATTCATCTCTGGCCCTGCTTCAGTTCTCTGGGAAGAGGATTCAGGTGGCAGTGGGGTGGATGGCCTCTGATCTACCCACTGAGCTGTCACCAGATGGTTCTTTAAAGCCGGCTCCGTGCATGGCCAGGACTGTGCAGCTGGGCTTGCAGGTGTGGCCAGACAGCTTCATTTGGTGCTCTGCCTCAGTTGGGTGGCACAGCATCCAGCCCCAGCTCTGTCGCTTCATCCAAACCTGTAGAAACCTTGATCTTCCAAAGGATTCTGCATGTAAAACCCACTTAGCATAATTGTAAGGTAGTGGTGGCCGCTGGCCAAGTTGACTTTGAAAGGGGATTCAAGCCATTCTTGGGAGAAGAGGAGAGGCCTGTCAGTGACTACTAATCTTCATGGCTAATATGCTAGTTTATTGTTCAGAAGCAGTGACTATCTGTTGGGGGGGGTGGGAAAAAAATAAGAGGGAAGGCAATTATCTTCACGTCCTACTTATGGGCTTATAGGAAGCTTTGACAGGCAGGTGTTAGAAAGAGGATCTTAAACTAGCTGGGTCTTTGGGGATCTGATCCAGATGGTCCCTCCACGTGTCCTTATATTCTCAAGGAGGAAGTAATTCTTTGTGCCAAACATCGGAATTGGGCGTTTGCTTTCACGGAAGAGTGAAAATTCGCGACACTGAAAGATGTCACGAATTCTTGGCCACACCCTTTTCCTGACACTGACAACCTCGGAGAGAACCTTAGGCAGGGCGTGTCTGAGCCCTGGCTGCCCGCCAGTGTCCTGGCATCCTTGGATTCGGGGGTTTCTCTTTTCTCTTTCCTCCTCCTCCTCCTCCTGGACAGCTCCCCTCTGGCTGCCACGCGCGCCTTGGTACCAAGGCAAAGCTGCCCTTGCTCTGGCTGATGGCGCCTTTGTCGGCAAGGGAGCAGCAGCTCTTCATCAGCTCTCAGCAACTGGACAGCAACTCTGCCGCTGGCGCCTCCCCAGCTGCTCGTGTCAGCGCTTTGGAAGCGCTTCTTCCTGTCTCCGGGCGCCTGGCAAGGATGGCCGGGGGAGGGAGAGCGAGGGGCGCAGACGCAAACTGGATGCAAACCAGCAGCTTCATAACACTGTGATAGCGAGTGGGACCGGGAATGGGCGCGGCGAGGGCGCAGAGGGGAATGTCTGCCAGGCGACCACCAGCTTTTCTGCTCAAATTGGAATTGGCAGTTCTTGTCTCCCAACCCTTGAAGTCTCTCCCCCTCCCCTTTCTGCCTGTGTTTCCCCCCTTCTCTCTCCTCCTCCCTGTTGAACCTCTCATTGCCACCACCCCCGCGCCGCCGCCACCTTTCCTTCTCAAGGATACATTCATAAATAATCCTCCCCCTGGAATATCTCTTCTGCCTGGTCTAAGCAAGCTGATCCCAAGTCAGGCTGATGGTCCGTCGAGTCCAGGAACCAGCACTGGGTCTCCAGGGATTCGCCCAGGAGTCTCCCCCAGCCCTGGGATGATGGGTATCAAACATGGGACCTCTTTCTTGCATAATTGCATAGGACCAGGGCAGCAGGGGGGGGGCATGGGCGGGGATTTCTTTTAGGCGGGGGCAGCCAAAGTTGGGGGGGGGCAGAACCTCAGATAATTGAGTACTTTCAATGCTTTGTGGATCTAGGGGGCAGCTGCCCATGGGTTCTTTCATGCCAACCTCCCATCGTCCAACCATGGGCTTAGCCCAAGGGGGCAGCTGTCCCCCCTAAATCAGTACAAATCTGAGGTTCTGCCCCCTCAGCAAAAATCCTGCAGGTACCTTTTCTCCAGCAGGTACCTTTTAACTGCAACAGGGCTGGATGAACCTTTGTGGTAACTACATTAAGGGCTTAGAGTCCCAGTCTAACAGGGGAGAGACTGTGATGGTGAGATTTTATGGGAGCTTCCACTGACGGGGGCGCACACATGCCCACCCCCTTTACACCTGGTTGCAATTCTTTGTAGCTGAGAACATCTTGGCCACACTGTCAGGACAAATATTTTTGTAACCTGCTTAGATACTATATTTGCAATCAAGCAGTGTATGCATTTTTTAAAAAATTAGCAGGCACAATTCTGAACATGGCTGCTGCCAGCTGCTTCTTAAGGTATGTTTCAAAACATGGGACTTGGGGTAATAGATCTCCTGGTTGGACCTCTTAGGACTCTAATCTGGGGATCTTGAAGCGCTGTACTCTTTTTCTCTTGCTGCTGATGCAAGCTCTCTTATTCTCAGCTGCGTTGGGACATAATTTTGCAGGAAGTTCATGAATAAGCATTTCTGAAGCAACCCCACACCCTGGGCGGAGGCTGGAGAGAGCCAAAGGCTAAGTATAAATCATGACTGCTGGGAGAGAGGGGGAGAGGAAGTGGAGTCAAAGATGGATCCCTGCCCTAACCCTAGCACAACCTTTCACAGTCTGTTGCTTTTGACTGCCCAAGCATATGGGAGCATCTTTTTACTAACACAGGCCCCTTGGGACCGACCGGCCACATCACCTGCATGTGCTTCTTTGACCACAAATGCAATCTAGGAGACTTTCATTTTTTAAAAATGCATTTCTAGTGGGATTGCTGTGTTAGTCTGTGGCAGTGGAAACAAGGTCCTGTGGCACCTACAAGACAATTAAGCTGATTAGGCCAACAAGGCTTTTGTGAACTAGAGTGCAAGACTGCGCTATGTTGCTAGACCTCATGGTTACAAGAGGTCAGGGATGACTAAACCTTTTTGCTTGAGGATCACATTCATTATGGCAAACTGATGGGTGGGTGGCTGTGTCCCAAGGCGAGTGTGGTCATCTCACACTTTCACATGCACAGACACACAGGCACACAGCCCACCCCCAAGCAGATGGGTTCAGATCAGCTGAGGAGAGGCGTTAATCACCTAGCGCTACCTCCCTCCTCTTGCTGTGGTTGCCAAAATTGGTGGTCTGGAAAAACATTACTTGGGGCCCATATCAGGACCCTAAACTGGGGGTTGGCAACCCTGGTCTGTGTGCTCATGTGCATGTCATGGAGGCCTTATGAAGATGTAGTGGCCTGGCCAATGCAAAGCAAACGCTGTTAGTGTCCTCTTTTATATAGCCACTTTCATTTTTTTTTTGATGGGGAAAGGAGCCCTGCCTTAAGTTAAAAGAAATGAACAAGATGCTTATAATTTGGTATGAGGAAGCCAAATGGAAGATTCAGTTCCCAAGGCTTTTCCTTAGGCAGCAACTGTTTATTTTCATTTATTTCTCAATTTCTCAAACACCTCAGCCACTTGCAAAGGAATTATATTTCCAAAATTTCAAAAGCCAAGGCATGCCTGTGGGCTGGGCCAAAGCAAGCTCAAGCAGGTACACAGAGCACTAGACAGAGCGTTAAGTTTTGCCCTGGGTTCATGTGCACTCCCTTCACCTTGCCTTTGTCTTCTAACCACTAGCTGTAAAATGGGTACAATTTTGATGGGGCTATGGTTGAAGCTCTTGAGGAGCTGAAAGTCAAAAAGATTGTACAAATAAACATGTATTTTGTGATATACAGTAGCATTGGTCCAAAAATGAATATAAAATGAAATTTATTTGTCCCATTTCTTTAATAAAATGTGGAAGGGAATGCAATAAAAACAGCATAAAACAACCAATCCTGGGTGCAATAAAAATGATTGAAACAACATCAAACAGAACAAGCAACCAATTAATATCAGCAAGGAGTCTCAATGTCCACCCTGTTGAACAAAATAATTGCATTGAGATTTATTACAATTTGAAACCCAATTTAAATTAGAGTGCCTGAGGGATTGGGGGTGGGTGGGGATGAATAGGGTCGTCAACCCAATAAATAAATCTCCTAAAGCAATTCTGAGCCTCAGTCCTTGTTAACCTGGTGCCTTCTAGGTGTTTTGGACTGCAATTCCCATCAGCCCCAGCCAGCTCAGCTATGCTGACTGGAGCTGATGTGAGTTGTAGTCCCAAGCAGCTGGAGAGACAATGTCACTTTAGTCAGAATCAAGTCCTACTTTATTAAATGAGCCTCACTCACATGTAAGTATATGCAAATGAGTGGAGCCAACGGGGATTAACTGAGTGATTAATTTTGTAAGTCAAGAGTTCGAAAGCCAAACAAACAAACAAACAAACAAACAAACAAACAAACAAACAAACAAGCTTCTAGTAATAATAATAATTTATTATTTATTTTACAAGTACTACTTGGCAATAGTCTATATGAGCAATGTTCTGGGACTGTCTTATCAGTGGCTGAACAGGAGACGGTAGTATGATGTGGCTGCAAAAAAATGGTTTATGGGATTTTCAGCAGCATTAATAAAAGTTTAACTTGAAAGTCAGAGTTGTCCTTTATTTCAGATTAGTCAGGGCTCATTTGGAGTATTGCGTCCAGTTTTTGAAATGAAGATGAAAAATGTCAGGCCTCTGAAGACAAGTTGAAAGAATGGAGCGATGCAGGACGAGAAGGAGGACAACATGCAAAGCAGCACTCTCTGCACACAACATGTAAACAGCAGCAGTGTTGCTATTCACAACTCCTGGACACACTACTGCTTCATTATCAGGCAGACACGATACGTGCCAGCCTGTTGTGCTCAGAGGAAACAGAAGACACATAGGGCACCCTTCCCCAGCCTGGTGCTGCCCATATTAGAGGAGGCCCCCATTGGACGATTTGCAGTGCCTCGTCACAATCTTGGATTTCCATGAAGAAAAACCCAAGAGGCCAGGAAAAGTGAGCTTAGTAGTTGCATGGGGTGGGAAAGGGAAGCTCTGGGGTTAATGTGGGAGAAATGGCTGGGAGGGTTGGAGAGTTGAGTGAGCAGGGGTACAGCCGCGTGTGTGTAAATAATGCCCTCCAACCTTTCTCCAGTGAGAATAGAGGTGTCTTATTCCAGCATGATGATAATTTTATTATTTATACCCCACCCATCTGACTAGGTTGCCCCAGTCACTCTGGGGCTTTCAACATATATAAAAACATTATAAAACATCGAAGGTCAAAAAACTTCCCTATACAGAGTGCCTTCAGATGTCTTCTAAAGGTTCTATAGTTACTTATCTCCTTGGCTCAGGGGTCACATAATTCCACACCCTAAGGAAAAGTGGAGCATTCTGGGATCAAATCAGAAAACGGGACAGCTTCTGTAAACCCGACTGTCCCTGAAAAATAGGAATACTTGGAGGGGCTGAAATACATAACTACAATTTCCATCATCCGTATTTATTTTCTACTGTTGCTCCAGAGGGCAAGATGAGATCTAAGAGCTTGGGTAGATTTGGGTTGAACATTAGGTGAAACTTCATGAGAGTAAGAGTGGCTGGGCAAGGGATCCGCTTCCCTGAAAGGATGGTGGGCTCTCTCTCCTGGGAGGCCTAGGAAAGAGATCAGCTTGGGAACACAATGGCTCTGGATTCCCTCCATGGAGCAGAGGGTATGGCTAGCCAGGATACAAGAAAGCCTACAACTCTATGATCAACAAGCCTTATCCACAATGGCCGTGTTCTGCTGCCACAGTCAGAGGCAGTATACCTCAGGACAGGGCCGGCCTACCCATGAGGCAAAGCGAGGCAGCTGCTTCAGGCCACAAGATCTACAAGGAATGCACTGTCCACTGTTGTCATTGCTTTACTCCTCCCTTGTTCCCAAAGTCGATATTTATCCCCAACCCCCTGTTCCTGATGTAGGTCTTCACTCTCCTGTTCTTCACTGTCGGGTGCAGCGGTGTAGCGTGGGTTGTCAGTAATTTGCGCCCCTAACCCCTAACCTGCCGCCGCTGCCAGCTTCTTCTTGCTGTTGCCTGGGCTGGGGTATTTATGGTAAGGTAGCCACGGTGGCGGGTCCATGTCAGGTGATCTGAGGCGAGTTGCCGCTGGCGCTGCCGCCCAAACGATGCCACTTGCCCAGAGGAGGAGGAGGGCAGAGAGGTGAGGAAAATGCAACATGGCCCAGCAGCTGCAGCAGCGGCGACGGCGGCGGGGCTGTGAGGAGGGGCTGCCTGGCGCGCCCTCCGCGGCCCTGACGCGCTGCCTGCTGGACGCCTTCAGCCCGGACGCGTGCACAGCTCGTCGGTTCCGCGAGACATGGGGCTCTGCTACAGCCTGCGCCCGAGGCTCTTCGGCGACTCCGGAGGCGGCGAGCGTGGCCCCCCAGATGTTGCACCCGGTGTGGCCAGCCCCCCCTGCAACCCCCATGCGACGCCACTGGTCGGGTGGAGAGGGCCATTTGTGGTTTGCCTCAGGTGCTAAAATATCTTGGGCCAGCCCTGCCTCAGGATGATGGATGCTGTTTCCCTCAGGCCCTGCCTTTGGGGTTCCCTCTGGAGCCTCCGGTTGGCCACTGTGGCGACTGGACTGGACGGTCTGATGCTCTGATCCATCAGGCTCTTCCTATGTTCTTATGATTCTTTGATAAATTAATAGCAGTTAATTGCTCTCCCAGCCCCACATGGAGATGTTTTCAAGAGACTGGCCTTGGCACCTTCTGCATGCAAAGGAAATGCTCTCCAACGGAGCCGCTACTGCTGCAGCTTGGGACCCCTCTGGACTGGCGCTGCCCCTCAGCTTCTTGCAGGAGTAGAAAGTGCTTTCCCAACAACATGGTGTCTGGGGTTTGGGTTTGGGGGGTTTTTGTATTTTTTTGTTTGCTGATACGGTTCCTTACAAAAATACCCTAAAGTGAAATATAAATGTATTAAAATAAATAAAAACAAACAGAAGAACAAGGAAACCACTATTAGTCTAAAAGCAAGAAAACAACTATGATTATTACTGGTTATTGTGATGATAATAATTGTGCTTCTCCAAGCCTATGGCAGGAATATGATTTTGTTGATGGGTCGCAGACAGCCCGGGAGGCGCCCACCCCCTCCAGCAGGGGGCGCTCTGCCAGCCCCTCCCGCCGCCCCTCCCTTCGCCTGACGCCAGGGGGCGGCAAACAGCTGGAAGGCAGCGAGGAAAAACTGAAGCGGGCGAGGGCGCGGGGCGGGGGACAGAAGAAAGAGGCGGCGGCGGCGGCGGCTCTCGCGAGGCCCCCGAGGAAGTCCCGCGAGATCTCGCCGACTCTTTCCCTCCCCGCGTCAGGTTTCCTCCCCTTTGACAAGCTGCTGCCGGAGAAGCAGGAGAAGCGGGGAGGACGGGGGCGCCGCCGCCGCTGCTGCCGCTGCCGCTGCCGCCGCCTCACGGGACCTCCCGCCGCGGGTCCCGCCAGCCTTGCCCGGGCCGCACCTTGGTAAAGGGGTCTCCTGCCGGCGCGCTCCCTGGCGTCCCCGCGGGCGCCGCGCTGAGGGAAGGCGAGGCCTGAGGGGAGGGGGGAGGGGCAACCGCCACCGGGGAGGGGCGAGGGGGAGGGGGGAGGGGGAGGGGAGCCCGCCGAGCGGGGAGGGAGGGGGCCGGCGCGACCCCCCCGCCCGGCACCGAGGGGACTCCCGCCCCGGAGCCACCATTTGTGCGCCTTCCCCCCATTATTTGGGGCGCTCCTGCCACCGCCCTCTCCGTGACGCCGCCGCCGCCGCCGCCGCCGATCTTCATCTCGCTAACTATCTCTTATTTATTATGATGCTGGTGGTGTAATAATAGATCTTGGACTTGGCCGTTCTTACGGCAGTTCCGCCGCCGTCGCTAGTGGTCTTGTTTGTGTCAGTGCCCTCCATATGACGAGATTGTTGCTGCTGCTCTTGCTGCTGATTGTGATTGTTATGTGTGACAGTGCGCATAGCAATTTGCACAGATCTGTAAGCAACGTTACACTCACACACACGGCCCTTTCCCCTCCCTGTAGGCCCACACAATCTGAAATCAACCGTGAGGGAGAGAGGATGGTTCCTAGGGCTGAGCAGGAGCTTGTTGATGCCTTCTTCTGTTCTGTTTTCTCAGCAGTAAAATCCCTGCCTCAGCTTCCCCTGAAAGGCAATTTGCTTAACCACGTGGAGTTAGTCTTGATTTTTTCCTTTTCAACAGGCTACATCAAGTGTCCCATAAGTGGGTTGTCTGAAATAAAAATCACAAGCAAAACCTGCAATTAGGCCCACATCAGTAAATGCACCCCGGCATGTGTTGAGTGGTGGCCTGTGGGTCTGCAACTTTTGCTTCTGATGGGCAGTTTGGGTGGCTCATCTAGCCATGTGCATGGAGTGCTGGCCATGAGGGTTTGTGTGCATCTTCCCACAAAAGTGTATTATTTTGCAGTGGTTAATCTGAGATGCTCTCACTGTGAAAGCAGAGCACTATAATTGCACCCATAAAGATATAATGAAAGAACAATAAGTCATCCACCCTTGAACAGCTCCTTGAAGTGCCCCATTACAGTCTCCAAGCCTTACTGCAGCTGGTAGTAGCTCCTGTGTGGCAGGGAGGCTTTTTAAACCAGGGGTGGGTAGACTTGAGGTTATTCAGATCTACTTTGTTGTTTACGTGAACCTCAAGTTCCACCAAAGCCAGTTGAAAAGACATACAAATAGAATTTAAAGAACAGGTTGCTTTTGAGAACATTCTGGGCCTAGGTACCAGAAATGAACTGAACTCAGTCATTGACTCCTGGTTTATTCATTTCTGTGGCCTGAGATAGGAAAAAGAGGCATTGTTGTTAAAACAAATGGGAGTCAGAAGTTCTCCTGCAAATCACCCAGATATCTACCATCCCTGATTTAAATGACCTACGTATCTGGGTCTTTCCAGCAAAATTGGCACACCCCCACCTGTTGCTATAGTCGGTTGTGTGCACAGGATTTCTCTGTTGTTGGATATGTGAAGTGTGAAATATCCAGCTGTCAATTTGTTGTGAGTTGGCCTTCATTGCTGAGGACCTGTTTGTTATTCCACAGCATTACAGAGCAAATATGGTGGCTCTTTTGGCTAGTTGTCTTCTTTTTCCAGGAATGCAACTGCTGTGTTAGATGTGCCCTAAAAATGTTTAGGGGGCTCTCATTTTCCTACTCATATTGAATTACTGCCCCTCAGTGAGACCAACATGTTTAATGATATGCATACCCCTGCGTCCCCCCAGAAAAAAAAACACTGGATGTGCCATATATACATTTGTTATTTTTCTAATTTTCTCCTGTACACATCACTGAGCCTTATATACCTGTTTGGCGTGAAATGGAACATTTGAGTTGTCCAACACAAAGCTGTAACAAGTGTTATGGTGTCAGAAAATTGGCAAGAGAGGTTATTTTTTCTTGTGTGTTCCTATGATAGTCCTTCATAATATTTTGAAGCTTCTTAGTATAAATAGCACAATTATGAATTGGGTTAATATTCCCAGCTTATTCATATACAGTATTGAAGGTTCTTTTCTAGGCTATTCTGTAGTTGCAAGCCTTTTTGTAACAAAGTTAAGCAACTGGAAAATAACTTAAAGTACCCCTATGCTGGCGCTGCATATTTAGGAACTGGACTCAGAATTTTGGGCACCGACATTGCCCTTACCTATGTACAAGCATCATAACTATATAGGTACAAAGGCAACCAAAGTCCTGGGACATTTCCTCTCCCCAGATGACCTTAGGCAGCTTCCAAGTCCCTCAGTGGTATAGTCTTTTCTTTGTGGTTTGATTAATTCCCATGTCTCATACAGGGGAATGATCATAAGGATTGCATGCATGCTTGGAATTGTCACATTGAACTTATATTCCATATTCTGTGCAGACAAGCATAGGATCAGGTTCTTTGTAACTTATTTCAGCTCATAAATGAGTAGTGGATACCATGGATTTTACTTTGTGAAGAAAATGAACGCTTTATTTATCAAATAGCAAACTTTACAAAGGCAAGAGAAACAGTATGTTATACTGCACGTAAAATCAGCCATATTGTCCAGTACGATGTTATGGATTTAGTGAAACCACCATACACTTCAATTTTCCTCATTTCAGTTGTTTAAACTTTTTAAGTGGATTTGTCTGTCTTCCATGTCACTTTAAACCAGGCGTGGGGAACCTTTCACCCTCCAGAAGTTGCTGAACTACAACTCCTGACAGACCTAGCAAGTAGGGCCAGCAGCCAGCTATTGATTGATTGAGTAACTTTATTTATACGCCACTTTTCCACAGTGTGCTGTGCCCAAAATGACTTCCAACAGATATCTGGAAATGAATAAAAATATTTATTAAAAAACACCCAGCAGACATTACTTATTATCAAATACACATGCACTGTTATGATAGGATTTAATCAACACGTAGGGGGGCAAAGGTTCACCAAACCTACTTTAAACTACAGATTAAATTAAACAATGGTTTGAACTGAACAAAGCAATGTGCTGTGTACTTTGGGGACGGATTATGATGGGGTTTTGGTCACAACATACCAACTTAAGACCAGTGCTTTAATGATTAATTCAAACTCAGTCTATTGTGGTGAGGATATTTCTTCACCTGTAAAGGGACTAGATTGACAGCTTGATATCAGTTTGATCTGTGCACTACTAGTCTTCTAGCTAACCATATTTCTCTGGTGCCATGCAAATATTTTGGACCACAACAAGCCATGCTCCTATCAGCCCCAGCATCATATGGCTGTGGTGGCTTGAGCTAATGAGAATTGTAGTTCAAAACAGCTGGAGGGCACAAGGTTGGTGAAGACTGCTCTGCATGAATATTTTTTTTCTTATATAAATAGGAGGGATTTTGTTTTTAAAGAAGTTCGCTAGTGCGATGCTTGATTTAGGCTCAGGCTCATTGGTTACTTGCTAACATCTCTGTGATCATTTAACATTGATATGGCCTGGTTTGCACATTGCCCTGAGCTTGAGCATGGCTTAGCAAAAGTATGTGGGGTCCAGGAGAGGAGATCCTGACTGCTTTGCTTCTCTCCCATGAACTAAGTCCTAGTTTGGCTTAGTATGTTGTCCAGACTAGGACTTATGATTTAGCTCTTCCTGACACACCACAAACTGTAAATCATAGGACAGATATTGGTTACAGCTTGTGGTTAGTTTTGGAGAGAGCTAAACCATGAGCCTTGGACCACACACTAAGCCAAATGATGATGTAGCTCAGCATAACAGCAAAATGACTGTGGAGTAACTAAGCAGCCACAATCTCCTATCTGGGAGCCTGAGTGTTCACACTAAGCTGTGGCTTAGCTTAACGTGATGTGCAAACCATGGCATTGTTTCTAGATTGACAATTATTTGTGAGGTTGCTGGAATGTTGTGTCACCATAGTATGGTTTAGGGCTCATGCAGACTTCCTTTTTTTAATGTGTTTCTAGACCAACTGCCGCCTGTCTACTTGTGACTGATCATTGAACACGTTGGAATGTTTCCAGGCAACTCCAGTAAGAGTGTTCTTTTCTGGAACATTGGAGATGTTGTACAATAATACAGTGATACCTCTGGGTACGCAGACCTCTGGTTGCATATCCTTCAGGATGCGAACATGGCATACCCAAAAGTATTTTTCTGGGTTTCGCCACGCGCGCGTGCACAGAAGCGCTCTACCACACGCATGTGCAGAAGCAGCACCTCCGGTTGCGAATTCTTCGGGATCCGACCGGAGCTCCGGAACAGATCCTGTGCACAACCGGAGGTACCACTGTATTTAAAAGAGTCTGCATTGCCCATGTTTGTTTGCACTTGTGGCACAATCTGTTGCCTGTGCTCAGTAGTGTGACATTTTGAATGCACCTTTGTGTTGGTTATGTACAGTAGCATTAAATAAATTAAAAAGGGGTCTAGAAACCTGTGCATTTTATAAGTTAAGGGTTGCCAGTTTTTATTAACTGAATTTCAGGGCACTTGAGGGCTCTTTGATACATGTGGATTAAAAATGAAACCTGTCAATGCTTTAGAGAAGGGACTATAATGTCTAACAGCTAAAGTGAAGGTATGATAGCAGAATATGGAAGGTTTCAGGTTCAATCTTTGGCATGTCCCATTAAAGAACTGGATGTAGTAGGGCTGAGAGACCTCTTCCTGAGATGCTGGAAGATATATTTTCCTCAGGTTAGGTAGTGCGGGATGAGATGAGATGGATAATAAGTCTTGGTAGATGTCTAGTGTCCATTCTGCAAGTATAGGTGTTTATGGCTGCCATTGGAAACCTCCCCCTCCATCTACCCAATTTGAGATGGGTTTGGAAACTCAGCAGCCCTATATTCTGTCCCTTCTGTTATGTTCCATGACCTGCTGGCTGCTGTTCTTCTAGTTTTCTTTTGAGTTGAAGAAGCACCTTTAATAATGTTATAATCTTGTCATTGAATGAACACCAGCCAAGTGCCTTTATTGAAATAGATGTAATAGTATTTTTATATAAGCCAGAAGTTCAGTATGTTCTAAGCAAGTGATAGAGCAATCAACAGACCACAATGACAACATTTTTTCTTCAAGCTTCTTAAGAGTGTGTCTGTGTTTAACATGGAGCTGCTGACAACAGTTAAAAATGGACATATCTTTAGGGGCTGCTGAAGTGTTTATTTTTCTTGCTCCTCTGAAAACATATCCATGTGTTTCTGATTTTGCATGGAGAATATCTCCAGCAAATTTATTTTCTTTCTGGAGAAGTGACAGCTTTTGTCAGCTTATCAGCATACTGGATTCTAAATAAGTGTTTGTTTTGCTGGTGACGACAAGGGTTCTAGAGTCCAACTCTTCTGTGGTGTGAGCAATTGTGAACCCTTGAAACACAGCTACCACTAGAAGCCTGGATATTTCCAGAATCACAAAACTGATTTTATTCGCTTTTCAGTTTTAAAGTCTTTGTCTGTTGCATGAGTCTCACATTGAAGATTAAAGAAAAGGACACAGTTTTAGGAATTATAAACAGGAAAGCAAGATAAGATTATGTTGCTAGTATACCCCTCTTTCAGTCCTCCCTGGTTGTTGCTGGTGGTAAGACTGTGATTTGTTCTAGGGTAGCCAGTTTGAGATGGCGTATGAGACTGATTGTCTGACTGCTTCAGTTTGTTGAGACTTGGGGACTGTGTGCCTCAGCTTCCCTGTTGACTGTTCTTCAGAAAATGCTGAATGGTGTTCTGCAGTTATGTCATCACTGTGTTTGAATGTTCACAAGTGTGATCTTGCCCCCAGAATTTACAACTCATCTGAGCGTTACTATGTTGTCATTGTTCATGTGAATTGGCCCTGAGCAGAGCAAAGGAATGGCGTGGTTGGGTGGTGCATGGACTTTACCTCTAAGGGCTGTGGTTGGAGCAAGCTTTGGGTTGTAGCCTTGTACACTGGGGCATGACAGATTTAAAGTTTGTATTCATTCAGAGTTTGGGAAGCTGTTTTGTTTGTTCATCAGCAAAAGGCAAATACTCCCAGAGAAGGCGAACACTCACCATCTACTTCAGACGCATGTTTCAAGACTTACAGTGTGTAAAACAAGAATCTATAGATTCTGTAGTAGGACTTGTAATCTTTTATTAAAATGTATAAAATATAACAAAAGTAATACAGTAACAGTAATGGCAGTAACAATAGGCCTTGCATTGCATTTGGACATTTGTGAACCAAAATTTTAAAAATGTGGCAGCAAATATTAGCAGCTGTGTTGAACACACAATTGATGGTGGTTCTTGTATGTTCATATAGCACAATCCATGTAGATGCAGAGCAAGATAGCAAAAAAGACAGCCTTGTCTTGTATTTATGGCCTGTGAGCTCATGCAGATACTTATGGCAAAACTAGGTGATTAGGAGAAAGTGTTGATGTGATGTGATGTCAGCATGGGATGTGAGTTCTATGTGGGAAGTGATGCCATCGTATCACAATCACACCCTTTGCTTTCCTAGACTTAACTAGAGGAGATATGGGATTGATACTTTCAGTTGTGTGTTTCCTTTATTGTCTAGTTCACCCTTCACCATCCTGATGTCCTCCAGAGCTCCTAGTAGACTGGAATCCAAGTCTACCAAAATGAAATACTAACTATGCTTGTATTTTTAAATATCACTTTCTCCTCTAATGTGTTTTTTCCCTTAAAAATAATAGTAATCTTTGCTCACTTATCCCGATGTGTATACACACTTATTTGTCTTGTTTTCCTTAACCTTTTATTCATCAAGTAATCTTATTTTTGTAGTACATCAGTCTTTGTTTAACTATGCCCCCCCCCCCCGATAAATATACTCAGAAGTATGTTCTGTTTGCCACATTTTTAACCATCTTTCTTGCACAGAAGATGGTTTGCATTTTATAAATAATGGCTTATGATCTAAGAGGCATGATACAAAAGGAAAAAGGAAGAGGGAGGGAAGAGGAATATAAGCAGGTACAGGCACCAGCTGTTTCATACTGTAATGAAGTTGTATAACTAGGTTGCTGAAGGAGACAGTTCTGTGGCAAGAGGCTCTTGATGGCAATTAGTCCTGGCTAAGCTTGCTGGAAAGGTCCTTGTCATCAGTGTTCAAAATTAACCAGTTGCCAGTTGCTTTCTGCGACTCAGGAGTAACCCCTGGTGACCAAACAGAGATTTCCAGTTGCATGGTTTGCTACCAAGACCACCTCTGGCTGGGAAGGAGATGTGCTGAGGAAGACAGAACCTTTTTATTGCTGTATGATTTGCATAAGTACCGTAAGTAAACTGAGAAGAAGCTCTTTCTCAGAGTTAAATGGATTGCAGTGGCAGTGGAGAGCAGAAAGGGAGATCTGGCTGATTTTCACCCCTCCTCTTAAATCTCAAACTTTGCAGATAGAAACACATTGTGGTTTGCAAACAAATGGATTGTTTCTCTATTGCGGAGGTTGGGGAGCAGGAAGGGAGATCTGGCTAATTTTCATCCCTTCCCTTCAGTCTTTTTGTGAGACATGTTGTGGTTTTACTTGTGGGGCTTCTGATGCTGATACCTATGCTGGCCGATTATTTAAGGGCCTGCTAACGGTGACCTTGCTTCTCAAAAGTGAAATGGCTCTAGCAGTAAAGCAGTGCCTCTTTTCTTGCTTTGCCTTACATTTAGTCTCATAATAATATTTTTGCTGGCTTGCTTGGAAGAATAAAGGTTGGATTCATCTTTTTTTTAAAAATAGGAATGCAGGTTGAGCATGGGGGTGGGGAGACCACACTGGAAATAATAACAAAAAGGAGGATGGGGGGGGGGGTTCCCTTCCTGTGTATCCCATTTTGAAATTTGATTTTGTGTATCTGATGGCGTATTTGGTGTGTAAGTCGAATAAACATTCTTGAGGTGTGTAAGTCAAATAAACATTCTTATCTCTTGAAATAGATAAGAAAAACTTTCAGGTCTAGTTCTTTGTTCCAGGCTTGCCCACTTGTGACAGTGAGTGAGATTTAATGGATGTGGGTTTTCTGCTTTGTGAACCCAAGTCTGCAGCATGAGACAGAACATCTTCCTAGCCTTTTCTGGAGATGAGTTAGCAAAATCTGCTGATGACACCAAGTTGTTCGAGGTAGTTTTTAACTAAAAGAGGCTGTGAGGTGCTCCAAAACCAAAAGGATCTCTTGAAACTGAGTGAATAAGTATTAAAATGATAAATCTGATTCAGTGGAGGGCAACCAAAATGGTCAAAGGCCTGGAAACGATGCCTTATGAGGAACGGCTAAGGGAACTGGGCATGTTTAGTCTGGAGAAGAGGAGGTTAAGGGGTGATATGATAGCCATGTTCAAATATATAAAAGGATGTCACATAGAGGAGGGAGAAAGGTTGTTTTCTGCTGCTCCAGAGAAGCGGACACGGAGCAATGGATCCAAACTACAAGAAAGAAGATTCCACCTAAGCATCAGGAAGAACTTCCTGACAGTAAGAGCTGTTTGACAGTGGAATTTGCTGCCAAGGAGTGTGGTGGAGTCTCCTTCTTTGGAGGTCTTTAAGCAGAGGCTTGACAACCATATGTCAGGAGTGCTCTGATGGTGTTTCCTGCTTGGCAGGGAGTTGGACTCAATGGCCCTTGTGGTCTCTTCCAACTCTATGACTATGATTCTATGAAATGTAAAGTGATGCATGCTGGGGCAAAATATCCTGACATTACGTATATACTATTGAGGTCTGAGCTGCCAGTGACTGACCAAGAATGAGATCTTAGACTCATAGAGGATAGCTCAATTAAGATGTTGATCCAGGTTGTGGTAGTGGTAAAATGGGTGAATTATAATTATGTGACCTTTAGGAAAAGGATTGAAAACAGAACTGGAAATACCATAACAAGCCTATTGTGCAGCTACACATGGAATACTGTCCAATTCTGGTCACTATGTCTCTTAAAGGATATCATAATGCTGGATTTTTAAAAAGAAATGGTGGAGCATCACCAGTGCTATTTTTCTAGAAAAATAGGTGCCAGAACTCCCCATGAACACCTCCCTCGTTTTCTTAGAATGGCAATGGCACCTACCCGAGAGGTGCCGGAACTGTGTTTCCGTGAGTTCGGCTGAGCATCCTACTTTTTTAAAGATTTGCTTGAGAGTTCCTGTACCATTTACAGGGAAATGCTTTCCTTCACAGAAGTAAAATTGATATATAACTTTGAAAATGATCGCATTATGCCTTTCCAACTCTACAGGTCTATGATTCTGTGTGGGCATGAATGGACAGAATGAGACTATGTCCCTCACTGGCAGCTCCACTAATCACAGAAGCTATGACTTTGCATACTGAAAGAAAAAGGTTCTCCCCAGTGAGAGATAACACCACCAACAACACCATATTTCACCACATAATTGTCACATTTCAATGCTGATTTTTCTTTAAAAAAAGGGGGGTGACAATTATGTGCTGAATTATCAAAGGACACCCTTTCTTGCTAGGGAGAGAAAGAAACAAACCCTTTCTCACAGCCAGGAGTGATAACATGGGGGTGGGGGTGGATAAGAGCATCATCAGCAACTAGTGAAAATAAAAAGGAAGAAATACGTTGTTTTTTTAAAATAAAAAGTCATGTCCCCTCCCCCACGCCGCCCTGCAAAAAACCCCCACAGCCTAGTGGACCTGAGAGCCACTTTCCTGACAAGATGCTGGAGGTTCAAAGACAGCAAAGGCTCCCTTGGCAGATGGGGAGGGGGAGACACACAACTCTCCTGTCAAGACAACAAAGTACATTACCTCAAGCGTAAGGCAGCCATTACATGGGGGGTTGCTCATGTCGTTTACCTACAAATCCCATGATTCCCAGAGGCTGCAACTCCCATGATTTCTCTCGACTACCCTCCTATTTTTTAAAAAAATATCCTTTAACCTCACCTGCTGGTGGGCAGCTGAACGTTTTAATATGGTATATTCAACTAAATTCAACCTGCGGGAGGCCCCCACTTGTCTTGTTTATTGCTCCTGCAATGATTATGCTTTGGGATCAATTTTAGGGCCAGAAAGAGGGGTGCGACTATTATGCGGTGAAATACAGTAATAAATAAAGAAATAGATGATTAATAATAATAATAATAATAATAATACTTTTATTATTTATACCCCACCCACATGGCCGGATTGCCAGTGTGGTGTAGTGGTTAGATCTGGGCAACCAGGGTTCAAATCTTGACTCGGAAGGTTGTAACTAGCCACAGCAAAACAAGTTATACAAAGAGGACAGTAGGACTTAAATCTAGGCATGTATAGGATAGTAACACCCAGTAAACTTCATGGCTGAGTCAAGATTTGAACCCTGGTTGCCCAGATCTAACCACTACACCACACTGGCAATCCGGCCATGTGGGTGGGGTATAAATAATAAAAGTATTATTATTATTATTATTATTAATCATCATCATCATCATCTATTTCTTTATTTATTACTGTATTTCACCGCATAATAGTCGCACCCCTCTTTCTGGCCCTAAAATTGATCCCAAAGCATAATCAAGTACCACAGATTGCAAAAAGAAAAAAGTAAATTCTGTGTTTTAAAAGAAATTGTCTTTTGTGCACAGCATTTATTCAGTCTTCAGCTAGATACCCCATATTGTCTTCATTTGCTTTGTAATCCTGTTTTTTAAAAAATGTTGTGGTGACCATAACCTAGGTTGAAGGTGCCATTTGGCTCCTATCTTTTATATCTCAGTTTCTAACCCTGCTTGTCAGTTTCTAACCCTTCTAACTTGGACGTTTTGGCTCCTGAACACCACAAATCCGGAAGTGATTGTTATGGTTTGCGAACCCGAACATCCGACGGGGCTTCCGCAGCTTCTGATTGGCTGCAGGAGCATTCTGCAGCCAATCAGAAGCCGCAATTTGGTTGTTGAACGAACATCCGGATCAGATTCCGTTCAACTTCCAAGATACGACCACAGTGATTTTTCTCATCTAGTTCTGGCCATGAGTTGGTTAGATAAGTTGTAACAAAGAGTTCACTGGCCTTGGAACTTCCTGTGCCAAATAGCCTACGCATGTTTTGAACTACAGAGCCCATCACCCACCCCGTAGTACTATATGGTCAGAACTGACTGGGACTCCTGAGAATTGCAGTTGAAAACATCTAGATTAGGGAAGGTGGGAAAGACTCAGAGGGACAGTGTGGTCATAATTCTTCCTCTTTTATCCACTGTGTGACATCTCCCTGGCCATTATGGATAGGGTTCTAGGCAGCTGGGTGTGGTTCAGCTTGACTGTTTTTCAGCATTTAGAGATGATTGTGTTTATATCATTCTTCTCCAATTTTTGTGTGTCTGCCTTTTTATGACTTCTGTTTTTCAGCAGGAAATCTCTATTATGGTACAGCTCAAATATTTGATTGTAGTTTTCTGGTTTGCTGAAGTTATTTCAAATATTTATTTGCTAGATGGCATTCTCTGGCTAGATGGTTCTCTGAAATATTTGCCATCTTTTAACATTGTATATTACAATGCAAAAACAGATAAAAGAAAAAGGACAGCCTTAGTATCATGTAGTCCTTCAGGTCTAATATCTTCCTTCAGTTTTCTGAAATATTAGACTTCTTTGATTTTGTCTCCCATACACTGTCACCCCCACTCTCCATTACACAAAACAGAAATGAGGTAATGAGGCTTGTCCAGGTTGAACTGTTTGAGGACTGAATTGCAGATTTCTTACCGCAGTGTTGCTATAGCAATGTATGTGACTGTTGTTCATCCTGCAGTAAGCTTCTCATGACAAGTGTTGGTATGCAGGACACACGGAAAACAGGAAAAGGAGGTTAATGTTGTGAGACTGTAAAATAAGTTGCTCTGGTATTGCTTCCAGGTATTATGTAATGTTTTTCTTTTATGGTATTTTGTGTGCATAGAGCAGCATACAGACATATATATATTGTAGTTAGATCTTTTGATGTCTTATTTTTCTAACTCTACAAAATCACTCTGATAGTTGAAATGCATACTGGGATGCTTAACAACAACAACAACAACAACAACATTTATACAACAACAACAACAATAATATTTATACCCTGCCCATCTGGCTTGGTTTCCTTAGCCACTGTGAGGTTTACAGCATATATAAAGCATAGTAAAATATCAAACAGTAAAAACTTCCCGATGCAGGACTGCCTTCAGATGTCTTCTAAAAGTTATGTAGTTATTTATCTCCTTGACATCTGAAGGGAGGGTGTTCCACAGGGAGGGCACCACTACCGAGAAGGCTTTCTGCCTAGCTCTCTGTAACTTTGCTTTTCTCAGTGAGGAAACCAGCAGAAGGTCCTCGGAGCTGAACCTCAATGTCCGGGCTGAACGATGGGAGTGGAGATTCTCCTTCAGGCATACTGGGCCGAGGCTGTCTAGGGCTTTAAAGGTTAGCACCAACACTTTGAATTGTGCTCGGAAGCATACTGGGAGCCAGTGAATATCCTTTAGGACCGGTGTTATATGGCCCCAGCGACCACTCCCAGTTACCAGACTAGCTGCCGCATTCTGGATTAGTTGTAGTTTCCGAGTCACCTTCAAATGTAGCCCCACGTATAGTGGATTGCAGTAGTCCAAGCAGGAGATAACCAGAGCATGCACCACTTTGGCGAGACAGTCCGCAGGCAGGTAGGGTCTCAGTCTGCATACCAGATGGAGCCGGTAGACAGCTGCCCTGGACACAGAATTGACATGTACCTCAATGGACAGCTGCAAGTCCAAAAGACTCCCAGGCTGCGCACCTGGTCCTTCAGGGTCATGGTTACCCCGTTCAGCACCAGAGAATCCCTCACACCCACCCGCCCCCTGTCCTCCATTTAATGGGAGGAGGTAGTTGTCTTGTTGGCTCCAGAGAATGTGAAATAGGCAAAGTAGGCAAAGCAGGGTCTTCAAGAGTTATTTCAAGGAGCCTTGTAGCTGGATAAGACCAAAGGTCCATCTTGGCATATTGCCATAGGGATTAGTAGCCATTCATAGTCTTCTGGGGAGCCTGTTCTTTTAGCACATGTATATAACTTTGAAAATGTCCATCTGCCTCCCTTTAAAAACAAGGATTTAAGCTACCCTTATTGTCACATGTTGGCATAGGAGGCTCTGGACTGACCTGGAAAAATATTTATGTGTTATGCAGTTTTCTGTTTTGTTTGAAAGCTTCCTAACTTACATAAATATAAATTTGATTTGGTAATAGACCTTGCTCTGTCAGTTTGTATTTCTTAATTTTAACCAGTGTCTCCTGGTTGTGGTAGGAAGATGGAAAATGGAGTGCTATTCACAACAATATTTACTACTACTTCTTCCTTTCTGTTTCTAAATAGAACTTGTGATGAATATGTAATTATTGCACCCCATCCTCCATTTTTTGTTGATTAGTATTGGTGAGATTTGGAAAAAGTTAGCACATTGCTATTCTGCCATTTTGTAACTATGGTTTATAAACCATAGATAGATAGATAGATATTTCAAAGGCTAGCCATGTTTAGGGCATTTTGTGTATATATCTGTGTCAAGGTTGGGGCATCTGTGGCCCTCCAGATGCTCTTGGCTGGGGCTGGTATGAGTTGGAGTCCAGCATGGACAAGGATCAGGAACATAGCTGTCAACGTTTCCCTTTTTAAAAGGGAATTTCCCTTATTCTGAATAGGATTCCTCGCAAGAAAAGGGAAAGTTGACAGCTGTGATCAGGAATGACAGGAGCCATAGTTTCAACCATTCAACAGGTTCCCTATTTTCATTCATGTGTTTTAACATGTACCCCGTCCCATATTTTCATGTTAAAATATCAGATTCAAAAAAGGAATGATAAATATCTTAGTGGGCTTTTATTTTAGTAAACATCAATTTTATATGAGCCAGTTATGCAAGTTTTGAAAAGCTGGGAGTAGATAGAGAGCAGGCAAGATATATGTGACCAGACAGTACATCCTTCTGACTAAATACTGAGAGAACCTGCAGGAGGATGTACGGCTCTGGCACTAGATAAACACATCCAAGGCTTATTTCTAATAGGAAGCAAACAACTTTGGTGTGTAGGGTGGGTATGAAAATACTTGTTTCTTCTCCTGGGGTAATAGTAACAACAACAACAACTTCACTCCCTTACTAGGGTGAATGAGGTCCTTTATAGCAGGAGGTTAGCAAGTAGCAGATTTCTGTGGAACTGTGGCTAAACAAGTTGGTGATTTGGGGCTCCAAAATCAAAAGGGAACAATTTTCAGGATTGCTTGAAAAATAAGTGCTTGCTAAATGGAAAGAAGTCATTCTCTAGACAAGCCTTCAACAGCGTGGTGGCCTTCAGATGTTTAGTCTTCAACTCCCATCATTCTCAGCTAGCAAAGGCTGTTGTAATTGATAGAAGAACCTTAGGAAGAGGTGGAAAGGGCTCAACTCTGGTCATGTGCAAGCAGGTGGCAAATAAAAGTATTCAGTCTCCAGTAACTCTTTTCTTTAATTCTGTTATGGTAAGCTGTCATAACAAAAATAATATAAAAATAAAGCTAGTACTCCCTTCGGTGTATATTGCATTAACTACTGCTATAATATTATGGTTAGCTGAAGGAAATCAAAATAGAGCTAAAGTAATAGTGGTTGTTGCTATAAATATTTTTATAGCACCATTGATGTATATGGCACTTAGTAGGGTATCAAAAGCAAAAGAACAGGTAGTGGATCCCTTGAGTTTCTTAGAATTTGGATTTGACAGTGAAGAAGACAACTGAGAGGAAAGGGGGCATATGCAGTGGGACTGAGAGAGGCAAATGCAGTTGCGTGTACTTGGTGGAGAGTTTTGAGGATTAAGAGCCAGAGAAGCCACAAAAGAAGGGTGCTTTTGAGGAGGGACTTGGAAGAAGTTGCATCAAATAGAACTCCGGTGGGAGTTCTAGGCATCAGGGGCACCAAGGGAGAGAAAGTGGGAGACTTGGTATCTGTTAGTCCACTCTTGGTCATTGCTTCTTTGCTTAACAGCCATGGGAGTGCCAGTTGTTGGAAAGTGATAATCAAAAGTTGCTTGACTATCAGTTTTCATTTCATGGATTCAGGTTTTCCTGTTGGTTCTGATTAATGGTAAACTTAAAGGAGTAGGGAACTGAATAGAGAATAGATCTGTGTGTGGCTACTGGTCATAGTACCAAGGAAATTGCTGCCTTCAGAAGCATTGTTCCTCTGAACTACCAGAACCTGGAGGCAGCCTGTTGAGAAGGGTTGTTGCCTCCACCCCCTTCTTGTTAGCTTCCTGG
This sequence comes from Podarcis erhardii, assembly GCF_964252035.2. Classification (NCBI taxonomy): domain Eukaryota; kingdom Metazoa; phylum Chordata; class Lepidosauria; order Squamata; family Lacertidae; genus Podarcis; species Podarcis erhardii. The sequence continues at coordinate 5,601,914 of NC_138503.1, read as the reverse complement.
AGGCATCTGTCCAGCCATCACTAGAAGCAGGACACCAGTATGTGGTTTCATCCAGCAAGCCTGTTCTTCTTTCTTTTTGCTGCAGTGGTATGCCTTCATGATTGTAAGCGTTGTTTAATCTTATTTTGGAAAGAGCGCTATCTACGTGATTATCCTTGTAGCTGGAGGTTATGAGAGTTTTCAACTAGAAGGTGCTCTTTATTGCTACCAATTCTGAGAACATTGCTTGCTATACTTAATAATTGTAGTCCTTAAAAACCTCTTGTGAATGTGCATCTTGACCCATTCTTTTGAGAGCATTACTGGTAGGTTTTTGAGGAACAAAATTGTGCGTGTTTATGGAAGAAGCTTTGTGTAATGCTTGACATACTATCACAGCAGATTTCCCTAAAATCATGGATGAGCTTATGCTCTGCTTCAAATATCAACAATCCTTAATTCAGGGAAAACAGTGGCATGTAACATAGACCCTTTTCTCTTCAACTTTAAATAAGCATTAAGCAGATAATTTAAGGACCTGTGTCCAGTGTAGATCTTAAAAAACTGGATTTTAGTACTAGGCAATTGCTTGTTTAATAAATATCTTCTCTTCTATTTGTAGGACTAATGGCAGGTGAATAAACCAACATGGCAGCCATGGTTCCACCAGTGAAGCTGAAATGGCTTGAACATCTAAATAGCTCTTGGATCACAGAAGATAGTGAATCAATTGCTACAAGGGAAGGAGTCTCCATCTTATATGCTAAATTAGTCAGTAATAAAGAAGTAGTACCATTGCCTCAGCAGGTTCTCTGTCTCAAAGGACCTCAGCTACCAGATTTTGAACGGGAGTCCTTATCAAGCGATGAACAGGACCACTATTTGGACGCCCTTCTTAGCAGCCAGCTGGCTCTGGCTAAGATGGTGTGCTCAGACTCTCCATTTGCTGGAGCACTTCGCAAACGTTTGCTTGTGTTACAACGCATCTTTTATGCACTTTCTAATAAATATCATGATAAAGGCAAGGTGAAACAGCAGCAGCATTCTCCAGAAAGCAGTTCTGGGTCAACAGACATCCATTCCGTTAGTGAGCGGCCAAGGTCAAGTACAGACGCGCTAATAGAAATGGGGGTCCGGACTGGACTGAGCCTGTTATTTGCACTGTTACGGCAAAGCTGGATGATGCCTGCTTCAGGACCTGGGATTAGCCTTTGCAATGATGTTATCCACACTGCGATAGAGGTTGTGAGCTCTTTGCCACCTTTATCTCTAGCTAATGAAAGTAAAATCCCACCAATGGGTCTGGACTGCCTGTCTCAGGTAACAACATTTCTTAAAGGAGTAACGATTCCCAACTCTGGAGCAGATACTCTTGGACGGAGGTTAGCTTCTGAGTTGCTGCTTGGCTTGGCTGCTCAGCGTGGGTCACTTCGGTATCTCCTGGAATGGATTGAAATGGCACTAAGTGCATCAGCCGTGGTCAACACAATGGAGAAGAACAAAATGCTGCATACGCAGGAGGGGATGATCAGTTTTGATTGTTTCATGAACATATTGATGCAAATGAGGCGGTCATTGGTATGTATGCAGAATGTATGCTTCAAATTGATTTTCTTAAATCTTGGCTCTTTCTTCCATTAACAGATTCACTGCATCATTGAGATTTATAGAAGTTTTGGAGTTCCTGTGTGCCTGGATTGGCATGAGTTATACTTAGGGCTCATCCAGACTGCATTTTATGTCATGTTTCTAAGCCCAGGTCCATGCATTAGAGCTCTGTGTGTGAACATGTTTCCCCCCCTGTTACAGTGTTTTCCCTGGGAAAACCCATGTTTTAGTGCTAAATTGGAGCAAATGGCAGTCAGGTTTTCCATACATTGCCATTTATTCTGATTCAGTGGTAACATGATTTTTCCCAGGTAAAGCGCCAGGATGAAAAAAAAATTCTCTGACATGGCATTTAAAAGCACAAACCTGTGTCAGGAAGGGTAAAGGTAAAGGGACCCCTGACCATTAGGTCCAGTCGTGTCCGAAACTGGGGTTGCGGCGCTCATCTCGCTTTATTGGCCAAGGGAGCCCGTGTACAGCTTCCGGGTCATGTGGCCAGCATGACTAAGCCGCTTCTGGCGAACCAAAGCAGCACACGGAAACGCCGTTTACCTTTCCGCGGGAGCGGTACCTATTTATCTGCTTGCACTTTGATGTGCTTTCAAACTCCTAGGTGGGCAGGAGCTGAGATAAGAGCAACAGGAGCTCACCCTGTTGCAGGGATTCGAACCGCAGACCTTCTGACCAGCAAGTCCTAGGCTCTGTGGTTTAACCCACAGCGCCACCCACGTCCCTGTGTCAGGAAAGCACAGTGCAAAAGGAAGTCTGCATGAGGCCAGAGTGGCATGACAGTATCAGGAATATCTGAACTGGGATTGATTTGTCTTTAACTTTAACATACTTGAATATTTGTATAGGCTTTAACTTCAGTCATTTTGATTAAACAGAAATGATAGACAATGTCAAGAGCAACTTGTAACACTGCTAAGTAGTAGTAATTATTCATTGCAAATAAAGCTAGCTGGAACAATCCAGTAATTCTATAATAAAGGATTTTAAGATTTTTGTTTTTAAAAAATACTTCCTTGAGATTTTTTTTCTGTGATACTTCTGCCCACCACTTCTGCTTATTTAGAGGAAGCAAATTAAAGTTTAATTGTCTCCTCCATTCTGCTCTGAAAATTACACTTGTTAATTCAAACCTGTGATTCCCTTCACGGTACTATTTTAAAGATCCAACAAAATTGTAACTAACTTAAAAATGTTGGTAGTAGGGCTGCAAATTAAAGGCTTATTCTTAAACTATGAAATAATAATGGTTACCCACATACTGTGTAGTTTCATTGCTTGGGGAGACGGGGACTCAATTGTGGCTTTATATTTTCTGTGAGATACTGGTTGGGAATAGGGAATGAGATCACACTCAAAGGGCACTTCCATATGTAGGCCCAATTTTCACTCCCAATATGAAGATGTTAGGCAGACTTAAACAGAAGCATCCAGTGGTTTGACCAAGTGGTTGCAATCCTTTCCCCCCTTCCTCATATGTGCACATTTTCAACCCTGACATGCCCCTTTGTTTTGAAATGTTTGTCAAATGGCTCAGTTTTCTTTGTGAGTTTCAGCTCATTGCATGGATAAATGTATTCAACAATTGGAGGGGGATGTGTAATCTTATACAACCCCCCAGTGGTTTTAAAGTATGCAAAATGCAAAACTTGTGAAGCAGATTTTATTAGTAACTGGCTTGTTTTTCATTTTTCAAAAACATGAATTAAACATCTATCTTGGAGTGTTTTTGTTCTTTGCCTTTGTTTTACTAGCAGGAATGCTTCTAAACTCCTTTTGAGCAGCTTGGTGTATTTGGTGTATAGTTAAGAGCCTGACCTGTGACAAGGGGACTCTGAGCCAGAAGCTTCTGGGTAGCTTTAGCCCATGCCACATTGTGTGTTTGCCTTCACCTTGGGGATTTTATAACCTGTCTTAAGGATGATGGCAGGAATGTGCATATGCTTATTTCAGCACTTGAGAAAGTACCAAGAAAGTAGTTGTTTTGAAGGAAACCATGTTCTTTTTGGTTTTATTTAGGGAAATTGTCTAATCTTTTCATAGAGGATAAAATAACTGTGCAGTGACAATATTTCCTCTGTGATGTTTTACTTTGCAGGGCTCGTCTGCTGATCGAAGTCAATGGAGGGAGCCAACAAGAACATCTGAAGGTTTATGCTCTCTGTATGAGGCAGCTTTGTGCCTCTTCGAGGAGGTATGTCTATCTAACCTTTAATTAAAGAGTAGTTTCTTTCTTTAAATCTGCATTCTTCAGGTTGTGTATTTCTCACCCCAAAATAGTCACACTGATGTTGTCCCAGTGCTTCCATGGATTTCTACCCTATATTTTGTCTTGCTGTTTACCTGAATTTCTGTCCCACCTCTATCCAAGGCTCAAAGCATTTATGAGTTTAATAAAAGAGTAGCAGAATAAAAAATATATAAAAAAGGAATTTCAGAGGTGAGGGCAGTCTCGGAGAACAGCTGTTGATGTGCCTGTGCTGTTTGATTTGGTCAGGAAGGTGCTCTTGGCTCATGCTGAGGGCTATGAGGAAGCAACAGAGTATAATATGTGACTCCCAATCTACAAAAGGGAAGCATGAAGTGGAAAGCTAAACAGCAGATCACAGAATTATAGAGGGAAAAGGAACCCCAAGTGCCACCTAGTCCAAGTGTTGTAATATCTTAATTTCCCATCCTGGACTATCATATTTACTTTTGTGATCAAGAACACAAGAGAGCCTGGCTGCTGGATCAGCCCAGTGTCCTGTGTCCTGTTTTCACAATGGCCATCCAGATGCCTCTGGGAAGCCTGCAAGCAGGACCTGAGGACAGTGGCGCTCACCCCACTTGTGGAAGCTGCTAGTCTTCAGAATATCTAATTTACAGATTGGACATGTAGTCCCATTTGAATCTAGACTTGGTGCTTGAAATAAAGTGATTACATGATAACTGAGCACAGCATTCCTTCTGTCTCTTGAAATGTATTTTTATTTTGCTAGGTTTGTCGCATGGCTTCAGACTACTCTAGGACATGCGCCAGTCCAGACAGCATTCAGACGGGTGATGCTCCTGTTGTTTCTGAGACCTGTGAAGTGTATGTTTGGGGCAGTAACAGCAGCCACCAACTTGTGGAAGGAACACAAGAGAAAATTCTTCAGCCCAAGTTGGCTCCAAGTTTTTCTGATGCTCAGACAGTGAGTGACTGGGGTTTTTGTTTGTATGTGTGTTATCGGTGTAGTGAAAAAGAAGAGATGAAGCTTTCACTGTTGAAAAACTTTGTATATCACTGCCAAATGTGAAAAATGCATGCTACAAGTTTGTGGTTCCTGAGCTATATATGGATCCCTTGTTCTAAAAATTAAAATAACCCTTGATAGGCAGTTCTAAATAAATTATTTTTAATGATCTCTAATTTTCTTCCCACAATAGATTGAAGCTGGCCAGTACTGTACATTTGTAATATCTACAGATGGCTCTGTTCGAGCTTGTGGCAAAGGCAGTTATGGCAGGTTGGGACTGGGCGATTCCAACAATCAGTCTACACTGAAGAAGCTGACTTTTGAGCCTCACAGATCTATCAAAAAGGTGTCATCATCTAAAGGTTCTGATGGCCACACATTAGCATTCACAACAGAAGGAGAAGTCTTCAGCTGGGGTGATGGTGACTATGGGAAATTGGGCCATGGAAATAGCTCAACGCAGAAATATCCAAAACTTATCCAGGGCCCTTTGCAAGGAAAGGTATGCTTACACAAAGGAACTGAATGGCACTTTCCTTCTTTCATAGTGTTGCTTTGGAGACTTCATGTGTTTTAGGGTTTCTTGTTATCCATTTTTGCCTTTGTCCCTTATTGCTGTGGACCATGGGGTGGAAACAGTGGAGTTCTCTCCTTTCAATCCACAGGGAGGCAATATGTTTTCCAAAATCAAGATTGAGCTGGGGGCTAGCTTAGGAGGCACCTTCCACATCCTCTTTGGGTGTTAAGAAATGACTACCCTAACCCAACTGGCCTTTAAGCATGATTCGAGCTTTTGGTGCTGTCGAGAAAGCTGCAGTCATACTAATTTATTTATTTAAAACATTTATATACTGTGGGCGAGGGGTTACAGTGAATTAGAAATACCAGAAGAAATGTGCTTATCATAAAACCACAAAGTAGGTTATTCACTTTGTGTGAAGGCTGGCGAAAAATGTTTCCAGCTGACAATGGTGTAATGTTGGTATTGGACTTGCCACTTGAGTCAGGCCAGGCATGTAGAATGATGGTGCCAGTCATGGCTGTGAGAGTTTGGCTCTGTTATGGGGATGTTCACCTTGAGTGGATTGATGCTTGTGGCAAGCCCAAGACACCTGCTGCTTGGAGTGCAGCCATACAGAAGGATGTGTAGGGACTTTCATGTTTGGTTTGGCATTTGAGTGGTTTTTTTGAATTTGGACCGACTTCAGCTGAAATTTGAGGCTTTGTGATTAGTGGCAGTTACAAGGCCTTGGTTCAGGTCTCTCTTCCTTGTAGAGTTCATGGGGAAGGGGAGAAGAATGAAGAAAGTCTCATTTTGTCTCCTGTGTTGAAAGCAGCATTTCCAGCAACAGTTTAGTTGTAACTCTCTCTTCCCTTTGCATGCAATTCAGGTCGTGGTATGTGTGTCAGCTGGATACCGGCACAGTGCTGCTGTCACAGAAGATGGTGAATTATATACGTGGGGAGAAGGAGACTTTGGTAGACTAGGTAATGGAAACAGTTTGACTTGCCCAGTGATTTTAGGAATATAATTAATATTTCATTGAAATAAAATCTAACGTTAAAGAAAGGTACTGGGATTTATGTAAGACAGTACAGGTGGCAACCATTTTAGGCACGTCCAATTGATGCTCAATCACTTGGGTCCTTTTGGACCCGGAAGGCGGCAAAATGAAGGTGAAACAGGGTGGGACATGCTTATAAGCATTCTGTCGACACACACCGGGGCTGGGAACAGTACCCCCATGCAAAATGGTCGCTGCCTGTACAAAATAAACTTTACTATAAACTTTTAACCAAGCAATTGGACAGAGCTAAATAGTAGCAAGACACACTTTGATTTAATGGTATACTATTTATCATGCATGTTTCTTGTATCTTTACTCATAAGTCTAGGGTTTTTATTTTTTGTTGATCATTGATAGGACAGTACAGGACTGTATACACATTTAATTAATAATAATAAACTGTTAAAACTGTTTCTTGGGTGTTTACTACATGTATACTGGCTCAAAGTGTTCACTAAAACAGTTCTAAACTGTTTTAATTGTGCTTTTATATGCTGTAACATGCTGTAGATCTTCTGGTGAAGGGTGGGTAAGAGATGCTGATGCTGATGATAATAAGTGTAATGCATTCATCTTTGGTGAGAAATTTATTTTCTTTACTACATAACCCAAGTTTTCATGTTGACAGAAATAATTATTATTTTCTTTAATGCATAAATAATGTTTCCTTTTTCTTTCTTTCCAAGGTCATGGAGACAGCAACAGCCGTAACATTCCAACTTTAGTAAAAGATATTAGCAATGTCGGAGAGGTTTCTTGTGGCAGTTCACACACCATAGCTTTATCCAAAGATGGGCGAACAGTTTGGTCATTTGGAGGAGGAGATAATGGTAATGTTTTTTCCATGCAATTTCTCCTAGGTTGTGCTTGAGATTGTACAGAACATCATCTGTTAAGGGCATGGTGGGGGCAGAAGGTCCATAAAACCTCCGCTTCCTTGTTCTGCCTTTCTGGCCATATTCAAGTGCAGAAACAGCCAATGACTGCATTTGGATGGTCGCCCATGGTTTTAGAAACCATGGTTGACAAAGTGGTGACCATTTGCTGTAGTCATATGTTCCTTTCTCACCCTACTCTTCCTTTCCTATCTACACACCAGCTTGTGCTAGGCTTATTTGTGTCTAAAGTGGGGGACTCTGGCAATTTCAGCTAATATCCTGGCTGGTTATCCTGGTTTGTTATCTCAGTTCAATCCATAGTTTCCTGGTTTGACCATGAGAGGCAACTCTGACTTGATGAAGTCAGGATCTTGCATTCCCACATTCAAATGTAACATGGCTTAATATAAGCCTGGGTGTGGGAGGAACATGCTGTTGCAGCTTCATAAGCCATGGTTTATGGGGCTGTGGATGATGGTCCATACCTCTGTTGCTATGATGCTTAGATCTGCAGGCTTTGTGAAGGCTCCTCTCACAACTCTCTCTCTCTCTCTCTCTCTCTCTCTCTCTCTCTCTCTCTCTCTGTGTGTGTGTGTGTGTGTATGTGTGTGTGTGTTGCTGGCCGTGGTAGAAGATTGTGTGGTCTCTTTGAGTTTATGGATTGTGCCCTAAATCAGTAAACTAGTATGTGGTAATGATTCATGTCCTTATATGTATTTGGAGAGGTTTCTTTGTTAAATTGTAGCTGTTATGATAAATTTTGTATGCAGTTCACTTTAAATATTTCCAGTTTAAAACTGCAGATTATGTTAGATTTGTGGTCATTGATGGCCCAAGAGGTGCAGGAGGCAACATAAACATTATTGATCTCTTGTGTATGATCCCAACAGGCAAACTTGGTCATGGTGACACCAACAGAGTGTACAAACCTAAAGTTATAGAAGCCCTACAGGGAATGTTCATTCGGAAAGTTTGTGCAGGAAGTCAGTCTTCACTTGCTCTAACCTCAACGGGGCAGGTAAGATGCAAGCAGCATTGCCAATTTCACAAAAGTTCCTAGCCCAGAAACCATTCTTACTATCCATTTGTAACAGTGCAAGTCATTTGTGGTTTATCAGCAGTCTGAGGAAAAAAGAAAATTAATTAATTAAGTTTACAAACGTTTCTCTGCCTACTCACTGTAGGCAAGGGAGTGTTTACAAGTTTGACAAGAAGACATTTGTGTTTTGCTGTACTTCTTTCTTTGTTGTGTGTTTTTATACTTTAAAAGTAGCCAAAGTGATATACAGTGGTACCTCGGTGTTAGGGAACTGCCATCAGTGCCGGAGGGAGAGAGCAAAATCCAGAGGGATTCCAGAGAGCGTCCCGGGTTTGGGAGAGGCAGCCCATCTTCTGGGGAAGAGAATCAGCGTAGCACCAGTGGAGAAGGGGGGCAGATGGGGGAAGCAGCGAGGCGGTCCCATGACTCCTTGCCGGGGACCAGCGGGGAGAGTAGGGGTCCTCCGCTGCCTATACCCTCCTTGCAGAGAAGGCTTTCGCGCAGAGAGAGTAGGAGGACACTAGGCGTCAAAGAGCTTCTTTGCTGGAAGAAGTTTAAGAAACGCCACTGACGGATTCTGCCAGCGATTGAGACAGCCACGGGTGAGTGGCTGTCCGGACAGAAAAGGTTCACTCAGGCAACCCTGCCAGGTGTTTGCACCGCTTACGCACGAGCAACCCCTAGAACCATTACACTCGGTTTTCGGACATCTCTGTTGCCAAATGTTTCGGTTTTCAAACACCAAAAACCCGGAAGTAAATGCTTCCATTTTCGAACTCGCCTCGGAAGTTGAACGGCTTTCGCTGCGTGTATCTGTTGTTTTTCACAATTTTCTCTATTGACCTGGCAAACTGTCTTTTGCGCCTCTGTTTTGCACGTTTTGGAAGTCGAATGGTCTTCTGGAATGGATTACATTCGAAAACCGAGGTTCCACTGTATTAAAAAAAATCAAAGAATAGAAAGTAAAGTCTTAAAATACAGTGGTCCCTCCAGTTGCGCACGGGATCTGTTCCAGAGCTCTGGTTGGATCCCAAGGTGTATGTATCCGGAGGTGCTGATTCAGCGCATGCGCGCGGCGCGGTTTAGTGCTTCTGCATATGCGTGCAGGGTGAAACCTGGAAAAATACTTCTGGTTTGCCACGCACATATCCCGAAGGATACATAACCGGAGGTGAACATAAGTAGAGGTTCCACTGTATTGCAGTCTAATAAAACTCACATCCTAAATAACAGCTTTGTGCACATGGTTGATATCTAACATCCTTTCAAAGGGAAACCTTGTTGAAACCTTAGATTTTCCTGTAAGAACTCGTAAGAGAAAACGGTCAGCCTCCACTTCAGTGGTCAAGAATGAAAAAGAATGCAGTTTGGTGCTATGTGGATTTTATTGATTGTAGGTAGAAATTATGAATCGCCACCTCCCAAACCTAGCAATTGCTTGCAGTATTCCCAGTATGCAAACTGAAAGCTATGCCCAGAGGGTCTTTTTACTTTGCTTCACTTCATTTTGGTTGCAGTACTTTGTGCTTACACAGGATGCCCATGAGGAGTTCTCTCTCCATTGGTGTGAAATGAGGATGGGAAATCCATTTGAAATGGAGAACCATATATGGTTTGGTGTAGGACTGCAACTTTTAATTGCTGAAACAACTAAGCAGTTTTAAAACCTTGCAATTCACCTTTTAAGTGAATTTATTTATTTATTTATTTTTAAAAAATTATTAAAGATTTCTTAGTTTACAAAAATACGTGCATTGCATCTTTTTTCAAGTTGTGTTTTCTACATATCAGTTACATTTGTTGTGAGACATTAGTGTTGCATGCAGTATTAGGTTGGGAAGAAAAGAGGGGGAATGAGAGGGAGGGTGGGGATGGCTCATGGGGTGGCGTGGCAATACTTCTATTTTTTCTACTTAGTGAATGTGTGGGGTTTTATGTAAGCATCATTTGTGTGGGTTCTCTTTCTATTCACTTATTATATTTCCTTGGTGGTGATAGAGGTTTGGGGTGGCCTAGGGTGTGGTAGGTTGCCTTTGCTTGGCAAGTGAATTTATTTCTTAAAATATTTTTCATAGATGTACCACTAAAGATGCATCACCTTTAAAGAGGCTTTCCCTGCTGTCTTTTACATTGGGCAGAAAGCTCTTCCAAGATGATGCCTGCTATGACTCATATGCTTCATCTAAAGACAAAGAATATAACCAGCTTCAGAGTAATTGTGTTTTCCTGTATGCAAATTTAATTGACTCGCCATCAGTTAGTGACCAAGATTTCTTTAACAGTGTGACAATCCTAACCGGATTGCAGATGGGGCTTTTGGACTAATAACAATGATATTTTGTGTATTAAATTCTGTATATTTTGATCCAGGTGTACGCTTGGGGATGTGGTGCATGTCTAGGATGTGGGTCTTCAGAAGCTACAGCGCTCAGGCCCAAGCTGATTGAAGAGCTGGCTGCAACACGGATAGTGGATATTTCAATTGGGGACAGCCACTGTTTGGCACTATCTCATGGTAAACTATAATGCTTATGTAATACTAAAGCTTATTATGGCAAATACACATTGGTTTTCAAGTGTGTTCAACACTGTTATTATTACTATTGCTTGTTTTTTATTTAGATAATGAAGTTTATGCTTGGGGTAACAATTCCATGGGACAGTGTGGCCAAGGGAACTCCACAGGGCCCATTACAAAACCAAAGAAAGTGAGCGGCTTAGATGGAGTAGCAATTCAGCAGATTTCAGCTGGAACATCCCATAGTCTTGCCTGGACAGCCCTTCCCAGAGACAGGTAAGTAATTATATACTGATAATAGCAAAACCATTTAATGTTTATGCATACCTAATGGAATGGGTCTTGGCTCCATCATGTGAGGGGGCCTTTGAATCACAATGCTTTGTTCTTAACCAGATCCCCTCACTTATATATTCTTGGCAAGAAGAGCTTGTTCTGTTTTTAATGAGTCATTATTTATTTTGATTGATGTTTAATTTTTGCTCCATGGTCATCTTTTATTTGATTTGCAGACAAGTTGTTGCCTGGCACAGACCTTACTGTGTGGATCTTGAAGAAAGTACCTTCTCCCACCTCCGTTCTTTCCTTGAGCAGTATTGTGACAAAATCAACAGTGAGATTCCTCCTCTTCCTTTCCCATCCTCAAGGTATTTGTTTATGTGGCATATATGCTATCCTGTTGATTTTTTATATATTATTCTTATTATTCTTATTGGCACATTCATGCATGGAAAGTCTTGGCTTGCATTTCCAGAATGAGAGTTCAGATTTGTGCAACAGTATTAGGGCTGGGCAATATATATCAATATATCATCCAAAACTGGTTTGAAGTCAATATAGTTTTATCAGTTTCATAATTTTTGACATGACAATATATCACGGATCATGATATGTGTGTGTCCATGTCCGTGTGTGTGCTATGCAAAAATCACAATGTGGGAAAAACCATGAAGGCAGTCAGTGCTTCTCTTGATTTCTGCAACCCCTGTTAACTGCCAGCTCAGCTCTCCCCTGCCTTATGCAGGGGTCATCAAATCACAAGAGCAGACACCGCTAAAAATCATGTTGCAGGAAAAACTGTGAAGCTAGCCAATGCTTCTGCATAACGCCATCCTTATTTCAGACATCATGATATATTGGTTCAGTTACCTCTGGAAGCAGCTCTGCAGTTGAAACCTCCCATTTGGTGGGATTTGCCATCAAATGCTTGCGCCTATGTGGGGACCCAGCAGGATCTTTCCTTCACTTGGAATACGGTGTTGGTTGCCAAGGGCAACTGGAAGGGTTCTTTCAGTTTTACTGTAGCTCTTTACGTCAGGCTGGATGGAAGGACCAATGAGTCAGCTTATTTCTGGGAAAGAGGAAAAACTAAGAACATTTGATCAGCTCTGTGTGCAAAGTCTTAGAAACTTCTTCAACTGTAAAGTTTCTCTCCTCTTAAAACTCATTTTCAAGGTATTGGCATTTAGATGTTTGTAGGGAAAACATTTAAACCCTCAACTCAAGAAAATTAATCTGAAAATACAATTGAAACTATATATATATACATTTAATCAGAGGTGTTCTTTCTTTATGATAAACATTATTATCAAACTTAAGCATAATGCATAACAATATTTCACTGGGTGCAGCAGTGGCTATACTGCTCTGTCACATCCCACTGCTGCCCAGCTGGTGTTAGGTTTGCTACGATAAAGAATTAAAATAACAAGAAAGTAATAACCAATGCAAAATCATTCTTAAGCAAAGCAGTTGAAATCAGCAGCAGATAAAACCGGATAAAACCAAACAAACAGCAGAAGAAAAGCCAGTCTCAGCAGAACAACAGAAAAGCCACAAGCCAAAGGCACAATGAAACAAAAAGGCTTTCTTTCTTCTGAATGCTAAAAGCAAAGGGTCCTGGTGGGTTTTCATGGGGTGTGTTCCTCATTGTCTGTGCTATTGCAGAGCCCTGAATGTTGTTTGGTTGTATTGTGACAGTTACACCAACTAAACCATTGTAAGACTATTGTGATATGTGAAACTTTTTGTTCAGATGCTGGGCGTGAGTACTGTAGAAGGGAAAATGTACCTGATAGCAATAACTGGAGATCACAGGTAAGCCTGGGTTAATGGCAATCCCTTGTTTTTCAGGGAGCATCACAATTTCCTGAAGTTGTGTCTGAAGCTGCTCTCAAACCACCTTGCTCTTGCATTAGCTGGCGGAGTAGCTACAAGCATACTTGGAAGGCAGGCTGGCCCGCTTCGGAATTTATTGTTTAGATTGATGGACTCTTCTGTTCCAGATGAAATACAGGAGGTAAATCTCCAAAGTGGACCACACTTGCTTGTGTTTTTAGGTTGTGTGCCCTATTAATTCAAGTTGGGAAGGCAGTCTAAAAATCTGACACCTAGAAACTCAGATCAATATTCTGCCACAAGTTCTCTAACTTACCTGACTGTTTTATCACACTCTGTTAAGCTGAAACTAAAGTGTGTGTGTCCACAGCTTTGTTCCCAAAGCAACACCACACTCACAGTCACCCTCCAACTTAGGGAATTCCCAAAGTTTGTTAAAATACAAAAATACTTACACATAACTGCTCCTGCACCCTGTTGTACACTAAATGCTTACTCTTGTGCAGGAGAGCTGTTCAACAGTGGAACAGTCTCGCTCAGGAGGTTGTGGGCTGTCCTCCATTGGATGTCTTTAAGCAGAGGTTGGATGGCCATCTGTGATTGATGCTTTAGTTGAGATTCCTGCATTGTAGGGTTTGGACTAGATGATCCTTGAGGTCTCTTCCAACTCCTCAATTCTATGATTCTAGGAGATAGGGAAGGAAGTAAATGTTGCACAGCTTATAGCAGTTAATGGGCATCTAGTCTTTTCAGTTGATACATTGAAACTAGTGTGTAGAGTGGTTGCAGAGCTATAATTTCAAAATGCATCAGGTGAAATGTTTCAGAAATGCTTTCCAGGGTAAGTTGAAATAGTCTCAGCAACCTCTCATCCCACTTCTTAGGTTGTAATTGAAACTCTGTCAGTTGGAGCCACAATGCTACTGCCTCCATTGAGAGAGAGGATGGAATTGCTGCATTCCCTTCTACCCCAAGGTCCTGACAGATGGGAGAGCCTGTCAAAGGGGCAGGTAAAAAGTCTCTTGGAATTAGCATTTGCTTGAACATGCTTCCATAGTAGCTACTATGGAGGATAACATGGTGTTATTCGGCTAAGGACATAAACTCTGTGCTGCTGTGTAGTGTGTAGGTTGGGGATAATTAAGCAAAAAGATCTTCATTTTGTTTCCAGAGTAAGATGTAATTATGTGGGTCAGAGGGACAATGGGTGACTTTGCTGGTGGCCAACTGAATTACAGGGATATCACACAACAGGATGCTGGACTGAAGACTCTAGCAGGCTGGGAGAGGGGGGTAGTATTGGAACTGTGCTCCCATTCTGAAGCTGTTCTCTACACCGCTACTAGGAACAAGGTGGGGCTTCTGAATAAAGAGTTTTACTGGACAAGTTTGATACAAACTTCGTCTAATTGCAATACAGAGAAATGTATCTTTGGTTTTTCTTAAACCATTATGAGATCCTACTCTGGGACAATCGCTTAAACCATAGTTTGGCAGTTCAGATGCAATTGCTAACTATGGTTTGAATGATATAGAAACAAAGAAGCTTGTGAAAGAAAGCACAGTTATATTTCTTCTTCAGGCACATAGTTACTTTCCTATTTATAGATTAATTTTGCTATTTTCAGTCAGCTATAAGAACAAGTAACATTAGGTTAACATTGCTAAATATGATACACAAATTATATTACTAGCATACAGTGACAATATATAAATTAAGTGCTATCTGGTTGCCCTTTATATTCCAGTTTGCCCTTCGATCCTTAACAAGTTTCATGTTCATGAAAATAAAACATTTTCATGTTGATTTTCTAATTGGGTTTTTCTCTCTCAAGAATTATAAATGAAGAAAATTGCCTATTTTTTATTTTTTCAGAGAATGCAATTGGATATTATTCTGACGAGTTTGCAGGACCATACTCATGTAGCCTCCTTGCTTGGCTATAGCTCACCATCTGATGCTCCAGATGTTTCCTCACTCTGTATTGCCTATGGGACTATTGCTGATCCAACATATGATGTCCAGAGTAATCATCCAGATACTCATCTGGCTGAAATTTTAATGAAGACCCTTCTGCGAAATTTAGGATTTTATACAGTAAGCTTAGAATTTGAATTGTATTTCTGAATACCAATTAAGTTGGAATTGTTTCATAAAGTGGTTCCCAGTTGGTGCTCTGCGGACCTCCTGGGGTCTGTGGCACCATTCACATAACAAAAACTTCCATAGTGGTGTCAAATTTTTCAAAAGTAGGGGATCCATGGCTTGACTTTTGAAAAATGGGGGGTCTACAGTACTTAACCAATTGGAAACTTGATTTAATACAACAAACTAGGACAGAGGTGAATTGGAAAGGGATTTGCCCATCCCAGAAACGCCCTCACTTTACAGCAACGTTCAGTGGGGACTATAAACTATGCAACAACCATCACCCATTCAGAGTGAGGGGTGCAAGTAATTGTCCTCACTCTGAATTGAGCCAGTGTGGTGTAGTGGTTAAGAGCAGTAGTCACGTAATCTGGGGAACCGGGTTCGTGTCTCCGCTCCTCCACATGCAGCTGCTGGGTGACCTTGGGCCAGTCACACTTCTCTGAAGTCTCTCAGCCCCACTCACCCCACAGAGTGTTTGTTGTGGGGGAGGAAGGGAAAGGAGAATGTTAGCCGCTTTGAGACTCCTTAAAGGGAGTGAAAGGCGGGATATCAAATCCAAACTCTTCTTCTTCTTCTTCTTTTTGACATTGCCATGTAGTCATATCCAACTATATAGTTCTGCAGTATCATTGCACTGACTACATGATTCCTGATTGGCTAGGATCATGTTGTCAGCACAAATATGACAGTATTCTTTAAAAATTGTGTTGAAGCAGTTGTCAAGAGAGGCACAAACCTGGCGTTGTTCTTGAAAACTAATTTTTATATGCAGAAGCTACCAGCTGCTTGGTCCTTTTTTTCTTTAGTCAGCTCCTTTTTAAAGTTGCATATTAGTTGGATTTCTTTCAGACTCTTCTTCCTTCAGCTTATTTGGGGGCAAAACTGAAACTTTTAGTTATTACTGGAAACTACCAGTGGCTTTCCATTAACAAAAGCATAGGGTTGTATCTAATGCTAGTTCTAGACCCATTGAAGTTAATAAACATGACTAACTTAAGTCCATGGATCTTTCACTTTGACTGGGACTTAATTGAATACAACCCATAGTTTATAAGATTCTGAGTAAGAGGAGCCAGGTTGAAGTTGCCTAGGCATAAAAATAAGAAAGATGAGAATGATATGAAAATGTACATGATTATTCTTGTAACTGTCTAGGATCAAGCATTTGGGGAGCTGGAAAAGAACAGTGACAAATTTTTACTTGGAACATCATCATCAGAAAACAGCCAGCCTGCTCATCTACATGAGCTGTTGTGTTCCCTGCAGAAACAACTTCTGGCATATTGTCATATCAACAGTGTTAGTGAGGTTAGTGCTGTGACTTTTCATATGTATTGATGAGTATACTTGCTCCATAATGGGTGGAACAAAAAGGACCAATAAGGATATTTGGCTCTGACTTTTAGAAATCTGATTCTGTGAACAGAAGTTCATCATTCCCTCCTATTTTCAGTGTTCAGAGGTAAGTGGTGGTGCTTATGCAGCCAAAACAACACAATTCACGCGCAAGAGAGAAGTACTAGCAAGTTCAGGGAAAACCCAAGATTTGCAGTACAAAAAAACTTTAAAAAAAAAACCTAGGGGGAGAACCCTGCCCAAATCATCCCAGCGAGAACTGATGAGACTCAGTGGCAAGAGAATGGTGCCTAGCTTTTAGAGGGGAAAATGGAGAAATTGTGTGGGAGGCAAAGTAATGGAATGGAGTCTCCAGGAGTAGGGCCATAGCTAGTTGGCTTGAACCCTAAACTCCATGCTGCAACATATTGTTGCAGGTTTCCATTTGTAAAGCATATTTAGAATGTTTCTTTTGTTCCCAGAATTCAAGTAGTGTGTCGCTCCTGCACAAGCACCTTCAACTTCTACTGCCTCATGCTACAGATATCTATTCCCGCTCTGCTACTTTGCTGAAGGAGAGTTCTTGGAATGGTAGTGTTGGGGAAAAACTAAGAGGTGTGTGTTACTTATTAGATCATGCGTAATATAAGGAATGTGAGCAGCAGAACCGAACAAGTTTGTTTTTTAAATGAGGCCATTTGCTGCTCAGGTTTTTTGCCAGTTGTCTCTTCTTTTGCCAGATCTTGTACTGGTATATTTAGATGTCTTTGCAATCTGAGAATTTAGGTATCAACTCTTAGAAGGAAATACAACAAAACAGCATGTGTCTTTCAAGACCTCTTCCTCACCTTTCCACTCCTTTTCGGGAGTTCTCTAGGTGCCTTTCATCATAAAAGCAAGTTACACAGTTACCCTAAAGCCAGTAAAAATGCAACAGAAAAAAGCAGCAGCGAATAAACCAGGATAGGGGGTGCACACCAAGGGGGGGGGCAGTGGTCAAGCCCAAAGATCTTTACAGGTTGACTTAAGACTATCCAGGAGGGGAAGAGGTGAATTTCTCTGGCAGGAAGTTCCACATTGTGGCGCTGCTATAGAAAGGCCCTTGCCCTCATTCCCACCAACAGCGCCTCAGATTGTGGGGCAGTGGGGAACACAGAAGAGTATTTACTGCTGGCCACAGTGAATGGGCAGGATACAGCCTGTCAATTCAGTATAAATTAAAATGGCTCCATCAACCTACCCTTGTTTGGGAACTGCATTCAGTTTTGGAGACCCTTATTATCCCTTTGCCACAAAGCGGGGTGACAAATAACAATAAGAATCTCACAAAAATTTATATTGCAATACAGTTGTTAGTCTTTAAGATGCCACATTATTTGCTGCTGTTGAAAAATCCAACCATGGTTACCCTTTTGGAATTTATTAATGAAGTTTTCATTTCCCCCTCCATTGCAGATGTAATTTATGTCTCTGCAGCCGGAAGCATGCTTTGCCAAATTGTCAATTCCTTGCTCTTACTGCCTGTATCAGTAGCCCGACCTTTATTGAGCTATCTGCTGGATCTGTTGCCACCTCTGGATCGCCTTAACAGACTGTTGCCAGCTGCTGTTCTCTTAGAAGATCAGGAGTTACAGTGGCCTCTTCATGGTAAGGCATTCAGTGCAGTACTTCTGCCTTCTGAAAGACAGGAATTGTAGAATGCAAATATGCTTTATGAATTTTGGGTAAAATGTGTTGTTCACCTGAACTTACATTGGTTTATATGCCCGCTCCCCCCCCCCCCATTTTTCTATGGTTAGCCCTCACCAAAAACAGCATCACCTCCTAGTTCTGGTGTACCAGTTACTTGTGAGTACAGAGAAAGGATAGCAGTTTCACAGTATGCTTTCACAGAGGTTCAGCTCTAGGACTTCTGTGATGCCTAAAAAGTAATCTGGAGGCCCAGTTGGCTAATTGCTGCTGCTATACCTACCATCTTTGTTAACGTGAGCACCAGCCCCTTGGGAATTAGCCTTGTTTCTTCCTAAACAGACCGCTGGTACGTTTTGCTGTAGACATTTTAAGGAGTATTTTTTAACCACTTCAGACATTACTAAGGTAATTGTACTGAGTGTAAATCCCCAAGGGGGGTCCCTCCCTTGCTGAAGAGTTTTCTCTGAAATGAATTCTTCAATTTAGGTCATGTGCCTTCAAATGTTTTTCATCCTGATCTTCATTCATCTCAGTGGAGGTAACTGTATGTGAATGAATACATTCATAGGTTGGTTCCTGCCACTGAAATGGGTGAGGAATTTGTTTTGGGAGCTTGTGTAGACATTGTAACTTGCATGCTCAGTACAGATCATAGGATGGGTGGGCGGGCTTGCATATTCTATCAAAACATCATGGTTCAGAAAAAATTGGCTATTAATATTTCAGCTATTAATATTTCTAGGTGGACCTGAACTGGTTGATCCAGCTGGGGTGCCCTTACCACAGCCTGCACAGTCATGGGTGTGGCTAGTTGACCTTGAGAGAACTGTGGCTCTGCTTATTGGACGCTGTCTTGGTGGAATGCTTCAAGGATCACCTGTGTCACCAGAAGAGCAAGATACTGCTTATTGGTTGAAAACACCACTGTTTAGTGATGGAGTTGAAATGGACATTCCCCAGTTAGGTAATCTCTTCAACTGCTTTATTGATGTGTGAATAAGTGGGCACACATGTGGATGCAGCGTTGTGGTTTGTTAGAATAATTATCTTGCTGACTCAGTCCAAAAATCTATCTAGTTCAGCATCCTGTCTCTTCAGAGTGGGCAGCCAGATGCATCTGAGAATCTCACAAGAGGACCAGGGAATTTCTGGCTTTAAAACCGCAAAAGGCAGGGCTTTAGGGAGAGTTCCACATGAGAGGGATGGTTCAGTGGGTGAGAAAGTGATGGGCTTGCAAAATTTCAAACTCGGGGTGTGCTTTTCTCTTTTCCATTCTCAGTCTAGACTGAGAAAGTGGGAAGACATCATTCCCATATCGGGAGTAGTGCAGTCACTTTGCTAGTAGCAGAGAGAGCAATTTGCTTTTGTGCCCAAAAGGACAATGACTTTCTTCCAAATGGGGTGGAGTTTGTCTTAACTTAAAGCTGTCTTTCCTTGCTGCACTTATGCTTAAAGTTTCCTTTTGGAACACCAGCACAATGCCACTTTATTGACTTTCTTAAAATTCCTCCTCCAAACCCACTTTTTTCAGGAGACTTCGGTATTGTCTCTTTCCCCACCATGTTCTACTGTAACTGTGTTGAAGCATATGTGACTGCGATATAAATGCCTATTCTTTCTCTTGTTCGTCTCCATCCCCCCCTTTCCTCTATGTTGAATTCTGGATTGTAAGATTCTCAGGACACAGACCTGTTGTCTTGTGTTCTCTAAAGTGGCAAGCACATTGATGGTGCTGTATAAATGGTTAAGACCAGATTATCTTAGGGACTATACACAAGCCTACCCCAATCTTGAGATTGTCACTGGTGATGCTTCTCCCTGCCCTGTCATTAATGACATTCCAGTTGATGAGAACCAGAGACAGAACTTTCTCAGTTATTGCCCCATATTTGTGGGAGATTTACCAGACCCTCTCCTTCCTTCAAAAGAAAAAAAGTGTGCGTTCGTTTTTAGGTAGATTTATCAATTGCTTTGTTTAATTGCTAGCTTACTGCTATTTTTATTTTGTTGTTTGAATTGAATTTTTTTACTGGCTTTTATTTATACTTTCTTAGTAGTATTGTTTGCTGCTGTACAAATACTTTTTGCATTGAAAAGGCATCATTTGCCAATCTAGTGCCCTCCAGATGTTTTGGGCTTCATCTCCCATCAGCCCCAGCTAGCACAGCCATGCTCCTGTCAGTCCAGCACAATATGGCCATGCTTGCTGGAGTCCGGAAGATCAGGAGGGCACCAGGTAGGCAAAGGCTGATCTACACTAATAGCATTCTCTGAGTGCTGTTCATTGTGTAGCCAAAACACCATCCACACACGAGAGGAGGTATTAGTAGCCATGGGGAAAGTACAAAAAAGGCTTCAGAAAAAAGTGAAGGGAACCCTCAGAATGACCTCCTGAGGACTGAGCATGCTCGCTGGCCATGGAATGCTTGATGTATTTGGGTTGCTGGGAGATGTATATGTAGGGGGGGGGGTGGCAGTAGAATGGAAAACAACATGGCTGGCTTGTTGGAACCCTTTTGATTCAGGCCCCACTTGCAAGTACCTAAATAGATAAATAATGGCATGACTCTTCATCTCATTTTAGACAAGTCCATGAGTTCCTTGTTAGAGGTAGCTCTTTCTGGAAATGAAGAACAAAAGCCGTTTGATTACAAGCTTTGCCCAGAAATCTCTGTCTTTGTGGATTTGGCTTTGGGGTGTGCGAAGGAGCCTGCTCGTAGCCTCTGGGTCAGCATGCAGGACTATGCAGTGAGTAAAGGTAAGTTCTTGGAAGCAAAAGAGCCACCTCCCACAGTGACAATAATTAAGCTTATCTGTGCTCATTTTGGAGGGGGGGGGGCTCTTTCATTATTTGTTTAGTTAAAACAAAAACAAAAACCAGGGTGTGGATACACCTAGAACTCTTAAAATTTCAGTGAACTCCTTGGGTTGGGGCACACCATTTGAGAAACCACTTTGTCATGGCCATTTTAGTTGAGGAAGGATTTGTATTTTCTGAAATTAGTTGCATTTCTATTGTAGTCAACTTGCTTATTAAAATAACTGTACATTGGGCATCTGCTGGCACAACCATATTGTTTAAAGCAGTTTTAGACACATAATAAATAGCAACTAGCATAGAACTACATAACCTTCTGCCTGCTGACCACACCTCATGGCAATGAAGTGTATCTGCCATTACTCTGAAAAACCCATCCCAATTTGAAAGCCCACTTCATATAACTTGGTGCTATTTCATGGTGTGGGTGGGTAGGACTGCAATATTTTGGGGTGAATACCGCCCAGT
This sequence comes from Podarcis erhardii, assembly GCF_964252035.2. NCBI lineage: Eukaryota > Metazoa > Chordata > Lepidosauria > Squamata > Lacertidae > Podarcis > Podarcis erhardii. The sequence goes on along the minus strand of NC_138503.1, from coordinate 5,580,511 downwards.
GTCAGAGCAATGAAGTCCTTATTGAGGCTTTTAGCAAGCTCTGCTCACTGATCATGCCACATGGCCATTGCAAAATGAAAAAAGGAACTTCCCACTGGCAAGACAGCAGAGCTTCAAGTGAATCTTACCTCTGGCTCCGCCCACCCAGAAGGTTTTCCATTGAGGGAATGCAGCCCTTGGGGTGAAAAAGATTCCCTACTCCTGGTTTAAGGCAAAAATGCAGGCTGAATTATTGAAATATGGCTGAATAATTTGATGCTGTTTTAACTGAATATTTGAGGAAACTGATCAGTTCCTTTTCCCCTACCTCTTCAGATTGGGATAGTGCCACCCTGAGTAGTGAGTCGCTTTTGGATACTGTGTCTAGATTTGTTCTTGCTGCCCTCCTGAAACATACAAATTTGCTTAGTCAAGCAAGTGGTGAGAGCAGGCAAGTACCCAAAAAGCATGTTGAGACCTTTCTCCCTTGTGTTAGAGAGATTTCCTGTACTCTTAGCCTTATGTAACTTTTGTGTCTTTTAGGTATCAGCCTGGCAAAGCCTTAGTAGAAGTATATCGGTGTGTGTATAAAGTGCGGAGTCGTTTGCTTGCTTGCAAGAATATGGAACTTATTCAGACTAGGTCGTCTTCAAGGGATAGATGGGTAAGACTAAAGTCTGGCACTTCTGCTCCTCTTTCTTACGTAGTGCAGGAAAATTGGTTTAACATGAAAGACTGCATAGTTGATTGTTTTTTTGAGGCCAACAATTATGTGAGCCTTTGTCTACAGTTTTGCTCACTTTCAATCCTATTTAGATGTGCCCAGTATATTTATTTCAGTTTCAAATTTTTGCTTGCTTCTGTTTTCTCTGTAACTAGGGTCTTGTTTTTTAAAAAAACATTCCTTTGTTTTACAGCATGCTTTACTTTTTGGGGGTGGGTGGATTCTATGGACCACAAATAAAACTGTGTTTTTTAAATTAATTTGCCTACTGCTTTGAATTGTGGGGGAGTGGTTTATAAGGCTTATGTTAGTAGCTGTTTCTTCCTTTAACTGGACTCAGGAGACACTTCTGTGCTTCCTGGTCAAACTGCTTTGAGAAGGAGGAAAAGGGATCTTCTAGCTCTAAACTAGGGAGGCTTTTCTTGCCTGCTTTCCCATCTTCCTTGTTCTTAAGAAGGAGGTTGCTGGACTAGTTGAAGTTTCCTGATTTGATTCATCATGGATCTTTTTCTGTTCTTCTGCTCCTGCCAAAGCAGTTACAGAGTTGGCATGTTGGTGCCATTCCTCTTGCATTGTCCCTGCCCTTAGAAGGTTCCACAGAAAGCCTTGTCATTATTGTCACAAGTATAAAATGGTTGTCTGCATCCACTCACACAAGCACAGATAGTGGAATTATTACTCCATCGCTTCATAAATTTTTGCAGGGGCAGTCATCCTGTGACCTGTGCTTATGGTGAAACAATTTTACCACTACCATTTTACTATGAATTCAGCTCCATAGCCTGAAAGGACTGTGTGAGTCAGCTGCTGTTCAGCACAATCACTACTGTTTCCTGTTTTAATTTAGGGGCAGATTTTTTTCCCAGCTTAAAGCCAACCTTCCAGGGGCCTTGTGCCAGTGGTGGATGGGGTCAGAGGCAGAAGTGGGTGGATGTGATTCTTACCTCCATACAGAACACTATACAGTGGTACCTCGGGTTAAGTACTTAATTCGTTTCGGAAGTCCGTTCTTAACCTGAAACTGTTCTTAACCTGAAGCACCACTTCAGCTAATGGGGCCTCCTGCTGCTACCGCGCCGCTGGAGCACGATTTCTATTCTCATCCTGAAGCAAAGTTCTTAACCCGAGGTACTATTTCTGGGTTAGCGGAGTCTGTAACTTGAAGCGTATGTAACCCGAGGTACCACTATATTCCATCCATACAAAAGTCTGGGTTCTACTTACCCTCCAGGCAAACAAAGTGCTATCATAGTTCAAGGACACATTCCATCTGTGCTGCGGGAAAGGGTGTGTGACTTAAGGAAGAATCCTAGGGTCAGGGCAGAGAGAAGGCTGCATTTGGCCCCCAGGCCAGAAACCTCGCCCCTGGTTTGATTTAAGAACATACTCTTATTAAGCAATGAGTTCTTCATATCTTTGAACCTTACCCTCTCTCCTCCCCCATCCCAGATGTCAGAAAATCCAGACTCTTTGGACATTGATGCCCAAGAGCACCCCTTTACTCGGACCATTGATGAAGAAGCAGAGATGGAAGAGCAGGCAGAAAGAGAAAGAGAAGAGGGGCACCCGGAACAAGAAGAGGAAGAGGAAGAAAGGGAGCATGAAGTTATGACAGCTGGCAGTAAGTAAAGTTTGGAAAAGATTCCACAGAAGCTTGTTCAGAGAGAGTCCCATTGAAATCAATGGGGCCTTCAACAGGAGTTTTATCTGTGATGAACAAAAGTCACCTGAATAATTTTTATAGCCCTTGAGCTCTGCCTAGAAGTTAAGACCTTTGTTTTTGTGTTGCATGTTACAGAAATCTTTCAATGTTTCCTATCAGCCCGTGAAGTAGCTCGCAGTCGAGACCGAGAGAGAATAAATGGTGGGGCAGGGGCTCGAATGGATGACCAGGCCCCTCAGTCCCAGCAAGAACGCAGAGTCAGCAGAGACCTTCCTGAAGGACAAGATGTGTACACAGCTGCCTGCAACTCTGTGATCCATAGGTGTGCTTTGCTGATTCTGGGAGTCAGCCCCGTTATTGAGGAGCTGCAGAAACGAAGAGAGGAAGGGCAGTTGCAACAGCCATCAACTGGTACCGCAGAAGGGATTGGACTCATGACCAGGTGCGATTAATGAACTGTGCACAAGAGCAGCCAGCAGCTCTTGAAACCTTGCTGAGTAGATCCTCAGTAATCTGCTAAGGTAGGGTGAGCCTGCCAAACCCTAACAATAGGCGTCAGAGGTCCTACTGTTTGTTCCAGAGCAGTTAGTGGTACATTGGGCAGGTCTTAGAGTCAGGCCCTTTCCTTTGGTAGTGCCTAATTTGTGCAATGAGCTCCAAGGGATGGGGGTGGTGGTGGTGGAATATGCCAGGCTTTGTCTCTGGTGAAAGGGGAAGTCCTTGTTTGATAGACATTCTCTTGGCACATCAGACTTCCCTGTGCATATTGTTAAACCCTAGGAGCTGCACTTTGCCTGCTCTTACGGAATCATAGAATTGTAGGGTTGGGAGGGACCCCAAGGGTCATCTATTCCAACCCCCTGCTATGCAGGAATCTCAACTAAAGCATCCATGACAGATGACCATCCAACATCTCCTTAAAAACCTGCAAGGAGTTTGTTCCACTGTCAGATGTTTAGTCAGAATCTCCTTTCTTGTAACTTGAATCCATTGGTTTTGGTCCTGTCTTCCGGAGCAGGAGAAGACAAGCTTGCTCCACCTTCCATGGGACAGCCCTTGAGATATCTGAAGATGGCTATCATATCTCCCCTCAGTCTCCTCTTTACCAGGCTAAACATACCCAATTCTCTCAACTGTTCCTTCCTCATAAGGCTTGGTTTCCAGACCAATTATCACCTTCAGTTATTATCTTTTCTTTTTTTGCATCTGCATGAAACAGAAGTGAAAGCCTTACTGCAGAAAGTCGCTCAGTCCACTCTAGTTCAAGTTACAAACTGATGAAATCACGGAGTGAATCTGATTTATCTCAACCTGAATCGGATGAAGAAGGTTATTCACTGGTAGGTGAAATACTTTAAAGCTTTGCATAATGTTACTCTTGCTGGTTCAGCTGCTGAAGATGCACTTGAAATGTTGTGAGTCTGTGTTGCAGTGGGATCTGCTTTCACATCAGCTCAGGACCTTATGGGTAGGTTGGGGCAAACCATCGCCCCCAAAGTGGGCACGGGGAGTTTACATGCAGTGGGATCTAATGATTGCCATTGCTTAATTTCAGCCCTCTTTTCCCTGCTCTGTTTCATCACAAGTTGACTTTAAAATTCCCTTGGAGTTTGAAAAGCCACTCATGACATTGTGCAAAGGACTGCCTTGCTTACCTTAAAAAATTGTTGGGAGAAAACAAGACATGACATTCAAAAGAACTTGGCAAATCAAGAATGTAGACAATCCCACAAATTACAGAAGAATATTTGACAGTGTTAAAGCTGTGTAAGTGGCAGCATGATGAACCCAAGCTGGTCAGTCTCATGACAAAGTAACTTCAAACCATAGGTTTGAATAGCAAATGTCAAGTAAATTGGCTTATTTGTTTTAAAATTGGATGCCTGGTTTGTTTGCAATGCTGGGACCAAGATTCTTTAAAGGCAATGCTAAACTCAGCTGAAGTCTCCCTTCCAGCTATGCAAGAGTAGGAGAAGAGAAGCAGGAATACGTGAGACCAACACTTCGCTTATCCACTTAGCAGCATGCGATGGTCTAGGATTATGTGAGAACTGGCCCATGGTATGATTTTCAAATTTGAGAGACCTGTGCAAAAACATGTGTTCAAGTTCAGCACGGAATGCCTCCAGAAGTATAGAGGTGGTTGTCTTTCGGAAGTGCCCACTATGTTTTGTGTTCAGTATGTTTTATGTTTTGTGTTCAGTTAGGTGGAATTCCATCTCACGGTATCAGAGAGAGGCAAGACAGTGAAGGCCTCTCTGTGATCATTTGGCTCATGCCTTCCCATAACTTCCCCATACAGTAGCCAGTGATATCTGCCTTTGCTTACTTTCCTCTTCCAAGCCTGTCCCTTCTGTGTTGTGTCTGTTAAATTGAAAGCCAACGTGAACAAACTTGAGTACATTGGTAGACATTATATAAATGTAATAAATAAGGTATAACACTAAGACTCTTTTTTGTTATTTTTATTCATTATAGAGTGGAAGACGAAATGTGGATTTGGACTTGGCATCATCCCATAGAAAGAGAGGTAATTGTGTAGAAAAGCCAGTTTTTCTAGAGTAGTGATCTTGAAACTTTTAAGCCTCAGAAAATCTTTCTGTGTTGATTGGTCTGCTACAGAGCCCCTCTATACTGCAGGGAATTATGGACATACATGCAATTCACACTCCCTGGAATCTGTGTGTGCTCCAGAGTGTTGTCAAGTTGCCTCTGCAGTTCTGTGTTGCAGGAGAATACTGGCAATGGTAGGTAAGATGCCTTTTGAGCATCTTGTCTGCCATGACTCTGGAACACAGTTTGAAAACCCACACTTTGACATACCTGTAATAGAAGGTAAAGAACGATGAGAGCTTTCTCCAGCAAATAAATGCCACGTAGTGCAGGCAGTTTCTGGACCCCATAGAGTGGGCAAGTTGCAAAGGTGATTTATCCTAGGTAGGGCTGGACAATACCCTTGACTGAGATCCAGAGAACCGTTGCCATGGGGTGTAAACAATACAGAGCTAGGATGGAAGAATCAGCAGGGAGGTTGGTCAAAAAATTGTTTCAGTTCTCTGCTCATGCCTGCTCCCTTTGTCCCTGCTCTGCTTTCCATGGAAAGTATCTTTGGGACTTGAACCCTTCATCAGGCTTTGGCTGGATGATTGAGTTTATTCCCAGCTCTTAGTTACTCCTAGTTTTAATTACTCCTGTGGAGAGGCATCTTCTTGGGGCAGCTCTTAACCTTATATGATAAGCTCAGCCTGCTGCCTGACCCTCTATCTTTAGAACACACTGCAATTTTTCAAATGTGAAGTCACCTCATGAATTATTGCATAACTCCTCTTTAGCATTCACATGGTAAGGGGATATGAAGTGGTGCAATAATACTCCATCACTTCCTTACACTGCAGGAAGTTTGAGAAGCTGCACATTCATGAACGTTGCTCAAACATTTCCCACTTTTAAAGCTGTTTTCCATGTATGGACAGAATGCAGATTGAATGTTGTCTTCTGTACCCAATGTCTCTCTTTGTCTTCTGATTCTTGTGTGGTAGTGTGTTTACTCCTTTTTGGCCAGTTGAGCCCCAGAAAAAAGAAGAGCTCCAAGCAAGTACATGACGGCATGTTGTGATTTTATTTTCTCTCTCTAGCTTGCCTACATACTTTATAAAACATAAAATATGTGTAGCAGTTGTTCCACATTCATTTTGAAAATTTCATTACTAGAAGCTGGCATATAAGGACAAGTAAACAGTGGGGTTTTTGTTCCAACTAATGTTGGCAGGTAGACATAGGCATAACAGCTCACTAAAAATTCAAGTTGTAAGAATGTATTTAGCATGTTTCTGTTTATGTTCAGGGGATCAGCATTGAGAGGATCAATGAATTGTGTACTTGGCATGTTTCAGAAGCCAGGTTCATTGGCTGGCATCTGCACTGAAAGGGCTGCGAAAAGGCTACTGTATGTGACTGTAGAGCAGCCTTATCAGCTGGGTGCCTTCCAAATGTTTTGTGGACTATAACTCCCATCAGCTCCAGTCAGCACCATTGTGCTGGCTGGGACTGATGGGAGTTATAGTCCAGAACCTCTGGAAGGCACTAGGTTGGGGAAGGCAGTGGACCTCATTGTCAGTTTAATACTGAGAAAGGCAAACTACAGGGTTTGATTTGATATACTGTACTTACAAGTAATACAATAGCTTGTTTAAACCAAAGCAGGCAGCTTCCCCCAACCTTTTTTGAGGAGTCTTGTTAACTTAATCCCAAAGTATGACCATACTACCATTAATACTTTTATCTGCTGCACCACCTTGTTCTGCAATCCCAAGCTTGTCAAATACTGCTCCTTGGGATTTTTTTGCCTTGTACAGAAATAGTTCACCTGGTCTTCATCTGAACATAAGAAATGTGGTGCTGGATCAGGCCAATCTAGACCAGCTTCCTATTCTCACAGTGGCAAACAAGAAGCAGGACCCAGGCACCAGAACACTCTCCCCTCCTACAGTTTCCAGCAATTGGTATTAAGAAGCATTCCTTCTCTGACTTTATCTTTTGTCGCTCCACTTTCAGTCCTCTATACGACTCATTTTTGCACAGGATAATTCCCGCCAAGCTGAAGAAGGCTTAAAATGGGAGTAAACAAGAAGGCTTAAAATGGGAGTAAACAAGTTTTTAAAATCCAGGCAAAACAAACACAGTAACGTCATAGTAAAACTCCCCTCCCCATATGATAATCCTGTAATTTATTTTGTTTTAAAAATCCCACTCTCCCCAAGGAGTGCAGGACAATATACATGATTTCTGCTCCGTGCACCTTTATCCCTGGAACAGCCCTGCAAGGTGGATTAAAGTAAAAGGTAATAGGTAGCCTAGGGTCACTCAGTGAACGTCATGGATTAGTAGGGATTTGAAACTGGGTTTTATTTTTATTTTTATAAATATTTATTAAGATTTTAAATACAAATGCAAAAATAATAAACAATGTAACATGTATCATAACATAGTTTCATAGCTTCTTTGGACTCCCTCACGTCTCCCGTTCCCACTTACATCATTATAGATTTTTACCAGCAATTTGTCATCTTGTTTGCGTTCTTATGTCCCGCTCATTTAAATATAATCTAATAATTCTCCAAAAAAATTATATTTTCCTCAATCTCACTTGTCATCCTAATTCCATCTAATTTAGTGGTGCTCAATTATTTATGATCTGGCATCCTTCTTAACATTCAACCAAATTACAGTATTTTTGTAAATAAATCTTGAATTTCTTCCAGTCTTCTTCAACCTTCTCCTCTCCCAGGTCTCGGATTCTGCCGGTCATCTCAGCTAGTTCCATATAGTCTATCAGTTGCATCTGCCATTCTTCCAGTGTGGGTAGATCTTGAGTTTTCCAATGCTTGGCGATGAGTATCCTTGCTGCCGTTGAACTGGGTTTTAATTGTCCTAGCCTAACTTTCTAACCTGGGACTATGCAATATTGTGGCCTCCAGATATTGTTGGGAGTACAACTCCCATTATCCCTGACCACCATGTTTTCTACCACTGCTGTAACCACGGCAGCACGCTGGCTGATGCAGATGAGCTTACGCTTCCAAGAGTAGGTCATGCTAGTATGTAGCTTTGTTCTGCTCACATATGCAGGATGCCTTGAATACCTGTTAGATGTGTTCAGACCATCTTTTTAAAAAATGCATAAGCTCTTTCACTTGTCCTTTCAGAGCCACTTCACAATAACACTCTTTTGATCACTTTTAAAGAAAACTTTTAAAAACCACAAATTCTTTTACAAGCTTGCATTTTGTGTAGTAGCCTCTTTGATTTTAATGTTTGGGAGTTTCTCAAAGCACGTGGATAATCATAAATTTGGAGAACTGAACTGTGTTAATCATACAACATCCCATCTAAAGGGGAGAGTTTAATGAAGAAAGTCATTTTTAATTTGCTTGGAGATCTGTAGTTGGTTTTGAGATTTTAGAGAAAGTAATTCCAACCCACAATTTAAAAATATTAAGTGATTAGAATATCATTAGAATATGGGCTTTAAAAATATGAAGCAATTATGTACTTTGAACAATAACATAACCAAATTATTGTTAGAGAATTGAACACTTGTCTGTGGTACATACATACGTGATTTAATTTACATAATCCATAGTTCAAACCATGCTCAAGGCAGCTTACGACATGAAAAACCATATAATTAAACATAACAAAAGTAGTCATAAACAATAAATAGAACATTAAAAAATACAAAATCAAACTGAACAATTTCATCTTAAATCACAATAAAACCTAAAATGTAGATACAAAAAACCCAACATAAACAACCTCCCCCAACAAAATTCCAAACAGTATCCCAGCCCAAGAGTCTGTTCAGCAGTCTCAGCTTTTGTAACTGTAGTCAGTCATGTGCTCACCCTCCCAGGCCAAGTGGGAAAGGTCTGCAAGACAGCAAGCAAGTTTTCCAGGACTCACATCCAAGGAGGTATTCCCCTCCCCCCCCAAAAAAAATGTTTTAGCTTTCATATTTTCAAGACAGAAGCTTGCTTTTGGCTGCATTTTGTGCCAATTCTTACAAATAAATAAAGACACTAAACTTTGTGAAACAGTGTTTTTCGTGTACATTTTCATGAATGCAAGAGTTTAGTGTACCAAGAGGCATTCTGAGAGAGAAACCAAACTAGAGAAAGAAAGGAATCTGTTGGATGATAGTGCTGCCTTGGTGTGTGTGGCTGTATTGGTTCATGATAGCATCAGAAATGAGGAGGTACATCTAGGGCATTCAATCCATTAAAAAGGGGACTTCCACAGAAAAGCTACAGACCTTGGAATCATCAATACACCAAAGCTTTTTTCTTTTTCCTATCAGCAGTTCAGCTGAACAGTGCAACAGGCAGCAAATTTTGAATGCACAGAATACTACCGCATAGGCACTGTTTCCATTTTAATTATAATTCCATGCAAGCTTACAGTTAACTCATTTGGTACTAGTATGCAGCAGCAATGCAGGGTGTGCATAGCTGCCATCTGATAATTGGAGTAGTTCTCGTCATCTGTTTGGCTATCCCTGTGCCGCCTCCTCCTTTGAACAGTCAGTAGCTATGCACATCCTGCGTTGCTGCTGCGTGCTGCTACCAGATGAGTTAACTGATCAACATATGCAGCAATTTGGTTGGGACCAGAAACTGCTTGCAGTCCCATTGGAAATTTGGGTGTAGGAGAGTCCTTGAAATCGGACTCTCCACAGGTGGTATGCTTTCAAAAGGAGGTTTGATATATTACGCCAAATGAATAGAAAACAGCTTGGAAGGAAGGCAGAAAAGAAATAATTTGTGTGAGTTTACTTGCCCTTTACCCATTCCTGTACCTGCGTAAAGTTTTCATTCAAAGCAAGCTATGTATCATCCCCCTGCTTTGCCCTTAATAGTTTAATAATGCTGGTCAGTCACAATCCTTGCTTTACAATTGAATGTTACAGAAGAAATTGACTTCTCAGTTTGTTTTGTGGCAGACTGTTCTTTTCCTTCAACCACCCTCTGTTTTCTTTTATTTGTGTCACCATCTTATTCAGTATATAAGCTTTCAGCGGTTTGAGTGGCTTCTGCCTTTAATTTTCTTCTTTATGTTGCTTGAGGATTTACTGCTAGAAAAACATAGCTGAAGTTATCTTCCTTCAATAATAGTATACTTTGCTAACTGTGTGCATGAGATGATAGGAATACCTTTTACCATCTGTTGCAAAGCTGCCCATTCAATACTACTTGTCAGTGTTATTTAAAATCACTGCATTGGAATTTATGAAGTTCTGTTGTGTGTTTCTAGGAGCAGTCCACAGCCCAATTGAAGCACTAAGTGATTCATGGACTCGGCTGAAGCACAGAGATTGGCTGTATAGCTCTATGTGTTTGTTTGGGGAGTCCGATTTTGATTTTACAAAATCTGTTGGAGTTCATACTCTGATTGAAAATGTTATTAGCTTTGTAAGCGGAGATGTGGGAAGCTCTCCAGGCTTCAAGGAGCCTGAAGAAAGCATGTCAACGAGCCCCCAGGCCTATATTATCGCAATGGAGCAGCAGCAACAGAGGGCAGAGGTGTGTATTGTAATTACCTATATTCCAGTTAATAAATGTAGAATAAAAGATGCTTTTGAATTTTCAGTTTACATGCTTTGCCCAACTGTAACTTGTGGGGAGGCAATCATTTCAGGTTACTTAACAAGAGGGAGGTTCTAGGGTGCATGAGTCTGTAGTGGCCTCTCTGCCATCACTTGCATGCCTTGGAGGAAATAGGTGTGACCTCCAAAGCACATCATGTTTGTTTCTTCCTACTTGGGCATCAAAGGAGCAACATGCCAGACTATAGCAGTCAGTCAATCGGATTGTATGGGTGTTCCTTATGCACACATATTACATGTGGGGTTGTGCATATGCAGCCAGGAAGGAAGGAAGGGGTTGCTTTTGGAAAGCAATTTTGGCTGTGCAAGCGAAGTGTCTCCCCACATCTCTTCCTTTATTTTCCTTGATTGTTCTTCTGTTCCTAAAATACTTTCATCTGTTGTATGTGGGGGTCATACAGGCTTATACTCTGTATTTGTATCAATGCACTTGAAGGACTTTGTCTTCCAAGGGGGAAAATGCAAACTATTTTTAAACATTTTTTTTAGCTGCGGCTGGAGGCACTTCATCAGATCCTGGTGTTGCTTTCTGGGATGGAAGAAAAAGGCAGCACTCTGTCCATAGGAAGCCGGCAAGGCCCAGGCTTTCAGTCCTCTTCGCTTCTCACATCAGTGAGGCTGCAGTTCCTGGCTGGGTGCTTTGGCTTGGGTACTGTAGGATATGCAGGCTCCAAAGGAGAGAGTATCCGTTTGCATCATTATCAGGTGAGGGATGCTTTGGCCAAATGTTGGAATTCTGTCAATTGAGTTTAAAGCAGACCATGTCTAAAACTGAAAACTTCTCAACGTGCTGTATTGTTTTGGGTCCCTGGGTTCTTTTCCTATTGTGTGTGGGGGTGGGAGGGGGGTGTCATTCTGCAAGCTTTAGGGTTGTCACCAAGCCTGATGATAGCTTATTTATACAAAATAGGTGGTGCCAATTTGGCCACATAAGCAGTGGCACTTAGAATCTTTGAATCATAGAATTGTAGAGTTGGGAGGCACCTCAGGGGTCATCTAGTCCTACCCCCTGCAGTGCAGGGATCACAGCTAAAGAATCCTTGACAGATGACCATCCAAACTCTGTTTTAAAACCTCAAATAAAGGAGAGTTTCTGAGTATCAGATATAGAGGGAATGATAGTGGATTAAAGGCTGGAATGGGGTGTACTAATGTAAATAGACACTGTAGAAGACAACTGGAAGCAGAATATGTGCATATCCTATGAATATAACATTTTCTTAGTGTTGTGAGATTCCGAATGATAGGAACCACATAGTGTTGACAACTGTGTATTGCAAAGTTAGTTGTTTCCTATAGTAGGCAAGTCATGAAAGGAGTTAAATGTAGTTAGCCAATGCTAAACTAGCAACCTTTCATAAAATTGGAAAAGTTCCTGAATTATACATGGTAAATACCTTAAAAAGTAACATGACATCAGTGCATAGCCATATGGATGGGTTTCACAGTACTTGATTTTTCCATAGGATGGCATCAGGGCAGCTAAGAGAAATATCCAGACTGAAATCCAAGTGGCTGTGCACAAGATCTATCAGCAATTGTCTGCAACTTTGGAAAGAGCCCTCCAAGCAAATAAACATCACATAGGTAAGAGGATCACATTCATCTTGCAAGTGTTTTTGCTGCTGACAAATTTTGCTTGTATTTTATTTTTATTTTTTTTCTATTCCTGAGCAGACTTGAAATGGGGACAGTCTCTAAGTATTTTCTTTATATTTTGGTGTGTGTTTGTGTACATGTGTGTATTAGAGGCACAGCAGCGTCTCCTGTTGGTAACTGTGTTCGCCCTGAGTGTTCACTACCAGCCAGTTGATGTCTCCTTGGCCATTTCCACCGGCTTGTTAAATGTCCTGTCGCAATTATGTGGAACAGACACCATGCTTGGTCAGCCACTGCAGCTCTTGCCAAAAAGTGGCATTTCCCAGCTCAGCACAGCTTTAAAAGTAGCCAGCACTAGATTGCTTCAGATCCTAGCTATTACCACAGGGTAAGTATTAACTGTCTGTTTTCTGAATGATCATTCATCTTCTCAGCTCTCCCAAATATTTTAAAAGCGGTATTTTCCCCATACCTAGTTCATCAACACTTTTATGTCCTTGCAGTGTAACTCGGTAGTAAATTGGATATGATAAAACCTTCAGTCAGTTGGGAAACAGTTTTTATTTATTTATTTCGAGCATTTATAACTCACTTTTCATCTCAGTTCAGCATTACCTTAACAACAATTAGAATAAATTTGTACAGTTAAATATTTCAGAAAGTAGCACTGGGACTATAAAGTTGAATTGTTGGTGTGATGTGTTAATATTTGTTTGCTGTACTTAGATGGACTCTTGTTGAATATAATTTACTTGTTAAAATTTCTCTCTATCACAGACACACACACACCCCTACCTCTCCCTCTCCCCCATTGCTGTTTTGTTTCTCCCTTTACCACATATTGAAAATACAGTCCTTCCTCTCTGTCCCATCGGGAAAGCCATTGGCCCAGCGACTATTTTGTCAGTCTGTAACAAGGATCATTCAGGCTCAAGAACATGAAATCTGCCCCCCACAACACATTTGCCTCTTTTTCTGCAAAACCCTCAGGGTTCTACAGATTCAAAGCTGTTCTAATAATGCCAAACCTCTTCACATAGTTGCTAATTGATCTTCACATTCCCACCCCCAGAACTTACGCAGATAAACTGAGTCCCAAAGTGGTCCAGTCTTTGCTGGATCTGCTGTGTAGTCAGCTGAAAAACCTGTTGTCCCAAGCTGGTGTAATGCTTATGGCATCATTTGAGGAAAAAGAAGATGGCGAGGAGGAAGAAAAAAAGGCAGAGTCAAATGGAGACAGTGAGAAGAAAGACTTCAGAGGTAATCTCATTCTGGCTTTTTGTTGGTTTGCTTTTTAAAGAAAAGAGAGTTCCTGGGGCAGGGAACAGGGGAGGAAGGAATGTAGAGCCAAACTCACTACATGGATGGCTGATTCAGATATCTGAACAGCTGGAGTTTGCCCACTTCCTTACTTGTTTGTGTTTGGTGGATGGCAGTAGCCATTTTGGGCAGAAACCTTGGAGGGAGGATATGTGATCGGACAAATCACAGATTAGAAATGTTCCCATAGGAAACAGTGCAGATGATCAGATTGCTATGTGAATACTCACCTAACTAATGATTTCTTGGGAAGCATTGTATTTGGATGGCGGGACCTGCATGTACCCTCTGTTTCCATGCTTTGTGCTATAAAAAAGAGCCCACATCCCCAATATTCCTCAGAGACTTCTATATTTTTGTTTTATGCACTGGAAACTTATTGCAGTAAACAATTAATGGGATTTGTACTTGCACGCTAATGGCAGAGGTAAAAAAGATGACAGCTTGACCTATGTTGACAATATTGCCCTAGTTGTTAGAAGTACAGAAAAGGTAACCACAATTAAGTTTCTCCAAGTAAATATAAATATTAGATGGTCTGTTTGTTTCATCATCATCATCATCATTATTATTATTATTATTATTATTATTATTATTCCACCCTTCATCCGTAAATCCAAATTACACAATCTATGTTCTCAGTGGTGAACTATGTTTATCATGTGGTGAACAGAACAACACTGCTATGAGATGAGATCATTTGAGGGCAAATGATCTTATTTGAGAAAGAACAAATGAGAGTGGACAATGTAAACATGAAAACATCTTCACAAGCAGTGTCAGAATTAGTGGGGGGCATTGTTTACATTTTGACACTATAGAAAATGGTGGGACTTGATAAGTGTTGCTGAGAATTTTGTCTCTCCACCTCTGTTGTAATCTTTATTTGCAGCCCCTATTGATGCTTCTTATTGAACTATTTTGCAAATCATTGCTTACCTTTTCTCTTCTGGTACAGAAAAAGGCACCCATGAAATGGAATAAATCTAAATTTGGCCCAAGAGAGCAGAAATAAAGTTAATGTAAGAAGAATTTTGTTGCACAACAAAAGGTTAAGATGCTCCTTTGTTGTGTATTATTTGTTCTTTTACTTAAAAAAAGAATACTTTTGCCCTGCTCTTCAGCTGAGAAAGCTTTCAGGGCACCTTATATAAAAGCAATAAAAAAAGTTAAACAGTGATAAAGACAGTGGACAATAAAAGCAGAGCGGATTAATCACTTGGCTGCAAAACAGCAATGACACCTGCTGGCAGAAGGTAGGGTAGACAGTTGGTTATCTTTTCCTAGGCACTCTCCAGGCAGAGCATATGCAAATCAGGCCTTTTGAAAATATGAATCCCTTTCCTTTTTGCAATAATAATTTTTATTGTTTTAAATCCACAGTGGCTCTTCGAAAACAGCATGCTGCAGAGTTGCATCTAGGCGATTTCTTAGTCTTTCTTAGAAGGGTGGTTTCTTCAAAAGCCATTCAGTCCAAAATGGCATCCCCAAAGTGGACAGAGGTGCTGCTGAACATAGCTTCTCAGAAATGTTGTTCAGGTATGGTGCTATGGTCTTTGTTTTTGATGTGGGAGTGTGTTTATCATTTGGAGATAGAAGCTTGCATCATGTCCATCAAATGAATAATTACAGAAACTCTTTATACATATTTTGTGTATTTAAGTGGGCAGCCCATTTTATCCTGTGTATTCTGGATATTTTACACCATTTTATAGACACACCGCTGGTTTCTAACTTTGTTTGGTATGTTATTAGCATGTGTTGGTAGTACCAACTTTCCTTCTGGGTCCCATTTCTAGGTGTACCTTTGGTTGGCAACTTGAGGACCAGGCTGCTTGCACTACATGTTCTGGAAGCTGTGCTGCCTGCTTGTGAATCGGGTGTGGAGGATGACCAGATGGCTCAGGTCTTTATACTTTACAATATTGTAAAATGTTAAGTTTTTGTGTTTGCAGCAGTGACTACTTTGGTGGCATTTGCATCTTAGAAACTGTGGTTCGGTTTAAGTTACTTCTCAGCCCATATGGATATGAAATTTACAGCATGCTATGGTATAAGAGAAAACTATATGAAAATGTTATATAGATGCTACCTAACACCTAGTAGATTGGCAAAAATGTATAAAGCAAAGTCAAATAAGTGTTGGAAATGTAAAGAGAAAGAAGGTACCCATTTCCATATGATGAGGTCTTTCAATAAGGTTACAGTATTTTTCGCTCTATAGGGCGCAACGGACCATAGGGCGGACCTAGTTTTTTTGGGGGGAAATAAAGGGGGGGGAATTATCCCCCCCCAGCCCCAAAGAGTAAAGAAGCCAAGACAGCCAGCGGGATCCATCCCGCTGGCTGTTGTGGCTTCCTCTTTAGCCATGCACAACCTCTCCAGCCGGGAGAGGCTGCGCGCGGCTTTGGCAGAAGCGAAGACAGCTAGCGGGATGGATCCCGCTAGCTGTCTTGGCTTCCTTTTTAGCCGCGGGGCTGGGGCGGGGGAAGCCCGAGCTTCCCCCGACCCCAGCCCCCAGAACGGGTCCGGGAGGAAGGCAAGGTTGCACTGCACTGTGCTCCCCGGGCTTCGGGCTGCAGGCTGCTATCCGCAAGTTCCCACTGGGCTCCGAAAGCTTGCGAAGGAGTTCCCACTGGGCTCCGAAGGCTTGCGGATAGCTTCCTGAAGCCTGGAGAGCGAGAGGGGTCGGTGCTCACCGACCCCTCTCGCTCTCCAGGCTTCAGCGAAAGCCTGCATTCGCTCCATAGGACACACACACACATTTCCCCTTCATTTTTGGAGGGGGAAAAGTGTGTCCTATAGAGTGAAAAATACGGTAAAGCTTACTGGGAAATGTTATATAATGAACTGAAGAAGATGTTTAAGATAACATTTGTTTAAAAACCAGAAGTTTTTCTTTTGGGGATAATGGGATCAGAGCTACCTAAACAATATAGAAGCTAATTTATTTATGCAGCTATAGCTGCAAGAATAATAATTGCCCAAAATGGAAAGACAAAAAGTCCCGACGAGAGAAGAATGGTTGCAGAAACTAATGGAATATGAAGAAATGGTAAAACTTATGGAAGGAATAAGAAATCAAGATAACAATTTTTTATTAAGAAATGGAAATGGTTTATTGAATATTTATAAACATATTGCAAACAGATCAAGACATTAGCAGGACTATTGTAATAACAGATAATAACAATAAAAATAATAGATTGAAATGATTTGGGATATGCAGGGAAAGATAAAATTATTTTAAGGACTACAGAAAGATGGGGAGGGAAGTCAAGATTTATAAAGTTTATTGTTGATTGATTGGTGAAATATTTTCTTTTTTGTTAATAATCAAAAATTTTAATTAAATATTTAAAGTTACTTCTCAGCCCTCAGCAACAGCCTGAAAATAATGAAGCTGCTTTTTTGACTATCTGGTCACTGATCTGCTCAGCTTACAACAGTCTCCCCTAAGTGACCATGGCTGCCTAAGGTCACAAGGCCAGAGGTCCTAGTAAAACAACTTTAGCTAGATTAAAAGAAAATTATTTGAAAACAATACCAAAATGATCCTTAATGCCTACAGAAGTAGCTAAAATGGATAACTGATGCTCACCTGGAAAAGGGAGGGGTGTACAGCTCACAGTTCCTTTACATCCTCCATGTGTGGTGGGACTGTGCCAAAGTTGCCCAGTTCTGGGATAAAATATTTGTAGAAATAACAAAAATACTGGGAAAACGTGTAAAAAAAAGTCCTCCTAAAACAACCTAATAGTTATTAAATAAACTTTTAATAGGTTGCTTGTTAATGGCAGAAAAAATATTGATAGCTAGAAATTGGAAAGAACCAAAGGGTTTAAATGTACAACAGTGGAATAAGGTAAATTGGGACATAGCACTTTTTGGAAAAGTGATGCAAAACCTTTGTGTGGCTAGAGGATCAAATGCCTAAGAGACTTTTATGGTGGACTGGTAGCCATTCATTCAACACATGAAAAACCACACGCTATAGGACGAACTGTTTCTGCCACATTCCTTAATATATGATTGTGTTAACATTTTCCTTCATATTGATATTAGCAACTTTCTCTCCACTTCAGTGCTTGTATGAACTATGCCTTTGGATTGGGTAAAGGAAATAAGGAAATAAGGCAGAGGTGTTTTTCCTGGCCCCATAGCCACTTCATCAGATTGTGATTTGGATTGCACCAAATCACAGGTTTTCAGAGATGTGTTTTCAAAAAGAAGAGAAAACTGTCTTCAGTTGCCTGCTTCAAACCCCTGGTTGCTTTGTTATCTGTAGTGTAAACAGGACGGGAAATACAGTCTTAAAAATTACCTGTGACTATTTGGAATTAAATGTTCTTCAATCATGTTTCCCAAACAGGTTATTGATCGGTTGTTCTCCCTTCTGTCTGATTGTATGTGGGAAAGTCCTGTTGCGCAAGCCAAGCACATAATTCAGATCAAGGAGAAAGAAAAAGAAATGAAGCTGCAGGTACTAGCTTTAATTCTGATCAATTTCATAATGTTCTTTTCAGCCACTGATGAAGTCCTTTGTCTTGAAACGTGTTTGGCTCATGTTGAAAGGCCTGTGACGGACAGCAGAGTCCTGGTGATGCAGTCCCTCAGAGTTCCACCAGGGGGGGTTGGAGCCTCTCTCTGATTGGCTACAAAGTCAGCTGGCTGTAGAAGGGGGAGGAGCAGAATGGGGGGGCACATAAAAGGAGCAGCTTCTGAGGAAGCCTTGAGATGGGGATAGAGAAGGGAAAGAGCTGGAGCGAGACAGGGTTGAGTTTGGTTTGAGATGGGAGAAAGGGATTAGGAATGGATTTGTCCAAGAGAGTGGGTTCAAATGTGAGTTTAGCATCCGCTCTTAGGAGCCTCATATTGAAGAGATTAGGACCGTGTGAGGAGACAGGAGTTGCCTGGAGGGCTGAGTCTGAGCAGGGGAGGGAGAAGCTGTGGGACTACAGACCCCCTGCGTCTCCTTCCTGCCAGGCGGGGAGAGCTCTTCTAGGAAAAGAAGACTCCCAAGCCAGTTAAGAGGGGATCCCAGAGTCTCTTATACCTCAGAAGTGAGAGGGGGTAAATGACGAAACAGATCACGAAACAGAGCATTAAGCCGTGAGGGAAGCTGTGCCGTGTCCAAAGTATTTAACTAAAAGACCTGTCATAACCAAGTAAAGGAACAAGAGAAACTGAGTTAAGCATTTCACCACCTATTCCAAAAACTGGAACATTTACCTGAAGTGCAGCGACCGATATTTAGCAACTGAAGTTTAAGAAAAGATGTGCATATACTACTGTGCTTAAGCCTGTGACATCTTTATATTTAGCTTAAGTAAAAGTTAACTTCTTCCTAGCCCAACTTTGTTTCCCCAATCTCTTTTTGTAAATAAAACTTTCCTTGTTTGATCAACTCCTGCCTGAGACTCCCTGAAACAAAGTTCCCCTCACACAACCCCCCCACAAGATAGCCTGTGGTACATGGAAGAAATTTGTTGGCGTACTGTGCGGTGGGCCTGCTGTATTGAATTGGGGGCAGTTAGTGGGGTGAGTCCGCTACAGTCTCATATGGGATTTGGTTTATCAAGTTTTTAATATTGGAGTGTTTGTATCTATGGTTATTTTTGAAAAAGGTATTTTGTATTTTTATACATCTTTTACCTCCCTTTTTTTACTGCTAGATTGTGCTCCCCCCCCCAATCTGTTTAATTGACCATAATGTGAGGTGTTTATATTCTGTTTTTGAAAGAAACAGGGTGAGTCTGAAGAAGAAGATGAAAATCTCCCTATACAGGAAGTATCGTTTGACCCTGAGAAGGCTCAGTGCTGCTTAGTAGAGAATGGTCAGATCCTAACTCATGGGAGCGGTGGAAAGGGATATGGATTAGCATCCACTGGAGTCACTTCTGGGTGTTACCAGTGGAAGGTATGTAGAAAGCCCAGTTTAAAAATAGAGATGAAGCAAGATGTATAGATAAACCCATTGTGTCCTTAACCCACAAACTGTACTGCTCAAAATAGGGGGAATGTATTTGAACTCTAGTTCTAATGGCATTTTTTTTCAGGTTGCCTAAATTTGTTCCCTAGATTTGCACAGGATTTCTGACCCTTGCAAGCTGGACTTCCAGAATCCACAGTTTTTAGGTCTTTTTCATGATTTGCTGGGCTTCTCTAAGCCTGTGGGTTGAGCAGTACAGATCAGTAGCATACTTTTGCCTGCACTAGATTTTATATCTTTCTGCAAAGACTTGTGAGGCCAGGTAAACTGCATGGGGAAGAGAGAGGCTCACGGGACACTCTGAAATTTTATGGGATATTCTGCCAGATATAAACCTAAATCATATGTCAAATCTAAATATTTTTTTTTGGGGGGGGGGGGAGAAATAATCAGAAGCTCCACCTAACAATGATCTTAAAACAACAATCCTTTTGATTTCATCATTCTGTGGAATACTTAATTTTTCTTCAAATATTTTATTCCCCAAAATGATAGAGATAAAAGATTATTGCTGTTTTAAAATAATTGCTAAGTACACCTTGACAAGATAGCCTATTGGATGTCCATGGGTCTACTGAGCCTCTACCCTCCCCTTTCCAGTTCAATAGTGATTAATTTGAGGGTTGAAATGACTCTTCAAATCCCCATTACTTTTATATGTCTTTGTGCTTCGTGATGTTTTAAGTAGCCCATGGGTATTGATGTTTTTTCTTCACCTTCTAGTTCTATATCGTGAAGGAAAATCGAGGCAATGAAGGAACATGCGTTGGAGTGTCTCGTTGGCCAGTTCACGATTTTAACCATCGCACTACCTCAGACATGTGGCTGTACCGAGCATATAGTGGCAATCTCTACCATAATGGAGAGCAGACGCTGACACTGACCAGTTTTACCCAAGGGGACTTCATAACATGTGTGTTGGATATGGAAGCGAGAACTATCTCCTTTGGAAAAAATGGAGAAGTATGAATCTTCTGTTGCTTATTTATGATATTTGTATACTGTTAAATTTTTTTAACCTGTAATGGTTTTCAAAGCAGTAAACAACAGTAAAACAACATTCAATCAGCAGTTACAAAAAAGCAGTACAGCAGACAAAACAAAGGCATAATACAAACCACCACAAAGTTCTAAGTTTTTGAACTGAAATCAAATGAAAGGGCACAATGAAACAAATCTTTCTAAATTTTGAAAGGAAGGGTAGAGAGTGTGTCAACTTGACCTCGGGGGAACACAAATTCTATAGTGTAAGTGCCACAACTGAACAGACCACGTTCTTCATCAGTGATAATGTAAACCAGCCTTTGGCAACTTAGTGCTCTCCAGATGTCGTAGATCAGCCCCAGCGTCAAGCCCCCATCAGTCCTAGCATCAAGCTGAGCTTGATAGGTGATGGTGTTCAAAATGGCTGGAGGCCACCAGGTTGGGGAAGGCTTATCTAAACTTTTAAATTGATGCTAAATGAAGCATGACCTGATGGTAATCAGTAAGGAAGTGCTCCTTGCAAAATTGGTGACTGACATAATCAGTTTGCTGTCTACTATCTCCCCCCCTCCCCCCAGGAACCAAAACTGGCCTTTGAAGATGTGGATGCTGCAGAATTATACCCATGTGTGATGTTTTATAGCAGTAATCCTGGAGAAAAGGTAAGCTGGATATTTAGCAATAGTGGCGAAGGTTAATATGCTGTTTTGGTAAGGGCCTATGAGTATAATATGTGGAATAAATTGAGCATTTTTAGCTCTGTGTGTGTGTGCACACGTGCGCACGCGTACATACATACATGTTTATATGGAATTGGTCTATTTAAACAGTATTTTATGTTGCTACTGATAGATGTTCTTCAGAGTATCAGGCAGAAGTCTTTTTCAGCCCTGCTATCTGAAATTCTTTTGCCAGGGCTGAATCAGGGATTCCTTTGCATGCAAGAAGACAACACCCCCCAACACCCTCATCCAAGCTTGTTGTAGCCCCTTTCTTCTCTCTTCCCCACTCCTGTCAGCATTTGGATACAGCAAGCTTGGCAGGTCAGGGAAAATAAAAAGCCTGGGCAGTCTTGACATCTCTCAACTTGTCCTACTGTCCTTGCTGAGCTGAGAGCACTCGCAAGTCCAACATAGGCAGGAATAGCAAATTAGGGGGAAGGTTGTATCCACAGAGCTTTCTCAATACTCCTGCGCTCTGCTCCACTTCTGCTAAGACGGAGTGCTGGGACATGATGGAAGATGAGAATTGACGTCTACAGAGAAGCACACCTTCATAACCGGCCTCCAAAACCTAAATGTCCCAGGGTGTGGTCTGAAGGCCTTTGCTGAAGCTAAGCAGATCTGGGTCTGGTCAGTGCTTGGAAACCATATGCATTCTGCCTTGGTTTCCATGATGAAAGAAGGCAGGATATAAAATTAAATAATTTGTTACGTGTCTGTAAATATTTCTATATTTTGAAATCATCTGTAACAGCATGGAAGAATCACTGAGATGTCAAAAATTGACTCACATGTGCTTGTCAATATAAATTCTTCCTCATTGCTACAACCTCTCACAAAAGCTCATAGAAGTCTGTTTTGTAGCAGACCTGCAATATTGGTGAAAATTACAAAAAATAAACCCTTTCTGATTCATTTAGAAGATTTCTAATTGCAAATAAATTTTACCAAAAACCTGAGAATCCAGCTGAGTGAATTTCCTTGTGTGTCTGTGTGCATAGGTAAAAATCTGTGACATGCAGATGCGTGGCACCCCGAGGGATTTGCTGCCAGGAGACCCCATTTGCAGCCCTGTTGCTGCCGTGCTTGCAGAGGCCACAATTCAGCTTATCCGCATCCTCCATCGAACAGACCGGTGGACACATTGCATCAATAAGAAAATGATGGAGCGGCTGCACAAGCTCAAAGCATGCCTTAAAGAGGCAGGTCAGAAACTGAAGAAAAGTCGCTCTGTTCAAAGCCGAGAGGAGAATGAAGCACGAGAGGAGAAGGAGAGCAAGGAGGAGGAGAAAGGCAGACATGGCAGTCGGCATGGGCTGGCAGATCTCTCAGAGCTCCAGCTGAAGACCTTGTGTGTGGAGGTGTGGCCAGTCCTGGCAGTGATTGGCGGAGTGGATGCTGGACTTAGAGTTGGAGGCCGCTGTGTTCACAGGCAAACTGGGCGGCATGCCACCTTGCTTGGAGTGGTCAAAGAAGGCAGCACGTCTGCCAAGGTGCAATGGGACGAAGCTGAGATTACAATCAGGTACAGTGTTTTCAGTATTGGTGTTAGACAAGGGGCCAGTTGTTAGTGCTTAGGAAATGTCACTGACTTTTAAAATGTGAGATAGTAGTTGCTAATACTAGTAGCTAGTTAAATATCAGACAGCTCAACCTGGAAATAAATTTCTTGTAACCTTTTGCTACTGTGGGTTTTAAGGCCATTGCTTTGTAACATTAGGGAGTGTTATTTATGACATTTGGACTATAAGCTAAGTAATGTCTGAACGATGGTATCAAGTGCCTTGTGGCACCTTAGAGAGTAACTCATCTCTTGTGGCATCTCTTGTGCTGCTAAGTTTCTGTGAGCCCTCAGAAACCTCTGCCAGAATAGGTTTTTTGTTTAACTCTTTAAAGTGCTGCTAAGTTTTTGTTTTGCATTTTTATTTTGTGAAAATATCTAAGGGGGCATGCCACCTCCCTACTTAGTGCCAGAACCCAGTTGAGATCCCAGGGTGCTTTCATCCATTAGGAAACATTTTCCAAAACAAATGTGTCTAATATAGCAAAAACTCCCTCAGTATTTTATGATTACCTTTGTTGGGTATTTGGAATGAACTGTTTTGTCTGAAACAGCACACTCATTTTTTGTTACCTTCTGCACTGAGTATCATCTCTCCCCATTATCTGATCATAACCCTCATTCCCTCCCACCCCCACCCCCCGGTTTACATTTACTTTTTTAGACTGTCAATTCATTTAGATTTTGATTAAATATATTTTATGTCTTATTTTGCCTACATTATTTCCCGTGCTTTCCTCCTGTCTATCCCTCACTTGCTTCTTCCTGTGTCATTCTGATCTTTATTAAAGCTTCCCAACTTTTTGGTCGCCTAGTGACACGCCATTGTATAATCTGGAACCTTGCGAACCGCTGCCTTTTGATGTTGCAAGATTCCGTGGACTGACAGCCACTGTGTTGCTGGACCTCACCTTCCTGACTGGCATCCATGAAGACATGGGGAAGCAAAGCGTCAAGCGACATGAGAAGAAACACAAGCATGATGCAGAAGACAAAGGAGATGTTGACCAGAGAACAGAAGGTGACTCTGGATCAGATGCTCGGTCGGTGCCAAGCACTGAGGAGATCAAAGGCCATGGAGCTACAAGTTCAAAATCCGAAAATGAAATTGCTTCGTTTTCCTTAGAATCTGTTTCCTTGGGTGTGGAGAGCCAGCATCCAAATGCCGAAGGCAAAAGGAAGACTCATGAACATGCCTCCAAGAATCACGATGCTGTACAATCAGAAATCAGAGCAGTGCAGTTGTCTTATCTTTACCTTGGTGCTATGAAATCGCTTAGCACTCTCCTTAGTTGTAGTAAATATGCTGAATTGTTACTGATACCAAAGGTCCTGGCAGAGAGTGGCCATAATTCTGATTGTGCGAGTTCGCCCATTGTTCACGAAGATGTGGAAATGCGTGCTGCCTTGCAGTTCTTGATGCGCCATATGGTGAAACGGGCAGTCATGCGCTCACCTATCAAGAGGGCACTAGGACTGGCTGATTTGGAACGGGCACAAGCAATGATCTACAAATTAGTGGTTCACGGGCTGTTGGAGGACCAGTGTGGCAGCAAAATTAAGCAAGGTACACTTTAATTATGCAAGTGTATAGATGTTAATTTGAACACAATTACGCTGGTAGCTGGATACCCTTTTCCTAATATTTGTGCCTGTGAAAAGCCAGCAATACTGTTATGTTGTTCCTGCAGAGCCAGTATGATATTGTGTATTGTGGTGCTACACTGGTACAAGAACAGCAGTTGGTGTGCAGTGCCCTAGCCATTTGCTTTGCTTTGCGTTAGTCAGTCTGTCTTTTTGGTCTCTGCCATAACTAAAGGTAGCTGTTATCATGCTGACCAATAGCCTTACCTTGTTCATTCACTTTCCATGTCCTTTAGCTTAATTAAAGAAAACTAAGGAGTCATTTAAAAAAACCAACAACCATAAGTTTGGCTGTTGCATTAAATGACAGCTTTCTAAAATTCTTCTAGTTAGTTCAACATAGCAGTTACTCTTTATACTCTGACTAACCTGCAGGAGGTGTCTGCAAACAATGACTTCACTCTTTGCACAGCTTAGGAGTGGTAGGATCACATCACATGACAAAGATTTGCGGAGACAAAGCAGCTCCTGTGACCCTCCCTAGTTTCCTCCCTTGATCTCTGCTCCTCTAGATGAGCATCAGTGTTTTAACAATAGTGTGAACTACCATAGCATGATTTGAGTGTGCTTGCACAAATAATCATACGAAATTTCCCCCTTTTACCTGTACATCACAAAGTTCTTTGGTTATTTGAATTTAATTGTATATGGTAGAGGGTGGTTCCTATTGTGCAAGGGCATATGTTTTAGATGCAGAAAACCCCATGGCATCACCACTTGTAAGGAGCTTGGGTAGTGGACCTGTGAAAGACATCTGTTTGCCTGAGAATTTGGGAGAACTGCTACTAGTCTTGAGTTGCAGTTTCAACATAAGGTATGTGGGTGGAACTAGATGTCTGGGTAAAAGTGGTTGCAACCACTTGGGGAAATGTTGCAGCTCAGTGGTAAAGCCATTTGCTTTTCGACGCAGAGTGCCCCAGGTTCAGCCCCTGGCATCTCCAGGGGGAGGCTGGGAAAGACCCCTACATGAAACTCTAGAGAGCTGCTGCCGGTCGTCATCGGCAGTACTCCTCTAGAAATGGCAGAAGGGAAGGTACTTAATGCCTTCTGCAAATTCCCCCCCCCCCCAGCTGGTCTGGTTTTGATGCATGGTTGTGGGGGGACGACGACGACGACAACTTGTGAAAATGTGTTCAGGATATGGAAAAGTACTCACCTCCTACCCAGCAATTATCTCCTGTACTCACAGTATTGTTCCATCTTGTCCTGCCCTGAATCATTGTTTTCCCCTGAAGGCCTCTCACATGGCTGCTGTCTTCAGGCTTCTCCAGTGATGGACTGGAGATGTTTCTGTCTCCACAGAACCCATCAGTGAATGAAAGGGTGGGCCAAAGAATCCCCCTGGTCTGTGTTCTGAGCTAAGGTTGCAGTTGTCCTTTCAGCACTCATGTCTCCAGTTGAGGAGCATTTGCCTGCATTGTGCTAGAGCATGTCCTGAGTTGGCAGGGGGCACGGTGGCAATTGGCTTCACATTCTGCTTTGGAGTGTCCCAAGGATACCTTTCTGGCTACTGCTGGAATACTTGATTATCATTTACTGTTTATTTATTATTTTGGTTCCTAGACCCCTCTTCATCAGCTCATGATCCTAGGGCAGGTTACAGCAACACAATTCACATAAAAACAATTTAAAATTTAAAATAAAAATGTACAATATCAATGTACAGCCCCCCCACCAAAAAGAAGTCAATTCATTTTCAGCTGCCCCCCTCTGAAAGCTTGGGCAAATAAGCATACCTTTAATTAGTGCAGAATGATGAATAATGATAGCACCAGCTCATATATTAGGAAGAAGGGTGCTCCATAAAGTTTAGGTCTGAAGGGATCGTTCCTTGTGATATGGCATGTTCTAACAGAATAAATATCAGCCACCCAACCCTTCATTCAACAATCAAAACTTTAGAACCACTTATGAGAATTTAAGGAGAGTTCTGCAGGAGAAGGCAAAGTGGCCTATTTCCCATGTTTGCTAAGATGATGCCTTCAGAAGGCCCACAGGTATTCAGTCCCAGGTGTGCTGCAGTTGCCTGTAAAAATAAGCGTATTTGCATAGCTATATTTTTATTCCAATCAGTGTCTCTACTAGATTTGATTTTTTTAATGTACACAATATTTTAAACTTTTTGTAAATGCCATTGTTTTGAGTATGTGTCTGTTGTATTGTGAAATTGCTTCAAGGTGCTTTATAGGGAGCAAGTCATAAATGATTTTTTTAAAAGCTAAATGACATGGAAAAACATTAAATTGTTCTGCAGAAGTGGACCAGCAAGCAGAAGAAAACGACCAAGCTCAGCAGGCCCAGACACCTGTGACAACGAGCCCTTCAGCCTCTAGTACGACATCTTTCATGAGCAGCTCTCTAGAAGATACAACAACTGCCACCACTCCGGTGACTGATACCGAAACTGTGCCTGCCTCTGAGTCCCCT
This sequence comes from Podarcis erhardii, assembly GCF_964252035.2. Taxonomy (NCBI): domain Eukaryota; kingdom Metazoa; phylum Chordata; class Lepidosauria; order Squamata; family Lacertidae; genus Podarcis; species Podarcis erhardii. Next base: position 5,553,735 of record NC_138503.1, on the reverse strand, counting down.
GGTGTTTTGCCTCTTAGCCTTCTTAGGTATGGTTTGACTTCTGATCTTGCTTCTCATAAACAATCCAGCCAAGTTTGTAATCATTTTGTATCTTGATCAGTTTTCTCCAAAAAATAGATTTCATTTTCTGAAAATGTTTGCAAATTGTTTAACTAGAGTAGCAAGAAGCAGTATATCTTTTTATAAAAGGCTGTTCCCTTCCTACTTTCAACAATAAAACTCTGTGTTTTTTACTTGCTGACTAATGGTGCCAGACATAATAGTGTTCAGTTGGGTTGTCAGCACTCACAAAATAGTTTGTGCCCATTGAACCCTCAGGCTGTTTTCAAGTCTCCTTTTAAATTTGAAGGAGGCTTGTTTAGGAAGGAGAGATGGTGAGGAACGGGTCCTACTTTTGCTGACATCCATACATATCCCATTGGTGGGTTACAGCTATCACCATGTAATATTAGAAATACAGGTATTTATCTTGTTTGTTGGAATGACTTGCACTGCTATCCATTGCTTTACCATTTTTATCTATATATTTTTAAAAGGCAAATGTTCTCCAGTTACCCAACTACTACTGTACTCCCAACAAGACGTGCCCAAACGCCTCCCATATCCTCTTTGCCAACATCTCCTTCTGATGAAGTAGGCAGGAGACAATCACTGACCTCTCCTGATTCTCAGTCTGCAAGACCTGCCAATCGGACAGGTAGGTTTGTCCATTGCCTTAGTAAGGTTTAATATATATATATATTGCAACTCAGTTTTGTTCTCTTCATATCCGTACTGAAATTTGTGTGATTACTATCACTGTATGTACCCTCAGCTGGTCAAGGCATCAATGCCAGGGAATACTAATGGTTTAACCTCTTAATACTAAAACATTCATTGGCAGATATGTGGAAGATATTACTACCCCCCCCCTTTTGTAGTAACAAAAAGATGTAACTGAACTTTGTACAATTATGTACAAGACTTAAGCATATTAGGAAAAAATGCATACAAATATGTATGTGTTTGGGGAAATGCAGCCAAAATAAATGATTTTGAAATTTTGTAGCCTGACTGACTAAGTTGCAGGATGAATTATGAAGGAGATGGTGCTGATTTGCCATTCGCTCTTTTTCCACAATCCGCAGCTTTGTCGGACCCAAGCAGCCGCCTTTCAACTTCCCCTCCTCCACCAGCTATTGCTGTGCCCTTGTTAGAAATGGGCTTCTCCCTCCGGCAGATTGCGAAAGCAATGGAAGCCACAGGTAATCCTTCTGCTGTCAAGGAATATGCTTTGTGAGCACAAGTAACAAGCCAGTTAGGCTCTGAAGTGTCATAGCTTTCTTTTTCATTAAAGGGTTTGCTCTTTGTTGTCAAATATTAGTCTGTAAAGTGTAATGGGGACAAGCACTCCCTTGAAGTTGCTCAAGGAATAAGAGCCCAGGATCAAATAGTAGAAGGTCCTGAACAACCACCCACCAAAAGTTTTTGGTTTCTTCGGATTTCCAAGCACACTCAAGCTTTTCTCTGCAGTTGTAAGAAGGAGGGACTGCCTTTTAAAAGAGGTGAAGGCAAGATGCTCTGGATGTTGGCTGTTGCATCAGCTATCAAGCTGCATGTAACAAAACTTTGGAAAGAGTTTCTGTCATGAACTTTTTGAATTCTTATCCATTTCTAACCGGGCATTCCTGTTTTCATAACTGGGTGTCATTTCATAAGATTTTTCTTTCTTAGGTGCAAGAGGAGAAGCAGATGCTCAAAACATTACAGTCTTAGCAATGTGGATGATAGAGCATCCTGGGAATGAGGAAGACGAAGACCCTCAGTCAGAAGAAACAGCCGATTCCCTCCATGGCACTGTAGTTTCTGGGGGCAGCGGGAAGTCAAGTGATCAATGTTACTTGCAGTCTCCCGGTGACATCCCTTCAGCTGATGCCACTGAAATGGAGGAAGGTTTTAGTGAAAGGTAAAATGTTGGTTTCTTCAGGTCTCAAACCTTAGTGGGACTGTAAGTATTAGTTTTCCCCACGATGGTACTCCCCAGCGCAAAACTATTTGAGTCATTCATTTTGTATACCACCCTTTATCCATAGATCTCAGGGTGACTGACAACATAAAATTACATGATAAAAAATAGAACACAAGCAAACCAATAATTGTCCCTCCCACAACACATTTAAAAGGGCATCAAATGTCAATCAGCCAAAGGCCTGGTTGAAGAACATTTTCACCTGGTGCCTAAAGATGTATAATAAAGCCGCCAGCCAGATCTCCCGGGGGGGGGGGGCATGGGGAGCCAGAAAAGCCCATTCTCATGCTGCCACCTTCCAGACGTCTCATGGAACAAGCACAGGAAGAAGTGCTTCAGAGGATGATCTCAGGGTCCAGGTAGGTTCATATGGAGAGAGGTGGTCTTTGAGGTATTGCAATCCTGAGCTGCTTAAGGCTTTATATGTCAAAACTAGCACTTTGAATTGGGCCCAGAAACTATTTGGCAGCCAGTTCATTCAGTCCAGGATTGGTGTAATATGCTCAAACCATGTTGCCCCGGTGAGCAGCCTAGCCGCCAAATTCTGTACCAGCTGCCATTTCTGAACTGTCTTCAGAGGTACCCCTACATATAACGCATTGCAGTAATCTAACCTAGAGGATACCAGACCATAGACAACAAAAGTTAGGCTATCCCTGTCCAGATAGGGGCGCAGCTAAGCCACCAGCCAAAGCTGATAGAACACTCTGCACCACTGAGGCCGCCTGAGCCTCAAGTGACAGCAAAGGACCCACTCCTTCAAGAGCAGGCAACTTCCCAGCCATCTGGTCTAGGGAACCACCCACTAACAGTGCCTCCGTCTTATCTAGATTGAGCTTCACTTTGTTGGCTCTCATCCATGTTTACTATTAAAATATGCAATATGGTTATTTTTAAAATATGCATTAGTTTTTTAAAATCAGTCTATCTTAGATGGGATTAGAGAAACCCATGGAGGCCAAGTCTGTTAACCAATGGTTCAGTGCAGTGTTGCCCAATCAGGTTTCTCCAGCTGTTTGGAACTACAAGCCTCGTCAGCCACAGCCAGCTCAGGCTTGTTGACTGCTGTGAGAAATAGAGTGGTGACTAGCTCAGCAGGGCTCTTCTGTTCTCAAATATTTTCTGAAAAATCTGTCTTAAGAGGCAAGACACAAAAAGCATTATATGTCTCTTCCCTACATAAGAACCCCAGAAACCTGTCGCTTGAGAGAGAGAGATCAGTCAGGTGCTGTTCTAACATGTGCCTAACTTATACTTACTCTCCACAAGCATAATGACACCAAGTTGTTTATTACAAGAAAGAAAGCATATGGAGATCAATTTTCACAGTAAAAGAACTAATACATTCACATTCCTGATCTAAATAAAGACCCTAATCTGTGGTAAAGCAAAAGTGACTGAGCGTATTATGAGTTATACATTCAGAAGTTAGAAATAAAGCAGAGCTATACATTTCTCCAGTTCTAGTTAGAGCAGTCCTACAATGGAGCAAATAACTGGCGATTGGGACCTAATTTAGTAGAAATCAAGGCCTCTATGCTTTATGAGAGTTAGGCTATCTACAACAAGCGCTTAGGCAATATAAACATTACCCCCTTCTTGGTCCGATGTCCAATCTGGATTAATGTTAATGAATACTTGACACATTTCAATATTTCTAAACTTTTTGTACATTTCAGCCATGATAGTATGGAACACGTAGAAAATGCAGCATCTGGAAGTGGACCCACCTCAAGGGGTCGGTCAGCAGTGACCAGGAGGCATAAATTTGACTTAGCTGCTCGGACACTGCTAGCCCGTGCTGGTAGGTGTTTGAAAATATTTTTCAACACCCTTTTCTTTTCATCCCTGCTGATGAGGGCATGTACTCTGTAGCACAGAACTTTAAATGTGTTCTGCTAGCCTTGTATGTGTCAGTGTGTATGTTAACATTTTCATACGTGTGTGTATAATAGAGCAGTTTCTAATCTTGTCAGAATGGTGTGGTTAAGAAACAGAACCCAGAGTGGGACTTATGTAGAAATGATGAAGATTTTTGGTGGCTGATAAGTTTCGTGTGACAATGTAAATTGAGGTGCCATCAACCCAAACTGTTGGGGCTAGGGAAGGAAGCCCTGCTTTTGGAGTCAGGGGAACAAGTATTGTCCTTATATTTACCCCTGCTTCCCCATGTAAGTGAATGACATCTATTCTTTGGGGCCTGGTGGTGCTGATGTTGGCCAGTGAATGAGAGTAGCACAGTGTGTATCACTTTGAAGAGTGAATGACATCTCTCCTAAGAGGTCCTGCAGTTTAAGTGTCCTTATCCATCACAGCACCCATTTTGCTAAGTTGCAGCTTTGACCGTAGCTAGCACGTACTGCTACTACTAACCCGCAAAACAAACTGTGTGCTTGTTTTCTCTCTCTGTGATTTAAGCGGGATTGTACCGCTCTGTACAGGCGCACAGGAATCAGAGCCGGAGAGAAGGGATCTCCTTGCCACAAGACCCTGGAGCATTGTATGACTTCAACTTGGATGAGGAGTTAGAAATTGACTTGGATGATGAAGCCATGGAAGCCATGTTTGGGCAGGATCTTGCCAGTGATAATGACATTCTAGGAATGTGGATCCCGGAGGTATTGGATTGGCCTACCTGGGTGTGTGTGATTGCAGCTGGGGCTGCTTTGCTTATTACTTGCTTTCTAGGAAATGAAATAACATTATGCATTACCTAAGCAATTGTTTTATTAACATTATTGCTGCTAACCCTTATTTGGATGGTTCCAGGCTCTTAACAGCACAAGTGAATATTATCATGTAGTTCTCATTGGTACATTTCATGTGAAACAGTTTCTCTTTACTTTGACTGCTTTCCTATTTGCCAACTGTCTTTTCTGCAAATTAAGTCACTTGACATTTTAAAGGAAAAACAGGCAAGGTGCAAAAAAATTTTTTTAGACAGCTTCATGATTTCATTCATCAGAGACAGCTTCATGATTTCATTCATCAGAGATGATGAGTGGCTAATATTCCCCTACATCAGGGGTGGGAAAACTCTGGCCTGTAGGCCCAAGTAGCACCCCTGCCCCCAGGCAGGCCATTTTGGCCATGCACACCTACCCCACACCTGATGTCACGTTTGATGTCAGCTGTGGGGCGGGTGAAGTCATGGCTGGGACAAACGGGGGCTTGAAATCATCCAAACACAGCCAAGAACCAGCCTCAAAGAGCAGCCCCAAACATCAGCTGGAATTGGCTACAATGGAACAGTACTTTTCTTTTGAACAGAATGACGGTTATGCAAGAGCTCTCCAGTGTGAGAGAAATTCATTGAAGATTGTACCTTGTTTAATACTTTGGGAATATGCTAAATTGCTTACAATATCCTGTATAGTTTCAATGCAACAGTTGCTGCTTAAAGCGCTTCTCAGATTGAGATGATCATTGTGCGCTTTGATGTTTTCACAGCAGTGTTCTTACATGTTTTGCTGCCTCTTCAAGTACGCAGGTGTCTTTGGCTTAGCATCTTGCTGAAGGAGCTGAAAACTATAGGCTTTAGACTCTTAAAGATGTCCAGTGCTACTGTTGAGTAGTGAAGACATAATTGGCCTTATTTTGAATTAGGATCTAACAAATGCACCCAAATTTATTGGGCTTTAGCTCAGTGGTAGAACACTTGCTTTGCATGCAGAAGGTCCCAGGTTCAATCCTTGACATATCCAGGTAGGGTGGGAAGAGACCTCCTGCCTGAATCCCTAAAGAGCCACTGCCAGTCAGTGTAGACAATACCGAGCTAAATGGACTAGGGGGTCTGACTTTCTCTGTTCTGGTGCTCTCTGATCACTTTCAAGGAAAAGTAAATAGTTGCAGTAGTGTCTGTAGAATGATGAGGCTTTTGAGCCAATCTGCACATTACACAGAATGAGGTGGCAAACTAGACTGCCTCAAATTTCAGGGAGCTGGCCTCAGGTATTTGAATGCTCTATGCTTATAGTAAATTAGTTCATCAGGAAGAAAGATGCTAAACTTTTCTTCCTTGTGAGTTAATTTACTAAGTGAAGGAAGCTTTTTATGGACCACCCTTCCCCCAGAAATATGACCTTGCAGTTGTAGTGATACAGTCCAGAATTCTACCACCATCTACATCCTCATTTTGCCTAAATGTATGGAGCAGTTCTTACTTTAGAATTTTCCTTTCAATTGCAAGAGCTAGGGAAAAAAGTATTTTTCCTGCTAATATCAGGGTGAATTTGTTTGTTCAATAAAACCAGCAAGCCTTCCTGTTTTCTCCCCCCACTTTTTCTTTAAGAGTTCCTCATAAAATAAACTGAAAGCAAACCAATTTGTAAAACCTATTTGCACAGTTTTGCAAAGTATGCAGAGCATGTGAATTAAGCATCTGTAGGCCATTTTTTAAAACTCAAGAAACTTGGGGTTTATAGGCAGAAAATTAGACTTGATTTTTAGACTTTGACTGAACTTTTGGCATGAATGTTTCTTTGACCCTGTCAAAGAAAGGTTCATGCCATTAGGCTGCCAATAAAGTATGAACTGCTAACTTTAATATATTTGAAGTTGTTCACCTACAGCTCCCTTTGGCAGCCTAGTGCCCTCTAGCTTTTTTGGTCCACAACTTCCATCATCCCTGACTACTGGCCATCCTGGCTGGGACTTATTGGAGTTGTAATCCAAAACATCTGAAGGGCACCTATGCAAAGGTTGACCTATGACAATCCACTGTATTTCCAGTTTTTTTTTATTGCCTCCATAATAAGCTGCAACTGAGAACTGCTGAGTCAGCTGTGGTTATGACAGTCATTAAAATACAATAGAAATACTAGATTTTTCTGTGTGTACATGATTATAACTGCATGATTACACTGTGCAGCATGTTTGTGAATCTGAAGACAGAGAAGAAGTGGTAGTATGTGAGTTGTGTGAATCCAGCGTTGTCAGCTTCAATCAACACATGAAAAGAAACCACCCTGGCTGTGGGCGCAGCGCAAACCGGCAGGGCTACCGCAGCAATGGCTCCTATGTGGATGGATGGTTTGGTGGCGAATGTGGAAGTGGGAATCCCTATTACCTCTTGTGTGGCAGCTGCCGAGAAAAATACTTGACCTTGAAGAGCAAGTCTAAGACATCTTCCTCGGAAAGGTACCAAAGACTGTGTAGCCTGTGATGCCCTTTGCTGGAAAAAAGAAAGAAAGGAAAGGAAAAAGGAAGCACTTATCATAAAAGAGCTGAACTTCATGAGCCAATATGGTACAGTAACTAGAGTGTTGGGTTGGATACTGAAAGCTTGGTTTAAAATCCTTGCATTGCCAGAAAGCTCCATTGGGTAGCCTTGGGCAAGTCAAGTCTCATCTAACCCCTGTCACAGGGTCCCCCTGACATCATTAGAAGGGTACAGCTCAGAAGCAGAGCATATCCTCTGAATGGCAAAGGTGCTGGGTCCAATCCCCAGAAACCCTAGTGTGAGATCTTCAAAAGCCGCTGCCAGTCAGTAGACTGTATTGGTCTACACTGACTAATAGTCCAATATTGTTTACAAATTGTCTAAGACCTTGGATAGCTTCTGCCAATTAGATTAGGATTGTTGTTGGACTCAAACTCCCATCAGCCCCAGTTAGCACAGTGGAGAATGATGGAAGTTGTAATCCAGCAACATCTGGAGGAGATAGCATCTAACCCTTGCTAGAGCAGAGACGAAGAAATATTTTTGGACTCCAAATCCCTTCAGCCCCAGTCAGCATGGCTGATGGTCTGGAATGATCAGAACTGGAGTCCAAAACATCTGGAGGGCCATGAATTTTCTGTCCAGAAGTAGAGACTATTCAGCTAGGTGGGGCCAGTGGTTTGACTTGATATAAGGGTGCCTCCATATGGAGGAAGGTTAGAAATACACAAGCATCAAAACTTATTGGCATTCCTGTTTGTTCCAGACTTTCAAATGTGGGCTGCTGATGAAGTCCTGTGTAACTTCTTTGCATGAGGGAGAAGAATAAAATTGTCACATTTTAAAATAATTTATGAAATCAAATATTACACTGTTAAGATAATGTTTTCAAAATCAGCATTTCAATCTGATGCTTTATACAGAGTTTGGGTTTCAATGCCTGACACAAAATCACATACAGACTCTCAGTTCTTTGGCCCAGCTATTTCTTGGAACTTGGAACTGGTAGTGTCAGAAGATTCTGGAGTGCATCTCAAAAGATATTGTGGTGCATCTTTGATAAGTGTTGAAAATTTGAAGAGGAATCTATATTTCATCAAAATGATTGTTTCTTCCCAGACAAGTTAGCTATAATTCAATTTTCACAAACCTGGGGTTGGGAGCCTCTGACCTTCCAGATGTTGACCAGCTCCCATCAGCCCCAGCTAGCCAACAACACCTGGAAGGCCACATGTTCCTCACCCCTTTCTTAATATTATTTATTCATTTAGTTCAGAAAAGTTATTAATCACTTGATTTTTTTGAAAGAGAAAACACTCAAAGCCTTTTACAAAACAACAACAACAACAAGAAAATCAAGAAAAGACTACAATACTTTAAAAAAAGAAAAAGATGGGGTGTTCGATTTAACAGCAGATTGTTGTGTTCTCTTTTTGGTGCAGATATAAAGGACAGGCACCCGACCTGATAGGCAAGCAAGACAGTGTCTATGAAGGTACTTCTTTATGTAGGTCTTTTCAGATGACACCAGTGCATAGTTCAAGTTTTGCTTTAAAATAGTATACCTAACTGCAATTTACTTCTTTCATGCTAGAAGACTGGGACATGTTGGATGTTGACGAGGATGAAAAGCTGACGGGTGAAGAGGAATTTGAACTGTTGGCTGGACCCCTTGGGTTGAATGATCGTCGTATTGTACCTGAGCCTGTTCAGTTCCCGGATAGTGATCCACTGGGAGCCTCAGTTGCCATGGTCACAGCCACCAATAGTATGGAGGAAACACTGATGCAAATAGGTAAACTTTACATAGAGAAATAATTGCCTTGCACTGTTTTTTCTTGGTCATTATCCTGAACATACTCACTGTGAAATTGCAGCCAAATTAATTGGCTTCATCTGTTTTTAGGTGGTGGTACTATTACTTTGGAATAGATGTTTTTTCATAGCTTTCTCCTGTGTTATCAAAAGCTAGGAAAACTTCAAAACCACTTATTCCCATCTCCCTCCCCCCATTAAGGAGCTGCAAGGAACGTGGTCCGTGGTATTGGGAAAGAAAAGCATGAGAGTAGGGTTGAGTAAAAGCAGAAGGGCTTTTTTTGGTACATAAGATGATGTAAGGGACATCCTCTGAAGAAATCATAGGTATGTTGTTGACTCAGTGAGTGGAGTTATTCAGCTACCCCTTCCGTGCACGAACAATGCTGGCTTGAACCAAAGGACCACTTAGTCCACCGTTTTGTTTCCAACTGTAGTCAGTGGGATGATGAATGATATACAGATATCAGTGCAGTGCTCTCATCAGTTGAGGTGAGGTAGATGGAAACGGGAGTGAGAGAGGGTTTTGAACTGCCCAGCATTAACTTCAGCATGAGAGATGACCCATTGTGTTTATTTTGTGCAGTTTCTGTCACTCGAGTCCTTGGGGAAAGTGCAGGTTAACCTTCTGAATTCACACTTGCAACTGCCGTCACTTTTAAAAAACATTTAAACATTGATGAGTTAACTTTTTATTTAAAATGTTCAAGGTGACTTGCAAAACATAGAATTATTTGGGTATAAATTTGCACATGCTGCAATGCTTCCTTTTCTTCTCACTCCTTGAATTCAAGGTTGCCATGGCTCCATAGAAAAAAGTTCTTCTGGCAGAATTACTCTGGGAGAACAAGCTGCTACTCTGGTAAATCCACACGACCGTGTTATGGCTTTAAGAAGGGTGACGGCGGCAGCTCAAGTCCTCTTGGCAAGAACAATGGTCATGAGAGCCCTCTCACTCCTTTCTGTCAGGTTTGTCAAGCTCTAGAGGACCTGATTTGAACAATGACCCTGTGATTGTTAGCTTGTGGTGTTATCTGAGACAAAATCCAAAGCAAAATAGAAACTAAGCAACTTTTGAATATGATAAAAAAGTCTGCTAGATAACACAAGGAGAGTAGGGCTAATTCCCATCTTGGTGCAAGCTTTCCAAAGTAGCCATGTGTTAATTTCAAAGCAAGTTTTCCCCCTCTAGATAATTCCTTTTCTTTACTAACAAGAAAAAATTCTGAACACTGGCAATCTCTCCATGCCTCAGGGATACCTAGCATGGTACCACCCAAATGTTGTGAACTATAACTCGTATTATCCCTGACAATTTGCCAAGCTGACTGGGGCTGAGGAAAGTTGTTGTCCTAAACATCTTGAAAGTGCCACATTGGCTACCCCTCATATTGCTCTATCCAGTGGTCCAAATGTGGGGACACTCCATTCACAGTCTATTGAAACAAAGGAAAATTTGACCAGGGGGCAGGGCTACTAGGAGGCACCTCCCACTTCTAGGGCTCATGTTCTCCTGCATCCACAGCAAACAGATGTAGATTGCCAGTGTCCTTTCCTTCCTTTTCCCTGGTCCTGAGTGCAGACATAATGATGGTATGCTGTTCTGACACTGACTTTCTGAGGACTGACTTAATATTCTCCTTGACAGAAAAACAGTAACCTGTACTCTTTATCCTATACTTGGTTTAGGGACATAGGGGCTGCTTTGTACTGTGTCAAATCAACTCGCTCAATATTGTGTACCCTGACTAGCAGCAGCTCTCCAGGGTTTGAGGCAGGGAACATTTCTAGCCCAACCTGTAGGTTGATTCTCTACCACTGAGCTGCAGTCCTTTGGGTTTTTTTTATAACCACTACAATGTATAATATATGCCTTGAAATGTGAATGCTGTGTTTGTGTGGGGTGTCAGTAGGCAGAAAAAACTTACCTTTTTTTCCTCAACAGTGGGTCTAGTTGCAGTCTTGCAGCTGGGCTTGAGTCCTTGGGTTTAACCGATATCCGAACCTTGGTCCGACTGATGTGCCTGGCTGCAGCAGGGAGAGCAGGCCTCTCCACAAGTCCCTGTACTGTATCCGGTTCCCACGAGAGATCTCGAGGAGTGCATAGCAAAATGAGCAAGCCCATTTCCTGCTTGGCCTATCTGAGCACAGCTGTTGGTTGTTTAGCTTCAAATACCCCAAGTGCTGCAAAACTGCTGGTTCAACTGTGTACCCAGGTAGGATCAACCATCCTTCTGCTCTGGGTTTTTATTTTCTGGTACTAAATCTATTATTGCTGAAGTTATCCCAAGAAATGGCATATAACAATTGCTTTTAAAAAAAGAAAATATCTGAAATATTGCGTATTTCCAAGGGAAATGGGGTTTAGGAGATTTGGTGCAAGGCGTAGAAGTGAGTAATCCTCTTTTGGTATATTACCATACCCAGTTTCTCCCGCTCCTCTGACTTTGGCATTGAGTGCTGTTGTTATGAAACTTTGAGCAAGTTGGCTTAGTTTTCATGCAGTGTGCTCTACTTGGCAGTGTACATGGACTAACCATTATGTCACATTAATAGTGATAACTAACATGCAGTATGTTAGATAACTAACATACTTAACAATAACCTCATAACACCAGACAAAATGAGAATTTTGAAAATGGGCATCTGGTATAAAAGGAGCATGGTGTGCTTATGCATTGCAGAGTGACTACTTTTAAATTGAACATTATTTGAATCACAAAGTCCATAATACCTTTAAACTCTGGAACCAATAAGGTAATGAACAATCTTGCTTTCTGTGACAGTGAAGTATATAGCTGGAGAGCATGTGGCACAGGGCTTAGTCCCCCCAAAAAATAACATTTGAGGTCACTTCTCTTAACTTTGAAAGTTCATCCAGTCTAGTTCTCCTCTAAAGATAAACATGGAAGAGTAACCCATTGCTGTATTCACACATAACAGTAAGACTTACTGGCTAATTGTGGTTTATCTGGAACAGGCCTTGTAGTGGTGCATTCTGCCTGATTGCTTCCACATTACTCCTGCTCTGCTGTGAGTGGGATAAACACACCTGGAAGCCTTGTTTTCCCACTGTATCTAAAGCAAGGGCTATGGTTGGTTTCTTCCTAACCACTGATGAACAACCACCAGCAATGTGATCAGGCAACATGTATCAACACACTACTCATTGCAGGTAAACCAGGTCTGACTTGTTGCATGTGAATGCTGACATGAAAATACTCCCCCCCCCCCACTTTGTCCCTAAATTAACACTGTTAATGGCCTTTGGCCTAATATGTAGCAATAGCGTCTCCTTAATAGACACAGCTTAATAACTAGAATTATATCTACCTTTTTGGCGTCTGCATTTATTTGAAAAAATCTGTACAGTTGAAATGATGTGTATAATTTAAAATACTTATATTGGTTATTACAGTGTTTTGTTCTTTTCTCATTTTTTAGAACTTGATTTCCGCAGCAACTGGTGTCAATTTGACTACAGTGGATGATCCAGTGCAACGAAAGTTCCTGCCAAGCTTTCTGCGAGGAATAGCAGAAGAGAATAAGCTTGTAACATCACCCAACTTTATTGTGACTCAAGCGTTAGTAGCCTTGTTGGCAGACAAGGGGGCCAAACTGAGGCCAAATTATGATAAAACAGAAGTTGAAAAGAAAGGTATTTATTCTTAACAGGGCATCATTTTAAGTACAGGCACCAGAAATGAGAGCTCACTGGTGTTTCTCACCATTTCATGGGTAGACAAAGGTTGAGAATATTTTTTGGTTTTTGTATTATGCCATTTGCTTTCCTCTGTTGTTGTTGGCTGCTTTGCCTTTCCTTTTTGGAAGGAAAAGTAAGCTACAGCCACATGAAATGAAACATTCTTGACCTATTGAAATGAGTGGTAATATGGCTATGGATTTATTTTCTAAAACTGTAAAAATCAGTTAGTTGGACCCAGAGTTAAGCATGCATAACTAAAACCTGCCTTCCCAAACTCCTCACCATAGAACCCTGCCTCTTGGAAAATTCCCATAAAGGGCGGAGGTGCCCCGCAAGACAAATGCCTCGCAAGACGAAAAACTCGCTAGACGAAAGGGTTTTCCGTTTTTCGAGGTGCTTCGCAAGACGAATTTCCCTATGGGCTTGCTTCGCAAGACGAAAACGTCTTGCGAGTTTGCTTCCTTTTTCGTAAAACTGTTAATACCCGGGGAATCCGCGCTCCGCAAGACGAAAAAATCGCAAGACGAAGCGACTCGCGGAACGAATTATTTTCGTCTTGCGAGGCACCACTGTATTAAGTGGAGTGAGCTGTTGTGCTGCAGTGGTGGGGGTCTCCAAAAAATGGCAGAGGCACCTTAAGCAATTGGCAGTGTTGCACCTGCACTGGCTGTATTTGGGTCCTGCAAATCTGGTCATTGCATCTCAAAAGGGATATTATACAGCCATGGAGTGGCAACCAAAATGGTTGGGGATTGGAACAACTCTCCTATGAGGGAAGGTTATGTTGGGGGATTTTCAGTTTAGGAAAATTTAGATTCTCATACTGTTAGAATCCAGGACAGGCAGAAGGAATTCCTTCTTCAAAAGTGCACAGTTAAACTGTGGAATTTGCATCCTCAAGCTGTATGATGCAGCTTGGATGGCTTTAAAAGTGGTTTAGACAAATTCAGGGAGGAGAAGGCTATCAATGGTTGCTAGTCACGATGCTTGTGTATTACTTCCATGCCTCTGTATACCTTGTGGGGGGACAACGCTGGAAGGAGAAAGTTTATTGTCTTCATAGCCTGCTTGTAGGCTGCCCATAAGAATGGTCATTGTGGGAAAGGGGATATTGGACTAAAAAGGCCTTGGGCCTGGTTAAGCAGGTCTCTTCCAGTGCAAAATTGCCCTTGCAATTCAACATGGTGTTGAGCACTCTGTGCTCTAACATACTAAGAGAAATGTTTTAAAGGGGAGTGTGTATGGTGTTGAATGCGCTCTAGCAACGTTCTTGGGGAAACAGGTGGAGAAGGCATACCAGTTTTGTGCTGAGTGAAGGAGTGGGGATACATGAAAACTTGAGTTTTTTTCAGCTCCTTGGAGATTTCAGATGTGTGGGCTGGGTCCTCCTTCCATTCTTGTTTTGTGGGTAATAATGTTCAACCTTATCTGTTCTTGTCACTCATCCGGACATCATCTCATTGTTTTGTCTAAGCAGGTATAATTGCCCATTTGTATGCCCATCCTTCCTATGATCCTTCTACTGTAGGCCCTCTGGAGCTGGCTAATGCACTAGCAGCTTGCTGCCTTTCTTCAAGGTTGTCCTCGCAACATAGGCAGTGGGCTGCTCAGCAGCTTGTCCGAACTCTTGCAGCTCAAGATCGAGATAATCAAACCAGCCCTCAGACCCTTGCAGATATGGGTGGGGATCTGCGCAAATGCTCCTTCATCAAGCTGGAGGCTCACCAGAACAGGGTAATAATTCTTTCAGAATATCTACATCACTGTTTTTTAAATGGCATTTCTCCAAGAGGTGCTTGTTAAACTACTGTCTTGTGCAGTAAGCATGGGACTTGTTCTCATGGCACAGCTGTAGATTGGTACAGCGGAGCTCCCATCGGCCCCAGCATCATATGGCCATTGCTGGCTGGGGGCTGATGGGAGTTGTAGTCTGAAACATCTGGAGGCTGACAAAGGCTGCATTAGAGAATTGCATGTTACTTGTATTTTGACGTACAAATGTTTAAATGCTTGCCTTGTAACTTCACAATTATTGTTGTTTGCTGTAGGTAATGACGTGTGTGTGGTGCAACAAAAAAGGGCTATTAGCAACAAGTGGCAATGATGGAACAATTCGGGTGTGGAATGTTACGAAGAAGCAGTACTCATTGCAACAAACATGTGTGTTCAACAAATTGTAAGTGATCCTTGGAGATTTTAGATTCAGTCAGCTTAATGTGCCAGCTTTGTAGGTAAAATATTAGCTAGGAGAGTTATCAAGGGCCTATTCAAATGCATGTTTTGTAAATTCAATTTTCTACATGCTTAATGCAACTTCATTTCCTCTATCCCATTTTATTAATCTATATTAATACTATTGCTTGCTAAACATGAGTTGTGTGTGTTCTTTTAATGGCAGCCATTTTGCTTTTATTTCCCGTAATGCTTATATACATTGTAACCATGACAAACAGCCTTGTTCAGATGCATTCAAGTCTGCCTTCTGATTCCCAAAGGTATGGGATATTCCTTGCAACCAGCTTCTCCCCTGCACTTACAGAAATGTATTTACAAAGTCCTTGGTCCAGGATACCTTAAGGACTGCTCATATCTCTGCCTGATCACTCATAGCTTGGATGCACAGCTCATATCCACAAGGGACATTGTAACCAATATTGTGGGCCCAGCTCAGGAAAGCTCCCTCCCAGCTGAGTTCAGATAGCACTCCTCCCTGTGGAACTTAACAGTGCCTACTGAAGATATTGTTATGTTATGTTATGTTATGTTATGTTATGTTATGTTATGTTATGTTATGTTATGTTATGTTATGTTATGTTATGTTATGTTATGTTATGTTATGTTATTTTTTATTTTATGGCTAGTCTTAACTGATTTTATTTTTATTGTATTTTTAAGCCATACTGTACACTGCCTAGAGACTAAGGTGTTAAGTCGCGCATAGAACCATAGAATTGTAGTGTTGGAAGGGACACTGATGGTCATCTAGTCCAACCCCCTGCAATGCAGGAATCATACATAAGAGGTGGCCATCCAACCTCTGCTTAAAAACCTCCAAAGAAGGAGAGTCCACTACTTCTCATGGGAGTCTGTTCCACTGTTGAACAGTTCTTATTGTCAGAAAGTTTGTACTGATTAAAGCATTGACATCCCATTTTTATTCTTTTATCTTGCATCATGTCCAAGTGTTGCAAAGGAGCCTCAGTGAAGCTGTGTTTCTTGGGAAAGCTGCTGCTAGCTACAGGAAACAGTGTAATAGTCACAGTGACAGTGCATGAGGGTCCCTATGCAAGAGTGATTGTAGAACAGGGAAACTGGCTTGGCTTTATCACAGACTGAAGCTCCTGGAGCCTTAATAACAGGATGCAAGCTTAGAACAGTATTTATATCTCAGTTTGGGAAGTGATGACCGTACTTGCCTTAGGATTTATTGAATACCCTACCATGCCATAAAATAGCCCATAGGCAGGTGATAGGGCATTCCCACCAGTCCCAACCAGGGCTTTTTTTCAGCTGGAGCTCACTGGAACTCAGTTCTGGCACCTCTCAGGTGGGTTCTGGCAACTTCCAGGTGGGCTGCATTGCCATTCTAAGAGAACAAGGGAGGCATTCATGGTGAGTTCCAGCACCTCTTTTTCTAGAAAAATAGTCCCAAGCAACATAACCAGTGGTCAGGTATGATGGGAGCTGCAGCCTGACAAAATATGTACAAGTTTATTGTCCCTAAACCATAAGTTTATTGTCCCTGCTGCAGCTTTTACAATAGATGGGTTTACGTTTTGCAAGAATAATAGTGTCTGGAGTGGAGCTTCATTTATACCCTTTCCAAATGATTTTGCTGTTAAGGTATGATCAAAGCTGGACCAATGATTGAGAGCAACTTAATTGTATGGCTTACATAGAGCTATCTGTTTGAGAAACTGACTTGTTTCAAATATGCTTTACCTTCTACGTTCCTCTAACTGAAAGCTAAAATTATATTTCAGGGAAGGGGACGAAGAGGAGAACTTGGGGTCACCTAGTGATCCTAGCTTATCACTCGCCTGTTGGAGTGTCAGTGGCAAGTACCTGGCTGGAGCTCTGGAGAAGATGGTGAACATATGGCAAGTTAATGGTATGAGCCACATGCAATTGAATGTTGTATACCAGTCATCAGAAGGAGCCAGCCTCATTGTGGTGGGGTAGAATGTAACTTGATTATAGAACTGGCCTGATACATTTTTCTGCCAGAGTGGAACAGCAAATGGAATAAAACAAAGGTGCATATTACCCAAAGCTGAACAAGTTATTATGGTGCCTGAGGGCTGAAATCCCATAAGCACCTCTTCCTTGGGAATAGAAATACAATCATAAATTTAAAAGCCACCACCTCCTTCTGTCTAATGGTAGGGCTGGTCCTGCTTGATCACATAGTGGCAAGAGTAGTTTGTCTTTAAAAGCAAAGTAATAATCCTGTGTACTTTGTGGGTCAATAATACCAGGTGTGTAGTATCATTTGCTTTCTGATTAATTTAGGTACCTAGCGCATGATTAATAGGTATCATTCATTTAAAAATCCAAATAATTTTAAACTCCCCCAGCATCCATGGGCCACTTTACACTTTGCACTTTTGAATGTTTAGACATCTAAGATTTTGAAGTCTTATAAAAAAAAACCTGGGATTGGCAGCAGCTGCTTCTTAAGCAACAGTGGTTTTTAAAATTAACCTTTGCTTGGAACAGCAGCTGAGAGAAAGAGGATAAATAACTGAAGATGGGTTCACAGTTGGGTTGAAACATGCTAGAACTTCTGCTGGGCTCGTCGGGGTGGGGGGTGGGGAAACCTTCAAGACACCTGCAGGGGGAAGCTTTTGGGATTCCTAGCTACAAGCATCCTCAACCAGCAGCAAACCAAAGTCTGTCCTCCCGCTGTATAAAAGAGCCTTTGAATGGGCTATCTGATAGCTTGTACAATCACAGGTTAAAATTGCCAGAGTGCTTTGGCAGTGCCTAGCTGGGGAGAATGCTACAGAAGTGACAGTGCTGCTCTTGGATGTGTTTTCATCTTTTGGGATTATGGAAATCAGTGGGTATTAAAATATAGAGAAAAATTAGGTGCACGTTACTTTCTTAGGAGGAAAAGGACTCTTGGATGTTCAGCCACATTGGGTGTCTGCTCTAGCATGGCCAGAAGAAGGACCAGCTGCAACATGGACAGGAGAAGCTCCAGAATCACTCCTTGTAGGTCGTATGGATGGATCTCTTGGACTTATTGAAGTTTTAGATGTTTCTGCCATGCACAGAGTTGAATTGGAACACTGCTACAGAAAGGATGGTAAGTAGCTGCTGCTGATATGTTATAAAGTGGTTTTTTTTTAACAAGTTGCTTTTTGAAGCTTAGAATGCTTTGGAAGTCTTGTCTTGAGAGTTAATCACAAGCTTCAGTTAACCTTCAGTTAAAACCATAATCTTAAGTGCAGACGCCAGCCATGGTTATGCCAGCTAGTGTTTTGGAATAATCTGATTTGTGGTTAACTCTGGTTTGCATTGGTGCCCTTTTCAAGGTTAATGCTGGGAAGGATGAGTTGCTTACGATAGGCGAAAGGGATAGAGCACATGTCCTCAAGGCCAGTTGCTGTTCTGAAAATCATGACTTGCAAGGAGCCAGCCTGAACTTGATCTCTGTTTCTCACTCATGTCATTCATGAAGGGCACACCTGATGGATTTATGTTCTTTAATGCCCTATGGTGTGCAATATGCTCAGCTCTGAACATTTATGACTACCTATTAAAGAAAAATGTGGACATTTGTTTCCATATCTGTGGGGAAAAACTGATGTGCTTAGTAAGTCTTAGTCCTTGATTTTGAAAATTTCTAGGCACTTAGTAGTCTTCAAGTAAATTGTGTAGCACAATTGGAAGAGATAGGTATTATTAGAAGAGCTTCCTTTCCTGCACATGCACATTCACACTCACTCACTCCCCCCTACGCTTTATTCAGCTTTGCTCTTGTTTTCTCCAGTACAAAGAAGTTTAATTAAAATTCTGCAAATTATAACTTGCTTATCCATCTTTTCCTATTTGTTTCCTTAGTGTCTGTTACTTGCCTTGCATGGTTTAGTGAAGACAAACCTTTTGCAATAGGCTATATGGATGGAAAGTTGCTGATAGGCACGAAAGAGCCACTCGAGAAAGGAGGAATTGTTTTAGTGGATGCACACAAGGTAAAGCCAGGCATTATCATCACCCTGCTTCCCCCAGAAAAAATCTTGAGAATTGAAATAAACTTTAAGTTTATGTGCACAAGTCTGAGACAACTCTTTCAAAAGGACCAGTCTGTACTCTTAAGGGAAATCATTGCTCACTCTGAAATTGCATTGCATTCTAATTGCTGTTAGGTTATTAAAATTACTTTATGACTTAGTCACACAGATATAAAGTTGTGTCTTCCTCTGTCATTAAGGCCACCAGTTAAAGTAGTGGTCCTTCGCATTATTTGTCATTTAATTTTTATGACTTTTTAAATTATCTTTGTGAAGTACCCCTAAGTACAACTGCTAGCGGCTAGAGAGCAGGGAAAGAAGAGGGAATCATCTTAGGAGCCAAGATGCCATTTCTCTATTTGTGGGCCCTTGAAGAGTTTTCACAGGGGAGGCGGCAAATTCACCAATCTGGAGTCGCAGTGTTTGCCTGTCATATATCTTCGCCCTGGACCTAGAGAAGCATTTCCAATTGCTCTTGCTTCTTAGAAGTTAGCTTCCCCATCTATCTATTTAAACAGGGTGAGTTATTTTTTCAGATGGGTTTATTTAGTTAGCACCCGTGCCATGTGAAGATGCTGTATTTCACAAAGTAAAAACTAGGACACCGCGAAAGTTGTTGAACTTTTTTAAGACAAACCCCAAAGTATATGAAAAACGTGATTTCTTGTGATTGCCAAAAATCCAGGACAAGGCTCCGCCCTCCAGAAATCCCCCCCCCCCCCGACGTCACTTCCTTTCAAATCCTTGTAATGTCTGGGAAATCCCAGACGTTTGGCAGCCCTACTACTGTGTATTTCCTCCTTTCTCTTCCAATTCTTCAGGACACCATTGTCAGCATGAAATGGGATCCAACTGGCAAGATGCTCATGACTTGTGCCAAGGAAGAGTCTGTCAAACTCTGGGGATACATGGGGAGCTGCTGGCGACAGCTGTACTTGCTTCCTCACCAGGCTGTTGTGAATACCATAGCCTGGTGCAGCCTTCTAGGGAAAGGCCCCAAACCACAGCTCCTGCTGGCAACGTAAGTTGACCTTTTGCTTTTAATTCTTTGGTTCATCTTTGTACTGGCTGGTAATCCTTTTCAGTAGTTCAGGCTTATTTTATCCATAAACAAAAACAGGCCTCCTTTTTGATGGATTTCTAGGACATTTCCCCCTGCATTTCATAGAATCATAGAGTTGGAAGAGACCACAAGGGCCATCGAGTCCAACCCCCTGCCAAGCAGGAAACACCATCAGAGCACTCCTGACATATGGTTGTCAAGCCTCTGCTTAAAGACCTCCAAAGAAGGAGACTCCACCACACTCCTTGGCAGCAAACTGTCAGGAAGCTCTTACTGTCAGGAAGTTCTTCCTAATGCTTAGGTGGAATCTTCTTTCTTGTAGTTTGCATCCATTGCTCCGTGTCCGCTTCTCTGGAGCAGCAGAAAACAACCTTTCTCCCTCCTCTATGTGACATCCTTTTATATATTTGAAGATGGCTATCATATCACCCCTTAACCTCCTCTTCTCCAGGCTAAACATGCCCAGCTCCCTTAGCCGTTCCTCATAAGGCATCGTTTCCAGGCCTTTGACCATTTTGGTTGCCCTCCTCTGGACACGTTCCAGTTTGTCAGTGTCCTTCTTGAACTGTGGTGCCCAGAACTGGACACAGTACTCCAGGTGAGGTCTGACCAGAGCAGAATACAGTGGCACTATTACTTCCCTGGATCTAGATGCTATACTCCTATTTACTCGTTTTAAAAATAGTTATTATTTAAGCCCAAATGGATGAACTCTGTATTGCCTCTGTTTTGTTTTTAAATTCCAAATAGAGTCCCTTCCAACTCTATGATTCTATATTAAGATTCCTTCATTGCAAGGGGTTGGACTAGATGACCCTTGGGGCCCCTTCACTCTATGGTTCTATGATTCTGTGATTCTAAATAGTTCTGCATTCTTTCTGTTAAATATAAAAGTACAAAATGGCACCATAGTTTCAGAATTTTGGACACAGTGTTCACAGTTTTATCATCTTCTCCCCGTACCTGTGTCATGTTTCTGTAGTAGAACCCATCCTTTGGATGTACCTTCCCCCCACATCCTCAAAGCAGGCACCAGATGAAAGGAGAGACAGGCTTCATCTCATTGTTCCCCTCTGCTGTGGACTCCTGTCTTCTGCCATCTGTTTAATATAGGGAAAATTCTGAGAAGGCAGTTTGCAAGATTTCCAGAGACTGAAAAGCTAAACCTTTAAGTGCAAACATGATTATATTGTTAACCAACTTGCCCTACTTTGTTGACTGATAAATTGTGGCCCTTCAATATTGCTTTTCTTAATTTTTATTTAGAGGATGCCAGAATGGTTTGCTTTGTGTTTGGACTGTTCCTCAAGATGAGCTGGTCCTACTGCAATCCAGTCTGCGTTGTTCAGAAGGATGGTGGGATGAGGAAGCCAGTGGCAAGGTAAAGAGAACCCTAGGCCGCAAGAGGAATCTAGATCCTTCCCTTTCCTTGTTAGGAGGAGTGTGGTCCTGAAAGCAACAATATCTGATTTAGGAAGGCATCTGTCTTGGGGTGACAGAGGCAAAATAGACCTAGATTGTGCTGATGATTGGGAGTGAACAAACAATTCACTCTTATTTGTCTGTAATATTTAAAAATACTAGCTCAGCATGTTCTCAGTATTTATTCCTAGCAAAGTGTGCATAAATACACCCACTATGTCTATCTAATTTATGTTTGTAGAAGAAACTGCTGTGTTTCCAAATATTTTTGGGTGGGTAGGGATGGAGCTGCAGAAGGTAAGTGCAGAGTAGTAAAATGTTTGTTGTATTTTTTAATACAAAATATGCCCTAATGATGATATTTAATTTCTAGGATGCATACAGGAAAGTAGCTGAAACCAAGTGCATCTATCAGCTGAAAGGGCATATCACGCCTGTTCGGACAGTGACCTTCAGTTCTGATGGACTAACCTTGGTATCCGGTGGACTTGGTGGGCTTGTGAACATTTGGTCTTTACGGGTAAGCAAACACTATTTAAGGAAATGTAAAGCTTGTTTTCATTCATTGTAGTAATGTTGTTGCCCTTTTAGGCTTCCTGCATAGGCACACAAGTTTGCACTTACCCTAAAGATTAGGAAATATTTAAGAGTTATTTTACGGATGACCTGAATGTAACCACGAGAGAACAATTAGCTGAGCTTAAGTAATCAGCTTTTGTGGGTTTATCCTGTCTTTCCTTTAGGATGGATCTGTTTTACAGAGTGTTGTGATAGGTTCTGGAGCCATTCAGACAACCGTATGGATCCCTGAGGTTGGAGTAGCTGCTTGTTCTAGTAGATCAAAGGTATTTTTCATCTTGTTTGAATGGAATTCTGAATGCCCATCTTCTCTCCTCTGTGGGCTTGGGCTAGCCCAAGTTTTTAATCCATGCCTTGACTGTGTGTGCTCAGTCCTGTGGGTGACCAAGTGTGCCATCCTAGTGACAGCTGTGAACTTGAATCAAGCAATGAACTAAACTTGTTTCTCAGCCAGTATCTCATAAAAGTTTGTACAGGAATTACTGGCAGTGTACAGTAATGGACAACTGATTTCAGGCTTGCTACATGGAATAGTTAGTCTAAATTTGTGCGTAATGAAGAATCTGGCTGTAGTGCTGATGCTCCTTCTCCTCCTCCAAAACACCTGCAGAGACTTGCTTTTGTCTTTCCTGACAAATAATGAAATTTGTAATTTCTGACCACTGGTGGAGCAAATACAATTGGAAATAGTAACATAGTAATTAATGTTTTCTTCTAGTAGAAGAAGGCTGTTTTCCATATTGTTAACATAGTCTATATCAACAGATTATCAACACATTTGAGCATCATTATATTGCAATATATAATAATCTCCTTAATGGCAAGCGCTAGCGGTGGAATCTGTGTTACTTAAATGCAACAAGAAGTCTTGTGGTACCTCAAAAACTTATCAAGTTGCATTTCTACGCTCATTTACTTGGGAATAAGCCCGATTGAACTCAATGGGACTTACTTCTGAATGGAGATGTATAGGATTGTGCTGCAAGGCTGCAATCCTAAACATACTTACTAGGGAGTATAAGCTCCATTGAACACAGTGGGCCTTACTTCTGAGAAAACATGCTGAGGACTCTGCCGTTTCAAATTAAGAGTTCGTGCATCTGGCAAAATGGACTGTTGCCAATGAAACCTCTGCTACAGAATAAATGTTTTGTCTGTAAGGTAGATACCGCAAGACTCTTTGTTGTTTACCATCAGTGTATTAAAAATAACAGATACATTAAAGAAGGGAGAAAAGGGAGGGGAATGCTTGCAATTAGCAACATAAAATCAGTGATGAAATACAAATAATTATAGTAAACAAAACCAGATTTATATCAAGCTTCTATCTGTTTGTAAAAGCTAAGCAAGCTGTTTTTCTCCTTTCTTTCCTGAATTGGACATATTTGAATTTTGTTCAGGATGTGTTGGTGGTGAATTGCACATCAGAATGGATCTCTTCCAACCATATCCTTGCAACCTGTAGGACTGCTTTGAAACAACAGGGGATTCTTGGGTTAAACATGGCTCCTTGCATGAGGGCTTTCCTAGAGCGTCTGCCCATAATGCTTCAGGAACAGTATGCTTATGAAAAGGTAAGAGGAGGACTTGAATAAGGTGACATGTTAGTAATTCAAGAAAGCTGCAAAGTGCTGTTTAACTGTGCATAGTGCTTAACAAAACATTTTTAACACAAGATGTGAGCAGAAATGCTTATCTTACCTTGCATGAAATATGTCCCACACACTTCTGGTTCTCCAGTATTTGTTTAAGAAATGAAAAGAGAGCCTTGAAATTAATATTCTCTGGCATTGTTGGGATATGGGCAAAATAGTTGACCAATTTTATGTTGCTTTTTGGCAGAATAACTTCCTTTGTATAACGCTTGATTTCATAAGAGTTTCATTAAGCTGATGGAAGTTAGATTGTGTGTACTGATGTAGGTTGATTGTATCAATCCGTAAGATGTCATCTTATGACCATTTGAATCCTTTTCCTAAGAAGATGTTTGGAAAGAATTGAGGGAACATGGAGAGTGAGGGAACTTCATTATTGTTGTGATATTAGTTGTGGCGTGTGTGTCCCCAAGAAGGCCTGATAATTCATTGAACTGAGCCTGTATTCATTGTTGGACTCAGAAATGAGAAATGAGAACACAAAGATGTACTTAAAACTGGTTAAATGACTCCAGCAACCTTCACACAGTCAACTTTCAAATGAATATGTTGGTTGCATACAATGTAGTCCTAAATTAAAGTCACAGAGCAATATAGCTGGCAAAGTGTTCTCTGGCAAAACATTGTTGTGCTAGAGAAGGCATAAGCAGGTTGCTGGTGACTTTGTTGCACAATGGACTGTATCATCTGTTGTGCTGTGAGTTTTTGCTAGTGGACAGTAGCTCCTAAAAGTCAGAGGTGGTGGTGGTGGCAGCAGCAGGAGAAAACCTAGAAAGTGAGTGCCAGTTGCGATTAGATTGACTAACCCACTCCATGACTTTGTAAATGTTGGCTTTCCTCTTTTATAGCCCCATGTAGTTTGTGGAGACCAGCTTGTTCATAGTCCATATATGCAATGCTTAGCTTCGCTGGCCGTGGGGCTTCATCTGGATCAGCTCCTGTGCAGCCCACCAGTCCCACCTCATCACCAGACCTGCCTCCCCGATCCCCTGACCTGGAACCCAACGGAGTGGGCCTGGTTGGAGTGCTTCTCGACGACAATTAAAGCTGCCGAGGCTCTGGCCAAAGGAGCCACTTTTCCAGAGTCTTTTACGGTCCCAGATCTGGAGCCTGTACCAGAGGATGAACTAGTCCTTCTTATGGTAAGATATGCAGGTTGGTGGTGTGACAAAACTTACAAATATCAGTGGAGCACTTGCCAGGGTTGGGCAGAGAGAGTTAGTACTGTTCCAGTGGCACCAAAACAGTAGCACACCTGCCTCCCCACTTATCCTTAGAATAAATTTTCAGGGCAATATCACCCAAAACAACCCC
Source organism: Podarcis erhardii (assembly GCF_964252035.2). Lineage (NCBI taxonomy): Eukaryota > Metazoa > Chordata > Lepidosauria > Squamata > Lacertidae > Podarcis > Podarcis erhardii. Next base: position 5,528,773 of record NC_138503.1, on the reverse strand, counting down.
AGCTTTGTGCCTAATAATAATAATAATAATAATAATAATAATAATAATAAATATTTTAATTATCCAAGTGCCTGACATATTGAGATGCTTTTAAGAGTCCTTTATGACAGGTCAGTATTACTATTTCTCTGTTGACGATAAGGATGCTTGAGGAATTTGATTATTGGGAATTTGTATATGAACTGTCAGGATCTGAAGGAAGGATGGGATCCTGCTGCTAATATTATTCATTCACTCACTCACTCACTCATTCTTCCTTTTCAGACACTCCTCTCTCTCCATTCCAGAAAACAAATTATATAGCAGTGCTTCTCAAACAATTGAAGTGGAATCCACCTGTAAACTTGCATAGACATTTGCTAATCCCACATTTACAAACCCAAAATTGGCTGGTTGATTGGCTTGCACCAAAGCCGAGTCTAGCAGCTCTCTCAATGGCTACCTCAGCTAGCCCAGCCATGCTCAATGTAAAATGGTGTGTGTGTGTGTGTGTGTGTGTGTGTGTGTGAGAGAGAGAGAGAGAGAGAGAGAGAGAGAGAGAGAGAGAGGCTGGCTCAGCGAGTAGCATCCTTGACTGGAAGTTCAAAAGTATTTGTGCATGCCCTGATGCTTCCAGTTCTTGCGGAGAAAGAAGCTCATCATTGTGCAGCAGCCCACCCAGGAATACGTTGGGGCCTACCACAGTTTGAGAAGCACCATTTGGTAGGCTTTTGAAACATAAAGAAATTACTCCTCTGACAGAGGGAGAAGAACTGCCCTGGAAGGATGGAGAACAGCTTACGCATTTAGCCTCAATATAATTAATTTCATGTTTTGTAGGATAACTGCAAATGGATCAATGGGATGGATGAGCAGATTATGTCCTGGGCAACATCACGGCCTGAGGTTAGTATAGTGAATGGTGTGTTTAAAGCAGCCCAATGCGGTGATCCCTTTCTCTGATAGGCATCCATTTGAGAGTTTATGTCCTGTACTTTTTGAGGTGGGAACATGTGACCAGGTCATCTGAATGCAGCTCCCTCTCTTGGCATCTCCTTTAGTTCAGTCCCTGCCTTTGCCCAAAGCAAGTGTTACTCCTCTCCTCTCTTCATTTGTGCTCAGGTTGCTTTCTGCCTTTTCCCCCTTTAGCTTCCATGTCCACCTCCCTCCCCCTGTTGTATTTCTCTCTCTCTCAAAAATAAATAGTTTGTTCTTTTTCTCCTCCGCCCCCTCCCCAGCATAAGGGAAATGGCTCTGTCTGTCAGCCGGTCCAGTAAGCTTGTATGCCAAAAAAACACACAGTACATCAATGTCATTAATCAAAAGGCTTCCAAACAGCCTTTGGGTGCCAGAGCAGCTTTCTCTGAGTGTCCGCTCCATGTCAAATCAAACAGCTCCAGGTCAGTGTTTCTTATCAGAAGCAGATAAGCCTGCCCCTTCCAAACCCTACCATTGTTGGGAGTGGGGTGTCATTTTGATCGATCCTAACACATGGCAAGGAACAATCCCACCAAGCAAAATAGACTCTTGCTGGAGCATGTTTTCCTGCCAGACTATGAAAAGATGACACCTCCATTGTCTTTGACAGAAAACAAAAACAAACTTCGAACCGTCCAGCAAATGATACTGATATTGAATGATAGGGAAGCTTCTGAAAACCCTTTCTCAGATCAGCCCTTGGCAGTCCTAAGTTGGCTTGCCCTGGGTCTTGATCAGTATAAACTCACATCACCATGTTTTATTGAGACTGCTGTTTTTACTAAGGACTCTTTTGCTAATGTGGAAATCTTATTATGTTCTAAGCTTGGCCACAGACTTAACTGAAGGAAGAACCAAGACAAGGAAACCATTCAAATCACCTAGTCACATCCACATGTCAACCAAGAAAGGTCATTCTCAATAAGTAACCAGTAATCCATTCTGAAAATCTCTCTTACGTTGATCCTCAGGACTGGCACCTTGGTGGAAAATGTGACGTGTACCTGTGGGGAGCTGGCAGGCATGGGCAGCTAGCTGAGGCTGGACGAAATGTCATGGTGCCTGTGTCAGCACCCTCATTCTCACAAGCTCAACAGGTAAACCAGAAGCCTTTCCTTACCACTTTTTGAGGGAGAGTGGGAGGAGGCGTTATGTCTGCCTGCGCAGCAGTTGCCTCGCTTTCCATAGATGGCTGGAGTGGCTGTTGGAGCATATTTGACACAACAGCAGGAAAGTTCTGTAAAGCAAAATAACCTCAAAGCATACAAGCCACCTTTTTCATAAACAAGGAAGCTCTAGAGACTAGGCTGTGCTGATGCCTATGTCTGTTAGAGCCAATAAAAAGTTACTTGGGTGCACAATTCAGGTTTCTGAGAGTAGGCTTTAGTGCTGCCCTGTTCCCTCACATGTTTACAAGGTGTGGTTATTATATCCTGCAACAGCAGCAGGGGGGGTTGGACTAGATGTGCTCTGAGGTCCTTTCCAAATATGATTTTAACCCTGCTTATGGTCAATGTGTGAATTAGGAACAGATCAGCTTACTGTCTTTGTGCTTGTGCCTGTTTAGTGGTGGGTGGGATCTTTTTTGTTTTGTTTTTTTTAATTATGTATTTTCCATTTTCCTTAATTGCATTAGGTCATTTGTGGCCAGAACTGTACATTTGTGATTCAAGCTAATGGAACAGTCTTGGCTTGTGGAGAAGGAAGTTATGGTCGGCTGGGACAAGGGAACTCAGATGATCTTCACGTCCTCACTGTTATTTCAGCATTGCAAGGTGAGTAGGAAAAAAATATATCCATTGAATGTGGGACATAACCCATTATTCACTAATTTGATGAGACTGAGATGGTTTCACTTTTCGTTGGGACACCAGTATTTCATTTTGGGAGCTTAATAGGCAGCAATATGTCCTGGCATGATTTGTAGGTTTATTTTAACAAAAACCATTGAGCACTTTTTGTCAGTTTCACAAATTTGACAAATCAGTTTTGTTTTGCTGCTTGGTGGGATACCTTACAAAGCCTAATTGCTGATATTTCTAAAATCTCTTCCCAAAGCAACAGATCAAGTAAAACTATGTATAATGCTGAAATAATAATAATCACTTTCTTAGGTGCTCAAAGCACTTTTCATGCACTTTTTCAACATTAGGTGGTAGTCCCCTAATGTTACACAATAGGGAAAATGGGGGGGGGGGGGACGCGAATAGGCTCACAGGCCTAGCTGGGGCTGATAGGAGTTGCAGTCATTTGGCTGATAGGAGTTGCGGTGCAAAACATCAGAAGGGCACCAGGTTGCTGAATGCTGCTGTGCCTTATTTGGTCATTTGGCTCAACAAGCTGCGTATGCTTTGGGATAATTCTGACACTTTTTTCCTTCTTGTGCTGTAGGTTTTGTTGTGACCCAGCTGGTGACATCTTGCGGATCTGATGGGCATTCCATGGCTTTGACAGAGAGTGGTGAAGTCTTCAGCTGGGGGGATGGAGATTATGGCAAGCTGGGCCACGGAAACAGTGACCGGCAGCGCCGACCCAGACAAATAGAGGCTTTGCAAGGAGAAGAAGTGGTGCAGGTTTGAGGCAACAGTTATTTCTCCCTAGTTTTAAAGTAGATTAGATGTCGCATCGACTCAGTGGCTCTTTTAGGCATTAATGGAGTCTTTAATCTGAATTCATGCCCATTGGGTAATGAGTCAAGTTTTCCTTTTACCTGGTTGGGATAGAACTAGGTGTGTTATCCCTGCTACAGACTGACAACTGAAAGCTGCACTCCACTTCTCAATCTTCTCTCAGCGATTCTTTCCTTCTGTGTCCCCTTATTGTTTTCATGTTGGTGGCAGCCAATAAGTGGGCTGGGACAGAGAAATGCACCATGTGATTATGTCAGAACATGGCATATACATCAAGTATATCAAGCCTGCTACATTGTAGTAAGGCAGAATATCTGCATGTAGAACCTGAGCCCACACTTGCTGAGAGTGGAAACCACGTTGTTCCAATATGTTCATAAGCCACTTTTTGCAGGTCCCATGCCAATGAGCTACTGCCTCTCACCCCCCCAAAAACTATAACAGATGGGCCAAAAGTTAAAATGCAGTCCTGGAATTGAGAAATGTATCCATAAGATAAATTCTCCAAAGGTTTGAGTCAGTAAGTAGAGAAGACGTTTTCTAAATCTGAGAAAAGGCTTTACAGCTAAAGACAATGAGTGCCGTGGGTGAGGACTACAAATCCATCACCTTTTCTTGAAGCCCTGAGGCCATGTGTTCTATTGGAAATAACATATTTGTATACTGTTGCAGACCCTGTTTCTAAATATTTCTGGATATATTCATAAATAAAAAGGACATTCACCATAAGATCTTCTGATTCTCTCCCCTCCCCTGTCCCCTAGATGTCCTGTGGCTTCAAGCATTCAGCTGTGGTGACTGCAGATGGCAAACTGTTTACCTTTGGAAATGGGGATTACGGCCGACTTGGATTAGGAAACACATCCAACAAGAAGCTTCCTGAAAGAGTGACAGCACTAGAAGGCTATCAGATAGGAGAGGTCAGGCTTGATTTGCATTCATGTGTTTAAAGTGCACTCTCAGATTGCGTCCCACAGGCGCTTCTACTTTACAGGCTGGAATTTGAAGGAGGAAATTCCTGCCCAACCATGTTTCCATATTTTAATGTTACGTAGTTCAAAGCACGTGTACAGGCAGCAACAATCCACTACTAGCCTACCCCCCAAAAAAACTCTACACGTGTAGTAGCTCACATTTCTACCTCCACCTTTGTGTACAAGGTGCTTTGAGATCAGAATATGGCCACCAGCACTCCCTGAAGGAATGTTGGTGTGTCTAGGTTGAGATACTTAGCTGCTCTGAGGATTCCAGTATCTGTAGGGTCAGCAGCATCAGCATTTGCCTAGCCTTTTTAAAACGCTGCTGTTTACACAGTGACTAGGTTGCAGAGCAACTGCCCTGGAGCTTTTGAGGCAGCCCTCTCTACCATCCTGGGGGTAGGACTTATGTGCCTGATGTCTTGTGGCCTAGCTAGGCCATTGATGTCGAACGGAGGCCCTCCCACGTCCTCACTTTGGTGTCTGTTGCAGCTCATTCTCCCCTGTGGCCCTGGTTGTGGCGTCATTACTACTCCTGCTGAAAGTAGGCTGGGGAAGAACCTGCTGCAGTGATATTCCTAAAACCTCTTCCCAAAGCAGCTGTTAGTTGAGACTTCTTGTTTTTGTTTTCGGTAGAAACCTAATTACAAGTTTAACTCTTCAATACTAGGTTGCCTGTGGGCTAAACCACACCATAGTAGTGTCCACAGATGGCTCAATGGTTTGGGCTTTTGGTGATGGTGACTACGGGAAGCTGGGCTTGGGAAACTCAACTGCAAAATCTTCACCACAGGTTAGCATCCTCTGTGTAATTTCTCCCATAATATCTCTAAAAGCATGTTCTGAATCCACACCAATACTTTTCTTTCTCTATGTCTTTTGGTTATAGTAATAGAACTTGTTGATTTGCATTTACCTTCATTGGATCTCAAAGTGGGACGTTCAAATGAGTAACCCAGCTCATATCTGAGTGTCTGTATGTTGACCCAGAAGTCAATCTGCTGAATGTAACAGGGCTTGCTTCCAAAGAAAACTCATTTAGTTGACAAAGTTAATTTAACAAACACAAGTACACAGTTAAAAGGCATTTAGGGTAGTGATAAATTAATCTGCACATAAGACAACAAAAACTAAAATACAGTATTGGTTAACAGTAGTTTATATCTGCAACATCCATTAATTCTTACCCCAGAACCATAAAATCAAGTTCAGTATCTGAGACCTCGGCCTGCCATTGCAGAGTCATGCAAAGCATGTGCATGCATCCCAGATTAAACATGCAAACAAAAACAAATACTGAAGCTATATTGTTATCAAATTTATTACCCACCCTGCTCTGGCAGGTTCCAGGGTGAGTTGCAACAATTTAGAATTCAGTATTTAAAACAATTAAAATATACTAGTCACAGGAACAGGGTGAATGGATTCTGAAAACACATATCTAAGGTATCAAAGGTCCGCATAAAAGCATCTATTGGAAGCTATACAGTGAAGATGCTAGATCCACCTCTGAGGGAGCGGTACTTACAAGCTAGAGTCTTCTCCCCCTGCTCATTTCAGGGGAGCGCAACCTTGTCCAGAACAGGGTCTCCAGACCTTGGCACACATAGTACCTCTGTCTTTTAGCATTCAGCTTTTGTTTTAGTAGTTTTGAGATTAGGATAATGCAACATAATCGCTTTTGCATGCAAAGCAGTTCTGTTTCCACTGGGCAGAAGGATATACTTGTATGATGCTGGAATTTTAAAATGAATTGAGATTGAATTGCAGTGTGCCCTGAAAGGTGGTTTATAAATATTGTAATAAACTAAATTTCTGTTTGAGAAGTACTGTCTGTTTGTCTGGTTTTTGTTTTGTTTTTTCACTGTGGATCTGTTATTAAAGTATGGCAGTAATTTACCTTTTAATCTTTTTTCATAGAAAGTAGATATTCTTTGTGGAATTGGAATAAAAAAGGTTGCCTGTGGGACCCAGTTTTCAGTTGCATTGACGAAAGACGGGCATGTCTATACATTTGGCCAAGGTAAGCTTAGTTGGCGCTTACTCAATACTGCAAACTTTCCATGCACTTCAGAGCACCCATCCTCCCACAGCCCATCATTGATTGATTGATTGATTGTGATTGATTGATTGATTGATTGATTGTGCTGCCCTTCATCCAAGGATCACAGGGCTTAGAAGTCACAGGGTGGTCTGCCTGGAAAGAGATGCTATGCCATTGTAAGAAAGTGATTGTCAAAACTTCTCAAATGGATTTTAGCCTAAAAATGAAACAATGTGTTGTGTGTTAAACTGGCTCGCTTAATGATAAAGCATTCAGAAAAATTCTTCTGGACATCATCTGAGCACAAATTGGGGTGGGATTTGCAGTCTGTTTGGAGACACTTACCGCATATGCACATTGGATCACAAAAGGCATTTGCTCTGCCAATGTCACACACTGCTTTTTCAAGATAGAAGCAAAGGACCTGCCCTACAATCTAGCTCTCTCATGGGTGGCAGCAGCGTACAGGTGATGGACAGGGTCAGAGTCACCCCACATTGCTTCTATCACCTATTCCCTCCATCAGTATATGCACAAACACACAAAGATCCATTCCTCTTCTCCCTACCCCACCCACCCCCACCATAAAAAGGCCATGTGCTCCTTCAGCTCACAGCAAACCATTTTGCTGCCTGGGGGAAATGGCAATATGACCTACCCCCACCCCACATACAGAATCCCACATACACACTGGCACTCAGACATCAACAGTGGGAATAGGATATCCTCCTTCATTGTACCTGAGGGCAGCAGGCTGGCTGAGGGGGCTGAGAGAAGGTTAGCTGGGGGGAGCCAGGGGTGATTATGGGGGCTGCTGCCTCCTTGACATCTATTGCTTGAGGCTGTGGTCTTACTCTGCCTAATGGCAGAGCCAGTCCTGATCAAACAGCATGGAGAAGACTGGGAGGCAAGGATGCATGTACCAGTTTGGAATCCAAACCTCAGAGTTCAGTGGCTAAAGCATCTTTCTGAGGGATACTGCTGCTGGGGATTCTGTGATCAGCTTTGCTTGCTTTCAAGCTTGCTTGCTGTTCCTCTCTCTTCTCTCTTTCTCTGGTGGTGGACAGATGTGGAAGTTGCACTGAGACAGGAGAAGCTTGGGGGAGGCAGGGCAAGGATAGTGGGGTTGAGGAGAGGCCGCAGACTGGGATTGAAAAACTTTCCAGGCTAGATCTGACCAGAGGCCCACAGTTCTCTCTTTCTGCTTTTGCCCTTTGAAGTCCCTCTTGTTTCCTGTGACACCTGACCAGATTTTGCACTGTTCCAGACCGGCTGATCGGCTTGCCAGAAGGGAGAGCCCGCAACCACAACCGTCCACAGCAAGTTCCAGCTCTGTCAGGAGTCTTCATTGAAGATGTCGCTGTTGGAGCAGAACACACTCTCGCTCTCTCTGCCTCTGGGGACGTCTATGCCTGGGGAAGCAACTCGGAAGGGCAGGTCTGTGGAAGGAGAAGAGTCTAATTTTGACCACCAAAAGTTTGCCTTTTCTGCCATTTGAATGAAAAGAGCAAAATACAGGCAACTCCCTATTTGCACAGGGGTTGTGTTCTGGGTCATTATGTGCATTGGTGGAGCACGCCTAAGCCTGCTCCAGTGTCGTTCCACCGCTGCCCCATTCCTCCCCCTTTTGAGGCCTAAAACGGCTCATGTACCAGCAGTCACACACCAATTGAACGCGCACAAAACAGTCTATATTCAGTTAAACATTCTTTTATTTTAGATTACTGTCCCTACTTTATTCCCAAAACCTTTCTGCATGGTGAGATTAAGGAACGGTCCCAGGTATATGAGCCTTTGCTTCCTCCACCTTTCACCAAACACACAATCTAATGCCTGAACCAGGAGACACATTTATTTGAATGTAGCATCTCCCTGTCCACCTGCTCCCAGTCCAGAACTCCAATTGTGTTTTTGACAGCTCTTCTGCATGCATTAGAGGGTTACATAAGTCCTCCTTCTCTCCAAATCTCTTCCTGGTTTCTAGCTTGGACTGGGCCATACCAACCACATCCGGGAGCCAACTCTGATTACCTTCTTACAAGGGAAGAGCATCCGGCAGATTTCAGCAGGGCGATGCCACAGTGCCGCATGGACAGCTCCACCTGTTCCACCACGAGCTCCAGGTAAAGAAGGGTGCTGAGGCGGGGAGTGAACCTGACAGCCAAGGACCGTATTGGCCGTTTCCCTGCAGTGCCAATCCCAGGTTGGGGGGGCAAAGCAATATTTACATGAGTCCTGATTCTTCTGTCCTTGAGACTTTTGATGCTGACAGAGGAGCAGGATGGGATAGCACCAATTAGTGGTAATTTACACAACCAATATGATTTATGAGCAATAATATTGTGTCATATTTTGACAAAAAGGTGCTTTCATGCACTTTGTTGTCCTTTTCCCTTTGAAGATCCACCAGTGCCATTTTGTTGGCATTACAGGTCTGTCAGAAATGGTTGTATATGCACAAGGCCTTTGAGGCTGCAGGATCACACACTTCCCTTCTCTTAATTCTGATGGCAGGTGTCTCAGTGCCTTTGCAGCTTGGCTTGCCAGATGCCATCCCGCCTCAGTATGGGGCGCTGAAGGAAGTGAGCATCCACACCGTAAGGGCAAGACTGAGGCTGCTGTACCATTTCTCAGACCTCATGTACTCCTCATGGAGGTTGCTGAATCTCAGTCCCAATAACCAGGTAAAGTTCCGTAATTTATAACCTTGTCACAGGTGTATTCTTAAGCTTATAAAATCTCACTCCAATACAACCTTAGTTACACTGGTTCATAATCTCTTGTGTGTAGTAATCTTTTTAGCAGCTAGTCATCCCACTCACACCTCCCTAAAAGAATGAGCTAATCCATTGGGCAGCTTGCAAGCTCTGCTTGTGTGATTGGGGGCTGTGGAGGTGCACAGTTGTGTTGTCTCTTGCACAACCTCAGCTCACATCATGAAAGCTCATATTGGCAAACCTTCTGTGGATTGTACCCTTTGGTGTCAAAGCCAAGTCTTGAAGTGTCAATATCTTTAAATGTTTTTGCTTAAATATATAAATGGAAAGTGAGGCTTGGAAATAAATTACACCTATGCAACGTTTCTAAGGAGGTCACCATAATTACAATGGAAGGTGGGCGAGTCTTCTTCTTTGGAGGTCTTTAAGCAGAGGCTTGACAACCATATGTCAGGAGTGCTCTGATGGTGTTTCCTGCTTGGCAGGGAGTTGGACTCGATGGCCCTTGTGGTCTCTTCCAACTCTATGATTCTATGATTCTAAGAAGCACTTTGCCTCATACTCCATAGAGGAAAACTGGCTGCCGGCTGAGTTAAGGGGCTAAGCTGGGGGGGGGGAGCCCCCTTCCTGCAACTTGCTGTTTGGTTTGCCAGTATTGTGAAGGGGATGTTTGCTGTGTGTGGCTCCTACAGTGGTGTCTCTTTCAGGAGCAGCAGGGGCTCCAGCCCAGTCCACTGTTCTGAGGGAGGGAGGGAGGGAAGCAAGCACTGGGGCTGGAGAGCCTGTTGACCTCAAGCAGGCGGTCCTCCTTTTCTTACAGAACAGCACATCCCATTACAATGCTGGGACATGGGGGATTGTTCAAGGACAACTGAGGCCGTTACTTGCACCGAGAGTTTACACCCTCCCTATGGTCCGCTCCATTGGAAAAACCATGGTTCAGGGGAAAAACTATGGGCCACAGATAACCGTCAAAAGGATCTCAACAAGGTCAGGCTGCATTTTTCTTTCTTTCTGGTGTTGTAGGAGGGACCCAGTCAGCATGGAACACTATGCAAAACCATGGCTTAGTGCAACTGGGCAAACATGCTTAGTGCAACTGGGCAAACAGATGGCAGCTACTGCTCTCCCCTCTGTTCCTGCTGCTACACAACCCCAAGCAAAGTCATGGTTTAGCTTAGCCTCATATCTGAATCAGTACTTGTAGTTTGTTTTCCTCCAAGCAAGTTTGGTTGAAGTTAACAGATTTTTTTTCCCCACAGAGGTCGGAAATGTAAGCCTATTTTTGTTCAAATTGCAAGGCAAGTTGTGAAGCTGAATGCATCGGACCTTCGTCTGCCCTCTCGTGCCTGGAAAGTGAAATTAGTGGGGGAAGGTGCTGATGATGCAGGCGGTGTCTTTGATGACACAATTACTGAAATGTGCCAGGTATTTGATTTTCAATATAGTTTTAAATGGTTTCAGTTTCTTCCTCAAAATCTTATCTCCTGCACATGTGTCCTTGGCCTGATGAAAATTCTGAATTAAATGCCACCCTGTTTTGGAATGGAAATGGGTTTGTTGTGTTGGAAGGTGATATTATAGTCCAGCATTTTTTACTTACGGCAGGATTCTGAAATGTGTGAAGTGAGGGTATTTTGCAGGTTAACAAATTGGTAGTTTTATATAGCTATATAGATCTAATAAAAAGTGTGGCAGTCTATGATAAGAGGACCTTCCATGGGACTGAAAGCAGCCAGGCTGAGATAATGTTAGCCAGTCAGGTAGCAGAAATGTGTCTCCCATGTTCTTGCATGCCACTCTGTGGCATCCCCACGAGGGGGCAGGTATGGCTTGCCTCTCGGTGGGATCTGCCCTCCTCATAACCAGGGACACCTGCACTTATTCAAATAAGGTGTTTCTGGAACCTCCATAATCTCTGCAACTGGCCATTTGCATATAGAGGCTCCCTGCCCTGTTTGTTTACCAGATATAGGTGACTGTTCAGCAGGGCTATGCACAGATTCCCAGACCTGCCCTGTTGCTCCCTGGAACAAGCTGATTAGCTCAGGGGCACCTTGGGGGCCACCCACCCCAAATCTGTCCCTGAAAGGGGGCAGGCCAATGATTTTTTAAAAGATTTTAAACCCAATTTCAACATAGTTAAAATGAGGTTTTTAAAAGGTCAGGTGGGGTGCACCAGCACCATGTGGGATCCAATACTCCTACAGAATAATCAATATTGTTAAAGGCAGCAAAGAGAAACACAGAGAGATCTTACTTGAGGAGACCACATGGCCCCACCCCAGAGAAGTGTGCTTCTACAGCTCTGGCTCACATCCATGAGAACTTCCTTGTTGGATTTTGCTCCTTGTAAATTCTGGCTTCTTGTGGGTGCAGCAAGCGTTTTCCCAGCCAGAAAAATACTTTGTATTGACCCTGTCTGTTGTGGACCTTAAAAAGGTAAAGGGTAAAGGGATCCCTGACCATTAGGTCCAGTCGTGGCCGACTCTGGGGTTGCGGCGCTCATCTCGCTTTACTGGCCAAGGGAGCAGGCGTACAGCTTCCGGGTCATGTGGCCAGCATGACTAAGCCGCTTCTGGCGAACCAGAGCAGCACACGGAAACGCCGTTTAGCTTCCCGCTGGAGCAGTACCTATTTATCTACTTGCACTTTGACGTGCTTTCGAACTGCTAGTATGGCAGGAGCAGGGACCGAGCAGTTGCTATTGTTGTTGTTGTTGTTGTTGTTTAGTCATTGCCAACTCTTCATGACCCCATGGACCCCATGGACCAGAGCACGCCAGGCATTCCTGTCTAATAGCACTACCTGCTATTACTGCTCCATAGTTACAGCATGCCATACATTAGCATGGAATTAGTTTTATAATATTTTTTAATGAAAATGAAGCCTGTCCCATGATTCAGTTTGGAAGCACTGAGACTGAGTTTCTCTAAATCAAATCACCACTAATTTTGTGCGTGTGAGGTCTACAAAGGCCCTTTTTCTTGTAGCTAGTATGGAAACATGTACTTTTATATGCTTGGGCAGATTTGATAATGCCTTAAATGCTCTCTCTCTCTCTCCGTCCCTCTTTCTTAATTTATAAGGAACTTGAAACTGGTGTGGTAGACCTCCTAATTCCTTCCCCAAACGCAACAGCTGAAGTCGGCTACAACAGAGATCGGTAAGTGGCAAGGTGTTCTCTTCTTTAAAGGCTGCTAGTCTCTGAATTCAAGGCAGGCCCTGTTGAAATGAGTGAGGGAAGTCCCTGTGATCTTAGTAAAATCACCTAGGTATTAACGGGAGTAAAATGTTGGATGTTGGCTCTGGACTGTAAAAGGTAGACAACTGGATGAAGGCCAGCTAATTGCAATCAGGATTCCGAACTTAATTGCCTGAGATGGATCTGCAGCTGCCCTCTAGTGATATATTTGCAACCCACTGTCCGAGAACCCAGACTCTGAACTATACAGCAGCTTGTAGATCAAACCCATGCCATGCAAAGCAGCTATGTATGCTGTTGAAATAAAAGTTCATTTAAACACTTTAAAAGGTGTTTGCATGAAAATTACTCCACCACTGAACCAGAAGAGACTGGGTTGTCTTAAACAAAACTATCCCTTATTCATAGAACATAATGCAGTAAAATGCCCCCACTTATTGAGGCAGTCACATGATAAGCTCAACATGGCAGAATCAAAGGACACTGATCTTGTGTTTATGGAATGGCATAAAAATATTGAAAATAAAATAAACTTACGTCAACTTCAGCATGTTAAAAATGGTTATTCATATTATTTTGTGCCAGATTTCAGGGCATATGCCACAAATGGCTTCAAAAGGAATTTGAACAAGTTTGTGCTTGGAGTTTTTACTGTGGCGTATAAGATTCCCCACCAGATTGGTCCATGACAGTCTCAAGGATTTGAGCTGGTGGGCAAGCAGGTGCTGTATTTATCTCTGGGCACAAAACTGCACTTAAGTGATGCAGAGTCCCTTGAGTCCTGTGATACACCCTCGGATCCTGACTCTTTGGGTAACCATTCTAGTGAAGCCTCTGTATTGACATCACTCCTGTGCCTTGTATCTTTTCAAGGTTCCTCTTCAACCCTTCTGCCTGCTCAGATGAACATCTGATGCAGTTCAAGTTCCTGGGCATTCTGATGGGTGTGGCCATTCGTACCAAGAAGCCTTTAGATCTTCATTTGGCTCCCATGGTCTGGAAGCAATTGTGCTGTATCCCACTCACTCTGGAGGACTTGGAGGAGGTGGATCTTCTCTATGTGCAAACCCTCAACAGCATTCTTCACATTGAAGACAGTGGGATTACGGAAGAGAATTTCCATGAGGTAAGATAAGCAGTAAGCTCTTTCCAACTGTTTCCACCTCCTGAAGTCAGCATGCTAGATGCTGCCATGCAAGATCATGGTCCTGGAGTTGAAAGTCATATACTTAGTTTGGGGGCACTTGTAGAATGAGAAGTAAAAAGAATGCATAGTTGGAATCTAGGCTAAGGTGGAAATCAGTCCATGCGTAGTAGTGAAATGATAAATATGGACATTTTGGAAGGTTGGCCACAACTCCAGTGTTAAAAGTGTTGTTCTTTCCAATTAGATGATTCCTTTAGATTCATTTGTTGGCCAGAGTGCTGATGGAAAAATGGTTCCCATAATCCCTGGTGGGAACAGTATCCCACTTACTTTTTCAAACCGAAAGGAGTACGTGGAAAGGGCCATCGAGTACAGACTCCATGAAATTGACCGTCAGGTGAGAATCTCAGATGTATTTATAAGATTTTCATTTATTTCAATAGCTGTTTATAATTTAAAATTTTCCCTAGTTTTGTGACTGCTTTCTATTATGAAGACTTTTGTGTTGTCACTTTGCTGCATCCAGGGGTCCAGTGGTTTGCCCTCTGAAAGTTTATAGTGAAATAGGCTCTCACCTGGATGCATCCGGAAGATAGTTTTGAAAAATATTTTTAAATGATAACAGTAGAGTGGAGAAAGAGATTTAGCAAGATCCCTCACAGTTAGTCCAATCTGTGCTGCTGGAGTATGCAAGCTCTAAAGTTCCACCTCAAGACTAGTTCTTCCTGTCACTGAGCTCTGTGAAGCTCAAAAGCAGACTATATGAAATTAACAACAACAAGAACAACAACAACACCACACTATGCTATTTCATTAACGTTACTTGAGCCAACCAAAAGTGTTTTTAGTCTACGATTGCAAGAATATAGTTCTCTCTTAGGGAACCTGCTTCTTACCAAACACATGCAGAACTCAATGCATATCCTTGATCATTGACAATGAATCTAGTGTTGCTGTTTTTCTCAGGTAGTACATACGTACATACATACATGTATAATTTTATTTATATGCCACCTTTACATGGTTCAAACCATGCTCAAGGCAGTTTACAACTTGAAATACATAGCTACAACATAAGTCATAAACAAATAAGTATCAAGAAATAGACAACCAAACTGAACAATTTGCACACAAATCACAAAAAGATCTAAAACAGATACAAAAAAAACCCCAAAAGCTAGAACAGCAAAAAAAGGGGGGGGGCGACTTTTAACAACACTGCAGTAGTTGCGTACAAGGTCACACCATTTCTGGCCTAGCATTCCCTTTTTGAAGATGTATTTTAGTTACATGAGCTACCAGCTACCCATCCCAAAATGTATTTTCACTGACTGTACTTCGGATTGTGTAGTTGCAAAGTAGAGATCTGTGTGCCGCTACTGAAATCCATCTCTCTGGGCTGCAGGTGGCTGCAGTGCGAGAAGGGATGTCGTGGATCGTCCCAGTCCCCTTGCTGTCTCTTCTGACTGCTAAGCAGTTGGAGCAGATGGTCTGCGGAATGCCAGAAATTTCTGTGGAAGTTCTGAAGAAGGTTGTACGGTACAGGGAGGTTGATGAGCAGCACCAGCTGGTACAGTGGTTTTGGCACACCCTGGAAGAGTTTTCGAATGAGGAGCGTGTCCTTTTCATGAGGTTTGTGTCAGGAAGATCTCGCCTGCCAGCTAACACAGCGGATATCTCTCAGCGTTTCCAAATAATGAAGGTCGATCGGGTAAGGTCCCACTTTTCCTCCTCTTTATTGCTGTCCTGCCTCAGTCTGGCAAGAGAAAGCTAGTAATCACTGGACACTGAAACTTTTGAACACGTAATATTGAAACTGAAGGTAGCCTAAGAGATCTGGCTCAGCTGACTTAGAATGTTTATGTAAATGCTAATCTTGAACTGACGAAGCCTGTGCAGGGGAGTGGATGAAGAACTTCCTCTAGATCAGGGTCAGGGAACCTGCGGTCCTTCAGATGTTGTCTGTCTCCACCCCTAGCTACTGTCTCCATCACCCCTAGCTACTGGCCATACTGACTGCGGCTGCTGGGAATTGGAGACGAGCAACATTTGGGAGGCCCTCACAGGTTCCCTCCTCCATGCTGCAGATGAAGGCATTCAATTCTTGCTTGAAACAAGGCTCCCTTGGGAAAAACCAGTTGTGATGAAGCACAACTAGATGGGGCAACGTGCCAAACTTAGCTATTCAAAGGACTAATGAAGTTGCCCATCAGAGGAATGGGGCAGGCAGCAAACACCAGCCCACAAGGAAGGTTGGACTTGGGAGCTCTTTTTTTTAAAGTGGCAGAGCCCCTATTGGTTCCATTGAGATCTTTTCCTCCTGTGTTCTGTTTGTGGAACCACTGGGGAAGTGAGAGATGTGTGGTGTTGGTGAAAGGCCTCTGATGGGGATCTACAGGAGAATGTGGGGTGGGGGGTGTCTTTCCTGTCATCCTATCACAATGACAGCCAGTTGTTGTTTTTAAATCTTCTCTTCTATCCTGTATAGGATGGATCTAGATCTCTCCATAGAATAGAAAGTGATCTTTAGAAGCTGGGCTGTAGGCATCTCTCTCAGGGTATATTTTTTTGAAATGGGGGAGAGGTAGCACAAATCATATTGCCAGTTTGGAAATCCCACACTCAACATCTCCCACCCCACCCCCATGAGTATCTTGGTCCCCACACACTCCTCTGCCAGCTTCCGTCCTCCAGTATGTATTGCAAAGTGAGGGAGGAAAGGATGCGACGCAGATACCTGCCTGAGCTTTCCCTGCATTGCCAATGCAAACTCTGAAAAGGGTGGTTTTTAGAAGTGAACACTGGATTCAGATGACTCTTGAGAAGAATCCTGAGCTTTGGGGTGGTTCAAGGGAAGGTATTCCCCCCCTTGAATATTAATATCAACAACAATGACAATACCATTAACACCAGGAAGAATAAAAAATATTGGGTCCCCAAAGTTTCTGTCAGCAGTGGAGAATCCAAGTATGTTTGGAAGTCTTCATTGCACAGAACTGGAAATACAGTGTTATCTGCTATTTCCTCTCACCTTGCCACTTGTTAATGTTGGGAAAGGGGGACCTTGGAGCCAAGAGGAGCCTGCCTGGCTGGGCCTTTCTGACTCTTAAGAGGGTTCTTAAAAAACCAAACAGCCTAGGCTGCTTCCTTTTCTGCTTAACCGTCTTCCTTTCTCTTCCTCTCCACAGCCTTACGACAGCTTGCCTACCTCACAGACTTGTTTCTTTCAACTGAGGCTCCCACCCTATTCCAGTCAGCTAATCATGGCCGAGCGTTTGCGCTATGCAATCAACAATTGCAGGTCTATAGATATGGACAATTACATGCTGTCCCGAAATGTGGACAACGCTGAGGGCTCAGACACAGATTATTAACTCTGTGGACAAAAATCATCTGCCTTTTTCGCCCATGTCAGATTTCAATGTTGACACCATTTTATGGTAACAATAGATGTTTTAGGAACATAAACAGCTGCCACCTTTTTAGTTACTCTAAATGTAACAAAACTTAGATGTGTTTATTTTTTTGTGACTGTAAACAAAAAAAAAAATGCAAAAAGTGAGATCAGTAAGGGTTTTCTCCCCCTCCCCCTCCTCCCATATTTTTGTTCACTTTTGATAAGTTTGCATGGAGCCTTTCTGGTGCATTTTTGTTGGGAATGGTACATTTTGTAAACCCTCCCAGTGAACATGAAGAGTTGTACATTGTGTATAATTGTTCATTAGAAAGGACAGTTTTACATGAATATTCATATATTTATTTTTGTTTTAATTTGAAATGCCTGTCCAGGGTTCCTTATGCAGAGAAAATAAAGCAAATTCAAGAACTGAACTGTGGTTTTGTCAATATTTGACATGGTGCTGACCCAGAACTGTGGCTTGCCATTTGGGTCTCCAGTTTGTCTTCCACAGTATATTAATTTCCTTAAATGAGGTTGACAGATGAAACCGAGATGGAGGCTTCTGTAATCTGGCACATGAAACTACAGGACTTCCAATGAGAGCTGGAACATCAAAACAGGACATGTGCTTTGTTCACTCACTTTTGTCTTATGGCTCAACAATTAGTCTTAATTGTGCAGCTGTGGATGCAATGCTACTTTTTCTTACAGTCCCAGAGGAGTGGTAATCTGAGAGGGCTTTCAAAGGAAGTTAGTATAAAAGTAAAGAGTAGTGAAGAATTGCAGTTACAGTGGTGCCCTGCAAGACGAACGCCTCGCAAGACGGAAAACCCGCTAGACGAAAGGGTTTTCCGTTTTGGAGGCGCTTCGCAAAACGAATTTCCCTATGGGCTTGCTTCGCAAGACGAAAATGTCTTGCAAGTTCCTGCGGGGTTTTTTCCCTTTCCCCCCCCCTTTTCCTAAGCCCTAAGCCGCTTATCAGCTGATCCGCTAAAAGCCGCTAAACCGCTAATAGCGCTAATCCGCTAAGCTGTCAATGGGCTTGCTTCGCAAGACGAAAAAACCGCTATACGAAGAGCCTCACGGAACGGATTAATTTCATCTTGCGAGGCACCACTGTTACATGATTTGCACTAAGAGACACGGTAGAGTTTAAGCCATTGTAAGGTAGCAATTTCCTTTGTCAGTTTTTGAGGTATTTTTGAGATTCCAGTAAATAAAGCAGCTGGGACCCTCCACCTCACACCAGCCCAAGGCTAGTAATGGTCAGGGAAGAGTTTGGTGTCAAACAGCTGGAGGAACCCAGCTGTTCCCTGCCCAAATGGAGGAAAAAATGCATTCCCACAACATCAAGAGCGGGTTCTTTCTGGATCTTACTAAGTAACCTTAAAAAAAAAAAAAAAAAAGCACAAAAGCCAAAGCACTTTATGAAATTGAACACTTAATGTTCCCAAACCATCAGGAACTGTTCCACACCCCACACTTAACAAATTCCTCTGGCTCTGCAAACTTTTCAGTCAGCTGTGTGGTTGCTAGTTCTGAGTACCTAACTCCAGGGGTTTGCCATTCTCACAGTTTAGTGAGTTTGTGCATGAGAACAGCCAGGTGACTGTATGCGCATGGTCATCATCTCACAACAGAAAGAGCACAGAGCCCGGCAGCTTCTCTCTTGGCTTAGTGCCACAGCAGCTTCTTGAACGCTCTTTCTGCAGGCGAGTTGCTGCCTGGCTTTTTGTCTGGGATCATGTCTGCACTTCTCTCTGCTTTTAGAGAGAGCAATGGCCGATTTTTACGGACTTGCTGCAAACCAGCCTCAGTTATATTCCTGCAGAAGTCCACATGTAAAATTTCTAAAGACGTAGCATAGAGTATTACAGCTTCCAAAGTCCGGTCAGTTATCTGGACACAATTTTCAAGTTGGAGAGTGCTCAGACAGGAGCAGCTCATCAGAAGCAGTGTGATACAGTCGTCTGTGACATGGCCACATCCAGACAGCATCAAAGACAGCAAGTTGGGGCATCTGAAAGAATGAATGCTATAGGTTAGAAAAGTAAAACGTAAGCCACACCCTTCACTCCACTGAAGCCAATTCAAACTCTGGTCCATATCTATATGAAGCAGAAAACATAGCACTATTTCAAATGAGACTTTATACTGACCATGTTCTCTAGGAGCAAACAGCCCATAGAATACAGTAATAAATTGCATTAACAATGGCCATTAATTTCCCTCAAACGTACAACTTCCCTGTTTAGGGAAGTTTTTAATATTTAATGCTGTATTGTTTTTAACACTTGATTGGAAGCCGCCCAGAGTGGCTGGGGAAACTCAGCCAGATGGGCGGGGTATTAATAATAATAATAATAATAATTATTATTATTATTATTATTATTATTACAAAACCCTCTCCAAACCATGTATGTATGGCTATGGATGTAACTTAGGATAATGCTTCAATCATCTAATCAAGTGGACTTTCTAATTCCAGGGTGACTAATTTGGGAGCTTCAAGTTTGGTAATGATGATGATAATTTTTTATTTATACTAACAGCTAGAGGGCCATGAATTCCCTTTCCCTGCTCCACAAAGCTTATGCCAGAATAAATTTTAATCCATTAGGTTCCACAAAACTGTTGCATTTGCAGCATCAGACCAATAGGGAATATCCCTCTGCAGCATATCCCAATATTATAATCTAGCTAACCTCAAAATATTTAGAACATATCAAATATAAGCTAGTTAAACAGACTGGGAAGGTTATTCCAACTTAAGTGAGGTAAAGTCATGCAGAGGTGAACCTGCTGGATCAGACCACAGACCTATCATCTTACAGCATTCCCTGCTTGCATTCTGCCCAGCAAGAGAGCAGAAGCCCTCCTGATGTTTCCTCATAACTGGTAGCTAGAGGCAGAATATAGCCATCACAAGTGCATGGAGGCTACTTCTCTGCCTTGCAGTCTTAGGAAGACTTCACCATTCAGCAACCTAAGAGGAGGGTGCATACACACATTGGGTACTGAAGCTTTTCTGCTGTTCAATACCAATCTGTGTGAATGGACCCTGTAAGGGCATCTAATGGACCCTAATGTAAGGGCATCTTATGCCCTAATATTTGTTAGTCTTTCAGCTGCTCCAGGAGTTGGGAGAATTGCTTGATAGACCTCAGATTGGCTGTGTAGAACACTCTATCCCACAAGCTCAGGCTATTGAAATTTTACTGAAGAACACAGAGCAACATTCAGAGCCAGGTTATACACATCAGAAACTGTGTGTGCTACGGTCTCTGGCTTCATGAGCTGTATTCTATAACCGGATCAAGTACAAAATTTTGATAGATGAGAAGAGTAGAGGGGGATTTCCCCTCCCAGATTTAAAAATATTATGAGGCAGCATGCCTGGTATGAATGAAGGAGTGGGTGGAATTTAAAGATGCGAGGACTCTGGATTTAGAAGGATATGACTTGAGGTTTGGTTGGCACAGTTATTTGTACAAGAGTAAAGTAAAGTAAAGGCCAGTGGAAGTGATGGTATTCCAGCTGAACTATTTAAAATTTTAAAAGATGATGCTGTTAAGGTGCTACATTCAATATGCCAGCAAGTTTGGAAAACTCAGCAGTGGCCACAGGGATTGGAGAAGATCAGTCTACATCCCAATCCCAAAGAAAGGCAGTGCCAAAGAATGCTCCAACTACCGCACAATTGCACTCATTTCACACGCCAGCAAGGTTATGCTTAAAATTCTACAAGACACGCTTAAGCAGTATGTGGACTGAGAACTCCCAGAATTGCAAGCTGGATTTTGAAGGGGCAGAGGAACCAGAGACCAAATTGCAAACATGCACTGGATTATGGAGAAAGCTAGAGAGTTCCAGAAAAACATCTACTTCTGCTTCATTGACTACGCAAAAGCATTTGACTGTGTCGACCACAGAAAATGATGGCAAGTTCCTGAAGAAATGGGAGTGCCTGATCACCCCATCTGTCTCCTGAGAAATCTCTATGTGGGACAAGAAGCTACAGTTAGAACTGGATATGGAATAACTGATTGGTTCAAAATTGGGAAAGGAGTACGACAAAGCTGTATATTGTCTCCCTGCTTATTTAACTTATATGCAGAATTCATCATGCGAAAGGCTGGACTGGATGAATCCCAAACCGGAATTAAGACTGCCGGAAGAAATTGGCGGAAATGACTGGCAGAATCCGAGACCTGGGAGAAGAAACGATCGAAGAGGACTGGAAGAAGTTTAAGAACTATCTGCAGAAACACTGCAAAGTTTATGAATGCTAAAATGATGTTGGATAGAAAAACAATATGGCATTAGTGATACAGTGTTAAAAAAGTATGCAAAAATGTAACAGAAAAAGGGTGAAAGAACAAGGTTATATTATGTCAAAAGTAAACAATATGTTAAAGGTGTTTAATTATAAGGAGGAAAGATCGGAGACATAATAGAAGCGATTATAATAATTAGAAATAAGTTTTGAAAGAGGGTAAGGATTTGCTGTACTTGATTGGACAAAGAGGAACACAAAAAAGGGAGGCGTGAGGAGGTCAACAAAGAAAGTTTGTTAAATATGAACTTAAAAATTGGAGCTTTTATTTTCAGTTCTTTTTTCTTTGTTTTTCTTTTTCTTCTTTGGTGTATGCAGGTGACTGTTTTTGCTGTTTTGTATTTTTCTCTGTGTGGTTTTTTTGTTTGTTTACTGTTTAATGCGTTGTAACTCTTTTCTTTTTGTTAAAACTTTAATAAATATTATTTATATATTTAAAAAAAGACTGCTGGAAGAAATATCAACAACCTCAGATATGCAGATGACACAACCTTGATGGCAGAAAGTGAGGAGGAATTAAAGAACCTTTTAATGAAGGTGAAAGGAGAGCGCAACATATGGTCTGAAGCTCAACATCAAAAAAACTAAGATCATGGCCACTGGTCCCATCACCTCCTGGCAAATAGAAGGGGAAGAAATGGAGGCAGTGAGAGATTTTACTTTCTTGGGCTCCATGATCACTGCAGATGGTGACAGCAGTCACGAAATTAAAAGACACCAGCTTCTTGGGAGAAAAGCAGTGACAAACGTAGACAGCACCTTAAAAAGCAGAGACATCACCTTACCGACAAAGGTCCATATAGTTAAAGTTATGGTTTTCCCAGTAATGATGTATGGAAGCGAGAGCTGGACCATATAGAAGGCTGATTGCCAAAGAACTGATGTTTTTGAATTATGGTGCTGGAGGAGACTCTTAAGAATCCCATGGACTGCAAGAAGATCAAACCTCTCCATTCTGCAGGAAATCAGCCCTGAGTGCTCACTGGAAGGACAGATTGTGAAGCTGAGGCTCCAATACTTTGGCCACCTCATGAGGAGACTCCCTGGAAAAGACCCTGATGTTGGGAAAGATGTAGGGCACAAGGAGAAAGGGACGACAGAGGGCGAGATGGTTGGACTGTTCCCGAAGCTACCAGCATGAGTTTGACCAAACTGCGGGAGGCAGTGGAAGACAGGAGTGCCTGGCATGCTCTGGTCCAGGGGGTCACGAAGAGTCGGACACGACTAAGCAACAACAATAAAGTACATAAAGGCTGCTTCAACCATATGATTAGGAAGTCTACACAATGTATGGAGTAGGTACTGAGACCTGTTAGAAAGAAAGAACCCATGCTGGGTATCCCCAATAGAGGTGGTAGCAATAAAAGATCAATTTGGAGGAAAAATGGGGGACATATAAAGACTTACTGGAATTTAAGGATGACACTACCAGACTCAAAAATTGAGAGCTACTAACAGGAGTAGTCACACACTGGTTTCAGTATACTCAAGCAAGATATATAGGAGAGATAAAGAAAGAGGGTTTGTGGAAGGCGGGTTAGAGTTTGAAAGCACACTATTAGGAAGCAACCGAGAAACTTACCAAGAGTATACCAAATCCTATTAGAATGGGAAACAAAAGATGAGTTAGTGAAGGCAGCAATGATACATTGGGCATCAGATATTGGACATAATATTGAGCTATCTACATGGGAAAAACTGGAAGACAATATTTTTTTTGGCATGTTGCACAATTAAAGAGAATATCCAGAAAATGACCTTACAGATGGTTTCTGACATCCAGTAAAATCTCTAGAATGTACAAGAAAAGATCCAACTTGTGTTGGAAGTGTTCAGAAATAGAGGATATGCTAATTTATATGTGGTAGAATTGTAAATGTGTCCAAAAAAAGGGGAGATGGCACATAACGAACTCCCAAAAAAATAAAGCTCAAAAGAAATCAGAAGCCTTCTTAGAACAAATACCTAGGAAATACCAAACTGTACTCCTTATTCTTTCTCTTCTTTCTCCTTATTCTTTCTCTTCCAGTTTTTCCTCCATTTATAATTTTACTGCTAAATTTGTTCTAATCCTGCTAACATTTTAAGTTGCTTACAAATTTTTTTCAAATACTCCATAATTTTTTCCTAATCTTCTTTAAAGACTTTTTGTTCCTGCTGTTATTCTATCAGTTAGTCTAGCATTAATTTCACCTGTCATTCTTCCTTTGTTGATATTGTGCCCTCCTTTCATGTTTTTAGCGTACACCATTCAGGCTTCCGTTGTTGCATACATTAAAATATTTTTCAGATCACTGGGTATACCTGAACCAATTATTCCTAAAATACCAGCTTCTGGCATTTTTATAAAAGACCTTTTCACCCAAAAAATAATTTCATTATAAATAATCTCTCAGAAGCCTTTTACTACTTTACATGTCCACCACATATGGTAGAAGGTACCTCAATTTTCCTTACACTTCCAGCAGTATCTAGTTCTGACTTATACATCTTCGGCAACTTACTAGGTGCTAGATACCACCTATATATCATTTTCATACTTTTTAAATTATTATTATTAATAATACCCCACCATCTGGCTGGGTTTCCCCATATAATTCTCTTTTAATGTATAACACGCAGTAAATTTTAGTTCCATAGTTTATTCCATGCATTCAGTTCACTATTATATTCCTATATCCCTTGCCTTATGTATCATTCCTGGTTTTACCAGCATTTCCCACTCTAATAACAATTTATACATTCTAGAAATCAATTTTTCTGTGTTCTCTATAACCCCCTTTCAAATTGTGAGCTTTGATTCATAAAACCATTTTTTTGATTTTGAACATTTCATTCAATTTTAACTAGTCCCTTCCTGCTTCTGTAATGTCCTCATATTTCTTAATCTTTGCCTCTGTAAAGTTCAAAAACTCTGTGTTGCCCAGTCTCAGTCCATATTTCCTTTTTTCAAGGAGATTGCTTCTATGGGTGAAAGCCATAGAGGGGTTTTCCTTTCCAGCAGGTTTTTGTATTTTTCCCACACTCTGGAAGGAGTGACCTTTTTGCAGCTGTGGAATTAGTTGTACCTTGTCTTAGGCTATCAATAGTTAATCTTCCTACAGTGAAATCAAGGAGGGGCCCAAAATTCGTTTGCTTTAGCTGGAGGGCAATAACATCCATTTGAAAACTGCTTGGAGTAGCTGGCCAATATAAAGCACATGCTGGAAATTCCAAAGCATAGAAGGCTGCTATGCCTGATTTGATTTTTTTCACCTTAAAAAGATGTTGGAATGGTCCCATGGGGAGGAAATAAGGGATAAGAATAGGAAGAACCATACTAGAAATATTGTGTTGTACTGCCTGTTACAATGATTGAAGAGTACTCAAGAAATGCATGTAAACAAAAGAACTGTGATTCTGATGCGAAACCGCAGAAAATCTAAGAGGAATCAGATTGTACAACTGCAGCCTATGCAACTCCCATCTATCACAGAAGCCACCCATTTTATTAAGCATTTCACAGCCTAAGAACTTACCTGTTGCAAACTTGTTGTAAAAAGTTATTGACTATGTGCTCATGGGTCTTGCAGATGTTCTGCTGCAAGGTGCTCTTCATCCAGTTCTCAACGTTGCACACTTTGACTTGGCTGGAATGCCAGCAGATGGAGAGGTGGCGCAAGGCTGGTCCCAGAACAAAGTTGTTCTTGGTCAGTTCTGCAGGAGAATGAAAATGCAGCAGAGGCCATAACGAGGGATCCTGAAAGACCCTGAACAACTTAACACAAGTCTGGGCTAAATTTTTCCTGCTCTTTTTATCCAAAAAGGAGAAGATGTGCAGAAGGCATTCCCAATTCATCTGTGTGATATGCATTGCCACGGAGTGGCTGTAGGGAGAAGGTATGGTATGTTTCAGCAACAAGACAGGAGGCCTGAACGGCTTCCAAGTCACTTCTGGTCTCTTGCACAAATATGGTGTGGAATGGAAGCTATTTTTGGCTGCCAGCTGGCAAAGGCGTTTCAAAAAAGGGCAAGGATCAAGGGGAGGCTGGCTGCAGACTCAGTCTCTTCTCCCCGTGGAATGGCTAGAGCAGGAGCAAAATGGCTTAGTTTAGTCAAATCTTGCCTTAAAAGGATTTATTCGCCTCCGAGACTATTCATGTTTAGGAGGTGGTTTCTGCTTGTTTAGAGCGCTTCCCAGCCCACCCATCTGTTTATGTCACATGATGGATAAAGCCACTGCTTCCCCTGTAAAAGGTCTGAAGCTGGTTCACATCATACCAGGGCAGCTCCTGATTTCAAAGAACGGCTGTGCACCAAAGGCAGGCCACATGGGGGAGACAGCCAAGATTTACACACTATATAAATCCACTAAGATTCTACAATGCAAGTTTAAGACACACTGCTTCAAAGCCCTGGATGAGCAGCACCTAGTTTGCTGGACAACAACTGGATGCAGTCATTACTTAAAAGTCAGGAGCTCTCAAATGATGGAGTAGTTATTGCTAGCTTGGGGGGGGGCAGGTTCTGTTACTTTTTGTTGTGAAGGTCTCATCATGTTGCAGAATGGGACACTTCAGCTACATAGTTCATGTATTTGGTTAAACAGAGATGAGAAGTAGAGGAAATTTCCAGAGACTTCTAAGAAATGATGAGAGCTCTGAGCTTGGTTAGGAGTTAAAAGGTTCACCCAGTCATTTGTGAAGTAGTTCTGCTCTCCTACCTTGCTGCCTGCCTGGATGCAAACTACAGAACTGAAGCCCACCTTCCCACTGCTTGGGTGTGACCAGCTACTGCCAGCCAGAAGCTGCTTTAAGGCACCTGCTCTGGCACCCAAGGCTCCAGCTTGGCCTTTGTTATATTTAAACATCCCCAAGGACAGACAGACCCAGCCTGTGAGAAGAAAAGATCTGGGCAAAAATTAATCCATTCAGCTCCTTTGCATCTTGAGGAGGGGAGGCAGCCGTATCGCTCCCTGTGTCCTCTTTTGATTTATTATTGCATCTATATCTCACATTTCCTTCAAGAAACAGTCTTGCCCTCTTTTTACCCTCAGAAGCACCCTGTTTCTATCCAAATGTGATTTTGGTTTTAAATGCAGTGTAAGGTAGTCTCTATGGGAGTATATTGTATTTAATTATGGGGTATCAGAGTTTTTAGGGTGTTAACCAGGCTGGGATAGCTGGCTTGTTGGTTTTTGAATGTCTGGTGTAGATTTTTTCAATTTCGTTGTGCTGCATGGACAATAAAGATTATTGTATCGTGATGTAGCCCAGTCACCCAGGGAACTTCTCTGCTGAGTGGGGATTTGAACCCTGGTCACTCATGGGCTAGTCTGACACACTGACCACATGCCCTGCAAATGCCCATCTGGGTTCTTCATGAAGCACAACCCATAGCCCCAGGTGAAACGTATTCCCTTAAAAAGGAACAGAAACCTCAGTGGAGGTGCAAGAGAATGGAAATGAAAGGAAGCCGTTCCTCTTGGAGCCCCTTCCAAGAACCCCTGCTGGGGGAATGAGAGGCTGTCATTGACTGGACAGGGGCTGTTCTACAGAAAGGCTCCACACAGCTGTTCTAAATGATCAAGGATGCAAACACACAACAGCTGACTAAAAGAAATAATGCAATCCTTGTATCGAGTCTGCAAAGGGGAGGAACCTACAAGAAATATTTAGCCAAACATACTCTGCGTACATAGAGATGCCATATGTCTGGTTTTTCCTGGACACGACCTCTTTTTCATGGTCAAAATTTCTCTCCAGGCAGAATTTATAAATTTGGCAAAATGTCTGGGTTTGGCGGCTGGCTGGAGCGAGGAGTTGTGCATGCAGCAGGGGAGAAGCGGCAGCAAAAAGGAGCTGTCAAATCTGGGCTCCTGCTGGAGCTAGTGTGCTTTGCTGGGACTTGGCTGGCAGGTTAGAGCCGCAACGCCATAGCCACTTCCTCCTCCTCCTCCTCCTCCTCTTCCACACCACCCTCCACTGGTCAGACTTAGGGAAGAAGGAAACATCGTTATTCCAGAGTGAGGGAGGCAGGCATATCCCTGGGGGAGAAGAGGGAGGAGAAGCCAGGCTCTGAGGCTGCAAAGGATCTTCCGCTGGAGCGCAGCTCCTGTAGTTTGGCCTCTCCCCTGCCCCCCTGGCTGCATCGGGCCCTGGGCATGTGGCCTCTCGGTCCTTCTGGTCTCCCTCCTTAACTTAGCAGTGGTGAAGAGTTTTCTGGAAAATTATCAGTGCTTTAAACTGATTGGAATCTAACATTTTTGGCTTACATTTAGGAAACAAAACTGAAGTATGTCATGTTCTGCATAATGAACACAAACACTGGAAGATTTCCCAATAACCTAAAAGTATTAGAAATAATATTTAGGATTAAAAAATAAAGAAAGCTTACTTAATGTGGTTTAAATGCTATATTCCAACAGTTTCAAAGCATTACTAGGATATTGTTTTTCTTTGAGTAATTGTACATATTTTGATACGTGATTGTGCTATAATAAAATGTTAACCACTTAAATGTATGCATGTTTCCTTAGGAGGATAACCTAAGGAATGTGTCCTCTTTTTTTGCTCTACAAAGTGTGGCAATCCTGGTATACAAGTATGATCCAGTTCCGGCCTTGAAAAAAACCTGTTCCACCAGCTTTTACAAAAAGTTCCCTGCCAGCTTTCCTGGAGCTTTTCCAGGAACTTCTGTCAATTCTTACTTGCCCTGATCAAAAATGTAAATCTAGTTCATTAAAGGGCTCTTCTTCCAGAAGCTCAGGAAAACTGATTCTTACACAATGAGCACAGAGAGAAAAGACTTTAATGGCAAATCTTTCAGAGGAATATGTTCTATGAAGGAATTTGAATTGTGGCCAACAATCCCCTTCCGAAATGCTCAACAGTCCTCACCGAGGATTACACACAATATTTTAATGGCAAACAATCACAGCTATGGCACTAGAACCCCAAGGCCCCTCTCATGCACGCAGGCACCAAAGGGTATTCAAGATGCATATCACCACTCCAGTGAGAGCGAGAGAGTGAAAGAGAGAGAACGGGGGGGGGGGGGGGGGGAGAGAAAAGCACCACACTGCCATTTCCAACCAGTCACCACAAGTGCCTGAAACTCTGACTGCCTCTTACCTTTGTAGTTGGGTCTTAGTTGCCTAATCCTTTTGTCTGTGGAATGTAAACACTCTGGTCCATCAACAGAACTTCCTAGGCAGAGCACCTTTGGGGTGGTGGTGGTGGACCATTTGTGAAGCAGACAGGCTTCATCTTGCAGGAAATGGGGTGGGTGGAGGGGGGGTTAGACAGGGCATGGTTCCCAACAACTGCACAGGGGAGCAACCTTTAATTGGGAAGTGTTGATAACTAGCGTGAACTAAGCCAGTGCTTTTTCAGAGAGCATCTCTAGTGCTTACCTATATTACCAGCTGCACATTCCTGCCCATAACTGTCACTGGCTGGCAGTGCTACACCTGGCAGCTGAGGTGGCAGAACTGAAAAAGTCCCCCCACCCTCCCCTTTAGACTCAGGTTATACGAACAAGGGTAAAAATAAAATACTAATCCAGGCGCAGTACACACTTTGACTGCTTCAAATCTGTCACTTTGACACGACTCACTGAGTATAATCCAGCGGATAAGGAAATCTCCACCAGGAAGAGAAATAACTTGTGTTGCCACAACTCACTGATTAGACATTTGTGTTTGCAGGGGTGGGTGGAGCTAAATTAGGAAAAGGCTTCTTTGTCCAAACTGACGTGCCTGAGCCACCGCACAGCTGGCTTCAAAAACAGGAACAAGTAAGTGCATTGCATTTCAACTGCCACATTCCAAAAAGAAAGAAGGTCTTCACACAGGGGAAAGATACCATGACAAAAAAGGAGGAGGGGAAGAGGGAGGCAAAAGGTGGAAGAGAAAGGGGAGAAATGAGAACCAGACCCAGCTATTTAACATAGCCAATTTTTAAGAAAGGCACATTTACATTACTTTCTGAAGCTTCCTCCTTAATTCCAGCAGGAGCTGGTGCTGAGGAAATATAGCACATAATGTGACCTGATGTTTTCGCTCTGCCTCCTCACTTAAGCAGATGCTAATTCAGGGTTATAATCCCAGGGAACTTGGATCACAACCCTACCATGGGCCCTTTGGGCATCACTGAGGTTCATTACAAACTCCAGCGACCCGATTCTCTTCTCTAATTTGAAACCCTGGGGTGAGCACAGCACCACAAAATGGTGCTATAATTTCCTATTGGGTGTGTGAAAAAGCAAGTATGTGTAAAGCACATGGGCACAATCTGAGGGGGCCAGCCTCTCCTCAAAATAGCCAGAGTTGCAAGAGAGCACCCTTCTTTCTGTTCATTTGAACTAGTCAGTGAGAGCCAAAATCCCTGCTGGGCTGGGCTCCTTACAACTGTAAACCAAATCTGCAGCAACAAACCACAAGATGCAGAGCAAAGAAATGCCAACAAGGAACCCAGGATTGCAATGCTGCAACAGGGATTATTAATACTAGTGAAGACTATAGTCTCTACATTTGCAGTCACCCAAGACTGCTGCTTCCATGATACAGGGATGGCAATTTTACCTATTCCATTCTACCTTCAAGGCATCACAAGACAAAATGATGCATGATAGTATTACGAGATGGATTATACACACAGTTCTAATCTTAAAGGAAAGACTAGCAAATCCTGAATTTTTTCAGCTTTTTTATAGCTTAATCGCTGTAGAACACTAATCTTTCCTCTTGCTTTAAAGGAGAAATGAAAAAATGGAGCAAATTCCTATGATAAACAATGAAGCCAGCTACAGAGAATTTTGAAAGAAAGCAGCCTCCATAGACAAAGAGTAGCAGCGATTACATGGCCTGTTGAATGAGGCCACAATTCATACACTCCTTTTCTTTTTACAGGCAGCCAAACAACTGTCCATACATAAAGTGTTTGGTACAAGTCCTTGATCTTAAGAAAAAAAGCCTTCCCAAACAGCTGAAAGCCTCCAGACTATTTCATAATTAGGTACACAAATGTGCTTATTAGAAGGATTCAAGTTTCTTTGATGTAAATGTGCCTTCAGAAAGCAAACTCCAACATTGATATACAATGATATACAAAGTCAAACAACTAAAGTAGCTCTTGAAACTATATATAAAAATTGGGTTGAAGTAGCAAATGAGGTGGGGTTTTTTTCCTGGTATGACTAACAACAGTTAGCTTGTGTCCATGTTAACAAATCAAATATTCTACTACTGACAAAATAAAACCAGAACCCACAAGAAAAAAAAATGAAAAGTGCACAATGAAATCAAGAGTCTTGGATCAAGTATCTGTGGAGGATTGGAAATGTTTTGTCTGATGGACTTGATATGCACAGGGCAGGAAGAGGTATTAAAGTTTATCAGATGCCGATTTGGCCTGCCGGTCTACATAGAAGAGGATGTAAGCCTTGGCTTTCACCACCGTCTCCTCATCAGTCAGCGTCACGGTGCTGTCATTGAAATGGAACCATCGGCCTTCATGAGTCGCATAGGCTGTATAATGTCCAGAGCCAACCCTGAGAACATCAAGAAACATAGCATGAGGGAAATTAACTCACTGCTTTCTATTTTAAAAATAAGGCTAACAGGTCATGGGGAAGGATCCTGGTTTTAGCTATTTCCCTCATCTTAAAATACTTGCCGTGCCTCAACTGCCTTTCCTCCATTGGATACATCCAACGCAAACACTGATATGAAACATTTCCAGAATGCCTTCTAATGCTCAGGAGCCTTAGGCACATAGCCATGCAAAGATAAACGCAGCCTGTTGGTGGAAGAGGTTCTCTCCTCCTGCTCACTCTCAAGGCTGGGCTTAGGCAAGTCTGAAGCATCCACTGGGAAAAGTCTGCACCTCTTCAGTCCTGCCTGCTCATCCATTGGGCGTGCTCTCCATTAGTTTGGTCTTCACTGCCTTACTTTTTGACTAGAATACTTCTCTTTTTTTATAAATATTTATTAGAGTTTCCAAATTAATACAAAAAACAAAAATACACAAAAAATAACAAAAATACAAAGATACAAAATTAAAAACAGTTAAAACAAATATAATTTCCATTACTTATTTCCATTAACTTGTTTCCCAGACCTCCTCTCACCTCCCCCTTTTGTATTCCAGTTCAAATTCTTAACTCAGCAAATCCTTATTATAACTTATTATAACTTATTGCTCAACCTTTACCTTACAGCTGGTAACCACTTAATTTCTGTCCAACATCCCTCTATTGTCCATTAATTTTGCAATGCCTCTGCAAATAGTCTTTAAATTTCTTCCAGTCTTCTTCTGCCGACTCTTTTCCCTGGTCTCGGATTCTGCCGGAATACTTCTCTAATTCTATTCCCAGCACTTAGTTAGCCAAGGCGGAAAATGACCGTCTCCTTAAATTTGCCAGCAGTTTAGCCCATAATCAACCAGCTAGGGTCTCCACAATGCCTGGTGCATGAAGCAAGAGTGGCTACCTCTCCTCATGTCATACAGAAAAATAAATATGACTTATTTAGTTGATGCTGTTGGCTTCAGGAAGAACCTCCGGCCCTGTTTTTGCCAGAGGCTATTCAGCACTGCATTTTCTTTTTCTGTTGCTACAAGCAGGCGGGAAGGCTGGCGGGGGGTGAAAGTCTTTGCTCCCCCCTGCCTGCCTTCCCGGGAGAGCGGAGAAACGCAGCGTGTTTCTCCGCTGTCCCGGACAGCTTTTGAAGGCAGGCAGAGGGGAGCTAAGACTTTCGCCCCCCGCCCGCCTTCAGAAGAGGTCCAGGACCTCTTCTGAAGGCGGGCGGGGGGCAAAAGTCTTTGCTCCCCCCTGCCTGCCTTCCCGGGAGAGCGTAGAAACGCAGCACGTTTCTCCTCTGTCCCGGACGGCTTTTGAAGGGGGGGAGCAAAGACTTTCCGCTCTCCCGGGAAGGCAGGCACGGGGGAGCAAAGACCTTTGCCCCCCGCCCGCCTTCAGAAGAGGCCCTGGACCTCTTCTGAATGCGGGCGGGGGGCGAAAGTCTTTGCTCCCCTCTGCCTGCCTTCAAAAGCTGTCCGGGACAGCGGAGAAACACGCTGCGTTTCTCCGCTCTCCCGGGAAGGCAGGCAGGGGGGAGCAAAGACTTTCACCCCCCGCCAGCCTTCAGAAGAGGTCCTGGACCTCTTCTGAAGGCGGGCGGGGGGCAAAAGTCTTTGTCCCCCCTGCCTGCCTTCCCGGGGGCTTTTAAATCGCCCCGGGACAGCGGAGAAATCCTCCGCTGTCCCGGGGCGATTTTTAAATGCTGGCGGTGCACTTCTTGCAGCCGGGTCCCAGGCCCAAGCTGGGCGGGCGAAACCCCGACGGATGCCGGCCTGAGGCGCGCCTAACCCTGCCCCGCCGCAGGGTCGAGGCCTAGCCCTCCTCCAACTGCCCTGCTCCCCGTGCCCGTTTCCTCCGAGGTAAGTGGCTCCAGTGGAGCTGCCTCCCACCGCGCACGGACTGGGCGCCCCGGGAAGGCGCAGCGGCGCCCCGACCGCCCCTCTCCGCCTGCGCTCGCTCCTCAGCCGGGCCAGCGGAGCACCGCCTGCCCAGCGCCCGCCACCCAATCGCGCGTCCTGGCGGCGGGAGGAGGGGGCGGCGTCGGCGCCCGGAGCCGAGGCGATGTGGGCCAGGCCTAAGCGCTGCCTCTGCCGTCGTTGCTGCTGCCGCCGCCGCCATAATGCTTGTTTGCTTTCAATGAGTGTGCCCTCCCACGGCACACCAGGCAACGTCTCGCGGCACACTAGTGTGCCGCGGAACACCGGTTGGGAAACACTGGTCTAACAGACCAGCCACTAATCAGCCTACATCATTTTTGAGAGTGTAGCCTGGTCAGTTACAGTCAGACCATATAATGTGAAGCCAGCTGGATTGTAATCCATTCAGGGTCTTGGGAAAGAACCAAGATCCCAAACCACATTTAAATAGTTCTAATTCTGAATTATCTTTTTGTGTGTTAATTTATTTTGACTCCAATCTAGATCAAGAGGCATTTGTCTTCTAGATATGAGAGCTCTCCTTTTGAAAAAAATAACAGCTCCTCTGACAACAAGCTGCTTCTCACCTGGATGACTGCACTTTTAAACAAAAAATCAAATGTGACCAGCTACCTCTCATGTAGGAATTAAATGGATTTTCATTTCATTTAAGTAACTCAAATAAGATTGTGAAGTACAGTGGTGTCCCGCAAGACGAACGCCTCGCAAGACGGAAAACCCGCTAGACGAAAGGGTTTTCCGTTTTGGAGGCGCTTCGCAAAACAAATTTCCCTATGGGCTTGCTTCGCAAGACGAAAATGTCTTGCGAGTTCCTGCGGGTTTTTTTCCCTCCCCCCCCTTTTCCTAAGGCGCTAAGCCGCTTATCAGCTGATCCGCTGATAAGCCGCTTAACAGCTGATCGCTAAAAGCCGCTAAACCGCCAATAGCGCTAATCCACTAAGCTGTCAATGGGCTTGCTTCGCAAGACAAAAAAACCGCTGTACGAAGAGCCTCACGGAACGGATTAATTTCGTCTTGCGAGGCACCACTGTATAAAATTTCAATCAGGACCACAGACAATATTTTCAGGCAAAGTGTTGCATCTCTTTATTGATTTGTTAAACTTAAAATGGGAATTAATAAGATAAGCAAAGCTAACCAGGTCATTCTGCATAGATTAGGTTGACATAGCAAGGCTTCCTCTCTAGTCACCACTTCCAGTCGTTCCCATACATTCTTTTTCAGTTAATGTCTGGTTCCCAGTGGAGTGATGCAGGTTTTACAGCAGAGAAGCCTTTCAATCATCAACTCAGAAAGGCAAAAGAGCCTTCAGGGTCCAATCATACTCACCCTGAACCGTGGTGCACCACCACAGCTGCAAGGTCATACAGACAGCTTTCTGGACCACTGTTTTCTGGCTGCAATTGGGAGGGGGACAAGGAAGAGAGACAAGAGAAAAGAGGAATTGAGAATTTCCCAGCAGCATTCCAGGGCCCCTGACTAGCAGCTCCCCATGACAAGTCACTGTACCTCTAGCAAGTAACATTTCATGTCTAGGCCTCTCAGGGGAAACTCAACATACGTGTCCACTTTGTTCCTCAGATAAGCTGTCCAGTGAAAGCGTTTTAGATGTAAGCACAGCACCTGTGGAATTAAAAATGGCACATAAGCCGAAGGACATGCCACAAATTCCTTAATAATAATAATCATCATCATCATCATCATCATCTTTATTGTCATTGCCCCCTCTCGGAGACAACGAAAATTACTTGGCTGCTCCATCCACCCAGGTAGGGCACTCCACACAAAATCAGAACAACTATAAAAACACTAATTAAAACAATACAGTATAATACAGCAAGGAAGATTAGATGACTTTCAAAGTCCAGGTTTCCCATTCAGGGCCGAGATCGCTCTGGAGAAGAAGCTGTTCTTGAGACGGCTCGTTCTTGTCTTCATCGTCCTGTATCTCCATCCCGACGGCAGGAGCTCGAAGAGACAGTGACCAGGATGCGATGGATCTTTTACTATGTCCAGTGCCTTCCTATGGCACCTTGTGGCATAAATCTGCTCTAAGGTGGAGAGTGGGCAGCCAACAATGCTCTCTGCTGCCTTCACAACTCTGCACAACCCCATCCTGTCCTGGGTAGTACAGTTTCCGTACCACACACATAAGCCATAAGTGAGCACGCTCTCAATGGCACAGTGACAGAAGGCAAGCAGCAGTTTCTGCGGAAGATGGTTTTTCCTTAAGATTCTCAGAAAGTACAGTCTCTGCTGCGCCTTCTTCACAAGCCCCCTTGTGTTGACACTCCAGGACAGATCCTCTTGTAATTCAATACCCAAAAATCTGAACGTTGTTACCCTCTCCACACAGACCCCATCAATCAAAAGTGGCTGGACATTGCTCTTCTGTCTCCTGAAGTCCACCACAAGCTCCTTTGTCTTCCTTGTATTTATGAGCAAGTTGTTAGCTCTGCACCACTCTGTCAGCCGCTCCACCTCATCTCTATAGTCCGTTTCACCCTCCCTTTCAGAGATGAGCCCAATCACGGTTGTGTCATCTGCAAATTTGACAACCCTATTACTAGGGTGAGCAGCGACACAATCGTACGTGGAGGAGTACTTTAAAAACAACAGACCTGCCACCTCCTCTGCATGTCAAGAGCATATCATAGCAAAGCAGCTGTCACATTTATATCCACATGATCCTAGCAGAAACTTCCAAGTTTGCTTAAAGATAAAATTCCAGAAATAAAACATTTCCCCTCCTCCCCCGAAAAGGCCCATATGTAGTAGCAAAAACGACAAAGTACTGCGGCTCTGAGATACAAGCTATTTTACCGCAGAATGAACACTGAAGCAACATCCCACTTCAGGTTTGGGGTGTGCATTCACTTTGGTCCAAGCGTGCACTTTCAAAGTGGCTTGTTTTGAAGAGATTTGGACCTTCTCTGAAGCAAATCAGGCTTCTTCCAAAGCTTCCAAGGAACAGGCAACAAGTTCAAACTTTTCTCTACAAGCTCTCCATAATAGAAAAGGCCAGGCATGAAAGAGAAGTGCATTTTGTGACTGACAGCTCTAACTTCCAACCAAAGAATAACTTTAGAAGGAATGTCTTCAATCATATAGGAAGGATGATAAAGTAATATGACAGACCTGTGCCACTGTTTTCCATTTCCCTCTGCTTGTTCATTCTCTTAGCAGCAGTAACACTGGAAGAGTGGAGGTTGGTTTTATTTGGGGGGGGGGGGTTTGCTTGTGATATGAATATCTATCTCCTTATGCCAATCAAAATCACTCTCTCACTAAGATCCTTCCTTTAAAACTCCAGTCCCTTGAATCCTAATTTTTAAATAAATCCTCCTGAGTCTGTTCTATCTTAAGTGTTGCTTATTATCAGGTAAGTCGTTTCTGCTCATCTCTAAACCCAGCTGTGCTGGCTGAGGCAAACAGGGAGCTGTAGTCCAAATTATATGGGAGGCACCAGTTTGCAGAAGGCTGAGATCCATAATCTTTTACAAATTTCAACTCCTAGATCTCACCTTTGGTAGTTTCTGGATCCAAAATTTCTTGGTGGACTTCTGCTTCTTTTTACATTTGTGGCACATATAGAGCTCTGTTTCATCAAGTTCTTCCAGGTCTGTAAAACTGCGAAGACAATCTAGAACAATTGAATTGACATGATTAAAGTCAATTCCTCTGCTTTTTGACTCATTCCTCTAATGATCTAAATAAAAATACTGATGAAAGAGGCAAAAAAGGCAATTGATATATGCAGATGGCAAGGGTTTAAAAAAACACCACCACCTACCTGGTAATGTACACATTGGTCCATTTTCTTGGTTCTTACGTTTATTTCGGAAGTGACTTGGAATATCTAGCGAAAGGTCTAAAGAAGACACAGGCAATTTCAAAATTAGTTTCTAATGTCAAAAACATAACATCTGCTCATAAAACTTTTCAAGATGCTTGATTTACCTAGGAATGGATCAAACTTTCTGGATTCAGTCCCACATATCAAGCAGTTGACTTCATTCTGCAGAATGCCTCCAAAGATGGCTGTGACAACAGTAGACGTGCCATTTCTGAAGATAACATTACAAGGAGAAAAGGGTCAGCACTGCATAGCTTGTCACATTCAACTAGCACCAAGAGCCTCTAGCCATGCTGAAAACATCCTTTAGGTCATCTAAGTTTCTAAGAACAGATATGGAGAGGTGCTTACATTCAGAAATGGAGCTACCAATATTGCCCCAAATACAACATAAATGTTATGCTCTGTCCAAGTGGCAAAAAGTATCCCCAGATAAATAAATGAAGAAGCACCAGTTGTGGTTGAGAAGGAGTATACTGTACAAAAACATTTTTCTCCCTCTCTCATAACAGCAGAACCCAGGAACACCCGATGAAGTTGAATGCTGGAAGATTCAGGACAGAAAAAAGAAAAGTACTTTTTCCACACACAGAGTGCATAGTTACGCTATGGAATTAACTCCAGCAAGATGTGGTGATGGCTACCAACTTGGATGAATTTAAAGGATGATTAAAGAAATTTGTGGAAGGACATAAGGCTACCAATGGCAACTAGTTATTGATGATGGCTCTGTTCTACCTCTAGGATCAGGAGAGGGCTGGAGAGGGCTACTGCACCCATGTCCTATACTTTCAAAAGGCTGAACCCTAAAGCTCAACCTTTATACTTCCCTTCAACTATCCCTCAAAGGCAGACAAATTGCTGAGGCATGGAAGCACCACTTCAGCAGATGAGGATGCTTCCATTTAACTGGCCACTCTCCCACTTCATCTACATGGCACAAGAGGTCCATGTTTCCAAGGGACATACTCCCCATGTGTCACCTCACCTCCTGGCATACAAAGGGCAATGTGAGGAAACTGGACATGACGCAAAAAAATGTCACATGGTAATGGTGGAGGGGGAGTTGGGATGCCGGGCTACTCTCCAGGAATTTCTGCTTGCCCCACCAATAAAGTGCATCAGCTGTGGTGGGAAATAATTATCCATTGAGGATAACATGTCAGCTCCCAGGAGTCTGCCTTCAGCATGATCAGAGGCTGCAAGCCAAAGCCATCTGCTAACATGCTGACTCCCAACCTGTGTGAGCATTTTTCTGCCAAACTTCTGCCAAAGGCCACTCCCAATCTTTGTTGTCTAGAAACTACATAATTTGCATTTTCTCCCCTACAATTCAGATATTATGGTTTGAGGAAACCAGATTAAAAACCTCTCTTCTTACATGCAGCATCTACTGCCACCAGAAAGACCCGAATTCTCTTGCAAGATGACTGAGCGGGAAACACCATTGAAGCCTCCTTGGAGTTCCAAGTGCAGATGGTCCAAAAGGTAACGCATGAATTCATGGGCATCTTGCTGCTGGTAGCCCCTTAACACAAACACATCAATGAATATACAGACTGCTTACTTACATTGGTACATAATTCACATTACATGGCATGGCTTACAAACCAGGAAATTTCAATTATATTGGATGCATCACTTTATAATAAAAAAGGCTCAGAGTGATCATTCTTGCCACTGCGACAGACAGATATATGGCCCTGTAGTTTTGCAACCAAACAAAAGGCCAACAAGCTTCCCTACAATAGCTCAAATGCAAAACTCATTTGGAGCTGAAAGAAAATCCAGCAATGCGAAACACATTTTGAAATATGCCAATGTGGTAAGGTTGTGAAGGCGGTGGGAGTTTTGTACTTGTAGTGCAATTTACTTTATCTAAATGGTTTATTTTCAAGACAGAGGATGGGACATTTATATATTTTTAAAACCCTGTGAAAACAACTCTAAAATGAACACACTGCAGGCATTGCAAATGATCTGCAATATGAACTAATATTGTACTGTAGCCCTAACACATGGGAACATATTTTATTTCAAAAGTAAACCAAGCACACACGGAAGTTGGGGAATGAGTTCTGGCTACCACCAGCACCCCATCGCAACAGCTGCCACTTTAGGAATCCACCTATTCATGGATCTCCTGACTGCTTCTCCAGGACCAGCAGCAATGTTTCCTCATGAAAGTGCCCAGGCTGACAAGTGTGCCCATGCAGGGTGCCTTTTTGTCACCTCCCTCAGAGATGGCACCTGGGGCAGACCGCCCCCCTTCCTACACCCCTGTGCCTTTGCACATTAATGTAAGAAAACATGGCAGCCAGCTCTGTAGCACCCATAACCAGCATGAGCCGAAAATGGACTGACAGGAAGAAATAGGGAGAGTGGGTCAGTGGGTGTGCTATGGGGCCTGTGGGTTGCCCAACTGAGATATAGGAAAACAAAACAAAAAAACAATCAACTGAATAGTGTACATCCCCTGTATGTGGACATTTGCTGTGGCATCTACCTGCCTATAAGAGCAATATCCTTACTGCTCTCTTGCCTCTTGTGTGCTCTAACTACAACTGGATGCCATTTTATGGCTGCTGCTGCTGTAATCATGCAGCAAAACTGGGGTTATGCTTTCAGCACAGTATCCAGTGCACCCACCCAATTCCAGAGAATGCTTGCTACTTATTGTGTGTCCCATTCCCAGCATTCAATGGGAAAATTAATGCACTTATGCAGTCAGAACAGCACCACCAGACACAAAACAGGGACATATCAGTACATTTTGGAGTATCCCCAAGGTTGGCAGAAGTACCAAAAAAACAAAACAAAACAAAACAAAACAAAAAACAGAGCAGCAAAATGAGGACTGACTTGGGGGAAGGAGAAAAAGACACTGAAACCTAGGTGGGAGAAGGAATGGAAAAGGAAATAAATGTGTTGATAAAAATGTGTAGAGAAGCTTCTCATTGTCTAGATGGGTCATTTCCTGGTGCACAATATGAATCCATTTTTAAATTTACCCAGGGATACAATTAAGAAATCAATAGAGAAAACAAAAAAATTAACATTTAGCTTTCTAATCGGAGCAAATATATAATTATGTTTTTAGACTGCATTGCTCAGCATTTTATTGCAGGGTTTTGACTGGATTTTTATTGACGGCATGTATTTTGTTTTACTTTCTGCTGTAGTCTTTTGATTTTATAACTTCTACTTTGTAAATCTACTTAGAAGCTTTTAAATATATATATTAGACAGTCTATAAATTGGTTAAACAAAGAAATGGCACACCAGATTCCCCTGAAATTTGTACAAAACCAAAGCTTCTAAGCAATGTCAGTGTTTACAGTCCACTACAGGATTTTATACAATTATATTTCTTGGCAAAGAAGGTATTATATGTGC
Source organism: Podarcis erhardii (assembly GCF_964252035.2). Classification (NCBI taxonomy): domain Eukaryota; kingdom Metazoa; phylum Chordata; class Lepidosauria; order Squamata; family Lacertidae; genus Podarcis; species Podarcis erhardii. The sequence continues at coordinate 5,488,610 of NC_138503.1, read as the reverse complement.
TATTAAGTACACAAAATTATCTGGAATCGTTAACATTCCTAATCAAGACAATCTCACTAAGGATTTCATTGTTTTCCTCCGAGTTCTTTTTTTCAGACTGGGAAGCGAGGCTAGAGGACCGTGAAACCTGGGCCCGAGCTGGATCCACCCACAGTTTGAAAAATGGGAAACAAACTTAAAACTGCTCACGAAAAGCCTTCCAAGCATACAGTTTCTCAAATGAGTGTCAGCAGAACAGAGTATGCCAAACAAAGCCACCTGAAAAGGTTTGGTCCATATTGTTCATATTTTCTCAACAGGGAAATATTTGTAAAGTCTCCAAGAAACAAACAGCCTTTCTCTCAGCCTAACTCAAGGCGGGTTCAAGCATAGAGCATCAAATGATGACTTGCACATGTTAAGAATACTGTTGGGGGCGGGAGGAAGAGACAGAATTGTAGATCCATCACTACAAGCAGAGCCCTTATCTGAGATTGCTTCAGAATCAAGACTCTTCAGTGCAGTCACAGGCTTGAATCAGCATAGAGCTGGAGCAACAGCAACACTCTTTTAGAAAGGGGGAGCTATGTTAGTCTATCAGAGCAAAAATGAAGTCTCATGGCGCCTTAAAGATGTAACAGACGTGAGAGTCCAGCTCCTCAGATGCGTGAAGTAATAGTCTCAGTTGGCAATGAGTGCAAAGAACAAGAGACCAGAGGGAAACAAGATGCAAAAAAGACAGACTATGGCAAGGTGTGTCCCCCATATTATATTAGCTTAGCAATGCCAAAATGCTTTATGAATATTGGTTATTTTTCACACATTTAAACTTTATGTAATTGTCCATGTATGTATTTTTTCAAATTCTTTTCCCTCTGATCTCACTGTCTACTTTTTCACTCTCTGATTCCCATGGGTATACATAAACCTGCAATGCCAACCAAGGATAACATTTCCTCCATCTGATGAAATGCATTCGAGTGCCATTAATATATTTATTGTCATTAACATCCCTTTCTGTTAAAAGCAAACAAACCCACAGTGCTGAAAATCTGCTGGAGCCAACTTAGGGAGCAGAGCTCTTACTTTGACTTCAAACAACTGTTGAGGAGGATAACTGGCCAAAAGTATTGTAGGAAGCACGATTATGACTTTTGCCCATTGCCTGAAACTACTGGTGCTAAACTTCCTTGATTCTCATCAGCCAGGGAGAGACACACAGTTACTGGAAGAAGGAAAGGAATGGCCTGGGTTTCTCACTTCACAGGCTCTGGGTGTGCATTCAGAGCATCTTTTCAGCACTGCTAGAGGCATTAATACATCAACAGAACATCTTTACTACCTGAAAATATGGAGCAACTTACCTTCTGCACAATTAATCCTAATAGGGTTCAGTGCTCCTTTGAAAGAGGTTCAGGGGCCAGGACAGGGAGACCTTGGAGAGGAATGACACTTGGATTTACTTGTGTGAACTGTTCTTTTTGACAGCCTGGGTGCAAAATGCCTATTGCACATAGATTTATTCTCTTTGCAGCACTTATTTATAACTACAATGACAGAAACGAATTCAATATTGAGAGAATCAAGGAAGTTTTGCCCAGTATGTTTGCTTGAACCTGCTAGAGCTGTACATTTTTAAGCACAGTCCTTGCCAAAAGCAAAGGTTTGGGTTCTGTCAGGTACTTAAGCCATGTTGCACAGACTAAGAACTTGGCATGACTTAGCCCTGCTAGACCTCAAATACAACAAAAACACTCAAAAACCACTAACACTGCTTCCTCTGTATACTGGAAGAATAAGAGCCTGTTGGCACACAGTGGGCATCATTCCTACAGAGCTAGAAGCTCTCAAGAGCAAGGTAACACTGCATTCAGGGACAACAAAATGCCATCGTTCTGGAAAGAGTCACTGAGTTGCTAACAGCAATCCTCCTTTTCTTATAGGACTTACCTAAAGTTTGGCATGATTTTCCAAACAACATAAAACAATGATTCAGGGCTGAACGCTGTTTGACTCCCTTGCCACAAAGCACACAGAGTCTTCCGAAACTCTTCTACCAATGAACTGTGGAAGAAAATTGAAAAGTTTTTAATAGAAGCATTGCCACTCAACCCCACCCCCCCTCACCATGGCCCCCTCCACCTTTCCCCCTTTTCTTCCTAATGTAACACTAACGTCTCAACAAATGAAACTGATCTGTAGAAAATGTAACTTGAAAAAAGAGACATTGCACATACTTTTGTAAACCAAGAAATCTTTAATAAAAATGTTTTAAATTGGTTAAAAAATACCTGATGGTATTGTAATCAATCTGTAACATGGCTCCTTACATTTTCTATTGATTTTTGTTTAGGTCATCCCCCCCCCATAAAGTGTGTATATTAATTCTCTTAATTTTAATAGCCTCGATAGGAGATGGCCAGAAAAGTCTTTTCCTTTCCAGCAGATTTTTATATTTCTCCCAAACTCTATACAGATTCTTCCTACGAATATGGTTCATAAAACTTTTATAAATTTTCACCTTCCCATACTAAAAACATGCATGCCAGCCGAATTTTAAGTCAAGACCTTCTAAGTCCAGGATGTCCTACAAACAAAGTAGTGTTATTCTCAATTCACAGATGGAAAAATGAGACTACGAATGTGATTTGATTGAGGCTTTTCAGAGCTCGAATCTCTTCTGGAGAGAAAGTTAGCTAACAAACAAACCAGGCTGTATCATGTTTAGTTGAATGTAGGGCTTTCCTGACCATCTCAGGTTACTGGGTAGAACGGGGAATTTTCAATCAGGTGGCAAGAGAGAGACCACATCCATAGACACCACTTTCTGCTCCTCAATGGTGAGGGCAGCAGCTCACATTTCCTTGCACTGTGGGAAAAGACATTCCTAACCCCACAGAGATTATTAGACTCCTCTAAGACCATTCATGATAGCTGTGGATTACATGAATTTGTTCTTGTAATCCAATCCAAATAACTTTATTGTTCTAGCCATTGGCCATAACAAATCTGAATAAAAAATAAATACACAAATAAAGGGATGTTTCGCCACAAATAATAGTCTCTGTTTAGATCTCTGTGTCACCCTTGCAGTTCAATGCTATATTGTCCAGGGTCTTCTTTCTGCTCTTTTTGGCCACCAGAGCAAAAAGGGCAACTTTGCGAGTCACTAAAGTGTTTGCATCACTAAGAAGCTATAGAAGGGAGAGACAGCTTTCTTGTACAGGTGGTTGGGTGAGAAATCGCCTCCTAGGTCCAGTGTATAGCAGGCAATATAGTATATAGTGCAAGATGTTGTCCACCTGCAGTTGCCCACATATAGAGTCTGTCTTTGTACAGTATACCCTGTTGTATTGTCCATCCAAGCGGGCGAAGGGCATAACTGGAAAATACAGCTCGATAAAAGTGATTTTTAGTGAGGCTGGCCGGAGATTCTGCAGGCGACTGGCTCTAAAAGGGACTGTTTTTGGAAGGGGGAACCAGGGAGAACATTTAGAGGATTTGATCGCTTGCAGATTGCGTAGTGATTCTGTCCAATGACACCAATCCCTTAATTGATGTTTGACTGTGGATATAATCTCCTCTAGCTCATGGAAATAATAAGAATTCAAGTTACATTGGTTGTTAGATTTCCACCATTGGCTGTTCTCCAGTTCCACATAGTACAAGGCTGGCAAGCACTCGCATGGCATGGAGGAGTTTTTTCAGGTAATTAAATCTGGTGCAGTCCGCTCTTGCACTTAACGCTGGCCATCCAGCTTCTGTACATAAGAGTGCAACTCCCTTGAGCAGGGAAAATAATCTCTTGAGAAATTGGTTTTGCACCATTTCTAACCCCTTAATAACACTCTCATCCTCACCCCAGTTTTTGACTCCATAAAGCATTTGAGGGATCACTTTACTGCCAAATACTTTCAGTGTGGGATCAAACTGTTTCCTGCCCTTTATGAAGTAAAACTTCTTCAGAGCCTTGGTCACTCTCTGCATTCTGATTTTCATCACCTTGGGGTGCCACCTCCAAGTCACTGCTTCACTGAAAAAGACTCCAATATATTTGAAAACACAGGTTTGCTCTAGTTCATGGTGCTCAAGGGTCCATTTATATCGGATGTGAGGGTGATCTGGCTAAGACATCTGTCACCCCATTGATTGCCAGGGTTGACTCGATTGTTCTGGCTGGCTAGGCAGGTGTCCCTCACCACTCCATGTGCGTCCCTCCCGGAACTGCACGCCCAGTGGAAGAGGATGACCATCCCAGATAGAAGAAGCGTATCGTTCTTCTTGTAATTTGCCCTTAAATCCTTCCACCACAGCTAGATTAATCTGCATGAGAAGGGTTCTATTTTTGCTGGTTTGCGTTGAATTTCCAGTGCCAAGAATACACAGTGAACCATCTTCCTCTCCAAGGGTGCCAACTCCTGGGGACCCAATCCTTCTGGACACCCCAATATTTTGGGGGGTGCCCCCCAACGTTCTGAAAAATCAAGGCCATGCACGGCGTGCCTTCAGTGGCCAGCTCCTTCTCCTCCTTCTGCCACAGAGGGGAAGGAGAGGAGAAGCAGCTCCCAGACAGTGGTGGCAGCAGAAGGAGGAGTCAGCAGCCATTGATGCCGTGCTGCCACTGCATTCCTACCTCCTCCAACATCATGAATCGATCCCACACACAACCTTGGCCCCCCATCTCCCTCACAAGTTGGCACCTCTGTTGCTCCCCCTTGCTCCATGTTATATTTTTGTTTTTTCCCTATATTTACCTAGCCACCCAATCCCATATGTTCTCTGAGAAGTCCACCATCTAGACGATCTCTATGTTCTTTTTTGAAACTCCACATAAATGGCTTGTCATGTGTCCCAAATTCAAAACAGATGCTGATACAAGTTTTTGGCTCTTGAGTGAAATCATGCATTTGCTCAGAAAGGGTTCCCCATCCTATACATGCAGGTAGCAGAATAACAGTGCCAATTTCACAGGGCAGCAACACCATGAACTGTATTCTATACACCAGAAAAGATTAACAACCAAGAGTATAAATAACTGATGAGGATATAGACTGCTCATTGGGTCTGGAGGTGGGCAAGGTTTGGTGGACGGCCCCACCATCCTCCCAAAGCCACGCTGCTCCACCCCTTGGTCACCACGGTACTTGCTGGGTTTCTGCCAAACCCAAATTCATATTTGCCCTATCTGCAGCGGCTTGGGGGGCAGGGGAGGAGGAGAGGACTGCATCTGAGCAGTCCAAAAGGAGAAAAGGGGGCCAGAACTGATACCAGCAGTGCAGTTGTCCCCAGAGCGTCATCGGAAGAAGACTAAGAAGACACAGCAAGAGGAGCGTCGTGGGACAATTGGGTAAAAGCACTGGAGTCAGAGAAGCCCCCCAAGTGCAGAGGAGCACTGGCAGCAAGGCACAGCTCATCCAAGCCGAGCACTGGAGTCAGCTGAAGTTCCCAGGTGCGGTGGAGCACCGGAGTCATTTGACCCTTGGAAGGCTTGGAAGTGCACAGGGACACGCCAGCGCTTTAGCCCGCAGTTGGTCACATTTTCGGAGGAGCGCCCAGGCAACAGGCCCGATCGCTGAAGTTGCCCCTCTCAAGCTTTGCTGCTCGCACATGGCAGGCGCCATTTTGCGTGCATGTGGCCACACTGCTGGATCTTGGTTGGGGGGGTAAGTACAGCACCGTACTATGACTAGTGCTTTCCGTAATGCCAGCAGTGGGTCTGCCCTAGTTGTAGAAGCACTTGTGCCCGATTCTCAAAATGCTCCATCTGTGTGGCTGCCTGTAGATCTCAGATTTGGAATTACAGGGTTTACATTTTGTCTGCCATGTTTTGAAGCAGCATCTCATGGGGCTCTTAAGGCACTGGATGCACGTATGGTTGGTAACACCTGATTCTCAGCATGAGTGGGGTTTGCATGTATTTATTAGTATATTGGGTCTATAGGTGAAGTTCACGTGAGCCTTTTAAGAAATGCTGGGGCCTTTAAGACATGGGATGCATGCATAGTTAAAACGTTTGCATTTAAGCGTGAATAGGGCCTGCATGAGTTTATGCGCTGGTATAGAAGGCGCTCCCTTTAGTCAGCATAGCTCAATGGACAAAGCCAGGTGTGCTGATTTATTCCCTGCATGGGGCTTGGGGCTTGGAGCAGTGGCGGATCCCCGGATGGTGATAGCACGTGTGGCTGGATAGCTCAGTCAGCGTCGTATGAGACTCTTAATCTCAGGGTTGTTGGTTCAAGTCCCACATTGGGCAAAAGGTTTCCTGCATTGCAGGGGATTAGACCAGATGACCCTTGTGGTCCCTTCCAACTCTACAATTCTATGACCCTTTGCAAGATGCAGATGGAACAACCACACACCCCAGCATTACAGGCTGTATATCTCAGTGGTTAGAGCATGGTACTTATTACGCCAATGCACAGGGTATTACTGATACCCTCATAGTATAACGTCTCACTTCCTGTGCTACAGGTGGAAATAGCTTAGTAGTTAGGGCGTGCTGCTGTTAATGCCAAGGCTGCAGGTTTTGATCCCCATTTTGATCACCAGCACATATTCTTGTGAGCTGGGTGGTTGAGCTAGATGGCCTGGGGTCCCTTCCAACTCTATAATTTTATGGAAGGATACAGATAAACACTATGTGTGCTGTTTGTATATATATGTATACAGGCATACATGCTGTGTTTAGACTTACATGCTGTTATCCCCTTGGCTTCGAGTATGGTAAGTTCTCCGGCCTGCAGTCTTCCCATTCCGAAGCTCCACAGCCGGCAATTCTTTGAAGTAGCAACAGAACTGCTGAATGTTACTGTTGAAAGAAAGAGATGTGAACCAGAAATATGTACCAAGAGGGCAGAAAAGAAACCAAAGGATTTAAACTGTTTTCTTTGTAACCCAGCAATGAATAGCTGTAGGGCAGCTATAAAGCGCACACACAGATGTAACTTGAACATTCTACAATTGCCTCTCAAATACCTGCACGCTAACACACTTGAAATTAAACTGCACAGTAAGAGGTCGGTCTTACGGATCCTCTTTCCAAACATCACAGGGAGTTTTATTTGCAAATATATTACAGGGTTTTGTCAGTTTTAGATATGCCACTGGTGGGAATGCAAACTCACATAAATGGAGTTGCAAAACTTGCTCTTATGGGTGTAGAGAGACCCTTCAGATGCACATCTTTTAGCCTCAGTGAAATGTCCTACTCTCTCAATACGTCACAGGGTGCACAAGAACACTTAGCCTAGAAGCCAATTACAGAAGTAGGATATTTAAAAATAAAGCAATGAGTACCTGAGTGACTGAAGAATCGCATTCATGAAACATGTGTTACCCAGATTCCGAAGGCCTGTAGCACACAGGGCTGTGGTGCTACCCTGTGAACCAGAGACATCAAGGCAAACAAGTCATCTTACAATAGGCTATACATCATCTTCCATCCACCTGCTTTCTTTGAAACAGAGGGATACATGACTACACCAAGTTTTAAAAGTATTACATATAAATACCCTCATCCAATGAGAGTATGCCACACAGAATTCAGAACACACAGAATGACAGATTCGAGCCAAACCCATAAAGCTTTAACACAGCTTGTGAAAGGGCTGTCACAAATTGCACAAGTGGAACAGCTGTGTGCCCACCAGAGGAACAAAGCACCCAAATTTTCACACCTAATTCTGGCTGGGCTGAGACCACCAGTGACCCAGATAATAAATAAATAAGATAATAAATAATATAATAAATTAATAATAAGACTTCTCTTATTAGGTCCACTTGTGCAAGCAAAATAGTAATTATTCTTTATTAATATTTTCGATTCTGCATGTAACGTAGGCTAGGTTGAGAACAGGATATGCTGTTCAAGGTCACATGGGGGAGCTTTATGCTAAAAGCGTGGAATTATTTTATTTGATCTCTTAGCTAGCTTGGGTTCCTTTAGGAAATTATGCAGGGCAGAATTTTAGAATGAATGAGTGAATAGATGCTGAACCCAGCTTTCCTCCAGGCCATGTCTGGGAAACTTGCAGCCAAGTTGCCTCCAGTCCAAAGGGCTCTCCAGGCCTTATCAGACACCACAGCCTGCTCTAGGCTCCCTGAGCAGGCAGAGGCACAGCGCCCAATTGCACAGGCAAGTGCAAGGCCCAGCAAAGAAGCCACGACAGCGACAGCAGCAGTGAGAAGATACTGTAATGGTTCTTGCATTCCCTTCCCCTTATCAGCAGGATCACATGCACTTGGTGTTTCTACTGCTTTTGCAAGCAGCTGGGACAAGAAAACTGTTCCCTCTTTTCACCGTGACTAGCAAGAAGGAGGCAGTGCATGAAGGATTTCATTTGCCCTGTTTGGGCAAGTATGAGCACCAGCAAAGACATGAAGACTGCCACAGTTCTACTCTAGCCTGCAGCATTAAGAAATCTTGTAGTTGGGAGAGAGACAGACAGAGACTTTTAAAAAGACCCCCGCAGGTCATTAATTCACAAGAAAAAAATCAACTGGTATCTCTATTAATTGACTGGTATCTCTATTAATTGACTGAGTTAATGACCTTTGACAGAAAAAAGATTGTCATCCTTGTCTCCACATGCTCAGAACAGAATGGTAGCTCAAGATCAGGTACCATAAAGAATAAGACTTGCTTCAAATTAAAAATATTCTGGGCAGTCAGAATAGTGACCTCTTTGGAGGCTTTGGTATTTAAAACTAGATAAGGTAATGAGCCTATTTCAATACACAATTAAAAGTGTGTGCACCACCAACACTGGAGTGTCACTCAAGAACCAGCAGGCAAGAGTATATTAGAAAGGTATGCTAAGAGCCCAAGGCATTTACTAAATGAGCTCCACTGATTAATGAAATCTGCTCCAAAATTATGTTGTACCTACATTTATTTTTAACAATTTGCTGTTTAGGGAGGAGTCTTCCAGAAGTTTTCTTTTCCTCTGTCGTTCTGCCGCAAAAGCTGAACTGTAGTAAATGAATAAATTGGTTAAGACATCTTAAGAAATCTAAAGAGAACACACCAAAGATAATCTTGGCCACAATGTCTTGACAACTGCATAGTCACATTTGCAATGATTCCTTTACATACAACAGTGAGACTGATCATTGGTTATGGAAGTTATAATACAAAATAGGTAAAGGTACCCCTTGCCCGTACGGGCCAGTCATGTCCGACTCTAGGGTTGTGCGCCCATCTCACTTAAGAGGTCAGGGGCCAACACTGTCCGGAGACACTTCCGGGTCACGTGGCCAGCGTGACGAAGCTGCTCTGGCAAGCCAGCACCAGCGCAGCACACAGAAACGCCGTTTACCTTCCCACTATAAAGCGGTACCTATCTATCTACTTGCACTTAGGGGTGCTTCCGATCTGCTAGGTGGGCGTGAGCTGGGACCGAAAGATGGGAGCTCACCCCGCCATGGGGATTCGAACCGCCGACCATGCGATCGGCAAGTTCTAGGCACTGAGGTTTTACCCACGTCCCGTATAATACAAAATAGTCATCTTAAAATAATTTCGGAGCACACACTCAAATCTATTCTATGTTCAATAGCATGCAATTATAAAATACCCAAATTAATCTGATAAAGTTCTGCTACAGCAGGCACCCTTGAGCGTGCCCTAATTAGAACTAAAATTTCTGACCTAAAATAACGAACTCCACTTTCTTGATCAAAGGCTACTTGGTAGAGTATCCCCACAAGAGTCCATCTCTGCTCATACAAGCATTGTTCTAAACATGAAACTTAAGCTTGCCAAAGTAGTCAATTGAAAGTATGCTACATCTGGAACCTCAACACACTTCCATCAATGGACTCCAGGCCACCAGCTGGCTTTTGCAGTTTAAGCCCATTGTGGTGACAGGTGTTTGGCACCACTAATGCAGCACAGGGGAAGGCCAACCCACGTATGGCTACAGTACACCAGGAAGTTCTGCTGTGCAAGGCTCACAGAAATAAACAGCAACTCCACAAAGCCAGAGTGTGCTCTTGCACAGCTCCTATTTATTACAGTGAAGCCTACACAGGAGAATTTCCCAGTGGATTTTGTTCCATGTCAATTAGCGTGCCTCTAGATTTTCAGCATGCACCCATGCTGTCCTTTCACATACAAAGGACAAACTACTAAAAAGGAATGGCATCACAATGCTAGACTAGCAACATCCACTTTCAGAAAGACACATATAAGTATATAGCTTACTTTTCCAAATTTTGGAGGTGCTCTCGGACTTTCTGTACCAGGCCAAGCTTGGTATCATTGACTACGAAGTCATCACAGCGATAACTGCAGTAAGAACACATTAATCAGCAAATGGACAGACTTTAGCACAGCCATACCACCATGAGACTTATGTTGAGCAAATATGGGTTTCTTGAACTAAACAGCAAAAGGTTAGGTGCTAAGAGAACTAAAATGCAAACTGTATTCACCACCTCCTTTCAGATGAAGAGGTACAGAGGTCTTACCCTTATGATCTAAGCAGGCTGCACTGAAAAGGGAAGCAAGCAAGTGGGTCCTACAGGGGAGGGGGGAGCTGTATCCTCACCCGCATAGCAGAAGCAGTTTTCCTATTCACAGTTCCTATCCACCAGCTATGCCCACTTCCATGATACAATAAGCTGCATGGAGATCAAGAAGGCACTCTTCCATTCCCCATCCCTGTTTGCCATATGACTAGACTATTTAGGGATTGTTGTGGGGGTTTCCCCTTAGGTTTGGGGGTTTCTTTGGGGGGGGAAGCTCCCTCAAGCATGTCAATACTATCAACACTCACTACCAGAGTTTCTTACAGTCATACCTCGGGTTGAAGTAGCTCGGGTTGAGCATTTTCGGGTTGTGTTCCGCGGTGACCTGGAAGTAACGGAGCGCGTTACTTCCGGATTTCACCACTCACGCATGCGCAGATGCTCAAAATGACGTCATGCACATGCACAGAAGCGGCAAATCGTGACCCACGCATGCGCAGACACGAGTTGCGTTCACTTCAGGATGCGAACAGGGCTCCGGAACGGATCCCGTTCGCATCCAGAGGTACCACTGTATTAAGAAGATCAATACAAGTTCAAAGTATGTATTTCCTCTTAACTAAAAGTGACTGCTCCAAGGTTGGATCCAATTTGGTCCTCAATGACATTTTCCTCAAACCACACACCCCTGCCTATCAGAGGACATCACTGATAATGTCAGTGGATGAGAGAGAGGTTAGGGTTTAATCCTACACTGGCTGTGTGCAGTGTTAGAAACTGAGATATGAAAGCTAGGAGCTAAACAGCACCTTAAGCCTATGTTATGGGCGCAACAATGGAATGTCTAGGCACACTTTTTAAATAACAAGAATACAAAGTTGAAAATGAACGAACTGCAACTAAAATATTATGTTCATTTTTCAAATGGTCTATTCCTTCCCCTGCCCACCCACCCCCTAATATACTTAAGAGGGTCTCTTCTCCAGTCCTCAGAAAGTAGCTGGAAGTGGGGAGGCAGAAAAAGGTCCTCCTTTCCTTCTACTCTGCAATTTTAATCTGAAATTTCAGGCGCAGTACTGTGCCCAGAGCTCAGAAACTGCTCACACTAATTAAATTCCCTGTTGCAAAATGCACCTAGAACAATGAAGTTTCGTACACTCGCTTCTTGATCCTGTTTCCAGCAGGGAACAAGATCCTGCAGCCAAACCAGCAGGATTTAATCCTGCGTATCAGCCCGCAGGAGCTACTTCAATGAGGCTTTTCCAAAGGCTTTAAGACAGCTCTTCTGCTCCTATTTGCTCAGACAGTAGTGACTGTCTTAAAGTGGCTTGCCAAACTACTTTCTGAAGTTGTCTCTCTCCCCACCTTTACGCATCACTAGAGATGTTTACAGGAGGGGAAACTACTTCATAGAGCCACTTGGTTGCAGATTTACATAACTTAAGAATGTAAGAAAAGCCTTCTGGAATAGGCCAATGTCCCCACCAGTCCAGCATTCTGTTCTCACAGTGGACAAGCAGCAACCTTTTTGGAGAAGAAAATGTTTGAAGCTGCACTCTCACAATCAGGGCTTCAAAGGGAAGCATCACTCACCTGTCAACTTTGGCCCACCAGGATCATGGGAGATAAAGAAATGGCCCTCCTGCCCAGAAAATGTTTCCCACCCCTGGACTACTCCTACACTTCAGCAGCTCAAGAGTGCAAAAAAAACCCCATATAGCTGTCACATTCCTAAGCAAGCGATGCAGTCGTGAACAATCAGTACTGACTCTCAGCACCAAGCAGCAGGCCTGCCCTACAGGCGACACCCAGAGTTGGTAGTACTAAACACAATGGTATGTGCTGCTCAGTATGCTGCCACTTCAACCGATTTCTTTACAACAGAGTACTTCAGTCATTTAAGAGACTTTTTCATTATAAAAAGAGAGGTATCCAGCACTTGTGGGTGCAGAAACAGATTTTTAAAAATATAATAGGTATATTTTTAAAATGGAAAAGGTTCTCAACACGAATTCAAGGAAACATTCCAGTATCTGATATCACTTTCTGCTTGTTCCTTCCCTGCAGTATTAGCTTATATCAATCCTTACCCTATAATGCCCCTTATGAGATCTCACTACCAGTCACTTGCATGAATCATGATGACATGTTTTGTGGAATTAAGCATCAATTGACAACATTTATTATCTGCAAAATTCAATCTAATATGACCACAAAAATTTACTTCTGCTTCTGCAGTTTTCCATTCCTTAAATAATAATAAAAAAGCCAGAGTGGAGGCCATGTTAATCTCTTGCAGCAAAAACAGCCAGGCAGCTATAGGGTACCTTAAAGACTAACAAATTTTTACTGCATAAACTTTCATGGATTAAAACCATTGCATCAGATGCATTCAGTGTTACCCTCAGTTACACATATAGTAGACGGAGGTGGAGGTGGAAATCAGTTATCTTTGCTTCCAATTCCACATCCACCCCCCGGCCACCACTACCATGAGTATTCATTTCTGTAAGGCAGGATAAGAATCTGACGGTGTAACTCTAGCCTATGGAAGCTCATGTCAAAATAAATCTGCTAGTCTTGAAGGTACCACAAGAAACTTGATTGCTTTTGCTTTTAAAAAAGGTTATTGTTTTGTAGCTAAAATTCTAATGGACTGCATATTTAAAGTACAAAACTTTACATACCTCAATACAATATTTTCTCAACATTAGAGCTAAGCATTAACCATTTTAGTGAGATAATGGGATTAGAAAGAATACTACATCCACGATCTATATTCCTGCTATTTATTGAGTTTTGGTACAGTGCAGCTATGACTAACCTGCTAACTGCAATTCTGCTTTTGTTTCTGCTTACACTGCTGGCTTTTCTGTGATTATAACACTACCAAGTACATAGCCTTAGCTTCACAGCAGAAAGAGTGGTTAAATATAGGAAGGGCTCAACATCTCTGCACACTGTTTCTGCTGGAAAGGGGAACAACCACAATTGCACTGTGTGTTGGAAGCCTTTGAAAAAGTCAAGAAATGACTGCAAATCAAACAAGAGGAGATGAAAGTACGACAAATCAGCTACTAAATACAAGGTTCTAAATCCCCTTTAAAGACCTATCTGGAATTCTAAAAACAAAGAAACATTACTGAAATGCTCATCTTGCTGGCCGCCGCCACCCCGTCAATAAGGATTAGTTTCAACAGCTCCACACACCAATTTGTTTAGGACCAAAAGTTAGGCTGGAATGCATAATGAGCTGGATAAAGTGAGATGAAACTGTACTTTTCAGAGAGCTGGAACATTAAAGTTGCATTTTTGCTGTGTCATCAAGAGACATTCTCTATGGCTGCTGTACAGCTGTGAACTTCTTTCATTGTATATTTTCCTCAAATTCTGAGCCCAAACATGGTTTCAAGGCATGGTATCCTTTCTGTTTTGGTTGGCTTCTAATGGCTATAGTTAAACAGATATGTGGTATTTTAATCCAGTATAATACTTCCCTGGAGTTTACAAAGCAAGCCATATGAATGAAGACAGACTGAGTTAACTGGGTATGTTTAGCTTAGTAAGTGGGGCATAGGTAGCCTCAAGGGAGGCGAGTGGGATGGGAAGAGGACAGCTGCTTTTAACTCACAAGTCAGGCTTATAACATCTCACTGACAACATGAGAGGAAAAGGCCCAAGAATGCTGCTATATATAGCATTTTGGCCACACTGTCATACCCACAAAGGGTTGACTGCTATCAGCATGACCCATAACTGCACAATCTGCCCCCACCATGTAAGGAAGATATACACATTACCCAAACAGTGGAAGCAGCCCAAGAACCACACCAATCCTATGCAAATTAGGCTTTCACCAAAACCAAAAGGGGGGCAGTTTGGACAGCAATCACACTGCCATAAAATTTGGACATGTGAAGATTCAGGACAGCTATGTATGTAAGCATACATGCACTCATGTAAGAGATAGACCTCAAACCAAACTTGACAAAGACCTGATTGAGATTTGAACATGACACTGGCTCTGCTCACACATTCATAATGCTGATTTACAAGTCTAGAAGACGCCTCCAATGAGGACGCTCCCTCGCCTCAGATTTCTAGGTTTTGTCCTTCAAGACAAAATTGCAAACCTTGATTCAAACACCGGTTTGAACTGAGATGGTGTTTTTCCTTGAATTATTTATTAAATTAACTCTACAGTGGTTTGTAAAAAAAATCCTTCTTTCAGTTGGCGTTTGGCATATATATATATATATATATAGAGAGAGAGAGAGAGTGTGTGTGTGTGTGTAATCTTCTGCAAAAGGGTGAGAAAATTGAAATGAACTGGGCAAAAGGTTATTCCATACAGGTGAAGGTTGCTGCTTTCATTATTTATCCCAAACCCTCAAGATAAGATGGGATGAACATAGAAATGAAAAACAAGGAAACTGTTCAACTTGTATAGCATAGTGGTTAAGAAAATCAGTTGTAAGCTAGGAAGTCCCAAGTTCAGTTCTTACCACCACAGGGCATGAGATAAACCACCATCTCAGTGTACACCTACCAGCTCCTGTATTGGGATAATTCTGGCCTATCTCATAGGACTGTTGAAGGCACTGCCAAGATAATGTGAAGCACTCTCAACAGGCATAAAGCATTAAATATAAACTACAACTATTAACTGATGATATGCTTTAAAAAACCTTACCAGTATGTACTGTAACTACTGCAATCCATGCACACTGTGTGTTGAATCTTCTCTTGCTTTTCTGTTTTCTTGTGATTAGCTAATGAAACTTGGGCCTCTTCATAATGTTTCTTCGCATGCCCATTCACATATCTGAAAGGAAGAGGGGAAAGATAGCAAGTTCTCAAGAGCCTCCTTTTCCAAGATAATGCCTAGCGCATCTCAAAAAAGCATACTGTATGAACAACTGCAACAGTATCAACTAGGTTGGGCTGTTGAATGTTAAATTACTTGGCAGATTTTAAGTGCAGATACCCAGTAGGTTTTGGAAGTCTTCCAACAGAATAAACATACATTCACCTTTGTACATTTTTAACGGCCTTTTTATGGTTTCAGTCCAATAAAAAACATCAGCAACTCTCAGATAAGAGACTTTTTTTTAAATACTGCCCAGATTACCTGTCATTTTAATTGAAGAGAAAAACTCTAAGTCTTCTCATTTTAAAACATGTTTTACCTAAATATGCTTTCAGGAGGGGTCAAATGTAGATATACCCACCTTCCACAGTGGACACTTGAACAAGTCAGGCAGATCCAAGGACTTTTATTAGATCGGCACACTGTTAAGCATGAAAAAATAGAGAAGTTGAGTTAAACAGACTGTGTGGTGCGGTCACATAAGCCAGTTTTTTGAGTTACAAATATCTCTTTCAGAAATAATATGAAATACAGTGGTGCCCCGCAAGACGAACGCCTCGCAAGAAGGAAAACCCGCTAGACGAAAGAGTTTTCAGTTTTGGAGGTGCTTCGCAAAACGAATTTCCTATGGGCTTGCTTCGCAAGACGAAAATGTCTTGCGAGTTCCTGCGGGTTTTTTCCCCTCCCCCCCTTTTTCTAAGCCGCTAAGCCGCTTATCAGCTGATCCGCTAAGCCGCTAAGCCGCTAAAAGCTGCTAAGCTGCTAAAAGCTGCTAAGCTGCTAATAGCGCTAATCCGCTAAGCCGTCAATGGGTTTGCTTCGCAAGACGAAAAAACCGCTAGATGAAGAGACTCGCGGAATGGATTCTTTTCGTCTTGCGAGGCACCACTGTACAACATTTCTCACAATGATGTTTATACAACATCAACTGATTGGTAGTAGGTAGCTCCTGTAAACTATAGAGAAGGAAGTTGACAGAATAAAGGTGGACAGTATATGAGAGTTGGAGAATGGGTGGGTTATTTAAAAATGTAAACATATATTTTCCATCAGTATATTTCTCACAATCATATGTTCTACATTTTACTTACCTGCATCATAATATGAAAACTTGTTTTCTGACATGATCCTGAACTAATCTACCATACTTTAAATGTGTTAGAAACTCAGGTATATAAAGCTAATACCAAATGGCACCTTAAATGGTTACAGTTGCCACAACAGAATGTCTAGGTGCCATTTTTTGGCAGTGAAATTTATATCATCATCATATCTATACTGCTTTATATTTTAAAGAGATCTCCATGTTGTCACAACTGGACCCATGCCAGTCACAAAATGCGCCTGGCAGATTTTGAACACTAGTTAAACTGGATACTGAATCTTTACTGGTCTGAACCAGAACCAAACTGGAACATCTACAATCAGCAACTGAACCAGAACCAAACTAAAAAATGGAATGCTTTCACTTGTTTATTATAAAATCCTGTTATGTGAAGCACTGAGGTGCAGTTGGCATAATGCACTCCACTTATAAGTATGATTAGAACCAACTTCCAATATATTGGAAAGAAAACAGAAACCAAAGCAAGCAAGCCATATGATAAAGATCGAATGCCATACATTTCTAAGGAGGGCAGTCTGTTCTGCAGTGATTGGGATAGGGATTAGTGGGTAGTCAGTAAGGATTTTCCACTCCTGCTTTGATTGATTTGAAGATCCGAGTCACTCACTTTCCTGATGTACTAAGTACATTAGAAAGGAAGAAACAGCTCATTTTGCACTAGTCACAATCTCCAATTTGACTCCAAAGCCAATCCATGAGGACTGCAATACAGTGGCCATCACTTGAGATTCTGATATCACAAATTACAATAACTAATTTTAAGTCTGAGAAAAAGGTCAGCGACTTCATTCACAGATAAAACAGTGGTTTCCAATTAGCTAATTATTGAGGATCCCCTATTTTTCAAAAGCTAAGCCACAGACCCCTTACTTTTGAACCTTCTGATAACTCTATGGTAGCTGCCTGTGCAAAGCAATTTTTTTAAGAATATGTGGGGTAGCTCCTAATAAGCAAAGATTTTAAGTATGCTAAAAAGACCATAAATCTGTGATATTTCCACACAAAAATGGCAAATATTTAGTTGGGGAGAGACAAATTTGATTTTATTAATGTTTAGTACATGTGAACAAATTCTGACATTTCTAGCAGCTTCTAAACCATTATTATTATTATTATTATTATTATTATTATTATTATTATTATTACTGTTGTTGAGAGATACCTCCCAACAAAATGTTAAAAACGCTAAACCTAAATGTGATGGGAGAAATCATGCCCATCCGGTTCTGTATTTCCAATTTTATTCTCAAATCTGGTTCAACATCAAGCCGATTTCTATGCTTGTTCTTCATAAAACAAAACAATGAAAATGTTTGTTCACGAAGATATGTGGAACAAAAGGGAACTAGATGCTTGAAAGCAAGCTTTTCCACCTAACACCTTATAATCAGCAAAAAACTTCACCCAAAATTGGTAAAGTCTACATTCTCTGAAATATGATTTCAATGAACCATCACAAGTCATGTCAACAAGGGCATCTTGCTCTTCCGCAGACAAGAGCTGTTAGTTGTACGTAATGGTTAAAGGTACCCCTGCCCGTACTGAGGCATCTAATCATAAGCCTGCATTTTTATCAAAGCTTATATTTTGATCAGGGCCTGTATCTTAAAAAGCTTAAAGATTTTCAAATGTTTCATGCCAGGCAGAAGGCCAGCTGCCTAAGAACCTTGGCAAGATGTTTTTCCTCCTAGACAAGGGGGCCCCCTGATTTATAGCAGAAAACAATTCTCAAAGTCGTAAAAAGGGAATTACAGGCTGAGTCCGAGGACACTGACCTTGCATGTTACAGAATATAAAAAAGACTGAGAAAACATAAATTAAGAGTTGATAAATAGTAAAATAAAACCATGTGCCTCCCATTAAACTTGAGCCATATTTTCCTAAGGTTGAAAGGTCAAGAGCAATGGGAAAGCATCAAGCTGGCAGAAAGGGAGAGAGTATTTTGGGAAATCTTTTTCTAAAGTTGTTTCTTCCTTAAACTGAGATCCTTTTAAGATTTCTTTTCTTCTAAAAGGTTATTTATGATAATGTACTAAATATATTGGCTTAAATGTAATTATGTAAAGGATTTAAGAAATGATGGATTCTTATTTCATATAGTTGTAAGAGTTGTAACTATCCTGAAATTAAGTCAGCCATCAGCCCAGCCCCCCTGCCAAGCAGGAAACATCATTAGATATATGGTTGTCAGGCCTTTGTTTAGAGACCTCCAAAAGAAGGAGATCTTTCAATGATGATGTGAACTCAAGATCCTTGAAGATAAAAAGTTTAGATTAACCATCTGTTTTGGAAGACAATAGGGCAAGGAGGGCAAGAGGTGAGCTGGTAATTAAGGTTCCTTGTTGAGACACATGTAAGATATATTACTACTTATTTGTCATTTATAGATAGAAGAATACATAGCTTTTTGTTTCCCATAAAAGGGAAGGGAAATGGGTGTATCTTTTGTGATTGGTTCTAGCAAACAGCCAATAGGAATTTCAACCAGGCTGATTGGACAGAGGCAGCCACAGGAGGAGCAAGGGGGCTGGATTAAGGAAATATAAGTGCTGGCCAGAATGGCAGGAGGGCAGGCCAGAGCTTGGTAACCATATACCACTGTGCCTCTCATTTATTTGTCTGACAAATAAATTATTATTTTAATTTCTCTATTGCTGCGTTGAATATTTCATTCCAGCTAAGCGTTAACCACAAGCAGGGTGCTACAATACGGGCCAGTCTTGCCAGACTCTAGGGTTGTGCGCTCATCTCACTCTATAGGCTGGGAGCCAGCGCTGTCCGCAGACACTTCCGGGTCACGTGGCCAGCGTGACAAGCTGCATCTGGCGAGCCAGCGCAGCACACGGAATGCCGTTTACCTTCCCGCTGGTAAGCGGTCCCTATTTATCTACTTGCACCCGGGGGTGCTTTCGAACTGCTAGGTTGGCAGGCGCTGGGACCGAACGACGGGAGCGCACCCCGCCGTGGGGATTCGAACTGCCGACCATGCGATCAGCAAGTCCTAGGCACTGAGGTTTTACCCACAGCGCCACCCGCATCCCGTTAGTTGTACATCACCCTTCAAAAGGATTCCTTATCCACAAGTTTTCAGGATTTCGTGCAGTAATCCAGATTTGGTGCACATAATTGCAGAAGCTAGTCACTAAATAACGCAGGTGCTCAGTGATGTAATGTTTTACTTTCAGTATCAATTCTTCGTCAGTGGCCTCCAGAAATGTCTCTAGTGTTGAGATGTTAGTGAGGCTGCCACCTTCTACTCAGCTTGCCCATAACCATAATTTTTAAAATCACTGCCTCAATTTTATCTTCAATATAAAAAATATTCACATCACGACTTTGAAGGTTTCTGTTGAGATTGTTCCAAGTATGTGAAAATGTCTGCTAAGTAGGCTAGCATACAAAACCATGCAAAGTTGCTCAACTGATCACATAGAAATTTGAATCTGTCAAAGAAAGTCGTACTTCATCACATAACTCAAAGAATTGCTTCAATATCCTGCCCCCCAACAGCCAATGCACTCCTGTATGTAAAAGTAACTGCTTAGGTTGGCTTCCCATTTCTTCACGCAATTTTGAGAAGATCCTAGAATTCAAAGCTTGAGATTTAATAAAATTAATAATCTGGACAATTTCATCAAGTACCTTCTTTAGTGAGTCTGGCACCTTCTTTGTGGCCAAAGCTTCTTGGTGAATGCTGCAGTGGGTCTATTTCATTAAAGGTGCTACAGTCTTCACCCAAACAAGCCCACTGATTTTCCCTGACACTGCAAAAGCATCATCTGGCAGTAGCTCTCCAGGATTCCAGATAAGGATTTCTGCCAGTCCTATCTGGAAGTGCCAAGGATTGAACCAAGAACCTTCTGCATGCAAAGCAGATGCTCTACCACTGAGCTATTGCCTATCCCCAGACAATAGGAAAAACTTGTCTCAAATGCTCCATTACAACAGTATAAAAAAAAAGCAACTGTTTCCCGAGCTTGCATGTTTTATATATGCAAAATGCTTTTTATATGAAAGAGTATTCAAACATGCTATTCTTACTTGTAATTTGAAATGGTACATCTCAGAAAAACTTTGCAGCATGTGGTTCTGCTAACTGAGAGATCTTGCACCTTCAAGACATAGGTGAAGGCTTGGTCAGGGCTTGATCAAGTATTGGTGAAGACTGAATAGAAAACTACTGGAATTTTGTAATGTTGGTAATAGTAATAGTAGTTTATTATTATTATTATAATTTCATCCTTCTGTGCCCAAGATTTATCCCTGGCTTAAAGAAATTAATTAGCTAAATACAATACTTATTTGGAGTGAGGTTTTTATTCTTGCTGATTACCCAATAGGAATAACCAACTTTTTAATTTATTAGGATTTTATTTTTTTAATTTCTTTTTATTGAGTTTCACTTAAATAACCATACATCTCCCACCCCCAAATGTAGCCACATAGCTTCCCACAGAAAACAAGAAAATAAAATCCACACAGGCTGCCTTTTGCACTAAACTAAATCATCAGAAGGTGAGCTGTTGTGCTAATCATAGTGTCAAATTGCTTAGCTATTTCCCTTGTCTGACTTCCAAGATGAGACACGAATCCCAAACTCATACGACACTGAAAGACTTACCTACAAGCCGTGGGAGAATCCTCTAAACTTGATAGTCATTGAAAGCAATTAGAATCCTCTAAACTTGATAGTCATTGAAAGCAATTAGAAGTTCTTTTCAGTTGAAAAGTAGAGAGCAAGGGGATGGGATCCCTTACATTCCCTCCCCCCCCCCCCATGATGAGCATGTGGACCTGCCCCATGGAGCAAGCTATCTGCATTTGCACTCTCCCTCTCTCTCTCTGCCCCCTCCAATCACAAGAGCCACAAGAAGCTCTGTCAAAGATTTTTGCCCAATCCCAGCTCACTTGCAATCCAGTAAATCTTTCACAAGTTTTTCTCCTGGGAGCAAACAGGTGCTGGTCACAAGCAGAGGCTGCATGATCCATGGAAGGCTTTCACTGTGCAATTAACAAGATAAGCGAGTCCTCCCGACAAGAGGATGGTGCTGAATTAGATTCTCTATATTCTTGTATCTCCAGCCTCCAACATCCTAAGGAGTCAAAGCACTCCTCAAAGCCCAGGCATAACGGCATAACATCTAAAATATTGCATTTTGGGGCCACACTATCATCACAATTATATTCTATGCTAGAATAGAGAGATTTTAAGAAATATGCCCATGCATGAAATCTTAGGTTCAGTTCCATGCAAGCTACAAAATGCAGCCACTCTCAAACACTGACAGCCCAATTAGTGTATTTGATGGCATACAGGTATAGTTCCTGAAAAATAAGCCTTCATAACTGTGGTGAGATGCTGGTGCAACTCAGACATACAACCAAACCATAGTTTGCACTAATTAGAGCTTAAAACCCAAGCATGATGTCTGAATTCTGAAAATTCAGGTAAACCATTGTTCAGAGTTGCTTGGCTGCTTAGTACTCCAGCTTCTAGGTACAGAGAAGCCTTCAGAGGCAAAGTAATATACTTATGCCTGTAAAGTGAACTTAGTATCTATCTAGATGTTGAAAATATCAAACCAATTTTACAAAATCAAAGCTCTTCTTTGTGTGAAAAGGGGAGTCTTTATACAGCTCACATTAAAGAGAAATAAACAGAACTGTTCTGCAAGTTTTAGCTAAAGTGTCTGCAACAGCAATTACCTACAGTTTTACCCAGCTGTATTTTTAGAATGGCCTCAAGTATTATGAAAGACATTCATATAGGAAGGATTTGGCCAAAAAGAATCTGAGATGCCATAAGGCCATCTGAAATGAGTCATATGTCTCTTTTCTTCAACATCCTGTTAATTTGGGAATGTGGAAACTATATTTGCCATTGCATAACAGAAGAGGGAGAATAGTGTTGTTTACAACTTTGTAACTTGAAGTGAGTTTGCAATGCTTGTTCCTTATTTACACAATGGGCACAGCCATTCCCTGCAAAGAATTAACTGCTCTATTTTTAAAGAGCAAAATATTTCACCCTATAAACAACATTTAGTCTGCCCCTCAGTTGGCTCCCTCCTTTCTAAGCTTTAGGTGAGCTGTTGAGATCTTTTTATTCTGCTTAGCTTCTCATTTGCTCTTAAGTTTTTGACCATCTTATTCTGCTTCTTGAATGCATTTGTTTGATTGTGTCTCAGCTGGTTTTGTTGCAAGCTACTTTGGGGGCATATAAACCAATTCATAAAAGCAAAATGTTCAAACCACTTTACATGTTATTCCAGTAACTATCCCAGTAACCCTGTGGAGTAGACACTATTATGTGTATGTTGCAGGGGGGTGGGGCTGAAGCAATGACACAGTGGCTTGCCAAAGATCACCTATCATTTTTTAGTCAGCTGCAATGACTTTCGAACCAAGAACTTCTCAGTTTTTGTCTGCTATGTACTGGGTAAAGGTAAAGGTAAAGGAACCCCTGACCGTTAGGTCCAGTCGCGGATGACTCTGGGATTGCGGCGCTCACGTCGCTTTACTGGCCGAGGGAGCTGTATTTGTCCACAGACAGCTTTCGGGTCATGTGGCCAGCATGACTAAGCCGCTTTTGGCGAACCAGAGCAGCGCACAGAAACGTCACTTACCTTCCCGCTGGAGTGGTACCTATTTATCTACTTGCACTTTGACATGCTTTTGAACTGCTAGGTTGGCAGGAGCAGGGACCGAGCAACGGGAGCTCACCCTGTCAATGGGAATCGAACCGCCGGCCTTCTGATCAGCAAACCCTAGGCTCTGTGGTTTAGACCACAGCGCCACCTGCGTTCCATATGTACAGGGTACCACCTCTCAGATATCATATTCAAACCCAGGCTGGTACAAAGAGGGTTGAAGGTGAGTAAGAAGTTATCTGTAGCTTCCATACTCACAGACAAGAAAAGAGAAAAGTCAAGTTAGGATGAAACAGCAGACAAACAGGAAATGCGCTTTAGAGAACAGCTGAGTCAAGAGACTGAAGATAATGCCCAAGGTAGCTTTAAACAATACACTTCTAAAGGCAACTCACCACTCTCCAAGAACTTATTAGTCATTTTCTTAGACAACTAAAAGACCTGCACTAAAGCAACAACTGGCTAGTTTAAATGATTGAATTTTGCTTGTCCTCCAACTCTGACCACTGACCTCACTGCACTCTTGGCTTCCAACTTCACAAGTCCCTTCCTGCAATCCAACTCCTTGCCCATGAGCAAGATACTTTCTTCCTCTGGAACTTCTCTCTTAGTGGTTGCTTTTTCCCTTTACTCTGTGCCTTCAAGGTTACTTATCCCTTCAGGAAAAATTCCACATTCTACTGCTGACACAGTCACCCTAAGCAGCGAGCCACAGCAGCTAAGCCAATACCCGAGAAACAACTACGCAGATAGGCGGATGGCAGCCAAGTTTCAAGTCTATTACATATAAACATTACTATTTCATGTATATGATATAGTTCCCTTTTCATCAAACCTGGCCTGTCTACTAAGAGCAAACAAGACTATCTTCTGAAGCCGTAGAGACTAACAAGATCTGTTGACACAGGGAACCAAACATGCCTGCATTTCCAGGTAACCAGAAATTCTGAAGTAATCATGAAAATGTATATAACAGAACCAATGAGATACAGAAAAATAAAGATACCTTATTAATGTATTCTTTATTATTCTGTTTTAAGTGCTTCGTTAAAAGTTGTTTTTCTTCTACTCCACCCTAGCATGAAACCCAATGTCATACCCCTTAAGTTATGCAAATACCCAGATGAGGCCTGGTTTCCATTCAGTAATCAAGATGATATCAGCACTGGCTGAGCGAGAACACAGAAAGTTGTTTTTGCACTTATGAGCGAGGAGGAGGAAAGTACACACTTGGACTGTGGCCACAAACCCCTCCCTAATCTACCTTGAAGCATGATTGCCACATGGAAGACGGATTTAAAATTTACTGCATGTTGCACATTGAAGGAAAATTATATGAAAATGATTTATAGATGGTACCTAACTCCAAGTAAATTGGCAAAGATGTTTAAAAGTGAAACAGGTATCTGTTAGAAGTGTCAAGAAGCAGAAGGAACGTTTTATCATATATGGGTGGTCATTCGAATAGTTAATGATGCTTTGGAAAGGATTTATAATGAAATGAAAAAAATGGTTTACAAGAATATTCCAAAAAACAAACAAACCAGAAGCATTTATTTTGGGTATGGTACAGACAGAGGTACCCAAGGCACAGAAAAAGCTATTTATGGATGCAAAGACAGCAGCTCAGACTTTGTTAGCTCAGAAATGGAAGGTGGGAGAGGTTCCAAAGAAGGAGGAATGGCAACTGAAAATGATGGACTCTCCAGAGCTAGCAGGCCTAGCCAGCAAGGTAAGAGAACAATAAGAATGTGTGTATAAAGGGGAATGGAAATTATTTGTGGAATATTTGGAAAACAATTGTAAGCAAGTGAAAACACTAGCAGGATTATTGTAAATTCAACAGTATAATGTAGATTAAGATATAATGGAAAGGGGGAAACCAGATGGAAGAAATAGAATATGCAGTTACTTTTGGAGGTACAAGGAAAAACAAAGAAAAAATGGGAAGTCATTGGATGTATTGTTGTATATTTAAAGGTGGAAAGTGTATATTTGAAAATTTAATAAATAAATTGTTTTAAAAAGCAGCATGAATGCCAAATCAAAACACAAAGATAAAGCAGCATTTCACTGATGCAGCAATCCTTACCTGCACACACCTATGGCTGGATGATCATTTTCCAGTATCACTGAATTACTTTAAGGGTCTCATTTTTGAAAAGAATTACTTACAACTCAATACAATAAAAATCACATGCAACATTTAAAATAAACAATAAAGAATGCATGCCAAGCATCATAATAAAAAAAATTGCTAATAAAACTGGGCCAGCCACGAGGGAAGCAAAGGTATAGGTCTGACATTTAGTTGTGGCTTGTTCTGCCTTTTCATACAGCACGCTCGCTACAGGAAAGCTTCAACCGCAATTTTATGCTAATGACCAGACTGCATGAAAGATTAACCTCAACTTCAACTTCAAACTACTTTCTAGTTCTTGTTTGGAGGCAAGCTGCCATTTATAGAAGCCCTAGTTTTCCCAATTCAGCTATCACAGCAAATAGAAAGCTTCTCAAATAAGAGGAAATCTGAGCATGTGAGAGGAGCACCTAAGTAGGGATACCAAACCATGGTTTGGCTGAAACATGATAAACTGTGCCTAAACTGTATCAGAGCTTTCCACAGTATCACTGAGCTACTTCTCTGTGTAGCCAAGATGAAATAAGGTATTAAAATATTCTGACATGTAGAAATTGACATGTGTTTTAAATCTGCTTTTAGTTTAACAGTTGGTTTTAATTATGTTTTAAGTTTGCCTTTCATTGTTTGTTTTAGTTTATGTAAATGGCTTAGAGGTTCTATTTAGAATCAAGCAGTATATAAATTTTGTTAAACAGATAAGAATAAGAATGATTTATTTCAAAAGACAGTTGCTGTGACAAAGGAATTATGACCACTTGCACTGACAAGTCCTGTACATATCATCCTCTGGTATCATTTATAACCAAGACTGGGTACATGTGCAAAGATTTTCACAAGCTGACAGAATAGTTTTCTAAGCACTGCAATAGAACCAAATTTCAATTGCTATGGCAACCTGGCATCTAACATATATTTCCAGCCCTATGATCTATACACTGAGTCGATAAAAACAAGGCATACAAAGAACCCCTCTTCAGCAGCTGCCCCAGAATGAATCACTCTTACTCTAGTCTAGATGAGAGTAAGTCTCCCAGGCAACGTCCAGTTATGCCAAAAACCTTAAGCCATGTGGGTCAAGCTGGTAACACAATAAATATTCCCATTTTAAAAACGTAATTGAAAAAGCATAATAAATATTCAGTACAATAATTGAAGACATTGTTATTAGTCAAGAGATTAGAGCTGAGTTGGCCTGCCTGTAAACTGATCCAGCAAATACTCTCAATGAAATGCCTATATTTCAAAAATGCCACTATCGTTTTATTTTGTTATGGTTACCATATGTTAAAATGGCTACTCATGAAGGATGCTTGCTGCTGAGCCCTGCAGCAGTCAGTGTTAGAAGCTGAGATATGAAAGCTAGGAGCTAAATAGCACCTTAAGCCTATGTTATGGGCGCAACAATGGAATGTCTAGGCACACTTTTGAAATAACAAGAATACAAAGTTGAAAATGAATGAACTGCAACTAAAATATTATGTTCATTTTTCAAATGGTCTATTCCTTCCCCTGCCCACCCCTCTAATATACTTAAGTGGGTCTCTTCTCCAGTCTTCAGAGAATAGCTGGAAGTAGGGAGGCAGAAAAGGGTCCTCCTTTCCTTCCACTCTGCAGTTTTAATCTGAAATTTTAGGCGCAGTACTGTGCCCAGAGCTCAGAAACAGCTCACACTGATGAAATTCCCTGTAGCAAAATCCACCTAGAACAATGGGCGTTTTGAACACTGGCAGCAATCCTAGTCAAATCAAGCAGCATTACAAAGCTTCTCTCATTGGCTACCTGCTATAACTGCAAGTCTCTCCAATAGGGAACACAAGCAAGTCCTAAGTGGCAAAAGGGAGTGCTTAGTGGAGAGTTTCAGACTAGAATTTGGGTGCGGGGGGGGGGGGGACTCAGGTGCAAATTTTCACTTAAACCATGAGGTGGGCCAATAGCACAATCACCCAACTTACCTCTCACTGGGTGCAGTGTTCGAAACTCCCATTGTTCTAGACACATTTTACAACAGGGAATTTCATAAATGTGAGCAGTTTCTGAACTCTGGAAGCACCTAATATTTCATATTAAAACTGCCACTGCTGAGGGTTTGGGAGGAGAAATTCCTTCCCGCTAGACTTCCAAGAGATTGCTGCAGCGTCAGGTAAGTTGATAGGTTCCACCTCTCAGCTGGCCTTACAGAAAGGCAGTGTTTCCCTCTCAGAAGCCTTGGATTGGCTGCCCTTAGGCTAGGAGTACAGCTGCCTTTTTCCTCCCTCCATCCATCTCATTCCCATCTTGTCTCAACCATTGAAAACGGGCAGGGAGCAAAGCTCTCACACTCTTTCCTCAAGAGAGCTACGAAACTCTCCCCCCACCCATCAGCCTTCACTGAAACTGCTGGAGGAATGGGCTTGTCTACAGAATTAATTGCACAGGAGAAATTAAACCTTGGGTGGAATTTCACACATGTGGGAGATGGAAGGAGAACTAGGGAGAATGAGTGGTGGTTTTCTAACCTCCCATCCACAGTGCACTTGAAAACTGCTGAGTATCTTGGTGGACCATTTAAATATTTTTCTCTGTTTAGCAACTCTAATGCACTGTACTTTACAATGTTAAGGAATTCAAACTGTAATACAATAAAATGCAATGTTTAAGAAACAAAAGAAGCAATTTGGACACCATTATGGGGGGAAAGGGTTTTCAACCCTGATCTAGATCTACCTGTTACTCAGAAGTACATCCCAATTGAGTTCAATGGGGCTTCCTCTCAAGTAAAATATGCATGGATCGGGGACCTGAAAACTTTTCTTTTGAACTCAGTATGTTTTGTTTAGGTTTTAGCTGCCTTGTTTAATGCACTTTTAATGTATGACGTGCTTTTAATTTTAAATATACTAGCCAGTTAGTTATGATGGTTTAAGTAGCACATGTTAAAGTGTTATCTACTTCAGACTCTCACAGTGATGCTTAAAATCAAAACAAATTTTGGAGTGGGATCATTGTAGGACACTCAAGGTGGGTGTCTCTACCATCAGCTGTATAGGCCTTTAATATGTGTTAACTGTACAGTGGTACCTCGGGTTAAGTACTTAATTCGTTCCGGAGGTCCGTTCTTAACCTGAAACTGTTCTTAACCTGAAGCACCACTTTAGCTAATGGGGCCTCCTGCTGCCAGAGCACGATTTCTGTTCTCATCCTGAAGCAAAGTTCTTAACCCGAGGTACCATTTCTGGGTTAGCGGAGTCTGGAACCTGAAGCGTATGTAACCCGAGGTACTACTGAGCATCTTGTAACCCGAGGTGCCAAAAAGATATATTTATTTGAGGGAAAGAGGGTGTAGGGAGAATCCATGGCTTGTCTGCAGAGTGGAGAGAAGGGAGGACCTTTTTCTGCCTCCCCACTTCCAGCCGCTCTCTGAAGACTGGAGAAGAGACCCTCTTAAGAATATCAGGGGGGCCAGCAGGGGAAGCATGGCTTTGTTTTTGGTTTTTTGCAGTCTTCAGATGAGGACTGGACCTTGTGAAAAATGAACACAATATTTTAGCTGCAGTTCATTCATTTTCAGCTTTGTATTCTTGTTATTAAAAAGCGCACCTAGACATTCATTGTTGCACCTATAATCTAGGTTTAAGGTGCCATTTAGCTTCTAGCTTTCATATCTCAGTTTCTAACACTGGCCAGAAGGTGGATCCCATGGCGAGTCTCATCAGTGGACATAATTTGGAGGCCTCCGGTTAAACAAAAGCTTTATTCTAAACACCACAAAAATGAGGAATAAGTACAGCATCACCAAACAGTGCCAAGGAATGAAGTCACAACTGTGCTCATTAACTTTATTGACTATATTTAGATTCCCAACTCAATTATAGTTCTCTAAATGTCATATGAAGTAGAATTAAAACAAGATAAAATCACAAATTCATTACAATCTAAAAACAGCACTAGAGCAATTATAATGAATGCTTTAAAAAGCAGTAAAATACAACCATAAAGAAACAGCAAAAAATAAGAATTAAGAACAGCAGAGGTTAAAATTACTGTCTCACTATAACAAAACAAATTCCTTCCAGTAGCATCTTAAAGACCAACTAAGTCAGTTCTTGGTATGAGCTTTCGTGTGCATGCACACTTCAAGAACTGACTTAGTTGGTCTTTAAGGTGCTACTGGAAGGAATTTGTTTTGTTTTGACTATGGCAGACCAACACGGCTACCTATCTGTAACTGTCTCACTATAAGAACAGCAGTAGCAGAGAAAGAGAATGCCCAATTAATGACATCCAATATAGGCAGAAAAATTGTTTTCACTAGAAATGTTTACAAACCAGCCCAGAATATATTATTTGTCATCTTGTATAATTCTAATACAAAACACAAAAAGACAGGGGGAAAGTTCCCACACTTGTTCCCTTTATATGTCTATAGTATATTATATAAATAAAAATAACTCCTGTCCTCCTCTGCTGAACTCTGTTCAGCAGGGTATTCCCAAAGGAGTGTAACAACCACACATACATATGCGCGCGCACACACACACACACACACACACACAGAGAGAGAGAGAGAGAGAGAGGGAGGAGTCTATTGGAAATTCACATTGCAATACAGTACATCATAAGCTCCTGAGACTGAAGGAAGGGGAAGGTGGTAATGAGAGGGGAGCTTTATCAAACAAAGCGTATGGAAAAACTCTGGCATCCTGTAAAACATTCCTGCATTTGTGTAAGTGCACTTATGTTAATTTACATATACAATAGACAAAGATGTATCTGGCCCTGTCTCAGCAAAACAGCAACTTCAACTGTACTCTTTAGGGTGCAATTGTAACATCTTCCAAACTAATTCAATTTTGCAGCAAATTCCCCCAAATCATTGTCAGGATATTTATACAAACCTTAGACTTACTTGCCCCTTGCAAATGGCTTCCTGTAACACTTCCATGCAGACAACTAGCTTGTCAGGCCCTAAAGACAGCTCACAGTACAGTGGTACCTTGGTTTATGAACTTAATCCCTTCCAGAAGTCTGTTCTTAAACCAAGGTGTGCTTTCCCATAGCAACGGTGGATTCAATTTACAAATGGAACACACTCAACAGGAAGCAAAACATGTTGTTATTCCAAGTCAAAGTTCACAAACCAAGACACCGACTTCTGGGTTTGCAGCGTTCTTAATCCAAGTTGTTCATAAACTAAGCTGTTCTTAAACCAAGGTACCACTGTATACTTTTATAATCTGCAAGATACTGACACTGATACTTTTTACTACCTTCACCTTTGGTAATGTTATCTTTCTGACCTTCCTTGAGGAAGAGGAACTTCGTGCCAGTGATCTTGCCTAACAGATTTGCTTGCCTGAGCTAATAGATACGCCCCTTATGACTAAGTTTGTAAACATATTTCTCAAAGTTGTTTTCTTTTTCAGTGCTTTCATTTACACTTTAGTTCTCCTGCAACATCACATAGTATAATAAATTCTGCTTTAACACTGCATGTTTTACAGAGTAATATAACTGGTTTAGCCAAAGGCAGCAGCAGTACCTACCACACCTTAGCTCCAGAATGGAGTTGCACAGGAGATTCAAGCAAGCTAACAGCCTCTCTCAAACACAAACACCACACTTAAGAGCAGCCATGTAGCTTTTCCTCCATAGAAGGAAACCTCAGAAAACAACATTAGCAAGGTTTCCTCACTTTAGTGACAAGATGCAATCCACAACCAATTGAACTGCAAAACTCCGACTGAGTTTTGCAAATTCAAAAGAGAGGCTTTTCAAGTACAACTCAGACATTTTAGAGAAAAAGAGAAGTTACAAGAGCACAGCTGAAACACTGTAAAACACCCTACTATTGATTTACTTCCTACTGGAAAGGTGAAAAGAACTCAAAGTGAAATAACTAAACACAACATACAGTACTCTGTTTCCATGAGCGTACTGAAAATGTAAAGCAAGTGTCTCAATGTTTATTACCACCATGAAATGAACAAAAGGCCAAACATGGAAAGTCTTACATTTGCACCACAACACACATCTCAATTATGTAAATATTGACTGAGGCCATGTGTACACACAGAGGAATCAAATTACCCAGCATTTCCTGTTGAAACTTTCCCTCCCCATATGTTTTATTGCACTATATCCACCTTCCAGCATACTGTGGCCCAGTTCACTGACATGGCCTAAATTCAAAAATACAAGAGGCACCTTCGAGCACATTAAACACAAACAGCCTCTTCAGCAACCAACCAACTAGTCAGTCGAAGACCAGGCAGCAAAGTTAGCAACAGCAACACAGCCTCTTCAGCCTCCTCTTTGGTGGGTTTTGTTTTTCTCGCTACTGCTCTCTCACTGGAACAAAGAAGCTAGAAAGAAATTTCTGCATTCTTTCCCACTTGAAGACAACGAACCCCTTGGCCACCTCCTCTCTCCAAGAAAATGCCTTGCCTGCCAGCACATGGTCAGGATCACATCTGCTAGACTTCCCTCTCTAAGAAAGTAAGACAAGCTAGGCAGAACTGTAGAGGCCAAGCATTCCTGAGCCCACAAAATGGGAAGGAGTAAAATGAGGCCTGCAAAAACATTCACGGATAGATGAATGCAAAAACTACATATCCTGAGCTTTGGGAGGTAGGAGTGCTGCAAATGATCCATCTTTCTAAAAAGAGTAGAAAATGTGATCCCTCCAACATCTCCAGCAAAGGCCCAGGATGGTCCCCTGCTGAGAAAGGGTCTGAAATCGAAGACTTCCTGCTCCTCTTGCAGGCATCCTTTCCTCGCCCCCCCCCCCCAGCCCTAGCATCAGTGGACCATAGGCCACAAAGGAAATGAGAAGGAAGCTCAGGATTTCGGGTGGGAAGTTATATAAGGAGGCAGCCTAGTATAACGAAAAGGAGATGCACTGTTGTTTGCACACGACAGTCAGTGGGAGAATACCGAGAGATGAGAGATAATGATTTAATGGGATCAGGAGTGCAGAATCTGAATGCGGAGTCTCACCAGGAGGGGATAAGAAGAAGAGGAACAGGAAATCTTACACAGAACAGGGAAAGTGAGGCCACGGCCACGAGGCAGAGCCTGTCAAGGGTCCCCCCCCCCTCGCTTTGTTGCTCTGGGGGGGCGAGGGGCAAGAGGAGGCAAAGCCAGGAGAGAAAGCGAAGGCCCCTCAAGCAGCAGTGGAGGGGAAGAAGGTGGGGGGGGGAGAGGGCGGACTCAAGAGAGGGGGTCTCAGAGATCCCAGAGATCTTTTTGTTGTCGGTGAGTGGGGGGGGGGGGCTGGAGAGAGACGGGTGTTTCAGTAAAGCCGGGCGGGCGAAGGGCCTGGACGTGTCCCTGGAACAAAGGAGAGCGGGGTTGGGGGGGAGGGGGAGGGGAGGGGAGCGAGGAAGATGAAGGTGCCTGTCAGCCCCCCCCCGGCCCCCCCCCCACTCACCGCTGCAGCACCACGAGGAGGGCGATCCCTGAGGGAACTTGGCCGAGTCGGGCGCGAGGCAGACGCTGGCGCCGAGGTGAGGGCACTCCATGGCGGCGGCGGCGACGTGAGGCGGGCGAGGCGAAGCGCAGGCCGGGACTGAGCGCGGGGGCGGGGGGCGGGGGGCGGGGGCAGGCCGGGGCCCGGAGAGGAGCGCTCGCTCCGCCTTTTCTCGCGCGCGCGCGCGGGGTAGCGCCGCTACTGCGCCTGCGCCGGCCGGCACCTCAGCGCCCGGCAACCCTCGAGCCGCCCGGCCGCCATCGCGGTCTCAAGGCGAAGTCCCAGTCTCGGAGGACCACTCGAACCCCCCCAACTTCGAGAGCTCCCGCCGCCGCCGCCTCACGGAGCTTCCGGAATCGTAGTTACGGGAAGGCGAGGCGAAAGGAGCCCTCGGCCCCAAAAGGCAGAGTTTAGTTAGAGCAGCTCCCCGCTCGGCCTGTTGGTGTTGTTTATGTGGCGCGAATGGGAACCGGAAATGAGCGGCTCTTGGCTTTGTCTCTCGGGGAGTTTGAGGGCGCTCAGGCCCCGCCCCTTCCTCCCCCATCACTCGCTTCGCCCAGGAATCCAGGCTCCGGGTTTGTGTTCCCACCGCCTAGTTCGGCTTTCCCAGCGACGGCTCTACGTAGCTCCTGCTGTTCCCCCTTTCGCCGCCAGGGGGCGGAGCAGAAAACGCGGTGTCCTCGTTGCCATGGCTGCCGCCTTGCGCTAATCCTGAGATGAAGGCATCGCCACCAGACTTTTCCCTTTTAAAATTATTATTAATTTCCGCAATTGCTGCCTAGTGGTCGCCTTATAATGGTAGCTGAAAATGATTATCAACACATTTCCCACACGCAAACACATGCACAACAAAACAACTTAAAACAATCACAGTTTAAAATGCAGTAAAATCCAGTTAGTAATTAAGGTTACTAAAAGTAGAAAACAGCAGCTGAATAATTTAGCTACTAAAACAGATCAATGAAAGGGGTTGAGCAGAAGGCACAAAAACAAGCATTTTTGTTGCTGATGATGTCCCCAGTGAAGTGTGCCTGACACCCACTTGCATTTCTTCACAACACACATCATTTGAACCCTGACAAATATGACTTTATGATTTTATTTATTACTACATTTATATCCCTCCTTTTCTCCAAAGAAGTCAACCTAGCCTACACACTTCACCCTCTCAACAACACTGTGAGGTAGGTTAAGCCGAGAGTCAGTGTCTGCCAAAGTCACCAAGTGGGCTTCATGGGTGAATAGGGATCTGTGTTTTGGCCTCCCAGGTCCTAATCCAGCACTCTAACCACTATGCCACACTGTTTGAGCATAGTGGGGGTCAAGTACCATCTAAAAATTACTTTATAAAAGTTTTCTTTTGAAGTGATTCTGCACAAACTGCAGCTTACAGATCAAGCACAAGGGAAGCTCATTGCAGTAATCAAGTCTTGAAGTACAGTAATCAATTGTAAGGGAAACCTATGCCGGGAAAATTTTGTATTTAGAGGAGATAGGTCAATTGGTTTATACAATTCTTCCTCATTGCTTAGGGAGAAATGCGACTCATCAACCTGGGAAAGTTGCCAATCTAGGAGAAGGAAAATCTGATCTGAAACCTCTGATGCCTTTTGGGATATTTTCAGGAGAGAAAAAAAGGCTGGGGAGTAAACACTACATGGAGTGGAGTCACCAAGACAGTTGAATGGCCTCTTGGATGCCTCCGTCCAACAACTATTGCAGCCAAATGTATTGTTCTGCTTTCCTTTGGACCACATCAGTGAGACTGATGTCCAGACAGCCCAGGACCTTCCTACGCACTGCCCAGGCTTGAGCCCCAGGGAGTTCACTTCAGTGTTGCTAACACAGTGTTTTGGCTTCACCCCTGGAGGCACGCTTCATTGTCTCTTGGGACAAATGAATGCCAACCACCTCACTGCTTATTGATACAATCTCTTTGGGGTTGTCAACAGTTTTTGGTTTGCTTTATTGTTTTGATGTACTGTTTGTGCTCTAATAATAAGTAGCAGCAGGGTTTGGGAAGATCCACATGGCCCGGCTAGAGGCTGAGTGCCTGCCAGTAGTAGTGCAATTGCAGAGTTAATTAAGTATGCTGGCCCCTGTATTTTGGACTAGCTTAACAGGTGGGAGGAATTTAGATATTAGACCAGCCAGCTAAGGGTTCAAATTATATAAATCTCTCGGATGGGGTCAGACTTTAGAACTTCAATGTAGACGCTGACCAGGAGGGTGTCATCTTCCTTTCTTCTTCATTCTTAATAAACTACATAAAGTTTGGCTTTGGGATCTTGCAAATATTGTTGCAGGCTTGCAGGATTAATGTAAAATCTCCCATGAACGTAAGTCACTTGGTTCATGCTACAGAAGGGGATGCCAAAGAAATGCAGGTTGCTCAGATCCAGAGAGCTGGTTGTTTATAAGCGGAGAGCAATGTTGATGAAGTTTTGTTTTGCCCTGGAGAAAGTATACTAGATGCTATCTCAGGGTCCCTGGTTAAATATTTGCTTAGGGTCCAAAAATGCATCTTTGTTAGAGGGCGCTGTAGGGGTCCAGCATTACTGGACAGTCTTTTTAGTGTAACTGGCCTACTGCGCAAGGCACTTTTGTGTAAAAATAAATAAATAAATAAGGCTTAAGAGATTTCTACTTGCCTCCCCTTCCATTACAGGGATTTCCCACCCACCCAATTATGCTGACCTACCTGGAGTAGCTGTGACCTTTTGCATGCAAAGCAAGTGTTTTCTCACTGAGCTACAACCCCCCCCCCCCATTAAACTGCCTTGGGTAGTTTTTTGTTGGAAAGTGATGTATATTTAGAACCAATACAATCACAGCGGAGGAAGTGACCTTTTGAAATAACACCGAGGAGAGGACCTTCGGTTCCAGCAGCTTAATTTTGAAGCCTTTCAAGCATGGTAGCTGTGGGCATTGGTCTCCAAAGAAAATACATTTTCTCCCATACTATTTCCACTGCTGAGCACCAGGGGGCACCACAACTCATACTTTTTTTAGACACTGAAGTGCCTTCACTTAACAACAAACTAATTCTTTGTGCATTGCTGTTATTTCTGCATCTTTCAGTGGTAACCCATGAAAAACGAGATGGTCTGAAGTGATTGAAAACTGGTAAGTTGAAATTTCTGGTTTTGGAATACTCTTTCAGATATTCTGTTCTGATAATCAGCTTTTACACCAGGCATAGGCAAACTCGGCCCTCCAGATGTTTTGGGACCACAACTCCCATCATCCCTAGCTAACAGGACCAGTGGTCAGGGATGATGGGAATTGTAGTCCCAAAACATCTGGAGGGCCGAGTTTGCCTATGCCTGTTTTACACAGTATTCTAAGTAACTGGGAAGGTAAATGAAAAAGATATCATCTTAATAAAGGAAGAGAGAAGACAGCCTAGGACTAAGCAACTGAGGAAATCAAATCTAAGTGTAAGTCAAAAGAGCCAGGTTTCACAGTTAGAGAACCAGAACATGGGTGTAGCCAGGGGGCAGCTGCTCCCCCATCAAGTTAATAAATAAAAATACTTAACTAAAAATAGAAATAATCAGAACGCTTGAAATTGAAATGCTCACTGAGGGGACATTTTAGTGACACACATGTTAACCAACTGAGTGATAGGCTGTGTTTTGTGAACTCACAAATTTGCATCACAGGTAACACTCTTCTGGAAGCTTCTCGTGGTTTCCAGCATTTTCTCCTGAGAGTGCGCACTTGCAGGGACTGCCTAGAAACTGTTGTTGATACAATTCATTCCGAATCTGATGATGACAAGTGGGTGTCCTTGTCCTGGCTATGCTCAGGAGCCAGAGATCTTACCTTTCCAGCAACCAGGTGGCTCAAAGGAGGGACCACCTATCCTCAACCTTAGCAGCAGAGAATCCTTCCTCCTGAGAAGAACCCTTACTCATGAGCAGTCCTTTATTCTGGAGCAACATAGCAACTGGGCTTTCAGGCATGGATTTTGTCATGGACTTGCAGCCTGAGCTTGGACCTTTCTCCATCTGCATTCTTGAGGGCTGGGGGTGTGTGGCTCAGCCTCTCCATCTAAATGTGCTGGGAATCTGTTGACAATTAGATTGGATCCTCTGGAGGCGGCCCTAAGGAGCCCCCCCCCCCAAAAAAAAATTCATAGGGTCTTCAAGGCTAGCAACAGGGGGCCCTGCCTGCTCTCCCAGGTCTTGGGCCAAGAGGAGATCCAGGTCATCATCAAGCACTCAGTTTCTGACTCTGGGTCAGTTTCTGACTGGCATTTTTAAGAGCACCCAAAATATTCTTTAAAAAAAAATGTTTTTTTACAAGAACAAATTCAAAATAATAAAAAGAAAAAACTTTTACTATATCCATATATGAGATTCTCTGAATCCCATGACTTTCCCCCACCCCCTGCAAGGGTCCTTAACATAATTTTTCTAAAACTACATATCATTACGTTCTCCACAGTTTTCATCGCTCTAAATTATCCTTATTTTTCATTTCTTTACAAGTCCAGCTAACATTTTTATTTCTTCACAATGGTCTCCAGCACAGTTTTTGGCGCTCTGCAGAAATGCAGGAACCATTAAAGGGCTGGGGCTCTTACCAAGGTGCACACGGCTGTTTCTGCATATGTATCTTTAATAGTAATTATGTAAAATATATTAATTTGCTGGCAGTTGTGCAGAGCATTTTGCACAAATAAATGTCAACCCATACTGGTTATTGGAGCTGCATTTGAGAAAGCAGCTATGCAATTGTTTTTAGAAGATTTAGGCAAAGATCTGAGAGTTTCCTTTCCCGCTTCGGAATTTTGCTGAGCTTTTCGATGTGTAATTTCCTAAATGCCTGCATTGTTTTATGTTGCTTTGATTCTCTCAAAATTACTTGCGATCTAGGCAAGACAGGTACAGGAGCCCTGAGAGAACAAAATGTTGACAGCAGCAAGAATACTCATCGCGAAGTATTGGAAGACACAAGATTTACCCACCCGGGAAGAATGGTAGATGAAAGTGATGGACTATATGGAACTGGCGGAATTGACTGGCAGAATCCGAGACCAAGGTGAAGAGTCGGTGGAAGAAGATTGGAAAAAATTTAAAGTTTATTTACAGAAACATTGCAAAATTAAGGAATGTTAGAAGGTTGTTGGAATGAAGTAATGTGGTTTTAGCAGAAATGATATAAAGGATTAGGTTAAAATTGATTTATTAATTGGTGAAAGACGAGAATTACAGTATATTAAGATAAATTATTAGGATAAAAACAAAGCTGGAAAGGATTTGCTGAAACATCTAACTGAACTAGAATACAAAAAAGGGAGGTGTGAGGAGGTCAAGGAAATAAGTAAAGGAAAGAAAGCTATGTAAAGGTTTGATCTGTTTTTTTAATTGTATTTTTTATGTCTTTTTTATTTTTGTTTTTTTGTTTTTTATTGTTTCTCTTTGTAATCTTTAAAATTTGAATAAATACTATTTTTTTTAAAAAAAGAGAGAGAACAAAATGTTGGCAACGCAAGTAGTCAGAAGGGAGTCAGCCCATATTCAACTTATGCATATCCAGCTGGCCCTGCCTACCTACCCCAACTGCCCCTGAACCTTCTACTGGGGTTTCTCACTTCTCCCAGCCACCTCCCACTAGTAACTTCCTCCTCCCTCTCAGCCACCCTGTCCATTTGTGACATCACAGGAAGTTTGTAGCCAGTGGCAACTGCTTAGGGATGCATCTGCACGGCCTCCCATCCTGGTACTGGAAAGGGGAATGTCATGAATGTTACTTAGATGCATTTAGAAATACCTTGATTTAGAAGTAAAAGATGGCTTGCTTAAGCTCTGCTGTTCCCTTCATTGCTGCTTTCGGGGAAAGCCTCGTCGGCTTGTAGCATCCACGAAAGGCAAACACAGATATGGTGAGGGGAATGGCCCTCATTCAACAGTTATCATTCAGCCACCTCCACTGGCCAGCCTGCCAACCTCTGCTGGCTTCCACCCATGAATATCCAGTGGTTCATTCACCCAGAGCCTGGAGGGCAGCCTACACCGCTATCTGAACATGCAATTCCCAGGCATACCATGTCTGGTGGGTGACCTATGTCCAATCTCTCCATTCATACTTGCCCCAGCGTCAACCCACAAATATCCACACAGCTTTTGTCAATGGCCTTCTGAAGGTGAATTTCATGCACAAACTTCAGCCTCCTTCAGCCTGCGGCATCCCAGGCTTCCGCATGCTAATCACAGCTTCTGCCGGGTCCATTACCAGCTACCAACCATGGATATCTGCCACTTTCAAGCCACGGTCCTGCTCAGCAGGTGCACTTACCTTCTCGTTGCTCCACAGCATCTTATTGATGGATGATGGCCTCCTTCCATTTGCCACTTCACCTCCATGCGGAAGGAGACCACCAAGTACTGAATAACACAGCTGTTGTCCACTGTGTCCTCTTCAAGCTTTTGCCTTGGGCTTTCCCCTTGGGCTGCTTTTGTATATCCACTGAGCTTCCATGTGCTTATGTGACATCACAGGATGTCTACAGCCAATAACAGCAGCTGGAGAGGCATCATCATCACCTCAGGCCTCACAATGGAGGGTGCAGCTCAGCAGCCATTTCCCATTTCCCCTTTGCTTGTTTGCTATGTACAGCTCACTCCTTATCTGTAATGACACCAGAGAAAGGCATGCCATAAATCCACCTTCCCATTTTGATTCTCTGGCGCCCTATCTGCATAACCTAGCAATTCCAAAATATAGACGTGCTTTTACTCTCACAAGATTGAATGTATTGCCCTTGGCAGTACTTGAGGGATAATTCCAACAGATTCCACACGAAAAACGCTTATGTCTCTGTGGAGATGGCAGCACCGAATCGGTGGCGCATGCCCTTCTGACTTGCACTCTTTATAAAGACTTGAGGAATGAGATTATCACCCATCTTTTATTGTCCATTCCGGGTCACCCAACCACTGCCACAGTGTCCTTTCTCTTGGCAGATCAAGATGAGCAGGTAACAGCAAAGGTTGCAGGGTTTTTAGCTGGGGCAATCAGAATAAGATCCACTATTTGTGTTTTATATAATCTGTGTTTTATATCATCGCCTTTTTATTTCTGTTCTGTGTATATTGCAATGTTCTTTTGTTGCTATGGCTTATGGCTGACGCAAATAAAGTTTCATTCATTCAATGGTCTCCTAAGTAAGTTATGAATTTTTCCCATTCTTTTTTAAAGACATTATCTTCTTGATTCCTGAGTCTCCCAGTCAGTTTTGCCATTTCAGCATATTCCAGCAATTTAACTTGCCATTCTTCCTTGGTACTGTTTGTTCTTTCCATCTTTGGGCTAGTAGCATCCTTGCAGCTGTTGTCACATACATAAATAATATTTTCTGGTCTTTGGGGATATCGGAACCTTTAATTCCTAATAGAAATGCTTCTTGTTTTTTAACAAATGTTATTTTAAACATTTTTTTTTCAATTCATTATATATCAATTCCCAAAAAGACTTTGTTATCTTACATGACCACCACATATGATAAAAGCTACCCTCCCTTTCTTTGCACTTCTAAGAAATATTGGTGCTTGTTCTATACATTTTGGATAACTTTTCTATAACATTTTGGATACCAACTTGTTCTATAACATTTTGGATACCACCGGTACATCATTTTCATATAATTTTCTTTCAGTGTACAACATGCTGTAAAGAGCACCCAAAATATTCAAGACAGACAGAAGAATGTTGCATTCCCTTTAAAAACCACACACCAGCCATTTAGTTGGCTGAGTTGCACCTATATACAAACTCGGTCACTTTTCCTCTATCCTAAACAAAACTGTTGCCAAAATACTCTTACAGACGGTGCTATTTTTGTAGCCATGTGTTCCTTGTAAACCACAGGGGCTGCCAGCATGGACTGTGTTGGTTCAATTCTTTGTTTAGCCAACTCATCAGTCAGCTCTTCCCTGTATTGTGTTTGAAACATTTGACACTGCTAGTGCTAAGGCAGGCCAGTTACAACCCCGTCCTCAAATCCTCAGTCAGGCCCTGGCTGAGGCACCCAGGGGTTTGGAAGGGCCTCACTGGTCCAACCCAGCCGTGCCACCATTCACAGCCTTCCCCACCAGGTTCCCGGGTGTTTCCAGTAATGGTGCCTCTTTTGAACATGAGCCCGCTCAGCTTGCATTCATCCTACGTGTGTGGGGTTTTTTTTGGAGGGGGGTTTGGCACCATTCTGAGGACCCCTTGAATCTGCAGTCCTTTCTCACATCTTTGTGGGAACATCTAAGGGCTGCTTAAGCCCACCTAATGTGGGAGTGGGGTGGGAGAATGCCTGCATGCCTGTGTCTGCATTGCTGCTTCTCTCTCTGGATCCAGGGGTGCCGGATAAAGTTGGCAGCACTTTCCAGATGGAAACACAGAATCGTACAGCATTGGAAGGGACATTTAGTCCAAGCCCCTTCCTCAGTGAAGGGTCTGCAAAGTAGAAAGGCAACTACAGCATCTCTGGCCTAGCTTCCCTTTAATTACCTCAAGTGAAGTAATTATCTCCACCTCCCAAGGCAGTCAGGCAACTTAGCGTTGGACAACTCTTGCCATTAGGACATTTCTCCTAAAGCATGCAGAGACTTGTGAGATTGGGGGGTGGAGAGAAAAATGAAGAGAGGCTGCAAAGAGAAGAGAGTGTTAGTTGTCACTAGCATGATGGGGTGCAGAAAGATCTGTGGGGTGGGGAAAGGGGGCTAGCTGGAGATCAGAATAAAGAGAACACTAATGGAGGTCCTTCCCTGTGGTTAACCTTGCAATGCAGACTCTTCAGCCTTGCTGTAGTCATCAGTAAACACTTGCTGGGCCACAGTACCTTTGCCAGAAGACCAGGCACTATTCCATGACAGCACAACAGATAAGAAACCACATTGTGCTTTGGAGATCCATGGGACAACAGCCCAGTTGATTATGGCAGCAGCTGGACTATATCCACCTTACATGAATCAAATGCTAGCGAGACATTCCTCCAATGGAGTTGAAACCACTCAGTTCTCCAAGTCAAGACACGTTCTAAAAAAGAATCAGTCTTAGCTCGATTTTCACAGAACACCTGTGCCAAAACCAATATATCCTAAACCTGCATCTCTCCTCCAGCGCTTCATGGATGCAAATAGGGATGCCCTTGTATACACCCCATTGCCATGTCAAGATTTGCAGCCGGGCTCTTCTCTTCTACTCCACTGTCTGCTGCATGCTATGTGCTCCTCCTTTACTGATTCCAAAGAGAAGTGGGTGCTTGTTTTCTGCATTGAAGAAAATGTGAACTGTCTAATTGGTTGCTGAATCTTCAATGCTGGCAACAGGACAGCAACCCCCACAGTACCTGAGGGAGAATGGGACACACGGCTCTGTCTCCCAACACCTCACTGCTGCTCCTTGCACCCCAGCAGCCATCTTACTCTGTATAAAGTTAGAGCTGGCTCTTCTAAAATGCTATCACACTTCCTTACGTTATACGTGTGCAGCTGTACTGAGTGAAATATACAAGCGCGCATTCACCTTACACTGACGTGCTAAACACCAGGGTTCAACCCAGGGTATGGAACTGAACCCTAAAGAATTACAGTGCTAGCCCCTGACATCATGATGATGATGATGATGATGATTGTGAAATGTAAAAATAGGGAGAAATAGGGATGGTGATATACCAGGATCAGAGGCAGCTAGAGACTTTTAAAGAACAGTAAAAGTGGGCTCAGTAAAAGAATATCAGATAAACAGAATGGCCACAATCCAGTACTATTGAACACACATAAGCTTATTCAAACGAATGAGTTTGAGTGTCCTTAAACAGATTTAAGGACACTCAAACCCATTCATCTGAATAAGCGGAACTGTGGCCAGTTAGAGCAATTTATTTTACTTGCAGTGACTATGAAGAATGTGTCTTTCCTGTTCACAGAGCTCTGTTTCTTGAAACAATGTCCATTTGTGCTCATGAGCAAACCAGCCATATTGGGAGTCTTCCTGGCCACCTCCCATGCCTCAGCACAGTCAGGTGCCAGAATCCCTTCCTTTGAGAGTTCCAGCCGACCCACACAGCAAGCCTTTCATCAAAGCCCATTTTTAACCAAGCAACACTTTAGTAATAACAGTTGCCAGAAGCCCCAAATCTTAAATGAATAACTTGGTCTACCTTTCAGCATCCACCCATATTTTGCTCCCTGCTATAAAAAGGCAAAGGTGCCTTGGCTGTGGGACTAGGTTTCCCTTGCTGTTTGTTTTTGAAAAGCCGTGGAAATGTCAAATGAAAGCCACATTAAGTTTTGGGTCACCATTTGTAAAGCATCTAGTCATTCATGCAGCCCCTTTGCTCAGAATCTAAAGCTTTTTACTTTGGCCTTTTCAGTCCGAAGACTTGGCAAGCAGGAAGACATACTGAATATAGATTTTAGCACCCAGAAGTTCACCTCACTGCCTTGACCTTATTGTTATTAAAAATAAAATTTAAAATCTGTAACAG
Organism: Podarcis erhardii; assembly: GCF_964252035.2. Classification (NCBI taxonomy): domain Eukaryota; kingdom Metazoa; phylum Chordata; class Lepidosauria; order Squamata; family Lacertidae; genus Podarcis; species Podarcis erhardii. The sequence goes on along the minus strand of NC_138503.1, from coordinate 5,445,436 downwards.
ACCCACCAGTTGTTGCAGGAACCCAAGCAAGGGAATGTTGTGGTCCCACCAAATCTCAATGTTGTATCCACATGCTCAGTTCTGTTGTGGGAGAAGCATACTGAATGGCACTGAGTAGAGGCACCACTGTCCACCTTCTCAATCTTTTCACCTCCCAGTCTCTAGAAGTCATATCTTCCTCCACCAAGTCTAAGGAAAGGTTGATGACCAGGAGAGAAGCTGGACACCAACTTCCCAAATGTGTTACGTGCACTCCCCCAAACTACCTGCCTCTCCTGTGCTTGGCTGTGTCCAGTAATCTGCTGCTCAAAGCCACCTGGCCTGAATTATTAGCACCAGATGCAGATTGCCATGCAAAAGAACTGGGAGAAGGTTCTATTGTGGTCCTCCTGTCTAAAATGGGGCCCTACATGGCTCACATAGTCATTTGTGCAAGCCTTAGCACTGAGTATAGAAACATATTATACTAGAACTCTCTTAAATCCACAGTCCACTCCATTTATCCCATCCTTTCGGACAGGGACAGACCTTTTGGCCCAAAACTAGAAACCATGTTGACCACACCCCCATCTCTGGAGAATTCGCACATCCCCAGGACCCGACATTTGGCAAAATCATTACAGCACTTCCTAGCGACCCTAACTTGATACACAGAACCCCTGTGATTGGAGAGGGGTGCTAACTTTCCCCTCTGCACACAGCTGAGCTGCCTGGGTGTACATAGATGCACTATGTCCTAGTTGGTGAATCACCAGCTGAATCCTCAAAAGAGCCTTTGAGAGAAAGGAACCATTTCTTAGGTCTAAGAAAGAAGACCCTCAGTCTATGTTTAAGCCAGTTGGGAAGAGTTGGCACTCCAGGATACCAATAATGCAACCTCTCTCTTGGTTCTTCCTAAAACACGGAGCCAAAATGTACAAACCCAGTTTTCTTCCCACCTAATTCACTACAGTCCAGGCCAACCTGCCAACACTACCTGCATTCAAGTGGCTGGTTAGAAATGAGCCTGGCCCGGGCACTATGTTAACAGGAAGGTCAACCCAATCCAAACTCCTCCTGACCCACCACCTGCCTTTTGTCTTATCCCAAGAACAAAAAACTCAGCAGACACCAACAATAAGGGGTCCTGCATGCAAACACAGAGGGTTTTTCTGCACTGAGCAGCCCCTCCCTCCCTCCCTCCTTGCTAAAACGGGACTCTAGCTCTTGTGACTGAACAGGAGCTTCACAATGTGGTGGGTTTTCAAGGCTAAAATGCCCTTAAGAAGAGCAGCAATCAAACTAGAGATGTAGTCTATGGTCGCCTAGCAAAAAACCTTGGGGGCTCATCAACACTACTCTTTGTCCTCGGATTTTTTCTGCTTGCATTGTGATTTCTCAGCATGGGTCTGAGAGGCTTTTATTTTGTCTTACCACTTTCCCTGGGAAAACCCATAGTTTACTACTGAATCAGAACAAAACATTATACGGTACTTATAATGCCGAGGTTGTGAGTTCGTGCCTCACATGGAGCACATGTCTTTGTTTCCTGCTTGGCAGGGGGTTGGACTCGATGGCCCTTGTGGTCTCTTCCAACTCTATGATGCTATGATTCTAATCTGCAGAAAACCTGATTGACATTTGTTCTGGGTCAGCAGGTTTTCCCAGGGAAAGTGGCAGGACAAGTCCACTTACCCTAAACAGTCAGGCTGCATTGTGGCCTGACCATGAGCCTGGCTGCCTGCAGACTGGCCTATGGCAGGCAGGGCTGGGTCCAGGGATTCCCCAGGGGGTGGGCTCAACCAGCCAATGGGCCTTACTTGGGTTCGTCCCCTGGGGAACAAACTGAGGTGAGCCCAGCATTCCTCCTCAGTTTCTCTGTTGGATCTCCCATCGTTCCTCTCCTATTTCATATGCTTTTCTTTCATCCTAAGACCTTACTAGAGACATTATTGGCTGTTGTATTCAGAGCCGGGCAGGAATTTTTCCATTTGGCAAACTGGCACTGGCCATTTGCTTTTCACCTACCTCATAGCAATCATCACAACTCTTTGTGAGGTTAGGAACTGGGTAAGCCTTAGTTTTGGCTGGAGCCTGGAGGGGAGGTTGTTGTATTTTAAAAAAAATATTTTTATTAAAGTTTTCTTGGTTTACAAAGGTATGGACAATGTCTCTTTTTTCAAGTTACATTTTCCATAGGTCAGTTTCATTTGTTGAGACATTAGGGTTACCTTGGTTAAGGGTATCCCATTAAAGGGATTCATGAGGAGTTGCGTTTGTCCAACGCCGAGATGGGGGTTAGGGCCATAGAACTCCTCCAGCGGGGACCCCTTAGGGGGTGCCTCTATTTGATGTAAGTCTTAGGGGGGCCCATGTTGTGGTTTCCCCTTAGATACACTCCCAGCAGACGGGCTAGAGTTGATTAAATGGCTTCGCCTATGCCAAACTGTTCACATCTGTATCCAATAAAGTTGTGACCTATTTGAACCCAAAACCTATATTCTGCTGTCTTGTATGGTTCTTCCATCATACAGGGAGTGAGTGGGTCACAGGGCCTTGGCACACAAAAAGAAAAACTTTGGGGACTCATGCCTAGAAATCATGGGACAAACAAGTGTGGATGAGCCCTGTGCCCCATTGACACTGGTAAGAGAAAACATGTCACAACAACAGCAAAAAAAGAGCTGAAGCAATAGAAGCAGCTTTGTTATTACAGAAGAGGCTATTTATGGAGGGATCCAGCTTCAGGACGAGGGATAGCCAGGCACAGTGTGTGAGAAATCCAAGCTGGACCTCTCCTTTCTCTCTTACCTCACTTGCTCCCTTTTTAACTAGACGGCCAGCCTTTCCAGCGCACGCAGACAGAGCAAATATAGTGATTTCACCAGTGCATCCCTATGATTTGTGTTCCATATAAAGCCCACCTTGAGCATCAGATATTCAGCTGCAAGCAACTGCCATGTCTAGGAGTGCCTGCATGACTGGGGAGATAAGGGTGGTTGGAGGGGGTAGGGTGGCTGGTTGCAATTGTCATAAGCAATGACAGCTCAGAGTACTGGTGCTGAAAGTCTCCAAGTGCGGGGAACAGAATACCTGAACGAACACCAGCCTGCCTCTGTGCTGAGATCATCATCATTGGAGGGGCAACTTGGGTGAGGGCCCTCTTGGTGGTAGCCCCATTTATGGAATGCTTTTCCCAAGCAGAGCTGCCTGATGCTTGCTTTGCTTTCCAGTTCCAGGCTGTCCACTTGAGCTTTTTAACTGAGATTACTTTATTGCTTCCCGTTTTGTGCTTTTTATTTTCCTTATGATCCAACCTGCTGAATGACAACTTCCATCATCCCTGGCCATGCTGGCTGGGGCTGCTGGGAAGTGGAGTCCAGTAATACAAGGCCACAGATCTAGACCAGCTTCCAACCATGGCCAGGATTGCTTATCTTGCTACTGGTTAGGCAGATGGCTGGCCACATGGAGAACCTTATCCAGGTCAGGGCTGTCTCATGGAGCAGGTGGCGATGGGCATCCTTGGCCTCCCTGCTGCTTGGATTCCTTTGAGGTTAGACGCGTGCAGATTTATATACCGACCTTCACCACAAGATCTGAGGGCGGCTCACAATATTTTAGATGCTGAATTCAGTCCCGCTCTCTTGTCTGCTATTAGCTTGCTGGTGTTTCCCTCTCGCGTTTCTCTTTTAAAAGTTACTTAATGTTTGGAAGACACAAGATCTACCCACCCTGGAAGAATGGCAGATGAAAGTAATGGACTATATGGAACTGGCGGAAATGACTGGCAGAATTCGAGACCAGGGAGAAGAGTTGGTGGAAGAAGATTGGAAGAAATTTAAAGACTATTTGCAGAAACATTGTAAAATTAATGAATGTTAAAATGATGTTGGATTGAAATGAAACGGTTTTAGCAATAAGGTTAAAAAGAGTATGTAAAAAATGGATTGATAATCAGATGAAAATATGAAGCTATAATATGTTAAGATATAGAATTAAGATAAAAACAAAGAGGGAAGGGATTTCCTGAACCAACCATGTGAACTGGAATACGAAAAAGGGAGGTGTGAGGAGGTCAGGAAACATGTAAACAAAATATAAGATATGAAAAGATTGGGGTGTTTTTTTTTCATTTCTTTTTTCTTTCTCGCTAATTGTTTTTTATTTTTCACTTTTTAGGTATTTTGTACTCTTTTCTGTCTATTTTTGTATTTGTAACTTTTTCTTTTTTATTATGTAATTATTTTTTCTTTTCTGTTGGTAAAACCTTAATAGATATCTTTTTTAAAAAAATAAAAGTTACTTAATGTTTTATTGTCCATTCCTAGGCGCCGCTGCTCCAGCGCCCACAACATTCCCAGGAAGGTGCAGCGGGGCACCCAGGTTTTTTTGCGCCGGGGCCGCGCACGCCCGGCGTCAGACCCCCCCCCCCCCCAGCGGCGGAGCTTGCGCTCCCGCGACGCTGCTCCTCTCGACTTCCCGGGCCAGACCTGAGCCAGGAGCGGAGCTGCCACTGCGCCAAAGGGAGCCTCTCCGCCCGAGCAGAGCCGAGGCCGGGCGGGAAGGAGCTGGCCGCTCCCGGGGCCGAGAAGGGGCAGCGACGCAGCTTCCCTCCCCCCCCCCCCCGGCCAGACCTGACCCGAGAGCGGAGCTCTGGCTGCGCGTTGGAGCCAGGCTCCGGGGAGGGAGGCATTCCTCTCACAGGCGGGCATCCTGCGCCCGGTCCCCGGGCTAAGCTGGGCGGCCTGAAGGTCATGGGGCCCTTGATATGCCCAGCTGTCCTTTGTCCACAACAAATGGTCGCTGTTTTTGTGTGGAATATATGCTGTATGGTCATTTATGAACCTAACAGGTATCTAAAGCCATTTGCCCATGTGGCCATGCAACCAGTCCATGCAGGTTGTTGTTGTTGTTTAGTCGTTTAGTTGTGTCCGACTCTTTGTGACCCCCTGGACCAGATCACGCCAGGCATTCCTGTCTTCCACTTCCTCCCGCAGTTTGGTCAAACTCATGTTCGTAGCTTCGAGAACACTGTCCAGCCATCTCGTCTTCTGTCGTCCCCTTCTCCTTGTGCCCTCCATCTTTCCCAACATCAGGGTCTTTTCCAGGGAGTCTTCTCTTCTCATCAGGTGGCCAAAGTATTGGAGCCTCAGCTTTGTCCATACTGGAGTGGCTTGCCGGTTCCTCCTCCAGGTGGATCACATTTGGTCAAAACTCTCCACTATGATCTGTTCATCTTGGGTGCCCTGCTCGGCATAGTTCATAGCTTCTCTGAGTTATTCAAGCCCCTTCGCCACGGCAAGGCAGTGATCCATGAAGGGGATGCAGAATGCAGGCACCCTTTATATAGAAAGGAGCAAAGCAGTGATATTTTAGGGAGCAGGCTAGCAGGCAGGGCCCATGACTTACATCATAGGAGCCTACACAACACAAAACACTGTTGCTGTATGTAGGTTTTATTTTATTTGTTTTTTATCTTATATTTTGGACATTTACACCCAGGACATTTACATCCAGGTGCCCAAAGATATAGCTTGTTTAGCTTATATGTAAATCCGGCTGCCTATGCCATGGATTGTTTTGTATTCAGTCAACGCGAGGAGACTAGGGAGAGTACAGACTTTGCAATCAGCAACCATGCAACCAAAGGGTCGTCAAGTGGGAGTTTGACCAATTTGAGCAATGGGGAACGAGCCACATGAAGGTCCCCTCAGGAAGCCCAGCTGCCTCTGGGAGCTTTGGGAGAGCAGGGAGAGAGTGATGGATGGCTCTTGAGATGGCCTGCTAGGAGTGGCAGCAGACAGGGAGGGGGCACTTTCTGGTGATAGCGTCTAGGACAAGTATCTTTGTGTCCAGAAGAAATGTTGCAAAATGATATATAGGGAAGCCTTGCATACCACAGTTGTGGAGAGAAAAGGACTTTCATTGCAGTGTGGGAGCTTGTGACCCTTGCAATAACACAATTGCATGTTCTGAATCTACAAACAAACCTTTGTCCCAATAAGTTGACAGATAAACCAGTTCAACAAACATCCCCTCTCTAAAGACATGGTGCGGGGAGCTGATTGTTGTGGGAATCTGGATGTGTCCCTCTGATGGAAGCCTGAAGACATGGTTTGGAACTTCATATTGTGTTCCCACAGATAGCTTTGGAGACTGAAACAAGCCTTTTGGTCCCCTGTGGTCAGGTTTGAAAATGAATGGCATTCCAGAGTCAAGTCAAATGGCACAGATCACGGTTTGACAAATGAATAATTTGAGAATGAATAATGTCAGGCTTAAAGAAATGCAAAATGTGGCTCCCAAGCGATTGTGGTATTCAACTAAGTTTTAATCAGCATTAATTGCACACTTAAGTTACTGAACATGACTATTTGATTGATTGATTGATTGATTGATTGATTGATTGATTGTATTTCTATACCACTCTTCATCTGAGGATCACAGGGTGGTTTAAAATATAAAACCAAAAAAGTAAGAAGCAAAATAGTAAGAAGCAAAAGCCGCACCCCCACCTTAAAAGGCGATAAGTTAATAGGTCTACTCTGAATCAAACTTTGTTGCACCCCTTTAAAAGGTGTTTCTGGCATATGGTTCTGCATACATGGCTGTAAATTTTAATTGATTGATCAGACAGATTGAGAAGCCAAACTCTGATCAACTAAAAAGGTGTGATTAATCAACCAGGCAGTAGATTGGAAAAAAATGTTTTAATACAGTAAATAACACAGTATAAAACTGATATCAGTGCATAGTGTGGATGAGGATGTCTGCAAAGGGTGGAGCTCTTAATGAAAACCAAAATTCCACCTGTGGAGCTGTGGCAAGCAAAAACGTGGAACCTGAGGAGATCTGTTCCAAGGATCTGGAACCAACTTGCTAATCCTCAGGACTGTCACTCCTTGACCTGCCTGAGCCTCTTACCTGTGATGTATTTCTGACGTTTGCAAAAAGGGGTGTCCTTCTCCATGCCAAAATGCAAACCTTTAAAAAGAGTTGTTTTTTCTTTGTTCGGGATTCTTCACTTTCTGACAGGGGAGGGGGGGGAGAACTCTGTTGCAACAGACAATAAAACATCAGCTTTGCTTTCACTGGATTTCTGCCTCAGTTCATTAATCTCTGACCAGTAACAAATTTGGGGAGTTGGGCCTTCAGAAGTCACTCCCCTATTTTCTGGTAACACTAATAACTGAACACACGCAGAGTTCATATGGCTGTAGTATGTTGTTGCTTTGTTTAGCTGTGAAACCTAATATGTTGTCAGATTACAGACGGATGCAATTCAAGGGGCTAGTCCCCATTCTGTTGCCAGTTTTGCTGGAATCTTGTCTGCCTGATACCCACCCAGTCCCCTGCCACCCAGGAACTTTCCCAAGCTGGTTCATGTTTTTTTTCCTTTAGTCTGAGGCTATTGGATTGAAGTGTCATGAAGAAGAAAGGTGTGAGTTGTGGCAGAAGGGACAAAAGTTCCTCAGGAAGTTTTTCTGAAAGTGGTCATAGAAAGGTTTCCTGCAAGTGGTTGTAGAAAGTTGCCAGAAAGTGATTGTAAGTAGAAAGACAATGGTTAAAATATGTAGCTTAGGACTCTCTCATTGTAAATAGGCTGGTTCATTTGGGGCTAAAGTAGTCCTGTTTTCAGGCATTTACTGCCTGATTTATTGCTCGCTTTCTGTGATGTTTGCTCAAACTTCACCCTTGTGGAAAGGTCCTTTGGTGTCATCTTTAGGACTGCGGGAAGGGAGGATTGTGTTCTGTTTGCCTACAATGTGCTTAGCCTGTTTGGTGGATTAGATTGGCAGGAAGCTTCCTGAAAGTGAATAAACTGTAATTTGTTTGATGTTAGTCCTGAGCAAAATATGAGTTAATATGGCTATGGTGTAGTGCAGTGTTTTCAACCATCGTGCCATGGCACCCTGGGGTGCCTTGAATGTTGGTCAGGAGTGCCATGGGCAACACTGGCCTCTGTCCCTCTTTCTTTCCTTCCCTCTTCTGATGCCCTCTTGTGTCTCTGCCTCCCAAAGGCTTGCACAGCTGTTTGTGCAGCAGCCCTGGTTACAAGCACCCTGGGTGAACAATGCCTCTGGGTCTGGCCAGGGGGTGCTTCCCAGGCCCCTGTGGGGCAGTGTGAGGAGGCACCTCTCTTTGGGAGCAGCTCAGAGACCAGGGGGGGGGCCAGCAGCAGCTGCCCAGAGGACTCCAGAGGAGAGAGGAGGGGAGGCTGGGGAACACTCCGCAAGGGAGGGTATTTGAAAAGGGTGAGAGGCTGCCAGCTTGGCATACAGGGGGTGACATAACTGGACTCCTGAGACCCACAGGGGTGCCACACAAAGAATGTAGTTGGTCAAGGGAGTCGTGGACTCAAAAATCTTGAATGCCTCTGGTGTGGTGGATATTCTGGAACTGCTGTTCATATTGTAATTTGTATTGTAAACCTGATAACAAGGTTTCAGGGACAAGTTTTGTGTCTTCCTGTGAGGGGCAGCGTGGGCACGTTTCAGCTCTCTAATAAAGAGAGAGCTGCTTACCAGCAACTTTTAACTGTTATATACTGAGTTGAATAGGATTCAAAATGCAGCAGTCTGATTGGTCCTAGAAAAGTAGGATCCAAAATGCAGCAGTCTGATTGGTCCTAGAAAAGTAGGATCCAAAATGCAGCAGTCTGATTGGTCCTAGAAAAGTAGGATCCAAAATGCAGCAGTCAGGATCCAAAATGCAGCAGTCTGATTGGTCCTAGAAAAGTAGGATCCAAAATGCAGCAGTCTGATTGATCCTAGAACAATAGGATTCAGAATGCAGCAGTCTGATTGGTCCTAGAACAATGCAGCAGTATGATTGGTCTGCAGGAGCCACCCAATCCAGCTCCAGATGGAAGTGAATCCACAACCTGATTGGCCTACAGGAGAATTCCGGAATTAGCCAATCACGTGCAGCCCATTGTGTAAATAATGTATATAAAGCAGATACTTTGGGGAAACTTTCATTCCTCCTCACCATTATGAGCTGTATAAAGAGCATGAAATCAACTCTTGACTCCGAGTATATTTCATTAACATAAACTGTAAAATTGCAAAAATTGTCTTTCTCAGTCTGGGATCTTATTTAAGATTCCCTAGGGTAACTGGGGGCTCTGAGCCCCACTTTAAGACTGTGCATTTTTAATTGTCTGTTATGCGTTGTCTCAAGTGGTGGTGGGGGGAATGTTCCCGGTCCTTAATTGTAAATCGGCTGGTTGTTTTTGGGGGGATCTGGGCTAGCCTTGCTCTCAGTGCTTCCTGAGCACAAAAGCTTTAGGACTTCCAGGGGAAACAGTGCACTTATAATGTGCATATTGTGCAGTGCATTTGTTTATAATGCATTTATCCAGCTGAAGGGTCAGTGTTTTTATTCCACCCTCCATTGTAGGGTAACAGCCTCCCACAGAAATGCATTACAGAATTCTGAAATAAAATAATTATATATACAGTACAGGGGCTACCACAGCTACTGCTCCCCATAAATGTTAAACAACTCTTGATTTGAGATGGGACTACTTTAAACCTGTAGCCCTACACATTTGATTTGGAGGAAGTTCCATTTAGAACAATTGGACCTAATTGTGAGTAGGAATATATAGGACTGCAGTTTAAGAGAGAGAGAAACAGACACTGTTATGAACCCACCTTTGAGGATTATGATAAAAAAGCCAGTTGTAAATATTTAAAAGAACAAAGGAACAAATAAAAGCACCCCTCCTGCTGCAAAATGATCTCTGTCTGAAAACTAGGCTGGAGAGGAAAGATTAGAAGAGAGGCTGGGGTGAAAAAGTCAGAGAGCAAGACATGGGTTAGATCAAACATAATCAGATGAAAATCCTCATCATTAACAGGCTTAGCCTATGATCAACTCCAATTATGGCAAACTACAGTGAGAGGTGGGGAGGGACTTGGGTGGCCCAGCGCCAGGAGTATGTCAGTTTAGTAGAAGGAAACTGTCCAAGCACACCGGCTGTGCCACATGCAAGAATACACAACCCAGTCAGATGGACAGGGTATAAATATTATTGGTATTAGTATTATTAGTATTATTGAAAATAGAGGATCTTGCACCTGTGGCTTGTGGGGCTTCTTCAAAATAAAAAGTTATACCTACCAGCTCCAGATCCTTACAAGACCTTCTTTGTCCAGTCTCTCTTCTATCTTGTTTTCACTTCATTCTGTGAGTAGCCATTGCCACCCTACTGAAGACTGTTTAACAGTGTGGTCCAAAACCACAGCCTGCAGGCTACATGCGCCTGCAAAGCCTTTTTAGTCATCCTTCAGCAACATTCAAGAAAAAAACACCTTAAGGCCTTACAAAATATTGTTGTCATGTGTTGTTAACAAAAGAACATAATCTTTCTCTGCATCAAATTTGTTTAATAATTAAATCTATTAATCTATTAATTAAATCTATTAATTAATTACAAACACTTTACAGTATGGAAATTTAATTTACCGTTTGTCTTGTGGTCCACTTTGTATGAAAAGTTGCTGTATTGCTGTATAATGTGGTCTCCCAAGTTCTCTCTCTTCTCTCCTCAAATCCTTACAAGGAGGAGAGCCCTTGGATTGTTCTTGAAAATGTGAAGGTGGTATGTCAAGTTCTCAGTTGGGGGGGAGGACACATAAGGCAGCGGCAGGACATATGCTTGGCATGCAGAAGGTGCCAAGTTCAATCCTCTCCCCAGTAATCTTCAGTTAGGCTCAGGCCTCATTCCAGATTTGGGGGGGGGGAGTGTTCTTGCGCCAAGTGCCCTCAGTGAGCCTTTTCCAGCACTGACCACCTTTTTGCTTCCCACCACCAGGCAAGCACATTTGTGAGACGGGCACATGTGCATATTAACCATCCATACCATGGAAGGTGTGCCTAGTTTGGCCTCCGAGGTGCTGGTTTGGGGTCCCCAAAAGTGAGTTTAGTTTAGGGGAAGTGGAGCCTGAAAATAAAAGGCACATTGCTGAACTTAATGAGCAAGGGCTGAGATTTCCCCCAAGAGTTCTGCACTGCAATGTTTCATTTTCAAATAAAAAAGGAATGCTTCCCAAACAGAGCACACTAAGTATGCTCTGCAGCTCTGAGATGTGACCAGGGAGGCAGGTCCATTCCTGACATCATTTGTTTGGGGGCTGAGCTGCTGAGAAGCCAAGGCTGGCAGGGTGGAGAGCCCTCAAGTCATTAGCAGGAGTGTCTGGTGGTGTACGTGTGTGTCTCCTTGAAGCCAGCTTGCTCCACGGAAGGAAGTGCAGGCTGCCCTGTGTGAATTGCATAGGAGTCAAAAGGCTTCCCTGGATATGTCGGCCACAACTGCAGCTGTTCTTCTCTCTCTCTTCCTAGAGGCTCACCTTTCTGCACAAGCACCTGTCAACGGTAATGCATTTCCAGGCTTCTTTCCAGTTCTCCCTCTTCCTAAAGTACTGTAGCAGTAATGCATGTGGCAGTTGGGAAGCTAAGCACTAACTGAATTGCATGTTTTGCATTTTATTACCATTTCAATCTACCTTTTACGTTCTTCCTCACCTAGCCACTACACCCCAGCCTGATGAGAACAACTTTCCAGGCAGCTGATTAAGTGGACTCTAGCCTAGTCCAGGAAAGCAAGTTGTTCTCTAATAAACGGTTAAGTCTTTAAGGTGCTGCAGGACTCTGTAGGTTTTTCTTCAAGAAACCAATACAGTTGCTCCTTTGGAAGTTCCTTTCAGATGTCTTAGTGGCCACACTTGATGTTCTTAAGTGCATGCAAAAGACAAGTGTTTGCATTTGCTTGCTGGCAGTACCCAAATGCATCCTTAAGAAATATTGATAAAGAATATATTCCTGGAGGGACTGCAGAAACCGGCAGGAATGACCAACAGCTCTGACCACACAAGCTGTGCTAATAATATTATACACCAGTGTTTTAAACTTCTTCACAGGTATTATCATCTTTACAGCAGCCCAGTCAGGTTGGCGAGTAATAATATGCCCATTTTGCAGATGTGCTGTGAGGATGACGCTGTGGGAGAAGGGCAGCTTGCTTAAGGCCATCTCTTTATTGATTCATTATGTATTCACTACATTTTTATCCTGCCCAAATAAGTGAAATTTGTTGGACTGTTTGCAAGATAAAAGTTAAAACCATAAAATTCAAAATAAAATGGGAAATCTAAACCAGTTTAGAACAGTCACAGATAGAAACAAAAAACCAAAACAAAACAAAAGCTGAAGACAACAGTGGTACAAGGTTCCTAAAAGCTCTTGCCCTAGGGTTGCCATATTTCAAAAAGTTAAAATCCGTATAGAAAAGTTGATGAGCTTTTTCTTGTAAAAAAAAATACTGTATTGGCCCAAATATAAGCCGCACCTGAATATAAGCTGCACCTTTAAAATTGGGGTGGGGGGACCCTGAATATAAGCCGCTCCAATCTTTGCTGCTCCTGGCTGCATAGTGGGAGGGGGGGAGCTGCGCTGCGTTTTCCCTCCCTCCCTCCCTCTCTGCCTTCCCTGACGGGGGGGGGGGGGGAGGACAGGGGGGGGACTACGCATGGGGTGGGTGCAGCTTTGCCGCGCTTCTGGCGCTGTTTGCCCCACGCTCCTGGATGTATACCATAAGTTCGCAGATATAAGCCACAATTTAACTTTTTATGGTTGGAATTTGGGGGAAAAGTGAGGCTTATATTCAGGCCAATATGGTAATAAAGCGTTTGGCCAAAATCTACACTTCTGACATGGGTTGCCATACATTTGTAGGGTATATTTATTCCCACAGTATTGCCATTATGGATTTTCCTGGACATTTCAGCAATTTCTACCCAGACACTTTCCAACAGCTGAATCCTGGCTATGTCCGGGAAATTCTGCATGTATGGTAACCCTAACTTACACAGTGAAAAGGAACAGGTAGTGATGGAAAGAAAGGCCCTCTGGCTGGGACCCTGGAGACAGCAGGTAAACCTGGGCTTGGTTGGTTGGTTGGTTGTGAGATTTGGAGAATAGCTATCCTGTCTCACAGCTCATACCTGTAGCTCCTACAAGAAATAGTCCCTGTTCCCGTGATTTGTCTCAACTGGTTTTAATTCCAAAGTTAATTGTTGTAACCTGCCCTGGGATCTCCTGGTAATAAAGTTAACCACCAACACAACACTGTGCTGAATTAAGAACTTAGGGTGATTGTACTGGAAGCTGAAAATACTGGCATAAGAAGTGTGTGCAATGATAGACACTGCAGCATGTTGCCTTAGTGCTCACGTGTGTGTGCTTGTAGGTATAAGTGCTTGGGGAAAATGCATCCAACAGATATTTAACTGCTATTGGTCTGGGGAAAGCAGATAGGACAGGCATCCTATGAGTAGGATGGCAACTGTGAGTAAGGAAATGTCATAAAAGGAGCCTGTGTGGTATAATGGTAGAGCAGAGGGGGGTCTCTTGCTGCTGAATTACAGCTCCCATCAGCTCCAGCCAGCATGGCAAATGATTCGATCATGGGTAGGCAAACTAAGGCCCGGGGGCCGGATCTGGCCCAATTGCCTTCTAAATCTGGCCCATGGATGGTCTGGGAATCAGCGTATTTTTACATGAGTAGAATGTGTCCTTTTATTTAAAATGCATCTCTGGGTTATTTGTGGGGCGTAGGAATTTGTTCTTTTCCCCCCTTCAAAATATCATCCGGCCCCCCACAAGATCTGAGGGACAGTGAACCACCCCCTGCTGAAAAAGTTTGCTGACCCCTGGATTAGATAGTTGGATACAAGATTTTGAGGGCACGATGTTGGCTGCCCCTGACAATTCAAATTCAAATTCCCACTCAGCTGTGAAGCTCACTTGAATCAGTCTCCATCTCTCAGCCTAACCTGCCTCACAAGGTTGTTGTGAGCTCAAAATGCGGGGACCACAGACGCAGTGGAGGACCTTGGGGACTCAAATCTCAGCAGCGCCCTGTGCCGCCACCTCCTCTCACGTTCCATTCTACATCATAGTTGCGGCACCCCTGTGGCATTCCCAAGGCTCCACACCCAGGGCGACCAAACAGGTCACATTCCCCTAAATCGGCCTCTGCACGTACACTACCTTGAGCTGCATGGTGCGTGGACAGAAACAAAATGATGAAGGCAACGCTCCAAGATCTTCCCCCTCCCCAAAGGCAGAATAGGGATGATGATGATGTGTAAAACAGGGTTGCTCCAGATGTTGGACTCCCAACTCCCACCAGCCGAAGCAGACATGGCCTGTTTTCATGGTGGGTGGGTTGGGAGATGCAGACAGAGCATTTGGAGGGCAATAGGCTCCCCATGCCTGATTTACAACCCCTAGCAAGTAGGGGCCACTGCAAATCCTATTTGTTTTGCTACTAGTTACACTAATTGAAGATATTTTAGTCTAGGAAAAGACAACACACACACACCCCAAACACACACCTACAGAAACTGAGCTGTGTTCACTGTAAACTCAAAAGCTGCTGAATAATGCTGCTGTTGAGAAAAAGAGTGAATTCTTAACAGCTTCTGTTGCTCTTATTCCTCCACACTTTGCTTAAAGAAAGAAGTTGCAATAGCCCAAAGCACACTGAGCTCAATGCCTGGAGCAGTTTTAACTGGAGAGAGGGATTAGAAATTTTAAAATAATGAATCAAAGAAATAAAGAAGGGCAGTAAGAGTAGTATCTCAGTTGTGTTAAAGCCCTTGGTGTTTAATACAAAAACCTTCTGGTTGCTCCCTCTTAAACACACCAGTTCTGCTGTTGAAACAAGAGACAGAAGTTATATTGTGAAAGGAGGGGGAGGCAGGGACACCTGTGTGTTCTTAGGAGGTTTCTGTGGGAAGGGAGAGAGGGAGGGGCACTGGCTGCTCCTTCTTCTCACGTACGCCATGCACACAAGATGTTTGCTGCAAACAACCTTTTAAAGCCCAAAGTATGAGAGGTTTTCAACACATGCACACACAGAAAGAGAGAGAGAGAGAAAACATACCTCAACCTTCATTCTGTTCTTGCATGAAGATGACTACAGTGGATTTATTTATTTATCATCATCGTTATCATCATTATCATCACCACACCTTTCCTCCAAGCAGCTCACAGTGGCATACATGGTTCTCCTCCATCTTCATTTTATCCTCACAATGGATGAGTCTGGGCTGGGCTGCATTGGGTGACAGTGACTGGCCCCAAATCACTCAGCTTCATAGCTGAGTGGGGATTTGAACCCAGGACTCCAACATTCAGTTCAAAATGTTGAACATCACACTGGGTCAACATCTACATTGAGCTATCCAACTTTCCATCAGTTTTCCCAGGACAGTCATTAAACTAACTGGGCTATAACTTCCAGGATCCTTCCAGATCCCTCTTTAAACATTGGTGGTACATTGGCAACATTTCCAGTCCTCAGTAATGGAGGCTGACCTAAGTACTCAATCCTACTCAAAACAGACCCACTGAAATTAATGAATCGAAGTTAATCTTGTCGATTAGCTTCAATGGGACTGCTCTGTAGGGTGAGCACTGGATAGTGCTAGGTATGTGCATGTGTGTGCGTGTGTGTGTGAGAGAGAGAGTGCAAGCAGCACTATATGCACTGGGATTTATTTCTGAGGAAATATTCATTCTTTCATTCAAGGTCCCCACTCTTTAGCA
Source organism: Podarcis erhardii (assembly GCF_964252035.2). Classification (NCBI taxonomy): domain Eukaryota; kingdom Metazoa; phylum Chordata; class Lepidosauria; order Squamata; family Lacertidae; genus Podarcis; species Podarcis erhardii. Next base: position 5,429,833 of record NC_138503.1, on the reverse strand, counting down.
AAAAAAAAAAGGTTCCCAGAGCAGCTTTCAAATTACTAAACATAGTCCCTGCTCTCAGGTTTACAATCTTAGAAAGACATCATACAATGGGAAAACAGATTGAGAGAAAGAATTAACCAAATTCTGGTTGAATTTCTTAGTTACTAGTTAATTACAATATATATATTGTATATATATACTATATATATACAGTTGGTTGTTATTTTATGTTATACTTTTATACACGTTTAGCTATAGTACTTTATTTTGTATGTGTTCTAAGTTATATCTATTTTATTTTCCTTCTAGGGTCCAAGTGGTCTTATATGGGTAAGTAGTGACTTTAGGTCAATACATTAAATTGTAATTCTTTATCCTATTTGTTTAATGTCAGGTTAGATTTAGGGAGGTCTCATTTAGTTAATAGCAGGATCTGTTTTGTTGATCTAATGCCTACATATCTTCCATTCACCCAAACAACAGGGCGCATCAGGTGATAACAGCACGTGATGCCATGATGTGGTACAGATATCACAGGAACATGTTGTGGCACATGAAATCAATTCTTGTTCAAAGAGGTGGGCTGAGCACTTGGCTAACTACCAGGTCAACTGGTTGACCAAAAAAGTAAGTGAAGGTAGAACTTAACAGGCCACTGCTAGGTGACAGGCCACACAAGTATCTGAAAATGAGCTGGGGTAGAAGGCAGCAGCTGGCTGGTGGCAAAGGTGTACTGTGTGGCGACAACGTTGTGCTGTATAAATGGAACATCTTTGTGTTTAGTTCCTTAATGTTGAGTCTCAAGGACCAGGGCTGTTTTTCCCCCAGAACTTGCAGGAACTCATTTCTGGCACCATTGCCATTGTAAGACAACAAGGGAGTTATTCATGGTGAGTTCCGGTGCCTCTTTTTCTAGAAAAACAGCACCTTCAAGGACTTTGTGTTAAAGCCCAGGAATGGAAATCCTAATGTGTTGTGTCAAATGAAGAGCTGGAAAAAGTTCTTTACTGACTTTGGATGGCTGGTGTTTACTAGCTATTGGACATCCCTTACCTGCTTTGCTGGGTAGAAACACTCTAAGACAAGGGTCGGCAAGGTTTACTGGCCATGGGCCGGATCACTCCTACGGAGATCGTCCGTGGGCCGGACTGGCGCAGCGCAATGCCAGAAATCACATCTGCGCATGTCCACGGCGCCGGAAATAGCTTCTGTGCACTGCCACGCCGTGCTGGTTTAGCACAGTGCACGGGGGACTCGCCGAGTGGGCGGCTCAGTTTGAGAGTGGCTCATGGGCCAGTAAAACGGTCTTTGTGGGCCGCATGTGGCCAACCCCTGTTCTAAGAGGTGGAATGTGGCTGCAAAGAAGACAGCGAAGTCTGAATTATTCAACTGGCTAAGGGGCTTCAAGGATGTGCCATTTGCATGTGAGATGAACCGATGCAAGTTTATACACAGGCATGATATCTATGGTCACTTCCAGTATTTTGTGGGAGGGGTAGAAGGGCTTTCTGGAAATTTAGGTTTATCTTATCTTATCTTATCTTGTTTGTTTGTTTGTTTGTTTGCCCTCAGTGTAAGCTTTGTGCAAGGCAAATTAGGATGAATATTCAATAACAGGAGAAGCCCTATCTGAGTGCATGGCTGTTCCTCTGTGCTTTTTATATTTGTAAATATGCAGATATTAAAAGCATACATGAACACATATGCCCATATCATACTCTCTCTCCACAGGGAAATTGACCTTGTAAGACACACTTAGGGAAGTGCATTGCTTCAAGGTAGCCTCCAAAGCGAAATAGCTTCATGGCACAATTTCTCCTTAGGGGAAATCTGTCTTGGAATTATTGTTTTTTTCAAGAGACCTTTCTGTCACATGGGAAATGATGCAGAGTGTTTGCTGTCTCCGCTGCCCAGCCCCACACAGTTCATCTTTGTGTAGAGTTACGACTTGCTGAAGCTGCTTGTTTCTCTCCTTTAAGAGTTTCCCAGTCCTACTTTAGCAATCATCAGCTCTCAATTCCTTTTCCTTATTGCTGCAGGACATTTCCATTTATCTGAGTCAGATAAGGAGCTCCCCCCCACCCCAGGTCCTGCCCTCCATGTAGGAAGCTTGCAGGAGACCTTTGCACATTTAAACCCATTCCACTGTTTCTAAAGACGTAGAAATTGTGTGTACGTGCACACACAGGCACCTCAGGTATATAACATTGCTGTTGAAAGGTGTTTCGTCTGCAGGATGTGATTCTAACAGGTCAGGGCAAGGTTGTGGTGTTCCTTGGAGCAGAGGGGGCAGCAAGAGACGATTCTGTTCTGCTGGCAAGGCAAGGAGAGGAGAGGGAGTTGTTGCCATTAAGTGTTTATCTTTCAAGGAGCTTTTATCCTCACAACTCCACTTTTATCCTCACAACTCCACTAGGTGGGCCAGGGGCCAGGCTTAGAGAGAGAGAGAGGCACATCACAAAGTGAGTTTTATGACTTAACAGTGATTTGAACCTAGGTTCTCCCTGCTCCTAATCCAAATAAGGACTCATCCATATGGCCCGCTACTTCCCCCCGCCCCGGAAAACCCACTCTTTACCACTGAATTGGAACAAATGGCAATTAGGTTTTCTGCGGATTGCTGGTTGTTCCGATTCAGCAGTAAAGAGTGGGGTTTTCAAGGGCAAAACCACTCAGACCTGTTCTTAGAAAGTGGGGGAGAGGTGGTGGGAAACCGCTCAAACCCTTTCAAGGCATGGAACGAGCGTAACACTGGGCAGGCCATAAGGCTTGTCTCAAGAAGCAATTGTCTGTATAGTTCCCAGGACAACATATACCTGCTTTTTTACATGTCCAAGGTTCTTTAAAAAAACAAAACAAAACAAAACAAATTTTCAGGTACACATTTTCCACAATTACCATATTTTTTGCTCTATAAGACTCACTTTTTCCCTCCTAAAAAGTAAGGGGAAATGTGTGTGCGTCTTATGGAACAAATGCAGGCTGCGCAGCTATCCCAGGAGCCAGAACAGCAAGAGGGATCGCTGCTTTAGCTGCGCAGCAATCCCTCTTGTTGTTCTGGCTTCTGGTAAATATAAAACAATACACCCAACGACTTCCCTTCTCCTCCTCCGATGGGTCATTGTACTTTCAAAATTAGCTGCATATTCTATATCTTCCATCTAGTTTCCCCCTTCCCATTATATCTTAATCTAAATTATACTGTTGAATTTACAATCATCCTGCTAGCCTTTTCACTTGCTTACAATAGTTTTCCAAATGGGTCCCTAAATGGATGTTTGAGTTCAAGGTATTTCTCGAATGTCTGTAGGGGCTGAAGGCTACTGGGCGAGACAGGCCAATGGTCTGACCCTGTGCCATGCATCTTCCTGTGTTTTGAATCTGGATTCCTTTATTGTCTCCCTGAGGTTCTTCTGATGGGGAGCGAGTGTGGCCCAAGATGTTCCCCTTTTGTGGAGGAGTATTCCAGTCTCCAATTGATTTTCACAATGACGTTCTCCAGTATGATTCAACTCTTCTGCCCATAGAACTGGAAGGCTACAATGTCTCCCCCACTGAGGAGTTTATTTTGACCAATAATGGACATTCAGGTAAGGGAGGCTAACATGGACAGAGAAAATTGAACTATTACTATCATTACATTGAATACTATTTAGAATACTATTTAGCACTTGTACAGGATTTTAGAGTGTTCTGATTGTTCTCAATATATATTTTCTCAATAATAATAATTTATAATAATTTATTATCTCTTTTTTTTTTAAAAAAAAAAAAGATAACATAGGCCAGCCTTATTCCCATTTTGTAGACGTTCAGGGATCAGCCTAGATAGGATTTGGTTGGGTTTACAGTCTTCACCACACTGCCTATTTATTTTGGCACATAACTTTGGATCTAGTTTTCCCTCCTGTGTGGAGGTGTTGTCACACATATTGGTTCTGTACCCATATGTGTGTCTACACAAGTGGCCACTCAAAGAACCTCAGTTACAAGTTAAATGACTTGCTATTGGTGACGATTATGACGGTCTTAATACAGTGCTACTAATAGACGAAATAGCTCTAAAACCACAAGGTGTACAACTCTCACCAAAGCACAGTGAATAATAACCGCCTAGCATGTTAAATTGGGCTTGGCAACCAAGGTACAATGTTCTTCTTCCAAGTTTAGAGGGATGAGCTGCATTTAGTATTTTGTTTCATATTCTGGATATTGGCAGCAGTCAGAATATGGAAAAATACAACTAGCAGAGAAACAGGATGCTTCAAAACGTTGCTAGTTTGTCATCCCTTTAGTTTCCTCATCCCAACAAAAATGCACATGATATTCAGAATTTTCTTCCTTAGTAATCTCCATCCATATGCACATAGTAAGTTGTATCTGAACTTCCTTAATGTCTTTACAGTATTGTGAATTATTCCCTTTTGCAGCAGGTTTGATGACAAAATAACTCTCTTCCTTCAATGGCTGCAAAGTTTCTGGTTGCCTCTGCACCAGTGTGAAATATAACCCTTTTAAAATGCATTAACATCCCAACATTAATCCTCTGAGGACTGTGATATTAGCCAGTGTTTTACTAGGAGCCCTAAATGTAGATCTCAGTTTAAGGTCTTGCCCCAAAAGGTGAGAGCAATCTGAGGTGCATCCTAACTTGGGAAGCTACATCTAAGATCAGAACTGGCAGAATTCATTTGCCTCTGTACATATAAATTAGCATATGCAATTTTATGTAAATATGTGTCGTGGACCTGCACTGAGTTTTGCCCCTGCATTTAATACTCTCATGTCGTGTTGTCTCCCTCTCCCATCTTCTCCTCTCCTAGTAAGAATGAGTCTTTCTCAAAGCATGCGCATCCGGAGCCTCCCTGCCCACTATTCTGCCGCTCAGCTCCATTTACACTGGGGAAACCGGAACAAGCAGGAAGGATCTGAACACACAATTGGTGGGAGGCATTTTGCTGCTGAAGTAAGATTTTTAGGCATTCAATCTATTGCGCCTTTCAGATATCTATTTATTAATTTATTTATTAAAACATTTTATGCCACGTTTTGGCCCTACAAAGGGCACTCAAGACAATTTACAATTAAGATCCAACAACAATTAAAATTGAAAGGCAAGATTAAAATACACTAAATTTCCCGCCTTATTTTTCCTTTTCCTTATGAGGCTGGAGAAGCAGACTGCTAGTTGCTCCCCTCTGCTGCACAGCACAGCTGGCTTTGTTCATCACAAGTTTTGTATGCCACTTTTAGGACCTTTTCTCACATGGAAAAGCAGCTAATATTTTTAATATACATATTTTAGTCAAACTTATTAAGTAAAGATTAAGTAAAATATACATATTTTAATCAAACTTACATACTTATACATATTTTAATCAAACTTATTAAGTAAAGAAAAATATATTTTGAGTTTCACAACTTTAATAATAAAAAAAGTTTATTAGCTCTTCAAGAAGTTGTATTCTATTTCATTCCCTGATATAGTTTTCCTCAGGACAAACAACTCTCTACAAGCCCCACCTTCTCTAAGCAACACTTTTACAATTCTTGTAGCACCAGATCATAACACAAACAAGTTCCAAATGATACCAGAAAAATATTTTTCCCTTAAAGATTCAGTACATGGTGAACTATCATATCTGTTAGCAGGGAGAAATCTATGCCAAGTGTAACTATTTTTTTTTTACTACATCTCCCATCCGTCCCAGCCAGCATGACCAAAGATCAGGAATCACCAATATCTGGCAAGCACCACATTCGCCACCCTGGGATGAGGGTGCTCTTAAGAACTGCTGATTGATCCAGATATGCTAATAAGTTTTGCAATCCTAGTTTAGATATTTATTCTACAGAACTGCCTGGGAGGACCAATCTGAACACAGCACCACAATCCATTCCATGCAAGTGTCAAACTAGGCTTTATTTCACCTGGGTCAAAGACTCAGTTTGGCATGCACACCCATTCATTTGTGCACACGCATACACACACACACAGAGAGAGAGAGAGGCTGGGAACCTCAATGGCGCCCCTCTGGAGGCTTCACCTGGGGCAAAAATCTAGCTACCCCCCCCCCATAGCTATGACACTGTTCTGTGGACACCACAAAGAATTGCCATTATGTTCAGTTCCTTCAGTTCACAACCACAAAGCTGTTTCATGTCTTTCACTAATTATAAGTCTAGCAGAAGACATGGATGCCTGCCATAAAGTATAATTCAAGGTCAATTACAAGGGACTGAGAGCGCAAGGCTGTAGCAATACATTTTGGTTCGTGAGGCAGAAAACCCTAATGGTGTGATGTTGGCACTCTTCCCCATCCCATATTCCTTGCTGTTAACAGGGGGCATCCAAGTTGCCCAGAAGCTGTCCCACATAAGCCACCTCATTAAAATACCATATTCTTGGTGGACTGTACCCATCAAACAGATTTCCCCATTCTGCCACTTCTGTAGTTAATGCTGTAATTCTGATGGTCTGTTACAGAGATAGGGGACCTTTTCTGACTGGTGGGCCAGATCTTACTCTCTCCTCCGCCAGCGGGCCAGATTTGACAAGCGGGCAAGGCTGTCCACATGTCAATCACCAGACATCACAGTGATTTCACAAAATGCTGTGCTAAAGTCCTTTGCAAGCAGCTCCACACTACTCCGTAAACCTCTGAAAATCAGTTTTTGGAGGTTCAAAGAGTGACTCTGGGAGGGGAAAGTGGTTTACATTGAATAGAAACCGCTTTCCCCTCCTTGAGCAAGGCGCACTCCTACCACACTGAAGGGGAGGGGAGCACATCTGGTCTCTGCAAAGGAATAATCTGTTGCTCGTTGTTCTTTTGAAGCCTCATGTCTACCTGCCCCACTACCTGCCAAATGGGGAAGCCTGGTGGGCCAAGCCAAGCCCCCAGGCCCCAGATTCTGCACCTGTGTTCTATTATAACTAGGCCAGGCTTGGGGTGTGTGAAATCCAGCATGCTGGTGCTTTCAGCCATATATATATATATATAGTCCGTTTTCCTAATCAGGCAACTTATACTGCAGTGAGGCATCCAGTAAATCAGATTATCTTTTGCAAGCTTTGTAAATTTGTTAAGCCCAGGGGTGGAGCTACCTGCCCTGGCACCCGGAGCAGCGCAGGGGCGGGGCTAGCTGCCCATATGGTGAGCATCCCTAGCTGCCTGCTGCGAGCGTGGGGGGGGGGATGCCGCTAGCTGCCTGTGGCAGCATCGTCCCTAATAGCCCATCGCCCACACAGTGAGGGTGGGGTGGGGGTGGCGCAGTGATGTCACCCGCCCTCACAGCTGACACCCGGTGCGCACCACCCCCACCCCCACCTGCCTTCCTCCACCAGTGGTTAAGCCTTCATTTTTTTTTTTATAATATTTTTATTAAGTTTATGAAGTACAGAAAAAAGAAATAAAGACATAGATAGAAAAATACAGTAGAGAAATTACAAATTTCCATAATCCTTTTTTCCAACACATCTATTGGACTTCCCCACGTCCTCCAAACCCTGCATTCTCTGTAATACAAAATATCAGCAATTTGTTAACTTATTTCCAAACTTATTGTATCTTTCATTTTATCATGTTGCCTAATTTCAAAACTATTGTAACCCAAATCTTATATGTTTTAACTTAAACATAATAAAGTTATTTCATTATTCCACCTTTAACTTCTTGTACCTTAATTTCCATTTCATTAATTTACCAATGCTGAAGCAAGAATTTCTAAAAAGAGCATTTTTTAACATTCATACAACTTGTAATGTTTTTTCAAATAGTCTTTAAATTTTTTCCCAGTCCTCCTCGATTGTTTCTTCTCCCAAGTCTCGGATTCTGCCAGTCATTTCAGCCAGTTCCATATAGTCCATCAACTGCGTCTGCCATTCCTCCAGCGTGGGTAAATCTTGTGTCTTCCAATGCTTAGCAATCAGGATCCTTGCTGCTGTGGTAGCATACATAAAAAAAGTTCTATCTTTCTTAAGTACTCTCTGGTCCACAATGCCCAGAAGAAAGGCCTCCGGTTTCTTAGGTAAGGTAAATCTAAGTACCTTTTTTAGTTCATTATGAATCATCTCCCAAAAGGCCTTCACTTTCGGGCAAGTCCACCAGAGGTGAAAGAATGTCCCTTCCGCCTCTTTACATTTCCAACATTTGTTATCAGACAGGTGATATATCTTAGCAAGTTTGACTGGGGTCATGTACCACCGGTATATCATTTTCATAATATTTTCCTTCAAGGCACTACATGCCGTAAATTTCATTCCGGTGTTCCATAACCTTTCTCAGTCTTCAAACATAATGTTGTGCCCCAAGTCCTGTGCCCATTTTATCATGGCGGATTTGACTGTCTCATCCTGTGTATTCCATTTAAGCAGCAAATTATACATTCTCGAAAGTAATTTATTTTTTGGCTCTAACAGTTCTGTCTCTAGTTTCGATTTTTCCACCTGGAATCCAACCTTTTTATCCACTTTAAAAACCTCCTGGATTTGAGCATAATGCAACCAATCTCGCACCTTGTTTTTCAATTTTTCCAAGCTCAGCAGCCTCCAATTGTCTCCAATTTTTTCAATTATTTCCCAATATTTAGGCCAGTAGGCTTCCATGTTAAGTCTCTTACGTGCCTTGGCCTCCACCGGTGAGAGCCACCTCGGAGTCCTACTCTCCAATAAGTCCTTATATTTTGTCCAGACCATCAAAATTGCTCTTCTGACAATATGGTTTTTAAACAATTTGTGAACTTTAACCTTGTCATACCACAAATATGCATGCCACCCAAAAGCATTGTCAAACCCTTCCAGATCTAGGACATCAGTGTTTTCCAATAAGATCCAATCTTTCAACCAGCAGAAGGCTGCAGATTCATAATATAACCTCAAGTCTGGCAGGGCAAATCCCCCTCTTTCTTTCGCATCAGTTAGTATTTTAAACTTTATTCGGGGCTTTTTGCCCTGCCAAACAAACTTGGAAATATCCTTCTGCCACTTTCCAAAACATTCCACTTTGTCCACGATCTGTAGGGCCTGAAACAGAAATAACATTTTCGGCAATACATTCATCTTTATAGCTGCTATCCGGCCCAACAAGGAAAGTTTCAATCTTGACCATATTTCCAAGTCTCTTTTGATTTCTGACCAACATTTCTCATAATTATCTTTAAACAAATTCAAGTTTTTGGAGGTCAAGTACACCCCTAGATATTTTACTTTTTTAACCACATTTAATTCTGTTTCTTTCAGGAACTCATCTGTTTCTGTAGTTGTCAAATTTTTTGCTAGAACCTTAGTTTTTTGCTTGTTCAGCTTAAATCCCGCCACCCGACCAAAATCAGAAATTAATTCTAACACTCTTTTAGTGCTAGAGACTGGCTCCTGTAATGTTAATACCAAGTCATCTGCAAAAGCTTTCAGTTTATATTGTTTCACTCCGACCTCAATTCCTTGTACAGACCGGTCCTTTCTAATCATGTTCAATAGCACCTCCAGGACTGAAATAAACAATAGGGGGGATAGGGGGCACCCCTGTCGTGTCCCTTTTTCTATTTTGAACTCCTCTGTCACCACATTGTTAACAATCAATTTAGCTTTTTGCTCTGAGTAAATTGCTTCTATTCCATTTTCAAACCCCCGCCCCACTCCCATCCCTTCCAAATTTTTCTTCATAAACATCCAAGAAATGTTGTCAAAGGCTTTCTCCGCATCAATAAAGATTAAAACCGCTCTAGTATTAAGATTTGTTTGTAGAAGTTCCAAAATGTCAATAATGTTTCTTGTATTATCAAACAAATGCCTACCGGGGAGAAAGCCAGCCTGGTCCTTATGGATCACTTCATTAAGTACTTTTTTAAACCTACTTGCTAAAATATCCGCAAAAATTTTGTAATCCACGTTTAGGAGTGAGATGGGGCGGTAGTTCTTAAGCTGGGTCTTTTCAGTTTCTTGTTTAGGTATCAATGTGATGAAAGCTTCTTTCCACGTCTCCGGTGCCTTCCTCCCCTCCATAATCTGATTGCAGACCTCCAACAGAGGTTGTATCAAATAGTCCTTCAAAACCTTATAATATTTGGAGGTAAGTCCATCAGGGCCTGGAGATTTGCCTAGTTGAAGGTTCTGAATGGCACTTTCAATTTCTTGCTGGGTGATATTACTATTCAGGGTAGTTCTCATTTCCTGAGTTATTTTTTGTAATCCATTAGTTTTAAGGAATTGATCCATCTCAAAGTCTTTCTGTGGCCCTTGTGAATAAAGTTCTTTAAAATATCTCTGGAAACACTTTCTAATTTCCTCGGGTTTCTGAACCATTCTCCTTTCAATCTCTAGATTTGTAACTGTGTTAAGTTTTTGTCTCTTTTTCAACTGCCATGCTAGCAGTTTCCCACACTTGTTTGCTGATTCAAAGGATCTTTGTTTCATTTGTTTAATTTTCCATTCCACCTCTTGATTTATCAATTTCGAGTATTGTGCCTGGAAAAATTTCACCTCTCTCAGCACTTCCTTCGACTTGGGCCTAGATCTTAATTTTTTCTCTCCTTCTCTTATTTTCTCCAATATCTTCTCCTTTTCATTCCAGAACTTTTTCTTAATCGTATTTTGTTGTATTAGAAACCCTCTCATAACTGCTTTACTTGCGTCCCAGATTGTTCTTTTTTCCACAGTGGTGTTTAGATTTATTTCAAAATAGTCCTTTAAAGTTTTTTGGGCCTTCTTAACAATCTCCTGATCCCTTAATAAGGTGTCATTCATTTTCCATCTAAAGGATCCGGTTATGTTAAGTCTCAATTCCACTTTCAAAGCATTATGGTCGGAGCAAGTTTTTGGGCAGATTTCCACTTTTCTAGTCTTAGGTACCAGTCCTCTAGTTGTCCATATTTGGTCGATTCGTGTCCATGTCAGATGAGCTTCAGAAAAGAAAGTTCCTTCTTTTCCTAAGGGGTTCTTAACCCTCCATATGTCAATTAAGTCCATATTGTCAGTCATTTCAAAGAAAGTTTTAGGTAGTCTGCCATCTTTCATTATGTTGGCACTTTGCGACTTATCCATGTTTACAGATACAACCCCATTCATATCGCCCAACATAATAATGTTGTTGTAGTCTAAGTAGTCCAGCATAATCTCATGCAGCTTCCTGAAGAATTCCGATTTTCCTTCATTTGGAGCATATATTCCTAATATCAAAAATTTTTCTCCTTGCGTCTGAATTTCAATCGCCAAAATTCTGCCGTGTTCATCTTTAAATAGAAATTTCGGTGACAGGCTCTCCTTTGCATAAATCACCACTCCTCTTTTCTTAACTTTATCCGAAGAAATAAATTCTTGGCCTAATCTTTTATTGATTAACACTTTTCTATGGAGCCTTGTCACATGTGTTTCTTGCAGGCAAATAATGTCCAATTGTTCTTTTTTCAAAATATGAAATACTTTTCTTCTTTTTTCCGGAGAGTTTCCGCCATTTATATTCCAGCTAAGAAGCTGCAGAGACATCCTCCAGTGGTTAAGCCTTCAGTTGGTGTTTGCCATTTTATTCCCCCTCTGTAGCTCCACATCGTACATTACAACTCTGACAAATATCTGGACGTGAACTCAGCAATGGACAAATCAGATGGACTGGCAGTCTTGGCAATCCTGATTGAGGTAAGCGGCTCTTTCCCTCAAAAGTGTCCAAAACTAAAGTCCACCCAGAGGTTTAATATAATAGGGTCTTATCTGGCTCTTGGCAGTTGATGATTCTATCCAGGTTCCAAGCTTGTCCCAGAGCTAGAGAAGCTTTGGCCCTCCAGTTGTTGTTGGACTCCAACTCCCATCAGCCCCTGCCACACTTGCCAGTGCTCAGCGATAGCAGAAGTTGTAGCCCATCAACATCTGGAGAGCCACATGTTCCCCTCCCCTGCTCCAGACACAGGGAAAAGGAGGAGACAAGGCTCTTTTGATTGCCTGCCCTTGTGGATGAAGGATTGCTGCCCTGTTGAAAGCTGTTTCATACATCTTACAATGCAAACAACATCATCTCCCTCCCCAAAGTATGCTTTGGTCACAAAATATGTTTGGGGTTGCTTTTCCAGTGCTATTTTGCTAATGGTTTAGTGAACTATAATCATGGCTATTAAGTATTTTAGAATGTGGTTGAAGAAATCACTCACCACCAGATGCCATTATTCTAATGAGAGCAGCTCTGGGGTTATTGAAACACAAATGTATTTGTGCCCTGAAAAGAAATGACCTCAGCCCACTAAATCTGTGGCTGGGCTTATATCGCCAACAAATGATGGTGTAAACTGAAACAACAAGGTCAGACCAAAACATTCGGGTGCCCAAAACATCCACATGGTCTTCCCTACTGAGTAAACATGGGGAAACCATCCACCCAAAGCTCTCCTATGCAAGTTCCATTGAAGTGGATGGGAGCTGTGCTACTGTGTTCTTGGGCAGGAGACCTTCCTGCTGGATTTTGCCCCTTGGTGGGCTCTCCTCTTCCATTACCATTAATGGTGCCTAATAAAGATCTGCAAGTACTTGCTGAACATAAAACTACGCAGAATTATAATGGCTTTAGAAAATAAATCTTCTCCATTTTTGTTACAGACAGGCGCATTCAATCCATCGTTCGAAAAGATCTTCAGTCATTTTCAGAATGTGAAATACAAAGGTAGGAAAGAAGATTTCAACTGGAATTTTGCATCTCTAAGCAGTCAAATCAGAAGACTTTGTCAATTTAGGATGTGCTTGCAGTGCAGGTTAATTCATTAGAGATCAGTGTGAGGTTGGTTTGCTGTAAGGTAAAGGTAAAGGGACCCCTGACCATTAGGTCCAGTCGTGGCTGACTCTGGGGTTGCGGCGCCCATCTCGCATTATTGGCCAAGGGAGCCGGCGTACAGCTAGTGGGTCATGTGGGCAGCAGGACTAAGCTGCTTCTGGCGAACCAGAGCAGCGCATGGAAACTCCGTTTACCTTCCCACCGGAGCGATACCTATTTATCTACTTGCACTTTAACGTGCTTTCGAACTGCTAGGTTGGCAGGAGCAGGGACTGAGCAACGGGAGCTCACCCCATCGCGGGGATTCGAACTGCCGACCTTCTGATCGGCAAGTCTGTGGTTTAACCCACAGCGCCACCCACGTCCCCTGGTTTGCTGCATGTGGTACTGAATTGTTTATAAGCAAGTGATAACCCAAAGCAGCATAAACAAAAAATTAAAAAAGCAGCGTAACAAAATACATTCTGCTTGTTTTATCCATCAATACCATTGTTGTGCACCCACCCTGTTGTCTGCCTCACTGTCATCTCCCCACCCCTGACCTAGACAAGTTAGCTAACCTGCGGTTGAGCATGTGTCATGATGACTTTTGTTGCTCAGCAAAGTATGTGTTTTGCAGCAGCCAGCCACACTGATTGGCTGTCAAAGCTGTGACCTTTGGAGCACAACACTTTGCTTCTCTAGCTAGATGCACAGCATCAGGGGGACTGACTGGTGAAAGTGCTCATTCTCTTGCATGCACAAATGAAACCTCCTTATCCGGAATAATGGAAAAGAGGGCAAAGTAAAGAATTAAGGAAATGCTGCATCCAAAAATATGCTGAGAGTTGGGCTGGCAAGAATATAGTTACTGAAAAAAGGATGATCTCTTTCAGATCAGGAAGCCTTCATCCCGGGTTTCAACGTCCAAGATTTGCTCCCAGATAGACTGGATGAATATTACCGCTATGAAGGATCCCTGACCACACCTCCTTGCTACCCAAGTGTTCTTTGGACGGTTTTTCGAAAGCCAGTACAAATTTCAGAGGAACAGGCAAGGGTCTATAAAACATATGTTCTCAGTTAAAGCCGGTAATCTTGCCAGTAATTGTGCATGAAGTGTATACCTGCCTTCTGAGTTTCCCACCTACTTACACCTTTATGGATGCTGCTGTTGTGCACAGGCTAGACTCCCATCTACCGTCTTAGCTTTACTGTGTTGGATTCAAACTGAAGATTAAGACTGAATTTCCACCCTAGTGTTTGAGACATGGAAAACACAGACAGGGCTAATTAATTTGACCCAGTGTGAAAAATGAAATGAAATTGTTCTGTCATCAGTGTGTCCAGGGCTGTGCAAGCAATCAGTGGACAATATGAGAGTTGCAACCCAAGAGATCCTGGGGCACATTTAAGAAACTTGGGCAAGACCTGAACGTGTGTTGAATGTAGCCATGGTGAAATGGTTGTCCGCACATTCCATCACAGACCTAGTATCCTCTGCAAAACCAAACCAAACCACCTGAAGGATAAGCAGTAATGTACTAAATTGCAATCCAGGCAATGCAGTCAGCAGTGGCACAGCATGGGGGAGGGCCATAGCCCAAGGCACATTTTTTTAGGGGGTGCAATGAGGTGCCCTTTCTCTTTAGGGCTGCCCCTGGGCTAGGCGAGAGGGAGGGGAAGGGCACAGCTGCAGGCAGGCCTGACTCGGGGTGGAAGCAGGAGAGAGGAGAGGCAGTGGTGGCTTCGCCGCCCCTCTCCCTCACTGAGTTGGCATCTGGCGGGTGAGTGCAGCCCCCACCTGGCTGACTGGCAGGGTGCACACCTGCCCTGCTGCCTCCTCCTCATGGTGCCCACCAAGCCCTGCCCCCCCGGGCACGTGCACACTGGGAAGGCATGCTCTGCCGCTGGCACTCAACCACATTAGAACACCCACATTTGATCTGGGTTGACATTTTTTAAAAAAGCTGTCAAGACTGAATACAAGCCCCATATGTGGCTATTTGAAACAGCCCTAGTCAAACATAGTAAGAGAGCAAATTCTCCTTAATTGTGGGGGTATCCAGGTCTCTTAAAGACTCTGGCTTAGTCAAGTCTGCTGTGGCAGCTGCTTTACAGAACATAAGGAGAACCTGCTGGATCAGGCCAATGGGCCGTCTAGTTCAGCATCCTGTTCTCATTGTGGCACCCAGATACCTGTGGGAAACCCACGAGCAGGATCTGAGCACAAGAACACTCTCCCTTCCTGAGGTTTCCAGCTTTTCACAGTGCCTACTTTCCATCTGGAAATCATACTGCCATTTCCACATTTTCCTTCTGTTAACGGTTTGCATGTTAAGAGAACAGGTGAGGTCCCTGTAGACTGGAGGTGGGCAAATGTTGTCCCCATCTTCAAAAAAGGCAAAAAGTAGACCAAGGTAACTACTGACTGGTGAACTTGGCATCGATACCAGGGAAGGTCCTAGAACAGATAATTCAACAGTTCGTCTGTGAGCACCTAGAAAACGATGCTGTGATTACTAAGACCCAGGATAGGTTTCTCAAAAATAAGTCATTTCTTTTCTGATGGAATTACAAACTTGATGAATCAGGGAAATGCTGTGGACATAGAGTATCTTGATTTCAGTAAGGTTTTTGAAAAAGTCCCCCATGATATTCTTGCAAGGAAGCTGGTAAATGTGGGTTGAATGAGTTAACTGTTGGGTGGATTTGTAGCTGGTTGATGGACTGAACCCAGAGAGTACTCATTAATGGTTCCTCATCATCCTGGGAAAAAGTGACAAGTGGGGTACTGCAGGGTTCTTGCCCTGAGCCCATTGTTGTTCAACATCTTTATAAACAACTTGGATGAGGGACTTGAGGGATGCTCATCCAATTTGCAGATGTCACTAAACTAGGAGGGGTACAGAAGACCGAATCAGAATTCCAAGTGACCTTAACAGATTGGAGAATTCGGTCACTTGAATTTTGACTAATACTGTAGAGTCAATACATCCCAGCTACAGAAACATTAAAGCTAGATACTGGGGAAAATGTCTCAACTGTAATAAGGACTGGTGGTGGAAGGAAAGCCTGCTTTTCCATTCCTGCCACTCTGATATCATTAAAACTGTTGTGCTTTGCTCATAGCTGCTGGCCCTGGAAAGCACTCTGTACTGCACACAGCCTAGTGACCCTGCCCCTCTTGAAATGGTGAACAACTATAGGAGAGTCCAGGAGTTTGATGAAAGGCTGGTTTCTGTGTCCTTCAGGCAAGGTAAGCAACAGAAGATTCGAATTTCAAATTTATGCAGAGTTTAGAGTTTTATAAATTGCACCAGAGACACTTCCAAGCCAAGAACAGTTTGTTGGGTGTGCAGCATTCCCCCTTAACATGATATGAAATGGGGTGTCATTAAATACAGTTTTGTTTGTTTATCTTGCCTTCTGTTGGGGCAGCCCAACTGTATTTCCTAAAAGGCTAAAGTTGCAACAAGCACCAGCAAGTGGATGTGTTGAACCAAAGGTGAGGTGGTCCAGGAGCTTTGCTGGCACCAGCTGAATCCTCAAGATAACCTTGGGTGTGGTGGAGATCATGGCCACCTGTGGGCTGCTCTGCTGTATAAAAAGCATTTGTGCCACTGTCTGGGTGTGGACAAGCCATCTCCTTGTTGTGGAGTTTGTCCCACAGAGTGCTGGAAGCAGGGGTTGTGAGTTTGCTTTTCCTTTAAGTAAACCTGGCGGTGTGGACAGCTTTCTTTGGGAACCTGAGTATCTGGGCCCCTGTGAGCCGTCCTCTGGCTCGGCAGGATATAACAGCGGACAAGGATATTTTGCTGTCTGATGATCTGCATCTAAAAGGAACCACAACTTTGCATTGCAGGAAGACACTTTCTGGGGCGTTTCAAAGGATCCGATGAAGCCATTCAGGAGAATGAGTTTGACACGTAATAAAAAGACTCATAACGCTGGATTGATTTAAAAAACCCACCGTCATGAGTGGAAAAATTAGCCATCTGACTGAAGTGAAATGTGAGGCAAAAATAATTGGCTGAAGATTATTATATGGTTCTAAATTATTGGCAAATCAATGCAACAATGACATCTGTCAAAAATAAAAAGGGGGGGAGCCTTGTATTTTACTGTGGATCAGTAATGTTTTTTATTACTGTCACAGGGCTTCTTTTCTGCAAACTGAACCGCAAACTTTGTTGCTTTACAGCAAAGAAAGTATACATAATGCAGTCTTATGCATGTTTACTCTCAAATAAGCCACTGTTTTGAAAGGAGCTTATTCTGTTAATTCTGCATAGAATTGCAGCTGTAGTTTCCTGCAACTGTATAAATAACTCAGGAGGGATTCTCCACTAGATTTCTGAAGAGGTCTGAAATTGTAGTACTCTAAAATCATATGGGGAAACCCCAAACCTTATTTATTATTTATATAGCACTGACAGGGTAAACAGCAGTTAAATGCTCCAATAAAGCTTTTACATGGAGCATGAACCAAGCAGCTGGCAGAAGACTTCATGCGCAAGGTGCACCAGAGAGCACTTTCAGGGACACGTGCTTGTCTTATGCCACCCCTGTCTTTAAGCCTATGCTGTGCTGGGCAGGCTGGACCTCTTGGTCTGCCCATTTGCTATTCAACTAGGGCATGTAACTTATAAACTTAAGCTGTAGTTTATACAGCTGACCCTCCCAAAGACAGGAAAGAAGGAAGAAAGAGATACGGGGAGATTTCCTTTCGCAACCCAGGATATTTCATGGGCCTTCAAACTTGTATATCATGAAAGCTACATTTCATTTATCCTTTGCACTTAACTAGACCAACCAAGCACTATGGTATCCATAAAAGGTTGTGGGTGTTTTTAAAGTGCTTTGCTCAAAATTGTTAATTTCTTTGAAAGTTCATATCTGGGATGCTGAATAAATCTAGTGCATAATGTGGCAACTTTGGTGGGGACATAGTCAAAATCTAGGGTATCAAAATTGTGGCAAGATGCCAAGGGCCCGGTAGTGCCAGTCTCCCAACTCAAAAGAAGCAAGTCCAAGTCAAGTTCTCTGCTTCTATGATAGATGTTTACCAACAGCTGTTTCCTCTGGGTGGACTTCTGTAATAGCCTCCCCTTCATGGTGAGGACGATGGCCCTGTGTGTCAATGTCAGACATGTTTGCATCAGAGAAGGAGTGTGCTGTTCTTAGATTCTTGGCTGATGCAGAGCCCATTCCCAAGCCCACAAAACACTCAAAGATGTGCTCTAATCTGTGTATACAGACCTAAGAAGCCACTAAACTGGGAAAGCTGAGCTTGCCTCTGTTCTGTGGAACTCAATTGTGGAAGCCCAGTCAAGCATGTACACCTGTACATATACATGTGAATGGGGCACACATGTGTATTATACAGGCACAGAGCATCAGAACTGGTTGGAGTTCCCCATCATATGTACACACATTTACAATCCTAAGTTTGTTGCCACATAATGTGTGAAAAGGTCCCAAATGATCTGACATGCTCAGTGTTCTGCCTTAGAAATTAACACCAATTTAAATTTGTTTGAAAAGGAAAGGCAAAAGATGGCTAATTTTTCTGTAAACAAGGTTCTTTATTCTCTCCCTAAAGAAAGATGCAGTGAGTGGTTCTTGATAATGAGCGTTGAGGTGGCAAATAGATTGTCTAATTTTATTATATATTGTATTTTTCAATTGGTCACATAACGGATTTGCAATAAAGACTGCTCTAAGCTCTGCCTTGTACAGAATCCTTCATTCAAAGGAGCAAAAATAAAACTGATCTTAGAAAATTAGCGTTCTTAGCATCTTAGTAGGCCATGCTACTAGTAAAATCTAAATTCCAGGTACTATGTGTCAAAAAAGATGTTGACAAGCTCATACCCTCCATCATTTCTCAGTTGAATAAGACCATGCTATTATACACAGACACTGCTGATGAAATACAGGGGAAGGGGGAGGGCTAGCTGAGCTGCCCCAGTGGGACTTACTTTGAAGCAAACACACATGGTTCAAAGTTTGAACTTCAAACTGTGCATGGTTCAGACTGTAAGTTCCACCAAGTTCAAATCCAAGCATGCTCAAGTCTGAAATCGTATACACATCTTGTCCCATTCAAGTCAGTGAGAGCACACAAAGGGATCTGCAACCCTTTCAAACAGTTAACAGTGGGAATTAAAAACCCACAGCCTTCCAAGGAATAACACTCACAATGCTGGTTCTGACCTGCTGAATTCCTGTCTGTCATACATCAGTTGAAGGGACAATAACTCTGCTAGCGGGGGGAGGTGCCAGTCTATATGCTCAAGGTTACTTTTGCATATATATACATACATGATGATGGCACACATACATATGTGCCAGAAGGGAATTAACATGGGCAATGCGCCTACAGCTTAGGTACAGTGCCTGCCTCCTATCAGCTCAACTCAGCTGGACCACACACACACACACACACACACACAGTCCTGAGTGTTGCAGCACCCTCACACTCAAGCCTTGTAGCACTTTAGAAGCCTAGCACAAACCTTTTTTGCTACCTCAAAAGGGGTTAATTTAATTATGTCCTGCGTGAGGAAGTACTTTTGTCGTGAATCTTCCAAACATTCAGCTCCGTTGGATGTCTCTGTGTTGCAGTATTAGAGGAGCCACACCATGCATAATTTTATACACTTCTGTCATGTCCCCCTTTACTCACATTTTCTCTAAATTCTAAACAATTTTTTTCTAGCCACAAATGTTGTAACCTTTCCTTACAGTGGAGTTGCTCCAACCCTTTGATCATCCTGGATGCCCTTTTCTGAACCTTTTTCCAGCAGTACAACATAGAAATAGAAATACTTTATTGTCACTGTACCACTTGTGTACAGTGAGATTAAGTGAGCCCCCCCCTTTTTTTCAGTTGAGGTGACCTGAACTATACACAGGATTCCAAGTGAAGTTGCATCATAGATTTGTAAAACAACATTATGGTATTGGTAGGTCAGGCTGAAAGAATGCCTTTCCAAAGGCCGCTCAGTGAACTTCCTGGCTGTGGGATGTGAACCCAGCTGTCATGGTCCCAGTCTGGCTCTGTAATCTATGCTATATCCTTAAATCTTTACAATTGGCCTCCCTCACTGCATTCTATACCCCATTCTCAATTTTTAAAGCATATTCAAGAAGCATTAAAGAAAAGACAAGTGTCAGGAATCCCACCAATGCTGCATGGTCTATATCTCTAAGACATCTATTCTGAATTAATAACAATATGGCAGATCTTAATGATCATAGAAGTCTTTATCCCTATTTATTAAATTAAGAACAGTGGACGGAAAATGAACAGAAAACAAAGGATGAGACAAGGCTGAAATGCTTGGCACTCGAGGGCTGGAATTTCAGAATTACTTAAAAAACACAGATATGAGATTGTCACGTTCAAATTGACTATTTGCTGTATTTTTTCTAGGTAGAATCCCAGGAGCATGGTTCTAGATTCATCTGAGATCCCACTATAGTATATTATCTTTGCATAATATATATTTAATTCAAAGAGGAAAGCGAAAAGGCATCCATACCATATTTTTTTATTTCACTTGTTAGATTAATAAATTGCATCTCTCTCTCCACAAGAGAAATTACTTTTAAAAAGCAGAGTACTGTGGTACATGGCCAAGAAAAGCATTTTCTAAAATAGATGTGCGTGTCTTGAAGGTGCTACACATTTTTTTGGGGGGGGGTTGGTTTTGCCACAACCAGTTCACAGGGCTACCTCTCTAGAATGTAATGTGGGGGTGAAGGAATGTTTTGTGAATCCACACATTTAGCAGAGGGCATTGGAACAGGTACACCACCTAAAAGTATTTTAGATTAGCATTCAATAAATGCATTTGTTTTAAAGTATGTATCAATTTGGCTCTGCTGAAGGTTCTTCTGAGCTTCCTTGTGGTGAAACCCTCAAAAGACCGCAGGTGGCTCTCAAGCCAGTCAAGAGCTTTTGAGAGACATTCGTTTTACACTTGTTGGACTTCTCTTTGATTTTTACCTCTGGGGGATGCTGAAGATGCCTGCTGCAATTAACTTTCAGCCTAACAGATGGAAGATGACGGAAACTCTTGAGTCTCTGGATCCAGACTCCATCTGGACAGGTAGAAATGAAAGTCCAGCAAGCAGTATGTCTAAATCCACTGCCCAGAAACAAGAGAGGCCAACACAGTATATGCTTGCAGTGGTTTGGCTGGCAGTATTTGAACACACTGTTTAGACTTTCATTTCTCTAGTACTGGTGGTTGCTGCATGAGCATTTGTGTTTGTTGTACTGATGTGACATTGTGAAGGTTGCATTTGTCAGCACTGTCTCATTACTGCCTGGGCTCTGCATGCAGTTAGTTATTTGCCTGTTCCAATATAACTCCTTTCTGTTGATGACAGGAAATGATTTGGCATATTTATATTTTTCAGCATTTGGATTCATAGCAGGTGACCCTGGGGGTACCTATTTCCATTTAAATTTGTGCTCATATTATGCTTCAGCACAAGAATATCTTTCTTCCAATCAGTCCTCTTGATAGTTATTGCCTGTAGGACAGCACTCAGGATTGATCACATATGGAATACCTGCAAAGTATTATCAAGTCTTGACAAACAATTTCATACATGTTCATCAACTGACTTAGAGTTTCAATTTCCTCTGTATGATTTAGAAATCTGAATATCCTGTTGTCCAAACATGAGTAACATCTGCCATTCCTAATTCCTGATCCTGGATATAAAAGTGACTTATTGGGTCACATGCATGACTTGCACACTAAAGACCTGTTGAGAAGTGTGCATTGCATATTTGCAGGAAAATCACTTGCGGACGTCACCCTGTGCTTAGATTGGAAAATGTAATATGCAACTGAGACTGCGTACACACAATATATTTAAAGCACATTCTCCACTTCTAGGACCTGTAGATTGTTAAGTGTGCTGGGAATTGTAGCTCTGGGAGATGTTAGCTACAGTTCCCAGGATTGTGTGTGTGTGTGTGTGTGTGTGTGTGTGTGTGGAGAGATGTGCTTAAAATGTATAGTGTCTATGAAGCATCAATTAGGAGTTAGGGAGAAGCACAAGTAGAAATGTACCGGTAATATATTTTGTAATACGGCTTCTCTCTGTCTTGCATGGAAGTGAAGTTTCAATCTCAGTTAATTATGTAATTGCATTTGCTTGACTGCCTGCTTTGTCAATAGTGCCCTCTTCTAAGGTACTGGCTGTCAAACCCAACAATCTAACTTCCAATTAGCAACTTTTGTATTCTTTAATGCTTTGTGGGCAGTCATGTTTAGTTTTATTATCCATGGCATTTATCAAATAATGGCTGATCATTATTTTTCCTATTATTCTAATGGGAAACTGAGGTGAGAGGCTGCCTTTGGCAATAGAGATGGAATATACTGTCATGACTAATAGCCTTATCCTCAATGAATTTGTCGAATCTGTTTTTTTTTTAAAGCCATCCAGGTTGGCAGCTATCACTATATATTGTATGGGTGAAATCCATAGTTTAACACTGCACCGTGTGAAGTACTTACAAAAGCACTTAACTCTGTATTCTCCTTTGAGGGCCTCAGTACAGGCTGCTAAGAGTGAAGGCAATTATAGCATCACAACAGGTTAGGGACAAGTTATTCAATTACAATGTTTTACTCATAACTGCCTGCTTCTCTCTCCTTCCTTGCCCTCCCTAGGTTTTGTTCCATTTGTTGTATTAGCCAGTAGTCTTGGCAGTGTCTTCATTCTCGTGGTAGCCTTTTGGCTGATTCGAAGGAAGAAGAGGTAAGACAGTTACTGTCATTCCATGGGGTGTTAGTTTAGAGTCATGGTTCTTCTCTGCAGCTAGATTGTCCTGTACAATTAGCAGATGAAACCAATTTCAGTAGTCTTACTACAGACTTACTCTGATACTGTACCACACAAATTATCTTTCTCCCAGTGTCCTTACCCTGCCCACCCCACTGGAGCCATTCGGGCCATGAGTCCAAACCACCCCCCTGCTCCACTATTCATAGCATCAATAGATTAGAATGTCTACTTTAACCATTGTCTGTGTAGGAAAAGTCCGTCCTTTCATGACTTTAATTCAGAGAACAATATAACAGGGCTTTAAAATAATTGCTGATATTCTTCAATTGCATTTTCAGCTTTGACTAACCCAGTTGTTCTGCTTTTCAGCATCAAACAAACAAGGGAAGAAAAAGGCGTCATCTACAAGCCAGCCATCAGCAAAGAAGAGAATATTTCCCAAGCATAAGCTTCTGTTGAGTTACCTTAGTAGCCACTCATTCACTACTTTCTCAAACATTTCCACTGTTATCTCTTGCTTTATCACTCAAATCTGCTGGATTGTTTTTGCCTGAGCACAAAAAGAGACATGTTCAGCTGTTCTCCTTTGTGCAATAGAATATGAAAGGACAGAGTTTGCTCTCAAGTAGATGTGCAACAGAGATGTGCCTTAATATTCCCTCCCCACACCAAAAATATTTTTCTAAAGTGTACCAAACAACATATTAGGAGCTGTGTTGAACTTTGTTTATGTTATGACTTCAAATATGAGCTTTATGAGCAAGGCTAACAAAAAGTACTATAAAATAATAAAAAAATCCTTCCAGTAGCACCTTAGAGACCAACTAAGTTTGTTATTGGTATGAGCTTTCATGTGCATGCACACTTCTTCAGATACCATGCACACAAAAGCTCATACCAATAACAAACTTAGTTGGTCTCTAAGGTGCTACTGGAAGGAATTTTTTTATTTTGTTTCAGCTACGGCAGACCAACACGGCTACCTACCTGTAACAAAAAGTACTATAGTTTGAAGAAAGCTTTTCATGTGTATGAAAATGTGACTCCCCTCCCCCTATCAGAAAACCAGTGCTGCTAATGTTAAGGAATCACCTGTATTAGGGAGCAGATGACATTATTGGTGACAGATTGAAAGATCGTGTCAATAATAGAATTGGAACAGTGGGAAATGTTGAGAAGAAAATGAGCAAATTTGGATAGAAAACCTGCTTTGGATGCAGGTTTCCCAGCGCCAGTTTTAAGCAGTTTATAGGTCAGGGGTCAGGTACTTTCAAATAAAACAGGTCAAATAAAACTCACATTTCCTCTGAGACTATACTGAGCTCCATTAGGTTCAGGCTAAAGAAATCTTGTTTCCTCCTAGTTGTTATTGCTAGTGACAACAGGTAGAAGCCACAAATTTGTAAATAAACAAAAATATATACTTAATCAGTAATTTCAACTTTATATAGCAGCATGTAATAAATATTTTTATTAAGAGTTTTTGTGGCAACTCCCATTTGTCTTCAATCATTTACCGTTTTACAAATATATCAGACAAAATTATTCTCCTGAATAGAAGCCAGGCGATGTTTCCCTGTATTTCCTGAGCTCTCAGCTGACCAGGGGATGCTCATGTAATCCACAGCAAGGATTTTCACCCAGATAGCAAGGAGTGCCTGGCAGCCCTTATAGTGCAGATATTACTGTGATTGCTCCCAAGGCATACTAGGGCTTGTTCTCAAACTGCGTTCCGGGGAACCCCATTGGTTCAGCAACAAAGAAAATTAGTCGTATTAATGGACAACCTTCTCAAAGACAGGTGGCCTGCCACCCACAAGGCACCCCTGCAATGCCAGCTGCACGTGAGTGCTGAGTTTGTTCTAGCTGTACTCTCTGTTCTTGCAAGGTTGGGCATATTTACTCCGACATAACTTCTACTTATTTCAATGTTGGTAACCCATGAGCAAGTGTAAGGAGAATCAACTGGAATCTTCAGGAAAAGGACAACTGGAATCTTTCAGTGACTACACCATTGGCATCCTGTGTCTTCCATGATATCTCAGAAACACAAGTGAAAATGTCGGTGAGACTGCTTGGCCTCCATTCTTAATTAAATGGGGGCTTGCACCTGAGGTGTTGCACCCGCACTCCTGGCAGTGGTACAGTCCACCCACTAGTGAATCAGGAGCAGCTTATACTGGTGCTTTGCCATCTGCAGCTCTGCCCTCTTATTTTCCATGCACAAATCAAGGTGCTGCTTTTAAGCCCTAAGTCCCAGCATCATATTTCCCCTGTTAATATCTCCAATATTAACGTAGACAGGCCAGGGTTGAAGTCAAGGGGCCTTTCAGAAGTCTTTTAAGACCTACTTGTTTGTCAACAAAGGAAGGGGCGAATTTATTTCAATTAGTCAATCATCACTGGCCAGGGCAGTGATGGATGTCCTTTGTTAGCTGCTCAGAGCCTCCAGGTCTGGTGGACCACAAATTAAAAGCATATAAGGAAACAAATATTCATGAGCCACAATTCAGTATAGAGTGAAGTATGCTTAAGTTTACAGCTCTCTGTGGTGTTCTTGTGTTTTCTGGTAGATTATGTTGTTGTTTAGTCATTTAGTCATGTCCGCCTCTTCGTGACCCCCTGGACCAGTGAGCACTCAGGGCTGATTTCCTTAAGAATGGAGAGGTTTGATCTTCTTGCAGTTCATGGGACTCTCAAGAGTCTCCTCCAACACCATAATTCAAAAGCATTAATTCTTTGGCGATCAGCCTTCTTTATAGTCCAGCTCTCACTTCCATACATATATCACTACTGGGAAAACCATGACTTTAACTATACGGACCTTTGTTGGCAAGGTGATATCTCTGCTTTTTAAGATGCTGTCTAGGTTTGTCATTGCTTTTCTCCCAAGAAGCAGGAGTCTTTTAATTTCGTGGCTGCTGTCACCATCTGCAGTGATGGTGCACCATCTGGTAGATTATGCTTTGTGTTAATTAGTTGGTGGGTCATGGAAGGGGGCTGTCACTTGGACCATAGCTATAGCCAGTTTTTTTGCCTTGGGTAAAGCCTCCAGGGGCGTTTTGATGCTTCCAGCCTGTGAGTGTATGCAAATGTGTGTGGGGGGGTGCCAAACTGGGTTGTTGACCTGGGTAAAATAAAGACTAGTTTCACCCCCCCCCCCTTGGACATATTCACAACTGCATTTCTGCACAGCAGCTTGGTCCTCTCTCATGCCTGGTTGAGTATTTATATAGCCCGAGTTCACATACTGAGGGAATAACATTATATACCATATTGAATCCGATACAGAATTTGCTTTCAGCCCCAAAACACAAATGTTGGAATTGGCCACTTGGATTAATTTTCCTGGGGTGAAGCTGACAGGAAAACTGAAAAATGTAAACAGAGAGATGTCCTGTTCTGACTGGTTGTGTCCTCCCCCCCCCCCCATATGTGCACCTCCTATAGCAATAATTACAAAAACACTTCCACACAAATATTATTCAAGAGCTGGGCCACAACCAAAATAGGAGTAGGGCAAATTGCTGTTGGAGTCAGACCACAAAGAAGAGTAATTCCCACCACACAATGTGTCTACAGCTGGCACATCAGACAGCTCCCAGCGCTCTGATCCTACTATGACATCTGACACTCAGTAATCATTCTCCTGCTTTACTCTTCTGGATGTGAGCAATGGAAAGGGAGGAAGCATCCCTCTCTGGTACTATTTGCTTAGTTGCCTGGGATTTCGAGTTTCACTGTCTTACTATTCTTAGAGCACTAAAGCAATTCAGATGAAGTTGCAAAAGAGGAATTAAGAGCCTGGGTGCAATTGTGTACAAGTTACTGCTTTAGAAACCTTCAGCCTTAGCTTTCAATAATCCAGGGCATTCCCTTATGGGCAAACTTCTCGAGGCCCCCATGACGGGGCCAAGGGCTACAAATGTGCAAAGCGGCAGATGTGATTCTTAGCTTTGTACAGTAGGGTATATTGCACCCACACTCCAAACACACACCTGGACACATACAAACACCTCTCCATCCAGAAAAGCAAGAGGCATTATCATAGTTCAAGATACCTTCACCAGAGGGTTTTAAGGAAAGGTTGGGTGGTCATCTGTCATGGATCCTTTAGTTGAGATTCCTGCTGTAGCAGATCCACCACTTACTACCAATTACAGTGGTACCTTGGGTTACATACACTTCAGGTTACATATGCTTCAGGTTACAGACTCCGCTAACCCAAAAATAGTACCTCCAGTTAAGAACTTTGCTTCAGGATGAGAACAGAAATCGTGCTCCGGCGGCGCGGTGGCAGCAGGAGGCCCCATTAGCTAAAGTGGTGCTTCAGGTTAAGAATAGTTTCAGGTTAAGAATGGACCTCCGGAACAAATTAAGTACTTAACCTGAGGTGCCACTGTAATAGTGAGTGGACTCACCCCGCTAACTGCCCCCTATTAAATATAGCACACACTCTGTATGCCAATCACATAAGTTTAACCATTTACCATCTCAGGCAGGAGTTGATCAAGCAAATAGGGAAAATTTTATTAAGCAAAAAGAAATTTGTGAAACAAAGTGGGGACAGGAATTGCATACTGTCTGTTAGAAGTTTACTTTAACTACAGTATAAGATGTCTCACAGCTTCTCTTAACCTCTCTTTACTCAAAATCAGTTGCTACATTTCAGTTTCTGTTACTAGCTCTTCTGTTATCTAACTTCTCCCTCAGAAACAGCTCAATTTCTATTCCCCACCCCACCCCGCAAAGTGCTGCCCCCCCCACTAGCAGACTCTGTAGCCAATCAGAGAGAGGCTCCTGCCCTCTGGTGGAATTTCAGGGGGACTGCACCACCGGTCTCTGGTCTGGTTCTGCTCTGTCATACCTGCATTGCAGGGGTTGGACTAGATGACCCACGGGGTCCCTTCAAACTCTACAATTCTGTCTCCAGCTGGGCAACTGCACTTGAGAAGGGTTTGGAACAAGGCTGGTGACCTTGGGACTGCCTTGAGGGCCAAACACCTTAGAGGGCTACACTCCAGGCCTGAGTTTCCACACCCTAGCCCAAAGTAATTATTGGAAAGTAGCCACACCACCCAATTAAAAGAGAAGACAGGGAGTTCATTAAATGGATTATGAATAAGCAAGATAATTTGTTTGTATCACATCATGATGACAATATGCCAATGTTATGAGGAAAAAAACTGCTCCTTTTCCCTTATGGGGTACCCAAGAGCCCATATAGAGTCCTTTTGTAGGTTCTCTATTGGTAGGAGAAATAACAGAGGCCAGCCAGAGGATATTGAAAAGCAAAGCAGCTATTAAAAGGTAAAGCGATCCCTGACCATTAGGTCCAGTCGTGACCGACTCTGGGGTTGCGGCACTCATCTCACTTTACTGGCCGAGGCAGCCGGTGTACAGCTTCCGGGTCATGTGGCCAGCATGACTAAGCCGCTTCTGGCAAACCAGAGCAGCGCACAGAAATGCCACTTACCTTCCCGCTGGAGTGGTACCTATTTATCTACTTGCACTTTGACATGCTTTCGAACTTCTAGTTTGGCAGGAGCAGGGACCGAGCAACGGGAGCTCACCCCGTCATGGGGATTCAAACCGCCGACCTTCTGATCGACAAGTCCTAGGCTCTGTGGTTTAACCCACAGTGCCACCCAGCTATTAAGCCTGATCTTTATTAAACTCTTGCAACAGGGTCCTCACTCACCACAAGCAGGAAAGAGGAGGAACCCAGAACAAAGGTGTGCCTGCCCTTAAATAGACTTTTGAAATTGCCCACCCTCAAACTCCAGACCACCCAGACCACCCACATACAACACAGAATGGGTGTAGCGCAGGACCACCTCCCCCAATACATCATACATACATCACAGAAGGGGCGGTCTAAAACAGAATCCTGAGTGTGTTATCTCCTGTCTGGCAGGTTACCTGATTGCATTATCTGGGTTTTGGCCACTCTTTTGTTATTATAACTACCTTTTTTTTTTTTAATAATATTTATTGGAATTTCCAAGAAAAAAAGAGAAAAAAGAAAAAAGAAAAAAAAAGAAATTACATAGTCCAAAAAAAGGAAAAAAGTACAAAATACAGGGGAAAAAAGGAAAAATAAGAACAGGTTAAAAACAAATCCCTCTTTCTCTGTCTTATATTTCACTTACTTATTTCCATGACTTCCTCACACCTCCCTCCTTTGTATTCCCATTCAAATAGTTAATTCAGCAAATTTTCCCCTCCTTGTTTTATCTTCGTTCTTTATCTTAAACATATTATATCATTCTATTTCTCGTCTAATTATCAAGCCATTTTTGCATATTCCTTTTTAACCTTATTGTTAAAAATCACTTCATTTCATTCCTACTTCATTTTAACATCCATTAATTTTACACAGTTTCTGCAAATAGTCCTTAAATTTCTTCCCATAAAATTTCAAAATTTAAACCATATTTATACTTAACTTCTTCAAACCTTTCTACTAACGCCAATTATTTCCTTTCCAACAAATTCCCTGTTGTTTCATTAATATCAAACTAATTCCAAAGATAAAAAAAAAGTTCTCAAGTTTTTATCCAATGTCCCTTCTTCCTGGTTTTGGGTTATGTCAGTCCTTTCAGTCTAACATCCAGTCCATCAATCTGGTGTTCTGATATCCGAGGCTCTTAAGTCACTTCCACGCCCCCTCTGCAGATTTTCTTGTTCCTGTTTATTCTTACACCCTTCCCTGTCCCTTGTTGGTTTCCGTAATTTCTTCCCTTTCTCCTTGGGAGGTGGGTTTCCGGGGAACTCGAACCAATAATAGTCTCCGTTTTCTTTCATCAGGGTAACCCATTCCACAGAGTCCCACTCCCCCAAGTTAATTTTGTAATCCAAAAAATAGTTGTTCCAGAAGTAGTTGTCAACCCATTCCAGAGTCCCGCCAGAGCTGAAAGCTTCCTTAATTCCAAACACTTCCAGAGACACATCATATTCAATCTTGCAGTACTGCAACTTTTGGTCATGCAGGACATTAGGTTTCTTCATCTGTATATTTTGAAGTGCAATCACAACCTCTTCCGACATCATCTGACCTTGAACTTGCCCTGTCAAGCCAGTTTCCTGAGTTAATTTTTGTGGAGCTTATTTATCCTTATTTTCTATTAGTTCATATTTACTGGCTACAACAGATATAGAGTCTAGCTTTTCGTTCATTAAGTCCATTTTCTCATGCAGCTGCTGTAGCTTAGCATTTATTCTGCCAAGGTCAAACAACAAGGTTTCTTCCATTGCTGTTCAAGGTCAGGCGGCTGGTCCCACGGTCTAATTCCCAGAGTTGTAGAATTTCACTATAAACTGCAGCAACAAATTGACAAGCTCCCTCTAGGGGACACAATTTCAGTTCACATCCATCTTTGAAGTATATCCAACAAAGGAAAATTTACTTTCGATTTTCAGATACTTTGTTTCCTTAACATGCAAAATGCAGAAAGCGGCATTAAAGTTAATTTATTTCTCTTCTTTTTACTATCTGTCAAGAAAACCACTTTCAATCGATGGGCATCTCCAAAACTTTCTGCCCTGACACCCCGTCCCCAGGTTTGGGACGACGGAGACTTATGTTCCTTTACTCTCTCCCCACAGGCTTAAGAGATCAAAAAAATTTCCCCCTTTTCCCCTGCTGTCAAGGGGTTTTTTGTTGTTTATTAATGCAGGAAATTTCAGTCTTTAAGTCAATTTTCCAGGCTAATTAGCTTATAAGATCTTTGCTTCAGTCTATTTACAAAGCTGAAGGCGGACTTCCTGTTTAGACCTTCCCGCTTCGTGCCTAATTCGTAAATTTTGTAGTTTCGTTAATCCAATCTTCCGTTTTTACTCACGGGTACTTGTTTTAGAATCCAATTGTCATCAGGAAAAAGTCAGTGCTCTCCAGCGATGGCTGCGCGGCTTCCCTCCGTGAAAATAGCAGTCGGTTTGATGCACCGCGCTGCTCACCCCGCTTCGCTCCGGAGCCCCAGAAAAGGGTTCCCCGCGAGTAGGGGAGGTGCTCCTGGTGCTCTGCCGAACCCCACGTTCCCAGGCTTCTTCCACCTGGGATTTCTAGCGGGTCCCTGCCTTCGCCGCGGCGGGAAGACCCAGTTTCCACGGAGCCCGTTCCTCCGATCGGAGGAACTCCACCATTCACCGATGGCGCTAACCCGGAAGTTTGTTATTATAACTACTTAATTCCCGATTCCAGGTCACATGTTCATCCTATTCACATCTTAAATGTGCCCTTAAGGCAGGATTTGTGAGCACAATGTGGAGGTTTTTTCCCATTTACTTCGACCTTGCAGAGAAATATTTGAGGTCATTTTGCGAAAGAGAAAATTGTTTCAGGACTTTTCTGTGGGTTTCAGACATGTGGTTTACATATTTGTATGGGTTTGCTTGGTACATTTATGAACATCTAATTCTTATAACACCAACATAAAACAAAAGCAAAAGCAACGTGCCATGCTTATGATGAGCCACTTCGCAAATACATTGTAAATTAAGCCTCTTGGGGTTTCAAGGCTAAAAGTTTTTAAAAGTCACTAGAACTGGGCTGAAGACATTCACAAAGCAGCAAAATTGTGTGTGGCTATCTCTGCAGCAGCTGTGTGTAAGACCACAATAATGTATTGTGTCTTTTTGTTCAGTGTTCAGCTTCCAACATCAGCCAACCAATGTAATATGGGAATATTTCTAGAGTTGTATAGATATCAAAAATTAAATTATTTTTAGAATACATTTTTGCCACACACATACAGTAAATAGAAGCAGTAGACTAATTGACACACAACTAAGACAGAAACAACAGAAACATTACAAGCTAACATAAAGTCAGTATAGTTGTAGCCAGCTAAAGGGATTCATGTTTTGGAAAGGGAGAATATACCAAAGTAATGTCAAAAGGAACAAAAAGAATTGCCTGAGTGAAAAAAATGAAACATCTCACTTATACACACTGCAAAAGGAAATAACAGAGATCAACAGTTATGCACATACCTGCAGATAATTTTTTAACTGTAGCTTCTTGCTCAACAGGAGCAAAATGTGTATTTCAAGACACAGGGTCTACAGTATTTAGTTTTTCTTTTGAAACACTAAGGGGATGTGGCAATCTCAAGGAGAAGCAGTTTGATACCATCTAGTGGCAGAATCCTATATGGAGCAAAAAGCAAAGATATTCTTATCTAAACTTTGACAAATTAGGACTAAGAATTTTGCTGAAATATCTGGTTTTTTTTAGTGCATAGCGGAAGAACAAGAACTATTGTGATAATTTTTTTATGTGGCAACGCTTTGCACTTACATCTGGAAGCCCCATGTTATTGCCTGTCCACCCCATCTTTCCTCCACAGACATCACCCCCAAAGAATACAGTGGGACACATTTACCTGGGATTAAGTCCCATTTAACTCAGTGAGGTTTTTCTCCGAAAATGTGGAAAACCACGAGTGCCACCTTGAGCTGCTTGGAGGAAAGTGGCATATAAATGTGAAATATATCCCCAGCCAGGTCTGGAGCGATATAAAAACAAACCTAAAAATCAAAGAGGAAAGATCCCAAGACACATCTAGGATAACCTGGCGTGGGCTCTGTAGACTTTTCACGCAGGCCCTTGGCAATCCCAGTGTGTGGAGCATCTGCCATGCCCCTGTACTACCCATGGGCTCCACACAATGGGGTCTCACCTGAACCATCCCTTGCAGTTTCCTACTAGCATGTTAAATTTTCCAAAATGTATTAAAGTGTTGTTGCTTTTTATCCCCAACCGCCTTGCAAACCATTTTAACATAATGGCAGAAATGGGCAAATCAGCAAATTTAGTTCATAGGAGGGATGTAAATTTTCACATTGACAAATCTGTAGGAAAATGGGCTTGTTTTATCCATTTATTATTTGAATGTAACATATGGAGATGTATGGCTTAAAAGACATTTATGGTGCAGTGTTGGACTAGGACCAGGGTTCAAATCCCTGTTCAGCCATGAAACCCACTGGGTGAACTTGGGCCAGTCACGGTCTCTCAGCCTAATCCACCTTGCAGGGTTGTGGAGAGGATAAAATAGGGAGCAGCCTAACCAGGTACACCACCCTGGGCTCCCTTGGAGAAAAGGAGGGACAGAAGTGCAGCCAATCAACTTCTGAAAATTATGTTTTATGTTGTTTTATTGTTATACACAGCCCCACTTTGATTTGTAGTGGTGCAGAAGCACTTTCATAAATAGTTTGCTTTTCTGAATATTATTTACTGTGTTCTTTTAACAAAATCTGGTTCTAACAAAGGCTGACTAAAGAAAACTCTGCAACGAGTAGGGCAAAACTTTCCGCTTATCGGTTTAGACCTCGCCTCCTCACCTCAGCCGACTGACAAGAGGATAGAGGGGGAATTCGATCCAGAACATATTTAAAGCAGAATCTCTCCAGTTCACACTTTCCAAAACATGTGAAACATGTCTGTCCTTCAACATTTGCACTTATCCTAATTTTCAATGCAGTTCTCCAGCCAACCACAATGCATGTTAGGGGAACGTATGCCTAGAAATGGAGATATTAGTGAAAACAACATGCAATAATGCATTCTATTAGGGGAAATGGCTTGCAGACACGTGTACATTACTCCTAGCTGCATATTTAAAAAATCTAATTTTAATCCAACAAAACAGAGACCACTTACAATAAATGTGTCGTGTAAGCGTAGCCATTTCAATTATTTAATAGAATTGTAAAGGGTCATCTAGTTTAACCTCTGCAATGCAGGAATCTTTTCCCCAATGTGGAGCTCAAACCCACCACCCTGAGATTAAGAGTCTCATACGCTACTGACTATCCCAGCTATATAGCTGTTGTTGTTGTTATTTACTTACCGTTCTTCATCTGAAATCCTGGGGCCGTTTGCAACAGAAAACACAAAATACATAAGAAAACAAAAACAAGCCATTAACCTCCCTCCCACAAACACATTTAAAAGCCATAGAATGTTAATCAGCCGACTGTCTGGCTGAGCGCCTAAAGATTTTGTGGGCCACTGCAGAAAAGGCCCTGTTCTCAGGTTGCCACCTTCTGGACCTCTCACAGAGGAGGCACATGAAGGGTCTCAGATGATGATCACAGGTCCAGGTCGGTTCATATTATTGTAATTGTCGTGAATAATAATAAAAATAAATATGCCTTTTGAATATATGCTTGGACTGATAGAATTTTATAAATTTTATTATGGGATCATACTTGCTGTAATGTCTGACCTCCTTCCCTCTGGACTCCCCCCCCCCACCTAGCTAATTAAATGCTGCTAGAATGGTGTAGCCAGGTAGGTCCGGGGTGCTGTAAATACATAATTATGGGATGGGGTGCTGTGGCCACTGTCTATCTGCGAGGTTACCAATGCATGACTGAAGTAGCCAAATTCTTCCTATTCAGGAACAGGCATAGCTGTCAAACCAACCAAGTCCAGAACCTTTAAACATCCCTGCTCTACAAAAGGGTTTCAGCCATATACTCATGAAACCTCAGCCCCAAACTCCTAATGACCACTCCCCACAGCTTCATATAGATGTTCTGGCAGGGTTAAAAAAAACCCTGAGCAGGATACTTTTAGAAAAGGGGATGAGTCTTCAAGCCTACCAGAGTAGGGATATTCCTACTGTATGCAAGCATGCCTTTTGTCCTTTGTAACACGACTCATTAGGCCCAAACTAGGTTAGCAATACATTAATATCAGATAAGCTACTGTTGTGGAATAGAGGGTTTTCAAACCACTGACTTCTGGCAGGCAGCCTTCACCAGCTGGAAGGAGATACTTTGGTGCTGTGTTACAGAAGGGAACCAAACACATGGGATTAAGTAGTAAAGACAGCAGCTTCTCTCACACTTAGAAGTCAGTGTAAATGCTTCTCTCTAGTTCTAAGCTCAACACACAATATTATTCTCCCTGCTCAGCCATGAAGCTGTTTAGGTCACTCTCACACTCAACCTAAAACAAGATTATTGCCAAGATAAAATGGGAATGCCTCCAAATAAATTTAACAGAAAGAGCAGGGAAGTGAACGCAAAACAAAATATATTGATAGGCTGCAATCAAGTACTAGCTATCCTAGTCCTTGCAGGAAGCATGGAAACGTCTGCCAGTTTTCCTTTCCACTCCTCTCCAACTTTAGCCACTTATCTGAGGATTCAGCTGGGCTACATGCTCCCTGAGCAGCTTTGTATATGAATGGAATATGCAAAAGGTTATCCTTTTGTTCACCAAAAGTAACAATATTCTGCTGTATTTCAAACCAGCAGTGACTGTACTAGCAGAATCTTTATATGAATGCAATATAGCTGGAGACCATGTTTGTGTCAGTCACCTTTTAGATTTTCACATTGGAATAAACTGAAGCAGGAAACAGTTCATTCACAGATGATTGAAGAGAGAAGTCTGTAGCTGAGAGGCATAGACAGTCCCAGACTCAGTTCTTGGCATCTCCTGACAAGGCTAGGGGGAAAAGCTCTTGGAGACACAGTAGGCAAAGGATAGGGAACCTCTGACTCTCCAACTGCCCACATCAGCTCCAGCCAAGAGTTAGGGTTGATGCGCATTGTAATTCAACATTTGGACAGGGATGTAGATCTAATGTGTTACTTTTTCTGAGTGTAGTTCTGAAAATTGTGTGCGATCAGGGTTAATTGTGTGCGATCAGGCCATACTGTAGATATGGCCCTGAATTATTCAACAAAGGGTGTTCAATCAATCCATTCAGTTTCAGGAAACAGTTGTCTCTTACCTCTTTTTACTCCCAACAGCATGCATCAGGCAGAATGATAATGCACTACAGAACTTGTTTGATCACACTGTATATTTCATAAAAACTTAACATTTAATTATGTAATTTTATTTGAGACGCACATAGTTATAAAAGAGTTCACTTGAAATAATACCCCTACCCCTTTGACTTTTTTGTTCGTTTGTACACAGTATCAATACACAGTTAATGATTAAGTTTACAAGTTAACCACATGACAAGTTCACATTATCTGCCAGAGCTTTTCCACCTTATGCTTTTGGAGTACTGATAATATGTGCTTCACACGTGGCAGAATAATTATGTAAAAATTAGGCTCTTCTGGATCATGCTTTATTTCTCAGAATTTAGTATGTCTCATTAAAACTGTTAAGTTCAAGGGAGAAACATGATATTTGGGCAGGAAAATATATTTGTAAGGCCATAGGAACACACTACAAATTCCCCAGAAGCTAGGGGTAACTTATCTAAGAAGCCCTGTATGGACATGTATTTTAAAATGAAAGGCATAAGACTAGAATATGGTGACACCAGACTTACTGTTAGCCCCTTCAATCTTTAGCCTTACAAATATTGCACGCACTCTAAATCAAGCCTTTCCATAATTACCAAACACGTTTGCACATTAACTTACTGTCACAAGCCTCTCAAGTTGTTACAGACCAAGCTGATGACAATTTAAAAAAGTCTAACACAACATCCATTTTGGCTAGCAGAATTAATGGACTTTATTCATTGAATTTGCAAGTAAGTGAGAAGTGGGAATGCACTTGGGACAGGTAAATACCCCATTTATTTAAAAAAAACAACACTTCTCAAAAAAGGCTAGCAAGTATTTTACAAGTATGGTACAGAGAGAACACCAAGTTCAAAAAGAGATTATATTCATATGCCACACAGGAATCCAAGTCTAACCAGATGTATGAAACTTAAAACCAAGCAATTAAGCTATAAAATGTCAACTGGAGGAGAGACAATGCTTTGATGGATCAACAAGTTTAGCTAAGCACAGATGCATGTTTTAAAATTGCACTCTCTTTTTAGAAAGTCAGTAGTAAACGACAAAAAACTAAGAATGGAAAGAGAGTGTATGCTTTCTGCTTTGGAAAGCATATCAAGGTTTACCCTTCATTTAAATGGGTGAGTTCTGCAGAGCAAGGCTAAATGTGTTGTATCATGAAGAAAAGACAACAGTTGGGGAATCTAAACCAACTATTAGCTAAATGAAGGATGTTGTCTTTTTCAGGGTTAACACCCAACACAAGACTTGTTCTGGGGTAAGAAATGTTTGCATCAGGCAATGAAGCCAAAGGGAGTCCCCATACCATCATAGTTTGCCTGTTTGCCTCGAGCACTCAAGGAAATAAGTTGACGTGGACAATCAGCTGATTTACACTGTAAAATGCAGTTCGACAAGGCATATTATTTGTAGAAAAATGGGCTAAATCAACCATTATGAAAAGTTTGAAGTGCAGCCATAGCACTTAATACTGCTGCATAGGCTATACCAACATTTCCTTAAGACTAAAGTTGTTTCCGTATGAAACAAATATTTTCAGAACTTCAGCAGGGAACAGACTATTCTGTCACTAATATTTTGACAGGATAAAACTAAATATTAACAATATTAACAATGAGGGAAAGTGAACTGTGTGTGGCATCCTTACACCAATCTTAAAGTGAATTTCCTATGGTCTTACTCAAATTATGTACATTTTAGCACAGCTAGAAGTAAGAAAATAGCAAGATATTTTTTAAAATAAAACAGAGTAGATACCCCAATTTGCTGCTGCTTCAAGAAGCACTTTATATAAATTCAACTAGTTACAGGCTCTCTCAAAGGGAAGTTCATAGAGACTAAATGTTCGTACATAGAACCAAGATGTGAAGTATGATGCCAACGAAGAGGAAACATAAGCAAAGAAAATCTGCCAAAAGGAACCACAGAACTTGTCAGTTTTGGCTTTCAGACAAACCCCCTGAGATACAGATTACAATACAAAGAAGTCAGATGTGGAAAAAAGATGGACATTCATTGTGGGTGGAGTCACACTTGCCCCCCAAAAAGCACTTTGTGTTATAAAGCAAGAACCACAACACTTTAGCCCAAGCATGGGACCTACAGCAATCAGACATATTTGTGTTTTGCTGTTTAATATTCCTGTTGGATACACTCCTCTTTCCAAGCATCAACCCAGATGCTGCAATCCAAGAGGTAATTGGAGCAATATTGTTAGGATTATAAACAGAGGGGCAGGAAGAGTGTGCAAAAATTCACAACTCCACAGGAATGTTTTTTCTAACCCGCTCAACCAATGTTATGTTACAGAGTGCCAGTGGCCAACCTATTCACCTTGAATGACACAAGATATGCTTAGAATTATATTGACATTTGACCCTCTAAAACGATGCAACGTTGTGTGCCTATTTGGCTAGCTAATGGGACATGTTACACAACAGCAGCTCATGGAGCTGGGGTGTCATCAAGGTTGTGTTGAGATAAGTTTTAACTTACAAAGGTCCATGTTTGGCACATCAATAGAACTAAAGCACCTGTATTTAAAGTAACTCAACATTTTATAAATAATTTAAATAGTGGTGAAATAGGCTGGTATGGGAGTCTCAGTTAAGTGAGAAAGGCAGCTAAGTTTATATCTGTTCTAAATGTCTGAACCAACACCAGTTGCCTCAAGATTCATGGAAGGTCATTATCAGGAGGAGAGTGACTATGCTTTTTGAAAAAGGGACTGAAAGCTAGAGGGGATAGTTACACATGTTGTGTGTGCTTTTTCTATTAATATTCAACAGGCTGAAACAGGAACCTTTATATACAGGAACAGTTGCATTCAAGAGAGAACTGAGTGCCTTCCAGTTCAACTGAATACAGCATGAAATAGAAGTGAAATTGGATTGATGTAAGAGATACTGTAAGTGGTTCCAGTACACCTTCTGTACATAGAAATTCAACACCATACATTCAGAAAAAAGTTCATTTCCATATAAACAGATCTGTGTATCTGTCAAACAAAAGTGGCAAGCCCAAATAGAAATTTTAAGTGCCTGGGGTGTTAAGCTTTCCAACACCAGGCTACAAAACCACATTTATGTTGCAGACATATTTCTATGCCTGAGAAAAATACTAGGGCCATATTCCAGGCCACCAGGTGCGGGGCTTTCAGCCCTCCTGCCCCTTCTTATTAAGTTCACAAGGCAGTATGAGGAGCCACAGTGTTGGTGGGAGGTCTACGCCTACATGCCATCTAGCCCTCCCTTTTGCCTTGACAGAGCACAAGTAAATTACACTGAGTTGAGGAGGGCAACTGGCTGGGGATATAGGAAGCACACAGAGCTCCAAGGGCCTCTTGTGATGCCCATGAATAATTGTAGGCAGAATTCTATTGGCTCTATGGTGACCCTCTGAGCATGGGTGCTGCATCTACGGCCATGCCCTCTGTATTCAGTATGGGACCCAATCTGATCCCTTTATACTACAGCTGGGTGAAATGCTAGGGAATGCTTACCAGAACAAAAAGAAAGAAAGCTGTGCAAAGACAAGTGTTAAGACTGTGCTCTAGCAGGCAACAGAGGGCAAATATGAGTGTGCAAAGAAAAACTTAGCAGCTTTTGAAGCAGGCAGTGAAACAAAGTAATAAAGAAGATTTAGCTCCTGCACATGTGTCTCTCAACTTCACAGCTTCCGTGTTTAAGAAGAGGGAGCCCGACTTGCTGAGAAGCAGAGCGAACCAAAATCCTTTTCTCTCTTGGTTTAGCACACTCTACATTCAAACAGAGCTCTCAGCAGCAGCCTGGTGGTAACAGCTCTGAGGCCA
Organism: Podarcis erhardii; assembly: GCF_964252035.2. Taxonomy (NCBI): domain Eukaryota; kingdom Metazoa; phylum Chordata; class Lepidosauria; order Squamata; family Lacertidae; genus Podarcis; species Podarcis erhardii. The sequence continues at coordinate 5,390,701 of NC_138503.1, read as the reverse complement.
GGTGAGCCTGTGCTTTCAGAGAAGCAGGAAAAGGGTTTTCTCTCTCTCTAGGTATGCTGCAGTCTATTATTAGGAGTTCATCAAAGCAGTGTGCATCGAAAGAAGCTGCTCTTCTTTGATCTGTTTTCCATTATTTTCACTGGTCCACCTGCACCTGCTGAACTGTTGTCATTCTAAGGAGAGACATAAGAAGAAGAAGAAGATGATTTAAGGTGTATTATTGTCGCCGAATGAACAAATCCTTTGGATTTTTTTGCCTCCCCTCCAAACAAAACTCAAATCCAATGAAAAACTAGTACATAAATCATACACTGTACGATTGTGTACTCAAAACAAGAGGTCAAGCAGCTGACCCCACACAGGGCACAGAAGAGTGCTTTGGAAAATTTGATGCTCCCCTCCCAGCTCTCACACTGTCTTCCCAAAGCCAGCTAAGCGAGGCGCCAGGCTCTGTCAGGGTTCTAGAGCCCACATGCCTCCTTCCCAAAACCCAGCTTCTCTTCTACCCAGCTTTGGGAAGGCAGCACAAGGGCAGCGGGTGTGTGTGTGTGTGTGCAAGAGGCATCAAATGTTGGTGAGGGCCATGCAATGAGGGCCATGCATTGGACCTACCCTGCTCTATACACCTCACTGCTCTAATAATGCCTCCTCCTTTGCTTAGGCTTTATAATTCTCCCTATCTGGAGCATTTAATCACAACGTATACAGTAGTTACCTGCCCTCAGAGGTGGATGCTCGTGGCAGCCCTGCATGAGTCACTGTTCCGTGTTTGCTGAAGTTATGCCCAGAACAGAAACTCATGCAGACACCAGGGTGTGTGTGGGTGCTCAGAACCTCTTCAGGTGTTAAGAGTCCACAATTTTGATTCAGCTACCGGGCATTTGGGAAATCATGAAATAATGATTACGCCTGCCTCACTGTAGTGAAAAGGAGCTTTGCAAAAGAGCAGCAGCAGAATCATGTGCAAATTCCATTCCTAAAGTTCAAGATAGAGAGGATTCAGCTTGATTATGCCTCCTGTACATGGGCACTACACAGGACAGCCTTGCTTTCTTTATGTCACTACATTTAAATCCTGGCCTTCCTCCCTTAGCAGATTAGGGTGGAAGACATACAAGCCAAAAAATACAAAAAAAAACAAAAAAACCTTAAAACATCATACAAATTAATTCAGAATTCACAGTGCAGCAAACTAGGAATAATGACTGATCAGACATGTTCAAGTTTCCTCAAAGGACAGATAAGCAAGCAGGTCTTTGGCTGTCAGTACAATCAAGGTAGCACAGGAGGCAAAGAGGCAGGTCCATGTCAAGTGAGAAAACCTTATTCCAAATGGGACAATCCCTAAGCAGGACAACTGGGGCCTCTTTCCCCTGTAGGAGGGAATCTAGCTTATTGGGTGGTTTTGAAAACAAACAGGAGCAAAATTGCATCCCTTTGCAGTACAAGACAAGTGAAGCAGTTGGGGGAATATCTAATGGCAAATTCAAAGAGCACCGCATCTGATTTTAACAGATCACAATGTGGCAGGAAACTCTCCTGAGTAGACCTCTTTCAAAGAAATGGGAACTACACACTTCTGTTTTCTTTTTTTTTTTTTTCCAGCAAGGCTTGTGCAGGAGCATTTCCTGGAGGATGGCACAAGGGTTCAGACCTGCATGCTCTATTTTGCCACCTCTAATGCACCTAAGATCTAATGTCTTAATGGCAAGGCTCTCTCTGAGCCCACTACTTAATGGAAAGGCCTCATGAAGATGTGTGCACAAGTTCCCATTAAAAAAGCAAATGTTGTAGCACATCTTTTATATTACACTGTGGGGGTGGAGGCAGGAATCAGGGCTTCTTCAGATTGTGGTGCCTGACTTGCATCTTAAAGACACAAATGCAAACTCACTGGCACTTAAGAGATTCCTCTAAGGAAGACAAGCTGCAGCCATTTACATGTGGAAAGCCAAAAGGTTAAACAAAATACCTGTGGGATGTCACCAGATAAGCTCTAGTACCATTGCAGGCCAGTTCCAAGCTTTACAAATGTTTGGCTAGGGGCCTCCTAATTGCAGATCTTGAGAAGAAACTGTGCAGAATGTTGCTTTTGAGCATATGGAAAGGAATGTAATCTGCATATTCCCACTGCCATGTGCAACATTGGCACACTACATAATTTGTTCAAAATGTGCACAAAACAATGGTAAGAACTTCCTTTGTTTTGAGTTTGTTCTATGCTATAATGTTGTTTCCAGTTCCAAATGAAACAAAAAGCATTAGATTGATCAAGGAGTTCCTTTCTGCACAAAGTCAAGGATTCGCCATGCAAGGAAGCATCTGGCCAGAGTGAAGAGGAGCCCAACAAGGACAAGTCTCTATCTCAGCTCCAGACTGAGGAAGATGGGAGCTTGTCGCTGCTGGGTTCAGGTTCACAGGAGCCCCCAGCACCTCCCAAACTCAGCATATCGCAGACAATATCCCAGCTTTTTGGAGAAGAGAGGTATGTTTGAAAATACAAAACATTTGCTGGCTACTATTGCCTGGCAAAACTGTGGGGATTGTATTCAACTAAGTTTCTTACTCAAAGCAGACCAACTGAAATTAATAAGCCTTACTTAGCCATGTTCATTCATTTGAATGGGTCGACTCACAGTAAAACATAGTTGAACACCACTCTGAATCTCAGAATTTGGTAGAAAATATACTAATTATGATATACAAATAATGAGAGAAACAAACCATTTTTTTGTTGAGTTTTGTCATGATATCCCGTGCAAGGGTGAAGAAAGCCTAGAACCAAGGAAAAAGGGAGAGTAGTAAGAAAACCCCCCACAAATGAATCATCACATCTTATGCATTTAAGAGTGCAGAGCGCTTTTTAAAAAAATGAAAAGTACAATAATTCCTTTATTGGAGTTGAAAAATCTTTGTCCCATTAAACTTTGGGTCTTATAGGAACTGGCTTCTAAAAGGGATCTTTGAGACCTCAACATGCCTCAAAGTAAAAGCACTCTTTTATGGACTCCCCTGAGCACTCCCACTTAATACTATGTTCTTGGCTCAAACAGTTCTTCTCTGGGTCTGAAAGGGTCTTTCTTATCACCTGCTACCTGATCTTCTTCGCTGGAAATGCCTGGGATTGAACCTGGGCCCATCTGCGTGCAGCAAAGCATGTGCTTTATCACATAACTGATTCCCACTTTTCCCCATGCCCAAGGAAGCACTGCAAAAGAGGTACAAAGGACTCATGCTGCTTCCCCAGAGTACTCAGCAAGGTGTTAGTGGCCATACAAATAATCCCTGGCTAGCAAGTCAAACTAAGATTTGAACCCCACCCCAGAAGACCACACAAGAGCATCTGTGTAAGCACAGGACTTTGTTTAATGCATCTATAACAGAACATCAAAAAATATTTTAGCCACCAGGTGTTCACCAGGTTGTTAGCTACTCTTACCTCTTCCACGTTTATGCTTGATTTTGCACTTGTTTCCAGAAATTTGATTCCATAATCAATTGCTAACTGCAAAAGTGTTAATAAGAACTCATTAGTGCTTTAAAAAGTGGATTTTCAACATACTTCTAACTGCCCAACTATACCACAGCTTGATAAAAAGAATGTATGGCTAAGTCAATGCCATCTCTATGACCTCCAAGCTGACATTCTTCCACTGGAATCCAAAGGGGCCAATGTGCAAAAGGTCCATGTAGATGATGCACAAACAGGCTCATCTTCCCTTTAGGTGGCCTCACCTCTTGGAATACATTTGGGCACCAGCACTGGAATGGACTGAAGCATCCCGTGGGCACAGAGGAGGCAACATGTGTCCCTCTGGAATGCAGCCTCTGCGTTTACTTGTTACCTGCTGGATTCCCCCCCCCCCCCCCGTTTTCATTGATTTTGAAAAACTAAAATATGCCAAGATGCTAGCATACTATCCAGTATGGCAAGCAACACCAAATGGTGTTTTACACCAGTTAAGGGTTCTTAGAAATGAGTGAGGCTCTAGAATTAAAACTGGAAATTACCTGAGTAATTGGAAAAACCTGAGTAACTGAGCCAATTTGAGGTACACCAGTTAAGGGTTCTTAGAAATGAGTGAGGCTCTAGAATTAAAACTGGAAATTACCTGAGTAATTGGAAAAACCTGAGTAACTGAGCCAATTTGAGGTACTGGAAAACTGTCTTCTCTTGCCCATCATCTGCAGAATTCCACCCCTATTCCTTCCACCCCAGCAATCTAACAGAGCAGCTTCCTTCCATTGAACTGGTTTGTAAGATGTTCCCTCCCTGTCCCTTTCCATCATAGCTTTACTCCATTAGCTCCAAGGGGAGAGGGATGGAATGGGCTGCATTGGGGTGGGGTGCCAAGTTACCCTCCCCAAGTTACACACCACAGGAAATGTCTGTTTCCACCCTTTCCCACAGAACCAAATGGCAGAGATGGGGCATTCCTTTCAATTCAGATTAAGATCTGAACAGAATGTTAAAGGCTTGCATTGGTTTTGAAGTCTACTTTAATGAGTCCTTGAAGTTAGTTTTCAAGCCTGCATTAGGCAAACCTCAACGTTTTGAGTTTTAATGCTAAAACTAAACAGAATCAAAACTGGTTCAGGACATAAGGGTTGTGACCCAGATACAACCACAGTAGAAGTGAGAACATACAGTTGATTTCAACTGGCACCTTTTAAAACTGTTGTCTATTCACAAAATAAGAATTAAAGTTAATGACTGTCCAGCCTGCATGGTCGCGGGGCTTTCAAGGGTCTCATGTCCTGAATCTTTTGCTTCTTATCTGTGTTGCCAGGTCTTTAGTCTTGGGTATTTAAACTCTTGTGATTTAAGTTCGTCTACTTGATGAACTTGATGGTTAGCATATTACGACCTAAAGTCCTATTATGAATATTTCATCTCAGTAATGTTGATTGCTCAAGGAAAACTGCTGTCTCAAGGATAAAAAAGAAAAAAGAAAGGTAAAGGACCCCTGCACGGTTAAGTTCAGTCAAAGGCGACTGTGGGGTTGTGGTGCTCATCTCACTTTTCAGGCCAAGGGAGCCAGCATTTGTCCACAGACAGCTTTCTGGCCAGCATGACTAAACTGCTTCTGGTGCAATGGGACACCGTGATGAGTGCCAGAGAACATGGAAATGCCTTTTACCTTCCTGCCACAGTGGTACCTATTTATCTACTTGTATGCTTTCAAACTGCTAGGTTGGCAGAAGCTGGGACAGAGCAACAGAAGCTCACCCCATTGCGTGGATTCAAACAGTCAACCTTCCAATCAGCAAGCCCAAGAGGCTCAGTAGTTTAGACCACAGCGCCACCCGCTCGCTCAGAGACCATCCCCAAATCAAAATATTGAGAACACTTTGCTTCTGCATCACTCGTTGCCTCAAAATGAAAATGGGAGCAAAAAAGAAAAGGGCATCAGTTCAGGAAGGTGAAAAAATATCCAGAGAGTTCTGATCAAACTAGATTTACCTTTTCTCCTTTTTCTTTTGAAACTTGTCTTTTCTCATTCATATCACATTTATTACCCAGGATCATTCTTTCTACATCTGAAGATGCATGCTGAACAGAGGGAGAAACAGCAAGAACAGCCAAGTCACAAAATCTTGATATGTCAGATACATAACAAGAACTAAGCTATTCAGAGGCAACACAAAGCACAAATTCACACATTTTTAATTATATCAGAATAAAACTAGCTATCTTTTGCTCATGAAGAATTGTCTGATTAATTCATCTTTTGAGACACCACCTCTTCCTTTAACTCTGTCCTTTAAACTTTCATTGTTTCATTTTACAGAGCAAGGACTATGTCAAAATGCAGGGCCTCATGCTGGTGGTTAAATAAGCACCAAGTGGTAAAAAAGCTTCAGCTATGTGAGAAAATAAATAAAAGTTTAGCCCAGACCTTAACAAAATGCTCAACAACTAGAAAGGGATCTCTAAGTGCCATTATTCAAACATAAAAATTAAAATATTATCCAACCATGTATGATCAAGAGTAGATAGACCATCAATATACACCTTTATACACCAATATACACCATTACATTTTTATTACCAAGTTCTTGTTTCATCTCTATTCCATCAGGGTGCGGGGGATACCCTCATCTAATACTGCCCAAAGAAAGCAGTCTGAATCAATTTATTCTTCCCTCCACCACTTTTTGTGTGTGGATTTACCTGATATCCTGTAAAAACATTTCACCTGAATCCTACCAGTGAATCAAAGTCACTTTGCCCCCACTTCCCACTGACATGGCAGCTGCTGTCCTCATCACTGTGCAATTTAAGAGATGTTGGTGAAATTTGAGCTAGCACTCAAAGCTGGTTGTTCCCCTGTAGACACATACCTCTTCTATGTTTCTTATCCAGTTTTTAATGTTGTCGAAGGACTTCTCATTTGTGATATCATAAACCAGCATAATACCCTACAAAAAAACAGAGTAAGAACGTAAGTGCTTGGCTGCTGGATTCAAGCCAAAGGCTCAACCAGATACTAATGGAAAAACCAACCACCAGGAAACAGTTCCCAATTGTATTCTGAAGCCAACAGGGATGATGGGAGCAGTGATAGAAATTCCTCAGATGCCAGGCACATTTTGCAACTGGCACGGGTCCAACTGTGACTATGTGGAGATCCTTGGATGCCAGGTTGGCGTCTGACATCTCCATCTGGCTGACCCCTCCAGCTTTCTTAAGTACCATATTTTTCACTCCATAAGACACACTTTTTCCTCCTAAAAAGTAAGGGGAAATGTGAGTGCATCTTATGGAGCAAATGGCACTGCGCAGAGAGGGAGAGCTGTGCAGCGCCCCTTCAGCAAAGCGAGAGGAACGGAGCCCCTTCTGCTCCTTCTCCCGCTTTGCTGAAGGGGCGCTGCACAGCTCTCCCTCTCTGCACAGCGCCTCTTCAGCGATGTGCCTGTCCTGGAAGCCGGAGGAGGAACAGAAGGGTCTCCTTCTGTTCCTTCTCCAGCTTCGCTTGAAGGGGCGCTGTGCAGTTCTCCCTCTCTGTGCAGTGCCTCTCCTGTGAAGGTGAGGCGCTGCGCAGAGAGGGAGAACTGCGCAGCGCCCCTTCAGCGACACACCTGTCCTGGCTTCTGCCTTAGCCGCGCACAACCTCTTTGGGCAGGGGAGCCTTCATCCCGCTGCCTGGGAGAGGCTGTGCGTGGCTATCCCATAAGCGAGGACAGCCACACGGTATCCCAGAAGCCAGATCCCTCTTGTTGTTCTGGGATTCAGAATAATTTTTTCTTGTTTTCCTCCTCTCAAAACTAGGTGCGCCTTATGGTCTGGTGCATCTTATGGAGCGAAAAATACAGTAGGCAAGCAGAATAGCTTATTTATTGCATGTATATCCCACCTTTTTCTCCAAGGAGCACATGATTCATCCCCTCCTCAGTTAAACCCTACGACCCTGTGAGGTAGGTTAAGAGGCTGTGACTGGCCCAAGGTCACCAGTGAGCTTCATGACTGGGTATTTGAACCCTGATCTTCCAGGTCCTAGTCTGACACTCTAACCACTACACCACACTGGCTTTCTAGAATACTTCTGCTATGGGGCAACTATAAAAATTAAGTAGGTAAATATGTATGGGGCAAACAAAATGCCACTTTGAGAAGGATCTGAAATATTTTTCTTGAAGCTTTAATTTGTTCTATTCTGGATTGTTTTATTTGATGTTTTATTGTGCTGTAAACTGCTTTGAGATCTTTTGTTTAAAATATAAAGTGGTACAGAAATGATGATGATGACGACAATAACAATAACAATTTTATCCCCCCCCCATAGTGCCTATACATTCTGTTGTCTGTTGTGGCAACTATAAACTAGGTTTAGGGTGTCATTTGGCAATTAGCTTATATATCTGAATTTTTAACACTGGATGGGTGTTGGGTGTTGGATTAAAACACAGCTTTACAAACATGTTGGTATGTTGGCTGCAGTGTGTAGGTATGTGCACAAATGCTCCTCATGCTCTTCCCAGGGCTAGAAAGGGGTTAGTTTGCTAGTAAAACTGAAATACTGCGTCACAAAAATGATGCATGTCTAAATAAGGTGTGTCACCAACACGAAGAGTTTGGAGAGCTCTGGTCCAAAATCTAAAATCTTCTGTGAAAAACTACTCCCATCATGATGTTTGGAAACAGGATTTTAGAAGACAGATACATGAAACAGCTCTTCTGTCAAGCAAGGCCAAATATTTATCTTCAACAGTATATACTTGATAATCAAAAGTGAGATGCTGATATCTTTTTATAACAGTTGAAAAACTATGCATGAAAAAGAGCACTGACCATGGCTCCTCGGTAGTATGCAGTTGTAATGGTGCGGAATCTTTCCTGACCAGCAGTATCCCTGTAAACCAAAACAGATGTAAGAAATGGGGGTTGGGGTGGGTTGGAGAGGAATTCAGTGCTCACACCCCACCCCCATCCAGTACCAATGCCCTTAATGAGGACCTTTCCATTTATAATAATAATAATTTATTATTTATACCCCGCCCATCTGACTGAGTTTCCCCAGCCACTCTGGGCGGTTCCCAATCAAATGTTAAAAACAGTACAGCATTAAATATTAAAAACTTCCCTAAACAGGGCTGCCCTCAGATGTCTTTTAAAGATAGGATAGCTGCTTATTTCCTTCACATCTGAAGGGAGGGTGTTCCACAGGGTGGGCGCCACTACCGAGAAGGCCCTCTGTCTGGTTCCCTGTAACCTCACTTCTCGCAATGAGGGAACCGCCAGAAGGCCCTTGGCGTTGGATCTCAGTGTCCGGGCTGAACAATTTAAAAATAAATGAGACAATCCTACAAGTGCCTTGCAATTACATTCTACGTTGGACAAGTACAATTAAGCAAAATGTTACAGCCTCATTCTCAATACATTTGCATTCAAAGTACAAGTTATGCAAGCTGTATTTACAAGCAAGGTTCTAGATTAGCCTTTCCCAACCCCTTAATGTATTACAAACTACAACCTGCATCAGCCCTAGCCAGTACAATCTGCAAAACACCAGGTTGAAGGCTGATCTAGACAGTAGTTTTATAGTTAAATCCCTGACACATTTGGAAGCAAGGCTTACTTTTAATAGAAGTTACTGCCAAGTACAGCCCTTACATGTACAGTTTGGTTTTCATCCATGTGCACCATCTCTCCCAACTGTATGCATTTAATTAAATGGCAGTTTTATCAGTGCAATCTTTCCATTCCAAGTGCAGTGATCTCAGCTTCTACGTTCTTTTGCTAGGAAGGTGGACGAGTGGAGCTGATTTTATATTGTGTGAGGAGATCCTCTCATGCTGTCTGCTGAGTACATACAGGATGCTTCTTTAACAATCTTGGGAGGGAACTAAGTTTGTCTGTCATCAGTGGGAGTACCCAGATGTTACAGCCACTGGTTGTCACATTCAAGGCACTATGATTTTACTAGGAGTGTGAAATTTACAAACATGATCTGAAGTCTCTAGCTCCAGAGGCAAGTTGCATTTTTTAAAAACTTACCATATCTGTAGTTTGATTTTCTTCCCATCTAGTTCTATTGTTCTGATTTTAAAATCAATTCCTGTGGGAAAGACAGATTTGTGTTAATTAGGATTCTGCAGGTTTCTGCTGCTTTGCTCTCAAATTAGATATTGTCTATCATCGTGGTAGGCAGAGAGAACTCTGTAAATACTGAAGTTTAGAATTCTCAGCATTACTTTATATGAAAGAGGACTTCCAGTCTCACATTTGCTGGGCTCCGGAGAAGTGTGAGTGGACTTCACTTTCACAATGGGACTTTCCTGCCTCTTCTGTGGAGAAGCAGCTGTAACCCTACTTTGGTGGTAGACAGAAGTTCACTCCTACCAATGACTCTTGTTGTTCCTTGCTGGGGATTGTGATGACATTTTCTCTGCCCCAGATTTTCCTGGAGAGCCATAGACTCCCCCACCCCACCCTATGGTTCCTACTCTACCCACCTCTAAAGAGTAAAGCCTGTCTGTTGCAGATATCGTTCTGAAATTTAACAGGTTTCATCCCCTGAGAAGGGGTGACTATACCTGCAAATAGTTCCAGTTACAGATAGGTAGCCGTGTTGGTCTGCCATAGTCAAAACAAAACAAATTCCTTCCAGTAGCACCTTAAAGACCAACTAAGTCAGTTCTTGGTATGAGCTTTCGTGTGCATGCACACTTCTTCAGATACACTTCTTCAGGGTGTATCTGAAGAAGTGTGCATGCACACGAAAGCTCATACCAAGAACTGACTTAGTTGGTCTTTAAGGTGCTACTGGAAGGAATTTGTTTTGTTTTATACCTGCAAATGACATCCAAATCTGGCAGAAAACTATTTCATTTTTTAAAAAAAGATAAAAGGTGCCTACAACTTGACAGGCTTAATTCACTCTGGATGGGTTCCTCAAAATTTCATCCACTTCTGTGCAACTGGTGATTATATTGCTCTTTTAAAAATATCCATTACAGTGAATGGGAGGGGGAAAAGAACTTTGTTTTTAACAGGTTTAATTTGGTTCTGAATAATGAGTAGAACTGGAAAGATGCAGAGTGGCTCTGAAACAGATCTGGCTGCTTCCTAAAGCTACATATGTAAGTCTAAGCAGTCTTGCTTTCTAGTCATGCAGAATCCAAAAGGCAGTCATTTTACACATCATGAAGTGACTAACCACTTCCAGAGTTAAACCTATCCCAAATGCATCCATGGAGACTATTCTCTGCCTACCCCCCCCAATAAAGTGAGCAACGCTTCTCAACAAACAGTTCCAAAGAATTATTCCCAGTGTTAAAATCCATTGTACAAATTTATCTGTCAAGGGCATGAAGAGCTTGCATTTAATAATACTGAACAGTATTAGGGATAAAATGTGTAGTATAGCAAAATGAAAATGGAATAAGCTATAGACATTTTCTGTACTGTGACTGAAGCTAACACGGTATTCCTTTTGTTGCAATGGAATAAATTTCTGAGCCCTGGACTACTCCAGAAAGATCTAAAATGAGCAGTTAACTTCAAAAAATATAACTGAAGAGTTAACATCAGACAAGAGTCTTGACATGGCTTCTGCTAATAAAGATGACATTTCACTCAAAACAGCTCACTTCAGTTGCTAAGTTCCACCTTTTCCTGTGTGTTCTTCCTCCCACAACTCCTGATTAATATGTAAAGTCCTGAACGCTTTCCCCTTGATCTATGAGTGTTTAACTTATAGCCTGCCTTTCATAAACATACTCAAAACAGCGACCATTGCCATCACAGTAATCAGCACAAAATGGCAACACATGTGAGAGTTTAATGATAATTAAATTAGAAAAACTGAGATGGCTTGGCAGTCCACTTGCTGTTGACAACTAATATACAGTGGTTCCTCAGGTTACATACGCTTCAGGTTATAGACTCCGCTAACCCAGAAATAGTGCTGGAGGCCCCATTAGCTAAAGTGGTGCTTCAGGTTAAGAACAGTTTCAGGTTAAGAACAGACCTCCAGAAAGAATTAAGTACTTAACCCGAGGTACCAATGTAGTAGACATAGCATTGAGAGTTACTGGATGGCTGTCCTTACTTGTCCACCCCAACTTTAAAGCAATTTTTAAATTGTTTCTTTATCAAAGATTTTCTGGGGTTGCAAAAGTACATACATTGTTTTTATTTTCAGATTGTAAAGTCCTTTCTACAGATCAGTTATATTCGATGTGAGACTTTGATGCAGTAAAAGTTTGGGGGAGAAGATAGTTGGGGAGAGAGCGCAAGGTGGGGGTATATGGTATATGTGCAAGGTTTTTGTGTCAGTTTCATGTCAGTAGGTTCTCTTTCTATTCATTTACAGTGGTACCTTGGGTTACAGACGCTTCAGGTTACAGATGCTTCAGGTTACAGGCTCCGCTAACCCAGAAATAGTACCTCAGGGTTAAGAACTTTGCTTCAGGATGAGAACAGAAATCATGCGGCGGAAGCAGGAGGCCCCATTAGCTAAAGTGGTGCTTCAGGTTAAGAACAGTTTCAGGTTAAGAGCGGACCTCCAGAATGAATTAAGTTCTTAACCCGAGGTACCACTGTATTCGTTTTCATTGGTGTTGAGAGAGGTTGGGGGGCCCAGGGCATGGGTGGTTGCCTACAGTTTTGTGAGTGAGTTTTGTTTGCATGGGTGGGTTGTTGTGTCAAGTTAGCCATATTGATTCATATGCTGTCAGTGGGTTCTTGTTGTCTTGTTTATAGCAAATTTGAGAATTTTAACCTAGAGATAAGAACTATCTGCTTAAAACATCTTTCTCCTGCACACAGAAAGGATTCCATCCCATAGGAAGGACTGGTGCCTACAAGCTTATGTTTAAGCCTACATCTGGTGTGCACAGATTATATGCAACCCCTAAATTCTATTACTCTAAATGTAATGTGTGCCATAACATAGCAGTTGCAATCACTAACTAAATTCCTGTTCAAATTTGAGAAACGTACACAGGGTTCGTGGGTTGCTGTTTTTTTTTACACACTCTCTCTCTCTTCATGGAAGCAATGGAAAGTCTTACAACTACTTGCAGCTTTTAATGAGTGGCTAGAATGAGCCACCCGCTGACGTTTCTTTTGTTTCCTCACTTCAGCAACAGGAAGTGGTGAGCTGCTGCACCCATCAACAGCACAGGTCTGGTGACCGACTGCTTCCTGCTGCAGAAGTTGCATGAAGCATGAAATAAAGTGTTTCTAAAGTGAACTTTACACACTGAAGAACATGATACAGGAGGTTTCAGAGTTTAGCCAGGCAGCAGCTAGAGATATTTTGAATTTCCCATCCCCACTAGTGTGAGAAAGCTTTGGTCGCTAACTCGTAAATTGTGTGCCATGGCAGTACTGCTGATATGCCATTAGGATAAGAAATAACTAAAAGGCTTGTGCAAGCCCAGGTACCTTCCTACAAAGACATCTGTTTCCTAAGTCTCTGCATGATCCAGTACTCTAGCCTTGCCTACACTAGGACAGATAACACTGCTCTGTCTGCATCAGGTATGATTAAATATTGCAACTACTCATGAGGCAGGGATGTCATATAACTGAACTACCCTGAGAATTAACCCATGTTTCCTCTCTGCAAATCCCTTTCACATCCGGAGTCATGCCCAGAACAGCAGCTGACAGAAACACAGTGAGTATTATGAGCACTAAACTTCTCAGTGTGTATGTGTAAGAGTGAATGTACCTCCAGTTTCTGCTCAGCTGAACAGTCTGCCTCAGGTATCGGAAGTCTGGAAAATGCTACTGAGGAACATTATGCCCAAGCAGAGGTGGATTGACCAAGAATCAAAGTAAAGAGAACGCGACTGGCAGAAGACTTAGGGCACATTTGGACCAAACACAAACAGAGCAGAATCCACAGGCAAGTTTTCCTGTGCAAGCTACAAATGAAATGAATGGGAAGCTGCAGAAAAACATAGAAGTTCTCTCCCACATAAGCCCCATTGTAGAATTTTCCAGAGGCTTCTGTCTTGTATTAATTATGAAAGGGGTTGTGATTTAGATTTTCTGCTTCAGGTATTAAGCTGTATCAAGCCAGGCTAGTCAAGATTTAATGAGATTTTAAGACATTTGCAATACACTGCTCAGATGTCTTTTTCTGCTAAGCAAGATCAAGATATGGGATTATCTTCCCCACTGCAGAAAGCCATTGTCTCTTCAGATGTTAAATTAGGATCTCAAGAAAAATAAGATACTAATGACTGGTATTTTGAATGGATTATGCTAGTGTATATATCTGCACAGAAACACGACAGCCCTACTGCACCCTTCCATTTTAGGAAGGAGAATCATAAGAAGTTGCAAACCTTTTCTGGATTTGTGTACACATAAAACTAATAATAACCAGCCAACAAGGACAATATTGCACCTAAGGAACTAGGTTCTACTCTACAAAAATTATGACACAATAAGTTATTCATCTCTAAGGTGCCACTACAAGGCATGTTTCATATCGTATTTGTAGCCACAGAGGACGGCTTTTGGTGCTAATTCTCATAAATCCAATCCCATCTTCAGCTGTGTGACGGCCCCTCCGTCAGAAAGAACTTAAGGTTAATACAGTCAAACCTTGGTTGTCAAACGCAATCCGTTCCGGAAGCCCATTCAACTTCTGAAATGTTTGACAACCAAGGCATGACTTCTAATTGCTTGCAGAAGCTTCCTACACTCAAGCGGAAGCCGCATCAGACGTTCAGCTTCCAAAAAAAGGTTAGAAAACCAGAACACTTGCTGTACTCCACCGGGAGCCAGTGCAGCTGGAAAAGCACTGGGTGAATGTGGTCCCCCAGCAAGGACACCGTAAGGAGCTTCACCGCGGCATTCTGCACCTGCTGGAGTTTCTGGGACAACTTCAAGGGCAGCCTTGCGTAGAGCGAGTTACAGTAGTCAAGCCTGGAGGTGAACGTCGCATGGATCACTGTGGCCAGACCAGGGCGGGAAAAGGTAAGGGATCAACTTTTTGATACGGCGGAGACAGAAAAATGCTGCCTTTGCGGTAGCTGCAACCTGCACCTTCATGGAGAGGGAGGCATCAAAGATTACACCCAAACTCTTGACAGAAGGCACTGGCACAAGTTGAGACCCCGCAAGAGATGGGAGTTGGCCCCCCAACTCCATGCCGTCCTGATCCAGCCAGAGGACCTCTGTCTTTGAAGGGTTGAACTTCAACAGACTCCCACGCAGTAATCCAGCCACAGCTTCCAGATATCTGGTCAGTGTGTCCGGGGCCGACTCAGGATGGCCGTCCATCAACAGATAGAGCTGGGTGTCATCAGCATACTGATGACAACCCAGCCCAAAACTCCAGACAATCTGGGCAAGGGGGCGCATAAAGATGTTAAAAAGCATCAGGGAAAGGATTGCGCCCTGCAGCACTCCACATACCAAGGGGTGCCACGATGACATCTCCTCCCCTAGCGCCACCCTCTGTTCCTAACCTGAGATAAAGGAACGCAGCCATTGTTGGACTGTGAACTGAATCCCCACGTCGGCAAGGCGGTGGTCCAAAAGATCGTGATCAACCATGTCAAAGGCTGCTGACAAGTCTAAAAGAATCAGCAGTCCCAACCCACCTCGTTCCAGTTGTCTACGGAGATCATCTGTTAGGGTGACCAGAGCCGTCTCGGTCCCATAACTAGGGCAAAAGCTGGACTGGAATGGATCCAAAGCCTATGTTTCCTCCAGAAACCTACCAAGCTGTTCAGCAATCGCTCTCTCAATTACCTTACCCAGATACAAGAGATTCAAAACTGGGCGATAATTGGATAGATCTACCGGATCTAACAATGTTTTCTTTAAGAGCGGAGACACCACTGCTTCCTTCAGCTTCCCTGGGAATGTCCCTGTGCTAAGGGACAAGCTGATGATCTCACCCAGGGAGACCCGCACCTCGTCTGGGCACGCTCTAATCAGCCAAGACGGGCATGGGTCGAGAAGGCAAGTGGTAGGCTTTTCAGCTCGGAGGAATCTATCCACATCGGCAGGGAGTATCTGGTCGAAATGGTCCAATACTGGACCCAAGGACAGTCAAGGGGCCTCCAGTTCTATTACTGTATCCAAATTGGCAGGGAGGTCACGGTGGAGCAGCAGGACTTTCTTCGCAAAAAAGCTCGCAAATGCCTCACAGCTATGGGTCAAATTCGTATTTAGATTTGGCTGTCCCACTGGGGATGTTAAAGACCTAATTATTCTGAAAAGTTGTTCCAGGTGAGAGCTAGTGGATGCAATGGAAGCTGAAAAGTATCTGACGTTTAACATCACGATATATCACTAGCTAAACACTGTGATATTTCGATATATCACAATAGAAATATGGCAGGAGCTATGTAGAAGTTAATGTGTTAATGACCTGGCAACTTACTACTTACAGGTCTAACTTTAAAACTGATAAAATTTTACTTACCTTTAGTATATTGTTACAACTGTTATGTTATTGTACTGTACCAATAATGTTTAACTTAGCATATTTTTTTCTAAAATGAAAACTATAAAAGGAATCAGCAGCATAAATACCATATCCCCCCTTTATTTCCTCCACATCATAGGTAAGGTAAGAAAATGTTCCCTAAAAATGAATTACATTACTAAACAAGAAAAAAGTCAATTCAGTGTCACACTTTTAGATATTCAAATATACGTAATTCAACACTGAGTCTTGATTGAATGTGTGAGAGGCTGAGAAAGCTGCTTTGGTCCCCAAAACAAACACCTGGGGAGTGGGGAAGAGAGAGACACAAAGACAATCACAAACACACACCACCCACTGCCCCCTCCAACACAGATTGGGCGGGGGAAGAGTAGTCTCAAGCACAGAGCGGTGTCTTTCTTTTTATTATGAAAAGCAACTATTGGTGAGAGCCCACGGTGAATACTGGACTGGCTCTGTGCTTAGTTAATCATAAAACCAGTGGGAGCTGCTCTGTTGCAAAACCAAACACCAGGGGAGAGACACCCCCCCACCCACTGCCCCCCCCCAAACACAGATGGAAGGAAAGAGTAGCATTTCACACAGAGCACGTCTTTCTTTTACAATGAAGGAGAGAGCTCAGTCCACAGTGATTGCTGGACTGGCTCTGTTTATAATCAAACTGGTAAGCTAGGAGCTGCTCCCTCCCAAAAGCCAACCTGGGGATGGAGGAAAGAGAGACTGGGAGACAATCACAATCACATAAACAAACGCAATAACCACTGCCCTCCCACAAGCAGTGCACACAGAGAGATGGGGGAAAAGACCAGAGCAGAGTGCTTCTTTTTAGTTTATGTTTACGGGAGACCAGGAGGAGGCACAGAAGGAGAAAAGTGGCTCCAGAAGTCCAGACTAGTAATGGAGCAGCATTCTTAAGCAACCAGATGATTGGCTGCAGAGATTCTGGATTTTTTTGCCAGGCTGCTCTTGAGACTTGCGGCTGCTGCCATAGGCAGGGGAAACTGGAGGTGGAGTTAACGCTGCATGTGGTTTCTCAATCATTTCAGCCACAGCTAGTTCTTGTGATTCGCTGCCTGCAGGAGGCAGAGAGGAGCTTGCGCCAAGTTAGCAAGGGCTGCACAGGACGAAGCACAGGCTTCCCCCAGCTTCTCCCATACCCTGCTTAATTCACAATAATTTGCCAGGTCTTTTTTTAAAAAGGTTATCATGATTTTCTTTAAATAGCGGTTTTAAACAATATACTGATATATTGCACTGGCCTACTAAGGGGGGTGTGTGTGCGTGCATTCATTTTCCATTTTACACATTACATCCATACAAGTCTTGCCTTAGTCTTACATAGGCTTCCTGACTTATCTTCCATTGATATCCTATTTTCAAATTCTTAGTTTTCTTAGAGACAACTCCTTACATTTTCTCTCCCCCCCCCACTTTATTATTTCCTTTTTCTTTCCCTTTGTCTTGTCTACTAATTCTCATAGGCTTATCCTACTTGCCAGTTAACCTTGATACCACTCTAAGTATTCTTCAAAAAGCTCTCACTTGCTTCTTGTTTTCTTCATAATTTCTTATTTTGGCCGTCAAGCTTGCTAACTCAACAAACTCTATTAACTTCTGCAACCACTGATTCTTTTATGGATCAATAATTTCGATTTTTTTTGCATAAGTTATCCTTGCGGCCACAGTTGCATATAAAAATAAGTTCTTTGTTTTCTTAGGTATACCTTCCCCTATTGTTGCCAGCAAGAAGGCTTCTGGTTTTTTAGGGAAGGTAAATTTAAACATCTTTTTGAGTTCCTCATTTCCCAGAATTTTTTTGCATACTTACATTGCCACCACGTATGATATAGAGAACCTTCTTTTGCTAGATGGTTCCAACATGCATTGGATCCTCTCTTGTACATTTTGGCAAGTTTATTTGGCGTCAAGATACCATCTATATACCATTTTGAAGATGTTCTCTTGAATTGCATAGGCAGCCGAAAATTTTATGGTGCCATTCCATAATTTTAACCATGCCGAAAGTTCAATGTTATATCTGAAATCTCACGCCCAGTGTATCATTGCCTTTTTCACTGATTCATCTTTAGTTTCCCATTCAAGTAGAGTTCTGTATACTTTCAATTTTTTTTTTTGTTATTTCCCAATATTATTTTCTCAAATTCCGATCCACCTTCTACAAATCCTTTTTCTTTGTCTCTTTTAAAAATCTCATTTATTTGGAAATACTGGAACCAATCTGTGACATGTCCTATCACTTCTTTTTAAAGTCTTACAAATTTATCTGTAAATTCAAGAAGGTCTTTTTATGTTCCCCAGTTTTCCTCCATGTTCAATTCTTTTTTACCACAACTGTGTCCGCTGGAGATATCCAACGTGGGATCTTCCTTTGTAACAATTCTCTGTGTTTTGCCCAAACATTATACACACTCCTCCTGGTCACCTGGTTTAAAAACCCTTATGTACTTTGATCTTATCATAATACAAATAGCTATGCCATCCAAACCTTAGGTCAAATCCTTCCATTTTTTTTTTTTAAATATTTTTATTAATTTCACAGAATAAAAAAGAACAAAAAATAAAATACAAAAGTTTCATAAAACATATTTCTTTTACAGGATCTTTTGGACTTCCCCACATCTTCCCGAATCTGCATTATTTATAAAACCAACTTCAGCATTTTGTTATCTTATTTCATCACTTATTGTATCTTTCATTTTGTCATATTACCCATTTCAATATATTTGTAACCCAATATTCATAATATGAAGTCTTCAACTATATTATTATCTTATTTCATTACTTATTGTATCTTTCAATTCATTATTATATCTTTCAATTCATTACTTATTGTACCTTTCAATTTCATGTTACCAAAATCAAAGTTATTGTAACCATAGTCTTATATGTTATAGTTAAAACATAATGCAATAAAAATTTTCCTTAATTTCACCTCTCTTTTCTTGTACCTTAGTTTTCATTTCACCTAATTACCGTTGCTGGGGCTAGTATTTCCTAAAAAGTGCATTTTCTTAACATTCATAGAGCTTATAGTATTTTTGCAAGTAATCCTTAAATTTTTTCCAGTCCTCTTCCATTTTTTCTTCTCCCAAGTCTCGGATTCTGCCAGTCATTTCCGCCAGTTCCATATATTCCATCAACTGCGTCTGCCATTCCTCCAGTGTGGGTAAATCTTGTGTCTTCCAACACTTTGCGATGAGAATTCTTGCTGCTGTTGTAGCATACATAAAAAAAATTCTGTCCTTCTTTACCACATTCTGGTCTACAATGCCCAGAAGGAAGGCCTCCGGTTTCTTAGGCAAGGTATATCTAAATACCTTTTTTAACTCATTATAGATCATTTCCCAAAAGGCCTTCACTTTCGGACATGTCCACCAGAGATGAAAGAACGTCCCTTCCGCCTCTTTACACTTCCAACATTTATTATCAGACAGGTGATATATCTTAGCAAGCTTGACTGGGGTCATGTACCACCGGTATATCATTTTCATAATATTTTCTTTCAGGGCACTACATGCCGTGAATTTCAATCCGGTGGTCCATAACTTTTCCCAGTCCTCAAACATTATATTATGTCCAATATCCTGTGCCCACTTTATCATGGCGGATTTGACTGTCTCATCCTGTGTATTCCATTTAAGCAGCAAGTTATACATTCTTGAAAGTAATTTGTCTTTAGGTTCTAACAATTCTGTCTCTAATTTCGATTTTTCCACCTGGAACCCAACCTTTTTGTCTGTTTTAAAAATTTCCCAAATTTGGGCATAATGCAACCAGTCTCGCACCTTGCTTTTTACATTTTCAAAACTCTGCAGCTTCCAATTGTCACCATCTTTTTCTATTAATTCCCAATATTTTGGCCAATAGGCCTCCATGTTAAGTCTCTTACGTGCCTTGGCCTCTACCGGTGAAAGCCACCTTGGTGTTTTGCTCTCCAATAAGTCTTTATATTTTGTCCAGACCATAAAGATTGCTCTTCTAACAATATGGTTTTTGAACATTTTATGAACTTTAACCTTGTCATACCACAAATACGCATGCCACCCAAAAGCGTTATCGAACCCTTCCAGATCTAGGACATCGGTGTTCTCTAACAAAAACCAGTCTTTCAACCAGCAGAAGGCTGCAGATTCATAATATAACCTCAAGTCTGGCAGGGCAAATCCCCCCCTTTCTTTCGCATCTGTTAGTATTTTAAACTTAATTCGGGGCTTTTTGCCCTGCCAAACGAACTTAGAGATATCCTTCTGCCACTTTCCGAAGCATACCACTTTGTCCACAATCTGCAGGGTCTGAAACAAAAATAACATTTTCGGCAAAACATTCATCTTTATAGCTGCTATTCGGCCTAACAAGGAAAGTTTTAGTCTTGTCCAAGTTTCCAAATCCCTTTTGATTTCTGACCAACATTTCTCATAGTTGTCCTTAAACAAATTCAAGTTTTTAGAAGTCAAGAACACCCCTAGATATTTTACCTTTTTAACCACATTTAATCCTGTCTCTTTCAAAAACTCATCTGTTTCTGTAGATGTTAGGTTCTTAGCTAAGACCTTAGTCTTTTGCTTGTTCAACTTAAATCCCGCCACCCGACCATAATCAGATATTAAATCCAAAACTCTTTTTAGATGTCCATATTTGGTCGATTCGTGTCCATGACAAATGAGCTTCAGAAAAGAAAGTTCCTTCTTTTCCTAGAGGGTTCTTGACTCTCCATATATCAATCAAATCCATATTGTCTGTCATTTCAAAAAAAGTTTTAGGTAGTCTGCCTTCTTTTGTTATATTTGCACTCTGCGACTTATCCATATTTACAGAGACAACCCCATTCATATCTCCCAACATAATGATGTTGTTATAGTCTAGATAATCCAGTAAAGTCTCATGCAGCTTCTTAAAAAATTCCGATTTTCCATCATTTGGCGCATAGATTCCTAATATCAAAAATTTTTCACCATGTGTATGAATTTCAATAGCCAAGATTCTGCCTTGTTCATCTTTAAATAGAAATTTCGGTGACAGGCTCTCCTTTGCGTAGATCACTACTCCTCTTTTCTTAACTCTGTCCGAAGAAATAAATTCTTGGCCTAACCTTTTATTGATTAGCACTTTCCGATGAAGCCTTGTCACATGTGTTTCTTGCAGACAAATAATGTCCAATTGCTCTTTCTTCAATATATGGAATACTTTCCTTCTTTTTTCTGGAGAATTTCCGCCATTTATATTCCAACTAAGAAGTTGCAGAGACATCCTGAATCAATTTGTAGGCCTTACAATGGGGTGTCTAGATCTCCCGTTCCCGGCGGTGGCAATGATGGTCCAGCTCCAGGCTGTTTAGTTCCTGGTGGTGGAGGTGGCCAAGACGCAACTGCTCCTTTCTGGAGGTCTTCCCCGTTGTCGTGAAGAAACTTCTGCTGGTCCTCTGGTGTTCTGATTCTTATTTTCCTTCCTTTATAGCTAAATGATAGTCCTTGCGGGAACTCCCACCTATAAGGGATTGTGTTGTTTCTCAACAACTTTGCCAATTCTAAGTACGAGGCTCTAAGATCCAATAACAATTTGGGTATATCTCTGTAAATTTCAGCCTTTTTACCTTCTATCTCTAGAGATTTTTTGAAATGTAGGCCTAGTATCTTGTCTCTTTCCTCTCTTGATTTCAGAATAACCAAACAGTCTCTGGACTTGTCTTTCTTCACCGATCTGCCCAGTCTAAATGCAGTCACAATTTTAAAGTCTTTATCCTCTTCTATTCCCCAAAATTTGGAGAATAAAAGTGTCAAAAATCCCTCCAAATTGCCTTCTTCCAATTCTGGGACGGCTCTCAACCTGAGGTTATTCTCCTTGTTTCTCAATTCCACCATCGACAGGTAGGCCTGTTGTTCCCCTACCTGTCTTTGCAGAGGCTTGATTTCACCTTTAATCTCATCAACTCTTTTACTTGCTTGCTCCGCTTTTTGGTAGGCTTCCACAGCTAATTTATGATTTTCAGCTGTAGCTCCTTGTAGATTCTCAATTGCCTGTGTGTTCTGAGAGACCTTTTCAGAAAGTACGCCAATAGTAGTTGTTGCTTGGTCTATTTTTAATGATTGACTGTCCACTTTTTGATTTAAAATTGCTAGTTGTTCTAAAATTTGTTTCAACACTGTGTCAGATCCTCCTGTTGCCATGTCCTCTTCAGCAGGCTGTTCGGCCTCCACCTCCTGTGCTATCAGGACGGTTGGAACAGATGATCTGCGATGATGAGCTAAAGTTGTTTGGACAAGTTGCACAGGCTTCCTTTCTTTTTCTTTTTCTTTTTCTCTTTCTTTAGCTTTGGCTGCTCTTGTTTTCCCTGTGCCACTCATTCCACACCTGCCTCTTGTTCAAGGTCAAGTTATCCTTTATTCCATGAGAAAGCAAGTCCAGAGTACACACAATTAAACCACAGAAATTCCAAACAAAAAATGTTTCCCAGGCCTCTATAGCTCCACAATCCTCTAGGGGGAGTATCTTAAAATTTCAGGGAAGGAGAAGATTTTTCCGCCATTTAAAGTTTCTGTAATGTCTTTTTTAGTTTGTAATTCCAAGACAAAAAGGAAGATTCGCAGAGTCCTTTACTTTTTAAGCTAAAGCCACTAGGAGCCAGACTGGTAATTGCAACAGTATCTTAAACGTTTAAAGTTTCAATATATGTAGCAACTTAAAATCTTGTTACTGTAATCCGCAGTTTGACAGCTCAGTTATATACTGACAGCCCGACGACTTGCGTTCTTAAAGCAAAGTCCCAAATACAAATCCCATAGGCAAAAATAAAGTCTCTCTTGGTCTTTTTAATAAGAAGACTGCAAATTCTGTAAATGCACGATAGTTCCACTTTACAAAGTTCCCATTAAGCGCCTCAGCGCTCCTCTGTACTTTTGCTTTGATCTTGTAAGCAGTATCGGGAGACGGACTTCCTTTTACTCGTCACCCGTTTTCAAACCCGGAAAAAAGATATTTAGAGTCCAAATTATAGTTCACTTTACTCACGGGTATGTTACTTGCCAAATTGATGTTCACAGGAAGAAAGGTCGACGCTCATCAGCAGCAGCTGCGCGGCTTCGCCTCCCGCAGAAAGAGCGATGAACTCACAGCGCCGCTCCCCCTTTCGCGCTCCGGAGCCCCTTACGGGGTCCCTTCCACACTTCTGGGGGAGTTCCTGGCGCCCGCCGAGTCCCACGGCCACGGGCTCCCTCTGCCCGTGGTTTTTTCAAACGGGTCGTCGCTATGCCGCAGCGAGCGACCCTTTTCTGCGGAGCCCCTCTTCAGACAATGAAGAGGACCGCCATCGCTGTTTCGCGCCGCCTCCGGAAGTCCCTTTAGGTCAAATCCTTCCAAGTCCAGAGTTCCTACATCCTTTAATTCCGCTCACTCTTTTATCCACACTAAGCATGCACCCTCATAGTAAAATCTCAAATAGGGAAGCGAGAAACCCCCTCTATTCCTGTCATCTCTTAGTATTTTATACTTAATCCTTGGCTTTTTTGCCTTGCCATATAAAATTTGTTAAGTCCTTTTCCTATTGTTTAAAACAATTAGTGTTAGCGATCACCGGAAATGATTGAAATAAAAAAATCATTTTTGGTAATATGTTCACCTTAACTGCTGATATTCTTACCATCATAAATAAATTCATGCAGTTCCGTTTTTCCATATCCTTCTTTATTTCTGTCCGTTTTTTCATAGTTATCTTGAATAAGACTTAAATTGTTAGATGTAAGCCAAACTCCTAGATATTTTACTTTATGCTCTTCTTTGATTCCTAATGTTTTTTCCCCAGATTCTCCTTTGCCTTCTTTTCCGTGTTTTTAACGATCATCTAGTCCAACCTCCTGTAATGCAAGAATCTCAGCTAAAACAGATGGCCATCCAACCTCTGCTTAAAAACCTCCAAAGAAGGGGTGGGCAGGGAATTTTTTTGAAAATGAAAAGAAAGAAAAACCCTGAGGGGATCATGTTGACTTTACAGTCCAGGGATTAAAATTTGACATGTAGAGACATACCTGCAAGTTGTTACATGTGCATATGAGTCTTTTGTGAAAGTGATGAAATGTATAAATGCACCAAAACTGGACTCCAAGGATCAAGTCTGGTGCCTGGAATTTCCCTTTTTATTTCCTCTATTACACTTCCATATTTAAAAATATGTTTACACTAGCCTTTAAACTCCTAAAGTATGAGATTGCTCAGCCTCCCTTCTTTAAAGTTGAAAGAAATATTAAGTTTTGCTTATGCACATCCTTACTTGTGCAAAAAACTAGAGATATGAGGAACACAATGCTTATGGGAGGCACATTCATAATATTTGTGAGGGTGGAGTACAATTGCAACATACTAGTGTCATGCTGTGCAATGTCACAAAGGCAACTTATCCTGAACTTTAACCTTTGGCTTTCTTCTCCCAAAACATATCCATTGGCATTTTCATGGATATGCAAACAATTTCACCCAAAGCAGACAGGATAGAAGCACCAAAAGATAACTAGCATGTGATCCAATGACTGTGGCCTTTTTTAGTGAGGGAAGCAAATTCAGCATACACATCATGACCTGCTGGCCCTATTATATTGCCAAATAATAGGCAAGGATACTGGGTTAAATACAGGTTTATTTTCTTTGATAGATACACAAAAAAACTTACTGTATGCGACTAATAGGCAAGAACCCTTCCAAAAGACAAAAGCTGGATAGTTTGAAGGAGGATGGTGTAAATTCCTATACTACTCAAGGAGAGTATCACTTTAACATTTGTTTCCAGCCTATTTAACAGCTTTCAATACAAAGACCAGAATAAATTTTAAGAGTAGTTCCAACAGTAACTTGGGGCTCATACACAGCAACAGGAGACCCAACATAAAAGTTACCTGGTATTAGGAGCATGCCCACAATCCTGCACCTGGTCCTGGAGAGTGGAAGGGAGAACAGCATACACATGATGACGCTGAGGTCACAAGCTCCATGCAGAACCTCTGCCACCACCACCAACTGCTCCAAATGTGTCATTGTCCATAGCCTCAATTAGCTTGTTTACTAGTTCCAGAAGATCCATACAATTGAACTTGTACCATCATGAGTAGACATTATAAAGGTCTGAATTCAAAAAGAATTAAAGGTGAAGTATGATAGGCTCCATAATTAAGCTTGCTGTGGATAAGGAGAAAGAGTTTGTGCACATTTTCTATTCTTGTGCACTTTAGGACTCACTAACCAGGTCAAAGCAAGTATAGCAATGCTGGCAGGTGCTTCAAAATTCTGCAGGTAGGTTTCGCCTGTGATAGGACCCTCCAGAATAAAGCACTAAAATAACTAATTTGAGAGTTTCATATAGTCCTTTACAGGTGTCATTTTGTTGAAAATGTCCCAATGACAAAATTAGAACAAAACCTCAAGAGCACGTCTCACATGTTCTGGCAGGGGCATTAACATGAATAAAATGCTAAATCATTTACTGCAATGGAGGAAGCATTTCCTCACAGCTCAAGATGGCCAAAGCTTCAATGGATCTTTAGGTTCAGGGTCAGAAGAGGCCCTCCCCCCACCCTGAAAAGGTCCTTCTACATTCAAGGTAACTCAAATTGGCAAGGCTTTGTTCTGTAATGTTTTGAGATATAAGGAAAATGACTGGATATATCCAATTCATACTTCCATTTCAAGGCATACCAAAATATGCAGGGGAGCAATCCAATATCATTTATTGTGTGCATTTTGTACCAAAGGTGTATGTACCAGCGGCAGAAGCAATCACTAGCTATGCTAATATACAAAAAAGTGTGGCCATAAGTGGAATTGGAATGATAGCAAGGCCAAATTAAACCAATTCAAGTGTTATTGTTAGTATCAGTGTCCCTTTAAGAAATAAATTGCTAATCTGACTACTTACAGAAATAGTCTCTTCAAGCTATCAATCATGCAATTGTTACAAGCCACTATCCTAAGTCAAACAGCAAACTTCCAACAGTTAGATCATTGTTCAGGGAAATTCAGGCATGCAAATAACTTCTCATTAAGATGTATAAGGATTTCACTGTGAGAAGTCCATTGCATAAGCAGTATGGAATGCAACCATATGAAGTTCATAGGGCTAACAGGGAATTGAACAGAATTCCATTCCAGCAGAGAATGAATTTTCACTTTAAAGAAGTGCTCATTTTCAGACGGACATGTGCTGGCTGTCCCTGGTCTTGGAGGCTCTCCTCTTTTAAATCCAGCAGAGGTAGCTCCTCACCCCCTTTAGTAAACCTATGAGCAGTGACTAAACAGATAAGATTAAAATATTACCAGGAGGAAGACCACCTCTCCAGTCCACAGATTAAACAGAGAGCCTGGCTCATCTGTCCTCTTCCATGCAGCCCTAAAATCCCATTCAAATCAACAGCAGAGCAGCACACTGCAGACAATCCCATTCTTCCATTTTTAATAGCTGAGCTCCAAAAACAACTCTGAAATCCACCTTGCTTGCAGCAAAATCCAGTCAAGGGGATTTGAAACAATCACATTTCATAATTTAAATCGGCAAGAAAAAAAGGCAAATTTAAATCAAGTTTCCTATTGATATACTTCACATTTTATTTTAAATTGTGCAAATCCAACCACTAGGCAATGCTAATTTACAACTAAATAGGCCATTAGTTATAGAAGGGGTAAAGGAGATATTTTGTATAATTTTTAAAGACAAGTTTATTTTTTACTAATTTTAGAACATAACATGGCTTAATAGATTTTAAAACATATCTATATAAATAATTTCATTACATTACAGTATATAGGATCTTACAACCAGAAGGTATCACTGGGTGTGGAAAAAGCACCCTGCACACTAGACAATTCCACATTTCCCTCTTTCCAATATTGCTCCTGTCTGCTTTTCCCTCTGCCTTGGCCCAGCCGTGCCATCACAAAAAGAAAGTTTTATGGGCTAATAGCCGTAAATAAATAAATTAAATTAAATAGCAAAAAGAAAGGAGCAAACAAAAATGAAATTCCCATGACTGATAGGTCAAAGCAAGGGCAGATAGTTACTGCGCAGACCAGAGCAACATATGAGGTAGAAGTGAAATACCTATGTTGAGTAAGTAGGCTGTAAATATTTATGTATGGGCAATGATCAAATTGGTTCTTAATTTACATAGGAAACCATCTTTAAATTCACTGCATCTAGTAGAGGGCACTGATTCAGTTTAGAGTTTGGTTTGATTCACACAAAATTTAGTATTGCATGAGAAAGCCATGGGTTTGTGCACTGAGAGGAGCATTCTTTATTTGGAAACTGTGGATACTGTTAAACTATGTTTCATTCAAAGAAACCAAGATTATTAACCATGATGTGAAGTTAGAACCAGAGACTTTTTATCTCTCATCTAGACCATGCAGGAAGGAGAGCAGAGGGGGAGTGTTATAGTTCTTCAATGCTCATTAACTGTAGGGTCAATGTGCTTATACAGGCAACAACCAATTTGTGCACACCCCCATGCCAGATATATAAGCTAGGTGCCAAAAGGCTCCTTAAACCAAGGTTGCAGTTGCCAAAATGGAATGTCTAGTTGCCATTTTAGGGCAATACAGCTCTAAAGTCTTATTTTTCAAATGAAGGACTGACTGTGATTGATTTATCTGTTAAACACCTGGCTAATTCAGATGACAGCCTTGAGCTAGGTTAAGAACTTTGAGAACTTTAAAAAGAAAAGTCACTTTATCCAGGGATAGTCCACACATATATTGACTTATTCCGACCTCCTTTTCTTAATGGTGACATGGACCATTGATATCATAAGAATATTCTTCACAACTGTGAGCAGGGCAATTGGGTGGGGCAAATGAAAAGCTACAACATTTAACTATAATGTTTACTGCTCCTGCTCAGGCTGCACAGAAAAAGCATTTTGGTTCCTGAAATTCAGTCCAATTGTACAGATAAAATATAACTGACAGAATTCTACAGGATCTGATATTAGTGTGCAAAAAAAAAAAAAAAAAAGTCAAGATCCAATAATCCCCAGGCATGCACCTCCAGATGGTGGAGATGTCAGGCGCCCATCCTGGCACCCAGGCACCTTTCACTTGGTTGCAAGTAGCTGACAGGTGCAAAATGTGCTTGGCTAATTTTGAAGATTACCGCCATGTGTTGGCAGAGTGAACATAAGCCCATTCTGTCTCTGCCCCACCCCCTTTTCCAGCCACCTCTGGGTCACCATAGTGCGCAAGTCAATTGGACGTGCATACATCAGTCGTTCCCTGCATTCAAATTACAGTGGTACCTCGGATTAAGAACTTAATTAGTTTTGGAGGTCTGTTCTTAACCTGAAACTGTTCTTAACCTGAGGTACCACTTTAGCTAATGGGGCCTCCTGCCACCGCCGCACAATTTCTGTTCTCATCCTGAAGCAAAGTTCTGCTTTATTGTTGTACTGTTTTGTTGTTGTTAGCCGCCCTGAGCCCGGCTTTGGCTGGGGAGGGCGGGATATAAATAAATTTTATTATTATTATTATTATTATTATTATTATTATTATTATCTCCTGTTGCTCGGTCCCTGCTCCTGCCCACCTAGCCGTTCGAAAGCACGTCAAAGTGCAAGTAGATAGGTACCGCTCCGGCGGGAAGGTAAACGGCGTTTCCATGCTCTTCGCCAGAAGTGGCTTAGTCATGCTGGCCACATGACCCGGAAGCTGTATGCCGGCTCCCTCGGCCAATAAAGCAAGATGAGCGCCACAACCCCAGAGTCGGCTACAACTGGACCTAATGGTCAGGGGTCCCTTTACCTTTACGCCACAGTGGATAAAGTCACTTGAATATTACCAGGTAGATACAGAAGAAAACCTAAAACCTAAATAGCAAATCAGGGTATTCTCTGCCTTAGGAAGGCTACTGAAATCGTCTAGTCACCTGTTGGTTAAAGACTTACAAAATGATTGTCTTACTAGTTAAGTGGCAGATTTTCTCCAATAGTTCATTTTGCTCTCCATACCAATTTCTCTGTTTTTAAATTTTAGTTCTGAAAGCAAACAAATTACTGCTACCTTAATGTTTTGCCTCTCAAAATAGGTCATCCTCAGAATTGTCCCAGTGGCATGTTGTTCTTTGCATGGCACTCACAAATAAAAAGTACTTTTCTTTTTAAAGTTCTCCACAGCACAGCAAATCCAAGCCAACAAGCAGCTGTAATAAGGCAATATTTATGCACCACCCCACCTTTAATGTTAATCTATTCAGACAAAAGGAGAAAGGGAAGCAGAGAAGAAAATCTTTCTCCCTTTTCTTTAGCAGATTTGAGAAGAA
The DNA here is from genome assembly GCF_964252035.2 of Podarcis erhardii. Taxonomy (NCBI): domain Eukaryota; kingdom Metazoa; phylum Chordata; class Lepidosauria; order Squamata; family Lacertidae; genus Podarcis; species Podarcis erhardii. Next base: position 5,361,466 of record NC_138503.1, on the reverse strand, counting down.
TGCAGCCAGCTCACTTGTTTTCCTTCCCCAACTAGAATGTTCTAAAGTGCACCTAAAAACCAAACCACACCACAAGTGAGAATGCAAACAAATGTCAACTCAGTTAACATTAATGTGCCCCAAACAAATAGCAAAACATGGCTTAAAAAGATACCCTTTAAGTCGGAAATTATGTTCACAGTTTATCAAACTGCAAACCTGCTAGCATCTCTCAGGAAGCCAGACATTAAAGTTCAGTTCAATATACAGTGGTGCCTCGCAAGACGAAATTAATTCGTTCCGCGAGTTTTTTCGTCTTGCGAAGCACGGACTTTGGAAAAGCTTCAAAAATCACCAAAGTCTTCAAAAACCTCAAAAAAGGCTACCACACCGCGTGCTATGAGTTGCTCCTCGAAGTGAATGCACGGTTTTAAGAAAAAGGAAACAAACTTGCAAGACGAAGGAAACAAACTCGTAAGACGTTTTCATCTTGCGAAGCAAGCCCATAGGGAAATCCGTCTTTCGTTTTGTGAGTTTTTTGTCTTTCGAGGCATTCGTCTTGCGAGGTACCACTGTAGACAAGTGAATATTGCAGTTATACAATGGTAAATCACTGGAGGCAAACCTTATATTCAGAGGCTACCTTCAGCTAGAGGCATAGCATTCCTTGTCCGCACAGAAGCCACACACAGAGTAATGCAAAGCAAAATCATTCCCAGGTACAGTTCCTAACTTATGTCCCTTTTTAAGGGTTGAAAGAAATCAGTGAGAAGCAAGTAACTGGGAGGTTGGATAGTCCTGTGTAAGAGTCTGTGTTTCAAGACATAATATACATTTTGTTGCAAACACTGCATATGCTAAGGAGTCTTGATGTTAGGAAAGTTATTTAACTACAGAATTCCATAGATAATGGTGAACTGGAGAATGCTATCTGCTAGTCCCCAAGAAACAGAAGTCTGCCTGCAATCAGAGGTTGATCTAAAGTTAGGGTAGGGTGCTTTGCTTTGAAAACTCAGCAAGGAGCTTCAGAAACACACATTCAATCCACATCCAGCCATCAAATAACAATGTGTGCAAAATACTTATTTTGAAGAACACAAAGGCATCAAGGTATGGTAGCTGTTTTTCATCTGGCTCACAGTAAGTTCCTCAGAGCATATGCTATTCAGTCAGAAGTTGCACTCATTCCTAAAGTCATTAAGGGTTAATTGATATTTAAGCAAGACATTTGTCTCCATGCCAGTCAAATGAGACAGCAGCATATAAGAAAGCTCCATCTGCCAATTGTGAATTGGGATGATGCCTTCAGACATCTGTCATGTGGAAAGACAAAAGGTGCGGTTGCTTCTCCCATTCAACCCAAGCCATTTCACCAAAAGACCTGTCAACACACATAAAAGGGAAGAGTTGCAGTGTTCACATTTCAATAGCACAGAGGCACTGCATCTATAAGCATAACATGGAAGCTGTTTTAAACTAGCATTTTAACATGGCTGTGGAATGGTAAGCTATTTAAGGTGAACACAATACTCTACAACAGAAAGCCAAGATAGGCCATCGCAAACCAAGTGGCCTAGCCTGCCCCTCCTCCCACTTCCATCACCCCAGGCCTGGCACAGAATGTTTGGAAGCTTGGTGTGAAATGGATAAAAACTCGAAACTCAAAACATTTTCTCTCAGAAATAATTAATTTTAAAGACAAAGTATTAAAATAATATTACTGAGCAAACATTCAAATGATACTAATGAGGATTTCTATAGGGTTTGATTCAATTACTAAGCAAGCAACATTCTAAGGGCTATGTTGGAAATGTATTCCTAAATGTTGCACAACATCTTCAGGAATTTGATTCAAGAGCGCAGTCTGGGAGTCTGCCAAATATCTTGTCTCTGTGACATGGTCATAAAGCCACCAAACATCTCAAATGCCTCCATCTTCTGCACGCAGAGAAAAACGGATGCATATTTGAATACACAACCACAGCAACAATTATGAAAAATAGTTGAGAAGCTTGTTTTAATTCATGAGTTTTCTAATTTATGAAGTCCTTCAAACTCAAACTGAAAGTTCAGAATCAGCAGTTGACAGATTTTTTCCATACAATTCTGAGAGGAAAAAGCTTGACTTATTAGATATGATGATACAATACACTACCAAAGAGTTGTTATAAGTTTAAATTAAGTATGACACTATCATACTAAACTGGAATTTCTAAAGCAAAGTCTCTCTATTACTACAGCTCTCCTTCATTTTATATTGTCTTCCAAAATACGAGGGTTTTTTGTTGTTGTTTATTAGAAGCTGATGCTCCAATGCAAGGTTTATCTTAATCAAACAGACTAGGGACAGACAGAATGAAACCCCGAGGCAAAAAAAAAAAACCTCTGTAAAAAATAAAATTAATCTGTTCCAGTCATTTGACATACAAACAGCCTTTGTGGACACACTGCCAGATACTGATATCATCTTGGATAAGAATGTAAATATTCCAAAGTTTATTTCATAGTCAGCAAGTTTCTGCATTGAATTTGAACTCCTCCCAGTGCATAAGAAAGCTAACACACAAATTTGCTATGTTACTATTGCCAGCAGAAGAAATCCAACAAACTCTCTGGAGAGAACAACTCTCTCACTGGGTATTATAAAACCCAACACATTTAATCTGACAAACATCACATAGCAATAGATTAATTCAAGCCTAACAGAGATCAGAACTATGATACCACAGTCAAACATGTGTGTCTCTGTCCCCTGATCTATTAACAGATGGAAAGTATGTCTCTGAACAGTGGTGGCTGCTATTGGACCCATGCTCTGCTTATGCACTTCTCAAAGACCATTTTGAAAATAGAACGATGGGCTATTTGGGCATGTGCTCTGATTCAGAAGGTATCCTCTTATGTTCTATATATCATGCAGCAACAATATTATTTGTTTCTTCACCCTAAGGTCCCAGGGCAGGTTACAACATTCAGACACCACACTGAAAACAGTTTGAAAGCACTTACAAAAATAAAAATATACTTCTATAAGAAGTATAATGAAGGTGAAATACACACCTTTGTGGGGAGGAAATCTTAAAGCTTAAAGGATGCCACAAAGAATGCCCTCTCCTGGACTGCCACCACCCTGAGCCTCTGGGTGCAGAGGAACTACCAAGAGGACGCCCTTGAATTTTGAAGCTCAAAGCTAGCGTCTCATGTTCTTACAACCCTGCCTATTTCCCTTACACTTTATTAATCTGTAGCAATAATCTACTTTTGTATCTCTGCAAATGGCTATGTTTATCGGAAACATAACTGAGTCAAGTACTCTGCAGTCAGGATTTTACAGCTTCCTTGAGTGGAAATTATTGCCATTACGCAGTTCTCCTCTAAAGAGGAAGTGAAACTTGACAGAACATGTACAGAGGCAGCTTGCTTAAGTCACTATATAATTGCATAAAATCTCTTGAAAGTTGATCAATGGTTTCCACCAAATAAGTATAATATGCAGGAGTCAATTCATATGTTCAGTTGTCATTCATCAAGTATTGAGCAGTCAGGTGACTTACTCGCACGTGTACACTGTCTTTTAGGCTCCCAACAAAATTTTCTAAACAGCATACCAGTAGAGTTTGGGCATAGTCTGGCATTCAGATAAATTAAGAAAAGGAACAACAAAATCTTAAGTGAAGTCCTTCTTAGCTGCCCAGGCATCTGGAACATTTCTAAAGGCAGCCTCATGCCACATTGACAGTGCTGCCTTTAGTGCATAGAAAACTTACAAATCTAGACATGATGGCAAATTTATCCAGGGAACCACTGACCTTCAATTAATAAATGTCTCAACTATTCTTGAAGACATTTAAAATATTTAGGTGGCATAGTAATGCTCTAAGATTATAGCTCTCGGAGGAATTTTCATATACAGCACTAAAAATGCCTTGTAGTTTCTTTCCTGTCTATGCTTGCGAGAATTCTATCTTATCTCAGAAAACCAGCTAAATAAACTATTTAAAATCAAATGCACATTTCAGCAATTGGAGGTGCTACTAATCAAATCGATAGACATGAAAATACAAGCACATGTGACATGAACAGAAAGACAGAACAGTACATAATAAAGGTTTCACCATGCAGGAACTCAATTTACTTAAGCATGGTAATTAAAACTCAAGAACAATCAGCGTACGAGAACAATCTCAAAGTGTTGGAGCTTCAAATGCCAATGTATCTTCCTATCCTGACAAAACAAACCAGCAGGGACAGAAAACCACAGAGCCTCAGAACACAAGAAGACTCCTGCTTATGCTTTGCTTCTTGCAGCTAGTTAGTGCTTAATAAGACACCCAGCTTGAGCAGTTTTTCTTGTGGTTTCTTCCATTTCCTGACCATTTTAGTACACTCAGCATTCAAAAACTTTAGTTAGCAAACAGTTACTATGACAGTTCCCTGAGAAACAAAAGAACACCCTTCCTTGAATCAACTGTTTCCCCACAGGGAGCTCAGCTAAGGAAGGCTTGTTGAGTGAATGTCATGTCTCTTCTGTGGTAGCAGAATCTTTTGGGAATTTCAACCCTAGGAATGGGCCCATTGAAAGTAAAAACCTTTCATCTGGAGAACACAGCAGTTAGAACAGGCCAGTGGCCCATCTATTCAACACGCTGTTCTCACCATGGTCATCCAGATGCCCATTATGAGAAGCCCGCAAGCAGAAACTGAGCACTAAAGCACTCCTTTCCTTGTGATTGCCAGCAACTGGGATTCAGAGATACACTTCCTTCAACAGTAGCTACTAGTCATTGGTAGCATTATCCATGAATCTGTATACGTTAATCCTATCTTAAAGCCATCCAAGTTTATCGCCATTGTGACATATTGTGGGAGCAAACTCCAAAAGTGCCATAGCTTAGAGGTAGAGCACATACTCTGTATACAAAAGATATGAAATTCAATTCCTGGCATCTCCAGGTAGAGCTGAAACGGGCTCTCATCTGAAAATCTGGAAAGCTGCTACATGAGCTCAATGGTCTGCTTGGTATAAGGCAGCTTCCTATAAACGACCATGGCTGGGCTGTCTCAGAGTAGCCAATGTTGAGCCACCAGATATTACTGGAACTACAGCCATGTTGGCTGGGGCTGTTGAGAATTGCAGTCCAGGACCAACAACATCTAGAGAGCAGAACCTTGGGCATTCCTGGTCCCAATAATGTGGTCTTGATGTCTTGCCTGCTTGTGATTTAATTGTCTACTGTTTGGCATAACTGTTTGTAATGTTGCTTTTAAAAAGTATTTCAAAAAACACCTGTAAAATGCCCTTGCACTGAATGAGACATCTGAAGGCCGCCCTGTTGACTTCTTAGCAGCTACTCAAACAGTGAAATGAAAATAGTGCAAGTTACAACCAAGTCCTACAGGTTGTTCAGAGATTCATTAAGACTGTTCCTACTCCCTTATCACTTATGGTAATCTATTACCTCTGGTCATGAAAATGCTCTGGCATTACAGCAGTTTTTTTTTGTTTAAATGCTCTGATGTATCTGCTTTAAAGCGGGGTACAAACCAGCGTTTTTAATATTGTATAACCAACAAAAGAAATACAGTGGTACCTCGGGTTAAGAACTTAATTCGTTCCGGAGGTCCATTCTTAACCTGAAACTGTTCTTAACCTGATGCACCACTTTAACGAATGGGGCCTCCTGCTGCCACCAGAGCATGATTTCTGTTCTCATCCTGAAGCAAAGTTCTTAACCCGAGGTACTATTTCTGGGTTAGCGGAGTCTGTAACCTGAAGCCTCTGTAACCCGAGGTACCACTGTAATACCTTAATGAAAAAGTGTTACTCTATTCTTACTTTTCAAACAATAGATTACAAGCACCAATATGTCCTGTGCCTCAAACAGTCTAATATGCGGCCATGGGGATGCCCTGGAGAACTTGAAAGAGATTCAAATTTGTGACAAGGCCTTTGAGAATGTTCCACCCCCAGGGCAATAACTGCTCTGCCATCATGGAGAATATACATCTCAGAAGGAGGACGTCACTCCAAGTAAGAAAAAAATTATTCACTTGGGTAGACCCATTCTGGAAAGTGACCAGTGTAAAATCAGTTTTTTTTAAAAGGATCCAAGCTGATTAGCTTAACATCAGTTCTAGGTAAATTGTTAAATATAAAATTTAGGAAGCATAAGAACAAGTCTTTCATCAATATGGCTTCAGCAAAGGTAAGTCCTGTCTCATTAACATTTCAGAGTGAGAAGCAGCATGTGAATGGAAGCGATTCCCATATGGATCAATAACTTTTAATAACAGGAACCAAAGAGTAATAATAAATGTGCAACTCTCACAATGGAGGGATGCAAGGTGTAGAGTCACCAAAGGATATTTGGCAGGACCAATACTATTATAAAATTCATAAATGACCTACAGTGTCATTGTGTAAAGGGCTCCCAAAGGAACTCTCCAATTTTGGGAAAACGGGAAATAAAATGCCAAATGTAACTCAAGGTAAATAAGTCAAAAGTGATGTATACTGGGGGGCGGGAATAAAAATCTGAATTTTACATGCATGCAGCAGTAAGCTAAACTGTGACTTCATGTGAATGAGCAGAAGACTGAGGTCACTGCACTCCTCGCATGCTCCTGCTGCCATCATGATACCAAAGGCTATTCCATGGTTTGGCTTAGTGTTATATACAAACCCTGAATCATGGTTTGTCCCAATCCAGACAAACCACAAGCGTAATGAAGATTTGTTCTCAGCTCACCGCTTGCGGTTTCTCTGGGTGAGACAATCCACAAGCCCAGATTCAGATGTAATGTTAAGATGAACCATGGCTTAGTCCTAGGTAGAGGGGCAGAAGGAGGAGAAGTACTGGGACCACAGTCTTTGCTTCAGGAACCTGCACAATTGCTTGTTTGCATTACACTGTCATGTGCAGCAGCTGCAAAAAGGGCAAATTCCATGCTAGGAATCACTACAAAAGAAATTGAATATACGGTAATACTGTCAATATTGTAAAGTCTTTATGCAAATATTATGATGCACCCCTACTTGGAATATTGTATACAGTCCTGGTTGCAGTACAGTGGTACCTCTAGTTGCGGACACGATCCATTCTGGGGTGCCGTTTGCACCCCGAAAAGTCCACTAGAGAGGCACTTCTGCGCAAGCATGGAGCGCAATAGAGTTCTTCTGCTCATGCACAAAGTGCACAGAACACTCTGCGTGTGCTGTGAAACCCGGAAGTATACACTTCCAGGTTTGCCGTGTTCACAAGCCGAAAAGACGCAACTGGAACCTAACGCAACACGAGGTATGACTGTAAATAATAAAAAAAAATACCTTGTAGAGCTGGAAAAGGGCAAACAAAATGATTAGGGGGCTGGGACTATTTCCCCATAAGGACAGGTTACAACATTTGGAACTTTGTTGTTTATAAAAATAAAAAAAGGCAAGTAAGAGAAATCATAGAGGTATATCAAATTATACATTGTGTGAAGAGTTTTGCTTTTTCTCTCCCTCTCTCATAATACTATGTTGTCTTCACGTCCTGCTTGTGAGTTTCCCTTGGGAAGTAGATGATGGACAATATGAACCTTTGCTTTGATCTAGCAGAACTCTACTTCTCTTTTGTTCTTAGTACCTAGCCCTATGCTTATGGTCAGGCCAGACAGGAACTATGCCTGCCCCTGGTGTTAGACAGGCTTTAAAAATATAATTTTTTCTCTTTGATTCCTCACACCTTATGTGGGAGACAGGAAGTTTCATGTTACCCACTCTGAACTATCGGCCTGCAAAATGTTTAACCTGCCAATCTGTCATAGTAGCCATTCAAGAGGGTCTGTCAAGGGCTCGGTCAACTCCCTTTTTTGGTTACAGCCTGACAGCATAGTATTAAGCAGGTAGTTGAACAAACTGTTTAGCCAGTGAGCTACAGGGTTTTTTTAAAAAAAGGAAACAAGACTCAAAACTTGGCCATATAATGTATTCTAAATCAGACTCAGAAGAGCCACCTAGATGTTACAAGTTTCTATGAGACGTAGCCAATGTGATGTCCTCCAGATATTGTTGGACTTCAACTCCCATCAGCCCCAACTAGCATTGCCTACGAGATCTGGAGAGAACCATGCTTGCTACCTGCATCAATGCACAAGTGTTTCAAGTGTTGCAGGAGGAGGGAGCAGACAGAACAAATTAACTTGTGAAGCTGCACTTGAGCATACAAAACACCTAGCAATATGGGCATCCTGTGAGATAGCACATAAAGGATACAGTGGTACCTCTGCTAACGTACTTAATTCGTTCTGGAGGTCCGTTCTTAACCTGAAGCTATTCTTAACCTGAAGCACCACTTTAGCTAATGGGGCCTCCTGCTGCCGCTGCACCGTAGGAGCACGATTTCTGTTCTCATCCTGAAGCAAAGTTCTTAACCCGAGGTACTATGTCTGGGTTAACGGAGTCTGTAACCTGAAGCGTCTGTAACCTGTAGTTGAACAGAGTGACTAGCAACCACTCACTCATGATATGTGTAACAAAAGTATCAACTAGTGGTAAAGTTCAAATCCATCACTATCTTCCCCATTTTGGCTATCAGAGTAAAAATGATTCCAGTCGTCCACGGTATCAGAGCTCCTGCACAGCTAGACAAGTTCCTGTGGCCAATTTTGACTGCTGTTCACCTAGGTCAAATTCTCCTTCCCTTTCCTTCACATCATGCCACAACCGTAGACGGAGGGCATATCTTAATTTCAAATGACATAATTTCTGTACAGGACTGAGCAGTTTTAGGCACTTTATAAAGAATGCTAGTGGAAGTCGGTGCAAGGGTTCCCACTAGTGCAGCAGCACCGATCCACCTCCCCTCTCCTCCCCAAAATCTGCTCTAGGTCAGGAGCACTCACAGAACAGCTTGCAGGAGGATCCTTCCAACCTTGCGTCTTAACAGTGTGTGACAAATCCCTCCCTATGTCCCCAAACAAGTGCCTATTGCAACCCTCCGCCCCGCCCAACAGGGGCCAAGATGACATTTGATGATGGCGACATTTCTAGGCGTGTCCAGCGGGTTAAGAGATGCGCTCCAAGAGTGTCAAAAGGGTGGCGGGGTCCTCGGAAAGAGCGCTTTCCAAGGCAGCCGAAAGCGGGTTTAGCCTAACGGGCTCACGAACCTGTTTCTCTCCGGGGCAGGGAGGTGGGCGTCCGCGGGCGGGAAGGGGCACCTACGGATCTCCAGTTCCGGGGCGGCCATCTCAGAACAGGGTCCCGTCCCAGCGCTACGGCGGCCAGAGCATCCCCGCCTAAAAGGCGCTCTCCGCCCTCCAGCACAAATCCCCATAACAAAGCGGCGAAGGGGGGCGGAGAGGAAGAGAAGCCGCCCGCGTCACGGACCGGAGACTCGCGCAGGGCCCGCTCCTCTCACGCCCCCTGCGCCGGGTCAACGCCTCCGCGGCCCCGCCGAAGCCCACTCGCAACCGAACGGGGACCGGGAAGGAGGCGGAATGGGGGGGGGGCGGCGGGCGGGAAGGACGTCGCGCGAATAACGCCCCCCCCCCCAATTCCACCCTCAAAAAACGGTCTGAGGGACAAGGCGGGGCGCGAGAGAGGAAGGGAAATGGAAACGGAAACCGGCTGGCTCGCTCGCTCGCTCGCGGCGACGCCCGTGGCCCCCGCCGCCGCCCCCCCCCCAGACCCAGCCGGCCGCCCCGAAGAGGCGCCAGGGGGCCGGGCCTGCGCTCCGTGAGGCGAGGAAGCCGCCCGCCGCCCGAGGCGCCCGCCTGAGGAAGCGCCCCTCACCGATGGTGGAGATGAAGGTGGTGTTGAAGGCGTCCTCGCTGAAGCGGAAGAGCAGGCAGGTCTTGCCCACGCCGGAGTCGCCGATGAGGAGCAGCTTGAAGAGATAGTCGTAGGTCTTCGCCATCTTCGCTCCGACTGGCGGCCGGGACCGGAGGGGAGGGGGAACTAGCCGGAGGGAGGGGAACAGGAAGGGGCGGGGCGGCGGCGCGCGCGGCGACGGAAGCCCCGCCTTCTCGCTCCCTCCAGCCTTCGCCGCCCCCGCGCAATGGCCTCTGGGAGTCGTAGTTTTTTCTGTGGGACTTTCCCAGTTTTACTTGTAGGAAGGATCGCCCCTGTCGGCCCCGTTGAAATCCCAGCCTCCAAGGCGAGAGGGAGGAGGCCTGGCCGGGAGGGACGGCGGATTCGTACCACTGAAGCCATACTATTATGTACATATTATTTAGTACTGTAAGATAGTGCAAAGTCAGAAATGTCAACAAACTGCTAATTGCTGAATAGTTGTTGTCCAGTTATATTTTGGAGGGGGGAATAATAATTCATAAAGACATATCATTATCAATAAAAGTATATAATTCAAGTAATTTTGATCTGCACTGTCACTGCACTGTTGTGGTTAGATTTGTTTCCTGTGTGACACTTCGAGTGCAAATGTGTTCATTTATTTAAAATGTTTTTAAAAAACATAATAATTAAAAAGCAAGCCTCAAAAGTGGCTCTCAGAGTGGTATAAAAAGAAAAGGAGTCCCTGCCTTCGGACTTATGATTGAAAAGACATGATAGAATAGAAATTGATTGGAAGGGAAGAAGAGAAAAAACAAACTCAGTCACTGTTTCTTACTTACATGATTCTTAGAAGTGCCACTTAGAAAAGAAAACATTTGCCGAAGAGAAGGAGCCAAGAGTTGTTGGTCTTGACTTTCTGCCAAGAGTTGTGCAGATGGAGACCCTTTCCCTCACCTTCAGCCTGATATAATGACCCATTTAAATACAGATTTAAAAGTTATTACCACTTATTGCTATTATAATTTTTCGACCCCTCAGCTCAACACCCTGTACAAGGGAACTGTCCACCCAGGGGTCAGCAACCCTTTTCAGCCGTGGGCCAGTCCACCGTCCCTCAGACCATGTGGTGGGCCAGACTATATTTTTTTGGGGGGGGGGGATGAACGAATTCCTATGTCCCACAAATAACCCAGAGATGCATTTTAAATAAAAGCACACATTCTACTTCTCTAAAAACACACTGATTCCTGGACCATCCACGGGCTGGACTGAGAAGGCGATTGGCCCACAGGCCTTAGGTTGCCTACCCCTGGTCCACACCACCCTAAATCCGGCATTGATGTTGTGGTATACAAATAAACTTAGTGTTGAATTCAACTAACTTTTACTTAGAGTAGTCCCACAGACATTAATATAACTTACGGTAAGCACAAGCACTGACATTAATTTCAGTGGTTTATCTGAGTAAAAGTTATTCAAATATAATTCATTATAATTCATTTGTTTTTAGATTTTCTAAGAGACAGTACACAATTAAAATATAAAAACCCAACTTTTAGAAAAGATCTGAAGGCAGTCCTGTACCCAGAGGTTTTTGATGTTTTATTTTGTTTTAAATGTGTTGGAAGCTGCCTAGAGTGGCTGGGGTGCCCAGCCAGAATGGCAGGGCATAATAATAATAATAATAAACAAACACTTATTTCAACACTTTTATAAACTGATTCACACCATGGTTTCTGTGGTTTTTATGCAATGAAGTTACAAAAGATATAGAAAAGATATAATCAATTTAAATTAGCCATAAAACCAGAAAATGACTTTGAAACATGTCTCTCTACAAAGTCCATGAGTTTCTGGTGGTTTCTCATCCATGTCCCTTCTGTTGATAAAAGACCTAAACTTTTGCCCCACACCTTCAGATTTCTCTCTGTTGTCTTTTTATGCTTTCTTCAGTGGCATTGTTGATTTTTCAAGGAATGCAATGTTCCAAGAATGTCAGCACCAAAGCTCTGTGGGGACGATGTCTGTGCACTTCCCACAGAATCATAGCATTTTCAAAGTTTGGCTGGCTTTACAGCACCACAGCACTTACACATATGCTCCAACATTTCTCCAATTACTGAGCTCCTGTTGCTTGGTCCCAGCTCCTGCCAACCTAGCAGTTCAAAAGGACGTCAAAGTGCAAGTAGATAAATAGGTACTGCTCCAGCGGGAAGGTAAACGCCGTTTCCATGCACTGCTCTGGTTTTGCCAGAAGCGACTTAGTCATGCTGGCCACATGACCTGGAAAAACTGCAGACAAACGTCGGCTCCCTCGGCCAGTAAAACGAGATGAGCGTCGCAACCCCAGAGTTGTTCACGACTGGACTTAACTGTCAGGGATCTTTTACCTTTACCTTTTATTCCATAACAACAACTTTATTATTTATACCACCCACATGACTGTGTTGCCCCAGGCACTCTGAGTGGCTTCCAACATACTGTATATAAAAACATAATAAAGCATTACAAAAATTCACTATACAGGGCTTCCTTCAGATGTCTTATAGCTATTTATCCCCTTGGCTCGGGGGTTGCATAACTCCATACCCTCCAAAATTTCTCCAATGAAAAAAGGATGTCCTAAGGAAAAGCCCTGCTTCTTGGGGAAAAGCAATGACAAACCGAGACATCAGAGACATCACCTTGCCAACAAAGGTCTGTATAGTTAAAGGTATGGTTTTCCCAATAGTGATGTATGGAAGTGAGAGCTGGACCATAAAGAAGGCTGATCACCGAAGAATTGATGCTTTTGAATTATGGTGCTGGAGGAGGCTCTTGAGAGTCCCATGGACTGCAAGAACATCAAACGTATCCATTCTTAGGGAAATCAGCCCTGAGTGCTCACTGGAAGGACAAATCGTGAAGCTGAGGCTCCAATACTTTGGCCACCTCATGAGAAGAGAAGACTCCCTGGAAAAGACCCTGATGTTGGGAAAGATGGAGGGCACAAGGAGAAGGGGACGACAGAGGAGGACGAGATGGTTGGACAGTGTTCTCAAAGCTACCAGCATGAGTCTGACCAAACTGCGGGAGGCAGTGGAAGACAGGAGTGGCTGGTGTGCTCTGGTCCAGGGGGTCACGAAGAGTCGGACACAACTAAATGACTAAACAACAACCACAAGGAAAAGTGGGACATTCTGGGATCAAATCAGAAATGGAGATGGCTTCTGTAAATCTGGAACTGCCCCTGGAAAATAGGGGCACTTGGAGGGTCTGTGAGAGCAGAGCACCTACAGGCTCCAGAGACAAAGAAACAAGCAAGCCAATTTATAGAAGGAGGGATTTAGGCCAGGGATGGAAGGTCTGTGGCCCATCATCACTGACCACTAGTCATACTGGCTGGGGCTTATAGGAGTTAGAGCTCGGGAACATATGAAGGTGCCACAGATGTTCTTCTCAAAAGAGAGAAATAGGAGTGTTTCAGTTTGAAAGCAATAAAGAAGACACCACTCAGTTCACTGGGTGACCTTGGGTCAGCCACAGTCTCTTAGCCTAATGTACTTCACAGGGTTGGTGAAGGGAAAAGCCATGTATATTACCTTAAGCTCCATGGAGGAGAGGTCAGGTAGACATGCAATAATAAACAAATAAAAGTGAAAAATACAAAGGAGAAGGAAACAGAAAGCATTTAAAATTAAGAAGATAGTGCTTTGCATAGCATCTTAGACCCTGGATCTTTGCCTTATTCCAAGTTGTAAACATATAATTGAACTAACCTTTGTTCCTATTACCTTTTGCGTATGAAAATGGAATCGTGGCAAATGAACTTTGTGTCAGCCAGCACATTTGCTGCGTAATGTAAGATCTTGTGCCCTTTTGCCTCTCATTCACTATATGTTATCTGTGTCATTGTTCAATTTATAGAATTTTAAAAGACTCTTTTTTAAAAAAGTTAAGAGATAGCCTGTTCATTTATAAACAAAGAGGAAGTGGTCAAGGCAATTCTGCTTCTTCATTTTAGTGCCCAAATGGGGGGTTGGGAGTAATTAAATAGAGCCTTTTGAGTGGTTATTGTAAGACTTAATCAGATTACTGGTCTGACAATGGAGCACTAAAACTAAATAGGTTAATTGTTTTAGACAAACATAAATAATCAGATTGGAGAAACCACCCCTACCACTATGAATAATAATTTAAAAATAACTTAAAACCTCCCTCTCCCAGAATATTGGGCTTTCTTGATTAGGAGGGAAGAGAATTATTTCATGTACTATATCACAATCCCATGCATGCATTTAATGGGGTTTATTCCCAGGTAAGTGTGTTCAATCATGTCAAAACACTGCCTTTTTTTCCAAAAACACTAGGCTTTGATAAATGTTCTCACCATCAGACTGGAATAACCTAAGAACAAAATGAATGTATCTCAGTTTCCTCTATATTTCTGCTTTGCAAACCCTATCCAATTAGGAGCCGGAAACAGACTCTTAAGGCAGCTGTATATTTGATTAGCTCTAAAGAAGGATTCAAGACAGTACTCTATTTTTCTGCTTTTAGAGATTGTTGGCTGCTTGCCTCCTCTCTTTCCTGGGCTGATGGAGCCTCAGATGAAATTTTGTTCTAGTCCTATCAAAATGTGTTATAAGAAATAGAGACCCCTTAAATCTCTCTATTGGAATATTATTTAAATGTCCCTATATGTAATATGCACAGATGTGCTCCATAGTATAAAGGCAATGTATTTGCACGGGGCCAGTTTTATTATGCCCCTGGACACTCCCAGAGTCCTTGAAATTTGCTTTTCAAATGGCTAAAAAGAAATCTGGAGGATTTCTAACGGTTTGAGGTTGAATCCTGACAACCCAGGAGGACTGTTGGGGGGGGGGGCTGGACTCGCTGGTTCTGAAGGGGCAGCCGCGCCTTTGAAAAGCCAAAACGCCCTTCTCCAAACCATAGAGCATGGGCGCCTAGATGGTCTCGAGGAAGTGGGCGTGCCCGCAGCGCCCCAGGGGCGGGGCTTCTCGCCTGCGTCACGCGCCTGTGTTTGTATCTGCGCGTGTTTGGGGGCGCGGGGAGGGCGCTTCCGGCTGGAAGGGAGGAGAAGCAGCGGCGAGGCGCCACCATGCCCGTGAGTGGGGGCCAGGCTGAAGGCGGGCGGCGCGGCAAGGGTTAATGGGGCAGAAAGAGGAGAGAAGCCCCCTTGTCCCATTACTTAAGAGGAGAGAAGGGGTGGGTGGGATGTTCCACTCTGTTTATGGGCGGGCGGGGGGGGAGCAGGACTTTTACGGTGGGGGGGTGGGGGGGGAAAGCACTTATTCTGCTTTATGCGCAGTTATAGCCACACACGTAGCAGTTATAGCCACACACACAAACACTTCGCCACGATCAACGCCTCCGCCCCCATGACAGGTCGTATGCATTGATCCCAAACCCAGCACCGGGATCATCCGACCACCCATGCCCTTTCCCCGGAGAGGAATTCCCGGTGCCCACGGACTCCTGGCCACAGGCCAGCTGCGCAACCAGGCAGCTCTTTCTGCCTCCCCCCCACCACACTCTTCCCCTTTAATGCGATGTGCCATATGGATTCCTAGCCAGGGTCCAGCTGTTAACTCTTTACCTGGGGCAATGCGTGGATCACTCTGGTGGAAGCACCAGAGCTCCCTGCAGTCTCAAAATTAAGTGTCAGAATAGGGGTGCATATAGGTGGAATATAGCTACATAACTGAGCAGATGGCCTGGTGGTGCAGGGAGTACGTATGTGGCCTCCTTTCACTTTGGCATCTAGCTCAGGTAGTTTACAGTTTTCTAGTCTGCTTTTCAGTTTAATTTTCCCATCCTGTATTTTGAGGCACTTGGTGCAGACAGCTGGTAATCTTCAAAGTTCTTTTCTTTAGAGTCAGCTTATTCCTTTCATCATCACCACTCACAGGCACCTACTGGTGTTACAGTGGCTAATTTTAGAATCCACAACAGGCTGTCCAAGGAGAGACATCTCTCTCTCACCCCCCCCCCAAGCACCTTTCAGTCATTCAATGCACTCTTTCCAGGATCTGGGACTCCTTCTGTTTACAATGAAGTCAATATAGTATTGAGCAAATTCAGCACACAAAGGCTGTTGCCATATGGCGAATACTCTAACCCAGTGGTTCCCAATTAGCTAATTACTGAGGACCCCCTATTTTTTCAAAAGCCAATGATAGTTACCTTTACAAAGCAATTTTCTGAACAAAATATGAGGTAACAAAATATGAGGATTTTAGGTATACTGAAAACCAGACTAGAGCTGAGTGATACCTAGTTTTCAACATCGTGGTATATCAGCAACTAAACATCACAATATTCCAATATATCACAATGTCTGAAATGGGAGATTAGCGTGGGGGAGAAGGGAAGGGGCAGCCGTGGTGATAGGATGGGTGGAGGGAGGTGAGGAAATGGAGCCACATCAAGCTGCCTTCAGCGAAGATGCACATCCACTGTGGCTACTCCTGCTTTCCTGCTGACTAGCTCCGCCTCAATGCCAGGGGAAGGTAGTGCCATGGTGCCTTGAAGTGAGGGTGATAAGCTGCCCTGTTCTCAAATCAGCAGCATTATCAGCTGAGAGCTTCATGTGATATTGAGAGTACCTTGATATATTGCTATGTATTGTCAAGTCAAAATTCTTATCGCACTGTGATTTCAAAACCGATTTTGGCCAATATATTGAAAAATTGCACAGCGCTAAAACAGACCATAAAATTTGTGTTATTACCATGCAAAAATAACACAAATTTAGTTGGAGCGGCAAGGAATGGGGCCGCAGACCCCCTGGGTGCGTTCTCCTTGGACCCCTAATTGGGAACCACTGCTCTAACCCATAAGAGGAGTGTTCTTGTGATGTTAGTTCTTGGTGGAAAAGGTGGGAAGAGGTAAGCAGAGGAGGCAGTGGGAACAGGCTGGATGCCATTGTGAGGAGTAGAAAGATCAGGCTTGGGGATCTTTGGGTCCCCAACTGTTCTTATGGGGGATTGTGCCCTGTGTTGCTACCATTTGGATTTTTGTGGCTTGGGCACCTAAATGGTTTGGGGGAACCCTGAGAGAAATAACCAACATAGGTGGGCTAGGATTAGGGAGACCAGGGTTCAAATTCCCACACACTGGGGCTGAAGCTCACTGGGTGACCTTAGGACAGTCACTGCCTCTCAGCCTAACCTACCACACAAAGTTGTTGTGGGGATTAAATGTACACCACCTTGAGTCCCTTGGAGGAAAGGTGGGAGGTGGGATATAAATGAAATAATCCTTGCAGGGAAAAGTGAGATATATAAAAAAACAACAGCTATAAATAATAATATTCAGTAGTAAACACCTCTTTCAGCAAAGTTAGCAAACTCTGCTTTGTTGTACTCATGGCAATAACTCCCTAATATCTCACACAGCTGACCAGAGACTTAGTTCACCCATCCCTAGAGGAGGAAAAGAGAAAACACAAAAAGAAACGTCTGGTCCAGAGTCCAAATTCCTACTTCATGGATGTCAAGTGTCCAGGTAACTATTCTTTAAAGTGTTCTTTCCTGTAAAGGACCACAGAAAACTTGTAGTAAGACAGCCTTTGGCAATCTGGTGCTCCAAAACATCTGGAGGACACCAGATTGGCAAAGACTGCAATAAGAGATAATGGCTTGCCACTTGAATTTGCATATTAACCTCTTCTCTCCTGGAGTAAAAGTACTGCGAAGGCACATGTAGTGGATCTGTGTAATTTTCTTCATTACTTTTATCATTTATCGGTTCCCAGGAATAAAAAAGAAGCAGATTCCTTGAGAATGAATTGTAATTATTCCACTTTTTGCCTTACCTGCTTCAACATCCCAATGAGCAACAAATAACGCTCATTTATTGAAGAATTAATTTAGTCCTGTATCCTTAACAAAAAATGTTCAATTGTCTTGATAAATCCCTGATTTGTAAGATTGGTTATTTATCCAACACTAGACAATTTAATAGTCTCATAAGCAAATATTTTTAATAAATCTCATTGACCATAAAACTTTAAATATAAAGGCTGTGAGGGGAATTACTTTAAGGAAAAACCAGGTACTTCCTTCCTTCTGCAGTTCTGAACAATGGTTTCTGCCAGTTCTGCTGGCAGTGTAACATTCACTGGCATGACTCATTTTTCACTTTCATTACTGAAACACTGCAGCAACTTTTCAGAAGAGTTTATTCAAAAGGTCAGGTTTCCTCCTCCTAAAGGTTGAAAGTGTAATTAATGGGAGATACTGTGTGTGTATCCAACATTTTACAAGTGCTATCCAAGTACACCAGTGTTGTTTACAGGCTGCAATCCTTTGCATACCTATCCCCACTGAACTTGGTGAGACTTACTCCTAAGCATACATGAGGTTTAGTACATTTTTCAGCCTGCTGCCTACATACCTAGTTTTTGCTTCTGGAATTGGCTTTTTAAGGCTAAATGTTGTCTAAGGATGAAAATGTTGCATCTGACATTCTCTCACTTGCTGCAGCAAGAGGACAAATCTTTATCTTCTATTTATCAGCTCTTCAGGTATTTGAAGAGCATGATCATGTCTCTGTCTTCTCCAGGCTCAACAATACCCAGTACTTCAACCTCCCTCATAGCAATCATTTCCTATACCTTGACCATCCCCACTGTCCTGCTCTGAACTCATTCCAATTTTTCTTAAATTGTGTTTCCCAAACCTAAACACAGTACTTCAGTTGAGGTCTGACTAGTGCAGAATAAAGTTGAACTGTCACTTCTTGTGACTATAGTTTTATTAATATAGCTTAAAATAGCACCAGTCTTTTTTAAAGCAGTTTCACACTGCTGACTCATGTTCAGCTTGTTGGTGACTACAATCCTGCCATCTATTTCTACAATCAATTTAACTGTAGGGTCAAACATTGTTTGTAATATCATACACACACCCTTTGGTTTTCTTAAGGTATGCAGCTTGTTGCATTTCTTTGAAAAGTTATATTTTTGTTTTTGCAATTGTAAACATCTGTGATCTGCGTGACACCAGTACACATGTACAAAAACCTATTTTTTCTCATGGGCAAATGGGTTTGAGAAACACATTAAGAGTCTCTTCCTTTCTCTTCATAAATGAACACTGTAACTGAAATACACTGACTGTCTAACCATTGGCACACTCTCTGAGAACAACTTCAGAGCATTTCTGTTTTTTTGAAATTAAATAAGGTTGTTCAGGGGAAGCGACCCAGATTCAAGGTACCACGCAGTTATGGACAACACTTGGTGGCCTTAAAAAACCAACTCACTTGTACTAATTTTAACACAGAGGCAAGAAAGACCTGAGAGGGCAATGCGCATTATTTGACATCCCAGTCTAGCATTAGGTAATATGTTGGACACTCAGTGTAGTATCAGTGTGTATGTCCATTGGAATGAAAAAATATGCTTTTTAAAATTCAGGATGCTACAAGATCACCACAGTATTCAGCCATGCTCAGATAGTGGTGCCCTGTGTAGGATGCTCGACTGTCTTGTGCCAGCCAACAGGAGGCAAAGCCAGACTCACAGAAGGTAGGGGAAAACCACCTTGCTCCTTTAATCAGCCTTTTTCTGTGCAGATACACCATTTATGCCATGACCTTAGTATTCATTAACACAGGCAGCTTATTCAGGCAGTCTATGTTTTGAAATAAATTGTTGATTTTATCTCCTAATGTATTTGTAGACTTCAGAATCTCCCAGCCTGTTGGCTGGGACTTATGAGGAACATATGGTGGGGACCAGATTTGGGAAGACTGTTCTAGAGCCATGGGGATTACCCATAGTTCATTGATTCAACACATGCATAAAGTATTAGCTTCAGTCCCTGTCATCTTCAATTAATGGCTTTTGGATAGCAGAGCCAAGAAAAACCTGTGCCTGAAACCTGTGCCTGAAACGAACAGAAGAGTAAATATTGGGCTAGATAGATCAATGGTCTGACTCCGTATGTGGCAGATTGGTTTGCTCAGTTCTGCACAAAACAGCTTTAATGTTAATGATTGGGCATGCATCTGGAAATATACTCAAACATCTTCAACCATGGAAGGGTAGGGTTGTTGTTTTTTGGCAGAGTTTAGAACACAGCATTAAAATTCTTCTCAGAAACAAAAAGTGGGGCATCAGCACTTGAGGAAAAGCATATAATAAGTCTATAAGGCAGGGCCTTGGATGTAGGGAGTGGCTGGCTAGAAAACTCAAGTTTTCTAGAATGCCAATCAGTCCACACACATTTAGCAGAAATTGCCGCTGATCAGTGCCTAGTCTGGATGGAAGGTCAGGGGAATACGCCATTTCTTAAAATTCTGTTCATTCTAGTGTGGCTAAAGTTGAATCACAAATGCAAGGGCTCTTAAAAACCTATATGAGCAAATGGGTTCAATGTTAAATGAGGTTCTCAACTGGCAGAATTGCAGCTTGGCAAAATTTCCAGAACTATTAAGTCCAGAGGTGCCATTGAAGTTAACATTCTTAACTGAAAGATTTCCTAGTTGTTGAGCTACTCTGCATTTCAACAGGTAAAAATATTCTAAAAGTAGATTAACTCAGTGCAGTTCAATTATGGGAGATAATGCACTAGGATGGCAAGGTAGGAGACAGTGAGAGTTGAATTTCTTTAAAGGGAACTGAGAATATGATATAAAGATCAGTCATTTTGGCAGGGGGTGGGGGGGAATCCTTACAGGGAGACAGAAATAATATAAGCATTAATGCAAGTTTCCCAATGAGAACAATTTGACAAGGGAAACTCTGTACACTTGGATATTTACAAACACAAACATCTGGGGTTATTTTACAAGTAGGAGGTTTGATTTTCATGTCATTGTCTGCAGTCTTTATAAGCTCTTTGGATCTCATGTATGGTGCTATTTCTTTCCAGGTTGCTCATTTAGAAGAAAGCAACACTGAAGAATTCCTGTGCTGCTGTAAATACCACCACTGGAAGCCTTATGTTTGACAGTGCTGCTTAATCTAGCAAGTTAATTATGTCTAGCTGTGGGGTTGGGGTTTTGTGCAGATTTTGTGTATATGTTTAGGGGTAACCAAACTCTATTTTTATAGCTTTTATTATACAATGAACCTTGAACGAATAAGGCTGTTAATTATGTCATTTGAATGCATTTAGTGCATTTTTCTTCGCAGCAACAACCAGCTGATCACTATGATGAAGAAATTCAAATGCCAGTCTTTAAAAAACTTCATAAGAAGGGAACAGTTTTTATATTTTAACCCTGCTGGTTTTGCAGCTATAGGGCCTAGTCTTCTTGGAACTTCTGATTTGCAAATCTCCACTGAAATGAATAAAAGCAAGAAGAAACATAGCTTACCGGTACTTGGGAAGGACTGTAGCTCCATGGCTGAACATCTGCTTTGCATGCAGTACCCAGCACCCATAGGTGGGGCTGGGAGAGACGACCCCTTGAAATCCTGGAGAGCTGCTGCCAGTCAGTAGAGACAATTTATGTTAAAATAAGTAATTCTACTTACTTCCAGCTGTGGGTCCTCCACCTCGATCCCGATTCTCCTCAAACGATTTGGGATGTCCCTCCCGGTTTCATGGATGCAAAAGCTCAAGATTATATATTAAACGCCATTGCTGTGCTCTGGTCTCAGAAAAACCCACAAGGATCCCTCCTTTTTCCTCCATTCTTCTTATTTCCTATAGAAAAAGAGCACCAGTTCAGAATCAGACCAATGCAGGGAAGATAGGCCTATGAATGCTTCCACTCTTGCTGTGAAGCCAGCAGAGAGAGATGTCACAATGTGGCGTGGAGATTAGGCCAAGGAGGCCACAGGAAAAGGATTATTACTGAGCCAAGTGTAAGGCAGCTTCCTAGGTTCCTATTGGTTTATTGTTTTGGTAGTCTTGCCCAGGAAAAGTTCACAAAAGATGCTGATCCTATTTCCTGGCTGGTCAACTAACTGCACAGCACTTGACAAATGTTTTCAGAACCGGCTTGTGTTATTGTATGCCTCCCTGATGATACAATGCAGTGTCCTTGTTAACTTTTCTGATTTTTTTTATTTATGGGGAGGCACTGTCGTTCAGTGTTAGATCACATACTTTGCATGCAGACAGCAGAAAAGAAGGAAAAGAAGATGGAGAGCTTCTCTGCCTGTCAGAGGAAGCAGCAGTGAGCTAGTTGGGTAAATGGACTGACCTAGTAGACAGCAACTTCTAATGTCCTTGTACTCAAATTTATCATCCAGTTGGGAGAGCATGAGACTCTTAATCTCAGTGGTGGGTTTGAGCCCCAAGTTGGGCAAAAGATTCCTGCATTGCAGGGGGTTGGACTAGATGACCCTTGGGGTCCCTTCCAACACTACAATTCTATGATTCTATAGACTGTTTTCTGCCTCTTGAACTGCTGTTTATAGCTGTACTGCAGTCAGCAGAATGACATGCACTTCACTAGTTCTGGTCAGTAGAGCAAATAATGACCCACAGTACTAAAACCAGAAATGCAAGTTGCTGCAAGGAGTACTAAATTGTGGATTGGTGTTATGGCGGTTGCATTTCTGACAGGTTTGAGTATTTTATCAGGCATTAAGAGAATTCACTGCAGATTAACTTTAATCATAATTACTACAGCCTGTGTCTTATTCCTTACTTGGTAATATTCAAAACATAAGTCTCAAAACCATCATTAGAGGCACACAGGCCTCCTTCCAAGTTGGAAGAGTCTTAGTTGATCAGTAGTTGTCTCTTTCCTCAACTAAAGCTGTGTTTTGTGCTTTTTTAATTTGTCTGCATTAGAATCAATAAACTGCTTGATATGAAATCTGAAAGTGTGAGCTGCCTTACTGCACTTCTTTATCCAAGGAATTGTTAATTTAGGTAAATGTATAAATTGTAGTTACACATTCATTTGTGAACCAATTTGTGTAGGTTTAGCCCCAGCAAAGAAACTTTGTGCTTCTTTAGGGGCTATTTCAAAAGTTTCAAGATGACACACTCTTGTGACTAACAGTGGATGAGGGGCTTCTTAAAGAAGCTTCCAGGTAAGGACCCCCCCCCCCACTGTCTTACTTTCCGGTCCTTCTATACCCCTGTCATCCCCATGCAGTTTTTACAAATGTTGCTCTACACTTCTTAAAACTACAAGGAAGCAAGATAGCTGTTGTCCCAGATTCCAGAATTTACACCTCTTGCCCAAAAGGGGGCAAATGCAATTGAACATGATGTAGCACCCATAGCCACTTGAACTTCGTCAACAACATAAAGTATTTATTGGTTAAGGCATACAAAAAGGCTAGTCAATAATAAAAGGATCCAAATAGGCATTTTACATAAGCATAATTAGTTCAGCCAAATTTCAGATCGCTGGAGAAAAGGCAGGGGCAGGAGAAAAAGAAACATATAACATGATTTATATAAGGATCACTGTGACAGATCAATCATTTAGCACCTAGGCCAGCCCTCCTGAACTTCATACCCTTGAAGTTTTGTACTACAATGCCCATCAGCCCCAGGACTCCACTCTTACAACTAGCAGGTATGACTAAAAAAGTGAAGAAGATGGTGCACCAGGCTCTCAGAGGAATTCTAGGCTAATAAAACAACAACAAAGGACCATCTTGGATATGCTTTCTAGAGAAGAGCAAGAAAAAATGTCAGGTGCAGCCTCAATCTATGCATATTCACTCGGGAGCAAGTCTCATTTATTCAACAGGGCTTACTCCCAAGTAGATGCACATAGGAGTGAAGCTTTTAAATAAATGTAAACTTCTCTTAAAGCTTTCAAATGGCTGTTTCCTACACTTCACAAGTAATACACGCAGTAAAGTGTTGACTGGCAGGAAGCAACATTGGCAGCCTATTGTGACCATGCCTACCTGAAACCAACTACAATTTTGCTATTGTGAGGCAAACATGACATCAAAATTCCACACACCCACCCGACAACCTTCAAGTCTAGGAAATTACTACTGGGTGGGCAAGTTCTTAAACTATTAAAAGCAAAATAGCAGCACCCGACATAAACTTAAAGAGTCTCTTGTAAAGTCAATCCCACCATAACTTCAGGATTTAGTACCTTTCTGTACTTTGTATCAATGTTACTGAAGTGGAGGGTTGAGCCCTGCTAACGTTTCCAGCCAGAAGGGGAAGGAGGTTCTTTGAGTGTTCCTAAGGGGCTGATGGGAACTGTTGCTCTTAGGAGCTCAGTCCCTGCTGCCTTTCTCTGTCCGTTATTGAGAGCTGGCACCCACAAGCAGGCATAGCAGAACCAAAACCCTGCCTAATAGACCTCTGTTGCTCTCCTGATGTCTTGGCACAACTGTACTTGAGTCAAGCGGTGCCTGTGGCAGTCATCCCCTGGGTTTTCACCACTCCTGTCTAGGCCTAGGTGATGTATCAATACATTGCCCAAGACCAATATGAGGGCCAGACTGCGATGGCAGTTTCATCAGGTGGTATATTCTGAGTGAAACGGCTGCTGCTCCCAAGTGCCCAGCGTGCCGAAGGAGAAACAAGCTGCAGCCAAGTGCTGTAGGCAGAGGGACTCAGGAGCAGCGGTGGTTTCACTTGTAATATACCGCCGGGTGAAACTGCCACCGTGCTCTGGCCGAAGGCAGAGGCAGCCTTGTGAATGGAGCATCACAGGCTCTGGACGTTTGGCTTCTGTCACCTGGCTGCCTTCACCCAGGAGGGTGAGCTGGATCTTTCCTCCAGGGGTGGTTGGTCACCCGGGAGTAAAGGCCCAGCACACTCGCTGGGGTGAAGGGGAAGGCAGACAAACGGAAGGAGCCTGACAGGCTCTGTGCGCTTGGCTACCACCTGGCTGCCTTCACCCAGGAGGGTGGGGTGTGTCTTTCCCCCCAGAGTGGTCTTTCACCCCAGGAGAAAAGACACAGTGCGACTACTTGCTCGGGGGAAGGCAAAGGCAGGCAAACGCAGACATCCTGACAGACTCTGCACTTGGCTACCAGTGTCTGGCAAGAGGAACAAGCTGCATTGGCCTCAGCTCCTGGCCAATGCAGCTTGTTCGTCCCTCCGTTTCAACACCATAGTATATCGTCACATCGGGATGTTTGGCTGGTACATCACAATGTTGAAAAGCTGGCATCGCCCAGCCCTACCCCTCTCAATCTTTCAAATACAACAGTGAAAGTTAAAAGTCAATTTCTCAATTAAGATCAGAGAATGAAGAAGTGAAATGATGTGATTGGCAACTAGATTTGGCTTTAGATGTCAAAAGTCACCACTGCTCACACTTTTGGCAACTTGCACCCGAGAAATACCTTTAATGAGAGTTTGCTTGACCCACATGGCTGCTTCCCTGAGTAGCGAGTTTGAATGCAGCACAACCAACATAGAATGGGGACATGCCTTTGCAATATGATGCTTTCAGTACTATGGACACCTGTCAGCATATATAGATTTCCACATTTCTTTTGGAACCTTGTTTAATCCTGTAAGGAGCTGCTTTTAACAGTGTACTGTGCCAACTTATCCTGTTCAAATTCCATTGCAATCTTTAAGGCAATGCTACTAAGGGAAACAGACTGCATATTACAAATAATTGTGACCACCACACCCTTGGGTGGCACCAGTGGGCCACTGTTTGAAGCTGCAGAGTCTGGCTCTTCAGGAAGAATGAGCAGGACGCTGCTTGCACCCACTGCCCCACCCGTGTGGTAGGCATAGTGTCGCTGCCGCCTGCAGAAGCCATATTCCTGCTTATTCTCCACCACACTCCAGGCCATCCCATATTTAACATCTTTGTCCCCAGGTGCTTTTGTGTTTGGAACTGGCCTCCACATCATCGCTACGGTGCCAGGTTTGAGATAGCCAGGAAGGAGTCCAGCAGCGAGGTTTTCCAGCTGTCCAAGTTGATAGCCATACAGCATAGCATTGCCAAATTTAAGAAGGTCGCTCACTGTGGAGAGGAAGCCACCACCAGCCCACTTGTAGGAGTTGTCCACGTAGGGGGCGTTGACCAGACGGCCTTTTTTGTTGTGAATGTAGTTCCTGGAGGGGGAAGCAAGAAGGATGGCCATCCACAAAGAAAAGGAAGCAACTGTTTTATTCAAATGTGCCACAGGCAAACTTCAGAAATTGCACGCGAGAAGAAAGCAAAAGATGGCGATAACCCAGGCACAGGCAAACTTGGCCCTCCAGATGTTTTGGGAGTACAACTCCCATCATCCCTAGCTAACAGGATCAGTGGTCAGGGATGATGGGAGTTGTAGTCCCAAAACATCTGGAGGGCTGAGTTTGCCTATGCCTGTGATAACCAGTGCAATGTTTTTTTTTTTCAAACTGGGAAGCTTTGCCCAATTAACAAGCACCACTCAGCTATTTGCTGGATTCACCACTGCTTGGTTCCACATCTCAGCATGGAGTTGCTTTACTGTGAAAGGTAAGAGGACAAGTTGCACCAGAACAGCAGAAAGGAAACAAGGCTATCAGGGCTCTAGCCACATCCTTGTACTGGTGAAGGCTAGACCTCCAAGTACACTGATGAGCCTCTTGAGCAGTAAAGCTCTTGTATGCATTCAAGGCCAGCCCTACTTCACTGTAAAGTAATGAAGATTCCTCAGAACTCGGTCCCTCCAAATTTGAAATCTAGGTGAGAACCCTTCCTCACAGCTTTCTGAATTAAAAGACACACAACAAAAATGCCAGTAAACAGCTTGCCAGCCATGGAAACTCGTAAGAAACTGGAGAATTTCGAGGGCTGTGGAACTGTAGGTATGAACAAATTTAAGCACTGTTAACTTGGCTGTATTATGATTTTAGATCTAGGGCAAAACTCACTCTGCTTCTTATACTTGGCTCTTTGAAAAAGGTATGACTACAAAAAATGTATGTAGAGTGGTACCTCGGGTTACAGACGCTTCAGGTTACGTGATTTTGGGTTGCACACCGCCCCGAACCCGGAAGTACGGGAATGAGTTACTTCTGGGTTTAGGCACTCGCGCAGAATCGCTAAATCGTGCTATGCGCAGAAGTGCCAAATCGCGACCCGTGCGCGCACAGACGCGGTGCTGCGGGTTGCGAACGTGCCTCCTGCACGGATCACGTTCGCAACCCGAGGTTCCACTGTACTATCATCTCACAGCCTTGCATTATGTAAAAACAAAGAGAACCACAAGGTGGCAGTGAACTCTGATTTTAGAACATCACTCCCTGACATGCTGAAGCATTACATTAAGCTTATCAGGTCCCCTTAATTTTGCTTGGAATTATGTGAACTGCTACATATGATTTACTTTCATTTATAAAAATTAAGGGCTTATCCATTTTCCTCAAGTCACTGTCCCTAACAATTTTTCCAAAATATTAGCTTCTTAACACTAAACATCCACAATTAAAATGTTCCCTGTGACATGTCCCTTGGGAATGGTCCATACTTTCTAACAGCAATAGCTGTGCCATTTTTTCTTTTTGTGAGGGGTGAGGGAGTTTTTTTCTAAGCAGTCGATTAACACAACATATTGCTTTTGATCTCTTAATAATTTGTAATTAAAACTCCTGCTCATCTGGGGATCATTGAATGGGCACTATGGGGGGGGGGGGAGAGAGAGAAGGGTACCCAAGGCATGGGAACTATCGGAAACCATTCATCAGGGCTATTCCAAACTTTAAAGTGTTTCTACAGAATTTAACTCAATAATTAACTAAATTTTAAGAATTGGCAGTGTCTTTATTACCTGCACCAACTACTAATTCTTCATCTTGTTCTAAAGCAGCCCTCCCCAACCTGGTGCCTGTAGTTTTGGACTACAACTCCCATCAGCCCCCGACAGCATGGCCATATGGCACAGGGAGTAAACAGTGTTTTCGTGCACTCTGGCTTCCATAACGGTGTCCCATTGTGCCAGAAGCAGTTCAGTCATGCTGGCCACCTGCCGCGGAAAGCTGTCTGCAGATAAAAGCCGGCTCTCTCGGCCTGAAAGTGGAGATGAACGCTGCACCCCCTAGTCGATTTCGACTGGACTTAACCATCCAGGGGTCCTTTAGTATGGTTGTGCTGCTGGGAGTTGTAATCCCAAACATCTGGAGGGCACAAGGTAGGGGAAAACTGAGCTATGCAAAACTCCAACAGAGCCAATAACTGCTCAGTGGTGAATGAGAGAAAATAAGGCTGTTGCAGAGGGGACATGCCATATAAAGATACACAAGTGCTTCTGTCAGTGTCAGTGGAACCCAGATTGCTGTGGATACTCCAAAGAACATATTTTATTAAGCCAAAACAAATGAACAGCAACTGTTGCAAGCCTACGGGACATAGCTGCATGGAAGTTTACCTCGCTCTGTTGTATATAAGGGGCTCATTATCATCCAGTCCTGTTGCCAACATATCCAGGTCACTAAATATTTTCAGCATGTAGTCTGTGAATTTCTGACCCGAGGCTCTCTCCACAACAGCACTCAGAAGAGTAAATCCATGAGTTGAATACAAAAACTGGCTACCTGGAAGGGAAGAAGAAAGGTACATTTTATACACCACTGGTGCTTAGTCCCCTAAAGAGGGATCTACTTAGATTGAGACGATGCGAGAGTTGAAAAAATGTACTTTATTAAGTTAACTCTAGGTCTTAAACTGTATAAAGGTAACTCTTTCAGCACATAAAAGTGTAGGACTTAAATAAACACCTCTCAATATAACAAGCTGCTCTCTTTCTCATACTTTTAAACGTAATATTAAAAATTTCTGGGATTTACATATCTGAAATATTGTTGCAATCGAAATTATTCAACCCCTATTGCAAATCAGGTTTATTATTAAAATTTACAGACTTTCAGCTGTTTGCAATGAGCAAACCAAAGCAATTGAAATAGCTCAACACAACAGATGCTTCAAGTGGTTTCCCCAAATTCAGCTGAAATTGCAACTTAAAATGACTTCTCCAGTCTCACTGTTATTCAACCCCTTCATGGCAAGCATCTTTAGTACTTAGTGGAGCAGCCTCTTGCATACCTGCTGCAAAAGAGATGCATAGCCAGACAGCAGCTTCCGGTAGCACTCCTGAGGAATCTTAGCCCACTCCTCAGGAGCAATGGCCTCCAGTTCAGTAATATTTTTGGGTTTGCGTTCTACAACCGCCTTCTTCAAATCCCACCAGTGATTTTCTATCTAACAAGACCATTTCTGGGTTAAGGTTAGGGTTAATTTTAGGACTGGGTTAGGTTTAGGGTAAGGATTAGAATAAGGGCTAGGGTCAGGGTCAGTGTTGTTTTATGTTTTCTTGATTCATTTCCTGTTGGTTTGCTGGGGAGTGCCTGGCTGCCTTCAGGTGGTGCAAGGGCTCTAAGATGCAGCTTCCGGGCTGCCTCCACCTTCCCTGACCCCAGCAACTATTCAGCCGGCTGCGTGCAAGCAGGAGCAGGGCAGGGCTCTTTCAGCTGCGAAGGGAGGCTTCATGCTGCCTATTGGAGCAGCCCCGATCCCAACTCCTACTTGCATGCAAGTAGGAATGGGATCAGGCTGCTCTGATGGGAAGGGAGGCATCGTGCTACCTATCAAAGCAGAACAAAGTGCCTTTGTGCGATGGTGGGAGGAGCAAGGCCGCTAGCACTGCGACCCAAGCCTCGGAGCAAGGCCGCTAGCACTGCGACCCAAGCCTCGCCGCTGCCTCCGCCCCTCTCGGCCCTCCTTCTCTGCCTTCCATACCTGGCACACCGCTTTCCCACCATCGCCGAAGAACCAGCAAGTCATGGCGCTGCCCAGGCTCATTGAGAAAGGAGAGAGAAGCCTCAGAGGACGGGGAAGCGTGGTGGTACCCCCAAACGTCCGTTTGTATACCAAAAAACCCCCATGCAACCCGGAACACTGATTTCTGGGTTTGAAGTGGTCGTAATCCAAAATGTTTGTTAACTAGGCTGTTCATAACCCGAGGTACCACTGTACTGGAGCCGAGTGTTCTTGTGCTTTTGGTTTTGTAGTGGTGTACGTCTTGGAAGTTCTGGGATGGAAACCTTCTGCATTTAGTATGTGCCTTACTGTGCTCACTGAAACCTCAGTGCCTGCTGCCACCAAGTCTTACTGCAGCTCTTTTGTAGTCACTCAAGATTTTTCCCCAGCCTGCCTTCTCAGAAATCTGGTTGGTGCCTTTTTTGCCCTGTCCAGGCTAGTGTAACCACTGTTTCTTTAACTTTGAACTTGCGAAATATGCTTCCAAGGGTGTCTCTAGGAATGTTCAGTGTCTTCAATATCTTCTTGTATCCTGCTTGTTTGTCAAGGGCGATGATCTCTTCTCTTACCTTCTTGGACCATTCTCTTGAGCTAGACATATTTCTAACACGTAGTTAAATTTGACACTCAGCAAACCCCCTAACCAGTTCAGGTATTTCATGTGTTCCAGCTCCAGCACACCTGGTACAATTAATGAAGTCCTTGATTAGTTGCATCAGGTGTGCTTGAGCTGGAACACTTGTATTTGTGCTATTGTGAGGGATTCTATTCAGGGGGTTGAATAATAGTGAGACTGGAGAAAACAGTATAAGTTGCAGTTTCAGCTCAATTTGGGGAGACCACTTGAAGCATCCATTGTGTTGAACATCCATTTGTTTGATTTGCTCATTGCAAACAGCTGAAAGTCTGTAAACTTTGATAATAAACCAATTTGCAATGGGGGTTGAATAATTTTGATTGCAACTCACTCTTTGGAACATAGGAAACTACCTTATATAGAGTCAGACTATTGCCCATCTAGATCCAGACTGTCCACACAGACTGGCAGCAGCTCTCCATGGTCTTTCTCAACCACACCAGAAAATGGTAAGAATCTAAGCAGAGACCCTCTGCATGAAAGAACGGGGCTTTACTTCCTCCTCTTCAGATCCCTACAGAACAGACATAGATATCTTTCATGCAAACAGTGGAAGATACCAAACTTAAAAGAGGAAGAGTATAGAAATAAAGACCTACTTCAAAATGAAAATGGAGTAGGCAAAGATAGTCAAACCTTTTCTCCATGAAAAAGTAACGTTGAAACAACCAAGTTATGTGATCTTCCATAAGGCATATTGACAACACAGCTGTACTAAACAGTTTGGATTAAATGTACAACTCACCTGGTTTAAAGAACAAAGGATCATTTTTAAATAAGTTCAGTGAATCAATCACATTATCAAATTTTTCTTTCAAATAATATTCTTTATGTTCAAACTCTGTTTTTTTCTTTTCACTTTTGGAAGGTTTGCCTTCGTGTTCCGGCTTGGCTTTAGCAAAGTCAGTTTTTTCAGAGACTTTGTCTTCTTTCTCTCTGTCAGATGTTGTGATATCTTTTGTAGCCTTCAGGGTTCTGTTGGCCTTTTCCTTCTCTTCTTTTACTTTGGAAATATCTTTCTCATAATGGCGAATCCCACTTAACTGTGAAGTGAGCAGTCTTGTTGTAATGGTGACCTACATTTTAAAAAGATATCAGCTCAAGTAAACAGTGGAGTGATATCACATGCTATTATCAACAAAAACTTTCCAACATTTGGGGTGGGGACTTGTCAATGAGAATCCATTGATCTGCTGACACTTAACTAGCCTCAATAAAGTCAGCAGGACAACAGAGAGATGCCCCCCATCCCAATAAAGAAAGCTATATTCCTACTACATGCCCTTCATTCTTCTTAACAAGAGAGTTATTGTGTGTTAGTCACTATTAAACATGTTATAGATGACTGGATATCCAAGAAATTCCATCAGACCACCACTTAACGCTGGTGAATGGCCTCATTTACCTTTTCACCTTCATATTCTTTTTCAGGAAATTCTGGAACATACTTCTGCACTGGAGCATCTAAATCCAGCTTTCCTTCCTCCCACAACTTTGCAACAGCAACCATAGTCAGAGGTTTGCTAATGCTTGCAATTCGCAGGACGGTCTCTGGCTTGCAGAGCACACGGTTCTCCACGTCAGCATAACCCATTCCTTTAAGGGAATAAGCAGATTACTGTCAGGTGGTGTTTTGTGCACTGGAATGTCTCAGGCTCTTTGAAAACTAAAAGATCAAGTTGTTTGAGGCCGTGTACACACCATATCTTTAAAGCACATTACTTCCTCCAGAGAATCCTGGAAACTGTTAAGGGTGCTGGGAATTGTAGCTCTGTGAGGGATAAGCTACAGTTCCCAGGATTCTTTGAGGGAAGCAATATGCTTTACTGGATGGTGTGTATGCAGCCTAAGACTTCTCAAAGACTTTTTGATATTTCCTCTTCTCAAGACAGACAAATGTGAGTTTGGCATAATATCGAGCTTTGGTCTGTTTGCACATCAAATGAATAGCAGCACTTCATTAACATCCATGATAAGAGATATTGTTTGTGGCAAACATGTTTGTTCCAGTATCAATACAAAGTTATCAAGTCTAGGAAGGGAGAATGGCTACAACATTGAGCTCTGACGCTGCATGAGAGGGCTAGAAAGAAACCCAAGGAAACAAATGTTTTTTAACAAAAACATAGATGCCATTTAAGATCCTTATTGGAGTTGGAGAGAGGAAGAGAAAAGTTGAAAAGAGACAACGTATCAGAGTTCAAATAAAAGGCTTGCTGTCCTGAGAAGTGATTATACAGGTCACAGTACAAGTTAGACCTGCCCAAGCAGGATTAAGGGATGGCACCTCCCTGTGGCAAGCAAACATCTTCAAGAGGAAATGTTTTGAGTCAGTTTATTAGAACTTTCTGAGCAAGTCTTATTTGGGCACATTTACAACTTTACAACTCTTGTGAGGGGAACAAAAAAACCTTTACGACTCCTTTCTCACATCAAATATTTATGCAAGTGGTATGAAGGTCTCAGATTGTGAGGGGGTATTCCATGTCAAGTGATCCAGTGACTTTTACCTTACCATTTTATATTGCTTTCTGTTTCAGTTTCTTATAAGTAGTATAAGAGAAGGTCCAATAACTCAGTTTTAATTTTTTATCTCATCCTATTTTTGGGTTATGAGGGTTTGAAATTTCAAAAAAATTATAAATTTGGCCTTGCCAAGACTACACATAAACCTTAAAAGCTCAGCCCAGAATTGAGATACACACGATCCCACCCCATTCCTGCTAGCAGCCGAATGATAGCAGAATTATAACTGATAGGCATGGCAGGCGAATACTGTTGCTCCAGAGCAATGAGGAAGCTGGCTAGCCAGCCAGCCAGCCAGCCATCATGTGAACGTTACTGACTTACACATAACAAACCTGTATGTGTGACTTACTGACTTACATCACAAACCAATGTTTCTCCTCAAATTTTGTATTTGGATAGCTTTCCTCCCTCCTGAATCCTCAAAAGAGCTATAGAAATTATATTAATGAATGATAATCTTAAATATATATATATATTTTTAATATAAAGACAACCCCTGCCCCTGCATACAAGAAGTCTTTGACAAACAATAAAAACACATTAATCCTTACCTTCTAACCAAATTTCTTTGCCATCTACAGAAACTCCAGCTACTATTCCAGGAGCTCCCACTTCATCCTATTGGAATAAAATACAACTTTGACTTTCTGAATTCTCCTAATCCTTCTGATGCGCCAATCCTAAGAGTGTGTCTTAAAACCCCCCACAACAACCATTTAAATCTCATTTAATTCCATTAAAGCCACATACCCTTGCCCACATCAATGGAGGTGGAGAAGAAACCACCCTCTTCCTCCTCCCCCAAGCCAAAATTTTGCTAACTGGATCACAATTTTATTCTCTGTGTTAGTAATCAGATATATTTACTCAGGCCTTTGGAGGCACCAGTGCTGCATATGCTTCAGAGTCTTGAGGACCTTTCTCTTGTGCTAGTTTAGTTTAACGTCAATATGATTTTAAAGATTTATTTATTTTTATTGCAAGGGGTTTATAGTATGCTGTAAACGACCCTGCAATCTTCAGATTAAGGGTGGTCTAGAAATAGACTAATCAGAGTATGGAGGATGCAAAGTGAGCAGAAGATTCTCATGAGGATGCTCTATTCTGTCTTGGTCAGACTCCAACTGGGTAAGTGTCCAGTTCTGGGCACCACAATTTAAGGATATTGACAAGCTGGAACATGTGCAGAGGAGGGTGACCAAGATGATAAAAGCTGTGGAAACCAAGCCTTATGAAGAAAGGTTGAGGGAGTTGGGATCTGATAACCATCTTCTAATATCTCAAAGGCTGGAAGATGGAGCAGGCTTGTTTTCTGCTGCTCCAGAAAGCAGGGACCTGAACCAATGGATTCAAATGCCAAGAAAGGAGATTCCGACTAAACCATAGGAAGAACTTTATAATTGTAAGAGCTGTTCAACAGTGGAATGGACTACCTCAGAAGGTAGTGGATTCTCCTTTATTGGAGGTTTTTAAACAGAGGTTGGATGCCCACCTGCCAGATTCTTTTGCTGTGATTCCTGCATTGCAGGGGGGCTGGACTAGATGACCCTTGGGTTCCCTTCCAACTCTATAATTCTCTGATTCTATAGACTTGTACTGCACATTTAAGGCATCCCATGCAGACAGACAGACTAAATTTTTATCATAGTTTATGTTATGAGAATTCAGAACTTTGCCGTTCGGTCCTTTAGAACAAAACAAAACCGGGCGGCGGCGGCGGCGGAAGAAACTTTGGCCCTCGGCCCCTCCGCGCCTCCCCACCTTCAGGCGCTGGACAAGGTCCCTGCTGCTGGCCACGGCCCGGGCGAAGCCCTTCTCCGCCCGAGGGCCCTCCCGCTCTTCCTCCTTCCCCACAGCCGCCGCCGCCGCCGCCGCCGCCGTCAGGGCCAGCCCGAGGCCCACCGGGCCCAGCCGCCAGCGGCTCCCGCGAGAGGGCGGACTCCATGGCGCCCGCGGGCCGCCGCTCCCCGGGCGCCTCACGGGCAGCAGGACCCTCCGCGCGGCCGCCAGCCCTCGCAGCATGGCCGGCCCAGAGCTGCCGCGCTCGCTCGCTCGCCCGGCTCCGGCCTAGGCCCGCGTTGCTAGGAGACGCGCCAGGCAGGAGCAGGAGCCCCCCGAGGGCATCGAGCGGAGCCGCCCGCGATCAGACAGCGCAGGAGCCCATCGAGCGCATCGAGCGGAATCTTGCGGGGCTTGTTTTTATCCCTGCGGGGAGTCGCATATGATTCTCGCTGTGCCAAACAGCCAGCCCTCCCCTCTGTATTCATCAGTGCCTTCTTTCTTTCTTTCTTTCTTTCTTTCTTTCTTTCTTTCTTTCTTTCTTTCTTTCTTTCTTTCTTTCTTTCTCTTTCTTTCTTTCTTTCTTTCTTTCTTTCTTTCTTTCTTTCTTTCTTTCTTTCTCTCTCTCTCCTTCCTTCCTTCCTTCCTTCCTTTCTTTCTTTCTTTTTCTTTCTTTCTTTCTCTCTATCTCTCTCTCTCCTTCCTTCCTTCCTTCCTTCCTTCCTTCCTTCCTTCCTTCCTTCTATACTCAACATATCTCCTGAGTGTGCAGTCCCATTCATCTATTACATTTAGAATTATCCAACGTTTTAGATTTATCCAGCGTTTAGATTTATTAAGGTTTTTATCCAAATGCGATTTGGGTTTTAAACGCAGTGTGAGGTAGTCTCTGTGGGAGTATATTGTATTTAATTATGGGGAATCAGAGTTTTTAGGGGGTTAACCAGGCTGGGATAGCTGGCTTGTTGTCTTGTTGTTTTGAATGTCTGGTGTAGATTTTTCAAGTTGTTCTGCATGGGACAATGACAATAAAGATTATCGTACCGTATCGTATCAAATTGTATATTTTTATCCCACCTACCCTGCAATGAGCTCAAGGCAGCACCCAGCCTTATTGTTTGCTTAATGTTTAAAAATCTTGTTGGATTAATGTTTTGAAATCATGTCTGATTTTTATTTGTAACTAATTTTAACCGAAGGGGACGCGAGTGGCGCTGTGGGTAAAACCTCAGCACCTAGGACTTGCCGATCGCAGCATGGTCGGCGGTTCGAATCCCCGCGGCGGGGTGAGCTCCCATCGTTCGGTCCCAGCTCCTGCCCACCTAGCAGTTCGAAAGTGCAAGTAGATAAATAGGTACGGCTTTCTAGCGGGAAGGTAAATGGCGTTCCGTGTGCTGCTCTGGTGCCGGTTCGCCGGAGCAGCTTCGCCACACTGGCCATGTGACCCGGAAGTGTCTGCGGACAGCGTTGGCTCCCGGCCTCTAGAGTGAGATGAGCGCACAACCCTAGAGTCTGTCAAGACTGGCCCGTACGGGCAGGGGTACCTTTACCTTTAATTTTAACTGAAACTTTCAGAATGTTACAGAATGCTTCCCCCACCCCCCAAATGTAGGTGTGGTTGGTGCTATGGAATATGAATTCAATCAATCAAGTCTTCATCCACCTTTTACTCTCACAACCCTGGAAAGCAGGTTCGGCTCAGACCCTCCAAGTGTCCCCGTTTTCCAGGGACAGTCCCAGATTTACAGAAGCCATATTGGTTTCTGATTTGATCCTGGAATGTCCTGCTTTTCCTTAGAACATCCCTATTTTCATTGGAGGGTAGGGTAGGACGTATCTATTTTCATTTGAGAAATGTTGGAGGGTGACAGCTGGAGTGACAGCTATTATTAAGCCATCATTAAATAGCAATTTAAAGCAGGGAAGGGGAGGCTGTGGCCCTCCAGTTGTTGTTAGGTTCCAAGTCTCATTAGGCAGCAGGTCAGGGATTATAGAGGTTGTCATTCAACAATGTCTAGACGCTGGGAGAATGGAGTATGTACATATTTTCTTCCTGCTGCCTGACAAACTTCACTTACCATTAGGCAGAGCGAGGCAACCTACCGCAGCAGATTTTGGAGTACTATTAAAAGGCAGCTAAGTGTTCATTTTAAAATTTATTATTATATACTAACCACCATTTGGATTTTCTGCCTCAGGCTTGCTCCAAAATGTCCAGAACTGTCTCCATCTTGGACTTTGTTCACTGGGATGCTTTTTTGAACAAGTTCCATTGAATTGAACATCCTGGTGGATCATACCCATTACTTTTAAAGTCTAAAACTCAGCAATTGAAATAGGGCCACACTGTGGGCAAGTAGGTGGAGCAATGATGAAAACCAAGGATGGGAGCAAATTATTTAGGCCATTAACAATTTATTCTGTACCATAAAGTAGTGCAGAATCCAGGAAATATAGAGTAACAAATTCTTGCATCCTTCCCCGTTTCCAGTGATGTTTTGAACTATGGAGCTGGGCTCCAAGCCAGACCAAACCACTTTCAGATGTGCAATCAAATGCAGACCAGGTGGGATTCATTTCAGCATTTGTTGTTTTAATTCTCATTACTATTTTCCCAATAAAACAGAGTCATTTATCATATGCCAAATTCTTTTCCAACACAGAGAAAGTCTGGATTCATTTAAGAGCATTTTACTTTGGCAGATTACTTACAGCAATAGTATTGAATGCACAGCGGTGGAGCCTTCCTTCCCAGTGCCCAGGGCTTGGAGGGCACCATGAGGAAGACGCTGCTGGAGAGGCGCAACCGGATTAGGCTGATTGGAAGCATGCCTGCCTCTTGCATCCTCATGTCCAGCGCAAGAAAGAAGGGAGAAATGAGCAGGACGCAGCAGGGGAGGCGCGCACCCTTCCAGTCAGCCAGGTGGGGAAGTGCACTCACCTGCCGGATGCCAGGCCTGCTGCCCTTCCAACCCTGAAAGCTGGGCGATGCTTCCCTCAATGAGGGATCCTGTCGTGGGGGCACCTCGTTGCGCCCCTCCCAAAATGCGCCTGTGGCCACGAGCCCCCCTCCACGCTAGGCCACTGCGACTGCATTGTGTTGATAGTCCTTTCCATTTGAACTGTGGTGAAATGATTTCTTGGGCTCAGCCTTTGCTCTGGATGTTTTTGGGCAGATACTCTCATCAACCCTGACCACTAGTACTGCTGGCTTGGTCTCCTGGGCGTTTCCCCCTTCTTTCTGTCCCTAAGCTGTCTGTGAAAGTCCCAGTCCCAGTCCAATACCTTTTGGTACCAAAACTTCAAATGGCAACTTCCCCCTCACTCTAACAGGCACACAATCCATTGCAAAGTCCCCTTGTGCAAAGCCTACACCAACTGCTGTAGACCTGTACAAGGTGAAAAAGAAGTCAAGATTAAGAACTATGGCAGATATGCCTGAAAATATGCTGTTTGGTGCCCTGAGAAGCCCCTTCCCAGAGAGAGGATCTCATCTGCACAGGGTTGGTGCTCAGCAGCTCTTTGTAATATTTTGAATTACTATGACTTTATATTGTTGCTTTATGTTATTGTGTGTTGTTGCTTTATGTTATTGTGTTTGATAATATAGTGATTGCAGTGTGTAATTTTTATTTTAAATTTTGTTTTGCAATTTCAAATAAACATTTTACATAATTTAGCATATCCAGTGACTTCCCTTCTTCTCTTTCCATGGTTCATTTTGCATATCTTACACCCCTGCATATTTCACAATAACTATTCCAATCGGTTTTCCACTATTACATCTATCAAAAATTATTTACTCTGTTGAACTTATCTTAATGCTGCCAGCATTTTCAGCTGTACAGTTATTTTCCATATATTCAATAAACATTTTCCAATCTTATTTAAACGTATGTTCTTCATGCTCTCTTATTCTATATGCTAAATCTGCAAGTTGTTCATATTCTGTCAACTTAAATTGCCAATCTTCTTTAGTTGGGACCTCGCTCACTTTCCATTTTTGGGCTAACGAAACATGGGCTGCAGTTGTTGCATACATAAATAAACTTTTCTGACACCAGGGGATTCCAGTCCGAGTTATCCGCAAAAGAAAGCACTCCAGGTGTTGTTGTTTTTTTGAGGGGGGAGGGGAGTAATTTTAAACAATTTTTTCAGTTCATTATAAATTATTTTCCAATACTTTTTTACCTTCATTGTTTGTTGTTTTTTTAATGCTATTATGATTATTGTGAGCCGCTTTGATCTCAACATTTGTTGTTGGAAAAGCGGCATATAAGTATTAAATCAAAATCCCATCAGGTCCAGCCAGCATGACCAATGGTCAGGGCTGAGGAACTTAAGTTCAAAACATCTGAAGGGCAACAGGCTGATCTGTAGAAACATGTTACAGAAAACTTTACAGTTCTGCTGTTCAGAGATACAAAAATGGAACGTGCGTTGGCACTTAAGAATTATAGACAGGCAGGAGGTGTCATCTAAAACACTGGGGTGGGGGGCAGATCTGGGGAGGCTACTCCTAATCCTGCTCTTGTACTCCTTACTGTAAGAAAATGGCACAATGATGCCAGCATTTCCAGTACTGAAAGAAAAGAGCCTTTTTCCAAAAGCAGAGCTACCTTTCCAAACTGCCCAGAGAGCTGGCAGCCTCACTGATTACAGAGTCCAGTCATTAACTGCCCCATGTTGATATACTTCTGACTTTTAACTCTTCTGCTTTCAATATTTGCTTCATGCAATGAATTCAGGAAGAAAGTTTTACAGGTTTCCTCTGTGAAAGGGCTTCTTCAGAATGTTCCCCAAAGAATGTAATAAAATAGAAAGCCACATGCTTCGTAGAAACTCTTCATGTTCCTGAGCTGCTGATCGGATCACTGATCCAATAAGGATTTCCTAAGGGCTTGATGCCAAGCTGCTGCCTTAGAGTGTTGTGGGGTTGTAGGGTTTTGGGGGGTGGCGGAGGCTTAGGCTAGGAAGTGCCCAAAGTAAAATAAAAACCACCCACGCTTGCCACCAGGATGGCAGCAGCCTCCTTAGGTGGAGGCCTACATTCACCATGGAAAGCTGAGGTGCTTTGGTTTAAAAGTTAACAAAATGTTCCTGCTCCCTTTCCTGAACGCTTCCTGGAAATTCTAGCTGTATGCCACCATTTTTCTAGCTAAGGAAACGCACAGCTAATATTTTCAGGGGGTGCAGAGGTAGGACATTTTCTGAGGTGATATGTGCGCATGGATGGACGGAATTGCAACTCTCAGTGTGAGTGCCTGTCTTTAGGAATCCTCCATCATCCATGGGGAACCAGTGACCCTCCAGACGCTGCTCAACTCCCAACATCCATTATTCTCCAGGCAGCACAGCCAATGGTCAGGGTTGATAGAGAATTTTGGTTCAGCAACATATAGAGTGGCTGGGGCAACCCAGCCAGATGGGCAGGGTATAAATAATAATAATAATAATAATAATAATAATAATAATAATAATAATAATAATAATAATAATTAGAGAACCACAGGTCCCTTGCCCAACTTACAGCCTTTAGTTTCTCCATCTGCCCTTGTTAACACACTTGTTTCAGCAGCATCCACCTTTACTCCAGGGGAAAGCCAGGCTCTCTACTTCCCCTACCCCCAATTCGCTGCTGAGGGCTAGCACCATACAGTAAGGTCTCCAGATCTGCCTTGACTCATGCATGCAATGGGTGACATCTCTCCATGACTAAAAAGCTGCTGGATTGTGGTGAATATGTGAACTGCGGTCCATGGCACTCATCCATGCTTCATACAGACTCCTCACCACCACCCCCAAATTACTTTTCACTTAGGCATTATACATCTCTCCCCCCCCCCCAATTTTTGATAGAACCTTTAAAAGGATCTGAAGTTGAGGATTATGTTTGCTGGAACCCCCATTTTCCATCCTACGTCTTGCCAGTGCTGGAACGATGACACCTTTCCTCCCGTTTCCATCACCACACAGAAAAGCTGCATGCACAAAACCCGTAAGATGGGAAAATAAAGATCACAAGGCAGCATGTTTTTACAAAATGTCCTAGAGTGCTTGTTCTTTTATTCTATTATCAATTATACAATGTTTACATACAGATACGTTTTTTTAAAACTGCTTAAAAAAAGTGTGTCAAACAAACATGTGGCAAATACCAAATGTATTTGATTCCCTTGAGTTTCAGACAAAAACAGAGTAACAACTGGAATCCATTGATGAAAAATGTTTGG
Organism: Podarcis erhardii; assembly: GCF_964252035.2. Classification (NCBI taxonomy): domain Eukaryota; kingdom Metazoa; phylum Chordata; class Lepidosauria; order Squamata; family Lacertidae; genus Podarcis; species Podarcis erhardii. Next base: position 5,320,881 of record NC_138503.1, on the reverse strand, counting down.
TTTGTTCCCCAGTGCAGCGGATCTTAAGACACTGCCATGGAATGACTTTTTGCAGACCAAAATGCTGCCTAACCATCTGTAGTGAGCTGTAAATTGCACGTTTTCAACTCAGGCATTAAATAGTTTAAAATGGGGCCTACAGGCCTGTTTTGTTCTCAAATGCAAAGGGCAAACCTTTGCAGCTTGAGGCATCTCCAAAGAAATCAAATTACTGAGCTGGACAAACCGCTGAGATTAAAGAAATACCATTCAAAGGACCACACAAGTACCTTTAGTTTCAAGGAATGTCAAACACACACACCCCTCCTTGTTCCTCTCCTGAGTTTCTAACATTAATCTTTGTTTAATATCTAAGTTGGCTGGACAGGTGGAAGAGAACATTTCTGCCATCACCTGCCCCCTCCCCCCCCCAGCAAAGGCTGCACACAATTTGCAGCACTGAATTCTACAAAACGGAGGCAACATTAGGGCCAGGAATATGGCACAGCTGATTCACAGCCACATGGAGCCTAACCCCATACATATACATATACATATACATATACATATACATATACATATACATGTATATATATGTTGTTTTCCCTGACTCCATGCCTGGGGTTTAGCAAGTGGAGCTGTGAGTATAGCAACATGGGGGGACAGTAATAAAATAAAGACACATTTCAGGGTTTCATGGCAAGCAGGTGAAAAAATAAATCAAAACAAAGCTGACAGTGGTGTGGCCGCAGCTATGGTGGTTTTCACATGTTGTTTAGCTCCAGTAAAGTTTGATCCAGCATTTGATGCATATTGAGGTTCTCTTCTTTGGCATGTGCCACTTTCTCTGTTTTGGATTAGAAAAGTCAAGTTATGAAAAAAATGTCATTGCTTTATATTAATTGTACACAGGCAAATATCATTTGTAAATGAGCATGAAGGGTGCATGACCACGACATATTAGGATTAACATAAACTAGGCGCTGACAAAGGCAACACACTTCAGAGCAGCCAGCAGCCCAAAAACACCTTTGCCGAATGAGAAGCGAGTTCTCTGTTGGGTCCATCATCAAAGGAGGCAGCAGCCAAGAACTGGGACTTGCTTTTGACACAAAGACACCTGGCTCATATTATATCATATCATATCAAACATAACACCAAAGAACCAGGTGGTGGTGGGGAACTAAACAGAGTAAGTTATGGTACAACTTTGGGGAGTGTTTTTTGTTTTAATCCTAGTGGCACCAAAAAACCTATCAACCTTATGTCACATGACGGCTGCCAACTCAATTCAATGAGTTTTCTAATTTTTCTTTAAAAAATAGTAATAGGGAAAAGGTACAAAAGCATGTCAGGCAGCCAGTTCCAGGGAAAGTCCAGGAGGAAATGCAAACATGTTCTTAAAAATGCTGATGACAGGACTTCAGAAGCAGTTCTACCCATTTGATATTTAACAACTACCAGAAAATGAAAGCCGGGAGGGGGGACCAGTTTGACTGTATGGAAAAAAATCCCAGTTGACTTATTTTTACAGCAGCCTTCCAACTTCCCCCCGCAAAAGAGAAAAAGAAAGAAAGAAAGAAAGAAAGAAAGAAAGAAAGAAAGAAAGAAAGAGTTTTAACAACAGTTCTTAGTTTTGTTACATGCACACTTTGTAGGACAGCCACTAAACACGCTTCAGTGATGCTGACATAAGCACAGAAACTGCAGAACCACATACAACCAAACAGTAACAGTGACCTTGTTATGATGCAAGCGTACCTTTAAACTGACCAGAGGTTCTCAATAATGGCCTCTTCTTTAGGTGGGTAGCTTAACCCATAAACAAAAGCTGTTTTTACCGGGACTCAAACTTATGGGGTTCAGATTCCAAATAAGCAGCTGGGAGTACATTTGATTTGAGATCTTTTAAATAAAAGAATCAGGTTTCCAAGTTCTCTCTTCTCTGTGTGTTACTAGTGAAAACTCCACTCTAAGGGGAAGGCTGCTTGGTTTCCTCTCTGTTTGTAAAATAATCACCAGGCATACAGCTGGCCTTTGAACAATAAAGGAAACATTCTAAACAGAGCACAACTGATTGGTGAAATTTTAAAATGTCCCTAAGTCAAGCCAGTTTCACCTCCAACAATCACCGAAGCAATATTTCTTACTCGCACAGGTCTCTTGCATATTTCAATATCAACTGAATTACAAGCACATTTGTTAGAAAGGGTTGGTTCCTACTAAAGCTTAATCCTCGTTCAGGGCCAACTTTAGTTCGTTAGTTAGACGGCGGTTTTGCTCAAGCTGCTGGTAGAGGTGGTCTGTGCAAGTCAGCAAGCGAACCAGGAGAAAAAAGAAGGAGGAAGAGGCAGAAGGAACAGAAGGTTAGAGACAGACCAAAAAATTAACCAGAAAAATCACCCCATGCAGACAGCTCAGTAGCCAGAAAGACATTGGAAAAGTGCACGAGTTTCGAGCAATCCTGAGATGGAAACACAGACTTCAAAAGCTCAAACACGTCCAGTGTTAGTGATGGCCCAGATGCTGTTGGACTACAACTCCCATCAGCCCTGACCATTAGCCAAGTTAGCTGGGACACATGGAAGCTGGAGTCCAGTAACAGCTGGAGGTTCCTCATGCTCTTGTTACAAGCATGGCAGAATCCCAGCCAGGAAGAACAGCCTACCGTCAAAGGTGGGCAATGCGCTCACCGCCAATAACCACGTTAGAAGATGACCACCACTCCTTTCTGCAGTGGGGGGCGGTGGCATAGCATGCATCGGGGCTCGGCAGCACCATTAAGGGTGGCAGGCCAGGAGATGGCCAAGTATCAGGGTTTGGGGCACCATTCAGAAGACAGTCTTTCCCACACTGGCCAACCAAAATTTTTCGTCCCATAATTCAACCCAGCTTTCCACACCTCTGAGTTGTTCCAGAGCCTTGAACAGAAGCCTTGCCCTGTAGCAGCTTCCTGATGTCCTAGGAGGCTGTGGCATTTTCCTGGCAATGAAAAGGCTGCAGCCAGACTTTATTTGTGGCTAACTTTCTCCCACCTTCTTCAAGGAGCTTGAAATGGTGTACAGGGTTCTCCCTCTTTCCATTTTATCCTCACAGCAACCCTGTGAGGTTAGGCTGAGAGGCTGTAACTTGAACCCTGGTCAAACTAAGACCCAGGGGCCGGATGCGGCCCAATCGCCTTCTAAATCCGGCCCGCGGATGGTCCGGGAATCAGCGTGTTTTTACATGAGTAGAATGTGTCCTTTTATTTAAAATACATTTCTGGGTTATTTGTGGGGCATAGGAATGCATTCATTATTATTTTTTCAAAATATAGTCCGGCCCCCCACAAGGTCTGAGGGACAGTGGACCGGCCCCCTGCTGAAAGTTTGCTGACCCCTGAAAGTCCAACACTCTAACTACTACCCGATGCCGGCTCCATTGTTGAACAGAGAGCACCCAGAAGCCTCTATGATAAGATCCAAGTGAGACAGGCTTTCCTGCTTGTATGAAAAGATCCAATTATGGTCTCTTTATAGTGGCTAGCCAAAGGGCAGGATGTTGGATGCATCATTCAAAAAGAAGTTTCTGGACAGCTCTTCACTGCCTCCTTTTATCCCCAGAAGAACCTCAAATATTCCATAAGATATGCATATGTTTATGAGACTCATTTTTGTAACATGCCCTGCAAATGAGGATAAATAAAATGGACAGAATATGACCACAGGAATCATATTGCCTGGAGATATGTTTGTTGTGATGACTTTCAGTACTTCAGCTGCCCTTTTATATTTCTTTAAGTCATTTATTGGTAATTTGTAATGTAATTGTTATATGTAATTTATTGGCATTGAGCTGTGTGGCCTGATTCTTTTACGTAACATGTTGCTTTGAGATTTTGATACAAGGCGATGAACAAGCTAAATACATAAATGACCATGGAGAGGCTAAGGCTTGCCCCTAAATTGTTTTCTCAACATATTTCAAGTATATAAAAATAATAACATTTAACACATTTATGGTTAACCAGCGAACTAAACAAACATAGAAGCCCAGTACCAAAAGTGTGACACAGAAGTGAAATAAGTCATGATAACAACAGAATAAAACTGGTAACATGTCCATTTTCATTGATGAAATTAATTTGTGCTACCACGAAACCATCCATGTATTATGAAGTAGAATCAATTCTCACAAGAAACTTCACGAAGTCATTGGGTCCTTTGGCGTGTATCAATGAGATCATACATCTGTAAGTATCATGTACATGAGTAAAATATGTGTCCAAGTGGCTCTCTCAAATCAAGGTACAGAGGCTCCAATGGACCAGTTATTTCCAATAGCTATGGAGGAAGCCACCAGCCTCAATTTCTTTTGCTTTGGTTGTTGGGACTCTAAATGAGCAGCTTAGTGTTGGGGTGCTAATTGAAAGGGCAGGCCTGTTGCAGCCTTCCAAACTTGGTGCTCTCCATATATTTTGAACTACAACTCCCACCAGCCCCGAGAACTGGCCCTGCTGGCTGGGGATTAATAGAGTTCTATTCCAAATCATCTAGAGGGTGCATTCTTGATGTGAGAATGCCTTTTAGATATACTTTATTTGTATTAATATTTTTATCTTACTGCTATACACATTTATTTCTATACATACTTTCCCTCACATACTCTCCCTCCAAATAATTTCAGAGCACTTACAAAAATTTTTTACCAAAAACAAATAAAATACACTTTAAATAAAATACGTATTTAAAAACATTAAACCACTGTAGAATTCTACCCACCATAGCCAGTAATATCTATTATTATTCTAAGCTGGGGCCCTGGGAAAGCATGCAGGTCTTCAAGCAAGTTTTCATCAGCTAGCAAACTTCTACTGTAAGCATCTCAGAAGATGTGCATTACTTGATGATATGTAAATGTCACAAATAAATAAATAAGACTGGCCCGGTGACATGAAACACAATATACAGTTGTACCTTGGAAGTCAAACAGAATCCGTTCCAGAAGTCCGTCAAAGCGTGGCTTATGATTGGCTGTAGCCCATTGGAAGCCCTGTCGGACATTCAGATTCCACAAGAACGTTCGAAAACCATAACAGTTACTTCCAGGTTTCGATCATTCGGGAGCCAAGGCATTCGAGATCCAAGGAACAACTGTACATATCTATTCAGAATTTGATTACAAATTTGTTTAATGGGATTACTCTCAAATAAGTGGGCATGCACCCGCTTACTTGGGAGTAAGCAACACTGAATTCAGCTGGGTCTAGTTCCAAGCAGACATTCACAGGACTGCAATGTTTCTTCTCATATGAGGATTATGCTTTCCTCATTTATCTTCACATTACATGGATGGCTTATGATGAGGATTCAAATAAAATCAAATTTTGCCAGCTAGCCACCAGTTAATTCCGGAGCATTTCCATTTTTCACAGATGAAACAATTATTGTATTGAACGTATCATCACATTTTCTTCTTATTGTCCTGTCCGTATCATGACTTATTTCCATTTGATCACTCTTGCAGATTTGGAGTTGCTTGCCTGCCTAGGTCTTCAGAGGAAGACAACCGTTTTGCAAGCCAAATACCACCCTGGCAACCAACTGGCCAACACCTTCACCAGTAGGGAAATATTTCCAGCCAACAGCTACACTGGGCAATTCCCCAACCACAGACTGATCCACAATGGTCCAAACCAATATGAGTTCAGCCTGTGACATGTGAAAAATATATGTTCAAAAACCTTCTAATGAACACTTTGTACCTGACCAGCTGGGAAGAGAGGAGAGAGCCTATTAAAGAGGACTTTTCTCAGCCTCAGCTCTTTGCTCAATCTGGGTTTTCAGCTTCCTTTGTTGGATGTGGTTCTGCCACCTTCCCCTTCGAACGCCTCCAGAATCATAAGGGTTAGAACCGTGTTTATTTTTAAGTGAAAGCTGAGATTCTAAGAACACTCAGTTCTGAGAGCGTCCACACACAGAAGCCTGGCTACAGTGGACTTTCACCATATGCAGAGACCCTTAGTTCTAAGCTGACAGGCTTCCAAATGCCCACACTTTTAAACAAATACTTCTTAAGAATCCAGCTTATATCGTCTCACCTGGCTAAGAGAGAGGGAGAAGTCAAGGAAGAAAAAGGAAACTCGCTTTAAAAAGGAGACCCTTTTTCCATCCAACAATGGGAGGTTACACTACGGATGCTGCATTCTTGGATTAAAGACAGGAGGTTTGTGAAATGGGATGAGGGGGGAGGGTAGAGTGGAAGAGAGAGGCAAAAAATAAACTAAAATAGAAAGTAAGAATAAATCCCTAATGGCGAGAAAGCAGATTTTTTTATTTTATTCATACTTGAAATGATGGAAATAAATAAAAGAAATAGCAAAAGAGATACAGCTTACACAGTGGGATTCTTTTTTTATTTTACACTGAAGGTTGGCCAGTTTCTGTACAGTCGAAAAGGCACAGAAGAGGGAGGAGAGAGGAAGAGACAGTGTTCACCCCACGTCCTGCGAGCAAAGGGAGAGCTAGGAGGAAAAGGTTAAAGGGAAACTGGGCGAGAAGGACAGGACCGTGTACTGAGAAACAGCCAGCAGCTTGGAAAAGATGGGTTGTCCAGCGTGACGAAGGTGTCTTTGGAGGAGTGAAGCAAAGACATTTATCTGCACAGAGATAAAAGAAAGGAAATGAAAAAAAAAAATGGCATCATGGATGGCGTGGAAAAGGAAGCAGCAAGGGAGAGGAGCAAGACAGGAGAGAGGCAACAGGTCAGAGAAACAAAGCCGGCTTTGATCAGAGGGTTGCTCCTGCTGTCATGACACATTTCACAGCTGGGGCTGTCAGCCCTCCCAAACTGGGGTGGGGGGCTGCCAGAGCCAACATTTTTCAGTACCTCCAAACACTGCACTCAGAACATGCCTTGCTCATCATGACAAATTTATGCAAATCAGCCTGGGAAGGAGGGGGCTTTCAGCTCATGGGCGTCTTAATTGCAACACCCCCCCACTTTAGAGTGACTGGGGTGACAAAGAAAATGACCGTCAGTGTAAGGGGTGCAGGGTTGGTTGGAGGGAAGAGGCCAAATTGCCTCCACAAGCACTCTTGGCAGGTGTTTCTTTTTAAATATACACAATTAATATTCACTTTCAAAACATATACAAAAAACGGTGTTAAATACATCTATTTCTACAGCTTGATTCAGAGTAACTCATGGCACACACCATTGAGTCAAAAGCAACCTGGTGCTCTCCAGATGTTGCTGAACTCCAACTCCCATCAGCCCCAGCCAGAATGGCCAGTGGCCAGGAATAAGGGGAGCTGGAGCCAAACACCGCAGGGGGCAGACCAGGGTGGAGAAGGCTGGAAGACCCTCATTCACACACCTGCTATTTCAAGCCAGGCATATCCAACTTCCTCACCTGCCTTTTCCAAATTCCCTCTCAGGCAGGACCTGGAAAAAAATCTCTACTTTCTTTAACCAAGAAGGTTATTGTGTTAGTGTGCAATGTTCAGTCAATATGCAAAATTTTAAAAGTACTGAAATTTTGCAAAGAAGCTAGCCATGCAATTTGGGAAGTAGGTTGAGATTTCCCCTTTTGCTGTTTTTAAATAAGTTAGCAAATTTCTTGTTACAAGTTCTCAGTACAGGACAGTTGACTTCTGCTCAGCATTTCTTAAGACATTATAAAGCAAATTGACCCCACAGACTCAAACTCCCAACAATTTCCACTATTTATGGGCTACTTGTTTTATGGGCTACTTGGGTGTTCTAAGACTCAGCTCTGATGGTACATTATTTAAGCAATTTCTATGCCTTTGTTTCCTTTCCCTAACTAGGGAATAATTATTTCAAAGAAACCTGCATTCCATCTTTAGACCATGCCCAACCAGTGGGAAGAAGGCAGAGAGTGAAAGCAGCAGCTCCCTTTGGCCGCTGAAATACACCAATCCTAAGCCCCCAAGATCTCTCCACAGAAATAAGATATATGGACTGCAATAAACTGCAAACTCATCCTGAGCTGAATTTTTTTTGGGGGGGTGAAGGAAGCCAAGATCACCTGATCTCTCACTTTAAAACTCTTTGCCACGTTCTGAGAATCTGAGAGCCTGAAAAAATGGGAAGATGTCACTGTTCTCCTAGTGTACAACCAGAGGCCTATTATGGGAAATCTGCAAAGCAGGATCCCAGTGCAACACAGCAACTCACTCCACTTGTGATTTGTAGCAACTGGTATTCAGAGGCATGTCTGTCCTGAATCTCCCAAGTGTCATTGGGGATCCCTGAGTGCTCCAGCCCTTATTTCTCTTAAAGCAACACGCACCAAAGTCTGTTAACTACACTGAACCTCTTGCATAGCAGGAATGCACGAAATAGTGAAGCTAAATGATAGTGAGAAGCAGGATCCAATAAGTGTGTGGTTGTTTTTAAAAGCAGGTAGCCCGCAGGTAGCATAGTTTATCCAACCTGAAGTATGTTTACTAGGAAGTACATTCCACTGATTTCAACTGAGTTCATCTCCTAGTAGTGGAGGTTAGGAATGCAACCGTAAAAACTTACTAAATTTGGGAACAGAACTTTAGAAATGCTGCAACAGAAGAGAACTTGAAGGAGAAACACTCCCAAAAGGGTGTAGGGAGAGAGCAGGATGGACACACACTTAGGTAAAAATGAGCCTTGTAGGAATGTCAGATAAATTCATCAATCCAAGCATGAAACTTGCCCACTCTTTACTGCAATAGAAAAAGCTCAAAGGCCACTGAATTTCCCTCTCACTGAATTTCCTGCTCGTTAAGAGAGTCTGGTAAGTTGCCCAGCAAAAAGAATTGCACTGGGTGGCTGGGGGACCTCACAGCTGATTGCCAATAATTGTGTTATGAATTTGGCTGCCAGCCAATCTATTGCTGACTAGGAATGCCTTGTCCTCTATGAAACCGCGAAACTGGCATGGAAATTATTAGGAGACATTTAACAAACTCTCCAAGATTTTAAAGGTTGGAAGCTTACTTTTATTTAAAATGTTTCCCCCCACCCCACCCTAGATGGGTCCCCCCCCCCCACCCATCAGACCACAGCCATGCCAGCACCAGGCGTGTGAAGGGGCCAGCCCTGCACTAAAGAGTGAGCCAGTTTAACCTGCAAGGCTGCAGCAGTGAGGCGCCTCGGGGGCAGAGGGGCAGGCAGAAGCAAGAGGCCAATTACATGGAAGTCATGTCGTTGAGAGCGTGATCCAGCTCCTCGCTGATGGCCTTGTACTTGAGTTTCTGAGCATACAATTCATCTGAGAGTCACCAAGGGGAAGGCAGAAGAAGTGGGAGGAGGAGGAGGAGGAGGAGGAGGCAGTGACCAAAGGTGATGTGGAAGCAAAACACCGTCCGGAAGTCATGGCAGCCAGGAGGGGAGAGATGGAGGTGTGTGGAAGGCAGCAGCGTGTGGCACAGGAGAGGTGTGAGAGAAAGCAAAAGAAAACAGATGAGTCAAATGGGTTCAAAAAGAATTCAAGCAGTGGAGTTGCTAGATGTGGGTAGAAATAATAACAATACAGCATTCCTCAGCAAGCAAAGGGTGGGAAAAACTCTCCTAGATGCTAGCTTTCCATTAAACCTGGATAAAACTTGTTCCTATTTTTCTACATGCATTTGAGCTGTTCCATCTCTGCAGCCAAAAGTTGTACAGTTTAGACCAGCCTTCTCCAAGCCAGTGCCCTCCAGATGCTTGGACTACAATATCAGCTCCAGCATGATGCAACTGTGCTGGCTTGGGGGGTGTTAAGAGTTGTAGTCCAAAACATCTGGAGGGCACCAGGTTGGAGAAGTCTGTGGCCTAGACACAGCTTGAAGCAGAAGTTGCGCAGCCCCACCTAAGGAAGGCTTTCCTACCAGAAACACATTGGGGCACCAGCATTTCATCAGAGGGAACTTTTTTCTCTAGGACCTGTCAAAGTCCTTATCTCTCTTACCGCTCCTTCGATTCTGTCATTGCATCATGGGGCTTGAACTCTTGGACCTGGTGCCACTGTCACAGGGTCAGACAGCAGATTGGCTCAGCAGAAAGAATAGCGCTGAGGCCCAAGGGGCTCTGAAACCAAACTCCTCCTTTCCCCCGGAGATGTAGGCCCCTCAAGACCCCTTCTACCCTCTCCCTGTTGGAAGCACCAGAACACACAACCTGGCAAAGTCCAAGTCCAAAACATTCTTCCAGTGTAACAGCAGACAACCCCTTCTCACACAGCAGTTCCCTACAGAATGAGAGCAGGGTCATGCCTCACACCCCAACAAGAACAGGAAGACTTGAGGGAAGGCTCTCCAGCAACTACTTCCATTTCCCCAAGTGTTCAACCAACACAGAAGAAAATTCCAAGGACTTGTGAAGACCTTGGAAGCAAAGGGTGCATGTAACTGCTAAACAGATGCTCCCCATTAACACACAAGCAAGGCTTCAAATGTTGCTGACAGTGGAGTCAGTAGGTGTCACCAAATGGCTGTCTTGACCTTCATTCATCATCTCCATCAGAAAACTATGTCAACTTGCAACATTCCTAATGGGAGCAACTGCAATGCCTCCCTTGGCTGACATTTTCAGCCAGTGATCTTAAGGCACTCATAGCATTTCCTATCTGACTTGTTCGTTTTTTTACGGTGGAATATTCCAGAAGGACCAGGAGGAGGAGGAGGAGGAAGTGGAGTTCAATATTCAAGAGAATGAAGTCTTGAGACACCAAAGGGACAGAGACAAAAGAGAAAGAGGCAAAAGCAAAACCTTCTGTCTAAAGCCAGTTATCAAACATTCTGAAACCCCATTTTCAGTCAATTGTTATTCATCTGCCCTGTTCATGCGTTAAAGGTAAAGGTTAAGTCCTGTCAAATCTGACTATGTGGAAACGCCATTTACCTTCCTGCCACAGTACTTATTTATTTACTCGCGCTGGTGTGCTTTTGAACTGCTAGGTTGGCGGGAGCTAGGACAGAGCAACCGGAGCTAACCCCGTCACGGGGATTCAAACTGCTGACCTTCCGATCAGCAAGCCTGAGAGGCTCAGTGGTTTAGACCACAGCGCCACCTGTGTCCCCTCCTGTTCATGAAAGGCAAGTTCAGCCAGCAATCTTCCTCCCTTGCCTAGTGGTCACTTCCGTTCCAGACGCAGTGATGCTAGGGAGGGGTCTCCCAACCTCTGCTGCCTGGCACTTATCCATGGCAGACGCTTACCAGTATTGACCAAAAATTAGCAATTGTCCACTGTAAGTGCCTACTTCAAAGATGGAGTTTGCTGTCTCAGCCTTCTAGGTTAGCAAGGGATGCAAATAAAGAAACATACCTTCTAAGTCATCAATGCTCTTCTCCAGCTTAGTTACCGACCTCTCTGCAAACTCAGCTCGGGTCTCAGCCTGCAGGCCAAGAAAACACACAAAGGCAATGGTCAAAAAGAGGAGGAGGAGTTTGGATTTGATATCCCGCTTTATCACTACCCTAAGGAGTCTCACGGCGGCTAATATTCTCCTTTCCCTTCGTCCCCCACAACAAACACTCTGTGAGGTGAGTGGGGCTGAGAGACTTCAAAGAAGTGTGACTAGCCCAAGGTCACCCAGCAGCTGCATGTGGAGGAGCAGAGACGCGAACCCGGTTCACCAGATTACAAGTCTACTGCTCTTAACCACTACACCACACTGGCTCTCTTAAGCACAAGGAAGGTATAGGAAAGCTTCTGCATTGTGCAAAGAGGCTGGGTGGCGGCAGCAGGAGAATCTTCTAAAACAGAGTGGGAAACCTGCTCCAAATACAACAATATATTTTTATTTATTCAGGTTGTATCTTGCCCTTCCTACCAAAGGAGCACAGGGCAACAATTATATTTATAGGTGACACCCAATTACATTATGCTCAGAGTAGAACTATTAAAATTTATGGACTCAAAATCAATGGCCTAAAATTGGATGCAGCCCTCTGTTTTTTAGTACATGGAGACCACAAAGGACATTTTCTGATTGGAATGGAAGTTTCCCAAGAGCAGAGCAAAGCTCTCGTGCCCTGCACTTGGGCAAGAAATAAGATTCTTCATGGTGTTTGGCCAAAATCTCTTAAAAGCTGCAGGGAAAAGAAGAGGGATGGCTTCTGTCCCAAGGATACAGCGGCATTTTTACCTCTTTCAGTTTGTCAGTAAGGACCTTGATCTCCTCTTCATACTTGTCTTCCTTCTGCGAGTACTGTAGATTAAGCAGACCAAAGGAAGGTCAACTGAGCAGACGTGGGCAGCACTGAGGTGGCAACGTCCAGTATCTTTACAATCACAAGTTGAAAGACCACTAAAAATAACTGCATGAGAGGAAACCAGCAAAACTGCAATGCCAGGAGTAAGTGTTCAGATTTCATTGTGCAAGCCCAAGCAATAGCCTGTTGTAAGCTAAATGCATTAACAGTGGAAAAGCTTATAACAGGAATGGCCCTTCAAATATTGCTGGACTCCCAAATCCCACCACCACTGACCATTAGCCACACTGCCTGGGTCACTGGCTCCCCACCCTGGCTTATAGCTCTGGCTCAAACCAGCTGTTTCTGCAGGACTGCACAATCTCTCTCATGCCCGGGGGTGGGGGGTGGGGGAGAGAATCTGGAAAGAGGTTTGCACTACAGCACAGAACTCCTGACACAGGATGATTAAAAGATAGCCTATTGGGTTCCTTGTTCAGCTTCATAATGCTACAAGCCACAGTCAGAGTCTGTTCTTGAAAGCATCCATTGCCAATTCTCAGAAATCCAGTTAAACACACAGCTTTCATCTGGCAACAAGTGACTGTTGCTCTCTCTCTCTCTTTTTAGAATAGTAATAAGAAATCCACTTTGCAACCCTAAACAAAACTGTCATTATACTGTTTTATTACAGAATGCTTTTACAGTTCTGTTTTACTGTAGGTCTCAGCAGAGAGAGCAGTGCTTTGCTTGCAGAAGATATCAAGTTCAATCCCCAACACCTCTCAGTTAAACAGATCTCAAAACAGAAGAACATGGAAATGTGCTTCTTTGCCCAAGACAGCAGCCTCTGGACACAGCTAAGTAGAGGAAAGAGTCATCTGAGGTAGCTTCAAAACCCATCCAATCTGTATTGTATTCACTGCAAGTATCACTTTGGGAACTTTGGGTGATTAAGGTTACATTCACACCATACATTAGAAGTGCAATGATACCACTTTAAATGGTCATGGAATTCCCAAGGAATTTTGGGAGCTATAGTTTGTTAAAGGTGCTGAGAGTTACTAGGATACTTCTATTCCCCTGCACAAAGCTACAATTGCCAGAGCTCCCCGTGAAGAGGGATTATTAAGCCACTCAAGGAATTGTAGTTTCAGGAGGGAAACAGCCTTAACAAACTGCAGCCCCCAGATTTCTCTGAGGGAAGCCACAACTGTCTAAAGTAGTACCCTAGTACTTTTAATTGTATGGTGTGAATGTGGGATTAGAAGCATCAGAAATAAGTGGCAAGTAAAATATTTTTAAAAAGAGTACACAGGAAGTAAATTCCCCACTGGAGGCACCAGGACTTACTTCAGAATAAACATTCTGACAAGTGGCTTGGAAATCCCATCATGTAACATGTGCACCTTTCGCAGCTAGACCATACCTTTTCTGCCTGAGCTTCCAGCGACCTCAGGTTGTTGGTCACAGTTTTCAACTCCTCTTCAAGTTCAGCACATTTGCTATTATTTTGGAATGGAGGGAGGAAAGGGGCCAAGAGGAAGAACAGTCATTGGGGGAGGAGGGAGGGAAAGAGAGGGAAGAAAAGATAGAGAAAAATGAAAACTGAATCTCAGAGCTTAAGAAAGGGCCTTGAAAGAAGCTGAACCCACTTGAGATCAAAGAGATAAATTAATCGCAGAACCCAAAGTTGCTTTGAAGGACTCCAAAATATTGTCCACAAATCTGCTATGCTACTGGGCCATCACACACTTGCTCTTGGTTGGGTGAGCCAAGAGTCCCTGGTGGAAAGGCCCCCAAACAAACGCTGCCACATTTCAGCAGGGCCAAAATGGCAATTTTCAAACTGTTTGCAGAGCTGCAACAACCTTCTGTCTGGATTTTCCATGGAATTCTCTTTCTGCACTCAGGAGCCAATGCAGATGTGCCTTGTACAAGCACAAGTGTGGGTTTTAAAATAGCCAGGTTGATTCAGAATGATTTATTCTGCCAACACCAGATGTTTTGGACTACAGGTCCCAACAGCCCAAGCAGCAGGTGTAGTCCAGAACACCTGAGGGCTGACTTATCCAAAACTCTTCAACCAGCCCAGGAGGTTCAGCTTCTTCTTGGGGCTCGATCAGCTACAAAAAAGGTTAAGCACACACCTGTGCACACACACGCCAGCATCCACACCAGAGACGAGAGAAAGCAAACACAGGAGAGGAAGGAGAAGGATAAAGGGGAGATCCAGCCACTACTGCTAAGAGGCATCTAACTAGAAGGTCAGGGTAGCCAGGAGATTTGGGTGGCAGCTAAAAAAACCTGATCATTCGGTTCACAGATACAGAGGTATGTTGTCTCCAGTACCTTCTCCTCAGCAGCCATTAATGCTTTCAACGTTTGATCCATTATCCTTAACTGTTCCTCCAGCTGTCGGGCTTGGCTGTTAGTGAACACATGAAAATGCACAAGAGCCATTCACAAAACAATCCGTGTGCGAGTAAAAAAGCATGCAGTGACCCAGACCAAACAAGAGAGGCCCCCAGAGGAAACGATTCAGACACCACGGAAGCGCACAGACGTACGCAGGCGCAACGACACGCGCACAAACACTCAGGCGTGCCAAGGCATGCAGCAGACCCCCGCAGCTGCCGCTGGAAGATAGCCAGTCACCGTCCCGCACCAGACACTCATGTACTGCGACATACATCACACTTGCCGCACGGACCCCAGAGCCCTTTTCTAATCGGCCAGGCGGTGGCCCCTACCTTTCTGACAGTTCAGCTCGCTCCTCCGCACGCTCCAGGTCGCTCTCAATGATCACCAGCTTACGAGCCACCTATAGCAATGGGGAAAGCAGAAGGAGGGGGGAGGCTCAGGGCCCAGCAGCAAGATGGAGACTGCGATGGAGAATCGTCTCCCAACAACATCTGGAGGGCAACAGGTCAGGGAAGGTTGCCCCAAGTAACTGTGCTGCCCATACTTGAGACAGGGAGGTGGAGAGGGAGACCATTTCAGAAGGCAGGAAGCCAAGGTCAAGTCCCTTCAGGAGGTGGGGTACGACTCCCAGCGATCCTGCCCTTGTGAAATTTCAGCACACTCTCTCAAATGCTTGCTAGGCAAAAGGCATCACTTTCCGCCCCGCTCTTGTGGGCTTCCTCCACAAAGCTTCTCCGCTCAGATCCTCACTGTCTCTCAGTGGGTCACCCTGCCACCCCATGCCTTCTGCAGAGCATCTCAAGTCTCCCTACTCACTGGTCATCCTTGGAAACAGCAGCCAAACCGAATAACCTCCCAAGGGCCCCCGGCTGCGCTCAAGTACCCACCTCTTCATACTTGCGGTCGGCGTCCTCTGCAATGTGTTTGGCCTCCTTGAGTTGGATCTCCTGGATCTCCATCTTCTCCTCATCCTTCAGGGCTCTGCTCTCAATGACCTTCATTCCTCTGGAAGGCAGAAATTACAAGGGTTGGAAAACAGCTTGCTATTGAAGGCCCATTTGTGTCTCAACAATTCTGCTCCCCCTCACCCCCCCAAAGTTATTTCTGTGACCTGTAGGCAAATCAGCACGGCCTCTTTGATTTTGCCTAATTTATGCTTCCCTGGATAGTCTTGGGATATAAAGCACCTGCCTCCAAAATCTTCTGCAGCCATTGCTCTGGCTAGGGAAGTTTCAACAATTCTAAAACACTATTAAGGACTAGAAACTTCCCACAAAGTGCCTTCCTCACTGGTGGGCTGAAATTTTGGTTCCCCCTCTAGCTCATTGCACTTTTGGGTACCAAAATTAAACTTCAAGATAGTCCAACAATCTAGTACATGTATGGCTGCCACTCACTCATATGGGAAAGAACAATTTGGTGCCTCTCCTCACAAATACTTTACAGGTGTGTAAAAGGGTACAAACTTCCCTTCAAAACACACAGCTACTTACAGCAACAGGCTATTTGCTAGTTTGCTTTAAAAAGGGGGGGGGGGAGAGAGCCAGTATCCATGGAATTCCCGTTTGCACAGAGGTGGCGTTCTGAGGCACTGTATGCATCAACAGGATATGGATGTGTGAAGATGCCATTCAGGTGCCCCTCCCTATGTGCCCTCTTGCCAAGATATGCTGTGCATTAGGGTGCGTGGCCCAACACAGCCGAGGCTAAAAGGCAGGCCAGGCCACAACAGCTGCTATGCTCCTGCCTCCCAACTGAGGTGTGTTTTTTTTTTTAGATTGGACAACAGTTGGAGGGCTATCCCCACCTTTCGCTCTCATCTGCCGCCTTCTCAGCCTCCTCCAGTTTCTGCAAGGCTGTTGCCAGGCGCTCCTGGGCACGATCCAACTCTTCCTCTACCAGTTGGATACGCCTGTTCAGAGAAGCCACATCGCTCTCAGCCTGCGGAGAAAGAAAAACACTGTCACTTTTGAGGGAGCTGAAGAGGTGGTTGGGAAGCACACTGTGAAGAGGAAAGGAGACCTCAGCCAGCCCCCCCCAAACATGGCGTCCTTCAGGTGTTTTGGACTACAAGTCCCAGAGCTGTAAGTCTGAAACATCTGGAGGTTACCAGGCTGGGGGGGAAGCAGACAGAAACAAATAGGGGAAAGTGGTATTTTGAGGGGTTAGTAGAAAATAAGCAACCAATTATTAAAGTAGGGGATTCTTTAAAAAAGCAGACTGTGGCCATGTGTCCCCCCATCGCCGCTTGCCTAATCTGTTAGAATATTTCTCAACTCTTTCCTTTTCATGCGAGTTACTTCATGATACACCTCAGGCAGTCTGATCCTTCACTCACTGAGGGATCAAGAGCCACTTTCACTTATAGACAGTCAAAGGAAATGGACCCCCCCCATCTTTTAGAGTTAAAACGTGAAGGAACTACATGGGTCTTATAGATCAAGGGCAAGAACACGAAGGGTGGGGAGACGAGGCCCAGCAACTGCCCTTTACAGGTGTGCTGCCCTGGATGCAACTCCTCCTGCTTCCAAAATTTAGATCAAAAGTGGCCCACACAGCACCCTCTGTACGTTGTTGGACCCCCAACTCCCACCATCCTCACTGACCGGTCATGCTGGCTGGGGCAGATAGGAGTTAGGGATCCAACATCTTCTAGAGGGCACCACGTTGGCTACCATCATTCCAGATTCCAACCTTTTGGGGCAGAGAGCTGTCTTCTCCTTCGCCGGACATACTTCCAGACTTTTTGCTCAAATCATGGAGTAAGGACGGAAATGCATTTCCCCCATGAAAAGCTTTGGGGTCTCTGCAGGGCATAAGCAGGCCATGGGAGTTTCTGGGAGTCCTGGACACGACCCAAAGAGGCAGCTCAGACTCCTGGCTGATTCTCCAGGGCTGGGCTGATGCTGAATCCTCAGCTAAGTCAGCAAGAGAAAAAACCAGAGCGCAAGGGGGAGTGGCCTGCACTCTCAGATCCTCTGTGCCAGAAAGGGCACCTATCAGTAGCTCCAACCCAACTTGTGGTGGCCCACGTGCCAAATATGATCCTATCAGGAAGGGGGAAAGAGTTCAATACTTTTTATACAACTTGTCAAGGGACGCCTTATTTTACAAGGAATGTCATTCCCTACAATTTTTATTCTAACATGAAATATGAGCAAACCAGACTACCTAATTTTAAATACTTCCACAAGTTCACAGAGACATGTCAACTTTGAGGGAAACTCCACTGTGTGCAACAGAGCTTACTCACTAGGAAGTGGGTTTAGGACTGCAACCTAAGCCACATTTTCATGCTCTTCTGCAAACTCAGTTGCTGTGGTTTTTGATGCAAAAGCCTCACTATTGCTTAGGATCTCCAGTGCAAAAAGATCAGGAATAAATACAAGTTTCTGGAAGTCAAAAGGGCGACGCCACATTTCAATGCACTGAGCTCCTGTTCACTTGGGTGGGGCCTGCACAGAATTATTTCCTGGGCCGGCGTGGCTAAAGCAGAGTCCATGTGTGCTTTCTGAGGCTCTCAGTGTTACAGCACTTTCATCTCTGGGGAGGGGAAAACTGGCAAACAACCCTGGTCTCAAGTGTGGAAAAAAAAAACGATTAGGCAGCCCAGTTAATAATTACATCAAAAACTGATCTCAACCCAGTTGCAGTGATTAAAGGTCAGTATCCCACTTCCTGTTCCCAAAGCAGAAAGTCAGCCGAGGCTTGCTTGTAGTTTCCTTGAAAGTCCCAAAATTATGGCCTTGCTCTCCCCCCCCCCTCCGCCTTTCTCCCCTCTTACTGCAAAGCAGGGTTTTTCCTTATATGGTAAAGAAAACTACCCATGACACCGGAGGGGCACTCCCAGGGCTAGCCGATAAACACAAGTTTCTGGTCTGTGTTTGCTCATAGTTTCACTATGAGAAGACCAGGGATTAATGATTGCTGCTGGGCTTGACAGCAACTATTTCCCTCCCCCTCCAGTCATCGTTCTGAAGTGAATGGGAAGGGAACAGCACCCTCCACCCTGCAGAGACTCCCCTTCAACAACTCTGCTAGTTACCTGAACTCTGTGTTTTAAAGGAGTATCCTCACAGGATTTGGAATTTGCACAATACACTGGCCATTTCTTACAGCCTGGCCTTTAAGCGCTTGCCTGCTCTCCATTCTGCAGCAGGCTAGACAACATTTTTACAGACTATCAACTTTTGTGGACTTACTTAAACGACCTTGGCTTTAAAAGTCCTTGGGTTGATTATATATCCCCACCCCCACCCCCCAGGATGGCTTCTACATTATTTTCAAGCTGCCGGAATTTGTTAAATGGGTTGATCTGATTTGGGGGATTTTTTTTTAAAGGAATCATGTTTGCTTTAATCTGTTTTTCCTACTGTTTATTTGCTGCCTCCAAACAGGCAAGCAAGAAAAACGTAAAATATACATACAAGGCTTCCTTAACAAGCAACAATTTCTCAGATGCTGAGATGAACCCCCAGGCATAGGACTACGGCCTGAATTGCAAAACCATCTAAGTCAGGATGGGGAAACCTGGACCCCAAGTCCCAGCAGGCAGCATGGCCAATGGTCAGAGACGGCAGGAGTTGGAGTCCTGCTCCATCTAGAGCCCACATTCCCAAGCAGCCCTGGCTTTGGGTTCCCCTGCCCCTCCTCTTCTCATCCCCGCCTCCCTGTGCTTTGCATGGTGATCAAGCAAACAAGTGGGTCAAGTGCCATTAAGTCAAGCATCCACCCCACAAGGCACCTGCCCAACTAAATGTTTGCTGCAGAGAAAAGGGCAGGATCCCAGCAGGCAAACAGGAACAGCAATGAAGGCCCCACCTGCACTATACACTTAAAGTGTCCCTTTTAATGACCATGGCTTCCCCAAAGAACCATGGGAGCTGTAGTTTGGTAAGGGTGCTGAGAGTTGTGAGCAGGCCCCCATTCCCCTCAAGAGAACTACAGCTCCCAGAGTTCCCCGAGAAGAGGGATTGTTAAACCACTCTGGGAACTGTAGCTTTGTGAGGGGAATGGGGTTCTCCTAACACCTCTCAGTAGCCTTAACAAACTACAAGTTCCCAGGATCCTTTGAGAGAAGTGATTGTGTTTGAAGTGGCATCACAGTGCTTGAAATGGAGGCGGCAGGGAGCTGCTGGCATCCTGAACATTTTGTTGCAGGTGCCCCCTTTTTTTCAGCTTGTGTCTTAAACCCCCCCCCAAAAAAAACAAGTCCTGATCTGAACACCTGTATGGCAACCCTGTGCATAGCAGCCATGTGAAACTCAGCCTTGTAGCAAAGGAAACCAGATTCAAAGATGTTCACATTGGTTTTTCTTTTAAAAAATGGTACCAACACCAATATGCATATTTACTTAGAAGTCAAGGGAGATTATTCCCATGTAAATGAACTGGTTAGCAATGCTCAGGGAAGCTGCCCATCACCCATGATGTCTGAGTCACCAGCTGCACCTGCTGAAGGCGGAGTTCTTTTGTGGGTGAATCTCAGACAGCATGCTTGAGAATTTGCAGCCCAGACAGCACAACCACACACTAGCAACCTGGATGAAGAGAAAGTTGCACCAAAAGCAGGGCAGGAAAGTGCACAAATAGGGGTCTTTTTCAATAGTAATGATGGCTAAGTGGAATCTCCATGTTTAGCGGCAATGTGTCTTTGAATGCTACTTTCTGGGGAGCAACAGCATCAGAGTGCTACCTCCTTTGTGGACCCCCAGGAAGTTGGCTACCACAGGAAACAGGATGATGAGCTAGAGAAGCTGTTAAAGGCTGACCCAGAAGGGCTCTCTCATGGGTGGCATACGCAGAAAGTGACAAGGGAGATTTGTCTTTCAGCAAATACCAAAGGGCAGGAGTTACAATCCAAAGAAACTGGGTGGTTGCGGGAGAGTTTTGTCATTTTAAGTACACTGTTAACCTGCAGAATTATCTGCCACAGGGAGCTGTGGTGTTGAGTAGCAAAGCCATTCCTTACCAGGAAAGGACACAACAAAATGTGGGAGCATATTCTTCCAAATGAGAAGGGCAGGAGCAATGACCCCCAGATGTTGCCAGGGCTCCCATCACCCAGCAAACCTGGCAGCCAGCATGGCCAGGGTTCAGGGAAGGTGGAGAGCAGTATTCTAGCAACATCTGGAAGGCCAAAATTTGGCTGAGCAACTCCCCTGGCAGGCAACAAGGAATGCCATGGGGGTGCATGAATGGTCTGGCCCTCCCCCATCAGCCCACTTCATTCCCATGTTGGCCACGGGGGGGGGGGGAGGGAAATGTTTTTCCATAACCAGCACCCCTCATGCCCCAATCTGCTCTGCAGAAGGCTTTTATTACTATTGCTATTTTTTGCTAGCCTACTAAGAGAACTGGTAGGACAGATGATGTTTCCATTCTGTAGGAGGCGTTGGCCATCTAATGGGCCATTGTGAGAAACAGATGCAGGGCCAGAAGGGTCCTTGGCCTGATCCAGCAAAACTATTCTTATGCTCTTTGATCTGATCCAGCAGCAGGACTCTTCTAATGTTTGTTGAGAAAGAACTCTAGTCCAGGGTGTGGAACATCCTCCAAATGTTGCCCGACTACAACTCCCATCATCCCTGACCTTGCTGAGGACTGCAGCTAATGGGGGAATGGAATCCAACACCTTAAGGAGGGCCAAAGGGTCCCCAACCCTCCTCTGGTCAACAAATTTGCACAGGTATAACACACAATGTGGTTTGCACCTAATACTGTGACCCTGTATTGGGAACATTCCAAAATGAATGTTCAGCTGCCTTTTGAGGCTGGATGCAGTGCAAGATGTGCACAGAGGGGGTGGTGGTCTCTCCTTCATTGGGGATGGAGGGCCACCTATATCAGTGATTCTTTAGCCGTGGGTCCTGCATTGTAGGGGGTTGGACTGAATGCCTCTCGAAGTCTATGAATCAGAGTGGGAAGGGACCACAAGGGTCATCTAGAGTCTAACCCTCTGCAGTGCAGGACTCTTTTGGCCAATGTGGGGCTGAAACCCACGACCCATTCTATGATTCTAAGTGGCATCAGCTGTGAAAGGCACAGAGAGGGACACACACACATGAAGGTACCATCACTTTCTACTTTGGGAGCAAACATGGGTGTAGCCAGGAATTATTTTGGCGGGGGCAGGCTTTTGTTGCAGGGGCAGAACCAAGATATCTGCAATGAAATTGGTCAGTTAGTTATTTCTATTTATTTATTTACTTGATTGGGGGTGCAGCCCCCCTGGCTACACCCATGGGAGCAAATCCCCCAACATTTTAAATAGAAAAGTTAATAGGGTGCAGAGGCAGGACACTGGGTTTAAGTTGGGGAGGAATTCAAGTTTCTGCTTAGCTTTAAACGATTTCTGGTTTGCATTGACTAAGTCTCTGAGCCTCACCTACCCGCCCCCCCCCCACAAGTTAGGGAAGGACGCTAGCTCAGAGGGGGAAAGA
The DNA here is from genome assembly GCF_964252035.2 of Podarcis erhardii. Classification (NCBI taxonomy): domain Eukaryota; kingdom Metazoa; phylum Chordata; class Lepidosauria; order Squamata; family Lacertidae; genus Podarcis; species Podarcis erhardii. Next base: position 5,298,880 of record NC_138503.1, on the reverse strand, counting down.
ACAGCAGCTCAGCCCCTTCTTCCAAGTTCCTTAGCAGGCCCAGGCAGAGCTGGGAAAACCTCCTGCGCAAATCCCCGGAGAGCCCTTGTAGCCAAGACTGAAGCCAAGATGCTCCAATGGTCCCGCTTGACATCAGGCAAATTTCTGGGTAGGCTATGAGGCTGGCATGCCAATTTCTGCTGCTTACAAGGAAGTCCGGATAAACCGGAATCCAAGTGTGCACATTAATGCATGTCCTTCACAACCATACTGTTTGGCATGGATTTTACTCCGTTTAAAAAAGTAAACACTTAGAACCCCCTCGCTGTGCCCAGAGCCCCGCCCTCTTCATCCCAGAGGTGTAAAGGTGGGTTTTGCGCTGCCCCGAATTCAGATTTTCAGGGGCACGCGGCGCAGACTTGCCCCTTGCGCCACCCCGCGCAAAGCAATCCTAAACGGTAACTCACTTCCTCTCCGAGCCTGAGCCCCCTGAGCCCAAAGCGACTCCGGCAAGGCTCTCCTCGGCCTCGGTCGAAGCCGCGCCGCGCCCGGCTCCCCTTGCAACGGCCAGCTCGCTTCTCGCGGGGAACTTCCCCAAAGCGCCGCCTTTGTCCGCCGAGGCGAGGCCAGCGCAGCAGCCCCGGCAGCCCCCTTTGTCTCCCGAGGAAGCTTCGGGGAGGCTCCTGCGGGGCGCGCCTTGCAAAGCGCGAAGGGCACGAGGCCCGCGGCGGGGAGAGGGAGACGGGGCTCCCTCTTGTCTCCGGGCTGGAAGGGCTCCCGACTCCGAGCGGGGCTCCCCAAGTCCCTCCTTGCTAGAAATCCGAGACGAGACCCCCTTTCCGCGCTCCGCGTCTTCCCGGTTCCCAGGCGAGCTGGCTCGGGGGCTCCCCAGAGGCGCCAAGGCGCAGGCAGGGCGGCCGCCGCCCTTGGGAATGCGGCGCCCGGCGCGATGCTCGGGGGATGGCCGCCGCCGCCGCCTACCTGTTCGCGCAGCGCCCGCTCCTCGTCGAGCTCCCGCTGGAGCCGGCCGGCCCTTTCCTCGGCGCCGTCCGCCTGCTCTTGCAGGCTGCGGATCTTGCGGCGCACGGCCTCCAGCGAGCTGAGCCCCGCCGCCATGGGCACCGCAGGAGGGAGAGCGAGCGAGCGAGCAGGCGAGGCTGCCAGAAGGGGAAGCGGGCGGGCCGCGGCCGACCGGCAAGCAGCGCGGCGCAAGGCCAGGAGGCAAGGCGGCGCCCACCCCGGCTCCTCCCGCCTGGCCGCCTCCGGAAGTCCGCCTTCCCGGCCCCGCCAGCGCCCACCTGCGCCGCCCGGAGACGCCGCGTCTCGGCGCGGAGCCGCGCCCTGCCCTGCAGTGGGCTGCGGCGCGGACCCTGACTCGCAAGTAAGCACCGCTCAAGCCCAACCAGCATCACTCAGATCTGCGGGACTTCCTGCGGATGAAATGCGCTGCGGATCGCGCTGCCTAATTCCTCGCCAAAGTTATATGTGGAGACCTCCACCCCTTTTACACTGTTAGTTTGGAAGTAAACCTCTCCCCTTATTAATTTTTTAAATCAATAATATATATATAAATCCGGCTGGATTGTGATAAAACCAGTGGAATTCATTTCCTAGAATTCCTCGGGAGTGAGTCCAGCTCCATTTCAAAGCCGTGGGATTTGCTACTGAGTATGCATGTCCATGGGGTCACGAAGAGTCGGACACGACTAAACAACAAGAAGAAGCATGTCCATCATCAGTTTGCATGCAGACACACTTCCTCACATACTTTTTTTGCAAGGCCCACAAAATCTTACAGCAGAGTAAACACTTCTGGGATCATGCTATGTGATCTGCTTTTGATTGCCTCTCTGCATAAGAGTACCCAAATATTTCCCCAGTGCATGTCCCTGAAGAGGCAGGTGATCTCTGGACTGTACCACAGGTCAAGGTGAAGGATGCTCTTTCACAAACACCTCAAATCCCTGCATCAATAAATCTAGCATGTCAGGGTTATGCCTTAGCCTTTTTTCATGGGCGTACTAGCTATCTAGATGTTTTTGTATCAGTAGTGGAAAGTATTAACCAAGTAAATATATTAACCATTTTTGCACACTGAGATACAATCCTGTCCTGTGAGCCCTCCTTTGCTACCTGAAGTGGAATAGCCCTGACACAAAACATGAGAGAACTTGGCATTGAATGCAGCCGGATCTCGCATTTCCCAAGATACAGCCCTCTGACCCACATGACTCTTGCTTGGGTAGCAAGGAAGGGTCACTTGGCCTTGTTCCTGTGCTGTGGTGGACTAAGCGGCTTTGTCCCAGGCCTGTTCTCCTGGAACTGCCCCTGCCCCAGCCTCTCTCTCCTATTTGTACTAAGACAAAAATGCCCTGGGGCAGGAATGGGTGAGAGGTTTGGGGGCTTGCTGCAGCAGAAAAGGGGGAGGGTGGAAGTGAATGGAGACTTTCCAGAAAAGGTGCACAAGTGCCACCTGGTGGTCAAAGATTCACAGCACTCCCAAGGTGGGAGGTGTTATGCTCCCAAGGACAGATGCTTTGGCTCCAAGTGATACTACAGCAACATTTCCTGGCTTTAAACCATCTAAAGAGTTGAGCCAGCTGTCACAATCGCACTGTAGGAAGTAGTTACCAGGGACTGAGCCTGCTACAGATTCCCAGCATGAATTGTTTAGCAGGCTACCTAGCAAGAGCCAGATATGCAAAAACAAGACAGACTCCCACCAACAGAGATTGCGAAAAGGCCACTATAACAATGCAAATGAAATGGGAGGACATGAGAATGAAAGGTGCTTGTCTACATTTCTGGAAACCATTATGGGAGATATGCAGTGCAATCTTACTCATGTCTATTTAGAAGCAAATCCTGTTGTGTCTGATGGATGTTATTCCTCAGTCTGGAAGGGCTGGAGCTCAGTGGCTTTGCATGCAGATGGCCCCAGGTTCAATCTCTGGCACCGCCAGGTATAGCTTTGGGATTTCTATTGTCTGAAACCTCACGAGAACTGTTGCCACTTAGTCCATCTACCTCAGTATTGTCTCTACACTAAGGGTCTGATTCAGTACAAAGCTGCTTAGGTTTTTAGGGTTGTGGCCTTAATGCCACTTAGCATTTGCTGGCATTCAAATCATTTCACATGCCTTATCTCACCAGTCCTCACAAGAGTCCTGCAAGGCAGAGCAATATTATTACCATCTCTATATTGGTCTATGTTTGCAAGGAAGGCTTAGAGAACTTGCATGAATTCTGAAAAGTATGCTTGTTCAAGATATCAGCAAACAGAATTGTGGCCTCTGTGAAGGGGGCTTTACATCCTTCTATTTGGGAAAGAGCAAAGAGGTTTTAAATTGGCTCTGAACATGCTTGTGTTATAATGCAAATGGAATGGAAAAATTGTGCCCTGCCCCCTGAGAAAACAGGAAGGGGGAAGGAGCAGGACTTGCTGGGCTAGAGAAAACTAGGAAGAATACTGGCTGAAACACAGGGAATGTCAAACCAAAAAATCACCTTGAGTTGAACACTCCATATTCCAGAGTCATTCTAGGATGGGGGAGGGGGGGCTTAGTGACAGCAGGATGCTAAAGTGCTGTCCAAAATACTCCAGATATCTCCAAGGAGTTTCATAGCAACAAGGCACAGGGGGATTCTTGGCACCACCAGAAAAACCGGGGTGGAGGACAGTCGAAGGGCAGTAGAAGAGATGCCTTATGCCATCACCATTCCTTCTGATTGCAGAACCAAGTGGCGAATTCCAAAAGGATGCCTTTTGTAACTGACTCCAATTGGCTGGTCTTGGGGGTTTGGTAAAAAAACAAAAGCAGAGCCTAAAGCCTGCCTACTCCTGATCTCGTCCAGTACTGCTGTCTTTGACTGGCAACAGCTTGTCAAGGTCTCAGGCAAGGATCCTTTAAAGCAGGCTTTGCCAGTCTGGTGCCCAGCTGGCTGGAGTTGATGGGAGTTTTAGTTCAAAACCTGGCGGGGGGGGGGATGACCAGATCACCAAACTTCTACATGCAAAAACCAGGAGTGTCTGCCATTGAGCTATGGGCTTCTCTTTTTCTGCTCCCCCACAGGGAGTGGTTTCCTCACTCCTGCCTTATCTACTGATATGAGCTATGACAAAGGCTAGCCAGGGTTTCCCTTTGACTAGGACTTGCAACTTCAGTTAAACTTTGGCTTCAAATCTTGGTCAGATGAGTCGCCAAGTTGGGTGTGGTGGGTGTTGGCCTATGGCAGAATCAGCTCCTCCTCAGTCCTGCTTTAAGCATGACACCAGGTATATATATATATATATATATATATATATATTTAAAACCCAGTAATTCGACAACCTACCTGGCTGGGACTGAGCACTTAGCATCTACAGAACCTTCTGCCAGGTTTTCAGCCCCAGCCAGGTGCATTGTCTCTGGTGACTGTGTGAGCAACAGGAGGACGCCAGGAATCCAGTCTGTGGCGTGTGGCTCTGGCACACTAGTTGTTTCTACATGTAGATGTTTCTGCTTTTAAATACAGCTTCATATTTAAACTGAGCTTCAATTGTTTGCTTTAAAAATGAATGGAGAAGTCTGCAAGGAGGGTATTTTTTTAAAGAGAGAAGCTGCTTAGCCCTCTTCATTATAACAGTTTCCTTTCCACAAGACAGGATGTTCCACATGTTCAGAATTATATACTACGGAGGTCGGCACATGGAAAATATTGTTCTGGTCATCCAAATTGATTTTTAGTTGAAAGCTGTGTTCAGAAGCCAGAAGGAACTTGGCCTGCTCACCCTCCTGGGAGGGAGGAAACCCCCCCACGGATGGCCATTTTGGATTACCATAAACCTCCTGAGGAAGCCTTCAAAACACACACATTTCAAGCACCTGGGGAGTAAGCCCCAGATTACTCAACTCACCTTACTTTTGAGTATAATAGTATAGGATTGGGCTGAAAGGCTGGAATCCCTAAACACTTACCAGCCAGCAAGCCCCACCCCACTCAATCTACTCAGTGGGACTCGGTCCTGAGTCAACATGCTGCACGAGTAGTACTGATCTCTCTCTCTCTCTCTCTCTCTCTCTCTCTCTCTCTCTCTCTCTCTCTCTGTGTGTGTGTGTGTGTGTGTGTGTGTTGTCTGACTCTCTCTCCTGATAGCAAACATAGTTTTCAAAGCAGAGCAAGTTCAGTTGGGGCTGCCTGTACTACAGTTTTCTGGCAAGTGAAGGCTTCTGAAAGTAGGATCTGTGACAATTTAGAACAATAGGGCACACCTTTACAGTAAAAGGGCACCTGCCAAGACTCTGCTGACTGGCGGAGGCCACAGAGGGAACAGGATAGCAACACCCTAAAGTTACTCATTAAGCCGTTCCCTCCCACTACAGGCAAACCAGTGTGTCTCAAAGGAAGTGATTTGGAGGCTGACTGCTGTCTGCTTTGCCCATGACTAATGTCCCCGCAGTTGCCCAATCCCAGCCGGTAAAGGTGATCTCACTCCAGGGAGCCCTTCCTCATGCACACTCATTTAACATCCGTCCTTCCCTAAGCATTTTTCTGAATCAATCCAGGAAATTATTTCCTCTCTAGGCAAGTTGGCCTTCTAGATCAATCAGCACTGGATCTCCTTTTGCTGCTTTCTACAAAAAGAAACCCCACACCTAAAAGGTGCAGGATGGAAAAAGTGGAGTTTGGGGCAGGCCCACTTGCAAACAGATGGGGAAGGAGCCCTCGCTTTCCTTTCAACATTTGCAAGCCAATGTGCCTGCTTTCTGAATTAAAGGGAAACAGCAAGAGTCTCCTTCTGAGAATCCAGTAGCATTTCTCAGCTCTCCCCAGCCTTCATCTGAGACAAGCCATTTCCAAATAGTCTGCATTCTTTTCCTTATAAGGAATATCTCCCCTGGATCTATATGCGGTTCCTTTGAACAAGTTAAATAAACCGGCTGGCTGGAATGCTGACTTCCATCTATAGAATGCCACATACGGGGGAAACACATCTGAACCAGATTAGACGCAGCCTGTCTCTCAGACGAAGAGTCATTCTGTGGTTCAATGGCTGAAATTAAGTCAAACAGATTCCTTTCTAGGCTGGGCACAAGACTTTCTTTTTTAATCCTACGCAATGGACTGAGCAGAAATAAGAAATAAGTTTGTCTTCCAACTTGCACTGGATCGTCTTCATTTAACACCGCACTTTTGCCCATTCTTTCTAAAACCACTTATGTATATGGAAGTTATGCTACCATTTTTCAAATGAGAGAAATATAAGTGACATCATCTGCTTGGGATGTGCATCACCCGCTCTAAACTTGGGAGGACGTCTTTACTTGGAAAGAATTTCCCTTGCACCGTAATGGACGGGGAGCTACAAATGTCTGAGAGTTACATGCATGGGACTATTTAATACTCGTCAAGGGTTAGACAGGTGGGCGGAAGGAGAGGCTGCAAAGGGTGCAGCTCTCACCCATACCATATAAAGTGCTGAGCTATATATAACCCCGATGCTTATTCTCTGGATCTATCTCCTGCAGACTGCAGACCCAGCAAGTATCACCTTCCGGGCTGAGTTCTCACAGCTGTAGTTTTCTTGACAAACCTTCTGACTTTCAAAACCAGAAGATGGCTTGGAAGTTAAGAATCATTGGCCTACCTCTACCCTTAAATCCTTAAGCACAGACATCTTTTGATACCCTAGTGGGTATCCATTATATGCATTGGAGCCTCAGCTCAACAACCCTAATTATTTACATCCCTTCTCTGTTTTATGTGTATCAATATGTGTCTTTTGAATAGTTGCAAAGATTTTAAATGTAACATCAATTATCCCTTCATCCTCTGCCTGCATATTGACCCCCAAGAGACATCTTTCCCCTTAGCTTATGAAGCAGTAGCACTTCACACGCTTGGAGGTACCCAAAATGAACAAATGGTACCCATGCTCTTTGGTGATGGGGTGACTGTCATCATGCAAGGAAAATGGTCTGTTCCTGCCCATCCGCCCATGTCAAGAGATGCCTGGCCCTGAAGATGGACTTGGGTGGCCTTAGAGATTGCATAGGCTGTTGGCAGCCCAAGTGTTAGTGGTGTGTGTGATGGTGGAAAGGGAAGGGTACTCACATCTGCAGCCTTTTTCTCTGCCACCTCCAACTTTTCCTGGGCATCTTTCAGGGACTCAGAATATTTGTCCAGTTCATCTTCAGTGCTCTTCAGCTTCTTTTGCAGAGACACCAGCTCATCCTCCAGCTGGTTGTGGCGTGGGGAAAGCAGGGAGGACGTGTGGGAGAAGGGGGTGCAGCAGGCAAGGTGATCGCGCACAGGAGAGGTGCAGGTGCAGAAGGACAGATGGACAGAGGAGGAGAGAAGGAGGAAAGAGGGAGAGAAGGAGAACCGTTAGCATCCTCTCAGCACGGTACCTTGGTGGCCTTCTCATCCGCAGCCAGCAGGCTCTCTTCCGCTTTGTGCTGCTCTTCCAGAACCCGGTCCCTCTCATCCTCAGAGGCCCGCAGTTGCTTTTCCAACTGCAGAATGTCCTCCTCCAACTAGCCACGCATGTTAGAGGCAAAAGAGGAGGAGACAGACAACACACTCAGATGCATTTGTGTCCAGGGACATTGCCCTGCCTGCATCCACCCTCTTGGATTCCTCCCACCCACCCCGGAATTAGAGGGCACAATATTTTTAAAGGTCTCCATCACATGGGCAGACACGACCAGAAGCAGGAGAAAAGGCATTAACCAAGTGGCATGTGAGGCAGGATGCAACAGATCTGAGCCGTGGACTCAGCCCCATCCACAGGCCAGTCAACACCCTGTGCTTAGATATAGTTATTGACTTAGAGGGTTTGGTTGTTCTTTTTATTTTTTAACCCCACTCTGGAGATCACTTTAAAAAAAGTGGGGTGGGAGACAGCCCCTGATTTGAACTCTACCCCAATTCAGCTATACTTAGTCACTAGTAAATCTTGCTGAAACCAACAAAACAAGTTATTTGTGAGTAACTATTTTCAGTGGGGCTTAGTCATAACAAGTTTCAGCTGGCCTGGCCTGATTGATGGCAAGGACCCTCATGCCCACTTGGAAGTCAAGCAGAACTGGGAACATTGGGGCTTCCTCCCACAGGGAGGCTGTGGGCTCAATCCTCTAGGCATGCCTCCTCAGGATCAGGGCCCTTGAGCCCAATGGGCAGCCTCACCGCCTGGCCTTCTGCATCTTTTCTCAGAAGTAAAATCCCATCCCCATGGGATTTTACTTCTGAGAAAAGAGGCTTCTGGTCCTGCTGTAGGGATTCTGCTCCTCTTATTGCAGTGAAACTAGTTTGACGCTCAGAAAGCTGGCAGGCGGGCCTGTGACTCCGTGTGTCAAAAAGTCCCACGGCACACCCTGCTTCTCTTCCTCCACGACCTGGGAGCCGCGGAGCGGGGCCTGCTACTGTCGAGCCACCGTCCAGAAGCCTTCCCCTTCAGCCAACTGCTTTCCTCAGGAGGAGGTGCAGGTCCCTTCTCTCCCGTGAGCCCAGCTTCTTCCAGGGGCAAAAAAGAAAGACACCCCCAACTTTAGGCAAATTTCCTCGACGGCCCACCGCGCGCCCTCTTTCTTACAAAGCACTCCAGAAACCCAACGCCGGGAAGGCAGCCCGTCGGTCTGGAACCTCCTGGAGATCCACGGACCTTACTCCCGAGGAAACACGTCGAGAATCGGGAGGGTCGTTTGCTGGCGCGCCCCCTCGCCTTCTCGGGGGGTGGTTCCCCACATTCCCCAGCCCCACTCCAAACTCCCTCCACTCCCCTGCGGGGCCCCGACGGGGCGTCCGCCCACCTGCTTGCTCCTGTCCTCGGCCGCCTTCTTGTCGGCTTCGGCTTGCTCGGCCCGGTCCAAGGCGTTCTCCTTGTCCAGTTTGAGCATCTGCATCTTCTTCTTGATGGCATCCATGGCGGCGGTGGTGGTCGGGGGTCAGCGGCAAGAAGAAGAAGAAGGAGGTCCCGGCTCGAAGGCGGCGGCGGCGGCGGCGGCGCGGCGGACCTGTGCGTCTGGCTGCGGCGTCTGGAGCTGCCTTCCTGGAGGAGGCTGGGCTGCGCGGAGACGAAGGGCCGGGCTGAAGTGCGAGCGCCTCCCCAGTCGCGCCGGGCAGATAAGTACCGCCGTCCCCGGGGGCCGAGTGCATTCCTGGAGACATCCAATACTTTTTTGGGAAAGGGCTCGCGCCGCCCTTCCTCCGCCCGCGCGCCTCCCCAGCCCTCCTCCTCTCCTTCTCCGCATCTTTTTCTCTTCTCCCTGCCATTTGATCCCAGAGATGCCTATATAAGGGCAAAGAGGGACGGGGCGAGACGGCAGGAGCCGCCGCCGCCGCCGCTGCTGTCGGGGAGCCTCCGTCCAACCTCTGCTTCTTCCCCCAAGACGCGGCCCAGGATGGCCCTCCGCAGCCTGGACGGCTTTCCCGGGAGGCGAGTGAAGACCACCACGCCTTGGACGGCCCTTGGGCTCTGCCTGGCCCCTTGCTGCCTTCCACCTCCGCCGTCGGAAGCGGGAGATTCCTCCGAGCGCCAGCGCGCCCTGCGCCTCCCCGTCCTTTGGGGCATCTTGTGAGAAGAGGGTGATGGACCCGATGGACGCCCCCCTCCCAGGCTCTTTTTACCTTTATACAGGCCAGGGGGAAGCGGGTTCAAAGGCAGATTCAAGCCATTAAGCTCTCCAACTTCCTGGGATTAACTGATTGTATTTCCTAGATGCTTTTCATTCAAATGAATCCCAAAGTGGTTTGCAAACAATAAAGAATATCGTAATACAGCATGACAGAACCTCTCAAGTACAGCATAAACCATATAAAATAATTAACAAATCATCAGTGAAACAATTACAATCGCTTTATAAAATACTTTACTGATAACCCTGAAGAACCGCAGCCACTGAAATCAAACCTTGAAGTTTGGCAAACTCAAACAGACTGACTTCCCCACCCTTTTGTAATTGTTATGTACTGGAAATCAATAAAATGATACTTATAATAAAATTTTGAAAAACCAGTTAATAGCTATGGAACACTATTAACAAAGCAGCAATGAAAAACAAGCTAAGCATCCCAATTACAACAAAAGTCATTATATATGGCATTTATAACCTATAAAACATGAATCTTTGGGCCACTCCTCCCTCAGCCTGATCTACCTCATCTTGGGAGGGTGGCACTGAAGGAAAGAGAGCCGGGCCCTATAGAGGAAGGGTAGGCAATTTCTTTTGTTGAGGGTTGCACTCCCTTGGGCATAACCTTCCACAGGCTGCATGCCTAAGGTGGGCGGAGCCAGAGACAAAAATGTTCTGGATTAACTGATCTGGAATCAGGACAACCTGGCTTTGATGTCCACCATGGCTACTACCTCCGGTAAGAATGCCTAGGCTTGACCCGGCTATGGAGTTCTGCAGCTGGATGCCTCTCTTGCATGCCGCAGCCTCTCTCTGCCCCTGGGTCACTCAAGCCTCACCTGGGGATGGAGCTGCAGCTGGGCGGGCACATGCAGAAGCCCAGGCAAGTGGGCAGCAGCATTGCTGCCTACTCTCCTCTGCACCCCCGGGTCAGGCTTGACCCAGGAATGGAGTTGCGGCTGGTGGCGTTTGGCGCAAGGAAGCTGCCCGTCTCTGCAGCTCCCTCACACATCAGATCCAGGCTCTGATGAGGGAGCCTGTTGTGGTGGCCCCTGGACCACGGCCTCCCCAGCCCTCCCCCCACGCTACACCACTGGGCCAACCAGATGCCTGTGGCGGGAAACATGCAAGCAGAACCTGAGCACGAGAGGCCTCTCCCCTTCTGCAGTTTCCAGCAACTAGTGTGCAGAAGCACAGAAAGTGTGTGGGTGATGAGATGTACATAAAAAATCCAGGCAAAATGAGGAAGCAGAAAAAAGGAGCCCTGATGGGATGGAAGAGTGGGCAACTTCAGAAGGCATTTGAGGACCACATCAGGTGCAACCCTGGGTCTCAGGTTTTCCCTCTTGTGCTGTAAGAGAAATGCAAGATCTAATTGTATTAAAAGAAACACAATAAAATCGAGCAATAACATGTTTTAAAACTTAGATGGACAACCAGTTTAAAACCCATCCATTGCTTGAATTGAAACAGATGTACCGTATACACAACTCAAATGCTACTTACAATTTTTTCAGACAATGCTATAGTGGAAAGGCCATGTTACAAATTTCTGTTTCCCCCTCCCCGCATTTCCTTGTTGCAATAACATGCCAGAGACAAAACAGTCAAAGAAAGAAAGAGACCAAGTGTGCTCTCTTAACTTGCTGATTAATCAACCCCAGAATTCATTGGTTAACCTCCAGAGTAAAGTTTATTGCCCTGTTTTAAGATATGGGAGAGGATTTGGATTAATCAGTCTTCCTTTGCTGCAGGAAACTGAGGTCCCAACCCCACAATCTTTCTCTCTCCCCCACCCCAGTGACAGTTCTCAGTCTTCGAACATAGAACTACATGACAGACCTTTCTGTAGAAGTAGAGCATTTGCTCTGCGTGCAGAAGGTTCAGTCCTGCCATCTCCATGTTGGCTCGTGAAAACCTCCTGTCTGAGCCAGTGGGGAATCTATACTAGGCCATATGGATTCATGGTCTAACTCTGTATAGAGGAGAATGTTTCTAAGCATGCACAGATGTTTCCCCATACATATTCAGATGGGGAAGGCTTCTGAGGCCTTTCTGCCAGCTTTGTTTATGAGTTATTTAAATGGTTTTATTGATATGCTGTACACTGTTTTATGTGTTTTGCCTTTTACACCTTTAGCCTTTTTGAAGTAAGCAAATTAATGCTATTATTATTATGCCTGATCCGATTGCTTCTTATAAGTCCTGGGGGCAGGGCAGGGGCTAGACTATGATCCATCACACTCTTTGTTCCAGATAAATACAAAAATGCTAGCAGTAAGATGAACTTCACATTAATCAAGAAGAGAATATCCCTGAGCATGCGTAAAAAAATAATTCCCCTTGCAGTGCAGTAAGACAGGAGGAAGAGAGTTGAGAACAAAGGGGATGACTTCTGAGTCAAAGCAGCTTCATGCCAGCAACTAAACACCCTGTGGGGATATTCTAACCTGCACTATCAACTGTCCATGCAAAACAAGCTGCTGATCACTATTCCAAATTAATAATGTTTGCAGAGTGTTGCCAGTGCCCTAAAGGCAGCCTTGCATATCACAGCCAAGTTTGCCCTTATCATAGAACTGTATCCAGTCCCAGGGTCCTCAGAGACTGTGCCTGGACTATGTAGTTCAAAGTTTGCAAACACTCTGCTGTGTTCACACCAGAGTTCACACGACCTTTTTAGGAGGAGCTGAAATCCTTGAGGCCATTAAAAGTCCATTTGTTTATTTAAGTGTTTTTAGGTCTCTCAAGGTAAATACCCCACAAGGCAGCTGACAATTACTTAAAATACAAAACTACAAAAACAGATGCTTATAAAAACAAAACAATAAAACACCACAAATGAACAGAAGATAAACCTTTTCATTAAGTCTGGCTAAAAGATGAAAACTAGCTTCAAGGGTAGCATCACAACTGAGGGTCTGATTGGCTGATGAAACCCTTTTTCTGCTTTTCACTCACAGGCCAGGCAGAGGAAGAATATTTTCGTAACTGCAGCAGCCCTGGTAGATCAGATTTTGGCATGTCATTACATTTCTAATGGGAACAACACATGTGGGAACTGAATGAGGAATGACATCGGCAGAGGTTAGGTTCGGGGAGGTATAAAAATATTTAGCTTTGAGCTACATAAGCCTGCACTTTCCTCTTTCCCACTGCCCCAATTGCTGACAATTCACTTAAAATGACATTAATATAAACCCACATTCATTTGTGTCGTCTGTGAGGCAGAGCACCCCACACATTGGAAGCCGAGGGAGTGCTCCATTTTTCAGAGTTAAAATGGGATCTTTTTGCAATCGTGCTCACCCCTGAAAATGTTTATTCTAAGAGAAAGTGTGATGCCTCTTGAAAGGAACTTGATGCCCTCTTATACTCCACAAGTCACTGACCTGATCAGAAGGACATGGGGCCCAGATCATTGACTCACACAGGGATACAATGGGCAAACTCTTCTGAGAACAGATAATCTGGCTGCATGTCTACACAATCCTGATGGAGCAGGATAACTGGGTGCAAGCACAGCCTGGCTGGAATAACAGAATCATAAAATCATAGAATTGTAGAGTTGGAAGGGAACCCAAGGATTGCCTAGTTCAACCCCCTGCAATGCAGGAATAATACTCTCAATGCATAAGAGTACCCAAATATTTCCCCAGTGCATGGCCCTGAAGAGGCAGGCAACCTCTTCCACAAACACCTCAAATCCCTGCAGCAATAAATCTAGCATGTCAGGGTTATTGTCTAGCCCTTTTTTCATGGGTGTACTAGCTATCTAGATGCAGGGATTTAGTTGTTTTTGTATCAGTAGTGGAATGTATTAAGCAAGTAAATATATTAACCATTTTTGCACATGGAGAAGCAATTCTGTCCTGTGAGCCCTCCCTTGCTACCTGAAGTGGAATAGCTCTGACACAAGGTGAGAGAACTTGGTATTGAATACAGCTGGATCTCGCATTTCCCAAGATACAGCCCGCTGACCCACAAGACTCTTGCTTGGGTAGCAAGGAAGGGTCACCTGGCCTTGTTGTTCCTGTGCTATGGTGGACCACAGGAAGCGGCTTGGTCCCAGGACTCTTCTCCTAGAACTTCGGCCTGGGAATCCCTGAGTGCCTCAGAGGAACGTGCCTTGCCCCGTGCCAGATTCTTTGTCCATCTAGCTGGGTATTGCCTCCTTTGACTGGCAGTGGCTCTTCAGGGTGATCGTGGGCACAGATCCATCACTTCCATCACTCACTGCTACCAGATCTTTCCTTCTTTTTCAAACTGTAGGCACATCACACAGAGCTGCAGTGAGCAGCCTTCTCTGAGGGTGGGCAGCTTAGAGTTGCAAAATATTTCAGGCCTCCCAATTTTCAACCCAAGCAATGGAGCGTCTTGCTCAACTGCAGGCCTGAAGCATGTTAGGGGCCAGCAGTTAGAATGACTGAGTGTATAATTTAGAGGCATTCCCTTAAATGGGATGGGAATCAGGAATATGTAATTTGTGGACATGGCCTAAAGGCATGTAGGCCTGTCAGAGCACAGCAAGGCATAAAAGACGGTGGCATAAATTGGAGGGAAGTATGCAGGCCGAAATCGTTTCTCTGCTCCCCCCACTTCCTGCTGCCTACATTCTTGGATGTACATCATACAACATGATGTCCAATGGAGAATAAATACAGTATCGATGGCAGCACTGGGGGGTCCTCCAGAGGTGCTGAAGCCAAGCAGCTGCCCAGCAGTACCATCCCCAGGTGCCCGTTTGGAACACCTGCCTCTGGCATTTGATCTCTGGGTCTCACTTGGTTGAAAAAGCAACAACAATTTCTCTTCTTCTCCCTGTACTTTGCCTATGGACATACCTTCCAGAAGTCCACCATTTATTTGCTAGTCCTTAAGGTAGCACTAGACTTTTTTTAAAAAAATAATATTTATTAAAGTTTTAAATGTTACAAAAGGAGAAAGAGATAATTCCAAGTTAAACAAAAACTTAACAACACATCACAATAAAGAAAGAAGAGAATAGATTTTTTTTAAATAAAAAACAGAAAAATAGAAACAATTAAAAAACACAACGAACCTTCCCATAACTTATCTTTCATTTACTTGTTTCCTTGACCTCCTCGCACCTCCCTTTTTTTGTATTATAGTTCGGTTAGCTATTTCAGCAAATCCTTTCCATCTTTCCCAATTTTTATCCTATAATTTATCTTAATATAATGTAACTTTACCTTTCCTCCTTTCATCCATTAACAATCTATTTTTACTTAATCCTTTATAATATTTCCGCTAAAGCCACATAACTTCATTTCAGCCTCCTTCTAACATTCCTTAATTTTACAATGTTTCTGTAAATAAACTTTAAATTTCTTCCAATCTTCTTCCACCGACTCTTCTCCCTGGTCTTGGATTCTGCCAGTCATTTCCGCCACTAGCACTAGACTTTTTAAGGGCTGCTCCACATGCCCTGTTTATTGTTCATGACGCCGGTGGCGTTGTGGTGTAAACCACAGAGCCTTGGGCTTGCTGATCAGAAGGTCGGTGGTTCGAATCGGTCCTAGCTCCTGCCAACCTAGCAGTTCAAAAGCACGTCAAAGTGCAAATAGATAAATAGGTACTGCTTCGGCGGGAAGGTAAATGGCGTTTCTGTGTGCTGCTCTGGTTCGCCAGAAGCGGCTTAGTCATGCTGGCCACATGACCCGGAAAAACTGTCTGTGGACAAACGTTGGCTCCCTCGGCCTGTAAAGCGAGATGAGCGCCGCAACCCCACAGTCGTTCATGACTGGACTTAACTGTCAGGGGTCCTTTACCTTTACTTTTATGGTAATTTGTGCTCATGATGTTATCTGGACGGTCATACATGATCTCATTTTCCTCACTATTTGTGCATCCCAAAGCTTTGGGGTATTCATACTGCTTCATTTCCAACCATTGCCTGCCTTGTAATTTCTTGATGAAGCCCTGTGACTTTTAATGCCCAAATGTTCTAGGTTTGTTTTCGCTGTGCTGGAGCCCCTGCAGACAGTGTGGAGGTGTTGGGGAAGCATCACAGAACCATTAAAAAAGCAGAATAAATCCACTATTAATGCACCATTGTTTTTTCAAGAGCATGTGGACTGGGACTGATGACAGTTGTATTCCTGTCAGTCAATCTCACAGTTCAAAGCTGGAGCCAGTTCACTCAGGTCTTACTGCATGAAACCGGTTGCTGTGACCTCCCCACAGCCGTGTTTGTTTCCTCTTCTCCAGGGCTTCTTCCAAGCAATCGGAGACTGTGCCTGCGTGAAGCTTGTCTTTGCTGCTCCTGTTTCATACAGCTCCTGGTTCTAGGAGTCAGAGGGGCTGTCGCAGCAGCGGGGGGGGGGGGGGGGACACAACAACACCTGTGACTCTTCACCCGCCTGACTCATCTCAGCCTCTTGACCTCCCTCCTCCCACTTGCCTGCTTCAGCTTCTGTCTCTGTTTCTTGGCTTCTCTCCATCACAGACCCTCCCTGCTCACTAAGCCCTGTTTACCCCTTCTGCTTCCGACACTTCCTCTCCCCAGTCTTTTCCCTCTTCTCCCTGCAGCCATTCATTGTTGTCCCACCACCACTCCTCTGAGTCTTCTTCTCTTGGTGGTTCCCCAGTAGGCACATCCCACCATTCCTCCGCATCCAACCAGTCCATACCATAGTCCAATAACATCTGGAAGTCACCTCATTGATGCAGAAAGCTGGCCTAGGTTATCAGCAATGGCAACAACATTCATTTCATTTTGAAATGTAGAGGTGGCTCCTTTGTTCAGCTGTTGGCTGACACAAAAAGCTCCATGTAACATCCAGGTTAGATTACTGCAGTGAACTCTTATGTGGGGCTGCCCTTGAGGTTGGTCTGGAAGTTGCAGCTAGTGCAAAATGGGTCAGCCTGACTGATCACTGGGGCAGGATAATCACCACCATGTTACACTGCTGTTGAAAGAATTACCAATTAGCTACTGAGCTAAGTTCAAAGTTCTGGTTCTGGTATACAAAACCCAATGCAGCTTGAGATGATACCAAAAAATACTGCATACCCTCTAACGTTTTTCCAATCGGAATAGGAATGTCCTATTCCATCACCATCCTTTTATTATTTATACCCTGCCCATCTGACTGGATTGCCCCAGTCACTCCGGGCGGCTTCCAACATATATAAAAACATAATAAAACATCACACATTAAATTACTTCCCCTATACAGGTGTCCTCTAAAGGTTGTATAGTTACTTATCTCCTTGGTTCATGGGGTCACATAACTCCATACCTAGGGTTGCCATACGTCTGGAATTTCCCAGACATAGCCAGTATTCAGCCATGGTAAACAGCGTCCAGATGAAAATCACTGAAATGTCTGGGAAAATCCAGAAAGCCCATGTTGGAAGTGTAGCTTTTAGCGAATTTAATTAAAAATAGCTCAAAATCTCTCTCTTTTTTAAAAAAAATCTTTTGCAAGAAAAGCTCAACAACTTTGGGCAAAACTTTAAAAAACTCAACAATGTCTGCATCCGGATTTTTCACTACCACACCCTCCAACATTTCTCTGATGAAAATAGAGACATCTGAAGGAAAAGCAGGACATTCTGGGATCAAATCAGAAACCAGGATGGCTTCTAAAAATCTGGGACTGTCCCTGGAAAATAGTGACACTTGAAGTTCTGATATCGTCTCAGCTCTCATACACCCACTTGATCAAATATCATCTGTTTGTCACAGCAGTCAGGCCTTTAGTGTTGTGGCAGCTGCCCTCTGGAATTCCTTCCCCTTGGATATTAGACAGGCGCCATTTCTGCTGTCTTTTCAGTGCCTGCTGAAGGTCTTCTTCTTCCAACAAGCCTTTTAAGTCGAGATTTATTTCCAGTCTGCATCTACACTGGAACTGTTTTTAAGATGCTTTTAGAACTTTTAAATTGTTTTTATCGCTTTGGGAGGAAGGGTGGGATATACAATTTAAAAAAAGGAAAGGTTGCATATTACATCCTGCCTGAGCCCGGATGACTAAAACAGAGGAAGGCTCTTCTATTGCCTCTGGGCAAAAGGGAACATCTTTCAGGCAGCATCCTGTTTGACTACTTACAAGGAGGGACGGACAAACCTCTCATTCAGTTCCTCTTTGGAGAGAGAATGTTGGATGTTGTTTGGGAGCCCCAGGCATGGGGGGAAGTCTGGAGAACCAGTCTGGGTACAGAAATCTTTCTTTCCCTGTAGGAAGATAGAACGTTGCCAACCCTAAATGCTTTAGCAAGCATTGAAATCTGTGAATGAGGATTTTCTTGTTTACAGTGAGAGTTTGCTTCTCCCAGGGAGCTGAATATTTGGCAATTTAACTTGTTCCTCTAGTTATGTGTACAGGAACGTAAAACAAAAACACAACATGCTTGCACAGATTCTTCAAAAGACCCAGCAGGGAAATTTCATCAGGTTTGCAGAGTATAAGGACCGTATGGGACAATTGCAGCCCCCACCAATTATTTGTGATTCCACCCTGGGAAATTCCAAACACCCACCGCTTGGGGCCTCTTTCCCCACCTCATCTGTGGCCTGCACAGACCTGTCAATTAAGGGGGTGGGGAAAGGAGGGTGCCTTGCACTGGGCTCGGAATGGCTCCTACTCTCCTTGTGCACCTCACAGTTGTGCAAGGAAGTCACTTTGTCCAGCCACTTGTGGCCAAGTACCCCACTGCCCACACAGCAGCCTCAGAGGATAGTTGCCAGGAGGGTGAAAGCCTTGGGAGGTAAGAAGGGGGAGGGGAGGGGAGGGAGATTCAGACCAATGCCAGTCCCCAGACAAAAAGTCCCCCAAAAGCAAGGCCTGCCTGATTTTGCTACCTTGGGACTGTCAGGGCAGGACTTTAGGAAAAAGGTTCAGGACCCCACTCAGGAAGATGAGCAGGAAGGGTCACCAAACACAGCAAGATTGACTCACAACATTTCGAAAGTAGGCAAAATCATATATACAGTCAAAAGAGGCTGAAGGCCCCTATCCACGTAAGGCTGTGAAGTCCAGAGTAAAATGACATGGCTGCATCCCTGATTGGGGAAGGAGATTTCCCCTCCCTTCAGAAGCAATTTGCACACATTGTATCAGTGTGTTTGTATGCGCAAAGGTATGTGCAGGTTGTTCACACCTTATGCTCAGGTACTGGGGGATGCAATGTTGGGGCCAGGGCTAGTCTACGAAGGGGAGGGGACCACATTGCTCTCCAGGGTCGAAGCTTTTAGCAACCAGTCCAGTTGTCTAAAGTCAAAGCTGTCAGCTTGTGCCGCCTGGAAGAATGAGGGACACACTAGTTGCATCACTGCATTTAACATGCAGGGCACTACTGATTGCCTCACAGGCTTCTGGAAAAGAGCAGTCTTTCTGAGCGACCTCGAGGCAATTGTTCTGCCTGCCTAGGAAATGCTGACTGGAAGAAGGGTGAAATGACCCAGAGAAACATTTGTATGTTATGTAGGCGGAAAGGAACTCCTGTGTGGTTGTGCAACAGAAGAGAAAGGAGTTGGTGGAAAGGAAATATATTGCAATCCCTCCCCCCATTTTGTTTTTCAGTTAAAAACACACACCAAACCCCAGGTCCCAACAGGGTTAGAGAACAATGGGATAGGTGCAGGGTAGCTGTGTGTCCTGTAATGAGCACTGTGAGGGTTTGTAGGAGCCGGGCGGATCTTATGTGAATCAGGTGCAGGCCGGCAAGCCCAGTCAGGTGATGAGATGTGCTGCAGCTGGAGGCAAGTGCAAGAGGACTATATAAGGCCTGCATCTTAGACTGGGTCTTTGCCACAGCAATGTAGTCTCCTGCCAACTGGCATCATCAACATCATCATCATCATATTATTATTATTATTGTGCAAAATTCACACACACTTTTTACAAACCAATTTGCCCTAATATAAAGCATTTTATATGTTAGATTTACAAATATAGATGAATTTTTACGCACCCTTTCTTTCACTATATGCATTTTCCCACATAAATAACTGCATTGCAAAATTCAGAGGTATGAATTCTGATTATTCACATTTTGTTTTGTAAAGTGTGAGTGGGTTAGATTCACCTTTCAGTTCAAACCAAAACAAATTTCTCCCCAATTCCTCGTGCCTCCTAAAGACCTTCCTTTTTGAATAAGTATTTTAAGTAGAGATATTTATCTCCATCTGCATCTGTAGAGAAACTATTTTAAATGTTTTTATATATGGAATTATTTTTACGATTTCTTAATTGTTTTTATACATGGAACTGTTTTTAATTCTTTTTATGGTGAAGGGCATATAATAAATTGTAATATTATAATAATAATAATAATAATAATAATAATAATAATAATAATACCAGAAGACAGGAGAGCAGGAGTGGCCTTGAAGTCACCCCTGGTCAGCAGACTGAGCAAGCACACAGGTTGTCGTGACGCAATCTCCCCCAGGATAGCAATATGCCTCTTATTTCATTTTCTATTTAATGGTTATAGGAATTGTTCCTCAGTTCTCACCATTACACATAAATTAGCACCTGCAAATTTTGTGCAAGTTAGTGTCCGCCCTTGCTGGGTGTGGGAGGAGTGAGAAAGACATGCAGGCAGGCTGACCCATGTCGGGTACAAGCCACAGGGAAGTTCTTCTGCAGAATCCTCATGGAAATGATTAGGATAGGGAGGCTCTGCAAGTCCAATGGACTGGATCCCATGTATGTGAATCACTGCTTATGAAAGTTAATGTTTGGATAGCCTGGCTAAGGCACCAAAATGTTCTGAGCTGACCCTCAGGAAAAGAATACAACTGAACTGCTTTGTAAGGAGAAAGTCATGGTCCGTTTCACTGGATTGTGAGCATTTTGTCTACAGAAACCCAGGAAGACCCTGGCTGCTGGTTCAGACCTGAGGCCCACCTGGCCCAACATCCTGAGGCCTAAGGGAACCACACAAGCAGTACTTGCCCTACTTGTGACTCCCAGGCAAGCAACCGAGGTTCCTGTAGGACTCGCAATACACTTAGTGAGTGAAGCAGCAGCAGTTTCTCCCATGCGTGGCTGTCCTCACCCTCCTCCTCCTCCTCTGTTAAACGGAGTCATCCTGTTGACTGCATCTGTAGGACTGGTTTCACCAGTTCTGGGGTAAACTGTTTTTCAACTGAGTAAGCATTTATGTAGGCTGGTTAAAGGGAGTTTATGTGTGAGGGACTATTATTTTCCAATGCAATGTCTGATTGCAGTCCTTTGCTGCAAAGTACATGGCACTTAAAAGTCAATACTGGTTTGTTTGGGGGCATAGAAAGAAATATGTAGCTTAAATAAAATGGATATGCAAAATCCATCCCATGAGTCGTGGAATCGGGGGAACAACCTCTCTCTTATTCCTTTGCCTTATGGAACTAGGATTTACTTTTCTGGGTCAGTGCCACTCAGGCCTACAATCGAGTTCTGAGGGTCCAATATCAAATCTTGTCACAGCCCCCCTGGCTGTACAGATATAAAATTCCTAATGTGGCAACGGCTCACACCCTCCCTCATCCCTGTATTGCCTTCTGTCTCGCTTTAGACTCCCTCATCATCATTTCTCTTCCCTTTATGGAGCCAAGAGGCCTTGCCCACTTTCCTCTTCTTCATCCACTCTTTTAACCATTATTATTATTATTATTATTATTATTATTATTATTATTATTACAATTAATTTATCAACTGCCTTCTAAACCACCATCTCAAGGAGATTTGCACATAAGATGATTAAAAACATTTCAAAAACACAAAAACAAATAAATTTAAAACAAGACTAAAAACCTAAGAAGCCGGCACTCGTGGCGAAAGACTCATTCGTCCAGCTTGGAAGGTCTGTTGGAGCAAAAATGTCTCCAACTGTTTCTGGAAAGTTCAGAGAGTGGGTGCCTGACAACAGG
The DNA here is from genome assembly GCF_964252035.2 of Podarcis erhardii. Taxonomy (NCBI): domain Eukaryota; kingdom Metazoa; phylum Chordata; class Lepidosauria; order Squamata; family Lacertidae; genus Podarcis; species Podarcis erhardii. Next base: position 5,277,403 of record NC_138503.1, on the reverse strand, counting down.
GATGCTATTCCACAGAAGAGGAGCAGCCACGCTAAAGCCTTGCTCTGAATTATTGCAAAAAGGTCTTTTGAGGTCTTTGGGACTTGCAGGAGAAACTCTTCTGCAGACAGCAGCAGTCTATTGGGCTCACAGCTCCCTTGACCAACCACATTCTTTCTGCGGCACCCCTGTGGGGCTCAGGAGCCCAGTTATGTCACCCCTTGCCTGCCAAGCTGGCAGCCTCTCAGCCTCTTTTTTGAACCCCCTCTCTTGTGGAGTGTTCACTCAGCCTCCTCTCCTTGAGAGTCCTCTGGGCAGCTGCTGAACTCTCCTCCCCGCCTGCCCAAAGAGAGGTGTCTCCTCACAATCCCCCACAATGCCCCAATCCTTAGTGGCCTGACGGAGACTGGCCCAAAGTGAACGTGAGGCCAGCACCTTACCTTGGGGGGCAACAGCAGATGCTCTTATTTATTTTATGCACAAAAGTAGGATATCAATATTGAACTAAGCACTATCATCCCCAGGCCCCCTCCCCCACCCCCGTCAAACAGAATCAGCCCCTGATCTCAACAAGCAACAAGAAGGCAAATTGAAGGCGTGTGGCTGGCCCTCCAGGGACCTGCGTCTCAGGAGCATCTGGCTGCCCGCCTTTGGGAACAGAACACTGGGCTAGATGCACATTTGGTCTGATCCAGCAAAGGCTGTTCTTGTGTTCTATATGTGGCAGAACTTGAAACTGATCTCAGGGGCCCTGATGCCTTGTTCCCGGCTCGTGCCTCCAAAGCAGCCTTCCGAATCACTGAGGAATGTCACAGCTGCACACTTTAAGAGGTCTCTGTGTCACTGTCATAAGCAACTCCAACTGCTTGTTTTAAGGATTACGAAGAAGAGTGTGGCTCTGAAAAACAAAGAATGGAATGGGCAAATGTGTCTGACCCAGCCTTGTCGTTTCAGACCAAAGTGGCTTTGCGTCTGGCTGGCCCTGTTAGCCAAGGAGGCCTTGTTCCCATCAAACTGTCATTCAAGAAGGCATCTCCTTGCTTGCCTGCTGAGTCCCTTAAGGGCGAGAGTATTTATAGAGCACTCTGCTGCACCTGCCTGGGTCTGTAACTCAAGAGACTGAGCTCAGATACCAAGGCAAATGCTGGGAGCGAGACATTGTGAGGTAATGCCTTGAAATATCGTGCAGGAGGAAGGCTTTTCTTCATCTTTCATTCTAAGGAGGGACCAAACCAGGCCTTTTACTCACTAGGTAATACTATGGACTTTCCCTTCAACAGGCTCTTTACCATGAGGCTGTAGTTGTTTACTACTTGTGTGTGTGTGTGTGTGTGTGTGTGTGTGTGTGCCATGTTTGACAGTTTCTGGCTCCCAAGGAAAGCCTAGCATCAGATGCAATTCTGTGCCATCTTATAGACAACATTCTCCTGTAGTTTCTGTGGGTGTCTCATAACCACCACCTCTAATACAACACATGTCTACAAGACTGAGGGCAGAAATGCAGGGTGTGAAAAGACTGAAACGGCCTCCAACAGCTAGTATTCAGCAGCATAAGTGCCTCTGTTCCTGGAGGTGGAGCACAGTCACCGTGATAGCCTTATCCTCCGTTAATTTATCTAATCCTCTTTTAAAGCCATCCAAGTTGGTGGCCATGATTGGAAGTGAGTTCCATTGTTTAACTATGGGCTGTGTGAATAAGTACTTTTTTAAAAATCTGTCCTGAATCTTCCAACAGGGAGGGAGAAAAGCTTCTCTCCCTCATCATTGTCACCACACTAATGGTGCCGTAGTAAAACTGGAAGCGTAGAAGCTCATCATGGCAGGCCCCATTGCCATGCCCTCAGGGAGAGGCATCTCTGTTGATCCTTTAGTGCACAACAATTCTCCCTAAGAGCAGCACTGCATAGCATAACACCCAGTTTATTAGGAACCAGTAGGACTGTGATCGTATGCATCTCTTCCTGGAAGTAAGCATTATTGAACACATTGGTGCTTAGTTCTGACTGCAAAGGTTCAGCTTGAAAAACACACTGAGCCTTAACAAAAGACCTTTGGATAGCTAAAATGCAAACGTTAGCCTTGGATTTGAAATGGAAAACTTCTTGTAATGAAGCAGGACTACTTACACTGCTCAGCTGAAACAGGAATTCCATCAAAGAAAAGGAAGTATGTATCCAGCCCCTACTCAATCTCTGAATTGGTCTGCAAACACACCATACATTCAAAGTACATTTTCCCCAAGAATCCTGGGAAATGTAATTTGCTCCTCACCGAGCAACAATTACCAGCATCCTTGACAAACTATAATTCTCAGGATGCATTTCATTCACTTCATAGATAATTGATTTTCAGAATTTTGTCTGAGCAGTTGTGGCATTGGTTGGTCAAGTAGCAGTCACTTAGTATTCCTTCTTACAGAGCGTACATCAGACCTAATAATAATGATGATGTATTCTGCATACTATGCCTACAGTGTACTTATTTTAAGTGGAAAGAATGGCTTCCAGATTAGTGTTTCTGAGTAATGGAGTAGCTGTCTTTTTCTTTTCTTTTTTCTTTTTACATTCTGCTGTCTCCTGAGTAATGTTCTAACAATGGCTATCAAAATAGCAGCTAGCAGCATCCCAGAGAGTGGGGATGCAGTTCACAAGCTCGGTCTTCATGTGTCAAAATGTTTACCTGCCCCCAGCCCTCTAGGGAACTGCAGGAATCGCTAATCAAGTAGAATTGAAAGTTGGCCCAGAGAGGGCAGAGCTCCAGAATAGCTGGATAACAGGACAACGGCCAGAGAGGAGCTCCTGTTTCATCACCATCTATTTTGGCACTTGCTAGACAATTGACAGAGCAGACAATGGGCTTTATTGCATGCTAGACATTGGTCAGAGTTATTCTGAGGACCGGTTCAAACAGCCGTATTGTTTTCTTAGCCCATGAATGGAACCCACCCGAGTTGACTTTCTGCCAGTGTTGGGCTGTGCAGTGTTGGCTCATCTAGATCAGTAGTTTCAACACTTACTGGCAGTAGCTCTCCAGGGCTTCAGACAGAGAAATATTGGAGGGCCAGGTTATTTGTTGCAGGATGTCAGAGCTGGACTGTTGGAGCAGAGGGGCCAGTTCCCAAATGCCATTCTGACTGGGGTCAAAACCAATGAAGGAGCTGGGAGTCAGAACAGGACAAGGGAAAGGGCTACCTGGAGCTCAGTGTGCTATGCAGGAGGAAGGCACTGAGTTCAAACCCTGATATCTCAAGATTTCTGTCTGAAACCCTGGGGAACTACTGTCAATCGCTGCAGACAAATTGAGTTGAGTCAGAGTTGGGGAACGTCTTTTCTGCTGAGGGTAATCTGTTGGGGGCCACATGCTGGATGTGGGTGGGGCCACCTCTTTTTCCATCTCTGCTGCCCTTTTCATTCCCCTTCCCTTGCTTCCCCAGTGGCCTAGTGAGGGAGGGACGAGAAATCAGACCAAGAGCCACAATAAATTAGTCCTTTATGGTTCGTTCTCAGTAAGCCGAGGACAGACAGTTTGTGCCAATTTGGGAGAATTTGGTGTTCCTCTGGGACTAAAATGAGAGACCTAAACTGAAGGAGGTGGAGTGCTAGAAACGAGATGGTCTGGTTTAGTGGACTTCGTTGCAGCCAACGGTGCTAATTTTCATTCTGAAACAATTAGTTTTTCATTATAAAATGATGGTGTGGCGTGTAAGTGTGACCTCTGCTGGGCCTCACTAATGTGATCTTGCCACTGGGCAGGCCAGAAGTTCCATCAGGGCCTGGACTCACGTGCTGCAACGTGCAAAGTGAGAGCATTGACACAGAATTCGGTACCTGACACAGGAACTCAAAATTCCGCATGACACCTCCTTCAGCTGGCAAGTTTGAGACTGGCAGGACCAGACTTTATATATATTCCTGCTTAACGCTGGTGCTGCACTACATTTTCAGTGGTGAAAATGAGTTGATACTGTAACTCTTGGAGTGCCACCACGACATTTGTAATGCTAGAATTGCAGGGACCCAGTGCTGCTTCTTGGCGCCCGGGGTGGGCGGGTGCACACACACGCACCTGGTGGGGTGGAGCACACTTGCCCAGCCCTTGCCGCTACCACAGCCAGACAGGTGCTCCTACACTGGGTGGGGGCAGGCCGCGGAGGATGCTCTTCACCCTCCACTCTCACCAAGCCCCCACCACTGGAGCCAGGCAGGGTGTAGGGATTTTTGCAGGGGCCGGGGGCGCCTGGTTCATGCCTCCCCAATTATGCACCCGGGGCCACAGCCCCTCTGCCCCCCACGCTACGCCACTGTAGAATTGTATCAGAATAAGCTCCACCTTAAACTCAAAGCCTTTCTACATAGCCCAGAGAGATTATGAAAGTTCAAGGACACATTTCCAGCTAGTCAAAAACAATGTACAATGTAGGGCTGGTGAGGGTTGTGGCCTGGGCAGAGGCCAAAGGGCCTGACAGAGATGGCTGGTGTCAAAGCAGTCAGTAAATCACACTGTTCAAAGTTGAAGTTAACTCTTTATTAGCCAAAGCACCATCTTCACAGACTTGGCTGAGTGTCAGGCTTACTGAGCACAGCAGCTCATCTCTGGTTTTACCCCATGAATCAGCTGCTGAGGCTGAAAGTTGGCACCTCCCCACAGCCATCTAAGTCACCTCCTCTCCAGTGCTTTTTCCAAGCCATCAGAGGCTGCGCCTACATGAAGCCAAACCTCTCCTCTGCCCTTTTCATGCCTCTTCTGGTTCTGGGAGACAAGGCAGGAGGACAGCTAGTCATGGCAGGTGGGGGAGACACCTGTGACTCTTCACCAGCCTGATCCATCTCTGCCTCTTGGTCTCTCTCCCCCCACTTGTTGGCTTCAGCTTCTGCCTCTGACTTCTCTCTGCCACAGGCTCCCCCAGCTCACTAAGCTCTGCTACTTCTTCAGTTTCTAACACCTCCTCTTCCCAGTCTTCTCCCTCTTCTACCTCTGACCACTCATCTTGTCCCACCACCAGTCCCCCACCTCTGAGCCTTCTTCCCTTGGCAGTTCCCCACCCGGTTCCCCCTACAATTCCTCTGCGTCCATCCAGTCCATGACATTTGACCCCTGGGTCTCAGATCTCCCAGCCCTTCAGTAAACCTGGAGGTAAGAACAGTAGCAACAAGTTATCATCCAAGAAAGCAATGTGGGCCCCACAGAGACTCAGATGTGCATGGCAATATATTATAACAGCAGTGTGTTTTTTCTAAAAAAATATGTTTAGGGGTACTTTCATTTTCCTACTCTTATTGAAATACCTCAATGATGCCAAACTTAGATTCACAAAATGTTTAGGGGTATGCGTCCCCCTGTGTCCCCCCCCCACAAAAAAGCACTATATAACAGCATAAAATATTTGAGTTAAATTACCTTTTTCTTTAATGAAGGGTGTGTGGCCAGCCAATGTGGGTGAAGTTGTGCCAGGTAAATCCAGGGCTTTTTTTGCTGGGGGAACTCAAGGATACGTAGTACTGGTACCTCTTTTCCTAGAAGAAAAGCAGAGTGCTAAAGGAGAAGGGGTGGAGCTAAAGACGGAAACAGCTTTATCTGTAATATATTTTTCTCCTGCTTATTGCACTGGCCGCATGGGAGGGCTTGAGGCCACTTTTTAAATTGGCTGATTAGATGATTGAGGAGGAGCAAGCAAGGGGCAGTGAAGCAAAGTTTATTGTTCAAGTGGAGAATTTGGCCCAGATCTCAGATGATTCCCTGTCTGCATATGAATATTTGACATTTCTTGCTCACTGTTTCCATGTTGCGTATCAACTTTATAGCTCCTTCATTCCGTTCTTACCAAGGAAAGAGGAGTTTTTGTTCTGTTCTGAAGATAAGAGCCATCTGCTGGGGAACAGCAGGTGAGATGTCAAGGACACCCAGGAAAAATGTTGATGCAATACATCTATGAATGAAAACAACAAAGAAGGAGTTGTATATTGTTTTCATAAAGTTCTCTCAAAATTGGCAGAGGCATTCATCCTGAGGTCATATCCAAACCAGTTTTGTGCCCTAAGATATTTTGGGCCCTTCCTGTGCTCTTGTTTCTGATCACAATTAATAATAAATTAATGGGTCAACCCACCAAAAAAGACAAGAGGAGTGGAGCAGAAATTGTTGGTGGCAAGGAAAATTAGGTATAAAAGGAGAATTCCCTGCATATGAAGACCTAAGTTTGGGGCAAGTACTCTTTCGTGAGAGAACCAGTGGCAAAGGAAGGTCAGGTGGTACCCGGAGTGAAAAATTTCTTGTCAAACCCCCCTCCCCCATTGAAAATGGTTTGACTTTATTTCATATTTTGGGGGCCCTACAGCTGAGGGGCAGGACAGATTACTCTTTGGCATTAACCCCTTCATGCATGAATTAGACTTAAACATGTTAGTTATATGAGGCTAGTATCTCAACATACTTTTAATATAGTAACAACATACTTTTAATATAGTAAGCGCAGATTCAGTTATATTGCTGCTTTTGGGTCCCATCTCCCCGAATAGACCATTAGAGTCACCTACAATTTTTATACATATAATACATATTATTGCTCACTGGAGCAAGAGGGTTTGAACACATAACGCGAATCCTGCCCTGGTCTCCAGGTTCTGCTCAAAGCGCTGGTTCTGACCTATAAAGCCAGGACTGCAATATGTCCAGGACCACCTCTCCCCAACTGCAATCATCATCCTTGTGTGCCTCCTCCTCTGTGAGAGGTCCGGAGGGCAGCAGTACAAGAGCGGACCTTTTCTGAGGTGGCTCCCTGCTTGTGGGATGCTCTCCTCAGAGAGTACTTGTCTGGTGCCTTCATTATCTTTAGGTGCGAGGCAAAAACATTCCTCTTATCTCAGGCCTTCAGCTAATTAAACAAACTATAGCCTTTTAAATGAAGGGGAGAGGGGTATTATTATTGTTTGTTACTATGTTATATATTTTTGTGCTATTACCGGTATATTATATTATATATATCTAGGTAATAGATAGATGCACCCATCCATTCATATTAGTTAATCCATAGCTGGAAAAGATTAAGGTTAAGGATGGAAGTGGAAAGGAAGAAGAGCAAAATAATTTTGCTTCAGGTAGGGATGAATGAAGCAGCCAGTTTTGGTGTCCCTCAATTTCTCAGTTTTCCAGTCTAAAGTTTCTGCATCTGTTTGTGATTACTCACACCAAAATTCATTAGTATTTTAGTGTTCATTTCTCCAGTCCTGATATACATGTTTTTGTTGCCCAGTATCAGTGCTGCTTTTCTGGGGGGGTATGCAGGGGTACACATACCCCTAAACATTTTGTGAGTCTAAGTTTGGCCTCACTGAGGGGCATTACTGGTAATTCAACATGAGTAGGAAGATGAGAGTACCCCTAATTTTTTTTTAAGAAAAAAGCACTGCCTAATATACACATTTTTTTTTTTTTGCAAACAATTTCCATAAATATAATGCATTTCTGTGTGCTCCAGTGATGATGCCCATAGATGTGGACACTTTCCCCAACAGACACATTTTTTGGTTGGAGAGCTGCATTGCCCACCCCACTCCCCCAAAATCCCCAGAGGTCTGCAAATATCAAAGGATGGGGTGGGTTTTTTTTTTGTTTTGTTTTTTGCGAGGTTCAAATTAGGTAAGTTTACACTAAGAACCTCAGAAAAGCTCAGCTGCTGGACCAGACCAAAGCTCCATCTTGTCAGCATCCTGTTTTCATAGGGCCCAGCCAGATGCCCTGATAAGAAACCCCCACCCAGGACCCAAGTGGAACAGCAGTGTTCTCCCCACTTGTACTCAGAGGTAGGCTGCCTCCAGCAATGGAGGTAGGACCTAGTCATCCTGGCTAATAGCTGTTGATAGCCTTATTCTCCATGAATTGGTCTAATGTTAAAGCCACCCAAGTTGGTGGCCCTCACTGCCTCTTGTGGGAGAGAGATCCATAGTTTAACTCTGGGCTACATGAAGAAGGTCGTTCCTCTTGTCTGTCCTGAATTTCCCAACTTCCGCTGCCCACAAGTTGCAGCATTATGAGAGATTGAGGGAGAAAGTGCTAAAATCTGAGCAGAATCAAATTTCTCCTGCCTCTCTGCTTTGAGGGTTCCACCACAATAATGTCATTTATGAGTCAATGTTGTGGGCATACCTTTCCCTTCCTGATATTTTTTTGTGAGGTTTCCTTCTGCTTCCTATCAAAATATCTGGAGCCACCCACTGGAGCTGACAATATTGTGTGTGCGAGGGGCACAATGGGTGTTTAATGAGGGTGGCTTTTGTGTTGCCAGGATTTTGCTTTTCAGGCTCCCTATCTGTGCTAGACAGAGCTGGGGCTTCCTGTCTAGATGGAATGTCTGCAAAAGGCCACTTGCTTCTGACAGGGCAGAACTGCATGTTCAGAGTGTTCCAGAATCTCTCCCATATGTAAAAACAGACCTCTGGCTCTTTTTTGGGCGGGGGGGGGGGTGTTAAAATATTTTTTGAAATAGTCCTCAATCGTTTTTAAAAATAAGATAGTGGAATAATTATATTAAATAAACACACTAAAGAACAGTTGTTTCCCTACATGGTGTACTAAGGGCACAATCCCCAGTAAGTTTTCCTACTTATTGGAAGATTGTTTGCCTGTCTACATGCTAATCCCATTCTTACTCCTCCAAGGAATGCAGAGTGGTGTAAAATGGTTCTCTCACTGCCCCAAGTTTATAAATCACAACAACCCTGGGAGGTAGATTAGACCAAGAGGTATTGATGGGCCCAAGGTCACCCACTGCACTTTAGGGGGGGGGGGCAGAAGCTGCATCCTTCCAGCCCTCATCCAACACCAGCTCAGGGATGGAGACCTTCTACCAGCACCCTCCAGCATTGCCAAGGGTCAGGGGCTGTGGAACATCTGGAGGACCCTGTCTCCCACCCCTGCTCAAACAACTGAAGCAACGCCAAATAGTTTAAGAGCCTGAGGCAGACCCCCCCCCCAATGGTAGCACCCTGCAAACCACAATCATTAGCAGAGGGCACAATCCATAAAAACATTATTGCTTTGATCCCAGAATGTCCCGCTTTTCCCTAGGACATCCCTATTTTCACTGGAGAAAGTTGGAGGGTACAGAGTTCTCCAACCCCCAAGCCGTCTGAAGTCAATCCTGTATAGGGAGGTTTTTTAAAAAAATGTTTAATGTTTTTATATATGTTGGAAACCACCCAGAGTGGCTGGGGCAACCCAGTTAGCAGTGTGGGATATAAATAGTTAAATTATCATTATGGAATGGGACATCCCTATTTTCATTGGAGAAATGTTGGAGCGTATGGGAGCCAGGTAATTTGTTGCAGGATGTCAGAGCTGGAGTGGGAGTCAGTTCCCAAATGCCATTCTGACTGGGGCTAATGGGAGTTGGAGTCCAGCAACATCTGGAGTGGTCTGTGGCTGCAGTTGGGCTACTACTGAATGGATTCGTCTCCCCTAAAGGACCCGCAGGGCTGCCTAGGTCTTTTGTGTGTCTGAGCAGGACAGCAAATAGGTGGGAAACCAACTCCTCCTCCTGGCCTTATAAGCCTCTCCGGAAAGTTGAGTTGCCGCAGCCAGACTCAGAGACACAGTGAATTCTCCGCACTCCAGCATCAGGCATGACAAGCATTCTTCTCGAGGCTATACCCGGCACGGACCTCTCACACAGAGTGCTAAAGACAATCTCTTAATCCTCTCCTCTCAGCACCAGTCCCAGAAGAGTACACAGGATCCAAACACAAACTCTGCCATGACCTCGCCTTGTTCCTGTAGTAGCTGCTTTGCCCCATTTGAGGTTGGAAGTGCCAATCAGCTGGCGCTGCACGGTCCGGTCTTGGCAAGCGATTTTACTCTAGGCTGGCGGGCCAGGGATATGTCCTCTCAAGAGCTTGCCCCTCTCTGTATGATGCCAGAGAGAGAGGTGGGAACAGGAGCACAGAGCATAATTATGTTTGCTTGGAATCTCATCTTTCCTCCTCTCCCTCCTGGGGCCTGAATGTGCCTGTTCATGCGTCGAAAGAATGTGTGAGGTGCCTGTGCTACAAAGCCCTGCCATGGCCACGCGTGTGGACCATACTCCCCCCCCCGGCTGCGTGTTTGACAGCAATGTGAAGGGACTCCATGCACACATTTCAACTCCTCCTTTAATTATTTAGAACTTGAGTCCATCCAGTGAAGATTCGGGACAGACAGGAGAAATATTTCTTTTATGCACAGTGTGCTGTTGATATGTGGTACCCACTTCCACAAGATTCATGGTGGCCACTTATTTGGGTGGCTTTAAAAAGGAGATAAGGCAACAATAAAGCTGTCAGTGGCTACTAGCCCCAATAGCTGTGTTCTCCCTTCACTGCGGGAGGGATGTGCCTCTGAAAATCATTTACTGGGAATTGCAGGTGGGCAGAGACATCTGGCAGACCACTTGAGAAGATGATGCTGGATTAGAGCGGCCAACTGCCTGATCCAGCAGAGCTCTTTTTATTTTCTTAGGAGGAGGAGGAGGAGTCTCCTAGAGCCCCTTAGGAGCATGGTTCTTAGAGGTCCTGATCCCTCACTTGCATGGAGGAGTTTCCTAGAGCCCCTTCGGATGGTCATCAAATGCACAGCTGATGGGTGTGCAGTCAGCGTGTGCATCAGCAGAAGACTCAGTTCAGCCTGGGCCCCTGATCCCATAAGATGGAGGGTGCCTTAGACTCACAGGACTGCCAGAGGGTGGGGGCTCCAATCTTAATTCATCCCTGAATATAGTTCATTGCTTTGTTTGCTTGTTTTTCTGCACACTACTATGTTTGTATATGCTGGGAATAAATAGAAATATAGAAACAAAACACCCCGTCAACATGTTAATGAGGGACCACCAAAAGCTACAAATAATTAGGTAAAGTGATTTACTAGGAACAGGAACCAAGAAATGCAGGCTGTGGGGAGAACCTAGACGGTGGCAGTTACAAGTGGTGGCTGCCCTAAAAGCCTAGACACAGGGGCCGGCCCTAGCATTAGGCAGAGTGAGGCAATCACCTCAGGCGGTAGATGCTGTGGCAGCCTCCCGCCCATGTTCCTCCTGAGCCCTTGGTCATTCCCGTCTGGTGTGTACCACCCTCTGGACTAGTGTGCCACTCCTGGGTGCTCTGGAACACATTGTCCTCTTGCCAGTGTTGATGTACGATTCAACTGCCAGTGCAATCAGCTTTTGCAAATGGAACAGAAATGACACCATTTTGTCTTCTGCCTTGGGCAGCCACACATCTTGGACTGGTCCTGCCTACACACAACAAGAGGCTGAAAAGAATCAGGCCCAGAGGGTGGGTGGCTGATCTGGATGTCCAGCTTTCCCATCGTAAATTCCCAACCTCCTTTGTGCCCAGGTGGCCCTTTGTGTGTAGGCCACAATTCACTCAGAGCGAAGCAGGCTATATTGGACAGACCCTGCCTAGGATGCATCTTATCAGGAATGCTTTTGTAACTCTAAGCAGTTACTCACAGAATGTCTGGAGCGTTGCCTGAGCTCCCTGTAAACCAGGCTGTCTGTTTATTGAAACCAAACAGCTGGCGAGGATAAAGGAGGGCCAATTGTTGCAGCCACTTCTGAAAGGAAAACAACAAAACCGGACAGAGAAGAAAAGGATGCCTGTCTATCAGCAGGGCCCCTCCCTGGGCATCCGCTTTCAACACACCACTAGGCACAAGCCAAGGTAATGAGTAACACCTACTGTCATTATGTTCGATTATCGCAACAGATGGAGAAGCACTTTAGAAAGCGTTCATGACAGTGGAGCGTTCCTAACTATATTTGTAGTCATGGATGGAATCTGTTTAAGCTTCTTGATAACGTGTGGAGATCAAATGCCCGGAGGGGGGATTAATCTCTAGTATGTTCCCCAGCTAGTATGGATGGGATGCTGCCACAAGTATTTGCAGGGGTGGTGGTGCTGGAGAACAAATGAAATGCTTATGGTATAAAGAACAAATGAAATGCTTATGGTATAATGTATGGAGGGGGTCCAGGTAAGCCCCACCCTGCATAATTATTCACAGGATAAGGCACTCACACATCACTTGATGGCAATGCCCATCCACTGGGGGTGGGTGTTGTTGTTGTTTAGTTGTTTAGTCATGTCCGACTCTTCGTGACCCCCTGGACCAGACCATGCCAGGCCCTCCTGTCTTCCACTGCCTCCCGCAGTTTGGTCAGACTCATGCTGGTAGCTTCAAGAACACTGTCCAACCATCTTGTCCTCTGTCGTCCCCTTCTCCTTGTGCCCTCCATCTTTCCCAACATCAGGGTCTTTTCCAGGGAGTCTTCTCTTCTCATGAAGTGGCCAAAGTCTTGGAGCCTCAGTACTGGATCACTCCACAGTGATCCCTTCATGGATCACTGCCTTGCCGTGGCGAAGGGGCTTGAATAACTCAGAGAAGCTATGAGCTATGCCGTGCAGGGCCACCCAAGATGGACAGGTCATAGCAGAGAGTTTTGACCAAACATAATCCACCTGGAGCAGGAACCAGCAAGCCACTCCAATATCCCTGCCAAGAAAACTCCATGGACAAAGACAACGGGGGCGGGTAGCCCCTCAAATATTTTATGGGTGTGTGTGTGAAGGACCTCAGCCCCTAGGAGTTGGTTCCTATCCTCTGCATTTTACAAAGGGAATGCGGAAGCTAAGGACAAGGAGGAAGCTTATTTGAAACGACCCAGAGCTGTGGAAGAGAATAGCAGTGTGGTTATTCTATTGTATTGGTCGATTGTGGGGCGCCCCTTATCAATCCTGGTTGATTATGTGATCCTGATCGTTGTCTCTCCCCCCCCCCAAAAAAAGCTCAACAACTTTGGTCACTGCCGGGTTTTCTATAGTGGGAGTAGGACATTCCTGCTATATGGTAATTTATGGACCTAATAGGGATCAGGCTAGCAGGTGGAGCCCATTACTTACATCATATGAGCCTAGACGACACAAAACACTGTTGCTGTATGTAGGTTTTATTTTATTTTATTTTATCTTATTTTTTGGAAAGGCACATCCTTGTTTTTTCCTTTACATTTTTTGGGGGCCCCCAAGACAGTGGGACCCTAAGCTACAGCTTGTTTAGCTTATACGTAAATCCGGCACTGACTGCTAGAGTACATTATTAGTCCCTCAAAAGCAACAGCCACCTTCACTGCCAGAGTCACTTCTTGACCATTGTCACTTCTTGACAATTGCCTGTCAGATTCAAACTTTTCTCTGCTTCATGGCGTGTGTGTGTGTCAGTTATGGGGGTCCTGACTTTGCACGATTTTGCCTTTATGCATGAACCCCTGGAGCCCAATCCTTGCCTAAGTGGTGTTAAATTTTGTATTTGCTCTGGTTGCCATATTACCAAAGTCTGTCCCTAAGCCCAGTTAGGGAATATTATCATCGGCTTTATACTGAGATGGCCCAGTGGCCTGTTTTGCCTCCTGCTACAGCCCAACTTGCCAGGCAGCAGCTCTGAAGGGCCCACGCCCAGACTTTCTGTTTAACTGAGCACTCGTCCTGGTTTGCTTGCACAAAGCTGAGGGAGATTAGATCACTCCCACAAAAGTAATGACAGGGTCTCAGGCAGAGGAGGGTCTTTACCAGCCCTGCCACCAAAGGCCCCCTTTTTAAACAAGCAAGGAAAGAAACCCAGGAGATGCCGTTCTACATGCCAAGCAGGTGCTCTGGAGCCGCACGTCTACTAGAAGGCATGAGCAGCAGAACTCCTCCCTGACCTTGAGTTTCCATTAATCAGCACCCATCAATTCACACTTAGCAGAACAACACCTATGAAATGTTTACATGGTGAAATCTTAATTGGGCTGAGGATGATCCTTTGTGTGTGTGTGTTTTGCAGGACACCTCTTTCCTCTCTTTTTTTCTGGCAGCTCCTCAGGTAAGAAAGGAACAAAGGCTATTGTGAGCTTATTTACTTGGGTGGAGGCAGTGCAGGGGGGCTGCAGGTCTGCCTTCCCCAGGTGGCTGTGGGGTTTTTACTGTTTTGGAGAGGAAGATGAGGTAAGGGTGTGGCTATGTGTTCTGAATTCACAGACTTCTTGGGTGACACACCTAGGTGACACGTAATCTCAATTCAGGCCTTGATTGGCTTGTTGATCTTCTTCTTCTTTGGCAATCACTCGTAGCCGAGTAAGATTGACTTCCATAAACACGATTTTAACAATGAGTCCATATGTGACTGTGGAGGCCAATTCTGGATCCACACATCCTTCCACAGTGGGGACATTGGTTTCCGGGTGGGAGTTGATCACAGTGTGGATTTGCCATGCGTGCCTTCCTCCTAGCACGTTTCTCTCTTGTGTCCTGAGTTTGAGTGTCTTCAAACCCATGACACCTTTGGTGAAGGCTGTACTCCAACTGGCGCGCTTGCTGGCCAGTGTTTCCCAGTTGTCAGTGTTTATACTACATTTTTTTATATTTGCCTTGAGAGAGTCTTTACACCTCTTTTGTTGACCACCAGCATTACGCTTTTCATTTTTAAGTTCAGAATAGAGTAGTTCTTGTTGATCACAGGTGATTATTTAGCTATCCGTGCAAAGTCTTTAGAGCCCCCCCGACCGTCATGATTTCAGTTTTGTACAGTTAAAATTGAAAAAAGCACTCTGTTGCCTTAGTTTAACAAATCTACATTTTAAAAAGAAAAAGAAATTTGGACTTTTTTCAGTTTGGAAAGTGATGGGGAAATGAATTTGAAAGTATGTCATGAATGAATAACTAATGGGAAGATATATACTGTAAACACCACACAAACACATTGGGATGAATGTTCATTGTCTCATCACCACCCTGTAAACAAATCCAAACGAGGGCTCAGTAAGACCAGATATAATCTTGCATTGTGCAAGCAAATCAGGAAGAAAACTTAATAAATAAGCCCCTCTGTGAAGGAAGGGGCAATCCCAGCCATGTTGTGCTTTGTGGCTTTTTGCTTGTAAAATGGCCCCTTTCTGTTTTTGAGCGTATTCTCACCAGGATGTGCAAAATGTCACAGCAGGTTTAAAAATTCAGTCCTTAGGCAGCGAAAGGAAACAAAACGAATTATGAAAAATAGAAATTTAAACAGCCAAAAGATTGGGAAGGGGAAGTAGAAGTAATGGAGTGGGAGTTAAGAGCACTGTTGGGAGAAAGAAGCAGGAGCTGAAATCAGGAAAAATAAGTCAGTGGAAAGGACTTCAGTGGATCTGGAATACAGATGCTGAATGGAAACTACTGTGTTTTGTAAGGATTGACTTGCATAGGGAAAAAGTCTCAACTAGATGTGTTTTCCTATGTTATTTTTATTTGCTTTTATGGTTAACTGTTACATTTGCTTTAAAACGACCCCTATAATATCCTAACAATAACGGATGATTTTATGCTGTTGACACCACCACATATCCCCCCTTAATGTGGGCTACTATAGATTTTTTTTTTTTGCAATAACAATAATAATAATAATGAAGTAATTTGGTTCCTTTTTTGGCTTGTGGTACACTTGCAGTTTAATGATTTGATCCCAAGGAAGGCGATGATGACCTAAGAAGAGTTGAAGTGCCACTGCAAATGGCAGGATGATGAGGTTATGGTGATGATGATTCAGGAGGAGGAATTATCCTGTTTGTTTCTACCTGTCCTGGAAGCTCTCCAAAAAAGGCCATTGGCAACTTTCAGTTGAAGCCATTTCCTACATCACTGGAGCCCTTTACACAAAGGAGCCTCAGGACAAGACACTGATATTAACACACTGAGGAAGCTGAGAACAGCCACCGATCCCTATTCCACACCTCTGGGATGAGGTCCTTGCTTTCATTAGCCTGGCTGCATTAATCAACCAGAAGACTGTGGCAGTTAATTGTAGGGAAGGGAGCAGAGCAAAGCATCTGCTCTTGAGGTCATGGTCAGCTCTCCTCCTGGCTTCTTCCCATTCAAAGTTAGAGAGCACCATGAATTAACAGAGCAACAGCCTGACCCCTTGCCCTCTCTAAGAAACCTTTCTTGTTCACAACACTAGCTGGGCACCCACAATTTAAGGCTATGCTCACAGACCATCACACTGTTGTGCTCTTGTGCACTTCCGCTGGAACTGTGCATGAGAACTTCCTGGTGGATTATGCCTCATGATTCCCCCCCCCCCAACCATTAATTGTTATCAATGCTTTGAAAATATCCCACAAACTCCAGCACTAAGAACCCAAAGGAAAACGGATGAAATAGTCCTGTCCTTTTGAAAAGAAAAGAAAAGAAAAGAATAAGTATGTGCTTGTTCAAAACCTTCACTGAATAGTCTGTTTTAGAAAGTATTTCATTATTTTGTTGCTGTAATCGATCAAGGTGCATAATGGGGATGGGGCAAGAGGGTGGAAATAAAGGGGGTGTCATGTTGCAGGCTGGGGGTCAAGATGAGCTCTGGGTCTGAAAAGGGTGAAGACCAGTGCTCTTGACAATTGCAAGCCTGATATGGGAGGCCATGCTACCTAAACCTTCTTTGGCTATTGATTTGGGGTAGGGTACCTGGTGGTCTTAAACGCAAATGCTGCTGCTGAAAATGGCGACTGAATCTTTCATTAGGTCAGAAACAGATGCCCAATGCTGTGGCCAAGCACTCCTGACATGCATCATGTGATCCTATTGCTGCTTAATTTACAGTGGCTCCAGGTTTATTTCTGAGCACAATTCCAAGTGGTTGGCATGACTTTATATAGCCTTAGGACCAGGATCATTCAAGGACCCCCAATGAACCTGCCCACCTGCTGAGATCACCAGTGGAAACTGTGCTCTGTTTCCCATCAGCATCAGATGTGTGACTGGAGGCGATACGTTGCAGGGCCTTTTGGGTAGAGGTTCCTGTCCTATGGAACAGAGCGACATTGCTGTCTGTGACAAACCCACATATTCTGAAGTAAACCACCAGTGTCTCTTAGAGCATCTGGAATGCAGCACCCCTTTGGTGAACCAAATAGAATAATAGATAATATCCTGGGTTTTGTTAATCTCCTTTGTAGCCGTGAGAGCCAGTGTAGTGTAGCGATTAGAGTGTTGGACCTGTAGATCAGGGTTCAAATGCCCACCTGACCATGAAAGCTCCCTGGGAGACTTTGTGCCAGTCACTGCCTCTTAGCCTAACCTACTTCACAGGGTTGTTGTAGAGATGAATTGGGGAGGGGGACAACCCTGTATGCTACCTTGAGCATCTTGAAGGAAAAAAGATAAATAAAATAATAAATAAAATATTATAAATAAATAAAAATAAATAAAATAATACCATAACCCAGCTGCAAGTGGCAAGTCTTTTTTGCACTGTGAGATCAGAATAATTAAGAAGGTGGAACCAGCTTCTAAATATAGTTTTGATTGGCTACTTAGCCTCTCTCACCACTGATCCAAACAACAAGTCATCATGGTAAACAGACGGGCTTTTCCTCCTCTTAAAAGTCCATAAAAACTGAAGCATCCTTCCGGTGTTTTGGTTTCTTTGACGCCATCTAAACCACCAAAGGTTCTCGGACCCTCCTTTCTGCATGCCGTTCTGCACATGCTCTAAAACCCAAGCCTTTACTCAAGCAGGTGAAATTTGGCAGCAACAACTACAGTGATGTTTTATTTTACCTACAAATCTTTATGTGCAATTGTTGCCTTCCTTCTTCCATTCCTCTCTCCAGATATATGTTATTTAAATACATTGACACTTGAAATCAGATATTTCTTGAGAGTTTCTCACTTAAATGTTCCCCATGTGCTATATCCCCACAGGCTATTTTACAAACTAAGTTCTACATGTGAATCTGAAATTCCTTGTTTAATATTTGTAGAGGTAGACTTAAGGAGAGGGATCCTTGTTAGTGGTGTTGTAATGGTAAATTTTGAATCTCAGGACAGGAGCTCATCATCAAAGTCCCCATAGCCATGTGTCTAAGTAGACTTGTAAAAATGGAGGCAGCTGTGTTGATCCATTATCTCTATCTATCTACTTATCATATCCCCCCACCTCATGAACAGTAGAGCAGTGTTTCCCAACCTTGTGCCTCCAGCTGTTTTTGAACTGCAACTCCCATCATCCATGACTAGCAAGACCAGTGGCAAGGGATGATGGGAATTGTAGTCCAAAAACAGCTGGAGGCACAAGGTTGGGAAACACTGCAGTAGAGCATAGCATAATACCCAATTTATTAAAATCAATTGAGGGTCATAGAATTGGAAACTGGCAAAGACAGGTGTAGGGATTAGTATGTTGAAATCTGTTTGCAGAGACCTGAGTTCACATTGGTTCTTAGTTCTGACCACATGGGTTCAACTTAACTAGAAATGCAATCAATCTTTCAAATAAATATTACTGTTTAAACTGCTTGCTTTCATGAAGTAGGAACCCCATTGAAGAAAAAAGAAGAAGTATCCAGCCTCTGCTTGATTATTCTCATTCTTTGACTTTCTCTTTGCTAACACGCCACAAGCAGATTTGAAAGCCTTGTTATTACCTTCACTTGCCAGAACCAGAAGGGTCCGTCAGTTACCCTGGTGCTATGCCAGCTGGCTTAGAGATCCCTCCGCACAAAAGAGGACAACACAGTGGCTTTTCAGGCTAAAATGAGCCTGTGGTTGCAGCTGACTGTAATTTTGTGGGAAAGGGAACCTTATACAAAAATAGGGGCTGCTGGTGGAGAAAACAATTACAAAATCTTATGCAGGTGAAGGGGATGCGGGTGGCGCTGTGGGTAAAACCTCAGCGCCTAGGACTTGCCGATCGTCAGGTCGGCAGTTTGAATCCCCGCGGCGGGGTACGCTCCCGTTGCTCGGTCCCAGCACCTGCCAACCTAGCAGTTCGAAAGCACCCCCGGGTGCAAGTAGATAAATAGGGACCGTTTACTAGTGGGAAGGTAAACGGCGTTTCCACGTGCTGCGCTGGCTCGTCAGATGCAGCTTGTCACGCTGGCCACGTGACCCAGAAGTGGGCGCACAACCCTAGAGTCGGATACGACTGGCCCGTACGGGCAGGGGGTACCTTTATGCAGGTGAAGCACGCAGGGACGAAAGGGCATCAAAGCTGCAAATCGAAGTTAGAAACTGAATTGTTAGAACCAAAGACTAAGGTATTATCTAGAATGTATAACTTGCTGTTAAAATGGAATACACAAGACGAAATGGTTAAATCGGCTATGATAAAATGGGCACAGGACATTGGGCATAACATCATGTTTGAGGACTGGGAAAGGTTGTGGACCACTGGGCTGAACTTCACCGCATGTAATGCTCTGAAGGAAAATGTAATGAAAATGATATATAGATGGTACATGACCCCAGTTAAACTTGCCAAAATATACCATTCGTCTGATAATAAATGTTGGAAATGTAAAGAAAACGAAGGAACATTCTTTCACCTCTGGTGGACATGCCCTAAGGTGAAGGTATTCTGGGAAATGATATATAATGAGCTGAAAAAGGTATTTAAGTATACCTTCACTAAGAAACCAGAGACCTTCCTTCTGGGTATTGTCGGCCAGAAGGTGTTAAAGAAGGACCGAACATTCTTTATGTATGCAACAACGGCAGCAAGGATACTCATCGCAAAAAAAATGGAAAACTCAAGATCTACCCACACTGGAAGAGTGGCAGATGCAACTGATGGACTATATGCAACTGGCCGAGATGACTGGCAGAATCCGTGACCTGGGAGAAGAGAAGATGGAGGAAGACTGGGAGAAATTCAAGAAGTATCTACAAAAACATTGTAATTTGGTTGAATGTTAAGAAGGATGCTAGATTATAAAAAATTGGCCACCACTAAATTAGATTTGAAATTTGATGATAAGTGAGACTAAAGAAAATATAAAACTTTTTGGAAGAAGTGCTAGATTATATTTGAATGTGTGGACATGAGATTGTAAACAAGTTGATAATTTGTTTGGAAAAAACTTTTAACGATGTAAATGGGAGCGGGAGACGCGAGGGAGTCCAAAGAAGTCATGAAATTATGTCTGTGATAGAAGTAAGATTGTTTATTATTTGTGCATTTATATTTAAAAACTTTAATAAATATTTATAAAAAAAAAAAAAAAAAAACAAAGCTGCAAAGTGTGATGGGCTCAATAATTCATGAAAAATAGCAAAGTGGGACAGCATCATGAATTACAGCCCTAACCCTCACCATCAAAAGGGCCTATAGGGTTGTCAACACAAGGGGTGTTCACTGCTCTGAAAATATTAATTTTACTGGAGAGTTCACGGTTAATGTTCACATGAACAATGCAGAGTAAATTGTGTTTCGATGCCACAGTTTTTAAAGTGGCCTTAGAGGCCGAGGGCTTCCAATTTTTGTGAAGCTATACTCAGTAGAAGATTAGTGATCAGCAAAGGTGGTAGTCATCCAGAGTTTATTCCCCGTCCTTTGAAGTAATAATTGTTCTTTCTGGCTTGGACAATTCAGCCTTAATTTCTGCTATTTGAAATAATTAAGGCTGTTGAGCTCATTACAGAATGAAGCATCCTATTCAGCCATTATTCAGCTGACGTGGGCCTTAACCGCAGAAACAGCTTTAGTGTACACCAATTGTCCTCCATTTTGAGGGAGGGCACAACAATACCATTTTCCAATAATTGGGGCGTCATGGACTAGATGGGCAACAAATTATTATTGTTGGGAGTCCCTAAGGTGCCACTGGAAGGATTTTTTAAAATTCTGAACAATTTATGTCTTCAATAAACATTTGCCATATGTTATAAAAGGAACATGGATTGTGTTTGCCCTTTGCCACTCTCACCTGGCATGTTAGTTTCTCAGCCAATGCTATTGACCGTACTCTGTTATACCAAGAATCAATGTTCAGCCCAACACTGCCTATCTCCATACGGGCAGCAGTCAATAGAAAGATTAAGAGGTCATCTTTAGGATAATCATGAGCAGACAGGATCCTAAGCCCAAGCAATGCTAGTGCAGGGAACATTTCAATTGTATATCAAGCTTATTTCTTTGAAGACAGCATTCAAGAAGGGTTTGATGATGTCACAACACCACCACATATGGAAATATGTACCTTTGCCTGTGCATCCCCTCCAACAATTGGGATTGACTTCCTTACATATTTGGGATAGCTTCACCCGTATATAATGCCACCGATGCAGAAGTTTTAATGAGGCTTCCCTTATTTTGGGAATAATTTTTGCTCTAAAAAAGGCATCAGTCCTTAAAAAAAATCCCAATGCGTTTTCTGTTTCTAATTTTGTAAAAGGTAAGGCTACAAATCATAAACAATAAATGCATGAGAAAAATCCCCAGAATTACAACAAAGGTGAGTAAAAATATGTAATATATTAAACTAAGATCAAAATGGAGTCTGATTATTTTTTCCTCTCCACAGACTCCATGGTGTGCAGCATAGAGCTCCCAAGATACTTGTTAAGTTGTGGGTGAACAAATCAGACGATACAGCGATTTTTCAAACAGCTCTTGTTTATTCACAGGCCAGAACAGAACTGAACTGAAGGGTTCAGTCAGCCTGCTTATATAGAGCTCCAGTACAACGTAACTGTTACAATTTTCTAAAACTATCCAATCACTGAACGTCACTTTCGATCCCATATTTGCATAACTATCTACAGTATCCCCCTGCTGGCCCAGGGTGAAAAATTCAGTACATAACAATACGGGTTACTGATCTTTGACGTTGAGTGTCTTAGCTGTTGAGAGTTCCATAGCTGCATAGCAGGCTGATGCATTTGCAGCCTCTGATCCACAGTGGAACGGACTCCTTCAGGAGGTGGTGGACTCTCCTTCCTTGGAGGTTTTTAAGCAGAACTTGGATGGCCATCTGTCATGGATACTTTAGCTGAGATTCCTGCATTGCAGGGGGTTGGACTAGATGACCATTGGGTCCCTTCCAACTCTACGATTCTATGACTCTATGTTCCCTTATTTATATATTTAATAAAGTCAAACCAGACCAGATAAAAAAATGTCCTTTCTTGATATCCCCTCTGTGTAAATGGACTTTTTGTGCAAGGCTTTTCTGACACAGCCAGAAATTTCCACTATGGCATTGTCCATGTACTTCCAAAAGTGTGTTCAGTTTAGCTGCCATTAGCAAGTAACCAACTAGTGCTTTGTTTTTACAATTCAAATCTTGACAATTCTGAATGTTCAAAATCGCTAGGGTGGGAACCAGTAATACATCTTGGCAGGTAATCTGTTGGATTTCTTCAAATTGCTGCTTCAACAAAGCTACCAAACCTTAAGTGTCACTTCGAAATATGGACCGGCGACCCAGTAACATTGACTGGGACACACACACACAACAGGCTCCCAAATTGCAAGAACTGATAGGGGTTTCCTTCCTTCCTTGGCTGTTTTTGTTTACAGAAAGAAAACTGTAAATGGCAAGTGTCTGAAATTTGGAGACATCCTTTACTGCTGCACAGGTGCCATTATCCTAGAAGAACTGAACTGGAAGTCTTCTGTGCAAATTAAAAAATGAAATGCACACCTGAGGTGGGTTTCAACTCTGTTTTTTGTACGAAGGATTTAAAGAGAAATCCTGATTAATGCCTCAGATACAGTGGCTGAACACGAAGCAGATATATAAATAGCTGAGGTTGGATCAAGATTTGCTTCCAGAACGGGAGTGAAATGTGCACGATAATAAATGTTGGAAATGTAAAGAGGTTGAAGGTACATTCTTTCACCTTTGGTGGACATGCCCTAGGATTAAGGTCTTCTGGGAGACGATATATAATGAAATGAAAAAGGTATTTAAATATACCTTTCAGAAGAAACCAGAGGTCTTTCTCCTGGGCATGTTCGGCCAATTGGTGCGAAGGGAGGATAGAACTTTTTTTATGTACGCTACAACAGCAGCAAGAATACTCATCGCAAAGTATTGGAAGACACAAGATTTACCCACCTGGGAAGAATGGCAGACGAAGGTGATGGAATATATGGAATTGGCTGAGATGACTGGCAGAATCCGGGACCAAGGAGAAGAGTCGGTGGAAGAAGATTGGAAAAAATTTAAAGTATATCTTCAAAAATATTGTAAAATGAAGGATTGTTAGAAAGATGCTGGAAAAAGAAAATTATATGGTTTTGGTAGAAATGATATAAAGGATTAAGTAAAAATGAATTGATGAAATTGATGAAAGAGAGAACGTCAAATAACAATATATTAAGACAAATTATTAAGTTAAAAACAAGGTTGGAAGGATTTGCTGAGATAACAATTTGAACTAGAATACAAAAATGGGAGGTGTGAGGAGGTCAAGGAAATAAGTAAAGGAAGAAAGTTAAGCAAAGGTTTAATCTGTTCTTTTTCTTTTTCAATTATTGTATTTTTTTGTTTTTTGTATTTCTTTTTTCCCCTTTCTTTTTGTAATTCTCAAATCCTGAATAAACATTATTATAAAAAAAGAAAGAAATGTGCACTGGAGGACTAATTTATGTCAGCAAATGGGGAGGTGGCAAACTCCATCCTTGGGAAAGTTGAGAGCCCTCCTGGCGTCTGACAGGCCTGGAGAGGAATATTGCATGTTTAAGGAAGGCAGGCGAGGATCTTGGAAGAAGACATTAAATCTCTCCTGCCTGTTAACAATGAGGTAATCTCAACAAGCCTGGCTGGGTTTTTGACTTGCTGACATCACTTGGGCCCAGGAATGTGATTGTCTTGCCCCACAACCAAAGGAATCTTTGAGTCATCCTGCGTTGCTCTCAGTAGTTCTCGTCTTCACATGAACAGCATTGTAGCCCAGTGACATAATGCCCATAAACGTCTTCCAAGTGCTGTTTTGCAGCTTTCTTCCTGGCTAAGCGGGGTGTGTGTGTCAGTGGTTGGCCTTTTTGGGTACCTGCAAATGCCCCACTGACCAGAAGGAGCCCAGTGCAGACTGGAAACACCTGAGGAAGGAGACCAAAACCCACTGCAGCTCCCCTGCAGAGATACAGAGGTTGGTGTTCGCCCACTGGGAACCAAATTGCTCCACTGCAGAGGCCCAAGGGAGATCCCATATTTCCTGACAAGACGGGTGCTCAGATTCTCCACCCATATTTGGCCTCAAACAGAAAGGAGGCATCAGCAGAAGCTACTGCTGTCACAGGAGTGTAAGTAGAAGGGTAATGGAAGCCCCCCTCAAACAGTCTTTTGTTGAAGCCCCCTCCCAGCCTGACTGTAGCCCATCTTCCATCTCCCCACTTTCCTTTATGATATTTCTTTTTGTAGTATTTGTGCATTTACAAATACATAAACCTGAGCACAGGAAAACACCCTGCTAGACCTTAAAGCATAATTAGACCCCATCTGGGGTAAACATCAGCAGTGTACCCCTTTCCATTGTGGAGAGCCAGTGTGGTGTAGTGGTTAAGAGCGGTGGACTTGTAATCTGGTGAACTGGGTTCACGTCTCTGCTCCTCCACATGCAGCTGCTGGGTGACCTTGGGCCAGTCACACTTCTTTGAAGTCTCTCAGCCCCACTCACCTCACAGAGTGTTTGTTGTGGGGGAGGAAGGGAAAGGAGAATGTTAGCCGCTTTGAGACTCCTTAAAAAGGGAGTGAAAGGCGGGATATCAAATCCAAACTCTTCTTCTTCTTCTTCCCCAGCTGCTTCTAACTTGCAAAACTCAGCCATCTGCCATCTCCAAGTAACAGGCTCTTATGGCCAGCAGGTCTAAGCAGCAGCAGGATTTCAGCAGCAGAAGAACCATTTCCATTTTATAAATGGTTGCCTTTCCCAAATTTTGTACTAAGTGAGCATAGAGGGACGTTTTGACGCCTGTAGGCGTGCTCCTGGGTCTATGGCCCACGCCAAAGAGGTAGTCCTCTTCTCTGCAGCTCCAATCAAGGCTCCTTTTAGTAGACAGCAGACATCTAGAGCCATTGATGCTAATTTCAGCAAGCCTCAGGGTTGGTGGATTTCGGGTATGTTTAAGGCTGGCAGAGTGGGAGGCAGATTCAGCTCATGGGACACAATCCACAGGGAAATTCTCCTGAGCAATCTTCAAATGCAGGGATGTTTATTCACTTCAATGTGGCTTACACATGAGACCTGCCCAGTGAATTAGGAGTGTAAAGAGCAGCTCTGCTGGATCAGACCAGAGGCCCAACTTCCCACCATGGCCAATCAGATGACTTGAGAAAGCCCACAAAGGTAATATCCCTCCCCTTCTGTTTCTCCCCAGTGCCTGATATTCAGAGGTAGACTGTCTCTGGATATGGAAGTTCCTTTGCTCATTGCTGTTAATAGACCTCTCCATTAGAGTTTCCATAGAGCCCAACTGGCCAAGTCTAAAAATCCACCCAGTGCAACATCTAGCTTCCAACATGAATGTTTCCAGCACTGCTTGAACCTCAGCAACTGGATTCTACCCCGTGTTATTTAATAGGAAATTGCATATGTGCCTGCTATTTAGGTTTCGTGTCTTAGGCACCAAAATGCTTCAGGCTGAACATGCACTGCTGAACACCAAGCTTTCCAGTCGCTTAGTAAAGAAAGCATGATAGTCCTTAGGTACCAGCATAGAAGGTTTTCTTTGAAGCTTCTCTGGAAGAAAAAGAATGCCACACATTGATGTATAGCCCCCTCCAGCAGAATTTAGATACCTGGACATCAGAACAGTTGGTCCGCGTCCAACTTACTCTCATGCAAGGATGCTCAGGATTGCAACCCTTGTTTTCATTTATATTCTAGAATAATGATACAGTGCTGCCCGACACACAGTAAATCTTAGGCAGAAACTGTCAGAGCAACATTTTTCGAGGAATACTTGCAATGCCAGCGCCTTAGCACGTTCAAGCTTCTCCTCTGCCTGGGAAACTAGGATCCTGTGAAAGCCACTTCTAGCTTAAGGCCTGAGTAGCTGACAGGGGATTAAGTGACTTTGCAATGTGGATCTTTCAACATTCCAGAGCAC
The DNA here is from genome assembly GCF_964252035.2 of Podarcis erhardii. NCBI lineage: Eukaryota > Metazoa > Chordata > Lepidosauria > Squamata > Lacertidae > Podarcis > Podarcis erhardii. The sequence goes on along the minus strand of NC_138503.1, from coordinate 5,251,549 downwards.
CAACTTTAGGCAAGAGGTGGGGGGTGGGGAGGAGAAATTCAACTCTGCTAGCGCAGTCCTGTTTGGCTTATCACAATGCAAATCCTGGAACAAGGAGGCACTCACAAAACCAGGAACATAACTCTCTCCAGAATAGGAAATAACGATGGAAGAAGAATCTGCCAAATTCCCATTTCTCTCTCAGTTTCTCATTTCTCTAATTTTAAAACCCAATTGCCTCTATTCTGGTATCAGTTTGTGAATCAAAGAGAAATTCTCCATTAAAATTTAAATTCATTTTCATACACATCACTCACGATATACACATTTTTGTACTCCAGTTTCCTTAATGCATTCTTGTGCACACTTTCGCCTAATCCATTTGTTTCTGTGCGTGTTTTAGGTTGGCGAACTGTATCACAAAATTTGGGAAATGGCCTATGAATTTCAAAAGGGAGCTTCACTTCAGCTTTTCCTATGGGCTTGGCAAGTGTGAACTAAGTTCCCATTATAATGTGAACTGCAACACATTTCTCCTCCATCCCTAAATCAAGAAGGAACCCAGTTCTCAGCACTTAATATCTGACAGCGCTATATGAACCCACCCTTTGCATCTAGCTATCTGCCTGCACGTGGATTCTTATTTTGTTGCCTTTTCCTTACCCAGGTCGTGCTCTGGTACCCTCATTTCCTTTTCCCATAACTGTTTTCCTTGGTCCATTGTCCTGGCCAGCAGCTTGGCATTCCTTGCACCGAGGCATCGATGACGCATGGCTCTTTGCTAGTGACCTTTGGCTTTATGAGTCACAGGTCAAGGCTTAGGGATAAACTAGACGAGACACAAAACATATGATCAGGAGCTTGAGCTGGCCCAAGACATTCTGTGCCCAAAGCAAAAGGCAAACTGACCCCACCCTCAAATCCATGTACTGAAGTTGATTAGGCTGGCAGCTGATTTTTATTTCAGTACTGATTATGGGACAGGCATCCTCCCTGCAACTGAGGACAGCAAGCTAGATTATGGAGCTCATGACTGGCCATGTGCAAACACAATTATAACTTCTTCAGGAGGCTCGGGAGGAATGGCCAAGGGCGCCACTGCGGCCCCCTGCACCTGCTGCCTAATGGGAGAGCTGGCCCTGATCAAGAGGTTTCTAGCAGCTCCCTTGTATTGTATCTTAAAGTAAGTATTCATTTGCCACAGGGCAAATAGCAGCAAGAGGCAATTTTAATTGGGGAAATGGTGCAGGATAAAAGGTTAGACTTCCTGCCCGCCACCTGGGTGCCATGGTCCCAGTCTGATTCAGGTGCCCTCAAAGGTGCTGTCTTTTTTTTTTAAAGCTGCCAGAGGCCACAGACCTCCGTGCTATACCTAGTTCAGCCTTGAGAGTCTGCACCACAACCCATAGGCAGCTGTGTTGGTCAAAAGGAGAGACCCAGAAGTGGTTTGTAATTCCCTTACCATCTCAGCATTTGGGACCAACTTGATCAAATTCTTTTGCACTGAATCATAGAATCATAGAGTTGGAAGAGACCACAAGGGCCATAGAGTCCAACCCCCTGCCAAGCAGGAAACACTGAAGAGATGGAGCAAAGCAGCTTGAGGCTTTGGGAAGTGTGCAGCTCACTAGTGGCTTAAGCTGCAGGAAGGTAGATTTTGGTCAAACATTAGGGGAGACAAAAGGACTTTCTTTGCATTTGTTAAAGGGGCAATTCAGAGAGGAGACTTGGAGCTGGCTCCCTCCAGTCACTGGGAGGAGATTCAACACTTCCTCGGTAGATGAGATTGGTAACTCCCATGGAGAGCATTGTGCCAGGCACTAAGAGGAAGACACATTTCCTAGCAGTCCCATACCCTTGGGTGTTGCTTGGTATGCGCTGTTTGAACAGACCCAGACAAAGGCTGTAAGTTCAGCAGAGGCTTTGGCTCAGCCTCCCAAGAAATAAATCAAAATAATATTTGAAAAGTAGCATAGGAATGCAGAGGGTATCAGTTGTTCATTACTCTGCCCTTGGCAGAGGACCGTGACTGGAGTACTGCAGTAAATGAAGGGATGCAGAGGACAACAAGGAGGGGCAGTGCTCCTTTTAATAGAAAAAAAGGGTGCTGGTACTGCTCAGCTGCAAGTGGGTGGTGGGGGAAGGGGGCACTCTGCACATGCTCAGAGGCACACTTCTCTTTCCCAACACTGGCATTGTTGTTTGGATGCCAATGAACATGCCAACCATAACTGGCCCACAGGTTTTGGGAACAGCTTTGAAAGGTCACCAGAAGAATGCCATTTACAGGCGGGTTGGAGGCTCTTATTTCTAAGAGGACCCACCATTTTTGCCCTCATCCAGCCTGTGGTTGACCTCCGCTTGAAGAGCAGTGTTTCCTGCCATCTGCCCCTTCTGTGAGTGCCATTGCCCTGCTGCCTTCCATGGCTGCCCTTCTGCAGCTCACCATTGCACTCTCCGGGGGGGGGGGAGTGGAGGGCTGCTTGCGCTTCCTCCCCTAGCCAGGCAACACTGTGAACAGCAGACTGCCAAGTGGCTTACTCCACCCTTTGGCCATGCTTAGCAGCAGCAGCAGCAGCAGCAGCAGCAGCAGCTTTGCTTTGCACTTGCTCTGGCATTTGGATTTGCCCCTGATCCAGCTGAAGGGCTGGGAGAAGAGGGTTTCGCTCGGGGGGATAGATGTGCCCATAAGAGAAGGTGAGCAGATTTGACAAAAAAAAAAAAAAAAAAATGGCCCTGGAACGGTGTTCAGGCACTTTCTGCCAGAAAAAAGCACTGATGAATGATGGGTATGGAAAAAGTCCTGCGTCCATTTCTGGTGCAGAGCAGGGTGTCCAAGGTGATTAAGGATCTGGAAACAAAGCCTTTTGAGGAATGGTTGAGGGAGTTGCATATGTGTGGCCTGGTAAAGAGGAAACTGAGAGGAAATATGAGAGCCATCTTCAAACATCTCAAGGGCTGCCACTTGTCTTCTCCTGCTCTGGAAGGTAGGACCTAAAACAATGGCTTCAAGTTATAAGAAAGTAGATTCCAACTAAATATCAGGGAGCGCTTTCTGACAGTGAGAGCTGTTTGACAGTGGAACGGACTCCCTTAGGAGGTGGTGGACTCTCCTTCCTTGGAGGTTTTTAAGCAGAAATTGTACGGCCTTCTGTCATGGATGCTTGAGTTGAGAGTCTTGCATCACAGAGGGTTAGAGTCCCTTCCAACTCTAAGATTCTATGATTCTATGACCTGAATCATAGAGTTGGAAGGAACCCAAAGGTCATCTAGTCCAACCCCCTGCGATGCAGGACTATGCAGCTGTCCCTTACGGGGATCGAACCTGCAACCTTGGCATCATCAGCACCACACTCTAACCAACTGAGCTAGATAGGAGACTAAGGTAGTAATAGTAGTGGGGTAAACATGGCAGCACTCTTCACAAGCAGCTGAAGGACTGTCACGTGGAGGAGGGAAAGGACTTCTTCTCTGATACCTGCCTCACCCCACCGCCACCCTCGCATGCGCCACCTGATGCGCATGAGTTTACAGGAGTGGCCATTTCAGTTGACCATTAAGCTAATATCCCAACAGTAAAGCAGTTTGACAATGAAGCCAGTGGCCTAGAAAGGTTGGTGAGTTCTCCCTCATGGGGAGGTCTAAAAGCAGAGGCTGGTTTGGGAGGGTGGGCTCGATGGTCTCCAAGGACCCCACTGTGGTGACTTCACACATCTCACATATGTCTGTGATACACAAAGAGAAAGAGCAGTCCTTGGGGAGGGAATTGTGCTCGGACTCTCTGCTGCCACTAGAGGGATTTGGCTGCAGAATCCTAGGCTGGAGCACCTGCTCTGTTCTGGGTGGGGGTCAGCAGCTGACCCAAGCAGATTCTGCCCAAAATGGTGGAGGCCAGCTGTTCTGCTTGATGGATACCCTACTGAAAATGGGGTGGGGGTGGGGACCCCACTTTGCATCTTCTAAGGCTGAGCCCAGCTTTCCCATGCACTAAATCTCTCTCTCCTCCTTAGCTCTGGAGAATGGAGGCGATGCTATTTCCTTCCATGTGGTTGATGCTTAGTCAGCTGGAGGGGATCAGTGCCAGAGTTGCCAGCAACTGCTATGTGAAATATATCTTTCCTGACCTTAAGTTTATCCACAAGTTTGGGTGTAAATATGTTTCGAGTAATCTGAGCCTGTGCAAATTCCTGTGCAGGAAATTAAGAAGAGCTACTTGCTCAGCCTTTATACAAAACTCTAGATTACAATTCGTCACATCAGAACACCTGGTCCCTTGCCCTTAAGCACATCATACATGACTCCAGTTCAAGTCATGGCTCCTTTGGCCGTCAGTGCTCCTGTCACCAAAGATTCCTATTGCCAACAGCAAAGTCACTAGGCCTGCCATTTGTCATCTCACCTGTTGGGTCAACATCATCAACTGCCCTCAGCAGTGAAGGAAAAAAGTATATTTCTGTTTTCACCCTTTAGGTCACTGGTAGGAACATCACCAGGTAGGGCTGAAGGAGATCAGCCTGGAAGGCCGCATTATGGAGCTAGAAAGACCAAAGGTCTGACTGAGCTCTTTATGACAGTCCTTGTGTGGATTCCAGGGGCAGCCCAGCCTGTTTGACCACCTGAGACAAAATGAGATGGCCACCCCCTTGAAGCCTCACTTACTGGGGTTCTGTGGCAATGGCTTCCAGTGAGAACTTAGTGAGATCTTGCTGGAAGAAGCCACAGCAGCCATATGACCCCAGTGGTGGCAGCAGGCCTGGGTGGGGCACCTGTGGAGGCACCACCCTATGGGATTCTGCCACCTGAGGTGGCTGCTTCAGTCTGTCTCATGGGTGGGCCAGCCCTGGTGGGTTCACAGCACAGGCACAGTGAAGGACACTGCCCCATTGCCAGGGTTGAGGGAAGGGCCCATCTTCTCCTTTGCCTCAGGCTAGCCCTGCCCTTTTGACATGGCTAGAAAAGGGACCCCTCTCTTCTGGATCAGAATCTTTATTTTTAAAGTTATATTTCCTAATACAAATCCCTTTTAAAACACAAGTGGCAAGCAATGTCTCTCTCAGATGGGAGGGAATGCCTCTTCTGAAATAGTTGTGGTGATTGGGACTGATGGGAGTTGCAGCCCAAAACATCTGGATGGAGTCGGGGTGCAAGGCTAAAGAACGCAGACTAGCTGTTTTTCTGTGGGCTGCAAACCTGGTTTTGTGACTATTACAATTGACAGGAAGCTGCCACCATTCCTGGATCCCTGATACACGTGCTATGTACACACACGTCTCATTTGAAGTTGACTGCACTTAAGAAAAAAAAAATTCTGAAGAATACGCTCAAGAAATGTAATCTCATTCTGAAAGGTAGCTTGAAAGGTAGCCGGCTGGTTCTGGGTTCTTTGGATGGTTGTGGGTTGTGATGAAATAACACTCCTTTCCTTTTAAGGTAATGTTTCTCCTTTGCAAAGATCTTCTTCCAAAGGGGAGTCAAAACTTGGAGAGCAGAGAGAGAGAGAGAGAGAGAAGGAGAGGAGCAGCATCGCCTATAAACCACTACAGGACTCCGTGACGAGCCTACCCACACCAAGCAAAATGTGCTTTGTGCAGAATATTTTTTCAGTTTTGGAAGAGATCCCTTATGTGGCCCCAGAGAGGTTTTCAAAAGAAACATGATCTTCTGAAATTTAAATGTAAACTTGAAACAGCTTCCAAAGCAAAGGGTTGATCAAAGGCAAGAGAGATTTTTCTTGGGCAGGCGAAGTCCGCAATGGAACCCACTGGGCTCCTTGTCGCTGGGACATTTGATACGACGGGTGTGAATCAAAACAATAAATAATTCTTTACACATGGAGATCAATTGGCACTTTTATGAATGTTGATTAATAAAGGGAAGGGGGATCCTTGTTAGTCAGAGTCATTCACAGCGTGTGAGAGATGGCTGAGCGAAGTCAAGAGTACAAGCTGCTGAGAACGTGGGCTGTGACATCGTGGGGTCAAATCTCACCTTGAGCACAACACCTCCACAGCCTCAGCTCATCATATGCAGCATAGGAATAATAATGTTGGCCTTACAGGGCCATTGTGAGGATTTTGGGAAAAAACTTTGTGAATAGTACCAATCACTCAAACAAGCTAAGTTGGGGGTGGCCAGTTCCCATCTGCTGCATCCAGCATGGGAAGCAGTCATGGATGGTGGAGCTAGACTCCAGCCTCTGGTGCACACCACATGGATGGAAGTACCAGGCATTAGTTCTAGGCACCCTTGCTGGAAGTACTAGGCAATATTACTACCAGGACTCAGTTACTGGAACCCAAGTTCTCTCAAGACTGGATTGTGTGCCTTCAGTTGATTCCAAATAGCACCAGATGGGACAATCAGGTTGGATCATGTTACACCTGCATTAAGTGCTCTTCAATGACAACTGATCTGATTCTGAGCTCAATTCAAAGGACTGATGCCAACCTCGAAGCCCTAAACAGTCTGGATCCAGGTTGGGTCCCTGAGAACCACTGTCTCCCAAATAAACCAAGGATGGCAAAACATTTTTGTGCTAAGTGCTGCATTCATGCTTGATGTTGTGAAGATATTTCTATTTCAAAGGGCCTTTGGTTCCTCTCATTGAACTATTTTTAATTGTTTGACTGCCCTGATTCTGTTTTACTGGACATTTTAAATGTTTCATAATTATATTATACAGTACTGTGTTGTTTGTCTTAAATTCTCGCAATCCACTCTGATGATCTTTTGGTAGACAAACAGCACACTAAGAATACTTCGAAATAATGTGATGAAATTATGGTGACATGGCAAGGCAAAGGAGCTGCATCAGGTTGAAGGTGTTTCTGGGGCACCAGGAGGAGCAACTGAATGGGGGGGGGGGCAGGCAAAGACACCTTTGACTGATGGGGCCTAATCCACTGGGAGGTTCTTCTGCACAAGCCCTATTGAAATGAACAGGAGCTCAGCAGCAACAACACTCCCAGATTCATAGAACAAAAAAGGTCCTAGAACAGATATTCAACTGTCTATGAGCATTTAGAAAAGGATGCTGTGATTACTAAGAACCAACATAGGTTTCTCAAAAATAAGTCATGCCAAACAAATCTTATTTCCTTTTTTGATAGAGTTGTAAGCTTGGTGGATCAGAGGAATGCTGTGGACATAGTGCATCTTGATTTCAGTAAGGCTTTTGATAAAGTACCCCATGATATTCTGGTAAAACAACCTAAGCTGGTAAAATGTGGACTGAACGAGGCTACTGTTAGGTAGATTTGCAGTTGGTTGGTTGACTGACTGAACCTGTACTGACTCCTCATCATCCTGCAAAATGGTGACCAGTGGGGTGCTGCAGGGTTCTGTCCTGGGCCCATTGTTGTTCAAGTCTTTATAAATGACTTGGGTGAAAGAATTGAATGGATGCTCATCAAATTTGCCAATGACACCAAACTGGGAGGGGTCGCGAATGCTGCAGAAGACAGAATCACAATTCAAAATGACCTTAACAGATTGGAGAACTGAGTCAAAGCTAACAAAAACGAATTACACACACACACACACACACACACACACACAGCCCTTCATCAAATGTAAGGCTCTGCACTTAGGCAGGAATAACTAGCTGCAAAAATATAACATGGGGGACACCTGGCTTGCCAGTATTATGTGTGCAAAGGATCTATCCTTAGTAGACCACAAACTTAATATGCATTCACAGTGTGATACAGCAACAAAAAAAGCTAATACTATTCTTGGCTGCATCAAGAGAAGTATAGTGTTCTGATAAAAGGAGGTCATAGTATTCTGCCTTGGTCAGACCACATCTAGACTACTATGTCCAGTTCTGGGCACCACAATTTAAGAAGGATATTGATAAACTGGAATGTGTGCAGGAGAAGGCAACCAAAATAATCAAGGGTCTGGAAACCAAGCCATATGAGGAATGGTTGAGGGAGTTGGATATGTTTTGCCTGGATAAAAGGAGACTGAGAGGAGATATGAAAGCCATCTTCAAATATCTCAAGGGCTGCTACATGGAAGATGGAGCAAGCTTATTTTCTCTTGCTCTGAAGGGTAGGACCTAATGGCTTCAAGTAACAAGAAAGGAGGTTTAGACTAAACATCAGGAAGAACTTTCTGACAGTAAGAGCTGTTTGACATTGGAACAGACTTCCTAACAGTGGTGCCAACTTGAATAAAATATTGTGGGGGCCCAGGTAAGCCCCGTCCTGCATAATCAATCACATGAGACAGTGCACACACACCATTTGAATGCCCGTCAACTTTAGGGCCCCCCCAGTCCCCTCAAATATTTTATTGTGGGGGTTGAAGCTCCCACACCCCCTAGGAGTTGGCTCCTATGCTTCCTAAGGAGGTTTAAAAGGAGCAGTTGGATGGCCATCTGTCATGGATGCTTTAACTGAGAGTCCTGCATTGCAGGGGGTTGGACTAGATGATCTCGGGATCCCCTCTAAGATTCTATGATTCTATTATTGTCACATAGAAACCCACTTTGTATCTGAGTTTTTAAAAAAGTCTTCCTGTGATCCCACAAAAATTAGATGTCATCTTTGGTGTCCCACGGCTATGCAAGCATCATGGATGTGCCATTTTAGCCCAATGCCCCCAAGTCCAGTGGACCAGCCCACACAGGGGTTCTGTTTGGGGCATCTTCTTCTTTTTCCACCTTCCACTGGAGTTGGGTTCAAAAGCACCCAGAACCAACAGAATGACTGAGTGGCTCACCAGTGTTGTTAAGCTGGGAATATCAGTGTGTTCACACTGGCTGATAGCTCCTCAGGGATACGGTTTCAAGCACTGCCCAAAATAAAAGCATCTGTAAGGAGCCAAGCCCCAGTTTAGAAAGGCACTTGGAGCTGACGCAGAAATAGTTCTTCCTCAAAGAGAAGCTAAGGCACAGCAAGCAGAAGGGTAGACGTAGTGTGGGAAGGGGGAAAGCAGAGGCACATCTTAGGGAACAAGTCTTGAATGCTTCTGGTCATGTGACGGTGCCAGGCTGGCAGCTGCAACCCTGGGGCCAAAGATGAAGAGGGCCTCCCAAGCTTCACCTGTTGAGCACCATGTCACGTAGGCCCCTGAATACAAGTTGCTGGGGAACAAGAGCGGGGGGCTATTGCCCTTCTGCTCTGGTCCTTGTGGGTCCAAATAGGACTTTGGTCTTTTCCCGCATTGGCTGATCTCTCTCAGTGGTCTTGGAAAGCCAGGGCAGGTGGACAGAAACTGCTTGCTATATTAGTAGCACTGCACCCAAATTAAATAAATCTGAGTTAATTCACAGCAGAGATTTCAACCAGTCCATCCATTAAATCTAGATGCATTTGCATATGAGAAAACATACTTTGAAGAGAAGAACAAGATGAGTCCATATTAGGGATCACACTTGCCACTTGCAATTTTTAATAAGTAGTTTAAACCAGGAGCATCTTTTTAGTCAATGAAATTTTTTACATTGCATTATCTAAGTGATAAACTCGGTGTTGCAGCCCCTAGAATACAGAATATAGCAAATATTTCATGCATGTCCCACTTAACCATTCTTTCAACAGCCCTTTATGGCAGCCTTCCTTGATGTGTCCTCCAACCCTGACCATCAGCCATTCTGTCTGCAGCTGATGGGAGGTCAAATCCCAAACAGCTGGAGGGCAGGAGGTTGATAGCATTCTGCTACGGCAGGACTATTTTTAGAGCTGAGAGGTGGCACATAGTTTTAGAAATTAATGAATAATTCATGTTGCATAAATGAATAATAATTTGTATTGTAGGTGGAAGACTGAGGCTCAGAGACAAGGAATTCTCTAGTAAGTTCGGGCTGTGAGGTAAAGGTTCACCTGGGAGCTTCCTTCAGCTTAAGGTGAATGAATAGAGACGGCCAATTTTAATGGCTGACACTGCAGGTAAAGGGCATAGTATTTTTGAGGCTGTTTAGATTCAGGTATGCTACTGTCCTAGGGACATGGGTAGTGCTGTGAGTTAAACCACAGAGACTAGGGCTTGCCGATCAGAAGGTCAGCGGTTCGAATCCCCGCGACGGGGTGAACTCCCTTTGCTTGGTCCCTGCTCCTGCCAACCTGGCAGTTCGAAAGCACGTCAAAGTGCAAGTAGATAAATAGGTACCGCTCTGGCAGGAAGGTAAACGGCGTTTCCGTGCGCTGCTCTGGTTCGCCAGAAGCAGCTTAGTCATGCTGGCCACATGACCCAGAAGCTGTATGCCAGCTCCCTCTGCCAATAAAGCGAGATGAGTGCCGCAACCCCAGAGTTGGCCACGACTGGACCTAATGGTCAGGGGTCCGTTTACCTTTGCCTATGCTACTGTCCTACGGAAGGGAAAGGGGGAAATAACTTTACTTTCCTACAATAAGCAGCAGCTGTTTAAAAAATAATTACAGCACAAGCGTAATCCTGTGTACTTGGAAATATGTTGAATTTAATTCACTGGGGCTTATTCCCAGGTAAATTGAGCTATGGTTGCAGCCTTCATTTTCTCAAAAAGAGGTTTGACTTAAGTGCAATTCATTAGAGGAGACCTCCAAGTCTGGTGCCCTCCAGGTGTTCTGGACTACAGTTCCCATCAGTCCCAGCCAGCATGGCTGTGCTATGCTGGGACTGATATGAGTTGTAGTCCAGAACAAGGGTATCAGATTGAGGAAGGCTGGATTCGACAGTCAATAGGCAGGTGATGGAGCCATCAAAATTCTTTCATCCATGGGCAATCAAGAAAACACTTGCAAAAGCACATGGCTCCCAGCTGCACCAGAAACCAAGCAGATTGTTTTTAGGAGTAGCTGTGAAGCAACATGCATTAGGTACATCCCAGAAGAAAAGGACTTTTGTCTCAACAATATATCAGTAACCTATTTCCCCCCAGGGACGCGGGTGGCGCTGTGGGTAAAAGCCTCAGCGCCTAGGGCTTGCAGATCGAAAGGTCGGCGGTTCGAATCCCCGCGGCGGGGTGCGCTCCCACTGCTCGGTCCCAGCACCTGCCAACCTAGCAGTTCGAAAGCACCCCCGGGTGCAAGTAGATAAATAGGGACCGCTTACTGGCGGGAAGGTAAACGGCGTTTCCGTGTGCTGCGCTGGCTCGCCAGATGCAGCTTTGTCACGCTGGCCACTTGACCCGGAAGTGTCTCCGGACAGCGCTGGCCCCCGGCCTCTTGAGTGAGATGGGCGCACCAACCCCAGAGTCTGTCAAGACTGGCCCATACGGGCAGGGGTACCTTTACCTTTTACCTTTATTTTCCCCCAGACGGGTAACTGTGTTAGCCTCTTGCTAACAAAGAGTATTGTGGCACCTTAAAAGACAACTGCATTTACTATGGGATAGTCATTGTGTTTATAGATGCATGTATCATAGAACTGTTGAGTTGGAAGTATGCATTTTATAAGTTTATTATTTTGATGTATTTGGAATGTGGACTGTTTTGTTATTTTAAAATGAAAAATGATGTGTATGTTGTTTAATAATGGAAGGAAGGAAGGGAAGACTACAGTCCATCAGATACATGAGGTGTATATGTCTATGTATCCAGAGTAAAATGGATTTTATTTTACCTTCTATATTTCTATTAATACTTACTTGGTTTGCTGTATTCATCTCTCACCATTTTTCCAAGGAGTAAAAGGCAGTGTACATGGTTCTCTTCCTCCCCATTTTATCAACGCAACCACCCTGTGAGGGATGACAGACCGAGCAGGGAGTGGCAAACTTTTTCAGCAGGGGGCTGGTCCACTGTACCTCAGACCTTGTGGGGTGCCAGACTATTTTTTTGGGGGGGGGGGGAATGAACAAATTCCTATGCCCCACAAATAACCCAGAGATGCATCTTAAATAAAAGGGCACATTCTACTCACGTAAAAACATGCTGATTCCCGGACCGTCTGCGGGCTGGATTTAGAAGGTGATTGGGCCGGATCCTGCCCCTGGGCCTTAGTTTGCCTACCCATGCACTAGCTTAACACTCTCCACTGAGATTCATGGCAGAACCTGGGTCTCTCTAGTCCTAGTCCAACACTCTGACCACTGTACCACACTGGCTCTCAGTATGCAAAATTGCCTCTTTTTTTGCCAAATGATGGTTCATTCCAACATTGACCATAAATATCTATCTGGCTCTCCTTGTGCACACAGTGAGAAAGAGCAGGGTAAAATGTGAAGCTCAAAGATTCTTCTTTCAAACATAGGAACCACACAACATACACAACACTCAAGGAAAGAAATGTGTGGGCTTAATATTGCATTCATATCTTGCAAACAGGTCATTGCATTTTTCTTTTAACTTATCAGATTTCCTCTAAAAGGGTAAATCCTGATTAAATTGTGAGGGGGAGTGGGGGGGGGGAGAGACAGAGATACAGGCTCGTATATTGATGCCAACAACAGTATGTGGACACTGTGAAAAACTGGAATGCATAATGAGGAGCACTGATATCACAATAAACACCCTTCTGGAAGCATATGAATGCACCCCCAACCCCCCCCCCCATTTGCAAAGGGACATATGTATGAATTGCAGACCATCAGCGCTGCAGATGATACTCCTGGAACATTTGACTGCTGTTTACCAACTTGCAACAAAGTCATTGCAAGCATAATTCAAGCGGGTCTCTCTCAAGCACCCATTGACTGGACTTCTGGCACATGAAAGTTCAACTGGCGTCAGAAGTTATTGTCTGGGCCAGGCCAGTGAGCTCTGAAATGTGAATCCAGAGAGTGAGGGTTTCATCCAAAATAGGTTTCCAATGGGAGTTAACTGAAAGTGGATCTAGGAAGAAGGTGGTCACACTGGGAAGGTATTTCAATTTGGTGTTTATATTTTTATGAATCATGAAAGTGACTTTTCGTCATATGAGCTGAGCTGAAGAGTGCAGCAGACAGACTAGGCAAATTTCAGCCAGATGGCATTTAGAGTGTGAAAATTTGACACCCACCTGACGGAAGTTGCCAAAATCAAGAAGCAGCTTGGAGTTCAAAGCAAACACTGATGTGTTTAGCATAACATCAGGGTGGAGAGCTCAGAAACAAAAGCTCAGCTGTATTTCTTTGGAGAGTGGCATCTTGTGATGAGCTGTGAAACTATCCCCCCCTAACCCTCCACCCCGTGCCCCAGTAGGCCAGATGATGGGTTTATATAGCTTTTGTACCAGTTTAAGCCTCTGAACATGATCCAGCGAGTTAAATCATTATAAGAGTTGGGGAATATTGAACTTTATCCTTCAGTTTTTCACAGACATTATTATGGACAGGTGTGCAATACTCTAGCTCTTTTACCAATGATCACTACTTGCTGTTTCTCTCTTTTAGGTGCAAGTTTAATTTAAAACTTGCATTTGATCGGATAAGGGGGCATTCTTTTCCTTCCATTAATTTTTATTTGCTTTTGGTTAATTGTATACTCTGCCAGTTTGATTTTATGGGCCGCATCTGTTTTATATGACAGGGGGCAGGTCTACACTTGTGGTTTATAATGTTAATAATGCGCTATTAAAATGTGGCACCAAAGGGTGCTGCAGAGCAATGAGCCACTGGCAATAGGGAAACTGCATGTTAAAGGTAAGGTGATGTTTTAGAACAATATATCTAATATCATTCAAATAATGTTTGAAATATCCATGCAGGGATTCATTGTTTTATTTTTTGGTTTCAAACCCTGTATGTTTTACAGTACATTTGTTTTATTTTTCTATAAGTTGCCTTCAGTCATTTTTGAGAAATTTTATAAAAGAAGAAATTAAGAAATTAAGAAATGTAATAAAACAACAAAACTACCACCACCGTCCCTGTGGATTATTGACATCTCTGTTCACCTCTAAACCTTCTGCATGCTTTTACTCTGCAGCTGCCTTTTGCTGATTAACAAAGTACAAAGAAACAGGGCAGTGGTCCTTTTGGTTAAAGGCCTACAGGGAAAACCATCCTAGGATCAGTTATTAGGAATCCAAAAGGTATCTCAGCAACTACTGGGTGTGAAACAGCAGCCTTTTCACAGCATGGTGCCTCCAGATGCAAGTAGCCCTATTGAAGATGGAAAGACTTGCTTCCGAGTAATCATGCATATGATTGCACTGCTAATCCTCATGCACAAAGATAATTCATCTGCTGTCAGTTCCTTCTAGGAGAAGGGAAAGGATTCCTTCTAGCACCTGCCCTAAAAATGACAGCCATCTCTCCCCAAAACACAGGAGTCCTGCCAAACTCACAAGGGGTGGCCTTAGAAGAAGCTCATCCTGGCTGACTGCTATTCCATGTTGCCCAAGGCAAAAGCTACAACACACACTGCAAAATCCAGAAAAACCTCATTATTTGGGAGCTGATGAGAGTCCCAAAACAGCTGGAGGGCACCAGGTTGGTGAAGGCTGCCTTAACAACTCACCAGTGGGGCACAGTTAGGCTTGAGGGCACCTTGCAAAAGATACATATTTAAGAGGCTTTGAGAAGATGAAAGACATCAATGGAGCAGATATGTGTATTGCTAGACCGGAAGGTCATCTTAAAAAGCAGAGACATCACCTTGCCAACAAAGGTCCGTATAGTGAAAGCCATGGTTTTCCCAGTAGTGATGTATGGAAGTGAGAGCTGGACCATAAAGAAGGCTGATTGCCGAAGAATTGATGCTTTTGAATTCTGGTGCTGGAGGAGACTCTTGAGAGTCCCATGGACTGCAAGGAGATCAAACCTCTCCATTCTGAAGGAAATTAGCCCTGAGTGCTCACTGGAAGGACAGATCCTGAAGCTGAGGCTCCAATACTTTGGCCACCTCATGAGAAGAGAAGACTCCCTGGAGAAGATCCTGATGTTGGGAAAGATGGAGGGCACAAGGAGAAGGGGACGACAGAGGACGAGATGGTGGGACAGTGTTCTCAAAGCTACAAACATGAGTCTAACCAAACTGCGGGAGGCAGTGGAAGACAGGAGTGCCTGGTGTGCTCTGGTCCATGGGGTCACGAAGAGTCGGACACGACTAAACGACTAAACAACAGACTGGAAGGGAGCCTTGGTGTGTAACAGAGTGTTGGACTAACAACTGGGAGGCCAGAGTTTCAAAATCCCCACTCAAGTCCTGAAGCCTAACCTACCTCACAGGGTTGTTTTGAGGAAAAAATGGGGAAGAGGGGAACTAAATATGCCACCTTGTGTCAGGGACTGGCTGGATGAGGAGGAAAGCACAGAGGGAGTGAATTGGATCCAGACTCCTGGTGGTGGGAGACTGACCACACCTCAAAGTTGGGGGGACAAGGTGGGAAGTACTGGAGGCTGGGAGACTGATGAACAGGAGGAAACAGACAGGGTCCTCTGCACACGGCAGAGGCAGGAATCAGACTTGACGGATCTCTGACAGCCTGCAAACCCCGCCTCTTCCCAGAACAAGGCGTCCATTGCATGTTACTTAGCAGAGAGCCAGGCAGAAACAGAGTATTAGTTCATATTAATACAAATCATATTCGCATTAATGCAAAGCATCCTTACAAAATCATCAGAGTAATCATGGCTCATTACTGCACCAAACACCGCCCTCTAGTGGGATGAGGCAAGAATCCTCCACCTGCTTCCATTGGGGCTGCTTCCTTATTGGTGGAATAAGAAATAGATGCTACCCAGCTTGAGTGCAGTTTGAAATCAGGATTCACCGGGGCTCACAACTGAACTCTGCTTCCTAGGGCAGAGAGCAATGGAACCAGGGAATAAATCTGGGGTTTTCAGAATGCTAAGCCCCATCTCTGCCTCTGAGCTTTGCTACTTCTCAAGGTAGCATACCTGGTGTTTCAGAGTACCATAAACAAAACAAAGAAGCAAAAAAGGTGGGATCCTTGCTCCAAGGTGCTTGCAATCTAGATGTGAATAGCAGTGGCAACATGAAAGGAAGAGAGAGGCAGTGGTGAAACAGGGAACAAGTATGGGAAAATGCAGTTCCATGTGTTGGAAGTGCAACAGCAGAGATCATTCAGTTATTTCTGTTGGCGTTAAAGTCAACTAGCCAAGAGGGGGATATGTGGAGTGCTACTTAGCAACCAAGCAGAGTAATTCCTTTGTGTGTGTGGTTGAACCACATCTTGCTATGTAAAAGGCCTGAACTAAGAATGACAACACCTCTTTGCCCTTTTCTCCTCAGATTATATAATATTTTTTATCATTTTTCTCCATAAAGTGTTGTCAGGATTTATTTTCTTCCTGGACACTGCCTGTGTTACTTAAGTAACTTTTGCTCACATCATGTACATAGCCTTCATTTCTGGTTTTGTTTGCTGAGATGGAAAATCCAGGTGGTGCCCCCCGTACACTAACACTAATGAACTTTGGAAGAAGCTGGGGGTACATAATCCTATGGATGCCCCATTGAAATGAATAGAAGCTGCGCTGCTATTTTTCTCGAACACCTTCCTCGTTCTCTCAGAATGGCAGTGGCACCCACCTGAGAGGGGCCAGAACTGAGTTCCCGGGAGTTCCAACTGAAAAAAGCCCTGGGAAGCTGTGCATTCCTGCGTGGCACTCACTGATTGCAGTGGGGCTTGCCCCATAGAGCTCAGTGCCCCTGTCTCAGCTGCCTGTCTCCCACTCTGCCACCTTTTGTGGCAGCCACATTCAGCTGCCTCCACCTCTCCTTTTGATCGGGCAAGAATCCAGCAATGCGTTCGACTCTCTAGCTCTGTGCAGCAGCCTCCTGCTCACTGCATAGCTACTGCTGCCAGCTCCAAAGTATATAGTTTACTTTAGCCAAATCAAAATGGCTACCACAAAACTGCTCTTGTATAAATACAAGGAGGGGCCCAGATGGCAAACGTGCGTTTATAAGCAAAGAGTGCCTTGTGATGAAGCACAGGCCTCACTAAACAAACAAGAGAGAAAGAGGAAAAAAGAGAAAGAGAGAGAGAGAGATTGGGACCTTCTGTTGAGATTTTGGAATAAACGAACAAAGGCATGTTTTGCCAGTGCCCATCTCAAGACAAACACAGGGTTGGGACACCCTTGCCCTATCCTGGCTTTTCAGCTGCTGTGAGAATTCCAGGGACAACCTTCCAGGGTGCAGCTCCCCAGATCAAGATGGAGCCAAGACGTGGGGATGAACGGTTTGGTGGGGAGCATCTGACACAGGTTGGCTGGAGGCAGAAGGAGAGCAGAATCTGGGGCAGGTGGAACACTAAGGGTGAGGGCTCCCAAGGAGAGTGGGGCACATTTGACAAGTTCAGTTTCTCTCAATTTCTTATTTTTTCCAAACGTAAGCTCAGTTCTCCACATTTCCACATCAGTTTGCTTTAGAAAAATGTCCTCTTGGAAATTCATCAGCATTTTAGTGCAAATTTCTCCTTTGGATGCAGTTTTGCCTAATTTACACATTTTGGCAAAGCAATTTTCCCCAATATAGTGCATTTTTGTATGTTATTTGCACTAATATATGGTATGCATTGCTATGCATACTTTGCCCTAGTATCTGCATTTTTGTAAACACTTGTCTGGATAACTGCACTGGAAAATTGAGAGAAGCACAAACCTTTGTGGGTGGCAGCATTTTGGTTTTCACATTGTTTTGGAAAGTGCAAATCAGGCAAGTTCACCTTCAGATGTGAACTGATCAAATTTCTCCTCTATACTCCCCACCAGTCATGTCCACTTCAATAGACCATTTCCCAGGAAAGCTGTCCCCCTTCTCTGCTCCATGGCACTGTGTCCTTCTATTCACCCTCTACTCTGCTGGCCATTTGTTTCAACGACAGGAGAACTTGCCCAGTGGTTTGTTCTCTGTGGGCCAGCTCCTTCTCCCTCCCCACAAATCTGATGCTTTCAGTGGTGGCCAACATCCCAGACACAAGGGGGCTGCCTTAGTGGGCCCTTGGTCCTAGGCAGTGAGATGCAATGTGGCTGCCTCAGTGGAGGTGTGGGCCTTGACATTGCCTCAGGGATCATTGCTGCCACTGCTGTCTGGAGGCCCCCAACACTCTGAGAGCCATGATGGACCAGCCCAGGGTCTTCTGCCCCTCAGGCCTGTGAAGTGGGCACCTCCTGCTTGTACTTCGGTTAAGGGTGCAGAGCTGAAACGTCCCTCATTGCAACCTCCGTCCAGCCTTGTCACTTGAGGCTTTGGCCTCCTAGCCTTGGCCTGGCTTCTTTCTACTATCTGAAGAGAGAATTGTCTGTGGCCTAGTAAGAAAGTCTCAGGAGTGTGACGCTACAGCCCCTTCTAACATTAGAAAGAAGTGGTCACATGGAGAAGTCTGGCTACTCTATGGTGTCTAACTTGACCCCCACAAAAGCTCACTTCAGACACTCACTTCATACATGTGAGGGAGGAGAAACATACACTGTAGGCTGCTGGTAGAATGGGCAAGGTGATATACCCGAGGGGGCAAAGCTCATGAGGGCAGAGTCGCCATACAGCAGGGATTTCCAGGCCATATTTGGAATACTGCAGTCAGCAGCAGCGAACAGGTGGAAATCAGGAAAATGCCTGGGAGATTCCGGACATATGGCAACCCATGTTGGCAGTGTCGTTTTTTTGCCAATTTTCCATAAAAATAGCTCAAAAACACTGTTTTCTTTTTACCCACAACTTTGCCCCCCTCAAAAGGCTGAACAACTTTTCTTTGCAGAATATGGCAACCCTACATGAGGGAGTCCAAAGTGTGAGAGAGGATATAAGTGGAGGATGAGGTGGGAAACATCTGTGACACTCCAGATGTTGTTGGACCTTCAACCTCCATCAGCCCTCACAACCAGCATGACCAGCACCAAAGAGGAGACAGGTAACCCAGTCGTCCCTGGAGGGCTACAGGTTTCCCACCTGTGTGAACAGAAGCACAGCTACAGAGCCCATCTTGTGAATGTTGAACTCCCTGCCACACCACTGTAGGAACCCTCCCTTAAACAAACACCACGGAAATGCACAGGATGTTAAATTCTACCACCGTTATTGAGCTTTTGGGGTGATCTTGCAAGCTCAGGAATGTGGGCAGTCCTGACTTCACAGCTGAACGTTTCTCCACTGCTCTATGGAGGCGGTGCTGCAGTCTGGTTAGGTACAGCCTCTCTCTCAATCTCTGACTCTCTGGCTGTTCTTTCCAGTGACCTGTGAATGATCAAGGAAAAATAAAAAACGAGGAGCTCGTTTTTAATATACCCTGGCATGCTCCAAAGATCTATTAGCACATAAACAAAGGCTGGAGTTTGCCTTTTATAGATTTAGGCTGCCCCGTGCCAAGGAAACAGAGCCGGACCTGCCAAGCTTCATTG
The DNA here is from genome assembly GCF_964252035.2 of Podarcis erhardii. NCBI lineage: Eukaryota > Metazoa > Chordata > Lepidosauria > Squamata > Lacertidae > Podarcis > Podarcis erhardii. The sequence goes on along the minus strand of NC_138503.1, from coordinate 5,232,351 downwards.
CAAACAAAGTATTCAGATGCATGTGGAGTTGCAACCTCAGCTGAGGTTTATGGAAGGGGCGGTGGTTGCAGGCGGAGGGGGGGGGGGGAGGCTGCGGGGTGAAGAGAGATTTTCCTCCATCACAGGGCTGTTGCTGAAGAAAGGGAATCAAACTGAGGATTTCCTTCAGGATTGCAAGAGAGGATGAAAGTTTGAAAATTCCCCAGCTCTGTTCTTGCTGATTATCAGGCTCATTCTCCCTCTCGCAGCTGATGTTATTTGCATTTTGGTTTGGCTACAACCTGTAACTGAATTTGATTACTGTGCTTTGAAAACACTGCAACTTAAGATGAAAATATATACTTGGTGTCATGTGGAATTTGGCCCTCAATCTCATCCAGTGAAGGGCAGTTTCTTGTATTCTAAGGGTGGCCTGCTAGATGTTGTTGGACTACAACTCCCATCATCCCTGACCACTGACCGTGCTGGCTGAGCTGATGGGAGCTGGAGTCCAACTACCGCTTGAGAGTCACAGGTTAGCCAATCCTGACAAATGGCAACTAGATTTAAATGTCTTAACCCTCCATCTGCAGTTGAGCAAAGCACAAGTCAAAGCATTATATTGTGCTCCCTTTGAATGCCAAGTGCCTTTTGCACTGAATTTACAGTTTCTTCCAGGCTTCTAATTTTAGAATTACATCCTGTGTACACACATAGCTGGGGTTATTCTTCCTCTCTTGGGAGGCTGAACTGTGGCTGTTGTTTCTAATTCTTCGCTGCCTCCTCCTCCTTAATTCTCTTCCGTCCCTTAAAAAAACACTTCAAAAAACCACACCAAATCTTACATGGTTACTATGCACTCTCATACAGCTTTCATAGCGGAACTTCTCCACTGGGTTGTGGTCATTAGTAGGAAGGGACTATTTAAAGCGTGAGGAGGGGGGGGGGCATTGTGGTTCAGTTGCAGAGCATTTGCTCTGAGCTCAGTCTCCCCCATGACATCTCCTAGTAGGGCTGGGAATCTCCAGGAGAGCTGTCTGAAACCCAGTCAATGCAGACAACACTGTGCTAGCTCTGCCAACGACTTAACTCAGTATAGTTCCTATACCTGTGGCCCTTCCAATGCTGTTGGACTCTATGTGCTTCTTGCAAAGGATCTCCCACTGGTTAAACGTTGGAAACGTTGCCAGAATTTTCAGCTTATTCCTTTTGCAGTCTCTCTGCAAAATTTGCTGCTTTGACTGCAATCTCCTCACAAGTACAGGCAGCCCCCTGTTTAAGCATGTTCATTATGTGTGTGACTGTCTATACGTGCATCGTGCCGAATCCAGAAGTGACCTGGAAATGTCATAAAGATATCACTGAAACGCCACTAAAAGGGTGGAGCTGGGGCGGAGTGGGGTGTTTGCAGGCAACTTCAGTGGGTTTCAATTATACACTGATGCTTGTGGTGCCTCAAAAGGTAACACCAGTGTAAACAGGGGGCTGCCTGTAAAGTGTGTTTGTTTGCATGTGCATGCAGTTTTATTCTGCCACATCTTTGCCACTGACATGGTTGGATCATCCATTCACTTCACTGTGCAGACAGACACAGAAGAATTACCGTATTTTTCGCTCTATAACACGCACCCGACCATAACACACACGTAGCTTTTAGAGGAGGAAAATCCGTAGGCATGCCACCCGTAGGCATTCCCTCCATAACATGCACAGACATTTCCCCTTACTTTTTAGGAGGAAAAAAGTGAGTGTTATGGTGCAAAAAATATGGTATGTGCCATCAGAAGAGCTTGTCTCTTATAAGCTTTCTGCCTATTACTCATAGGGACAAGGGCTTTGTTATGGCCACTGAGATGTTGGAGATGAGGTGAGTTTTGTACCAAGGAGTATCCTAGGAGCTTTTATTCTCCTGAGCCTCCGAAAAGTGACTTCTGGTTGGCCAGATCTAGTGAGTTCATATAATTTCACTAGGTTAAGGTAAAGGTAAAGGACCCCTGGAAAGTTAAGTCCAGTCAAAGGCAACTATGGGGTTGCGGCACTCATCTCACTTTTCAGGCCAAGGGAGCCAGCATTTGTCCATAGACAGCTTTCCGGATTATGTGGCCAGCATGACTAAACCGCTTCTGGTGCAATGTGACATGGTGACGAGTGCCAGAGCGCATGGAAACGCCATTTACCTTCCCGCCATAGCGGTACCTATTTTTTTTAAATGAATATTTATTAGCATTTTCAATAACAACACAAGAACAAAAATAGACCAAAAAAAAAGAGAGATAAAAATACAAAAATACAAAAATACAAAACTTAAAAACAATTAAAAACACATAAAATTTCAATTGCTTATTTTCTTTTAATTTGCTTCTCAGACCTCCTCGCACCTCCCCTTCTTGTATTCCAATTCAAATTATTAGCTCAGCAAATCCTTATTACTTATTTCTCAACTTTAACTTGGTAATTTATTTTAACATGTTATTATTTTATTTTTTCTCTTTCATCCATTTCCTCAATTTATTTTTACAAACCTTATTTTCATTTAATTTAGATCATTTTAAAGACCAGTTTTAGCTTATCCAAACTTAAACATCAATACTTATACATCAATACTCATTCTTAAACATTTTTCCTAAGGTCGACCAAAATTCCCTTCCACGACTTTCCCAATTTTCATACGAATAATAAAACAAAATAAAGATAAAGCAAATTATAATTATGTACCCTTTGGATTCCCAGCCTCCACCCACCCCTTTCCCGGTTTCAGTCCCCAGCAAGTGTCCATCAGTATCAATATACTATTAGCCTGGAGATCTCACGTCCGAGGCTCTTAAATCTCTCTCAATTCCTCTCTGCCGGCCTTTTTGATACTCCTTAATGTTGAACCCCAAATCTCGGAGAAGCTCCGGCCCAACAGGATCCATGTTTCTTCCAGCCAGACCTCCATACTTAAAAGTAAAGCCTATGGGGTATTCCAAATCTTGTTTCATACTCCTTTCCAGTCCAAATGTCCCCAAGGCTCCAACTTCCACCTTAATCAAATTTATAATCCTTCGGTCTTCAGATCTCCACATAAGGAGATCTCTCAATTTTTCACTCTCCAATTCAGGCCAGACTTTCCACATCAAGTTTTTATTTTCCTTTGCTGCCATCATGTCAGGCCTCAAATTACAGCTCTCCTTTGACATCTGCAGAGTTACAGCTCCTCCTTCCTTTTCTTCAGGGGCAACATATGTCTCCTTTTCCATGTTCTCAAAGCTCTCAAGTTTCTCTATTTGTCCAATTGAATAGGCTTCCTGTTTCAAATCCTTATCAAATTCAACAATGTTATTTACTGTTAAGTCCAGAGTTGTAACGTTTGTAGCCAAAACATCAATTTGGCCTTGTAACTTTCCCAAGAGAACAAATGCTCTATCCAATTCAGCCTGGATTTTCCCTCCTCCAGCCATTCTTGTAGTGTCCCTAAACCCCCTCTAGAGGGATTTTGGTTCCTTAATGTTCCTTTCAGCTTAAATCCAAAAAACAAATTAGTTTGTATCAGCCCTTCCTTATTTTCAACAAATTGTAACAAATATAGCCAGCAGAAGCAGCAGAAACAAAGTTCTCTTTTCCCGTCTTGACAGCTAACTTGACAGCTGTCAAACTCTTCAATACTTCGTCAACAGGCTCTCTCGCGGGACGCTCCCGGGTCCGGGGGGGGTGGAACTTCAACTCCCAAAATTAGTTCTTCATCCTCCAGTAAGATTTCTTATAATGCCAAACCGTGAAATTAAAGTCTTTTACAAGAAAGAAAAAAAAAAGGATTCTCTCGACCTTAGTTGGCAGGTCCTTTGCTTTAAATTATTTACAAAGAGGGGGGGCGGACTTCCTTTTTAAACCTTCCCCGCTCGTGCCTAATTCATCAAAATTTTCTTTAAAATTCCAATTTCCGTATTACTCACGGGTTGTTGCTTTAGAGTCCAATTGTTCAAAGGAAAAAGTCAGCGCTCTCCGACAATGGCATTGCGGCTTCACTCCGCAGAAGAAGCAGTCTACTCTCAGCACCGCGCCGCACCCCGTCCCCGTTCCGGAGCCTTTAAAAAGGCTCCTTCGCAGTTTGGGGGGGCACAAATGGTGCCTGCCGAGTCACCACGCTCACAGGCATCCGCGCCTGTGATTTTTAAGGGTCCCCGCGTCGCCGCAGCGGCAAGACCCGATCCTGTGGAGCCGATTCCCTCCGGAGCTCAGAGGGAATCCGCCATTAGTCGATGGCGCTAACCCGGAAGTCCTATGGCGCTAACCCGGAAGTCCAGCGGTACCTATTTATTGACTTGCACTGGTGTGCTTTTCAACTGCTAGGCTGGCAGAAGCTGGGACAGAGCAACAGGAGCTCACCCTGTTGTGCAGAGCCGAACTGCTGAGCTTCCGATCAGCAAGCCTGAGAGGCTCAGTGGTTTAGACCACAGCGCCACCCGCTCCCATTTCCCTGGGAACACAAACCAATGCATGGAGCTTTCTGTAGAGCTGGGGAATTGTTTTGGGGTTTTTGTTGGCAGGGGTTGTTGCTGTTTTTTATATTTGTATCTTTATTTTAAATCTTAGTACAATGTATGTGGAAATTGTTCCATTTGGTTGTATATTTTTGATGTTTTATTTAGTGTTTATAACTATTTTTCTTGTGTTATACTTAGTATATTTTTCATGTTGTGAGCCACCTTGAGCATGGTTTGAGCTGTGGAAAGGTGGCATACAAATGAAATGCTCTCATAATGAAATAATCATGATCACAAATCAGGAAGCCAGTTCCCTATCTCTCACTTCAGTACACCAGATTTTGCTAGGAAGGAATTCTTCGCCAGAAGCAGCAATAAAATATGGTGAGGTGGCTGTAAGGAATGTAGCTACTTGAGAGGTCTGAAAATTTTACAATCCAGGCCCCAGAGGAAGTCGGAGGGAAAAAGAAAAAGAAAGAGGATTTTTTGTGCTTTTTAGTGGAAATAGATATAGGACTGTGGTTTTGCATAATTTATTGGTGCTCTTAAAGATCATGTTTTGAAAAGCAGTGACAATTGGAAAATGCTAGAAGAGAAAGACATTTATATTTTCTAGGTTGGATGAAAACAACAGCAACACCTAAGTGGTTCTTTTGAAAGCTCACATTTTGGATTCCTTTTTCAGAAAAAGGGGAAGCTGCTGCTTTAAAAGCCAGTTGGCATCCTGTGGCAGTCTGAAAGCAGAACACCCTAAATGTCTGTCTCAGCTGCAGTTTTGGAATGCATTTGTGAGGCAAACCTTCTTCTGCAATCACCAAATATGGAGCTGCTCCAGGATTCCCACAGGCCTGCAAGGAGCCTGGTCTCACAGGGAGCTGCTTTCTCTGTCCCTGCAACCACTAGACAGATGACAGAAGGAACAATCCATTTCTCTTTTCAAAGGAAGAAAGAAGCTGGGGAGACCAATGTGCACTCCAGTAGATGGCCCTCCCATTAGGAAGAGTGAGGCAATGGCCTTGGGCAGCAGATACTGGGGCAGCAGCCGTGGCCCCCATCAAACTTTTCTTCCTGATCCCCTGGACATTCTCCTCTGTTGGGAGATCAGAGCTATGTTTCCCACACGTGCTCCCCCTAAGCTAACCTGCTGCTGCCTTCAGGTCCAGCGGAGGAGGCCACCCCATTGTCAGTGTTGCAGTAAGATTCAACATGGGCAGGGGACACAATCTTGTATTTTGCTTCAGGCAGCAAGATGTCTTGGGCTGGCTCTGTTCAGTGGCAGAGGGTCTGCTCAGTGTCTAAGCTTGGAGCAGCTGCTTTTTAATGAAAACTTGTGGCTCTTTGGGCATCTCTGCTTTGGGTGAAGGTGTGTCCAGACATTCCCAGCACCCAGAAGTGGCATTATTAGGAGGCAAAGGGAGGGTACAGTCTCATGTGACAGAATTTGCAGCATTCCTGGGCTCCTTTGATGCTGATACCCATGTACAGAGATAGCTGCAGACGGTTCATGCAAGTTAGGTTAGATCAGGATGGGGAACATCTGAGCATTGTCCATGCTGGCTGGAGCTGATGGGAATTACAATCCAACAGCAGCTGGATGGCATCAGGACCCCCACCCCCACCAGAGGAGCAGAGATGCTTCCCTCCCTCTCTGGAAGTAGTAGGTCTTAGGGTCATCCAATGAAACTTACTGGCAGTAGATTCAGGGCAGGCAAGAGGGTGGCGGGTGGGTGTGACCTTTCCACGCAATGCATGGCATTTGCTGTCACCATCCCAGCTTTAAAAGGGGATAAAGAAAAAAATCATAAGATGTAGCAATGGCTACTAGTCAAGGTGATGACTAAAATGGAGTCTCTGTGTGCCAGTGCAGTATATCTCTGGATAACTGGTACAAGAAACAAAGGACAAGTGAATGTTGTTCCGCTCAAGCCCTGCTTGTTGCCTTCCTAGAGGCACCTGTCTGGCCAAGATGGACTCAGTTTAGAAGACCCGAGAACCCAGATCCGAGAGCCCAGCCCTTTTCTGGCTCCTCTTTCCATGTGTTCTAAAAGTGAAAGTGCTACACGTTGTATTTTGTACTCTGGTGTCTCTTTCCCAAGTATATAAAGCATAGCACCCACCCAACTTCTTTGATGCTGGAAGTGGATGCTAGATGGACGCCAGCCCAGTTCTGGGTAGCTTTGTCCAGTATTGGCTCCTGGCATTTAGAGCATCCAGTTCAAAGCCACCAACAGTTCTTCAAGGGCAGCAATTGTAGCCCGCTGTGATTACCAAAAAAGAAAGAAGCCCATGCCAGATAAACATGTGGAGTTATATTCCTCATGTCAGTGAATTGACTATTTGATTAGCATGAAATGCTAACCCTTATCCATAGATTCTGCAATGAAATTACCATTTAGACACCAGTCCTTCAAATGCCATTGGCTTGAGAGGTTGGTTATACAATTAAACCACTATGATACCACTTAACAGTCATAGCTTCCCCTCACAGAATCCTGGGGTGCTGAAAGTTTTTAGGACACCCCTATTCCTCTCATTGGGCCAGTATTTTTTTAAAAAAAGAAAAGAAAAACAGTGCTGGTATACACCATGAAGTTGTTACAGTAAGCACCACACTGTTAACATTTGGGGAAAAAGGTGTCAGTACTGAGTACTCTTGAACACCCCCCCCCCCAAAAAAAGCACTGCATAGGGCCATAGTTCCTGGGATTCTGTAGGGGACAACTTATGGGGGCTGTGTGCTAAAAGGGGATGGAGCAAAGGAGGTGGTGTCCTTAACTTTATACGAGACACTGTCTTCCAGTCCCGCTAAAGCCAGAGGTTTCTATGCGCCCACATTCATCGCTTTATCCCGGCAAGCAAAGGCACCAGCACAGTTCTTGGGTGCATTGCTGCAGGCAGAAGCACTTAAGGAAAACAAAGAGCAAGGCCAGGGAAGGGAGTCCTGGTGACTGGAGAGAGAGAGGCCTGCAGGGCCGCACCCAACACATGGCCCTGAGGCTCCTAACCCCTGAAATTTAGCAAGCTAGCAGAGTGGATGGCAAGCTGCCAAATACCAGTGAAGGAGCTAGCAGTGCTCTGGCATTGACCCCTTCCCTCAGCTTCAGCTGGGCAGCCATTTTGCTGGCTCATTACCTAGCCCCTGAGGCAACCTGAAGAAGCTGCCTCAGGTGGCAAAAACAGAAGAGGCTACCACAGAAGCCTACTCTAAATAAACAATCAATCAATCAATCAATCAATCAATCAATCAATCAAGTCCTTTTGTTCCTGTTCCAATCCTTAACAACACCCTATGGTATGCAGCCTTGAATGTCAGAAGAGCCTGGCTATTGGATCAGTCCAAATCCCCATCGAAGTATATTCTCCACAGTGGCCACCCAGATGCCACCAGCAGGACACAAACACAGCAGCAGCCCTCGCGGTACTCTCACACTTTCTTTAAAGAGCGGGAATATGGGCAAGTATACGCACAAATTGGGAGCATGTGTCAGAGACAAAAAGCTTCTTTCGAAGAACGAAAACCTGGAGGGCAGCAGATGCCAACATGCATTTAAGGAATGTCACCCCTCTGTGAGCCAAAAGGAATACCAAACATGTTCTGAATTCCTGCATCCTTTGAGGGACCAGCTGGTAATGAATTGTTTTTATTGAGCTGCTCAGCCATTCAGGTTCTGAGCAATCTATGTGTGGAATCTGCCTCCTCTCAGATTCCCTCAGATTCTACTTAACCCTGTTTTGTCAGGAAAGGTGGCTTTAAAAAACAAATAGATCACCTATCCACTTTGCATGGTGTATACGATCAGAGACAGGCTGTGCAAGAGAATTTTCAAACAGTGCCCCTTTGTAGAATGAGAAAAGGACACACCTCTTCTCACAACACATAAACAAACTGTGGAATTTGGTACCACATGGTATGATGATGGTCACCAACCTGGACGGCTATAAGAAGGGGTGAGACAAATTCATGGAGGCCAAGGGCACTAGTGGTGACAACTCACAATGGCTATATTACCTGTTAACCTCCATTATCAGTGGTAGTGCGCCTCTGAGCACCAGTTGCTGGAGAACACTGGCTTGGCATGCAGAAGGCCCCAGGAGCATCTCCAGGTAGGGCTGGGAGAGACTCTGGTTGCAAATCCTGGAGAGCTGCTGCAAGCTAGTTTGGACAATATTGACCTGGACAGACCAATGGTCTGATTCAGTATAAGGAAGCTTCCCTGTGTTTAGCCCACCCCTTGTAAGTGGGATGGTTTGAGCATGTACTGTATGTGAGAAGATAAAGTTTGGGATATAGGAGGAAAGGGAGATTTCCCCCCCTTTTTTCCAGGTCTAAGTTTGCAAAATGGTTCTAGAGCTGAACTCTGTCTCACATCTAAGATTTCTGGATTTGCCTCTAAAGCCCATATGGTCTTGAAATAAACAGCACTTACCAGATTCCCAGTGTGTTTGGCCTCAGCTGATTTTTTGAGCCCTATGTGCCTCTGCCCTATTTTCTGCAGATGTTAACATTTTGCTGCCAAATTTTGGAGAAACAAAACCCGCATGTTTCATTATAGACTCCAAGCAAGCTAATGAGTAGCTTGTAGTCCCAACCATAGTTTGCTTTGGCTTTCCTTTACAGATGAGAATCCAAAACCATATTATTGTAGGCCATTTCCTGCCACTTAATTTTATAATACTGTTATTAAAAAATAAAAAAGGGATGGAATCTGTCTTCAGTAACTGCACCAAAAAACGGAATAGTGCCACTGGACATTTCTGTGATGGGATGTCCAAGCCTCCCTGCTCAAGCATCTAACCATACTTAGCACAGTACTCTTGTGTATTCAAAACATAAATTATGGGGGGCGGGAATCAGTCTGGAGGATACTTGTAGGTGCATTCTAAACCCATGATTCTGTGTATATGAGCTTAGAAACTGCAAGAGAAAACCTGTTGAACTGGTCAGGTTAGTTTCTTTGTAAAATAACGGCCTGAGCTGGCCAGTTAAGTACTTCCATTTACATATCCAAAGAACTAGTCCGGTTGCCCAAGCGACAAAAGGCATTTCTTCATCTCACCTGGATGGATGCCCTATCACCTTGGAGACACAGAGGCTCATCTTGCTTGTGTGGGAACCCCCCCCCCCAGCTGTGGTGAGGCAAGATCTTTTGGGGTGTTACTGCTGTAACCCTTCCATGCTGTGCTCAGGATGTATACATGTGTAAATAAAACCCTGTATTCTAAGGACACCACAGTCTGCATTGGCCTTCATTCCAAGGAAACTGAAGGTATGTACAACTGAGGTATGTACAAACCTCCCTGGAGTCTCTTGCTGCTCAGAGGTGTGTGCAACACTATTTAAGGCTTGGGTATCTGAAGAAGTGTGCATGCACACGAAAGCTCATACCTAGAACTAACTTAGTTGGTCTTTAAGGTGCTACTGGAAGGAATTTTTTTATTTTGTTTTGACTAAGGCTTACAAGATCATTCATGTTACACAGCATAGGGCGAGAATTCAAAGTTGCGAGAATTCAAAGCAGAGTTGCTCAGCTATGAAAGCAGCCCTGAGACACATGGTTGAGAGCAGCCCAGGTGGGCACAGCTCTCTCCAAGCACTCTCTTGCCTCGATTCTGATGGCAGGGCCAGGCCCCCACGGCCTAGCCTTGTTTCCCTCGCTTATGGGTGACCTCTTCACCTGTTTCCAAAAGCTTTCCCCAAACCACAAGCCCTGGACTTGTGGAATGAGTAAGGAATGAGACAGGGAAATGCACTGGAAACCATGGAACAATCACTACTTGATACTTCATTTAAGCTGGCACCTTCTGTGCCACCTTTTAATCACGGGCTGAAAACCTGCCTATTCAGGCATTTAAGAATACCTTCCAAATGGTTAATTGATGTCTTGTTTTAAACGTTTTTACATGGTGTTTATTGTAGCTTTATAATTTTAAAGATAGCAGTGTGGTATACAGGCAACCCCCTGTTTCTGCAGGGGTTGCGCTCCACGTCAAAGTGTGTGTCTGTGGAGCATGCCTAGGCCCCTCTTCTGCATCCAAAAGGACCCGTGTTTGTGGTTGCACATCAACTGGATGTGCCTAAAATGGCAGACACCTGTATACATTTTTTAAAAAGAATAAACAACCTCCATGCACACAGATCAGCATGAAGTCTCAATGAAGAGGTTGCCTGGAAGAGCCCAGCGCTAGTTGACTAAGATATCTTTCTTTCCCGGGTTGGGACAGACTTGCCAGGCAGCAGCTGGTGAGAGTACAGATGTATGTCTAAGAAAGAAAGAGAGCCTGTGCCATCAAAAGTTTTATTTATGGTAAATACAAAACAGTTTTGTGGGCCAGATAAATAGTGTACATACAGTGTAACATCAAGACAGAGTGTGCGCTCCTCTCGTGCTTTTCCTTGCGCAGGCGACCTTGCAAACAGGAGCACGTCGTCTCTGTCACCACACAAGTGTCTGAATCATTTAGAAGTTCTTCGGTGCTCACACCAACATTCAGAGTTTGGCAATGTCAATAGTGGTTTTGTTGAAGAACAGAAACAAGGCTGACAAGCAAGTCCTGAATCCCAGTTGTTTGCAAATGAGAAATTTTACACTCTTCCAAAGGGAGCAGGGGTGAGGCTTGGATTTGGGTCATTTACTGGAGGCAGGGGAGGACCTGTGGAGACGTTAAAGGCAAAGGTGGTTCCTCATGGAAAGATGCTCAGTTGCTAAACAGGTGTTTGCCATGTCACAATTCTCTTTAGAGATTCTTAGAGCACTTGGGGGGGGGGGGGATTTAACTGCCCAAGAAGAGCCATGCTAGGAGATCAGGGGATGGGGTGAAAATGGGCACCACCCTTCTTTAGTGGAAATTTTTCCAAGTCTGCTTCACTTTCTTGTTACTGCTGCAGGTGATAAAAGCCAAGGATGTTAAAACTCTTGATGTCAAGGTCACCTCTTTGCTTTATGCTTGGTCCAAGGCATTTGGGGGCTAGAAGGAGAACCAAAAGGGTCCTCTGTGCACAGCAACACTATCTATCCAGATGCTCTCCTCCTGTGCAAGCCTTTCTGAAGCCTCCCCTTCATTTCAGTGGGGCTTGTGCAGGTGACCTTCCTGATTCTTTGACCTGCATGGAGGGAAATGGGTGTTTTCTTCCCACAGGCCCCAAATGCCTTGTGCTGGTTCTGCTCACAGAACAACTCCCCCCACTCCAAACACTGCACTTTGAGTGGTTGCACCTCAAATTTTAAATGCGCAGGGACAAATTAAAAGCATTTTGAGAGCCTAAGCCCTGAGAAAATATTCTTGGGTGTGTATGGACCATGTTTGCTGAAACATCAGAAGCTGCAGAGGAGGCGAGGGCAGCTGAATAAGCTTCTCAGTGGCTGGGAGTGTAACAATGATGTTCCACAGAGTTCTTGGACCCTCCTCCATGATTTGGAGAAATGGAATAAATTATGGAAAGGAATTAATCTCACAGAATGAATTATGAAATGCACTCAATTTGTTGCAGACTTTCAATAACGTTTTAAAATACATTGCCCTGTACAAAGCCTTCAGAGACTGACAGTGGGACCTCCCTCAAAGAGGGGTCCAAATCTGCCAGTACCCCAAACTTTGCTAAAGTTTTCTATATTTGCCAAGGATTCTGCAGTCTGACAGACCTTAAAATGCTTCAGCATCAGAGACGAGACAAAGTCTTTAAAAAAACAACTGCTGGCACAATGACATTTCCTAAGGAAAGGCTAAAATTGTACCATATGTACCATAAATTATAGCCTAGCCTTACAGCAAGTTGTTGGCAACTAGAATCCTGTCAAGGCCTGAAGTAGACTGCGGATTTGGAAGGTCCCTCTTTTGCATTCCACCACCAACAAATCAATTTCCTGCCTGTCCCACAGTCATTTGGCCAGCCCTTGGGGAACAATAAATGAAACATGATGCACCCATTTCCAAGAGAGTGATAAGATGATAAAGATGCTCTGATGGGCTGTAGCTCATCAGGCTGCATTTGGAGGAACAGTCTATATTAAGGAAAAAAGAAAAAGAAAGCCACCACTCACTTCTCTCTATTTGGAAAGCCATTTTTTTAGGGTGGGGAAGAAGAGCCCCCATTTAGCTTTCTTCCTGCTTAGTCAGCGACAGTCTTCATGGGGCTGACACCTACCCGCAACTTCCCACCTGCTGTCTGAAATAATCCTGTCCACAGGCAGCTCTACCATTTCTTCCAGAGCTTTCTGTGAACCAGGCAACACAACCCCCATTTCTTCAGGCCCAGCCTGCACCCCACCACAGGCAGGCAAGGCCTCCGCTGGAGCTTTGCATATCACACCTGGCGCCCAAGGCTTGCACAAGATTTCAACTGCGTTCGGAGAGCATTATTTCTGCAAAAAGTGTAACTAAGCCAGGAAGGCTGCTTGGTGCAATTTGGAGCAGGTCAGCTAATTTCATGGCATTCAGGTGGACTTGGGAAGGAAATTCTTTTCCAGCCAGTAGACTGGGAGGCTTGTTCTGAAGACTATTGCCACAGTCTGAGCATGATAGATAATTATGATGATTCACAACCTCCAGTTTAGTTTCCCCATTTTCAGTTGTGTGGCAAAGTCTGTTTGTATGAGAAACATAACACTGTAATGGTATCTTGTCTGAGGATTTATGCCACATTGGGTGAAGAACATTGCAATACCTTTGAAACAGCATTTTCTTAAGTTTATTTTTTCTAGAATGCTGTTCCTTGGATAGCAACACAATGATCATCTCCCAGAAAAATACTGTTTTACTGGCCAGCCGTTAAATTTCCAGATATTTTTCTTCACAGTTGATAAAAGCAGCTTTTGATTTCCCCTGCAAAATGTAACATTTGTAAAAAGTATGGGGGAGGGGGCAGTGGGGAGGAGAGATTCCACAGAAAAAGGATAAATGGAAGTACATGCCACTGGTCCTCATGGACTCCTCCTTTTTGAACTTAGGTGGTAGCACAAACCCTAGAAAACCTAAATGGCTGCTTGGGGGCAATGTGGGGCAGTGGTCTGCTAGGTAGCATCCTCTCTGATATTACACCTCATGGATCACATCTAGCGATGATCAAGCACAAATTCATAATATAAGCCAGTTCTTCACTAAAATGAGAGAGAAAAGCTGTTGAGTTTAGGATTGAGATGTGTTTTGTACTGGTACTGACCAGGGCTGATGGGAATTGTAGTCTCAAACATCCAGAGGGCCACAGTTTAGCAAAGGCTGATTTAAGCAAGAGGTATACTTAAACAAAAAGGCATTTTCCTTCATGAACCTGCTACTCTGCACTTTTTAAAAAATGAACGCCGATTCGTCTTTCTTGGGTTACTTTATTCCCCCCAAAAGGATAACTATTCTAATTCCTTGTGGGCTAGAAACCTGAATCCACCCCCCAAAGGAAAAAAAAACCACTGTACAAAGAATGGGGTGACGCGTGGCAATGTGCCAATATGGATACTTCTAGTGCAAACAGTTACCGAGAAAGTTCCCCCAACATTTAGAGCGAACCAGCCCTATATGACACTGGAGAGGGCAAATACTTCCCCTCCATGAAGCCAACACATTCAAATGTCTGGTTTCTCTGGGACATGGCTGCTGCCTCAGTCTTGGAAGGAAAGAGGGCACAAGAAAAAGAAAGAAAGAAAGAAAGAAAGAAAGAAAGAGGAAGAAGAAAAAGAAGAAAACCCACCAGCAGTTCCATTTGGGTAGCTTATTTGAATCATGGACTTCTAAACACCGTTTTCTTACATATTATAATACCAAAGTCCTTAATGCTAGTCAAGAGAATAATAAATAGATCAAAACTTCTGATTATGATATAATACTGACTTTATAACCCCTTGTGTAAAAAAGTGAGGCTCTCTCTCCTGAGATACAGCAAGTAAGGGCAGGGTGGGTGGGGGGGGGGAGAGACCATAACACTGTACCATCAGTCGGTTGAGCAGCGCACCGTAGCTGAAGAGTCGAGAAACAACAGCCCACCCTCTGCTTCTCTCCTGCCCCAAAACCTATTTCAGGAAGTGCCTGGTAGTTTCTTCATCTTCTACCCCTTCAGTTCAGGTTTCTTTCAAGCAAAACCACCAGGGAAAGGTTAGCCTTCATCTTCCCGCAGTTCAGTAGGGAGAAATTTGTATTGCTGCTGACGAATCTGGGCCAGCTTTTTCCTCGCCTCTTCCAGCTCCCGTTCCTTCTTCAGCATCTCCTCCTGCGCTGCAATGATCTAGAAGAATGAAGGACAGTGATGGTGCCACAGAAATAAACGATGACATAAATAAAATACAGTACGGTCGGATCTTACCCAGGGGTTCAGTTCCAAGGGTTCCACATATACCTGAAAACGCGTGTACTCAAAGCCATGTAAACACCCCCACATGAGCATACCTAGGGCTCCAAAGCTGGAAAATGCGGTGCAAAAAGAATTCTTAAGCTCTTTGCTTTGCTTACTGGGCAAGGCTCCACACAGCACACCTGGTCTGGGATGCCCTCATGAGATCTCATGGGGCCATCTGAGATCCCCCAAGAGCTCACACAACCACCCCCAGGCTTCCAGAGCTGGTGTGCTGAGAGGGCCTTGCATGGTAAGCAAGGCAGAGAACTTAAAGCTCCTTTCACACCAGGAAAACCTTGCAGACATTTAATTCCTGCAATTTCAATTGGATGGCCTTCAATCGTGCAAGGCTGGAATTGCACAAGTTATATGCGTGTTAGATGTGATCATACTGTACGTTTAGGCTGATTGCAATCGCTCTGCACATGCAGGGAACTGAAACTCAACAGATTTCAGAATGTCATACAGAGTCTCATTTGTTTCCTGCTTGGCAGGGGGTTGGACTCGATGGCCCTTGTGGTCTCTTCCAACTCTATGATTCTATGATTCTACTTTCAATGCCATTCAGAGTCTCATTTTTCATAGAACCCAAGGTGGCAGGCAGGCATGAGGTCCTCCATCCAGGCAGTGACCAGGCCCAGCGGGACACATTCAGCCTCTGATCCTTAGGTTATCTACTTTTGCTGTCACATAACCTACTGTATTATATGGATTCTTCTCAACACGGTCTCAGCAGGAGAGAAAAGGTGAAAATGACGGACAGGTGAAAGATTATTACTGACCTGTGCAATGCCTCCCACAAACTTTGTTTTCACCACGACATCGTCATCGTCAGCCTTACCAAACGCCGCCTTCTGGGCTGCCCTGACCAGATTATCCGATGCACGTTTGACAGCATTCCCTGCGGCCTACAGAAGGAGCAGATAAAGAAGTTAGCAGTATCAATGGCCAGGGATGATGACGGTTGCATTTCAGCAACATCTGGAGGGCCAAAGGTCCCCCACACCTGGTGTAAGTCAACCTTCTCCCACCTGACATGCTCCAGATCTTTCTGGACTCCCACCATCCCTGCTGGCTGGGGCAGATGAAAGTCCAACAACACCTGAAAGACACCAGCTTGGGGAAGGTGGCTCTAAGCTTTTTTGGGTGGTGGGGGGTCTGAAGGGTCTCATGCTCCTGCACCATCTCCTCAGGTCATATTTGGAGCCTTATCTCTGCACCCTTTCAACTCTAAAACCAGGCAGGGGCACTATATGAAAGTTGGTAACCAGATCTTAAGCCATTTCTGCCTTTAAGATAAGAATGAGGACCGAAAACTGAGCCCAGAAAGGAATAGCAAATAAACCCACTGGAGTTTCACGTGAAAAAGGATCTCTATCTTGATCCCACCAGGACTTTACCCTGGAGCCTGCTGGCCATTAATGCCACAAAGCATCCAGTTCATTTAATGAACTTTTGCAGCGAGTCCATTGCCACTTATATCAAGCTTTAGAGGAGCATTCGGAACTACCATTAGAGGGCATATGTAGTGCAACTCAAGAGTGAAGTGGTAGCTCCCTTATCCAGGCATCACTCCAGCCATGAACTTGCTGGTTGGCCTTAGGCAATCGGTGGGAACCTTTTTGGCCCTGTGGGTTAGATCTTTATCTCACCTCAACTTTTGAGCGCCATCATTATGAAATCAGATGTTTGACAGGTGGATAGTCCTATCTACTTCGACAAGTGGGCAGGACCACCTACCTATCAATCATCTGATGTCAAAATGAGGTGAGGTGATTTGTTAGGGGCAGCGGTCTCCCCAACCCATCTAAATTTCGGGGACGATAGTGACCAAGCAGGACCAAACTCCCCATGGATCAGCTGATGGACAGGGAGTTCAATCCTGCCTTCTGCAGGCTCACTTATCTAAGTTGTATCTCTACCTCCCCCATGTGTGATGTCAAGAAGGGGCAGGTAGGCGTGGTAGGCTAAACCAGGCCTTAGGCTCCCCAACCCTGCTAGATGGAGGTAACAAGACTGACCTACATTGCAAGGCTGTTGTGCTGAATCAATGCAAGGCACGGTGAGGATGCCAAACCTGACCTCCTGCATCAAGTGAAGCAGTTTTCGCAAAAGGTGAGAGATTTGAGCCACGCAACCTTCCTTACCTGCAGCCTCCTCATGGCCTCCGAGTCCTGGTCTGCTTTCACTTTACAAGCCACCAGCAACTGTGCTGTGGACGCTGCCACTTGCTTGGCAGAGGAGATCAGTTTCTCCTCGCTGGCGTGGCCTTGGACTGAAGCATTGGCCGCTTCGCAGAGGTTGCTGGTGGCAGCTGCCACCATTCGGGCCTGGAAGGGGCAACAACAGAATATCAGGCCTGGCTTTATTGCTGGGTCAGGCCAATGGTCCACTAGGCTCAGTCGGGGTCAGATGAAAGAAAATCTAAAATGCCAGGATCTGTGCTGGAATCATGTCCAGCAGCAAAATCCATCTTCTGGTCTTCTGCTTCCCTTGACCTCCCAGTGAAACCCTGTCTGATCCTAGGGCCTCAAGGTCTATAGAGAAGGGTGGGAAGGGAGAGAGGCAAAAAGTGTGTGACTCTCTCTGCCTTTATACAGTATGCTGCACCCCAGTCAAACAAAATGCAGAGGTTTCTATTTCATATTTTGCCCCCCCCCCTAAAATTTATATCCCGCTTGATTGTAAAAACAAGCCAACTGCCCAGGCAGTTTACAAAGGTTTCACACCCACCCACCCTTATCTCCATCCACAGAAGCAAGAAGCATTATCACAGTTCAGTGGGGTGTAGTCAGTAAGGGGGTGGACCATTTCAAATCCCCACTTTGCCACAACTGCCCCTCAGCCCAGGGCCTAGCCTAGTGGGCTGCTCTCAGTGGGCTGCTGTGAGGATGGAATAGGGTGTGGAGAGCCATGTACACCACCTTGAGCTCCTTTCTGGGAAAGGTGAGGTGTTAATACAATAAATAACAGGTAGCACACCAGAAAAGCTAAGCAGAGCCTGGTATGGTTTCAAATTGGATGGGGAACCGTGTGCTGAGATTCTTGCATTGCAGGGAGTTGGACTAGATGGCTCTATGATTCTATGAAAATAAAAAAGGGCACAATCCAGCCAGGCAAAAGTGCTCAAGGGCCCCCAAAGCAGGGGTAGCAAGGGCCATGGCCCATGAGGGAGTCCCAGGGAGGCTTGGGGGGCTGCATCCAATCCCCTACCCTCTGCTTCAACAGGAAATATGAGGGCCTGAGCCTGCAAAATATGAGGGCCTGCAATGCTTCTGTCCCAACTGCAGAGCAACAGGGGGGTGGGCAGATCTGATCAGGCCAGCAGAGGGCAGATGGTGGCTACCTTTGAAAAGGTGGAAGGAGAAAAATCTGGACTAACTCACAGCAGAAATAAGTCCCTGAGACCACTGTCCATCATCAGCTGCATTGGCAGGGATGGCTCCAACCTAGAAACACAGTTCAGACAAAATCAATTAGCAGGAATAATTAATTAAATTAACTGATTGATTAATTAATTAATTATTAATTACTTATGTGGTGGGATTGATAGCATGAAAGCAATGTTTCATAAAACATTTAGATGGCTTTGGGCCTTGCATCAACATCTGGGGGAAATGGGACAGGGTACATGAGCAGCAGCTGCCTTATGACAAACGGCTGGGCAGCATTATGGGCTGCAGCTGAACTTGCCCTCAGGTGGGACTGGGAGGTTAAACCAAAATGCACCTGGAAATCTGCTCAGGAGCTCTCAGTGCTTTTCGCTACAGGAAAGGCTCCCCCAGATCCACCTGATGGCAGTTAAAAGTTATACCACGAGGCACTACAAGGCACCTTGGG
Source organism: Podarcis erhardii (assembly GCF_964252035.2). NCBI lineage: Eukaryota > Metazoa > Chordata > Lepidosauria > Squamata > Lacertidae > Podarcis > Podarcis erhardii. Next base: position 5,213,751 of record NC_138503.1, on the reverse strand, counting down.
GCACTTAGCTTAACTGTGAGGCCACAAGGCAATTGTCTCATAGCCATAAGGGCTGCTGCATTGGTGTGTAAAGCTGCAAGAAATGAGACACAGCAAGCTATGCTGCAACTGAACTGTATCGGGAGACAGGCAGATGATGGGACGTTACTCCCGTACAGCTGCCCCGGCATCTGTTCCCTGAACTCCACCAGCCGAGGTGTCATCTCATAGTTAAAGTGGTGACTTACATTTTCATGGGCAGAGTCTTGCTCACTAACCTTGCCCTGGGCAACCAGCTCCCTCTGAGCTGCAGACGCGGACTTGACAAGCGCGCTGGTGGCGGCTGCAATGGATTTAGCTGCTTCAAGGATCTGCTCTTCAAAATCCAGGGTCTCGTCCGCCTGCTGTAACCAGAAGAGGAGACTGTCACCTACAGTTCTCTTGAAATTTTAGCAGTTTTGCCCTTGCCTGATGAATACTCAACTAGGGGGTTTGGACCAAATGATGCTTTGAGTCCCTTCCAACTCTATAGCTCTATTCTATGATACCATTAAAATAATAATAAAGGAGCAGGTAGAGGCACATTCCACACAAGGCTCTCTCAGTCTTCCTGTGCCAGAAAAAGAATGCAATAAGAGAGGAGGATTAAGCAAAATACTGGCTTTATTTGAAAGAAATGTGGCAGGCCTATTTCTGCTGATTTGCTGCTTGGTTAGTCCAGTGGTGACATGTGCCCCAGGTCTAGGGCAGGGATCATGCTCAAAAGGCATCCCATACCAGAGGTCATGTGGTGTTAATGGACACCACTAGTAGGATAAGCAAGGGACGCGGGTGGCACTGTGGGTTAAACCACAGAGCCTAGGACTTGTCGATCAGAAGGTTGGCAGTTCGAATCCCCACAACGGGGTGAGCTCCTGTTGCTCGGTCCCTGCTCCTGCCAACCTAGCAGTTCGAAAGGATGTCGAAGTGCAAGTAGATAAATAGGTACAACTCTGGCGGGAAGGTAAACGGCGTTTCCGTGTGCTGCTCTGGTTCGCCATCAGTGGCTTAGTCCTGCTGGCCACATGACCAGGAAGCTGTACGCCGGCTCCCTCGGCCACTAAAGCGAGATGAGCACTGCAACCCCAGAGTCAGTCATAACTGGACTTAATGGTCAGGGATCCCGTTACCTTTACCTAGTAGGATAAGCTACCAGCATGTAGCCTGTAAGGCACTGGTGTTCAGGTGGGGGGTTGGGATGTTCTATGGGGCCACAGCCTGATCCAAGTACAACAGCAATACTACCACATACCAGAATATGGGTGTGTGTTTTTTTAAAAAGTTCCAGAAACACGTCTCCAAATGCTTGGGATAAAGGTGGGTCTGACATCTACTGATGACTATTGCAGCAAGTGATTTGATGGTGTTGGGTGGTGAAGCTCCTGCCAGGCTTTGGGTGGTGCAGCTCTGGAGCAGGCATGAGGAACCTGTGGGCCGTTCAGAGTGGACTGGCCCAAGTCATTCTGCTGCAGAGGGCAAATTTATTCCAGAAGCCAACCAGACTGGCTGCTGAATCTCACTTCAGCACTGGCAGCAGGACACTTGGCACAGCTTTCTCCACTGCACCCAAGGATGCAGCAGGCTTGTTCATGGGGTGCAAGGCACATGGCAGGGGGTGCAGAGTTCTGTCCGCTCCATGCGCCTCAGCAACTGCTGCCTGAGGCAGCTATGTCACTCTGCTTAATGGTATGGTTGGCCCTGCCTATGGTTTGTTGATGTACCAGCCCCATCTGTCATGGCTCATGGTCAGGAATGATGGGAGTCCAACAATGTTCGGAGGGAGACCAGGTTCCTTCCATATGTGGTGCAGAGAGGCGGGGAAGGCAAAAGGCCCCAGAAAGAAGGAAGCAGGACCTGAAAGGGCAGAAGGCCAAAGAGGGCAGGAAGGAAGACCCCTTGGAGGGGAAGGTGTGGGACTTGAGGGATAGCGGGTGCAATTAAAAGAGGGGGGAGAGAGGGAAAGAATCATCAGTGGTAAGAGTTGCCTCTGGCCAAGAGCTACTGATACAAGGACATGGTTTGAAATATTCCCCACCCCTGAAGCTGAAACAACCACAAATGTGGGGGAATTAATTTGGCTTTTACTATACAGACTCTGAAATAATGGGAAATGAAAATATATTATGTCAGACCATCTTTCTGTCTCCTTTTTGTTTTTTTGTTTGAATTGCAGGGAAGGGATCTTTTAAACACTTGTACTATCTTTCCCCCAAAAAAACTTCCTCTGTGAAACAGTCACTCGAGATTGAGGATTAACTTTCATAAGGAAGGTGGCAGAGATTCTCAGGGTTCTAAAATGCCCCCCCCCCCCTGCCCTGCAATAGACAAACCGCCATTATTGTTTTTTGCAATGCATGGGAGCTCATATTTGAATATAGGCTCAGCAGAGATTAGCACACAGAGAAAACTGAGTTCAGCTTTGTTAAGTCACCCCTGTTTTCTGTAAGCTTGCTGCCTATTAGGTGTAGCTCAAGAGCGAAGTCATATTAAGATCTGTTGGCTGGGCCAGACCAATGGTACCAGTATCAGGTGTCTGGCCATGATCTGCCATGCGCCTCCAGATGCTTCCAAGCAAGGCAAGTAAGTGATGGATTTCCCTTCTTATTTCTCCCACTCAAGGGAATACTGCCTCTGTATGTGGGGGTTCCAGCAGACAGTCACAGCTGTCAAGCCGTAAAAGGGCCTACCCCTCCACCACAGTTTTTCTTATTCTTTTGGTTTATTTTACAAAACCAACTATGCTACAGAGGCACTGCTACCACCATGCTAGGTGGCAGGGAGCTCCAAGTCCGCCATCTTCCCACGATGCTTGAAAGAGGGAGCTTGGTTTTCTCCACTGTATGTATCCTCTGAACCAGATCAAAAGAAGCAGCAGAATCGGCAGGCAGTTCTTCTAAACCTTTAACAAGCCTCTTTGCAAACTCCGTATTGCCTCCTGCTATGTTTTCTATATATTTATATATCTCTCATCTAAAAAGTCCCCGGAGACAGAGCGGGACACTGTAGGAATGTTTGATATATAGTTGGACTAAATAACAACCTAATATATCAAACATATCACACAGAGTCCTGCAGAAAAAAGGCATCCAGCTTTGGACTCAGCTTGAAATACAGATTAGACTCAACAGCAGGAAGCCACAAGGGGGGCTAGATCTTGATAAAACCTTCCCCCGCCCTTCCTCAAACACGGTCCTCCTCCTTCAAATACTGAAGCCAGCAGGGCAAGCTAGATGGGAACCTCAGGGGCAGCAGGCTGCGCGCTTGCGGGAAGGCGGTCTGAAGGGTGGGCGGGGTGGGCAGCCCATCGCCAGAGCAGAGCATCACTGCCCTCTACCTGCATCCTAGCAGAAATCATGGAAACCCGTTTATATCCCTATCGCAGAACACAAAGCAGAGACAAACTGATTTCATTTACTCAACATTAATAACTTCTTATAAGACTTTCATGTCAGGAAGCATCTTGATAAATGGAGAATCGTATCGTAGCACCAACAGGCAGTGCCCTACACCACCGCCCCTCCTCTCAACCTTGCTGGGCAAAATGCGGAAGTGGTGATCCACTGTGATGCAGACTTTGTGCACAACACGAAGTGCAATACAGATATACAATATAGAATATCCTATATTTCTGCAGTGAGTAGTCTGTGATGTAGAAATCATCCCTTTCAAACCAGCATGCCTTTCACCTGATATTTTTACACAATGTATTCTGATTTAGCGAGGCCTGGGGCACCTGCCTCTGATCACCAGGAAATCCTTCTTGGCCACTCCTCTTGGGTTTTGCCAAATGTTCCCCCCTAAAATGTTCTATGCTGTCCCTCAAATCTCTTCTTTATTTTAAGCCTTTGCTGATAATATTGTGAGGATAATCTTTCCTTCTGGAGGGGCCTCGTTTTCTTGATATATTTCCAGGACAGAATGGTTCTCTGGAGTCCCTGGACCGCAAGAAGGACCAAGTTTGCTAGGGGAGGTTTGAGGAGATGCAAAAAAAGTGAGTCAGCCTCATGCTTAAGATCTTCTGATGTGACCCTACTCCAGACCCCACCTTCTGTATCCAGGGCAGCTGTCTACCAGCTCCATCTGGTACACAAGCTGAGACCCTACCTGACTGTCTCGCCAGAGTGGTGCATGCTCTTGTTATCTCCTTCTTGGACTATTGCAATGCACTGCAATGTGGGGCTACCTCTGAAGGTGACCCCGGAAACTACAACTAATCCAGAGACCATAACAATAACTCATCCAGAGACCGCTGAGACCATATAACACCGGTCCTGAAAGACCTACATTGGCTCCCAGTACGTTTCCGAGCACAGTTGAAAGTGTTGATGCTGACCTTTAAAGCCCTAAACGGCCTCAGCCCAGTATACCTCAAGGAGCGTCTCCACCCCCATTGTTCTGCCTGGACACTGAGATCCAGAGTCGAGGGCCTTCTGGCGGTTCCTTCACTGCGAGAAGCAAAGTTACAGGGAACCAGGCAGAGGGCCTTCTCGGTAGTGGCACCCGCTCTGTGGAACACCCTCCCATCAGATGTCAAAGAGATAAACAACTACCTGTCATTTAGAAGACATCTGAAGGCAGCCCTGTTTAGGGAAGTTTTTAATCTGTGACACTTTAATGTATTTTTAATCTTTGTTGGAAGCCGCCCAGAGTGGCTGAGGAAACCCAGCCAGATGGGCTGGGTACAAATAAATTATTATTATTATTATTATTATTATTATTATGGTGAAGTGAGCTTGCCCTGTCTCTTGCTCACCTTAGGCTTGGCTCTTGGCTTTAGCTGCTCCAACTTCTTTGCAGCAGCTTCAATCGATGCAGCAGCTCCCAGCAACTCTGTCTCGGCAATGACTGTGGGGTCCTCTGGATCTACCCATTCGGTGCCTGCATGGAGTTTTTTTAAAAGAGAAGAACCATCACACCAGTTGCTGTAGCAGCTGAAGCTGGAACAGACCATGGCTCCTGCCACCATGTCCCAAACATGATGTCAGAAGTAAAAAGGAAAAGGTGGAGTCAGGAGGGACAGCTCCACCCCATCCAACCCCCCTCCAGCTTATTAGGGGTTTGGATTGCACTGGAAGTATCCATGCTGCGTGTCACCTGGTTAAAGGGATATTAGTCATTTAATTGTATGAGGCTGAGTTGAATTATATGCAAACTTTTTATTACCTTTATGCATTTTCAGTAGTAAATATAGCCGAATCACATGCAAACTTGATTAATTAAAAACAATAATTTTGAAGCAGACACACATATTTGTTGCTTTTAGATGATGCATTTGGTTGTCCTGGCAAGTGCCATCTACACCCCCCCTCCTGTGTGTGTGTGAGAGAGAGAGAGAGTGAGTGAGTGAGAGTGAGAGAGAGAGAGAGAGAGAGAGAGAGAGAGTTCTTCTAAAATGCTGCTCATAGTTGCCACATTTTATACTTCTGTTAATTGAAAAAAACCCACCCTCTGCCTATCAGAGCAGCCTATCAAAAGTCATTAATCTAAGAGACTAAGCCTTGCAGCCATACTTCTTATTAACCCCTGTGCATATAAGGCCCAGTGAAATGAATGTGGTTGCCAGTAGATTTCTATCTCTGAGCCCAGAAGGTGAGACCATTTGCATGTTATGACAGCGGAGCAGCCAAACTCACCTTTCATTGCTTCGGCTGACTGTATGAGCTCTGTGACAGCACTAGCAACCCTCTTTGACAAGGCAGCCAACTGATGCTTCAGTTCTGGGGTGGGCTTCTGTAGAATCTGGAGGTGCAAATTAGAGTGGAGACTAACATTTTAGTCCTGTGCCAGAAGTTCAATCTTTGTTTGCTACCCAAACAGCAGCTGCTTAGGCACCATCGCTCTTTCTTTTGCAGAACAAAAGTACCCTTCCTGGGTACCTGAGCCCAGCCAATCAGGGTCCATAGAAGCATTGCTACCTCAGTGTCAATTCAGAGTGAGGGCAACCCTTCCTGGAGCAGTTCCTAATTATTTCAAATGGAGCTTCCATCAAAGAAGATCCACTTAGTTGTATTTTCCTCTAAAATAAAAAAGCTGCATATGTTTTAACCTCTCCTTACAAGGAAGGGGGCCCAACCTCCTCTTGATACAACAGCAAGTAAGGTTGTTGAGAGTGAATGAGTAGACCCACAACCTGGGAATCCTGGTATTCTGGGCAAGGGCTTGCCCAGCCCTCGCCTCCTAAACTGGCAAGGGAACTCACTGCTAGTTTGGACGTAAGATGCTTTTCTCACCCTATAATTAACCGGGCCTTAGGTATAATTCAATGGCAAATGCCGCACATAACTCTAAGCCATGATTTGTTCTAACCAGAGTTTTGTCAACAAACCATAAATTATGTCAGAGATAAGCAAACAAGCTGGTCTTCGTTTCTCCAAAGCTTAGTTCATTTCCCAACTGTTCTTGTCTTGTGCCTCTGTAGCTTCGTGAGAGTCTGGGGTGGTGTGGTGAAACAAACCATACCTAAGCTTGGTCTGGACATAATGTCAAGTCATTGTTAAAGTGAGATATGGTTTGTAGGTCATTGCAATTTGATGCCAGAAAACGAGCCATGGTTAGTCTATTGGACTGAGTTGGGATATTCGAATAAACCACACTTTGGTGAAACCAACCAAGTTATATGTGAACTGAGCAACAGCAATCTCATAAGATGCATTCGTATCTTAAGGTCCAAATCAGTTTTTGGTTATGTCCCAGTGCTGAGGCAGAAAGGTAAATTATTGAAGGCTGGCTTTAAAAATATCTAGCAAATCCCTTTTGAGCAATCAAGCTGCTGAATATAAATGATTCTGCTGAGTAGGTTCCTGTAATGATATTTAAAAGGTTTCATTCTTCTCACACTGTTTGCCTTGTTAGTGACAGGTGATAACACAACTGTGCCTTTTGTTTCTGCTTTATCTCTATTCCAACACATGCCCATTAATTCAATTTAACAAGAAGCTTTACAATACATGTAAAGCAAAATACAAAATACATGGTCCGCTTGTGCTCATCATTGTGCGGGCAATGTAGACGTTTCTATTCAGACGGCTTAATGGCCAAGAGGGAGCTTCTGGCAATTCACTGGCGTGATTGGACTCACAAATTACTTAGATGCAGCTTTTTGGAACCCACACCCTGTATTGCTCAGAGTTAGAATATCAATGGAAGACCACAATGTTCAGGGAGGGGGAATGGCAGAGGTGACCTTACTAAGAGATAAGCCAATGTGATCACTTCAGCTGGGAGATTCTGGGTGCCACTGGGAATGGCAGTGTGGGAATCAGGCACAGCCAACTCATCAAGTCTATCAGGGCCGGCCCAATACATTTTGCCTCTTGGGGCAAACCAGAAAATTGTGCCTCCTCTGCTGCCCCTGCCCCCTCCTCACCTGCCACTGCCTGAGGCTACTGGAGGTTCCTTGGGGAAGCCGTGGAGTGAAGGGGGGATAAAAAAGGAGGCCGAAGAGCAGCAGATGGTAGTGGCAGCAGAGGTCCTGCATGGGCAACAAATGCAGGAGGCAGTGAATGGTACACTCTTGTGCTCCCCAGATCTGCCACCCCTCCCAGCTGCCCCCAATCTGCCTCAGGTGACTGTCTCACTGAGCCTAATGCCTGGGCCAGTCCTGGAACTTAAACCCTCTGCTGCTGCACAACGCCTGGGTTTGTTTTAATAAGGTTTCCTGCACCCAATACTAGCTGTTACATGGTGCTACTGTTTGAAGTTTCTTCCCCACGCACCAAAAAAATATCTTTGAGCAGCCGTGGATCATAGAAATGTAGAAATTGCCCTTACTCTGAGTCAGATCACTGATGGCTAGAATTGCATTTTACCAGCTTGGGTTGGTGTTGCCCATTCTCATCACATCCAGTCTTGACTACTGTGGTGCACTTTGCTACTTAGAGACAGTCTAGACATTTTACCAGGTGCAAAATGCAGCCATTCAAAAAGGTAGTGGGGCTGTGTGACACCATTATCTGGTTGATGGCCTTGTTAAAATATGCTGTCATTTGGTGCTGCTGGTTTTCATATTGTGGCCATTTCTTCTGGAAGCTTTTGTAACTTATCTGTTTTATTACTGTTTCAATTTGTATTTCAAAATTCACCCTGAGCAAATTTTATTCAGGAAGACAGCAAACAAATATTTCAAAGTTAATTAATAAATCAAATTTATAAATAAACAACAAATCTAGAACATTCCCCCCACTCTGACAGGCAGTGGCTCCCCAGCATACGAGGCTTTTTCTGTCACCTGTTACCTGATCCATTTTAACTGGAGATGAAGAGGACCTGGAACATTCTGCATGCAAAGCAGATGTCCTACCACTTCCTCCCCTGCACAATGTACAAAGATGAGGAAGAACACAATCCTTCCAGGTTGGTACCCTCTGACCAAGAGATGCTGGTCCTTTGCCTCTCACAACAACTCAGGAAATCACAATGCTAACCACAGCAGTCATCACAAACTAGCCCCAACATACCTTTGCTGTCCTTTGGCAGAGGTATAGAGGGGGCTTTCCCCTTGTCCCTTACCATGAGAACATGTTCCAGCAGCTCCAGGTATCCCAGGGTGCACTCTGTTCCGTAGCGGAGAGCTCTTGTCCGGACGTCTTCGCTTACGTCGTGGTGGTACGAAGCTTGCTAAGGATGCAAAAGAACATGCTTAGGCAAGAGAGGCAGTGATGATGCTATGTTAAAATTCTTCATTTAACAAGACAGCACAATTAAAAAGAAAACCTAGTATATGAAAACATAATCACTCTAGCAGGACTTGAAAAGGGAAAGCTCTGGCTATAGTCACCTAGTCTTGGGGTAGACATGCATAAGATTGCACAGTCAATAGACAGGTAGATTAAAAAGAGAACTCTGTTTTTTGAAGCAATGTACAGGAACACTGTCAGTGTTCCCAAAGCAGGCACATACAGAGAGCATCCACTAAAATAATTTAAGAGTACTGCTACTAAGTATTTATGTAGCACTTTGGAGTATTCAAAGCACTTTTCACACGTTATCTTGCTGTAATCCAGAGATTTCCAAACTTTTCATGTTGGTGACACACTTTTCAGACATGCATCATTTCGCAATGCAGTAATTCAGTTTTACTAGCAGACCGGAGGTTAAACTAACCCCTTTCCAGCCCTGGGAAGAGCGGGGAGCATTCGTGTGACACACCTACACACTGCACCGGACACACTAACGTGTCACAACACTGTGGAAAGCTTTGTTGCAATCCTTAAATATAATCTGTAACAAAGTGTTAGCATTATAATTCCCTGGTTGCAATATTAAATTTAAGATTAAAAATTAAAATCTAAATTAAAATAATGTTATCTATCTATCTATCATCTATCATTATCTATCTATCTATCATCTATCTATATCATCTATCTATCTATCTATCTATCTATCTATCTATCTATCTATCTATCTATCTCACCAATGACCTCATTTCAACTTTCAGTCTTAAAAGCAGAAAAAAACAACCAAAATGGGTCAACAAACAACAAAAACTTATTTTCACTTATTTAAAGGTTATTTAAATACAAATCTGTTTTGCAAGAACAACATCCTTTCATTCAGGTATTTTCCAGAAAGATCAACCCAAGCAACCCAGACCAACATACCAGTACCAGGATTTTTGGGGGGAGAGGTGTTCAAAGAGAAGAGCAAAGCTCCCACCCAGCTCAGCGATGCGTCTGTACCTTGCAAGCTGTCAGCATGTCAGCTACAGCTTTGCGGCTCAGGTTGGCTGTGGCAATCACGTCCTCCTGTCGGCATGAGTTCCCAGCTGCTACGGCTTTGGCTGTCGCCATGGTGATGCCTTTCGTCATCCGGATCGATTCTTCAGGTGATGAGTTCTTTTCAGGAATATCTTTTGACTGAAACACCTACAAGCAAGCCCCCAGCCCCAAACACGTTTGGTTTGGAAGGGTTAAACTCTGGCGTGGAAACAGCCTCCAAAATGTCAAAAAGCAAGGCATTTAAGTGGAAAACAGCTGGTTCCCCCCCCCACCTCAAACAAAATAATCTCCCAGAGAAGAGGTTTATGTTCGATATTCTTTGGACAGAACCACACATGTCTCCACTTGGACACAGGAACCAGCCACTTCCTTCATTACCCGTCCATGTCACCCTTCTCTTTGCTCCCACTTAAATCTGGTTTCCAGAAGCGGGTCTTTTCTTCCTCCAATGTTAGAGGGCCTGCACTACATCCATTCAGCAGTACACCTGACTTACCCCACCAACATGATAGCATAGAAGGTACCAAGATGGGAATCTCATGTACAGCGGCTGAAGAAAGCCACTCCTAAATCAGAGTCATATTAGACATGGACCAATGACAGCCTACTATGTCTACTTGCCACCCACAGGATGATGGTTCCAGTTCTATGGGCAGAAGGAAGCCAGTCTGCACACTGTAGCAGCCAGATCTACAGTATTTCTTTAATGAAATGCTAATGCCTCCCTCCACCCCAACAACTTTGCATAATGATTTATATCAGGGATGGGAAATCTGTGGCACTCCAGGTGATGAGGGACTACAGCTCTCATAATCCCTGACCACTGACAATGCTGGCTAGAGATGACTTGCTCACAGACTTCATTTAAAAATAAAAATAAAATCACAGCCTCTGAAGCAGCCTTTGCTGAGTGGGTGCCTTTTCAATTAGAATTGAAAATAGCCATACAAACAAATTTAAGTTACAATAAAACAGCAATTAAGTACAGCAAAAAACATGCAGACATAACTATTTTACAGCATAATCCTATGCATGTCCGCTCAGAAGTTAAGTATCAATGAATTAAATGAGACTTACTTCCAATTAACTGTTGTAGGATTGTAGTTTAAACATTTTAACATTGTGCTGAACACTGCTTTAATTTCCTGGTTGTTTTTATTACTTAAAAAATGGTTACTGATGTGTTAATTTTGTAAATTGCCTGGAACTAAATCTGGTGGTGGGGTGCACATATTTTTATAATGTAGACATGCACAGCATTGCACTGCAAATTTTACAAAAGCTGAACCGCGCTGTATGAGGACAGAACAGGAGCTGGCCTGAAAAATAGCTGCAGTAATCCTCAGCTTATTTATTTTTAATGCATTGGCTCGGGGACCTAGAGTTTGCTTGCTACTTCTAGAGATTTTGCAAACATCATTATACAAAGCCTTTACCGTGAGTTCTTGCTTGATGTACTCAATCGTAGCCTCCAGCGCTCTTGTCCCTCGCGTAGCTTCATCTTCTACAGCTTTCACAGTCTTCAGTAGTGATGTGACGTTTGTTACCATTACCTGGAAAGTCAGGAGAAGGAAACTGCTCAAGTGCCAGCTCTCATCACAGAATGCTCAAGCAGCCAACCTGCCTTTGTAAATTATCCCAACAGTATCAAACTAAGCTTCAATAGACAAGTGGGGAAAACTCAGGAGAAGCAGGCACAGACCCCAGAACACTCCAAGCAGCCTTTGGAAGGCACAGCCCATAGAATGATTCCTGCCACTCCCCAGAGGAGGAAGAGACATGGTGGTGGTGATAAGTGACTCCCTACAGAGTGTGTGGATGTAATTTCAGAGCCTTTGTCTGCGATCTTTGAGAGTTCTTGGAGAACAGGTGAGGTCCCTACCGAGCTCAGATGGCCAGGTGTGGAACTTGCAAATGGAAAGACAACACCTTTCTTACCTTTGCTGCTCCCTTGAGCTGGTACATGGATGGGTCATCTGCAGGCTTGCTGGCGGCTCCTTTGGTTGCACCTATGAGGTCAGACAAGGCCTTTGCCACATCCTTAATAGCATTGATCAGCACAACCTGGAAGGATGGGAAGAAAAAAACGTTGAGATACTGTGGCACTTTGCAAGCTTCAGAAGAGATGAAATGTAAGCGGGGTGTACATCTCAAGATGCACACAAATGAATGTGAAAGTGGTACTTCTGGTGTATTCACACAAGCTTCTCAAGCCTTGGCTTCTGTCTGAATTGCTGGTGACTTCATAACCACACTAGTTATAAAATGGTTTCAGGCTCCTAAAGATGTTGCTTTCCTGCTCAAGAAATGTTTTAATGCCAGATCCATTATGGCTGGAGGTACCAGGTGATCATCTGTATATGTAGGAATTGGGGTGGGTGTGTCCCAAAATATGACAGTGGCTTTGAATTCATAGAAAGGGGTTCTACTCACACTGAGCCTCAGGTCTCTTCCCAGGCCATGTCTCCCACTGGCCCTAATTCGCACTTTCTTCATGTACTTCTGATTGGCTGAAATTTGACTTTGAAGTACCATAAAGCCTCTTGCTTGCCTGGACTGATGATGGAAGTGTGTATGTGTATGTGTCACCTCTGACATTTATGTGGCTGGACTGATGTCTACATCTGTTGCTTCATTCATTTACACCTTTGGCCCTGCCTGCTACTGGCATGTGGCCTCTCAAGAGGATACTTGGCCCTCATACCAAAGAAAAAAGGTTCCCCTGTCATAGGAACAAAAGAACAGCCTGCTGGATCAGGCCAGTGGGCCATCTAGTCCAGCACCCTGTTCTCCCAGTGGCCAATGAGATGCCTGTGGGAAACACACAAGCAGGATTCAAGCACAAGAGCCAGAAACTGGTATTGAGAAGCATTACTATCTCCAACTATGGAGGCAGAGCATGGCCATCATGGCTAGGAGCCATCAACAGACCTCCACTGTCCAGGTCGAAGGTAATATATATATATTGACCTTGGGACAGAGCATCTCAGGAAGCTGAAAACTGCCAGTGCTGGACCCTCTCACCTGTGTTTCTGGGTCACCTGATCCCAGGCTGGCTGCTCCCAGTTTCACAACCTCGGCCAGCTGAGTGATGGTGCTTGCGGATGACTGTGCTGCTTGAGCAAGCTTCTCCTGGCTTGAGGCAGCCCCAGATACCAACAGCTTTGTGTCTTCAACCAGAGCTTTTGCTGTCTTCAGAATATTTTCCCTGGAAAAAGACAAGAGGGAGGTGGGATGGAAGAAAGAGAAGACTCAATTGGTATTCATCTGCACTGTTGCAGAGGACCTGCAAGAGCTTTTAAGATAACCCTCCCAAGGAAAAGGTTGCAAAGTTAAGTTTGAGCAGATGGATTCGCTTTCTAAGCTTTCTACACAAGTTGCCAATGACTTCCCCTTTGGGAGGGAACCATTTAAGTGCATGGAATGTGGAAAAAGCTTTAGCTGGAAGGGAAACCTTGCCAAACCTGGAATGTGCTGTATGTGTAAAGTGTGTAGAACAGGTGGAGAACCTCTGGCTCATCAGCTGCTGCTGAACTACAGCTCCCATCGTCCTCCCCAACCTTTTGGGCATGCAGGTGTTGACAGGAGCAGAGTCTCAACAACATCTGGAGGTGTGCCCCACCATTTTTCTTTGTTGACTAAATAGTCTGGTATGAGACACTCTGATATGGACCAAGGAAAGATCTGTATTGCTTCACATCTGCACCATCCATTTAAAGCCCTCTTATACTACTTTAACAGCCATGGCTCCCCCTCAAGTTCCTGGGAACAGTTCCTGGGAACCGTTGTTTCTTAGGGGTCTTGGTCTCCTAACGAATCTCAGCAATCTTACCAAACTACAGTTCCCAGGATTCTTTCTGGGAAACCACAGCTGTTAAAATGGCATAAGAAGGCTTTAAATGGACTGTGTGGATGGTCATTCGGTACATACCATATGTTTTGTAAGGAAACAAAACAATGGAGCCAGATGTTATATGAAAGGAACTGGGATCCAGGGGAAGTTTCTGCCATTTCCCACTGTGGCCCATCTCATGCTGCTCTGGAGGGCTCTCCAACCCTCTGGAGCAGGTTTTCAAGGAGCAAAAGGGCTTGAGGGTGAAGGGGTGATCAGCGAAATATGTGGCCTTCCACACTGACTGGTGGGAGTGTTCTGCTACCTCAGAGGATGCTGCTGGCCAGCAAACACTTAGGATGAGATGTGATTGAAATGCCTATACCTGTACCTTATGTCATATTTTGTGCAAAAAATCCCTTGGTGGAGCATTAAAATATTTTAAAGAAAAGAAAGAAAATATAAATGCTGCCCTAGCAGCACCTTAAGTTTGCCAGATGGGTTACTGGTGTTTGACTTTTTTTTTTTTTACTCCTTAGCCAATTGATTGTGTTGTTTTACACGTAAAAGGATAAAGTCCCTCCTGCTGCAATATTCACTAGACTCTACTGCGTCCTTAGCATATTAACTTCATTTGTAGGCTGCCAATAACAAAAACTTTTTCATATGCCACTGTGTCCATTACACCCAGTGGAAGGATTCATAGCAGCCCCCAAGACTTTGCTCACACACTTCAAAGCACATCTTTGCAACTGCAAGCACTAATAGCATGCTCTTAAAATAAGCAAGGTGCTGAGATTCTCAGGAAGCTGAGTCTTATGTCTCTGACAAACCCATGGTTCACAAAACAATGAACTGGTTCTTGAGTGAAATGCTGTAACTTTCAAACAAGGGAGTTCTGGCCTGCTTTCTGATATGGAAATGGGTGGAACTGGTAACACAACATTAAAAACCACCAGGTCCCGCCATTTCTCAGCTCTTCGCTGTGAGTGTGCTGCCACCGTCTGGTGAATGAGAAGAGTGGGAGAGATTTCACCTGAACTTTGAAGTTGCAGAGGTGGGCAGGAAGCATTTTGACAGCAGTGAGAGCGTGACCACCCCATACCAATTCCAAGAGAAGGGGCTGGCCATTTGCTGAGGTTCCATGGGTGCCTGAGCATGGCCAAAGTAGAAAACCCACCACCAAACATTCCTGGAAGATGCTGTGCAGGGCAAAATGGGGTCCTAGCCAATGGACCAGATACTCCAACTAGCAGGACACATCTAAGTTCTGTGAACAAGAAGACACTGTCCCTGTTATGATATGAGCTCAGAACACCACTGCTTTACTGGTTTATTGAGTTGTGCAAATTCTGTGAGCAATTTTGCATATAGGGAGCCAAGAAGCAAAATGTAGTGATGCCAGAGACATATAAATACTGTTCTCCCCCAAATAGATACAATAGAACTGCCAAGAGAATAATTCTAAAAGCAGTTCTCTGGAATTATAATGCTCTGTAGGATGAAAATGAGTAGAAACTTAACCAAACTATTTTAAGCGATTTCAGCATGACAACAAGGGCTAGAGGCATGTTTCAAAAGTCAAAACCAAGGTTCCTGGCATTTTTAAAATGCTATTACTGTATACAGTGATACCTCTAGTTACAGACTCGATCCGTTCCGGGGTGCCATTCACACCCCGAAGAGTCCGTAACTAGAGCACTGCTTCTGCGCACACACGCGCAGCAAAACCCAGAAGTATACACTTCTGGGTTTGCCGCGTTCGCAAGCTGAAAAGACGCAACATGAGCCTAACGCAACACGAGGTATGACTGTATTCTGCACTGTGGACCATACACCCCCACATGAGAGCAACAGAATACTAGGCTCATTTCACGGATCAGGTGGTAATTCAAGTTCTCTTTACAGCCAAGGCACCAGGTGTTCAAACAGTAT
Source organism: Podarcis erhardii (assembly GCF_964252035.2). Classification (NCBI taxonomy): domain Eukaryota; kingdom Metazoa; phylum Chordata; class Lepidosauria; order Squamata; family Lacertidae; genus Podarcis; species Podarcis erhardii. Next base: position 5,198,250 of record NC_138503.1, on the reverse strand, counting down.
AAAAACTCATAAAATATGTGTATGGGGGGACCCTAACTTAGGCAAAAGGAGATCCCTCGGTTTACTGGTTAAATATACCTCTAGCGTCAGTTTTCTCTACCCATATTTATCCTATCCAAAAAACAGTGCTGCTGCTAGCCTGATCTTGTTTTGTGCCTGGAACAGAATCAGTTTATTATTCTGAAACCAATGGCTTGGAACATGTTTTCCAAAAACAGCAACAAAGCTTTATTGAGTCTTTTTGCATTGAAAAGTACAATTTCAGAATGATCCAAAAAGCTGAGGAAGTTTCAGAATACCCCAAATGTCCTTCAGGGCTTTCTGTAGAAAGCTTTCATTAAAGTGGAATTATGCATTGAAGGGAAATAAATAGAGAGAATATTTTAGAACTGCCTTTCCTAATAGGTTTTTCAAGCCATTTGCTTATTGGGCTCCTTCCCAAAGAGACTTTTTCATCCCAGACACAGTACGGTTTTGTGTCTTTCAGAATCACTATGGATTTATTATTATTTTTGGAGTAAAAGTAATGGAAAGCAATTTGAAAACAAGAGGCACTTTTTCATCAAGAACTGCTGTTTGAAGCTTGAAACAGACAATGGTTTATAAGAGCTCTGGGAGAGACTTCCTTTCTCCTGGCAAATGCAGATGTTTCATCTGTTCCACTTTAGTTTTCGGTTAGACAGGTTTGGAAGGCTTCTGAATAAAAACCTGTACAACTTATTTGATAAATGGGATAGGCCTAAACAATGCACACAGAGCCATCCTTGAGCTACTGACCATGCTGGCTGGTGCAGATGGGAACTGGGAATCCAACTTCTCAAGAGTCAAAGGCTGGCCACACTGATATGTGCAAAAATCCATGGTAACATATTGGTCTACTCAGAACAAGGTTCATTTGCACTTCCATATATGCATTTGTGGCAGGTTGTGATGCCCCGGGGAAGAGTACAGATTTGCTGTGGGGGTGGGAGTGGGGCAGCTGAACTGAGAGCTAATGCATGGGGAATCATAGAATCATAGAGTTGGAAGAGACCACAAGGGCCATCGAGTCCAACCCCCTGCCAAGCAGGAAACACCATCAGAGCACTCCTGACATATGGTTGTCAAGCCTCTGCTTGAAGACCTCCAAAGGAGACGACTCCACCACACTCCTTGGCAGCAAATTCCACTGTCAAACAGCTCTTACTGTCAGGAAGTTCTTCCTAATGTTTAGGTGGAATCTTCTTTCTTGTAGTTTGGATCCATTGCTCCGTGTCCGGGGAGGGTGACTGAGCTGAGGTTAGGAGTGGAGAGGCCTCACTCTGACCAGGAAGCTTTGAGTTCTTCTACCATTCACTGACTGCATCTTTTCAGTCTAGATGGGATCCCTTTTGAACTCAATTTTTAATTTCATGTCAGAGCACCTTACATCCTCCCTGAAAACTCTTCCAGGGTTCCTGCAGCCTATGGTTCAGTTTTGCCTCTGACAGCCCGGCCCCCTTTGGACATGCCCCTGGTCTGAAATCTTGCGGCCACACTGACCTGTGGTCTGCAAATGATTCGTTGTTCTCAGCATTCAGCGTTCCGGCCGTGGCAAACATGATGGTGGTGTCCAGGTCAGCGATGATGCCTGAGACGGCGCTAGCAGCCGTGATACACGCCTGGGTGCCTTTGTTGCCTGCCTGCAGGGCTGACAGAACTAAGGACACCTGTCAAGAGGAACAAGCAAAATCCTACTCAGAGCAGACCCAGTGAAATTAATGAACACAATTAACTTAGGTGCGTTCACTTCACTTTCACTAGGACATAGCTGGACACAACCCGTAATAACAATAAATAAACAACACTATGGTGTAACCCAGCAGGATGTCATGATAGCGAGAGATTTCAACCTGCCCTTAATATTGAGGAGGTTCCCTTTTAGAAGTCTCTATGGATGCCTTCCAAGTATTTGAGGATGCTTCCAAGCACCTACTATAAGAAGGAGGTATTGATACCTGACTTAGCAGGTGATGGCGGCAGCAGCGGAGGCAAAGTGAGATTACTGGGGTGCTTTGGTGTGGGCAGGCTGCCCCTGAAACCTGCTTCTGACCAAGGATTGCTACAACCCTGTCTTAGAAGAGGACATTATTCTCAGTGACGCACTGGGGACCAGGAGGTATCTAAGCTCACACCGCTGAAGTTGAGGGCACCCACCTTCTCGCTGACCGCCCGAGCACACTCTATCAGCTCCCTCTTGGTGTAGCTATCTGTGGGACATATCTGTAGAGCACCAGCCTTCTGGACCAGGAAGATGCAGCTGTGGCCAAGTTCCTGAACCCGCGTTCTGATCTGGAAGCCTATCTGGATAGCCAAGTGGTTGGTGTGGAGAGGAACAGAGTGGAGGAAAAGGAAAAGGAAAAGAAAGTGTTGCAAGTTATTTGTAAAGGAGGTAAAGGCAGCAGTGTTAGGCAAACCTTGGCACACCACTTTGATGCATTTCCCTATTATGGAACTGTTCCTGGACAGGTTTATAAGATGCCCTTATGACAAACCTGATGAGTATGATTTGAGGGACAGGGCCTTTTCAGTGTAACAGGGCCTTCTCACTGGCAGCACCCTTTTTATAGAACTCCCTCCCGATGCAGATCCAATTGTCTCCCACTTATAATTGCTTTAGGAGACAGCTGAACACTCAATTATTTTTCCAGGCGTTCAGTACCTAGCAGAAGTGGCCACATCTCTTTAGCAGTTGCACAGTTCTACACTGAGGTTAATAATAATAATAATAATAATAATAATAATAATAATAATAATATCCTGCCAGGTGAGGAATGGCTAAAAGAAGGTATAGGGATGCCATGATGAATTGATAGCAGTCCAAATCAAAGCTGCTGGTCTTCATGGGTCTCTTACTTTCAATTGGTTAACTGCAAGTGCACCAAAAAGTGCGTCTTTCCACACTGAAGGTTCCTGCTTGCAGAATTGCTATTACTGCTACTTATACCCAGTACTTGAATTACAGGATGGAGGGCAGGTTCAGAGGGCCCCCACACCCTTTCCACGGACTCCCGCTAGCTACTGCCTGTTAGCAGGACATGGGGTACTGCACTTTGATTAAAATTAGCACAATCTGGTTTGCTTACAGGCCAGCCTACTTTTCCTACCCAGAAAGCCAGTGTGGTGCAGTGGTTAGAGCAGGCTTCCTCAACCTCAGCCCTCCAGATGTTTTTGGCCTACAACTCCCATGATCCCTAGCTAGCAGGACCAGTGGTCAGGGATGATAGGAATTGTAGTCTCAAAACAACTGGAGGGCTGGGGTTGAGGAAGCCTTTAGCCATAAATGTCACTGGGTGGCCTTGGTCAAGCCACCGCCTCTCAGCCTAACCTACCTCACAAGGTTGTTGTGGGGATTAAATGAATAGAACCATGCATGCCAGCTTGAGCTCCTTGGAGAAAAAGGAGGCATGTACATGTGACAAAAAACAACAAATGAACAGATAATAAATAAATTCAAGCATTGCTTAAATTTATATTCTGCCTTTTTATTGGCTTGCTCAAGACAGCAGGCAAAACCCCAACTTTGCACAAATCAATGACACCAAATCAACACCCCTGTGATGACAACAGAGATAATCAAGAGGCAGAGGATTTTTCTGCACAAGCATCAAAGTTCCAACGGGGGGGGGGGCTAGTTTCTTTGGGGCAGCAATTTAAGAACAGAGGGGGGGGGCAGAAGGAGAACTCTGATGTTGCCTGGGCCCTCCCCCCAAAGTTAGTCCCATCCCTGCATGCTTATTAACCCCAAACAAGACCAAGGGCTCAATACCTCCTCCGGTTCTGCTGTAGCGGCTGCCATCCGTCCCTGGAACGCCAAGTGACCGTAGTCTGTGGTCATTTGCGAGGCGAGTCCTCCCAGCTCCTCTGGATTAGTAACCGCCTTCGTCATCTGAAGGAATGTGAAGAAAGAAGAGGTGAACATGCCTCACTTACGCTACATTGTGAGAACAGGATTCTGAACTAGATTTTCCTTTGGTCTGATCCAACAGATGGATCTTCTTGGGTTCCCAAAGGCTTCCACTGGCCATCACTTAAGGTGCACCTCAATGCAATTTGCTGCCATCAACAGATCTTACCATTTCTTGGGCTGTCACTGCAATGGCTTTGGAGTATTTGACTACGGTGGTCTGATAGTCAACGTAAGTTCCATTGGGTTCTGGTGGTGTGCCCTCATCCAGCTGCAAAGGGGGTTGAAGAGGAAGAAGAAAGGTGATCAAAATGGCAGGAAATCTAGACCCTGTTCCCGTAAGTGGAAAAGGTCTACTGTAACCAGAAAACCCACAATGACTGACCTAAATTATGCAAAATAGGAATGGTATCATTAGTGCCTGGGACTGAGGGGTGGGAGTCTGCATGTGTCTCCCCTCTCCCCCCAAGTCCTTGAAGCACAGACACCTCAATCTGTTATACGGCTACCAAGGAAGGCAATTATTGATATACCATAATCAACAACAAGTTTTTGATAGCTGCAACCTCAATTTGAGTCTTCCTGGGTGCTTTGGGATAATCACATATTCCAGGGGCCTTGGGAAACAGCAATGAGAAGGGATCCCAGGTGACTCTTACAGACCTTGCTCATGGCTTCAGCTATGGAGTCCACCATGTTGCCCACCATCCCTACTTCGCTGGCAGCTTCATTCAAGGTAACCATGATATCATCCACCGCTTCCTTCATCAGCTGGGCAGCTTCCGTGATGGCATCGTGAGTGTGTGAAGCCTGAAATAAGATGATGGAGAAAACATCTCCCTCTTTCTTTGACACAACTGAAACACATCCCAGGGTCCCTTCTGTTGAAAAACACAACTTTTGTGTGATGGCCGGCATGGAGACTTTTTCAAAAACCATATATAATATATATATATCAATCAAAATCACTTTCCTACCTGAAAAAAGGCTTCCCATGTGGGAACACAGAAAATAGGAGTTGACATCCACAGCTTTGTCTGCTCTGTCCACCTTCACAGCATACATTTGATGTACAATACCACTTTAATCAGTCATGGCTTCCCTCAAAGAATTATGGGAGCTGAAGGGTGCCAAGAATTGTTAGGAGGAGGCTCCTATTCCCCTCACAGAGATACAACCCCCAGTTTCCTGCAAAGAGGGATAGGGGGTCAGCGAACAACTCTCAGCAGCCTCAACAAGCTTCATCTTCCTGATCTCTTTGTGGGTTTAAAGTGGTATCATCATGCTTTAAATGTATGGTGTGAATGTGGCCTCTGTGCCCCTCAACATTTGCCTCCTGAGGAGGCCTGCTCAATAGTAGGGCTGCTGCTGAATGACTCAAGGGATGTGAGCCTTGGTGTGTTAAAGAGAAAGGAGCCTAGTTTTAAAAGTAAAAAAGCAATTCTTTTTTAAAAGGTTCCATTCCCCTTCCAGTCTCCACTCCCCTGATTTGAGACTTTAAGACTAGACTTCCTACTGACACGTTTAGTTTTTTCTTAAGGCAATTACAGTGTTTGCTTCATGATCTCATTGCGGGAGACGACTGTCAGACAGGGGTGATTACTGAAGGCAGGATTTTTTAATTACACACGTTTGTCTAAGGGCCATTAAAGAATATCTCCTGAGTCTCTCATCATCCATCACCATTCATGCTTGATTGCTCACAAGGACTGTATTTTTTAGATCCCCAGACATGCAAATCATCTCTCCTCTGAAAGCATCTTCTGACAAAGTAAAATATTTGAGGGAAACATGAATGGCTGGTCTACACAGGCAGGAGAATGAGGTGGTAAAAGCGCTGAAATCCCTGACTGCTCCTCTGAAAACAGAAAACTAGCTCAGTAAGAACAAGGGCTAGCCTGGAACCAGTCTCCCTGACATGCTAGCTTTCCATTTCTGGGAGTTTGTTATATAGGCTAGCTTTCAAAAATGGGATCCCTTCCTCCCTGCCATTCTCATGGTCTGGAATGGCACAGGTCATTCTACCTCCTCAAGAGACTTCATGCTTAGATGCAAACTTCAGAACTTATCCTTTAACAAAAACAACAGCACACTAAACCACAATGCTAATGGGCCTGCAAGCATCAGTGGCTTAATCAGTGTGATTAACAGGACAATATTTTTGTGTAATTAAAATCTTCCCACCAATTAAAATCAACCGGAAGGGCCATAGCACAGTAGCAGGGCCTTTGCAATGTTGAAGCTTCTGGTTCTCGCGACTGCAGAAGGTCCCAGATTCAGTTCCTGGCAAAGTCTCCAACTAAGATGCGAAGGAATAGACTCTTCTCTGCCAGACACTCTGGGAAGCTGTTGACTATCAGAGGGGACAATACTGTGGTAGATGGATAAATGCTCCATAAAGGTGGCTTCCCATGTTGCCATTGGGGCAATTTTAAACACACTGTGGTTCCAACCTTGGCTCTCCTTTTCCAGCATCAGCAGGGAGAGATGGCAGAGCTTTTGAGGGGAGCTGAACAGGAAGATGCTTATGGGGCAAGGAGTTCAACATTAATTGACTGGCAAAGCTGAAACCAGTCTATTTTTACTCTCATAGACATTTGTGTAGGAATTCAGAGGGCAGGATTAACTGTTATGCTGAACATGCCACAGCTTAACAGCCCAGGAAACTGGAAGCCCTCCTAGGCAATAATTATTGAGTGCCTTGCGGAAAGGAAAGGAGGGCAATCCTCAGCTGTCTGGTGGTTCCTTCTGAATCTTCCTCTGATGCTGGAATGTGGCGGCTTTGCCACTGATCCCATGACATGGCCTCAGCCAAACAGGGACAGTCTAATGGCTTGAAATGTGGTGCAAGAGTCTTATCCATATTTCCTAATTCAGGCAGAACTCTTCTCTGCTTATACTCACAAGTTTCTCTTTTTTTTTTAAACAAAGGTATGCAAGCTTAAAACCTTTCAAATCCACCATCCAAATCTGATAAAATGATGACTCCTTTGGACTGGAGAGACCCAGGTTAAAATTCTGCTGCAAAGCTGACTGTTCACCTACTCAATTGGATTTGGGAAACTTGTATGACGATCAGTTGCTGTGATCAAATCAGATCACCACCACCACACAATTTACTGGTGCCAAATTAGTCTACAGGAGTAGTCAGTGTGCTTCCCTTCAAATATAATTAGACATGGAGATGCCTTATACAGAGTCCATCTAGCTCAGCAATGGCTATAATGACTGGCAGTGGCTCTCTAAGGCTTTCACAGACCTATTGGAGGTAGCAGGGATTCAACCTGGGACCATCTAAATGTAAATATGCGCTCCATCACTGAGCTATGGACCTTCCCCTTCTATCATATGCTTGATCACTGGCCATCCTGGCTGCGGCTGATGGGAGTTGGAGTCCTACAACAATTGGAAGGTAACACATTTGCTATCCCTGGGAGAAAAAGGGAATACTTTTGTGGCTTGATGAACAGTGCGATAGGGAACAGGCAGGGCCCTCTCTTAGGACGTCACCTCTAAATATCAGCATTCAATTAGTCATCCTGAGGGTGGCCTACCTTGGGGTTTCCTCCCCCTTCTTTGGCTGCATAGAGCATCTGGAGGGCAGATTCCGCCAGAGTCTTGGTCTGGTCCAATAAGGTCATTTGTTGCTGGTGGTTCATCAACTTGGATACCACACCGACAGCAGCAAGAACCAGCGGTTCAAAGTAGCTGGCTACCTGCGTCACCTAAGGGAGGAAAGGAAAGAAGGCAACGGAATTCATTCAATGTGGCTATGCAAAGACCTCATTTGTCTCATCATGCATTCATTTTAAAAAAACCACCATGCATCTGTTTACCATTTGTCATCTATTTAAATGTAATTCATCTTGTTTTTCTACATTCATATATTTCATTTGCTTATTTAAGCATTTCTGTGCTGCCCAATGAGCCATGTCCTCAGGGTGGTTAGAGTGCTGATGTTTATGACTTGGGCAGCTGCCATTTTGTTTTCCCAGAAGGCCTCAGACATTATGTACTTCAAGAGCACCAACAAGCTGCACTAACAATCACAAAACAACCCCTCCACAGTGCCACAAATCCAACTTAATGGTGTAACATTGGAAAGTGTCAATCACTTTTCCTACCTGGGCTGTTATCTTTCCACTAGGGCTGAGATTGATGCCAAAATCCAGCATCCCCTGAGCTCTGTGAGTGCAGCTTTCTCCCAAGTGAACTGCAGAGTGTTTGAGGACTGGGGCATTCGCAGGGAAACCAAAATGCTTGTTTACAAAGCTATTGTACTACCAACTGTACTGTACGCTTATGAAACATGGATCACTTATAAACGCCATCTCCAACTCCTTGAAGATTCCATCAATGGTGTCTCCGGAAATTTTTACACATCACTTGAGAAGACAGGCAAACTAATGTCAGTGTACTGGAAGAAGCAAAGATCACCAGTGTCGAAGCAATGCTTCTTCAACATCAACTTCATTGGACTGGTCATGTTGTTCAGATGCCTGATTATAGCCTTCCAAAGCAACTACTCTATTCCCAACTTAAGAATGGAAAGCGAAATACCGATGGACAACAAAAGAGATTTAAAGACGCTCTCAAGGCAAAGCTAAAAAATTGTAGTATAAGCACTGATAACTGGGAAATACTAGTCTACTTGGAGTTAGATACCATCTGTGTATCGTTTTCATATAATTACATTTTTTTTCACCTTTGGCTTTGGCACAGGATCATAAAATAATAAAAATACAGAAGCAAATGACCAAATAGTGAATAGAATTAATTGCTCTAAAACACGTGGGCTAAACAAAGTAGTTTTCTGCAGTCAGCAGAACTTCAAAATGGCTGCCTGGTTAATTGTGCCTCACAGGCGCTCTGCTGCCCTCAGTGGATCCCAAAGCTGCCTCCCCAAGTCAGCGTTCTTTTCACGAATTTGCCTCAGACCAACAACATCCCTTTTCCCCAGAGTGGCCATTTTGGGCCTTCCAACCTTGTGGCCCAGCTGAGCGGCTTCGCCTCGAGCGGCTGTAGCAATGGGGTCAATCAGATGCCCAATTTCCTGGACGACCGACGTCAGCTGCTCCTGCAAGGCCTGAGAAACAAACAAAATGGACATGTCAGACAGAAATGTAATGACAATGCAGAGGTGCTTGGTGACATGAAAGACACACAGAGGCACTATTTTGAAAAGCACATTTGTTCTCTCTGTGGGGTGAGGGGGAACTGTATTGCTTTATACATATATAAATATTTATTGATGTGGTGGGCTCTCCTTCCCTGGTAGTTTTCAAACAAAGGTTGGACAGCCATCTGTCAGGGATTCTTAGCTGTGAATAAAAACAGGAAAACAGGAAAAACGTATTCATTTTGCCATTTCTGTCCCTCCTATGATCAGCTCCCATATGCCAGGACAAATTCTTTGCCCACCCAGCCCAGTGTTATCTTCCTTGGGGGTGAGGAACCTTTGGCCCTCTAGAAGTTGCTGAACTGAAGGAAAGTCTGTTGGATCAGGCCCAAAGTGGCCCATTCAGTTCAGCACCCTGTTTTCACAGGGGCCAACCAGATGCCCCGGGGAAAGCAGCAAGCAGGACCTCAGCACAAGCGTCAGTCTCCCCTCCTGGGGTTTCTAGCAACTGGTATCCAGAAGCATTCACGCCTCCATCTGTGGAGGCAGAGCACAGTCATCATAGCTAGGAGCCACGGATAGCCTTCCTTTCCATGAATCTCTCCAGTCCTCTTTAAAGGTACCCCAGTTGCTGGCCATTATGGCCTCCTGAGGGAGGGAATTCCATAGTTTAACTATATGCTGCATTGGCCACACTTTCTGGAGTTGATGGGGGTTGCAACATTTGGAGGGCCAAAGGCCAGCCTCCGATCCACTCTGATGGTTAGCAGACTTCAAGGGGTCAGGCAGAGATGACTTCCCCTCCCCCCATGACCTGCTGCAATCTGGTCTTTTTTTCAACTGAAGATCCCAAGTTTGAGCCTGGGACCTTCTGAATTACAGCAAATGCAGATGGCCAGATTTTTTTTTAACACAAAGTTTAACTTTATGTTAAGCTCTACCTGTAAAAACAAGAGAAATAAGCTTGTGAAAACTTGTTATCCCCCCCCCCAAGTAGGATTCTAGTTTCCTGCTTAAAAATGTTAGAGGGAATGAAGCTGAGCTGCTTATGGGTGTTTGAAGGTGCTTCTTTTCTCCCCTGGGCATTAAAAGAAAAACTAAACTTAAGAGTCTCACCCTGAAGAATTCCAACCTGTCATTTTGCAAACAACCTATGTCAGTTTACCACCTGTGTTGCTGGACCAGCTTCACTCACCTGGAAGAGAGTTAGCAAGAGGAATGCAATGCATGATGGGAAAAATCTTCTAGTCGGTTTAGAGCAGAATATTTATTGGTGCTTTCCCTGTTTCCCCTCACCCTGCACTGCCAACTACATTGATTTGATTCAGAGCACTAACTCTCTCTCCCTTTCTCTCTCCCTCGCACACACAGACACACACACTCCCAGCTGAGAAGGAGGCTCAGCTTTTCCTTCACTGGCAATGCACAGCTCTGCTTACCTCAACAGAAATGTCATCCCTCGTGGCCAAGTTCTGACTGACAGCTGCAAGTGAGGCCTGCTCAATGTCCCTGATGCATCTATTGATCCCATCTATGGAGTAGTCACACTCCCGCTGGCCAGGGGCTTTGTCTCTGGAGAATGTATGGCAGATTGTTATGTCAAGGGTGAAAGGGGGGGGGGTATAACCATAATTAACAAGTGGGAACAGCAACAAAATATTAAAGAACAGAGGATTCCAGCCCCTCCCCTCCCCCTCCCCCGGTTTTCCATCTCTCTCCCCCACCCATCCTTGCCCCACCCATCAGCCTGCATTCTGTGGCTACTGAGAATGCTCCATACACATCCAATAACTCCCCCTCACAAATTCTTTTGCACTTCTTCAAACTTTAGAATATTCCCAAGCCGACTGATACCTCTTTCCTGAACATGGGTGGTGCTATTTTGCCTAAACAGGGAACGGCACTCACACCCCAAACGCTTGAAAATAAAGGGACTGATAATCATTCACTCTTCTACTAATGAGCACCCAGAGCACTGAATAGTGTACATGAGAACAATAATCATAACATATGATACAAAGAAGCAATTAAAACAAACACAACATAAAACATATATATTACATTAACATAGTACATTATCACACAGGAAAAGACCTGAAAGGGGAGTGGGGAGACAAACATACCTCAAAGAGGGGCCTGACTGACAGAGAATTCTAGAGGTGGGGGAAGGTCTTGACCCCTGAAGGCAGTCTGTGGTTATTGCAAAACTGGAAGCTCGGGAGCTGAACACAATGCTCCAGGACTCTCTCTCTGATCCCAGACACACTTCCCACCATCCCTGATCCATGCACCTCTCAAGTGTTTTTGCCTGGCTGTGCTGCATACTTGGAAATGTGTTACTGCCTCTTGCTTGCCTGAACAAAGGGCTGTGCATGTGCAGAAACCCCTGACTTTTGCAGGGTCCGAATGTAGCCTACTGCATAAAAGGCAAATGTCACCTCCACTGCTCCACCTGCTTTTGCCTCTGGACCTGCTGCCCACCGCTGATAGGTTGCCTCTGGAAGGTTGTCCAGGAGGGAAAGCAGGCCTTGGGCTGAGAAAGGTTCCCTATACTTGTTTTTACATATTCCAGCTTGCTGAAATAATAAGCATGAGCAGGGCGTGTGTTCCTGCAGAATGGGGGAACATGATATGGAGAAAGGGGCAGAGGTACCCACACTGCCAGGGCCTATAAAAACGAAAGGACTCACCTGATGGACGTGATGAGGCTCTTAATGGACTCGGACACGGTGTGTGAGTGCCCAGCGAGAATGGACCACGTGGGAGGGTCTTTGGGGTTGATTGCCAGTGAGCGAGCAGTTTTGATTAAAGAGGACGAGCTCTCTAGCATAGTCCGGGCAGAAGTCAGGATTGGTTCCTGTGCCCGAGAACCCTGCAAAGAGGGAAGCAGCTGGCTTTTAGTTCCACAGCAACTCCCAGGTTGGGTTCAGATATAATAACCCCAGACTAAACCACCATGGTTTGTTGGAATAGAAATGGTATGTGAACTCATTTGGTGCTCCTTCTCTTCCTACCTTTTCTAGCACGCCTCAATTCAATTCTTAAGGTTCCAAACCAAGAGACTATGGTTTGAGTAATCCCTGCAAACCTAGGATCAGATCATAGCTCGTTGACCTGTTTTGTCCAGACTTTGACCATGTAGGGGTCCAGGGGTTTTGGACTCCCATCAGCCTCAGCATCCTGATCCTCACCTGATCCACATTGCACATGGAAGAACCCCTGGAGTGGGCTATAGTTTTACTTACAAGAGTTTCACAGGAAAGGGGAGGGAGGGAGTTAAATAAAAACAATGTGAGGTTACCATGTAGGCAACATGGCAATTGCGACGTAGATCATGTAGGCAGGCTTGCTTCTCTAAAGCATAGAAAAGGTGAGCTTAATTGTTGTAAACAAACTTCCAAAATGCTTTGTAATGTCTTCAAAGACCAGAAAACTGGAGATCAGTTTGCAGTAAGTTAAAGACAGGCTCCACATCGTTATAAAGTTAATTTAATACAGCACTTCTCTTACCTCAGTACTGATCTGGGCCGGGATGCTGACAAACTCAGGATTTGATGCAAAGGCTGTTAGGTTTTCCACAGCTTCAATCAATGGAGCAGTTGCAATCCGACACTTATTTCGGTTATCTTCTGAGAAGTCACCATCCAAGGCCTAGCGAAGAAAAATAAAAATGGGTTCAAGTGCTGTGGTGAAGAGAGCATCAGATTTAGATGTGGGAAGCCGGGGCTTGAATCTTCCACTCATCTGTGAAGTTCACTGGATGACAGATCCCAGCCTAACTCCATCTCACAATACGTTAAAATAGGATAACCCAGATCTTCCCATTCAGTCAGCTTGACCCCAGATTTCTGTATGATGCTTACAAGCGCCTGTCAGGTTCCCAGCTCATCACCAGAACCATTCATGTGTTCTCTGTTTCCCCAAGAACATATCCTGCAGGTTTTTGGCTGGCTCCTGAATTCCGTGACACCCATGCAAAGCGGAGATAATGTCAGCTCCCCATAGAGGCAAGTCCTGCACCTTCATGAAACAGATTTTGGTAAAGCGTGTTGTCCTTCATGGAGAGCACATGTTGCGGTGAGGGCCGCCAGGACACTCCAAAGTTGGGGGCGGGCTAATTGATCGTTGGCCACTGATGTGATTGGGGCTTCCCTTGTTGTTGGGAGGAAGTTAATGTTGCCATTTGTTGACTGACAGCCAGAAATGCTAAAACTCCTTGCATGAGGCTAGGGCTTCCTCTTTTCGCCCGTGCATCGGATTGCCCATCCCCCCCTCCCTAGAATTAAGGTTGTTCGCTTTGACCTTGCTATGCCTGTCATGGGGTCGTCTGCTCTTGGGGCAGGGGCCCAGTAGGAATTTTGTCCATCTGGCTGATTGGCTGGGGCCATTTGGTTTTTGCCTACTGCGTAGCAAATCGTCACAACTTGTAAGGTTGCGGTTAGGCATTGGTTTATGGTTTGGTTGGTTGTGGGGCATGGATTGGCTGTGCCTGCCCCTCTAATGCTGCTGCTGCAAGGGATTCCGTTAAAGGAATTGGAGGCTAACTATTGCTTTTGGGGAAGAATTGCAACGATAAAAATGAATGTGCTGCCAAAGATGTTATTCTTGTTTCAAACAGTTCCAGTAATCAAAGGGGCAGCGATTTTTAAAAATTGGCAGCGAGAAACTTCAAGGTATATCTGGCAGGGTAAGAAGCCGAGGATAAAATTTAAGATATTGACGGACGCAAAAGAAAGAGGAGGCTTCGCTCTGCCAGACTTGAAATTGTATTACGAAGCATCTTGCCTCTGTTGGTTGAAGGAATGGATGAAATTAGAAGACACGGATGTGTTAGATCTTGAAGGTTTTGATAATAGATTTGGGTGGCTCGCGTATTTGTGGTATGACAAGAGACGAGTACATAAAGGTTTTGAAAATCACATTATAAGAAGGTCTTTGATTGAAGTGTGGGAAAGATATAAAAACTTGTTGGAACAAAAAACTCCATATTGGTTGTCGCCGTTGGAGGCGATAAGTGTGAAGAAAGTCAATATGACAGGGGGTTGGGTGACATATGAGAAGTTAGTGTGTAAAAGTGTAAGAAAATGGAAAATGAGATCATTTGAAGAAGTTAAGGACTATGTGAATGACTGGCTGCATTATTTTCAAATTAATGAGATGTTCAGAAAAGATTTAAATCAGAGGGGTTTTGCTGACAAAGAATCAAAATTTCAGACAGAAATATTGAATAATGATTATAAGAATTTAGCAAAAATGTATAAGATATTACTGGAATGGTGTACGAAGGATGAGGAGGTAAAATCAGTTATGATCGACTGGGCCAAAGATATAGGGCATAATATTCAAATGGAGGATTGGGAAAGACTTTGGAAAGATGGCTTAAGATTCACTGCATGCACAGTTATAAAAGAAAATGTTATGAAAATGATGTACCAATGGTATGCAACACCTGTGAAGTTAGCAAAAATGTATAAGATAAGCAACAAATGTTGGAAATGTAAAGAAAAAGAAGGTACCTTTTTTCATATGTGGTGGGAATGTAAGAAGGTAAAATGCTTTTGGAAAATGATTTATAATGAATTGAAGAAAATGTTGAAATATAAATTTGTTAAGAAACCAGAAGCATTTTTACTAGGCATTACAGGTAATGAGATAAATAAGAAAGAAAAGAAGTTATTTTTATATGCAGTGACAGCAGCAAGAATATTGATGGCCCAGAAATGGAAACAGGAGGAATTACCTCCGATAGAAGAATGGAGAACTAAAGTGATGGATTATGCAGAACTGGACAGAATGACAGGAAGGATCCAGAATCGGCGAGATCAAAGATTTACAGAAGATTGGGAAAAGTTTATCCAATATATGCAAAAACTGAGTGATAATAAAATTACGTTTGTAAGCTTTAAGGAAGCTCTGTGAGGGGAAAGGGTTAAAAGGCCAGAAATGTGTAAAAAGTAACAATAGGAAGGAATGGCAGACAAATTGAGGGAAGTCAAAAAAGAGAAGTAAGATGTAATTAAGATGTATGGAATGTATAAATTTGCTTTTGTATTTGAAAACTAATAAAAATATTATATATATATATATATATATATATATATATATATATATATATATATATATAACTATTGCTTGTCCACTCTGTCAAGGGGGCTCGGGCCATAGCAATGAGCTCCTGGTTGCATTTGGGGTGAGGGCAGGTTCCCTGCTCCGCGTAACCCCCAAGTGTATTCCCCCATTCTGACTTTCGCATCGTGCGGAATGTCAGTCTGTCCCCCATGGTGGGGGCAGATAGTCGCAACCAATGCCTAAGCAACCACTCACAATTTTGTATTTTAATAAAGTTGTGGCCAAAATTATGCCAAAAATCTTAAACAAAAAATTCTGTGTGACGTGTGAGTTATTGGGGTGGCCCTGGGGACCTCGACACGCAAATGCTGAAGATACATCTCTTTACCGTGGCCTTTGGCAGCTGAGATGTGTGTTTTAAGGACCCACGCTATTCTTGTGAATGCAATATGTTTTAACAGTTTTTAATTCTGGATTTTAAATTGTTGTCACCAGCCTTAAAACCTGCTGGTGAAGGGAGGTGGGTAATAAATTTAATAATACAAATAACATACAGATGAGTGTGAGCAGGGATTTGTTGAGATCCAAGAGACTCTCTAGAAGTATGGCTGGCTCTTTATTTATCTTCACTTTTTAAAAGCCACACAAATAACTCATTTTCATATTTTCAATCAGACAATAGTTAGTTACTTTGCTACAAATTGCAGAAGGGATTGAGAAAGATATATTCTAATAACATTACACTTGTGATGTATATTTTCAGGACTCACCTTATTTTTATAATTTTAAGTTTACGTTTTTGTAATTTTAAGTTTTTAATATTGTGTTATTAATGATGTTGCCTGGTACCTTGGGTTACGGGTGGGTAAATAAATAAATAAATAAATAAATAACATGCTCTCTCAAATAAATGTTGGGAAATCCAAACTCTTGACAGTTTCCTCCTTCCTCATTTTTGAAACCTGCACTTTCCCAAGAGCAAGGTCTTCTTTCTCCTGTAATGAAGACAGGAGGAACCTCCAGACGAAACAACAGAATTAAAATGTAACTCCCTAATCACAAATACATTAGTTTAATTGCATTCTAGCAGTACAGCTGTTCTCAAGCATTCCAGGAACGAGGCAGATAATGGCTCCCTAAGAGATTCAAAATGGCAGTTCCTGTGTAGGTTGCAAACTCTGTTTTCCCATAGAAGGAGAAACAACTTCTCGTAAATGACTTTTTTTCCTAAGGACCCAGAGATGAACAGTATTTAAGCCTTTGTACAGCGGGGCAGGAGACTCTCATACCTTGATAGTTTTAACCAGGTTAGCAGTGCTGTTTGCCACTTCCTTTGCAGACTGGACAAAGTGCCTCTTTGCAACCGGGTTGGCTGTCTTGGACGAAGCAATGCGGCAGGCATTACACAGCGCAGAAGTGTGCTTTGCCACAATGGTAGCTGCTGATAAGACCTGGAAAACAAAACACACGCACATGGCTGAGGGGGCAGAAATAGAACCACAGGCAGGGCCAGCCGTACCATGAGGCAGAGTGAGGCAGCCAATTCAGGTGCAGTTGTGGAGGGGTGGGGAGTGGATAGAGCTGCGTATGCCATGAGGCCTGCCCCTCAGGTGTACAGAGGAGGATGCTGTTCCACTGCCAGTGTCAAAATAGGATACAACAGTTTGGTGAGTTTTTGCAGGCTCCATCTTTTCCCTTTGCCTCAGGCAGCCAAATGTCTTGGGCTGGCTCAGTGATGGAATAGCTGCTCTGCTAATTCTCCATCTGTGTTCTGAAGCACCGGTGGGTTAGGAAGAAAGGAACTTGAGCTCTTTTGGACACTGTATTTTGGCCCTACGATGCAGCATGGACAGTAGACACATTTTAAAGAGCCATTTGGTTATTTAAATGTTTGGCAAGATCCTTAGCAGCTGTCAGGCATGGACTGTTTCGGAGCAAACAAAATGCAGGTAGGGCTGGTCCAGGTCTCACTGCTGATTAAAAGGGCGCTGAGAGATCTAGGGAGATACCAGCAAGCTTTTTCCCTCCTTGTACTTCAGTCCTATCCATGTCTACTCAGATGTAAGTCCCATTCAGTTTAATGGGGCTCACTCCCAGGTAAGTTGGTAGAGAATTGCTGCTTTGATTACAGATCAAAGTAAGATAAAGAGAAGATACGGATGGCCACTGACATGTTGACAAGAGTTTTAAAAATGTTCGTTGTTCACATGCCTTACATATTTCTGTTAATGACTGAAGGAAATGCATCTTTATATTTACAAAAAAGAGGAAAATGCATTCATTCACCTGTAAAGTACAAACACAGCATTCCCAAACGCAATTCAGTCCAAACACATTTTAAACCTCTTTACTGGTATTCACAAATCCTTATTCTTGCCTCCCCCCCCCCCAAAAAAAATAATAATCAGTGAAATAGATACTTGGGAGAGGGAAAAATTTCCTCTGATAAATAAACTAGTGATTTTCTCCATAGGAAATAGTTGTTAATTTTTCTCTGTTATGTAACAGTCAGGAGCAACTGCTTGCTTCCATACTTTAGCAGTAGCAATAGAAATTTTTGTGCTGCAAGTTTAGTAAGAAACAGACCATGCCTTGCATACAGAAGTTCCCAAGTTCACACCCAATTAATATATGAAGTGCACCCCTATTTTCAGGCCACGTGCAACCCAAGGCTGCTATTTCTACAAAGGTGGACCTCTTACAGGCTGTGAAGCACGAGCCAGCAAAATGCCTCTGGCAACCTTGATGAAAGTTACCTGGGATGGGCTGCTTCCTGGGTCCACCAAGTTCTGACATGCCATTTGGATAGCTTGATTGGCCCTGGCAAACTGGATAGGATCAACAAGTCCCTGCTGACCGGCCTGGCTGTTGGGATCCGAGATGCCAACCAGGTAAGCGGCCTAGGCAAAAACCAAAGGCATTGTGACTACTCAGAGGTGGTTTTCAAGAAGCACACAATAAACACCTATTAGTTCACTTGAGATCATGCAAAACCGAGAGTGGAAGGAGAGAGTCATTTTTTCATCCAATTTTCTTCCTAGACAAGGCAGGTCTTGCATTCCAATTACAGGCATGGAAAAATGCAGAGAAGCCATTTAAGCATTATTTGCAAAACTGACCTAATGCTAATGCCCACAGCTGAAGTCCTTCACAGGCAGATCAGCCACTGCTGTGGTCGTTCAGTGGGCCAGCAGCAAGCTAGATAACTAGAAGGTTATTTATAAATACATAAGAAGCAGTCTAGCAGAAACTCCATCAAGACAAACACTCAAAAAGACCACAAAATGTCTCTCGATCCTCACACTTTGCAAGCAGTAGAAACACCTTAACGCACTTGCAGAAGCTCAACCACACCGTCACCCACCACTGCAGAAAACCTTGCTTAGTACATTAGTCACCCGAAACTCACCTGAGCTGCTGCTTCAGTGAGGCCACAAAGGGCCTTGGAAGCCACCCCAACACACTCGCCAAAGACTGGAAGGTCTCCTGTCTTGGCATTCTGAGAAATTCCAGCCATCGCCTCTCCCAGAACCTGCCGGGGGGGGAGGGGGGGAGGCAATTAAAGACTTTCAATTCAATCCTTGCTTTAGAAATCACAACATGACTTAATAACCATACACTAATGTTTACTAATACTTCATACTTCTAATAAGCCTTATTTATTAGTATCAATACTTGATAATATGCAATGCTATTAATATTTTTATTTATTTTCTACAATGCTCTTCATCAGAGGAATACAGAGTGGTTTACAGTATAAAAACACAAAAATACATAACATAGTAACAAACAAAAATAACACCCTCTACCTAGAAGGCACATCAGACTCAATTCACACACATTATCTGCGTAATACAATCACCTTCCTACTGGTTTTATCTCCACACTGCGGATCAGGAGCAACACCATCAGCTGATTGACAGGTGGGCACCCCCCACCTACCCAAGCGGCCCACTGAAGATGGGGGGCTGGAAGACACCAGGATCTGGCCTGCTGGCTGGAAAAGGTTCCCCTTCTCTGCTCTAGATTTTTGGAGGTTAGTTTTATGAAGATTAGTTTCACTGCAGGTCCTTTAGCATTGCTAAAGTGTTGTTTTACACTGTTTTTCTATATAGTGCTTTAACAACTATTAGCAGCCTGGACTCTCTTTGGGGAGGGAGGGTGGACTGTACTTTTGACATAACTACTAAAAAAAAATCTCCTTGTTTTTGGATGTTGGAGAAAGCTGTAGCTCCAGGATTTTGCTCCCCCCCCCCCTCACCTGCCAGGTGGCTCCAGTACCCGACTTCAGGGAGGGCTAAATATGACTTGGTACAACTGGTCATGAAACTGAACATGCAGATGGAAAGAAAATACAATGGCTACCTTGGAGTTTTCCATAACACCTTCAATGCAGTCAAAATAAGAGAGGTCGCTAACGGGTTCGTTGGGGTTTTCCAGCATTTCTTTAACCGTCTGAAAATAAGAGGGGCACGAGTGATGGCTGGCAATGCAGTCAAAATCCTAGACCATGAATATACTGCTTTGAAATGAAAACCAGCTTTTTGTGCCTGGCTTGTTATATTTATTAGAATGTTGAACTGCAATTTTATGGATTGATTTTAGTTTTGTACACTGCTTTGTATGACACCCCCTCCCAATAAAAGCAGCATATGTGTATTTACATACCTTCCCTTCTTTTTGGCATTAACATGTGAATCTGCACATGTGAGTGACAATAAACTGAGAAAAGGCACTGTAATGAATATATAAATATCCAAGAACTTAACAAATAGAATATTTTATCTGTTTCATCAAGGGGGAAGGGCATCAGGGAAACCCAGCCTTGAGTTCCCAGAGGCAGATGGGACAAAAACTCCCAGCAGTCCCGGCAAACATGGTGACCAGGGGTCAGGGATGATGGGACTTGGAGTCCAGCAACATGAGGAGCTCAAGGGTGGGGAAGGTTGATGTCAACAATAGTGTGGCCACTATCACAAATCAATGGAAACAAAACAGCAATCTTTGAATGATACTAGTTGAGAACAAAGCTATGCAGCTAATACAGTTTAGTATTCACTGTCTACGGAAGTAAGAGATGTAAGGCTCCCTGGGTTGTAGCAGTCAAGCTGTGGCAATTGAGCCGTCAAAAAACCATGGCAGCCAAGCTTTGATGTTTTATCACTTGATCCACCAGCACTCTTGTTTAGACAGTTAGCATGGCAGACTCAAGTGCCAGCCTGCTGAGTGTTCAGTCAGCTGACTAGCAAGCAACTCTCCAAGTCCAGATGGGGCAAGATTTGAGGACAGCCACAAACACCCTTAATCATGAAAGCTTTGCCAGTCATCTCACCCAAGAACAGCGAGCCCGCAGTCAAGTGGAGACCTACCTCCAGTTCCCGGAGAGCATTGTCACACTCTTTTTGGCCCGGCGCTTGCTGAGTACACAAAGTGATGAGCTGATTTATACTCTCAGTCACAGCCCTAGAAGACAAGAGACATGCACATCTCAGAGACCAACAATGTGGGCAATCAGAGCAGATCACAGGTGGACCTGCTATGAGGTAGCCGGCTTGATTAGAGAAGCAAGTGGCAACCCACCACCACCCTGCCAGAAAAGTTTAAGAAATTAAGATGCATGGTACCCAGGAGCAGCCAAATTATTTTTGAACTGGCAGTAAGAAATCAGTAATTATAAACGACACCCAAAATCAACTGCCTGAGGCATCTGCCTAATTCTGTCTAATGGTTAGGGCAGGCTCCAAACAGAGTTCTCAAAATAAGCTAGTAACAGTCTCCTAAAATTCTCCTCCACTAGTAAAACTAAGCAGCCAATTAATAGCAATATCAATTTTTAAAGATAAAACAAACTAGAAAATATCTCTCTAATCCAAGAAACAACCCCCACAACCTAAAGCTGCATCTCTCTAGTAGGAAAAAGGAACAGTTTACAAAAAGCAAGGAGTTTACAAACAGTTTACAAAAGGCAAGGAGGCACAATGCCTGTCTGAGAGGAAAACTGTCCATGGGAGGTTACTGTTTTTATTTGTTAATATGGAATGTATTTTTATGTATTTATATTGTAAAAAGCCCTGTGATCCTTGGATGAAGGGCGGTATAGTAATTTACCAAATAATAAAAATAAAATTATCCTCAGGGCTACTTCTGTAATGGCACTGCCTCCATTGGCAGGTTTTGTTTTGCACTGTACAGATGGCAGTGGAAGCAAAGCCCCCCTTGATGAACAAAGGTGGCAGGGGGTTCCCAAAGCTGGGGCCATACAGATATTTTGAACTACAAATCCCATCAGGCCTAGCCAGTACAAAGCTGGGACTGATGGGAGTTGTAGTTCAAAACATTTGAAAGTACCAGCTTGTGGAAAGCTGACATACAGAAAGGTCACTTCTAAGGCATGTGGGTCCCATCTAAAACAGATCTATATATTCCCTGATTTCCTTCCTCCCATTTGTTTGATTAGGAGCCCTTGGAAGGGAGGGCTGGTGGTGCTCACCTGGCGTTCTAACATGGGGGGGTAACAATGACTTACCAGGAAAGAGCGGGAGAGGACCAAGGCACCAGGGATAAATGCACCAGTGGAGCTGATCCTGCTGGGAGGTTAGGTAAGCAGCAGTGGCCCTCCCTGCTGACCACTCCTGGGTTTTATGTTCATTTGGAAAACAGAAGCTGCTCAGGTGAACTGCACTTCTGCCTTGGCCCTTACCTTGCAGCTGCTGCCAAGAGGTTCTTGGCATTGGGAGCACCGGGATCCACCGAGAGAGACTTGGCAGCCAGAAGCAACTTGCTGGAAGCCATGGAGATGTTCTTGAGGTTCCCAATGACTTGAATTTGGTCCTCCTTCGTCTGTAAGGCCAAAGAGGCAAATCATGGCATGGATTTAGGGCATGGGAAGGCAGCAAGGAGGCTAAGCTCTGAGTTACTCTCCATGCAAAGACAAAAGGAGTCGCATCCAAGCCCCTGATGCTTTGACAAGAGGGGGGCCTTTGCGGAAAAAGTGGTGGTTGGGGTGGGGGGGGAGGGGAGTGCTTTAAAATCAACTTGTTGAAGAAGGCAACGTGTTTGGCGAGCAGCAGAGAGGGCCGCTCACTCTGCACCACGGGCTACACTGGAAATTATAGCAAGTGCTAAAAGGTCTGCAGCTAATTTGCATGACTTGACTGCAAGGGCTTAATTAGCATCTCATTTCCATGAGCACGACAAGATGTCAAGCGACCATGGGTGGGTGCGCAGCTGTTAGTGTTGGCAGGCTTGCTAGACAGGGAAGGGCAGAGCGGTCTTTGCTCAATACACAGGGAGGTTCTGGCCGACTCAGAGCTTGGAGCAGGTGGCCCTGGATAAACCAAGACATACTTTGTCACTCCGCTGCCTGCCCAGACAATAGCAGAGCAAATGAGGGCTGCACTGATGAAGCAACACCTTTGAGATCTGCAGTGTAGCCCAATGTGGACTGGAGTTCTCAAGCAGACAAGCAAAGGCAGGGGACAGGCTGACTGCTCTCACGCTGCCCTTTGCTGAGAAGAACTTTTCCTTGCTGCTGCTGTTCCTTAGGGAAAAGGCAGCCACAGATATTCATAGGGAAAAGGTTCAGGAAAGGGCAACCAAAATGATCAAGGGGTGGAGCAACTCCCTATGAGGAAAGGTTGCAGCATACGGGACTTTTTAGTTTAGAGAAAAGATGTGTCACGTTTAGAAAGTTATGCATGGCACAGAGAAAGTGAAAAGAGAAAAGTTTTTCTCCCTCTCTCATAACATTAGGACTCATGGACATCCAAAGAGGCTGAATGTTGGAAGATTCGGGACAGGCGAAAAGAACGACTCCTTCATGCAGCCCGTAGTTAATCTATGGAACTCACTGCCACAGGAGGCGGTCATGGCCACCAACTTAATTTTTTTTTTTATATAAATTTTTTATTAAGAATTTTTCCATAAAAAACTCCAATCATACCAATTTCCACATCACATATTTTGGCTTATTGGACCTCCCTCAACTTCTCTGACAATCATTCGTAATTAAAATCCTATCTTCACATTCCTTAATTTTAATATTGCCTTTAAATACTATATTTCTATCCTTATTTACTTTCTTACAATATTCCTTATATTTTCACAAAGCTTCTTTAAAGCACACTAGCGTTGTATATTCCTCACATACAGTTTTCAAATACTCTGTAAATTTTCCCCAGTCCTCAAAAAACTTATGATCCTTTTGGAATCTAATTTTCCCAGTTAGTTTGTCCAGTTCTGCATAGTCTGTTAATTTTGTTCTCCATTCTTCCAAGGTCGGTACTTCTTCTTGTTTCCATTTTTGAGCCATCAATGTTCTTGCTGCTGTTATTGGCCACCAACTTAAGATGGCTTTAAAGGAGGACCAGAGAACTTCATGGAGGAGAAGGCTATCAATGGCCACTCGCCATGTGGCCCTGCCCGGCCTCCACAGTTGGAGGCAGCAATGCTTCTGAATACAAGTTGCTGGAAACTGCAGGAGGGGAGAGGGCTCTGGCACTCAGGTTCGGCTTGCAGGTTTCCCATCTGGCTGGCCACTGTCAGAATAGGAGGCTGGACTTGATGGGCCACTGGTCAGATCCAGCAAGCTCTTCTTAGGTTGTTTATAATGGGCATGATGATTCCCTGCTAAGTGATAGCGAACGAGCCAGGGGGATGGGAGCTGGACAGAGTGAGATGTGATAGGGTCATACACCATGTATAGAATCATAAACACGGTAGGAGGCTTTGGAGGTCATATAGTCCAGTACAGGAAACTTAGAACTAGAGCATCCTCCATCCCCAACCCCTTTAGCTTCGGAAGAGCCCACCCACCACCTCTCTAGTAAATGGGTCTCTTTGCCCCACTGCTCTGTCAAGAGCTTTCTTTTAATGTTCAACCCAAGTCAAGCTTCCTTCAACATGATCTCATGAGATCTAGTTCTGGAACAGCATTAGAGAACAAAGACTCTGCCTTCTCCTATGTGGCAACCTTCAGGTGCATGGAAAGAGCTATTGTCTTCTCCTCCCCTGTTCCTTTGGACATTCCTTTCATTTCAACGTTTACATCCCACTGTTCCCTTCTGAGGAAAGCTGACAAAGGAGCTGACAAACACCCCACTCCAACAACCATGACCAATCGCTTCACCCCTCACCGTATCCCGCCCAGCCAGAGAGCAAACTGGTGGAAGAAGACATCTCACCTGAGCTTGCCCAGCCATTTCAATCCCAGCATCCAGGAACTCGTCAAAGTCTTCACTGAATTTTCCAGAAGCAGCTGCCAGCTCCCCGCTCTGGCCCCGCGTGGCATGGACAACCTCCCCCGCTGACTGGTTCAGGTCAGCTGCAGCCTGGTTGAGTTCACTCTGTGCTTCTTGGAATGATTTTGAACTGGGAGGTAGCTACCAGGCAGGGGCAGGGTAAGAAAAAGAGGGATTGTGGGTAAGTTACCAATGGCTTTATATACAGTAACCTCAGTGCACGGCACTTTGTAAAGTCCCTGCTCCATGGAACTTACAGTCTAAAAACTGTAGCACACAGAAGGGATGGAACAGAGGGGAACAATGCAATTGTTTCGGCTATGTGCACCTGGGTTTAGTTACAGTAAGGGACAGGAATTACAGCAGTTCCTGCACCCCAACCTGGTGCCTTCCAGATGTTGTTGGCCTCCAATTCCCATCAGCCCCAGCTAGCATTGGCCAATGGCCAGGGATGATGGGAGTTGTAGTAGTCCAGCAACACTGAAAAGGCACCAGGCTGGTTATCCAAGGACTACCCAAGGGTTATGCCAACTGTCCCAAAGTTAGGCCAGGCTGCTCAAACGCTCTTGCAGTGAGCCTTGTGAAAGCTTGGTTATACATGAGGTGGAGTGAGGTGATGGAATGGATGGTGCCAGATCTGTACCACCATCTTACCACAAGTCTACAAGCAAGCAACTCTTTTGAGAGTAATGTTCTGCTTCTTGGAGGTTGCAGTGCCCATTTTTAAGGCCAGCTTTGCATTAAAAACAAAAACAAAAACCTACCACCACCACCACCTTAACAACAACAACAACATACAAATATTAAAAAGTATCTCACCGATTCCACAAGCAATTTTTTGCTGGATTCACCAATGCTCTTCAATGCTACATCCACATCCTTTTGGCCAGGAAGGCAGTTCACACAGTTGTTCAAAGAATGGGAGACAGCTTTGGCCACCTTCAGGGGGGAAACATGGCAAAGAGAATCCAAATTAATGCTGCCTACAATCTCTGAGCATGTGTGCAGTGCATCCCCCCCCCAGTACCAGACCCCCACAAGCCAGTAGCCTCAACATTCCAGGAGGATGTGGAAAAGGGACAAATCTTTCAGAGACTTAAATTCTTCCAGAATGTTGGTGGAGACACATGGCCAAGAACACATGACCCCATTGTTAAAACATCTGCACTGGCTGCCCATCTATTACCAAGCCAAGTTCAACGTCATTGCATTAAATTACAGCGCCCTGAACAATTTAGGTCAGGGTACCTAAGTTCAGGACCACCTGAACTCTTATATCCCAGCTCTATTACTGAGATCATCTGCAGGAGCATCGTTGGTTGTTCCTAAAGTTGGTGAAGCTCATTTAGCAACAAGAAGAAACCAAGCCTTTTGGCGTCATCAGCCCAGTTCTGTGGAATACTCTGCCAAGAGAGATTCAGCAGATGCCTTCTGTGACAACTTTTAAATTTTTCTATCCTGCTAGGCTTATGAAGGCAATAAAAATACATCTTTCCATAATGGTTAGTTGATGGTCTCTGTTTTAAATGTTTATTATGGTCTAAACCACTGAGCCCCTTGGGCTTGGCAATCAGAAGATCAGCAGTTCGAATGTGCATGATGGGGTGAGCTCCCATTGTTCTGTCCCAGCTTCTGCCAACCTAGCAGTTCAAAAGTACACCAGTGCAAGTAGATAAATAGGTACCGCTGTGACGGGAAGGTAAACAGTGTTTCCATGCGCTCTGGCTTCCGCCATGGTGTCCTGTTGTGCCAAAAGCGGTTTAGTTATTCTGGCCACATGACCAGCTCCCTTGGCCTGAAAAGTGAGATGAGAGCTGCACCCCACAGTAGCCTCTATAGTAGCGGGGGCCCCTCTACACACACACACACACACACACACACACACACACACACCTCCTTGGAGGCTGAACCAGAAACTGAGTTCCTTCTTAGCTAGTGAACCTGTAGGCAGGGGCTGTCTGGCTGTCTTCATCCATCGGGTATAAAAATCTTTTAAATGAATAATAATCAAAGTAGGTCATGGTACTCGCATCTTAGATAGGCATCAGCAGTCAGAAATCCCTGCTGTCATGTTGCTTACAATCTAAATTTTGACAACGGAGGAGAGGCAAAGGGCAGGAGAGAACAATGCACACGCCACACGCCACCCAGATGGACAGAGGAAGGAGCATTTCATTGGAGCAGATTTTCAAGCCAACTGACCTAATTTGCAGCTCCTGGACTAATATATGACTCAGAACACAATTCTCCTTTGATTTTCACACTTCTCTGAATTTTGCAATGCATTTCTTAGCTCAAAAAGATACTAATTGGGGTTAACACCCCCTACCGTATTATATGGGAAAGTACTTTAAGCAAGATGTACTCTGAAATAAAACATGTGTTTAAAGCATATCTCTGCAACAACGTGCATACAGTGGTACCTCAGGTTAAGTACTTGATTTGTTCCGGAGGTCTGTTCTTAACCTGAAACTGTTCTTAACCTGAAGCACCACTTTAGCTAATGGGGCCTCCTGCTGCTGCCGTGCCGCCGGAGCCCAATTTCTGTTCTTATCCTGAAGCAAAGTTCTTAACCTGAAGCACTATTTCTGGGTTAGCGGAGTCTGTAACCTGAAGCGTATGTAACCTGAAGCGTATGTAACCCGAGGTACCACTGTATTTAAATATTAATATTTCACCAAATAATGTAGAAATCAAAGAATCATAGAACTACAAAGCTGGAAGGGATCCAAAGGATCATCTAGTCCAACCCCCTGCAATGCAGGAATCATAGTTCCTGGGCCTTCTTTCATTGACTTATCCAGGTCTCTTCTCGCCTTGTGCCAAGCGCCTGTCTCTGAGCAGCTACTGACAGACCATCCATAAGAGCTCTCCTCCCCGACACCAGAGGGAGGCCTCCAGCTGAGAGGAGCAGAGGGCACACGGAATGGGGGCAGAAATCACCTTGTCCTGCAGAGCTGTGTCTTTAGCCACTTGAACCACATTCTTGGCCTTCAACACCAACAGGGTGTGGGCGTTGGCAACTGCTTTGGCAAGATGGAAGTGGCATGGACCACAAGAAACTCCTCCATCCATCCCTACGCTGGTGTAGGTACAGATGGAGATCAACTTTGAAGGAGCTAAGACAAATGCTTCATGGGAATGAGACAGATTGAAGAAAGAATGAGCCATCTGCCTTGGGTGGCAGATTCCAGGCACCATTAAGGGCAGCAGAAGGAGAAATGGATGGACGGGTGTCACAGGGCACAAGCCACTGAGACAGTCTCCTGCACAAGCTTTGCTGCAGTGAATGGGGGCTGAACAAGAGCACAGTGGGGGCCCCCAAATCCCTCTCCATTTCACCCAGCCTCACCTGGGCCAGCCTCTGTTGGCTTTCTGCATCGCCAGGAGCCACCAAAGCTTGCTTTGCTTCTTGGATGAGCATTGCTGAGCCTTCCATGACATCCCGCGCCGAGTCCAACATTGCGTGGGCTGCTGCTGGGTCACTGGTGGATGCGGAAACACCTCGGGCCGCCTGAGCCAAAGTCTTCAAGGCATGTGCCGTCTCCCTGGCAGCAACCCCTAAATTAAGATCACATTGAACATATTAGTAATACTCAGCTCTGGCCAGCTAGTTTCTCATTTTAATCCACATTTCATGAAACAACGAGAACCAAAACACAGCTAGTCTTTGAAATTTGCACTGTTCTGGATTTTGTGGTGTATTCTCCAGCCAAAAAGGGTCTACAAAAATGCATAAAGTAGTGAAAAATAATGCAGAGAACTCCATTAGGAAAAACCGCTTGCAAAAATGCAAGTTATGAGAAATGTACATGAAAACTATTTTCATGTGGATGCAGAAAATAGGGGAAACGGGACTTCAACTTTGAAAAATGAGGAACTGAGACAGAAACTTATATTGACAGATTGGTCCAGCCCTCTTTCCAGATCACAGGAAGCAAATTTCCCCATTAGCAAGTGGGATAACCTCATTTTCAATGAGAATTCCTCACCAGCATCTATGAGGATAGAAACCCCTTGGGGATGTGGACTGATTTTTTTATACATGCCCTTTCACCTTTTGACATAAAAGTATTCAGTTTTCATTATTATTATTTTTCATTTCATGAAATATTCAAGGCACCAAATGGGATATGATGAATTTGAAATGTGATAAAATTCAGTGATTCAGCTAGGTTCAATTCTTCCACAGCCTGGAGCTCTCCAGATGTTTTGGGCTGCAACTTCCATAAGCCTCGGTTGGCAAAACTTGTTTCCACTGATTCACTCACTAACACAGAAAAAATCCCACCTCCCATGCCAGTCTGCCATACTTCAAATGATGAGAGTGACACAGAGAGCAGACCTCAGCAGACTCTTAGTGGCTGACCAGGCTCATGTAACATGGCCAGTGTCAGACTCAGTAGGGACTCCAAGCTTGCTCCCTGTTCCACTGCAGCTGCTGACCAGAGAAAGGAACAGCAGGTCCTTCAAGTCAGGCCACTGTCACCACAGCTGAGACTCCTTCTGGTCACCAGGTGATGCTACAAAGCCAATCCCAGGCCCCCACCTGCTGCAAATCTCCAAGGTCAGTTGGATCCAACGCAGTGCAGATGCAGCGGGGACACCAGGATTAGGACCACCTGTCTTCTACCTGCCTACAGCCTGATCCTGGTGCTTGCCAATCCTTGGAATTTTGCTTCCACAATAGCAAGCTTCTGGGTTAAACAAGATTCTTCAACCACCCAACTTGACAGTAGTTTCTGTTTCACTGAAAAGTTTGCCTAACTACCACAACATCACAGACTGAAAAGTGACGAGCTAAAGATACGAGCCTGCGTTGTTGGGGCTTTGCAGGGAACTGATTTCTCATCAAGAATAAATGCTCTGATCCACAGAGTGCCCGAGATTTTGCGGAAGATTTGACACTCCACTCGCCACACCCCCATAACCCTATGTTAACCAGTCAGGGCCCTTGACATTGTAAACAGCTTTTTGAATCTTCTGTCCTGTTTCAAAAGCAGTTTGCAACACAGCACAGAGGAACAGCTATTTGGGGAAAATCTAACGGAAGGCTCCTTTGGGGTCATGGCATTGTTTCTTGAGACCCTGGCTGTTATAGCACTAAGCAACCACCAGGGTCACTGGAAAGCTTCGCCTCCAATTGCCCAGCTTCCCCCAATTTGGAGGTGAGCTTTCACAGGGAAGAGAAAGCGAAGAGGAGGAGGAGGAGGAGGAGGAGGGAAGAAAGAAGGGGAAATGCTTCCTTTGCCGAGAGGCCTGTTTGGGTACATTTTTGCTTTCCAGATGATAAATATCTACACAGTTATGAACCCTTTAAGCTTTCAGCCTAACAAATATAAGAGCTGTCCTCTCCCAAGTGAAGAGCATTCAAACCATGTGGGAGCCTTACTGCTGCAATCCTACACCAACACTGTGAGACTTAACTACCAACTGGCTTTTCTCCAAGCTGAGCATTTCTGCTTACAAAAACAAACGTGATCCCTGACCTGGATCACAACAAATAAAAAAATTAATAGCAGTGATAGCGAACAGCTTTTAGCCAGAGGGCCAACCCTCTGATGACTTCATATCACCCACACACAGAGGGTCCACAGCTTGTCCTTCTCACCAGAGCTGTGCAAATCACCCCTCTCCGCTAGTAAATTATGTTGAATCGAGGGGGGCAATTTCCAGCTGCATCAGGGCACTGGGGTCTGCCTGCCTAAACTGCATGCCCACTTTAAAATAAGGTAAATTTTCCTGCTGCTGTCATAATTGGTGAGGTCACTGGGGTAGCAAAAAAAATTGCTGGGGGGAGGGGACTCAAGGCCCCGAGCTGGGGATTAACCACCCTTGATTAAGGGTGTCAGCAAAGCATAGGTGTCTGGCCAAGTCAATGTTCCCAAACACAGCTGGATGCCAATGCAAAGTTAATGTAGTGGACAGGAAGCATGTTAATCAATATATCCTCTCAGCCAGCCAAGTTGTCTGGTAGCATTTCACAAAATGGAGCGGTTTCTTAATGCCATATTTTATTTTATTTTAAATGTTTCTTTATCTTTCACAGGTGATTCAGAACAAGAGAAAAGAAAGTTATATAGGTCCCTCCCCTTCCAGAATTAATTCCATATTTTAGGAATTGTTACTGATGCACAAATGTCAGCCCCCATGTGCCAAGACTCTGCATCTGAAATGAAACACAGAGCCATCTTAATCCAATTATATCCACTTCAAAGCCAAAGTGCAACCGAAATCTGTTCAGTCCCATTACCAAAAGGAAAGTTGCTCTAATGAGTTTTATCAGCTGGATTCAGAAATCCCCAACTGGACTAAGCACTGAAGACAGAATGTAATTGACACAAGAGCATTTTAATGGCTACAAGAGCCTTTTTGACATTAAGCCAGCAATTCGCCAAGGGCAATTCCCCAAGCCTTTCATATACTGAAGGAGACGCTTTGGTATCGAATGCATTTTCATTTCTTGATACAGGGACGCAACTAGCGTCAAGTCACATTGGAACCACACACGAGTCTTCCTGAGAATGGATATCTTCCCCCCTGCCAGAAACTTGTTCCCAGTAATTCAAATGAAGGGTTTCAAAAAGAGGATAGTTAGCTAACTGAAGTCAGGAGCTGGACTTGTTGCTGAGGTAGCCAAATGTGGTTTCCTTCAGATGTTTTTGGATTACAGATCCCACCACCCTTGCTGGTGCTGATGGGAGTTGGAGCCCAGCGACATCTAAAGGACACTATCCTGGCTACCTCTGATGTAGCTCAATACAGTAAATCAGAGTTGAGACTACATTCAGAGCAGAAAAGTAACCGAGGGAGCACATGAGCTGCCTACACCCCCAGATCATCAGAACCACCATCAGAAGAGCAAACAGATGAGAACATCTGGGCAGCCAGTTCTCCTCCTGGAGATAATGTGCAGGGTGTGCTTTGCTGGGTAGAGCTATAAAATATTATTAGGGAACTTTAGGGATTATTAGGGATGGCTTTAAAAGAAGACTGGACAAATTCATGAAGAAGGATATTGATCGCTACCGGCCATTGTGGCTCTGCTCTGCTTCCATGGCTGGGGGCAGCAATGCTTCTGAATGCCAGTTGATAGACACCACAAGAGAGGAGAGGGCTCTGGTGCTCGGATCCTGCTTGTGGGTTTCCCACAGGCATCCGGTTGACCACTGTGAGAACAGGATGCTGGGCTAGATGGGCCATTGGTCTGATCCAGTAGGCTATTTTTATGTTCTTCTAATATTGCTATTTATTTATACAAACACTGCTATGCCACTCTTAATCCCCACAAGGGCCCCTCAAAGCAAGAAAAAAACCACAACAATTAGAAACTGTCCTGTACAGTAACACCAGTACATTTGCCATAGCTGCTGATATAAATAATGTGTGTTTTCTTCTGCCAAGCTTTGCAAGTGGAGGCCTACCTGTATAGTGTTCATTGCCTTGTGCTGCACAAGTCAGCAGTTGGGCCATTGAAGAACCAACTGCTTTGGAGGTGCTTCCGAGGTCCTGAGCACATTTTTCAAGCTGAATGCAAAAAAGCGATGCGAACATTAAGCAAAGGTAACATCACGACCCACCACAACACACACACACATTCCTATCCCTCAGCCCATGGAACATCGCAGTCACTGACCACACAGAAGTCTTGCACACAGCAGTGCTTTCTAGAAGTAGTGCCCATGCTATGGGATACAGTTCAGTTTTCAAGTTATCCTGGTTATTAGCTCTTTCAAATAAAATAGTTTCCACCTGGAGCCAAAAGGAACACAGAAATGGATCTAGGGAAACTATTCCACTGCCTAAGCTCCACTGCCAAGAAAGCCCCATCACTTGTAGGAACCCATGTAACCTGCAAAGGTGGGAGCCATCTAGATTACAACCTCAGTAAATGGATGGGCTCAGCAAAGGGCTGTTGTTTGAAGGAAGCATAGATGGACCAATGGTGTGAATGGCAACTTTGCATGCAAAGATCTCTGTCTGAGACTTCGGAGATGTACTACCTGGCAGAGTGGGCCATTCTGGGTGATTGGTTATTTATTTATTTATTTATTTATTTATTTATTTATTTATTTATTTATTACTCATCCTCCTGCTCCTCTAGCGGGAGGTGGTAATCATATCTCCAATGGAAGGGAGTTCTATTATTTAGGAGCCACTACAGGAAGGCCCTGCTCTGTATCACTGCCAAATGGACAATGCCTGTCAGTGGTACCACCACCAGGGCTCCAGTTGGGACATACTGGGGAAGGCACACTCCAGTATTTGGGCCCTAAGCAGTTCAGGTCTTTATGAACTAAAGTCAAAGTCTTCAACCAGGCCCTGTGGCATTTAGGCAGATAGTGTATTTCCTTAAAGTGCACTGTGGCTCCACCTAGGAGCATCATACAGTAGACAGGCTGCAGAGGTCTGCATTAGATGTAGGTTCTGGATGGTCTCCAGGGGCCAGCCCCAAACTGTAATTCAATTGTGAGGATTCTGCACTAGCTGCACCTTCAAGGGCAGCCCCATGCAAAGCGCATTGTAGTAATCCAGTCGTGAGAATACCAAGCATAACAGTGGCCTGGTCCGGTCTAGGAATGGCTGTAGCTGGAAATATTTTATGTATATATTTTTGTGTTTTTGATATTGTAAACTGCCCTGTTATCCTTGGTTGAAGGGTGGTAATGAAATTTAATAAATAACCACTCCTTGTCACTGAAGCCACTTGGGACACAGGAGGCATCTTAGAATCTGGCAGAAGTCACAAATCACAACATATTAGCAATCTGACTCAGGAAAGGCTGTCCATAAAAAATGAGGAAAATGAAGACCGTTTTGTCCTATGGCCACTTGTTTGTTTTGTTTATTCTATTTCAAGCACACTTGAAATTGTTCAACCATCCAGCACCCCCTTTAAATAAAACATATGTTTGTGTGGTTGGAAGGGTTTATTTTCTTATTTTTTGCTCTTGTTCTTGCTTTTATTAATTTTTGTGTTTTCATTTTGTATTTTTATGCCGTAAACTGACCTGAGATCTTCAGATGAGGGTGGTTTACAAATTCAACAAACAAACAATAAATGCTGTCCTGTTTACCGTTTCTCCTGGAAGTGGTTTCAACTGCCCGTCAATGGCTGCCATCTTTGCATCCTGCAGCTCATTTTTGAGTGTCTGAACAGTGTTTAAGGCAGAGTCGATTTCCATGGGTCCACAGGCTTCATGCGCCTATGCAGGAGAAAGATGAAGCGGAAAAAAGCTTATTATCAAAGCTGCTTTCCAACCATTCTGACTAACAGTCATGCTCACTCTGTCCACACGTGGCATTCAAGAGTTGCCACATTAAAACAGACACATGTTGGAAAGAAGGCATCACACATCAAATGCTTCAGCTAGACTAGGGGTCAGCAAACTTTTTCAGCAGAGGGCCAGTTCACTGTCCCTCAGACCTTGTGGGGGGCTGGACTATATTCGGGGGGGGGGGGGAAATGAACAAATTCCTATGCCCCACAAATAACCCAAAGATGCGTTTTAAATAACAGCACACATTCTACTCATGTAAAAACATGCTGATTCCCGGACCATCCGCGGGCCAGATTTAGAA
Organism: Podarcis erhardii; assembly: GCF_964252035.2. NCBI lineage: Eukaryota > Metazoa > Chordata > Lepidosauria > Squamata > Lacertidae > Podarcis > Podarcis erhardii. The sequence goes on along the minus strand of NC_138503.1, from coordinate 5,164,316 downwards.
GATGATTGGGCTGGATCGGGCCCCCAGGCCTTAGTTTGACTACCCATGAGCTAGACACTTCTTCAGTTTTATCTGCTTCAATGGAGCCAGTTCTGGTGTTCAGCTACAATCCATGAGTTGTTGAATACATGAAGAGTGAGCAATAGAAAAGAGGCACATTCAAGACGTCTCAGCACAAGACTGATAATCTAAAGCCTGGCTGGAATGTGTCCATGAACTGGGATAATGTTTGCCTGGATGGAGTGTGTGTGTGTGTGTATGTCTGTACATAAAACATTTGTGCGGCTAAGATGTACCCTATGATACAAAAGTAAGAGTCACACCTGTTACTCCACTCACTTCTGCACCTGGACTCACCCACCTTTTCACCTCTGATTCCCCCTCTCACAGGAATGTGGCCCTCAGAAAGCTGTCTCTAAAGGAATGTGGCCCTTGGGCTTAAAAAGTTCCACCCTCAATCTAAAATGACCTGTCCAAGTCTTGAAAGGGCCAATTACTTTGAGAATTAAAAGTCTCATGGATGGGGAACCTGTAGCTTTCCAGTTGTTACGAAACTCCCGCCATCTTGATTATTGAATGATAGCTGGGAATGATGGGAGGTGGGGTCAAGGCATCATCTGGAGGGCTACAGGTGCCCCATCCCATCTGTAAATGCTTTACTCAAGAGTTGGGGTGCCTACATACCTTTTGGGAGGCGGTCCTTAGCTCGGCAAGGCTGGTGGCAAGATTCTTGGCGCACTGGCTCAATTGCATCGCCGCAGCCTGGTCTGCCACCGTAGGCACGGCTGCTTTAGCGGAGGCCACCATTTTGCTCCCTGGCTATTTAGAGAATAACAGAAGAGAAGGCAGAGTACCTATTGGCCATTTGTCCACGGAGCTTATGCATGCAACATCACCAGGGAGACAAACATTTCAAAGAATCCAGATTAGACCTGGCACCTGATTAAAAAAGCCTGAAAGTGCAATCCTATTTGCCCACCCTCAATCCAACTGAACACAGTGGGTTTATTTCCAGGTAAACAGGTATAGGATTGCAACCTCTGTGAATTAAATTACTGTTTCAAAATGAAAAACTATTTCTGAATGACAAAGTACAGTATATTGTCTTGGTTTTTATATTACTACTACTACTATTACTAAATTTTTAGTCCACCCCCCTCCCTCCACAAAAAGTCCTCAAAGCACCTTACAAAAATGAACATAAAACCATCTAACACCCTGTGTCAGATCCAGCCACACCCACCCCACTAGAAGGTAAGCAGAAGATTAAGAGCCAAAGGTCTGAGAAAATGTAAATGTTTTTCCTGGCACCTAAAAACAGGGAGTGATGGTGTCAGGTGAGCCTCCCTAGGGAGAGCACTCCGTAAGCTGGGAGCCACCAGTAAGAAGGCCTGCTCTTGTGTTGACATCTTCTGCGCCATCCTCAGAAAGGGAACACAGAGGAGGGCTTCAGATGAAGAATGTTGGGTCTGGGTAGATTCACGTGGGGAGAGGCGTACTGGGTACCTGAGCTGCATAAGGCTTCACAAGTCAAACCAGTACTTCGAATTAGGCCCAGAAATGAATTGGTAGCTAGTATACTCAGGCTGGGGTTAGCGTTCTGTGCTCTTGTTGACTGTACCTGGAGGAAGATTTGGCTGGAGTTTATCAGTGCAAGTTGAGCACTCAAGTCCTCTGCCTGAGCCTGACTTCCACGCACTCCCTGGACAAGCTGTGGAATGTGATCTGCAACATTCTGCAGGGAACAGACAGAGGGAAGAAATGTTCAGGATTCAACAGGATCCCCAGCTCCACACACATTTGCTGCAAGGAAGTTCCAAATAATTATTTAAGATTCTACCATAAAATTCAACAGTAGGAAAAAAATAAATTGTTGCTTTAAAACATAATCAACAAAATTGAAACAAATAAACAAAATTAAAATAGAATTGCATACTCAGAAGCAGCACCTTTAGGACAAATTGAGTTTGTTTCTTTTTAGTACCAGTCAGTGTCCTCTTAATTTTGCTCCAAAAGCTCCAGGGCAACTCTTCTGCAAAGAAGTCAAAACTCTGCCTATAATGGTCCAGTCCAGTGAGGGCATATGCATGCACCACTGAATAGAGAACGATGTGCACAGGTACATCTGTTACACATTATGCCTTCCCCAGTTTATTTACTCCGACTGGATGATCAACAGCCCCCTCAAAAAAGCTACACTGGGACCGATCTGCTAAGGACAAGCTATCAGCAGTTTTGAGACTGGGGCTTTGTGTGTGCAGTCCTGACTGCTGTGTTTGTGTAAGATGGATAGGGCAAAGATGTGGCACGTCGCCAGCACAACATGTGGCCTTCTTTCTGCACCTCTGCAATGATCAGTTCTGGCCTCAGGATTTTCTTTAATTGCCCAGGCAACCATCACCAGAAAAGGAAGAAATGCTTCCCTTGGAGTGCACTATGAGCTCATTTCACAGATTTGTTTGGATACAGCAGTGCTATCGTACCACCCAGGGATCTGAGATAAATGCAGAGCTGTCCTGTGCTGTCAGAGCATTAAGCCCTGGGATTATAAATATGCATCCAGCATGTTTCGCGTTCTCCCACTTTGCCTCAATTCCACCATGAGCTATTTGTTTGGAACAAAGACAGACCTCTGGCAGTACAAAAACCAAATCTCTTATGCACAATCATCAACAGCATCTCATAATTTCCATACTGTAACTTCTTGAAAAAAGAAGTCTAAGAAAACCACATGCAATGATCATTGGGAGGCGGGAGACGAGAGAGAGAGAGAGAGAGAGAGAGAAGAGAAGAGAGAGAGAGAGCACTGATGGGATTTCCCATATCACAAGACCAGCCTTGATGGCACACGCCTTTTCAGCAGCAGAACCCTGATTATTTTTTTTGGGGGGGGGGGAGAACCCTCCTTAAAGAGACACACCTGGTGCAGTCCTTTCAGCACTAGGTAAAGACTCCCTTGGGTACTGTGACATTTTATGAGATATGTTTATGCCTTCCACTGCTGTTTCATTTTCTGATCTTGAGCTTAGCTCATATCTTTATGTTTGCTTGTTGGTTTTACACTGATGTATTTTTATGACATAAGTACTGTAGTTTACAGCATTAAAACATGAAACCGTACAATGAAAACCATTAGAAAGTTAAGACGTAAGCTGATTAACCATTGTAGAAGAATGTATTCTTCATTGCCTGCATAGGCCTGGGGGCATAGAAATGTTTTCATTAGGTGTTTAAAAGTTGGCACCAGAAGGCGCCTGCCAAATCTCTAGTGGCAGAGCATTCCACAGGACTGGGCAGATGACACTAATGGCTCAATTTCCTGTTATTGACAAATGAGCCTCACCAACTTGGGAAATGACCAGTGAGGCTCCTACAAATGATCTCAGTGATCAAACTGGGATAGAAGGGTTCAGGTGGCCCCCAAAGTACCCTGGACCCAATTTGTTTAGAGCTTTGTAAATTAATGCAAGAAGCTTGAACCTGGCTCAGCAGTAGATGGTCCGTCAGCGCAGCTGTTTTAACAATGATGTCACATGTTCTCAACCAGAAGCTCCCATCATCCACTTGATCTTAGCCAAAAGGCCAAGAAGCTTCCATCAACAATCTGGCTGCCACATTCAGTACCAGCTAGAACTTCCAAACCAGGACCAAGAACCACCCCACATAGAGTAATCTAACCTCAAGGCTACCAACACATGGACTACAGTAGTCACCCAGTAAATTCACACTTTTGATGAAGAGCAGATAAGAAACATTTGAAATAATAATAATAATAATAATAATAATAATAATAATAATAATAGTTTGCTTAGTCCACCTTTCTGTCTCCAACAGCGGACACCCAGAAACAAGGGGCCTTTCATTTCCCTCAGAGATATAGCATGGGGATTCCACAGAGCTACAGCTAATAAAAGCCAGCCTCCTGCCTCCTTATAAAGCTACGAGACATCTTGCAATTCACCACCAAGCACCTTTGTGGTGGCTGCCAGTGCAGAATCAACTGCAGCCAACAGCTAGTCTCAGGCTGCCTCTGATTGTCCAGGCTAGAAGCCCACTTCTCTCCAGTGTCAGCAGAGGGCATTCTTGTGGCCCTGAAGATGAGACTTGTTTCCACTTCTGTTGCATGCAGAAATCCACAGAATTGTCTGTCATGCTTCAAGGTTGGACAATGGATGAGAAAACCTAGAAATAGGGCTACTCAGTTAAAGAAACCTTGACTGATTGACTGGTTTCACCTATTAGGTGTGCATAAATTTACACATGGTACAAACAATGGTGTGAGGTTGTGGTTACTGAGTAGCAAGGGGGAAAACCAGTGTCCATGCTCAGTTGTGAATCAAGAACCAAAGTTGTGCAGATGTCTCTCCTAGTTCAGCTTAAGCCAGCTTTTTCCAACCTGCGCTGGCCAGGGCTGATAGGAGTTGCAGTCCAAAACACTGAGAAGACACCAGGTTGGGGGAAGACTGGCCTAGGCAATGCCCTCTTGCCCTGGTTCCCTTAGACCAGGGATGGGGAAACTGTGGCCCTTTAAAAAAACGTTGCTGAACTCCAACTCCTATCATCGATGAGCGCTGGTCATTCTGGTTGGCGAGGGGGAAAGTGGTGCTTAAGAGTATTTTGCCATCTCAAGCTAGCCTACCTTACAGCTCTGGACAAGTTGCTGGTGGGCTGCCGTGTTCTTATTTGAAATGGCTGCGTTCTGTGAGGCTGCAATGGTCTGAGTTGCAGCTGCTGCTGCTTGCTTGGCAGCAACCTGGAAAAAAGGAAATGCAATTAAGCAGAGGGTAAGAGAGACTGAGGGCAATGGGAAAATCTGCGTGATTTGCTGTAGATCAGTTTCTATAAACACACCAGTTAAGTTTCTGTCTTGCAACATACAGTGGTGCCTCGCAAGACGAAAAGAATCCGTTCCGCGAGTCTCTTCGTCTAGCGGTTTTTTCGTCTTGCGAAGCAAGCCCATTGACGGCTTAGCGGATTAGCGCTATTAGCGGTTTAGCGGCTTTTAGCGGCTTAGCGGATAAGCAGCTTAGCGGCTTAGAAAAAGGGGGGGGGGAGGGAAAAAAACCCGCAAGACATTTTCGTCTTGCGAAGCAAGCCCATAGGAAATTCGTTTTGCGAAGCACCTCCAAAACGGAAAACTCTTTCGTCTAGCGAGTTTTCCGTCTTGCGAGGCATTCGTCTTGCGGGGCACCACTGTATATGCATACATATATTTATTTGTCAAAATGAAGAAACCCCAGGAGGCGTTTAATTGTGTGCAAAAGGACAGAGAGTCTGTTATTGGGAAAAAAAATGATGGGCTGACCATTTGCTTGAAGTCACCCTCCCTTAATTATAAGTATATATCAGCTCCCCTTTGCAACTGTTTTGCACCTGACTGCCTGTGGTGGATTTAGGGGTTATACTAAGGAACAAAGTAGATCCCATCAGCCTGAAGTCTGTCTACACCTGCATAAAAGTCTTGCAGTGGATAAGAGAGGGTGGTTTTCTCAGCTGGGCAGAAAAACAAAATGCTTTTTTCTCTGCCCTCCAGGCTACGTTGGAGCACACCTTCGCCAACATGGTGCCCCTTCAGCCCATCACGGCTGAAGCTGATGTGATTTGTAGTTCACAGGTGGGCAACCACATTTGGTCAGAGCCAGATCTGAAAGCGGCCAGCCCTCCACCTGTCAATCACCTGATGCCACATGACAGGTACAGTAAATGTAAATGCATGGCTGCAAAGGAACACTTCAGAGGGTGGTCAAAACAGCCCCACAGGTCAAGCGGGAAAGGGTGGGGGCCTCATCAGCCCCACAGTCTGCAGTTGTAATCAAACACATCTGGAGGCCACCAGGCTGGTGAAATTTGTGATATGCCTGATTGGAAGAGGTAAACAAGAAGAGGTTCCCAGGCTGTATTCTGACCTCTAATCTGTTGACGATTTTCTTCTTGATGGCATTCTGAGCGGCTGCATTGGTGGCCACTCGCAGACCTTCAGCTGCTTCGCGAAGCCTCTGCTGCTGGTCCTCATTGTCTGGGTTTGCTGCAGCTCCCTAGCAGAATTGATCACATGCACATACACAGAGGAAATAGGAGAGAGAGAGAAAGAGAAAAAGAGAGAGAGTTTGAAGTGATGCCACTTACAATATTGAAAAGGAACACTTCTGATGCTCTACTTCAAACGTCAATGTTTTGCAGGGATTTCTACTTAGATGCTGTATGCAAATGTCATCTAAATGTATCTATCTATCTAATCCAGCCATCCCTCTAATTCATCAATCCATAATTCCCCTTCAACCTGGCAAATTGGGCTGAGTACCTTTGCAGCTTCAACCATCCGGGCTGTTGAGTCAGCCAGAAGTTTCGCAGCTGCCAGAAGTTTCTTGGAGTTTTCCATGTCTATCTCTGCCTCAGCATCTGACCTCATGGCGTTCACGAGATCCGAAGTTGCTTGAGCGAGGACCCTGGCCTGCCGTACCATTTCACCTACAACAGTATTGAGTTAAAAATCTGCTTTTTATCTCTCCTTTATCCCTCAGTGTTCAGTTCAGACACATCCCTGTCCTTCCTGACCAACTCTTGTGACCATCCTGATGGGATGTTTGGAACACATTTGAAAAGCACCACAGGCTATTTTAGTCACATCTATTTGTTTATGAAAACATTTTTGTAGCCCCTCCTCACAACCGTCTTTACATTACAAGGTACAAAGATACATCTATAGGTACAAACACAAAGTGTTGCCATGATAAGATGAAAACACAACTAATAACTTAGGCAGAGAGAAGTGAATTAGAAGCACCTACATAAATGAAACCCCATCAAAGGCATGGGATTGCAAGTGTGTGCCAAGATGTCATCCGGGGCAGGGCCAGACTGTGCTCTGAGGGGAAACAATCCCAGGGAAAAGGTGGGCCACCACAGAAAAGGCCCTTCCTCCACAGGCTGTGGCAGCACCACCTGGAGACACCCCCATCTGATGGTGTGGCTCTTCACAAGAACCTCCCAAGAGCTCATAAACCTCCCACCAAATCAACTTGCCATGACAGGATCATTTCATTTCTGTTTAGATTGTGCAAAGTTTTGATTTTCATATTAACAAATATCTGACCGTTACTCAATCTTTCACCATTCTAGATATGCTATATTTTCTCTCTCTCTTGAACCCAGCTGGGACCACCCAATGAAGCCAAATGTTGGAAGATTTAAGGAGGATGAAAGGAGGTCTCCTTCACATGGGCTGTGCAGAAATACCTTTAAAAGAGAACCAGACAAATTCTTGAAGCTATTGGTGGCAAGTGGTTTTGTACTACTTCCAGGTATCGCCTCCAAATATCACTTGCTGGGAGGAATCACAAGTGGGGAGAGGTCACAGTCGGATTCAGCTGCAGGGCTCTTTGTAAGTTCTTTGAGCGTGTATCTATTTCCCGAAGGACAGGGATGTAGCATTTCCAAATAAATAATGTTCCTGAATGTACTGTAACAAACATTGCTCTGGACTTTACACTCATTTAGTGTTGTATATACAGTATTCATCATTGTGTGCATACAATACTTCTATTCTAACAGTTACAGATAGGTAGCCGTGTTGGTCTGCCATAGTCAAAACAAAACAAATTCCTTCCAGTAGCACCTTAAAGACCAACTAAGTCAGTTCTTGGTATGAGCTTTCGTGTGCATGCACACTTTCGTGTGCATGTGTATCTGAAGAAGTGTGCATGCACATGAAAGCTCATACCAAGAACTGACTTAGTTGGTCTTTAAGGTGCTACTGGAAGGAATTTGTTTTGTTCTATTCTAACAGGCATTTTAAGTAAGTTGTACTAGGTCAACTCCACGTTCTTACCTGTGGCCTTTTATTGTTTTAAACACCACACTATTTGACCGAGGCATCATTTCATTACTGACCTATAAGCCACTTAATGGCGAAAGGCAATCTACAAATATCGGAAACAATAACAACGCCAGGTACTTAGAGAGCACTGTATATAATCCGTACAAGAGCATTGCGAAGGAGGTCAAGGGCAATCCTAAAACTAACCCCCCACCCCTTTGGCCCCAACCAAGGCTGACCTGCCGCATTCAAGCAGCTTACCAGCGTCCCCCATGGAACTGAAGATGCTCTCGGTGACACACATGATGGTGTCGGTGGCCTGGTCGTAGCGCCCAATGGGCTCCCCCCGGCTGGCGAACTGGCGGACGTGCAGCAGGAGATCGTTCAAGGCCTGGCTCACCACGCTGGCGGCTGCGCTGACCTGCTTGAGCAGCTCGGAGTCGTCTGTGGCCGCCTGGCAGACGCGGACACAGTTTTCCACAGAACGATCCACCAGCTTCCCGGCCTCTATCAGCTGCTCCTGGCACACAGGGGAGCTGATGGTAGGGCTCACGACCTGTAACGGAAGCACAGCCCCCACGTTGGGACACAGGAGAGCTGCCAGTCACCGCCCTCACTTAGTCTTTTTTTTAAAAAAATAATATTTATTAAAGTTTTAAGTGTTACAAAAGGAAAAAGAGATAATTCCAAGTTAAACAAAAACTTAACAACACATCACAATAAATAAAGAGGAGAATAGAATTTTTTTAAATAAAAAACAGAAAAATAAAAACAATTAAAAAACACAACGAAGCTTCCCATAACTTATCTTTCATTTACTTGTTTCCTTGACCTCCTCGCACCTCCCTTTTTTTGTATTCTAGTTCGGTTAGCTATTTCAGCAAATCCTTTCCAACTTTCCCAATTTTTATCCTCTAATATACCGTATTTTTTGCTCTATAAGACTCACTTTTTCCCTCCTAAAAAGTAAGGGGAAATGTGTGTGCGTCTTATGGAGCAAATGCAGGCTGGGCAGCTATCCCAGAAGCCAGAACAGCAAGAGGGATTGCTGCTTTCACTGCGCAGCGATCCCTCTTGCAGTTCTGGCTTCTGAGATTCAGAATATTTTTTTTCTTGTTTTCCTCCTCCACAAACTAGGTGCGTCTTGTGGTGCGTCTTATAGAGCGAAAAATACGGTATCTTAATATAATGTAACTTTACCTTTCCTCCTTTCATCCATTAACAATCTATTTTTACTTAATCCTTTATACTATTTCCGCTAAAGCCACATAACTTCATTCCAGCCTCCTTCTAACATTCTTTAATTTTACAATGTTTCTGTAAATAAACTTTAAATTTCTTCCAATCTTCTTCCACCGACTCTTCTCCCTGGTCTCGGATTCTGCCAGTCACCGCCCTCACTTAGTCTTGACGACAACTCTGTGTGGGAATTTAGGCCAAGAGAGGGACTGAATGTCCCAAGGACACCCAACGAATTTTATTTATTAGATTTATATCCTGCCCTTCATCAACAGATCTCAGGGTGGTTCACAAGATAAGAATACAAGATAAAAGCACAAGTAGATAGAAACAATAACCCCCCTCTCACAAACACTTTTAAAAGGCTGTAGAGTAGAATATTAATCAGCCCAAGGCCTGGTCGAAGAGGAACGTTTTTCTCTGGCGCCTCAAAATATATAATGATTGACGCCAGATGAACGTCCCTGGGGAGAGCATTCCACAAATGGGGAGGCATGGCAGAAAAGGCCTGTGTGTCTGTTTTTTTGTAAGCCACTCCATTTGAGGGGTGGGATCAATAGGATAAAACCCTGCTACACAGGATACACAGGTGGTGGTGGGAGGTCTTGGGCCTACTGCTGTCTTGCAGCCTAACCCAGAGGGAGCCAGTGGAGGCCTCCAGATGTTGCTGGACTGCATCTCCCATCAGCCTCATTCAGCAGGTCCAATGGCTGCAATCCACATTAGGACAGTATCAGAATGTTGAAGACTGTGCTAGATATTGTCAAGATCCATTGAGAAAACAGTTTGCACTCTCCGGTGATGCTTATATTTTAAATAAAAAAGCACAGCCCCAGATGTGTTCATGGATCATAGAACAACAGAGGTGGAAGGGGTCCTGAGGGTCATCTAGTCCAACCCTCTGCAATGCAGTTATCACAGCTCCTGGAGCCTTTTTTATCGACTTCTCTGGGTCTCTTTCTGCCTTGTGCCAAACTCCTGCCTACGAGGAGCTACTGAAGAACTATTCTGCAAGGGTTCCAACCTCCCACCGACACCAGAGTCACACCTTTGCACAGGCCACCAGTTGAGAAGTGGAGAGGGCACACTGCGTGGCAGCAGCGATCACCCTGTTCTGCAGAACCGCGTCTTCGGCCACTTGCGCCACATTTTTGGCCTTCAGCACCAACATGGCGGCGGCATTGGCGACTGCTTTGGCAAGACTCATCAACACATCCTGGAGAAGGTGGAGGGTCAAGGAAGAGATTCATGCTTAGTTCAGTTTTATCTCCAACACAAACACATCATTTTATCATCACAAAGGGTATGCCAATGATAACACAGGAACCAAAGAAAGGGTTGCCAGATTTTGAAGAGCATAAAATAGGACACATTTGCCGACTTCTGCTCTTAACTATGGATCGCTATGATGGCTCTAGCCATGAAAAAGGGGATGTGTCTTGAAAAAAGAGGACAGATAGTCACCCTGCGTTCCATTGGTCAGCCGTGCTCCATACTGTCTACACTGACTGGCAGTGGCTCTTAAGGATTTCAGGCAGGAGTCTTTTCACAGGCCTATCTGGAGATGCTGGGGATTGAACCTGAAACCTTCTGCATTCAAAGCAGATGCACAACCACTGAGCTACAGCACTTCTCCTGTTCTGAAAGCTAAAAGCCAAAGCACTCTTTTTAAAATAATAACAACAGAAGTCAGGAATAATGGTGTGGTGGTGGTGGTGGGGATGATGATGATGATATTAATAATAATAATAACAATAATAATAAAGCTAAAGGTAAGAACAGAAAATGTACTTATGGTACTGAAAACATTTATATTGGGGCCACAATATTTATTTGATTAATTGGTTACATTAACCAGTTTTAATTGACTAAAAATGGCATTCCTGATTAACAGGGCAGCTGATAAATATAGAGTAGAACTGCTTGAAAAGGCCGAACCTGAAATGCACCATCTTAAGGGAGGTAATTCTCAGTCATAAGCAGGAGCAAAACCTCCTAGACCAATCTCCCAGCCCCCTGCCTAGTGTTTGTACAACATCTAGAGACAAAAGCAAATAAAATGCTTCTTGCTTCAGAAACATTGCTTTACCCATACACAAATTTTGCCCATGTGCAAATTTAAATCAACAGAGTAATGGAATAATCAGCTAAAATTCACAGGAGTAACCAATTGAAAACTTATTCAGGGGAGTTGTGGCTCTGAATTATACACGCTCACAGCAATGTTCTACTCAGATCCAAGGTGGAAAAGGAAGAGCACAGGAGATGCCCTCACCTGGAATCGTTCATCGGTTTCATTTTCTCCGATCTGTCTGAGAAGCTCGCCGCTGGCTTGCCCGATGCTCCCGGCTGCTGTCAAGACCGTCTGGCGAGGCTAGTTACGGGGAAGAGAAAGAGATTATGAAGTTAAGCTACCAGGCTAATACAAGGAGGTGAGGTTCTCAGATCACTTGTTTTCCAGAACATCGACAGAGCATGTTGCTGCACAGAGCAGGCCTCTTATCCAAAATGAGCTGATCCAACTATAGCCTAAATACACAAGGCATCATCATCAGCCAGGAAATTCTTTCTTCAAGTCTCAATCTTCATCTACCCATCCTCAGTCTATTATTAACTTTACACCTTTCCTTCAGACTCTTTTCCTCTGAGCCTCCTTGTCCCATTAAGGCCCCTACATCACTTCTTAGGTCTTCAACCTATAAATGTGCAAGGTTTTAACCCCAACTGAACGGACGGCTTCCCCTTCCCTCATAGAAATCAGACTGCAAAACTGTTTGGTTCTTTGCACAACTGAACATGACTTTAGCCAGTCAGCACCAGAGACTTCATAAGTGCGAGACATTATCAATTTTCAGGAAAGCAAGAGAAAACTATCATTGTGTAGAGGTAGGTACTTAGTACTCATTCCAAACTCCTTATCCCAGCAATGCCTTTATTAGGTGAACCAAAATGTCACAAAATAATGTGCAAGCTTTCAGGTTCTCAGTAACTCTTCCCAGAACTCTTGCAGAGAACTCCAAAGCTTGCACACTATTTGTGAAGTCTTGGTTGGCCTAAAAGGCAAATTCATGGAGGAGGCTATTGGTTACTCTGCCTCCACTGTGGGAGACAGCGATGCTTCTGAATGCCAGCTGCTGGAACCCACAGGAGGGGAGAATGACTCCTGTGCTCAGACCCTGCTTGTGAGTGTCCCACAGGCATCTGGTTGGCCAATAATAGTGCTACCTTAATATGGCACTTCCTGTTTTGACTATCAGCCTTACATCCTACAGAACAGAGAATGTGAAGCAAAATTTTGGGAAAGGAGTTATTAATGTGAGCATCACCTGTATGAAATCGTGATACACATACAGGACTCAGGATTTGAATTCCAGCAGGGAAAACACAGCTCAAGCCATCTGTAGCTTAACAGAAGCCTTGCTGGGCTGCATGAGTCGACTCCTGTGCTGAAGTGAGAGCATGAGCAAATTCTGAGCATGCCCCAGTTGGTGAAATTCTGGAGAGCTCCATGGGAGAGGCAGAATGTGTGTTAACAGCTGGTAAGTCATTTGGGGGATTGAGAGAAACAGAAAGGCACACACAGAACACAGCAGCACAGATTATTGGTTTCAAGATAAGACCTAGTAAGATGAAAATCCAAGGAAAGCCATTCTAAGGGGATGGGCTAAGGAGAAGGCAGGAAGATTCAAACCACTAGTCAGGGCCAAAACCCTATCTACCCCAGGGGTAGTCAATGTGGAAAATAAGAACCCAAGAAGAGCCTGCAGGATCAGGCCAATGGTCCATCCATTCCAGCATCCTGCTTTCACAGTGGCCAACCAGTTGCCTGTGGGGAACCAGCAAGCAAGACCCGAGTACAAGAGCTCTCTGTCCTCCTTTGGTTTCCAGTTGGACCACAACTGCCATCAGCTCCAGCCAGCATGGGCAATGGTGAAGGAAGGTGATGCAAGCTGAGGTCCAATGACGATTAGAAGGCACCAGGCTGGGGACATTTGATAAGAAGCACACCGCATTGACTAACTCTGCTCTACCCAACCATTTAATAAGGAGCAACATCATCTTGCCATTGGGAAGTACCCTAAAAAAATGCAACTGTGCAATTTTTCACAGATTTCAATGTATCCTTTCCCCAGTATCTAGTGTCAGATCTCTGTGCTTATGAGTCAGTTCTGTGACTTCACCTCTCCTGATGTTGGCTCCACAGCCTTCAGCAAGTCCGACACAGCTCCTGCAAGGGTGCGGGCGGCTTTCAATAGGTCCTCCCCACTTCCAACGTCATCATCCATTAGCGCAGCAAGAAGCTTGACTCCTTTGGACATCTCAGTGAGGTTTGAAGAGATGGTGGTGATCGCACACCCCACAGCAGTGTAGTCTGTGTCAACTGGGTCACCTGCCAAACAGGAAGGATCAGCCACGGATGGGTCAGTAAATGAATAGCCCCTAAAGTCAACACAGAGACCAGCAGTTAACAATGTTTTCTTTTCTTTTGTTTACTAAGTCACGGCTTGGGAACTTGGTGCCTTCCAAATGTTGTTGGACTACAACTCCGATCATTCATGATAGCTGAACACACTGGCTGGGGCTGATGGGTGTTGGACTCCAACAAACACTTGGAGGTCCACAGGTTCCGTGTCCCTAGCCTATATTTTATAGAAGCCTTACTCAGCCTGGTGCCCTGTTGTACTACAACTCCCATTGTCCCTCCCCACTGATCATGCTGGCCGAGGCTGATGAAAGCTGTAGTCCCAACAACTTCTGAATGGTCTTCAGGTCTCCATCTCTGCACTAAGGTTTTAGTGCTACTGCACTGACACTTTATTATTACTATATTTGTATACCACTCTTCATCCAAAGATCTCAGGGTGGTGCACAGCATAGAATCACAGAATAAAACCACAAAGTACATAATAAAAACAAGAAGAAAACAAAACAAACCAGCTCCCCTTTATTACACAAACAGCCCAACAACAAGAACCCACTGAAAGCATATGAATCAACATGGCTAACCTGACCCAACAACCCCCCCCCCCCACGCTAACAACTCTCACTGCGGTCAACTGAAGACAACCAACCATGGCCAGCCCCCTCCCACCTTTCTCACTGCCAAGGGAAAATAATAAATGAATAGAAAGAGAACTTACCCATGTGACACTGACACAAAAACCTTGTGAACACACTAAGTAAAAAAATATAAGCTTTACCACCCCCTCCCCCACCTTATACTGTACACAATACTAATGTTTCACATCAAATGGAACTGATCTGTAGAAAAGACTCTACAACCTGAAAAAGAGGCAATGCACATACATATTTTTGTAAATCAAGAAAATAATTTTTATAAGTCCAATGTTCAGCTTCATTGGATGACCACACAGTCTAGTGTTACGAGATAGGGAGAAAAACCTTTCCTTCTCCACTTTCTCCAAATCTGCAATGAGAAAGATTCTTTTCTACCTGTGACCCTGGAGAGCTGCCGCCAGCCAGAGTAAATAACAAGTGAGCAATCTGGACTAGTTGTCTGACTAGTCCTACGTTCCTTAGGCTTGTTTCTACAGTTCCAAATGATGTTTTGCCATTGCCATCTGAATCCACCCATAGTCTCCCATTTCTCCCGCATGAAGGTCTGCAGCCATCTGCAGAAGGGAAGGCTCTTGAATGACCCATAAGCCAGCATGACACTGCAGAGGAACCTGCACACCAGTGACTGCCAACTCACCCGCCGTAAGGTTCACAACAGAAGCTGTTCCTGCAGTGATGGCGTCAACCTGAGAGTGTATTTCATGTTTGGATTCATCCACTTTGTTCTGAACCCAAACTCTGGAAGCCTAGAAAGCAACGGAAAAGGTCAGCTTCAACATGCATAGCCACCTGCAAGAAGCACCCGTGAGACTGTGAAAGTGAGTAGGCTCAAGTCAGAGGTGGGGATTGGGTAGGAATTTGTTCAGTCTGCTTTTGTAGTGTACAGACCTGAGTCGGTAGTCCAAAGCAGCTCACAGATCAAACACAACTGATGATGCATTTCTCCAGATTCAAGGTATGCAAAACAGTAACAGTATGTATTTTACAGGAAAAATGTTTATTTTACAGGAAAAGTGCCACAAAAAGTATTGAAAAATGTGTATCTTAGGGGAAGCTCTGTGTGGTCCATTTATGTGGATTCTGTCAGAAAATCTACACAGAATGGGACGGAGCAGACCTATGACTTGAGCGCCAGTGAGACTGTAACAAGAGCTGACAAAGAGCTTGTTCACAGACTGATGAATCTGGTTGTTTCCTACAGGGAGGGGCACCCAACTGCATGCTGCGAATTGCCAGATTTAACACCGCTTTGCATAACGGCGAAAGAACATTTTCTTGAAAGTCCTGCCAAAATGCAGCACAGGCATCTGGATGCGTGGGGAAATCAGCAAACTATGACACAGCCCACCTCCATTAGGTTTCTGCTTGGCCAGCCCAAGACATTTGCTGTCTGAGGCAAAGGGTAAGATGAGACCCACCCGACACCCCTCAATTTCATGTTCAGAATGAGGTTGGCCTTTCAGTACTGGCAATGGGATGAGATGGCGTCCTCCACTGCAGGTTAGTTTTTGGGGCGCATCACCTACCATGTGAAAAGACAACTTCAATCTGCAACAGAGGGGAATGGCAGATGCGTGTTGCCTCCCCCCCTCCCCTCCTCCACACCTGCCGCCTGAAGCAACGACTTTGCTCTGCTTAACTGGCCCCGGACTTACCATGTCGTTTCCTAACGGCGGGAGGCTGTCCACTTCGGTCAGGTCGGCCTGGGCCTGCTGAACCGCATGCATGCTGGTGTTGATGGTTCCCATCAGGGCCTGCTGGGCAGAGGTCTAGGGAGGAAGAAGGTGGAGGGAGAAAGGTGCCAGGGGCAGCTCACAGGCAGCTCTTGGGAGAGATTTTCAGAAAGAGACACCTCATCCCCAAAGACGAGGAGTGCGCAGAAAACATAATGAGGTCAAATAATCAAGAACAACAAAGATCAGCCGAGCGTGCTCTGAGAAATCCGTGCTGGGCAGTTCGAGGAGGAAGAGTCAAGTGAGGTTATTTTCGCCAGGGATTCTACCACAACTAAATCTGTCAACAACTGTTAGAGCAAGAGATAATATCTGCATCAGGGTGGGCAGGTGGGTGGGAGCTGCCTGTCGCCACCAGCACTATTCATTGGGTCACATCTAAAGCCGCCTCGGTTAGAGACAGTCACATCCTACTCAGGCAAAAGCAGGGCTGGTGAGGGTTGTGACCTGGGGGCATGTTTGGCACAGGGGTCCAAGGCTCCCCACTGCTGTCTTGACCTTTTCCTCTTTCTGAATAAATCTGGGGGAAGCTGAGGTGGTTCGCCACCTTCCAGTACAAAGGCTGTTGTGATGGATGAGCCTGATGATTGTTCACAGATGAAGGACACAAACTCAGCTTTGAATCTCTTCTGGGATAAGTGACCGGAATCCTCCCAGAGTCCTGACACCACACCAGGTTCATCAGCAAATGCTTTCAATTGCTGATTGGCATGTGCATTAAAAGGTTTTACTGAAGGAAAACTAAACAGACGAAACATCCTGATGCTTCAATGTACCTCTCAGCCGGGAATAATGATCCTCGGCTGACAGTAGCAGTAAGAAGCTGTGAACTTATAAGTCTGTTCCTTTACAGTTCTGTCTTCCAGCTCCTTAGCTGCCGGAAGCATGACATGACAGGGATGTGTCCTTGTAAGAACCAAATAATAGGGTGGGAAAATCAGGCTGTTCAGAGTTTTAACTCCTCTGCTCCCAAAGCACAGTCGATCTTTACAGGACATTCTACAGCTAAACCCCAACTGAGGCACAGCTCAAGCCATGGAACTAGCCAGATGGACCAATGGATGGCCTGGCCTCTTATGAGGCTGGTTCTTGTGCTCCGAGCACCCTTATGCCTGTGGCATCACTGCCCCCCCCATTTGTGTCTTGAAGCTCTGAAAGAGCATCTTCAGAAGGGTGAAAACCCCAGGTAAAAACCAGGAAGAGGTTACGTGTTGGTGGGGAGGATAACAAAAGGCCATAGGGCTGCTTACCAAGGGAGGCATGTGCCCTCTGTGCATTTGCCCAACGGTCACCTGCTGCTGCGGAGAAGGCATGCTGCCAACGTTGAAGGTCTCTGGCCCCGTGGAACCTGAACGCATGACAGCTGGCAGGGCGACTGAGCCATGCTCTACTTTCCCCGTTCGGTTGAACTGCTGCTGCAAGATTGTCGATCTGCAAAGGAAAGCATGGGATGCGACTGCAAAAAGTTGTGGATTCCCCCCCGGTTTGTTTTTACCTTGCTCCAAGAAGCTCCAGGCAGAAAAATCGTTCTCTTGCCTTTTTTCCCTTGCAACAATCCTGTGAAGCAGGTTAGACTGAAAACCTTTGTGGTTTAATGGGGTGCTGAACCCAGAGTTTCCAGCCAGATTGCGTGGGGTACACCGCATTCCAGCAATCAAAAGCTGGAAGTACTACACACACTACACATACGCACCTCTTTCCAAGCAAGCAAGAGGCATCTCCATTCCAGCCCAGAAAAAGCACTTGAGAAGGATGCACAGCAGGGCCAGGGAGGGACAGGGCCTAGGGAGAAGCCTGAGGGGCTCAACCAAGATGCCTGGAGGGCAACATTGACCTCAGGGGCCTGAAGTTCCCCACCCCAGTCAATGATGAAGATGTGGGCCTCTTTGGAAGTTCCAGCCGGTGCAGAAGCAGTGGCCAAACTGTTGATTGGGGCATCTGGTGGAGAGCCTGTGACCCCATTGTTTAAGCACTTATACTGGCTGCCCATCTACTACCACGCCATGTTCAAGGTCCCTGCTTTAATTTACAAAGCCCTGAACAACTTAGGTCCAGGGTACCTCAGGGACCACCCAAACATTTATCCCAGCCAGATCACTAATATCAGCAGGAATGTCACCGGCAAGGCTCATCTGACAACAACAAGAAGTGTCATGGGCCAAGCCTTGTGGAATGCCCTGCCAAGAGAGATTCAGCAGGTGACTTCTGTGCCAACTTTTAAATGCCTGCTGAAAATTCTTCTATTCTGCCAGGCCTGTGAAGACAATTTGGAATATGTCTTTCCACAACACTTAGCTGATTTCTGATTTTAACTTGTTCATATGGTTTTCATCATATGGTTTATGCGAAATTGTTGTGACCACCGTCCAGCCTGGACAATGAGGTCCAGCTCCGAGGGACTTCTGGTGGTTCCCTCACTGCGAGAAGTGAGGTTACAGGGAACCAGGCAGAGGGCCTTCTCAACAGTGGTGCCCTTCCTGTGGAACGCCCTCCTGTCAGATGTCAAGGAAATAAACAACTATCCAACTTTTAGAAGACATCTGAAGGCAGCTCTGTTTAGGGAAGTTTTTAATGTTTGAGGTTTTATTCTGTTTTTAATGTCCTGTTGAAAAACTGCCCAGAGTGGCTGGGGAAACCCAGTCAGATGGGTGGGGCAGAAATAATAAATAATAATAATAATAATAATAATAATAATAATTATTATTATTATTATTATTATTATTATTAACCATGCTGATTTTTAAATGAAGGTATGCAAATACTTTTATAAATAAAAGTGCATTCCTTGTGTTGTACTTTTCTAGCTCAGCTACGCACTGAAGGGAAGCTTGACAGCAACCCACTTTTTGTTTTCATTTTTAAACTAAGCAAATAAAAAGTGGTACCCCAAATATTTCCTCCGCCTTCCTCTTCTGAGGGTGCTTTGCCTGCCTGCCACCAATGACCTTCTAAGGTCTCTAAGAATTCTTGTTAATTTTCCAAGGAATCCCAAATTTCCATGGAACCATCTCAGTAAAGGGTTTTTGCTTGGTTTTGCATTAACTGGAGCAATGCAATAGAGGGAAAAGCTCCACAACCAACGGCTGCTCCTTGTTGGCTGACACATTTACATAGCCTGGGGCAGTTACAGGACAGAGGTTATGTAATTCAACACAGCAAAATTAAAGATTTTCATTTGCAATTATGTTATGCAAAACAACATACTTTTTAGGCGATACGGATTCTTCCAACATTGTGGATTCCTCATCCCCTTCCAGTCCAAAACGGTCCTTACTTTGCTTCTGCAGAACAGGAGACACCAGAAAGAACTTCAGCCATCACCTCCTCTTTGTAAATGCAGCCCATTTTCCAAGCTAAGAGTTGCTTGTCCTGAAACACTGGAATCCACCCCTGGCTGCAGACTCTACACTATGTGACTCTGAGAGTCACTTTGCCCACAGACTCTCTTAGGGGATGCCAGAGAGCCAGGAAGAGGTGGAGCGCCTGACTATAACATAGACGCTTCGTCTGAGCGCTACCAAGTTTGATGGTGTCTTCAGGCCAGGTATGTTCCATCCCACCCGCCCCTCTGGCCAACTCTATCCTTCTCCCTACCTGGAAAAGGGCAGGGGATTGTGAGCTCAGGAGGGCTTGTGCTGTTTACCTTATTTTATTGTATGTGGGGGCTGAGGAGGTTTTAATTTTTCTTTAAATGCTATGGAATAAAAGCTCTGTCCCCACTCCAGCAGTGCATACCAACTTCCTGGACATCTTAGGAAGTGGCGCTGGACTGGCACACAGAACACACAGAGCTCTGTGCTATGGAGAGTCAATGCAAGTCTAGAATTATTATTATTATTATTATTATTATTATTATTATTATTATCATTGAAGTGCAAAGCCAGCATTTTAAGAAAAATAGCAGTGCCTCAGCCATGGTGTTTCTGGGGTGTTTGGGGAACCCCTGAGCTGTGTGGAGCCCCAGATCTCTGTCCACTGGTCAGGCCCTGGAAGCTCCATCACTTACTGGAACCCATGGGAGTGTTAGGAGGGGGGGGAATGATATTTTGGCTGTATCAGGCCCTAACTTTCCATCCCCAGGCAAAGCTGGCAGCTTCTCTCCCACTCAGCAAAGTACTGAGAGTTTGCCTTCCCATGCATTAGTGTAAATAAATACATAAAACCCAGCTGATACCACTGACCCAGCTTCACACCCAGAAATCTTTCAACAAAACCGCATGACATAGTTTCTTTGCTGACGGTCATCAGAGCATTTACCTTCTTGAGGATGATATCAATGTAACCTGCAATTAGTTGAGAGATCTGCTCCCCTTCAGTGGTTTGCACTGAGTAGTAACTTTCTTGATACTCCCCAAAATCCTAAGGAAATGAGACATTTATTATTTCTAAAGTAATTTGCCATTAGTAAGGTAAAATGGTAAAGGTAAATGACCCCTGGACAGTCAAGTCCAGTCAAAGGCGACTATGGGGTGCGGCGCTCATTTCACTTCAGACTGAGGGAGCTGGCATTTGCCCACAGACATCTTTCTGGGTCATTTATCTACCTGCATTGGCATGCTTTCGAACTGCTGGGTTGGCAGAAGCTGGGACAGAGCAATGGGAGCTCACCACCATTGTACAGATTCATACTGCTGACCTTCTGATTAGCAAACCCAAGAGGCTCAGTGGTTTAGACCCCAGAGCCACCCACGTCCCACTTCTCTATTAGTACCATTCTACTGATGATAAACAGAAGCAGAGTGTAAAGGCCTGAAGATGGGCAATAGAGGCAGAACAAGGTCCTCCAGAGTAACTGCCAACTCTGTTTTCATGAACTTGGCGCAATCAGACCAGGTTGTGATTTTATTTTTCTATTGGGGGCTCAATACCAAGCACATCAGGTTCCCATCTAGTGGGGTGTGGGAAGGTGCCACAGCTTTTTGGGCAGAAGAACACCTGCTCTGCATGCAGAAGGTCCCAGGTCCAATCCCTGGAAGTGTCTCCAGTTAAAAGGACCAAGTAGCTGATGACAGGGAAGACCCTTGTGCCAAAGACTCCCGGGAGTAGACCCCTTGGAGTGACCTGCTTCATGTGACACTGCAAGGGAGGGAGAGATGAAGGCAGGAATTGGCATCAGAATGATGTAACAGGACTTTTTAGAAAGAGTTGGTCTGTGGGTGTTCTTAACATTGGTCTAAGCTGGCTATCACTAGCCAAATGGGTTTGAAAAACTGGGACAGTATTGGCCTTGTTGCTTCAGTGACACCAGTGGCCACTGAATTCTGCACCAGTTGAAGTTTCTGAACCATCTTCGGAGGCAGCCCCACATATAACACGTTAAAGTACAGGGGTACCGGGGGGCCGCTAGGGGCGCATTGGAAGATGGCCGACAATACCATCTCTCCGGCCCACACGAGGTAATTAAGAGGTTAATATGGGAGTATGTAGCCTCCCTTGTTTCCCCAGGGAATGGGAAAACACTGCCTTCGCCTGCGGTTGCCGATAAATCACCCCCGAGTTCGAAAGATGAAGGGGGTGAGGGCACTAGGCGCACAGCTCTTGTGTGGGTTTTTCGCTCTCCCCGACGCCGTCTCTGATCGCGCAACCTGGTTGCAGGAGCTCAAAATAAACAATTAGAGAGCAGCAAATGCACATGTTTCGAGTGAAGAACGGGAGTTTAGACTCCTAATTGAAGTGACCTCTGTGAAGTTGAGCGACGGGCTGGATTCAACAGGAAAATATATCAAGAAGAAGATACATCAAGGTGTCGGTATGTCGGAATGGGATGGAAAGGGGGGGGGACACTTTTCTTTTCTCTCTCTATGTGATTACCTAACAATCCCTCCCAAGAAGAACCGTTGCAACAATTGATAATAAGCGGGATGATTATGAACTGTGTGGAAATGAATTATTAATCAAAGGCTTTGTTTGTGCAAGATCTGGAAAGGAATGAAAGGCTTTTGGAAGGGCGCAGTTATAAAAAGAGATTCGCCATGACAGGCAGGCTTTGTTGCAGGATTGACGATCAAGAGGGGGAGGAAGCCATGGCTTTGTTATTATATTGGACTCTGTGTCTGACCTGGCAGAACCTCCTGAGAAGATTGAGAAGGGAGTGACAGGCCTGCGAAGATTAATGAGCAGACGTTAAGATTGTTTTCTATGGAAATGTTGAAATGGCGTCCGCTGTCTGAATATGACTCTTGGATGAATGAAAAAATCCACACAGGACTATAATAACGCTTGTTTTCAACTCGCTTGTGGAGACTATCAGAGGTCACAAAGAAAGGAAAATATATAACAACAAGAAGAGATGAGGAAAACAACAAAGAGAGGAATGGATAGAACTGTGAACATTATTTGGACAGAACTGTGAACATCAAAGCAGCAGCAATAGAGATGATTGGATCCCTTTCTGAGCTTGAAGCATGGGTACCCCCAACAAAATTTTAAAATTTGGCTCTGTAATTTGGAACTAATGTGATTTGATTGGTTTGTTAATAGAAATTATTTTTTTTAAAAAATAAAGTACAGTGGTACCTCAGGTTACAGATGCTTCAGGTTACAGACGCTTCAGGTTACAGACTCCGCTAACCCAGAAATAGTACCTCGGGTTAAGAACTTTGCTTCAGGATGAGAACAGAAATTGTGCAGCAGCAGCGGGAAGCCCCATTAGCTAAAGTGGTGCTTCAGATTAAGAACAGTTTCAGGTTAAGAACAGACCTCCAGAACAAAATTTAGTTCTTAACCCAAGGTAATCTATATTCTTTGGAGTTGGAGTCCAACAACACCTGGATGACCACAGGTTCCACATCCTTCCTGGAGGCCTCAAGGCCTCTGTTGGTAGGAGACTGATCATCAGGGTGGAAACTTCCCCATCACAAAGAGATTACCAGAGTGAAGCTTTTTGGCGAGGCTGCCCAGCGCTTGACAGTGGTCAGTGGCCACTCCTGGAGGACCTCCTTGGTCTTTTCATCCACACGCATCACTGACTCCTTCGTGATGCCCAGCAGACGAGGGACCAGCTTGTTCTTCCCCTTCATTTTCTCCTGCGAAGGAAGAATGGATGAAGAACTGAGCAGCTGATACAAGTCTCCATTCAGAATGGGGGGGGGGGGAGAGGGAACCTGTGGACTGAGCTTTTGGCAGGCGAAATAAACATACCAATCTAAGCCTGCAGCTTGCATGTGCTGTTAGTAAGTATCCCTGTTTTAAAATTACAAATTCCATTCTCTATTTCATAAATGCAACTCAGTTTTAATGTCTGCTTTCATTTGTGTGTGTTTTTTAAAAAAATTAATGTTCTACATTGTCTTTTGCAAACCGCTTAGGGGTCTTTTATTTGAGTCAGCAGCATATAATTTCTGTGAAATAAGTTAAAAATAAACAAACCAACAAACACTCAGAAGAACTAACCAACAGCTTAAGCTGTTCACCACTGTCACCGCATGCTGCCTCTCTGCAAAGAATTATGCTCACAGTGGCTTACGGTGTTTGAGAAATCATAAAAATCAACTACAGGAATAATTTCTTAATAATGACAATAAAATACAGGAAATGTAGCAGCAAACAAAGAACAACATTCAATATTCTAGATGTTGCAACACTACATCTCCTGGCAGTAGCAAAACAACAAGGAAGTCTAGTCAGTTTCAACTTGGTCCTAGATGTTCATGCCACAAATGAGCCTAGGAGGGCCGGATTTAGGTTTGATGAGGCCCTGAGCTCCTGAAGGTAATGGGGCCCTTTATATGTCCAGCTGTCCTTTGTCAACAACAAATTGTTGCTGTTTTTTGTGTTGAATATATGCTATAAGGTAATTGATGGACCTAATAGGTATCTAAAGCCATTTGCCCATGTGGCCATGCAACCAGTCCATGCAGAATGTAGGCACCCTATATACAGAAAGGAGCAAAGCAGTGATATTTTAGGGAGCAGGCTAGCAGGCAGGGCCCGTTACTTATATCATAGGAGCCTACACGACACAAAACACTGTTGCTGTATGTAGGTTTTATTTTATTTGTTTTTTATCTTATATTTTGGAAATGTACATCCAGTATTTTTTTCCCTTAATTTTTTGCGGGACCCCCAAGAGAGTGGGGCCCTAAGCTATAGCTTGTTTAGCTTATACGTAAATCTGGCACTGGAGCAAAGGATCAAGTTAATTGGATCAAATGTCTGCCTCAGTTTCCCTAAGTTTCCCTAAGTTTCCACAGCCCTGTTGGCAGCGCCAATTAGACAGAAACTCCTCCCACAGTGTTACACACAGCCCCTCTCCTGCACCAGCTCCTTACTAGCCTCCCAGAGGCAGGGAAGGCTACCAGTGGCTACTAGCCATGATGGCTCTGCTGTGCCTCCATGGTCAGAGACAGCGTTCTTCTGAGTGGCAGTTGCTGGAAACTGCTGGAGGGGGGAGGTCCTGCTTGTAGGTCTCACTGATTAATCCAGAATGCGGCAGCTAGACTGGTGACTGGGAGTGGCCGCCGGGACCACATAACACTGGTCCTGAGAGATCTGCATTGGCTCCCAGTCCGTTTCTGAGCACAATTCAAAGTGTTGGTGCTGACCTTGAAAGCCCTAAATGGCTTCGGTCCAGTAGACCTGAAGGAGCGTCTCCACCCCCATTGTTCAGCCCGGACACTGAGGTCCAGCGCTGAGGGCCTTTTGGTGGTTCCCTCCCTGCGAGAAGTCAGAGGGCCTTCTCGGTAGTGGCGCCCGCCCTGTGGAACGCCCTCCCTTCAGATGTGAAGGAAATAAGCAGCTATCTTGTCTTTAAAAGACATCTGAAGGCAGCCCTGTTTAGGGAAGTTTTTATTATTTAATGCTGTATTGTTTTTAACACTCGATTGGGAGCCGCCCAGAGTGGGTGGGGAAACTCAGCCAGATGGGTGGGGTATAAATAATAAATGATGATGATGATGATGATTTGACTGGCCCCTGTGAGACCCGGAGGCTGGACTCTTTGGGCCTTTGGCCCAATCCAGCAGGCTCTTCTTGTGTTCTAAGGGGGCGGGGCAGCTGGAAGCTCTCCTTCCGTGGTATTGGATGGTGGAACAGTCAGTCTTGGAAGGAGGCGGGCTTTCCTTGGCTAGAGTCTTTTAAACAAGGGTGGGGTGGCCATCTATCAGGGGTGCAGAAGCAGCAGATCCCTGCGCTCCCAAGGGGCTGGGAGTAACTCAAGCCCCAGATACTGCCATAGCCTTCCTTCACACATTTATCACAGCTATACAACGCGCAGCATGGCTACTGAAACAACTGAATGACAAATTGCTTTCGTCAGTACTAAAACAAGTCTAAGGAATTTAATAGGCATTTTTAATTTAACACACCCCAGCATGTCACTGCAGACAAGTAATTATCCAAATGGTTGTGTTCCTACTGCCTGGGATGTTGCTGGCCTGAAGCCACCTATCTTTAGAACCTCTAAGAAATCTCAGTATATGAAAGAAGCATCACTTAATTAAGTCACAATACTGAGCATCCTGCAAGAGCCGTTCTCTTCTTTGTGTATAAATCTTCCCTTGCCAGGCTGGTTTGAAAGAACATGGCGAACAATGTTCAAATGCCTCCTGTGAAATAGGCTGCTATTTGAAATTCCTAGTGACTTTTCGGCTTTAAGGGAGAATATATCCTAATATTTGTAAATAAAAGGCATCTTTTTTAAAAATGTTACCACTCACCCCCAGCAAGAATAGGGTAGGTTTTTTCAGGGAATGTGAATGAAACGGTCCAAATTCATACGCATGTTTGTGTTTGTTTAATTTTCATTCAGCTGTATTGCTTTTCTTCATTTCTTTATTCTTGTATGTTATTGAAGTATATGTTCTTGTTTAAATAAATAAAAATTAAAAAGCAATGTCAGCAGCTGCTGTTGAAGCTCCAAAGGAACCCCTGGCTGTCAGTTAATTTATATGTTGAGTACTTTTAAAATAATCATATTCTTCCTCTAATGAGCTCAGGACAGCATGCAGCATCCTCATTCCCACCCTGCTTTTATCCTCAAATCACACCTTAAAGGTAGATTTGATTGAGAACATATGAGTGGCTCAGAAGCAGCCCATGAGCTTTGAGCTGAAGCTGGCCATATCCCAAAAATATTTAATTAAAAAATAAAATACCACAATGTTTAAGGACCACCGCCATGATTTATTTTAACTTCTTTGCAAAAAACAATTCATTTTTTAAACACACACACAAACGCATTCTCCCCTGCTTCAATGACAATCCTACCAATTCATTAATCTTCATTAATTCTTACATCTTACAGGGAACCATAAGTCTTCTGACTTGGGAAAAATCATGCACCAGCTTCTTGTACGGGTAAGCCGTTCATTATAAGCAATGAAAACTGAATTGAAAACAAGACCTTCCTACCTTAACAAGGAAAAAAGACACTCCGTACGTCCTCAGAGACCGAGCCAACTTCACGTATTTCACTTTAGCTTCGATTTCTGTCATCTCCCCGCAGTTTTTGTGTTCCTGCAAAGAGCCGCCAATTGATTTTTGTTATCATAAAAAAAACTATGAGGAAAAATAAGTCACATGCACTTTTGTTGTTGTTAAGCCATGATGGCCTCTTAGCCTTCGTCCAAAGGTTTTGAAACAGAAAGGAGTCAAAACAACTATCATCCATGGGAATGCCCAACCTCTTGATATTTTTATTTATTCATTCGCAATCTGTAGCCTCCTCTGTCCCCCAAGAGATCAGGGCTGGCTGGGGTTTTATACAAAATGGAAAAAAATAATTCCACCTGCCCGGATTCCAATAGCAAACCGAATGGCCCAGCCCAAGTCATTTTGTAGCCAGAGGCAGAACAGCACATTTCCCTACCATCATACTGAAGGCTGGCTGCTATTTTGGCACCTGAAGCAGAAAACCCCACAAAACACCTCCTCCTGGGAGTAAAAATGCAAACACCGCAAGTCAAATGTCAATTTAATTTCACAACACTCGAAGCCAGCTGCCTGAGGCACTTGTCTCATTCTGCCTTATGGCAGGGCTGGCCCAGAAGAGGGACAAGAAAAACTATGAAACACCTTCTGATTTATTAGATGTAGCCTTACTGCTTCCACCATGATGGCAAACCAGCCATTCCTACAATTTAGCTCCACTGAAGGCTGGACCAAACCTTCCCTGCCCCTCGAGGGGGAATCTCTTCCTATCCAAATCCCTAGTGTGCCCTCAGTCAAACTCACAATCCCCATTCCACCTTTACCTCTAGCCTCCTCACTTCTGCACAATTTAAACTCACCTGACTGAACTCCACACTTGCGTCTCTCTGTTCCAAGTGTCAGTTTTGCTCCACCCACATTTCTGGAAGATCTTCTGCCTGCCAGCCCACAATTCCTATACCACCCTCAAACCCCTTTCCTTCTTCTACCGATGTCAGAGAGAAAGACCCGGCAAAAATATTTGCTGTTTTTATTCTAACAGAAATGAAACAATTGGGGGGGGGAGCCTAGCTGCTTCCACTGAATTGCCCTTTTCTTTCCAAAAGCACAGCCATAATCTGTGAAAGAGTGTGTGTGTGTTTATGTGTGTGTGTGTGTGTCAGCCTTCATTACTCTCTGGGATTCCCGTGACATTCCAATGCTGAGATATTAGCATGTGCAATGACATTTTCTCACGCTAGCAGGATCGCGCTCATTTTCTGCTGTCGGCTCTTTCCAAAACAGGCTGCAATAAATTAAACTGACACTGGGCATCTTCCTGGATGCCACTAACCAAAGGTGGATGATGTCTGTGCCGATTGAAAAGCAGAAAAAGGATACAGAAACATTAGGAAGCTGGCTTACACTGAGTCGGACTGTTGTGTCCATCTAGCTCAAGTATCAGCTACACTGACTGGCAGCATCTCTCCAGGGTCCCACCCCACCCCACCCCACCCCCCACAGCTGTATCTGGATATGTCATTGAAGACTGAACCTGGGACCCTCTGCATGCAAAGCTGGTGTTCTACCGCAGAGCTACGGCTCTTCCCGATATATATGCCAATACTGATTTATACAATTCTGGAACCTTTTCCCCCTTTCTGCTCTGGGTCTCTCAGGAATGTATGCCTAGATTTGCAGAAAACTTCTTTTATTAGGGTAATGTTACAGCAGTTAAGCTCCAGAGCTCCATGGGCTCTGGGCTTTCCCAGAGGGTCTATAGTAGTCAAGCCACTTGGGTTGCTGCCATTCCTTTTTGGACAGTTCTAACTCCCGTTTCTCCATCCAGGGTCATTCCCAGTAGAGCTTCACAGAAAGAAGTTCTAAGATCAGCCCCCTTTGGAACTAAAAAGTCCGTTGACACTGGCCAATTAGGGCTTTGCTAGCCAGATCTGCCCCACCACCACCTATTATAGACGTTTACTATTTGAACGAGCGCCTTTTGAGCCCTACCACCTGAACGTCCTCAATGAGCCAACAGACCTACATGGGGCATGTAGGGTTCAGCGAGTGGGCAACGACTGAGGAGGCTATGTGGACAAAAGGACCACAAAAGCCCTTACATAACCATCTTCCCCCCTTCAAACGCTCCGCTTTTTGCATTCCACATTACAACTGAGAACTGCTAAAACATGCTCATTTCCTGAAGAACACACTATAAAAAGCAAGGAAATCTTCCAACCACACACAAAATCTGAATTAGGAGAGCAAGTTTGCCAAAGG
Organism: Podarcis erhardii; assembly: GCF_964252035.2. Classification (NCBI taxonomy): domain Eukaryota; kingdom Metazoa; phylum Chordata; class Lepidosauria; order Squamata; family Lacertidae; genus Podarcis; species Podarcis erhardii. The sequence goes on along the minus strand of NC_138503.1, from coordinate 5,135,819 downwards.
GGGAAAAGCCGTCTGCTTCTTTTACACTTGAGTTGGTGCTAGTTTATTGCCAAAGAGAACACACAGGGTTATGAAAGCAAAAGAGAAATACCACATATCTATATAAAGCATTCTTAATCACCTGAAATATCCTCTTTTCAGCTCCTCTTTGCTTGATGTATTCTTTCGGAAGGAATTCTTTTAGGCTGGAAAAAACAAAGAATCACAGTTTAATGAAGAGACAACCGCCTCTGCCTCATTTTCCAAGCGAAGTGGACGTCAACCATTTGTTAATATGGCTCCTAGACTCCTTGGCAGCCTCCCTCTTTCCTGATTGGCTCCTCCTCCCCTCCCCTTCAAAGGCAGCCATTCAGGGGAATCCACCTCAGAAACCTAACTGAGTTGTGCATGCACACGAAAGCTCATACCAAGAACTGACTTAGTTGGTCTTTAAGGTGCTACTGGAAGGAATTTGTTTTGTTTTGACTATGGCAGACCAACACGGCTACCTATCTGTAACTGTGAGTTGAGGAGGAGAGCAAGCAGCCAATAGGGAGCTCACCCACCCAGCTCCTCGGTGGGCACCTGACACCTCTCAAAGTCACCACCACCAAGTCAGCCATGTGCGAAGAGCCCACTGGAAGGATTCAGATCCATTCTGTTCCAGTACCATGAGGCACTGAAAACCCACCTGCCCATTGGAGTTTCAGCAGATTCTGTTCTCTCATGGCCTCAATATCATTATTATTTAATTGCGTAGGTGGCCCCCTCCCCCTTGAGGTTCCCGGGGGAAGCTGAAGTACAGCAATTAGAAAATGTCAAAGAACCTGAACGAGTATTGTCATTTTGAGATCCATGTAACATACTTCATTTTTCCCAGTGCAACATTTATTTCTTAGTATTGTTTTCATACCATTTTAAAAACAATTTTATTCACTTGTTTAGTCACTAAAAGTCTCCTCCTCCAGTATGGAGCATAGGGCACCTTCACATAATAAATCACTAAAACAACTGTCTGAAGAAAAACTGTTACACTACATTAAAATACAGTAGAGCGGCAGCGTAGATACCTAAAGGGACCACACCCCAAAGAAATTATGAACCAAATGCCTGGATAAACAAAATGTTTTCAATTGGCATGTAAATGTATCCACTGTGGAGGCATATAGAATATCCTCTGGGAGGACATCCATAAGTGGGGCGCCACTACCAAGAAGGCCCTGTCTTGTGCTATTATGTGCCTAGCTTCCGCTAAGGATGGATTCCTGAGCAAGGCATCTCCTGCTGATCATAACAAGGAGGTCAGCTGGCAACAGGGAAGGTGCTCTCTCAGGTACTTTTCCTGTTGCATTAGAAACTTCACAATTAAGACCAAAACAGGACAGCAAATTCACTGGATGGATGTACGTATTTCGGGATGATTGCTAGGATTTCCATCAACATTTGACCAGAATTCTTAAACTACTGAATTTCAGTGGCAAGTCTTCACTAAAGCACGACAGTGCTTGAGGTCAAACATGCAAAGTACATCTTCCTTCCATTTATAAGCCTGCACAAGTCCCGTGAAAATGAAACAGAGCTGTGCGACAGGACGGTGTCGTGGCCCTGCCTTGAACTCAAGAATCAGATGTGGCAGAGTTGGCCAAGTCTGGGGCTGTTCCATCACCAGTTATGGAATTGGGTAGGGCTTCTGATGCTGGTGGTTCATACCCAACAGTGCCTGAGGCCAGTGCTTTGGAGGCTGAGGCTGGCAACCCAGAGCCTGCAGAGTCTCAGACAGGATCTTTGCAAATGCTGTCCTTTGAACTCAACCCACTAGAGTCACATGCCTCCCATACCTTCCCATCAGTGCAGAGGTCATATAAAGGAGCTCATCTTCAGGCCTGGGGTCAGTCCTGTAAGATCCAGTCTTCAGACCACGTGGGTGGAGCTTGGGAAAATGGACTGGAGGAAGGAGACTCCACAAGCTTCAGTTAACCTCCAGGCTTTGTTGCTCAGTTGGAGCTATCCGTGGTGCTGCATCCAGAAACCTGCCTTGCCCATGTGTGTGTACCTGAAGGGCATGAGTGAGAACACACTGTTTCCTGGTGGAATGTGCCCTTGGCCTCAGTTCCACCATCTGAACTACAGCTTAGCCACAGGACCTCTGTGATAATGAATGGGTCTCTGAGCACAGGGATAATTCATTCTCCAACCCTCTATTATTAGAATTCCAAGCAGACCGTGTTTTCTATCACAGGTTTTAAGCACTAGAAACACTGAGGACCTCCTCATGTATCACATGGTAGATTTCAACTTCAGGCTTGGAATAGCAGTATTGATGAAGAACAAAATTCAGCCAGAACTCTGGTACTGATGAAATTTGGCAGCAAGTCAATGGCAGGCTGGTTCAAGACACTTCAGTGCTCAAGGCAAAACTAGATTCTCTTTGCAGATTTAATAATAATTACTGAAAGGGTGGAAGATGATGGGCTCCATGCTGCAGCTTTCTTAAGAGTTTTTGTCTTTAATTAACTATTCATTAATTATTTCAAATATTTATAATCCACCATTCAAAGACAGTGAATTTCTATGATGGCTATTTCACAGAGGGAACCTGGCAGACTACTACAGGGAGGGCACTCTGCAGTTTTGGGGGCCACCACTTAAAAGGACCTGTCTCTTGTACCCGGCCCATCTGATTTCATGCAACAATGGGATGAAGAGGAGGACCCGTGATGCCATTTTAAAAGCAGAGGTATGTTTGTATGGGAGAAGATGTCTATTACAGTAATGCATACGGCCAAGTTATTTTAATAACACTAGTACTTTAAAATGACTCAGCAAAGCCAGGGCTGGGTGCTGGCAAGTGGTTTGGAGAGAGTCAGAGAGGCAGTCAGGACCAAAAGGCAACCAGGATCTGAGGACAACCAGGAGGCAAAGTCAGAGAAGAAGCCAAAAGTCAGGTCTGAAGAGCAGAAATGCCAGACTAGCTAGAGCTCAGATAGACCTTGTTGCACAAACAAGCTCAGAGAGTCTGAGTGTGTGGAGTCAGGGCAGATCTAGAAGGTTTTTCCCCAAGAGGCTGCAATTATGCTGCTCACCACAGGGGGAAGTGGTCAGCAGTTCCCAGCAAGCAACAATTCTGGGTGTGTCATTGCGCATACATCCAATAGGTAGATACCGTCATCACTGGTTTCATAATTAATGTACCTGTATGAGGAAAACCTAAATAATGCCTCTTTTCTATCAATCAAAGGTAAAATTCACCAATGTGGTTTAATCTGCGAGCCCCATTCATGTGAATGGCAGCTGCACAAAAGCATGGCAATATACAACGTGTGAATATGTTGAAAATTATCAATGTTTGGGACTTTGTTTACCAAAGAGGTGAGTGAGAGGGGACAAGACAGAGATGTACAAAATAATGCATGGCATTGGAGATGGTGGATGGAGAGAGGTTCTTCCTCCTCTCTCATAACATTAGACCTAATGCAGCCATCTAGAGAAGCTGAATGTTGGGAAATTCTAGACAGACAAAAGCCAGACTATGGAATTCAGTCCCAAAAGATTCAGCGATGGCCACCATCTTGGATGTCTTCAAAATGGGGTTAGACAAATTCATGAAGAAGGACAAAGCTTTTAATGGCTACTAGCCACGACGGCTATGTTCTACCTCTGAATACCAGTCTCTGGAAATCACAAACGAGCTTGGGGGCTGCTTGCCATTTGGCTGGCCAATATGAGAACAGGATGCTGGACTAGTTGGGCCTTTGCTCAAATTCTACAGTTAGGCCCTTCTCAGGCTCTTATGAGAGCAACAAATGGATCTTGGAAAGCAAATGTATGTATCTCACAGATACAACAATCAGGGAGCTGCAAGTGGTCTATGTTGTGTGTACACTTGGTTGGCAAACCCAGGGTGTGTATGAAGCAGCCCTTGCTGTAGACGTTCACTGCCCATAAATGACTGGTAAGAAAGTTGTGAAGGGGACCCTTCTTGACGCTGTCCCTTGTTGCTTTGCCTTAACTCAAGGCTTCATTATTTACTGTTCATACCCGAAAGGGATGTATGAAAAACCCGGAGAGACCCCTTCATTAAGGAAAAATGGCTCAGCAGAAAAGCACAGTGAACTGCCTTCTGTTCCTTTGGAAATGATGGTTAAGTATAACATCGGCCTTCAGAAGAGACTCCATCCAATTAAAAGGAAATCATATGTACAGAGTGGGGAAAGGGCAGAGAAATCATCCATCAGCTCTTTTTAATTTGAACTCTGAGCAGAATGCTTATGCCACTGAAGGGAACCACTTCTCTTCAGAGAGATACAAAAATTCAATTATTATGCAATTACATTATTCAAATGTATTTAAATACAAGGACAATCTATGTCATCATCTTTTGTTCCTTCCTGTGTTGAGAGAGTGTTTTAACATCTGTAGCAGCCATATGAATTCTTCTGCTGTTCAAGCGCAACAATCAAAATCGAAAAGGTGACAGAGCAGCAACAGCCCACCACCACTGCTAGGTACCTGGAGCTCCACTACGAGTTAAGGCAGGCCTCAACTTTGCAAGGTCACACACATGCATTTTGTTTGTTGAAGTACTCATATTTGCATGTTAGGGAAGACTCTGGGTGTGCAAGGGAGCATTCGCCAGGGTACTTGCTGGTACAGTACCTTGGTTTTTCTTTTTCAGAAAAACAAAAACAACCCAACCCACAGATCCTGCAAAAACACTGCTTCAGCCTTTGAATAGTTGCATTGGGGGAAAAGGCAGAGGCAAGGTGTTCTGGACAAATCTCCACTCGTGGCTCCTGAAGGCTCCCTGCTTCATCAGAAGAGACCCTTTGGTTTTTCCTTCCGTGCTGCCTGTCATTTCTTAAAGGAAACAACAGACAATACCCCCACTGGCAGAGGTTGCTGTGAATATTATTCTTGCTGCAGATGCTGGATTGAGAGCCACAGTGTTCCCCTTGGTGGGAAGGAAGATTTTCAGCCATTTCACTGAAATATTTTATACAGAAACTGCACACAACTGCACAGAAGCTTAACAGGTGAAATAACAGTAAAACTAAAGCAAGGAATTCCAGAAGGAAGAGAAATTAGCACATGAAGGATCAAGGTTCTAGTCTATCCCTCTCTCCTTGTCACGCTAGTGTTCTGCTTAGAGCAGCCTTCACCAATCTTCTGCCCTCCGGATGTTGTTGGACTACAACTCCCATAATCCTTAGTAAGCGTGGCTATATTCCTATCAAGCACAGCATCTTAGGTTTATGCTGGCTGGGGCTGATGGGAGCTGTAATCCAAAGCAGCTGGAGGGAACCAGGTACCTAAATCAGTGCTCCTCAATCTTGGGTTCCTGGATGTACATAAGGTGGTCTTCCAAAGGATGATCCCCTGCCTCCAGTCTAAACTGATATGGTCCTCTCCACTACCACAGGTCTCTACCACCTCACTTTACTGGGTGCATAGGTCTAGACTGAGAGGGCACACTGTGAAGGAGCAGCGGCAACTGCTTGCCTTTGGTGAAATTCTCATTGAGAGCTTTATAACACTATTACCTGCTTTCTCAACAAGGAAGCCCAGATCTGTTTTTGTGGGATCTTCCCCCGGCTTCTCGGAACAGCACACAACAGTTTAACCCCATGTGTAAAGATCGTTGGACCAACTTACTCTAAAAATCCAGGTTTGTGCTTGTGCTCAACATGAGGACCAAACTGGATCTGCGCTTGGAAACCTCCAAATTCACACGCTTTCTCAAACGACACCGGATGGGAACCATTCAGAATATCATCACGAGCCTGGAAAGCAAGTGAAGAAAGAGTCTGCGTCATGCATTTGCTTCACCTGAAGAGGATGCAGACTCCTGGCCTCTGACACCTGGATGCCAAAGATCCGCCAGTCATAGCAAATGTGGTGGAGCTAGATATTGGCCTCAGTGGACAAACAGTCTGTCCTGGAATAAGGTGCCTTCTAATGGTTCTTGATTACTGGTAAGTTCTGCTACATAAACCCCACTGAAATAAACAGGGGCTGTGCAAAAGCACTCTGGCTTGTTATTGCATCATCTAATGATGTCACTTGATGGCTCACATCTGAGTGCACCACTGAAAGACACGTAGCAAGTTTAAAAAACAGCTTCTGGGGAAACAGAAGATGTACACAGCTTTGTAAATACTGACATGGAGGTGCAGAGCATTAGGTGTTATCTGGAATATTTTTTATTATTTGATTAATTATTTAATTTCTATACCATTTAATATATTGAAAATATATCTAAGTGGAGTACAAAAAACTGAAGCTACAAGAGACAATTTAAATGAAATATTACAAAAAATGTAAAAATGTTGCATTAATACTAAATTCTATATCTATTTATCTGTCATTTCTATCATCTTCAGGCACGCTCTCTCTCTCAGCCTCCGGGTTCTCAGCCAGGGTCCAAACAAACTCTCATCTCACTCACAAAAATATCACAATGAGAAGAGTTCCTGGAAACAGCGGACATCACCCTAGTCTCTCAGTCTAGACTTGCTTTTTATGGACAGGCCCAAGGTGGCTGGCCCTTCCTCAGGCTGCCCACAGCTGTGTCCCATTCAGCTGCATTCTCCACACCCAGTTCCAGGGGCAGCAGGTTTGCTGAGCTTCCCAGGGGCTCCAAAGCATGGGGAAATAATACTATGCAGTACTATTAAATATGGACTCTCGCTTGACACACTCGCTTTCCCCAGTGAGTTTTTGCTCTTCTCTTTGTGTACCCCACTGTAACATCTTAATAAAATATAAAGAGGAAACAACAATAAAAACAACAGCTTTGTGGTCCAGGGGGTGCGAGAGGATATGCGGGGTGTGTGTGTGTGCGTGCGCAAATGAGGAAATGCTATCTGTACTTGATTTGGGACAGCATGTTCACACATCCATGCAGTCGTCAAGTCTTATTGTCTATAGCCAACAGACATTACAATATAAACATAAAGCGCCTATCTGCAAAACACAGAGGGCAAAAAAGTTGGTCCAATACGGCAGGGATAAACCCTCAGAATACCGGATTTAGAAAATTCCTTTAGTTTAACACTTCCCCCTAACATTTAGCATTAAAATGATTCAAAAAGGGCCCCTTATCTTATTTTGCAGCTAGTGGAAATAAAAGTACCTTATTAGCTGAAGAACTTATCTATACCAGCCAACAGTCAACTTATCTTAAAATTGTCTGATTTGCCTCCTCGGAAGCTCTGAAATGGAAGAATGAACTTAACCCTTCATGGATTACATAAAGGACAGAAAGATATAGTGCAGCACACCTTCCATTTGGCCTGTTCTACTGAAACAAAGAACATTCCTTTACTGGCCTATTAGAAAATCCAGCCCCTTGGTATTCACACTTGTAAGTCACCCCTGGATGTTGCTGTGAACAAGTGATAAACATGTATATCTAAACTGTAACTCAAAGGCTTCTTTCTGTTCTGAAGCTGGGATAGCTGGCAAGGAGAGTAGGGCTTGGCTTGATGCAGAGCTGGAGAGGGATTTCTTGATTCCAGCTCTAGCATACCTGAACATAAAGCAGATTTAGTTGAACAGGGTCTCTCGAGTCCACATTCTGGTCTGAGTAGAAGAATTTGCGTCTCAGCAGCAGCGTCTCGTTCTCGTCCACTCCTTGCTCCCGAAATGTTCGACTGTGATCTAACCAGTTTACTAAGCGGAGAAAGAAAAAAAGACTCACAATATGCACATTACTATCACTCAGTCTCTGCCAACCTGATCCCCTTTGGACTACAATTCCCATCAGCTGTGCTAGCAGGGGCTGATGGGAGTTGTAGTCAAAAACATGTGGAGGGCGTCAGGTGGACACCTTTCTTTCTCCCTCTTTTTGCAAATGCAAGAGTTAGGCATTCCAACCAAAACACACACACACTGAGATGTCAGTATTTCAGTAACATAGCCTTCCCCCACCAGGTACCCCAGGTGTAGCTGGCCTCCAACTCCCATCAGTCCCAACCAGCATGGCCAGCAACTGGAGAGGGTGTCTGGAGCTACAGTCCAGCAACATCTAGAGGGTATCCGCTTTCAAGAACATGAAATGAAATGGCAAATGTCTTATCTAGAATTCAAAGTATACACTAACAATTGATATATAAAAAAGGTAAAAGACCCCTGACAGTTAAGTCCAGTCGCAGACGACTCTGGGGTTGCAGCGTTCATCTTGCTTTACTGGCCGAGGGAGCTGACATTTGTCCACAAACAGTTTTTCCGGATCATGTGGCCAGCATGACTAAGCCACTTCTGACGAAACCAGAGCAGCGCACAGAAACACCATTTACCTTCCCGCCAGAGCCTATTTATCTACTTGCACTTTGAGGTGCTTTCGAACTGCTAGGTTGGCAGGAGCAGGGACCGAGCAATGGGAGCTCACCCCGTCGCGGGGATTCGAACTGCCGACCTTCCGATCAGCAAGCCCTAGGCTCTGTGGTTTAGACCACAGCGCCACCCACGTACCTTATAATGATGCATATACAATTATGTAAACTTCTAAAAGAGTCCAAATACACATTCCTGATAACTCCTCAAAAGGAAGCCAACTTCATTGTCTGCATCCATCTGTCTCAAGACAGAGCCTCTGGAGGTGAAGCCAAACCGCTGCCACCAAAGTGACCTCTCTGGGGACAAGCCTAGTAGTGTGCATGGAGATCCGGGGCTGCCTCTCAGCCTTGCTGATGGGGTCCAAAGGAAAGCAGAGCAATATGTTTGGCACCAGCTTGGCTGCAGGAGCTGCTGGAAGGAGGTGTACAAGGAGCCAACCGTCTTAGGAACTCCACTCCAGATTTACTCCTTGGTCTTTTCTCCTCCTGAAGATATCCCGCAAGGCAGCAGAGGTTTAGGATCATAGTTTTCCTTCTCCTAGATGGGCTCCCTTCCCAGGTTGATGAGCCTCAGCTGCCTCTTACTTCCATCTACAGCACATGCAGAAACTGCCTGCTTAACTGTTGGACCCACTATTGGTCTTGTCCGCTCAATCTGCCACAGCCGGTCTTCGCATGCAGGATAAGTAATTAACTCACTGAAGGTTTGAGACCGGCCAGTTGAAGCCACTCCTGGGGTGTGGCCACTGTTGCTACATATACAGTATTGTGGTACCTTGGTTCTCAAACGCCTTGGTACTCAAACAACTTGGAACCCAAACACTGCAAACCCGGAAGTGAGTGTTCCAGTTTGTGAACCTTTTTCGGAAGCTGAATGTGCTCCATTTTGAGTGTTACGCTTCTGATTTGAGTGTTAGGCTGAGGTCTGTCTGTATTTTGCATTTTTGTGGCTTTTTTGTTTAGTTTTTGTGACTGTGTAGAACCCAGTTCAGCTATTGATTGATTGCATGCATGCGTGACTGCAGTACATTGTTTATTGCTTTCATTTTATGGATCAATGGTCTCGTTAGACAGTAAAAATCATGTTAAATTTTAGGGGTTGTTTTTAAAAGTCTGGAACGGATTAATCCATTTTGCATTACTTTCTATGAGAAAGCGCACCTTGCTTTGGAACGCTTTGGTTTTGGAACGGACTTCTAGAACAGATTAAGTTTGAGAACCAAGGTACCACTGTATTTATCATTTGGAGATAGAATACCTGTATTCCAGGAGGCACTTTAAGTAAGTTGTACGAAGCCAATTTCACATTCTTACCTGTGGCTTTTTATTGTTTTCAACCCCATAGTATTTGACATGTGCCATTTTATTATTGATTTGTAAACTATTTTATGGTGAAAAACCACCTATAAATATTGGAAACAATAACAATGCCAGGCACTTAGTTAGCAGTGTATATAATCCTCACAACAACCTTGTAGGGTAGGGCAAGGGCAATACAAAAACTAACTCCCAGCCCCAATCAAAACTGAATCTGTTTTAATCAAATACCCAAGCAAATTCTCTTTCTATAGCAAGTTAGCGGCAGCTTGTTGCCATGTGTCATTGACTGCACATTACATATAAGCACACATGTATGCCTGTGTATTGGAACACACGTGTAATGAAATCTTTAGCTTGAAGTCACACTGTTCTATGAGGATATTACACTGGGCACTTTATTCCGGGGTAGCCCTCCAGATGGGGTGGAGCGGGGAGGGGGGATGTATCAGGCTGACCACCCTGAATGGAGGAATTGGTCCTCAGACGCTAGACCAGAGAGTAATATCAAAGAATGTGCATTTTATTATGATGTAGAAATATTGTTTATTATGCAGATTGTTGCAGAATGAAAAGGAATTCATTAAAATAAGACAGTTTTCAAAATGAACCAGCAGAATTACAGCTGGGGCAGTCTAAGGTGGAAAGAACAGTGGCAGACTATGAGCTCTCAAATTTCGGTGGCGCCCTGCGAGATGCTAAAATTCAGCGCCCCTTTGGCTCTTGAGCATTGCTGTGGCGACTCAGCATGGTGCTCAGTGCAGCTGAACCGGTCAAGCTACCCTAAAACCGCCCCTGGAAAGCTTCACCTACCAAATACAGAGAAAACACAGCACACAAAGGAGGCAGCAGACAAACAAGCAGAGCCTAATTGGTAGATGGAGGGGGAATAATTATATACGTGCCCCCCAGCATGGCTAAACTTAGAAACAAGTAGGCTAAAGGAGAAGGAAAAGCAACAGTATTCCCTCTCCCAGGCCTGATAGAAAAAAGCAGGGGCCCAATCCAGAGACCCTTCTTGGCACCAGGCGGACAAAAGTTCCCAGGCCTGGTTGCGATGGGAGAGGTGGGCTATGTGGACTCTGAAGGTCCCTGAATGCCTGTAAGGTTGTGAAGCTTCTTTGAAGGGAGGGGATGCAGGCGCCGGCGCCGTTGCAAAGGTGTCTAAGTGAACTGAGCTTGCCATGAGAAAAATGGAGAAGAGAAGGAAATGCCAGGGAGCCTGGAAGGAAGGGTGGGCAGGAGGACTAAAGTAAAGGGGTTGGGGCAGCCCGTGTCCCACCATGTAATCCTCCTCCTGGACCTGCAAAATAGACCTGGGGGAAGGATGCCCCAAATCTAGCTGGGGAACTGTATCATAGGTCAACTGCAGTTAAATAGTCATTTCCGCCGCCCCCCCCCCCCCCGCATAGCAAAGGAGAGGAGGGCTTTGATGGGCTCCTAAGAGTTGCCACAAGTGTGCAAGGAGCAGAGAGTGGCCAACTTCTTGTGTATATCTCCGGTGGAAGGTTCCTGTCCTTAAGAAATGCTAATAGTTACCAACAGATTGACGGTCAGAGCCAATACTTTACAGGTGGTGTTTTGTTGCCCCTGGGCTCCAAGAGGGCTGGATCCTTTGATTAAGTTAGGAGTTAGATGATAAGAAAGATAATTTGCATGCCCAGGGTTCTTAAGCTTGTATGCCTACATCATTAGAGCACCCCATCATTAACCAATATGAAACTGAGGTCAGCAAATACTTTTATATCCTTCTGCTTTGTCAGCCTTTCTCAGACAAAACTGAATCAACTGAATCAAAAAAGTCAAGGCATTTAAAGGGAGTTACTCAGAATGCCAGCAAGGCTGAGCACCTTGGTAACAAGTTTTATCACCACCACCAGAAAGCTCTGAAAGGAGAGAGCATGTTATTAGCCTACAGATACTTTACAGGAGCATTTTTAAGAGCATTCAGAGTTCATATTTTGGCAGGTGGGTGTTTATTTATTTATTTATTTCATAAAGTTTATGGACTGCTTGATTGTGAAAAACCTTAAAGCAGTTTACAAAAGGAATAAACCAATGAAACCATTGTTAAAAACAACGGTTTTAAACACTAGCAATTAAAACCAACAATAAACAAAAACCAGCTTAAAACACCTGTGTCATTGGGTTTGTAGCCAATGTTAGTCCTGCTTGGAGCAGACCCATTGAAATGGATGGGCATGACTAGCTTAAGTACATTGATTTCAGTGGGTCTTCCCTAAGTAGAACTTCGTTGGATACAACCCATAATTTCTATCATCTAACGGCAGGGGTGTTTTTTTCTGTTGTGAGGAAAGTTGCCACACCCCAGACTCATAACTACATATTGAGCTATGCAATCCTCATGATTACGGCATTTGTCTGGAAAATGGAATCGGGCCAATATCCTGTCCAGGAACTATCAAGATCGCATAGTTTACTGTCATTGCATTTAGGTATTCTGCACGTGCTAAGAATTATAGGGAAATGGATTTGGCCTTCAGAAGCCCTTTTTAAAAATTAACCCAAGAGGTGATTAAATGCCGCAGTCTCACTCTGCAGTCATCAAGCTCCTTTGAAAGCTGGCCTGAGCACTCAAAGCCTCACAGCACTTCCTCCGCATTCCCACAGAACTACATGACGCCTCGTCCTCCCTGGCTGGAAGGATTCCAGTTATGTGGGGAAAACACTCAGCCCCAGCTGATTGAGCACGACAGTTGCCTGTCAATGGTGGGAAGGACCTTTCTGAGTCCCTGGCCCTGGAGAGCAGCTGCCGCCAGTCAAAGCAACCAATACTGGGCCGGCAGGCCAGTCTGAATGGACATACGGCAGCTTCCAAGCTTCCTTGAAAGCAGCTGAACCATGCAGCAAGTTCCAGCCTTTAAGGAACACTTATTTATTTAGTTCATAAAATTTATATACTGCTTGATTGTAAAAACAAAACAAAAACCAGCCTCGAAGCGGTTTACAAAATTAATGTAACAATGAAATTATCAGTAAAGACAGTTAAAAACAGCTGTTTAAAACATTCCCCCCCAAAAAAATAATAAAAATCAACAGTACACTAAAAACCAGATTAAAAAAAACCACGTCAAATTTCTGCTTATCTGTACAGTGGTGCCCCACAAGACGAACGCCTTGCAAGACGGAAAACCCGCTAGACGAAAGGGTTTTCTGTTTTGGAGGCGCTTCGCTAAACGAATTTCTCTATGGGGTTGCTTCGCAAGACGAAAAAATATTGCGAGTTCCCGCGGGGTTTTTTCGCTCCCCCCCCTTTCCTAAGCCGCTAAGCCGCTAATCAGCTGTTCCGCTGATAAGCCGCTTAACAGCTGATCGCTAAAAGCCGCTAGACCGCTAATAGCGCTAATCTGCTAAGCTGTCAATGGGCTTGCTTCGCAAGACGAAAAAACCGCTAGACGAAGAGAATCGCGGAACAGATTCTTTTCGTCTTGCGAGGCACCACTGTATAGGCTTGCCTGAACAAAAATGTTTTTAGCAAGTGCAAAAAAAGTGTACAGTGAAAGTGTACAGCCTGGTGTCAATAGGCAGGGAGTTCCAAAGTGTAGGTGCTGCCACACTAGAAGATCAATTTCTTACAAATGTGCAACGAGTATTATGTGGAACCTGTACCAGGGCTGGTTCTGCAGACTGAAGCAGTGGAGTGGGCATCAGTGTTATACATCATATATGCAGCTCATGCTGAATTAAAGTTAAAAATGAACAGGATCACTGCAAAAGTCTTGTTTTGGTCTCATTTGACCTATTATAAATTTGCTTAGTTTCTCCTTTGCTCAGTTTTTATTTTTAACTGACAAGCAACTCTAAAACCTGCATGGGAGGTGAAGCTAGGATACACTAATGGAATTAAAATAAAATCAATAAAATAAAGAAGTCCTTGCCCCTGCCAAGTTGTGCATGGTAAACTATCATCTTGGATCGCTGTCAGAGTTACAGAACAAAGTGAGGATTGTTTTAGCTTCCTTTGCAAACACTATTGATATTTTGGACTGCAGATTCCAGCATATGAAAGCAGCTCACTGCACTGACCTCCAGCATCTAAGGTGAATAAGGCGACACACACACACACACACACAGAGAGTGTCCACACCTAAATAGCACTTCTTAACTCTAGTAAGAGAAGTGGGCAGCAAGAGATCCCAGGCTGGTCAAAAGCCAATTCTAGAAAGGGGGAAAGACAGCGGGGGAGGCAAGGAAGGAGGAAAGGAGGAGGATAAAGAATATGTATAGTTGTTGCCTGGGAACCTCTGTTGTTCCATTGCAATATATAAAGGATCCTACCCTTGCATGCCATATCAAATCAAACAGCTGATTCTGGACTCTCATTCACTAACCTGGTTTAGTGCACACTTATAGGCACACACCAAATAGGTGGGGAAACGTCTCTGTATTTTTATGCTCAGATTTACGAGCACATGTGAAAGGCGAAAGGACAGTGTGATCTTGGGTATGCAATTATATTTATACAGCATCATCAGGGGGTGCCTAGTGCGTTGTAAAAAATGGAAGAGGATATCACCCTCAACCATTTTGCCCACCCACCCACTGCAAAGCTCGGAGGATAACCTGGGCAAGGTGTCACCATTCCTGCGAAAGCTCCTTCAGGGTCAGAAGCCATAGCTTTGGTAGAATCTGAATCTCAAAAGAATCAGTCCTAGGGGCAGTCCTTATCACCCACCTACAGCTGCAGAACAGCTAGCTCCTTGGAGAATAATGGGGGTCACACAAAGCCCAGACCAGCCATCTTCCATAAGACCTCAGGAAGGCTTCTGCAACTTGCTGAAGCAACAATTCCCTTCTAGGCAGGGCTCTGTCCAGGGTCCTGACCTCATCTAGCTCAAATGGGGCTCTGCTGCATCAGCTGCTATGTTAACAAGGCATCACAACCATAGAACCTGCTCCCTGGACAGCAAAGGATAGGTCCCAACCCCAAGGAGCATGCATGGTAAAGTATCAGAGAAAGCAATGAAGGCAGGGGTAAAACAATGGAAGCAATGTGCAGTTGTTTCTGTTGGATGGACTTTGGGGGCTTAGCCCCCAAGGGCTTTGGATGGCGATTAGGGGGGTTGTGCAAAAGGCTTCGTGGAAGCAGCAGTCAGAAGCAGCGCTTACTGTACAGCAGGACCAAGATTTATAAATAAAGTTAAGGTCTTTTCCAGTTTCCCAACACATTCAAACATCCATGTTCTTCAACACCGGACATTCTTTAACATTTATGCACTTAGGGAGACACTGGCCTGGTTCACACACAGTGCTAATCTGTGGTTTAGCAAACTGGTTTAATAAACCACAGCTTGCTTGCTTATCTGAATCCTTCCTAACTATGCTTTGTTTATTGCAAACAAAAAATGAAATGGAGCCACGGTTTCTTGTTAGGTTTAATGAACCGTAAGAACGCTGCAAACCTGGAAGTAGGTATTTTGGTTTGTGAACTTTGCCTTGGAAGCAGAACATGTTCCGCTTCCCGTTGAGTGTGTTCCATTTGTAAATTGAGTCCCCTCCTCTTTATCTGGGCTGGGTTGAATTAGTAGGTTGAATCTTCCACTGATAGACTATATGGGGATTCCAGGGTCAGCACAGAGGCACATGAGCTGCATGATACATTATGGGCCCTTGTGTCTGTCAGTGGGGCGATTTCCCTAAGTCCTATAGCTTCTACATTATCTGCAGCCTCTTTGTTTCGTTGGTCCTTTTTCTGTTCCAGGGACCGTTTATTCTAGATCTTTTTTGGAGTCTGGGGAGAATCTTGTAAGTCTACTGACTCCCTTAACTGAGTCATAGTCCCCTTTTTCTGTGGGGTATTTAAATCGGGTCTTGTTGCTATGGAGAGGGAGGTTCCACTCCTCTGGCATTTGCTGTTCTTAGCTGAGCTCTTTATTGCACCAAAGTAATTATTGTTCATTATGCTTGTTCCTTGCATCTTAGTTTGCACAATGGAGGGCACATACTGTCTTTAAAAACTCTTGTCAATAATATTTGGTACTTTGCCAAATGATCTCGCATGTGCAAAACCTTAGTTGGAGTTCTATTCTGGTGAAACTTGATAACTAATCTTTTCTGGTAGTTGTTCCTTGGCAGCCAATATACATTTTTAAAGTCTAAAATTGATTGTTCACAGTGGAGAATTTGGCTCACAAGAAATACAAGACAAACTAGGGGGCACCCAAATACCCTGGCTAACACACCACCAATTGTATGCCTTCATTAAAAAAAACAACCAGTAGTAAAATCAGCAGCAACTAGGCCCTTGACCACCTTTGAAAATCTTCTCCTAACAACAAAGGGACAAGGCAAAGGGATGGTATCCACAATATACAAAAATACTGGTCCAAAATCCCACAAGCTCCCTCGACACAATCAAAAAACAATGGGAGCACAACATAGGCCATTAAATTATCCCCACCCAATGGACTAGAATGTGGTCTAAACCTCCCTTAAATCTATCTCAGCCAAAAGAAGGGAACTCACACTGAAACTCACATACAGATGGTACTTAACACCACAGAAACTGGCATTGATACACCTAGGAACCTCACAAAAATGTTCGAGAGACTGCACCTCTACAGGCACATACCTCCACATGTGGTGGAAATGCTCCCAAATCCAACCCTTCTGGACAAATGTCCTACAAAAGATATGCAAAATGACTAAACAAGTAGAATCATAGAATCATAGAATCATAGAGTTGGAAGAGACCACAAGGGCCATCGAGTCCAACCCCCTGCCAAGCAGGAAACAAGTATTAGAACTCAACAAGTATTAGAACTCAACCCAGAACTGGCCCTACTGAAGATTTACCAAGATCATAATGACGACTCACATTACAAAGAGCTTATAGCCCACCTACTCTCAGCAACTAGAAGCCTCATAGACTGGAGGGACCTGTCAGGAGTGAACAAGGACAACTGGTACCAACTCGTATGGAAAACAGCCTTACTAGAGAAGCTAACCAACAAACTGAAACTGATACAGGGACAAATAGAAAAGGATACCTTCACCCTAGTATGGCTCCCCTTTATCACATACACAGCCCAGCAAGACCACAACAAGAACCCATCAACAGCATATGAATCAATTTGGCTTACTTGACCCAACAAGTCTTCCTCCCCTCACAATTGCAATCAAACCCCACTGCAGTCAACCACAGACAACCAACCACACCCTGCCCCCCCCCCAATACCTCTCATTACCAAGGAAACATAATAAGAGAATAGAAAGAGAACATATCCAGTGGATGCTGGCACAATTCCCCCCCTTCTCGTCTCAACCTTATACTGCATACAACACTAATGTCTCACAACAAATGTAACTGATCTGTAGAAAACACAACCTGATAAAGAGACAATGCACGTACTTTTGTAAACTAAGAAAACCTTTAACACAAATTATTAAACACACAGACAGTCTGACTTTCTGCAAGTCAGAGCTACGGTTAATTCACTTCTGTTTTCAGAGACTGTCACCAACTTCAGTTTCTCTTTATTCCGACAAGTCATAGGTTGGGAACATGTTGAGCATCCTCTGTAGGACCAGAGTTGCCATCATTCCTGGCTGCTGGACACACTGCCTAGGGCTGATGGGAGTTGGAGTCCAGCAAAATATGAAAGGCCACAGAGCTTCACTGGGGAGCACAACTTACGGTCATCATCCGTGTGCAGCTTTGCCTTTAATTTCTCCATTTTTTTTTCATCTCGCAGCAGCGTCCGATCTTTCTTCAGGGTCCCTGTGCCCTCCTCTTTCTTTTCTTCGTTGCTCTCCTGGATTAAGGAGTATTCTTCGTAGTTGGTTATTCCTGGAATTGCAAGAACAAACTAAGCCTGCTTATTCAACACAGCTATTTGGTCCGAAACCACATCCTTGTCTAAAGCAAGCCAGAAAACCCCAAGCACAGTTCTTTTAGAAGGCTGCTGCTCTGCCCCGGGGAACTCCATGGCCTAGTTTGGATGTAATGCTAGTTCTCATACTTGGGTCCTACAACTCCCATCATCCCTAGCTAGCAAGACCAGCAGTCAGGGATAATGGGAGTTGTAGTCCAACAACAGATAGGAACGCAAGTTTGAGAAACACTGTCCTAAAGTCTGTTTAAAAAAGAAAAGGCCTTGCAGGCCAATTTAGAACATGAGACTGGGCCCAGGTGCTCCAAAAGGCCTGCATTTCTCCAGTACAGCCACAAGGAGGAGTTTGGTAGCTTTCACTTCTGTTTCAGATTAACCACTTAGAAACAAGCCATGGTTTATGAAGCTCACTTAGTTTTTACTAACCACAGTGCTTGGGGTGTGGCTTAGCTCATTATAATGCTAAGCCATAGTTCAGTCCCTGGCATCACTAGGGGAGGGATCTTACCAGTCACAGAGCTGGGAAAGGCAGCCCCTGTGGCACAAAAGCTCTCTCTCAGCCTGCAGTCATTCTTTCAGGCTGGGACAGTGGGAGATGTGGGAAGCAGGGCCCTTGCCACCAGCTCTGCTGAAAGACCAGATGCAAACTACCCCTGAAAGTTTCCATTCCAGCTGCTCATTATAAGAACCAATATTTAACTTTAAGAATTGGCTCCTGAGTTGGCTCCTGCCTCCCTCTCCCCTGCACATCCTTTTTTCCTTTTGTGCTGTGTCTTTCGCACTGTAAGCTTACAGGCAGGGACAACGTTGTTTTAACTGACCGTACATAAGCTTCCGCAAGAGGCTTTTGGGCTGGAGAGTGGGGTACAGGTGCTCTAAAGAAAAAACTAAGAACACACCCCAGCAACATCCAGTGGCCGAGGGAAGGAGCCCTTTAGTTTTAGCTCTGAGTCACGGGTTGGCCAACATGCTGGCTGCAAATGTTCCACCTGGGAACACATCTTGGAAGAATAGAAGAATGAAGCAATTCATGGTACAAGTGGGGAACCTAAGTTCCAAGGGCCAAATGTGGCCCTCCAGGCTTGCCAGTCTGGGCCCCAGAACTGCCTGCAGGCCACGCCCCTCCTCCAACCTGCTCTGCATATCTTCAAGGCGTTTTGCCTGGCTGGAATGCAACCCTGGACCATGGCAATGCCTCTTCCTTGCAGGAATGGACTGTGGAGGTGCATGGGGATACAGAAAGTTTTGTATGACTTGTGTGCTTTTAACTTGGGCATGTGGCAAAAATAAAATTGAGGTGGAAAGGAGTCAGGGTTTTGGGAGAAATGACTTTGGCAATCCCACACTCCATTGAACCCAATAGGTTTTGATCATATGTGATTTTGGCTGTAGGTGTGACCCCCTGGAACGTAAATCCTGCATAAGTTGTGGGCTTATTGTACAAAGAGTCACATCCATGGACCCTCCTCCACTTTTGTCTCAGACCCCCCAGAATGTGGTCCATGGCTGAGAATTTTTTATTATTTTTTTTTAGAATGGAGATCATGCATCAAGGTTCAAGACCCCAACTGTCCCCCCCCCCAATTCACCAGCAAGTTCCATTTACACTCACTTAGCACCCTTTCTTTTTCTTCTGGAGTTGTTATTCCTACCAGGACAGACAGTAAAAGGTGAGGTTTAGGCCTGGGGACCCCAATGGCTATTTCTCCTCACAGGAAAATCTATCCTAGGAAATGGAGTTAACGGCACTCTTGGCCTTACCTATCCGGCTGCAAATGGTCACCAGCAATTCTCCCACGGTTTTAGAGTCGTCCACCATCACCGTCTTTACCGACCCGTCCAGCATGCGGATCTTCTGCGGCCTTTGCTTCTTCTTGTATTCCAAAATATCCTAGGAAGTGAGTCACAGGGACACTTTTAAGAATATGTCAGAGGCAGACCCAGCTGACCCTCCTAGGAGGCCAGTGAAGTTCCGAAAGGGGCTGGGTTGGACTCTTCTTCCATTGCACTTCCCAGTATGCAGACCCCTTTACGTCAAGCATCACCAGGCCACAATAAGACAACTTAAAGTCATTCCAACTGACCACAATTTCTGATATGAGGAATCCCCTCCTACCCCAGACCTCTGCCTGAGGTTTCTCCAGCACCTACACTGTGTCATATGCTGAAGATACGCATCTTTATCCTATGACAGCTGAGGCATACATTTTAGATCCCACTCTGGTCTTCTGATATAAACTGTTTTAAACTGATTTTAACATAGTATTATAATTATTTCCTTGTAACCCAGCCTGGGGCTTTATGGTGAAGGGTGAGTAAGAAATCTTAATAAATGAAGTCAATAAATGAGGCTCTAGGGGTCCCAGGAAGCTTCCCAGTGCCACAAGGGCTTTCCAGGGATGCCTTAAGGAAATGCGCACAGATTCGCCGGCCTTCCTGAGGAAGTTCCTGTCACATAACAGGGGTGCCTCTGCTTTGTAGCACAACCAACATTTTGGAGGGGGGGGGGTGATTGTTCTGGCTTATTCCAGATTGCCTCCAGCATTCTAACCTGGAGTGGACAGAAGGTAGATCTGAAGCAACTGGCAGATTTCTGGGTGCTCTGCAGTAGATCAGCAAGGGTTTCTAAGTCACAACTGTTTTGACAGTGGCAGCAATGAAATTAGGTCCAGCGCCGAGGGCCTTCTGGCGGTTCCCTCATTGCGAGAAGCAAAGCTACAGGGAACCAGGCAGAGGGCCTTCTCGGTAGTGGCGCCCGCCCTGTGGAACGCCCTTCCAGCAGATGTCAAAGCGATAAACAACTACCTGACATTCAGAAGACATCTTAAAGCAGCCCTGTTCAGGGAAGTTTTTAACGTGTGATATTTTACTGTATTTTTGCTTTCTATGGAAGCCGCCCAGAGTGGCTGGGGAGGCCCAGCCAGATGGGCGGGGTATAAATAATAAATTATTATTATTATTATTATTATTATTATTATTATTATTATTACCCCCCCCGCCTTAAATTACACCACTGAGGTGAAAAAAGCCTGGAGGAACCAGGTGCAGATGTTTGTATGGAAGAGCTGTGAAGTGCATCCTGTCCCAGAATTCAAACAAAATCCTGGCCTCAGAGTTTTTAACTCTGTATCTTTTGCACCAGGCTCTGAAGGGTGAATCTAGAGTGGGGGAATCCCTAAGGGTACCATTCTAGTCCTACTCAGAGTGGAGCCATTGAAATGAATGAACTTAGGTTAGTCATGTCGATCAACTTCAATGGATCTACTCTGAGTAGGACTAGAACTGGCTACAGCTCTAAGTGCTCTAAGTGATACCCTAAGCTCTAAGTGATACCGTGCTTGCACAGCAGAACTTCCTCTTCTTCTCCTCTGCCCTTCAGCCCCCCTGTTGCCACAATTAAAATGTGTTATGTACTTTTAAATGTGGTTTTAGGAAGTCGGCAGCCCTAATAAGCAGAAGCACTAGGGCCAACTAGTGTACTTGGCAACCCAAACTGGGTCCGTATATCTGTGGTCCTTCAAAATCTGCTCCAGAGGGTTGGGGGACCTGCTGGGGCAGATATTCATACAATTGGGGCTGCACGGCAATAAGAGAGGAAGGAAAGTCCTCTTGCCCTTGAGGAATTCTGCGGGTGCAACAGTGGATACAACCCCAAGTAATTACACAAGCCTTCTTTTAAATTATCAGCACTGTATTTTCTGAAACCTTTTCCATTCCATCGTTCACACTCTGATAATGTTGGTGAAATCTTCCAAAACTATGGGCCCTAATTAAGTTTTGTGGAGAATTTATAATGTAAGAGTGGACATGCTAAGACTCACTTAGTCCAGCCTCTTTCCCCCGCCTTACAAAGGCTACCCAGGTGGTTCTGGAAAGCCAAGCAAGGCATGCAGGCAATAACCCAATCCTGCAGTATATTCGCAACACATTGTGTTCAGAGGTCAACTGTCCCTGCACATGGAGGTTCCGCTTCTACCATGACTCACAAATGTTATAAGAGGAGTCTCCTGTGACTAGTATCCAACGCCATACGCTTCCTTCTAGACGTGGAGTCTCTACCTAGCCCTGCTGCCTGAACAGTCACCAACAGACCACCCCCCTTCTCCATAAACTAGATGTCTCACAGGAGCACACAGATCTCAGCCGTACCCCATTCCGCAGCATGTAGTAATCGAGGGTCCTCCCAGCTTCCAGCCAAATGCCTTTCCGTGGATCTTCATCGGACAGGAATAACCCATAGTCAGAGGCTGGGAAATGAAAGGCAGAAATGGACAGATTGCAGAGCAAATAGAGTGTATTCCAAATGAAGGTTTTCCACTTGATTAGAGAGCCATGAAGTGCCCCTCCAGCTTCTGCCCTCTCCCTGCAGCTCTCTCCCCCTCCTCCTCTTCCTTTCTCTTTCCCATAATTGGCTCACCTGCCTCAACACAGTTCAAATCGCATGGCGCTTGGGACAGCTGACTGTTCGCTTTGGAGAGGAAGGGAAAGTGAACACTGTATCTACAAAAGGTGCCATTACAGTGTTCATTTTTAAAAAGAGAAGGTAAAGAATTCTCAAAGGTTGAAGTACAGTCATAAAGGTAAAGGTAAAGGTACCCCTGCCCGTACGGGCCAGTCTTGCCAGACTCTGGGGTTGTGCGCCCATCTCACTCAAGAGACCGGGGGCCAGCGCTGTCCGGAGACACTTCCGGGTCACATGGCCAGCGTGACATCGCTGCTCTGGCGAGCCAGAGCCGCACACGGAAACGCCGTTTACCTTCCCGCTAGTAAGCGGTCCCTATTTGTCTACTTGCACCCGGGGGTGCTTTTGAACTGCTAGGTTGGCAGGCGCTGGGACCGAACGACGGGAGCGCACCCCGCCGCAGGGATTCGAACCGCCGACCTTTCGATCGGCAAGCCCTAGGCACTGAGGCTTTTACCCACAGCGCCACCTGCGTCCCACCTTGGGTTATATATAACCCAGTCATACCTTGGGTTAAATATGCTTCAGGTTGAGCATTTTTAGGTTGCGTTCCACAGCGGCCCGGAAGTAACGGAACAGGTTACTTCTGGGTATCGCCGCTTGTGCATGGGCAGATGCTCAAAATGACGTCATGCGCATGCGCAGAAGTGGTGAATAGTGACTCGCGCACATGCAGGTTGCGTTCTGCTCAGGATGCGAACAGGGTTCCAGAATGGATCCCGTTCATATCCAGAGGTACCACTGTATTTAGTCATGGTAAGACCCTGTAATGGTTCTAGGGGGTTGCTCGTGCGTAAGTTGGCGCCACACCTGGCTGGGTTACCTGGGTGAACCCTTTCTGTTCGGACAGCCACCCATCCATGGCTGTCTCAATCGCTGGCAGAATCCGTCAGTGGGTGTTTCTTGAACTTCTTCCAGCATAGAAGTTCTTTGACGCCCAGTCTCCTCCTACTCTCCCTGCGCGGAAGTCTTCTGCGCAGGGAGGGTGTGGGCAGCAGAGGACCCGTGCTCTCCCCACTGGTCTCCTGCGAGGAGTCCTGGAGCCTTCTCTCCGATTCCCCCATCTGCCCCCCTCCTCTACTGGTGCTACGCTGATTTCCTTCCCCAGCGGATGGGCTGCCTCTCTCCCTACTGGGACCCTCTCCGGCATCCCTCTGGAGCCTTCCCTCCGCCTCTGGCTCCGATGGCAGTTCCCTGACAGACCCCAAACCAGGAACTTGAACATTCCTATGACTAGAGTTCTGGTAAGAATGTTCTGGTAAGAGCCTCTTAGCTCAGGCCAGTGGCTTATCTAGTCCAGCACCCTGTTCTCACAGTGGCAAACCTGACACCCCAATGGGGAAGCCAGAAACAGAATCTAGAATTCTCCACTCCTGTGGTTTCCAGCAACTAGTATTCAGCTGCATTGCTGACGCGGACTGTGGAATCAGAGCATCGCCATCCTGGCTAGTAGCCACTGAGAGCCCTCTTCTCCTCCATGAACGTCTCTAAACCTCTTTTAAAGCCATCCATGTTGGGGGCCATCCCTGCCTCCTGGGGGAGCGGGTTCCATAGTTTATGCGCTGCATGAAGAAGGACTTTCTTTAATCTATCCTGAAGCTTACAAAACACAGCTTCTTCAAATGTCCACGAGGGCTAGCGCTATGACAGAGGGAAGAAAAAAAAATTCTCTATGCCCTTTCTCCATGCCATGCATAATGAACCTTTTTCCAACTCCACAACCTCCTTTTTGAGGTGAGGCAGCCAGAACTGTATACAGTGGTACCTCAGGTTCCAAACTTAATTCATTCTGGAGGTCCGTTCTTAACCTGAAACTGCTCTTAACTTGAGGTACTTTAGCTAATGGGGCCTCCCACTGCCACCGCGCTGCCGCCACGCAATTTTTGTTCTCTTCCTGAAGCAAAGTTCTTAACCTGAAGCACTATTTCTGGGTTAGTGGAGTCTGTAACCTGAAGCGTCTGTAACCTGAGGTACCACCGTACAGCATTCCACATGTGCTTGGTCGCACCACGGTTTCCTGCTGGCAGAAACTGGCAATGCTGCAGCAAACACTGTGACCCAAGGGACATCTGCGGAGGAGCATCCCGAGGGTGAGTGCCCAAAGGTCACGGACATGTCACTGCTGGAACCGCAGGAGACGAAGGCCAAAACGGCAACGCCAAAAGGCAACGCTCCAACGACGGCACTTTAATCACTCACTGCTAATTAATGAAGGCTGCATTCAAACGTAATGAACCAAATAATACAAAGTAGTTTAGTGCTAATGCTTCCACTCCATCAGTGTCTATTAATCCGGCTGTTCAGCGGATGCCCTTGCGGAGCCTGTTTGCAACGGAAACGGTTTACAGTGTGGGGCAGAAATTCCCAGCTTGGATTCAAAGCTCCCGGGGAAGCAACAATTAACTCCAAGACTGCATTGCCAATCAAGGCCCCATCTAGTCCGCATGACGGCATTGCTAATCTTGAATCCCAAGTTAATATGAACTTGCCTGTGGCCACCCAAGAAAGCATTGCTGCAATTTGCGAGCGATTGGTTGCCCTAAAATAAATCAAGGTTTCCCATTGCCCTGGAAACCGACATTATTTGTTGAAGATGATAAATACATAAACATGTTTGTTCCGAGTGGAAATGAGCAAAAGAGGACCTTTTCACAATCACCTTTTCCCTCTTAGAGAAAGTGGCAACCCTTTGGGTAATTTTGCACTGGGGGTGGTGTTGCAAAAACAGGACAGAAGTGTTAACCCCCTGGCTGGGTGGGGGCCCAAGTGGGTGGCAATGTAAAAAGAGAAGTTGTGAGAGCAATCAAACAGCAGGGTAGCAAGGCTTGCCTACCTCAGCGACACATTTTCTCCCTCCCCACCTGCTACACACACACACACACACACACACACACACACACACACAGAGTGAAGACAATGCATTCGCCCTCTCTTCAGGGACATCACTCCACAAGTCCAATGAAATACCTGGCACTATTATTTATTTACATTCCATGTTTCTCCCAGAGCCAGGACTCAAGGCAACTCACAAAGATTAAAACACAGAAAGGTAAAAACACACAGCAGATAACAGTTAAGAAGTATTTGAACTGTAACAGAATTAAAACAATATAAAAACAAATCTATTAAAATACAGGTAGCAAAGAGTCTGGCCTCTCTAGGAAGGGAGTTCCAAAGTCTGTGAACAGCTGCTAAGGTGGCCCTCTGAGACACCAGGAACTTTTCATGCTCATTATGTGAACCTTGATTGCTCATCAGGACACCCACTGCCTTATCTGGGGTGGGGAACCATGTGCCCCCCAAAATGTAGATGGACTCCCATCAGCCCCAGTCAGAAAGACCAGCAGTTAGGGATGGTGGGAGCTGCACTTCAACATCTAGAGATGGGGTGGAAAACTGGACCTGGTGGGGCAGCCCAGATCATTATCTCTCCCACTTGCCGTGGGCCAAGTCTGAAACATGGGGGGGGGGTTGCCCACAGTGATGTCATGTGACCCTTCCTTGCCCACAGAGTTTGAAATCAAGCTGTGTCGGCCCACAAAGTGAGGCCATTCAACCTTTGCAGGTTGGCTGTGCATGTAAACCCCACTTCAGCTGAGCCAAGTCTTTATCTGCCCCATACAGTGGTACCTCTGGATGCAAACGGGATCTGTTCCGGAGCCCTGTTCACATCCTGAAGCAAATGCAACCCGCGTCCACGCGGGTCGCGATTTGCCGCTTCCATGCATGACATCATTTTGAGCGTCTGCGCATGCGCAAGCGGCACGATCTGGAAGTAACACGCCTCATTACTTCCAGGTCACTGCGGAGCGCAACCCAAAAATGCTCAACCCGAAGCTACCGTATTTTTCGCTCTATAGGACGCACTTTTTCCCCTTCAAAAATGAAGGGGAAATGTGTGTGCGTCCTATGGAGCGAAGACGCCATAGCCCCGCTACCCTCTCCCGGCTGGAGAGGTGACGTGCGGCTATGGAAGGAGGCTCTATAGAGGATAGCAGCCTGCTTCCCGGAGCGCTGGGCGCGCTGAAATCAGAGCGCCCGACGCTTCGGGAGCACACCCGCAGCCTAGGCAGCCCTGCGGGAGTTCCCCGCAGGGCTCCCCATGCTGTGGATAGCAGCCTGCCGCCCGGCGCGAAAGGCGCCCTGAAGCAGAGCACCCCTCGTGCCGGGCAGACATCCGCAGCGTGGGGAGCCCTGCAGGAGTTCCCTCGCTGCGGATAGCAACCTGCCGCCCGGCGCGAGGGGCGCCCTGAAGCAGAGCGCCCCTTGCGCCGGGCAGACATCCGCAGCGCGGGGAGCCCTGCAGGAGCCATAGCCCGGCGACCGTCTCCCGGCTGGAGAGGTGACGCGCGACTATGGCAGCAGCCTCTCCACTGCGCCTTTCTGCTGCTCCCTGACCTGCTCTTTGGGGCTGGTGGTGGGCTTCCCCCTGCCAGCCCCAAAGAGCAGGTCGAAAGGAACCTGAAACCTGGAGAGCGAGAGGGGTCGGTGCACACCGACCCCTCTCGCTCTCCAGGCTTCCAAGGTAGCTGCCTGAACACACCTTAAACGGCACCTTGTTTTAGAGTGGGAAAACAAGAGGGGGGGAATTCTCCCCCTCTCTGCGCAGCGCCTCCTGCCACTTCGCTAAAGGGGCGCTGGGCAGAGAGGGGGAGAATTTTTTTTCTTGTTCTCCCCCCTCTAAAACAAGGTGCGTCCTATTGTCCGGTGCGTCCTATGGTGCGAAAAATACGGTACTTCAACCCGAGGTACGACTGGACCTGGCATCACGTGTCAGACTGTAACTCAGATGTGGGGTTTGCCAAAACTAACCTTGTCCAGTTTGAGCCTCTGGCACTCGCTCACGAATAACGCGGCAGGCGTCGTACACAGCCGTGGAGGGCTCAAACTGCATCGTCTTGACCACATTGCACTGGCGAATGCAGATCTTCAAGGACAGAGCAACCATCTTGCCAGATCTCTTGCAGGTTTCTCTTTATGTTACCTTGGGCAGAAACAAAACAAGACACATTAGATTGCTATATTTTTTAAAAAATAAAAAATCCTGTCCTTTTAAAATCACAGGACAACCAAACTACATCTTCCACGGTAGCTTTCTGTGCCTGCTAATATCATCTTCTAAAATCACAGGTTCTCCAAAGGAAGACAGTGGGCATTCCCATCACCAGTTCCCTAAAATCCTCAATCATTTATTATGTGGTCATAGATACATTAAAACAGTGTGTGCAAAGAATAAAAACACAAGCATTAAAACATACGCTTGTTTCAAAAACAATATGATACAAAGGATAAAACATGTATACTAGAAGGAGCGTTACCACGCCCATTTTTCAGCTTGGACACTGAGGTCCAGCTCCGAGGGCCTTCTGGCAGCTCCCTTGCTGCAAGAAGTGATGCTAAGGGAACCAGGCAGAGGGCCTTCTCAGTAGTGGCACCCACCCAATGGAATGCCCTCCCGTCAGATGTCAAGAAGATAAGTAACTAAATGACCTTAAAAGGCATCTGAAGGTAGCCCTTTTCAGGAAGCTTTTAACATTTAATGTTTTGTTTTCTTCCTTTATATTTTGTTGGAAGCTGCCCAGAGTGGCTGGGGAACCCCAGTTGGATGGGGGGGGGGGAATAAGTAACGCTACATCATCACCACCACCACCACAACCATCTCCATAACAGGGAAGCCTGTGACCAGGTGCCTGCTCAGTCTGCTGCCCAGATGGTGCCAGCTGTTGGGGGGCAACTTCAAGGTACTGCTTGCTCTCCCTTCATCTTTAAGCCTTGATCTTTAAGCCCTTCAACTGAGGACACTTTCAGACAGAGGACTCTCCTCTCCTCCTCTCTCCTCTGTCAAGTACAGCACAGGCGCAAATCCCACTCTTTCTGCCTTGCTTGCCATCTGTGCAAGGGGAATGGCAGAGGACAGACACCCCAAGCCCAGAACACGTTAGAAGAGCTTTACATAAAGTGACATGAACTTTCCCCCGTTTATTTGTTTTGTAACACAAGAATATCTTTAATTTAAAAACTAATTAAAAAAACCTCAAATAAGCGCCATCAGTGCAGTTTGGTACACCTCACAATGAGACAGCCAATTTTACAGTCATACAGTGGTTCCTCGCAAGATGAAAAGAATCCGTTCCGCGAGTCTCTTCGTCTAGCGGTTTTTTCGTCTTGCGAAGCAAGCCCATTGATGGCTTAGCGGATTAGCGCTATTAGCGGCTTAGCGGCTTTTAGCGGCTTAGGAAAAGGGGGGGGGAGGAAAAAACCCCCCGCAGGAACTCGCAAGATATTTTCGTCTTGCGAAGCAAGCCCATAGGAAATTCGTTTTGCGAAGCGCCTCCAAAACGGAAAACCCTTTCGTCTAGCGGGTTTTCCGTCTTGCGAGTTTTCCGTCTTGCGGGGCACCACTGTATTATTATATGATACAAAAGATAAAAACATGAGCTCCAAATTACAAGTAGAGTGAGAGTATCATCTTACAAGACCTTTGAACAATGAAGAGGGACTTGGCCACCAACACTGTTATTAATTTGTTTGTATTAGCCACGAAATATTCTAGGAACCATTCCTGTATCCTCCCAGGGGCCTCTGCATAAGGGGCCAAATAGCCTCTCTACAAAGATTACATTAAAAAAAGATGTGAGCCAGAGTTTTGACTGCTTCATTGCTCCACGGGGACACAAACAATCCTCATATGGGACTTCCCTGATAGCCTTTTAACCTGAGATGCCTGGGAGTGAAACCTGGGACACCTCCAAAAATCACTTGTAGTCCTTGTAGCACATTCCGGGCTCTGTCAAAATCTGCACCCATTCATAACAGCTGCAGATCTGACCACTGGATTCTGATGAAGATGGATGGAGTTTCTGCTTTTGTGTCATTTTGGAGTTTGCACAAAGGCATAACAATGTTGTCAGAAGCACGCTAGGTCCCAAGAGACCTTGAGTTATCCATGCCCCTTCCTTGAGGACTGAGACTTCCTTCCGGCTCCACTCTCAACTCACATGATTCCACTGGAGGAGGGAAGGCAGTGGAGCACCAGACCTTTGCTGGAAGAAGCACTGTCAAGGCATATGCACTCGTTTTTTTTGGGGGGGGGTCTGCAGGGATTGTTTTTGGGGTGAAGAGAAAAAAACCTGAAAGGGATAAAAGGCTTGCTTCTCACACACACACAAAGAGAAGAACAGGGCAGGTACATTCTGCCTAATATACTTCAGGTCCTACAAATGCTAGAAACTTAACTCTTTTAAAAACAGAGAAGAGCTTGGGAAAATTTATTTCTTTAGAGCATTTGTACCCCGCTCTTCAGTCCGAAAGCCTCCCAGAGTGGCTTACATACAATCAATTAAAACAAGACAGTCCCAGCCTGCAGGCTTACAATCTAAAAAAAACCCGGCCACGAAGAAGGGGGTGGAATATTTAACCCAGACACCAATTCTTAAACAGTTCTCATAATGGCTGGCACAGTTTAGGGGCAGTTCAGAACAGCTGATAGTTCAGCAAAGCCCTGCTTCATGATATGGGGGTTAATGTTCGCTGTCCTTCAGGTGAACACCCATGGATGCATTAGCAACACAAATGCCAGGAGCATATCAATGTCTGGAACAGGAATGGGAGGCCTAAGGCTCTCCAGATATTGCTGGACCACAACTACCACCATCTTTGAGCATTGGCAAGGGCTGATGGGACCTGGAGTCAGTAGCATCTGCTGGACCACAAGCTACCCACTCCTGGCCTGTCTGGAACAAGCTAGGAACATCTTTTTTATGTTGATCTCTGAACACTGACTTACCTAGGAAATGTAAGCCAGAAACCGAATACCATCCTACTTTTAAAAACATGACTGAATGAGATGCCAGGACAGTTTGTTACTCAGAAAGAATATAAAAAACCCTGAAGGCTTTTATTGTTTTCAGGGTCCCCCCTCCCACCCCCCCACAGAGCGATTCACTTTATAATTTCCAACAGCTGACAGAATGGCCGCCACCACTTGTGAGAACAAACATCAGATCTGGGGACCGTGCCCTGCAAGGAAAGGAACAGATGAGCAACAGCCTTTGCTTTTCTAGAAACAGAGGGAGTATTCAGGCTTGACTCCCTCTTGGAAGCCAGAGGAGAGGAGTTTCCCTACAGCCAATGAAGAGATATCAAATGAGTTCAGACTTGAAAGACAGCATAAATATTGATTGCATCTGTAATACGTGTAACGCAATTCTGCCAAAGGGCTGAAGCTGGTCCACAAGTGGGTGGGAGAGGACAATATTCCCCTCTCCCCACTTAAAAAAAATATTTGCAAGAATCCTGCAAGGTTGCTTGGGCTGAGAGAGATGGTTTATTGAGGGCATGAATCTGGCAGCAGGACTCCATCAACTTGCAAAAGTACCTAGCTCCTACAAATACTTTATAAATAAAGGTAAAGGTAAAGGTAAAGGGACCCTTGACCATTAGGTCCAGTCGTGGCCAACTCTGGGGTTGCGGCACTCATCTCGCTTTATTGGCCGAGGGAGCCGACGTACAGCTTCTGGGTCATGTGACCAGCATAACTAAGCCGCTTCTGGCGAGCCAGAGCAGCACACGGAAAAGCCGTTTACCTTCCCGCCGGAGCGGTACCTATTTATCTACTTGCACTTTGACGTGCTTTCGAACTACTAGGTGGGCAGGAGCAGGGACTGAGCAATGGGAGCTCACTCCATCAAGGGGATTCGAACTGCTGACCTTCCGATCGGGGATTCGAACTGCTATTGACGGGGATTCGAACTGCTGACCTTCCGAGCCCTAGGCTCTGTGGTTTAACCCACAGCACCACCCACGTCAATAGCAACTGGCCTCAAATTCCTGGCTGTGGCTGTGCAGGGATTTCCCTAGCTGAAGGGGCTTCCTGCTTGGGTTATCCTGTTCACATGTCAGGGAAGTAGCAAGATGGGATTGATTAAGCTGTGTGCATCAGGATGCCACTTGCTCAGAGTAAATAAAAGGCAGAGAATCTTGGCTTATCATTACATGTAATTGCTGCCAGCAGGTGAGAGCAGTGCCCTCTGTACATGCTCCAAGACCTTTAATCTATTTTTACTTCATATCCTCAGGCACTGAAAACATATCCCAATCCCAAACTGCAAGAGAGAGGAGGGGTAGAATATGCTGAATAGACTTCTAGTAAAGTAATGGCCTGGACTGGTTCTCAGAGCCTTAAATGAGCTGTCTGCCTGATACTATCCTGGTACCCAACCAGACAAGAAGTCACCAACAGGGGAGGGATACAAAAACAACAAAAACAAAACCCTCTCTCCATTTTACCCAAGACCGAAGAGGAGAACATTTTAACAAGAAATATGAAAAGCAATCCATTTGAAATGAAAGGATGGAGGTGGGGGCAGGGGAGAAATACCTGTTTTTCAAAATACCAAAGGCAATACAAATGAACTCAATTACAACCAGAAAAGCCTAAGTTCTGCTTCATAGCAAGTTCATCCCAAAGTGACGTCTGGACGTGTGGAATGCTGGCAGGAACCACCTTCGTAATAAAAACAAGCCACTTCTCAATTCCCAGGCCAGCCATTGCTCATCTTAAATTTCTGTCTCTCCCCAGCCCAGTGTGTTTGGAGAGGAAGCCCAGCAGGAAACTAGGAGGTTCCTTCTTCTTCCTATGAATCAG
This sequence comes from Podarcis erhardii, assembly GCF_964252035.2. Classification (NCBI taxonomy): domain Eukaryota; kingdom Metazoa; phylum Chordata; class Lepidosauria; order Squamata; family Lacertidae; genus Podarcis; species Podarcis erhardii. Next base: position 5,104,226 of record NC_138503.1, on the reverse strand, counting down.
GAATTTGCACTGCCAAAAAGGCATGCAGCTCTGACCCTGCGAGGGGAGCAAAGTTTGATGTGCATTTTCAGATTCACAGAAACTTGCTTCCTCACTGCAGAGCCCCAGATCTACTGGAGCCAAGGAATTAAAGGAATCATTCCCTCTAAGAGCAAACTCAGGTGGTTGAGTGCTGACAGATTTTTAGAATCAAAAAGGGGCTATCAAGAAGAAAGACTGGGAAGTTACCAGTAGGTCTGGGTGAACCCCCAAGGTATACAAAAGTAGAAAGTATTTTAAAGAACTTAATTGGGGCAACCCCACCCCTTCTAAAGAACAGCTGAGTGAGGAATGAGCATGTGGAGTAGCTTTGAAAAGCCAGAGAATGCTGAGTGTCAGTTGGGAAGTGTTATCAGAGAAATGGCCATTGTGTGTACCCCCCCACCCTGATTCTAACGAGTCAAATCAATAGGATAAATGTTCAAAATACACATACACAGGTACATAAACCATATTCTGAAATGATATCGGTGAGCAATCATTAAGCCATTTTGACTCTCTTAAATTACCCTAAAATATTCCTCTGCAGTAGAAAGAAGGAGATGGGGGGGGGGAGAAATACCTCCCCCAAAATAGTTATTTTCATTTGTAAAACCTGTTAACAGATAAACAGCTTGTAATATAGGGGCTTATCCCTCCCTGCAAAACCAGTCTGGCAAGTATCCCTTAAACAGAATGTCAATAGAGCATCTTCTGTGTAACAATAGGTGTAAGTTTGTAAAAGGGATTCAGGAACCAAGATACTGTATTTTCCCATGTATATGATGACCCTTGTTTTTTTGAACCCCAAATTAAGAAAACAAAACACTAAAATAGAAGGAAAAAATCAGATGATTGGCAGCAGCAGTGGAAAGTTGTTGATCTTTTCTTGGGCGATCACCCTCAAAGTTTACAGAATACAGTGGTGCCCCGCAAGACGAACACCTCGCAAGACGGAAAACCCGCTAGACGAAAGGGTTTTCCGTTTTGGAGGCGCTTCACAAAACAAATTTCCCTATGGGCTTGCTTCACAAGACGAAAATGTCTTGCGAGCTCCTGCGGGTCCCCCCCCCCCTTTTCCTAAGCCGCTAAGCCGCTTATCAGCTGATCCGCTAAGCCGCTAATAGCGCTAATCCGCTAAGCTGTCAATGGGCTTGCTTCGCAAGACGAAAAAACTGCTAGACGAAGAGACTCGCGGAATGGATTAATTTCGTCTTGCGAGGCACCACTGTAAGGTGCATGCAGCACACAGCAGCTGGGACACCACACACACACACCCCTTGGCGGCAGTGGCAGGGAAGTGAGGGGCAGGAGGCTCCCGAACAAGATGCTGAGGAAGGCAGTGCCCGCTCTGTGCCAGGCCAGGCCACGGCAGAGTGGGCTGGGGCTGGGGGTTTGAGAGGGGCAGAGATTTAAAAAAGGATAGCCATAGCTCAGCGGTAGAGCACCTGCTCTGCATGCAGAAGGTACAAGGTTCAACCCCCAACACCTCCACGCTCCACATCTCCTATTGATTTCAACTGGGCTTAGTGGTCAATGATGCTTCCACTTGAATTCAGAACAAAAATGCACTTTTGCATTTTATTCTGATACAGGTTGTTTCAAATACACACACACACACACACACAGAGAGAGAGAGAGAGAGAGAGAGAGGGAGAGAGAGAGAGGGAGTGTGTAATCATATTGGGACTATCCAAATGGCAATGGTGAATAATCCAATACCAAGTGGTGAACGTCCAGAACACAGAACATTAACCTTGAGCATTAAGCTGCCTTGAACATGGTTCTAACTGTGAAAGGTAGAATACAAATAAAACAATAACACCCCCCCCCAAAAAAAAACCCTCACTTCCGTAAGATTAAAAATATGTTAAGACATTTATATGATAGAAAATAGAGAAAGATGGAAAGGAATTGCTGAAACAATTAATGGAAGTGGAATACAAAGAGGGAGGTGAGAGGAGGTCAATGATACAAGGGAATGAAAGATAGAATATGGAAAAGGTATGATGTATGTTTTTAAATTGTTGTTTGGTTTGGTTTAGTTTATTGTGTTAGTTTATTGTGTTAAGGTTGTGTTTTGTATTGTTTATGTATTGTGTTGTTTTTTCTCTTTTTTGTTCTTTTTTTCCCTTTTGTCTTCTTTCTTCCTTTTCTTTTTTGTAAGTTTTAAAAGTAATAAATATTATTTTTTTTTTAAAAAAAAAAACCCTCACTTCAGTTTGCTGGCAATTCAATCAGTTGTAGCCTCTATCTCCCCATTATCCCATGCTACTTTTGCAGGCTATCATTTCATGGTTAGGCAGCTCAACAAATTGCAGTAGCCTTGTGGTTGTCCCAGGTGGTGTTGCACAGCCACCCTCTTAGCAATCAGTGTGAGACTCATTATAGCAAAGGCATTCTGATTGCGCATTAAAGAGCATATATTAAAAAATAATAATGCTCCAGCTGTGTTGGGTTCCCCACCCCCTCTATACCCTAACTCCTAATCAAAGAGTTTGACACATATACCTCTACCTGTTTCCACAGGAGGAAATAATTTTCAGTGTGACCTGCCCTCCACATTCATTAGCCGAACTGAGCCACTAATGATATCAGGATCCCACATGCATCTCCAGCAAAAGCAGAGATAGCCCATGTGATTCCCTTCAGGTGCTGCGGACGACAACTCCCACCAGCCTCAGCCAGCGTGGCTAATAGTCAGGATGATAGGAGTTTCAGTCCACAACATCTGGAGGGAATCACTCCAGCATCACTGACTCTGTTTTAAGCCTCCTGCTGTGGTTCATGATTTTCTCTTGTTTATTACTCTTTTTCGAAGTTGTAAAGCGTGCAACAAGGACAATCTCTAGTTATCAGACATTCTGCTTTGGCACTTCTTCCCCATAGCATTCAGTTGGCATCCGTCTGTCTTGGGAGACAATGGAGCCACGAAGTCAAACTGTTGGAACGTTACAGTGCCTGACCGATATGGGAGAGACACATTTTGTTGCAGCTGGGGCAAATGGAGGTATCTGGTTATGCTGCTGAAGAAGCCCCATGGCGTTTCTTCTCTCTGAGCCCCACCCAGTGGTCAGTCATTCTCTGGACACTGCTGTGGATGCACAACCTGCCTGTCTGTCTCCAGGTGCTGCGGTTGTTTGCAAGGGATTCCCACGCAGTGTGGTTGATGTTGCCAGCCTTTGTGTCACATTTTGGTCTGCCAATGGGCCTGGTGCTTGAAGCCAGCTCCCTGTAGAGCATGTCCTTGGAGATCCTGTATCCAGGGCAGCAGTCTCCCAGCTCCACCTGGTACGCAGGCTGAGCCCCTACCTGCCCGCAGACTGTCTCGCCAGAGTGGTGCATGCTCTGGTTATCTCCTGCTTGGATTACTGCAATGGGCTCTATGTGGGGCTACATTTGAAGGTGACCCAGAAACTACAACTAATCCAGAATGCGGCAGCTAGACTGGTGACTGGGGGCGGCTGCCGAAACCACATAACACGACTTGAAAGACCTACATTGGCTCTCACGTTTCTGAGCACACTTCAAAGTATTGGTGCTGACCTTTAAAGCCCTAAACAGCCTCATCCCAGTATACCTGAAGGAGTGTCTCCACCCCCATCGTTCTGCCCGGATGTTGAGGTCCAGCGCTGAGGGCCTTCTGGTGGTTCCCTCATTGCGAGAAACACAGCTACAGGGAACCAGGCAGAGGGTCTTCTCAGTAGTAGCACCTGCCCTGTGGAACGCCCTCCCATCAGATGTCAAAGAGAAAAACAACTACCTGACATTTAAAAGAAATCTGAAGGCAGCCCTGTTCAGGGAAGTTTTTAATGTGTGACATTTTAATGTATTTTTAATCTTTGTTGGAAGCCGGCCACAGTGGCTGGGGAAACCCAGCCAGATGGGTGGGTTACAAATAATAAATTATTATTATTATCCTGCCATCTTCCATTCTGTGGACATGACCAAGCCAGCGTAGACGTCACTGAGACAGGAGTGCAAACATGCTGGGAACGAGGGCTTCAGAGAGCACATGCGTGTGAGAATTCCAGCCATTCTAGAGTTTTAAAGTGAATAGTTAACTCATGGAATAATAATAAAAAAGGTGTGTGCATGTAAAGGCAGCAAGTCCATTTTCCTCAGTCACAAATAAAAATGAGTAGGTGCCGTGTGTTCCAGTTGACTCAAGCCGGCCCACAGAATATGGTGCCGCAGTACCAGAAAAGAACAGGGTGATCCTAGACATGTCTTCTTCTTGGAAGGGCGTCCCACCGAAGGCCAGGGATGGAAGCAGCACTCTTAAGGTAGAGCATCTGCTTCACATGTAGTACGTCCCAGGTTCATCTCCAGGTAGGGCTGGGAAAACCCTGCGCCTGAAACTCTGGAGAGCAGCTGCCAGTCTGCATAGGCAGGACTACCCTTGGGGTTGCCATATTTTGAAGAGCAAAAAAGAGGACACATTTGCTAACTTCTACTTTTAACTATGGATCACTATGACAACTCTCATTTCACATACCCATGAAAAAGAGGATGTGTCCTGGAAAAAGAGGACACATGGCAACCCTACGATGGACCAATAGTCTGACTCAGTTTAAGGCAACTGCCTTTCAACCACCCAGAGTTGTGAAATGGATTTCTGCATTCCAGCACCCTTCTTGACACCAACAATATTGTTCCTTGGGAAAGAAATGAGTTTGTTTTTTGACTCAGAGGAAAAAACTTCTGATTGAAATCTTGCTTTGAAATCTTGAAGAGATTAATCTGTTCCATGACAAGTTACAGCTAATTCCCACATTCTGGGTCATGGACTGCTTAGCTGGAAACAAGCAAAGGGCTGGCCCAAGAAAAGCGATCCACACACCCAGCAAGATTTGACACAAACATCTTTAGAATCCAGTGCTAGGGAGTGGTTAAGAATTTGGGGAAATCACATCATTTCCATATGTGCAATGTTTTAACAGCTTTGGCGCATCTTTCCATAAATTATCCGGGGTTCGGCCAAGAATGTATTCACAGACTTTTCAAGTCCACCAAGAGCTGTCTGGCAGTGTGTTTCTCAAGACAGTGTGTTGGGAGCCACCAGTGGGTTTGTGGACACATTCAGATGGGCCTCAGTTCCACAGCCAGCCCGGTGCCTCCTCATTTGGATGTCCCACCCCCTGGACCTTTTTGGTTTGGAGCGGCATTAGCACCAACTCTTTGCATGCCAAGTAAAAGTGTCCGGGAGAAAAGAAGAGAGGTCTTCTCTGGAAGGAAATTAAAATGTAAGACCAAAGATTATTTATTCATTTCAAAAACTATTATTAATAAATATTAAAATGGGAATAGAAAGGAGGGAGACAAGAGGGAAAAGCTGTTTAGGAGGAACAAGTCGACGTAAAAGGACCGTCACAAGTTCTGAGGGACAGTGAACCGGCCCCCCACAGATAAAAGTTTGCTGGTCTAGCGACTGCAAACTTTCACCACCTTTCCATAAAAATCCCACCAAATGTGGGGCATGCACTGGTAGGACAGACACCAAATTCCACAGCAGCTTCCCTAGCCTAGTGCCCTCCAGATAGCTTTGACTGCAACTCCCATCAGCCCCAGTGGTGTTGGGGAAAGCTGTTGTCTCCATTTCAAAGGACAGTGAAACAGCATCGGAAAGCACTGTTAAGAGTTCCACCTTACCACAGCTCACATTGGTTCATGCAAAGTGCTTTTGTAGAAAGGGAGCAGTCCCTTTAGCTCCTGTTTCCGAAGACTACCTGGGTGGGCAACAATTCCTCCTCCTCTTTTCAAGGACCACCTGTCCCCTTACCCAAGGCCTGGATCTCTCCCCACATCTCTGTGGCTGGCTGAGCCTGAATTACATTTGTTTACTTCCGTTGCTTATCCAAATACACCCATACTCCGGACCTGAACCATGGAGGAGAGACAGAAAGGGATCCTGGTCCCCTATCTTTTGTGAAGGCTTCCTCTAGCTACTGTTTTCAGACTCCTCCTCTTTAGCAAGCTAGAGAGCAGGCCTTTATGTCTGTGTGATACGGAGCTACTACTGCTACTACTGGGGGCTGTGCCCCTGCTTACTCTGCTTGCCAACCCCCTGCCATTCCCCTCACAATCCAGGATCGTGATGAGGTAGTACAAATCTTCCAGCGAGGGCTGCGTGACGACATTCTAACTTTTTTATTATATACCAAGATCATTATTATTCTTGGACAGGGTTCCAAAGAAAAGCTTGCAAGATAGTACCCCTATTCAAGGGAGAGAAGGGATTTTGCCTTTGGAATGCCGCTGCCCTGAACGGTATGTTATCTTGGCAACTGTAGCACAAAGCTGACCCCGTGATAGCACTACAGCTGCGTTTGAGTGCCCCATGAAGGGGCCAAGAATCCAGCGGATGCAAAGCGCCACTACAGGCACCCGAGCTTCTGTCAGCATGACAGTGGCAAAAACCGCTCTCAAGGACTGCTACAGACAGCTACCTCAGGTCTTACGGACTTGACAGTAAATGTCCTCAAGCAGTCGGTGGCAATTTAAATTTTTATTTCTTTTTTTCTATTGCTGGGGGTGGGTGGGATGGATATTTGGTTGGGGATTAATTTTATTATAATTGTTCTGTTCTTTTTTGTTGTTGTTGTTGTTTTATTGGTTCTGTATAGTTTATGTTTTGTTTTGAAGGGGCTAGATCAGGGCTGCCTGGGAGTGGGGCCCCAGTCATCACGATGGCTTGGACAAGTTCCACAGGGGGGGAAGCACTGGGACATCCGATCTCGGTGATCATGGGCAGGAGGCGGAGTTACGCTAAGACCAGACCATGTCATTACCGAGGAGGCAGGTTTAGTCGTTGTTTGAAGACTATCCCTGCCTCCGGGTCTGGCCTTGACCGGATGGATACTGGAATCAACAGGGGAAACCTACATGACCTGAAGGTGTTGCTGTGTAATGCCAGGTCAATGAGGAATAAAACCACTGCCATCCACGACCTGATTGTGGATGGAGGACTTGACCTGGCATGTGTGACAGAGACCTGGTTGGAGGAAGCAGATGGGCCTGTCCTTGCCGCTGCTTGCCCACCAGGTTTCTCTTACGCACAGCAACCCAGGTCATGTGGGCGGGGAGGGGGGGTTGCAGTGATTTTTAGGAAGTCACTAGCTTGCACCAGGCGTCCTACTGGGAAGATCCAGTTTTCTGAGTGCATGTTCTGGAAGTTGGGCAATAGGGGCAGTACAGGATTCCTTTTGGTGTACCGACCTCCCCGCTGCACCAAGGATTCCCTGTCTGAGCTGCTTCAGGTCGTGGCGGATTTTCTCCTGGAGACACCTAGTTTGGTTGTCCTAGGGGATTTTAACATCCATGCCGACACGACCTTACAAGGGGCTGCTCTGGACTTCGTGGAAAGCATGGCCTCCATGGGGCTGTCCCTGAATAAGTTTGGCCCAACTCATAGTCATGGACATGCCTTAGACCTGGTGTTCACCTCTAGTGACGTGGGTGATCTGACACTAAGTAAAAGTGAAACAAAAGAAGTGCCATGGTCAGATCACTTCCTGGTGCAACTGGACTTCTCCGCGACCCTTCCCCTCTGCAGGGAGGTGGGACCAATTCGGATGGTCCGCCCCCGCCACTTAATGGATCCAAATGGTTTCCAGAGAGTGGTAGGGGATGCCTTATCCCATGTTGATGGCCTTTCAGCTGATTCCCTGGTGGCCCGCTGGAATGCGGAGTTAACCAGGGCTATCGACTGTCTGTGTGATGGCCTGGGATTCCGAGTCTGAGAGTGATCCGGAGGAATCCCAGCCGGCACAGGAGTCCCCGCCTCCAGGGCCGGCTGAACTGGGGCAAGGCCTAGTTGCTGAGGAAACTCAAGAGCAGGCACCAGGTGAAATCATTCAGGCCCCAGAGGTGCTGGAAGACTCAGTGGCTACAGGTGAGCCTCCCCCGGGGCCCAGTAACCCTTCGGCCTCTCCTGATCTGCAGAGGCTTAGGGCAGAGAGGCGAAGGGAACTGGTGTCTCCCAGGAGGAGTGCTCGCCTTAAGGCCAAGAGAGGCGGGGCTTCTGGGGGCCGGGACCGCCCCCGGCCTTAGAAGAAGATAAAGGTCAGGCAGCCCGGTCCCAGGTTGCGGGAGCAACGTCGTTGTTGGCTTTGGACCTTCCTGTGTTCCTGATCCCTGCTTGGCCTCCTGTTCCTGACCATCCGGTGCTCCTGTTCCCTGCTCGGCCTCCTGTTCCTGACCATCCGGTGTTCCTGTTCCCTGCTCGGCCTCTTGTTCCAGCGTTCCTGTTCCCCGCCCGGCTCTCCGCCTCGGACCTCGCCCCTCTTCGTGTGGACTCAGACTACGCTCACGGTACCTTTCCCCCGGGTTCAGCACAGTTTGCTCCCGCCACACCCGCACTCCCCCTTCGTAGGGGTGCGTTCGGGAAGAGCCAGAGGCCATGGCTGACCAGGCGGCTGCACTGGTGGATTTGGCCCAGAGGAACCAGACCTTGACTCACACCGTGCAGCAGCTCAGTGACGCGGTTGTGGCACTTCAGCAACGCTTGGAAGCCCTACCGGCTCCTGGGGCCGACGCCCCGGCTCCTGGCAAGTACCCAGTGGCTTTGCCTGAGAAATTTGATGGAGCCCCGGCCAGCTTTCCCATGTTCCTGGCCCAGGCCAAGCTGTATATTCAGGGGCGAGCCCGGAACTTTCCTGACGACTGCACCAAGGTGCACTTTTTGATTAGTTTGTTAAAGGACCAGGCGGCCAAGTGGGCGTTGCCGCTACTCAGGCAAGACTCCCCCTTGCTGGCAGACTATACGGGGTTTTGCAATCATTTGGAGGCCGCGTTCGGCAATCCCCAGAAAGGGAGTCAAGCCAACCGGGCGATTCGGCGTTTGAAACAGGGCAAGTCCACGGTGGCCGCATATACCACGGAGTTTCGGCTGCTGGCACAGGACTTGACCTGGAATGATTCGGCACTGCGGGACCAGTATCTCGAGGGGCTTTCAGACGAGGTACTGGACCAGTTGGCCACAATGGAACGCCCCACCACGCTAGACACTCTCATTCAACGGTGTCTACAAATAGACGATAGGTTGGAGGATCGTCGTCAGGCCCGGGGTCGCCGACACTTCCAGTTCACGGCACCAGCTTTTTCCAGCAGCCCCACGGGCACAACTGATTTAACGGAGGAGCCTATGCAGCTCGGGGCAGTGCGGCCACGCCTTTCCCCTGCAGAGAAGGCGCGGCGTCGGGAGGGAAATCTCTGTCTTTACTGTGGCGGAAGTGGACACTTCGCTCGGTCTTGTCCAGAGAAACGCCAGCCGCAGGGAAACCGCCAACCCCAGTAGCTGAGGGCCCTAGCTACCGGGGGTCCCAAACAGCACAGAATGGGGCCGCACCAATTGAATTACAACACCTTATGGTTCCGGTACATCTATACCCTCCAGGAGGGCCATGGATTCTTACCCATGCTCTGGTGGATTCAGGGGCAACCCGCTCTTATATGGACGCTGCTTTTGCTGCCCAGCATCGGGTGCCACTTCGGAACAAGCCAGAACTGGTACAGGTGGAGGCAATCGACGGACGGCCACTACGTTCGGGCGCCGTCACTCAAGAGACCCAGCCCCTGGTCCTGTGCCTCCAGCAGCACCGTGAGATGCGAACTCTGGATATTGCCTCCATGCCCCGGTTCCCCCTGGTGCTTGGGATGGACTGGCTAGAGGCTCACAATGTGCAGATTGACTGGGTCAAACGGACTGTACACTTCCCAGTCCCCAATTCTCCTGCTGAGACTGAGATGCTAGCAGCTGCGCCCACTGAGGAGGCGGCTGCGACGCTCCCCGCTGAGTACCGGGACTATCACGACGTGTTCGAGGAACGGGGGGCAGACCAGCTGCCGCCGCATCGGTCCTTTGACTGCGGCATAGACCTCCAGCCCGGAGCGCCTCTACCGGTGAGTCGCTTATACTCGTTAACAGAGCCAGAGCGCGAGGCTTTGCAGGACTTCTTGCGCAAGAACCTGGAGCGTGGGTTCATTAGACCCTCTACCTCGCCCACTGCTGCGCCAGTGCTCTTTGTTAAAAAGAAATGTGGGGAGCTCCGCCTTTGCCATGATTACCGGGCCCTGAACAAAATTACCATCCCGGACCGGTACCCCTTGCCCCTTATTTCGGAGTTACTGGAGCGGGTGCAAGGGGCGCAGGTGTTCACCAAGCTAGACCTCCGGGGAGCCTACAATTTGATTCGGATCCGCGCCGGGGATGAGTGGAAGACAGCATTCGGGACCCGGTACGGACAGTTTGAATACCTGGTTATGCCCTTTGGTTTGTGCAACGCGCCTGCTGTGTTCCAACGGTACATCAACCACGTGTTCCAGGACTTGCTAGACAAGTACGTGGTGGTGTACTTGGATGACATTCTGGTTTACTCCCGTGACCCGGCGTGCCACGAGGGCCATGTCCGGACCGTGCTGCAGCGCTTGCGCGAGCATCATCTGTATGCAAAGCTCAGCAAGTGCGAGTTCCATCAGCAGTCAGTGGACTTCCTGGGTCATCGACTCTCACCAGGTGGGGTGCAAATGGATCCTGGGAAGGTGGCAGCGGTTCGAGAATGGGCGGCACCTCGGAACCGCAAGGACCTACAGCGTTTCCTGGGGTTCGCCAACTATTACCGGACCTTCATTGCGGATTATGCTCACCGCACCATCCCGTTGACCCGGCTTCTGCGCCCCAAGACGCCGTTTTCCTGGGACAAGGAGGCGGAGGAGGCATTTCAAGGGTTGAAGGCCTGTTTCCAGAGAGCGCCAATCTTGCAACATCCGGATCCTTCTCGACCCTTTGTGGTAGAGACTGACGCCTCCAGTACGGCTCTCGGTGCCGTCTTGTCTCAGCAGCACGGACCGGAAGCACCACTCTTACCCTGCGCCTTCTATTCCCGCCAGCTCCTTCCAGCGGAGCGTAACTATACCGTGTGGGAGCGGGAACTGCTGGCCATCAAGGTGGCCTTTGAGGTTTGGCGCCACCATCTTGAAGGAGCAAGACACCCGGTGGAGGTGAGAACCGACCACCGGAACCTAGAATACCTCCAGACCACCCGCAAGCTGAACCAAAGGCAGATCCGGTGGGCGTTGTTCTTTTCCCGGTTCCGGTTCCGGATCCGCTACATCCCTAGCTCCCAAAACCAGAAGGCGGATGCCCTGTCCCGGAAACCTGAAGACAACGCAGACACGGTTCAGCAAGCAGCACCCACCATGATCCTACCACCAGCTGCGTTCCTGGCCACCCAGGAGGTCGAGCCACTGCAGGCTCGGGTGCGGGAACAGCAGCGGGTCGACGCTTGGGCCCAGGAACGACTCCGGGAACTGGCCGAAGGATCATGCCCTCAGTATCCAGGGCTGGTCTCGCATCAGGGTCTTCTGCTGCATTACGGGCGCCTGTACATCCCACCAGGGCCGCTGCGGGCTGAGGTTCTCCGGATGACCCATGACGCTCCAGCGGCGGGGCACTTTGGGCGGTATCGGACCACCCATCTGGTAAGCCGTGAGTTTTGGTGGCCCCGTTTGAAGGCTGACGTGGTTCGCTACGTCGCTGGTTGTGACGTCTGCAGGCGGGCCAAGGGGCCTACCGGGCGACCCCCCGGCCTCCTTCAGCCGTTGCCGGTTCCACCACGTCCTTGGCACACAGTTTCTCTAGACTTTGTAGTGGAGTTACCCCCGTCTCGTGGCTGCACCTGCCTTCTAGTTTTCTCCGACCACTTCACGAAGATGGTGCACTGTGCCCCCTGCCCATCCATACCCTCAGCTAAGGAAACCGCGCAGCTGTACCTTCAGCATGTCTTCCGCCTGCATGGCCTACCTGAGCGTGTAGTATCCGACCGCGGCGTTCAGTTCACGTCCCGGTTTTGGCGTGCTTTGCACCAGGCCCTCGGAACAGAGGTCTGTCTCTCATCTGCTTACCACCCACAGACTGATGGCCAGACGGAACGGGCGAACGCGGTACTGGAACAGTACCTCCGGTGTTACTGCAGCTACCAGCAGGACGACTGGGTCGACCACCTAGCATTGGCGGAGTTCGCTTATAACAACGCGGTGAATGCGTCCACCCAGCAGACCCCGTTCCAAGCCAGTTATGGCCTTCATCCACGGTTGTTTCCGGATGTGCTGCCGGCATCTACGGTCCCTGCGGTGACAGAGTGGCTTCAGGAGCTCCAGTCCCAGCAACAGCTGTTGATGGAGCAGCTGCACCAGGCCAAGGAGGCGTACAAGGTCCAGGCCGACCGCCACCGCCAGGTGGGGCCGGAACTTCACGTCGGTGACTTGGTATGGCTTTCCACTCGCCACCTCCACCCTTCTCGACCTTCGCGGAAGCTGGACGCCCGGTTCACCGGCCCGTTCCCTATCGTGGACCAGGTCTCGCCTGTGGCATTCCGTCTCCGGTTGCCAGCAAACCTGAAGGTTCACCCGGTATTCCACAGGTCCCTTCTGAGTCCGGTGGCCCCACCCGACGAGTTCCACCCGGACCGTCCCCGACCGCAGCCAGTCTTGGTGCAGGGAGAGCCTGAGTACGAGGTGGAACGCATTCTGGACTCCCGATACCGCAGGGGAAGGCTGCAGTATCTCATTGACTGGAAGGGGTATGGGCCAGAGGACCGTTCCTGGGAACCAGCGGTCAACGTCCACGCACCTGCCTGCATCCGGGAGTTTCATGCAGCGTACCCCAGCAAGCCGGGTCCGGGCCCTCAAGTGAGGGGGGGGCCTGGGAGGGGGGATGGTGTGATGGCCTGGGATTCCGAGTCTGAGAGTGATCCGGAGGAATCCCAGCCGGCACAGGAGTCCCCGCCTCCAGGGCCGGCTGAACTGGGGCAAGGCCTAGTTGCTGAGGAAACTCAAGAGCAGGCACCAGGTGAAATCATTCAGGCCCCAGAGGTGCTGGAAGACTCAGTGGCTACAGGTGAGCCTCCCCCGGGGCCCAGTAACCCTTCGGCCTCTCCTGATCTGCAGAGGCTTAGGGCAGAGAGGCGAAGGGAACTGGTGTCTCCCAGGAGGAGTGCTCGCCTTAAGGCCAAGAGAGGCGGGGCTTCTGGGGGCCGGGACCGCCCCCGGCCTTAGAAGAAGATAAAGGTCAGGCAGCCCGGTCCCAGGTTGCGGGAGCAACGTCGTTGTTGGCTTTGGACCTTCCTGTGTTCCTGATCCCTGCTTGGCCTCCTGTTCCTGACCATCCGGTGCTCCTGTTCCCTGCTCGGCCTCCTGTTCCTGACCATCCGGTGTTCCTGTTCCCTGCTCGGCCTCTTGTTCCAGCGTTCCTGTTCCCCGCCCGGCTCTCCGCCTCGGACCTCGCCCCTCTTCGTGTGGACTCAGACTACGCTCACGGTACCTTTCCCCCGGGTTCAGCACAGTCTGGCTCCGAAGCGCCCTCTCCGATTGCATGGAGCCCGGACAGCTCCGTGGTTTTCTTCGGAGCTGAGGGCGATGAAACAATCGCTGAGACGGCTAGAGCGTCGGTGGCAAAAAACTCACTCCGAATCTGACCGGACACAGGTTAGAGCTCAACGTCGAGCCTACCAAGTGGCGATAGCGACGGCGAAGAAGACTTTCTTCACCGCCTCTATTGCATCTGCAGAAAATAGTAGCAGGAGACTTTTTCAGGTGGTTCGTAATTTAACGGAACCACCTTTACCACCGGGGCTTTGTAAAGACCCCAAGATCTCCTGCAACGATTTTGCAAAGTTTTTTGCAGATAAAATCGCTCATATTCGGAAGGAGCTAGACACCACCGTGGGAGCAGGGCTGGGGCGGGAGAGTGCTAGAGCTCTGTCTGGTCAAGTTGCATGGAATCGATTTCAATCCATTACCCCCGAGGATGTGGACAGGCTGCTTGGACGCGTGAAACCAACCACCTGTCTCCTGGATCCTTGCCCATCCTGGCTAATAAAAGCAAGCCGGGAAGGGCTGGGCGATGGGCTCTGCGGGGTGGTGAATGCTTCCCTCTGTGAGGGAGCATTCCCAGATCCGCTGAAAGAGGCGGTCATCAAACCGCTTCTTAAAAAACCATCTTTAGACCCGGCCAGTATGGCCAACTATCGCCCAGTCTCAAATCTTCCATTCTTGGGCAAGGTGATTGAGCGCGTGGTTGCTGAACAACTCCAGGCACGCCTGGAGGATGCGGACCATTTGGATCCCTTCCAATCGGGATTCAGGCCTCATCATGGGACTGAAACTGCCTTGGTCGCGCTGGTTGATGATCTCCGGCGAGCTAGGGACAAAGGTGAGAGCTGTTTCCTAGTTCTGCTGGATCTCTCAGCGGCCTTTGATACAATCGACCATAACATCCTTCTGGACCGTCTAGAGGGGCTGGGAGCTGGGGGCACTGTTATACAGTGGTTTCGCTCCTTCCTCCTGGGCCGTGTTCAGAAAGTGGTGGTGGGGGATGAGTGTTCAGACCCCTGGGCCCTCACTTGTGGGGTGCCTCAGGGTTCCGTCCTCTCCCCCATGCTTTTTAACATCTATATGAAGCCGCTGGGAGAGATCATCAGGGGGTTTGGACTGGGTGTCCATCAATATGCAGATGATACCCAGCTCTACCTCTCTTTCAAATCAGAACCAGTGAAGGCGGTGAAGGTCCTGTGTGAGTGCCTGGAGGCGGTTGGAGGATGGATGGCGGCTAATGGATTGAGGTTGAATCCTGACAAGACAGAAGTACTGTTTTTGGGGGACAGGGGGCGGGCTGGTGTGGAGGACTCCCTGGTCCTGAATGGGGTAACTGTGCCCCTGAAGGACCAGGTGCGCAGCCTGGGAGTCATTTTGGACTCACAGCTGTCCATGGAGGCGCAGGTCAATTCTGTATCCAGGGCAGCTGTCTACCAACTCCACCTGGTACGCAGGCTGAGACCCTACCTGCCCGCGGACTGTCTCGCCAGAGTGGTGCATGCTCTAGTTATCTCCCGCTTGGACTACTGCAATGCGCTCTACGTGGGGCTACCTTTGAAGGTGACTCGGAAACTACAACTAATCCAGAATGCGGCAGCTAGACTGGTGACTGGGGGCAGCCGCCGAGACCACATAACACCGGTCTTGAAAGACCTACATTGGCTCCCAGTACGTTTCCGAGCACAATTCAAAGTGCTGGTGTTGACCTTTAAAGCCCTAAACGGCCTCGGCCCAGTATACCTGAAGGAGCGTCTCCACCCCCATCGTTCTGCCCGGACGCTGAGGTCCAGCGCCGAGGGCCTTCTGGCGGTTCCCTCATTACGAGAAGCAAAGCTACAGGGAACCAGGCAGAGGGCCTTCTCGGTAGTGGCACCCGCCTTGTGGAACGCCCTCCCATCAGATGTCAAAGCGATAAATAACTACCTGACATTCAGAAGACATCTTAAGGCAGCCCTGTTCAGGGAAGTTTTTAATCTGTGATATTTTAGTGTATTTCTGGTTTTTATGGAAGCCGCCCAGAGTGGCTGGGGAAACCCAGCCAGATGGGCGGGGTATAAATAATAAATTATTATTATTATTATTATTATTAGCAGGGGGCTGGAATCCTGCTGAATTTGGTGACTGATATCCTTGAATTCTGCTCCTGGGCTAAGTTTTGCAAGCGAAGAATGTGTGATATAAAACCAAGCATTAGATATCACGGGTGATGAACAAAGGAACATTTCTGATCACTCGGTAAATAAGGGTGCAAACTTTTATTGTATATGAACCAACACAAGTTTTCGCCGATTACCTGGTGAGATCATAAACTAAAGGAATGAGTTCTTAAGGCTATTTTTTAAGTTGGTAATGAGAGCTTTTCCATTTACAGTGGTATCTCGGGTTAAGAACTTAATTCGTTCTGGAGGGCCGTACTTAACCTGAAATTGTTCTTAACCTGAGGTATCACTTTAGCTGATGGGGCCTCCTGCTGCTGCCACCACACGATTTCTGTTCTCATCCTGAAACAAAGTTCTTAACCCGAGGTACTATTTCTGGGTTAGCGGAGTCTGTAACCTGAAACGTCTGGAACCCGAGGTACCTCTGTATACAGTGTTACCTCACGTTACATACGCTTCAGGTTACATACGCTTCAGGTTACAGACTCCGCTAACCCAGAAATAGTACCTCGGGTTAAGAACTTTGCTTCAGGATGAGAACAGAAATCGTGCTCCGGCAGCACAGCGGCAGCAGGAGGCCCCATTAGCTAAAGTGGTGCTTCAGGTTAAGAACAGTTTCAGGTTAAGAACGGACCTCCAGAATGAATTAAGTACTTAACCCGAGGTACCACTGTATATTAAAAATGTGCAGCTTTTGTTTATTTAAATGCTAAATTGTCTTGTACTTATTTTAATGTTTCTAGAAGGCACCTAGATATGAGATTCTGGCTGTGGGAAATTGCAGTCAAACATAACTATGAATGAGTGCTAGTTAGTGCATGAAGGGGTTAAGATCACAGAGCTGTGTTCCTAGACGCAGTTAGGTCACACGCCCTCTTCTCTGATGAGGAAGGAAGTGAATCCTTCTCCTCCTGTTCTCTCCCTCTCTCCTCACCATGTAAGTGACTAAGGAAGCATGCCTAAATGAGCTCCAAGCTTAGAGTACATATTTGAAGTTATCTCTCTGTATTTTCTACTCACGAGTATTTTACCTATGTTCTCCTTGCCTCTGCTTGGATAAATGCATGAATCTGACCTTTGGAACTTTTTGTAAGTAAAGCACTTTAAACTTATTTAACAGTGTGTGGTCTGTTCATTGCCAGAAGGGTAGAAAGTGGGGAGTGCTTTGCAAAGGGACATGCAAAAGCTTTAACAGTCTACATTCCTGATGCTTCATTGTGCTGCTTGACTTGGTGAGTTTAAACTCGGCTGCTGGGGGCTCTCTCCTGCTGGAGAGAGAATTTAGCCCTGAGATTATTATCTAGGCACACAGTCATTTCTTTTATTGTTTTCCCAACACATGTGGGTCACAGGGATTTATATTTTCTCCCCACACCAGCAACATATAAATGTCTTGAAATGCAAGTGTTTAGGATGCAGATGATCAACCAACCATTAAAAAAAGAGAGTTGGCAATATCCATTTTGTGTTTTTAATAATAATAATAATAATAATAATAATAATAATAATAATAATAATAATAATAATATCATCAACCTTGAGGTACAGTGGGTGAGAAACCTAATATAACTTTACATATTATACATATACAAAGACAAAACAGCATGATGCAGTCCTGTTGTAGGAGTAACCATTGCCAAATAGTTACTCTCTTATTTCTCTAATACTCACAATTATTATATGAAGAAGAGGATATTACACGTGAAGACTGCAGACAGACCTGGAATTGAAGGGGCCCTTTAAACTCCCTCCCCCATAGCCGTTAAAAAAGAAAAGCTACAAGGAGTATGGCCATGAAATGGGTACAGAGTGGAAGGGGTTGGGACAGGTGGATATTCATTAAGCATGCTCTACTTTTCCACCTCTTAAATACTCAAAAGTGCCAATCAGACACAGTCTTCCCTTTCTAGGTAGAATTATTGGCATTTAAGGGGGAAATGCCCCCCCATATTTTCTCCTTACAATCATAAGGACTAGTGGTTCCCTCTCTTTAAAACGAATCAATTAACCTCCATTCTCTCAATTTCATAGGAAGTGGCAGTTTCTGAATTCCACATTTTGCAGCATGAGACTGTATGATCGCTTGCATTTTTAACGCCTAAGAAGAGCTACATATTTATCTAGAAAATGGAGTGCTTGTTATGATGGATGGCAGACAACAGGAGGGAAGAACAACATATTTTCCCCAGTTGTGGTGTGACACTGCTGCTTTCGAATCACTTCAAACCTAAGTAAAAGCTCTTTGCTTCCAACCAGGAAGCTAAGAGTTATTTTAAGGATTTTTTTTCCCAACAGGGAAGGAGGCGGCATCTCCACAGCCAGACACAGGAGATGCCCAGACTCAGCATAGTTGTTAGGGGAGTGGAGGTTGGAGAAGAAGAACACTCTTGCTTTTGTTAAATAATTTTCTCCATCAGATGTAGTCAAGTTTCTCTGCTTGGGTTTGCTCCTGTCTAGTCCCACAGGTCTGGAGTGCAGCCTTCTAAGTATCATGTGCAGGTTAAATGAAACCACCAGAATAGTCCTTCATCGGGGGGGGGGGGGTAGCTCCAGCACTCACAGTGATATACTGGCCCAAACAGAAGATCAACTACTTATGAGGACCTCTGTGGAGGTTTTGTTGCAAATCCTGGCAACTGGTAGTCATTGCTACCATACTTTATGGCATTTGCACACTATTTATTTAGTACATAAATAAAACCACGGTGAATTAAGCCAAAGGGGGCCCATCTAGTCCAGTATCCTGTTCTCACAGTGGCTAGACGCCCAGACGCCCATCATGGGAATCCTCCAAGCAGGACCCGAGGGCTCTGCTCATCTGTAACTCCCACAACTGGTATTCAAAGGCATTGTGCCTCCAGCCTGGGAGGCAGAACAAACCCAACCTGCCAAGAAGTCACTGTTATCATGCTCCATAGGTTATCATGCTCCATAGGTGTCAGGTCAGTGTTCCATCTGGGTGTAAGGTCAGTGATAGCTGACAGACAACCCTTCAACCCAGAGGTTTGCAAACTGTCCAAACCATCTCAGCATGCCCTTGACCTGCCCACCACCTGTCTGCCTTCTTCCTTACACCCAGATCAGGAAATGGCACTGGCTGCCAGCTTCTCCTCTTGAGTCTCAGTGTTGCCCTTGTAGAATTCAGCAGGCAGGAAGATGGGGAGAAATCTAGAATTAGCCGGGCTATCCTGTCACTGGCTCTGGCGCCACCTACTGCTGGGCTCCTTGCCTTCTGCCCTACCAGTCCCAAAGGCCACCAGCCACCACTGGTCACAAGACTCTTTATTGTTGTAAGGGGGTACTTGGGACTCACACTTAGCATCTCACACTCAGGGAGGTGGAAGACGAGGAAGGACTTCCTTGCATTCTTCAGCAAGCCAGGCACCAGGCACTTTATGGCCAATTATTTGGAGTCAGTGGTAACTAGGTCTTTAGCAGCCCAGCTAGAGCAGAGCAAGCGTCCAACTGGACCAGGATCTAGTTTCTGCAAGTGGTCAGCCAGATGCCCCTGGGGAGCCCACAAGCGAGACACAAGGGAAACAGACCAGCCCTCTGGCTCATCCCCACATCTCAGAATCCGCCTGTCAAGCAATTATTTTTATTTCTCTTCGCTTATAGCAGACAAAACATAATGTGCATTTTAAAAAGGGGACATTATTTCTGCCATAAAAGTAAGCAGCTGCACTGAAAACAATGATTTAAATACCCTGCCACTTTGATTACTCCAGGAAGGAAGCAACATAAAAATCAATACCAGGAGTAAATATTTTATGTCCCTTACATGTACTGAGAAAGAGCGAGCAAGTCGCTGGAGGATGGCAAATCTCCTTATAAATGCACGCCTGTGCAGGCACTCCAATTAAAAGACTATGCATGGACTAACATTTCAGATTATGCATTTTTTAAATAAAAAAAGGTTACCCATTGGTACACAGGACAAATGAGCACAGGACAAGATCTTATTCCAAAACAGAAGTGGTTTTAAACTTTTTAAATTGGGCTTAGAGATGAAGTAGTAGCATGGAAAACAAGCCAAATAACTGGATATTTGAAGAATGTTTCTCTAACCAGCTCTGACAGCTTAGGGGCTCACACAGACTTCTGCAGAGATGTTTCCATCATGTGCTGGGACTGCAACATGTACAAGGAGACCTGTGTGGGCAGGGGTTGCTACATGACTTACATTCCACATGGGTGCTTCACCTGCAAATCACAAGAGCAATGTGTAGACCTGCAATAAAGTGAATGCAGAAGCTCAGCACCAACATGGAAGCATTTGAGTAAAATGATCCATTTGATCCAATTTCTCTACCAATATTCAGGCAGATTCAGAGGACGGTGGTGACCAGTGCATCTCAATGCCTGAGTTTGCCTCCTTCAGTTCTGGAGGCATGCCCAGATCCCCACTCATACAGAAATATGTGGGCAGGGGTGGTCCGTGGGTGGTTCTGACTCAAAGCCGCCCATGGTCTCAGTGGCAAAGCATCCACTTCGATGCTGAAGGAGGACCCAGGCTCATTTCCTGGAAAGAGCTCCAGTTAAAAAAGGATCGTCTAGAAAGTGACAGGAGTATCAATAGGAGTATAGCATCTAGATCAAGGGAAGTAATAGTGCCACTGTATTCTGCTCTGGTCAGACCTCACCTGGAGTACTGTGTCCAGTTCTGGGCACCACAGTTCAAGAAGGACAGTGACAAACTGGAATGTGTTCAGAGGAGGGCAACCAAAATGGTCAAAGGCCTGGAAACGATGCCTTATGAGGAACGGCTAAGGGAGCTGGGCATGTTTAGCCTGGAGAAGAGGAGGTTAAGGGGTGATATGATAGCCATGTTCAAATATATAAAAGGATGTCACATAGAGGAGGGAGAAAGGTTGTTTTCTGCTGCTCCAGAGAAGCGGACACGGAGCAATGGTTCCAAACTACAAGAAAGAAGATTCCACCTAAACATTAGGAAGAACTTCCTGACAGTAAGAGCTGTTTGACAGTGGAATTTGCTGCCAAGGAGTGTGGTGGAGTCTCCTTCTTTGGAGGTCTTTAAGCAGAGGCTTAACCATATGTCAGGAGTGCTCTGATGGTGTTTCCTGCTTGGCAGGGGGTTGGACTCGATGGCCCTTGTGGTCTCTTCCAACTCTATGATTCTATGATTCTAGGAAAGACTTCCGCATGAGAACACAGGAAGTCGCCTTAGGCCAAATGGGGCCGCTCTTGCCCAGCTGCCCAGCGCTAATGAGCAGCACTGCTCCAGGGTCTTAGGCAGAAATGGGTCTTTCTCATCACCCCCTACCCACTCTAGAGATACAGCCAGGGACTTCTGTCATGGTCCCTCCCCAGAGGCCTCCTTTCCCTTTCTCCTTTAGAAGTTGGATCCAGATATTCTTGTCTCTCCCCGCTCCAAAAAACCTCACAGGTTCTGCTTCTTCCATTCATCCAGTGCCCTGTGCCACTCCACATCAGGCAGAATATGCCCAGTCCTGACACAAGGTGCCCTCTGATGAGTTCCAGGTGACATCTGCCCAGCAAGGGACCCTTGGAGTCCACAGAGTCCAACTAACATATTCCTCAAACCATTGGAAGGAGATGCTCTAAGAATCCCTTTATTTTATCCCCCCTGGTGTGAATTTAAGATGTTAATAAGAAGAACAATGTTACACCCTGCCAGGACAAACCCAAAACTTTGTTGGCTTTCTTCTGTCTTTAATTGGGTGTGTGGAATGCATAACGTTCCATCATCTCTGGGATATTATTCTAAGCAAACAAATCAGTAACATTTTGGGTGTGTTTCCTTGAGTGGAGTATTTCATCCACTAAATGGGAAACAGATTGGGCTTTGTGTTGCAGTTTAGATCCCTCCCCTATTCTAATTTGTAGAGACTAATGATGAAGATGAAGATATAGAATGCAAAAGTGAACCAAAGTACTCCACCAAATAATGCCATGCAGTTTCTGACCAGTTTAATTTGATAAATGCAAAAAATTAAATGTGGGTGCCTGCTTTAGAGTGAGGAAAGAGGCATAAAGCATAAAGTGATATTTTGCAAAAGAATATGCATGTAGTAAACAAAACAAAGCAAAACACCTCTCTCCTTTGCCTGAAAATGCAAAGACCGATAGACCAACCAATAGAAAGACCAACTGTTCTGTGAATTGGCTGGTCTTCAGTTTAGGATTTCATGCAAATGGAAACCCAACGTGCTTATCTACAAAACTTGGAAGATGTACAGCCCGGTCCCCTCTCTGCATATTTACTCCCAAGTTGGTCCAATTGTGTTCAGCTGGCTTCCTGCCAGGTAAACTTGCACGCAGCTACAGCCTTCGTTTTAATTCCTGCTACAACAACTGAAGCCAATGAAGTAAGACAGATGAAACTAGTTTAAATGGAAGGATTTCATGCTTTAACTAATACATGAACTGTAGCTAAGTTAGCTTTCTATTCCAGGGGGAGGGACAGAGTGCAGACCCCCTGGCTTTGCTGAAGGACGCAGTTGTTATAGGGAGGGCCTACCTGAACTATTCCTATTCCAGCTGGTCACTCTAAGAACTGCTCTGTAACTTTAAGAACTGGTGCATGAGTTTGCTTTTTTCCCTCTTCCCTTCTGTGTTGTGTCTTTTAGACTGCAAGCCTACAGGCAGAGAGTGTCTTCTTTTTATTGATGGTCTGAGTGGGTCTGTGGCCCTTTTCTGCTGAAAAGTAGGGGGAAAAGGAATTAAAACATTTAAGCAGTCTTTGACTTTAAGCAAGTCTTGCTTGACTTCAAGCAAGCCAGTCAAGGTCCCAGGTTCAGCCCCTGATGGCACCTGCAGGCAGGGCTGGGAGAGACCCCCGCCTGGAACCCTGGAGAGCCATCGTTCCCGTCTGTGTGCACAATGCTGAGCTAGATGGAACAATGGTCTGACTTAGTAAAAGGCACCTTCCAAGCCTTAAGAGAAGTGCCACAGTTCAGGGGCAGAGCATCTGCTGTGAATGCAGAAGGCCCCAGGTTCAATCTCCAGAGTCTAGAAGTAGAAGAAGAAGAAGAGTTTGGATTTGATATCCCGCTTTATCACTACCCAAAGGAGTCTCAAAGCGGCTAACATTCTCCTTTCCCTTCCTTCCCCACAACAAATAATCTGTGAGGTGAGTGGGGCTAAGAGACTTCAGAGAAGTGTGACTGGCCCAAGGTCACTCAGCAGCTGCATGGGGAGGAGGGGGGAATCGAACCCAGTTCCCCAGATTACGAGACTACCGCTCTTCACCACTACACCACACTGGTTGTACTGCTAGGAAAGGCCTGTGAGAATGCTGGGAGGCCTCTTTCATATTAGTTCTTATACAAAAAAGAAAAGGGGAGTCAGGCTGAGCCCTGGCCAAAAGCCTGGCGGAACAACTCCATCTTGCAGGCCCTGTGGAAATCCCACACAGCCCTGATCTCTTGTGGCAGAGTGTTCCACGAGAATGGGGCCAGGGCCAAAAAGGCCCTGGCCCTGGTGGAGGCCAGCCTAACCGCCCTGTGGCCCAGAATCTCCAAGGTGTTATTATTTGCAGACCATAAGGTCCTCCGTGGGGTGTACCAGGAGAGGTGGTCCCGTAGGTACGAGGGTTCTGGGCCATATAGGGCTTTAAAGGTTAAAACCAGCACCTTAAACCTGATCCTGTACTCCACCGGGAGCCAGTGCAGCTGGTATAGCACTGGGTGAATGTGAGCTATCAGGGCATCAGCCTCCACGGGCGAGTCAAAATAGGCTCACCAACTAAGCAGCAACTTGATGTACTTCAATTAGTCAGGCAAGACAAACCCAGTTAAGCATCAAATACTATCTAGCTAATTGACAGACTATTATATTACTTGTATAAAGAGACTCAACATGTCCAGTCAAACCCACAACCAGAATGCCAAATCAGGAGCTACATAAAGTTTGGCAACTGTGGGAAGGATCACCCAACATCTTTTATTGGCTACTGCAAGTTGTTGTTGATGATGATTAAATTTGTATACCACCCTCATCCAAAGATCACAGGGCAGTTTACAACATATATATACAAAATGAGAACACAAAATGCATAATAAAAAAACCCAAAAGTTGTTCAACAGTGGAGCAGAGGTGGCGAGACTCTCCTTCCTTGGAGGTTTTTAAGCAGAGGTTGGATCAGTCTGCTAAGTCTTTGTTCTGGCCACCAACCCCGCCAGACACTGGTGAACACCACTACCTAGCCAGGATCTATGGAAAAGTCAAAGTAGAACCAGCTATCACCCCTCCTTCTAGATTTTTATACAACCTCACATTGCAACTTCATACATGCATATTGAGTAAAAGGGGGGTGGGGTGGGGTGGGGAGTTAAAGTAACTGGAACCCTCCCTTCAGATGAGAGCTGTAGCCCCAAACATCAGGAGCATACCAAGTTGGTGAAGACTGAATCACTCACTCACTCACTCACTCATTATTTCTATGACCTTCAATGATAGGTATTCCTACAAGCGTTTCTGAAAACTTGCCCATCTACATCCAAGTGATCTTACACTTGCCATTAAGGCAGCCTAGCCGCCATATCAAAACTACATAAAGATCCAACACGGTCACGGCAGAGACAACAATAGTGTTCTTTGTATTCAAACCTAATTCTAGAGCCAGGGAGGCTAAAGGGGCGGACTCAGGGAGGTGCAAATAAAAAAGCAGAGCTATGGAAAGCCCAGACCTCTTGGGAAGGGGTAATCTACCAGCTCCTAGACATTGCTATTATCCAACATGCCCAATGGTGGAAGAGTCCCAAGGCAGTCAGGAGAAGGCCCAGGCAGACTGACAGCTGCCGGCATACAGAGTGGCATCTCAAATGATCCTACAGACCATGTCAACTGGATCTATTAGCAGTTGAGTCAATAAGGAAGCGAAATTGAAAGCTGGAGAAATGTTTTGCTAAGCCCAGCAGGAAGTTAAGTTCCAGAAAGCTGAGAGAGGCAGGATTTCGGACAGATTTGCCTAGAAAGTCAACACTGTGAACAAAACAATTAAAAAACAAAAATGTGTCGGCTGTTTTAGGGGGCCACCAGCAGTGACCTTCCAAACACACAAGGCCAGTGTTAGAAATTCATATGTAAGCTACAGTAGGTGCCAAATGGCTCCTTAAACCAAGGTTACAGTCACCAAAACAGAATGTCTGGTTGCCTTCTTTGGGCAAAGCGGCTCTAAAGTCTTTATTTTTCAAAGGATGAACTGGCTGGGATTGATTATCAGTTAAACATCCGGCTAGTTCAGATAACGGTCTTGAGCTAGATTAAGAGCTTTGAGAACTTAAAGAAGAAAAGTCACTTGATCCAGC
This sequence comes from Podarcis erhardii, assembly GCF_964252035.2. NCBI lineage: Eukaryota > Metazoa > Chordata > Lepidosauria > Squamata > Lacertidae > Podarcis > Podarcis erhardii. Next base: position 5,079,382 of record NC_138503.1, on the reverse strand, counting down.
GACAGTCCACATATATAGGCTTATTCCTACCTACTTTTCTTAATGGTGACACAGACCATTCATAACTTAATAATATTTGTCAGGGGTTCAGGGAGAGAGGCGCAGATGAGGGAGGAGACAGAGAGCGAGGGGGAAGGATTCCAGGGTGACGAGGAAGAGGACGACAATGACCCAAGATTGTCCATGAGTCCGTCCAGTGAATCGGAGGACTCCCAAAAGGGAGCCCCCCTGGTCAAGCCAAGGGGAGCTAGAGGGGGAAGCAGTCAGGAGCAGGGGAACGAAGGGGGAACCCCCAGGGGGAGTTGGAGATCGGGACCGGCTTCTCCGCCGGAACGGAGTGAAGGGGGTGGAGTGACCAGTGTGTCAGAAGGAGCAGGACAGGAAGCAGAGAGGGGAAGGAGATCGGGGCAAGACGTCCTGCCGGAAGGGGCGGAGAGTAGTACCGAGAGCAGTGTAACTGTCGGAGGGAAGGTCAGAAGCAACGTACGCGCGCCAAGTTCAAAATGGGAGGCGCGCGGAAGTGAAGAGAGTCCTGGGGAGGAGCCTGGTCCCAAAGCGCGAAGGAGGGGGGAGGAGGCGCCAGAGGATTCAGCCTCTGGAGAGTCCCGAAGGGAGAGAACACAGGGGGGCAGAAAGACCCTGCGGAAAAGGAAGGAGAGGAAGAGGTAGACCAGTACAAGCCTCTTAAACTGGTGTAGAGGTGGGACTGACTCAGAGGGGACTTCGGCGGTCTAAGCGTAACAGACGTAGAGCCACGGAGCTCGGATGTAAAGCTAAGAATGTTCTTCAATAAAAGCTTTTGTACATAAGCCGGACTGGACTTTGGTCTCTTGTGAGCTGGGACCACGGGTGGCTCAGACAATATTCTTCACAACTGTGAGCAGGGCAGTGAACACAAGCTACAACGATTAAGTATAATGTTGTTCACTGAGCCTGCTCAGGCTGCACAGAAAAAGCATTTCAGTTCCTGAAATTCAGGTCAATTGTGCCAATAAAATATAACTGATAGAATTCTATAGGATGTGGTATTAGTGTATGAAAATAGTCCAGATTCAATTATCTCCAGGCATGCACCTCCAGATGGTAGAGATAAGGTGCAAAATGTGCCCGGCATGTGTCTAATTTCAACCAATGCACAAGGCACAAGTGTTTTGTTACCCTCTGAACACTTGGCTGAGCAGCAGCACACATAAAATGTAGAGAAAGGGCCATGCCTGGCTGCCAAAAGCAATGCTCCTTTGGATTGTAAAAAATAATCTTGGAATGCTGCACCGGCACCTACACTGGCATTGTCCGCAGAGCCAAACCTAGGACCTCTCATGGGCCTGATGCTTTTCTTACTGTAAATCTGCCTGTAGCAAAACTCACAAGAGCACTGCCAGGGCCAGAAGAAGTCTATGTTTGGGTCTATGATAGCTTAATGAAGATCAGGCCTTGGTAGAATTAGTTCTTGCAAGAGGACTTCCATCTGATGGCTGGCAACTGGCCAGGAGAAGGGCTGAAGGTAGCTCCGCTCCTGGCGCAACTGAGGGTACGGTGCAAGTCCTAGTCACACAATCATCCAGATGGGGCAGGGGAAAGGTAAGGGCCCTGCTGGCTGACCACTGCCCCCAATCTCAACTAAAGGCCTGAAAGCCCTCAAACACGTACACCTCACTTGATCATAATGAAGCCCACCATGCGACTTAGGAACACCACAACAGGCAAGGCTCCTAGAAGGCCCAAGCACACGTATGAACACAGTGAGACTTTGCCTTAAAGGCTGGGAGGGAAGGCTGCAGCGTTTGGGATGTTTCAGTTTAGAAAATAGTTGATGTGACAAAAGCGTATAGAAATTTGCATGGCATGGAGAAAATGGGTAGAGAAAAGTTATTCTCTTTCCTTCATAAGACTAGAACTCAAGAACAACCAATGAAGGTGAATGATGGAAGGTTCTGGATAGGTAAAAGAAAAGTACATCTTTGCACAGTGTATAGTTAATCTACGGAACTCACTCCCACAGCAGACAGTGATGGCCAACAACTTGGATGACTTTAGAGGAGGATAAGACAATAGCCATGAAGACTATGCTCCACCTCCACAGTGTGAGGCAGCAAATGTTTCTAAATTCCAGTTTCTGGAAGGCGCAGAAGGGGAGAGTGTTCTAGTGTTTGCATCTCGCTTGCAGGCTTCCCACAGTGTGAGAAGAGGATGCATTACAAGATGGACCATTGACTGTGACTGACAGGAACTGGAGGTCAACAATATCTGGAGGGGTTCCATGTTGGCTGCCCTGATGGGGAAATAGCCTGACCTGCATATTGTAGAATGGAAAGAAGACAGCATGTTCACTGTTCGCTCAAGATAAGACACCCAAACAAAGGGAGCCAAGCAACATGCACCAGAGCTTATTCGGCAGGAGTCTGGCATTCCCAGAAAGCAAGCAAATTGCTCCGAGCAACTGATCAGGAAAAACTCATTTAGAATTCCTGTCTATAAAAAGGAGAACTTCATTTCAAAACGATCGTTTGCAGGCCTCACCATAAGCCTGAACATGAGAGCTGCACACCTTTTAGCTAATGCAAGGCAGCAGCTGCGTCCAATGCTGGGGCTGAAGACAGAATCAATACAAAGAGCAGAATTAGGCTGATAATGCAGCTCAATTTTTAACTTTCGACACACTCAGGGTTCAAGGAACAAACAAACATATTCCAAAAGGCCATAATTTGAGCTACTCAAAATGCCCAAGGTTTGTTTGTTTTTTCTATGCAGTCTGGAAAATACCATCAAGCCCTGAGAATAAATGCTTTCGTTTACAAATAAATACTAGGCCTCATTGCTTCACAGATAAATGATACCTGTGGTTGTTTGTACAGTATGTACATCAGGAAGGAAATAATAGAATTGTACACTTGGAAGGGACCAAAGGAGCCATCTAGTCCAACCCCCTGCAATGCAGCAAAGTACCATATTTTTCGCTCTATAACACGCATCTGACCATAACACGCACATAGTTTTTAGAGGAGGAAAACAAGAAAAAAATATTCTGAACGAAACAGTGGGTGCATGATTTTTATGGTTCATGCTGTGGCCACAGACATGTGATCTGATGGTGAGTTTGGGGTAGCCCAATGCAAAAATCCTGAGGATCCATGTGGATCCGTGCTTTGTAACCACGTTTTAAGTGGGGAGGGAAGGAAAAGCACTCAAGGGACAAGGAGCACGCGTGGAGAAGGAGCTTTTCGGCGAGCTGAGCGGGGAGGAGGGAGGGAAAGAGCACTGTTGCTTTAAAGGTATACTTAAGGTACTTGCCCTGTGCCTGGGTTTTTTTCCATTTAACAGTTTGCAGCCTTTTCCTTCCGCTCCTTGTTTTGAGGCAGAATAAATTTGAGCAAGTGAGGAGGACTAGGATTGCAGGGGATTCACCATTAGCTGTGTAAAAGCGCTCCTCCTTGTAGCCTGAGTGATAAGCAGCCACCAGCAGCAATAGAATGGAGCACAAAAAAGTGGTAGGGGCACTAGGACCCAGACAATGCTCAAATCTATCCTGCCTGAAAACAAGCTGCTCCGTCCCAGCGGATCTCGGGGATTTGCGAAGTTTTCCCCTCTCCCTCATCCCCAGCCTTTTTTTTTTAACTTCCTGGTTTTCACTGCGTGGCTCAGAGCTCGAGGTTGGTTTTATTTTGCTGCTGGTTGCTTAAATTTTATTTAAGCAACTGCCGTCCCTGCCGTCCCTCTGCAGCCTCATTGCTCTGTTTAGAGAGCGCACGGACCTTTGCTAGCGTCTGTCCCTCCTCCCGTGTAAGCGGCTGCTGCCCGCTTTGCTGCCATGGCTCTCCTTCCCTCCCTCCTCCCCGGCTCCAGGTCGCTTTAAAGCAAGCAAAGCGAGAGCCTCGTAGAGTGTGTAAGCGGCTCCCGCTTTGCTTGACTGACGGCAGCCATGGCTCCGATCCCTGCATTCGCTCCTTAACACGCACAGGCATTTTCCCTTACTTTCTAGGAGCAAAAAAGTGTGTGTTTTGGAGCGAAAACTACGGTAATTCCTGGGGTGCGTTAGTTTCTCCTTCCCAACCAGTCTTGGAGGGCACCAAATCTGCTCCCGTTTTGGTTTCTGAACAGAAATTACAGTGGTGCCTCGCAAGACGAAATTAATTCGTTCCGCAAGTTTCTTCGTCTTGCGAGTTTTTCGTCTTGCGATGCACGGTTTTCCATAGGAATGCATTGAAAATCAATTAATGCGTTCCTATGGAAACCGCCTTCCCCCGACCTCTTCTGGCGGGCGCTGTCCGGGCGATTTAAAAGCCCCTGGGAAGGCAAGCAGGGGGGACAAAGACTTTTGCCCCCCCTGCCTTCAGAAGAGGTCCAGGACAGGCTTCGCGGACCTCTCCGCAAGCAGCGGGAGCGCTCCTTGCGGAGAGTTGCCAGCGCGCCCAGGCTTCGCGGCCCCGCCGCCCGGCTTCGGGACATCGTTCCGATGCCAGGCGGCGCGGGGAGGCTTTCTCGCCCCGAAGCCGGGCGGCGGGGGGAGGCTTTCCCGCCCCGAAGCTGGGCGGCGGGGGGAGGCTTTCCCGCCCCGAAGCCAGGCGGCGGGGGGAGGCGTTCCCGCCCCGCCGCTCGGCTTCGGGACATCGTTCCGATGCCGGGCGGCGGGGGGAGACTTTCCCGCCCCGCCGCCCGGCTTCGGGACATCGTTCCGATGCCGGGCGGCGGGGGGAGGCTTTCCCGCCCCGAAGCTGGGCGGCGGGGGGAGGCGTTCCCGCCCCGCCGCCCGGCTTTGGGACATCGTTCCGATGCCGGGCGGCGGGGGGAGACTTTCCCGCCCCGCCGCCCGGCTTCGGGACATCGTTCCGATGCCGGGCGGCGGGGGGAGACTTTCCCGCCCCGCCGCTCGGCTTCGGGACATCGTTCCGATGCCGGGCGGCGGGGGGAGGCGTTCCCGCCTCGCCGCCCGGCATCGGGGCATCCTTCCGAAGCCCGGCGGCGGGAGGAGGTGTCCCCGCCCCGCCGCCAGGCTTCGGAGGAGGTCCGAGGACAGCGGGGAAGACGAGCTGCGCTTCCCCGCTGTCCCGGAGATTTCCCTATGGGCTGTCGTCTTGCGAAGCAAGCCCATAGGGAAATTCGTCTTGCGAAGCGCCTCCAAAACGGAAAACCCTTTCGTCTAGCGGGTTTTCCGTCTTGCGAGGCGTTCGTCTTGCGGGGCACCACTGTACCTACATGGGCAAGGAAGGGGAGGTAAAAGAAGATGATTTGTGAGCAGTATACTGCAGGAATATTCACCATTTCTGGATCTTGCCCACTGCTGCCAATTCCCACAACGTGCAGACAAGAAACCTATGGCTCTCCAAACATTGCTGGACTGCACCATCTCTGCCCTCTTTCTGGATTCAGGGATCTTTGACTTCCGATTTGGGATTTGAAGTCGATTGACTGTCTGAGGGCAAAGGTGGTTATGATGGCTAAGGGCAGCTGAGGAGGCACAGATATTCCCCCCCCCCCGGCATCAATCTCTTCAACACAGAACAGAATGTTCAAGCCAAAACACAAAAATTGCAAATTACTTGCTTTTGAAACATGTGGATGGCTAGTTTAACTCTGCTGTTTTCTATGAGAAATCGGCAGCAACCTGTTTTTTTAAAAAGCAAGCTCTGCCTTGTTTCTCCAAGTGAGAAATTTCATCTTAGAAGAAGAAATCTGGCAGAGAGGGGTTGCACAAGCAGAGATAATTACATGCTTGCCATAAGCAAAACTATATAGCCTGGAAAGGCATCGAAACCTTAAACGCCAACATAACATAACATCCCCAGCACGCCTAGGAGACAAACAAGAGTTTCTAAAACAGGCGACAGTAGCTGACTATCGACACGGTAATGGGTTCTGGACACCTAGTACTAATGATCTTCTCCATGTTTCAGTGTGGGAGCAAGAGCATAGCTCAAAATAGATGCTAATTTGGGAAGAGGGTTCTCTCAGAGGAGAGAGGAGATGAAGCGGGTGAAATGACACCTTTAGAGGAAAGAGGCTCTTCGGTGGGTGGTTCCTGGGCCTGGGAGACAAGAAAGTTACCTCTTCTGGGTGGCGTCAGATCTTCGAAGCTTGGGGTACTGCTGGATGCTCTGTCATTGATGACCCAGTGTCCCCTGAGGCTAGGTGAGCCTCTTAGCAGCTTTATCTGGTTCGTCAGCTCCAGACATTCCTGGATAGGGACAGCCTGACTAATCAAGCTTGTGTGTAGGAAACCTTGATGCTGGTTTCTGAGATGAGCTCTATGTGGGGCTGCCCTTGGGCTTGGCTTGGCAGCTCCAGCTGCCGCACAATGTGGCAGCCAGACCACTGATGGGGGAAGACTATGAGCTTGTCTACGATACTCTTTTCCCCAAAGAAGAAGAAGAAGAGGAGTTTGGATTTGATATCCCACTTTATCACTACCCTAAGGAGTCTCAAAGCGGCTAACAATCTCCTTTCCCTTCCTCCCGGCATGCCATGTTTTGCATTTATTTATTATTTCATTTATTTCATAAAATGTATACAGTGGTACCTTGGGTTAATAACTTAATTTGTTCTGGAGGTCCATTCTTAACCTGAAACTGTTCTTAACCTGAGGTACCACTTTAGCTAATTGGGCTGGGCCTCCTGCCCCCGCCGCCGTGTGATTTCTGTTCTCATCCTGAAGCAAAGTTCTTAACCCGAGGTATTATTTCTGGGTTAGTGGAGTCTGAAACCTGAAGCGTCTGTAACCTGAGGTACCACTGTATACCGCTTCATTCTAAAAAGCCTCAAAGGAGTTTATAAAAATGGGGGGAAAGATAAAATTATGAATAAAAACATTTTAACAACAATAATCTAAATAAAGCATTCAAAAATTAAGATCATCAATAAACCATTAGCAGATTAAAACACTGATCAGCTTTCTAGATGCCTAGATAGGCTTGTCTTAATGACAAAGTTTTTATCAGGTGCTGAAAGAATACAGCAAAGTTCGCTGCCAGATGTCTATAGGCAGGCAGTTCCAAAGTGTAGGTGCCTGCCACAGTAAAAGATCAATTTCTAACAGATTTGGAACGGTTATTATGTGGCAGCTGTAACAGTGCCAGTTCCACAGATCAAAGTATTTGAGAGGGTATATATGGGGTAAGGCGATTTCACAGGTAAACTGGTCCCAAGTTGTTCAGGGCTTTACAGTGGTGCCTCGCAAGACGAAAATAATCTTCGTCTAGCGGTTTTTGCGTCTTGCGAAGCATCCCTATTAGCGGCTTAGCGGATTAGTGCTATTAGCGGCTTAGCGGCTTAGAAAAAGGGGGGGAAAGGGAAAAAACTTGCAAGACTCGCAAGACATTTTCGTCTTGCAAAGGAAGCCCATAGGGAAATTCGTCTTGCGAAGCGCCTCGAAAAACGGAAAACCCTTTCGTCTAGAGGGTTTTTCGTCTTGCGAGGCATTCGTCTTGCGGGGCACCACTGTATATGCTAATAGTAGCACCTTGAACTTGGCCCAGTAGCAAATCAGGAACCTGTGCAAATCTCTGAGCAAAGGCGTTATAGGCTGACAAGGCCTCACTCCTGTCAGCAATTGTGTTGCAGCATTCCACACAAGGGAAGCCCCACATAGAGCATGTTGCAGTAATCCAGTCCTGAAAAAAAGGAAGCATGTTCAAATAGCCAATCTGCCACTTGCTACATGAGGCACATTCATTTGGCCACACAGGGCTCCTGCTCGCCCATTCTGGCTCAAAGGCAAACCAAGGGCAGAGAAAATGTTTTTACACTGACGTATTCACTTTCCTGCCTCTTAACATTTGGCCCAGTTTAGGGGCTCCCCTGCACCCACCCGATTTTGGAAGGGGGCGAATTGAAAGTGTGCAAACAGGGCTTCTCGCTACACCAGTTCCTTGCTTGTTCACAGGGAAGGATTCGACTCCCCTTGCAGGATGGGGGTGAGCTGAGCTCCAGGAGGGCAGCTGGACAAGAGGGGCTGTCTCCTAGAGCTACTGGCCTCTCCTGCCAAACAAAGCCCTGAGCTGCTGCGTGTAGGTGGCTGCGATGAGTCATCTCCCTTGCAGGCCATATTTACACGCTAATAGGAGATGGGTTTGGTCCCAAGAGGCATCTTTTACTAAGCAGCAGAGCTGTAATTTAGTGACTGGAAGGCGGCATTCCCAGTCACTGCTGATTTAACCACATGCCAAAGGGACTAAGAATGGGACAGAATTCTCCTGGAAATATTTCTGCATTCCATCAAACATTCAGCAACCTTTAGGTAGGCTTTTTATTGTGCTGCGGACCACAAACTCAGATGGCTGCAGGAGATTGAACCCATCACTGGAAGAGGTCAAGGCAGAGAGGTCAGTGATGATGATGATGATGAATTTATTTGTAACCTGCCTCCCCCCCCCATATATCAGTGGTTATTTGTCACGCTGACACTGTGGAGCTTCCACCCTCATTAGTAGTCTACCTCCAAGTACCCTCCGTAGAGAGCCACAAGAGGAGTTGGCATTCATGTCCTGCTTATGGGCTCTTCCAGAGGCATCCAGCTGACCACTGGAAGATGGAGGAGGAGGTAGACCTCAGGTCTGACCCAACAGGGCTCTTTCATCAAGCATTTTTCAATGCAACCCTACTCCAACCTGGTGCCTGTGCTTGCTGGGGCCGATCAAAACATCCGGAGGGTATCAGGTGGGGGGGGGGAACTGTTTTAGTGCTAATGCTGTTAGTGTGGCTGTTTGTTTTTTAAAAAATGTTTTTGAATTAGTATTCATAAAATTATGATTTTTAATGTTTATTGTTGCTCGTAAGTCATCTCGCAACTTTCAAAAAAGTATGAAAATTGGGACAGGATTTTTAAAAGAGTAAAATTAACTCAATTAAGATTAACTAACTGCAACCTATTTGTGCTGCGTTAAAATTGTCATTTAAAAAAACAACATTGACACATAATCACAGCAAGTAGTCCAGACACAATTCCGAACAAATTCCATGTTGGTATCCTGGGAATATCCTGCTTCAGCATCCCTCAGAATGGAATCCTTCTATTCTCTGCAACTGGATGGGGAGCCAGATGTCACCAAGGGCTATTTCAGAAAACAGGTATATTCTGTGTGGGATCCTGGAAGCTAATTACACACACACACACACACACACACACACACACAATCATCAGATGAATTTAAAGATGAGCGTTGATTCCCATTCCAGAACAATGGACACCTTCTTCACACCCCTGCTGTGCTGTCCAGTGATGTACCAACAAAAATCCACCTACACACACAGCTGACAACTGTCTCTCCAAGACCCCCTTCCTCACAGAGAACATATAAACCTACGTCTGGGCTGCAGCACTTCAAACTGCAGTCAGGTGGGCACAAAATGAAATGCTCCTCCTCGGAAAAATGTTCCTACACATAGCCTTCTGACTATGGCATGAAGTGGAGAGGCGCAGTTCAGAACACCTCTCCATCTAGTTTTTCCATGCGAAGGAAGCATGGCTGCGCACACATCTGGGAGGATTTCGTCCTGTGAGCCCCAGTGGTATATTTTGAAGTGTCCATCATGATAGAGTTCCAAGCCATACCTTCAAGGAGACTCCACAGTCCACCCCTCCAAAATGAGCCCCCAATGCAGGCAGTTGCCTTGATGCCCCCCTTATACCCATTCCAAAGACGAGCAAAGCTGAGGAGGGCATAACACCCAGTTTATTATGATCTGCATGCCTTTGCAGTGCTATGCATAGAGTCACCTGGGAGAAAGTTCCACTGAGCTTAGCGGTGTTTCCTTCGCTTTGACAAAACATCTTCAGCCAGTTGAAATGTAACTCTCATCTTAGAGAAGCCATTCTGGCAGCAGCAGAGCTGGGAAGCAGAACTCACCCTATCAGGCCAACTCCTTCAGGCTTCCTCTCCCCTCCACTGTCACCTGGAGGCAGCCATTCCTTCAAGGCACCTGCTGTCCCTGAACTGTGCCAGCTGGTCAATACTGGAACAACTGTTTAGAAATCGGTACCTGAGTTTTGATTTTCCTCTTCCCTCCCTATCCCTTTCCCCTTGTGTGTCATGTTCTTTTTTTAATAGAGCCTAAGCCTGCAGGTAGGGACTGTCTTGTTCTGATTGTATATAAGCCAATCTGGCAGCCTTATGGGGACAAATTCTCCAAATAAATAAAACAAAATACAGTATATACGCCCACTTTGATCAGCAAAACTGGCACTTTTCCAGGTGCCACAGAATACCCATTCCACATCTGTAATAATTCAATCTTTCAGTGTGGCAGCACATGCACTTTGGACCTCCCTGCCCATTGATATCAGGCAGGCAACTTCACTGTACTCTTTTTGACGCCTGCTAACAGCATTTTTGTTTAGATTAGCCTACCCAGATATTTAGAAAGTTGATGCGAGTTTTAATATATTTTAGTCTATTATTTTATCTTTCCAAAAGTCTTAAATTATTGTTAATTTTTCTTACTGCTAATTTTATTGTTCTTTCATTTTTTGTAAACCACTTTAAGGTTGTTGGTGTTTTATGTTTTTTTTTTACAATCAAGCAGTGTATTTATTTTATAACATAAATAAATTAAATATAGTTAAAGAGTAGGAAGCTGGCAGATTGGTCTTTGTGGTTTGTATGAAATGCAAATTGACTAAGACCCCCCCTTTTTTAACTGAATGGGCCATTCAGCTATTGTACACATACATACACACATACACACACACACACACACACACACACACACACACACACACACACACACACAGTTTCACTCAGGACTTAATTGCCTAATTATCATGCAGCTCATCAGACTTTGGTGACACAGTATCTTACTGCAGCTATGGAATTTCCAAGTAATCAGTTCATTAGCACCTACCTCTTATAAGAAGCTCAGGCGAGCATCAGGAATCCAAAAGGAGCAAAACAACCGAACAGCATCCTAGGCTTTTGTAAGACCCCTTCAGAAGATTTCCCAGCCATCTATTCCATCAGTTACTTCTGGTGCAGCGCTGCCTCCCCCAGATCAGGGTGCTTTGCTTGCATGCTATAAGCCCACAGGTCTTCAGCAGCTTTGGGTATCCAATCTGACAATAACATTCATTTATATATTGTAGCATTCATGGATATATTCTCTACAGTGTTAAGGAAGTTCCACTGGGTGCCCTTTTCCCTCTGCAAAGTGTGAGTCCTGGAGCTGCCAAAGTAGATTTAGCTGCTGTACTACAGTACGCTGGGGCAGTTCTCAGGTTGCAATGCTATTTATGTCTGTTCAGTAACGCAGGCGCTCGTTTCAGCCCTTACGCTAAGTGTGCAATCTTGTAGGGAAGAGATGACTGGAACTCCACTCAGGCCTACTTGTCCAAGGGCCTGCTCACACCTAGATATGCTGCACATACATTGCTCAGACAGTTTCTTTACTGAACTCACGTTATCACTGTGTGTGGACGTTCACATGCAAAGCTAAACCGGAGCCTTTGGTTACACAACCATGTTTCACAAAGAACAATAAGCGCATGCCTACCAGCCGGGTCCTTTGAACGGTATCTGCCTGCAATTGTGGATTCAGTTCAGTCACCTTCGGCAGACACAATCACCTCCTTGACACAGACAGACAGCGTGGTGTAGCGGTTAGCGTGCGGGACTAGGACTTGAGATACCAGGGTTCCAATCTCTACTCAGTCATGAAGCTCCCTGGATGTGACCTTGTCACTGCCTCTCAGTGTAACCTACCTCACAAGGTTGCTGCGAGGATTAAATGAGGAAAACTGTGTGTGCCACCTTGAACTCCTTGGAGGAAAAAAAAATAGTGCTATAGGTACTTTGGGGTGGGGGGTCAGTCTGGATGATACCTGTGGGTCATTTCCAAACTTGTGAGATTAGAATCCATGAGAGGAAACAGTTCAGACTAGTCTCTTTGGAAGACAAGGGCCTCAACCAGCCAGTTAAGTGCTCTCAACAGCTTCTCAAGGAGTCAGCTAGGCTGCCTAGGGGCAGCTATGTGATGGTTCTCTCCCAGGAAGAGGGAGGGCATTTTGGCCACCCCCTCCCCTGGCTGGATGCCACACCACCCTAGGCGGGAGAGCAACAGGCCAAGGGGGCCTGTGTGAGAAAGAGTTTGGCTCATGCTGGAAGTTGGAGAGACAGAGGCTTGTCTTGCTCTGCGACTCGGGGCTTCCCAGGACAACACCATCTGCTGGACTGTTAATGGGAAGCCAAGATCTTTTGAAGGGTTAGCGCTGTGAGCCCCTCACAGGGGTGGGGGAAATTTATTGGTTGAAGTGAATGGTTTTTGGCCTAGGGAGGAGACTGAGGTTTTGTTTATCTGCTGGTTAGTGGGTGGAAGTTCTGCTTTATCGTTAGAATATTGTTAATCTTTGCGACTGTTTATGGGGTTAGTGTATTGTTTCTCCATAAGTTCTATGATATATCAAATGTTAATGTATTATATTATCCTCCTTCTTTCCTTCCTGTTATTTATGTGCATATATATTTCTTTAATGAAAGTCGCTTGGAGACTAGTAAGTTTATTAAATGATGATGATGATGATGATGATGTGCTGTTTGATTTCATTTCACCATTAAAAGGCTTTAAGCAGATGAAACTGAGAATGGTGATTCAGGCCAAGCCACTGACTCTGCCCACAGCACTGCCCCCCTGCCCCCTCCACCTGCATGGTCCTCCAATGCCCATGAATTACCTGGAGAGGAGAACTCCGTACACACTGCAAGATTCGTCTTCCCTGCAACCTGAACCCTGGGGGTGCCAGAAAGCCTCTACGCAGAGGGCTCCTCTCTTTCCGATACACCCGCAGAACGTGAAGATGTCACAGAGCCCCCTTCACACAACTAAAATGTGTGAGGGGACCTGCTGACATGTTGAAGGGTGGCCTAATGGCAGCTGCTGGATGAAGGCACCACAGGAACAAAAAGGGAAAAGCCCAACCAGAAAAAGCCATCCTGGTGCATTGCGTTATAGAACGTTCAGTCCTGAAATCAAAGAAAGGTGGATGGATATAGGACCAGTCAAGCAGCAGAGTCTGCCAAGGCTTGTTTCAAAAAAGGGGGTCTCCCAGAATAACTTGACTGCAGCTGGAAATAAACTTGTACCGAGACAGCCAGGAATAAATAGGATTCTGTCTGGTAGGAAAGGCATCAGCCCAGTGGAGCGAGCCTCATCCTGCATGAAGCAGCAGCCATAATAGTGGTTGGCTTGCAGAGGAGCCCTGTTTGATCACCAGGCTGGGCTACCTGCTGGCCAGGTGGGACATGGCTGGCCACTCTAGAGTGGCCACATATCCTGCTTTACTGAGGACAGCCCTCTATTTGTTTTCAACACCCATTTCTAACAGTCATTTTTTGGTGATTTTAATATTTTATTTTTTTTAATTTGTAAGCCGCTGAGAGGTTTTATTACAATCAAACAGTATATGAATGTTGTTAAATAAAAATAAAAATGTCCAAGCACAAGTCAAGATGGACTTCCCCTCCTTTGGGCCACCAACCTTTGATCTGGAGAAATTTCTGCCTCTGCACATTCCTTATCACTGTCTAGCCTTTGCCAACCCAATTGGACTACAACTCCCATCAGTCGCAGCCAACACGGCCATATGGTGCTGAGGCCACCATAGCTAACAGCCACAAACCACCTGTCTAATCAAGTACCATACTACAAAGTGTGGTCTTCTCAGCCTGACGCAGCCAGGAGGAGAACCAAAGACCGTGTATCCTCACGGTGCTGGAGAAATTCCCAGCAAGTGAGCCTCATGAAAAATGCTTGTCAAGGACTATCTCCCTCCAGGCTCCCAGGCTGGCTTCTTCCTCCATCTTCTTTCTGCACAACTGCCTTTCACCTTCTGAGAACGAGGCGTGGAAGGGGCCCCCGAAGGACTGCGCCAGAAAAGAGGAAGGATGGGAGAGGACATCAGAAGGATTGCTCCCTTTGAGCCAACTTTATTGGGATGACAGCAGAGGCCTAAAAGCAAAGGCCTCGTGCCAAGGAGGAGAAAAACGATGATAAGCCAAGAGATCCGGATACAGGATGATTGAGAAACCCCACTCAGAAAGGCACAGAAACCCCACAAAGAGAAGCATGACAATCTATACCACCATCAGAAAAGTGGAAGCAGGTACTTATTATCTACAGCTACATTATCATCTACACCCAAAGATTCTGCTTGTTTGGATCAAGGAGTAATTTGGGCAGCAAAGCTGCACTCAACCCAGCTGTCTGACCAAATCTCCGCTGGCCCCTTTCAGCTTATTTTGCATCCAAAAGTGATGTCAGCTTGGCTTACTCCAGAGAGTAAAAATTATATCACTTTAAGATCGTCTGTCAGTTTGCAATACTGTTTGCATCAGACTGTCTGGCAGCCCAGGAAACAAAGAAAATTCCCTCAAAGTGAAGATGCGACCTAAGAGAAGGCAGGAAGGTGCAGTTCTTAAGTTTGCTTTTTGTTAGGAGGTACATCTGCATTATATCCACAAAGCAGAAGTGCAATACAGTGGTACCTCAGGATGAGAACGGGATCCATTCCAGAGCCCCATTCGCATCCTGAACAGAACGTAAGACGCCACTGCGCATCCGCAGGTCGCGTTTTGCCACCTCCGCGTATGCGCGTGATGTCATTTTGACAGTCTGCGCATGCACGAGCGGTGAAACCCAGAAATAACGTGCTCCGTTACTTCCGGGTCGCCATGGAGCACAACCCTAAAATACTTATCCTGAAGCATATTTTTCCAGAGGTATGACTGTACAGGAGTAGTGGAAAATCAAAATTTGAAAAATGCAGGGAAAAGGTTTATACACACATGGAGAGTAATTGTAGACAAACACAGTTTCCTATGAGACCCAGACTTCAACAGCCCCATTCTGCCCCTTCAGAACCCATCCCTGGTAAGTGACAAAGACGAAGAATGAAAACACTTGCTTAACTGTTGTAATTGTTGTAAACCATGAAGTATAGAAGAAGTATAGAACAGTATAGAAGAACAACAACAAGAAGAAGCTCCCTAAAAGCAACTTTGGGCTGGATCCAACACTTTCCAGCTTTTCTAACATCATTTTCATACAATTCACGAATTTAAAGCAATGTTAGGCATTAGACAGGCACCAGGCACATTTGTGACTGGCGCTGGTCCAACTGACATCTCCATCTGGCTGGCCCCTCCAGCTTTCTTAAGCAGGTCAGCAGAAGAGCTTATTTATTGCATTTATATCCCACCGTTTTCTCCAAGGAGCACATGATTCATCCCCACCTCAGTTACCCTGTGAGGCAGGTTAAGAGGCTGTGACTGGCCCAAGGTCACCCAGTGAGCTTCATGACTCTGGGTCCTAGTCTGACACTCTAGCCACTACACCACACTGCCTTCCTAGAGCAATGTTTTTCAACCACTGTTCCACGGCACACTAGTGTGCCGCGAGATGTTGCCTGGTGTGCCGTGGGAAAAATTGAAAAATTCGAAAGATTTAAAAATAAAGTATTTTATAATTTTTCATATTTCTGTTTACTTACTATTTCATAATAAAATAATTATAAAATACTTTCTTTGTGTTTATTTGATTCCTATTCAAGAGAATTACTTTATATATAGTCAATATAGGCACAGAGTTAAATTTTTTAACATTTTCTAATGGTGGTGTGCCTCGTGATTTTTTTCATGAAACAAGTGTGCCTTTGCCCAAAAAAGGTTGAAAAACACTGTCCTAGAGTACTTCTGCTATGGGGCAAAATGAAGTAGTATGAATGAAGTAGAGAAATAAATATGAGGAAAGCAAAATGTCATTTATAGAAAAGGATCTGAAATATTTCATGGAAGCTTGTTTTTTTTTTATTCTGGATTGTTTTATTTGATGTATTAACGTGTTGTAAATCACTTTCAGATTTTTTCTTCAACATATCAAGCAGCATAGAAATTAAATTAATAGAAAAAGAAATAAATGTCATTTTAAACAACAAGGGGGCCTAGCCATTCTGTTGTGGCAACCGTAACCTAGGTATAGGTGCCATTTGGCAATTAATTCATTTATCTTAGTTTCTAGCACTGACTTAAAGAAAACTATGTAGTACACTTTTAAAAAATGTTTATAATTGCTGGTTTTTCTAAGTAAAGTCATTTATCATTATGTCAAATTACCTGTGATACGTGCAAAACAAAAATCTCACAAACAGATTGTTCAATGACACAATGAACAAAGAATCTCTAATTAGGCAGACACGGCTAGTTACTTGAAATATTTAGGAAAGTTGAGGGCTTCTTACATCTCCATTTCCCATTCACCTTTGCCCAGATTTCCCCAGTTTTGCTTTTCTTGGAGTCTTCCCCAATCTACAAATCCTTCATTTGACCTTTATCATTCTCCTCCTTCACCCCCTTCCATAGACACCCCCCCATCAGCTGGCATCTTTGGCCCTTGCCTGTTTTCTCCTTCCTGCTTCTGCTCAAGCAGCGCATGAGACAGAACCCCAAAGCATCCTGGGAACTGTAGTTCATTAAGAGTGTTCAGAGTTGTTAGGAAACCCCTCTTCCCCCTCAAAGAGCTACAATCCCCAAAGTTCCCGGAGAACAGGAAGTCTTACCATTCTTAATGAACTACAGTTCCCAGGGTGCTTTTGGAGGAAGCCAGCTTCAAATGCATAGTGCAGATGGGGCCTCTGCCACCTCCGCTTGCACCTAAACAGAAGTGGAGTAGAATCTCTCTGTGACGTTAACATATGAGAGTGCTGGAGGAGAAATAGTTAAACAAGTTACCCTATCAGAACCCAGGGGGTGGAGTCAGAGGGACTATAAAACCAGCTCTGGGAGGAGTTTGTTGGGAGTTGGGTGGTTGGTTGGAGTGGGAGTGAATTGGGAGAGAGTCTGTGGGCAGGTTGAGTTAGTGTAGAGAAATAAGCTGAGTCAGGAACAGTTAGAAGCTAGGAAGACAAGTGAGTATCTGAGAGGTGGTTTAGTGACTGAGAGCAGGTAGCGGAAGTTATAGGTCTGGATAGGCACCCCATGATTGTAATTGACTGATACCATTTATGAAACCACACGCTTGTTAAACTGCAATAAATAAACTTAAGTTTATGTTCCAATTTAACCCTGACTCGACTCAGTATTGTACCAGGTAGGGCCTGGGTGGTTGCAGAAAGAAATAAAGTGGTGGCACAGGGATCAATAGACGGTGAAACGTCCGGGGACCCTGTGTGAGCGCCACACTCTCCAATATCAGCCTGGTAGGAGGCCATGCCAGAGGCTCCCACACTCTACACAGACAGACTATTGTTGACGGCTGGACAATGGCGAAGACCCCTTATTGTTATCCTGACGTCAGCCCAAGTGCAGCCTTCCGGAATCCCAACAATGTGATCTTTCTTTCCCATTTCCGTAATTCCAGATGCACAGCCAAGTGTCAAAGATGGCTTTGTGCATTGTCTGTCTTTAAAAAGTAATTTTTAAAGAGGAAATTTGAGAAGAGCATTTCCGACATGCATATTTTCCTGAGAATGCAACAAAATAGAATGGCAGCGCAGGGAAAAACCATGACGCTTTTAAGTCAGACCCGGGAAGATAAGAAAAGGCCAGGCCAGGCCTGTAGCCAGCCAGCCAGCAGCAGCAGCAGCAGCAGCAGCAGCAGGAGGAGGACAAATCCTGAGCCCCGCATCCAGTATGAAGCGTGGCCTGGAAATCTATATAAATGAGCCTTCCCCAACCTGGTGCCCTCCAGATGCTGTTGAACCACACTTCCCGTCTAGGCCTGGGCAATATATCAATATATCACCCAGGACTGGTATGAGGGGCAGACCGTGATGACAGTTTCACTCAGCAGCATATCAATGCCAGCGCCAAGGGAGAAACAAGCTGCAGCCGGGCGCTCCTTGGCAAGGCTCCGCTGTGGGCAGCTAGTATCTCCCTTGGCGCTGGTAGCAGAGGGACTCAGAAGGCGGTGGTTTCACCAGCGATATAGTGCTGAGTGAAACCCCCACCGCCTGCCCTCATACCGGCAGAGGGAGAAAGAAGCTGCACTGTCGAGGTGCCTATACAGCTTGTTCCCCCCTCTGCCTCTTTAAATGGCTTGGCTGAGGAGCGTGCCATTGCCCTGGCCTCAGCCAAGCAGTTCCACAGGGCCCCCAACCCGCCACTGGCTTGCATGAGCCAGGGGCATGATAGGGGCTCCGTCAAGGTGCTCCTTCTCCCCAGCTGAGCTGGCCCTGATCTGGCTCCTGCTTGCACCCCAGCAGGATCAGGATTGGGGCTGTTCAGCAGGGGAGGTGTGGGCTCCTTCATACTTCTCCCTTGAGCGAGGCAGCGGCAGTTCCTTCTCAAGGGAGAAGTTTAAAGGATCCCCCACGTTGCTTCTGGTTCACACAAGCCGGCAGTGGCCTGTGGGCTCCATTAAACTCCATCCTTTCTGCCAAGGCAGCTGTGGCTGGGGAAGGCCTGTGCCCCTGCCTCCAGGGCCTGGCATGGGGGTCGCGCTTAGCCAGGCGGTATAACTGCTGCACCAGCAGTGTCAGGCAGCCCTGCTTGCGGATTTTGCCCCGGGAGGGTGGGCTGAGTCTTTCCTTCCAGGATGAACGACCCACATGGACAAAAGTGATGCCTGGTCTGTCTTTGGCGAATGGCGGGGGGGCGAGCGAACGAGGTAGCTCACCTGCCACCTGTGCCAGTGAAGGGATCCCCGGCATTTTTGCTGCTCGCAAATGAGCACCAGGGACACTGAGGTCAGGCAGGAGCCTTCTGCCCCCCAGCTGAGCAGCAGGCTGGGGCCAGCTGCATTGGCCCCAGCCCGCGAGGTGCTGGGTGAAAGTGCCTCCAGCAGTGAGAGATGAGGCAGTTTCACCCCACGCCTTGTCAGCCAATGCACCTCGTTTCAACATCACGGTTTATCGCCAAACCACGATGTCCTACTGCCATCATCTCTAAACACTGGCCATGCTGGCTGAAGCTAATGGATTCTAATTTCAGGGCTGACCCGCCCATGAGGCAGCCACCTGGGGCAGTGGAACACCAAGGGTATTCTTGGGGGTTCCCTGGAGGGTTCCCCATTTGGTGCCCCCCCCCGCTCCCCTGCATCTAGCCAGTCTATGACAGGCTGGATGCCAGTAGTGGGCAGGGGTGAGGCCCTTGGTGCATGGGACCAGAGTGAAAAGGGGGGACCCCCTTTTCCACTCTGCCATTAGCTTATTCCCCATACCTTTTCCCTCCCCCACCCAACAGGGAGTTGGGAGAGGGACCGCCCACCCTCGCTAGAGGTCTCAACTGACAGCTCACAGAGGGCTTCCAATGTCAGGTGCCAACTCCTGCTGCGCAACTAATTTGTTGGTGAGCAACAAAATTTCTCACCTGGCACCCCTGAAATTGGTTAGAAGGAGCAGCTGAACTTGAAGCAGAGACTTGTCCTTCAAATGTCCATGTCATAGTTCACTGTGATCTCTCCATGGTCAAGAAAGGGATTTTGCTGCAATCTAAGAAACAGAAAGCTGAGCTAGCAAAAAGCCTCTTCTTGGCTCAGTGAAGAACAGTTTTTAAAAAAAGATGCACAATTGGTCCCCCCCCCCCAAAAAAATGCGGCCTTCACCCCTTGTGAACAGTAGTCCTACATTATTCATTTCCACATGCAGAGTGGCAGCATATGAACACACAAAAACACATTTCAGCTGTGCAATTTTGCAAAACAACAGAACTGATACAGCAAGATAAAGAAAGTTCTCTTTACTGATAGGTGTTAAACTGAACATTTAAGCTCTAAAAAAGCTGATTTAGCACCGCCTGTTACTTTTCCCTTTGAATTTTTTCCCAGCTCAGCAGCTGAAAATTTCATCCATAAAAGGCAATCCAACTCGTGCGTCGTCTTTGGTTCACCATTAAGGATAAAACTAACAGGCACCTCTGGGCCAATTATGTGCTTTAGTCAATGACCCAAGATGCTAAGACAATCGGAGTGAGGTGAGGAAATATGAACTGATGGCACTTTGGAAAGACGCTCTTCTTGCAACCTGCAGGGGCTCGTCATGTCCAGTAAAGCATCTTAAGGAAAAACAAATCAAAACAGACCCTTGCGAATCTTCGCTTTGAGCTGCATCCACTTTCCCTGAACTTCACAATTCAACTAAGCTTTGAAATGAACGACTAGAAACCAAGGGAAACCACAGCATAAATCTGCTCCTAAATCCAGTCCTGCCTGAAGCAAAAAATACCCCAAAAGGATAGAGCCCCTCCAGTTCACGTTAATTATTTAATTGTCCTATTTAAAATATATAATGAAAGTCAAGGCGATTTAAAAAAATTAACTTTAAAAACAAAGAGAAAACAATCTAAAACATGCAATATATATATATATATATCTCCACCCCCAACTCCACCCATCCACCCCACCTATAAAAAGGAAGTTAAGATCTAAGGGTCTAGGTGCAGAAGAATGTCTTTTTCCCTGGCACCTAAAAAGAGATAGTGATAAATAGAAGATGACTGATGTGGAAGCTGACTTCCATGCCTAGCCTGGTATTATTACTAATAAATTCACCATTCTACACAATGGTCTCCACACAATGTACAACAGCAAAAGGGGGTGGGAGTTAAAAACCACCAAACCCCAATTCAGAACAGACACTCATGGCAAAGACCCATCCATCCATCTGGGAAAGCCTGTTGGAACAAAAACATCTGCAACTGTTTCTGGAAAGTACAGAGAGTGTGTGTGTGTTATATTTCAACAGGGATGCTGCTCTACAGAACAGGGGCAGCCACACAAAAAGCCCTGCTCCGAGTTACTAAGGAGCAGGCTCCTGAGATCTTTAGAACTTGCAGGAGAAACTCTCCCACAGACTGCAGTGATCTACTGAGTGCTTGAGGGATAAGTGGGTCTCTCAAGTAACATGTTTCTGAGCCATATAGAGCCTTGCATGTTAGTGTCAGAATTTGGTCCAACAGGAGACTGGCAGCCACTGCAAATCCCACAAGCAAGGGATTATATGCTGAGTGTAGTTTGCTTCCCAGAAACAACCTAGCCATTGTGTTCTGCATCAGAGGCTGCCTCTGGACAACCCCCAAGGGGGGTCCCACATAGAGCGCATTGCAGTAATCCAACTGTGAGGTTACCACTGTATGGACAACTGTGGTCAAGCTATCCTGACCCAGGGACAATGCTAGCTGCCTTACCAACAGGAGTCTCTGAGCAAATGTTGGGGGTGCTCCTGGATCCATCTCTGCCAGTGGAGGTTCAGGTGCAGCGCTCATCTTGCTTTATTGGCCGAGGGAGCCGGCATACAGCTTCTGGGTCATGTGGCCAGCATGGCTAAGCCGCTTCTGGTGAACCAGAGCAGCGCACAGAAACGCCGTTTACCTTCCCGCCAGAGCGGTACCTATTTATCTACTTGCACTTTCACGTGCTTTCGAACTGCTAGGTTGGCAGGAGCTGGAACTAAACAACGGGAGCTCACCCCATCGCGGGGATTCGAACTGCCGACCTTTCGATCAGCAAGCCCAAGCGGCACAGTGGTTTAACCCACAGCGCCACCTGTGTACCCCTGTTCCCCTTACAGGGCTACAATCCCCAGTGGTCCCATGGAACAGGGCCTGGCTGTTAAACCAGCCTCAGCACTCTTAACCAATTTTAGAAACTGCCAAATAACACCTTAGACTTAGGTTACGGTTGCCATGACTGAATATCTAGACCCCGTTTTTGTTTTTGCAATGATATTTATTACTATTATTTTCTATGCGGCTTGATATTTTAAAGAAAAAAATCTCAGAAAATATTTCAGATCCTTCTCTTAAGTGACATTTTGCTTTTCCCTTATTTATTTACCTGCTTTATTTATAGAGCTGCCGCACAGCAGAAGTACTCTCAGAAGTCAGTGGGGTGAACCATGGACTCCTTGGAGGAGTAAATAAGCTCTTCTGCTTACCTGCTTAAGAAGGTTGGAGGTGCCAGCCAGATGGAGATGTCAGTTGCTAACCTTCCATACAGAGATCTCCATGTGGTCGCAGTTGGACCCGCGCCAGTAGCAAAACGCACCTGGCTAATTTCTAACACTGCCCTTAACAAACTACAGTTCCCAGGATTCCTTGGCGGAAGCCCTGACTGTTTAAAGTGACATGATACTGCTTTCAATGTATTGTGCCAACAAAGGCCTTAGTTGCCACAGGAAAGCAACTCTTGCAATCAAAGCAGGTTGTTCAAAGAAATGTATTCGCCAGTTTGCAAAATTTAATCTGCCTTTAGACTTTAGAGAGCTTAGGCACAAATAAAGAGATTCCCCGCCTGGGTGCATCCCTGTGAGATGTAACGGCAGCTCTGAAAACCCGGCTAGGGCTGCCATAATTCAAAACCCGAAAGTTGTTGAGCAGCCTAAGGTACACCGTCTTCATGGGTAAAAGGACACATTGGCAAAGACCTTGCTAAATGGCTTATGCTTCTCTGGACAGTTTAAATGTTTCGCACAGGTGCTCTTTGGCAAGGACTGTTCTCTTCCCCCCTCCTGCTTCAACGGTTACAAGAAAGCACAGCTGTCCTAAACATCAGCTGCATGAAATCCATTCCAAACTGTCTCTGTTCCGGATATACAATCATCAGATTAGTTGGTCTTGGGAGGACTGTGTTTTCTGTAGCGAGAACCTTGATGTGCAACACCTGCTTGAGCCCACATTGTTACTGAATTTCTCAAGGTCCACTGGGAAATATCTCTGAACCAAAATGTCTATTCCATGGAGGTTCTGATTCTTGCCTGCAGCATGCAACAGCTAATCCAAGAAAATTAAAGGAGTGTATTGAGAAAAACCCTTCAAAATGTTGCCATTGGCAAAGATTTGCAGAGGAGCTCTACCATGGAGCTGACCTAGAAGTAAGACTCCTCAAGGTTTTGACTAAAGGGCTGCCTTAAAAACATACAAAACTGATTTATAATGAGTCGGATCAACACTGTCAGGCTCTCCTCACCCAAATTAGAGATTTCATTGGGGGATGAACCTGAGACCTGCCTGCCAACCAGGCGCTTGACCACTCAGTTCTTTGCTACAGCCATGGCCAGATACTTACATGCATCAGTAGCTGCATATAATTTTCACTAATACGTAATGGAATCTGTTATATGTTAAGGATAGACAATAAAGAGTAAAGTGTTTTGAAAACTAAAGTATGGTACTAATATTTTTATTGTAAACACCAAATTAAACACGTATTAACAATTTCTACTAAAAATGTGATATTAACAATGTGTCACTTATGTGAATTGCATATTAATTCATCCTTATCAAAAAAATAAATTAAAAGTGTTGCCAACCTCCCCCCCACCCCCAGCAACTAGACATTCTGTTTTGGTGCCCGCAACCCAGGTCCTAGAAGCCATTTGGCTCCTAGATTTTCTACCCGTTTTTAATACTGCTTCCAGCAACTCCTGCAGCTAAACGTCTTGCTCTGCTTCTTTTTGAACCACATTAGTGAGGCTTGGGGTGTGTGTCTCATTTTCAGGGCAGCCTAGGACCTCCATATACACTGGCCAGGATTGTGCCCCGGGGAGGTCACTTCAGTGCTGCTAATGCAGTGGTTTGGCTTCACCCCAAGAGGTACACTCCATTGTCTCTCGAGACAGACAGATGCCAACAACATCTATATAGCAATGGGCTTTGCACCACCAGGAGCTGTCAAAACACACACAGCCTGTATGCTCAAGACGTAACTCTTGAACTACGCATGCTCTGCCAGAGACCTTCACATTCTCAATCTCCATATTCAATCGCTGCTCCTTTTAACAACTCAGCATTTCAAGAAGCACTGCTCTATTTAATTGTTCTTCCTAGCGAGCATTTTTTTCAGAATGCATGACATTTTCATCATAAAAGTTGCATTAAATGCAGTGTAGTATGTTTAATATATAAGTAGCGCTTACCCTTTGCAGAATCACATTCACTTAACCTGCATGAGCAGTTAGGGAAAAGTTCTCCCTCCCCATTAAGAAAGGAGAACCTTTGCAATGAAATCAAGCCTGCAGCCTAGGAATGGTCGCATTAGAGGTTTTCTTTAGGCTGAAGGCAGGGGGCCGAAACAGGAGTGGCTAACCCCAAGGGTAGTTGACTCCAACTCCCATTGTTCCTGACCACTGGCCATTCTGGCTGGAGGCTGCTGGGAGTTGTGGTCTGTAACAATGGAAGTGCCTCAAGTCATCCCCACCCGACAGCTAGGAGACCCCACCTTCCGCACAAGAACCAGAACCACCCTCAACAGGACCACAACTATGGGCCAAGTCCCGAGGGTTTCCAAGCCTTCATTGTGCCAGTGTGGCAGGTATGGGAATGTAGCTCCACCCTAAGTCGAGACAAGGATCCCACTTGATTCCTGAGTGCCTGCGCAATAACTTTTCAGACGGAGGCTTATTGATTAAATGCAACTTCCATTGACCCACCACCATCCTGCTCTCCAATTAATTGCATTTGCTCTGGAGGGCTGATTCTATTATTCAAGGGCTTCACAAGGGCAATGAGTGTCCACTTACATCAGTTCCAAGTCTCATTTGCATTGTAGTCAGCAGGGATTTAATTTAAGCCAAATGGAATGGAAGGGCCACTGCGCGGTTTCTCTTGAAAATGCCTCTTCCAACAGATTGCTGTTAAAAACGTTTCAGGGGAGGTGTGCCGATTGAGGCAGCAAGTCAGCCAACCTAGAGGAAATCCTAAGTAATCAAGACAAGGCCTGGCTGTTCCATTGTTTGCTGGATTTTCCTGTTCTGGATAAATAAAGAAACTCCTAGCTCTTTTGTATTAAATGAGGACTGATACAAAGTTAGAAAATGGTAGGGCTGTGCACAGCCACTGCCACCCTCAATCTGTGCCAACCCAGGGAATACTCAACACGGATCTGGCCCTGAATCAGAATCTAGGAACACAGAGTCCCATTGGGTCAAGTCAATGGCCCACCTAGTCCAGCGCCCTGCTCTCACCAACTAAATGCCCATGAGAAGCCTGCAAGCAGGACCAAAGCGCGAGAGCATTCTCCCCTTCTGCGATTCTGAGCAACTACCAGGCAGAGTCACTGCTGCCTCTGACTGTGGAAGGAAAGCATAGCCAGCCATCATGGCTAGCAGCCTCTATGAACTTGTCTGGTGCTCTTTTAAAGCCATCCAATCCAAGTTGGTGGCCCTCACTGTGGGAGCAAGTTCCTTAGCTCAACTATGCATTGTGTAAAAAACAAGTTTCTTTTATCCACACCCAGCCTGCATGGGGGGTCCTGATCCAAAAAGGGAATTCACGCAGATGCAGCTCCCCAGCTACCTTGCTTGCTGGATCAGGGCTAATGTTACCCAAGTCTCTCATGAGGAGCAGCTGCAGCGTTTGGGACTTTGCAGTTTAGAGAAAAGGCAAGTAAGAGGAGACATAACGGAAGTTTATAAAATTATGCCCGGGGTGGAGAAAGTGGATACTGAAGAGTTTTTCTCCTCCTATAATTCTAGAACCTGTGGACAAGCAATGATGTTGGAAGATTCAGGACTGATCAAAGAAAAAACTTCTTCATGCAGCACATACTGTATTTTTCGCTCTATAAGATGCACCAGACCACAAGACGCACCTAGTTTTTGGAGGAGGAAAACAAGAAAAAAAATATTCTGAATCTCAGAAGCCAGAACAGCAAGAGGGATCGCTGCGCAGTGAAAGCAGCAATCCCTCTTGCTGTTCTGGCTTCTGGGACAGCTGCGCAGCCTGCATTCGCTCCATAAGACGCACACACATTTCCCCTTACTTTTTAGGAGGGAAAAAGTGAGTCTTATAGAGCAAAAAATACGGTAGTTAAACTATGAAACTCAGTTGCACACCAGGGAGGCAGCAATAGCCACCAACCTGGGCAGCTTTAAAAGAGCACTGGACAAATTCATGGTGGACATGAGGCAGTAATACTTCTGAATACCAGTTGCTGGAAACCCACAGAGGGGAGAGGGCTCTTATACTCAAATCCTGCTTGCGGCTTCCATGCAGACAACTGGTGGACCATTGGCCTGACCCTGTAGGGTACCGCTAGCAGTAGTATTCCCTGCCCCTGCTCATCTGGCTGAGTTTCTCCAGCCACTTTGGGCAGCTTACAGCATATATAAAAACATAATAAAACATCAAACATTAAAAAAACTTCCTGATACAGGGCTGCCTTCAGATGTCTTCTAAAAGTTGTGTAGTTCTTTACCTCCTTGATATCTGCTGGGAGGGCATTTCACAGGGCGGGTGCCACTACCAAGAAGGCCCTCTGCCTGGTTCCCTGTAACCTCACTTCTCGCAGTGAGGGAACTGCTAGAAGGCCCTCGGAGCTGGGCCTCAGTGTCCAGGCTGAACAATGGGGGTGGAGACGCTCCTCCAGGTATACTGAGCCGAGGGCGTTTAGGGATTTAAAAGTCAGCACCAACCCTTTGAATTGTGCTCGGAAACTTACTGGGAGCCAATGTACCGTAGGTCTTTCAGGACTGGTGTTATATGGTCCCAGCGGTCGCTCCCAGTCACCAGTGTAGCTGCCGCATTCTTATGTTCTGAAGTCACTCCGTTACGCAGCAACCACATGACACAAACCAACTTTTAGCCCATGTTGCAGTGCAACATTATTTTAGCTTGAAAAACGAAGCAAGGAAGTCAGATGGGCAAAAAGCAAACGGGGAAGATTCCTGTGACAGTGCCATTCATACTTGCAAGCTAGTTCTGTCGTCAGTTCTTGCTGTTGTGTCAAGTTAAATCAGAGCGCCCCCCCCCCCTTTTCCCAAGCATGTAAGAAAAGGAACAAAGATGGTTAACTATCTCTTGCCCACCCAGGGACACTGAGGTGTGCTGCCCTTTAATTACAGCTCATCAAGTTATTAAAGAACTAATTGCTCTTTGGGAAACATGACAGGGTATAAAAAAAGTAATTATAGTTATATAGTATCAAACCCCCCGACTGCATCCACTCAAAACGAGGCAAGACAAAACTCTAAACAGAATTCCATTCTCTTTAATAAACTGGCTAGAACTTCCATGACATGGTCAAAATTACAAGCCGGGGTTAAACTTTTTTTGATGCATGATTGCAAATTGCAAACAGTGCCTCAAGGGAGGGATTAAGATACATTTTTTAAAAATGAAAATTATAAGCAGTTCCTCTCTTGCTTGAATGAGAGGGGTGAGAAGTTCAAATGCTCAATTCACATTTTAGGTGCATCAGGGATTTTCAAAGTAACGTATCTGGGTTCAAATCCCCCAGTCAGCAATAAAGCCAGCTGATTAACCTTGGAACAGCCCCCTCCCTGCACATCTGCATGACTAGCCAACCTCACAAAGTTGCTGTGCAAAAAGGGGAGAACTCTGTATAGTGTTCTGAACATCTTGGAGGAAAGACAACAACAACAAAACTCAAACCTAACAGAAAGGAAAGCTGGTCCTCATGTGGGAGTCCTCATATTTTACTGCCAGTATCACCTGTGGGCAAAGCCCAGGTACAAGTAAACAAGGTAATTTACAGACATATCCTGAGGGTAATAATAATAATAATAATAATAATAAAAGTTATTGTTCTGAACAGTATTTAAGACACTAAAGGTGTGTGAAGCCTCCCAGTTGCATTTTAGTTGGCACCTTGTTCCCACATGCAGAACAAGCCCTACCATGAGGCAGAGAGAGGCAACTGCTTCAGGTGGCAAGTGGTGGCAGGGCGGCAGGGCCAATCCCCATTGTTCCTCCTGAGCTGCCCAGCTTTTCCCACCTTTCTTCCCAAAAGCTCATACACTGTTCTCCTCCTCCCCATTTTATCCTCACAACAGCCCTGCAAGGAAATTTAGGCTGGGAGGCAATGCCTGGCCCAAGTGAGCTTCACGGACGAGTGGGAATTCAAACTCTGGCCTCTCCCACTCTAACCACGACATCACACTGGCTCTGTGGCCTCCCTGGCCTGTTCTGGAGCCCCTCATCTAGTCTGTTGCATCAGGTGGGCTGGAGAAGGCCACCCCACGCCAGTGTGGACGTAAGTGCCAACTGCCCATCCATGGAATGGAGCTGGAGCATAAGAACATAAGCAACCGGTCTCAAGCAATCGACATTCAGAAGCATTTGTGCCTCCAACAGCAGAGACAGGGCACAGCCATCACGGCTAGCAGCCCTCAGTCGCCGTCTCCTCCATCTTTGCCTCAGGCAGCAAAATGTCTAAGGCCAGCCGTGCCAACACGGGCAGCAGAAGAATGTGTGGTACAATGCACACTTCCACAGGCACCTGAAATTTAATTTTGCCTCTGTCTTTTTTTAAAAAAACAAAACCCCTTTTCTAATGGCTAAATCTGCAGCCAAAGGCAAAGACTTGAGCAGCTGCAACGGAACCTGTCCCCCCCCCCCCTGAAAATCTGTCAGGCCCGCTTACTCTCCTTGTCTGTCCATCAGGCGGGTTCTGCTCTTTGGGTGCGCAAGAGAGACAGCCGCTGCTTTGCTCTGTGGTTTTAACAAGCCCCTCTCTCCTCAAAGGTCAGTCTCCTTGGAGCAGAAAGAGCGGTTCAAATAAGCCCGTTAGCATGCACTGGGGAGATAAGCTGCGTGGTACAATCCTCCCCCAAATCTGTACATGTACGCAAGAGCTGAAACAGCAGCAGTGTTTTCTACACTAGCCTGCTCTCCAAAGTTCATCACCAAAAAGTAGGTACCACAGTGGATTTCAGTTGCAAGACTGAAGCTCTTAGGTTTGAGGACACTGCGATCTGAGGAACTGACTTGGTATTGCACAATTCCAAAAAGAGGCAAGTAAAAAAGCAGAGCCTAGAAGCTAAGGGCAGCTGGAGTAATTGGAACCCAGGGATACATTTTGTACATTAGTTATGATGCACTACAACTCTCTCACACACACCCCGCAATGAGGATGCTAACCCCACACTGCTCTAATTCTGCCAGTACAGAACTCGTGCCTGATGCTCCCAAAGGCCTGGAGGCCAGCGGGAACCAAAAGGAACAAGAGCCCCAAGGCAGCCTGAGTGATGGGTCGCTCACACTGACAAGGTAGCTTGGAGCCAGCAATTTTCTGGAACCAGGTGGAGTCCAACGGGTCCGTTGTATCCAGTGTTAGAAATTAGCCAGGTGCCAGGCACATTTTGCGACTAGTGCGGGTTCAATTGCAACAACATAGAGATCTCTGGGTGCCAGGTTGCCAACTGACATCTCCATCTGGCTGGCCCCTCCAGCTTTCTTAAGCAGGTAACTAGAAGAGCTTATTTATTGTATTTATATCCCGTGCTTTTCTCCAAGGAGCACATGATTCATCCCCTCCTCAGTTAATCCCTACAACAGGCATCCTCAACCTCAGCCCTCCAGTTGTTTTGAGACTACAATTCCCAGCATCCCTGACCACTGGTCCTGCTAGCTAGGGATCATGGGAGTTGTACGCCAAAAACATCTGGAGGGCCAAGGTTGAAGAAGCCTGCCCTACAACAACCCTGTGAGGTAGGTTTTTTTAAATAAATAATATTTATTAAAATTTCAAAAAAGTTACAAAAATAAGAAAAAAAAATACAAAATACAATAAAGTAAAAACAATTAAAAACAAACCAACTTTTCCATAACTTGTCTTTCATTTACTTGTTTCCCTGACCTCCTCACACCTCCCTTTTTTGTATTCTAGTTCAATTGGTTATTTCAGCAAATGCTTTCCATTTTTACTTTTATCTTACTAATTTATCTTAATATATTATGACTTTACATTCTCACCTGTTAATAATCCATCTTTAAATACTCCTTTATAACATTACTACTAAAACCACATAACTTCATTCCAACATCCTTCTAACATTCCTTAATTTTACAATATTTCTGTAGATAGTCTTTAAATTTCTTCCAATCTTCTTCTACCGACTCTTCTCCCTGGTCTCGGATTCTGCCAGTCATTTCCGCCAGTTCCATATAGTCCATCACCTTCATCTGCCATTCTTCCCGGGTGGGTAGCTCTTGTGTCTCCTGTGAGGTAGGTTAATAGCTGTGACTGGCCCAAGGTCACCCAGTGAGCTTCATGACTCAGTGGGGATTTGCCAGGTCTAACCACACTGGCTTTCTAGAGTAGTTCTGCCATGGGGCAGCTATAGAAATTAATTAAGTAAATAACTATGGGGAAAGCAAAATGTCAATTAGAGAAGGATCTGAAATATTTTCCTGGAAGCTTGAAATTGTT
This sequence comes from Podarcis erhardii, assembly GCF_964252035.2. Taxonomy (NCBI): domain Eukaryota; kingdom Metazoa; phylum Chordata; class Lepidosauria; order Squamata; family Lacertidae; genus Podarcis; species Podarcis erhardii. Next base: position 5,049,301 of record NC_138503.1, on the reverse strand, counting down.
TTATTCCAGATTGTTTCATTTGATGTTTTAATGTGTTGTAAAATACCTTGAGATTTTTTTCTTTAAAATATAAAGCGGTACAGAAATGAGATGATGATAATGATGATGAACCATACCCCACTGGGGGTAGAAATGGCACCTATACATACCATGGTGGTGACTGTAACCTAGGTTTAAGGTGCCATTTGGGGATTGAACCTGTGACCTTGCTGTTATCAGCACCATGCTCTAACCAGCTGAGCTATTTGGAGATAGCTCAGCTGGTTAGAGCATGGTGCTGATAACAGCAAGGTCACAGGTTCCATCCCCATATCGGACAACTGCATGTTCCTGCACTGCAGTGGGTTGGACTAAATGATCCTCATGGTCTCTTCCAACTCTATGATTAGCTTATATATCTGAGTTTCTAACACTGCTTGTATCCCTTCTGAGCTGGCAGCTGCATTAGCCCCCCTCTGACCACCTGCAGGAGGCACAGTGGTTCTCTGCCCCAGCAAGCCAAGAATTTTGGCACACAAGGCAAGGTGCTTGGGCCCAGATTTGAGTCACTGTGTAGAGAATCACATCAGAAAGAAAGCAAACCATGCAAATCACACATTGTAGAGCTATTTGCTCTGTAAAGGATATCCCAGAATCTCTGTAATATCCAAGAATGGGGGCCGTGTGGTAGATTACATCTTTGTGTCACATGCTATTTACTAAAAAAATCAACTATTTTATGTGGAAGGCAGGATCATCTTCCACTGGTGGCCCAGGCAGGCTACCCAAAGAGCAACAAAGACCCCATGACCACCCACTCAATGCAGGAAGTGCACATTGGGGATAGGCACATAAGACGGATAACAGTGGCAGCTGAAATAAAACAAATCTTGGGAAATCAGTCTATGATGAAATCAAGAGAAGTAATAACAGACAGGTGATGAACAAACTACAAAATCTATGCCAGCAAACTTTAGAAAGGACTTGGAATATCTCGGAGTTATATCAAGAGATATCCAGAGAACTCAGACCATTTCTGATTCCTACCTCCCATCCTAGAACTCCTGCCAAGTACATGGAGCTGGTTTGATAGGGACTGTAAACTTAAAAGCCACTGAGTTACATCTAGTTCCCCATCACATTTGCAGGTACTAATTTGCAAAACGTGTGTCTGTGTGAAGTAGAGAGAGGTGGGTTGGGCACTGACGTGTGAATGAATAAATTGCTTTTTCTTTTCTTTTTGTGTGTGTATGTGTTCTAAACTAATGTTGGGGTGAGGAGGTGACTCCAGATCCTCAGAGGTGAGTGGAAGTTTTTCATAGGGCTGTACATGAACAGCTTTGTCTTATACCAAGCCAGGCTCTTTGGCCTCTATCTCAGTCTTGGCTGCACTGACTGGCAGCTGCTTTCCAGGGTCTCCCACAGCCTTGCGTAGAGATGCTGCTGAGGACTGAATCTGGGACCCCTCGGCATCTCATGCTCTTCCGCAAAGCAATGGCCCCGCTGCCCCCGCTTCTCTTGAGAATGGAAATTCCTCTGCATAAAATGTCACACACATACAAGAGTTGCAGCAAACTGGATTTTGCTGACATTCATTTGCAAACAAGCATATGCTTTGTTCCTCAAATCCATGTTACAAGATTTCCGTCCCAGGAGGCCAACCCCATGGGCAGTTTCCACAAGATCGCACCACAGATTATTTCCTTGCCTTAGTTTGCCTCCTACAAGTCACTGCGACTGTCCCAAGTGCCCAGGAGCAGTTCCTGTTTCCTCAGGACTGTCCCTGTAGGGCAAGCAAGAGAGAGTCCTCTTTGGGGACCAGGACATTCGCAGGGAAACCAAAATGTTTGTTTACAAAGCTACTGTACTGCCAACCTTACTATATGCTTGTGAAACATGGATCACTTATAAATGCCATCTCCAGCTCCTTGAAAGATTCCATCAACGGTGTCTCCGAAAAATTTTACACATCACTTGGAAAGATAGGCGAACTAATATCAGTGTATTGGAAGAAGCAAAGATCACCAGTGTTGAAGCAATGATTCTTCAACATCAGCTTCATTGGACTGGTCGTGTTGTGCAGATGCCTGATGATTGTCTTCCAAAGCAACTACTCTATTCCAAACTTAAAAATGGAAAGTGTAATGCTGGTGGTCAACAAAAGAGGTTTAAAGACGGTCTCAAGGCAAATCTTAAAAAATGTAGTATAAACACTGACAACTGGAAAACACTGGCCTGCGAGCGCTCCAGTTGGAGAACAGCCTTTACCAAAGGCTTTGAAGATACTTGAACTCAGGACGCAAGGGAGAAACGTGATAAGAGGAAGGCATGCTTTGCAAATCCACACCGTGATCAACTCCTGCCCAGAAACCAATGTCCCCACTGTGGAAGGATGTATGGATCCAGAATTGGCCTCCACAGTCACGGTCACACTGTTAAAACCATGTTTATGGAAGACAATCTTACTCGGCTACGAGTGATAGTAAATGAAGAAAAATGGCCCTCCAGATGCTGCTGCTGGTGAGCTCATCCTCCCATCTGCCCCAGCCACCAGGTGATGGTCAGCAACATTCGCTAACCTGGTGCACTCCAGATGTTTGGCACCACAGCTCCCATCACTCTAGTCAGCACATCTGGGGGCACCAAATTCACAAACTCTGCTCCCAATTTTGCAGGGGTCATCAGCCACACTGGCTGGGACTGATGGGAGTCCAACAACATCTGGAGGACCTCAGCTTCACCATCCCTGGTTTAATCAGTCCTGATAAACACACCAAAGCAGCTCATTCAGAGTCACAGCAGGGAGCCTCCACTTTCTTCACTCCCCAGAAGTCTTAGTCTAGGAATGGGGCATTGTTTAGGGGGGTTTGTTGGGGAAGATGTTGCTGTCAATTTTTTGTATCTTGGATCTTGTAATCTGTGTGGAGGTTGTTCAATTCAGTTGTATATTTTTTCATGTTTTGTTTGAGACTAGTTTTGTTGTGTTTGGAGTTATTTAAATTCTTGTATGTTGTAAGCAGCCTTGAGCATTGTTTTAACTTTGGAAATGAAATGATTGATGATTGATTGTGGTGGGGAAATCTGTGCCCCCCCCAATGTTGCTGGACTACAACCTCCATCTTCCCTGACCACTGGTCGTGTTTGCTGAGGCTGATGGAGGAGTAGAAGAGGGAGAGTGAAACAAGCCCATCTATCAGCATTCATTTTTAAGATATGAGACGTTAAGAGGGAAAGCAGAAACAAGAATGGGAACCAGTTTAGTGCTAGGTGCTAGGTGCCACATTGGGTTAATCAAGAGAGGCGAGAAATGGATTTTGCAGCTATCCTGGGATGCTGCTGGCAGGAGGAGGCACCCCGAACAGCACTGTGCAAGTGCATGGTTGCAGACTGGCTAATCACCTACACTGATCAACATCTGGCACCAGCAGCTGCATCAGCTAACCCACAGTGGGGAATCTTTTCCAGACCAAGGGTCACATTCCCATCTGGGCAACATGCCAGTGAGGGGCAGGAGAGTGGCAAAAGTGGCTGAAGGTGCGAATTTTACCTTTGTACAGTGGACAAGTTTCTATACACACTGATGCTTCTCTATCCTCCCTCTAAGCAGGCCAAAAACATTTAGGAACTGAGCTCTTGCGTGGTTCTGACTGTGGCACCCCTTGTCCCCAGCATGATCACTTCATCAAGTTGGTTACTGATAACAAATTCACATTGTTTTGAATGCCTTGCATCAGCAGCTGGTGGTTCCTACCAGTGAACCACTTCACTGGCCATCACTGATAAGAAATATTCCAAAATAGTGGAAGAAAGAGTGAGAGGTAGCACTGAAGATTACCGGCACAGATGTAGTGTTGGAGATCAAAGGAATGTCTGATGGAAAGAAGAGCTAAGTACAAACAGCCCCGAGGTTGTAAGGCACGGGTTTCTCACCCCTTCCAGAGGATACACCTCCCCAATTTTTGTCAGTGTGCCCCTCAATGGGCACTTGCATTCTTCCTGCTCAAGCCATTTCTCTCCTTAAATTAAAAACCCCTGAGATGCTACTTGACATGGCTGTGCATGGGTGTGAGAGTTGTGGGAACAGAGACTGAAAATACCAGGGCCTCACTCCCTTCCACCCTCTCGGCCTCTTCATGGCAGTCAATATACGGTCTGCTGCAGCCCTTCTGTTAAAAGAACCAGATCCATCACAAGATTAAATGTTCTGCTCGCTTATTTGCAATGGGAAGTTGTTCTGATTGTGGGACTCACACGTCAGTGCATGGCAAAACAAATGAAAGCAGCCCACGCCAACAGGAGCCGTGAGGGTGGCAGGGCAACTGGGCAGATCTTGCTGGGTGTGAGGACAGGCATGCTCTGGTCTGGTAATGCCAAGTGGCATGGCCAGGCAGAATATGAATGCATTTGGGACGGGAAGATCTGTCAATTCCAGTTTATCTCAGTAACTCCTGTTTCCAGGAAAGTTCAGGTCACCACATTCCACATCAGTTTGAATTGTGGAGTTGGAAGGGACCCCTGCAATGCACGAAACACAGCTGAAAAATCCATGAGAGATGACCGCCCAACTTCTGTTTAAAAACCAGCACCCTCCAAGGCAGTATGTCCCACTGTCAAACAACCCTCACCATCAGAAAGTGCTCCCCAGTGTTTAGTCAGAATCCATTAGTTTGAATCCTTTCCTCTGGAGCAACAGGAAACAAGCTTGCTCTGTCTTCCATGTGACAGCCCTTCAGGTATTTGAAAATGGCTGGCTGTCACCTCTCAGTCTTCTGCCAAGTAGTTCTGGTAATTGGGTGAAAATTGGACATTTTGACCCAGCAGTTCCTCATGTTCCTTACAAATGCAGTCCCCAGCTGTTGAGGGGCGTCATCTGCTAATAGTGACACCTTGACCTTGGCCTAGTGGCAAATCAGTAACCAGAGCAGATCTCGGAGCACAACTGTCACATGCTGACAAGGTCTCCCTCCTGTCAGCACAGCAATTGTGCTGCAGCATTCTGCACTGACCGCAAGTAGAAAGGGAGCTCCACAAGCCAGCTTTCTTGGATGGACTGAAAAACACCCAGTCCAAACGGGAATTTGAATATGACTGCCTGTACACACCATGCGATATCTCCATCCAAGAGTCATCAATATACCAGCAGTGACACACACTCCATTAACGGGCTCCCTCCCCATAAGGTTTGCCGGCATATAATTCACCATGACAGATGAAGTTAAGTTTTCCCCATACATATTCATGAACTGGCTGAAAGCCAACGGAGCCCCCATTTAATTAACAGAGATTATTTGATTAGAATGGAAGCTGTCTTATTAGTTAAAATAGATAAATGAAAGCAAACTCTGATAGTTTAATTCATTAGCTCAGTTGCTCTTCATCAGGCTGCTGGAGACATTTTTCTTCCAAAAAAAGAGAGTTGTAGGTTGGATACATGCAATTATTTTAAATTAGCTAGCCCCAACCTGGTCCCTTCCAGATATTTTGGACTATAGTTCTCATCAGCCTCAGGTAGCACAACTGTGTTGCCATGTGCCCCACCATCATAGAACCATAGAATTGTAGAGTTGGAAAGAACCCAAAGAATCATCTAGTCCAACCCCCTGCAATGCAGGAATCTCAACTAAAACATCCATGACAGATGGCCATCCAACCTCTGCTTAAAAACCTCCAAGGAAGGAGAGTCCACCACCTCTCGTGGGAGTCCGTTCCCTTGACCAACAGCTCTTCCTGTCCGAAAGTTCTTCCCAATATTGAGTGATAACTTGAAGCCACTGGTTCAGGTCCTAGCCTTCAGAGCAGGAGAAAACAAGCTTGCTCCATCTCCCATGTGATAGCCCTTTAGTTATCTGAAGATAGATATCCTATCTCTTCTCTGTCTTCTTTTATCCAGGGTAAACATACCCAACTCTTTCAACTCTTCCTTATAAGGCTTGGTTTACAGAACCTTGATCATCTTGGTTGCCCTCCTCGGGACACCTTCCAGTCCGTCAACATCCTTCTTAAATTGTGGTGCCCAGAACTGGACACAGTATTCCAAATGCGGTCTGATTAAGGCAGAATATAGTGGGACTATTAACTCCCTTGATTGGGACACTATACTTCTGTTGATGCAGCCTAAAATAGCAATCACTATTTTTGCTGCTGCATCACACTGTTGACTCATGTTCAGCTTATGGTCTCCTAAGACACCTAGATCCTTTTCACATGTTCTAGAGGCAGTCCCCCGTTTATGCATGGGATACACTCTGAGGCGTACATTGGTGAAATGGAGCATAACTGAAACCCATTGAAAAAGCCTGGAAACACCCTGGTTCACTCCACCCCATTCCGCCCTTTTAGTGACATTTCAATGACATCCTTATGATGTTTCCAAGTCACTTGCAGGTTTGCTGTGATGCACATATACACAGTCGCACACATATTGAACGCACGTAAACAGGGACTGCCTGTACTTGCGAGGCAGGTGTCACCCATCTTTCAGCTTGCGCCCAGGTCTCCAATCTGTTAAGGTCTTCATGAATTCTGTTTCTGTCTTCTGCAGCATTAGCTACCCTCCCAGTTTGGTGTCATCTGCAGATTTGATAAGCATCCTCTCAATTCCTTCCTCCAAAGGAAGATATTGAACAACAACAGGACAGAACACTGTGGCGCTCCATTGGTCACTTTTCCCAGGATGATGAGGCGCCATTATTGAGCACTCGTTTGGAATAACCCTTTCCGCAAGGCCTTGCAGTGCTCCTGATGGGCAAAAGGGGAATCTGATGTAGAACTCCAGATTAGCCTCTTTTGCCATGAGTTTTGCTTCGGGGAAACCATGTCTTTGGCCTGCAAGTTGGTTTGTGAAGCCTAGAAATATGGAGATTTGCATTTCAAGCAAGTTTAGCAAAGGCTGCAAGATCTGCATGATTTATTGGAGGGGGGGGGGGGAGATCCGTGTCTGTGTGGCAGGGTGCTCTGCTGCAAAGCACCGCCAGGCCTTGCCTTTATGGAAATGGCTCCAGACCGCTCACAAGAATTCTTGCTTTTGCCCAGGATTCATAGTTTAGCAAATCAATTCTTTGTCCTCACCGTTTCCTTGTCAGTTCTGGGTTATGTTACTTGAGGGCTGCTCCTAATACTGTCTTTTCTCACTTGCATTTTGAACAATGTGTAGAGAAATAGCTAGAAAGAATCTGGATCAGGCCGAATCTGTAATATGAGAGCTGTTGGGACACAAGTCAGAGAATGAATTGTGCAAGGTTCCCTGGACCATTGCCAACCTTCAAAAGCATACAATGTGAGCATCTTTAGCCCATTTCAGCCTGTTTTCCTACACCCAGGTGCTGATGGGTTTCAGCTCCCAGTAGCCCCCATGGCCAATGTTCAGGGATGATGGGAATTGTAGCCCATACACCCCCAACCATCATTTTCCTAGGTTATTCTATCACAGGCACACCAAGGAAATGCAGCCGTATGCTTCAGATACAGGCAGAGGCGGCCCAGCCAAAGAGGCCAGCCAGCCCAGCAAAAGTCCACCTCTGAAGGTCCTGCTTTGCAGACTCCCAACACCTCAGGTCAGGTACCGTGAGTGGCTATGTAAGGCAGGATCTGCACAGCAGTGGCACCCAGACTATACAACTCTCTCCTGATGGAGATTCATTATCATCATCATCATCAATCTTTACTACGGTCCAGAGACCCAACAAATCGTTACAAAGCAATGCACAATTCGGACAGGCTACCTCCAGGTTAAACAAGCATTTTCTTCAAAAGATAGGGATCATTGGTTCTTGCAACCACCGATAAAAACATTGCCACTGCTAATGTTCTAGCATTTGCTCGGTCTTCCAATAGGAACCTGACATAATGAGCCTTTGATTTTCCCGGGAAAGGTACTAGCAAGGGTAATATCAGTTCAGCCCTGGCTTGCTCATATTTTGCACAGTGCAGCAAAATATGTTTTATGGACTCGATGTCTTGAGCACACGAGCCAAGTCTGTCCTGGTAGGGAACTCCTCTCAACCTGGATGGAGATGCAAATGGCTTCCTCCTTGATCAGGGCTACATGATAAAGCCTTCTTTTGCCTTTCAGCAAGGTGGCTGGATAGTGGCTAGATGCTCCTTTATTATTAGTATTATTAAGGTTTAAAAACTAACACGGGAGGGCCAAAGCCCAGGTGGCAAAGCAGCCACAATGCTTGCAGCAGGCGCTACCTTTTGTCCCCAACACCTCCAGTTAAAAGAACCCCAGGTAGCAGCAGGTGAAGGGGAAAGACCTTTCTCTGCTTAAGGCCCTGGAGAGCCACTTCCAGACAGAGGCGGCAACGCCGGGTCAGGTGAACCAATAAGTCTGAACTGATACAAAACAGCTTCCTATATTTTTATGGGTATTCCTACCCAGCTTTCAGTGTAGTGGGTTCTTTTGCTTTCATTTTTTCCAAAGCAAAATGCCTTGCTGGAAGCGGGAATAAGGATTCTTTTGCTCTTTGGTGGGCTGCTCAGATCACAGCCAAAGAACAGGAAGGGCAGCGTAGTCAGGAAAGTGGGCTACAAATCAGCAAATCTGGTCTCTGCCAAGAGCATGCCTCACTCTCCCAACCTCAGTCCCCCATCTGCAAAATGGGTTTACTGTGCAACCTTTCCTCCTTACAGAGCTATTTAGGATAACAAGGTGACAGAAATGAAGTGTTTCGAACACTCCAAAAAGAGCTATGTCAACACCATGATGATGTCATTATTAAGGCGGGAATAAAAGTAGAGCCATCTACTCCACTTTTGTGTTTTTTGGTTTGTGTGCGTGTTAGTTTTTCTTGTGTACTTTGTGTTTTTATCTTGTATTTTTATGTTGTGAACCACCCTGAGATCGACATACAAAGGGCAGTACAGAAAATTAAAATACAATACAATACGACAATATCCCACTCAACTGCTGATCATTGACCATGATCTTGTGATAATGTTTAGACAAGACACGTGGGGTTGGGGGGGAGAAGCACCTTCCTTAATTTCCTTGCGCATGGGGGTGGGGAGAAAAGAAATTCAGTTGAGCTTGGAATAATTAGATAACTCCCATGCACAAATAATACATTTCCCCACTCAACAGGCTCAAGGACAAGCAACAAGCCACAGAGCAACCTCTGCAAGATCTGCGCTTTGTGAGTCTGTTGTGGGCCCATTCTTACAGATTCCCTGCACGTGAAATCTAGGCCCCTGTTCCAAGGGCAAACCCTCCAGCAAAGGATGGAGAAGCTGTGACTTTCCTGTTGCTGTTGTGGACTGCAAGTCCCATGAGCCTCGGTCTGGGTGTGCCAAAGGTCAGGGGCAGCACAAGTTGTAGCCCAGCAACATCAGGGAGGCCAGAGATCCTTCTGGCCTAGGTCAATCGCTTACTGTCCACCGTCCCTCTGTGGTCCCTACACATGCAGAATGTGGTTCTGCAAGATTCAACGTATCATACAGGACTTTGAATAACACTTGAAAAGAGAAATTCAGTCAGAGCATACAAGCACTGGCTGGGAGCAGTACATTCCATGATGCTCAGTGGCAAACTCACTGGCTGGAGCAAAGCAGGTAGCACCGGCAACATGAACCTACCACCACAAGCAGAGGCATCTGCGCATTGGCCAGCAAGCTCGCCAGGCCCCCAGGCCAAAGACCCATCTAGCCAGCACCCCATTTTCCACTGCAGCCTGCCCCCCGCCATGGGAAGCCCAGAAGCAGCACATGAGTGCAGCAGCCCCTCTTCCTCTTGCGATTCCTAGCACACTGCCCCTGACAGAGGAAGAAATACTTGGCCATGTTGGCTAACAGCCATTAGAAGATAGGGACTCAAAACTCTGCCTTCTCCGGATTCAGACCACTGGTCCTGCTGGCTCACTGGCAGCCAGCTGCATATCACCCGCCTCTCCCCTCTGAACTATACTTAAGCCAGGCTCCCTGCAGTGCAGCAAGACCAGTAACAGAAACATTATTGTTGGTTCACTCTGGTTTTGATTTGTAATTATGTACTTAAACCTACATAACTATTTTCTTTCAGTAATGCTGAATTTACTATGTGTTTGCTAAATTGTTGGTTTTTGCTAATTTTGAATTTACTGATGTGTTCTGTATTTTGCATATCTGTATTTCCAACACTCTGTGTTTGGATGCCTTGAACATTTGCTGTAAGCTGCACTGAGTGCAACTCATTATGGAAAAGTGGCATCCAGGTATACCCAATCTATCAGCATTATCTAACACACTAGTGTCCAATGGCACTCTAGGATTTCAGACAGGGGCCTCTCTCTCTCTCCAGCCCTAACTGGAGATGCCAGAAATTGAACAAGGACCTTTCTAGATGCAAAGCAGATGTTCTGCCATGGAGCCACAACCCATCTCCAGGGACAGTCTTACTCTCCATGCATTTGCACTGAGTCAGATCTAGCCCAGGGCAGCCTCCACACTAACTGACAGCAGCTCTCTAGGGTCTCAGGCAGAGAACGGTTTTCACATAACCCAACCCCTTTTAACAGGAGAGGGCAGAGTCTGAACAATGAGTTTTCTCCATGCAAAGCAGCTGCTCTAGGCCTGAGCCCTTCCCAAGCAGGCATCAGGGAATCAAACCCTGTTCCTCCTCCTCAAGCAACCTGCAGGGACAGAAACCGTGTCATGGAACTGACAGCTTCCAAGAGCCATGGCTCCTGCACAAATACCAGACTCTCTCAGATGCACACAGAGGCCTGTCTGCACACAGAGGCAGGCTGTAAAAACCCTGTAAGGTCATCTCAGTGATGCCTTGCAACAGCATCACAACAGAAAATTACTGTTTCTAAAATGAAGCTTGCGCACCCCTTCTCCATTTTTTCAAGTGCACTTCTGATGCTGCCCTCATGCACACATACAGTATCCGGAAAAAGCCTTAGGTGTTGCTGGTCCTAACATCAGGCAAGGCAAGTTGACTTTATCAGGTTGCTGGTTTTAGGTGCTGTGCAAGAACATGAAATTATTAGCTATCTGATGCCTTACTGTATTATAATTACTTCCAAGGAGAGGCACTTGTGGAATTTCCCTTCCTCCTGTGCCAGAAGAACTTGGCTTTGCTTTGGCTGTGACACTTGGGAAAGGGGCATCACCAAGCCAGTGCAACAAAGTCCTAGAGCAACAAAGTCCTAGGTGGAGCAGGATGGAGCGTACCACTTCAGGATGCAGGTGGGGGGTACTACTTTTGAGCACACGCCTCAATTGTTTTATTTTCACAAAAACCTCCCTGAAGATATAAAGTAAGCATGTCACCGGGGGCGGGGGGATCCAGCCCTTTCAGGGATGTTGTAAAAATAAAAACCCCTAAAACCTGCAAAGGGTCATGGCACTTTAAAAAAAGGAAGAGTCCCCTCCACTCGCACTCCAAAGTGACACAGCCCATCCTCCCAGCTCAGGGCTCTACCACCTTGTTCTGGCTGCATGCCTAGAAACCAGGCTGCACCTAGAGGTGCCACCTCCTCGCCCCCCCCCCCCGCCTCCTGGCAGCTGCCTTCCTCCCAGGCCAACAGCCGGGTTGCTTTCCACCTTCAAGAAGGGAAGCCAAGCCAAGCGGCGGGGCAGCCACCCATCTCCCAAGGCGCGCCTCGCTCCCTAAAGCAAACGCCCAGTTCTGCAGAGATCCGGCTGCTCCCTTCGCATCTCCCCAGGCCGGTGGTGCTTTAAAGGGCACATGCGCCAGAAGACCCACATCTCCTCCTCCAGCCACCATCCCCACGCCACGCCAGGATCACCTTGCCGGGGCCTTCGCCCAGCTCCACAGCCCAGAACTGAACTTTCAAAGGTATTTGAAGAAGGGAGGGAGGGAGGCGGCTCCCCGCCCCCCCCCCTTGCAGGGAACGTGCAACCCGTTTATTAAAATCACCACCACCATCACCTCCACCACGAGAACCCAGCCGGCTAAGCCGCGCCAAGCAGCAAATATGGCTCCCCGGCGCAAGGAATTTCCCCCTGATCCAGCGTGTCTCCAAAAAGGCTCCCCCGATAACGCACAAGCAGATAAGGCTGACTTATTTGGAGGCTGCTGGATTTTCAGCCCCCTTCCTTCCTTCCTTCCTTCCTTTCCACACCAGGCTTCTTGGGGAAGGGAGAAGGAGGAGGAGGAGGAGGAGAAGGTGGTTCAAGTCTGGGCAAACCGCACTGAGCTCAAGCCATCTGCAAAGCGGGTCTGACCTGACGCGGATCAGCAGCCGGGCTGGGAAGATGGGCGGGTGCGGCGGTGGGCGCCGGGCAGCGCCAGCAAGAGCCCGAGCTCTCGGGGAGCTGAAATGGACACGATCCCATTCTGCTTCACCTCCGGCTGCCTTTCTAGAGCTCCCCACCCGCTAACACCCAGTTGCCCAGCCTGCTTGTGGACGCTGCGAAGGGGGCCGGGCGGGGGCGGAAAGCAACAAGCGGCGGGGAGGGGTCGGTAGGCTTGCTCAGTGAGGATTGGGCCCACCTCCGATCGCCTCGCTGCCTCGCCAGGGCCCCCCGATCGCCAGAAAAGGAGGTCAGGAAGCGGGGGGGGGGGGAGAGGAAGATGCAAGGGAGCAAGGGCGGGGCGGGGGGATCCTTTTGCAGAGTCAGCTGCATTCCCGTGCTAAAGGACAGGTGGCCGTGGCCGGGAAAGGAAGCGAGGGGGAGGCGGGCGCGGGCGAGGCAGTGACGGTCCGATCCAGCCCCTCCAAGGAGGCGCTGCCCTCTCCGCCAGCTCGCCTGCTTCCTCCGCGCGCGCCGATGGTGCCAATATATTCCCGAAAGCATTTAAATGCAAAGGTGCACATAAACCATGCGCATAAAGATACACCTGCATATATCCCGAAATGCACGCCTGGAAGCGGCTCCTACCGGGAGAGGCGAGCCTTAGCCGGGCATGGCGCGGGGCATCGGGGCGCCGCTCTCCTCCTCCTCCTCCTCTCGCCGCGGCTGCAGCAACCTCCTGCCTGCTCGGAGGCGCCGCGTCTCTGCCAGCCTTTTGCAAGGCGCTTCTGCTTCCCAGGCTGAGAGCCCCCAGCCCAGGGAGAGCAGGAAGCGCGTCATCACCCCGGGACCGACCGACCGACCGGCCAGCTGGCCTTCCTCCCCTCCTCCTCCTCCTCCTCCTCCTCCCCCTCCCCCCGAGCTGGCTGGACCGACCATCCACCCAGCAGGCTTGTTTTGCACGTTGCTGGCGGAGCTCCCCAGCAGCGAGGCGAGCCGCTCCCCAGAATTAGCTCATCCCTCTCCCGAAGCAAAAGCCAAGGTATCTCCCAGGCTGCAGCCGAAGCAGGCTCCAGTCCTCTTGAGCTCGGTAGGACTTACTCCCGAGTAAATGCCTTTGCGCCAGAGAACTGTGCGTGATTCTCCACCGGGCAAGCTGCCACCTTCTCCTGCCCAAAACTAGTTCTGCTCCTCCTCTGCTTTCAGACAGCGGTCCCCACGTGTAGAATATCGTGAAGCAAGGGAGGCTTCTTTCCGTCCTTGCAGGGAAGAAAGCTGCAGCTACTTGCTTGTTCTGCACCTCAGTTTCCTGTTAAAAGCACGGGAGCCAGGCTGGTGGACAGGAAGGCAGGCAACCTTATTCACCTCTCACTGTGTTGGCTTGGATGCTTTCTTGATCAGTTTCCAAATGGAGTAATTTTGCTGTGTGCTGACCTGAACTATGCTGTAATTGATGATTTGGTGCACTTTGAAAAAAATATATTTTAAAAGCAAAACTTGTCAGGGTTGCCCACTGGAAAAAGAGCATGAATATCTTATCCATATATGAGACCAAACCAAAATCTCACCAAATAACGTTCCAGCTTTTGAGTTCTCCAGAGACCCTGAAACCAGAACAGCAGCCCCCTGAAAGCCTCATCTGAATGTCTGCTTCCTCCAGATTCCGCCTGATGACTCAGCAGATGCAGGAACTGATGGCTTGACCATTAGCTAGTGCTGTTTCTCCAGACATGCTGCATGTCCCATGGTCTTGTCTAACTGGATGAAGAATTCTGGATAACTTGAAACCTCACACATCATTATATGACATTTTGGAGGGCCTTATAAATCCTCACCTGAGGATTATGTCGCTGCGCAGTCGGACCCAGGTGTACCAGTATGCAGGTTTTTTACTACAGGTACTGAAGAAAAATACATTCTTTTGTTGAGGCTGCAATCTTCTTTTGGGAAGGGTTGTAGCTCAGTGGTTGAGCTCCTGTTTCCCATGCAAAAGGTCACAGGTTCAATCCTCCTGTATATCCAGACATGGCAGGGAAAAGACTCCTGTCTGAAACCTTGGAGAGCTGCTGTCAGTCATTGTAGACAAGACTTTGCTAGAAGGACCAAGACTTTGACTTAGTACAGGGGAGCTTCCAACAATCTTATTTAAATCAGCTCTTTATTCAGAGGGCAATGAGGACTGGAATCTTGGTTCATCTTTAGGGGAAGGACCATGTGCAGAAGGCTCCAAGTCCAAACCTGGCCTCTCCAGGAAGGGCTGGGAGAGACTCCGTGCCTGAAACCCTGGAGAGCTGCTGCCAGTCCATGCAGGCAATTCTGAGCTATAGTGTTCTGACTTGGTATAATAATAATAATAATAATAATAATAATTATTATTATTATTATTATTATTATTATTATTATTATTATTTATAGCCCGCCCATCTGGCTTCCATCTGGGCGGCTTCCAAAAAAACATTAAAATACTATAATACATCAAACGTTAAAAGCTTCCCTAAACAGGGCTGCCTTCAGATGTCTTCTGAAAGTCTGGTAGTTGTTGTTCTCTTTGACATCTGGTAGGAGGGCGTTCCACAGGGCGGGTGCCACCACCGAGAAGGTCCTCTGCCTGGTTCCCTGTAACTTGGCTTCTCGCAGTGAGGGAACCACCAGAAGGCCCTCAGCGCTGGACCTCAGTGTCCGGGTAGAACGATGGGGGTGGAGACGCTCCTTCAGAAATACTGGACCAAGGCCGTATAATAAGACAGCTTCTTCCTTTCTTCGCTTGCTGAGGTAGTCCAGGAGCCATGGAGGCTAAGGTTCTCCCCTCCCCCTCCCTTGCTCCCTGCCTCCAGTCAGGGATTGGGGGCACCACTGCTCCCCCCTCACAAGGGAGCATCATGAACTTGGTTAGTCAGAGCAAGGCGGCCAGTCCTGACGAACTACTCCTCAATAATTTCAGTCAGGATGAGGTAGGCAGATGGAAGGACAGTTTATATTTCATAGAATCATAGAGTTGGAAGGGATCATCAATGAGAGGAAAGAGGCTCAAGTCGCAATGGCTTCTTTACGCTGCCATCCTGCCCCCGTCCCCAAAATCCTCCTTGTTGTGGCACAGGTGATTCTCCAGGCCGGCTGCCAAAGTGCCTTCCTGCCCGTGTGCTGTGGGAAAACAACAACAACAAACCTATTGTTATGTGTAACATACTCAATAAACACACAAGATGTAACCGGCTGTACTTTTGAATAAATAAGGTATACTATTCAATGTATCAAATTGTAGATTTCAATGGAAGTCTCATAAAGTTCAACGAAAAAAGCAGAGGACCCAGTGGATCAGTTCATTCTTTAGTCAGTTCATGCATAAGGTCCATACATGTATAAGTATCTATTCCACCTGTCTGTTCTTAGAGTCCAATAATCCACATGCAGGGTTGTTTCAGTTCCACCGAATCCTTTCACAGAGTCTAAGGAATATTAGCCTTGTTTCGCCATCCTAGGCTTCATCAGTAGAACAGGCTCAAATGTGATATTACAGGATAGTGGATCTTATAGCATAGTAGTGGTTGCAGTCACCAAGATGGTGGCGGCCAACACACTTGGGGGAGGCTGGATATGCTGCCTGCCTAGATCCTGCTGCCTGAGGCAGCTGCCTCATGGGCAGGGCCGGCTGGCCCTGGGCACCTAGATTTAAGATTCATTTAACCAGTTTTCCTTAAAGGGGAGGGAGTTAAAAGTGAAATGACAGCACCACCTGCTGATAGTTAAAGTGATAGGTGCATTGATTCAGATAGGGCATGATTACCCACTATCCTCCTAAACAGTAATGGAATTTGAAGCACAATCTCAGCAAAATGATGATGATACTCAGCTCTACCTCTCTTTCAAATCAGAACCAGGGAAGGTCCTGTGTGCGTGTCTGGAGGTGGTTGGAGGATGGATGGCGGCTAACAGATTGAGGTTGAATCCTGACAAGGCAGAAGTACTGTTTTGGGGGGACAGGAGGCGGGCAGATGTGGAGGACTCCCTGGTCCTGAATGGGGTAACTGTGCCCCTGAAGGACCAGGTGCACAGCCTGGGAGTCATTTTGGACTCACAGCTGTCCATGAAGGCGCAGATCAATTCTGTGTCCAGGGCAGCTGTTTACCAGCTCCATCTGGTACGCAGGCTGAGACTCTACCTGCCCACAGACTGTCTCGCAAGAGTGGTGCGTGCTCCAGTTATCTCTCGCTTGGATTACTGCAATGCACTCTACATGGGGCCACCTTTGAAGGTGGCCCAGAAACTACAACTAATCCAGAATGCAGCAGCTAGACTGGTGACTGGGAACGGCCGCCGAGACCACATAGCACTGGTCTTGAAAGACGTACATTGGCTCCCAGTACATTTCCAAGCGCAATTCAAAGTGTTGGTGCTGACCTTTAAAGCCCTAAATGGCCTCGGTCCAGTATACCTGAAGGAGTGTCTCCACCCACATCGTTCTGCCTGGACACTGAGGTCCAGCTCTGAGGGCCTTCTGGCGGTTCCCTTGCTGTGAGAAGCCAAGTTACAGGGAACCAGGCAGAGGGCCTTTTTGGTAGTGGCGCCCACCCTGTGGAACACCCTCCCATCAGATGTCAAAGAGCAAAACAACTACCAGACTTTTAGAAGACATCTGAAGGCAGCCCTCTGTAGGGAAGCTTTTAATGTTTGATGCACTATTGTATTTTAATATTTTGTTGGAAGCTGCCCAGAGTGGCTGGGGAAACCCAGCCACATGGGTGGGGTAGAAATAATAAATTATTATTAATAAAATATACTTGCGAGTTGGTAGAATGTGAGACTTCATCTCAGGGTTGTGGGTTCAAGCACCACATTTGGCCAAAGATTCCTGCATTTCAGGGGGTTGGACTAGATGACCTTTATATGGTCCCTTCCAACTCTACAACTATGATTCAGAACGTAATGAATACCTGCTTCCTGATGGAAGCTTGTATCCTAGAAAGATATGGTGCTAGATTTGTGTGGCTTCTCTGCATTGGACCACAGCTATTTTAACAGATTGGATGGGAGGCTCAAGGAATCTGAAAGGCTATTATAAGGCTATCTCCTTCCACTGATGGAGGAAGTTTGCCTCTGAATACCAGTTGCTTAGGACTGCAAGAGGGGAGAGCACTGCTGTTGCCCTCGCTTCCTGCTGGCAGGCTTCCCGTAATGGGCAGAGAGAATGAAAACTTAGCATATTAAATGAAGCTCTGCAGAAGCAATTCAGAGTTGGAGGAGGAGGAGGAGCCTTAGCAACTGCTTGACAACCAAATAGCTGAACGGATACATTGTATGTGTGCATATTTGAACCCCCCCCCTTTTCTTTTCTTTTTTTGCTTTCAGAGACTAAGAGGCAGGGTGGGGTGAGCAGGTGTGAAGATCAAGCTGGAACTGCGATTCAGGCAGCAGCTGAACTTTGCTGCTTCAGTACGTGAAAATGCTCGGCCCACGTAATGGATGTTCCCATGCATGTAAAGAGGACAATTTGGAGACATTTTTCAGTACCTAGAAAATGGATTTTGGCAATGACATTCTGGATCCTGTGGGATAGGACTTTGCTCTCCATCCTGCAGTCTATAAAAGCAGTTCTCTCTCAGTGCCAAGAACCCCCCAAGAGGCAACACGCCTGCAGCACTTTCGTCTCTCCTGCCTCACCCTTCCCCCACTTTTGCTTGTTACAAGGATCCCTGGCCAAGATCCTTCGTACGTGTATCACCACATCCTTGGCATCTTTTTGGGTTAGGGTTAGTCTGCTCCAGTAGGATAATTCCTGTCCAGTTTCTATTTCCCTTGTTCCAGAGTAACTTTCCATAAGGGAGTGGATGCCCTAGCTGTGCGGGAATTCAAATGGAAGCTCCCAGCTCCAGCCTCTTGGCATGGAGGGGGCCAAGCAGGCAGCAGATCCTGCCAGGAGTCAGGGAGGGCAGCAGTTGCCCAAGGCTGCTACGGATCAACACCCACAGGCCTCCTATAGGAGGAAGACTGGCCCATTTCTGCTAGGTGGCTTAGCGCCTGACGCTTGCAGCAGTTATTAGAAGGAAGGATAATGGATAATGACTTCTTCTCTGCAGCAACAAAGAGGCCTTGGTAAAGTCAGCTGATCATTCTAGATAACTCCAGGAGTTGCAGAAGACTTCCTTTTTATCTCTGGTTTATTTTATTTTATTTCCTCAAAACAAAACTTCAAAGAGCAAAAAAATGACAAGCTCAATGCTGTTTCTGGGCCTGATTTTAAGCAGTCAGAAAGCTGACAGCATAACAGAAATGGGAGAGATGGAGGGCCCCTGGGAGCAACAGGGTTTAACCGTTAAAGCATTTAGGCCCTTAAAAGGGCATTTCATGAGTGCTCCGACTCATAAAACTCCCCTGAAAACTTATCTGGTCAGAAGCTATGAAACTGCAACCCTTCTACTGGAATAGCCTTGGAAAATATAATCAAGAGATTATCACCAGTCCAGAAAATAATGGGTTCAAAACCAGTGGATACTGATGCAGATACAGTATCCACTGCAAGTTCAAAGACAGAGTTAAATTAGATTAGCATTTCTCAAACCTTGTGAAATATTGTTTGCAGCCTCCTCTCCTGGCTCCTTTGCCAGGGGCTTCTACCAAGAACAGCTGGGAAACCTACCCTGGTGAGCAGTGTTTGTGTCACTGCCCTCCTCAAGTACAGAAGGGCAAAGCAGAGAGCAGTGTTGGCCTCTCGGATATTAAACGTTAGAAAGACCTTCCTGATGGTAAGAGCCATTCAGCAGTGGAATGGGCTACCTCAGAAGGGGGTAGACTCTGGGGCAGGGAGACCGTGGCCTCAGGCACACAGTTTTTGTGGGGGTGCAAAGCAGGCGCCCCCAGCACAGCTCAGCCGGGGGCCCCTTGCATGGGCAGGCAGGCAGCTCAGTGTGCCCTGCTTTGCTTGGGTGGGGGTAGGGTCACTCATGAAGGCGAGGGCTGGGCTGACTCCCCACCCACCCAGTGCATGTGCACGATGCACAATCCCTGCCACGCTTATGCACACCCCGGGCACCAACAACTGATGCTATGCCACTGGGTGAACTCCCCTTTTGAACAGAGGTTGGATGGCCGCCTGCCAGGGATTCCTGCATTCCAGGGGTTTGGGCCTGAAGACCCTTGGGGTCCCAACTCTACAATACTACCATCCTGTGATTCTGGTCTTCTGCCTTTTCCTGGGCAACAGAGCAGTACTTTCAGTACAATAAAAATATTTAAAAGCCAAAATATAAAGCCAGTTCAAAAACAGCAATAAAAGACAAATCAGCAAGCTCAGATTAATAACTCTAAATACTGAATGAAATGCACATCTGAAGCAGATTAAACATCATCTGGATATATATATATTTAAGCAGACTTCTCTGTGCAGAGTTCCAAATCTTGGTTGTAGCCATAAGGAAAGGAACATAGTTCAGTGACTGAGCATCTGCTCTGTATGCAGAAGGTCCCAGGCTCAGTCTGCAGGCAGCCCTTGGAAGGAATTCCTGTCTGAAACCCAGGAGAGCTGCTGCCAGTCTGTGCTCAGAAAAGTGGAATACTTGCTCACAGATTTATTGACATCGGCACGAGATGCTATAGCTAGGAAGTGGAAGGGGCAAGGTGACTATCCAATGGAAGAATGTATAAGGAGGTGTGGGATATAGCTAGAAATTAACGTGCACTATCAAGCTAAGATGGCGAATATGGAGGAGAAATTATTTTGAGAAGATATGGAAGGTATTTGTAGAATTTGTACTGTTAAAACAGAAATCGCAATGTTGGGAGGTTGGATAGTTACAATGGATAGTGGTCTCGGGGGTGGAGTGCACATTATATATATATATATATATATATATATATATATATATATATATAAGAAAAGTTGGGGAGACATGATAGCAGGTGTGTAAAATTAGACATGGTGTGGAAAAGTGGACACAGAAAAAACTTCTCCCTCACTTATAATAGTAGAACCTCCTAGGCTTCCAGTGAAGCTGAATGTTGGAAGATTCAGGACGGGGGGCAAAACAGACTACTTCATGCAGCACAGAGTTAAACTATGGAACTCTCTCACACAGGAGGTGGCGAGGGTCACCAACTTGGACAGCTTTAAAAGAGGGTTGGACAAATGCATGGAGGAGGAGAGGGCTGTCAATGGCTACCCGTTGCAATGGCTATAGTCCTCTTCTAATTCCAGATGCAGTGCGCCAGTTGTTGGAACCTCACAAGGAGGGGGAGTGCTGCTGTTGCACTCAGGTCCGGCTTTCAGGCTTCCGGAATGAGCCCCTGGCTGGTCACTGTGAGAACAAGAGGCTGGACCAGATTACGTTTGTATGTCAACACTGAACTGGATGGACCCATGGTCTGACACAGGGCTCAGCAAACTTTTTCAGCAGGGGGCCAGTCAACTGTCCCTCAGACCTTGCGGGAGGCTGGACTATATTTTGAAAATAAAAATAAAAATGAACGAATTCCTCTGCCCCACAAATAACCCAGAGATCCATTTTAAATAAAAGGATACATTCTACTCATGTAAAAACACACTGATTCCTGGACCATTCGCGGGCTGGATTTAGAAGGCGATTGGGCCAGATTCGGCCCCCAGGCCTTAGTTTGCCTGTCAATGGTCTGATGTATAAAGCAACTTTCTAAGACCCTGGCAGTCATTCCTCTTCTGGTCACTGCTATAGACGCACAACCTGTCTGTCTCCAGGCACTGCGGTTGTCTGCAGGAGATTCCCACCTGGCGGAGCTGATGCTGCCAGCCTTCATGTCACGTTCGCAGACATCTTTGTAATGCAGAGTTGGTCTGCCACCTGCTTGGTGCCTAAGGCCAGCTCCCCATAGAGCACATCCTTGTCATCTCCATGCTGTGGACAGGACTAAGACAGCATAGATGCCACTGAGGCAGAAGTGAAAACATGCTGGGAATGTTGGCTTGGGAGAGCAGATTTTTGTTTGAGGTTCTGTCCTGTCATGTGATGCCCAAAATCTTCCTGACGCAGCACATGTGGAAGGCATTGAGGCATCGCTCCTGGCAGGTGTCAGTTGCCCACGACTCACTACCATCAAGCAGCATGTTCAACAGGCAAGCCTGTTCATCTTGGTATTGGTTGTTGGCACCACATTCTTCCCTACCCTTTTGGTGAGACGAGCCAGGGCTGTAGTAGTTGTTGCAGTAAAGGGCTTGTGTGCACCCACCGTCCTCACCAGAGAGCAATCTGGCCGGCTCATTCTGGACCAGCTGAAGTTGCCACAGCTTTTTAAGGCAGCCTCATATGGAGTGCATTATATTGAACCACTAGAGATGTGGCAGAAAGCAGCCTTGCCCAACCTGGTGCGCTCCAGATGCTTCAGACCACAACTCCTGCCAGGCACACAGCTGATGGGAGTTGTAGTTCAAAGCAGCTGGAAGGCACCAGGTTGGGGAATCTTGGACTAAAGCATGTGTCACTATAGCCAGGTCTAACCTCTCAAGGAAAACATTTAATTGCCTAATCAATTAATGATACAACCCTCTCTAGGTATTTTCAGAAGTAAGTCCAACCATCCTCAGTGATGCAGACAGTATGGTAAGCTTTCTTCCATCCAACAGCATGCTTTATAAGTCCACCATAAAAATGTAATGTCTGATTTACTCTCTGTTTGTTTGCTTAGATGATAAATGATGATGTATTACAACCACACGTCTCTTATTCCCAGCCACTTTATATTCCCCATGTTCACCAGGACTACATTTTTGTTGCCCTTATGAAAGTGGAGTGCTGGCCATATATATTTGTAAACAGAAACCATTGGGGTAAAAGTCCTTGCCTTTAGCAGCATCTGCATCATTCGCCCCTTTTCTTCAGAGGAGCCGCTACCAACAAGAGCTTGGGGTTCTGATGATGCTCATTTATAGGCCTGCTCCAGTAGCTGGTGCAACATCTGGGCTTTCCTTTCGTCTTGTGGTTTTATTATTCCTTGTTGCAGACCCTGCTTGGGATTTATCCCACCACAGTGGTGGAGGCATGAACAACTTGAACATCGTCTGGTTCCTGAGCAGCTTTGAAGGGAAGAATTGCAAGGCAGAAATGTGGATTTTCATTCCTGGAGGCCTGCCAGGGGCTAATTGGCGAGATTCATGATTAGAAGCCCTGCTGTATGTGTAGGTTTAATAAACTGTGAACATCTGGTTCCAGCAGGGCCAAGGAGGAGGAGGCCTCACTCTGTATTGCTTTTGCATAAACCCTGTAAATCCCATTTGAGATGAATATTTATTTGTACTTCTGTACAGTTAGGAGAGGAAAAGGTGACACAAACCCACTTTGTGATGTTTCATTTGCTCTTGTGCAATAAATCACTTTCTAAGGTCAGTGTGCAGCAGGAACCACAGCATTAGTCAGACCTTCCTCAATAAAGTACTAGGGAGTCAGAGGAGGCACCGGGTTCCTCCCAGTCAGTGGAAGAACTGAAGTGGAAGAGCACCTTCTTTGTCTGCAGAAGGCCCCAGCTTCTGTCCTCAGCATCTCCTGCCAGGGCTGGCTGTGTCCACTGCTGGAAGATTTATCTGGGAAATGCAACGTCTACTATGGAGTGATGCCCATCTTCATTGCTGCTTCAACTCATGAATCACATAAACATTTCGGCTGGACAAGAGTGGAGAAAGGATGGCACATATTACAGAAAAGAAAAGCAAGGAGGAAAGACCCAGATTTCTGTGAAGTTTACTCCTTAATGTGAATCTTGTAATTATAGCTGCTGACCAATATCCAAATACCTGTGTTAGCTGCCTGGTCTTAGACAAGGCCTGACTGCATTTTTCCAACTTCAGGGCAAATGTGATCCAAGGATGGTTGAATCTATCAATGCTGGTTTCTCTCAGTTTCTTATTTTTCCAGTCTTAAGTTTGGTTCACCACTATATAACATTTTTTTAAAAAGTCCTCATGAAATTCATCAGCATTTCAGGGCAATTTTCTAAGCTGTTATATTCAATTTTTCCTGATATGCACATTTTTGCAAAGCAATTTGCCCCAAAATAAAGAGTTTTCATGGGATATTTTCACACTTTCCTGTAATATTTGTGGTTTTGTACCCATTACTTGTCTGGAGCACTGCCTTGCAAAATTCAGGGAAGTGTAGGTTTTGAAGGATGACTGTGAGTAGACTAAGCCTACTCACATTGTGCTTAGTGGAGCATAGGATCTCATTCTTGGACTAAAATGAGGAGCAAGGATACTAGTTTCAGCCCATCATTCTTAGCACAGAGAGAGACCATAATGGAGTAGAGGGAAGGGCTTGGCAGATCTTTAAAATTAGCTATATTCCCTTTGATCCCATACGTCCCTTCTGTGTTGGTTCCTTAAATACCAATATGTGAAGTCTGAATAATTCTCCCAGACTTGCTGAGAGCCTAGCATGCCTCTGGGGAGCCAGATGGTTACAGTGATTAGTAATGGGATCGGGCCTTTTGCTTGAGGGACACAGCCTGGATCTTCCTCCAGACTTGAAATGGCTAAAGCTTAGCCTGGATTATCTGCCAGGAATGGAAACTTGAGCCAAGTGCAGATATTACAGTTGCAACACACCTAAGTCTACCGTCAAGTAGCATTTTGGTTTGTTTGTACTGTCTAACGCGCAGTTGGCAAATTGGGTCCTTTGCTCTCCACCTCCCAAATCCCATGAGGTCTTGGCGTCGTAAATTTTCTCAACAGTGTTTGGAATGTTTCCTTGGAGTTCATGGCTTTGAGTGACATTGTGTGTCTGCCCAAACAGTTGATGTGAGCACCTGAGATTGTCTAGCATTCTGTTGTCTGTGGTTGCACTGGACAAGACTGGAGCCAAAGATGCTCCAGGATTGTGTGTGTGTGTGTGTGCGCGCGCACCGTGTGTGTCTTTATTTTCCCCCTCATCTGTGTGGTATAGTGATTAGAATGCCAGATTAATACGGGGAGACCAGGGTTCAAATTCCCACTTAGCCATCAAGCTCATTGGGTGACCTGAAGCCAGTCACTTTCTCTCAGCCAAACCTACCTCACAGGGTTATTGTGAAGAGTGTGCTCTGCCTTGAGCTCGTTGGAGGAGAAGTGAGGTATAAATGTCATGAATCAATAAATGTGTGCTGTGTTCTTGCCTGAGGAAAGAAAAGCCTCTTCAGTGGAAGTATTTTGGAGACACTTCTTTCTGCACAGCTTCCATATTCTGTCTTCAGTAACCGGAAAGACAATGCATATCTCTATTCTAACTGATTGATCAGAGAAATGTATATAAATAACCTGTCATGTTGAGATAAGTAAGGATTTTCTGATCTCTGGGGCACAATCTTGTATAAGTTTGAATCAAATCTACTGGGGAGTTTCAGTTGTGCAAACCCCACCCACTGCTGCTTCCTTGATTCAGTTTGACCTCTGCAGGAGACCACTATTGTGGATCATGCTCTAAATGACTCTCACTGACACAGAAGTATCAAGGCAACAACTCTCCCCAACCCCCAATGCCTGCTGGAGAGGGCAAGAAAGCTGCATATTCAGCTAAATTCCCAGAACAGGTGTGGAGCTGCTGAAAGCAGAGGAAGGCTGTTCCAGATGTTGGCAGCTGCCGCAGGAGAGGCCTTCGCATTATCTATGGTAATATTTTCTGAGAAGCTGTTTAGAGTTTTGTTTCTGAGTGGGGGAAGGGGGGGAGGAGACTTTAAATGCATGCAAACCCTTTTTATGGTGCATAGATATGAAGCAAATGTTGCTTCCATCTGTCCTGTCGTTGCAGAGTCTGGTGAATGAGGTTCTCCAGCGCCTCTGCTCTGCTCAACTCTGTGACTGACATAGGAAAGGGATCCTGTTTCCTTAGTCAGGGCAGCATACTTGTTCATTTTGGCCAGTAAAACGACAACAGAGCCAACATTTTTGGACAGCAGAGCCAAACTGGACATTCTTCCACATCTATAACCGGATCTGATTATAAGTCAATTTGCTATGCACATAGTTCCCCCTTAGAGGCTGCTCTTGATTAACATGGAGGGAGGGAGCATGGCCATCCCCTGTCCAGAATAAGGAACAAAGTCATCTCCCCTTTTGCCTTTCCAAGAAGGACCATCACTGGGGGAGTGAGCACCCGCTTTGCATTCAGAAGGTTCAAACCTTGAGCCACTATCCTGAACCCCTCAGAGGAATTGTGGAAAGGGGGGGGGTCAGATGAGGAGGAATGGGAGGAGATCAGAGAGTTGGAGGAGTTGGACCCATGGGAAACACCTAGAGCAGAGGTTTTCAACCTTTTTGAGTCCACAACTCCCTTAACCAACTACATTCTTTCTGCAGCATCCCTGTGGGGCTCAGGAGCCCAGTTATGTCGCCCCTTTCCTGCAGACCTGGCAGCCCCTCACACCTCCCTTGTGGAGGGTTCCCTCAGCCTCCTCTCCTTGGGAGTCCTCTGAGCAGCTGCTGCTGCTGTCCCTGGACTCTGAGCTGTCTCCCCACCCCCACCCCAAAGAGAGGTGCCTCCCAAAGCTTATAGCCAGGGAAGAGGGAAAGAAAGAGGGACAGAGGCCAGTGTTGCCTGCAGCACCCATGACCATCATTCAAGGCACCCTAGGGTGTCACACTGGTTGAAAAGCACTGTCCTAAAGGATTGGAGTATACGGATTCAGGGACAAGTCCAACCCTGGTGAGGATCCCAGCGGTCTTAGGGGTGGAGACTCTGATGCAGGGAGAGGACCAAGTGGTTGTCAGCAGAGCTGCCTGCCTCAGTGCCATAACATCTCCCAAGTGCAGACTAGGTGGCTCAGACGCCTTCCCCTGTCAGTGGGGAGCCCTCCTTTTCAGGGGAGGTGCTAGGATGAATTTGACATCTCCATCTCCAAGGATGTGGGGACGACTGTGCCAGTGGGAATGTGTTGTTAGAACCACCCCAATCCCCAAGTGGTGAGTGATTCCAAGGGTTGCAGACACTTACCCCCGAGTTCAGTTTCCTTGGAATGAAGTTCAGCAGAGACTGTGGTGTTTATAGGATATATGGTTTATTTACCCATATATACAACAACCAAAGCCAAAGGGAGTGGTGCTCATAGCATTAACACCCTAACATACCTTGCTTCCAGGAGAGTCCTAGAGCCCAGCACCCAGCTAACATGTCTCTGTCTCTCGTCTTCTCAGCCTGCAGACTGCTTTTGCACAGCTCACACACAACTCCTCTCCTACTGTTCCCTGTCAACCAGTGCAGAGAGAAGAAGCGCCCTGGTGCATCTATAGCAGCACAACCTGATGACTTCATCTGCCGCAGCTGCTGTAAAACAGGTCTGTCCCATACCGGGCTCTACAGCCACAGCAGGCACTGTGTGCTGGTCCAGGGGGGAGGAGGTTACTGTGGGGCGAGGTCCAGGACCTGAGTTGAGGGTTGGCAGTCAGTCCTCCTCAGGTGAAGCGGGGTCCACAGCGGGAAGCCGGGCAAGGACAGGAACTCTGGGGGAAACAGGACTGGATGCTGGCCGAAATAGCTCTTCATCGACGTTGCTCCCACAACCTGGGACCGGGCTCACTGGCCTTTATCTTCTCTGAGGCCAGGGGCGGTCCCGGCCCCCAGGAGACCCGCCTCTCCTGGCCTTAAGGCGAGCACTCCTCCTGGGAGAAACCAGTTCCGTCCGCCTCTCTGCCCTGAGCCTCTGCAGTTCAGGAGAGGCTGAAGGGTTACTGGGCCCAGGGGGAGACTCACCTGTAGGCACTGAGTCCTCAACCACCTCTGGAGCCAGAGTGGATTCACCTGGTGCCTGCTCCTGAGGATCCGGCACAGGTGCAGGCCTCTGAATCGGATTCCCAGGCCATCACACCCTGGAACCTTCAAACCATTCAACTTCACCTGCAAAGGCAGATTCCTTCATTGTCTCCCAAGACAACCAGCCAGGTGAGGTGGGGAAATGCTCACCCAGAGGGCACAATCACTTGTTGTAGCTCTTGCAACCCAACTCGCTCCTTGGGGATGCTGATCATGGTGCTTAACCAGCTGGCCACAACCATTGACTAGACCAAGGGACTCATTTTTGCTCTCATACCTTATGCGCCCCAGGAAGAGGAGCCCAAGAACTGGTAGAGACACAGGTGATCCTACAGACCAGCCCCCCAACATGCTCAGCCAACTTGGAGGAGTGCTTGCTTACTTACCCAATTCCCAAGACCCAAGGATGGTTACTGCGTGAATAGCTGGGCCCCACCCACTCTTCAAAAGATGAGCATTGGGGAATGTTTCTCAAGGATTGGGGTCTTATGGGGTTGCTGTAAGGATTGAACCCCCTAAAAGCTTCTTACTAAAAGCCAGGTAATATGATTGTATGTTGCACGACTTCAGGTGAACTTGAATGAACCAAGCAGAAATTTATTTCTGCAACTGCCAGCTAGTGGAGCTATTGATCCAAACATATATATCCTGACATAGTCCTGCCAGTGAGCTAAGACTGGCTGGGGAGGCCCTCTGCCAGTGATGTGTAGGCAGCCGTTCTCCATTGTGCCCCACCCATGGTTTTGTAGTGGTTCTGGTGAAGGAGCCCCAGCTGATCCTGACCACCCTATTTACTGAAGAAACAGGACCAACCATTTTAATCCATTCCTGTCTTTCTGTCTCGAAATCAGGACATGAAAGCAACAGTTTGAGCATCCCAGTAAAATCCAAAGTTCCTGGGCTGTCTCAGGGGCTGTCTCTGGCCATGGCACGGGAAGACCATGGGTGTACAGGTGCTTTTCTACACCTGCAGATCTTTCACAACCTCTCTCTGGGATGGTTTGTTCAGTTCAGGGAGCGGCACAATCTATTATTGTGATTCTGAAGGTCCTTGGCCTACTTTGGTGGCCAAACAGCTCAGGACTTATATAAGCCTTTCTAGAACGTTTCAAAAATAACACTGTTCTCCCTTCCTTCCCAGCCTGCAGGGGAAAGAGTTCGGAACACTTTGCTCCCATCCAAGGCTAAACTCAGCATCTGGCTGAAGACTCACCAGCCTCCTTGTGTCTGTGACACCTTTTTTGCATTTCTGAGGCTCCGTGCATATGTTCAGGGAGCAGGCGGGGGGGGGGGGGAGGAAGCAGGTCCTGATCAAATTACCAAAGTAGGGTGTTAGCAAATTTCTTGTTTGCATGGCAGAGTAGTTCACATGCTCCTGTGGAAGAATCAGATCTGCGAGTCAAGGAGAGTTTAGTGGTTAGAGCATCAGACAAGGACCTGAGAGAGACCTACTTTCAAATTCCAAAAATGAGGGGTGCAAAAAGTTGTAACATGACTTGGGAATTAAACAGGTTAAATTAGTATAATTTAGTTTTGCTTGGTAAATAACGTGTGTAAAATTGTATAGAAATCATTAAAAATAGCTGTCAGGTACTTGTAGTTATATATTTTTATTATTTATTTACAGTGGACTCTCAGGTTACGTTACCTTCGGGTAACGTAACTTTCAGGTTACGAAAGGAGCAAACCCGGAAGTGTATTCTTCCCAGTTTTGCCATATGCGCAGAAGTGCTATATTGCGTTGTGCATGTGCGCAGAAGCAGTGTCTCTACTTGCAGATTTTTCGGGGTATGTATGGACCCCTGGAATGAATTACATTCATATCCAGAGGGTCCACTGTATTATACACAGTGCTATTTTTCTAGAAAAAGAGGTGCTGGAACTCACCATGAACTCACCTGGTTCTCTTGTAATGGCAATGGCGCCTACCTGAGAGGTGCTGGAACAGAGTTTTGGTGAGTTCTGGCTGGAAAAAAACCCCTGATTATACATATATTACCTGAGACTTTCAGAAGTTTAAATTATTTGGTTTTCTAAGAGCAGTTTATGTGCTTCTTAATCAAATGTAGACTTACCAAATTAAATGTTGTCCAATCACAGAACTAATAGCAGATTTGAATTCCCCACACCCATATTATTGAAACCACTCGCTGAAGAAATTTGCAAAAAATAAGTTTCACCCCCTAAAATGACACGTCCTACTGCTCTAGGCATGAAGCGCACTGGGTGACCTAGAACCAGTCACCATCTCTCTGCCTAAACTACCTTACAGGGTTGTTGTGAGGATGAAACAAGCTTCCTGGAGGAAAGGGGAATATAAGTAGAATGAAAGAATGTAGTCCTGAGCCCAGGTGATTTGAGCTTGCTCTCCAGCCACTCAAGGAACAGGGACCCTGGTGGTGGTGGTAAAACTGGCAACTCTAAAAGCTGAGGCCTTTCTTGGAGGGAAGAACCAATGATCATCCCCCACTTGTCACTTTTCCCATGAAAGATGGGGCTTACCAACAGAAGAAACATCTCCAGAGCTGCTAAAGCTTCTGGTAGCAAGGCTGCCCAAGGAAAAATCAGTCTTCCCCAACCTGGTGCCCTCCAGTTGTTTTGGACATAAACTCCCATCATCTCCGACAGTAGGCCACGGTGGCAGGGGCTGATGGGGCTGATGGGGCTTGTAGTCCAAAACATCAGAATGACTCTTCCTCAAGAGGACACCAACCAACTCCTTTTCCAGACCATGGGGAGTGGCAGGAGAAACAATTCAGGAAGAACCAGGCCTCCAATGTGCAGCTTGGAATCAGAGAACTTTCCCTTGAGATGGGCAGTGTGTGCAACAAGATATCCATTCATCACTCAGCCGTGTCCTTCATTGGGGTCATGGCTTGTCCAGTCCTTTGTCTGTATTAGGAAGCCAACAACCTCTCCATCAAAAGAGCCAGCCTCTGTCTTAGTGGGTCTGTGGAGTGGGAAGGGCTGTAGATTTCTCAGTGGGATCATCAGGTGCCTTCAACATGGTGGTGTGTATAATTCTCTATTTCTCCTTTACATCTCCAGGTGTGGCAGTGCTGGACCGATGTCTTGCCTCAGTGGTGGACTGGATGAGAGCAAATAAGCTGAAGCTCCATTCAGATAAGACAGTGGCACTCTTGGGAGGTGGCCTGTTCTTGAGGGGGTTACACTTCCTCTTAAGGAGCAGCTACATAACTTGGGGGTGCTCCTGGATCCATTACTGTCGCTTGAGGCCCAAGTGGTCTTGATGGCACGTAGTGTCTTCCATCAGCTTCGGCTGGTGGCCCTGCTATGCCCCTATCTGGACAGGGATGACCTAACTTCTGTGGCTTATACTCTGGTAACCTGTAGGCTGGATTACTACAATGTGTATATACGTGAGTCTGCCTCTGAAGATGGTTCAGAAACTTCAGCTGGTGCAAAAGGCAATGGCCAGATTGCTTACCAGAACAAGATGGTTTGAGTATATAATGCCAGTCCTCGCCCAACTGCGCTGGCTGCCAATTCATTTCCAGGCCCAATTCAAAGTGCCTCTCCCCATACAATGACCTGGATCCAGCTCTTGTCATCTGTGGCCCTTCTCTATGTCCCTCCTACCTGCGAGGTTTGGAGGTGGCCACATGAGAATAGGCCTTTCCTGTGGTGGCTCCCCACCTATGGAATGCTCTCCCTAGAGAGGCTCGCTGGGTGCCATCATTACGTGTTTCCAAGTTGCAGGCAAAAACGTTCCTCTTTACCCAGGCCTTCAGTCATTAAATGATCTATGGCCTGTTACGGGGGGTGGGGTGCACAGTTATGATTCTTTTATTATTATGCTGTCTATTATTATGCTTTGTATTATGTTTTAATTATTATGCTCTGTAAAATACATTTTTTATGTCTTACACCACCCTGGGATCTTTTGATAAAGGATGGTATATCAATCGAATATCATTATTGTTAATCATCACCATACGGCTGGGATGCCTGGTGCCGTCTGGATACTGTTGAACCCCCAGCTCCCAGCAGCCCCAGCCAGCAAGGTCAAAGGTCAAGGACGAGGGGAGTTGTGGACGCAGGTTCCCCACCCCTGATGTACAGTATAAGCGCATCAGAGGAGCCCTTTGCTGTCTCTAGTCAGCACCCAGATGGGAAAGACCACCAGCGGCACAAGAGGGTTCCTGTGCTCTTCCCACTCTTATTTCCCAGTAACTCTGTAAATACTTATTTCTGTTTTTAGTGATAGACTGCCTCTGAGTCTGGAGGTTCTATACCATAGTTTCCATACCTCTGGTTACCACATCTCTTTTCCATGAATTTGTTGAATCTCCATTTGTAGCTGTCTAACCTTGTGACTGTGCCCTGTGAATCTTGTATCTGGTTTTCTTAAAATTAAACCCACAAAGCTCTCAAAACAGCATAGAGAATACTGAAAGTAATAATTATGCTGTGTGCGCTCTTGCCAGGGCAATCCTCAGCATGCCTGCTCACATGTCAGCCCCATTAAGTGCATAGAGGGTTGCAGCCTGGAATTATGGACAGATTGAGAAGCACAGGTGGAGGTGAGCAAGAAGGAGGAATGGGAGGAATTGTTTGAGGGAGCAGGCCTTTGGTACAAGGGGTGATGGTGGAGCGAAAGTCACAAGTGGGGATGTAGCCCTGGATAATTCTGTAGGAGGGAATGGTATGGTTTCCTCTGAAAGAGTGGCCAATAGGTGGCGCACTGCAATCAATTACTGGGCTCACCTGGAAGGCAGCTACAACTACAGCTTGTCAGGCTTAGCTGCAAGGACAGAGGCAGCACCAGGTTCAGCGTCAAACAGAATTAGGCCAAGAGAGGTTTGCTGATGCCCCAGGCTGGAAGAGGCTGGTTAGTCAGCTGGAAGTGATGTTTTGTTGTCTTGCAGTGCTGTGACGGAAATGAGATTTATTGTTGTGATGGTTTGACTTTTTAAAAAAGATGGTTTTATTTTATTATGCTGGTTATAAATCACCCTAATAGAAGGTTGTGATGGCTTCTTGTTCAGAAAGCAGATGACTCAGGGTGGATTAACATGGCCATGACTTTTTTCACAAGGGGACTGCAATCCTTGCTTCCACCTGGCCATTTAAAGCTCCCCTCAGGTGTGTGTGCCTCAGAGGTCACCGTGCTTGTCAACAGGAGGGATGGATACTTGATACGAGCATATTACTGGATATTACCACCTACTAGAGCAGCAGCTCTTCAGCCTGGGCGAGCCAGTGACTTCTCCTGGGAAGCCCGGTGGAAAGGAAGGAACTTTGGTGTCTAGGTCACAAACAGGGATGGTAGAAGTTCAGCAGGTACAGTTGGCAATGAAGTCTTGGCACAGAGGTGAAAACATGGGCCCGGTGTGTGGCAGGTCTGGAAACGGTTGCATTTTAATTTTTCGCTTTTACAAATTTCAATCGAATCCTTCACAGTGTAACAGTTTTTATTTTTAAAAATGTTGCAGACAAAACTTTAAAATCTGATATAAACCAATCAAAACATTCCAAAGACCACATGGGGATGGGAAATACGTAAGTGAACCATGTGTCCTCATTACATACTTTGGGAATAATATACCTATAAATGCCAAGCATAGGGTCCATTATGTCAGCAAAGCTAACAGCAACCTTCTTTAAGATTCGGTGAGCCAGTGACAAGATATCTAAATAAAGAAAATCCAAACCAGCTTTTAAAAAAATATTTTTCCTTTCCTTTTATAAATGTATATGAAACAGAAAGAACAGTTATAACAACAGATGAAAAGCAAAAAGTGAAAAGCAAAACTATAAAATAGGCATGTAAAACGAGTCCAATTCCACATGGGTTAAAGTAACCAAGTAGAAAATCAGAATACAGAGGTAAAGTTCAGGACAACATACCTCTCCAAAAGGAAAAGTGAACAGAAGATGTCTAGGTTCTTCAGGTGAGGAATTAATGAAAGAAATGAAGTGGTGGAAGTTAAGCAGGTACAGTTCCTGCAGGTATCTATCTGTATAACTTCCTGCTTCTCAAAGGGCGCCATCAGGGATGTGCTAGGCTAGCTTGGGTAGAGGAAGGGGGAGCATTAGAAGTCCAATTAATACCTGCAAGAATTTTTTTTCTGGAAAGGACATCAGGGATTCTGTTCCTCACTGGCCTTTTCTCTGTATTGCCCTGCAGGTTCCAGCAGCAGCTGCATTGATCGCTGTAGAGTAGCAGTGCTTGCTTGGGGGTTTCAGTTTTTAAAACAACTGGTGTAAGGTGATAGTCCTTAAGGCTATGCAGTCTCAATGTGTGATGGGAAGCCTTGCACCTTCTCGTGAGTGTCACCAGCAGAATAGGAAACACACACACGGAGAGAGGGAGAGAGATTGAATTTGGATCAAACTCCAGGTATTCAGATCTACCGTACTTATCTAACCCTTTCTTCTCCAGCATGGCCCACGGCTGTGGTCCAAATGCTCCAAAGGCGTTAAATTGGGAAAAAGAATACCAGCTTGTTCTCCTAAGCCAAAGCGCTCGAACTGCAAGGCTACCAGGCATGATGGGCAGAACCTGCATCCAGGGACAGGCAAGGTGCCTCCACCCACCATTGGCTGGGCATCCCCAGCTCTGGGCTCCCGTCCTGCTCGTGGGCTTCCCACACTGGGCACCGCCAGAACAAGAGGATGGGCTCCCCTTGCGCTGAGCCTGATTCAAGAGGGGCTACGGGCTAGCAAAACGACACCAGACGGGGGAACTTGGCGCTGGCTGCTGCTCAGTCCGGCGCCTGGCTGGCAGTGCCCTGCTTGTTTGCGTGCCCCGGGCAGGAGGAGCGCCAGCGCGGCTCCTCCACCTTGACGCGCCTGGCAGCTGCTGGCACCGCGGAGGCGGGAGGCGGGAGCGGCGCTGCTGGCCAATGGGAGCTGCCTCCGCGGCTGGCGATTGGCTTCGGCGCGCCGCCGCTCGCCGATAAAGAGCGCGCCCGCGGCGCCGGGCTGCAAACTCGCCGGAGTCGCGGCTGGAGCGCTTGGCTGGCCGTAGCAGCAGCTCTGTGCGCGCGGCATCCCTGAAGCAGTTCTCGGGAAGAGGCCAACCCTGCAAGGTAGGCGCGAGGATGGTTGTGCCAGCGGACTCTGCGGGCTGCCTCAGAAGCGAGGCTGGGGACTCCGATCATAGCTGTCAACGTTTCCCTTTTTTGAAAGGAAATTCCCTTATTCCGAATAGCATTCCTCGCAAGAAAAGGGGAAAGTTGGCAGCTATGACTCCGATGGGGCTTGGCACCTAAGTGCGCTGGGGATCGCAGCCTTGAAAAGGCGGCCAAGATGGAAAGTCTTAAGACTGGCCAAAGACAGACTGGAGTTCTGCATGGGGGTTCTGCTCCTTTTCTCTCGTTCCTCTCTTGTTAAGTAAAGAAACCTGTTTTAGTAAATGGAATGTACGTATTGAATTCTATCTAAAACTACCGGGAATTTTTCTGCACAAGGGAAAGAGTTTGGTGGGGGCTGGGAAGGCTTGCTGGAGCCCGATCCTGTGCTTGTTGGCTCTGAAGGAAGGTGCACTGGATTCTGTGAGACTTACTCGCAAGTAAGCATGCCTGGATTTTTGCAGCTGTGGTGTGCAAACAGGCTTTAGCTATACAAGAATAGCATTCAGCTACGTCCTACTTGGAGTAGACCAACTGGAAGGAACAAAGATGGCTGTTAATTTCAGTGGGTATACTCCTGAGTAAAAGGCAGCTGAATACCACCCATCACCTGCTGCCTACATTTAAGAGGGCTTTAAGAGTTGCGAACAACCCAGAGATATTAACGCCTTTGTATTCCTCTCTCCCTTTTTTGGCAGGTTCTTCTGACCTCCTTCAGCTCTTCTGTGGGACTCCCGAGAAGTCAGCCGGACTCAATGTGGTTCTTGGAGAAAGTGGGGGCATCCCCTGGAGAAGGCAGCCCCCTGGGTCCGTCCTTCCTGGGCTTGCCCCCCAGCCACCCCGTGCCTAACACAGCCAAGCCGGGGGGCCCTGCGGCAGCTTTTGCCAACATACTGACCCCGGACAGGATCCCGGAGTTCTGCATCCCCCCCCGGCTGGCCAATCCTCCTCCGGCCAAGAGTCCCAGCGCAACTTTCCAGCCCCACCGCTGCCTGACCGAGCCGGGCTTGCAGCAGGCGGCCACCTCGGGCGGGGTGGGGGCCGACCGCCCCCGCCGCCCGTTCCCGCTGCCCCACCTCATCCAGGTGGAGAGCGTGGAGGAGATCGCGGACCTGGAGGAGGAGGAGGAGGAGGAGGAGGAGGAGGAAGGCGGCACGAACTCGGACCCCCACTCGCAGGCCGCCCTGTCCCTGCCCCACTTCCCCAAAGCCCAGACCTCCTACGGCTTCTGCACGCTGCTGGAGAGCCCGCACACCCGCCGGAAGGAGTCCATCTTCCACAGCGACGCCTCGCTGGGCCTGGCGCGGCCCCGAGCCAGCAGCTACGCGGGCCGAGAGCTCTCCTCCGGCCGCCCGCCGGCCCCGCTGCTCCGCCGGCCCGGCGACAGCGACACGGCCTCCTCCAGCGAGTCCTCGCCCTTCGGCTCCCCGCTGCTGGGCCGCTCCCCTGCGCTGCGCGGGCCCGGCTCGCTCTCGGAGGGGCTGCTGGGCCGGGCCTGGAGGTCGCGGGGCAAGCTGGCCAGCGCGGGGAGGGCCAGCTCCTTGTCCACGGAGGACAGCAGCTCCACGGACAGCAGCCCCAGCGCCGGGCGGCGCTCCTCCGACAGCCTCTGCGCCCGCAGCCTCTCGCCGCTGCCCATCTTCCCGCGGGACGCGCCGGGCGGCGGGGGCGGGCGGGAGAGGCTGGGCCGGGAGAGCACGGTGGGCCTGGGGCGGGGCGGGCTGCTGCGGCTCTCCTGCGAGTACTGCCCCGAGAACCGGCGCCTGCGGCTCCGCCTGATCAGCGCGGAAGGGCTGTACGAGGCGGCGGCGGAGCCCAAGAGCATCAACTGCTGCATCACCTTCTCGCTGGCGCCGGGCAAGGTCCAGAAGCAGCGCAGCACGGTCATCAAGAGGAGCCGCGACCCCATCTTCAACGAGGACTTCTTCTTCGTGGGCATTGCCGAGGACCACCTGGGCAGCCTGGCCGTCAGGATGAAGGCTGTGAACAAGGGGAGCAGCTTGAAAAGGGACCTCCTTTTGGGGGAGAGCGAGGTTCCCTTGATGAAGCTCTTAGCGGGTTAAAAAAAAGAGAAACCATTCTCTTGCAATCTGAGATATTTTATTTATTTTTTTCATACTCGTGGTTTTTTTGTTTTAAAATAAATATAATTTTTACTGAAACTTGCAAATGTTTCTCTTTTGGTATCTGTTAGGTCAGTAAATGGCTTGGACTTCAGCAAGGCCTGCAAGTTACACGCTGGAATGCACAATTCATGGTTCTGTTAATCCTGTGCACCTGTGCTTTGGCAATGTCCCATTGAGCTCTCCATGAGGCTTGCACCTAAGGAGCTGTGTACAGACTTGCAGCTTCAGTGTTTGTGTAGCAACCAGAGTGCTTTAAAGGTAAAGGTGTCCCTGCCCGTACGGGCCAGTCTTGCAAGACTCTAGGGTTGTGCACTCATCTCACTCTATAGGCTGGGAGCCAGCGCTGTCCGCAGACACTTCCAGGTCACGTGGCCAGCGTGACGAAACTGCTCCGGCGAACTGGCACCAGAGCAGCACACGGAACACCATTTACCTTCCCGCTAGTAAGCGGTCCCTATTTATCTACTTGCACCCGGAGGTGCTTTCGAACTGCTAGGTTGGCAGGCACTGGGACCGAACGATGCTGCGTCCCCACCAGAGTGCTTTACATTATCCTTAAAACAACCCCCACAGGGCAGGTGACAGGGTGGTGGTGGTGGCCAAAGCTGGTTAGTTTCAACCTACAGCTGGAGAGTCCCAGGTCCTCTCTGCTCAGCCACAGAGCTCACTCTCTCAGGGCCTCCTACCTCAGAGGGAGGCTTTAAAATGTAATTTATGAAAATATATTTGAAGTTTTCTCCCATTTGAACGCAGTGGGGCTTACTTCTGAGTAAACACACACAGGGTTGTGCTGTGAAAGGCAGCAGTTTACCTTAGACCTCCTAGTGAGTTCATGGCAAGACAGGATATTTGAACTGGAATTTTTTTTAGTTCACTGTTACACAACACTAGCTCCATTTTCATCAAGCCATCAGGGTACATTAGCCTTCCTCAGTCTGGGACTCTTCCAGTACAGAGTGCTCTACTTTGCAGTGTGAAATACAAATGCCTGTGGGCTTTGTATAGGAACACGGCAGACTGTACCTCTTGCACTTCATGACCCTATAGCATCATAGCTTATAGTTCATACCCATTATAAATAATTGCCAACTGAGGCACTCAGTGCATCTGATGAAGTGGGCCGTGGTCCATGACAATTTAAGCCACAACAAGGCTACAATCCCAAAGGGATTTACCTAGTACATAGCTGTAGTGAACCCACTAAGGTTTACTTCTGAGTAATGGGTAAAGGATTGCACTGTCAATCTATTAGATCTGAGGGTGCCACAATGTTTTGGGGCTATAATTTTGAGTAAATATAGCACTGGCTGGGTTGTTAGGTTTTGTTTCAGTAAGAGGTGCTGATGTGAAGAGTTAAGCCAGAAGTTCCCAACAGGAATTGAATCAAAGAAGAAATGTGTAGAAAATAATCCAAGCAAGAGTCCATTTCTTCAGTTGTGGCAATATGTGAATGTTCAGCTGAACAGAACTCTTCCATCAAACAGAATGTAAAGGCTGCTTGCTTTTAGCTGAACACTAAGGAAGCAAACAGCTTTGAAATCTTATGTGATAATGGCCATGGCAGCTTGCCTGCTGAATCTGTGAGGGAGTCTGAGTGGAACAGGAAGGGAGAGGTTGGATGTGTATTTTGAGCCAAAATCCAATGCTGCAGTTGTGTAGGTTCCTAACTGGGGAGGGACTGACTTGGTCCACTACCCCATTTCCTTAAAAAAAAATTTTTATTGATTTGTTTTTTTTTAAAGTGCACACATAACAAAAACAAAGAAAACAAAGAATGAAAAATGTAAATAATAAGCCTTCCCATCCTAAAGCACAGTTATAGAAAAGCACAAATGATAATATTAATAATAATTATTATAGATCACAGCTCCAAAGGGATAATAATGTAATGTCATGAGTTGAGGGTGAGGAGTAGGCTGTCTGTCAAGACCCTTCTAATTCCTGGATCCAGCAAGTGTTAAGCAATAATTCAGATTCCTGGAATATCCAAGCTAGCTTCCTGGTGAGATAATGGGTCATTAAGGTAGCAAAGGAAGTGGCTCTGTGCCAGACATCAAATGAATGAGGCCTCCTCCCTCAATTCACTGGGAGTTAGAAAAGACAAAGGCCCAAGCTCAGTTGTGTGTGTGTGTAAGCTTGAAGCTGGAGGAAGAAGCAGGCTGAAGTCTCTGAGGGGACAACCATGCCTGATCTCTTCTTGAATCCAAGGCTGTGGCTATGGGGGAAGCAAGACCCCTTTGGGGTGTTAATGCTGTGAACCCCTCCATCGTGGGCTCAGGTTGTAGACATGTGTAAATAAACCATATATCCTAAAGACACCACAGTCTCTGCTGTCCCTCATTCCAACCCTGGGGAAGTGCCTGGAACCCCTGGAACCTCACACTGCTTGGAGATTGGGGTGGCATGCAACAGTATGAACTGACAGAAAGATTCCCTTTAAAGATAATGAAGATTTATAAAAATCAAAGTATTTTCCACTTGCGTGCTCCATCATTACTGACAATAAAGATTCTATACAGTCCTAAATGAGCCTGCCTGACTGCAAATACTGGCGGCACTGAGTGACCACATGCCTCAACATTTGTAGAAGAGGTGAAACCATGCCATGTGTCACTACCCCATTTCCCACTTGTTATATGCTCAGCAGGGAGGAGGGAAGTGCCATCTCCACATCCCAGAGAACCCTGTTCTGGGTTGCGACAGATCAGGAAAGTTG
Organism: Podarcis erhardii; assembly: GCF_964252035.2. Classification (NCBI taxonomy): domain Eukaryota; kingdom Metazoa; phylum Chordata; class Lepidosauria; order Squamata; family Lacertidae; genus Podarcis; species Podarcis erhardii. The sequence continues at coordinate 5,010,471 of NC_138503.1, read as the reverse complement.
TGAGTGTGGCTAATTGTCAGATCCTCCAAAACAATGAACAAGTTTTTGCTTTGCACATGCACCCTAGACGTCTGGCCAGAGGTCCTGTGGGAGAACTCTCAGTCCTGCGGAGTCCCACCTTAAGGGGAGCCACTACATGTCCACAGGAGCCTCAGGGCGCAGGGAGAGCACTCTCATGAGCCCCATATTGGGCAAAAGGATTCCTGAATTGCAGGGAGTTGCAGTGGTTGATCGTCGTGGTTCCTTCCGCCTCTACAATTCTATGATTCTACCCTTGGGTCCAGCTTAAGGGTTCCCCACAGGCTTTGGGTTGGCCACTGTGAGAAGAGAGTGCTATGGTCTGATCCAGCAACAGGCTCTGCTAAGGTCCTTACATTCTTAAGTGTCTTGCCTGAGGCTGAGGGTGCCCCAAACGCTGGAGCTGGGTTGAGACAGGACACAGATGTATTGTGCAGGTTTGCCCTTAGAAAGTACCCGTTCCTTTATCGCAGTTTGGGTCCCAAGTCTGGGTACATACAACCAGTGCATTTTTTCTGGGGGTACACATACCCCTAAACATTTTGTGAATCTAAGTTTGGCCTCATTGAGGGGCAGTATTTCAATATGAGTAGGAAAATGAGAGTACCCCTAAACATTTTTTAAAAAAGAAATAAGCACTGCATACAACTGAAATACGTTCTCTAGTTCCCTGTCTGATGTCTTCCTTCTGCCAGCTACTCAGGGCAGGACACCTCCTTGTGCGGTGGATAAACTAGATGGGGAGGAGGGAGGGAAGGAGCCCTCTCTCATCTTAACATGAGACTCCACTGTGGTCCTAAGTAAAGCTGAAAGGTGGAAAATTCATGATGGACAACAGGAGCGCACAGAGGCTGCTGCCTCACACTGAGTCAGACTGGAAGTGGCCCTCCAGGATTCCAGGCAGGGGGCTCTCCCAGCCCCACCTGGAGATGCTGCCAGGGATCTGAACCTGGGGCCTTCTACATGCAAAGCAGATGCTCTCCCACTGTGCTACAGCCTTTTCCCCAAAGCAGTTCTTCCCATAGCACATGAACACTCTATAACACTCTGGAGTTTATTGTAGGGATGGTCATCAATGAAGATAGCTTTAGAAGGGGATTGCAAAAATTTACAGAGGACCAGGCTTTCAAGGGCTGCTAGTTGCGATGGCTGTCAGTGCCGGATTTACATATAAGCTAAACAAGCTATAGCTTAGGGCCCTACTCTCTTGGCCCTCCCAAAAAAAATTAAAGGAAAAAAACCCTGGATGTACATTTCCAAAATATAAGATACAAAACAAATAAAATAAAACCTAGATACAACAACAGTGTTTTGTGTTGTGTATGCACGCAGTGCAAGTAGATAAATAGGTACCGCTCCGGCAGGAAGGTAAATGGCGTTTCTGTGTGCTGCTCTGGTTCGCCAGAAGCGGCTTAGTCATGCTGGCCACCTGACCCGGAAGCTGTACCCCGGCTCCCTCGGCCAGTAAAGCGAGATGAGCGCCGCAACCCCAGAGGCATCCGCGACTGGACAGGGGTCAGGTGTCAGGGGTCCCTTTAACTTTATGGACCTATTAGCTCTATCAATTACCATATAGCATATATGCAACACAAAAAACAGCGACAATTTGTTGTTGACAAAGGACAGCTGGACATATAAAGGGCCTCATCACCATCAGTAACTTAGGACCTCATCAAACCTAAATCCGGCCCTGATGGTCGTGCACTGCCAGGACCAGTTTGCCTCACAGGGAGTTTTTAGAGGGAGAGTAGGAGGGGCCTGGAAGTTGCTCAGCAACTGCACCTGTTGGGCAGCAGCCTAGCTGGGCAGGCACCTCCTTGGTCAGTCACATAGTCTTCTGCACGATGGTGAGATATGGCAGCTTCCTAGTTACCTATGTAAAGTGTTACAGCTATTTCTTGTGCACGATCTAGTTGTAATCCTTGCAACAACCGCAGGCTGACAGAGTCACTTGCACTTTGCAGCTGCACTTGCCTACACTGTATGTCTTTTGCTTAAAAATAAAAATAAATCAGTTCCCGTACCGTTAGGTCACTGCAAAATGTAATATGTGGAAAGCTTCAATCACTTAATTGTGAGTAGTGGAGGGAAGCATTGTCAACTGTATTGCAGCAGCTATTGGTGAATTATATAATGCTTCCAAGTGTCTACATGATGAGGCTGAGGGCGGTGGGAGTGGAATCCATTTTCAGAAGAGGATGAGGAAAAGACAAGATACAATCACCCTGACTTAATCTGATCTTACCTATTATTGAATATGGTCTCCTGGTCCAGTTAGTAGTAAAATTAGAATTATGGTAATGCAGCAATGGATTAAAAAAAAATAGGTTTTAATCTTAAATTCAGCAGCAGAAGGTTGGCTGCAAAATTTGCCGTCTCATTGTGAGGTGTACCAAACTGCACTGATGGCACTTAATTGAATTGTCTTGCATCATTTATAACACTTTATGTAAAGCTCTTCTAACGTGTTCTGGGCTTGGGGTGTCTGTCCTCTGCCATTCCCCTTGCACAGATGGCAAGCAAGGCAGAAAGAGTGGGATTTGCGCCTGTGCTGTACTTGACAGAGGAGAGAGGAGGAGAGGAGAGTCCTCTGTCTGAAAGTGTCCTCAGTTGAAGGGCTTAAAGATCAAGGCTTAAAGATGAAGGGAGAGCAAGTGGTACCTTGAAGTTGCCCCCCAACAGCTGGCACCATCTGGGCAGCAGACTGAGCAGGCACCTGGTCACAGGCTTCCCTGTTATGGAGAGATGCACTGCTTTTCTATACTAATGATGATGGTGGTGGAGATGATGTAGCATTACTTATCCCCCCCCCCCATCCAACTGGGTTTCCCCAGCCACTCTGGGCAGCTTCCAACAAAATATAAAGGAATAAAACAAAACGTTAAACATTAAAAGCTTCTTGAAAAGGGTTGTCTTCTAAAAGTTGTATAGTTATTTATCTCTTTGACATCTGTCAGGAGGGCGTTCCACAGGGCGGGCACAACTACTGAGAAGGCCTTCTGCCTGGTTCTCTGTAACCTCACTTCTTGCAGTAAGGGAACTGCCACAAGGCCCTTGGAGCTGGACCTCAGTGTCCGGGATGAATGATGGGGGTGGAGATGCTCCTTCAGGTATACAGGGCGAAGGCCATTTACGGCTTTAAAGGTCAGCACCAACACTTTGAATTGTGCTCGGAAATGTACTGGGAGCCAAGGTATATCTTTCAGGACCAGCGTTATATGGTCCTGGTAGCTATTCCCAGTTACCAGTCTAGCTGCCGTGTTCTGGATTAGCTGTAGTTTCCGAGTCACCTTCAAAGGTAGCCCCACGTAGTGCATTGCAGTTGTCCAAGCGGGAAATAACTAGAGCATGGACTACTCTGGTGAGACAGTCTGTGGGCAGGTAGGGCCTCAGCTTACGTACCAGATGGAGCTGGTAGACAGCTGCCCTGGACACAGAAGTGACCTGTGTCTCCATGGACTGTTGTGAGTCCAAAATGACTCCCAGGCTGTGCACCTGGTCCTTTAGGGGCACAGTTACCCCATTCAGGACCAGGGAATCCCCCACACCTGCCCATCCTCTGTCTTGTCAGGATTCAACCTCAGTCCACTGACCGCCATCCACGCTCCAGACACCTCCAGCCACTCATACCTGCCTTCACTGGTTCCCAGGGTGGAGGTTTTTAAGCAGAGGTTGGATGGCCGTCTGTCAGGGATTCTTTAGCTGTGATTCCTGCACTGCAGGGGGTTGGACTAGATCACCCTTGGAGTCCCTCCCAACTCTACAATTTTATGATTCTTTATGGTATATCTATAATGTTGTGAAGCTGATTATTTTTTATTTTACTTCATGCTATTTTTGACGCAGCAACTGATTCTACTATGGTCAGTAATATGGGCTGAAACAAATAGATTCCAAACTGAAAATGTTTAAGGGTGAAGAAGCCAAGGCTGCTGGTTTCCTCTTCCTGAGAGGAATTCAGGGCCTGGTGTCCTGCAGAAAGTGAGTTCAGAAAATCATCTATCACCATCTTCCTGTAATAAAGATAAAGACATTAAATCTGTCTTTGCATCTTCCCCATTTCCCTCTGAGCAAAGGGAAAGTCTCTTCCTGAAAAAATCTTGTCCCCATCCAACCAGTCCCTTAGGGAGCTGCCGGCAGGAAGTGTGATACTTCTGCAGAAATATAAACAAGCCAAACTTTTCAAAGGAAAAACATTGGCAAATAAGCAGAGTGAGTCTTCTTCCCAGGCCTTACTCCTGTCGCTTGCTCATCTTCTTTTCTTGTTATGTATGCATGTATGTATGTATGTATATAGAAACCTCATACCCTTCCACATTCCTCAGGTGAAAAGAGGAAAATTTCTCACTCTCCCACAACTTATTCCCTTGACCTCACCCCCCCCCCCCCGGCAGAGGATTTCTAATCAGAAGAAGGGTAAGTGCTGCCACTGTTGCACCAACTGGACACAGCCATGGGTGTAGCCAGGGTTTTTTTTGGGGGGGGGGAAGAACCTCAGTTAGCTATGTATTTTTTTATAGGGTGGCAGCTGCCCCCCCCCAGCTATGCCCATGGACACCCGCCCTCAATCGTCCTGATAAAACCCCAAATTTATTTTATTCTTTGGTAGATTTACAAAAAGAAAAGCACACAACAATAAATAAATTTTAGAAAGGGGCAAGATTAGATGTGGACACACAAAGCATATTTTTAAATAAACAGACCTGAGTCTCCTTGCGCTCCACTCCCCCATTATTTGTGCCCTCTGCCTGCCCCTCAGAGCTGGCGCATCATGTGGAGCTGGGCCTCGTGGCAGCAGTCTCTCCTCCTCCTCCTCCTCTCCAGCAGCTATTACAAGCTGCCCAAGGGAGGAGGTCAGTGGCTGCAGCCATTTAGAGGCAACAGGGTGCTCCCTCGCTGCTGCTGCTGCTGCTGCTTCAGCAGCCTCCAGTCAGGCCAAGCCCCAAGCTCAGCCGCTGGTGCTGGTGGAGAAAATAGGGACATTCCAGGATCAAATTGGAAGTCGCAATGGCTTTTGCAATTCTGGGACTATCCCTGGAAAATCAGGAAACTTGTATAATACAGCTGAGGAACTTGAGGGTTCCTGGGGTGAAACGCAGCCCTACAACGCCTCTGACCCTCAGCCAGGACCCTCGCCATCCCAGGGCATTCGCCTTCTCCCCCTTGGCATCGCTGTGCTCTGCACCCTTCTCTTTTGCCTGACTGGGGGGGGGGGGTGGAGCTGTGCTTTTTGTCTGTGGTAGAAGTGAGGCGGCCAATCATAAAAATATGACCAGCACAGAAAGGATGTACAAGAACAATGAAAACATGTTTGGCACACCAAAATTCCAGGTTGACCCCTTTGGCACCTGGGCTACACCCTTGTGTAAAACGACTTGGTCAGTGTCAACTGGGTTTGCTTTAAATTCACAAAGCCACGAGATGCAGCTGAGCCAGCTTTGTGATAACCCTTTTTATCATGATAGCCGTTTTTATTACTCGCCAGTGCAAGCCCTGAGACTTATCTTTTGTTTTCTAACAGGACCAGTTTTTTTTTTAAAGGTTTTTTTAAAAAATGGGACTTACTAGTTTAGAGAAAAGATGAGTAAGAGGTGACACAATAGAAGTTTGTAAAATTATGCATGACATGGAGAAAGTAGATAGATAGGGGAAGTCCCCATCCCCTGCTCACACCAGACCTTGGGGGTCTATTGAAGCTGAATGTGGGAAAATTCAGGACAGATAGAAGGAAGGACTTTTTTACGCAGCACAGAATGAAACTATGGGACTTGCTCCCCAGGGGATGGTGGTAGCCCCCTACTTGAATGCAAGGGCTTAGCCAGGGCGGGGCAGCTGCCCTCCCACCCAACCAAAATCAATACAAATCTGAGGTAACAAAAGCCTGCCCCCTAACAAAAATCCTGGCTACTCCTATGCTTGGATGGCTGTAAAGAAGAATTAAACAAATTCATGGAAGACAGGGCTAGCGAAGGCTCCTAGCCAGGGTTGGAGACAGCAGTGCTTCTAGATTCCAGTTTCTGGAAGCTGCAGGAGGAGAGAGGGCTCTTGTGCTTGCCTCCTGCCTGTAGGTTTCTCCCAGGGATCCGGTTGGCCACTGTGTAAAGTTGCCATACGTCCAGACATATCCTGAATACTGCAGTTGGAAGTAGTGTCTGGACAGAAATTGCTAAAAAATGTGGTTTTGGCGGTTTTCCTTTAAAATAGCTCATCAACTTTTCCTACCACTGTGAGAACAGAATGCTGGACTAGATGGGCTAATTGCCTGATCCAGCAGCTCTTCTTATTTTGAAATATTGTGTCTGTGATCGCATTCCCCTCGGCTCCTGTGTCCAGATTGTTTTCAACCACAGTTCCACTGGTTTCTAAGGGAATGGGGCAGTCCTATGGCTCCTGTTTCACATTTATCAGTGTCCCTGTGGGATTGCTTCCATACCCTCCAACATTTTTCCATTGAAAATAGGGACATCCTATTTCACAATGATGATGATGATAATTTTATTATTTATACCCTGTCCATCTGACTGGGTTTCCCCAGCCACTCTGGGCAGCTTCCAACATATATAAAAACATAACAAAACACCACACAACATTAAACATCCATTTATAACAAAAAAGACCACCTCGTTCCATAAAGTACAGATTTCCCCCTTCTCCCTGGCTTTCCTTTTTTAAAAAAAATATTTTTATTGGATTTTTATTTACATCATAACATAGCTGCCCCCACCTCCCCCAATACACAATCCTTCTCCCTGGCTTTCCTTTACAATCTAGTTGATATTTTCTTTTTAAATTCTGCTTGGCACCCCTGCTAAACAACATATGTGAAGGTGTTTTTTTCACCTGTGGTCTTTGTTGTTTTCAATGGATATTTAATGTTGTGTATTTTAAGCAGTTTAATCTTTTTTGCCACTTAATATATATTTTATTGTACTGAGATTTTCAGTTGCTGCAAACTGGCCTGAGTCATGATGGGTGGGGTTGCCTGGTCAGGAGCATCCCGGACCCTGAGATCTAGGGGTGGCCCCTGGTGATGTCCTGGGGGTTGCTGCTTCTTCCCCTGCATTCCCTCCCACCACTGAGCCCTAGAGGCTAAATTGGGGAGGGAAGCAGAGAGGGCAGCCTCCCCCTTCTATGGTATAACCTGCAGTTAGTTCCTGCTGGGCTGAAGCTTGCAAGCCGCATGCACAGTCTTCTCCCCGCACCCCAAATATTTTATTGTCACATATTTATATAGTCTTCTTAATATATATATATATATTAAATTAAAGCCACTCTCACCCACCTGGAACCTAAAGCCCTCCTGCTGCCACCTAGAGGGGGTCAGGCACACCTGGAGGTCTGGTAACCCTAGAGGTGAGATATAATTATTTCATAGAATTAAAACATTTCCTCCAGCTCATCTCCACCCTGCCCTCCTTAGAAATGGCCATGTAAACGCCATTGATTCCAGGCTCTGCTGAGCCACCATCACCAACGCTCAGATGCAGGTAGGAGGGTTGATGGTTGAGGGCAAAGGTTCCCTCCTGCCTGTTTGACTGCCAGCGTCCTCAGTACGTCAGCACCAGTTGCGCTGGACAAAAGGATGTAAACAGGTGAAAGCTTAGCGGTGGCAACTGCACGTAGGTTTCCTTTCTGGGAAGATAAACAGGCTTTCAAGGGTTCACAGAAGCAAATCTCCAGAGCAATTTGAAAAACATTAAAGTTACATAATATGCAGTAAAATGGCCTATTGATCTATAAAACCAACTGCAGCTGCTTTTAATAACATACGCTGTCACCCCCACTTCCCACCCTTGGCTCTTGGCTTCACTCATCCATGGGCTTCAGGAATTTGCTCAGGGTGCCTTCGCCATTGTAGCCCAGTTTGATTTTGCTGGAAGTGCTCCATGGCATCTATTTATCTGCTGCTGATCTCAGAAATCCTGTGTCTCTTCGTGGAATTTGTTTGATATGGATAAATGCTTTTATCTTGGTACTCCAAAAACACTGCCACTGTGCAAGGGTTAATTTCAGTTGTTGTGGGTATTGTCAACATGCACAAATCAGTGGAAACTCCATGAACTTCCATAAGCTGTCATGTTTCTCGGATGCCATGTTGTGGAGGCCCCTTTCTGTTGCTCCAGCTCTTGGAAATAACTGATGCAGGCTGATCCTCTCGCTGTATTAATCTGATTGTTCATTTTAACTCTTGGAATGCCATGAGTTTGGTTTCCCTGCTGAATTTATGCTGCTTTTGATTTTGCAGGGTATTTTTTGTTCCCTGTGTAGTCAAATTGTTCTCTTACACATTTATTGCAAACCATCCAGAGAGGCCTTTTTGTTTTCGGGCAATTTATAAATTGCTGTAAATAAATAGTGAAGGAAACAATTCTTAAAACAAGAAAAACATCCATCAGCAGAACGGTGGCAGCACATTAATGAGCCATAGTTCATTAGCCACAAACTCAGCAAATTCATGAGGGTTTTTTTAAATACTGTAATTGTTTTCATTTTCATTTTCTAATACACAAAAAAGAAATAATAACATTATTTGAGAAAATTTCAATAAAAATAATTTTATAGATTAAAAGTATTGTAAGTCACTTTTACTCTCTGGGCACCTTTTCTAAAGACTGATCTGAGCCACAGATCATCCCCCTGACAAGTGCTATTGACCTGAAGGTGAGACCCCATGTTCTTTCTGGCTTGGTGGAAACAGGCAAGTGTGCTGGGGGGGGGGGGCGACGATGGATGGTGCATCTCCCCTGTGTCTTATTTTGAAATAACCGGGGTTCTTGCTGCCTTTCCCAGAAGAACCAGGAACAGGGCAGCCTGACAAACAAATACTCCTGTGCCTAAAAGCCAACGCAGGAGGTTGCCAGGCTACTAATGACAGCCTGGAGAGTCTGGGCGAGGGGCTTGAGCTGGCTGGAGGTGCAGCAAATGAGAAGTGTGGGTGGGAGAAAACGAAATTGGATCAGAAGTAGGGAGTGGGAGAGGTGGGGGCGCTGCATGAGAGGATGTCCAGCCAGGGAGATTTTCTGTTTGCCCAGAGCAAAATCTTGAACGTGCTGCAGGGCCAATAGCTGGTGGCTCATCCCAGATCCCTCTTAACTTGCCCATCCAGCTCCTATGGGGAAGGCAGAGGGGGAAATGACCTCTGAGCAAGTGCTTCTCAGCCTACTGGGCCAGCTTGGAGTGGGTCTGGGAGGAGCAGTGGCCTCTTTTGGCCAACCTACGCAATAATGTTTTCATTGGCTGGGGTGGCTTTTCTGAAGGGGGGCCATGTGCCCTGCTTGACAGAGGACAGAGTTTCTCTCTTGGAAGGGCTGCCCAGGGCCAGCCTGGTTAAAAGCAGGCAGAGCAACTCACAGCTCACCTGGTCTTCTCCACAATGGGGGGGGGGGGGGCGGTGTTTTGGATTCCCACTTAACACTGCAGTAAGTCTTTCTATATCTGTATCTCTGGTTATAAATTCGCATATGCAAATTATATGCAAACATGTGTCCTCCTCTCTCCTCTTATTTTGGTGATGCATTAAGGGCCCAGCTAACTTCTCTTTCCACAATTTCGTCTTTTGGCTGGAGTCTTTTTTTTTGGGGGGGGGGACACCAACTGAATTGCTGCTCAGGTTTTTTATTCAGGGTCTGCAGCAAATTCAAATCCCGAAATAAGCTCAACCCCCCCCTCTAGGCCTGCCACTCACTATTTACATCTCTCTATTCCAAGGAGCTCAAGACACTGTATGTGGTTCCCAACCCATGTTCTTCTCACAACAGCCCTATGAGTTAGGCCTGACCGGGATAGACTGACGCGGTGAAGATCCTCCCTGCGAGTTTAATGTCTGGATGAGGATTTGAAGCAGGGTCTCCCCACTCCCACTCTGATACTCTAACCACAACACCACACTGCCTTTATGAGGTAAGGGGCTCAAATAATACACAGAAAGCTTCCTGGGTTGTATTTTTTTTTAATGCGGACAGAATGAATAAATGAACTTTTTAAAATTCCACTTTCCTACACAGGAAAAACTATGTACCCAGGGCAGTGTACAAATACAACCTCCCCCCCTTTAAAAACAAAAGCAGTTACAAAAGAGAATTCAAACAAAACAGCAGTAAAAGCAGTCTGAAAGCCGTTTCAAAGCAAGATAGGTAAACTATTATGAAATACCTTCTCAAAATAAGAAAGCCTTTATTGCTGAGAGTGAGAGAGCCTGCCAGGTTTCTCCTGGGAGAGTGTTCCATAGATTTGGAGCCACCACAAGAGAGTTGTGACCCTCCTGTCAACAAATCAGGTTTTATGCAGATATTAAAAACAGGAGGCAAGGCAGAATGGTGGCACCCACAGTCCAAGGCCCTCGGGTTGAACACAAAGTGGGTGGGTAAAGGTAAAGGGACCTCTGACCATTAGGTCCAGTCGCGGACGACTCTGGGGTTGTGGCGCTCATCTCGCTTTATTGGCCGAGGGAGCCGGCGTACAGCTTCTGGGTCATGTGGCCAGCATGACTAAGCCGCTTCTGGTGCAATGGAACACTGAAACCAGAGCAGCGCACGGAAACGCAGTTTACCTTCCCGCCGGAGTGGTACCTATTTATCTACTTGCACTTTGATGTGCTTTCGAACTGCCAGGTGGGCAGAAGCTGGGGCCGAAACAATGGGCACTCACCCCGTTGCGGGGCTTTGAACTGCCAACCTTCTGATCGGCAAGCCCTAGGCTCTGTGGTTTAGACCACAGCGCCACCCGTGTCCCAAGTGGGTGGGTAGCATGTCCCATTTTGGGAAGTCTTGCCCTGCCCTGCCCCCGCCCCTGGGTGTGCCCCGCCCCCTGCCAGCAGAGCAGTTCTCTCTTGTGAGATCTTGCTGGAAATCAGTGCCTGAGCTGGCCTGGCCTCTTCACAGGTGGTGGAAGTGGCAAGAAGGGCAGGGCACCCAGGGGTGGCTTCGCCCTACTGGGCCCGCGTGTGTGTGTGTAGGGCTGCTATATGCCCCCCCCCGGACACATCCTCTTTGTCAGGATTAAAATTGGTGTCCGGGTGGATTTTTAAAATTTGGCAAAATGTCCGGGTTTCCTTTCTGGGCGAAATGCAATTGCATGGAGTCAGCCCTATTATAATATGCCTATGCAGTCACTGCGCAACCTGGGGGAGAGGTAGAGTAATTGCCTTGAATTGACACCTTCTGCTTTGATCCCAGCTCCCTCCTGTCTCCATCAGCTGATTGAAACAAGAAGAAAGGCCCTCAGTTTCTCTCAGGAAGCCCATCTCGCTCCCTTTAACCCTTAGAGAGCCAAGCTGAAGAGCTGTTTTCTGATGCGTCCTGACTTCTTATCAGGCTCAAAGAACTTTCCCACAGTGTGGAGGGATTTTTCTTATGAACAGCAAGCAAGCAAACAAAAAAACAAACAATCACAGAGACAGCTGCAGCTACAGAAAGGGGAGTCAAATGCCATGCAAAGGATCATTTGAGAAATGATCAGAAACAAGTTTGCCTATTTTTATGTAGGCACCGTTGCAATATTATTTGGGGCCCCTGCTAAAAACATTTTTTTTAGGTAAGCCTACCTAGACAAGTAGAGCTGACTTATATTTTTTTTACTGTACTTTTAGTTTAAATGTTGATTTAGTTCCTGGGCTGGTTCAGGAACCCAGTGCCTCCTCCCACATGAACCTATCCAGATCCTGCATTTCTCAACTGAGGTTCTTCTCTGTGTTCAGTCTCCGAGGGAGGAGCAGAGGGTGCCAACATTGAGGCATCTAATCATAAGCCTGCATTTTTATCAAAGCTTATATATTTCGATCAGGGCCTGTATATTAAAAAGAGCTTAAAGATTTTCAAATGTTTCATGCCAGGCAGAAGACCAGCTGCTTAGAGAACCTTGGCAATGTTTATTCTCCTAGACAAGGGGGCCCCCTGATTTATAGCAGAAAACAATTCTCAAAGTCGTAAAAAGGGAATTACAGGCTGAGAGCCAAGGTTACACTGACCCTACAAATTAAGGGTTGGTAAATAGTAAAATGAGCCATATCTTCTTCCTAAGGTTAAAAAGGCCAAGAGCAGTGAAAAAGGCAACTGGCTTGGCTGGAGAAGAAGAAGCTCCTTTCTATTTTTATTTTGAGGCTGGAAACTGTTCCTTCCTTTTCACTTTGAGAAGGTTTAATTCTTTTAAAAGGCTACCTATGATAATGTATGAAATATATTGGCTTAAATGTAATTATGCAAAGGATCTAGAAAGAAAGAAATGTTAAATTCTTATTTCATAGAGTCATATTGCAATAGGAGACCAGAGGGGCAAATGAGCCCAGCCTCCTGCCAGACAGGAGACGCCATCGAGCACTCCTGATATATAGTTGTCAGGCCTTTTTGTTTAGAAACCTCCAAATGAAGGAGATCTTTCAATGTTGATGTGAACTCAAGATCCTTGAAGATAAAAATTCAAGATTAACCATCTGTTTTGGAAGGCAATAGGGCAAGGAGGGCAAGAGGTGAGCTGGTAATTAAGATTCCTTGTTGAGACACATGTAAGATATATTACTATTTATTTGTCATTTATAGATAGAAGAATATATAGCTTTTATTTTCCATAAAAGGACAGAAGGAAATGGGTGTATCTTTTGTGATTGGTTCTAGCAAACAGCCAATAGGAATTTCAACCAGGCTGATTGGACAGAGGCAGCCACAGGAGGAGCAAGGGGGCTGGATTAAGGAAATATAAGTGCTGGCCAGAATGGCAGGAGGCCAGGCCAGAGCTTGGTAACCAGGTAACCATATACCACTGTGCCTCTCATTTATTTGTCTGACAAATAAATTACTATTTTAATTTCTCTATTGCTGCGTTGAATATTTCATTCCAGCTAAGCGTTAACCACAAGCAGGGCGCTACAACATGGGAACGGGCCTTTTCAGTGGTGGCCCCCTGCTTGTGCAGAGCTTTCCCCAGGGAGGCTCACTTGGCCCCATCATTACAGTGGTACCTCGGGTTAAGAACTTGATTCGTTCCGGAGGTCTGTTCTTAACCTGAAACTGTTCTGAACCTGAGGTACTACTTTAGCTAATGGGGCCTCCTGCCGTCGCATGATTTCTGTTCTCATCCTGAAGCAAAGTTCTTAACCCGAGGTACTATTTCTGGGTTAGCGGAGTCTGTAACCTGAAGCGTCTGTAACCCGAGGTACCACTGTACCTCTATTCAGGCATCAGGCAAAAGCATTTCTCTTCTACCTGGTTTCTGGTCTTCAGTTATCTGCAGCCTCCTTCAGTGGGTTGGATGTCGTAGTTCTGACTTTTTATGGATAGGAAGGATTAGGTTTGACAGGTGAAAAGGCAGGGAAATACCTCTGCGTGGTCTGTCTCTGAGGGAATGGATTGGTAATGTGCAGCAGCAGAGGCTTTTTGTCTTTGCCTCGTGGTGTGGAGAGGCAAGGCTTGGGGGGGGAGGCCTCTCACCCCGCTTCCAATTTCCCAGAAACACCAGTAAAGAGAAAGGCCAGAGGCAAAGTGGGTGTGGCCTGAGGCAAAAGTTAGGGTTGCCATATGTCCTCTTTTACCAGGACACCTCCTCTTTTTCATGGGTATGTAAAATGAGACTCGTCATAGCAATCCATAGCTAAAAGTAGAAGTTGGCCAATTTGTCCTCTTTTTTGCACTTCAAAATATGGCAACGCTACTAAAGTGGATGGGGCAACAGGCATGACTCTTTCTGCACAGGCTATATTTCAGCTGCATGGAAGTCAGAGCCACATGTTTCTCTCCATCCTCTATCTGGGCGAGCAGGGGACACCATCATACTACAACAACACGTTCGGAGGAGGGTGCAAATCAGGGCTGGGGAGGCAAAATCCTGAGGGCTGGACTGAAGTTCCCTCATCTTAAAGCGCATCCAACACATGTTCAAAGCACATGGCTTCCCCCAAAGAAACTGTAGTTTGTTAAGGCTTCCAGATAATTATAGCTCTGTGAGGCAGGGAATGACAGTTTTCAAGATTCTTTGCAGCAAGTCCTGTGCTTTAAATGTGCATCGGATGTGTTTTGAATGCACGGTGTGAATCTGCCCCTAAAAAGCATGAAGAGCAACAGGTGCCTTTGGTCTGTATCCAGAAACACAACCCTTCTTCTTGCTCTGTTTTCAGCTCTGCAGCAGGGGGTGGGGTGGGGGGGCATGACTCACGGGCTCTGCACGTGGAGGAGGCCGTGGGGGCAAACTTGCTCCTGCCCTTTATCGGGAGGGATAATAGAAATGCATATTAAAGAGGTCGACATTAATATGTCCTCTTTGTGACGTTGGCCTGTTTGCTATTCTCAAACATCCTGCCGCAGAAAGATAGCCTTGCATGTATGTGAGTCATTTATTACCCTAGCTACCATTTGGCTTTAAGAGGCCCCCACTCTCCTTGCTTGCTTCACTGGCTCCTTTGGTTTAATGTCTTTTCTGTTTGTTTCCCTCTTTTCCCCCTTTCGAAAGGCCAACAACATGCAAGTTGATGAGGTACAAATAAAAAGTAAATAGTACAGGTTGGTCACTAGCCCCCCAAATGTGCAGCCATTTGCATTTGAAAACAGTTTTTCACCTCTGAATAGCAGAAGCATGAAGCAGTATTAAGTCATAACTTAGGGCAACTGCTGCAATAATTCTATATTTTTTAAAATAATTTTTATAATTCTATATTTTTTATAGTTCTATAATTTTTTAAAACGTGCTAGCCACCCTTTGTGCAAAAATGGCGATTGGCAAAGGAATGTAAAGATGCAAAAACGTTAAAATGCAAGCCAACAGTATAATCAAGTGTGGAAGAAAGCAGCTGGATCTGATTTTTTTTTTTTTAAAAAAAGACCATAATCCAAAATGCCTGAGCAAATAAAACAAAGTTTTAACCTGCTGCCAAAGAGAAACGTAGTGTTGGCAGCCGACACAACAGCCGACACAACTTCCTTGAGAGGGCATCCTGCAGTTGGGGCACCACCAGAGGAGAAGGCCTTCCTTCATACATGAGGCACCTTGTGTAAAGCTGGATCTTGGCCAGTGACGACTCTGTGGTGGGAAGAGGTGCTCCTTCTGATATCCCAGCCCAGGGAGGGCTTTCAAGGGCAGCCCCAGCACTTTGAACTGAGCTTGGCAGCAAATCCAGAGCCAATGTATTATAGACTCCTAGCAGGAGTGGGGGGGGGGGGACACCTGCAGCCCCCAGATGCTGCTGGACTCCCAGCTCTCATTGGCTCCAGCCAGCATGGCTACTGGTCAGGGATGATGGGACTTGGAGCCTGGCAACATTCACAAATTTAAAAAGTTATATATGCTGTTATTTAGTAATGTTTCAAGTTTTTAAAGTAATGCTTTATTTCTTTTTAATTAATTAAAATTTATGTTCCGTTGATGCTTTTGCAAGCATCAGGAGGAACAGAGCATATTTTAAAAAGGATATGCTTTGCCTGGCTGTCCAACACTTTGGCTGGATCAGCCAGTGGTGTACAAGATGTTCCAGCTTCTTTCTCAGCTACTGAGGTGTAATGATTTTTCCTGTAACTTGTCCTCACCTTGTCTGTGCTATTCAAGTGCATGAATAAGAGGCTGTTTGGTCAATAAGTGCCAGAGCACTATTTCGGTAAAGGAGAGCTAAGTAGGGATGTTGGAACAGCTGAATAGGAATTGTATATTAATGACTCCAACCGGATAATGATGCAACATTCATTTGAGTTCCTTTTCTCATCCTCTGCAGACACAGTCCCATTTAGAAGTAAGCTATGTGTGGCCATTCTTTATTATTTATTGTTTATCAAATTTGTATAATGCCCTGTACCGGTAGATCTCAGGGCAGTTCGCAGCATAAAATCACAATATAAAAAACACAAAATACATAATAAAAATAATAACATTCTGTTCTTCAGGTACTTGTTTAGGACCAGTGACAGCCACCCTATCCTGAAGGATGGTAACAAAGGGGGAAACAAAGCCATACATTTAAATAAATGCAGTGGTACCTCGGTTTACAAACTTAATCCATTCTGGAAGTCCATTCTTAAACCAAAACTGTTCTTAAACCGAGGCGCGCTTTCCGTAATGAGACCTCCCATTGCCGGTGCCCTCCCACCGTTCGGATTCCATTCTTAGACCAAGGCAAAGTTATCAAACCAAGACACTATTTCCAGTTTAGCGGAGTTTGTAAACCAAATCATTCTTAAATTGGACTGTTCTTAAACTGAGGTACCACTGTACTTTCAGCAAAAGAGAACATGGCTTTTAAACAAATCAAATCAAGAGCTGAAATGTCCTCACCTTTCAGCGACTTAACTGTGAAACCTCAAAGGCCAACTCTGACAGGGAGGCTTTGAAAAAGAAACACATGTGTTTGGATTTTGTGACATACTTGGAGTGGAAGTGATTTCCGTGGTTGAGGAGCAGGCACAAAAAGTGCCTCTACATCAGAGTTTTCCAGACTTTTCATGTTGGTGACACGCTTTTTAGACATGCATCATTTTGCAACATAGTAATTCAGTTTTACTAGCAAACTGGAGGTTAAACTAATGCGGGGAGCATTCACGCGACACACCACACCACAACCGACACACTGTTCATTGTCTAAACCTAACCTGCAGATGTATCATTAAGAGGACACCTTTGTTGACTTTCACAAAGCATAAAGGGACAGATTGGAGGGGAAGGCTTCTCAATGTATGCAGGGACAAAGCTATTTCATGCTTTGCTAGTATTTTTAATTTACCACCCTGTTAATTGCATTGCTATTCTGACAGATTGAGGCAGTGGTCTCAGGCAGAAGATGCTGAGGACAGGCAGGAAGTGACTGAAAGGTGTTGAAGGAAATCTGGTTAGGGAAGCTTTTAATGTCTGATGTATTACTGTATTTTAATATTTGGTTGGAAGCCGCCCATTATTATTATTATTATTATTATTATTATTATTATTAAACACAGCTGGGTGTGTCACCTCCCAAGATAGCCTGTTGTTTGTATCTGTAGTGGCACACACTGTCCTCAGATTCAGCTGCTTGTCTAGTTAGCGTCTGTATGTGACCCTGCATCCCACTTTCTCCCCAGGGAGTCTAGGGCAGTGTCCACAGAGCCTCGTTCCATCTTATTCTCACAGCAGCCAGTGAGGTGGCTTTGGCTAAGTGGTAATGATTGGCTTGAAGTTCCTCAGCAAGTTGGTTTTTTTTGACAGAGTGCGGCCACCAGGCTCCTCTGACCCTGACTCCAGCTGGTGTGTTGTGATGGTTGAGATCAGAACTACCTGCTGTGGAAGAAAGAATAGGTTCCTCTCTCTTGTGACCCACAAAGCAGGCTCCTCCTCATGTGAGCAGCTGTCGGATAGTGGTTAGAGTGCCAGGCTAGGGGCCAGGGTTCAAATCTTCACTTGGCCATGAAACTTATTGGGTGTGACCTCAGGCCAGTCACTGCCTCTCAGCATAACCAGCCTTACAGGGTTGTGGAGATTAAGTGAGGAGAAGAACTATTGTACGCCACTTTGAGCTCCTTGGAGAAAAAGGTTGGATATAAATGCAGTAAATAGAAACTTAAATTAAATTGATAAGGGAGCTTCACGCAAGGCCCTTCCAAACTGTGACTCTCCTGTCTCCTTCAGACATGGATGCTGAGGTTCCAGTAAACTCCCCTTCCCTTTCACGGTGTGAGGAAGGCCCTTAAAGCCCAGTCTGCTACTCAAGGAGGTGGGGTCAGTGGCAGGATAAACCTCTCCAGCCTCCACAAGGCCTCCCATGGCCCCAACTCTTGGCTCAGATAATATCTTCAAAATCCTGGCCAGGTCCAGCAGGGGTCACGGGGAGCTGCCGAGTGTCTCGGCCCATTAGGAACATAGGAAACTGCCTTATACCGCAAGACACCCTTGGTCCATCAAGCTGAGTATTGTCTGCTCTGGCTGGCAGTGGCTTCATGGGTTTGGGGGCAGCTGTCTCTCCCAGCCCTACCCAGAGATGTTGATACTAGTGCTGATATCAGGTGAAGGTCACCGGACATTGTGGTATCCTTCGGATATGTGACTTTATTCACACATATAGACAAGCTGAGCATAGGGCAGAGGGACTCACAAGCATTAATATCCCAAAAGGTTTTGCTTCCCCAGAAGGTTTCCAGGGAAGCCAGGACAGAGCAAGCCAGGTCTGTGGGCTCATCTAGACTTCCTTTTGTGCCATGTTTCTAAGCCCAGGTCTGGGCTTTAAAACTCAATGTTTGAAATGATTTATTTATTTATTTTGTCCTGCTGCTTTCCCCACAATTCACTGCTGAATCAGAGCAAACAGCAACCGGGTTTTCCATGGACTGCCATCTGCTCTGATTCAGCAATAAAACACAGGTTTTCTCAGGGGAAGTGCCAGGACAAAAATTAAACCAACCACCTTAACAAAGTAACTGTCTTGGCTGGTTTCCACTCATAGATTTGAACCTCACATACACAGGATCACAGGTTTGGAAGGGACCCACAGGCACCATCAAGACTGACCCCCTGACTCATATCACTATTTCACAAGGTTGGTGGTGGCTGCTGAAGATCCCTCAGTGTGCAGGGGGACTTGGGAGAAGGAGAAGCGGAGCAGACTTCTGTGGGGGGAGGGGGGGAGGAAGGGATGCATGATGTAGAGCCGCCATTTGAGGGGGCAACCTTCTGTTGTTTGTAACATGTGGCCCTGCCCTGGAACTTCGTGACAAGGGAAGAAGAAGGGAGGGGAATGTTGAACTGCAGGCATGTTTCAGGCTGTATTCAGCAGTCATATCCTCTACCAGGAGGCTGAGTGAGGCAAGCAACAGCAGCCAGAGGACAGAGCTGTGTGTGCCCATCACCTGGCCTGCCCACTGCACCCACTAAGCAAGCCTGCTGCTCTCAGCAGTTGCAGATGATGCAGTCCAGTTGCATCCAACATTCAGGTTGCAGTTTGCTTGGCTTTTGTGCATTGACTGGAGCGGGGTGGGGATCTTGTCCTTGGCTTCAGGCAGCAAAATGTTTGGGGGCAGCCCTCTCCAGGTGAGACTTGAGATTTGCCCTAAGTCCCCTTTGATGGTGACAGGAGCAGGCTGTCCCGCTTTCCAGAGTTTCCTGGGGAAATCCTTATGTCTGTCACTCACCCTTTCAACCTCGGAGTCCTCATTAGATTTCAGGAAGCAGAGGAGGAAGAGAGGCAGTCTCTCCAGATGTGTACATTTGCATTTCCCAGCAATGGCACACTGTCACAGAACAAATATTTTAAATAAATGGAAAACCCCACAGATAAGATGCATGCGAGGTGGGGGGGGGGGAAGGCTCGGATGCACGCAAACGGCCCGGCAGATGCCTAATCTAACTTGATTCTTTGTGTTTCCACCTAATGTAATTATAACAGGCAATGTTGCTCTAGTTGGTTGAGAGCCCGGCAGCCTGTACACTGAGATAAGACAGGGGGTTTTTTTGCATTCGTGTAAACATTGAAGAAGGTTGCTTTGGCATATGCTAATCCCTCACGTATCCTCTGCCCTAATTTAATTACTATAGCTTGCATGACCTACCAACGACATAACTGAGTTCAACATGGAGGAGTTACAGTGACTGGGCTGATTGGCTCAGCAGCAGCAGTGAAGGGCTAAGAGCACCAGCCCTGATATTCTGAAGTATTCTATTTCCCTACAGTCTAAACTGGCCACACCAGTGTTTCCCAAAGTGGGCGATACCACCCCCAGGGGGGCACTGGAATGATCCAGGGGGCGGTAGTAGCCTCAGGTGCAATTGGGGGGCATTGAATAAAAATAAGGGGGCAGTGGAAGCACAAAAAAAGAAGAGAAGAGAAGAAATTTTTGAAAAACGCTTTCTACATGTTTCATCTTTGTGTAATGACACTTACCACCAAGTCGGGTGCTGTTGCGGGATGGTGACAACGCCTCCCCTTGATCCAGCAGTCATACTGGAGGCGAGGGTTTTCCCAGGCTTGGGTGAAGCAGGTTGCAGCTTCTCTGCCTATTTGGCCAAGGGCAGGCAGGCTGTGCCACCCACACTACCCCCAAGGCGGATTGGACTGAACTGGCAAGCTTCCCTCTGCCTCTTCCCTTGAGTTTCTAATCCCAGGGCCAAGTCCACCTCCTTGTCCACTTTTGAAGAAGAGGAAGAAGAGTTTGGATTTGATATCCCACCTTTCACTCCCTTTAAGGAGTCTCAAAGCGGCTAACATTCGCCTTTCCCTTCCTCCCCCACAACAAACACTCTGTGAGGTGAGTGGGGCTGAGAGACTTCAGAGAAGTGTGGCTGGCCCAAGGTCACCCAGCAGCTGCATGTGGAGGAGCGGAGACGCGAACCCGGTTCCCCAGATTACGAGTCTATCGCTCTTAACCACTACACCACACTGGCTTTCAAATCTCTGAAAAACCATTTGTACAGTATATGTTTTATCTGTTGTGTAATGACTATGTTGTAGGACATAGGCAGAAATATAGATACATAAAAGAACTGCATATTTCTGTTTGTTTGCTTAAAGAAGGTAAATTTCCAGGGGCGCACTGAGTAATTCTTTTTCTGAAGTGGGGGGTAGGCCAAATAATTTTGGGAACCTGTGGGCTACACTATCAAGCTAGGAACATGAGAGTAAGTTTTGCCAAAGGCACTGATTTGATGGGCAGGGTGCCACCCCTCTGAATTTATTTACTCATTAATTCAATTTCTAGCCTACCCTTCAATCCCAGGGTGATTAACAACAAAATAACATCTGTGCCATCAACACAACCCATTAAATTACACGTGTACCAATTAAAACCTGAGGTAAAAATATAGAGCCTGGAAGAGTCTGGACAATACAGCTGACGGACACCCATCACTTTGCAAGCTGGCCACATCAGCTCAGCCCCTGACAAAGGCCTGAGAAAGGAGGCATCTCTTCAGCTAGTACTGGAAAGAATCCCCAAGGGAAGGCTGAGGTACCACACAGCAAACTTCATCAATGGCAGGACATTGAGAAGGGCCTCCCTTGCAGAACTCAGTACATGGTCTGGCTGGCAGAGCTGGGAGCTGGAGTCCAGCACCACTGGTTCTCTCTGCCCACCCAGGCTACCGGATCTTCCAGAGCCCTCCTTGAGCAAAAAGGTCTGTTGTGTTCCTGCAGCCTTGGTGTTCTTCAGTTCTGGTTTGCTGCGTCCCAGTGGTTCAGCATCCATTCCTGACTTGCTCTTCAGCCCTCCTGACTGCTTTGTTTTGTGCTGAGGCTCCTGGTTCCTAGTTCGTCTTTGCCAGCTGCTGCTGGGGCCGCCACCCAGGCCTAGCAGTCTGAGGGGTGAGTGCTGCTTCCTCTCCTCCTAATCATCCAACCCTCCCAGCCTTAGTAATCTGCAGGGAAAAAATGCTCAGGGACAGCCATGGCCAAAGTCGATAAGGGGCAAATCTAATAATGGCGAATTAAGCACACAGAACTCCAGCTAATCTCTCCTATTCATATTTCCACTTAATGTTCATGGCATAAACAAATATTACTTTAAGGTAGACTACCTGACAGCACGTGTTGTAGGTGGCTGAAATATTTATTTATTTTGTTATCCCTGGTTCCTGATTGAAAGGTGTTTTGAATGTTCTGGCTATCAACTGTTTGGACTCCAGTCTTCCTAAAAACGGAAAGTCTGCAAGTTGCTATTTGCACTATAGTACTTTATCTTGCCTAATCGGAATTCGCTCTAAGTCTCCAAACACAAGGGAGATTTTGATGGACACACTTTTCTCACATGACGCTGCCCCTGGACAGCAATGTTTTTTAGGAAGTCTTACACATCCATGATAGTACAACACTATGCACAATGTTGGGAAGCCTCCAAAAATGTTCAGACTGTCTCCTTGGTCCAAGTCAATACCACGTGGCTGGATCAGGTCATAAAAGCCTGAATGGAAAATAGGTCTGATATGAAACTGTGGACTGATGTGGAATGCAAGCAGACTGTTTAGTTGCTGATTGGGAATGGGAGGTCAGGTACAACCTTCCCCCTCTTCAAGGTCACAAGAGAGGAAGGTCAGCTTGCTCCCTCCATTGGCACCTAAATCATTGGAAGAGATTCAGGACCTTTAACTAAACTCTCAGCACCTGCAGCTGGGACCTGTCAAGTCTGCCAGAACTTATTGTTTACAGCCAATTCCCATTTCTATATAAATCACAAAACAAAATATATACGAACAAGGAAATACCGTACATCCAGGAGGAAGGTAATTTGCATTTTCAAAAATGCAAATAATCAAAACTTAAAATGGTATTATTCTCCTGATCAATTAAATTAAATTGAAAAACAACAATAGCATTAGAAGGCAGCACCAGTAGCACATACAAAGTTCTGCTATAGGTGGGGCCTAGTATGGCAAGCTACCTGGGACCAGGCCAGCATTCAAAGGGAAGCATTCAAACATGCAACCCCATCTTAGCCACAGTGGCTATGCCACGTTCAGGGTCAGTTGATATCAGATCATAGAAATAGAGAATCACGCAGTGGTAGAGTTTGAAAGAGCCCCAAGCCAAGGTCATTTAGTCCAACCACCTGCAATGCCGGAATCCCAGTCCTAGATACTGGGAGAGGATTATTGCCTTCCTGTCCTGCTTGTGGCATCCTAGATGACCACAGTGGGAAACAGGATGCTGGACTAGGGGGGTGTTGGGTCTGATCCAGCAGCCAGGTTCTGCTTACATTATTAGCACCTGCCTCTATACTGGTCTTCAGATCCCCTAACTCACTTGCAGAAAAGCTGGTGCATGCCCAAAACATGGATCCATTGGATGCAATGAACTGTAGGATATCAGTTGTGTTTATTGGCCATAGTCGTTCGTTCATTCATTCATTACTTCAAGGGATCACTGCAATGTGCTTTATGTGAGGCGTCCTTGGGGCTTAACTGAGAAGCTGCAGCTCATGGATAATGAAGCAGCACAATTGCTGACAGGAATGAGACACTGTCAGCATAAAACACTGCTCAGAGATGTGCACTGGTTGCCAATTTGCTACCAAGTCAAGTTCAAGGTGTTACTATTAGTATGTAAAGCCTGTTGGGACCATTTCACCTGCAAGATCACCTTAATCCATACCTGCCCACTCAATCGCTTTGATCTATTATGGGCACCCCATAACACCATTTTCACATTTGCAATAAATTGGCCTTTCAGTGTGGCAGCAGCTGCACTTTGCATTAAAATAATGTCTGTAAACATGACATGAAGGCTGGCAACATTAACCCCACTGTGTAGGAATCCCTTGCAGACGACCACAGTGCCTGGAGACAATCAGTCAGGCTGTGTATCCACAGCAGCGACCAGAGGAAAAATGACCACTGGGAAGAGCGTAGAGAGGAGAAATGCCATGGTGCACCTGGTGCAACAGGACACCTTCATGGTGCACCTGCACAACCGGACGCCTTCATCTTCCCCAGCTGCAACAAAGCATGCCTCTCCTGCCACAGCAGGCTCTGTAACGCTCCAATGATTTGACTTCACCTCTGAAGGCACGCTCTTCCATTGTCTCCCGAGACAGACAGGTGCCCACAAAAATAAACATATGTACACTTTGGAACTCTCTGCTTATTGACATCAGGCAGGTGGCTTTCCTGTAATCTTTTCAGTGCCTGCTAAAAAATATTTTTGTTTAGGCAAGCCTACCTGAATACACTGTGCCGCTTGGGCTTGCAGATCGAAAAGGTCAGCGGTTCGAATCCCCGTGATGGGGTGAGCTCCCGTTGCTCGGTCCCAGCTCCTGCCAACCTAGCAGTTCGAAAGCACGCAGTGCAAGTAGATAAATAGGTACCGCTCCGGCGGGAAGCTAAACAGCGTTTCCGTGCGCTGCTCCGGTTTCGCCAGAAGCGGCTTAGTCATGCTGGTCACATGACCTGGAAAAACTGTCTGTGGACGAAAGACGAAATGCCGGCTCCTTCTGCCTTTAAAGCGAGATGAGCGCTGCAACCCCAGAGTCGTTCGCGACTGGACTTAATTGTCTGGGGTCCCTTTACCTTTACCTGAATCTGTAGAATGTTGATATATATTTTAATTGGTTTTTGCATATTGTTGATTTTAATTATTTTTGAATGTTTTAAAAAGCTGCTTTTAACTTTTAACTTACTATTTTAGTGCCTTTATTATGTTTGTAAACCACTTGGACATTTTATTTTGTTTTTTACAGTCAATACACATCTTATGAAACAGAGAAAATGAAACTGATTGATTTTATTTACCTTTGGACGCTGGCCATTGTACCACTGCAAGGTACATCAGTAGCTCTAGAGGGCACATCTCATATAATATGGAAAAGCCCTT
Organism: Podarcis erhardii; assembly: GCF_964252035.2. Taxonomy (NCBI): domain Eukaryota; kingdom Metazoa; phylum Chordata; class Lepidosauria; order Squamata; family Lacertidae; genus Podarcis; species Podarcis erhardii. Next base: position 4,986,224 of record NC_138503.1, on the reverse strand, counting down.
AAAAATACCCCTGGGCATGTCCCTCCCCCACCAAAGCAGCAAGTCTCTCCTCACCTGTGGCAAGCCCTGTTCCATGGGGGCATGCGGACCTGGGGAATATTGCTTGATTTGGTTGGCACAAGCAAAGCATTAAAATAAAGGATGTTATCTACCCCTCTGAAAAGGAAATAACCAGGATATGCCCCAGGCCACCCAAATGACCCAATTCTGAGAGAGCTGCTAAAAGTCAGACAACAGTCAGCTTGTGAGATGAGCGTTTCCTGCAAAGGATTTGAATTGAAACCAGCCTTTGGGAAACAACAACTGCCTTGTTTCATCTGATAAATCGTCATTGTGAAACAATGTCTAGGGCTCTCTGGCCACTGTTACAGCCCACACGCCTCTGTGAAAGGCACACACCAGCATCAGGTGCAGCTGTAGAATGACAACAACGTGCACCATGAAAGCAACTCACCTGCCGCTATGGATACTGGATATCATATATCAATGTCCTAGTGCCCTTATTCAAATCTATGGCATGACCGCATTTGAAATACTGTGTACCGTTCTGGTTGCCTCACTTCAAAAGAGATAATTCAAAATGGTCAGAAAAGGGCAGCCAATATGATTGATGTGGTGGAGTGTCTCCCACAAATAAAAGTTGCAACATCTGGGGCTTTTTAGTTTAGAGGAAAGGCAAGAAAAAGGAGACATGCTAGAAATGTATGAAATTATACACAGCATGGAGAAAGTGAATAGAGAAATCTCTCTCTCGACTCAGGTGATATAAAATGAATTACTTCTTCACACAGCACATGGTTAAAATATAATTTCCTTCCACAGGTAGTAGTGATGGCCACTCAAAGACTTTAAAAGAGCATTTGGGCAATGTCACGGAGGATAAGGCTACTAACCCTGATGGCTCTGTTCTGCCTCCATGACTGAAGTCAGTAGTCCTCTGAATGCCAGTTGCTGGCAATCACAAATGGGGGGAGAGAGGTTGCCCTCAGGTCCCGCTGGTGGGATTCCCATAGGCATCTGGTTGGCCTCCATGAGCACAGGAGCTAAACTAGGTGGGCCCTTGGTCTGATCCACCAGGCTTTTCTTATGTTCTTACAGAGGTGGACAATCTTGTCCAGAAGACTGCCACAGGAAGGACCAGTCATTCTTGCCAGCAGCACGCATTAATTGCTTGCAGAAGGCTTTTGAGATTAGGCTGGGAGCTGCATAAAACTAGCCTGTGGGCTTCATACAGCTCTATGGCCACCTGTTTAGTCCAACTATTAAAACAGAAACCATGATGCATGCATTATTAAAAAGTCAGTAAAGTCCCCCACAAGACTGGTGTGCAGTCTCACCTTGACCAATATATAATAACTGGCTATGAGGTCTGTTCCATGGGGGGGGGAGGGGCTTGGCTCAGTGGTAGGACGCATGATTTGCTGCAGAAGGTTCCAGGTTCAGTCCTCAACATCTCCAGCCAGAAGAATCACAGGTAGCAGATGAAGACTGGCCAGTCAGAGGAGGCAACACATAACAACTACACCGCGGTGGCTCTCACCTGTAAGCTCACACCGATCTCATGTATAGCTCTTTTCCACAAATAGTGAAATGCATTTTGTGTTTAGTGGTTCTGATGATCCATTCTGTCATGGTGCATCAACAAGTCTATGGAACCAGATATGCTTTTGCACCTGAACTTTGGATAAGGTGCTGGAAAGGAAGATGAGACACGCCTACTAATCACAAGAGGTGCCAAAGAGGTGCTGGCCAAGGTCCTGAGGCTGGATTATGTTGTCTGAAAGACTAACTGGGCAAGTGAGCACAACCTGAGCTCCACTGCGAGAGAAGGGGACGGCTCATACACACACACATTCCACACTCAGTACAGTTCAAGGGAATGAGTTAGAGGTGATGAGAGGGATCCTTTTCTGCCTGAGACCCTGAAGAGCCACTGTCAGTCAACAGAGACGATACTGAGCCCTATGGGCAAGAAATCTGGCCTGCAGGAGGTTTGATTCCAAAGTTCCACATTCATATTTCACACAGACGGTGAAGGCATAGGCTAGAAAATGAATATAAAAGCAACTTCTTTTAAAAGGAAAAAGAGAAATAAGCACCAAGTGAAGTGAGGCAGATGGCTGCCAAAGGGAGAGCTTTTTTGGGGGTGCTACCTTGGCTATACAACAGCTTCCCTACATACATAAGAAACTACATAACTACAACTTAACAAAAGTAGTCACAAAATTACAAAAACATACCCAAACTAAACAATTTCCACATAAATCACAACAAGATCTATAATAGATACTGAAAACCAATAGCAACCACCACCCATAATCCCCCCCCCCAAAACACCCCAACCCTGTTCAGCAGCCTCAGCTTTTGTGCTGGAGTTAGACGGGGCCCAGGCCAGGTGGAAAAGGTCTGCAACTCACAGCCAAGATGGTCTTTGGCCTCCAACGGCCTCAGCTTTTGCAGCTGGAGTCAGGTTTGGAGTGTGTGTGTGTTTGGTCTCTTCTAATGTTTTTAGCTGCTGATTTTCACTGCAATAGTCTGTGTTTTTCACATTGTTTTAGCAGGGACCATTTCTTTATGGGTGACCATAAACAAATAAATAAGGTGGTTAAGCAAACTTTCTGTGAGCAGAATTGATGTGCGATTGAAAAAGCCCAGGCCCCGTCCTGGTTTGTAGACAGATCTGATGGTGGCAGTGTATTTGTGCCATTTAGCTTTTGAACATTTGGCCTTTCTTGTATTTGTTTCTTTGCAGACTCCATGGCTGCAGGCATATAACTTTATCAGTGCCTGTCTAATCAACCAGAAAAGGTAAACAGAGCTTGCTTCTAGGATGTCCCCAAATCAATAATGGCTAGAAATAAACATTTGGGTTGGGATCCTCTCTGCATCTTTGCAAACTACCAATGGTGATTCTGTGGGTGGTTTGAGACAATAAATGATCTTTTCTCCTTTCTGAGTCCTGCTATAGCTTCTATTATATATCAATAATCATATTTCATTAAGTCTGTTTCTGGGCTCACATCAATACTAATGACAAAGCACAAAACATTAAAATGACCCCCCCCCAAGCCCTGGTGAACAAAGTCCTGCTCTAGTGAGCAGGCAAAAGTGGAAGAATGAGAATCATGTATTTATCCCAAGACTCAGAGGCTTCTTCAGAGGAAGCTGCCATATACCTACTCAGGCCATTGGTCCCTCAAGTGCAGTATTGCCTACACTGACTGGTAGTGGCAGGAGGCACATGGAGACACCAGGAATTGAAGCTGGGACCTTTGTATGCAAAGGAGGTGCTCTACCTGCTTGCCAAGCATGGGGGGGGGTTTAATGTTACTAGGATTTCCTTCCGCTGAGGCCTTTACACACACTCAGCGCCAGGCTCTTTGTCCAGCAGCTGGTGTCTCTGATAAAATCTGAACTGTCAGAGAAAGGCTTCACATAACCTCTTAGCATCATAGAATTGTAGAGTTGGAAGGGACCCTGAGGGTCATCTAGTCCAGCGCCCTGGGATGCAGGAACTTCAACTCTTGATGTATCTGTGCTTATCCCTAATCAGCATATGTTGGTGCTGAGAAAATAGAGGTGCTCTGCTCATGGTCTTTGTAGCCTGCAGCGCTCCTAAGGGAGTTAGAGCTAGAAATATTTCCCCGCTAATCCAGCCTGCTTTGTCAAATATTGATATAATGCGCCCTCTCCCCTTAGCAACCTCTGCTGTCTAAACAGAAAGCCATGATCAGCATAGGTAGGATATGAAAAATGATGACGTGGGCCTAACGGGAAATACGTGATTTTTAAGAAAACAAGCTCAGCCATACAGCTGGTCTCCCCCCCCCCCCATCTCCATCCAAAAAGCTAATAACTTCCAGACTGAACTCTGTGTTCCAAGTCTCTTGTTTACCTCTTCTACACCTCTCACAGAAAGGCAGGAACACTTGTGCTAGGTGAATAGTCTTATGATGCAACTAATCTATCTCAGAGAACGGAAAGGGTATTTATCACTTTTTGGGGTTGTCAATAGCTCCTCTTGGGTGTGAAGAGAAATCTTAGCCCAACCTAGGTGTATTCTTAAGACCAATTTTTGCTTAATAATAATAATAATGGAACATGAGTATATGGAATCAAAGACTGTGTATTCATAAGATAAGTAAATAGTGATTGAATACAATAAGTTAGAATTTAATTTTGTGACTTGATAAAGAGTTACTTAATCTGGGATTTCGGTGTTAATGCAATTCTCTTTTTGGTTCAGTTTTACTGAATTAATACTATAAATACTTGGTTATATTTGATTTATATTTGAAAATATTTGAATCAACAATGGTCATCATCATCATCATTAGCTGGTGAAGCTGAATTGCAGGAATGCAAGCCTTCCATAGGGAAACCCATTGCTCATGTTGACCACTATTCAAACCCCTAATTTATTTTCCAGGTGGAAGCAGCAGCAAGGGGGTCATCTATCTTGGACCTTGTCCTCAGGGAGGAACTGATTGATGAACTGGAATTACTGGGAACCTTGGGAGGAAGTAATCATGTCCTCTTGGATTTCTTTATACAAAGGCAAAGGGAAGATGAGTGTAGTCGGACATGCACTCTGGACTTTAAGAAGACTGGTTTCAGATAGTTAATGAACTACTGGGTTCAGAAAAACAAAAAGAGAAAGAAGTCCAAGATGGATGGGAGTTTCTTAAAAGGGAAATACTGAAGGCCCAAATGCAGACAATTCCAACAAGAAAGAAAAGTGGGAGACATCTAAGGAAACAGCTGTGGCTGCATAAAGAAGGAGCTTACAGAGAAGCTGAGAGCAAGAAGGGCATGTATAAGAAATGGAGGAAAGGAGAAATCACGAAGGAAAAGTATACATGAGTAGCCAACAGGGAGAAGGTCAGGCTGGCTAAAGCTCAGGATGAGCTCAGGCTTGCAAGAGAGGTTAAACATATTTTTAAAAGTGTCTTCAGCTGTGTTCAAAGCAAGAGAAAGAACAAGCAAATAGTGGGTCTTCTGTGTGCAGAAGATGGGGAAATGCTATTGGATGACAGAGAGAAGGTGGAACTGCTCAACACCTACTTTGTCTCTGTTGTTGTTGTTTAGTCGTTTAGTCGTGTCCGACTCTTCATGACCCCATGGACCAGACCACGCCAGGCACTCCTGTCTTCCACTGCCTTCCACAGTTTGGTCAGACTCATGTTTGTAGCTTCGAGAACACTGTCCAACCATCTCTGTCGTCCCCTTCTCCTTGTGCCCTCCATCTTTCCCAACATCAGGGTCTTTTCCAGAGAGTCTTCTCTTCTCATGAGGTGGCCAAAGTATTGGAGCCTCAGCTTCACGATCTGTCCTTCCAGTGAGCACTCAGGGCTGATTTCCTTCAGAATGGATAGATCTTCTTGCAGTCCATGGGACTCTCAAGAGTCTCCTCCAGCACCATAACTCAAAAGCATCAACTTTGCCTCTGTCTTTACCTAAAAGAAAGGCTGTGCCTAACCTGGTGATAACAGAATAAGCTATGCAAGGAGGGAGCTGCAGCCCAAGATAAGAAGTCGTACCTAGCTACTTTAAATGAATTCATATCTGCTGGGCCTGATGAGCTGCATCCAAGGGTACTAAATGAGCTTGTGGATGTAATCTCAGAGCCTCAGTCTAATATCTGAGAATTATTGGAGAACAGGTGAGGTCCATGCAGACTGGAGGCGGGCAAAAGTTGTACCCATCTTCAAAAGGGGGGGGGGGGAGACGCAGGTAACTATCAACTGGTCAGCTTGACATCAATACCAGGAAAGGTCCTAGAACAGATAATTCAACTGTTGGTCTGTGATTACTAAGACCCAGCAGGATTTTCTCAAAAACAAGTCCTGCTAGACAAATAACATTCTTTTCTTTATACAGAATTACCAAACTTTTTGGTAGAGTTTGATAGAGTTATCTGAGCTTGGTGGATCAGGGGAATGCTAGACGTAGTGTATATTTATTTCTGTAAGGCTTTTGACAAAGTCTCTCATGATATTCTTGAGAGGAAGCTGGCAAAATGTGGGTTGAATGTTGGTGGACTTGTAGCTGGTTGGCTGACCGAACCCAAAGAGTACTCATTAATGGTTCCCCATCATCCTGGAAATAAGCGACAAGTGGGGTCCCACAGGGTTCTGTCCTGGGCCAATTGTTGTTCAACATCATTATAAATGCCTTGGATAAAGGAATTGTGGGGTTGCTTATCAAAACTGCAGATGACACCAAACTGGGAGGGGGAGTAAGTGCTGCAGAAGCAAGAAGTGGGATTCAATATGATCTTAACATATTGGAGAACAGGGCCAAAGATAACAAAATGAATTTCAAGAGAGACAAGTGCAAGGTTCTGCACTTAGGCAGGAAAAATCAGTTGCCCAAATATAAAATAGGGACACCTGGATTATCATCTGTCATGTATGCTTTAGTTGAGATTCCTGCATTGCAAGACTAGAAGACCCTTCTAACTCTACAGTTCTATGATTCTATGATTTACCTGTTATAAAGATAGCTGCATTTGCCTTGGGTAAAACCCCCTACACAGAAAGGCTTTTAAGGATTGGCTAGAGGCACTTAGAGGCCACTTTCCTATGATTATCAGCTTCAAATGGATCATCATGGTATTTATTCTCTTCTTGTAAACAAGCACATTCAGCTTGGGTTTGCTTTACGGTTCCCATTCTGCAGTTTTGTAGGGGGAAACCTGAGAGATTTTCACCGCAAACAAGCTTCTCTTGAGGGTTGTTTACCATACAGGGCAGCCCCTTCAAAACATGCATGTTTAAACAGATGGTTCCCATTGACTATTAAAGCAATTCCTGCAAGAGAGTCAAATCTAAAGGAGAACAGATGGAGCAAAATTCTGTTGACATCCAGGGTTGATCTTTTGCATATTCATCACCTGGATGTTCATATTCAGACCTGTGATTCTGACCATATTGAAATGCCACCTAAGATAAATTATGGTGTAACTTAGGTTGGATAAACTAGCGGACATTTAATGAGCTTGTTTTCAACCATTCACTGCAGGCTACCAAGGGATGGGATATTATTATGTCCATGGCAGCCACAAGTCATAGAAGTACCATCATCTTTCCCAGGCTTTTAATTGTAAATATCCTTTTAACTGGTGATGCTGGAAACTGAACTTAGGAATGTCGCTGCTGCCTAAATTCTTTCAGCACTGGGGGACTGAGCCTGGGGCTTCTGCATGTAGCTCTAAGGAACATGGGAAGCTTCTGTAGACCAGGCATGCTATTCATCTAGCCAAATACTTCCCACTTTGACTGGCAGGGTCTCTTCGCCATCTCATGCAGAGGTTTTCCCACGTCATTTGCTACCCATTCCCTTTTAGCACAGCAGGGAAAGGCTTCAGGGACAAGGGAATGGAAGAGGCATGCTCTCCACTTTTATCCTCCCCCTCTGGGAACTCCCCTCACAAGAACATGGGAATGTTCCTGTAGAGGCTTACTTATCCCTCTTAGGGATGGGGCTACACTGCAACTTTTTACTGAAGCTTTTACTTGTATATACTATGCTTGGCTGCTTAGTACCATGTACAGGATAATGCACCTTCCATTCATTTCAAATAGATCATGCAATTTTATTCATAATTGTTTGTGACTTGCAATGAAAATAGCTACAAATAGTCTTAGGGGAAGGTGCATTTTAATTACCTGAATTATATCACATTTCAGCCTAGTTCTGCTGTTCAGTGAATCACTGCTTTTTTTCTGGGAAGCTTTGATAAGCTTTCTGAGAACTAAAAACATTTTTGTTTATCCTAGACTAGCGGCAGCCAGGAATGCAGGGCAACTGATACCTCAGTTGGCAGAGCAGGAGGCTCTTAATCTCAGGGTCATGGATTTGAGTCCCAGGTTGGGCAGAAGACTCCTGCATTGCAGAGGGTTGGACTAGATGACCCTTCTGGTCCCTCTCAACACCATAATTCTATGATTCATGTTAATCACAGATGAATCAGTTGATTACATGTGCCTTGGATAAAATGACTTAACCCACAATTCAGCTGCCAGTCAGCAACCAAGAAAACTAAACACGCAGAATGCTTTAGACGATGTCAGCAGGAGAAATGTGGAAATGGCCATAACAGCCACGAGTTTGGTTGGCTTTAAAAGAGGATTGGGCAGATTCATGAAGAATAAAGCCGTGATTGCTATGCTCTGCCTTCATGGTCAGAGGCAGAAAAAATAATAATTTATATGCCGCCCATTTGACTAGGTCGCCCCAGCTACTCTGGGTGGCTTCCATCAAATTAAAACATCAAACACAGTAAAATGTTTCTGAATAGCAGTAGCTGTTAACCACAAGAGTGGAGGTAGCTCTTGTGCTTGAATCCTGCTTGCTGGATTTTTTTTTAAAAGTAACTATGTACCCTTGATCCTAGCTCAAACATTTTTGAGAGATGGATTTGATAAGTAGCGTGGTAGATGAGGTGCCGAGAAAGAGTCCAATTATTTTAGTGGCTGTGCTAGAAAAGTGATTTCAGCCCATCGTGGACCTTCCATGAGCCTCATGGTTGAAACAGCAGCTCTTCCTCCTTTGGATGTAACTTGATTGCCTCCCGCAGGACAAAGTGTTATAGCTGAAATTAGTGTTCAGGAAGCGCCATCCTTTGCCGGGTGACCCGCTTAGCAGGTATCGCTGCTGTGGCTGCATATTGCTGCATTTGTAACTACCGTAGTTCAAAAAGAAGACTGTAGTCTGTCTAATCCAGGCATGGGGGCTGTGAAATGAGGGTAAAGGTTGCTCCACATTAACATAAAGGATTGGTTTATCTCAAGCTTATCTGTATTTCTGAACACCCGTTCCATGGGCTGCAATGAATAGTACTGTGAGTTCCTCTTCCTGTGATACTAGGCAGATCATTATCAAATGTCGGTTGAATTGCAGGCTTCTGAACTCCAGGGAATATGTGGCGGTAGATGTGGCCTATACAGCCTGATCCTATGCAGGCTTGTGGTTCTGCATAGGATCAGGTTAAGCATGTTTCAACCTTCTTCAATAGCAACCATCCTCCCTAGGCATGCCTGATGGCAACAGAAAAGTCTCTCTCCATTGCCCCAGCCTGCTAGACCACACTTGATAATTTGTGGACTATGTCTGCTTGCATGTGCCGTTTGTATTTGGTTGCCAAATCCCATCCCTTCCCACCAGCCATCCTGCAGACTGCTGTGGAACAGCAGGGTGGGGCTGGCAAAATCCCTTTCAATCCAATCCTTACTGATGGGTTTGGAGAATCCTCAACAGCAGAAGTACCTGCCCTGGTACATCATAGGTGCTCCTTTGCAGCTGTGGGGGACTGAGAAGAAAGACATGAAACCGTAAGAAAAAGAATGGAATCAAAGAATCTTAAGAGTTGGAAGGGACCCAAGGGTTATCTAGTTCAACCCCCTGCAATGCAGGAATCTCAGCTAAAGGACCCATTACCTTTTTGGGAGTGTGTGTGTGTCATATTTAATATAATGAGCTGGGGTGAGTGATCATGCACCATTTATTATTATTATTTATTAAATTTAGTGGCCACTTTCTACAAACGCACACCTACATACTGTTTTAAACCAGGGTTTAAAAAAGCAACAACATCTAAAAGCCGATTGTTTTTTAATAATAAAAAATTGATTAAAACATTTCCACCCACCCCAAAAGGCCAGAGATAACCAAATCCCCAAGTCCTGATGAAAAATGAATGTTTTTGGCTTGGTGCCTAAAGACACGTAACGGTACCAGACAAGCCTCTCCGAGGGAAGAGCCACATTTATTTATTCATTTCAGTTAAAAAGCAACAACTTCAAAAAAAAATAAAAAATGAGACGAAGAACGAGGACGAGGCGGCCGGGGAAAGGCAAGCGCCCTCCTCCTCCTCCTCCTCCGTTTTATTATTGCCTCAGCCAAGAAGGCGAGTTGGCAGGAGGGCAAGAGCACGCGAGGAAAAGCAGGAGGAGAGGGAGAAGGAAAAAGAAGCGCCCGCCGAGGGGCGTGGCGGGTCACGCGCGCAGCGGCCTATCGGAGGCGGCGGCCAGGGTCACGCGGCGGGCGGCGGCGCCTGCTCCTTCCCCCTCCCCTCCCCTCCCCTCCGCTCGGCGTGAGGCGAGAGCGAAGCTGGTGACTGAGGGAAGGCCGGAGGGAGGAGGGAGGGAGAGAGGAGGTCTTCGCTGCCGCCCCCCCCCTTGCCGCCGCCGCCGCCATGGTGCTGGAGTCGGTGGTGGCCGACCTGCTGAACCGCTTCCTGGGCGGCTACGTGGAGAACCTGGACAAGTCGCAGCTCAAGCTGGGCATCTGGGGGGGTAAGGACGGAGGGGGGGGCGAGGGGAAGCGCGGCTCCTCCTTACCTGCGGGGGGGGGGGAGGGGACGCACCTGTCTCTGCATCCAAGGGGGGGGGGCGGGCAGAGAGAGCGAGGAGGAGAGTTCGAGGCGGGTCTCTCACCCCTCCTGGCCTGCTCCACCCCCCTTGAGTCCCCCCCCTTCTCCCACTGGGCTTCCCACACCCTCCCATATGGGTGCTGCGCCCCTTCCTCCTCCCGCCAGCCCCATGTGCTCCTCTGACAGGTCCTTCCCCCTCCTCTTCAAGCGAGCTGCAGTGGGGCGGGGCGGGGGGGGGTGGCTTATCATGATCAGAGCAGTCTCCTCTTGCACCCCCTTATTCACCAGTTTAGCTTCTTCCGCTTTGTCTCTCATGCCAATTTTATGTCCCTTTTCATCTTTAGATGGGTGGCATCTGGTCTGTAGACTAGGTCCCTCTCCAGTTGGGCTTATGCATGCACCACCTCTCTGATTCAAGGGTTGCGCTCCCCAAACCAATTTTGTGCTCTTACTCCTGTTTCAGGCAGAGCATTTGACAAATGGGGAGCCACCACTGAAAAGGCCCGTTCTTGTGTTGCCACCCTCTCAGCCTCCTGAGGTAGGGGCACATGTAGAAGGGCCTCAGGTGACAATTGGAAAGTCTGGGTCAGTCCTTGATATAGATCTTGAGCCAAATAAGGCTTTATAGGTCAATACCAGCAAGTCTTCTGTTGCATGATTTTGAGAGTTCCTGCTGAGTCCAGGTAGCCCCTTAAGCCCAGGGATGGGGAACAGTGACTCCAGACGATGTTTGACTCCAGCTTCTCTTGGCCTCAGCCAGCATTTCCAGTGCTTAGAGATGATGGGAGTTGTAGTCTTAACAACATAAGGAGGGCCAGAACTTCCCCATCATTGCATTAAGTTGTGTTGTTATATCTAGGAAATATACCAGATTGTGAAATATCCCTGTTTTGTTAAGTAGGCAGTCAAAGGTTATAATGCCTCAAGAACTGGAAACTGTTTGCAATGTTATGCCAAATATGATCACACCTATTTCGCAAAGAGCCACGTCTCCTTAAAGTATAACTTGTTTTCTTCTTTAATGATCAAATTGGTGACATCTGAGGTTTTGATATGCTAAGTTGACCCCACCATGTCAAGTCATAATAATAAATATAGCACATGATCTATTACAGTTTATTTATAATGCTTTCAGGCACCAGGAAGGCATTTTTTGTTTGGCTTTATTTATAGTAGAGCAGGCTAACTCAGAGTGTTGGATTAGAGGGTCATTGATTCAGTTTTGAGTTTAAAATTGTGCACTTTAAATTTATGATACTTTTAAAATATGTTACCAAAACCCCCAATGTTTTTAAATAAATTTATTTTTATTCACCAGCTCATAATTCCTTTACAAGGGAATTTTTTGTTTTCATTGTATGGGAAGAAAACTGAGGCTGATGTCTTGGCTAGGTTGCAGGTTGAATTTGGGGGCCTCCATCCATTTCTCCCAGTTAAAATTGGAGTAATGTTGCCACAATATTTCACTATTGTGGTTCCTCATCTTGAGAATATCTGTGTTGGACACATCTAAGCCAGTGTGAATCCCATTTCATGATTCCTTTTCAGCCCAAGGGCAAGCAAGGGGCATTATTGAAGTACAAGGCAGAAGCACCTGAAGAAGACTGTGGAATGATCTATAGGCTGGATTAGAGAGGACTGGGGGGCCACATTCACAGTCAGGCCTGAGGTTCCCCATCCATGACATAGGAACAGCGTACATGTTTAAGGTAGAGCTCATAGGAGCCAACTCTTAGGAGTCGAGGTCCCTTCGTCCCACCCAATAAAATATCTGAGGGGGCCAGCCCCCCCCATTAATAGGTATTGCTATTAAAATGCAGTGGGTGGGTACAGCATCATGTGATTAATTATGTGGGGCAGGGCTTACCTGGAACCCCTACTCCCTAGTAGAGATCCTGGTGTTCCAGAAAGCCTAAAATGAAACCAGTAACTTTATTGCTTTTATTTCTACTTCCTTAGCATCAAATTAAGCTGAAGGATTTTGAAGCTTCCTTGTAAAAAATATCCTTCCTTCTGCAGTGGCTTTAGCTGGGATCATGTTGTTTACTTTGTTGGGCTGGCTTGAAGCAAGAGAACTGGGGTGGGGTGGGGTTGGGGTGTGGAGAAAGCGACAGATTGGAAGGGTAAGAAAGCATCAGATATTGCCTTGAAAATCACCCATCATGTGATGACTAAGAGGAACTATGTGTGTTCTTTTGGAAGAAGAAACAGTTCGTAGATTATGTGAGTTATGGCCTTGAGTGGGGTTTTTTGTTGAGTGGGTGTGTTGTGTTTGTTGCACACCAAAGGTTTTTTTTTTTTTGCTTTTTGTTTTCTTGGCTAGACTGTTATCAGGGTTGGCTCAAGGCTTTTTGTAGGGTTGCCGTGCTTAGTCAATTGATCAATTTGGATTAAAAAGTTTTTTTTCCTTTTAGGAAGCAGTTCTTAAACACTGAGTTGCTTTTATTACAAAATAGTGGTTTTTCAGAAGTGTTGGTTTATTTGAAAATAAATTTAATCCTAGGACAGCGGGTAGGATTCCTTCCAGCTTGCCAGACTGAATCATACTTTGTTTCCCCACCCCACCCCCTGTGATGTGGGGTGCACATGGAGAGAGGAGAAGGGGAAAGTCCTAGTTTATAAGCAGAAGTCTTTGCACAGGAGGCCAGTTTGGTGAATTCTGTGCAGCACTCCTGCCCAATCATATTGGTGAAGTGTGATAGATTTGGTTGCAAAATGACAATGCAAAGCACATTTAGAATGAGCACAAGAAACATTTTTCTTCCTCCTGGGTGCCCAGGAAAGAACTGCAAAGTGAACATTTGCCTCTGTTGCAGCCCTTTGTAGAAATAGTTGAAAGTGCAGTGCATTTACATGGAGTAGGAATGTTTAAAAATGTGCCCTCTGTTTTGGCTTTGTATTACTTTCAACCAGTGGTTTTCAACCAGTGTGCCGTGGCACCCTGGGGAGCCTTGAATGCCATGGGCAACACTGGCCTCTTTCCCTCTTTCCTTACCTCCCTTCCTCTGATGCCCTCTCTTCTCTGCCTCCCAAAGGCTTGCACAGCTGTTTGTTGCAGCAGCTCTGGCTACAAGCTCCCCAGGTGAACAATGCCTCTGGGGCTGGCCAGGGGTGCTTCCAGGGCCCCTGTGGGGCAGTGTGAGGAGGCACCTCTCTTTGGGGAAGGGGATGCAGCTCAGAGATTAGGGGCGGCAACTGTGGCTGTCCAGAGAACTCCCAAGGAGAGGGAATAAGAGGAGGCTGAGGGAACCCTCCACAAGAGAGGGGCTGCCAGGTCTGCAGGCAAGGGGTGACATAACTGGGCTTCTGAGCCCCACAGAGGTAGCACAGAATGAAAGTAGTTGATCAAGGGAGCCGTGGAACCATAAAAGGTTGAAAATCTCTGCTTTAAACAATTACAAAAGAAAGCAAATGTCCATATTTAAATGATTTTTAATAATTGTTTGTAATGCTGTAACCTACACTGGGACGTTAGGGTGAAAGGTGGGTAATAAGTAAATTAATAAAAATAATTTTAGACATGCTGTTGGCATCCTTCTGTCTTGAGAGAAAATGGAGTGTGCCTCTGGGGGTGAAGTCAAACTGCTGTGTTAGCAGTACTGTGGGGTCCCCCCACAGTGTGGGGCAGTGTGTGTGGTTGCCCAGAGGACAAGACCCTCCCTCTCAACCTTGCTGATGTGGTCCAAAGGAAACCCAAGCAATATGTTTGACACTAGTTTGGCTGCAGAAGTTGCTGGAAGGAGGTGTACAAGGGGCTAGCCAACCGTCTGGGCTCCATTCTGGATTTGTTGAGGTTTAACTCCTTAGCCTTTTCTTTAGGATCAGAGTTTTCCTTCTTCTAGATGGGCTACCTTCCTAGGTTGACTAGCTCCACCTGCCCTCTACAGTATGTGTAGCTATTTGATTATCCTTGGTAAATCAAAGTACACTACTTTAAAAGCAATCAAAACATGAACTGTAAGAATCTTGAACTCCATAGTGTGTTTCTGGAGATTGGCACTGTGATGAATATCACAGTAAACGAAAGTGAAAGACTTCAGTAGAAAGACTCTTCTTTCTTGACCAGATTCAACAAGCTCTTTATAGTCTGAAAACATGTTCTATCCATTATGTAGTTAACTTGTTCTCTACAGAACTGGGTGCATTTAAGAGATTCAAATTAAGCTGCTATTGAACTACAAGAATGACTAGTTAAAGCTAGCATGGCTTTTCTTATGGATCAGTGAAATGTTTAGCATCTTCTTCCTTATGATATCTTTATAAATCTTTACATATTGTTGCTGTGCAGTACAATTGTACATACATTTTGAAACTGGAAAAGATTTCAAAACCATTAAAACAAGTTTCTCTTTTTGCAGTTCTAGAATAGAACAAGTGATACCTAAAACAAAATGTTCTAGCGTGCTGTGTTGCTGTGCACTACCCTCACTAAGAATATTCCCCCCTTTTCCATCCAGTCCCTGGTTAGTTAGCATTCTGAGCCCAGTGAGCATGTGTGATCCTCAATGGGCTGTTTTTTGGGGGGTCTCCCTGATGGTTTAATTTTCTTCTTTTGTACTTTCGCAAATCCTGAGGTTGCCCCAAGCCTGTGGATAGCTGCCTCTTTTATGTGAATGGTTCCCTTTTGTTTCCATAAGCGTTGGTTACTGGAAGAATTCAAATCTCTATTAGTATGTGTTTGTATACATAGTTCATAGAAAATAAAGAGATCTTGATATCTGATTTCTTTTATTATATAGGTAATGTGGCACTTGACAACTTGAGGATAAAGGAGAACGCCCTGGTAAGCCATCTGTCATCTAGGAAATTGCTTGGGTTTGCTTTTTTAAACTGTGCAGGTCAAGCTTGAACAGTAGCTGTAACTGATGCATTTTTTTTAGCAACTTAAGAGAATTTGATTTTTAAAAATTTCCTTAATTTTGATTGAGGCATTGGAATAATGCTGTATATTTCATGTTGAGAAAATATGAGTGATCAGACCAGTGCAGTCTCTCAAGAGAAGGGGTAATGTTGATTCCTATGCAAAAGATCACATATTGAAAAGCAAAGTCTCATTTTTTATCTTCATTTTTATACACTAGCGTAATTTTGTCTTTTTTCCAACAGGTGAATAAGAGGTAGTGGTGAGGAGCAATCAGGAATAGTCTGGTTGAGCTCTCTCCCCCTCCACAATGTTGTCCTGAGCCAGTGTTTGAAACTCCCTTTGTTCTAGGCACATTTTGCAGCAGGGAATTTCATTAATGTGAGCAGTTTCTGAGCTCTTGGGTGTCATACCGAGCCTAAGATTTCAGATTAAAACTGCCACTGCGGAAAGAAAAGGAGGACCTTTTTCTGCCTCCCCACTTCTAGCCACTGTCTGAAGACTGGAAAAGGGACTCTCATAAGCATATTAAGGGGTGGGCAGGGGCTTTGTTTTTTGCAGTCTTGAGATTAGGACTAGACCATGTGAAAAATGAGCATAAGATTTTAACTGTAGTTCATTCATTTTCAGCTTTGTATTCTTGTTATTTAAAAGGCATGCCTAGACACTCCATTGTGGTGCCAATAACCTAGCTTTAAGGTGCCATTTAGTGCCTAGCTTTCATATCTCAGTTTCTGACACTGTCTGGAGCCACTTCTCACCATCCCTACCTTGCCATCTCATGTCTTCTAAGCTTTAAAGAAGATGCTGGGATAGCCAGTCACAGACCCCTGTATCATATATAATTTGGGTCCTGCTCTGATTTGTTTATTAAAGTCAGTGGAACTATTGTTGCTTAAGTACGTCAGTAAACAAATTGTGAACCAGAGTGCCTAAATACTCTTAGGTCCAATACTTAATTGAATGCTTATTTCAGTTTTACTTGGGAAGAAGAGGTAGCTTAGCTGGAGGTCTCTCTGCTCCATGTTAGCATGTCATTAGGTGCATGTAGTATACTGTCTTTTCCCCCAGTGATGATTTGCAGCCTTGGCCCAAACTTTAGTAAACATACTAGTGGGGGAAGATAGCATTTGCCATGGGTTTTGGGTGCTTGATGAATCTTTTTGTTACTTTGCTCTAATTCTTAAACTCAATAACTTTAAACAGGTTTAAAAACTATAAAGCAAAGCTAGTGGTAAGAGCCTTCTGATATGTAATGAGTATGTTATTTTCCTCTTCTCTACCCCCCCCCCCATTTCTCAGAGTGAGCTGGATGTACCTTTTAGAGTAAAGGCTGGACAAATAGGTAAGTAGATGGTTCTCATTTGCATTTTGATTTGGAGATTGAAAAGCTGGAAGTTAGTAGCATCTTGGTAGTTTGTATATTAGTATACAATAGCTAAGAACCTGCAGCTGCTTTTTTCAAGGAAATTGGGAAAAGTACACAACAATTACTTGGCCAATTTATAAGGCTTAGAACAATGTTTTCTGCATTTTAAATTAGAATACCATTTGTGGGGAAACAGTTGTAATTCAGATATTTTCTACTTTGCAGGATGGGAAACACTTCAGTTTCATTCCCTCTGCTTCCTGGTTATATTTTCCTTTTATTTTCCACTCTGCTGCTGTCCTAAACAGATGCCCTGGATCTGAATGTTTGTTGGAGTTTTATGGGCTTTTATTCTAGCTGACTGTCCTATGGACTGCTGTTATTAATACTCATTTAAGTTTTAAGAGTAACTTGCAGTTTGGTGATGCAAGGAAAACAAACAAGCTTCTGTCAGATACTTTTCTGTAAATCATATGATGAACCATAACTGCTCATTATTTTTCATCACTTAGCAAATAATTGAAGTAGAATATATGACTTCATACTTAAAATGCATGAATCCAGCAGTGGAAAGCCTAGAACAGCCTTGTATTTCTATGCCACCTATTATAAAATGTGCAATAAAATATAATATTTATTTTTTCAAATTGGTATATATAAGCTTCCCCAGTTTCCAATCTTCTAACTGCCACTCTGCATCTAAATATCCTGCTCTGGACTGACTTCTTGAAGCAGCAGTTGTTAAGCCCCCTCACAGGTCAAGGCTTCTGCCCTTAGCTGCTGCTGCTGGCTCTCACAGCTTCTCGCTTTGGTGGCATCTATAGGAAGTAATAGAGGAGCAAACCACCCCACCCAAATTGAAAACAGCCACAGATAACAAGGAATTGCTTGCATGCAGGCTGTTAAAGAAGAGATGGAGTGCTTGGTGTCTCCTCTGTACCCATCATAGAAACCTAGCAGGCTGCTTGCAGAGGGAAATCCTCTCCTTCACATTCTGCATAGAAATATGGTCAGCTGCTGGAGGAGCTGGAGCTCCTTGCCTCTTGTCTATTTGCTTTCAGAAGACTAGTAGCTTTTATGGGCTTATTTATAAAGCTGGGAAATATTTGTCTTGCTCTCAGGTTCAGTTTTGTTTCCTCTTCAAAGTGTTTCTTATAAAACCACCAAAAGCAAATGCATAATTAAAATGCCAACCTTTTGCTTGGCTGCATTTCTTAATTTTGTGTAATTTGAATGGGAACACAGGAAGAGTAAGCTTACTTTTGAGGAAGGGTAGATTTTCCTGCATTATTTACCTTGGGTGTGTTATGGGTATAATGAAAGAAGTCCAAGATTAAGATTGCAATCCTGTGCCAAGGCATGTGCTTAACTTTCAATGCCTTGTAATATAGTTCTTCTCTAGAGCTACAAGTACTGTGTTTCTCATGTGAAAATGAAACGAATGATACCCCCTTGTTCATGTACAGTTTGTTATTTTTAACCTGAAAATTGTAAATATTTGCGTTTCATCCTAACAGATTTATGATGCAACAAATCCTGGCATCTTTTGGGATCAGAAACTAAACAGTTACTCCTCTTATCTGTTTTTATTCATTAGCATACACAGTTTTGATAGAACAGCAGATCTGATGGCCTTTTTCACCTGTGAAGCATCTGGAGCCTTGGGATCAGCCTAATAGAAATATCACTTGGCAAAAACTCTTACGTTGTAAACAAGGCAAACAATATTTTTTCCAAACAGACTTCACCTGCATGATTCAGTCTTTGCTCATTCACCGAAATATAAAATGTTTTGATTTTTTTTAGATAAGCTTACTTTGAAGATTCCTTGGAAGAATTTATATGGTGACGCAGTAGTTGCAACTCTAGAAGGCTTATATCTTCTTGTTGTCCCAGGGGCAAGTAAGTGATTGATGGGTAATCTGAAATGCAATATGTAGTTAGAATGTATTGCCAGTGCCTTACACAGAATGTGAAGACAAGAAAGATTCCTTTAGAATAGGCTGTTGTGGGTCATTGGATTAAGCACATAGCTTAATCTGTGTTTACAGAAATTTGTCCCACTATGTTGCATGGTGCTTATTCACAAGAAAGTGTATAAAATACATGTTATTGTTGTTTCCTTTTTTGTAATATGTAAAATTTCCCTTTCTGTGTTATATTAGATATTGCAAACTCATGTTATTTAGGCATTAGTGCAGTGAAGAAGGCACTTGCTGTGGAGCCCTTTCTTTCTGCTTATGTGAAAATTTCCTATACCATTTCATAATTTTCTGCGTTTATAATTTAGTGTTGCATCTGTATTGAGGATGAGCAAAACCATGGTTTGTGAATACACTTCAAGCCATTGTTTTGAGGCATTCCATGGTTTAGAGATCAGGAGGATTATACTTGAACTGGACAGTTGTGTAGCTGGTGCCCCAGAATTACTTCCTCCCATCCATCTCTCTTGTTGGCATTATCAGTCCATTTTGCTAAATGTGAAAAAGGAGGCTTTTTTGGTTATTTTTTTGAGTTTTGCCTCTTACATTCATCCAAAAGAAAAAATAATCCAACATTCAAACCAAAAACAAAGATGAACAAAAACATACAAATACGTATTAACTAAGTAAAAAATTTTCCTCCACCATTTACCAATAATTAATATTCTAAATTATCAATCATTAACATTCTAATCTTTTGAGGTGACTTCCAGCCACCTCAATATGAGTCATACTTTTCCTTTATTAATTGCCTTCTTTTGATGTTTCTCATTTCTTGGTGTTATATGATTTATTTATAGTAACTGTTTTGTATTTTGCAAAATTCGTCAAAGCATAATAAAGGTTTTACTTGAGAACATTTAAAAAAAATATAGATTCTATAACACTCCCATTCCTTGCTGAACTTTTGGTTTGTTCGATTCCTAATTATTTCTGTCATTTTCGTAAGCTCAATATATTCAAATAATTTTATCTTCCTCTCTTCTTTTGTTGGGCTCTCCTCTCCCTTCCCTTTTCTTGCTTCTGTTGTGGCGTATAAAAATATCCTCATTTTTCTAGTTCTTCATAGTAGTAATAATAATAATAATAATAATAATAATAATTTATTTATACCCTGCCCATCTAGCTGGGTTTCCCCATAGATACTATCCCAAAAGTTTCTGATTTTCTTACATTCCCACCACATATGAAACATTGTTCCTTCTGCCTGCTTACACCTCCAGCATTTATTTCAGTTTGTTTTATACAGCTTTGCTAATTTGCTAGGTGTCAGATACCACCTATAAAATATCTTCGTTTTCCAATGCATCCATTTGTATTGTATGCCCAAAATATTTTGCCCATTTAATCATAACATCTTTAAATTCTTCATCTTTTACTTCCCAACCAAGTAATAGTCTATACATTTTAGATAAAAATTTGCTTCTGTTTTGTATAGATTCTTTTTCCAGCCCTGAAATTTCTGTTGCGAACCCATTTTTCTTTTTTGATTTAAATGTTTCATTTAATTGATAATATTGCAGCCAGTCTGTAACATAATGCCTGATTTCTTCATTTATTTTTTTAACTTCAATTGATTTGCCTCCTCTTCCAACAGTTCTTTATAAGTTACCAAGTTCTTTTCCATATTTTTTTCCTTTACTGAAATGGCTTCTAACGGTGATAGCCACCAGCACTAAACTAGAGCCACCAGGGATACCTTGCCTCTTTATTGGCTTGCTGTTTTGACTAGATCATGAACTCTGTCTCCTAGGCATTAAATATGATGCAGAAAAAGAAGAAAAATATCTACAGGATAACAAGCAGAAGGAGCTATCAAGAATCGAAGAAGCCCTGCGATTAGCAGCAGAAAAAGGTATTGTATGGTTATTCTTGAGGGTTCTAAGATGATATTTTTGAAGAACTCGGAAGGGGCATGTTAACCAAACACTGTCTTGAAGTAGGTCATGGCTAGAGTTGCCTGGGTGTTTATTTACCTGATACTAGAGTCTAGGAGTTTGAAATCTGTTTTCAGTTTGAAATCTGTTTTAGTTTTCTTCATAAATTTCATTCTCAACACACTGTATTGTAGGGTGGTTCCTGTTTTTGTCCTTCACATTGCCGTCATTTGGAAGCTTTTACTATTACAGTATTTTTTAAAAAATTAAAAAGTAGTATATGGAGTTGTAATAATTAGTGTTTGAAGTGTGAAAGCTACATGTGTTATTTTGGGGTGTGTGTGTGTACACACACACACACACACACACACACACACATATCTATTTCTGATGGACATTGATTCCTGCATTGCAAAAGACCATTGCATATTCTTCTTCTGACTAATTGGGGAAAGTCAGGAAAGCAGGTCTACCAACTTAACCAGACAATGGATTTTTAACCAGACTCCATGCATGTATGTGTTGTAGATTCCATAAGTTGTTTATATAGAAGAAATTGATAGTTGTCATTGGTAGCTGGACTAGAAGTAATGATGCAATTTATTTATGATATTTATTCCTTAAACCTTCAAAACATTTTGCTTCATGCAAATGGTAATGTCAGTTACTTCTAACTCTGGCTATCTAATAAAGGATAAAGCAAATTATATTTTCGTTAGTTCAGCTCACATGTGCTAAACCATGGTTGATGTGCATAAGCAGGAAGGAGTTGCTGCAAGCCTTGGGTTTGTACAAAGGACTGGGAGGAGGACTTCATTGTTTACTTTCAGCTTTAATTAACCATGGTTTGTTTTGAAACTAACTAGAGTTAGTTATAAACCAAGATCTCTGGTTCACTTGCAAGAACAAACCCTGGTTAGTTTAAAACTGAAAGTAAACACTGCTGGTTTCATTCTCTTGGGTGTATGAGAGGGGAAGGGGGAACAAGCCAAGGGCTTGTTCCTACTTTTGCACATGGTTTAGCATGATGTGTGAACACAACCAGTGTGTGAAGCTCGTGATGTTGTAGATTGTTGTAATGTACAATGATAAATAAGAGGCTGTTGGTGAAAGTGGAATAGTTTTTCTAAGTATTTTAAAACTAGTTCTCTCTCTTTGAATGTTTAAAAACCCAGTATTAGTGGTTTAGATTGAAAAGTAGATTCTATTGTTTTAAAATATGTGCATTTTGGTTACTGCTGTCATATGGATGAAGGAGCTCATTCAGATTTCATATGTGGACTGGAGGACATTGTGTATAAGGATGTCAAGTCTGGTGGGTATGCATGCTTAATGATTACATTAAAGGGTATTTGAAAAGGGAAACTGAATGCCTGTTGGTCTGCTAGATCAAGCTACTTCTTGTGACAAGAACTAGGTTAATGTTAAACTACTCTCTCAATGGTAACTTTAGGGAAGCTCTGAACACCTATTCAGGTACTTTGAGAAACAATCATGCCTCAGAGACTCTGAAAGCCAATTTATCAAAGGAACACTGATTGAAATATTTTGTAATTATTTCAATCATTGTTACTTGATAAATTGGCTGTAAAATCATACATATAAAGGCAGTGATTCTTGCATTTTCAACAGGAGTTTATGTTGTTGCAAATATAATGGGTTTGATTCAGAGAAGATTCTGTGAAACTCACTTATCCAGCATGGCTTTCCTGGGTCCTACACCCTCCTACAGCTGCCTGTACCGCATGAAGTGCTGCTCCCAAGGGTTGGTGCATCCTCTGGAATGCCATGAGATGAGTATGGTGCAGGATGGGGAAATTAGACAAATTTGTTGGGGCTTGCTTTCACAAGCAGAAGTGTTTTTCCACTTGTGTAAGACATCTCTGGGTGTAAGCCATTATTCTCATTGCTGAGGTGAAGCATTCTTTTTTTGTAAGAAAAGTATTCCATTGATTAGCATGTCAGTCTTAGTCATGTCTCCTTGGAATGGGTTCTGTGAATGAAACATGTAGATGATGGCATTTTTTGGTTGTAAATTAATCCAGTAGTGGAATCACATGCTCTTCTAAAGCCATGACTTCAGAGTATCCATTTTTAAAAATGTTTTTTTCTTGCCTTATGTAAAAGCCTCTCACCTAGCTAGTAAGCAAATTTAAAAAGAGAAAGAGGAGAGAATTGGCTATAAATAGACTGTGAATGCTGTTTTCCTGTCTCTTTCCTTCTCTACAAGTATGGCTGCAGGGATTCTGCATATTCATCTTTTTTCAGAGCACATGTGCAGGCAGTCTTAGCCCTGGCAGTTTACCCTTCTCTCTTCAGTTTTGCTCACAAAGAGAGTTAAGTCCAGCAATAGTCTTCTCTGCCTCCAGATCTCAGTATTTTGGGTTGTAGACTTAATGGAACTACCAGCCTCCTACTACCCCAGAGCTAGGCCTAGAAGAGACCCATGTATTTAGAAAACTTTGCCTACTTTCTGAAATTGTCTAGGGATCCCATTGTGGTTGTTTTTTTAGCACCCTTGCTCTACTTAGTCTGATTAATTTTTCCTCCTTTCATACACAGACTAATTGGGAAGTGGAGCACCGGGGTTGTTGTTGTTTTTTTGCAGGCAGCTAGGGATGATTAGGCCGGGAACATGGACTGTTTTAAGGATGGAGTGAGATATCCAACTAAGTTCACTCTGAGTAGACCCATTGAAACAAATGAATTTAATTTACTCAAGTCCACTGATTTCAGTGAGTCTATTTTGAGTATGACTAATGCTGGATGTCTGCCAGAATCTCGTCCCACAGTGGACTCACTGCTTCTCAGTGGCAGATACAGCAATTGTTATAAAACTTTGTCTTTAAATTATAGAAGTTTTGCTGAAGGAAGGTGTATCTCAAAATGTCTTCCTTGTTTGTAGTAGCTTAGCCACTTAGAGTAGACCTATTAACATCATCTATTAGCCATGTAAATTTCAGTAGGTCTACTCTTGAGTAGGCTCAGGGCTGTAGTCCCTCTTTAGATTTTATAATTTTGCTGTAAATCCATTTTCTATAGTCTCATTTGGAAAAAAAGAATAGTATTAAATAGTGAAATGGTTTTATACTGGAGCTGCAAACTAACTCTATGCTTCTATACTCCAGATGTCTTGCCTAAATAATCTTATTTTTTGTTTTCCTTTATTTTCATTGCTTCCTTTAATGATGCCTGCCTAACTGTAATTTATCCTCTTTCTGTAAAATTGCTTACATTGAGAAGGACGTAAGTCTAAAAAGACTAAAAAGCGTTTTAAGAAATCATTTAAAGGTAATGGTCACTCAAAAGGTGGGTATAACTAGCACAGTGTGTTGAATATTCCTTTTCTGTTGCTTTTCTTTTTATAAGCTAACCAAAAAAATGCAGTAATATGTGCCACCTTCTTTTAGGCCAGCAAGTAAGTTAGTGAGACTTTGACTTTACTGGATATAAACAAACTACATTGATTTTAGATTAATTATAATTACAATAATAATGTCTGTTAAAGCAGAAATTGGGTAGTTCCTGCTCAAATTAGTGCTTGAATTGTTTGGTCTTCAAACCTCAGTTGGGCACAATCCAGCAATAGCTGTTCAGATTTGATTTTGCAAGAGGATTAAGGGCTCTTTCCCCTGAATGAATTCCAGTGAACACAGTAGTGAAAGGTTTAACACAGCTAGATTCATTTTTAAATGATGCATTTGTTACAGAAAGAAGTCTGTAGTAGGTTCATACTTAAGTGTACTCATTCGCATTATCATTCCAGATGGTTGACAGATTTGGACTACCTTCTCAGTTGTAACTCCCTCTTTTATCATCCAAGTATTTCCTTTCCACAGGCCTAAACCATTCTGAAGTCCATGCCCAATAGAACATCACTCAGATTAATCCCCTTCAGAAATAAATGTACTTTTTCCTTTCTGTCCTTGAACATCCTTAAGATGTTCCAGTGCTAATGAAAAGGTGTTCAGATGTTTTAAAAAGAACGTCCCCTTCTTTTATTGACATTCTGTTCTCTCATTCCATTCATTTGTGACCTTTTAATCTTACGCTGATCTGTTTATATTTCTCAGTGATCAAAGCAATACTTTTGATTAATTAAAGAATGTTATGGTTTTGGATATTCATACACAGTCCTGCTGAGCTTTTGCCTTTCAGCAGTTATGGCAATGATGAAAGCATTGTTTGATAGTTCTTGGTTAATATTCACTGAAACTGACCAAACAGCCTGTTTTCTGCCCTATTTCTGTGCCCTATTTTTTGCAAAGATCAGCAGTCCTTAGCAAAACAGCTCTTGCTTGGAGTTCTTTGGCTGTATACTTGAATAAGAATGTGTGAGACTTACTGCCTTCTGCCTTTTAAGGATCTGATGTTAAGATATTTTACAGTTTTTAGACTGCCTTTCCATCTCACTATTCAAGATGGTAAATAGGCTAAATATTACAAGTTGCTTGTTGGAGTCATTCCTAAAATGGGTATTGGCATAGGCTTCCATGTTTGTGTGAAATATTTATTGAGTGAAATTCATATGCCTTAGTCATGTTCTCCAGGTGTGCTCTCATTTCTTTAGGTGCCTGGAGAAATCAGGTGAAAGCTTGCCCTGTTCATGCAACCTGTAATGCTAGTTAGGTGCTTTTATAATTAATACTTTTATAATTTATAACCTCCCTCTCCCACCTTGTTATTAATTATTCTTGGCTGCATGCAGTGCTTTTTTCAGGGGGTACTCAAGGCTACGCAGTACCGACACCTCTTTTTTTGTTTGTTTGTTAAAAAGTGTGGCACTTACTGTAACAACTTCATGATGGGTACCAGCACCTCTTTTTTGTTGTTAAAAATGTGACATTCACTGTAACAACTTCATGGTGAGTACCAGCACCTATTTTTCTAGAAAAAAGCACTGGCTGCATGTATTTTTATTCTTGTTTTTATCAAACACTTTAGTGTTTTTTAAACATTTTAATTGTTTTGTTAATTGCCTTGAGACTTTGGCATTAAGATTAGGCTCATATTTAGAAAATAAAAATAAATAATCAACATTCAGCACTCATTGACAATTATTCAGGGTCCTTGGCTAGGTAAGGTAAGTCTGAAGCTGCCTTAATACAGTTATAAAACAATAATTAGAATTTTAGCATAATAGAAACCAGCAGGTATATTATGGGATAAGCTTTTGTGGACTTGGTTCAAGTACATCAAATGCAGTGGATTCCAGTCTATGAAGACATAAATAAATTTGTTGGTTTCTAAGGTGGAGCAAGACTTCATGTTGTTTTTGCTGCAAAACAGTCTAGTTACTGCTGTAGAAGTCAGTGTAGATGTGTGGTATTGATCTGTAAAGTGCTGGTAAGGATATGGGGAAACAAGCAACATAAAATGTAGGGTGAAGAAATTTCTGAGAAAAAATGTGTAGTTTTGTGCAAGATAGAGTAAGTCTGGGAAATATTTGTTGTGTTTGATTGTTAATTTGGAGGTAGAGAATAGTACAGTGCTTTTATGTAGGGGGAAAACCCTATTTTAACTGAATCTGAAATGTGTTGAAAGTAGGTCAAAAGAACCTCTGCCTGGTTTAGAGCCTTCTGACAAATTTCTGTTTAACTTGGGGGAATGCTGGATGCTGTGAACGAAACGCTCACTGACCTGGTTTGGATGTAATGCTGAGCTATGGTTTAACATTACATGTCAGAGTCTTAGATGGAGGTACTTCCTTTCCCCCTTTCTAGCACTGTTGCAGTGAGCAGATTGAAATTTTTTGCTTCAATTTTTAAGTAACTGTGGTTTAATGTTATGTCTGAACCTTGAAGCACTGTACTTGGTCTTCACTGTGGTTTATGGAAACAAGGCAACTTTATAGAGCTAATGTTCAGACATGTTAAACAAAAGTGAAAGTTTACAGTCTCCTTGTGGCTGCACTGGAGATGGGGAGGGGAAGCATACCTTCCTGAAACTACCGTATTTTTCGCCCTATAGGACGCACTTTTTCCCCTCCAAAAATGAAGGGGAAATGTGTGTGCGTCCTATGGGGCGAACGCAGGCTTTCGCTGAAGCCTGGAGAGCGAGAGGGGTCGGTGCGCACCGACCCCTTTCGCTCTGCAGGCTTCGCGGACCTCTCCGCAAGCAGCGGGAGCGCTCCCGCTGCTTGCGGAGAGTTGCCTGCATGCCGAAGCCTGCGCGCGCTGAGCTCAGCACGTCCAGGCTTCACGGACCTCTCCGCAAGCAGCGGGAGCCAGTGCTGGGCTCCCACGGCTTGCAGAGAGCTGCCTGTTTGGGGGCTGGGGCGGGGGAAGCTCGGGCCTCCCCCGCCCCCGCGCCTGGGGGGGGGAAATAATTTTTTCCCCTTTATTTCCCCCCCCCCAAAACTAGGTGCGCCTTATGGGACGGTGCGTCCTATAGGGCGAAAAATATGGTAGTTCATGTAACATTAAACCTGTGTGTGGAGTGTGTCTTAATGGTGGCCTGTTGCTGAGAACTGGCCTGCCGAGCCAATTCCGTCAGCCTCCTACAGATGGCAATATACTTGGGCAGATATAATAGCAACTTGAAATCAGTATTGTGTAGAATGTGATTCAATTTAAGTAAAAACAACAGCACTTTGGGGGCCCTTTCCATGAATGAATCCTTGTCTGTGCTTTACTGAGAGCAGGCATAGGCAAACTCGGCCCTCTAGATGTTTTGGGACTACAACTCCCATCATCCCTGACCACTGGTCCTGTTAGCTAGGGATGATGGGAGTTGTAGTCCCAAAACATCTGGAGGGCTGAGTTGGCCTATGCCTGACTGAGAGCATTGACCTTCTATCAAGTTTATTCCCTTCCTTGCCTTCAAATATAAATATAAATTGGCCCATGTAGAGAAGATGGAACTTAAACAGAATCCCGCCCCCCCAATCCGGAATCTTAGAAAGCAAAGGTATTCACTCTCACTGTTGCTTTATTAAATGTTGCTTAGTGTCATAGTTTGAATCTTTAATGAAATGAAAGTTTTGCATTGGGGGCTGACTTGCACTTTTTATGTCTTTAGATAAACCAAAGGAAGAGAAGAAAGATACATTTTTGGAAAAGCTTGCAACACAAGTTATAAAAAATGTACAAGTCAAAATCACAAGCATCCATATAAAGTATGAGGATGATGTAAGTAATGTGAATTCCTTTTAGTGGTGGCCAACAAAGTTAATGCTACTGTATTCCTTTGCACTGTTAACCCCATAACATTTAATAAAGCATATAATCAAGTTGGTTTACAAAACTCAAGAAATACCAACATAAAATAGTAAATTACAACATCACTAGAATAATCCAGGTTAACCATAATCTAAAATAGCAGTTGGAAGTTGCAGTGTCCAGCACGAGGCTGCTGAACTAAGAAGGGTTTTGCTCCTTGCAGGAAGATGAGTCTCTCTATGAACCTAATTCTGGTTGCCACCACTGGGCAGGCCCTGTCCCGTGCCCACCTGCCACACATTTGGAGGTGGGGGAGAGGCTCTGAGAAGGGTCTCTGAAGCAGACCATAGTTTTTGGCAAGGATTGTATGGCGGTGACGGGCGAAGTGATTCTTAAACACTGGATGCCTCCAATGCCCATTGATGCTTCCAAATTGTCTTCAAAGGTGAAAAGTACATTATAGTAATCTAGACAAGACCCATGGCAATCAACAGACTTAAGTCCATTAATTTCATTGGTTCTACACGGCGTATTACTTAGCTGGATATCACCCAAATACTTCTTTTTTTACACTTGTAAATAAGGCTTTCAAAAACAAAAAATGTTCTAAGATGTTTCATATTGCATATAATAATAATTCCTACTTTTATTGTTTTTAGATCACAGATCCTAGCCGACCAATTTCCTTAGGAGTGACATTGGGGGAGCTTAGCTTACTGGTAATGCTTACTGTTTTCTGGTAGAATTCAAGCAAATTTGGGAGGGGGGGGACCAAGAAAGCATATTTCCATGCTTTTGATTAAATAAAGAGGAAATTAGTTTGAGAATTGTAATTTACTTAGGAATGTGTACTTGTATTTAAAGGTAAATGGAAATGTTGATATAATTATTATGAGCTTTTCATATAATACAGCCTGGAAATGAGGTTGCTGTGTGATCAAAGACAAACCATGGATTTCAGCTTTATTGTATGAAAAAATGAAATATTACTAGTTGCTCAGTAGCTTCAGGGAAAAATGGAAGAGGTCAAGGCCACCTAGAAAATATTTTTCTAGATTGTTGGCTGAGAAGGAATTGTCTAGAAAATAACTTTTTCCTCAGTGCTGATGCAAATGAAAACCGCTGTCATCTGTGAAAATCATCTGTCATTTGTATTTTTTCTGGAGCAAAGAAGTAGGGTTATATGGGGGGAAATGGAGCCAAGGGAAGGAAATATTCATATGCGAAATCAGCAGAGTTTAAACTTAGAGGAAGGGGACAGTAATTGCTTCCAGTGGAAGCCCCATTCCTCATGTGGTCCTTGCTCTCGAGGGCCTCAAAACTTGTGGGTACTTATAGGACACTGCTGCTGGAAAAGGGAAGATTAGAACAACTCCTTGGCAAGCAGATTAGCTACTGCACTCTGGATTCCACCCATAGTGCTTTAGCTTTCTGTTTGTTCTCTATCCCCTGAAATTTTAGGGCTTGTTTATGTGGGAATTATTTTATTGAAAATATTTTTAAATTTTTTATACTACTTACCTGATCTTTAAAAATGGATTCTTCAAAATGCTGTTCTGTCAAAACATGGGAAAGAAGTTGGATCATACCAAATAACCTTTTTCGTCCTGAGATTATTTGGGAATTGCCTGGAATCCACTACCTGGGGTGGGTAGTATAGCGTACAAAGCGTTTGAAATAAAACAAACATAAGTTAAATTCAATTATTTCTATTTCCAGACTACTAATGAAAACTGGACTCCTTGCATTTTAAATGAGGCTGCAAAAATCATTTACAAGGTACGGTCAGAGCCTCTGATACAAAGTTTAAGAGCAGAAATTTTATTTCTTAGTAACTGGTTGTTACCAGGATTCAAAGCTATTTTTGTTACACCTGTGGTATTTTTGTCCCTACCCCCACTTGAACAGTAGAGGCTGCTCCTCTCTTGTGAGTACTGCAGTCTAACTGTGAAAATCTGCTTTTCAGCAAAACTTGGCTTCATCTGAACATTACTGAAATATACTCAGAGTCCTGTAGTGATTTCATGTTCTTTATTGCAGCTTGTAAAACAGTGATTGAATTGCCCCCCAAACCTCAGGCTTTTATGTACTGTGGTGCCCCGCAAGACGAACGCCTCGCAAGATGGAAAACCCGCTAGACGAAAGGGTTTTCCGTTTTGGAGGCGCTTCACAAAACGAATTTCCCTATGGGCTTGCTTTGCAAGACAAAAATGTCTTGCGAGTTCCTGCGGGGTTTTTTTCTTCCCCCCCTTTTTCTAAGCCACTAAGCCGTTTATCAGCTGATCCGCTAAGACGATAAGCCGCTAAAAGCCGCTAAAAGCCGCTAATAGCGCTAATCCACTAATCTGTCAATGGGCTTGCTTTGCAAGACGAAAAAACCACTAGACGAAGAGCCTCATGGAACGGATTAATTTCGTCTTGTGAGGCACCACTGTACAATATTTACACAATGAGTCCCGTCTGATTGGCTGATTCTTCTTCCCTCCTGGAGCCTGATTGGTCTTTTCCTGCAGGTCTATCAGTTGTTGCATTCTATGATCCTACCAGCCTAATAGGCTGATTAACTTCCTCCTGGAGCCTGATTGATCTCTTCCTGCAAGCCAATCAGTTGTTGTATTCTAGGATCCTACTTGCCTTTTGTTCTAGGATCCAAGCTTAGTACATAACAATTACAATTCACCATGCTTGCTGGCTTAATTAACAAATACCCTAGCAAATAGGAATTAACAAATACCCTAGCATGGAAACATTTGATACTACTTCACTGTTTCTCTCTACCTTCTTTTTGCTTTAGCTATAGAGTATTCTTCAAGTTTAGGATTTAGGATAAAGTGTGCAAAATACCTAATGAATGGCTACACCACTGAATTCACTGTAATTTCTAATGTAAAGTTTGCTTTTGGACGTTTGGACTGAATTGCACTCTTACTTTTAAAATAAGTAAGATGTTCCTATTTGGTGAAAGATTTTATATTGTACATTTTAACAGCTGATGAGATGTGTTTGTTCTTTCAGCTTCTGCGTCTTGATTCTCTCAGTGCCTACTGGAATGTGCAGAGTGAAATGTATTATCATGCTTCCAGGGAAGAAATACTGGTAAGTTAAAGTCTCTGTGTGTGTGTGGGGGGGGGGGGTTGCCACCCTTGTTGTGTTGCTGGCTGACCCAGCCTACACCCCCACTTAGAGCCTCTACCCACCCACCCGGTCCACCTCCTGCCTGTAAACCTCACCCAAAACCTTCTCATCCCTTATAGCAGGGGTGCATTTAATATTTCATTAAAAGGTTGTGTTTATTTGTGGTTTCTGTCTCTGATGTATATTTAAATCATGTATTTTATTTTGTTAGCCCCCCCTGAAGGTGGTATAGGAACTTCTGTTTAAATAAAGAAGCAAGCTCTTTTGCAGTGGTTAAGAGTTGCCCTGCAAGGGATAAAGTATTGTCTTTTTGATTGAAAACTATTGAATGCTAATTTAATATTAAATACCTTGCTGTTGAATAGACTCATTTTATTTTTTAAAGAACTATGTTTGCCCGAAACAGTATATGCCCTCCCCATTCCCTTATTGAGGTGGCTTTGGTTGCCAAAACACTCTTTTAGCTGTTAAGCAGATTAAGTTGTCAGGCTTCTTCAGTAATGTGATTACTTGAAAATGAGCTAACACATTTAATGGCCAACAGATGGTTCTTGCTAATATTTAGTACGTTATTGTTACATATGTTGTGATTTTCATATTTTATGTTGCCATAAATATTAAATAGCAACTAATTATGATGTGGCTGAAGTTTCAAAATTATTTATTATCATTTGAAGCAGCTTTTTATTATTATTTGCATTTTCAAAAACAGGAACCGAGAGCATATTTAACCCCCTCCCCCCTTTCCTCCCTCTGTCCCGCTTACAACTTCATACCAAATACAGCACGTATACATACACCATATGACTTCCCTTCCACCCTTTTCCTAGTTCCTTTGCTTTTCTACTACTCTGCATAATCCACGTCTTTTTAATCCTCCAATTTGTTATCTATTAAAAACTCGTGTCTATTTCAACTCTGCTGGATTGTTTACACAAGACCTGCTAAGCTATGTATTCGTTTCTACAGGTTCTTAAAATATTCAGTAAACATTGTCCATTCCTCCTTGTATTCCTTATCTTCATTTTCTCTTATCCGGTTTGTCATACCAGTCAGTTCAGCATATTTGAACATTTTATACTGCCATTCTTCCTTAGTGGGTACTAGACTTGTTCTCCACCTTTGTGTCAATAAGGTTCTAGCTGTGGCAGTGGCATATAGTAGTAAGCTCTTTTGGTTTTTTGGGGACCGCCGTTGTTACAATCCCCAAGAGTTTTTTTAAGTATCTTTTTAAATTCGTCATATATAGTTTCCCAATATGCCTTAATGATTTTACAGGACCACTACATGTGAATAAAAGATCCCTCAATTTCATTACACTTTCAACATGCAGCTTTTTCCTTTTTTAGACATTTTCGTCAATCTGGTGGGTGTTAAATACCATCTGTGGGCCATTTTCATAATATTTTCTTTTATCATGCCATAAAATTCAAATTTATTTTCCACAGCTTTCCCCATAATTCATAATCAATATTGTGACCCACATCTTGTGCCCACTCAGTCATGCTTGATTTCACAAATTCCTCTTTAGTTTCCCCCACATTTGAAGCTGCTTTATACTGACTTGGATTACCTGCTACAGTCTACTCTCCAAAACCATAAGCAGAGGCTTTCCTAGCCTTGTAACCCTATGACTGATGCCATGAATTTAGCCTGGGATTTTGTGCATGGGAAGCATGTGCTCTACCACAGAACTTCAGCCCTTATTTACTTTTATCCAGATTTATATTCTGCATTCTATAAATTTCCCCCTTACATTTGTATCCTGCCTTTCTTCTGTCAAGGAACTGAAGGTGATTTACTTGAAATTCCTAGGCAGACAGCTATCCAGGTATTGCCTAGACGCAGACCTCCTTAGCTTCAGCAAAGTGTCTACCTCATGTGTCTTTAGACCATATCCCACCCCAAGTCTTGGCAT
This sequence comes from Podarcis erhardii, assembly GCF_964252035.2. Lineage (NCBI taxonomy): Eukaryota > Metazoa > Chordata > Lepidosauria > Squamata > Lacertidae > Podarcis > Podarcis erhardii. The sequence continues at coordinate 4,953,547 of NC_138503.1, read as the reverse complement.
TTGTGGCTGTGTTGCCTTTCTGGAACTGTCAGGCATACATTTAGCCTTTCTACATGCTTCCCAGAAGAAGAAGAAAACATTTGATTTGCATTCTTTTTCTAGTTAGCGTTAATTGATTGTTCCAGGTGTGCATTGCTTATGGTTGCCATCTTTGTGAGACTGCCATGGAAGTGGCATTCTTTGCTCAGAGCACTAAACTGCTCCGGTGTTGTGTGTGTGTGTGCGTGTGTGTGTGTGCGCGCGCGCTTTGTATGCAGCTGTTTCCAGATTCAGTACCTGGATTCTCCAGTTTAAGGATCTAGAATCTAGATCTCCTCAAGCATGGTTAGGAAAGATTAATGCCTGAGATCTGAGAGAGCAGTAAGTTGGACCTATGGTGTATAAGTCCACATACAGTGGTACCTCGCAAGACAAAATTAATTCGTTCTGCGAGTTTTTTCGTCTTGCGAAGCACGGACTTTGGAAAAGCTTCAAAAATCACCAAAGTCTTCAAAAACCTCAAAAAAGGCTACCACACCACGAAGTCAAGTCGCAACTGTACCCCCTGAATGCACGGTTTTAAGAAAAAGGAAACAAACTTGCAAGACAAAGGAAACAAACTTGCAAGACGTTTTCGTCTTGCGAAGCAAGCCCATAGGGAAATTTGTCTTGCGAAGCAACTCAAAAAACGAAAAACTCTTTCGTCTTGCGAGTTTTTCGTCTTACGAGGCATTCGTCTTGCGAGGTACCACTGTACTTACTTTTAATATGCTGAGTTGGATATTCAAACTGCTGGCCTGTAGAAGTTTCATTTTTGTCTAACACAATAGAAAGGAACTATTTCAATGAAGTGATTCCATCTATAATCTAGATAGGGAGCTTCCTCTTGGTCAGCACAAGACCCAACTGTAGTCTAGGGCATTGTGCCTAATAGCTTAAAATAATGTAGTCACTTACACTGGAAGAGGATTTAATTTTCCTGATAACAGATATGCTTTGTGGTATAGACTTAATAGCGTGTATGGACTTCCGGAGGCGGCGCGAAACGGCGATGGCGGTCCTCTTCACTGTCTGAAGAGGGGCTCCGCAGGAAAGGGTCGTTCGCTGCGGCATAGCGACGACCCGTTAGGAAAAACCACGGGCAGAGGGAGCCCGTGGCCGTGGGACTCGGCGGGCGCCAGGAACTCCCCCAGAAGTGTGGAAGGGACCCCGTAAGGGGCTCCGGAGCGCGAAAGGGGGAGCGGCGCTGTGAGTTCATCGCTCTTTCTGCGGGAGGCGAAGCCGCGCAGCTGCTGCTGATGAGCGCCGACCTTTCTTCCTGTGAACATCAATTTGGCAAGTAACATACCCGTGAGTAAAGTGAACTACAATTTGGACCTAAAATATCTTTTTTTCGGCTTTGAAACCGGGTGACGAGTAAAAGGAAGTCCGTCTCCCGATACTGCTTACAAGATCAAAGCAAAGGCACAGAGGAGCGCTGAGGCGCTTAATGGGAGCTTTGTAAAGTGGAACTATTGTGCATTTACAGAATTTGCAGTCTTCTTATTTAAAAGACCAAGAGAGACTTTATTTCTGCTTATGGGACTTGTATTTGGGACTTTGTTTCAAGAACGCAAGTCGTCGGGCTGTCAGTGCGTAACTGAGCTGTCAAACTGCGGACTATAGTAACAAGATTTTAAGCTGCTACATATATTGAGACTTTAAATGTTTAAAACATTGTTGCAATTACCAATCTGGCTCCTAGCGGCTTTAGTTTAAAAAGTAGAGGACTCTGCGAACCTTCCTTATTGTCTTGGAATTACAAATTAAAAAAGAGATTATAGAAACTTTAAATGGCGGAAAAATCCTCTCCTTCCCTGAAACTTTAAGATACTCCCCCTAGAGGATTGTGGAGTTACAGAGGCCTGGGAAACATACTTTGTTTGGAATTTCTGTGGTTTAATTGTTTGTACTCTGGACTTGCTTTCTCATGGAATAAAGGATAATTTGACCTTGAACAAGAGGCAGGTGTGGAATGAGTGGCACAGGGAAAACAAGAGCAGCCAAAGCTAAAGAAAGAGAAAAAGAGAAAGAAAAAGAAAGGAAGCCTGTGCAACTTGTCCAAACAACTTTAGCTCATCATCGCAGATCATCTGTTCCAACCGTCCTGACAGCACAGGAGGTGGAGGCTGAACAGCCTGCTGAAGAGGACATGGCAACAGGAGGATCTGACACAGTTTTGAAACAAATTTTAGAACAATTAGCAATTTTAAATCAAAAAGTGGACAATCAATCACTAAAAATAGACCAAGCAACAACTACTATTGGTGCATTATCTGAAAAGGTCTCTCAGAATACACAGGCAATTGAGAATCTACAAGGAGCTACAGCTGAAAACCATAAATTAGCTGTGGAAGCCTATCAAAAAGCGGAGCAAGCAAGCAAAAAAGTTGATGAGATTAAAGGTGAAATCAAGCCTCTGCAAAGACAGGTAGGGGAACAACAGGCCTACCTGTCGATGGTGGAATTGAGAAACAAGGAGAATAACCTTAGGTTGAGAGCTGTTCCAGAATTGGAGGAAGGTAATTTGGAGGGATTTTTGACACTTTTATTCTCCAAATTTTGGGGAATAGAAGAGGATAAAGACTTTAAAATTGTGACTGCATTTAGACTGGGCAGATCGGTGAAGAAAGACAAGTCCAGAGACTGTTTGGTCATTTTGAGATCAAGAGAAGAAAGAGACAAGATACTAGGCCTACATTTCAAAAAATCTCTAGAGATAGAAGGTAAAAAGGCTGAAATTTACAGAGACATACCCAAATTGTTATTGGATCTTAGAGCCTCATACTTAGAACTGGCAAAGCTGTTGAGAAACAACACAATCCCTTATAGGTGGGAGTTCCCGCAAGGACTATCATTCAGCTATAAAGGAAGGAAAATAAGAATCAGAACACCAGAGGACCAGCAGAAGTTTCTTTACGACAACGGGGAAGACCTCCAGAAAGGAGCAGTTGCGTCTTGGCCACCCCCACCACCAGAAACCACACAGCCTGGAGCTGGACCATCACTGCCACCGCCGGGAACGGGGGACCTAGACACCCCATTGTAAGGCCTATAAATTGATTCAGGATGTCTCTGCAACTTCTTAGTTGGAATATAAATGGCAGAAATTCTCCAGAAAAAAGAAGGAAAGTATTTCATATATTGAAGAAAGAACAATTGGACATTATTTGCCTGCAAGAAACACATGTGACAAGGCTTCATCGGAAAGTGCTAATTAATAAAAGGTTAGGCCAAGAATTTATTTCTTCGGACAGAGTTAAGAAAAGAGGAGTAGTGATCTATGCAAAGGAGAGCCTGTCACCGAAATTTCTATTTAAAGATGAACAAGGCAGAATTTTGGCTATCGAAATTTATACACATGGAGAAAAATTTTTGATATTAGGAATCTATGCACCAAATGATGGAAAATCGGAATTTTTTAAGAAGCTGCATGAGACTTTACTGGACTATCTAGACTATAACAACATCATTATGTTGGGAGATATGAATGGGGTTGTCTCTGTAAATATGGATAAGTCGCAGAGTGTAAATATAACAAAAGAAGGCAGACTACCTAAAACTTTTTTTGAAATGACAGACAATATGGATTTGATTGACATATGGAGAGTCAAGAACCCCCTAGGAAAAGAAGGAACTTTCTTTTCTGAAGCTCATCAGTCATGGACACGAATCGACCAAATATGGATAACTAAAGGACTGGCACCTAAAACTAGAAAAGTGGAAATCTGCCCAAAAACTTGCTCCGACCATAATGCTTTGAAAATGGAATTGAGACTAAACATAACCGGATCCTTCCGATGGAAAATGAATGACACTTTATTCAGAGATCAGGAAATTGTGAAGAAGGCCCAAAAAACTTTAAAAGATTACTTTGAGATAAACTTAAACACTACGGTGGAAAAAAGAACAATCTGGGACGCAAGTAAAGCGGTGATGAGAGGGTTTCTAATACAACAAAACACTGTAAAGAAAAGACTCTGGAATGAAAAGAAGCAGAAGATACTGGAGAGAATAAGTGAGGGTGAAAGGAAATTAAGATCCAGGCCCAAGTCTAAGGAAGTGCTGAGAGAAGTGAAATTTTTCCAGGCCCAATACATGAAACTGATAAACCAAGAAGTGGAGTGGAAAATTAAACAAATGAGACAAAGATCTTTCGAGTCAGCAAACAAGTGTGGGAAACTGCTAGCATGGCAGTTGAAAAAAAGACAAAAACTAAATACAGTTACAAATCTAGAGATTGAAGGAAGAATGGTTCAGAAGCCTGAAGAAATTAGGAAATGTTTCCAGAGATATTTCAAAGATCTGTATGCACAAGGGCCGCAGAAAGAATCTGAGATAGATCAATTTATCAAAACTAACGGATTACAAAAAATTTCCCAGGAAATGAGAACAACCCTGAATGTTAAAGTTTCACAGCAGGAAATCGAGAGTGCCATACAGAACCTCCAATTAGGCAAATCTCCAGGCCCTGATGGACTTACCTCCAAATATTATAAGGTTTTGAAGGACTATTTGATACAACCCTTGATGGAGGTATGTAACCAGATCATGGAGGGTAAGAAGGCACCAGAAACGTGGAAAGAAGCTTTCATCACATTGATTCCTAAAACAGAAACTGAAAAGACTCAACTTAAGAACTACCGTCCCATCTCACTCCTAAATGTGGATTACAAAATTTTTGCAGATATTTTGGCAAATAGATTTAAAAAAGTACTGAACGAAGTGATTCACAAAGATCAAGCAGGCTTTCTCCCGGGTAGGCATTTGTTTGACAATACGAGAAACATTATTGACATTTTGGAACTCTTACAAACAAATATTAATACTAGAGCGGTGCTAATTTTTATTGATGCGGAGAAAGCCTTTGACAATATTTCTTGGATGTTCATGAAGAAAAATTTGGAAGGGATGGAAGTGGGACGGGGGTTTGAAAATGGTATAGAAGCAATATATTCAGATCAAAAAGCTAAATTGATAGTAAACAATGTGGTGACGGAGGAATTCAATATTGAAAAAGGGACACGACAAGGGTGCCCTCTATCCCCATTATTGTTTATCTCGGTCCTGGAGGTGCTTTTGAATATGATTAGAAGGGACCGGTCAGTTCGGGGCATTGAGGTTGGAGTGAAACAATATAAACTGAAAGCATTTGCAGATGATTTGGTATTAACATTACAGGAGCCAGTTTCTAGCACAAAAAGAGTTTTGGATTTAATTTCTGATTATGGTCGGGTGGCGGGATTTAAGTTGAACAAGCAAAAGACTAAGGTCTTAGCAAAGAACCTAACGTCTACAGAAGCAGATGAGTTTTTGAAAGAGACAGGATTAAATGTGGTTAAAAAGGTAAAATACCTAGGGGTGTACTTGACTTCTAAAAACTTGAATTTGTTTAAGGACAACTATGAGAAATGCTGGTCAGAAATCAAAAGGGATTTGGAAACTTGGACAAGACTAAAACTTTCCTTGTTAGGCCGAATAGCAGCTATAAAGATGAATGTTTTGCCGAAAATGTTATTCTTGTTTCAGACCCTGCAGATTGTGGACAAAGTGGTATGTTTTGGAAAGTGGCAGAAGGATATCTCTAAGTTCGTTTGGCAGGGCAAAAAGCCCCGAATTAAGTTTAAAATACTAACAGATGCGAAAGAAAGGGGGGGATTTGCCCTGCCAGACTTGAGGTTATATTACGAATCTACAGCCTTCTGCTGGATGAAAGATTGGTTTTTGTTAGAGAACACTGATGTCCTAGATCTGGAAGGGTTTGATAACGCTTTTGGGTGGCATGCGTATTTGTGGTACGACAAGGTTAAAGTTCATAAAATGTTCAAAAATCATATTGTTAGAAGAGCAATTTTTATGGTCTGGACAAAATATAAAGACTTATTGGAGAGCAAAACACCAAGGTGGCTTTCACCGGCAGAGGCCAAGGCACGTAAGAGACTTAACATGGAGGCCTACTGGCCAAAATATTGGGAATTAATTGAAAAAGATGGTGACAATTGGAAGCTGCAGAGTTTTGAAAATGTAAAAAGCAAGGTGCGAGACTGGTTGCATTATGCTCAAATTCGGGAAATTTTCAAAACAGATAAAAAGGTTGGGTTTCAGGTGGAAAAATCGAAATTAGAGACAGAATTGTTAGAACCTAAAGACAAATTACTTTCAAGAATGTATAACTTGCTGCTTAAATGGAATACACAGGATGAGACAGTCAAATCCGCCATGATAAAGTGGGCACAGGATATTGGACATAACATTATGTTTGAGGACTGGGAAAGGCTATGGACCACCGGATTGAAATTCACGGCATGTAGTGCCCTGAAAGAAAATATTATGAAAATGATATACCGGTGGTACATGACCCCAGTCAAGCTTGCTAAGATATATCACCTGTCTGATAATAAATGCTGGAAGTGTAAAGAGGCGGAAGGGACGTTCTTTCATCTCTGGTGGACATGTCCGAAAGTGAAGGCCTTTTGGGAAATGATCTATAATGAGTTAAAAAAGGTATTTAGATATACCTTGCCTAAGAAACCGGAGGCCTTCCTTCTGGGCATTGTAGACCAGAATGTGTTAAAGAAGGATAGAACTTTTTTTATGTATGCTACAACAGCAGCAAGAATTCTCATCGCAAAGTGTTGGAAGACACAAGATTTACCCACACTGGAGGAATGGCAGACGCAGTTGATGGACTATATGGAACTGGCGGAAATGACTGGCAGAATCCGAGACTTGGGAGAAGAAAAAATGGAAGAGGACTGGAAAAAATTTAAGGACTATTTACAAAAATACTATAAGCTGTATGAATGTTAAGAAAATGCACTTTTTAGGAAATATTAGCCCCAGCAATGGTAATTAGGTGAAATGAAAACTAAGGCACAAGAAAAGAGAGGTGAAATTAAGAAAAATCTTTATTGCATTATGTTTTAATCACAATATATAAGATTATGGTTACAATAACTTTGACTTTGGTAACATGAAATTGAAAGATACAATAAGTAATGAATTGAAAGACACAATAATGAACTGAAAGATACAATAAGTAATGAAATAAGATAATAAATAGCTGAAGACTTTGTATCATGAATATTGGGTTACAAATATATTGAAATGGGTAATATGACAAAATGAAAGATACAATAAGTGATGAAATAAGATAACAAAATGCTGAAGTTGGTATTATAAATAATGCAGATTCGGGAAGATGTGGGGAAGTCCAAAAGATTCTGTAAAAGAAAATATGATTTATGAAACTTTTGTATTTTATTCTTTGTTCTTTTTTATTCTGTAAAACTAATAAAAATATTTAAAAAAAAAATAGACTTAATAGCGTGTATGAAGAAATGGCAAGTTTCTTCTTCAGCATGAGTAATGCAGTGGGACAATAGCTATCTGATAGATAATCAGTCCTAGCAAATAGAATTTGAGAAGAATAAAAACCAACAGCACAAAATAATGATCATCAATACCTAGTAAGGAAAAGCAGAACTACTCATTTTGATTCTGTGATCAGGAACAGTTAGTGCATTCACAGTTACCATTAACCAAATGGCATAAAGTCTGGCTCCAAATCCTTAATACAGGTTGTAGAAACATAAATCTTTGGAACATAAATATTTGACAAATATGTTAAGTAATGAGTTTGCAGAGATGGTGCATATGAATAACAGTTGCATATGTACAGCTTTTGCTTCATTTTGAATGTTTTTGCCATATGGCTCTGGTCATGAGATCCTACTATCTAAACAGGAAGTTGGGGATTCAATGATAAGAACACGTTATCTAACAGTGAACAGAACCAGTTACAGTTTATAATTTAGATTCATGATTGTTTGCAATTCCTTAATTAAAAAACGTCTGTATATAAACTCTAGTGTGTCTCAGTAACAAGAGTATCAGTCTGTTTTAGGAAACTGGTTTTTGAATCGCTAATATCCTCATTCCAAAGAGTGTTAACGACACAGTTATGAGACAAGAGCAAAATCACAACACAAATAGCATGATGGAAACAACCTCTTTCCTTTATTGCATTATTTTATTTATTCCTTTCTTTTATTGCATTATTTTATAAGTAACAGGGAAGTGAGAACATTCATAAATTCATGGCTACCTTTTCCTGGTTGAAATACTAATTTGACTTAATTTTGTGTTTCTCTTTCACATCTGCAGATTTATTTCTTGGGACTGCAGTAATCTACCAGCTTTGCAATATATTTTCTTATTGAGGAAGGAAAATAGGGAAAATCTCGTGTCATTTAGCTTGAGTTCTCATACTTCAGTTCTTAATGTGCTTACTTGCGAGTTAAATCCTCATATTTATTTCTGTTGTGTTGTGTCAAATGAAACATTTGTTTTCCTCTGTTTCACACACCTTGATTCCCATGCAACTTGTTTCCCACATCCTCCTCCAATGTTTTCCTTTGTGGTTGTCTACTTTAGATGGTCAGCCTACATATTTTACATACAGCTTTTCAAAGCAGTACGTGAAAAATTTAGACCAAATAGGTATGGTTACATGCAAGTTCTGTTCACTGGGATTACTTTGAAAAACACTGGAATACTATTTTAGATAGCCTTCAGTACAAGAGATACAATCTATGAAAGTGTAATACTGTTTTGGAAAAAAAGCTGTGGAAGAGTTTCTGTAAATATATTTATTATATGCAAGCTATACGTATGAATTGGAACTCAGAAGTCATGAGACAATTAGGTCAGAATTGAGCTTCACCAAAGCGATCCCACCCCCCAGTTCGGCATTCAAAACTAACCAGGCAGCAGGCGTGTTTTGCAACAAGGGGTGGTCCAGTTGTGAACAATTTCAGAAGTCTAGTTGCTGTCTCTGGTACCTGAGACTCTGGATTACAATTGCTGCTGTCCTCCCTAAAAAGCTCTGGGAAACGGGTGTGTGTGCGTGCGCCAGAGGGAGCTTTGCACCATGTGCTGGATATGCTTAAGACAGCCTTCCTCCAGTGAGCCCCAATGGGGCGCCAGGACGAGTACAACATACAGACCCCCTTGGTCTGCTTGGGTCTCCTTGGCACTGAGGAGAAGGGACAGAAGTGGGGTGGCATGGTAGGCTTGTTGGGTATCTTGTGCAGAAGGGAGACTCATTTGGAACTGCGCAGGGGAAGGTGACGTCTCCGGGTCCATGCAAGATGCCTTTGCGGAAAGGAACACTGCAGCAGCCTGGCTGAAAGTTACACCAAAGGTGGGGAAATAGTAGTGGGTGGGGGACCTTTCACTTCCTTGTGAGGGGCACACTGAAATAAAGAGGAATATAGTGTGCCCATCATGAGTTTGCAGTTATGGCACATCCTTTCAGAAACTGAGCACCTGGTAGTCCTGGGGAGAAGGCAGGCATTAGTTCTCGATGGCTGTGGTGGTGGTGGGGGAGATGTTAAACGAAAAGCCTGAGTGTATCGGCTCCACAGCCTGTGGTAAGCTTGCAGCCCAAAAATAAATAAAAAGTGTTGCTGATTTTTAAAAAATGCAATTAGACATTCTGTGTTGGCGACCACAACCCAAGTTCCAGGAGTCATGTGGTGAATAGCTTTTCCATCCCAGTTTCTAACTGTGCCCCAGTTTGAATATGCATGTTTCAGATGTTTAAAGGTTTATTTTTGTCATTTACAGGAGCAGTTGAAAAGGGGAGTCCCTTCACCTTGCCAAGAGCCTCCAGATGATCAGTATAGTAAGTATGAAGGACAGAATTTGGGTTTGTGGCTACACAATTCTTGCCTCTGCTGGTAGTGAGGGGCCATAACTCTTTACTTCAGTAGTTACTTTTTACAGTATATTGTATAGTGCAACACTGCTTTTAACTTATTTTCATAGTATTATGCTAATTCTGATTTAAGGACTTGTTTCTCCCCCCCCCTCATTAAAGTATTTAAACCAGTATCAGCATCTGCAAAGCTGTATATTAACCCTCATGCAGAACTTGAACTACAAACTCCTAAGATTGTTGGGAGCATGGAAGTCCAGAGCATTTCAGTTGAACTGACCAAGCCACAGGTAAGATGGCTTGCAACTTTATGATCTTCTTTTAGTTTTGTGCCATTAACTTCAGTCACCTGTGTAGGGCTTGCTCTTAGTTACTTGCTCATGTTGTTACTTCGCAAACCATACTGGAAGAATGTGTATGAGGACAAATACCTTATAAATACATTATAAAACTACATGTTTAACTAGTGAAATGTGATAGAGCCTGTTTTCTTGAGCATTTTTAGAGTAAGGAACATGTATTTCTCCCAGTCTGGTGAAAGACAGGGGTGGAAAACCTGTTTGGTCTGATGGGCCATATCATTTTCTCCCCACACCCTGCAGGCCAACTTTTACAGGTGGGTTGTTACATGTCAATCAGCATCATGACCGACATAACTGACAGTTGATCCATGAAGCGTGTGTGTCTAGGTCCTGCTTCTTCAGCATTTTCCTATAGAGAATGTGTTGGGGAAGCAGCACTCAGCAGGTTAGAACTCTTTCCCCAATCTGCTGACACTGCCCAGTAACACCAGCTGTTTGATAGGTGGGTGTGGCATGACGTAAATGACCTCCCAGTCCAGATTTTACCCTCCAGCGAGACAGGATTGGCCCACAGGGCAGAGGTTCACATCCCTGGTGTAAGGAATGTATTTCTCTCAATAGAGGTTTGCTGTACAGTGGTACCTTATGTTACATACGCTTCAGGTTACAGACTCCGCTAACCCAGAAATAGTACCTCGGGTTAAGAACTTTGCATCAGGATGAGAACAGAAATCACGCGGCGGCAGTGCGGCAGCAGCGCGGCGGCAGCAGGAGGCCCCATTACCTAAACTGGTGCTTCAGGTTAAGAACAGTTTCAGGTTAAGAACGGACCTCTGAAACTAATTAAGTACGTAACCAGAGGTTCCACTGTATTGTGATCAGCATTAATTTGCCTTAAGTTCTGAAGAAAGCTTCATGTTTTTAGTACAGTGGAACCTCATGTTATGTACCGTCCTCCTTACGAATGCTTCGGGTTACGAGCTCTGCTAACCCGGAAGTAGATGCTCCCGGTTGCGAACTCTGCCCCGGGATGCGAGCGGAAGTCACGCACCGGCAGCGCGGCAGCAGCAGGAGGCGCCATTAGCAAAATAACGGTTTTGGGTTACAAACAGACCTCCGGAGCGAATTAAGTTTGTGACTGGAGGTACCATTGTATATGGTTTGAATTGAGTCTGTTAAGAAAGATCTGTTGGCTAAAAATTAGGACTTCTGTATTCTGACACAACACACCTCTGTGCCAGGGACAACTACTGAGTGATGGCTATTCCTTTCTTTATAAGAAAAGGATACTTGTATGTCCAATACAGTTATTTAAACTAAATAGACCTTTGTCATGTCTCTAGTATGGCAATCTTTAGTCTCATAGCTGAATGCTTTAAATACTGTGATTTCCTGGTGATAAGATACCATGTCCCCCTTCATTTGTTTAGTACCTTAGTATGATTGACCTTCTGGAGTCCATAGATTATATGGTTCGAAATTTCCCATACAGAAAGTACAGACCAGAGGTACCACTGCATAAGAATGCCAAACAGTGGTAAGTTGTAGACCTTTCTGTATTTGTTGTTCTTGCTTTTTAATCTTCTTACATGCTTATGGCAAGATAGCTAATTATTCTCATAACTCAGGACAGCTAACAGCATTCCTAAAGTGTTCTTCACATGGATGGTCAAACAGAACTCCTGTATGTGCTGTAAGTGTCCACCACCATGCATACACGGTGATCTGTGAGAAAGTAGGATGTGTTCATAAGAAATATCAGGTCTCTCTTGGTCTTTTCCCATTTTTTCTAAAGCAAGCTTTAAGAAATTGAAATCCTTCTCTACTGCTACTACCCCTTTTGTTATCTTGCCCTGTTTTTGAGGCTGTTGGTTGGCTTATATTATTGAAACAAATTGACACATAGGTAGCAACTGTTTTATAAGAATATTAAACAGTTTTGTGCTTAAGTTGGAAACTAGAGTGATTTCCCACCCTCTAGCCCCATGTTCTTCAATCTTGAGTCAATGGATGTTTTTGTACTGCAACTCTCATCATCCCTGACATGACTAAGCTCGTCAACTCTAAATGCCCCCCTATGCAGTATAGCCCATATCCTGTACGTGTCAAATGTCAGTTGTAGTCTGTTCTTACGGGGGGAATTCTTATTTTTCCTGTGAGGAGTTGTGGCTTCTTCCCAGTTTGCAAAGCCCATGACTGGACTCTTAAGCAGCCAACTCTCAAACATTTTGAGTATGTACAATGGATGTATCTTCTCAGATTTTTGGAAATTAAATGGCGAACAAAAAAGTTTGTATTTCATGGCATCTTTGGAAATAATGCAACCTGAACTGGGCTGTCATTTGTTTCACACACCACTCCAGGTTTCCCTCCAAGCTCTCTTTGCTTCAGTAGCCCACTTTAAAGAAAAGTAATTTACTTGCTGCTCCTGTGAAACCTCTGAAACTTGAGATCCCTTGCCCCATCTATTGCATTCTTCTGCCAGTCTCTGTTCTGTAGTATTATTCCAGGTTGCAACAATTTCTCGTCATTTGTATTGAAAATATAATTGGGGTTTTTTTTTTTTGCAGGTGGAAATATGCAGGAAATAGCATCCTTGAAGTCCATATCAGACGATACAGCTGCATGTGGTCGTGGAGTAACATAAGGCATCATCGGCAGCTTCTGAAAAGTTACAAAAATGTTTATAAAAGCAAACTGACACAAACCAAAGTATCAGAAGAAACACAGAGACAGTTGCAGGTATTTGATGTGATTCTAGAGTGTGTGGTGTTGTAAATGCAATGCATTGCTATAAACTGGGGAAGGGGTGACACCTCCACAAATACAAAAACTTCTCAATTTCTTTCTACTCTGGCAATTTTTTAATCCATATGTAATATTACCTTGTGAAATCATTTTGTAGATATATTTTCTAATACGGACTTCAGCAATAAGAGCTGACTTACTTTGTTGGAATGAAACTGAGAGTTTACTTATAGTAGGTGCTAAGCAACATTGGATACTATTAGCAGGATATAAATACATAGCATGTTATCATGTTATGGTGGCAATATGATGTCACACCTTGACCAGCGTGATCAGCAGAGTATTCACAGCTTTAGCAGAGTAGTAGTCCAGCAGAGCATCAGTGTCTTCTTGCCCTCCAGTTGTCAGCCTTTCCAGAGTTGACGGTTAAAAATCTCCTTGTCCACACAGTTCAGTGTAAAGTTTTTATTGTCTTAAAACACAAAACACGTCCAACACACTAACTACATAAATGTAAGAGATGCAAGTGCATCATGAAGTGTTCTACTAAGTACAGTTCTCTGGTTTAGATGTAGAGATCCAAATATCCAGAGAGATTCAACTCAGTTCTATCCATAGTTCTTCTAGTAATAGTAATGGTATTGCAAGAGGAATAATAAGTTTGGACCTAAAACACTGCTGACCGCAGCACTGACTTTATACCTATCAATGCATGTACACACATTCCTTAGAGAAAGGGAGGGTGGATGATCCCCCATCCAGTGGCCCCCAACCTTGAACTGTTTGTAACAACGCACTGCAGCTGGTATGCCAACCCTGAACAGAATTCAGACACGGGGAAAGGGCAGCTTGAGATGCAGACCAAGCAGTTAGTGCAATTTCACCCTTATCCCCAAATTACACCAACATAGCAGAAGAGGCTAAGGCTGTATGCCAGTGGAGGGGATTTTTTTCTGCTTGGCAGAAAATGGGCCAAATTTGACAAGCGGGTGGGGTTGCCCACCTGTCAATCATCTGACATCATTATGACACACGGCAACTTTGTGTGTTTAGGGCCCAGTTTCTGGAACTTCAGAATGCTGTTTTTTGAACCTCCAAAAAACAAAAGTTCAAGAAGCAGCACAGGACTGTTTTCAAAAGAGAGACCGACCACTCCCCCAATCTAGAGCAAGGCATGCCGTCACCACCCATCAGCTGATAGGGTTGTGCACCTTTCTTCAGCAAAGAAACAATTGGGAGCTCACTTTAAGCTCCTGATTGTTCATTTGAAGCCACAGTGGTATCTGCACCACACCTGATGTCCCACGATGTCAGGTGTGTGGCCATTGTTTGGGGGAAATCTCCTCACGGGCCAAATTATGACCCTTGGTGGGCTAGGTTTTGCCCATGGGCTGAAGGTTCCCTGTCCTTGCTCTTCTTCATATTGTTGAGTGCATCGACATAACTAATGAGGATGAGTACCATGCACAGCTTTGTGAAATGACTGCAAAGCAAGTTTGCTGTGAAGCAAAAGAGAGAAAAAAGTGGCTTAATTGAATTAATTAAATGAGACTTGTCATCCAGGTAACATCCTTTGAAGGCATTGGATGGCACATGACTGGTCCTAATACACACTGATTGATGAGATTTGCTGAAATAACTGCTAACTGCCCTGTTAAAATGTTACATTAAAGTTGTTTTTATGCATTTGTTCCACAGGATTTAGAAAAAGCTCTAGATGTGTTCAATATTGTTTTAGCAAGACAGCAAGCACAAACTGAGGTAAGCTCTACTTTATCTTTTTTCATTGCATCGTAGTTATTAAGAAATGACTACGATGAATGTAGGCAGCTCTCCACTTGCGTCCGATCTGTCTGCCTGTCAGTTGTTAGGCGGGGAGGCAGAGCAGCCTCAAGAAAGGCCTGCTGCACCTCTGGATCGTGAGGAGACCTTCCCTGTCCTCTCTGGGGAGGGTCCCCTTGCAAGCTGCGAAGACTCTCCAGGGTGCTCCCCACTTACCCAATTTTTATCTTTACCAGATTTTTTTTTAAATAAACCTGTTCCATTATGCTTTCTGGCTAAAGTGGTGTAACACTTTAGGGAACATCTAGGGAAAGGCTGAAATTGGCTCCCATCAACACAACTAGGATTCTATAGTAAGATGTTCACCTTTGTTCTTCTTGCAGACTCCTATTACATAGTGCCTATTTATTAGTAAAACATCTCCATTCTATCCTTTGCCAAAAATTGTCTTCTGGAAGTGAGAGGAAGGCCACTTAAACATGCAATGCTTAAAAAATAAAAACTAGTCTGCCGTTCAACACTCATTTTTCAGTTTTTCCTTAGGAGTGATCTCTTGTGCATCCTTTGCTTATTGGCGGTTGCAATGCCACAGTGTATCTAATTTTTTTTTCATGCATTTTTTAAACTTTCTGATTTATAGGTTATAAGGTCAGGACAAAGGCTGTTGAGAAAGAAATCAACTGATGGAGAGAAGAAAGGTGGTGGATGGTTTAGTGGATTGTGGGGGAAGAAGGAATCTAAGAAAAAAGATGAAGAAGAACTTTCAGTTCCTGAAAGTAGGTTTGCATCTACAAGTAACTGGGGCACTAGATACTTAGCTTATGTGGATTGCCTGCATTGCACAAATTTTCATATTATTGGCTATAGTGGCTCCTATATTTTCCTTAAATTTGTGGCATCATTTCAGTGATAAAATAATATCAGAGTTCATCAGTAAAAATGGAACAAGAGACACCCACACTTCATGTCTATTTGTAAAGCAAATCAGGGTTTCTATTCAATAAAATCTCACTAGAAGTTTTAGTGGAATCTTTTCTTCAAATACTGTAAGTGATGTGAAAATATTGTAAAAATAAGCAAGCACTTGAAATGAGTAGCTAATGACAATATCTCAAACCTTTTGTTCAGCTATTGATGATCTCATGACACAAGAAGAGAAGGCGAAGCTTTTCACTGCCATCGGCTATAGTGACAGTTCTCACAATCTATCTTTACCCAAGAAGGTATTTGTACCTTTTAATAAATGTAGGAATATTGTGTGTGTGTGTGTGTGGCAGTTGTTTTTCTCCAAATTATTATTTTCTTCTAAGGGCTTTTTTATTTTTTACATTGGATGAAAATGGATCCAAGAGAAATTGTTGGGTCAAATTAGTCATATTGATTTGTTTGCTGTTGGTGGGTTCTTGTTGTTTCATTGGGCTGTGTATAAAGGAGAGTCATACTGGTGTGAAGGCCTCCTCTTCTATTTGTCCCCATGTCAGTCTCCCCACCTCTTCTTCCCCAACCTTATACTGTATACCATACTAATATCTCACATCAAATGTAATTGATCTGTAGAAAAGACTCTGAAACTTGAAAAAGAGACAATTTACTTTTGTAAATCAAGAAAATCTTTAATAACAATTATTTTTTAAAAATGAATGCAAGAGAGGCTGAGCACTCCTAAGGTTAATAGATAAATTTATTGAACCATCATTAACTTTTAAAGTAGTTTGAAGCCTGGGTGCTTTGTTACTGGCAAATGGTGCAGGGCCACTGAATGGAAAGTAGACTAATGGTTCCCAAGGTCCCTCTCAACTCTATCTAGTCCACCCCCTTTCTCAGTGAAACTGCAGCATCCTAGACAGATGGCCTTTCATTTGGCCTTTGTTTAAATACCTCCAGTGAAGGAGAGCTCATTACTTCCTGAAGTATTCTGTTACACTGTCAAAGAGTTCATACTCTCAGCAAATTTTTCCTAATGCTTTACTCAAATCTGCTTCCCTGCAATCGGTTTTAGTCCTTGCCTCCTGGAGCAACATGTTCTGCCTAACTGCTCTGAAGGTATTTCAAGACCACAATCATGTCTTCTCCTTTCTATGCTAAGTATGCCTACCTCCTTCAGCCTGTTTTCATAAGACTTTCCAGACGCCTCACCATTCTGGTCACAACCCATACATAGTTAGGCAAAGGCTAGGCCAGATGCTAGAGGCCTAGGCTTAAGCTAAATGTTCTGGGAGAATAATGTAATGGATATTGGTTTCTAAAATGGAGTATTCACCAATGATAATTTGTTAGTCCTATGCTGATATTTTGAGACATGTGCTTGGTGAAAGACTGGAGTCTTCCCACCTTGCAATTTGGTTCATCCCTGACCTAAACTACACATGCATTAGAAGAGTTAGCGCAGTTTGCCATCAATAAAGTCTTGCTGCATCTTGGAACTTAGCCATTGGAGAAAACTTTGGAGTAATTAATATTTTTCAAGAATCCTTTAAATACTAGTTTTGTCTTAGCATTATACTTTGCTGTATATATGTTTATTAAGTAGACATTGATGAGTACAGTGGGCAATGAAATGTATGGCTAACCTTCTTTACTGCTTATATCTTCTGTTTAGTATGTTGCCCATGTGGTATCCCTGAAACTCTTAAGCACTTCCTTTACAATTAAAGAAGACAGAAATGTTCCAGACACTCTTAAAATCCAGATAATTGATTTAAGCACTAAAATATCACAGAGACCAGGAGCACAAGCCCTTAAGTAAGTTTCTGTTGTGGTAGTGGTACGTGGTTGATGGCACATAGTAAAAACTAATTCAGTCCTTTGGTTGTAAATTGTTTTAACTGATTTTAGTATTGCATTTTTACATTGCTGTAACCCGACCTTGAACCTTGTGGTGAAGGATGATTAGAAATTAAATTAAATTAAATTATCTGTTTCATGTTTCTTTTTTTAAACTAGTGATTTTTTTTGGACAGTTCTTATTAGAGACATGAAACTTTTCACGTCTAGTATCTGCCATTAAATGAGTGGTGTGAGGGGTGCTGAAACCCATTTATAACTTGTTAGGATATATCAGGATGACACTATGATGAAACCTAAAAATGGATTCTGTCTCAGATTATATCTATTCTTTTCAAAGCAGAGACAGACATATGTGCCATAAATTTTGATTCACAGTTAAGTGCATAGGCTTGCTATCCCTCCTGCTTCAAGTGGGCTGTGCATTATTTCTTTACCTTTTAAAAGGGTTAGATATGTATATGCTCCTCGTTATGTGTATTCTCCTCATTCTATTTTAAAAAAACAAAAGGAAACAGGACAACCTCTTAAGTTATTTGGGGCAGTGGTGTGCAGGCTCATTGACATCACAAATTTCAGCCAATTAGTGGTGTGCACAGCTGGCTGTAACTGTTAAGCAAAATTAGTTTCTTTTGAGCTCAGCCCAGAAGAGCAATTCTATGTCTAAATAAGGCATGGTGGACTAACTGAAAGCGAATCATTCATATTCTGTTCATCTATACATACCGTTACCTTATTCCTTAAACTGATGCTACTTACAGACACACACATTCAGAAAAGTGGTGCTCTGCCAAATTCTTTTCCGATTTTGTTCTGCCTTACACCTGATTTGGTATGGCCAAGTCTAGTCCCTGTAATATTGATTAATATTTAACTGCATGTGTAAGTTCTGCATTCAGATTGTCAACTTTTAACTTGCAGGGTAGAAGCAAAGCTTGAACACTGGTATGTAACTGGTCTGAGACAGCAGAACATTGTTCCTTCACTCGTGGCTTCCATTGGGGACACACGATCATCTCTGCTTAAAATAGAATTTGAGAATAATCCAGAAGACAGTACTGCAGATCAGAGATTTTTTGTTGAATCACAGCCTGTGGAAATTATATATGATGCAGTGAGTATTGTTCAGTAATGATTAACAGTGTTTCTTTCTCTTGAAGTCCTGTATTTTTTATTCATGGATTTGCAATTCCATTACGAAAACTGCATAAACAAAATTTTCTGTTGCAGAAAACAATAAACGCAATGGTGGAATTCTTCCAGACAAGCAAGGGCATGGACCTTGAACGCTTAACAACGGCCACTCTTTCCAAGCTAGAAGAAATTAAAGAGAGGACTGCCACAGGTATCTTTCCAGAAACATGTGTTCGCTTGATTACATAGAGGGATTACAGAAGACTGACCAAATGACCTTTTGAATGCTGTTTAACATCTATTTGTTTTAAAGCCTGCACCATTTTCTACACTGCACACTCAAGATTTTTAAAAATATCCTCATTTTGTTTTGTGTTTTAGGGCTTGCACATATTATTGAAACTCGCAAAGTCCTTGACTTGAGGATTAATCTGAAACCTTCTTATCTTCTGATACCACAGACAGGTTTCCACCATGAAAAATCCAACCTTCTTATTCTGGACTTTGGTACTTTTCAGGTATATAATCCTTAGGTTTCTAAAGATCAAAGCTTAAAAGATCTCTTCATTTAAATAGTTTAGAAATGGAGGAGTGGGTGTTGTTAGTGAATGACCTACGTGACCTGAGTCTGGGGGTTTGTGCTCTGTGCCCCTTCCTTTAGAGTTCTATCATTTTTGGTGAACTCTGATAATTGACTAACCCTGAAGACTATTTCACTGGTCATTTGTAGTATTTTAAGTTAATGAACCTATATATTTTTAAAAATCCTTCCATAAATCAGTCTGCTGATTAATCTTGCTGCTATGAAAGATGAATCTGTGAAAATGAGGTGTCTAATATGTTCTAAACAATAATGAAAAGTGATTATTCAATAGTTGAACAGCATCAATCAAGGCAATCACCATACCTCAAGTACATCACTGGAAGAGATCATGGATAAAGCATATGACAAGTTTGATGTGGAAATCAAGAATGTGCAACTGCTGTTTGGCTTATCAGGTATTCAGTCTGTAAGGAAATAAAAGTTACATGTAAACAGAGTCTTGATTACTGGCTGGTGTTTGGAGCTGAAAGCAATGCTTTGAGAATCAAATCCCAAGACAAAATAATTTGTATACTGGTGTTAGGAGGAACAGGTGGCAACTGGTGCCTGTTTCTGCAGAACCTTGCAACTGGCCTGGCCAGACGTAAACACGGCTGGGCTGGATGTCTTGCAGTGGTAGCTCTGCAGCCTCCATTGTGGCTATATAAAGTGTGTCTGACAGAGCAGGTGAACAGAGATTGGCAGAGAAGCAGGAACCACAGAGCCTCATTCACAGACAAGGGAACAACCTCTGCTTTGAGGTACCTGGGTATAAATATGCAGTGGCAAGCCAGAAGGGGAAAGAAAACATTCAGGGAGATCTGGGAAGTAGGTGTGTGTGAGGAAGCCTGTAGAATGGGGAAGAAAGCAGGTGCTTGGAAGTCATTAGCTACCGTACTTGAAACTCCAGGGATGAATAGAGCAACCAAACATGCTTAGGAGTAAAGGACTTGTCATATCCTTTCTGAAGTAAGAAGTAGGTGTGGGGCTCTGGGGATTTTAAACTCAGTAAAGCACAGTTCTGTCCCGATTCCACCATGGGGGATATCTGACAATTTGTATTGTGGTATCCATTTTCTGCCTGTTGCTCTGTACCTCCAGATCCCATTTTGTACTGTGTTGATTTAGTGCTGAGACATTTCAGTTCAGCCAGAATTTGCACAGAAGTCCAAGACTGGGTGAGAGTAACCTGTTCCCATCCCTGTTGTTGCGCATAAGGGAGTCTAGGTGGGGAGGTAGAAGTGCCATGTTAAATAGAGACTTTATTTTAAAAGTGTGTGTGTGTGTGTGTATAATGCATGTATAAATAAGAATAGAATAGGTTAAAGCATCACTAAAATAACAATACATTTTAAAGTTCTGAGAAAATAAGCATCTTCAGCTGATGGTGAATGGTAGTAATCTTGACGTCAGCAGAATCTCATTAGCTTCAGTTATGCATCCCAGATTTAACTTGAGTTTGGTGCTTCTTAATAGCAACTGTGATGTTACAGTTTTAGAGAAGTAGCCATGTTAGTCTGTTGCAGTAGAAACAAAGTACTGTGGTCCCTTAAAGATTAGCAAATACTCTTTAAGGGGGTAACAAGATGGTTATGGTAGAATTGTTGAACTTTTCATAGATAGTGCATTTAGTGTATTGGGTTTTCTGCAATTGATCAGTTGCTTAAGACTAGTGCTTCTTTCTACCAGGGTTATCTCTGGATTTACATGTTTAAGAACATAACTTTTGAATTAGAAATGTATATTTTCTCTCATGCTACAGTTACTAAGACATGCAAATTATTAATTGTTCTTCAGGAGAAGATTGGAAAAAGGCTCGATTTGAACACCCCTCACCTCTGCACATATTGCATCCCATGGACATACACATACAGCTTGCCAAATCAATGGTGGAGAAGGATGCCAGAATGGCTAAGTAATGTATCACAATTTAATTGGTTGTAATTATGGATTTCATGTGTTTCTTGGAAAAATGAACTGTAGAAAGCATTTTTTTCTGAAATTCACTTGTTTGGTATTTCAGTACTTTCTTTTTCCTCTGTAGATTTCACTTTTGTATCAGTTGGTTAATAAAATTGATTGTTGGTAGTCTAGTTTTGTTACATGCCTTGTATGTAACATCAAACACTTTTAATGCCATCCTTTTAAAAATATCCTTAGGTTCAAAGTATCAGGAGAGCTTCCCCTGCTTCACTTGAGGATTTCTGATCAGAAGATCAAACGTGTCTTTGAACTCATTGATAGCATTACGCTCCCACAGAAGCCAGCTGCTTCAGCTTCGAGTGCAAAAGTAAATACACAATATTCATCATATGGGGAGAGATCAAAAACACATGCTACAGATTGAAAATGTGATTGATATGAAGACAAGTAAAAACTCTTATTCGGAATAGAGAGAGGTGCAATGTTGCGTTTTCTAAAATGAGGGCATTTTAGAAAAATGCAAACAACAAAATTAGAACCACAGCTCATTCTCTGTATCTTGCAATCTTCTTAGGTATCCACCATTCCTGCTATTGCTGATAGACAAAAAGATTTTCTTGGCACATCCCTATTGCTGGAAGGAGTAGGATCAGGTAAAAAATGAAATATGATGCTGATTGTAGCTGAATAGATCACCAACATGTAGTGATCTTATTGCCTCTTAATTTGGCTCTCTCATGCTGTTACTGACAGGATGATCCATGATGATTTAAATCATGATGAGATGCTAACAGTTTAACAGGTTAAGGGAATAATGGCAGTTTTTCCATGAATGCCGTAACTTGTGGAGTCAGGTTTACAATACGTAAATGAAAGATACATTTATCAATGTAGTAGAAAGATAGGGAAGCCTTGGTGAGCCATGCTTTGAATTTGAGCATACTCAGAATAATTAAAAGGTGATTCCTTTGACTTGGATAATGTATTAGGACTTTTAGTTAACATCCTTAAAAATATGAAACAGGTTAGAAGCAGAGAGCTCTTGGTAACAAAAATAAAAGAAGTGATCAGGTTGTTTCTGTTTACTGATATATTTGAGGCTGATCAGTCCACCATTGGGGCAATGTTTTTATGTAGTCTATTTCTACTCAGATAACTTTTTTTAAAAAAATCTCATTTGTTCCTTAGAATCTGATGATGAGTATTTTGATGCTGATGACTCTATTATATCTGGAGAAAGAACTTTCCCCAAGAGAAAGGAACTAAAGACTGAGCTTGTGACTGTTCAGGAAGAGCTCACAAATCTTCAACTGAAGTTTGAAATTAGGGAGGCAAGTGTCCCCCCCCCAAAGAATATTCAAATGATAAAAGTTGCATAATATATTTCCAAAACAAATGGGCTGCTGCAGTTGGCATTGACATCTTTTGTTGAAATGGAGCATGGGCATTGTGCTGTAACCAACCTGACTTCATCTGATATTGGTGGGGAGTTGGCAGTGGTACACAGCCTGATCAATTAAAGCAGAATTACTGTATCAGCTGCAGGCTTCCCTTCAGGGCGTAACTCTCCTTAACTGAAAAAGTTAAACTGGGAAGCAGGTAGAAAGTTGTTTCCTCCCCACTCCTGTTTTGATGTATCATTTAAACCTGATCGGCACATACACAGTCGGCTCTGCTCATATACCCAGTCAATAGCTATCAGCTGCACTTTATCAAGTGTTTGATCATAGGTTCTGAATGCATATGAACAATTTAAGGTTAGCATCAAATGTATAGTGAGTGTGCTGGGTGGGTCTAAAAGCAGCACAATTCCACTAGGTATCTTAGTTTTGTTGTTGTGGTGGTTGTGTTTTTCTATTTTTTATTTTAAACTGCCCTGGAATATGTAGCATGATGAACAATTGGTAAATTTCCTAAATAAATAAAATAGTTTATTCAGTTCATTGAATGTATGAATAGTCTCTTACAGTGCTGTAATAACCTAATCTGTTGGGCTAGTATCAAAGATGCTTTTCAACACTGTAATTGCCACTCAGTTAAAGATGAAGCTCTGTCTTGCATGTGGAAGGTCCTAAATCCAATCCCCAGCATCTCCAGGTAGGGCTGAGAGAAACCCTTGCCTGAAGCCTTGGAGAGCTGCTGCCAGTCCGTGCAGACAATACTGAGCAAGATCGACAAGTGATCTGAATTGGTATAAGGCAGCTTCCTATGTTCCTATGACTCAGCATAATACTGAGCATGCCTCCTCAAAGTCCTATTGAATTCAGTGGGGCTGGGGCTTGCTTACAGGTAAAGTAGGGTTAGGATTCTAGCCTTGGTGAATTTATTATATCAACTTGGCAGATGAATAAAAACATCCCCCCCAATTACTTTTTTAAAAATGAGGTGTTTACACGCACCATGTTAGAAGAGGCATTCTTCCTACTGTCATGTACATCCTCTGCTAGGATGGCACCAGTCACTTGTCATTGTAAGTAGCTGTTTTCTCCCCTTGTATGGTATTGAAGAAATGTAGGTAGGGACAACACTGGGTTTGAAAGAAGTTATATAATACTTATCCTGATGCTTTACTTAGGTGGTTTTGGAGCTCACTAAGCAACTACAGAGAGAAGAAACAATTCTTGTATTTAATGTGAAGCAGCTTGGAATGGAAGCAACTGACAAAACTTATCACGTGAGAGCTGTATCTTATTTGAGGAAAATTAGCCTGGATTATCATGAAATTCAAGGTAGTTTAATAGATAAAATAAGGATGTGTGTATTTGTGTGATAGAACGTACTGATTTATTGCTATTATTGTCCTAATTGCTTATAATGTTTTAAATTGTTTTTAGCTGCTTTTTAACTTGTGGTTTCTTAAAACTTGTGGTTTTCGTTATTTTTTAATTTAAGGGATGTAAGATGTGCCTGGGATGAGAGGAGTTGGGGAGAAAAGGGGTGGCTCCAATTGCACCCCTTCTAAGACAAGGTTCTTGAGCAGGTACTTGCAGACCAGATCCAGGCACTTTTTAGAATAAATTGATTTTCCAGATCCATTTCAGTCAGGGCTTAAGCAGTGGTGTTGGCACAGAAACTGCTTTGGCCACCCTGTCAGGAGAGAGACAAGGGAAGTATGCCCCTTTTAATTCTCCTCGGCCTCTCAGTAGCTTTTGATACCATGAACCATAGTGTCCTTCTGGAGCAGCTGTCTGAGTTGGCGATGGGTGGTACTGCTTTTACAGTGGTTCTGGCCCTACTTGGATGGATGTTTCTAGAGAGTGTTACTTGAGGAGCATCCTTCAGCCCTGTAGAACCTTCAGTGTGCGGTTCCCTACCTAACATATACATGAAACCACTGAGTGAGATTATTCAGAGTATGTTGTCAGCAGTATGCCAATGACAGCTCTACTTCTGCTTTACATCTGCAAGTTTGGCAGTGGATGTGCTGGACCGTTGTCTTGCCTCGGTAATGGACTGAAAGAGATACAACAAAAGAAGCTCAGTCCAGCATGTACATAAACTGGGGGTACTTCTGGATCCTTTGCTGTTGCTTGAGGCTCTGGTGGCCTTGGTGGTTCAGAGTGCCTTCCGTCAACTTTGGCTGGTGGCCCAGCTGCTCCCTTATCTGGACAGGGATAGCCTAAGGTCTGTTGTCTACTACAACACGTTATACATAGGGCTGCCTCTGAAGATGGTTCGGAAACTTTGGTGGCTAGGTAGCTCTCTGGGGCAAGCCAGTTTGAGCATACTGCACCAATCCTGGCCCAACCTCAGTGGCTACTAATTAGTTTCCAGGCCCAATTCAAAGTGACCTATAAAGCCTTAAATGGCTCAGGACCGTGATACCTCAAGGACCATAGCCTCTCCCCCCCCCCCATATGGACCGACCTGGACCTGGACCCTGTAATCACCATCTGGGGCTCTTTGCGTGTCTCATGCACAAGATGTATGGAAGGTGGCAGCATGAGAATGAGCCTTTTTTGTGGCTCCCTGCTTGTGGAATGCTCTCCCCAGGGAGGCTTGCCTAGCACCTTATCTTACATATCTTTAGGTGCCAGGCGAAAACTTTTCTCCATAACCAGTCCTTTGGCTGATTAGCAATTTATTCCTGGTGTCATGCAGGCACTGGGGTGGCTTATTCCTGCACGACACCCTCATAAATCTACACTCCAAGTAAGTACCAATCGTACTTCCTACTTGCAATTTGAATTTCTTTGTCTTTTGTGACTCCTATTTAAAGGTGTTTGGACCATAGTTCTAGAAAATGCTGTGTCCGATACCTGGTGTAGATTTTAAAGCTGATGCCAATTTTTGTGAATAACTCTTAAATGAAGTTCTATGTTGTATTTGCAGGTAAAAAACAGCAACTTCATTTAATTAGCTCTTCAGATAAACCCGGGTTAGATCTCCTGAAAGTAGAATACATCAAGGTAAGGGTTTTTTAATAACTATTTTTTTAAAGCTGAGTAAATATAAAATTGGAACCTGCGTGTATGTAGATGGCATTTAGTTTAGTCTCTTAACTTTCACATTTGGTATTTCCTTTAGGCCAATCAAAATGGTCCAGGATTTCAGACAGTTTTTGATAACACTGAACAAACAGTTCTGGTAAGCAACATCTAGGACCAAATCTAGTACTGGCCTGAATCATGATTCTTTTGGTTGCTCTGTAGCATATCACTTTGCTGGTAGCAGGGGTAGGTGTGAGGGAAATGGTATGGATAGGAGTTTGATTGTTGCATTTCTTAAATTTGTAATATTGTCACTTTTGTCTCATTCTCCCTCTGGGTTGCTTCCTCCTAGCTTTATGATATATATTTTTTAAAATAAATCCTGTTACAGTTTCATTAGCTTGCTAAGATGAGCTGTCTGCCTAGAGCTAACTTTGAAATTAGGATGGGACCCATGGTTGTTCATGCCCCACATATGTCTGCATCTGAAGATGAGGCTGCCCTGTCTCATGTGGTAATGCGTTGTGTGTCTTTCCAAAACATTGTGCCCAAATAAGAAATTAAAGTAATGAGACTGAAGGCCAAAGGGCTTTCTTTCTTTTTCTAGACATTTTTCCACATATAAAGGCTTCTAATTTTTAGAGGTCCACGGATTACCCTTCTGGCCAATCAGGGTTCTGGACTGGAGATTAGCACAGGTAATTCATATGCCCATCACTAACCAAGGTGTACTTCATGGTACTGCCGTTACTGTTTGGCTTGCATTTCCCCCAAATATTTCCAACTAGTTAACTGGAAAGAACACCCTAAACATATTAATGACTTCTTTATTCATATAAGGTTTCCGTATTTTCCCCCAAGTGACAGAATGCAATCTATTATAGTAAACACACACTATGTGAATAAGAAACTCCCACTATCTGTGACTTTTCTCCCTCCCCAACTAGGTGTCCTTTTCATCATTAAACTTGCTGCTGCACACGCAGGCCCTTCTCTCGTCTCTCAATTACCTCATGGCTGTTGTCCCGTCAAGGGGTCAGAGTACAGGGTCATTGCAGATACAGGAAGGCAAACAGAACAAAGAGGCTAATTTGAAGAAAGGTATGGTGAATTTCTCATTTCAGCGTAGCTTATCTGAAAATATTCAATGAATTGGCTCACATCTCAGCAAAAAATCTCTTCCTTACAGTGACAAAACCACACAAAGAAAAGGATGTGTTTGATTTCAAAGTGTTTGCCAAATTGGATGCCTTCTATTTAAACATTTGTGATGCAAAGAACAGTATTGCTGAAATCAAGATTCAAGGTAAGGGGTGGGGGTGGGGGGACCTTTTAAGAACTTGTTTCCAAAACTTGTATCAAAACTTGTAATATAGCTGAAGACCTTGATTTAATTTCTTTGAGGATTCATGGCTGATTTCTTGTGTTCATATTTTTGGTTCACTGTGTCGTCAAGGTTCACAATGTGTAATAAATAAATGCACAACTTTAAGAAGTTGGAAAGAAAGATAATTTTTAAAGGTTTGAAATTGCATGTACCAATTCTTCTTTCTCAGGTCTTGATTCATCTTTGTTTCTTCAGTCCAGTCAAACCATTCTCTTTGCACGGCTGAAAGATATAATTGTTACTGATGTTGATTCAAGGACAATTCATAAAAAGGTATAATATACTAAAATTGAATGTTGTTATAGAATTCATATAATGGTGTTTCACTAGGACTATTTTTTTAAAAAAAAGATTCAGTGAGCTGAATTACAAACTGCAAAACTGGATAGAAAAAAAATCTTAGGTTCCAGTGGACAGGTTTGCAGAATAAATGGCTACTTGGTTAGGAATCAGTGTCCACCCATGGGAGCTGTTAGGAAGGAACTGAGCACTTCTTTTGACTTCTTAGTAGCTCACATGATGAATGCAAATGTGGTTTGTGAGGCTGGCTGCAGAGGAGGAAGCATTCCATGCCCTGCATTGTGACTGAAAGCTGTTGGGCAGGGGGAGACTGAAGCAAGATTTTCTTCTTCCTATGGAAGCCAGTTTTACAAATTGTCTTTGTAGGATTGATAAGGCAAGAGGCACCATGGATGTTTTCTATGTCCTGAAGCATCTCAAATGTTTGGGAAGACAGGAATAACCATCGTCTAGTGCAAAGGATGGGGAATGAATAAATAACCACCTAACAATAAATAATAACAGCGGCTGGTGGGCTATGACATCTTCATTGGGTTAGCTAAAAAGCTTCCTTGCTTTGAAAATATTTTATGAGACAATCACATACAGGGAATTCTGTCTCTGAAATGGGCTGAATAGACTGACCTGTAAATCCATTCTGAGCTGATAAATCTACTCATTGAGATAATGCTAATCTTCAGAACTTCATTCCTAGAAATGGAGATAAAACTCACATGCACCTAAGATAATTTGAACTGCTCAAATACCTGTGTGTGTTTACACTGATCTAGAAACTGAAAACTATATGTACTTTCTGCCCCCCCCCCTTCCCATTTTAGGCTGTTTCTATAGTTGGTGATGAAGTCTTCAGTTTCAATTTGGCATTGTATCCAGAAGCTACTGAGGGAGAAGCCTACAGAGATATGTCCAAAGTGGATGGGATAATGTCTCTCAAAGTGGGCTGCATTCAGATTATATACCTACATAAATTCCTCATGTCTCTCCTGGTAAGACCCAACAATCAAGTGAATTTGCATTATAATGCCATGTATAGAATTAATAGGAAACCTTTACATTACCATGCAAGATGATACAGTTTGGTAATTGTATGAGAGTTTTGGAAATATACTTTTGGGAATTTATTTAGGTTTTCTTTCCTCTTCCAAATAAAATAGGCTCTCATATTCATTGGATTTGGCCTGATTCAGTCCCCTAGAGAAGCAAAAGTTCCATATGAAATTATATAAACTTCTTACAGATTTGAAGCTCTTAGTTCCATTTTACCAGGCTAGTTGCCTCTTGCTGGGCACGAAAGGAAGTCAGATTTCGATTTGGATTAATTTGTTGCTTTGCCATCAGCTTCTTCTCCTGCTTTGTCATGATCTGATCTTGCTAAAGTCATCGCTGTGCCATCTTTCATGATGAAGGATGGACCTACATTTTAAGTAAAGATCTGGGTCTGAGAATCTGAAATCTTTCCTGAACAGCTGCAACTGTTATAGGGGAAAGTTTATGATGTATTAATACAAGGGATATTCAATAAAATGAAAGTGCCACTGAAGAAATCATCACTGCTTTTTCCCTCTTGCAGAATTTTCTGAACAACTTCCAAATTGCCAAAGAAGCCTTGAGTGCTGCTACGATGCAGGCTGCAGAGAAGGCTGCCACAAGTGTGAGGGGTTTGGCTCAGAGGAGCTTTCGTCTTTCCATGGATATTAATCTAAAGGCTCCAGTTATACTCATCCCTCAGTCTTCAGTTTCATCTAATGCTATAGTGATAGACCTGGGATTGATCAAGATACAAAACAAATTCAGTTTGGTGCTGGCTGAGGACTGTTCACTCCCCCCGGTCATGGATAAAATGGATGTATTATTGACTCAACTTAAGTTGTCAAGGTGAATTAAACTTTTCGTATCCATGTGCTGTTGAATTAGGATAGTCAGAATGCTGTTTGGGGCTGGTCCTTCATGTTATTCCAAAACAGTCATGTTGTTTGTTGTTACTTAGGACAATCCTGCAACCAGGTTTCTCTCAAACTGACATCCAAATTCTACATCCTATTAATCTGAACCTTTCTGTGAATCGCAACCTGGCTGGAGAATGGTATCACAAAATACCAATGGTGGAAATCAAAGGGCATCTAGATGCAATGAATGTAAGCTAATTTTTGTTTTCAAAGGCATGCTTGCATAGTTCTTTTAATTATGGCAGATATCTTCAGAGAATGTTAAGACTAATGCAGTGATGCAGAGAAACATGCAAAAACATTTAAAATGTGGCAGGACTTCAACTATGTGATCTTTCTCCTGCTTTTCTTAGCCAAGTACTACCACCACATGTTTTAAAAAATCAGTTTTTGTTATAGGTGTCTCCCCAGTTACGTGTGATCAACTCGCACGTAGCTGTGTATATGCTCACTGCTAGGGAATGAATGAATGAATGGATGGATGGATAAATAAATAAATAAATAAATAAATAGAGTCAAACCAGGGAATGGCAGGAGAGAGTTGCTCAGCCTCCCTGCTTAGCAGCTGACATGCGTGGTAGTACAGCAGCAGCAGCAGCCACTATTCTGTGCTGCCTCCAGAGTTTCAACTCTAGTTGAAGAGAGAGTTGTGTGGAGAAAGAATTGAGAGCAGGAAAATATTGAATTGGTCATAAAGGTGCTTTTAAAATGGATAATTATTTTATTATACAACAGACAATAGCAAGAGCATAAGAAAACTTTTATGTAGAGATCATAAGTAGAAGTTTTTAGTCAGCCACTCAAAAAATGTAACTAATCAGGTTATGATTAGAGTGGGGGCAAGAAAGAAAGCATTATAGCTGTGGTGACTTCTGCTTTGAAGCATTGCTGGAAGGCAGGTTGTACTGAGGAATTGGAACCCCATGATTAAACTGCTGTGGATGCAAGAATGAATCCAATACTGCAGGTCTCTTTGGCTTGTCAGATACTTCCTGCCTATTACCCACAATATGATGGGCAATAGGCAGCAAGTATCTGCCTGTAACTGGTCAATATAAGAAAGATCCCTGGCATTTACCAGCAGTTGAACATTTGATAGAAGCTCTCAAATTCAGAGACAGATAATTTGACATTATGTGCCACTGTTTAGATCATTCTAAGTCAAGAGGATTTGAATGTTCTGCTTAAAGTAGTGACAGAGAACCTTGCTGAAGCAGATCAAACCACAAAGCCACTAGCAAAAACTGAAGGTAAGTCAGTCTTCATTGTAAAATGTGTATGTGTTTTCCCATTCCTTTGTAGATTTTCATTTGGGATGCTTCATATTGCTGAGGCTTGTATTAGTTTTAAAAGTTAGGATCATAGGAGAAGAAGCATTTCTCAGGTTCACCAGACATACTCTTGTCTCTTGAATAAAATACCACGAAAAGAGGACTGGAAGTAATTTATTTCTTAGGTGTGGGCTTGAGCCTGATTTATTTATGCAGTGCCAAAAAAAAAAAAAAAAATGAGAAATAAGGACTGCTTAAGCTATTGAGCAGGAATTTTTGGTTTTTCCTTTCCCTTGGTAACTATAGCAGATGGTGAAAACTGCTTCCTGCTTAGTTATTATTTTTGGGAGCTGTGTAATCAAAGCATACGTGAAAATTAATGCAGAAAGTAGTTGAAGTCCCTTAAGAAAACTATATTCAAATGAATTATATTGAACAGTGAGTGGCCTTTTCCTATCTTAGCAGTTTATTTTTTAAAAACCTTGTAAATAGTTTGGTCGTTGAGGTTGCTTGTTTTGGTCTCCCATCCCCCTTTGTTCTCCTTTTGTGAATTTTGTCTGGATCAATCCATGCCAGCCAGTGCGGCTTTGGGAATTAGTATAGGGTTCTGTTTCTTCAGAGGTGATGAACGCATGGCATAGCGGGCAAAGACCTTTCCTGGTTTCCCGTCTTGAAGCATAAGAGGGCAGCAAAACTCACAATGCCACGTGTTCAATATCTCTGAGAAACAGTCTCCAGGTGAGAACCATTGTTCCTTTTTTGGGAGGAATAACCATAAAAATGCTGTTTTACAAGTGGAACTAACCTGTCTTTCGTATCGGCAGGAAATGGAAAACAAAAGACAAAAACACTGGTAGCTGAGAAAGAAATTATGTTAGAAGATAACTTACTGGGCACATCAAAAGAAGTCCTGCAGGAGGATATTACCAATATGCTGCTAAACTTTGAAATCAAAGAGGTATGACAGCTTGTTTGTCTCTTTAAGCCTAAATGTTGAAGTTTGTTTTATTCATCTGTGCTAGAGACAATTACTTGACACATGAAAGCCTCTAAGATAGGCCCACAAATTTGTGTTGTTAGCAGTGTAAAATATGCCACTTCTCTCATTTTCTGGTACAGACTAAGGCCTAGCTTCCCATTGCATGAATGAGTTGTGATGAGTCTTGGCTTCTCATGCTAATATCATGTCCCCTCTCCAAGGAAAAGTTTTAAAGTTTTTGCTTTTAAACAAACCACAGTTCCTTGTTTGTCTGAACTCAGGGAAACTTGGTTTGATTAACCTATGGTTACTGAGAACAAAAGAAGTTTTGATCAAGGCTGCTTCTCAAATCATAGTTTTAATGAAACATAGCCCACTGAGTTCAAAAGTCATGGGTAACTAGCAGGTATCTATAGTAAATGCTGAACAGTATTCAGGATGATCTGCTCATTTCACTTGGGAGTTGGAAACTAGTGTTGGCAGAAACCATGTAAGTGGTGTTGATTTCAACTATATATGGTTGACTTTTGAGTCTTCAAATGCATTCTGTTGCAATTTTTGAAATGTCCTGTATTTTTCTTTTAGGTTGTAGTAACATTAATGAAACAGATAGACAAGAAAAGCTGCCCTTTGCACATATTAACAGTGTTGCAGCTTGGAACTGAAAGCAGAATTAAAACACATTCCATGACTGCTACAGCATATCTTAAAAAAATCCACATGAAGTGCCTTGAATTCACTGGTAAGTCAAGGTTAACTTAGAATTTGACAAAATAATGTAATTCAGGTTGTGCAAACTGTTCTTCATGTGGCAATATTAAATTTACAGATTGTTTTCCTACAAGTTCAATTTGTGTTCTTTAATGTCTGATTCTGTGTCCATCTATGATTTACATAGAATCATAGAGCTGGAGAGTTGGAACCCTCTGCTTTTGAATGTTAAAGGTAGTTTCTCAGGACCTTCGTTGGCTGCCTCTGTGCCATAAGTTTTACTCAACTTTTTGTTTATTGTAATTGAGTGTTTATGTGTGTTTATAGGTTTTTGAGAAAACCTGTGATGAAAAATAGAAATGTATAAATAGTGTAGTTCTTACAGTTGTAAGATTGTAGTTGGTGGGTGGAGGTTTCTCACAGAACTTTCACATTTTAAATTTTTTTTTTTTCAGATTTTCCTAACGTGGCCAGTCTTCCCTCTCATTTGCAGTGTATCCTGCTAAATGTCACATATTTAATTTAAGGGCTGAACCTGGTACTTGCTACAAATAATTTAAGGAGGAGTCTCTCACACTCAATCACACTCACACACACACACACACACACACACACTTTTCCAAAGCAGCTTTCTGGTTATAAGGAGGAGGAAAAGGAATGAGTTGCTATGATGAAAATTCATTAGTTGCTGAAATAATTTCTTCCAAGAAGCGAATCTCTAATGCTGGAAACAAGCACTTTTACATTTGTTTGTAGAAGAGTAGCTCATGTCACTTAATAAACCTCTTTACTCGTCCTTTGTCTTGTTCTGAGTTGCTTAAATTCCAGCTGGCAGACCAGATCCCTATTTCACCCACCCCCTGTGAGCCAAGTTTGACAGGTGGGCAGGGCCACTCACAGGTCCACCCACTTGCCTATCACCTACATTCATGACCAGCTGATTGTCAGGGCATGCAAACTGCAAGCCCCAATGTTCAGATAGTCAAGGCATCAGAGGGGCTTGCAAAGAGCCATTCATGGTGCTATGCAAGCCCTGACATTCAGCTGATTGTTGGGCCTTTGCAGTCGGAACCCCCTTTTTGGCCCAGCCTAATATTTGCTTGCCCTACCACTGTTGTCAGAAATGATGTCCATTGTAGGGCGGGTGGGCTTGGCTTCACCAGAACTGCCTGGTGGACCTAATTAGGCCCACAGGCCAGGGGTTCCCCTCTGCTGATATACACCATTTCTTCAAAAAACAATGTATCATTGAAACATTAACACATTGATTGCATTGATTACTTTACTGTGCAAAATGAATTCTAAATGAATCAGAGCTCTGTAAACATGCTTCTTACTTTACCCACAGATTCCAAAGGAGATCCTCTGAACATCATTAGTTCTTCAGATGAATCTGGCGAGCATCTTTTAAAAATGAAATATATAAAGGTTTGTTTGTTTTTAACTAAAGATCATTGTGGGATCTTATGAGTCAGTGTTGAAGAAACGAAATTAGGACTTTTTATGCTCAGTGATGTGGAACAGCAAAGTGAAATAATTGGGAATTAAATGTTATGGTTACCTTAATTGAACATTGTGTTAAGGCTAAGTCCCTTAGCTGATCATTTGGTTGGTCAGTGCTATTCTGGTCTCATTCAGCAAGGTGTAATTTTTGTATGAGCGACAGGTGAGGGCTTGGGGAGATTGAGAGATGGCAGAGACTGGGAAATGACTTTAGGTGATGAAGATTGAATAAATATGCAAGGATCTGATTTTCCCTGAAGGCAATTAATTGCCCTCATCTGAGATGAAAGAAACTCTTTCTTCCTTAACCCTTCTTGCCCTGTGGTCTAGGAAGTTGTGAAACACAGCTCAGTCATCTGAGTGACACTTTGGGACAGGGTGGGGCTGCTTTAGGGCAGGCACATGTAGATGTTAGGTCAAAGGAACCCTCTGGCTGTTGCTTCTATTTATATAATGATCTGAAGCTTCAATTCTTTTCTTAGGCTGATGCAGATGGAGCACATTTTGAAACAATTTACAAAAGTACAAAGCAAGCACTAAATGTAAGTAGTTGGCAAGTGTTGGCAAGTGAGCTGCTATATAGTATGGTGTATTTTTTTGTAACAATTGTTAACTTAGTCAAAGGGTTTTGGGATCAAGTTTATTGGATCGACATGCTCTTCACAAGCTTGTGTGAGAAATGAATGCAAACAAAGTTAAATTTTATTTATGATATCCATATACCATGGTTTATAATGTTTATCTCAGGGCAATATACAATGTGACTTAAACAATATGATTTTGCTACAATATAATGTAGTGATGGCTGCCAACTTGGTTGGACAGCCTTAAAAGGGGAATGGACAGATTCACAGGGGATAAGGCTATCAAGACATGGAGAGTCTGTTACCTCCAGCGTTGGAGGTCCTATGCCTCTGAATACCACTTGCTTGAGAATGCTCCTTGGCTCATATCTCACTTGTGGGCTTCCCGTGGCCATCTGTTTGGCCACTAAGAAAACAGGATGCTGGGCTAGGGGGGCTTTTGGTCTGCTCTGGCAAGGCTGTTCTTAAGTTCTTAACAAAGTAATAAACAAATGACAACATAATCACAATATACAAATTAAAATGACATGAGTTCAATTGATTATACATAAGCTAAAGGGCAGTTTTTTTTTATAAAATAATCAGACATCCAATGCCTTGCTCTAAGGCAAGATGCCAGTGATCCTCTGTGACATACCTTCTCTTTCTTAGGTCTCCTTTTCTTCATTGGACATGTTGCTACACACCGAAGCCTTGCTGTCAATCATGAATTTTTTCACATATGCCACAAGCGAACTTACACCTGCTGATAAGAGAACTGATCGAAAGCTGCTTTCAGAGGAGCCCAAAACTGTTCTTGCAAAACCAGGTATTGTGATGTAGCATATCGCTATATCCTTCTTGATAACCAAGGATGGTAGTGCTGTGTTAATTTATATACTACTTTACATTTTGTCAAGTGCTTTATTTGATTTAGCATAAGACATAATATGAGGAGGGGACAAAAGAAGAGTAAAAATGGGCATTAATGCTATGAAGGAGACCAAAAGAACAAGCCACAGCATTGCATGAGGAAGAAAGCTAAGTGTGTGAGAGATTGTAGGGAGAGGGAAACAGACAGAACTCTTCCTCTGCAGCAGCTGTTCCCCTTGGCTACTTTTATGCCAGGGAGGCTCACATGGCACCTTCATTACATATCTTTCAGTGCCAGGCACAAACATTCCTCTTTTTCCGGACCTTTGGTTAATTAAACAATCTATGGCATTTTAAACTGTGTATGGAGGAGTTCATTGTTTTTGTTTGTTACTATGTTACATGTTTTTGTGTTTTTATATTGTAAACAGCCCTCTGATCCTCAGATGAAGGGCGGTATAGACATTTAATAAATAAGTAATTTTCACTTTGCTGGGGCTCCTGAGACTTCATTGATAAGGGTGTGTAGGTGGAGAATGGTTCCAAATTGGGGTTGTAGGAGGGAAGCAGCGATGAAAAGGGTTAAAGCACAGGGCCATTTTTACCCGGGGATGCAAGGGGTGCTGGGCACTCCGATGCCAAATTCTGGTAGGCACCAGATGGTTGGTGGGCACGCAGCTCCCCCCCCCCCAAGCCTCTGCGGGGATTGCTCTCCTCCCGCAGCAGCATGGGGGAGAGTTGTGTGCCCCCCAAACAGATGGCTGGCAGTGCACAGCCCCCCCCCACTACCTGTGTATAGGACGACCTCATTTATTACATGGAGAAAAATGGTGATTTGGGGGCGCTGGGCAGATCTTTGCACCCCGGCGCCACATATGCTAAAGACGGCCATGATTAAGCATGCCAAATACTGCCTGTCACTTCTCCCATGAAAATGGTTTGCCAGCCCCAGATTGCCCCTTTAGCGCATCCTTTGGGGCTGGACTATATTTTGGGGAGAAAAAAAGAGAACAAATTCCTATGCCCCACAAATAACCCAGAGATGCATTTTAAATAAAAGGACACATTCTACTCATGTAAAAACACGCTGATTCCCGGACCATCCGTGGGCTGGATTTAGAAGGCAATTGGGCCGGATCCGGCCCCTGGGCCTTAGTTTGCCTACCCATGCTCCATAGGGAGAGCATTTCACAAATGAGGAGCCACTGCAGAAAAGGCCCATTCTTGTATCCCCACCCTCCAGACCTCTCATGTAGGGGATCCATGAAGAAGGGCCTCAGATGATTATTGCACAGTCCAGGTCAGTTCATATGCAGGGAGGCATTCCTTAAAACCAGTTTCCCATTAACATCTGAACTGGAAAACTATTGTTTAATAGTTGTTGTTTAATGTGTCTTTCTGTGGTGCAGTTTCTGCTCTTGTGACCCACGATGGTGGGTTTGACCTGAAGCTCACTGCCAAACTGAGTGCCTTCAACATTTTAGTCTGTGATCAGAAAGGTGACATTGCTGATATCCGAATACAAGGTAAATGAATTTCTGTAATTTGAAATTGCATAGACATTTTATTATTATTTTTTTGTAAAATATTATCCATTTTGAGCATATGAAGATGTGTGTGAATCATAGAAATATACCCTTAATTAAATGTAGGGCAACTAACAGTTTGTTTAATAGGTTTTTTTTTACCCGTTGAGTTCTATATATATATATATATATATATATATATATATATATATATATATATATATGCGCTTCTGAATACCAGTTGCTGGAAGCCAAAGGGAGGGGGCAGGAGTGCTGTTGTGCTCAGGTCCTATTGGAAGGTTTCCCACAGGCATCTGATTGGCCACTGTGAGAACAAGATGGGCCACTGGCCAGGTCCATCAGAGCTCTTACTAAGTTCTTGTGCCCATAGCATGGAAGCAAGCTCTGGACTCTCTTTCTTTGATGTATTTAGATCCTGGTCTTCTGTAGCAAGTGCAGAGTGGCCTCCATCATCTTCCTATCCAGCCTCAGAGCAGATCCACACCGCTATATCACTGCCATAGGATTTAGTTATTCCATAATACTGATATGAATAACTAACCACTCTTTAAGAAATCCTCTTTTATCCCACTACTGTTTTGAACTGAAAGCTGAACATTTTCCTTTGTTTGTTTTTTCTGCCAGGTATGGAAGCCTCCGTTTTTACAATGACGAAACAGACAGAAATGTTTGCCAGGCTTCGTGACTTCATAATAACAAATGTTGATCCTAACACAGTTCATAAAAAGGTGAATATGAGAAGTGAAGTTGTTAAGCTGGGAGTCATGTGTGCTTCACAGGAAGGTTCAAGAAAATTGATAGGAACAGATTTTCAGACTTGGTCTTGCCTTACGCCTGCCAGTTTTAGAAACTGTGCTGGTAAATGGAATGAGGGCCGAAAAAGTCAAAAGGGTATGCATTTTGAGGCAGTATGGAATGCTTCTTTTGCTGGGTGGTGAGGAAGCAAAGCATTGAGCATGGAAGAAACAGAAGATGATGGGAGTTTTCTCCAATCTC
The DNA here is from genome assembly GCF_964252035.2 of Podarcis erhardii. Classification (NCBI taxonomy): domain Eukaryota; kingdom Metazoa; phylum Chordata; class Lepidosauria; order Squamata; family Lacertidae; genus Podarcis; species Podarcis erhardii. Next base: position 4,916,046 of record NC_138503.1, on the reverse strand, counting down.
TGACAAACTGAAGAGCAGCACAGTTTGCTTTAAAATGTGAACTTTAGTGACAAAACTGTGCTTTTAGCATGACATACCTTGCTTAAACTAGGAATATGCCCTCTACTGTATGCTAATTTTAAAAACTGGTGCTTGATTCTTTCTCTGGTTAAACAAATAGTTGTAATATGCCTATGATTGCTTTCATTCAATAATCCATGTGTGGTGTACATTATGAATAATGTAGTGAACATTATTGTATCTGTTGTGAACACAGTTTGAATGCAGCAAGTGCAGAGAAAAGAGGTACATTAATAAATTTGGCTTAATCAGACAGAGTCCTTATTATACCCATGGATTTAGGGACTTGCTATTTTTCTTTCATAATGTTGCTTGAAACTCCATCGGGGATAAATGCATGTTTTTTAAAAAATGTAGCTGTTGTGCTAATTGGATGGAAAAAAATTCTTGAAAAATAAACACTGAGAAAGGTGTAAAATGTTCCTATAGAAATCTACAAGAACATGATTGTGCTGAATGAATATTATCTTTGCAGACTGTCTCAATAGTGGGAGATGAAGTCTTTCGGTTTGCAATGTCACTTTATCCAGATGCTACAGAAGAAGAAGCCTATACAGATATGTCCAAGGTAGATGGTAAAATGTCACTGAAAGTGGGCTGCATTCAAATCGTTTATCTGCATAAATTCTTCATGTCACTACTGGTAAGAGATGAACTTATTTTTCATTATTGCATTTTAATTTTAAAGTTTTTTTTAATGATACTTCCAAAACGAACTCCCAGGTGTGCAGAATTTGCACCACTCTTTTGTATCCCAGCATGATGGTTGTTCCTAGTCCTGCTTTTTCCATTGGATCATAGTGATGATGATGATGTCATGACTGTGACAAAATCTGGAGTCTGAATTCAGACTTGCTGTTTTGATTCAAGTCACATTAATCCTTGGCCATAAAAAAAAAGGAAATAGGGAACAGGTTATTACTTTCAACAATTTTCACCACAGTTCTGTTTGCAACACCCTATTGGTTGTGCTGTCCACATCCTGAGTTGATGTGTCTCTTCTTATCTTTGTTTATTCAGTTGCTGTTAGCATTATAAACTAGCTATTGTGCTTCATAATTATACCTTTTCACAGAACTTCCTAAATCACTTCCAAACTGCAAAAGATGCCCTGAGTGCTGCCACAGTTCAAGCTGCTGAAATGGCTGCTTTGAGTGTGAAGGATTTTGCTAAAAAGAGCTTCCGACTTTCAATGGACATCAACCTCAAAGCTCCAGTTATAGTAATTCCTCAGTCATCCATCTCTCACAATGTATTGGTGGCAGATCTTGGCTTAATCAGAGTTGAGAATGAATTTAGCCTGGTTCCTGGAGAAGAGTCTTCTAATCCTCCAGTGATTGACAAAATGGATATACAACTAACACATTTAAAGATATCAAGGTATGAATATTCTGCCCCTGCCCCCTATTTAACTCAAGATTAACTCTTGATCGTAGGATATCAATTGTGTAAATGCCAACAATAGTTTCTCCTGGTGGGCTGTGAGTTGACAATACATCTAATGAGAAAATATTTCCATATGATAATGTTTTCAAGGATAAAGTCAGTAGGGATCTTGGGCAGTGAGTCAGCTGCTGTGGATGTGTAGAACTGGGGAATGTCACTACTGTGCTGTAAGAGGTAGAGCTTCCTTCATCCCCTTAGCTAAAGAAGGTTGCAGCTCAAGGTGACTGAAGAGCAGTGTTTGCTCACTCTGACAAGGGGATGGGTCAGAAGCGAAGATTGCTACATTTAGGGTTTTAAAGATAAAAAGTAACCCTTTAAATTGGGCCTGAAAATAGATTGGAAGCCATCGAAGATGACAAATCACTCGCATAATGTGATTATATTTATCTATCTTCCTTAATAATCTGACCATCGTTCTGGACCAATTGTAGTATCCACAGAGTTTTCAAGTACAGCCCCAAGTGTAATGCACTGCAATAATCTAATAATACAATTACCGGTACTAGAGCATGGATAACATGCCACAAGGCTATCTTTGTCCAGATAGGGTCATAGTTGATAGATCAGTCAAACTGATAAAAGGCATTCTTTACCACCAAGGCCATCTGAGCCATAGTGCTAGATCTAAGAGCACCTCCACTCTGCAAGCCTGTCCCTACAGGAGGAGGGCAACCCAACCCAAAGCAGGTTGAGCATCACCCAACTGGTCAGACAAACCACCCTCCAACTTGGAAGTAATCAACTGTGGTGGTTAATTGGACTGTGGTTTTGCTGAAATCTTCCTGGTGTGACTTTAACATTAGAGATAGAGAGAGAGAAATTTGATTTAAGTGTGCGTGATATTTGATGCAAGTGATACGACTTGTTTCATATACCTGTAGATGCATGGTTTCTCCGTAACGTAAAGCTGGCACAGTTGCACATTAACAGACCTTGAAGAGGAAACAGATGCTCCACTGTGGAGATACATTCCCATCAAGAGTTGGGAACATGTGGCCTTCCAGATACTATTAGACTCCAACTTCCATTAGTCTCTTCTAATGGTCAGGGATGAAGGAGTGTTGAATTCCAGTAGACTCTGGAGCCCTACAGGTTCCCCACCCATTCTGGCTTCTGCATTTGAAGTGTTGTTTCAGGGCTGGGGAAATACTGCCTGAGTTAAACTTGGATAATTGCTGCTAGTCAAGAGTATATGGTACTATACTTGATGGGGCGAAGGCTTCATTCAGTATAATGGAATCTTCATTTCTAATAATTGTAAAATTGGAAGGGAATCCAACTGTCATCTAGTCCAAACCCCTGCAATGCAGGAATCACAACTAAAGAAACCCTGACAGATGGCCAGGTGGTTCTTGTTCTTGACTAGAAACAGTCACAGACAAGGGCTGCTTTTAGCACACAAGGTGATAGTTCATAGAGCTGACCAAATAATCCATGTGTTCTGTTTCAGCAATGGATGGAGAGACTGCAGATATCTTGTGTGCCCTAACGTTTCAACCTTTGTTTTGTAGGACCACAATAGGCAGTGGTTCTCAGCCAGATATTGAAATTTTGCAGCCAGTAAATCTGTTGTTGTCAGTACAGAGGAATTTAGCAGCAGCTTGGTACCTACAGATCCCAGGGATTACAGTTAAAGGAGACTTGAAGCCCATGCAGGTAAGGCCATGGGAAGTCTTGATAATTCCATGTTCTAGATGGAGATTAAACCTATTGCAAATATTTTGAGATAATAATTATAACTCAGGACTTAATAGTTATTGACCTAATCACTTGCTGCTTTTGCCATGACAAAAGTTTACTGAGCCCAATAATTTGTTCTGGTAGCTAGGTTTATCTCTACTTAACAGTGAAGGATGTTTGACATAATACTGTTTGCTAAACATAGAAGTATTCCTGGCTGTTCTTTGACATGTTTTTGCATGGGCAAATATTTACAATATGAAGTAGGTGATAACTGATTCAACCAAACAGAATTTTCATGGTTGCTGGGATTCCAGGATTTTCTACTGGATATTATATTGGTTTTTACTTTCATAACATTGTTCATGTGACTAACATTACGGAGAGCAAGGACTGCTTGCATTTTTTATTATAATAGGCTGTGGGGGCACTATGCATGAGTAAAGTCCCCCAATTCTGTTACCTGACAGTTGGAGAGTGTAATGCTCAACTTCAAGAAACTACAGTGCAATCCTGAGTCCAAGACAGGTGTTGATTGAAAATGGGAGTTGCAAGGTATTTTTTAAATACAAAGCTTTTTAAAAGTGGCTTTATTGAGGGGGAAAATGGTTTGATTTATTTACAGATCTCTCTCAGCCAAGATGATTTGACCCTGCTCATGAAAATTTTGCTGGAAAATCTTGGTGAAGCTGCTGCGCCTAGCAGGGTTATACAGTCAACATTACCAGAAGCTCAGATGCTCAAACAAAGCAAAAGCCCAACTGATGCTGATCTCCATGAAGGTGATAAGTTGAGCTAAGTTGATTATAGTAATTACGATAAGATACTGTATTTGGTCTTAAGCAAGGTATTTTGTTTATGGGATCAAAGAAGAGTTGGCAGCTAGTTTTTAAATCTTAGCACAGTTGATATGCATTGATCTCCAAAATGCTGCAGATTCAAGTGTTACTTTTTATCTCTAAAATGTTTCAGGTAGTCTTATCACTTTGGGAGAAGGAGATCTTCATGAAACACAGCCTAAGGAGAGTGTGACCCTTAAGTTTGAATTCAATTTTGAATCGCTTTCCATTGTTCTCTACAATTCTGATGTTGAGCAGGTTTGTTTCACCTCAACATGAAAAATATTTTCCTTTGGAGTAAATATGAATTAAGATAATGTTGGATAAAATCATACCGTTTAAAGAAAAAGAACATTATAAGTTAACATATTGTCTACCATAATTAATGAGCTCGGTGTTAAATACAATCCCATGTTTTGATGCCTCTTACTTCCCTTCCCACAGTGTCCTCCTCCTTCCTCTCTGCCCATTCCCTTCCATTTGTCTCCTCTTTGCTGTCAGTTCTGCTCCTCTCCAGCTCCATTCCCTGCCCAGCTTCACAGATTCTTCTCCTCTCTTCCTCATTGTCTTTTAATTTCACTCATTTGTCCGCCCCTTTCCTCTGCTGCATTTCTGCTTTCAGTGACACTTCTTGCTCCAGTCTCCTCCATCCTCAGCCTCTGTAGGCTCATCCAGACTTCCTTTTGTGCCGTGTTTCTAGGCACAGATTCAGACTTTAAATCTCTGTGTCCAAGTGGTTCTTTTTTGGCCCTGCTGCTTTTCCTGGGAATACCCACATTTTGCTGCTAAATTGGAGCAAATGGCAATTGAGGTTTCTGCGGATTGCAGTTTGCCCCGATTCAGCTGTAAAACATGAGTTTTCCCGGGGAAAGCACCACAACAGAGAACAAAACTGCTCGAACACTGAGCTTTAAAGTGAAGATCTATGCCTGGAAAGTGCAGCGCAAAAGGAAGTCTAGACGAGCCCTTGGACTGTTTCTTTACCTCCCCATAACATCATTCTTCACTTTGAGTCCTTCTCCCAGCACTCTCAGCTAAGATCTTGCATAATGGCTTTACAAAGTCTGCCACAGAAACCCTGGTTCTGACCCCTCTTTTTCATCACATCATACCTGGGTGAAGCAGGCATATGTTGTAAGCATGCACAATTTGTTAGCCTTTGGGGGTAGGGGGGAAGTTGGCCTTCTTTTGTGTTCCCCCCACCATTTTTGTACTTCTGCAAGCCTCTGGGCTCCACCAAGCCTGATGATACTTCTCTTGTGAGCAGGTGGTGGTGTTTTGGCTACACTACTCATCCTGAATATCAGCAGTAGAGGGAATGATATACCCAGCACACTTAATCTAGTTTGCCTATCTCATTTTAGTGTCCTCCATTTGTGGCAAGCTTTGAAATATTAAAATCTTCATATAGATTTTTTTCTCCTTTGCGAACATTTAAATTATTAAAGCATTAATAACAATTGTGTCCTCATGTGCTTCTGTCCTCAAGTAGATTGTAAAAGTATGCACTTTCAGTCTTCTAGGTTCTGCATATAATTCTTTTACCTTGGTTATTTATATGTATTGTAGAAATCTCAGCTTTCACTTCACGATAACAGCTTGTGTCTTGGAGAACTCAGACTGCATCTTATGACATCATCAGGACAGATATTTTCAAATGGTTCTATGGATATTAATACTAAGTTGAAAACATGTACATTGGATGATCTCAGAGAAGGGATTCAGAAAGCAACCTCAAGGTTAGACTCTGATGTCATTATTAATATTTCTAGAGCTCCTGTAGTAAGTAACTTGGTGTTGCACATGAAATAAAGTGCAAACTCTGTTTTAGGCTTTATAGCTTATTTAAGAGCCACGATGCAAGGGAAGGGAAGTGGTAGCTGAGTTCTCTCTGGGAATGTTGGTGGGTGGGCGGAGAAAGAAAACTCCCTTTAGTGTAGTGTTCCTTTTGGCTAATGACTGGGCTAGGTGGCCCTGGGTGAACAAAGAAAGCTGTATTCAAACTAGGAAAATGCTGAAAACTGACAATTGGCTTCAGTTACAATGCAGTCACGTTATAAGTAGCATCATCTTTTGTTGCAATTGGATGAAAAATACTATTATTGGTTGAATTCATACCCTGCCCTTCCTCCCAAGGAAGCCTACTAAACTATAAATCCTTTCAGGAAAGCAGTTCTTCAGCTTGTTTTCTGGCTTTATTATTTGTTTATTTTTCAGAATGATAGATAAGAAAGATGGCACAGATGATAGTGTCATGATTGACCTCAACTACAAGCAAGATAAAAATGGGAGCGAAATCATATCTGTCTTGGACAAACTGTATTTGTGTGCCAGTGTGGAGTTTCTATTGACGGTAGCAGATTTCTTTGTTAAATCAATGCCAACAGCGTCAATGGAAGGATCTACCCAGATTCAGTTAAAATATACCACTCATGGCAAACCTAAACCAGATAAAGGTCAGTAAAAGAACTCTCTCAGTTGACATAGTTCCACATCTGAAACAATAAAACCAAAACAATGAATACTCGTGCAGAGTTGAGCATGCTTAAGCCCACTGATGTCAGTTAAAATTTTAAACAGGGTGTGAATGTGTATTAAGGTAGTAAAAACTAATCTGAAATATTGGCACTTTTCAACAATGTTTCTGGGAAACTAAACAGTTTGTGTGACAGGGTTGTTTTCAGTGGGCTATAGTGGAGAGGAATAGCTTTGTCTGGGCAGTCTTCTGCTCCCACAACTTTTGTATCCTACCCAATATGGAGCGGGTGGCGCTGTGGTCCAAACCGCTGAGACTCTTGGACTTGCTGACTGGAAGGTTGGTGGTTTGCATCCATGCAGCGGGGTGAGCTTCCGTTGCTTCGTCCCGGCTCCTGCCAACCTAGCAGCTTGAAAGCATACCAATGTGAGTAGCTAAATAGATACCACTGCGGCGGGAAGGGAAACGGTGTTTCCATGTGTTCTTGTTTACATCATGGTGTCCTGTTGCCCCAGAAGTGGTTTAGTTCTACTGGCCACATGACCTGGAAAGCTGTCTGTGGACAAACACCAGCTCCCTTGACCTGAAGTGAGATGAGCACCACACCCCATAGTCAAGTTTGACTGGACTTAACTGTCCAGGGGTCCTTTACCTTTGCCTTTTATCCACCCATTATATTTAGTTTAAATTTAGAGAAGTATATTCCTATCTTTCTGAAGCAAGCAAGCAAAAAAGAGTTCCTTGTCAACTGTGTCCCTGTTCACCACCAAATGTCATTTGGTCTTAGGTATCTTTTATGAGCACTGCAGTGAACAAACCATTTATTTTGTTTTCCATTGTTTGGAGATAACATTGCTGGCATTTTTTTTTCTTTGGGTAGTGAATCAGTGCTTGGTTTAGTTCAACCTAACCAAAATAATCAGACAACTTTTTGAAAAGTAGATGGGTGAATCATGCAAGTATTTCTATTATGTTTTCCTGCATCGGTATACCTATATAAGTGGATCCCCTATCAACAGAAAATGCATATGTCACATACAGCGGAAACACTAGACTTTTCTATTATGAAATCAGAGAAAAATGACTTGTCCGGATGTTTAAATTGTGAAGTAAAATTTGTATTAGTAGCAAGGAGCACAATATTGCCAACAGTACAGTCACATTTATGCAACCTCGATGCAACTACTAGGGCAAATTTTCTGAAGTACGCTATTGTAAAAATTGTATTTTATGGTGGTGCCGTGGAGGTATATTTTTCATTCTGTTGTGGTGACTGGCTGCTAAATCAAGACTGAACTAAATTTTAAACTTTTCTAGATGGATCACCACAGCCCAACATGACAGTATTGACACGGATCATAGAACCAGAAATTGTGTTTGTTGCCAACTTAACAAAGGCTGATGCTCCTGCCTTAGTAGCTTCATTCCAATGTGATTTCAGTTTGTCCACTAGCCCTCTTGATCAGTGTATGAATGCTCAAGTGCATGACTTGAAAGTGCTGGCCTGCCCTTTCCTCCGAAAGAAAGAAGAGAAGAATATTACAACAGTAAGTTCTGTGCTGTAGTTTATCTTTTATAGCTGGAGAGAATAACTCCTTTCACTCACAAGCTGTGTAGCACTTCTGAGGCATTGCATTTCTGCAACTGGCTGGTTCTGGAATGAAAAAGCTGCTTCTACACAATTGAATATAGTGCTGTATTATCTGGGAATAACCTTCTGGATGGCTGAGACCTTTACATATGGTTTTCCTGGCATTTAGTTCCATTCAGTAAACATGCTTGCTCCTTATTGCTCCCTGTTCATCACAGTTGTGCTTATACTAATGCATTGTTGCTTTATTACCCAGTTCCTATTCTCCTTGTGGGAGAGTATACTTTTTAGTTACTGATTTCCTCTCAGTACTCTCTCCCTCTTATTGCAAAATAGGATACTTCAGCAAAGCATTAATGTTTATCTTGATTAGAATGAAATCAAATAACTTTCATGCTGTTTTAAGTTTGAGGGCATTTCTAACAGTATGCTTGTATTCTCTAAGATTGTACAACCTTGCTGTCTGACTATGGAAGCTGTGATGCGTACTTCAGAAATGCAGAGTGTGACAGTGATAGTAGAAGAATTTATTGTAAAGGTTAGTAAATGGTATTGTAATGACAATTTCGCCCTGTATTTCCAGAAAGGCCTAGCACTGGTTTAAAATACATGTCACCTTTTAGAGTGCTGTTTTGTGGTGACTCTGTAGTGTGCCTTTTTCTGATGCCACCCTTGCACTTTACAACACCCTTCCCTCAGTAATATGGGATGGTCCCTTTATTATTTGTTTTAGATGCCAGCCTTTCCACTGAACTTGGTTACTGAACTTAGACCATATATATATATTCTATTCTGATCCTCTATTTTATCTGTTACTGTTATTATTAGTGTTGTTGTTGTTGTTGTTGTATGCTGAGTTCTGGCAGTTCCCTTGCTGCAAGAAGCCAAGTTACAGGGAATCAGGCAGAGGGTCTTCTTGGTAGTGGCACCCGCCCTGTGGAACGCCCTCCCACCAGATGTCAAAGAGAAAAACAATAACCAGACTTTTAGAAGGCATCTGAAGGCAGCCCTGTTTAGGGAAGCTTTTAATGTTTAATTGACTATAGTATTTTCATATTCTGTTAGAAGCCGCCAGCCAGATGGGTGGGGTATAAATAATAAATTATTATTATTATTATTATTATTATTATTATTATTATTATTATTATTATTATTATTTTATATTGCACCATTTAGATTGTTTTTTATAAAATTATTAAATTATAAAATTTAAATGGGTTAAAATGCTCTAAAATAAATACATTCACCAAGTGGTTCATCCTCAGGGGGTCCAAATGAAAGAGGGACAGAGTTGTTCTCTCTCCCCTGACTCTACTCCTGTGTTTGGCGGAAAGATCTTTCTCATTGTGGGACATGAGCAACAATGCTGAGACCAGCTGCCAGGGGCCCTCGCAGGACAGCATGAGTGTGCATCTTTATAGTCCATTCCTAAATATGTGCTTCTACCTAGACCAGCAGCTTGCCCCACAATTTTCCACAGGAACAACTGGAAAAATGCATTATTACTAGAATACAATAAGCCTTAATGGGCTATTTAGCCAAGGCATCAGGATGGAAGTACAAAGCACAATTCCACCACCTCCTTGGAGTCCCCTCCCACAAGAAAACCAAAAAGACAAAAAGAAGAAAAGCAAAAATGCCAAACGTAGACCAGAACAGCAACACTTTTAAATTTCAGACTCCTCATCTGGTTAATGCTGCTAAGAGAGCATTGTACAGTGTACACCAAGAGACTCTTTCTCTTCTCAGTCATTTTCACCACCACCAGAGACTGTGGCTGTGGTGCCTGTTCTTGTTCAGGAAACTAACCCTGGAATAGAGCAGGATAGGGAAGAAGGGCAGCAGAGTTCAGTGGCTATAAAAGCGAGGACACCCTTTGGACTTCTTAAGGAGCTGGGTCCTCTGCCATGAATGAAGACTAAAGACTGGCAAGAGAGGAGGTGCCTGCAAAGTAAATTGTAAGTTTCCTGCATGGACTAAACTTGAGAAGTGACAAACCCACTGTGTGCCTCACATATTTTGCCAGAGAAGGCCCCTTTAGGGGAAATGGCCAGTGTTCCATTTAAAAGTCCTTTCCTTGCACAAGGTAGATGTTTTACTGAACACCACTGTGGTGCCATAAAACACACATTGTTACATGTTGTGCATATAAAACACTGAAACTTGTTAATTCAGCTTTTTTTCCCTTTTAAAGATTTCACCAATAATTCTCAATACTGTAATTACAATCATGGCTGCCATGAAATCAAACCTGAAGGATGAAGGATCTGGTGAGACTGCTTGCAATACAGTGGACCTCTGGGGTATCAAGTCTGTTGACCAGTGTCACTATTGGTTTCTTGGTGTTGACATGGCCACAGAAGCAACCGAAACATTCAGTGCTAACGAGCAGTGTGTGAAGAAGGAGAACCTGGTTGTTGAGGTGAAAGCTGTTCAGATCACTCTGGAGTGTGGTTTGGGGCATTCCACTGTTCCCTTACTGTTAGCAGAATCAACATTTTCAGGATCAGTGAAAAACTGGTCTTCTCTCATGGCGGCCACAGCTGACATGACACTGGAGGTATGTAAATATAAGAAGTGATTGATGCTTTATATTTCAGGCATGGTCTGCCGTTGCTGGGTCTAATGATAATTTGAGTTACATCTGTAAATTATTTTTAGGTACTTGTTCCATGTGCATGTAGAATTTCGTTTCTTAAGTTTTTATTATGCTCAACTTAGGTGTGGTAGATTGAAATGAAGCCTGATGTTAAATGATTTTAGCTCTTATGTTCTCAATATTGTATCCCAGGTTCACTATTACAATGAAACAAATGCAGTTTGGGAACCGCTTATTGAGCGAGTTGATAATGAAAGACGTCAATGGGACTTAAAGTTAGAAGTAAGCAACCTTTTATAAATATAGATATATAAATATAAACACCATTTTCATTAATTAATGAAAATTCTAACTGTTATTCCTGTCTAGATATTACATTTTTTTTGCCAGCTGAAAAGCGAAGTGTATTTTGCCATGAATTTTTGGTAACCTTCCTCCAATTAGGGGCCCTCCAGATGTTTTGGACTACAACTCCTATCAGTCCCTGGTAGGTTGGTGGAAGGCTTCATTTAGGGATGCTAGCAGTTGCTTTTCCATAGTCTCATTCTGTCTTTGCTTCAAATTCTAATCAGCCACACAACCCAACAGGCTTTCAGGGCTTCTTACAGCGTAAATGGCAGTAGCACACACCAAAAGATAATTAAAATCTTACATTGCACAAATTATTAAACTATCATATTTCAAGTTAAAAAAATATTTAGTTCAACTTTCTCTGATTATTCAAATGCTCTGTTGAATATATACCCTTCTGTACTCCATGTTTAGATTCTGAAACATGGACTGTTTATAAGCAGCTGTTGAATGAGAAGTTTCTAAAAATTAATTTGAAATTTAATTCCATGTTTGCCAACTCTTCCTGTTCCTTACATGTATGAAGTTAATGTTAATCTTCATTTGCATTCATTAAATTCATCATTTAATCTTCTAAGTTATACATACTTAAAAGCTGTCAATATCTTTGTGGAATACTTGTATTATTGTATATTTCCATTGACCAAACAGAAAGATAATTCTTGGTCTAAAGCAAAATTGCAAACCTAAATGTTAGCATAATTTAAAATTGTGCCTCTGCAGTTCAATTTCCAAAGTTTCAAATGGGCAATAATTTAATAATGCTGCATTTATTTTAGATGAAGACTAACCCCTTACAAGATAAAAGTTTGTTGCCAGGAGATGACTTCATAGTTCTACCAGAACCTCAAAGTGTCATCAATATATCTTCAAAGGATACCATGAATGTAACAATATCCAAATGCTGTCTTACTGTCTTTAGCAATCTAGCTAAGGTAATTTCATATGCATTGTGGTGAGGTTATTTGTAATCAAGCCCTTTCAAGTGGTAATTTGATTAACTTAAGGGAGAAGATAATTATTGATTACATATTATGGGGTGGCATTTTTCTCTTTCTGTTTCAGTTTAGCTGCTGACTGTTTAAGGGAGCAATGTTTTCTTTTATACTGAACATGCTGCAAATTGATGTCATGGGGGGGGGGAGGTGGAAGAGAAAGGTGTTGATTCAGATCCTTGGTTAATCATGTCAAGGAGAGCTATTCCCCTTTATCTACATAACAGGGAAAACAATAATTTTTTAAGGAGCTCCTGAAAAACGTATTTTTTGCCCAGGCCTTTCCTGGATTTCTTTTGCTCTATTTTACTGTTTATAACTTCTTTTGCTATATTTTGCTGTTCATATTTTTAATGATGTGTATAATTATTTATACTACGTTGCTTTTATGTTTTGTTGTATTTTAAAGTTAAAAGGTCTAGAAAATATTTAAATAAATGAAATAATATAGAATAGTTGGGGAAGAAAAGCATTAAAGGTTACAGGCAGGAACAAATGCTTTGATAGTGGGATGCGGCTTCCTTGATGCTCTGGGTCGCTTCCTGCCTTCATCAAATTCAGTCTACGAGCGCTTGAGCTCCCTTAAAACTTCTCAGTCTAGTTCTGTGTTACCATTCCCCCATCTTTTTCAGCTTATTTCTTTCTTATACTTCATTTTCATTCTTCTGCTGTTAATGGTCAACTTTAATCTCTGATAGCTTTGAATATTGAGTAGCCCAAGAACATTTATAGTCCATGTATACTTTAAAATGTTTGCTTCATCTTAGGGATTTTCAGAAGGAACTGCCTCTACGTATGACTATGCATTAAAAGACAAGGCTCCTTTTACTGTGAGAAATGCTCTGGGTCTTCCCCTCAAAGTTCATACATGCAGAAATCTCCAGGTTGTTGGATTAGCTGCAAAAGAAGATATTCATGATATAGCAATTGATCAGAACTTGGAATTTGAATACTCTACAGTGGATACCCCACACAGAGGAAAGTTATCTGCAATGTATCGCCTGGAAAGTTCTCTATTCACTTTGAGCATTGGTAAGATGTAAAGAATGCTGCGTGTGTTTAGGAGGGTTAATCTGGGGAGGGAGGGGGACAAGGCAAACAACTCTGGTAGAGAATAAGTTACTCAAGACTAAGTACATGAACTGTTCACAATTCTAGAAATGCCTGTGCTTAAGTTAGAATCAATTCTGAGTAAGAATAGTTGTAATGAGCAATGTTAGATTGATTTTCAAGTTAAGTGTTTCCCATGCATTCAGAAAAAGCACAAGATGCACCCCTCCTTTTACTGGACTACTTCAGAAGCACAAGCAATTAGATGTTTTTGCACATAACAGCCATAAAACAAAACAAATTCCCTCTGCTGCTAGAAAAGAAGCAACTCAGGTTCCCCCTCAGTCTTCTGCATTCCTCCTGGAAAACTTTGCTTTCCAAAGGAAGGAGATATTTGACTGTGTTTTCTGATATCATCGTTGTATGAAGAGATACAATCACAGGAAGAGTAGATTGACACTTGCTGATCCTTTTTAAACTGAATATGTCATGTAACTTGTAAGTCTTCGGGACTGAGATATTACTTCTTGTATATATTTAAATAAAAGGGGTAGGTTTTTTATTTAGTTGTTGCTTTGTTGTTGTAAAACAGGACCTGAAGGATACACAGAGGTGGCAAATATTCCCATTGCAAAACCAGGAAGAAGACTTCACAATGTAAGAAATCCTCAGAGTGATCACTCGGATTCTGTTGTAGTGCAGATAGATGCAGCAGAAGGAAATAAAGTTATTACCATACGCTCTCCGCTTCAGGTAAATGATCACGTTGTATGTTAAAAGCATGATTATTGTGTTCTAAAATGCTTGTGTTAAATTACTGTGGTTGATTTGAAGGCTGCTTTAGATTTGGGTGGGCGGGCGGAAAAGATGCCCCAAAGAAATATAAATGGCAGATCGCTGCATTTAATTGCAAGGCTAAACTTCGGTCAAAGTTTGGGTAGAGTATTGTCAAATAGTATCTTAGCTTCTAGGAGGGGTACATCAACATTGTTTGCTGGCTCCTTTATTGTTTACAATGCTATCAAATGCTGCTTACCACTTTTTTTATACATACTGGTAAAATATGCTGTGTTTTAATTTCAGATTAAGAACCACTTCTCTGTCCCATTTACAATTTACAAATTTGTTAAGAATGTTAAACTGTTGGAGCCTATAGGTGTGTCTAAGCCTGAAGAGGAATTCCATGTTCCATTAGATTCATATAGGTATTTTTTTCATTTGCTTCAGATTTCTTAAGCAGTTTTACTTTTTTAATAAAGAACCCCAAAATTTAACAAGGACTTGATTTCTCCCTCCTTCCCTTCTTGTGCTTGAGCTTAGGTGTCAGCTATTTGTTCAGCCAGCTGGGATCTTAGATGGTCAGTATAATCCTTCCACAACCTACATATCCTGGAGAGAAGAGCTTCATAGGAGCAACGAAGTCAAGTGTATGCTACAGTGTCCATCAACTGAAGTCAATTTTCTGCCTCTAATAGTGAATACTGCTGCTGTGCCTGATGAGTTAAACTTCATTGCATCCCATGGGGAGAACTGGGATCCAGCGTACATTATTCATCTCTATCCAACACTCACTTTGCGGAATCTTCTGCCCTACTCTTTACGATATCTGCTTGAGGTATAGCATCTCAGGACTGGATATAACATAACTTGAAAATGCCAGGGGTGATTTGATCCTTCATAGAGTTGCTTCCTTCTTCTGTAACATATTTTAAGTTTGGTATGCCTTGAAAATCCTTGCTCATAAATCTTAATTCCAATTGCCTGTTGTAATTTTAAAACCACTTTTCATTAAGTGTGTCTTTGTCTGTGAGATGAACAGCCTTATGATTTTTGCATATTATTGCAGTTCTGAAGACTTGGAGGTATAACTGGCTCATTTTTTTAAAAAAATCCCAATTTTGCTACTGCTGCTTCTTGCAGGACCTGGGTGGGTGAACAGAAGGAGGAAGAAGGTTACTGCATGACTTGCAACTATGTCATAGACCAGTGTTTGCCCACCTGCTGCCCTCCAGATGTATTGGACTACAACTTCTGCTAGTGCCAGCCATCATAGCTGTGCCAGTAGAAGCAGATGAGAATTGTCCAAAACAGCTGGAGGGCACCAGATTGGGGAAGGTTGTCATAGACTCCTGGGCTCTTATGCTGAGATGATTAGAATACTGTGTGTTTATTGCAATACAGTGGTGCCTCGCAAGACGAAATTAATTCGTTCCGCAAGTTTTTTCGTCTTGCGAGTTTTTCGTCTTGCGAAGCACGGTTTCACATAGGAAAGCATTGAAAATCAATCAATGCGTTCCTATGGAAACCGCCTTCAGACCAGGTCCAGGGACAGTCTGTCCCCCGACCTCTTCTGAAGGCTGGGGGGGGGACAAGGGCTTTTCTTCCCACCCCCAGCATTTTAAAAAACCCCGGGACAGCAGAGGACTTCTCCGCTGTCCCGGGGTTTTTTAAAATGCTGGCGGGCGGCGGCGCTGCCGCCCACCAGCATTCAAAAGCCGTCCGGGAAAGCAGAGAAAGCGCTGCGTTTCTCCGCTCTCCCGGGAAGGCAGGCAGGGGGGAGCAAAGACTTTTGCCCCCCGCCGGCCTTCAGAAGAGGTCCAGGACCTCTTCTGAAGGCCGGCGGGGGGCGAAAGTCTTTGCTCCCCCCGCCTGCCTTCAAAAGCCGTCCGGGATAGTGGGAAGCGCTTCCCTGCTATCCCGGACCGCTTTTAAAATGCTGGCGGTGGGGAGCAAAGCCTTTCGGCCCCCGCCGGCATTCCTGGACCTCTTCTGAAGGCCGGAGGGGGGGAAAGGCTTTGCTCCCCACCGCCAGCATTTAAAAGAGGTCCCCGGAGATTTCCCTATGGGCTTTCTTCTTGCGAAGCAAGCCCATAGGGAAATTCGTCTTGCGAAGCACCTCGAAAAACGGAAAACCCTTTCGTCTTGCGGGTTTTTCGTCTTGCGAGGCATTCGTCTTGCGGGGCACCACTGTATTCCTAAAGCTGTTTCTTTTCTACATCATTTTCAGTTGTGTTAAAAATGGGTTGTGGTTTAAGATGTCCTTGTGCCAATTTTCTGATCAACATTGCTTAAATTTCTTTCTTTATAATAAGAAAGATGTGAAGATGTCCTTGAGTGTTGATACTCTATTTTCCAAAAAGTATTCTATAATTTTTGCTGGTTACTTTTAGGGAACAGCAGAGGCCCATGAACTGCCAGAAGGGAGCACTGCTGATGTTCTTCATTCGAGAATCAGTGGTGAAATCATGGAACTAGTCCTGATAAAATATCAAGGTAAAAACTGGAACGGACACTTTCGACTCAGTGACTCGCTGCCAGAGTTCTTTCCTGTGTGCTTCACATCAAATTCTGCAGACACGACAACAGTTGATATATACATTCACATTAGAAAAGTTGGCAGCCGGATGGTTCTGTCTGTGTACAGTCCTTACTGGATCATCAATAAAACCTCCCGTGTTCTACAGTACCGTGCTGAAGATGTGCATGTAAAACACCCAGCGGATTTTAGGGACATTATCTTGTTCTCCTTCAAGAAAAGGAACATTTTCAGTAAAAATAAGGTATGATGCCAAGTTCACATATACTGGCCTTTAAGGGGTAGGCTTCTTAACTAGGGTGCTGGCTTTCCTGGCTATTGCAAGAGTTGCTGCTACAAGAGGAAATGGAGCCAAGGGGGTGAAGAGGGGAGCTTAGCAAGAGCTGGTAAATTCTATTACCCGCAGCAGCTGGTTGCAGGTTGCTATCATGGCGGGAGCCGGGGTGAGTGCCCAGGAGAAATGGGCTCCAGCAGCACACCCTGAAAGTGGCCCTCAGTATCAGCAGTGCCAAGGAGAGTGAGACTGTTGAGGGTGAGACTGATTTGGAGGAATTATGGGCTGGGCACGTGAAAGTGACTGGGCTTAAAGGGGGCATTTGGAGGAATGAGGGGAGGGAGGAAGGTTAATCTAGGACAGGCAAGAATGATGATCTGTGTGGTACCCAATGTGGGACTGCTGGAAGGGAGTGGGAATGAGGGGACCTCTTCAAGGGGTGGAGTGGGGGCAAGAGAATTGGTAAAGGGACACATACATGAAGGAAGTGGGTAGCCCCGTATGCATTAGAGGGAGAGAGAGAGTGCTGCTTGAATTGGAAGGGTAGCGAGGATTAAAAGGGGTTCCTTTGAAGGGAGAAGGTGAAAGTTGTCTCTGTGTGAGGCAAGGTCCTGAGTAATCTAGAAGGGGGACAGGATATATACGTGTTGCAGCTGAGAGGGAGGACTGGGGCAAGTGGGGACAAGGAAGCCAGAAATGAAAGGCTTCCCAAGTGAGTTGTCTCTGCACATGAAGCTTGTTTGTTTTCCTGTGATCCCTGGAATAGCCATTAAATCATCACAAAGCCTGTGAAGCAGATGAGTGTCCTCTGATTTTGGCATCTAATAATATGTTTTTTCCCTCTCCTCCTGATGTAGATCCAGTTAAGCATCTCCACTAGCACGTGGTCTAATAGTTTCTCTCTGGATACAGTAGGAAGTTACGGATGTGTAAAGTGCCCAGCTAACCTTATGGATTTTCTGGTAATATCTGGGTTCTGTACTTATACTAATGACTGTTCATGCCAGATGCATAGAACAAAATCTATCTTGAATTTCAATAATAATTTAGGGTGCACGAGGCCATCTTTCTGATACTTCTCTTGCTCTCCTTGGTGTCCTCTGTGCAGTTTGATATATGGAACATAGCACAGACTATGATGCCTGTCCAAAAGCAGAGAGTGATGTTACATCTTTGAAAGGAAGTTGACAGGGATTAAAAGACCACCCAAACGAAGCCTTTATAGACCATGTGGCAGTAGAAGGCCACGGCAATAGTGAACTTTCCTATTCTAGGCTGGTTATGTGCTAGGAAATGCAGGCAAAAGCCATCACATTCTGATCTTTATAATTTCAGTTTACACATCCACACTGTGCTTGTGAGGAACAAAGGAGTGTTTCTATGTGTGTGTGCTGTAAGTGAGCTAGAGAGATATTCCTTGCAGTTAAACTCTTGAGTCCTTGAGAACCATCATCAGATTGTTCTCAAACCCAAATGAGCAACTCGATGGCTTCTTCACTTTTTAGATAAGTAATCTACACTTGTTCCTTCAGGTTTCTCATTTAAACCTGAAGAGCTGAGCAGTCAGGGAAGGGAAAAAGCTTTTTAAACACTGTATGTTGCTTATATTAGTATTTTTAATAATATCATTTTTGCAGGTTGGCGTTAGCATTAAAATGAGCAGTTTCAATCTCACTCGGATAGTTACTTTGACTCCATTCTACACCATAGCGAATAAAACATCTTTCGAGTTGGAAGTGGGAGAAGTGGGAGCTGATGGTTCACTTCCTACTAATAAATGGAGTTATTTCTCATCTTCAGAGGTAATTTTTAAAGCAATGTTTCTCACTTTCACATCACTGAAAATTTCCGAAGCACATTTTGTTTTCATTTGATCTGAATTCTAGAGCCTCTAGACTTAAAAGGAGTCTTGCTGGGACCCTAAGAAAATGGCAACAGATAAATGAGCAATAGATCCTACCTACCGGGATTTCACTCTTCTGTTCAGGAATAATAATTTTAACTCTTTGATATAATAAGGTGAACAATTCCTGTCAGTGACAATCTTAATACTGTTCTGTAACATGGAACTATCGTGATCTATTTATGTTGCAAACAGTGTTCAAAACTCCCGTTGCATTTTGTGACATGGAATTTCATTAGCACGGGCTGTTTCTGATCTCTGGGTGTAGTACTGTGTCTAAGATATCAGATTAAAACTGCAGAGTAGAAGGAAAGGAGGACGTTTTTCTCCTTCCACACTTACAGCTACTCTGAAGACCGGAGAAGAGACTTAAGAATATTAGGGGGGTAATAGAGGCACATTTGAAAAACATTGGAGAAACAACGGTTGCGAATTAATTGGTCTAAATAAGAGATTGTGATATTTAACTATGAAGATGAAAAAGGGAAATTTTTGAAGGAAAAAAGATATAAAATTAAGAAATGTAATAAAGTATTTGGGAATAAATGCAACAAGAACTTTAGAACATTTAGAACAAGAGAATCTTAACAAATTAAAGAGGGAAATTAAGGAAAAGCTGGAGGAATATAAGAAAATAAAGGTTTCATGATTTGGAAGAATAGCAATAAGAAACCTAGAATTACAAAAAGATGGTGGTGTAAACCCCAGAAAACAGGTGGATTGGGCCTCTCCAACATATATTATACAGTGGTGCCCCGCAAGACGAACGCCTCGCAAGACAGAAAACCCGCTAGACGAAAGGGTTTTCCGTTTTGGAGGCGCTTCGCAAAACGAATTTCCCTATGGGCTTGCTTCGCAAGACGAAAATGTCTTGCGAGTTCCTGCGGGTTTTTTCCCTTCCCCCCTTTTCCTAAGGCGCTAAGCCGCTTATCAGCTGATCTGCTGATAAGCCGCTTAACAGCTGATCGCTAAAAACCGCTAATAGCGCTAATCCGCTAAGCTGTCAATGGGCTTGCTTCGCAAGACGAAAAAACCGCTATACGAAGAGCCTCACGGAACGGATTAATTTCGTCTTGCGAGGCACCACTGTATAGCAAATCAGTTAAGATGTATCGTAGACGGGATAACAGAACAAGGAGAGTTAGAATGGTTAGAGAGTGGTACACAGGAAATGAGGGAGAGTTCGTGAATATATTTTTTAGTAAACCAAATAGGCAATGGTGGCAGAATATTGAAAATCCTTTATTAAGAATCATCATTGAGATAAGGGCAAAATATAAAGAAAATTGATAACCAGTAAATTCTCCACTAACTCCAGTGGTGATGATAGAAGACTTCTCAGTAAATTTCAAAAAGGAAAATTAAAAAAGAAAAAAAATGAAAGAGAAGACAATATTTAAAATAAAGGATTGTGTGGAGAAAATGAGAAGCAAATAACAAATAAGAGAAGCTCTAACAGGAAGCAAAATAACTTGGTTTAACCGTATACAACTGGAGCAATGGACAAAGAAGTGGTTTTTTTTATAATACTTTTTATTAGTAAGAAGTGGTTAAGGGAAAAGAAGAAATGCAAAGAATATACAAAATTCAAAAAAATGATTATAAAAAGGAGAGATAAAGAAGAAAATATAGTTATAAAAGGGGAAACCAGTGAAATTTATAAAATATTAGTAGAAATGGAGGATCAATAAGATCAATTAAAAGAGGTGTGGGGAAAAGGAGACAACAGGGCAGATAAACAGTCAAAGCTGGGGAAAAATACGGGAGAAACACACTTTGAAAATCTTGTTTATAAGGATAAAATGTATTATAAGTTAGTATGGTATTTAACACCAGTTAGATTAAATCAAATAAGGAATATTCGGTGTTATGTTGGAGGGGATGCCAGGAACCTGGGACTTATGTTCACATGTGGTGGGGGTGTGAATATGTACAATTTTTTGGCAAAGGGTGTTTAAGGAGATAACAGAAATCACTGGGTTAAAGGTGACTGAAAGGTTGCATTCTTCTCAATTTATGATGGGGTGGAAGGTTTGCAAGCTATGAAGAACTTGCTCACAAATTTATTGATAGCTACACAAATTATTATAGTTAGGAAGTGGAAGTGGCAAGGTGAATATAAAATGGAAGAATGATATAAAGAGGTGTGGGATTTTGAGCAGATATGGAAGGTATTTGTGGAATTTCTACTGTTAGAATGGAAAGGAATCAAACCATTGCAAGAGGTTGGATGATGATAAAATAATAATAATAATAATAATAATAATAATAATAATAATAATAATAATTGTACCCCTCCCATTTGGCTGGGTTTCCCCAGCCACTCTGGGCGGCTTCCAACAAAGATTAAAAATACATTAAAATGTCACACGTTAAAAGCTTCCCTAAACAGGGCTGCCTTCAGATGTCTTCTAAATGTCAAGTAGTTGTTTATCTCTGACATCTGATGGGAGAGCATTCCACAGGGCAGGCACCACTACCTGTAACTTGGCTTCCCGCCTTGAGGGAACCACCAGAAGGCCTTCGACACTGGACCTCAGTGTCTGGGCAGAACAATGGGGGTGGACACGCTCCTTTAGGTATATTGGGCCGAGGCCGTTAAAATGGATAGTTACAATGGAAGGATCTTGGGGGTGGGGTGCACATATGTTTGTTTGTTTGTTTGTTTATTTATTTATTTATTTATTTATTTATTATTACTTTGTTAAAATAAAAGGAAGAATATTAGGGGGTGGGCAGGGGAAGGAGTAGACCATGTGAAAAATAAACATAATATTTTAGCTGCAGTTCATTCATTTTCAGCTTTGTATTTTTGTTATTTAAAAAGTGTGCCTAGACATTCCATTGTTGTGCCCATAACCTGGGTATAAGGTGCCGTTTAGCTTTCATATCTCAGTTTCTAACACTGGTTGCAAATCTCAACAGTAATGGTTCCTTTAAAATGGTTGGTATACGTCTGTTTTAGATGTCTTTTGCTGGACATATTGCCAATTTTAAGCAGAAACTCTTTATTTTGCCCACTAGTGTCTTCCATTCTGGCCAGAAAATTTGTCTGGAAAACTGTGCATCAGAGTGATTGGCTGTGACCGTGTGACCAAACCATTCTTTTTCAGCAGACAGGACAATGGGACTCTGTTGAGTCTAGAAGAACTGGTGAGAATATGGCATTTTTTATTCCCTGTTGTGCTTACTTTAAAACATGGTCATGAACAATATTTGTTTTTAAAAAGAAATATAAACCAGACTTGCATATAAATGCACAAAAGCTACTAGCTTGAAACTATTTTTACTAGTCTGCTGGGGATCAGGGTTGGAGTGACAGGAGGCACAGCAGCCCACTGCATTTCTATGCCTGGCCACTCGCCTGCATAAAATTCCTTATCACATGGCTACCACGTGAAGGTTTTAAAATGCAAGGCTGATCTAAATGCTTAAAGATTGCAAAAGTAGTAGATCCTCCCACCTGGTGCTATCTAAACGTTTACAAGAACAGAAATGTTTTCACAAGCGACTTAAAATTGGTACCTTGGTGGGCTTTCCTGCATAACTTGTTTGAAGCTATAATGCTACTACTGAGAAGACCTCACTCTTCATAGCCACACAGTTTAATTTCCTGAAGCTACAAGATCCATGTTCAGGGCCTGGTCTGTAAATCTCAGGTTCCTTTGGATAAAGCAGCCATGATGTTATGGTTAGCTAGTAAAAAGGGAGGTTAAAGTTTATAGCCATTGGTGCTGCGTGGTTTCTGGTTATTCCCAGGAGCAGGAATAATATTGGTTGTTGGATCAAATGTGGTAAATTGGATGCATTTGAAGTGTAGCTTCCAGCTTGGACTGCCGGCAAGAAGCTGCTAGCACCTTTGAGAAAGGAAGAGACAGAACTCTCACACTCCATTCATTTTGGGTTACCTCATCTGGACTCTCGTGTGAGCCCCATTGTAGGAGCCAGAGTTGTCTGGTTGACCAGCAGCTGTTTGTTGCTACTGTGAACCGCTTGCTAGAAGTATAAACTCTAAAAGGTATGGTGAAGCTTGAATTAGGCTATGTGGATATCAAGCCATAGCTTTTAGTACCGTATCCATATATTTTATTTTCAACAGAGCTCAGGGATCCTGGTAGACGTGAACGTGTCTGATCATTCTACAGTTATTAACTTCTCAGATTATCATGAGGGAGCGGCACCTGCTTTGATCATAAATCATACTCCATGGGCTTCTCTTAAATACAAGCAGAGGTATGTGAAAGAGCTTTCTTCCATCTTTTGAGAGAGGTGCTTTGCTATAGGATGTATAATATTTTTAATCTGAATTCAGTTGCACTTTTGTTCATCCATAACTAACCTTGTGTTTCTATTTTTTCCATGCAGTGGTTTACGGGAAGAGATGGAACTGAAGCCAAGGGGAATGAGGCTGTTTGCCTGGGCAGATCCCACTGGAATAAGAAAATTAACGTGGGTGTATGCACAAAACTCCGGAGAACATGATCTTCTTAAGGTATTTGGTGTCGAAAGAAAAATCGGTCAATCCTGAACTCCGTGGGAAACCATTTCTATAACAATCTATAATGCCCCTCAACTCAAATCTGTTTCTGCCCTTCTATGCATCGTTGGTACCTTTCAATATATTACGACAATTCTGTTTCTTCTTTAACTTTGAAATTTTAAAGTCAATGTAATTATGTAGACAATCCCAGCTTGTAGAAGGCTTGTATTTCACATACCATTCATAACACAACACAGCAGTGTTCATTTTGTTTGCATTGCTTGCACTTGCTACAAGCTAATACAAATTAATTTTGCTTTAAAAATGACAAAAGTGTTCCCAGTGTTACATTAGTAGGTTCATTTTGTGTTACACAGCCTCTTCTTTTCCTTCCTGCCAACCCAGGATGAGTGTGGTCAGTTTCCTTACAACTCCAATACCCAGATCCATTGGGTCTCTTTCTTGGATGGACGGCAAAGGGTGCTGCTTTTCACAGATGATGTTGCCTTGGTTTCTAAAGCCCGGCAAGCAGAGGAGATGGAGCAGCCGGATCAAGAAATAAATGTTGCTCTTCACAGTGTTGGGCTTTCACTAGTCAACAACGAAAACAAACAGGAAATTTCTTACATAGGAATCACCAGGTACTGTTCATAAATAATATCTGGCTGCCTTTTAATTCACAGAAGTCCTGTTTTGAAAATCAGAGCAAAATCAGTTCTCATTTTCCTAAAACAAATATTTGTCTAAGCACTGCTCCTTCAACCATGTAAAGCTTAAGAAATTTGGATTAGTTAAAATACAGTGCTGTGGATTGTTTTTACTTTTTTAAAAATAAAGGTTTAACTTAATCACCAATGTATTTATTTTACAGTTCAGGCATTGTCTGGGAATTAAAACCAAAGCAGAGGTGGAAGCCATTTAACCAAAAGCAAATACGCCTCTTGGAACAGGCATATCAGAAACATATTTCTGTGCGAGGTGTGGCTTCTGATTGGATTAAAATAGACAACAATTTTGAGGTATGCTGCGGTATCACGTACATGTTGCATTTATGCTACTGAGCACAATAAGACATTTTGCAAAAGTCTTCTGTTCATAAATGTTAGTTGCCTTATATAGGTGGAGAATATCGAGGCTTTAAACAACTCAACAAAAAGCTGATCTCTGAATCCCTGTCAGATAATTTTGAGAATGCAGACTGGCACCATTGCTCCTTACTTTCTTGTATATAGACCTAGGAAGCCATAATGCATAATACACATATCCTGCATGTGTATGCAGAGAAACACAAGGTATATGAGCATGACAAAATAGAGGAGATACAGTCAGGGGGGTAGGAAGCGGGTGCGGGGGGAGCGGTACGCCCCGGGTGCCATCCCAGGGGGGGAGACAAAATCCTCCCTGGGTGGATTGCGCCGCCGTGCCGCAAACCACCCCCACCTGGAAGATCACGCCACCATCACGCTGCGATCGGCCCCTGCCAGGAGGATCGCGCTGCCATGCCGTGATTGGCCCTGCCGGGAGGATCGCACCACCACGCTGTGATTGGCCCCCGCTGGGAGGATCACACCGCTGCACCGCAATTCGGACCCCCCCCCCAAGGATTGCGTCAATCACCCTGCCACTCTGGGTGCTGTAACGGCTTCCTCCGCCACTGGATACAGTATGGACAAGCAAGCAAAGGCAGATGTAACACTGTTCAGCATAGCGTAGCCAAGTGACTCTAGTTATGGGAAAAGCATGAGACAAACAGACTTAATGGGCAAAACAAGGGGCGTCTCCTTGAGAGCCTCCTGTTGAGGTAGAAAGGCAGCTGCCACTGCCCTCTCAGTGTTACCCAGCTCCTTGGTAGCTGAACCAGTGTCTTGCTCCATCCACTGTCACTTTCCCATTTGGTGAGTCAAGTGTGTAACAAAAGTTTCTTGCCATATCTTTTTTTAATCACCCAGAAGGCATTCCAGAAACTTCTAATGGAATATCTTCAGTGTCCTCTGGGAGCTGCTGCCCTCCATGCTCCTCTGCCACCCAGGTCTTCCCTCATGTCGGCTTGGGTTGAGGAGATCATGAAGCTAGGAAAGATTGCAGGGGAGATCCAGAGATATTTCCTCTGTCACCTCAGTGGTCTCCACTCCTCAGGGCAGCCCCTAATGGCTGCTGCCCACCCTTGCTGTTCTTGCCTGAATAGGTTTGCCAGGAGCAACTTAGAGGAGTTGGAGTTTGGTGCTCAGCCAAGTCTGGAAGTCTTCCATGCTTTCACTTGACTAGCCTCCCTAGGCAAAAATGGCAGCAACTGACAACAGTTTTTAGTGGTCCAACTACATGATATTTCTTTGCTTGAGCTGGGTTTACTGCCAAAGAGAGGAGATAGAGAGGGGTGAGATTAATAGCAGCTGCTGCCAAGGCAGGCTATTAAGTTTGAACGTGTAAGCCCCAGGCCTGGGTGAAAGCTGCACAGTTGGGCTTGGGGAGGGGAATGAGAAACAACTTAGGAACTAGCATGTTTGCTACTAACCTTCTGATGACAGTTTTGAAAGCTGCCAAGCACCTTGAACGTGACAACAGTCCTTGCCTACCCCAAACAATTTGGTGGTCTGTAAGGTTACTGAAATAATGTTCTGCCCTTCCCTGTATAAGGGTATGGAAGCACTCTGCTGTTCAAAGGGGCTCTTACTGGGCCAAACCCATCCCAAAAAGGCATCTAGGATCCTAGACGAAATACCTCTCCATCCCAACAGCGTGAAATTGAGGGGTTGTAAAGAAAAGAGGTTAAATATATATGCGTGTTTTTCAGGTTAACTTCAACAAGATGCCAATGGAAATGCGCCTTCCGATCAAATGTAGCATAAAGCGAGATTTCTTATCTGGCATACAGATTGAATTCAAACAGTCACCTCACCAACAAAGCTTACGGGCCCAGTTATACTGGCTTCAGGTACAAATCTTTGATTATTTTTATTTTTTTTAGAAAACCTTGGTGTTATGAGGGATAGCAGTAACTCTGGTCAAGGAAACTGGAATCTTAAAGATGGTAGTCATGGACTGTATAACGGTTCTCTGGAACCACATTTGTTCTTGGAAAGACTGTGGGTCACTAAATGATTTGTCATTTAGTTAGTTATTCATGAGAATTTTAAAAATATACTTCATTTAAGCACAAAACATTCTGTACATTTTGTAAAAATTAAGAGCCAAAACCCTGCAAAAATAATCTTATTTCTTAATTTTTTTTTATTTAGCAAAGATAAGATTTTGTAGATGCTGACTTTGCATCTACAAATGCTGACTTTGCATGACTATTTTGTGTAGCTAAGCTAAAGGAGCTTGAAAGTGAAATCCTGTGCCCACTTACCTGGGAGTAAGCCCCATTGAAATTAATGGGGCACATTTCTGAGTAGACTTTGTATGATTACAGGTAGATTGCATTTTATGTTGATTTGACTTACACGATTGGAGCGTCATGTGGATCGTCAGAAAATAAATAAATGCAGAGTGGGGAGAAAAAATGGTGTGGGAGAGCAGGAAAGAATGACAGACAATCACATCAGCCATTGGAAGAGTATTAGAGTGTGTTTGGAGAGTAGGAGTGTGGAGAGAGTGGAGGAGGTTGCAGAGAGATTTTTTTTTTTTTTAAAGCTATGTTTCTAAAAGCTTGAAAAAATAAGAAAAAACAATATACCTAAGTCAGCTTCAAATATCAAGCATTTTTAATATAAAAACTAAAAGTAAATTAAGAAAAAGAAAGGACTTCCTATTTTCTATTAGTTTTAAAAATTTATGCCAAATTTTATTCCGCAAAACCACACAACTTTTCTACTTTCCACAAACCAAACTTTTTTCTGTATACAAACTCAGATATCACAACCTTTTCCTTCTTGTGCAAAAATCCATAAGGGATTTCCAAGAGGTTGGAAAGAGATCAGAGGAGGCCGGAGAGAGTTGTGGAGGAAGTTGGAAGGATTTGCTGATTTTTGTGCGTTTCTTTACAGTTTTCTAGGGGGTGCTCTGGCTTTACATGATTTTACTTAGATGTGCAGTAGCCAGGAATATAACCCCCACATCTGTCTGTACTCTGCTAAAATAATAGTCTTGATTAATGCTTCTTATATATTGGCTTCTTATATATTGGTTTGTTACTCCCTTGAAGGTCGATAACCAGTTGCCTGGTTCAATGTTCCCTGTTGTATTTCATCCTGTAGCTCCTCCAAAATCCATCGCATTGGATTCAGGTAATAATATTTTTAACATTCTAGATGCAGCAAGAATCAGCCACTTACTAAACAGGTATTCATTTCACCTCTCATTTTTCCTTAGAACCACGGCCATTCATTGATGTTAGTATCATCATTAGATTTAATGAGTACAGTAAAGTGTTGCAGTTCAAGTAAGTAAAATATACCTAAAGTTTTTTGAAACATAAGCCATGTGAATCTTACTCCTAAAGAAATTCTTAATTCTTAAGGATCGGAAAAAGGACCAAATTAAACTAGAGCAGGGGTTGGAAACCTCTTGCCCACGGTCTTAATTAGGTCCAGCTTGGCCTGCAAGACCCTTTCCCCCAAACCGTGCCCACCTGCTTCACACCTGATGTCACATCTGAAGGTCAGGTCTGGGGCAGGAAGAGATGCAACTGCCCATGCAAAACTGGGAGCCTGAAAGCATGCTTCCTTTTGTTCATTGGCAGTGGAGGTTTGCTGTCACTACTGGTTAGCTGATTGGCAGCGAGAGCAAGCCTGTTGGGATCCTCTGTGCTACAAAATTATCAATGGGGAACTCAAAGCTGGGTTACAAGTCCCTGCCTATCAGCTGATGAGCAGTAAATTCAAGTCTCACATGGCTTGGATTGGCTGTGCTATAAAGGAAAAATGGATCACCTGTTGTCATAGTGATGCCAGGTGACTGACAGGCCCATGAGGATAGGAGGAGCCCAGGATTAGGCCAGCTGGCCACAGCTAGTTCCCCACCTCTGAACTAGAGTGATTCATGTTTCAAAAAATATATTTCCCACATGCGAAATTTCCTCTAGAGGACTAGAACGGCCCAAAACATTTAGCTTTAATTGAGGGTAGAAGCTTTCTGCATATACAGTCAAACCCACAGATCATTTAAACTGGAATTGCTTAATAAAATATTTTAGTTTGTCCATCTTCATTGGGACTGTGAAATGGTTTCAATACAAGTACTTAGAATGAAATGCATGGACCATCTGTGGGTTTGGGCCAAATCTGTTGAGAGGAGCTAACCACAAGCCTCTGGAATTACCCACAAGTTTTCTACCATTTTATTGTTTAGTCTTCAAGGAACTCTGGCATTACAGGTGCATCACAGGTAGCTGCATAAGCAGAAAAGGTCCAATATTTCATTTGCTTTAAAATTAAATATTAACCACAAAATGGGCAGTTGGCCTCACGGAAGCTGTGTTGTCAGTTACTTGTATTTTCCTTTTACTCAGGTATTTCATGGTTCTGATCCAGGAAATGGCTTTGAAAATAGATCAGGGATTCTTAGGAGCTGTTATTGGACTCTTCACTCCATCTACAGACCCAGAAGCTGAAAAACAAAGGGTAAGGTCTGCTTAGGACATCTCATATGTTGAGCTGAAATTCTGTTTTTTAAAACATGCCAGTCTATGAAAGCACAGAAGAATACTAATGCTAGATCTGACCATAGATTTGAACTAGAGAAAATTATTTATTTTCAAGACAATAATTAGCAACATGGGGGGAATATAACTAAACAAGATCTGGACAACTGTGTAATATTTTTAGCAATTTCTGGAAACTCTGTTTTGTGTATAGTGTTAGTACACAAAACAAGTTTGGGATGAGTTTACTAGCCATCAGATTTCCAAAAGTTGCCTGTGGCTTTTAAGTGCTGTCCCAGAAAAATGTTCTTACAAGCTGATCTTGGTGTGTCATGGATTTGGCATATGGGTGGCCTGTTGCTGTGATAATGTGACAAACAGTCCTGAAAGTTCTGGTCACAGTAAACGGTTAACTGTTGTTTACCACGATGCCATCCTATGCTCCTTAGGGCAGTGTTCCCCAACCTTGGGCCTCCAGCTATTTTTGGACTACAATTCCCATCATCCTTGACCACTGGTCTTGCTAGCGAGGGATGATGGGAGTTGTAGTCCAAAACAGCTGGAGGCCCAAGGTTGGGGAACACTGCCTTAGGGTATAGAGAATGCTTCCATAGAATCATAGAGTTGGAAGGGATTCTGAGGATCATCTAGTCCACCCCCCTGCAATGCAGGACTATGCAGCTGTCCCTTACGGAGATTGAACCTGCAACCCTGGCATTATCAGCACCAAGCTCTAACCAACTGAGCTGTCCAGCAGACGGGCAGGCCATAAACTTAATAAATATTAATAGTAATAATGATGTTTGAACAGGGCTGCAATTTTTAAATTATTGCAGAGAGTTGAGCTTCCACTTGCTGAATTTTCATCGAAATAATATTTTCAAACCAGTGTATTGAAAAATGCCTAGAAGGTAGTTTTTAAAGGAGGTAATTGGAACAAATACTGTAATTTCCTGTGATAGGTAATGTTACTTGAAATGAGATCAAATTGCACCAAGGCAAGCAAAATATAGTATAGTATAGTATAGTATAGTATAGTATAGTATAGTATAGTATAGTATAGTATAGTATAGTATAGTACAGTACAGTACAGTACAATAGTATGCTGCCCATCTGACTGGGTTACCCCAGCCACTCTGGGCAGCTTCCAGCAAATTAAAACACAATACAGCAACAAACATTAAAAACCCTGAACAGGACTGCCTTCAGATGCCTTGTAAAAGTAAGAGAGTTGATTATTTCCTTGACATCTGATGGGCAGGAACAACTACTGCGAAGGGCCTCTCCTTGCTTTCCTTGTAATGACACTTCTTTCAGTGAGGGAACCACCAGAAGGCCCTTGGAGCTAGATCTCAGTGTCTGGGCTGAATGATGGGGATGGAGATGCTCCTTCAGTATACAGGGCCAAGGCCATTTAGGGCTTTAAAGGTCAGCACCAGCACTTTGAATTGTGCTTGGAAACGTACTGAGAGCCAATGTAGGTCTTTCAGGACTGGTGTTACATAGTCTGGCAGCTGCGTTCTGGGTTAGTTGTAGTTTCCAAGTCACCTTCAAAGGTAGCCCCACGTAGAGCGCATTGCAGTAGTCCAAGCGGGAGATAACTAGAGCATACACCACTCTGGTGAGACAGTCCGCAGGCAGGTAGGGTCTCAGCTTACGTACCAGATGACGCTGGTAAACAGCTGCCTTGGACACAGAAGTGACCTGTGCCTCCATGGACTGTTGTGAGTCCAAAATGACTCCCAGGCTGTGCACCTGGTCCTTTAGGGGCACAGTTACCCCATTCAGGACCAGGGAATTCCCCCACCCCTGCCCACCCCCTGTTCCCCTAAAACAGTACTTCTCTCTTGTTGGATTCAATCTCAGTCCATTAGCCACCATCCACCCCCAACCACCTCCAGACAGAACCACTCACACAGCACATTCTCTACCTTCACTGGTTCCGATTTAAACAAGAGGTAGAGCTGGGCATCAGCCGCATATTGGTGAACACCCAGCTCAAACCCCCTGATTCATACCTCCCAGTAGTTTCATACAGATGTTGAAAAGCATGGGGGACAGGACAGAATCTCGAGGCACCCCAAACATAGAAATGTTTCATCAGTTTATGTAGCACCTACTGTTCAAGTCTGAACCTAATTGAGGATTTCAATTAAAATTATTGCTCTTTTAACAGACAAAGTTGATACAAAAGGATATTGATGCTCTTAACACACAGTTGATGGAGTCATCCTTGACTGACATATCCACCCTCAGCTTCTTTGAGCACTTCCATATTTCTCCTCTGAAGGTATGTTTGAAAGGACTGTGGCTTGGCAACACAAAAATCAAGCTGGTTATATTTAATTATGTAATATTAGAGTAACGTTAAGAATAAAATGGTATTGGATAAAATGATACTGCAATATGTACTCAAGTCACATGACCACGATATTGTTACATTTGCTGACTAACTGTAGTGTAAATATTCTGTTCAATGGGCACCGCCTGACAGAACAGTCCTCACTGAAGCTTGTGCTTATTATCGCCATTCTCATTTCACAGATTTGCAGCCTCACAGCTTGCTCAGTAGGGAGAGGACGGCACAGCATCTTGGGTGCAGTCTTGCTGTGTTTCCATCTGTGACAAATTTTAATTTCTCTCTTCATTAACTAGCTAAGTAGATGGAAGAAAAATTCTCTTGGGTTCCTTTAAAGTAATATGTGGAACCTGCCTTAAGTGATAGTGATGTTTTTGGATTTATTTATTTATTTAAATCAGCGAAGAGAAAAGGCTGGCTTAATTCATCTTTCTCACTGATGCTACTTCTTAAGTTTCTTAACCTATGGTGCAAACTTGCCCACTTAAACCACACTAATTTAGGACTACGATATTATTTATACTTTTGACTCATTCTTGTAACAAAGCCATGCATCTCTTTAGTCACCCTGCAAATACCGTGCATGCTTTACCTGTAGAGGGAATATCTTTAAAATGTTCCTGCTTAGGGTCTTTCTTATGACCAGCACCCATGACACTAAGCAGAATCCTATTTACTCAAAAGTCAATGGGGCTTTCTTGTCAGGAAGTTGATACAGTACTGTAGCTTAAGTATGTGACCATAGGCACTGGCTCATAGCACAATCTTGTCTTCCATTCGTCTTTCCAGTGTGCATTGCTCCTTTCTGCTCCACTTGGCTCAGCCCCCCCCCCAAAAAAAAAACCAACCAAAAATGAAGTGCCTACAACTGATAGGTCAAAGCGGGGTTGATAGTTCCCAGTCAGACTAGAGCAGTTTATTTTTATCAGGTGAAAATGAAATGTCTGCTCATCCTCTCTGGTGGATGCCATTGTGGGCTGGCATTCCCCCTCGCGCCAGGATCCGATGTGGGAAGTCCTAGGGACTGTTTCCCAGGCAGCAAAGGAAGTCTCTGGGCTGAGCTTGCTGCCTGGGTAATTGGTCCCACCTATTTGCCTACTCAGCAAATCACAACCGAACATGGGACCCACCAGGGGGCAGACTCCAGTATATTACATAGGCATGTGGTTTGTTCTCCAGCCATATTTTTGGGATCTCCCACCCCTCCCACTATGGCATAGCTGGTTGCCATATTTGGGGCCAGGCTAGAATTTTTTCAGTTGGCAAATTGGCTCCAGCCCTCTTTTTTTTGCCATTTTTGTAGCAATTGTCACACCTTTGGTGCTTTAAGCATTAGATAGGTCTAGTTTTGGTTGGAGGAGAGGTTGTAGCTCTGCCTGACCCCGTCCCCTGAAATGGGCTTTCCCGTTAAAGGGATCCAGGGGAGATGCTTCTTTTCGGATGCCTGGGCGAGGGGCCACAGCAGCCCCCAGGTGCAATCCAGTGGGGGAGTTGCCCTTTGATGTAGGTCAGGGACTCCCTCCTATCCAGTTGATCCCAAAATGCAAGATCTTCCAGCAGGTGGACCGGAAGGGATGGGATCTACCCAATGCCAATCCTCTTATACCTGCTGGCATTAAAGTTGTGGCCTGATTTCACCCAAAAATGCAGTGCGTCTTATTCTTGGTATTGGGAGGAACCGAAGAGGAGGGGGGATGCCTTGCCACACAAATCTATGAGCCACCCATCACCTTCTTGTATCCTCATTAACCCAGAATAGAGGACAGAAGCTAGAAATCATAAAAAAGAAAGAGAGAGATAAGCAAAAGAAATAAAGAGGATTTCCAATTTTCCCTCTTTCAATTATGTATATAAAGACTATTTAGAGTATTCAAAATGTTCTAAATTTGCATAGAAAATCCTCCTTTTTATCTCACCATATCTAGAAGGCGGTTCAAGCTGAAAATTAACTGTGGGTCTAATTTAATATAAAACATTTCTTGTATACTGTGTAACTATGAACACTCTTTTCTGAAAAGAAAGCATGATTGACAGAATGATTAGCAATATAACTGAGCACTTTAAAATGTTGTCACAAACATCGTCACAGATCTAGTATCTTTTTTTCTGAAGCATTTTTCAAACTTCTACATGTTTGCCGCTTCCATATGTCTATATATTTAGTAAATCTTGACAAGCAGGTACCGAAAATGTTAATTCATATCCACTTCTATCTTGTTAGTTGCATTTGAGCCTTTCTTTGGGCTCTGGTGGGGAAGCATCTGATAAGGGCAGAGGAGAAATGATAGCGATCCATTCTGTGAATCTACTACTGAAGAGCATTGGGGCTACTCTTACAGATGTAGATGATCTAATATTCAAGTAAGTGGATGAAGCAAGTGTTTATCTCTTAAATTCTCTTTCTGGGTTCTTGTTAGGCATTTGCAGTACTAATTATTTTTAACCACTCTGTCACTACTGTGTTCATGCTTCTGGAAACTTATTAGAACAGTATTGGGTAACCACAGAAAGAGGGCTGTATGAATGGAGAATGTGGATACTCATAAAAGTGGCTAAGAGAACCTGCTGTGATGTTACCTGCTCAATCACATGTCAGGCTTGAATTTGCTGCCATAGGCAGCTTGCATTCTCTTAACTTCAGCTCTGCATTTTTGACATGGGGATGCCAATCAGCTTTACAGGGTTATTCTATAGATGAAATGATGTACGAGAAGAAAATACACTGTAAGCATTTAGAAGTTTTAGACATTCTCAGCAATGGGAAAACATCATTCTCCAGATGCTGATTTGATGCTTCTTTTCAGGCTTGCATTCTTTGAAATCAAGTATCA
Source organism: Podarcis erhardii (assembly GCF_964252035.2). Lineage (NCBI taxonomy): Eukaryota > Metazoa > Chordata > Lepidosauria > Squamata > Lacertidae > Podarcis > Podarcis erhardii. The sequence goes on along the minus strand of NC_138503.1, from coordinate 4,882,215 downwards.
GTTTTACAAAAGAGATGAATTAATGTGGAAAGTCATCGGGCATTACAGAGATCAGGTAAGTTGTTTGCCCTCTGCATCATTTTCTCTGCTGTATTTCCAACTGAACTTTGGATTTAGCACATCATTTCCACATGCATTCATAAGGCCTGAAGCTCAACTCTCTTTGCCCAGGAGGCATTAATATTGCAGTGTGAAATTGTAGTTCCTAAGCAATGACATACTCTTTGCTTTGTGTGTGTGTTTGTACACACACAAGCGCACATGTGCACACCCCCTCCTACCCACCCCACCCCACACACTCACACTATAGTACTGCTGTTAAGCTACCGTTAAATATTGTTTGTTTTTGACGTGCATAGATTCTCTTCCATTTTTTTAAAAAAAAGCTGAATACTAATTATTTCTCTTTTGTGTTTCTGTGTTTGTTTATTTTTTTTACCTTAGTTCTTGAAGCAGGTGTATGTTCTTGTGCTGGGTTTAGATGTCTTGGGTAATCCCTTTGGCTTAATCAGAGGTCTTTCAGAAGGTGTGGAAGCCTTCTTCTATGAGCCTTTCCAGGTATGATGTCATTGTGCCACTGGAGTTGCAGGTTGTTGGTTTCACTAGATTTCTGAAACATTCTGATCTTTTATTTTGATCAGTAGCAAAGGATTTATAAACTGATGACTTCAAAAACTTGTGTGTTGAATATAACTATGTTAGGAAAAAAGAACAATATGTATACTGGCTCCAGTAACTATATTTTGTGTCTCTCTCTGTGTGTGTAGCCTGGTAAAACTGAATCCAGTCCTTTGCTGCTGCCCCTGACCAGCAGATGAGGGCCACTGTCAGTTTTTTGGAAGGGTTGTGTCAGTAGAGCTTGAGAAGGCAGAAATCATGAACACAGCATCCATCTGTATGCATGTTTCCTCATCTAGCTTCTGTACACATATTCCAGCTAGGAGGCATGCAGCTAATTTAAGTGATCATGGTTTTTGTCAGAAGTGACTTCTTTCAAAAGTTCAGTATTTGTCATAAAGATCTTTTTGGAGCTGCATAAAGCCACAAATGATGGGGGAATGGAAGTGGTGTGGGTGTGTAAAACAAAACAAAAAACCCTCAAATATCCTTTTCATCCTTTATTAGGGAGCTGTTCAAGGACCTGAAGAGTTTGCTGAAGGTTTTGTGATTGGTGTAAGAAGTCTGCTTGGCCACACCGTGGGTATGTTGAACACTTCACAATTTTCAGTATATTATACATGCACAACCTAAATGTTCATGCAAGAGCTGACTATGTAAAAAAATTACTGGCCCGTTCAAGATTTGGTCTCAACACTCAGCCAGTATTTAAATTGCAATGGATCACCATAACAGTGCACCTTTCTTGTTCTCAACCTTTTTCTGGAATGGTCTTGGAACCCCATAACTTTATTCTACTTGTCTGATAGGCGGAGCCGCAGGCATGGTCTCTCGAATAACTGGTTCTGTTGGAAAGGGTCTGGCTGCTATCACTATGGATAAGGAGTACCAGCAGAAGAGAAGAGAGGAAATGGGTCGCCAGCCTAAAGATTTTGGAGACAGTCTTGCCAAAGGAGGGAAAGGCTTTCTACGAGTATGATGCTTAGATACTTTCTGGACTTCTGTGTGAGAGTAAAAATGGATAGATAAATCTGAAATACATTTTTTTCTGTCTATTAAATTGAGCCTAATCCATGTGAAATATGCACATTGGGCTCCCCTCCCCAAAGTTGTTTGTGTTTCTAACACTAGTTTTTTTGGCAGCCAACCCTAGCAGCAAAAAGTGAAGTATTAATTTTATGCAGTTGCATTTGGCTTTGAACTCTCAGGGGTACTGATCTATTGGCCAGGCTTCATAATGTGGGACAGAAAGTTCCTAAACATCCCAGCGCTTGGGTATGTGTGAAGCCAGACTAGGGACTTAGGCTCCAAGTGGAAGTTTGAGAGGCAGAGCTGTTGCTGATCCATGTTCCCACGACCTGCTTTTTTGTGGCATCTTGTTGAAGATTGCACGGGACATGAAGTAATTTTGCTTCCCTGCTTCCATCAGTCAGTGAGGTGAGAGCTGGGCATCATAAGGATAGCATCATGTGACACCTTTTGTTCAACGATATGTGTCAAGGAAAAGAGAGAGAGCAGCAGTAGTTCCATCTTCCTCATAATATTTGGTTAGACTTTCCAAGGAGGCATACTGTAGGCATTAGTGCAATTTCCACTTCTCCGACTGGGGTAAATACAGCTGCCTTATTGATCAGAGTTTTTTGATAATATTCTGTGTGAAAGAATTGGAAACTTTGGGTTATTTTTCACCAAGGAATCAGACATGGTGGACATCAATGCTCTTGAAAACTTAGCCAGACCTCCAATTTAGCCTGTGTGTAGATGCTATTCGATGGCACAAATTATTGCCCTTGGACCCAGCAGCAGCAGTAAAGGTTTGGTAAATGTATGAGCCAGCACCTGTGTAGCTGCTCTTGCTGACCCTAGACAGCTGCTTACAACAAAGACTAGAAAACTAGACTACTGTAGGTGGTCTGACATGGAGTACTCTCCCGCTGCATAGTTGCTTGATCATCATCTGCCATTTAGTGCTGTGTTTGGCTTCTTGTTTTAGTGCATCTGTTATCTGTGGTGCCTAAGTTGGTCTGAGGTGAGCTAACTTTTGAGTACCCTCCTTGCAGCAAGGTTAGGACATCATAAGTGGCCTTCTGAGCCCTTTTGTGACTTGCGCTTATGCCTTAATAGGTCTTTGTCAACTATATCAACTGACCTTTGAAAATATTGTTTCAGTGTTTATTAATTTCTGTGTGAATCATGGACAGTGTCACTAAATTGTGAATGTTGGGCTGCGTGTGCCCATTTCATCACTGTGATACCCCTGGTTGGGCAAGTTTGTGAACTTGCCCCAAGACAGACTGTTTTGAATATTGAGGTCCAAAGACTGAAAGTAGAAAACTTAGAGGACGGTGGATGAAATTAATTTGTAGCTTTTTGATTTTGACTTGCTGTTCTCTCTATTTCCTTTAAGGGGGTTTTCGATGGAGTGACTGGGGTAGTCACGAAACCTGTAGAAGGTGAGCTCTGATATTCTGACTTGGGATGTTGAGGAATTTCATAGTTTCAGAATTGTTAAGTAAAATTTTTTAATGCCATTTTATTCAAATAAAACCTACTATAGTTCTAACAGTATTAAACAGTTGGACTAATAACCCTCAGGGTCCCTTCCAACTCTATAATTCTATTACTCTATAAAAAGTGGTATTTTAAGTAGAGAACCAACACTCCTTATGGAGGAATTATGTAACTAGCAGAATTAGCAGAATTGTATACTTTGAGTCTTGAAACCTAGCCTTTTGCAAGAAGACTCAATTCTGTTTTATATTCTTATGCTGGAAGGTGCCAAAAAGGAAGGTGCCGCTGGCTTCTTCAAAGGGATCGGGAAGGGTCTTGTTGGTGTTGTGGCCCGTCCAACAGGAGGTGTCATAGACATGGCAAGCAGCACATTCCAGGGGATCCAGAGGTAAGAGGGACAGGGGGTTGGACTGGGAGCAACCATTGAGAAGCCATCTTTCCAGCTTCCACTAAATGTGGTTCAGGTGTTGGTGGGACAGAAAGAAGAGCATCTGCTGAAGATTTTTAAACCAGGACTGACTTGTATAAGAGAATGTGATATTTTAGACAATCTGATTCCAAGTCATTTCAGGGCTTAACTAGCACTTTGAATTGCATTATTATTAGGGTACTACGTGGCCACCTTTTCTTTCTTTTTGAAAACTCAGTTGCTTACGATAATTCAGTTTCAGAATAACAACTTCTTGTTTAGTATTTTCATTGTCTTGAAAGCTTGAACTGATTCTTGTAATAGTCAACTTGCATGGGAAACAGTATGCAAAGACTCTGATTAATCCTAAAATGATAAAAAAATAAAATGAATTTACAACATAGAAAATGGAAATCTGCATTGTTCACAATGATATTTGACAGGGTGGCAGAATCAACCGAAGAAGTATCAAATCTCCGTCCTCCACGTCTCATTCGTGAAGATGGCATCATTCGGCCCTATGACAGGGGTGAAGCTGAGGGGTATGATTTATTTGAGGTATGCTTTGTCATATATCCCAGCTTTAACAGTAAAAAAATATATAATAAATTTATTTAAAGTGTCCAAATATTAGTGGAGGAAATTTCACCCACAAAGTTTTTATGTGAAAAATACTCCACATTTGAATCGTTGCTTCTGCCTGTGGATTTTGTCTATAATGTTCCCAGGTGTGATCCATTTCTGATGGTTCTTTACTTTAGAGCTTGACTATTCATGAAGGGTGTGTGGTAGAATACATTTCCAAATTCTGCACCATTGCCTTGAGAGTTAAAACCTTGCATCCCACATAGAATTCAGAATGCAGCTATATTTAGGCTAGACGTTTTCTTGCTTAGTTTATTGTTGGGAGCTGACTTGCTATCTGCCTCATGACACCTAAGAATATGATAACTGTCATATATTTGTGACTGGGAAACAAATCTATGCGAACTGCAGCCCAGCCACCTGATACTTCATTTTTCACATACTGTTGGTGTTTAATCACCAAGGAGATTGCTTTTTACAACCCAAGACCAATGTGGCATAGTCACAGAATAGACGTGTTGGATTTGGAGTGGGGAGACTTAGGCTCAAGTTCTTGCTCAGCCACAAAAAAAATTGGGTGGCTTTGGGTAAGCCCTTCGTTCTCATCCTAGTCTGATTATGAGATTCATGGGATAACTTCAGTGCTTTTTTTCTTTTTAAAAATGTTTGGGGGTACTCTCATTTTGACTCAAGATACCGTATTTTTCGCTCTATTGGACGCACCGGACCACAGGACGCACCTAGTTTTTAGAGGGGGAAATCAGCTTCGCGGGGCTGCGGGGCTGCGGGGGAAGCCCAGGTCCCCCCCCCAGCCCCAAAGAGCAAAGAAGCCAAGACAGCGAGCGGGATCCATAGCCGTGCAACCTCTCCAGCCAGGAACTAAACCTCTCCCGCGCGGCTAAAGAAGAAGCCAAGGCAGCGAGTGCTATCCATCCCGCTCGCTGCCTTGGCCTCCTCTTTAGCCTTGCGCAGCATCTTTAGCCTTGCGCAGTGGGATGGATCGCGCCCGCTGTCCACCGGGGCTGGACTAGATGACTCCTGGGGTTCCCTTCCAACCCTGCAATTCTATGACGTCGGAAGGTGTTGGGGGTCTCCACCACTGGAGGCTTTTAAGCAGCGGTTGGGGGACCATCTGCCTGGCGTTCTTTAGCTGTCATTCCTACATTGTGAGGGGGCTGGGCTAGATGACCCTCGGGTGGCCCTCCCAACTCTATAAAGTCCTACAATTCTGTGGCAGGAGATCCACAGCCGCTTCACACAATACCTGCTCCCAATTTTCATCGGAGAGACATGTGGCTTCAGTGTCTAGGTAGGTACCCCCCTACCTGCCACTCTTCCCCCACCCCACCTAAGCCGAGGGAATTCCTGCCCAGAGAAGCTCCCAGGTGAGGCAAGGGTTAAGATCTACCTCTGGTAAATGGCTTTGTATCCCCCCTCTTTCCCTTTTCTCTTCTTCTTCTATGCTATTTCCTTCTTTTGTGTTTTGTTTAATCTGTTTTTATTGTATACTAAAATAAAAGCTGCAAAGTTTCCTTTTTTATAATATCCCCCCCTCCAAACTAAAACCTTAGATTAAAACACTGATCCAAAAGTTGGCTTCTTTAGCCTTGTGCAGCCTCCCGCGATTGGAGAGGGGCGCAAGGCTAAAGAGGAAGCCGGGGCAGTGAGCTGGAGAGGCGCGGTTGGAGAGGCGCGGGATGGATCACGCTCGCTGCCCTGGCTTCCTCTTTAGCCTTGCACAGCCTCCCGCGGCTGGAGAGGCGCGCAAGGCTAAAGAGGAAGCCAAACCTCTCCCGACTGGAGAGGTTTCGCAAGGCTTTTCTAGAGGAGGGAGAAGGGACTGACTGGCCACGTCAGTCCCTTCTCCCTCCTGGGGAAAAGCCCGCAAGAGCCGCGCGAAGCTTGTGTGTGGCTCTTGGGGGCTTTTCCCGCCTGCCTCCCCCCTGCATCCGCTCCATAGGACGCACAGACTTTCCCCCTTAGTTTTTAAGACGGAAAAAGTGCGTCCTATGGAGCGAAAAATACGGTAATCACCATTTTACATTTCAAATCAGGGAAAATAAATACAGTAAATGGACAAAAGTACAAAGATTCACAAAATGTTTAGGGGTCTGCGTCCCCACAGGAAAAAAGCACTGGATAACTTTACATGCGCCCTTCTGGGCTTGGAGAAAGAATATTGGAATTCAGAAATGATGTAGAAGCATGTTTCATTTTATTAATTTGCCTGTTCTTTTTGCTAGGCTCTTCAACAGTATTAAATAGTATTATAGGGTGATGTTTTTATTTCCTTTAAGTACATGCAATTTGATTTATGCATTGACAGGAAGCATATCTCTTGCTGATATTTGGGGAGGTGAGGTATACATTGAGAACAATAACACAGAAACCTATTACTTAAGGGGCATTTATCTTGAATTATTTATCCACAATCTCTTCTAAGCCAAAAGTGAAATTCCATTCAAAATAGGTACCCATAAACTGAAAGTTCTGTTCTTTTCCTTTTTGTCTGTTGCCTTCCTGTTCATTACTTCCAGCATCTGATCAGTTTCTAATTTATTTCTTCTTTCTTCCTCTCTCCCACTATGCTTACGCAGCAACAACTGGAATAATGGAGTCTACGGTTTCCATTATCTTTTTCTATATTTAATCATATTTGTCTGCTTTGCTCTATCTTAAAATTTAGGGCATGATTCAACAAGAATCCATTGCATTCTGTATCTTCCCACAGAGCCTCTTTCACTGGTACTGCTTACTTCAAATGATAGGAATGTATTTATTTTTATCCCTGAGGTTAGCTGCACACCATGAAAATTGCCCCTTGGTTGGTGGTGATGGTTAACAGAAGTGGAAAAGAGTTTACATCTATATTTTTTAATGTGCTAATTATTGATTGATGCTTTTCTATAATTAAAAGCAAAGAGAGATCAGTGACAGTGTAGCATTGGCTAGTTGAAGTGTCAGCGTTGTATATTGGCATATATGTAAATAGTAAAATAATTTTGTTCATGTGTAGCTAGCTGTTGCAAATTCATGAATATGGGCTAGTCTTTCATGTTTCCTTATTCATACAAAAGAGGCTGGATGTAGGATGTTAAGCGACTGTTTGCTTTTCTACTCAGCACACATAGACCTCAGTGAGAGGGAAGCTGGTAGTCCCATTGGTCTGATGGCATCCATCACTCCTCTCCTACAACCAGCCTGAAAAAAGCACACCTTTCTCTTACAGCATCAGCAACTCTGACAGGAGGAGAGGAGTGAGGGTCGAGCTAAGAGTGACATATTCCACCAGTCTCTAAATCAGAACCCTGTGTGAAAGTTGTATAGAAACACCAGTTTTAAAAAATTCTACTCAGATTGTTGAAAATTGATGTTGATGCCTTGATGCTCAAAAGCAGCCATTTGTTTTTGTTTATCTGTATTTTCTTTTAGGATTTTTTGGGTGATGCTGTTCAGTATAAATATTTCCATAAATATATTGATTAGAGGTAATAAGATATGTTTGGAGACAGTGTAACTTTAGTGTATTGAAACATGCTGTGGAAAAAAATTATTATAGGCATGCATTTTCTTCTTGAACAGTAGGTGCCTGCTAGATTTTGTTAAATTAGATTAAGAAATGTCCTATATGCTTTAGCAACAAATATAAAAATAATTGTGCTCCTTAAAAAAAAATTTTTTTTTGCCTGTTTATGTACTTCTGAGTTGCTCTCGTGTGGCAACTCATGAGAGAGCCTTCTCTTTTCTGAGAAATATTTTCAATAAAAAATAAAAAGCAGTATTAAACATGAGATTTAATATTGGTGCTCAAATGTTTTGAGTAATTTATTTTCTCAAATGTATTTTGTAATTATCACCGAATCTTTGTGCAAATATAATGCCATGCACACTTTTTTTGGCAAGGATTTTGGGCTTAACTTCAGAGAACATTTCTTTAAGTGTATTCGCCTCTGTGTGTATGTGTGTGTGTCCTGTTGCTTTAGTGCAGCCTTACCCCCTCCCCTTCTGTGCTGGGTTGGACTGATGGGAGTTGTAGTCCAAACCGTCTGGAGGACACCTGCTTCCTTGCTTGAGAGGGAAGGAGTCCCAAAACAAGCAGCATCCTTGACCATTCTCTGCTGTTAGCATTCTGAGCTTCATTATGGTCTCCCCCTTTTTCTCTTGCCAGCCCTGCATTGGTAGGTAGCTGTTTCTTACCCCATCCCTGAGTTAGTGGATACCTGTTTTTGATCTAGCTAAAATTTACATAGCACATAAGCTACTCAATGCCTCTTTTTAAAGGGCGGGGGAAGAGATCAGTTTAGTCCTGAAGTCCCTTGCAATCCTTAATTGGGTTGACAAATGACTTGAGGTCTAAGGTGGAAAGGATGTCTTCACGCAGGACATAGAAAACACTGGCACTCACTCCCCGGGGAGGCAGTGATGGCCACCAACATAGATGGCTTTAAAGGAATATTGGACAGATTCATGGAGGAGACGGCTCTTGATGGTTACTAGCCATGATGCCTCAGCTCTGCCTCCACAATCGGAGGCAGGAATGGTTCTGAATTCCAGTTGCTACAAGCCACAGGAGGGGAGAGTGCTCCTGTGTTCTGGTCCTGCTTACGGTTTCTTACTGGGGCATCTGATAGCCACAGTCAGAACAGGATGGTGGACTGATAGGCCATTGGCCTGATCCTTCTTATGGAAGGAGGGGGGAGAATGGAGCTGAGTGGTGGAAGGCAAGAGTTTTATGCAACTCATACGGCTGCATGTTGCAAGATGAATATTAGATTACAAAAGGAAGAAAAAGAATTGCTTTAAGGAAAATCAGTGGTTTCTTTGATGTTTGACTAATAGCAGATTCTGTTACAGAATCAGGCATTTATTCATAAATGTGTACTTTGCCTTTATATTATCTTAATGTGCGTTCTTATTATCTTGTATCTTTGCCTTCTTTTGTTTTTAAGAATTGTAAAACGTAGTTTCAGTTAATTCAAGGATTGCTGACCTTTTTTTGGTCCCAGGGCTTCTTCCAAGGCTCGTTTCATTCAGAGAAGGGGACCCTGCCAGTGCCAGGGGAGGCCTCTGTGGGCACAACTATGCCTCTGCATGCCACGCTGGCATCTGGAGTTCATAAAAAAACTCTGTGTAGCATGTTCAGTCAGCTGGGACTTCTGGTTTTGATCAAACAAGTGCTGCTATTTCCTATTTTAGATTTGCACTTGAATGTGTGAAACCCCCCCCCCCATTTTCCTTGTTGCAACTTTTCAGAGATTTTATAACCTGTATGTTATAATGTTATAATCTTTTTTTTCTATGATTGAAAGAAGTACTTCTAGACTGTTGGAAATAAAATTATGACATGGAGAAAACGAAAGCTGAAGCCTGTCTGAATTGATGTTGCAAAATACAGAATTACTACATTCTTCCTCTTAAAGCGACCCCCCCTTCTACTTTGGGGTAGCAGGCTGTGCCCTGTGGACTTCTCTTTAAAAACCACAACAACAACATAGTTTAATGTATTTTTCTTTTTGTCACTTTGGATATTTTATGCACTCAAGTCTTGCACAGGAAAGAATGCCAGCAGTCTGGCAAATGGATTATTACACAGATTGCTAAATTTAAGGGGGGAAATCTTCATTGTTAACGAATATGGGATTCAGTTCTGGACTCTAAAGCACTATGCAAATTGACTACCTCCCCCCAACACTAAATATGCTTTCTTGGGGAGTGGGGGGAAGGGTGGGCATGATCCACTGGGAGAACTCCCTTTTCTAGACTTCAGTCCAAGCCTTGTAATTGTTACCTCGTGTGGGTTTGAAATTCTAACTGAGACTAGAAATGTGTCTTTTGTTTTTTCACCCTCATCCTGCTGCAGAATTCTCATATCAAGAAGCTGGCTGGAGAAAGCTTCCAGTACCACTGTGCTGTTCCAGGGGGCAGAAAGGCGCACATTGTAGTAACCAACAGGTATTATTGTGCTGACTAAACCAGAGGAATTCAGCCAGTGTTCTGGGGGTATTTCATTTGGTCAAACCGATCCTCACCTAGTCAAAAGGCAAACATTGCCACTCTCTGGAGAGTTACCGTATTTTTTGCACCATAACACTCACTTTTTTCCTCCTAGAAAGTAAGGGGAAATGTCTGTGCGTGTTATGGAGGGAATGCCTACGGGTGGCATGCCTACGGATTTTCCTCCTCTAAAAACTATGTGTGTGTTATGGTCGGGTGCGTGTTATAGAGCGAAAAATACGGTAATATTGAGCCAGGATTATATTGAAGGCCTCTGTGGGAATTTCCTCTTTCCTCTTTCCTTGCAAATTAAATTGAATTATATGTAGGAGGAAGCACATCTCAGTGGTAGAATGTCCAGGATTCTGGTTTTTCTGTTGAGGGCATGGATAGTGATTGGCCAGGCTGCTTCTTTTCTAAACATGGTCTTGCTTCAGCCCCCCCCCCTTGCCTATGAGCGCCTAGAGATTAGATGGTGGTACTCAAGAACTGCATTAGGCTCTGGGGCCTCCGGTTGCTGATTTCTACTTTGAGATCCAGATTCTGCTGTACTGAGGCCAAGTCTAATATGACAAATATGAATTTTATTCATCTCATGATGAATAAAATCCCCCCTTCTGTTCATATATGGTCCAGGAAGACTAGTACTGTTCTCTGGTTTGTGTCCAGGGTCCTTCCAGGGATCTTTCACGTTACCAGCAACCTGTGCCTTTAAATAGAGATGTTATCCAGGATTGAATCTGGAACCTCCTGCATAAAAAGCTGCTTTCCCACAGAGCTCTTTTCCAACTTGGATATTAATGTGCATTCCTCCTTGGTCACATGCCTTCATTATCTTTTGTTGAAAGCCCACTCAGGGAACCCATCACTTTGCTTTTGGGCAAAGGTTTTCTCAGTGAAATATCTGCTGATATTGATTACACTTCTCTCCACACTGTTTTGTAACACTGGTGCAAAAGGGCTTATTTCATCTGCCAATTTAAGTCCAGCCATAATTTGAACAATTTTGTGGCCAAAGATGTTTAACTTCTAATATGCTGAAGTGAAAATGTATCTTGTGTCACGTGCATGGTCCATAAAAGTAGATATTTCTGTACTGAGTGGTCTTGGGTTTTGTGAGTGTGCCAAACACTCAAGTGTTTACTAAAGAGAAAATATTGACATGTTTCTGTCTTCATCTAGGAGAGTTATGTTCATAAAGGAGGTAGAGATTTTAGGGCACATAACAACAGATTGGGATTATTCATATGAAGACTTCACACGACCACCGGTTGTGGATGAAAACACACTACAGATCTTTGTTAAGGTAAGAGGAACAGATTCACACTTGTTCTAGAAACCATAAACGAATACTTTGGTGTTGGGTGTAATCTCACAAACACAAAATAGAACAGGGAATAACTTTATGTCTAATTTTCTTTTATAATAAAATTGTGACCATGGCTGATCTGATTATGCTCTTTTCAATAGTGGAATGTAATAACATTTTTGCAGTTATTTTAAATTGTTCTGGTTTTTCTAACAGGACCAAGGGCTGTTAACATTTCACAAGAGAGAGAACTCGGGACAAGAATCAGTAAAGAAAATCCAGCTCAAGAATTCAGCTTCAGCAAGGGTAATTATGATATCGGAACTAGTACTACATTTCCAGTGTAAACATACGGCAGAACGCTGGTCTTCACCACTCAGGTGCTCTTGATTTGAACTTCAGTGAATTTCCACCAGTGCCCTGGGGCAGGTTTGTCCGAGTGCAGTGCTTTTCACCGCAAGGCACGATAACTGCAATTTGCACCTAGATTAATAAATCTCCGCCTTCTTCAATGGTCTTCAGGTTAGCATTCCTTCACCCTTGAAGTTCTTTCCTCAAGAAATAGGAAGAAGGGAAGAGCTCCTTTTCAGTCTCATGCTTGAATACTGGTCTTGGAGAATGGAGTGCTTGCCTCCTTCTGTCAGTATTTTTTTTAAAATCCCATATCCCCCTACCCACTTTCAATATTAATTGAAAAAGAACAAGGTACAATGTGAGTGTTAAAGGCAAATGGGAGAATAAATTACAAGAAACGGGTAAAAATCGGTTTTCAGGGTAGGGAGGAACAAATGTAAAAGAAGAAACCTTCTGCACTTTGCACCTCTGGATCAGCAAATTCTGCCTAAAAAGGGAGAGTGAATCACAATACCACCAGTGCAAACATCTGTACTTAAGCTTGAAGAAATCTGAGCTATGGAATGCCTTTCCACAAGGAAAACATTGTGGCAAAGAAAGTAGCAATTTCCAAAAATGGGTTATCTTTGGAAAGTAATGTCAGCAATTGCCAGGTGATTGTGCCCAATTCTATCTCCATCTGTCACTATTTTGTGACTGGGTTTGCCATTTCACTACTAATTTTGTGACTGGTGGGATTTGGTAATTTTCAGCTGTTTCAAGTGGGCTCTGGAGGTTGAGAATCCCTGCACTAGGGCATCTTAATGAGTTGGTTTAGGGAGTTTCTCTTACAGACTCTTGTTTCCATGCCTCTCTCAGGCTCTTTTAATTTTTATTTCTGGTTGCTATTAGCTTAGCAAGTTTTTGCATCTCTCCAAGAAATATTCATTCAGTTTTTCCGTGAAGTCTTTTGTGAGGTTTGGTGGCTAATAATAATCTGTTTGCTTCCCAGAGGATCTGTCATGCTATTGATGAAGCTCAAGCAACAAGACATCAGCAGAAGTTGGTGAAACAAGCATCTTTAAAATTAAGCAGACCACAGGAACCATCTTAATAACAGTAACATCTTTCATTCATGTGGCCTTTCAGAGAATGAATTTTATGGAAACTGTGTGGATACATTCATGCCTGGTGATGCTCAGTTTGTGGTGGGAGATGGAGGTTAAGCTGCCTAGACTGGCCACTCAAAAAAATATTATTTTGACATATTTGAATGTAGCCATAATTGCAATATTTAAATGTCGTAATTTCTTTTCCAAGGATAAATAGAATTATATTGAATCATTCCTTTCACTTTAGTTGACCAAAATTATTAAGGTCTGCTTAATATGAATCTTAAATGAACATTTGTTTGAGCAAATTAACTACTCCGTCCTCTTCTCATATTTACTTGGTGTATTGAGATAAATTTTTGATGTTGGGAAATGCTTGTGATAGTAATACAGATTCTCTCTTTTAACAGAAGGCAATGTGTTTTCTATTCAGAGTATATTTTCTATGTTTATTCAAAAATTATTCATGTTGTTTGTAATGAAAACATCCAGAAATGACTCAGGAACATTTTGTTTGGCGTTCAGCTGGTTTTGTAGGCAGTATAATACAGGAGTTCTTTTGATTCAGAATTTCAAACCTGTTTCTGACTGGCCATTAAGTGAGTTGCACTGTCGGGATCATACCTGTATTAGTAATGACACCTTTATTTATGTCAGCTAATGAACAGCCTCTCATTACCTTTAACATATATTTAGGTTTTAAAATAGATCACTGTTTGGGCTGAGATGATTGGCACAAGTTAATGTATGTTCGGACTATCACACATTCAGCAAAATGATTATGTGTAAATGAACAAATGGGTTTAGGAACATGGTGAGCTTCATACAGCAAACTATATAATTGTTGGAAACATCCTGTGCTGAATTCTGGGCTGCTCTTCAACAAGGCACATGTGCTAATGCATTAAGAGTTCTCTGTTTACAGGAGCTTGTGTGCACTTTTGCAGCTGGGGTACTGTTCTTGTTAAGCAAGTCTTGTTTGCAGACTACATAGTAAATCAAGTACTTCTACTGCCATTTTTTAAATTTTATTTACAAATGAAGGATTTTGCCATCTAAAATTCAGTTCTTTTTCAGTCTGTCCATTTGTTTTTCTGTAACATTAAATCACATATTTTGCCTTTGGGAGCATTTTGGTTTACGTTCCCCTCTTAATGCTCATTTGCTTCACTTTTGGTTAGTTGTTCATGTACTTGGCCATTTTTGGTCGCACTAATGCTAACGTTTGTAGTATGTGGAATTATGATTTTTTATTCTTGAATTATAGGTCAGCAATTAATGATTAAGGATTTTAAGCAAAACAATTCAGATTTAACGTGTATCTGCCTTGATCATAAATCAGGTGCTTTATGTGAGTCCATATCATGGGGGAAAGGAGTACACTGCCAAATACTGTATTTTGTGGAAAACACTTTTGTAGAGGGTAATTGTCTTCCTTGGGCAAATTCTTACATAGCATTGCTCAGTTACCTAGAACAGTGGAAGAGACACAAGCCTTTATGACTGGCTCATTTGCTAGCAGATAAAAGCCTTACCTGGCTCAGTAAGTGTGTCTTGGCTCAAGGGTCATCTAAATGGTACTGTTTGTCTGCTCTTTATTTCTGTCGTTATGTGTATATAATATTGCCAAATAAAAATATTTTATATGCAGCTCATTGTGGCTTTCATGACAAGCGGTTGATGATATTAAATAACCAAATCAATAGGCAGCCAAATAATATTGAAATAAATTGCACTGTGAACTTTAAAAAACACACTTTTTTCATCACTCCTTCCTGTTGAAGGTTGTGGCCCAAGAAGAGAGAGGGAAATACTTGAGGTAAACTACTGGCTGTGCAGGTGTCGTCGTCAGGAAGGATTTGGCTTCCTGGAACATGGCCTCTTGTTTCCTAGAGGAAGAACTTCTGGTGAGAGATGGGCTGCACCTCACAGCAGTTGGCAAGAATGTGTTTGCCAAGAGTCTTTAGAATCTGATCAGGAGAGCTTTACACTAGATCTTGAGGGGGAGGGAGAAAACAATATGAATGACAAAAGAGCACCTGGAAATGGGGATAATAGCTTCATTGTATATAAAGGATGTGTACACTTGTGAAGAAATCCATGACCTGAAGCATGAAAAGCAGATAGAGAGTATATGGGTAAAAATTGTAGGAGAGAGAAACAACCATAACCTTACTGTGGGTGTCTGCTGTAGACTCAGATGATGCCTTAGTAGAGCAGATTACCAAACATTCAAAAAGGAGAGAAATAGTAATCATGGGGAACTTCAACTTCCATGATAACTGTTGGGACTCAAACTCTGCCAAGAATGTAAGGTCTGACAAATTCCTCTACTGCATCACTGACAGTTTCATTTCCCAGAAGGTGGAAGAACCAACAAGGGGATCATCTGTCTTGGACCTGGTCCTCACCAATAGGGAGGAACTGATCGATGAAGTGGAAGTGCTTGGAAACTTGGGAGGAAGTGATCATGTTCTCCTGGGTTTCAGGATACAGAGGCAAGGGGAAACCAAGTGTAGTTGAACACACACTCTGGACTTTAAAAAGGCCAATTTCAAAAAGCTTGAGGAGCTACTGGGTGTGATCCTGTGGTCAGAAATATTCAATGAGAAGGGAGTCCAAGAAGGATGGGAGTTCCTAAAAGGAGAAATATTGAAGGCCCAAATGCAGACAAAACCAACAAGAAATAAAAGTGGTAGACATCTAAGGAAACTGGTATGGCTGCATAAGGAACTTACAATTGAGCTGAGATTAAGAAGGGCATGTATAAGAAACGGAGGAAAGGAAAAATCACAAAGGAGGAGTATATATAAGTAGCCAACAGTTGCAGGGGGGAAGTCAGGCTGCTTGTGGGTGTAATTTCAAACCCTTTGTCTATTATCTTTGAGAAATCTTGGAGAACAGGTGAGATCCCTACAGACTGGAGGTGGGCAAATATTGTCCCCCATCTTCAAAAAGGGGGAAAGGAAGACCCAGTTAACTACCAACCAGTGAGCTTGGCATCGATACCAGGGAAGGTCCTAGAACAGATAATTCAACAGTTGCCCTTGTGAGCATTATGAAAAGGATGCTGTGATTACTAAGACCCAGGATAAAGGTAAAGGGGCCCCTGACCGTTAGGTCCAAACCAGTAGAGACCCAGGATAAGTTTCTCAAAAATAAGTCATGCCAGATGAACCTCATTTTTAAAAAAATGGAATTACAAACTTGGTGGATTGGGGAAATGCTGTGGATATAGTGTATCTTGATTTCAGTAAAGCTTTTGACAAAGTTCCACATGATATTCTCGTGAGGAAGCTGATAAAACATGGGTTGAACGAGGTGACTGTTAGGTGGGTTTGTAGCTGGTTGACTGACCAAACCCAAAGAGTCCTCATCATCCTGGGAAAAAGTGACAAGTGGGGTGCTGCGAGGTTCTTTCCTAGGCCTGTTGTTGTTTAACATCTTTATAAGTTACTTGGATGAAGGAATTGAGGGGATGCTCAAAAAAATTGCAGACAACACCAGATTGGGAGGGGTAGCTAATATTGCAGAAGACAGAATCAGAATTAAAAATTACCTTAACACATTGGAAAGCTGGGCCCAAGCTAACAAAATGAATTTCAGTAGGGACAAATGTAAGGTTCTACACTTAGGCAGGAAGAACCAGATGCACAGATATGGGATGGGGGACGTGTGGCTTACTAGTAGTACATGTGAAATGTATCTAGGGGTCTAGGAGTCAACAGTGTGGTGCAGCAGCAAAAAAAGCTAATGCTATTCTAGGATGCATCAACAGAAGTCTAGTGTCCAGATCAAGGGAAGTAATAGTCCCACTCTCTTCTGCCTTGGTCAGACCACACCTGGAATACTGTGTCCACTTCTGGGCACCACAATTTAAGAAGGATGTTGACGGACTGGAAGGTGTCCCGAGGAGGGCAACCAAGATGATCAAGGGCCTGGAAACTAAGCCGTATGAGGAGCGCTTGAAGGAGCTGGGTTTAGCCTGGAAAAGAGGAGACTGAAAAGAGATAAGATAGCCACCTTCAAGTATCTTAAGGGCTGTCACATGGAGGAGGAAGCATGCTTGTTTTCTCTTGCTCTGGAGGGTAGGACTCAAACCAATGGCTTCAAGTTGCAAGAAAGGAGATTCTGACTAAACATTTAGAAAAACTTTATTGCAGTAACAGCTGTTCAACAGTGGAACAGACTCCCACGAGAGGTGGTGGACTCTCCTTCCTTGGAGGCTTTTAAACAGAGGTTGGATGGCCATCTGTCATGGATGTTTTAGCTGAGATTTCTGCATTGCAGGGGGTTGGACTAGAATACCCGTGGGGTCCCTTCTAACTATAAGGTTCTATGATCTGTCCCACAAAGAACCTTGGTTAGGGCTTACTTCTGACTTTCCCATTTTCTCACAAACTTTCCCGTTGCTTTCCACAAGGTGGTAGTCTTTCCACACTATTGTAGCAGGGTTTTTCTGTAGGATTGTTATAACAAGGTCTGAGAGTTTGGCACAGCACATTATCTCTGCATCTTCAGGAAGTCAAACATTGTAATTACTAGTAAAAGTTAATCTGTGTACGGAAACAGTGAAGAAAAGGGCAACATGGCCACTCAAACCTCACTTTAACTTCAAATCTGGTTAGGCCTTTGCCACCTGCATAAATATTTTCTAAACAGAACAAAATGCTCCGCCATGTGTGTTATTTTTGTACTGTGCATGTGTGTTTGTACATGTATACATACTGTATACATACTGTTAAATGTCACCCCAAACTTTGAGTGACGAGAAACTTCAGAGCTGCCTCTGCTTCCCCAGGGCTCAGTTTCCCTGGAATGAAGGTCAGCAGAGACTGTATGTGGCTTCATTTGCACATATATACAACCAGAACATAGGACAGAGGACATCACAGCATAAGCACCCCCATAGATTTTGCTTTCCCATTTGGTTTCCAGGGGAGCCCCACCATCCAGCACAGAGAAAGACATGCCTCTGTGCCTGCCAGCTTCCACACACAACAACTCTGGCTCTTGTTCTTCTTGCTAGCACCACATGGCCTCCATCCCAGTGAATGCCCACCTCTCTCTCCCTGGACAGCAGCATCACTTTGCTGTAGCTGTTGCAACCAAGCTCATTCTTGGAGATGCTGCTTAGGGCGCTTTGCTGGCCAGCCAAAACCATTACCTCAACAAAGGAATGCCCACAAACGTGATCATAGGTTGGGAAAGGAACCCGTGTGTATTATCAAGACTGACCCCCCCCCCAAATAACTCATAACAGTACATAACTCGGAGTGCAGTGAGAAGAATTTGCAAACTTTTCTTTTTAAACAACTGGTTGTCTAAAGAGCGTGGTTTGTGGATTATGTTACTAGACCCAAAGAAGAAAAAGTGAAAGCAATAGGGCATAATTAGCAATCATATTGTATCATTATCCACTTTCACCCCAGGTAGCCTGTTATTTCAAAAGCTCAAAGGCAGTTTTTCATAGGCTGCAGAATAGTGTATATAACATGACTGGACCAACCTGAGTTTTTGCAGCAAAAAGGCATGCTTTTTGAGTAATAATTCCTTGTAAAGTAGAACAAAGAGCTCTGTGTAACAAACTAGAGAAAGACTTCTTTTTCACAAGCTGGGAGCAGCCTGATGAAAATGTCAGGCTGGATTAACAAGCGTTTTTATAAAAGTGATAGCTTTAAAAAGATAGGAGGAAAAAATCATAAAACTAATTTGGATATTATATTTATACAAAATAGGCCTATCCTCCATGAATGCATCCATCAATAAGCTAAAGCAAATATACCTGTCAAAGCTGGATGCTGACAACAAAAGCATATGGGATAGCCATCTCCATCCCATGCTTGTGAGTTCCCAAGGGTATTCAGCTGACTCATCAGCCAGGGAAGGTAGTCCATCTAGGAGAGTGAAAACTCTTAGCCTAAACCTTACCTGTTTTCAGGATATCTGCAGGAGAAGAAAAGACTAAAGAGTAAACTACACAAATCCGAAGTGGAATCCCTAAGATAGTTGGATGGCGCCTTGTAGGCATCCTTCTGGCAACTCCCGCAGCCAAGCTGGTGCCAAACATATTACTCTGTTTTCTTTTGGACCCCATCAGCCAGGGTTTTGAAGTGAAGCTTCCAGAGGGGCGCCATTGAGGTTCCCAGCCTCTGTCTGTGTGTGTGTTTGTGTGTGTGTGTGCGCGCGCGCGTGCGCCAAACTGAGTCTTTGACACAGGTGAAATAAAGCCTAGTTTTGCCCTGGCTAAAGTTCATTGATATGCAAAGGAGGTGGCATGAGAGACCGGGTCTCTCAAAAAGGAGGTGTCTGAACTGTGCAGCAGCCGTGAGACTTTTACTTGCATTTCCATAGGACCCAGAAACAGATTTCTACTTAACACAAGCATGCAAGTGGATTTGGGAGGGTGGTGGTGATGAATGTCTGAAGTTCTGACATATTTCTATAGGCATATAACAGCAGAGGAAAAGGCGCAAAGAAACAAAACACACAACTTTCTAGGGTGCAAAAGGGCAGAAATTAGCCTACACTTGCATCTGCTAATTTAGATGTACACATGCAAATTTAGATCTAACCAATTTAAATAGAACCAGAATAGGACTTCCGGGTTGGCGCCATCGCCGAATGGCGGACTCCCTCCGAGCTCCGGAGGGAGCCTGCTCGGCAGGGGCTGGGTTCTACCGCGTCGGCGACGCAGGGACCCTCAAAAACCATGGGCGCTGAAACCCATGGGCATGGTGACTCGGCGGGCACCGTTTGCGCCCCCCCGACCACGCGAAGGAGCCTTTTTAAAGGCTACGGAGCGGGTGACAGGGGGGGGTGTGCTGTGAGTCCTCCGCTTCCCCTGCCGAGTGAAGCCGCATGCCATTTGGCGGAGAGCGCTGACTTCTTCCATTGAAAATCTGGACTCAAAAGAATAACCCGTGAGTAATTGGAACTTGGATTAAAAAGGGGAACAATTTTTTTCTTAAATTCGGAGCGAGCGGGGGAGGTGCAAAAAGGAAGTCAGCCTCCCCCCTGTTGTAGAGGAGCTAAAGCAAAGGACCTGACAACTAAGATCGAGTGCAACCTTTTTTTTTTGATAAAGTTATTAATTTCGCGATGGAAAATTATAAGCTGGGCTGGAGGAGAAAAGTGGAATGTGAATTAAAATACAACCCCCCCCAAAACCCCCGGGAGCGATCCGTGAGAGCACCGGGAGAGGAGAAATAGAGGTTTTGACAGCTGTCAAAGGAGCTGCCAAAACTGAAGAACAAAAAGAGAACTTTGTTACGAGGACTTTGCTGGTTACATTTGTTATAAATTTGATTTAAACTGTTTAAAACAAGGAATAATAAATTACTTTGACTGGTGGGTGTGATCGGGAAGGAAACTGAGTTATTATAATCCCTCTAGAGGAGCGGTGGGTCATTACAAGTATTGCTGGCATGGAATTTGAATCGGACTTTTTATCTCCTGGGAAACTGCAGAAATGGAACACTATTTTGTCTACAAAGGTCTACACACTAAAGGAGACAATAGATTTATCTATTGAAGAATGGAAGGGACTTGACGTAATGTTTTGTTCCTGAATAACAAAGCCTTTGTAGAGGAATTACAAGCTTTTTGGAATTAGAACATTTGTGCAGGAGAGCAGGGGGGGAAAAAAAAGAGGAGATGAGAGAACAACAAGAACAACAAGAATAGCAAGAACTGGACAAAGTTGGAAGATAGACCCCTTCCAAGATTGGACATTCGAAATCAAAGATGACCAAAAGACGGCAAAGATTATTAAAAAGACGGCAAAGCGGACTGGTGAAGGACTATGGTTTAGATGTGGGAGCTCCAGGACGACAGCAGACATTGACGGACATTGGGAACGCAACCGGGAAAGGGGGGAGGGAAATTTGGAATCCAAAGGGTGTTAAATTACATTTTATTCTTTCTTCTATTTTTTTATGTTAATCTGTATTGTATACTAAAGAGGGGAACTCGTGGAAGGGAACAGGTCGATTTTAGGGGATGGGAAAATATTTTTTAAATTGGGTTAATGATAATAATTTTAAAACTTGGGGTAAGAATTTGCTGAATTTATTTGAAAGAACTGGAATACAAGAGGGGGAGGGGAGGGGAAGTCCTGGAAAGATGATACTGAAAATAAGGTCTTAAATTTGGATGTTTTTCTTTTCTGTTATATTTGAAAATTTTTAATAAATATTATTAAAAAATAAATAAATAGAACTAGAATACATCTGTCCACAGTTGGGACGATCAGTGACTGTCCAGCTGCTGTCCAGGAACTGTGGATGGGCAGCTTCACAACCTCTGGCTTTGCCTCCCCCTTTACCTGGACTTGATCCAGGTCGCCCTTGAAACTGAGTGCTGTCCGCTTGACAACCCTTGAAGTGCAAGGTCTGTTTTCTGTATTGCACACAGACACCCTACATTTTCCAGAGGGGAAGCTGCCTTAGAACAAGGAGTCTTGTAGCACATGAAAGACTAACAAATTTATTAAAACAAAAAAAATTCCAAAAGACAGTCTGTGGAAGCTTATGCTATAATAAATTTGTTGAGCCTTTCAGGTGCCACAACACTTTTTGTTACATTAAAACACACACAAGCAGCCCAAGCAGCTGTTCTTCATGCCTCTTCCACTTACAGAGTGTGTGAGCCATCCATAAATATCCAGGTGGAGATCAAAGGATAAGTGGTGGCGTAATTCATTATGTATGCTTTTTATTGCATATAAAATTGAGGTGTTGTCTTCCAGGTCAGTGCTCCCCCTCCCCGTCCAAATGGAGGGGGTATGTTTGCAGGTAGGGGGGACTTTTATAATTCAAGCTGTGTCAGATTTTCATTGCAAGTCCATGTTTTCATGTGAACTCTGCAACGAAATATATTTTATTTTAAAAAATTGTGCCTTGCCTTTCTATTTCAAAAACACTCAAGGCACCAGGCAGAACATAATAGTGGAATCAGTACCAGATTATAAAAGTGTGTTTTTTTTAATTAAAAAATCCATCTAGTAAGAAACAAGCACGTATAAAGCAGAGGAAAGGAAATAGGGTGATATCAAAAGCTCTGGGCAACAGACTTTACCTAGTATCTAGAGGTGAGAGATGGTGACAGGCACATGCGCACAAATGGCTGCCATGGGACACCACCACTAAAAAGACCTCTCTTCTTTGGCTGTCATATACCTGACCACAAAGGAAGGGGGCATGTGGCAAAAGGTTCATGTCCTGATTTCACTGTTGAGCTACCAATTTTCAACTTCCCATCAGTTCAGAAGTACCTGGAAAATGCTGATACCTCTGTCAGGGTCTCTGTGTGTGGCCTGAGGCTCCCTCCATTAAATATATCAGTACATCACAACATGGGCAGGGGGCAGATGCCTCCCCCTAAATCAAGCAACTCAATGAAAATATTTAACTAAATGATGTTCTTTCCCCCAAAAACATACCCCCCCCAACATAAAGCCTGTCTATGTCCATGTATCACAATTGTGATTTGAAATCAGTTTCTGGGCCTTCCCGACAGCTGGAAGAAAGTGCATAAAATAGTTTTTCTTTTTAAAAGTGGGCCAGCCTTTGGTCTGCTGGAGTCCCAAAAATTTTTAATGAAGGTGTTGCAATTGTCTCTCCAACTGTGACACCTTCGTATCCATCTCGATTTTTGTATTCTTCCCAGGGAGACAGTGATTAAAGATCTATTCTCACCCAGCAGCAGATGATCAATGGCAGATGGCATTTGCTATTGTTTGTTCTACCAATCAGTGTGTGTGGAGATCAGCAAAGCCAGAACCAGCGAAGGGGAGGCGGCAAGGCAGAGCGTCCTGCCAGGGGCTCAGCTCAGCTTTAATCCATGACTTAGAGGACAATGTGTTTTTATTAGTCATATTGAAGACTTCATGGGGATAAATTGCATCCCCAGATTTTTAAGAGTCTGCAGAACACGTCTCATTATCTGTATTCTGGAGGAGCATATCATGTGGGTGGGTGGGGGGGAGTGCTTTAAATTGCTACAGGTTTATTCCTTTCTTCCTTTATTCATTCTTTCCAGCCTTTTGGCCCCTCCCTCAGAAAAAGATTTTATGCTCCTTGTCAGGTCTGGGTGTGAGGAACTAGTGTGTATTCCTGGTGGAAATAGTGACCTCCCTAACGATAGCGATTATATGGTGTTTTCTGTGGGCCAGATCTTCACTCTGCCATAAAATGCAAACTCAGTGGGTGGCCTTGGGCCAGTTACTGTCTCTCAGTCATGAACATAAAATGGGAAGAGGGAGAATTGTGTGCGCACCTTGAGCTCCTTGGAGGAAAGGTAAATACAGTCATACCTCGGGTTACAGACGCTTCAAGTTGCGGTTTTTCGGGTTGCGGACCGCCGAAACCCAGAAGTACCAGAATGGGTTACTCCCGGGTTTCGGCAGTTGTGCATGTGCAGAAACACTAAATCGTGCTTTGCACATGCGCAGAAGTGCTGAATTGCAACCCACGCGTGCACAGACGTGCCGCTGCGGGTTGTGAACATGCATCCCGCATGGATCACGTTCTCAACCCAAGCGTCCACTGTATATGTGTAATAACAATAGTAATAATAACAGCAGCATGACTTGGTGAGTCAGCTTCCGAAGTTCCACCCATAAGAGCTGCGAATGGTGAGGGTCCTTTTGGGGGGGAGTGGTAAAAAGTGCACTTCTGCTTCCGGCATGGGACTTTTGCAGCTTTGCAGGCCAGTGGCCAAGTCACCACCAGAGCAACTCATGCGCATATGTGTTTCCTTTTGGAAACTTGGGAGATGGGCAAAGAGCAGGGGGTCCCTGGGTCTCCCTTTTAAAAATTATGTGTTTGTGGTATTTAGTTTTCACTTTGATCCCATGGAAGCTGGGAACATTGCACAGTTCACTCCTCACATGCCCACCATCTTAATTTGTTTGGGGTGGGGGAAGAGCAAGTAGGGGCCTGATCCGTCTGCATTGTCCTGGGCTCAGAGCAGCCTCTTGGCTCCCCATAGCTCAGAGGACGCTCCAACAACAGCAAGCAGAATGAGCTTGTTTTTCCTCTCTGAAAAGTACCCTACATTTGTGTAGATGCAAATAAATTAACTGCTGCAAAATTTATGCAGGTTTGTGTCAACTGTCCGTGGCTTGATCCTTGTAAGCACCCAGAAATGCCCCCCCCCCTTGTGAGGAAACAGGTGCCGTGAAAGTAGCACCGCATCAGGCCTGCCTGGAAGACCTATGGAGCAAATGCTGAAGCAGTGAATGGGAAGCTAATAAAGTTTTAAATAAGATTCAGATGTTCCCTGACTTGTAGAGACAGCCTAATGAGCTGATGCTTCTATTAATAAAGGGACGGAGGGTTTTAAAGGCGGGACGTAGCCACGTTCCTGGCTGCTGCCAAAGGCTGACACTAAAGATCACCAGTTTTCCTAACCATGATAGATGCCTGTGCTGTAGGTGTGTGTCTCAAGGAGGGGTGGAGAAATCTGCCAATTTCTTCCATTTCTCATTTTTCCACTCTTAAGTGCAGTTCGCTGCATTTGCATTTTTTGTTTTTGTTTTAAGTCCTCACAAAAAAATGCATTTTTAGTGCTAATCTGCAAATATTGTATGCCAATTTGGGCTATGATGCTCATTTCTGCAAGCAATTTCCCCCAATATAGTAATGTGATTTTGGATGTTGTTCTCAACAATATGCACACTTTTAGGCACACCCCCCCCCCAGCATTTTGGTGCACATTCTTTTGGTTGGAGAACTGCAAATTTTGAAGGATGGCTGTCTTTTGGTTCATGCATTTTGCTGCCTGAGGTAAAGTCGAGGGCTGCCCAGTGGCGTAGCGTGGGGGGTGCAGGGGGGGCCGGCCGCACCGGGCGCAACATCTGGGGTTAGGGCAAATCCACGGGTTAGGGGGCGCAAATCCACGGGTTAGGGGGCGCAAATTACTTGCCTTGCCCCGGGTGCCGACAACCCACGCTACGCCACTGGGGCTGCCATGTTTTGAAGAGTAAAAAAGAGGTGCCCTCTGACGACTCTCATTTTAAATACCCTTACAGTGGTATCTCAGGTTAAGTACTTAATTTATTCCGGAGGTCTGTTCTTAACCTGAAACTGTTCTTAACCTGAAGCACCACTTTAGCTAATGGGGACTCCTGCTGCTGCCACACCGCCGGAGCATGATTTCTGTTCTCATCCTGAAGCAAAGTTCTTAACCTGAAGCACTATTTCTGGGTTAGCAGAGTCTGTAACCTGAAGCGTATGTAACCTGAAGCGTATGTAACCTGAGGTATCACTGTACTATATGTGGGCTATAGAAGCTATGATATATTGCTGAGGGGGGGGGGCAGGAGAGGAAAGCAAGTCTTCAACCACCAGTTAGATCTATGTGTCATCCAGAAAGTACCGTATTTTTTTGCCCTATAGGACGCACTTTTCCCCCTCCAAAAATGAAGGGGAAATGTGTGTGCGTCCTATGGGGCGAATGCAGGCTTTCGCTGAAGCCTGGAGAGCGAGAGGGGTCAGTGTGCACCGACCCCTCTCGCTCTCCAGGCTTCAGGAGAGCCCCAGCGCCAGCCCCACAAGGTCGGGGGACAGCGGGGAGGCGGAACGCCGCCATCCTGCTGTCTCCCGATGTGGTTTGGAGTCTGACGGCGGGGAGACGCATGCTTCTCCCTGCCGCCAGCACCGCAAGCTCCGGGGACAGCAGGGAGGCTCAGCGCGTCTTCCCCCTGTCCCCAGACCTGGTCTGAAGGCTGGCGGCGGGGAGAAGAGCGCTTCTCCCCGCTGCCGGCCCCACAAGCGCCTGGGGGGGAAAATATTTTT
Source organism: Podarcis erhardii (assembly GCF_964252035.2). NCBI lineage: Eukaryota > Metazoa > Chordata > Lepidosauria > Squamata > Lacertidae > Podarcis > Podarcis erhardii. The sequence goes on along the minus strand of NC_138503.1, from coordinate 4,856,544 downwards.
TTTTCTTTATTCCCCCCCCAAAAAAAAACACTTGGTGCGTCCTATGGGCCGGTGCATCCTATGGGGAGAAAAATACAGTATAGCCAGAGATATTTTGGCAAATTAAAAAAAATCCACCCAGACAGAAATTTTACCCCTGAAAAAGAGGACGTGTCCTGGGAATAGAAGACACATGGCAACCCTAACCAGAATATGGCACACCTTCCTGATTACCGTAGTTTGTGAAGGGTTCTGGGTTAAGAGTATGGATAGGGAATATCAGTCAGCCCTCCAGGCCTCTCTGCCAGGCCCAGTTCCGCTCTGCAAGCTCCTAGAGTGCTGTCAAGTGACTGAAAGGTGCCAGTGAGCTTGGATGGGAGGGCTTCGGATGTGGCAGCGCCTCTGCTTTGCAGACTTAGGGGGCTGGGAGCTGCAGTCCAAAGCATCCAGGGGGCACCAGGTTGGCGAAAGCTGCTCAGCCAAGATTGCTCTGTATGCTCCTCCCCTCTGAGCATGTTGCACCTGCTGCCACCTCTTTGCTCTCTCGGCTTGATGTGCCAGCCTGTCCTTTTCCTTCTTTGCAATGGAAAATTGTGGGGCGGGGTGGGGTGGGGTAGGGGGGAGATGGTGGGAATGACTTGCGAGACCTGTTGTGTCGCTTGGCATCGTCAGTAAATCTCTCTAGCTGGATACTTTGTGTTGCTGTCAGGGGAGAGAGGAGGGCCCAGTGTAAGCTCCCCAAGCTGAGAAATGCAGCTAAGCTCCTTATGTGAATTTCCCTCGCAGAGGAGAGAGAGGCTGCTTTCTGCGGACTTTATTTTTACATTTTCTCTTCAAACAGTGAATTGCCTGGGAAATGTGATGGCTTGGCAGTTTTGGAGCTGCAAGCCATTGCTTAATCCAGAGAGGAGAGTTTAATAAACGGCATAGCCACTTTGAAATGCCTGGTCTCCTTCAGGCCGAAGGGTTCACATCAAAACACGGCCATCCCTGCATCCATCCATCCCTGGCTGGCAAATTAACTTCTGTGACCTTTGCTTTAAGAGGGTCAAGACACTTGGGGTATTAAGTGTCTGGGGTATTAAGTAATCCGTGATGCTTCCCTTGAAGGAAGAAGCTGGGGGAGGTGTGTTGTGGCTTTTTTACCTCCTTTCCTCCGTTTGCTTTACATCTGGGGCTGAGGGATCCCTTAGGGCCAGTGGCGTAGTGTGGGTTGCCATCGCCCAGGGTCATGCAGAGGGAGGGAAATGGAGTACGCATGCACATTCAATGGTGTCTGCACCACCCAGGAGATTGCAGCCACAGAGATAAGAGTTGTTCCATTGTCTGGAGAGGTCGCTTTCTGGTTCGCCTGGAGAAGCCGTTTTCAACGGAGCCCAGCAACGGAAGCACACAGCTGTACTCAGGAACTGAGGCAGCACTAGGTGTTGAAATGTTGCACCCCTAATAAACTTGCGCCCAGGTCAACTGCCCCTGTGCCCCCTCATGCTATGCCACTGGTTAGGGCGAGCCATCATATTAGGTGGAGTGATGCAGCTGCCTCAGGGAGCTAATGCTGGGAGTGGAAGCAGCTTCCTACAATTCCCTTTGAGGCCCCAAAGCTAGCCAGCTGCTGTCAGGGTGGTAGAGGGTGTTTTTCCCACTGTTGAAGGAAGCTTCAACTGCCAGCCTGGTTGAATTGGGAGGGGTCAAAGGGCACCATCCCCTCCTTTGTCTCGGGCAGCGGGCCAAACTACCCATAACAGTTTGAAAGCCTGTGTCTTTAAGTGACGGTCTATCTCCACAATGACCATTGACTCATTGGCTGCCACTTGGAGACAGTGATCTTTTGTGGACCATTAGTTAATTAGCAAATCGTTAAGTACACATTTGGCCTTGGTGGGAGGGAGCAGCTGGGAAACCTCAGAAGAGGAGGGCTCAGAGCCAGGGGATTAGTGGTGGGATGCCGAGGAGCAGTCAGAGGGGCAACAGGGTTCAGTGAGCAGGAAGAGCCAGTGGCAGGGAGCAGTTCAGACTCCAAGACTGCTGGAGAATCCCTAGAGTCTCCCTCTCCTGCTGCAACCAATTCCCCTCTCCTCTGGTCTCCAAGAACACACAGAATAATTAGCAGAGCAGAGGTGCACAGACGCAGTTTGAGACTGCTTGGGAAACATCCAGGATGGTTGGGACCTTCAGTCTTGGCAACTGCTCCATAAGGGCAAGATCTACTGGGGAGTGTTGCTGAGACCACTAGGCTGAGTTGTATGTTCAATTCCTTGAATAAAGAATTAACTTCACTGACAATGGAGGTCTGCTTCCTTTATTGCTGACTTGCTTCTGACTCCATCCCTAACAGAAGGCTGTGTCTCCCTATTCTGCAAAGGATTTGAAGCTCTGCAACCACCTCTTCTACCTTCTATGCCAAAGCTTTTATTCCAGTATCAGAGCTCAGTTGGAAGAAATATGGACTCATATTTAGGGTGGGAACAATTGTTTTTGTTGATGATGAATTTATTATCTTAGCCACTTGACACCTTGCTGCCATAGTTTGTATTCAAAGTGGTTTGGTGTTATCTAAAATCAGAAAACATGTCATTCTTAAATTAACTGATTGATTATAATATATATATATCATATACCACCTTTCAACATATAACAAAAGAATGTGAATTTCCTCTAGGATGCCAAAAAAAGTGATTGTATACATGATGAACATGGAAAGACAATGGATAACTAATTTAAGTGATGTCAGGTGAGTGAACATAACTTAAAATGCAATAAGGCTGGGAAGCATCTGCTGCACATCCTTTCCACCAAGTGTCCCTCTCCAAAGCGGAGAACCGCATGCTTTTCTCTCCCTAGCGCTATCAGCATTTCCAAGTGCCCCTGGCTTTGCCCTTAGCTAAAGACTGTCCACCTAATGACGTTTAGCCTACGGATGTTTCAGAATCTGTAGCCAGCTAAACTTTGCATCTGAGACTCCTAAACTGAATTTAGCAAATGAGATCTGGCTTTGTCGATAAAAACGTTGGACTTGGATCGCACCATGATGGGGCATGCTGAATTAAAGCCCTTCCTTCCCCGTGTTGTGAGTTTAATCCTTGTTAGGGTCATCTGATGGTGCCAAGCATTAGGAAGTCCTAGGCTGCAGAATTTGCCCCTTATAGCTGATTCAACAGAACTGCACATTGTTTTGATTGTCATGGGCAAACTTGATTTCATTTTCCTCCCCTTGTCATGACTTGGAGAAGCTTTACTGGACAGACTCTCTGCTGTACCCAGAAGGTGCAAAGTCCCATGTCAGCAGATGGCCCTGTGCTTTTTCTTTCCAGACAGCCTGACTGACCATCTCGTCCCAGTATGAGCAGCTGCTCCGTTCACTTAGGGGCAGTTGCCTCTGATGGGTCATTCTTTTTCTGCCCTTTTCCTGTCCGCAAAACATAAACCTCCCCCCTCTTGCTTTGTTCTGTTTCTGACCTGGCTTGCAGTTCCATCCACCTGAGCCCGCCTTGAGCAATATATAACCTCTAGCCAGCGTTCCTTGCCTTCGCTAGCTGCAATTGTTTCAGGGTTTGTTCATTTCTTCAAAAACACGACAGCTTGTTGATGAACAGGTGTCTCCTGGGACGTGCAGTTGCCTTGTGCAAAGGGAAGGACGAACCACTCCAGGAGGTTTCTCTATACCTTGGTAGTGTAAGACGGTTGCTTAACAGACTTCACTTTTTTACACACACCCTCTCGTGATAGAAACTTTCCGCCTTCCAGTTAAGGGGAAAAGGGGACTTTGGGGCAGCTTGTGAGCGTGTGTGTGTGTGTGTGTGTGTGTGTGTGTGTACGTGCGTGTGCGCGTGTGCATATGTGCTTCAGAGAGGTGTCCCTTATGGCACATACCATATTTTTCGCTCTAAAATACGTCCTTTTCCCCTCCTAAAAAGTGAGGGGAAATGTGTGTGCATCTTATGGAGCGAATGCAGGCTGTGCAGCTTTCTCTGAAGCCAGGAAAGCAAGAGGGATTGGTGTGCACCAATCCCTCTTGCTCCCCTAGCTTCAGGGATAGCTGCCCGAAGCCTCCTGAATGCAGCAGGAGCGCTCACGCTGTGCTCAGGAGGCTTCGTGTTGCTTTTGCTGAAGCCAGGAGTTCAAGGGGGATCAGAGCCCCTTCCGTTTCTCCTCCCACTTTGCTGGAGAGGTGCTGAGCAGAGAGAGAGAGAACATTTTTTTTCTTGTTCTCCTCCTCTAAAACCAAGTGCATCTTATGGTCGGGTGCGTCTTATAGAGCGAAAAATATGGTATATCAGAAACCCCATCTCTACACATGCAGTGCATAGTAAAACTATGGAACTACTCCCACAGGAGGCAGCGATGACCAACCTGGATGGCTTTAAAAGAGGACTGGACAGATCCATGGAGGAGAAGGCTAGCAGTAGCTACCAGGCATGATGGCTGTTCTCTGCTTCCACATTTGGAGGCAGTAATGCTTCTGAATGCCAGTTCTCGGAAGCCCCAGGAGGGGTGAGGGCTGTTGTGCCTGGGTGCTGCTTGAGGGTTTACCCCTGGGCATGCTGGACCAGAATGGCCATTGGCCTGATCCAGCAGCCTCCTTTTATGTTCAGATATCCCCCATATACTTGATGTTCAGTTGGTCGTTCCATAGATCTGCAAAGAAAGTCTACAAATTGGCTGTTTGGGAATCACCTAGCAACAGCTTTGTCAACTAATAACGAAATCTGATTGGTTACATTACAATGGAGTGTAACCAGTAAGATTTTTTAGAAAATGGCACTGAAGCATCAGCTGTGAGAATCAGAAAACAGATGGGGAGAAATATTAAGCTTTTGAGTGTCTGTTGGGAAACTTTTATGCCCCCTTGAAGCTCCTGTTTATTGCTGAAAGTGGCTGCTGGAGATTAATTTGTCTCCACTGGATTGCTTAGTGGATTTTTAAAGCTGTCCTTTTGTTCTCAAAGGCCACTCAGGTGCTGCACCTATGCTTGGCCTGAGATGGTGTCTGTGTGAATATGGGAGGAAAGGAATCTGAAGTTTTGGGAACTGGCTTACGAGAAGCTGGTTTAAGGAGCTAGAGAAGGCATGTTGCTTGCACCCCCTCCAACATTCCTCAGATAAAAATAGGGACATTTCTCACTCCCAACCAACTGACTCTTCTCAAACTCCCATGTTTGTCCCCCAAGAGCATCATCTATCAGAAGAAGGGTGAATGCCACCACTGCCACACCAGCAGAACACACAACACACACTCTTCACCGTCCGGAGAAAACCCATTAATCCCACTTTTATTTTATTCTTTGGTAGATTTACAAAAAGAAAAGTGCACACACACACACACACAAAAGAAAAGAGTAAGATTAGATGCGGGACGTGGGTGGCGCTGTGGTCTAAACCACTGAGCCTAGGGCTTGCCGATCAGAAAGTTGGCAGTTCGAATCCCCGCAATGGGGTGAGCTCCTGTTGCTCGGTCCCTGCTCCTGCCAACCTAGCATTTGAAAGCACATCAAAGTGCAAGTAGATAAATACCGTATTTTTCACTCTATAGGACACACTTTTCCCCCTCCAAAAATTAAGGGGAAATGTGTGTGCGTCCTATGGAGCGAATGCAGGCTCCTTGGCTTCAGCGATAGCAACACAAAGCCTCCGAAGCGCAAAGGGAGCGCTCCCTCCGCGCTCTGGAGGCTTTGCATTGCTTTCGCTGAAGCCTGGAGAGTGAGAGGGGATAGCCGCCTGAAGCCTTAGGAGCGCAGCAGGAACTCGTGGTGCACTCCAAAGGCTTCGGGTTCCTTTTGCTGAAGCCAGGAGAGCAAGACTCTCCTGGCTTCAGCAGAGAGGGAGAGCTGCACAGCGCCCCTTCAGCGAAGCGGGAGGAGAAATGGAAGGGGCTCCGTTTCTCCTGCCGCTTCACTGAAGGGGTGCTGAGCAGAGAGACGGGGGAGAATTCCCCCCCCCCGTCCTCCCCCTCCTATGGTCTGGTGCGTCCTATAGAGCAAAAAATACGGTAAGTACCACTCTGGTGGGAAGGTAAATGGTGTTTCTGTGTGCTGCTCTGGTTCGCCAGAAGTGGCTCAGTCATGCTGGCCACATGACCCGGAAGCTGTCTGAGGACAAACATCAGCTCCCTCGGCCAGTAAAGCGAGATGAGTGCGCAACCCCAGAGTCATCTGCGACTGGACCTAATGGTCAGGAGTACCTTTACCTTTAAGATTAGATGCACAAAGCATTTTTTTTTTTTAAAAAAAAGTCAAAACTCCTTGCACTTCACTTTGCTCCCCCTTCTTCCTTCCCAGGGCAGCCTTGTCCTCTGCACCTCAGAGCTGTCGTGTCACGTGGGCCTTGGTGGCAGCAGCCCCTCTTCATCACCCACCCTCCTCCAGCCACTGTGAGCTGCCCAAGGGAGGAGGAGACCAGCAGAGACAGCCATGGAGAGGCCACGATGGAGAGGCAATGGGATGCTCCCCTGATGCCACTCGGGACAAGCACTGGCTCAGCCTCCTCCTCGAGCTCGGAGACAGCAGCACTAGCAGGGGAAATGGAGACATGACAGGATCAAATCAGAAGCTGGGATGGCGTTCGTAATTCCAAGACTGTCCCTGGGAAAATGGGACACTTGGAGGGTTTGTGTTTGCTAGTTGTATTTATTTATATCCCACCTTTCCCCCAGACTGGGACTCAAGGCAGCTGTAATCCTCTTGTTCAGCTTTTTAAAATAGTCTATTATTGGTGAAAAGGGATGTAGCTCAGCAGTAGAGCATCTGCCTTGCACACAGGAGGCATCAGGCTTGGTCCCCATATAGGAGAGGCTCCCTGGAGAGCCACTGCCAGTCAGTGCAGACATTAGCTGGATGGACCCAATGGTCTGACTCAGAAGGCATCTTCCTCAATCCCTATCCTATCCTGCCCTGTGCTATCCTATCTTCCCGTTACTGTTTGATGCTGCTTTGACCAAAGGCCAATATCGTAATTTAAAAGGCCACAATGATAATGTTAGGTGCCATGCCAGTCTCTGAGCAGTGAGAGCCTCTAGGGGTTCCAGCACTTACCCAGGGCTCAGTTTCCATCAGAAACTGTGGCTTCTTTAGGGTATATGGTTTTATTTATACATATGTACAACCTGAGCATAGGATGGAGGGGCCCGCAGCATTAACCCTCCAACTGATCTTGCTTTCTCATTTGGTTGCCAGGGCAGCCCCTAAATCCAGTATAGAGCAAGTATGTCTCTGGGTCTCCAGTTTCCATCCTGTTTCCAGCTTTGCCCACACAACTCTGGCTACTGTTTTCCTACCTAGCAGCTAGCTGGGCAGGGAAATGCCCACCCATTTGCTCTATGGCACAGAACAACATATTTGGTTATGCCAGTCATGGTGCTTGACTATCTAGCCAAAGTCATTACTTTAATAAAAGAACTGGTATTCAAAAGCATTTACTGCCATGAGTTCCATAGCTTAACTATGCACTGCATGAAGAAGTGCAGGATCCTAAGAATTTGTGGGGGCTCAGGGCATCATCCAGACTGACCCTCCCAAACTCATAACTTATTTGAATAAAACCATTACAATGATCCATAAAACAGAAAAGCAACAGAACTTCAGCAATTAAAAGCAGTGCTTTCCCCCACGGGGGTTCTGCCCTTCCCTGAGCTTTGCGTCCCTAACCTGTAACTCCACCTTCCCTTTTAAATTTCAGCTGAGTCAAATTAACTGGATAATTGAAAGTATCAGTGGTCGTAGCCCCAAAGGGGTGAGGATGGCTATATCCCGTCATTCATATTCTCGCCCTAACAAATGGAGAGTAAGAAGAGGGGGGCACAGAGAGCAATTGGTGGCCAGGCGGGGGTCCCCCGCCCTGGAGCCTAGCACAAGGGGCACCTGGCCCGGTCTTTCGCTGGCACCGCTGGCACCGTGATTTCTTAGCAGCGCCTTGCTTGCCGGCCCGCTGAGCAAACTTGGCACCAAGACCAATTTCCTGACGCCTGACCTACATGGCCATATCTCTAAATTTGCAAAACCTGTGATTTGATGGCAAGCAGTGAAAAGGTCGCTGGCGGAGCTGGCAAGGCACTTAAATCAAAATGATGGAGCTGGGTAATTTCATTAACAACAGTTGTATTTACTGGGAGCCACAGATGGTGCCGTTTAGCTTATGGCCAATTTGTTAAGACAAAACGAGTATAAAGAAAGACGGGAAAATATTCCAAGTGAGAGGTGGTTAAAAATTTAAATAGGGACCAGATGGTTGAAGATCATCCTTCATCCAAATTTGGTGAGGAGGTGCCTGCGCAGTCTGAGAGCGCAGAGCTTCTTGCAATGCATGGATTCAGAGTGACTGAGTCACCTTCTTTTGTTTGCAGGAAGACAGTCCCAAGGACTGCAGGGTCACACATGTGGGGTGGGGGGGGGGTGGACAAGGCTGTCTTGCTGCTTGATGGCTCAGACATGGGTGGCTGGCAGAAGGCAAAATCTATTTGTGAATATTTTTGTAAATATTTTGTTTGAAAATAGTCTATGCTTTTTTTAAATGAATCACTATGTAAACCCAATTTTATGCAAGCTGTTTTATTTATTTTAAAGGTGTTCTTCCATCCCTTTCTTAGCTAAAAGGAGTTAGCTGGAGCAGTACTATGACAATTGCAGCCCTCAGGTTTGTACTATAAAAGACTTTGCACACAAGGAAAAAGGGATTGGGAGGGAGGAGGAGAGAGGAAAAATACAAGCTCAGGTACCAGTTCTTAGAGTTATAGTTCTTACAACATCCAGCTGAAATTTGGTTATGGCAATCAAGTAGCCTGATGGAGTGTTTGTTGCTAGATGACAGGGGCATATTTATTGTGACCAAGATACCAAATATGTTTGTATAGCGGCTTAGTTTAGTGAGCTTTACTTACCTTTCCTCTTCCAGGCCCTTTTCCTTTTGTCTTGGCCTTGCAAATGTGCGACTGTGAGCAGGCGGCCAGGGAATGATCTTAAAATCAGACAGTTTTAGCCTCTTTACATGTCAAATCAGTTGTGACAGTAGTAGAAGTTGTTATTACATATTTATCTAAATGGGAGCCATTCACAATTTATTATCAGCTCTCCCATGCCCTGCAATGAATTTCCAACTCAAAAGAGGAGGCTGTGAAGCTCTCATGTGCTTCCCAGAGCACAACTAATCTGGCCTGGATGGTGGACTCTCATGCTTGGCTTTAGGTTGCAGCATACGTCAGGCCAAAAATCTGAGCGCTCGTGATCTGAAAAGTGGATTCCTCAGATAATTTCCCTGTGATCCATGCCAGTGCCCAGTGGGTGATGATGACACGCTTGGAAGAGCTTGCCACATCTTTAAAAACACACATATATGCCTTTGCAGCATTTAAAGGATATGCAGTGAAGCCCTTGGAATGGAGACTGTATGAGGCAAGAGAGTAACAAACACTGAAATGGCCTCTGATTTCTTTGTTTTCAAGGTGGCATTTGCCAGGTTTCCTTTATGGCCCATTTTAGCCACTCATCTTTTTTGTTTAAGAGAGCACAGGTAAGAGTTTCAGGGCAGAAACAAACATAGCAAGGCTCTGAATTGGGGTGGGGGTAGCTTAGCCTCAGAGCCACATTTCCACATGGGCAACATTTTGAGGGCCGTGTGATGGGGCAGGTGGGTCCATATGCAAAGTGGGTGGGGCTATATTCCCCCCTCCCCCATCTCTCTCTCCTTCCTCACAATGATCTCAAATACAAGCGCCTTCACAGCAGAAGATGCAGGACAGATCCCCATAGCTGAAGTAACTTTCCTGAAAAAGAACAGAGTCTGAGGATGAGCTGAGTCAATAATAGAGACAAGAGACAAAGTTCTAGGCCTTATTTATGAATTAGAAATGGACAAATCACTGGGTCTAGATAGCATCCCTCTGAGAAGAAGAACCAGCATGATTTTTGCAAGGCATTATGTTCTTTAGAAAGTTTTTGACACAGTACCTCACCAAAGACTCCTGAGTAAGCACAGCAGTGATGAGAGGTCTTCGTCTGGATCAGTTAAGGAACAAGAAGCAGGAGGCTGAAATGAAAGGACAGTGCTTTATAAGAGAGCAGCTGATCAAGGCTGACTGGTAAAAACAGTCTCTTCTTGAAATCTGGAGTGTGGTTCAGCAAACTGTGAAAATATTTGCTCAGAAAATGCTTACCCTTGAGCGTCTTCTTCCTAGTCTTTCAATCCACTTCTAGTGTTTTACACAGAGACTAGGAAGAGTCTAAGTATGCAAAACGAAGCAGTAAAATTACCCCAAATTGTGACAGGACTTTAGCCTGGTGGGGGTAAGTGCACACACCCCTCAGGGAAACCCTGATGCCAAAGGAAAAAACCGAGCATTGCTTTTCCCATCAGTGCCAGATCTAGCTCCTAGCCAGGGGTGTCTTACCCATAGAGGCTAGTGGTGTGGGGCACCAGGACGTCAAGTTCTGGAGGGCGCCAGGGAAGAGGCAGAGGCTGGATGCGGCGCCTTCCAGCATCAGCTCGCTGCCCTTGCCATGCCATGCCGAAACAGTGCTGCACCCGGAGCCTCCGTCTGCCAGCTGAGCCAGGAGGCATCATATCCAGCCTCTGCCTCTTGCCCACTGGAGGAGCTGCCCTCCAGCCACTGCCCGCCTCCTCCAGCCCCGTCGGCTGAGCCGTCCTCCTTAAAAAACTCTGGGAAATGGGGGTGGGGTGAGGTGGGGCAGCTTTGCACCACGGCACTGGATGTGCTTAAGACTCCTAGCATGGTTTTATTACATTTCATTTATCCCCATTCTTCCAAATGGCTCAAGGTGTGTCACATGGTTCTCCCTTCCCCCACTTCATTTTATCCTTGCAGCAACCTAGTGAGGTGGGCTAGGCTGCAAGACAGTGGCTGGTCCACGGTCACCCAGGGACCATCATGGCTCAATGGGGTTTCAACCCAGGTCTCCCCAGTCTTCTTCTTTTGAAATCATTTTTATTTGATTTTACAAATACAAAGTTATAAAAATTCAACTGCAGTATATATCCGTATACAGAGATCCCTCCGAATCTCGCAACTCCCCCCCCCCCATGGGGTCCCATTTTAAACATTTACAACTGCATAGTCTTCCATACTCTAACTTTTACATCAGTCCATATTGTCCATGGTATTTGTTACACTACAAGTGGAATCAAAATCCTGCCAATGTTTCCATCTGCTTACAGTGGTCTCCTAAATAACATACAATCCCGCCCCCCATTCTTTTATAAAGTATTTGTTCTCTTGGTTCCTGAGTTTTCCAGTCAGTTTTGCCATTTCGGCATAGTCCATCAGCTTAGTTTGCCATTCCTCTCTGGTAGGGACCTTGTCTTCTTTCCATCTTTGGGCTAGTAACATCCAAGCAGCTGTTGTTCCATACACAAAAAGTATTTTCTGATCTTTGGGATGTTAGTACCTGTAATTCCTAATAAAAAAATTGTCTGGGTTTTTTTAAAAACAAAGGTTATTTTAAACATTTTTTTCATTTCATTATATATCATCTCCAAGAAAGCTTTTATTACCTTACAAGTCCACCACATATGATAAAAGGTACCTTCTTTACCTTTCTTTACCTTTCCAGCAGGTACCTTGTCCTATACATTATTGCTAACTTACTAGGAGTCAGATACCACTGATACATCATTTTCATATAATTTTCTTTCCGAGTACAACATGGCATAAATTTCAAGTCTGTTTTCCATAACCTTTCCCAATCTGCCATCTGAATATTATATCCCAAATCCTTTGCCCAGTGAATCATTACCAACTTGACCTGTTCATCTTTTGTATGCTGTTCTAAGAGCAAACTGTACATTTTTGACAATATTTGGTGTTGTTTTCTAACAGATTTTTTGAAATTGTGATATCTCACAACTAAAACCTTTCTTTCTAAAAGAAATGTCATTTAAAAATGTCATTTAGTTGGTGAAACTGTAACTAATCTGTGAATAAATCCCTTCTCATAGTCTTTTACCGTATTTTTCACCCTATAGGGCGGACCGGCCCATAGGGCGCACCTAGTTTTTTTTTGGGGGGGGTGGAATAAAGAAAAAAAATTATTTCCCCCCCAGGCGTGGGGCTGGGGCGGGGGAAGCCCGAGCTTCCCCCGACCCCAGCCCCCAGGACAGGCTCCTATCCGCAAGCCTTGGGAGCCCGGCGGGAACTCCTGCCGGTCTCCCCAGGCTTGCGGATATCTGCCCGAAACTCCACTGCGCTCCCCAGGTTTCGGGCTGCAGGTTGCTGTCCACAAGCCTTGGGAGCCCAGCGGGACTTCTGAACCCTCTCGCTCTCCAGGCTTCAGCGAAAGCCTGCATTCGCCCCATAGGACGCACACACATTTCCCCTTCATTTTTGGAGGGGAAAAAGTGCGTCCTATAGGGCGAAAAATACAGTAGTTTCACCTGATGTTCTACTTTGGTTAACAGCTCTGTATATGTCAGCCGATTACTTCTCATATTCAGTTTTTTCAGAGATATTGCTTCTAAAGAGGAGGTCTCCCCAGTCTTTAGGGGACAAGGTGAGGTTGCATTCAGACAATACTCCAAATCATATTTTGGAGTCCTCTTCCCCAACCTGGGGCCCAACTGGGGTCCTGCAATACAACTCCCATTACCCTCAACCAGCACAGACAATACTCAAGGATAATGAGACCTGTGGGGGGTGTTATTGGGTGGTTGTTTTTATTTTTATTACATATATATTTTGACGTTTTATGTTGATCTTGTTCTGTGAACTGCCCTGAGACCTCGGGTATAGAGCGGTATATAAATTTACTAAATAATGAATAAATAAAATAATAGTCCAATACACCCAGGAGACTCAAGGTTGGGGGTGAACTACCACTTACCTGCTTGGACTAAGCCCTTCTGCATTCAAATGTACTGTAGGTTTTCTATTCTTTTCTTTGGCTTATGAAACTATGTAAATGACATCACAGAAATACTGAAGAATACGTATCACTATTATTGTTAGATTTCTCCACCACCTTAAATGCTTAATTCAAGGAAAAAAACTTCTCTCTTTTAAAAAAAATGTGTGCATTATCCCATTCAGCTGAGTCAATTCCTCCCCCTCCCACGGTCTGTGTAGTTCAGATTCAATATATTCTTCCTGCTTGTGTATCTTGTATGCTAGTATAAAAACTGGAGATTTACTTATATTTTAGTTTTACCAGAGAGAGAGAGAGATTCTTGTATAATTCAGTGGTACACCTAGAAAGGGGTGAGTGGAGAGAGAGAGAGAGAGAAGGAAAAAACTCCTTTAGGCCACAATATGTCGTTAATATTCCAAATTAAGTCAGATTATTCTGCACCAACAGGCAGGTCAAGCTCAGCTTTATGTGGTATCATTTATAATACAACATTTTGCCCAAAGCAGCACAAAAACCCTGAAGCGCCACTCTGAATTATCATGACTAAATAATACAGAACACTTCCTGCGGGGGGTGGGGGTGGGGTGGAGCTGTGTTTGGGGCAGGGCCTTTTGGTTCCATTCTGACAATTGTTGTGACTTCTGAAAACCAGAGTTGGCCAGGCTAATAGTGGGCTGAAGGCCGGTGCCATGACCCTGGAGTCAGACTCCTTCAGAGGGTGAGGCCTAGGGCCTGGGATTCAATGTGGGAGAGGGGATTGCTCCGAGGGCTGGCCCCATAAGCATCTAACATGGTGGCTCTTCCACCAAGAGCCCAAGGCTGTTGTGTTGCCCCCAAGGTTTCTTAATGCAACAACCATCTTCCTGGCTCCATCAGAGTCAACAAGTACTAAAGCAGGCTGGGCCCCTTTAAATGAAGAAGCTCCTCCCAGCAAAGGTGGAACTCGCAGCTGAGACAGAGCAGCAGCTACTATTTAAGGCTTTGCCTGCTGCTGCTGCTGCTGCTGCTGCTGCTGAAACAACATCTGAGCCCAGTCCAGCCTCAGCTAAGCAAGGAGCTGTCCAAGGTACTCTTGCTGTGCCTCAGTTCTTCTCAGGTGAGTGTGCACAGCATGAGCTAAAGAGACTCCCCCCCCTTCCCCGCTGCCACCAAAGGACAGATTAATAGGCCACTGGTGGCAGCCATTTTCTCTCCTCCTTTAGCCAGAAAAGCCCCTGGAAACAGCACAATGTCAGTCAAGCCATCACTTGATGCCGTGGCAAGACAGAAAAACCTTCAGCTGCCATGCCTGAGAGACAAAAAAATCTTAAAATGTATGCACCCCCTGAAGATTGACAACCCCCCTGCTTCCGCTGTGTGATGGACAAATGGTCTTGTGAAAGTGTGCAACCTCATTGTGCCAGTCAGGGGCATATTTAGGGCACCATGATTGGTTCCACCATCCGGGGTGCTGAGCTGGGGGGGGGGGTGCGTGCACAGGGCATTGCAGCTATGACATAGTGAATTGAGCAGAGTGGAAGGCAAGTCTAGAAGGGGTGTGCGTGCCGAATTTAGCCTTACACGAGGCCCCAGTGGAATTTGAAAGACCAAAGTCCACTCCTGGAATGCAGTGGCTCTTCATTTATGAAATGCTTTCCTCAGTGGAGCTTACCTGGTGCCTTCATTACATATCTTTAGGCGCCAAGCAAAAACGTTTCTCTTCAACATTCAATGGCTTTTATAATGTGTTTATTGGAAGGGGGTTATTGGTTTAGTTTAGTTTTGTTATATATTTTGTATTCTCTCTTTTTTAATGTTGTGAACTGCTCTGTGATCTTTGAATGAAGGGTGGTATACAAATTTAAATAATAATTATAATTATGATTATTATTACTAATAATAAACCTAGACACATTTACTGCATGGAAAGGGGAGGCCTTCTCTCTGTCTCAGCAGGACCCCCCTGGCAACATTATGGCATTTTGTGATTGTTTTATGGATTACTGTGAAATTATATGTGCCTTCCATTCAAATGCTAATAATCATAGTGATCACAAGGATGAATAACAATTCTCTCTCTCTCTCTGTGTGTGTATATATAATCACATTTATATCCCATCTTTCCTCCAAGGAGCTCAAAGAGCTCTGTGTCGTCTCTCAGGTCCAAGTCTGGCACTCTAACCACTACACCACGTTGGCTCTCAGGAGGAGCACCAACCTCAGGGCTGGCCCAAGTCATTTTCCTGAGGCAAAGAATAAGATGGCAAAAGGTAATCCAACTGGCAGCTTCTGAGTGGGGCCGCATCCTGCACTCCTCCTGAGGGCAGAAGCCCAGAGTACAGCCCCCACAGCTTTGCCCTCCCCCAGCTCCTTCCTGCTGCCCCTCCTTCAGCATCTGCCCCTGGAGACCCCTGCTGCCAGTCAAAAGCATCACCCTGAGAGGGTATTTTGTTTTCCTTGAAAAGGCAACCTCTTCGCTCAGTGGCATTATTTGCCATATAATTGGAGGATGGATTCCCTTCTCCCCTGGCTCCCTTTCATGTTGTGAAGCAGGGATTTTTTATTGAAGAAATAATTCACTCCAGATTATTCCGTCCGCTACACTAAAGAAACAAACAAATGAACAAAAACCTAGCCCTGCAATGTCAAATAATGCCTAATTTTTAGAAAGAGGGTTTTTTGCACTTGAGGAGTGTGGCGCTGGCAGGCCTCTTGGGCTATTAGATGCATTACATACATTATTAAGAAATAACAGGGGCACCTTCCGAACACAAGACAGGAGTCATAACAATGGGACATTGATTGTCAGGGAGAAAGAAATTACACCCCCCCTCCCATTTTAGCAGCACAGCGGGATTTCAGACCCGCCAGCCCAGCCTCCCGTTTGGCATACAAATTTAGATACGTGGGGGCTGACAGTCCCTGACAGATCTTCACATCTGGAAAACTGGATAATAACAACAATTCAATTCAAGTAGAAGGAAGGAAAATTAGGTTTTCAATCTTGATGCCAGCAAGGAAGCTCCTGATATGGAGATACACAGTCAAGTTTGCATGAGTTGACTATATAAAAAGCAGAGCAGTGTGGGAGGGAAAGGGGGGGAGGAAGAAGAGGAAGGAAGGATAGCAGGGGAGTAAGGAATTAGCACGCAAAGTTCCTGTGTTCATCTTTCGTTAATGTGAGTGCTAAACAGAAGGCTTCTAACAAAGGGTTTTAAAGGCTGGTGAGGAGGACTGTTGGCGTAGGAATTCCCTTTGGGGTTCAATACAGAGGCTCATGCCAAGTTTCCAGTTGGTTGGGCTTTACTGAGTAATGCATTACAGGACAGAGTCCAGAGAGCTTTCTATTAACACACACACAACATAATAAACATTACATTAACTTGGCTGCTTCATTCTCTCCCTGATCAGCTTCCTGATTGCTCCACCATCTCTCATCCAACCACCCTCCTTGAAATGATTTAATCCACCCATTTTTCCTACTGTATGTGCAGAGCCCTCTTTGTACCTTATCTGAAGTTGCATTGCAATCTCCTAAACTGGGGACTAATCTACACTGATGAGTAATAACGTTAAAAAGTGTTCTAAAAATGTAACACCAGAGGGCGCTGTAGAGCAGGAATCTTTGCCAAAGGGAAATTGCATTGGGAGCAATTTTTAATAGCATTATAATATATAAAAAATAGTGTTTTCCAGAACAGTGTAGATCCAGCATAGTTCTTACCAGTTTTGTGTTCGGGCTGTATTCTTGCATATGTGAGACAGAATTTCTACCTCATTGCATGGCATGGAAAGTGTCTAATTACCGGAGTTGGGTTTACCATGTTGTGGCAAACAATGGGCACATGTAGAATGGCTGAAATTATTGTTATTGCTGCTGATGCTGCTGTCGTTGTTGTTGTTACAGGTTCCTGGTTGCAAAAAGAGACTGCTAAAGAGGTCAGACTAGGTGGACAAACTTAGCCTGGCAAGACTTCCTTTTGCTTGCTAGCTTGTTTTATAAAATGTATACACCATTTTACTGTAAAACAACAACTCTTAAAGCAGTTTACAAGGTACTGGGAGACCTTAACTAAAGAGATGGCCAAGTAAGTGTGCCAAAGAAGCTGCAATAGTTGGAGAGCCTTCTGATAGGTGGCATTCCCCCCCCCCTCCTTGACTTGAGATGATGTCATCAAAGCATCTCTGTGTGGAAGAGAACAATAGACTGGCAATCTTGGAACTGAGCTGGGAACAACCTTCTTCTGCTTCTCTCCTCCCTCACGGGATGGAGGAGAAAAGCCTTCTCAACAGAGGGCAGGGTATCTGGTGGTTCTGACCTGTTCAGACTTTGCCCACATCAAACAGTCTCTTCTACTGAATGATGATGAATATCTGAGTTGCTAATGCATTGTTGGGTTTTTGTCTTTCAAAATTATACAGAAAAATATGTATATTATGTGTATAAAAGAGCCAAGTCCCATGTAGAACTCTATTTTTGTAGCAGAAGTCAATGGGTGTAGTATGGAAGTACATGAGTACAGTTGTATGTAACCTCTAAACTGCCAATATGATGATGCAATTATAAGACAAATCAACGGTGCAACTGCACTTGGAACAGTGTGCACAGTCCTGGTCACCTCACCTCAAAAAGGATGTTGTCAAGTTGGAAAAAGACAGCCAGAAAATGATCAAGTGGATGGAATAAACTCCCATATAAGTAAAGCTTATGACAACTGGGGCTGCCTAGTTTAGAGAAAATGTAAGAGGCAACAATACATCTTAGGTATAGTGGTTTTATTTGCTGACGTAGGAGCTTGCTGAGGCCCCTTTGCTCCCCCCCTCCAATAAAATATTAGAGGGGGCTGCCCCTCCCAAGTTGATGGACACTGGCATTCAAATGGTGTGATTGATCAATCATGTTGGGTGGGGCTTACCTCCCTCCCAATATTTTATTCAAGTTGGCCCCCCTGTTTGCTGAAATGGGACAGTTTAAATGCATAAATGAATATTGCTAGGATCTTGACCCTGCTGCCTGACTTTGTCTTTGCACGTGCATCTCCTTTGGCTCCTCCAATCCTTATCCATTGCTTTGGAACTCTGCCCCACCTGCTTGGACCACAGACTCACTCCTTGTCTGCTAGCATAAACACCCAGCTTCCTCCAGCCCAGTTCCAGAACCTGGAGCCCAGTGTTTGCTGAGACCTTTTGAACGAGGAGCATGTGACATAACTTTGGGTATGTGGGCCATGTCATTTCGTGGAAAGGGGAGGTGCAAGGGGTATTTTAAACCTTGGGGCCTTGAAAGATTTCTGTCAGAACCAGAGGCCACATAATAGAGTTGCTAGACAATCGCTGTGAGCACATTTGTGAACCTTTCAAGAAGCAGAAATTAAGTCACTTTCATGTGTATTGTTTTTGGTCCAGCCAGGTGCAACTGTTAACACAAAATGCTGATGCACCCAACATTTCCAAGTGCCACAAGAAAGATGCTGACCCACTTCTTTGATGTATGACTTGTTCTCGTTTATCCTCTTTTCTGCTGCACAAATTGGAGAAGTAATGGGGCTTTCTGGTCTAATCTTTTCCTATAGCTGTTACAGGTGTTGGGCCTTACTGCTGTGGGACAGAAGAGAGAGAAAGGGTGGCCCGGCCAACAGTACTTTAGATGAAATAACATCCAGACCATAAGCTCTTTGGGGCAGAGATCTATCTTTTATGCATGTGTTTCTCTTTATAGTGCTGGGGAAGGTGACCACCTAGATTTTGGGGATTTGCCTGCTCCACATTAGGGACAGCTTGGCAGTGCTTGTGGGCCAGGCTCACTGTGAGGAACCAGGTACATGACTGTGAGCTCATCAAAAGAAGGGCATATCATAAATGTGATAAATTTTCAGTTCTGAGTCACGGGGAACACAATCCAGTGGGAAATTATCCACCGCAAACGCTGTTGAGATGAAGGAGGGTTGCATAAGAGCACAGTAGTAGGTGATGTTACAGGTGCTGGCCAACTGGTGCTTTCCTCTGGTGACTGCTGCCCTCTGCCGTAATGCTCTTGCACAGCTCATGTTCATTTCAATGGGGTTTGTACAAAGGGACTTCTTGTTGGATTGTGACCCAGGCAAGCTAATGGGAGGAGTAGGAAGATTTTCTGCTTTGGGCTCCAGCCCTCCCTCTTGAGAAGCAGTTTCCACAAATGAGAACTGAGCTCCTTTAAACTTCTCAGGAGTTTGAGCACCATCAAAAATTCTAAGGAGATACTCAAGGTAACCTTCATCTTAGCATTTCTCCAGCAAAGCTGTTTGCCAATAATCTGAAGGAGGTAGGGGGAACCAACTTCAAAAACGTCTCCAATCATTAGAACACTGTTTCAAAAGGGAGGGCCTCTGAACTGATGGGTGTTTGGCAAAGCACTCGGCTTGCACAGATGCTCGGTATCTTTTATTTTCTTTTTTTTAAAAAAATCAGAGGGCAAACCAGGCAGCCTGTCTGGGACTCTTCTGGGCTTTGTCCTCCGCATCTAAAAGAGAGCTGGTGGCTCATTCTGTGGTATTGTGTGCTTTGCTTGTGTGTTGTTAAAAAGAAAGAAGTTTCAGACAAGGAATGTGAGGATTCAATTGTTATGCACAGTCAAAAACTGGACATCGGGCTTTTTCTCTAGCTCTCTCCTGTTTTCACCTGACAAAACCATATTTCCAAGCTTATCTTGTGGTCCAGCCACTTGATTTCACTTTTTTAAAAAAATGCAGGATACTATATTTGGCAGCAGGCACTGGATTTGACACTTGTACTAGAGAGGGACCGAGATGCACCCTGCCTTTTTGGGGGGTACCCACAAGTAGAGAGTGAGGGGCAGATGAAGCACATGGAATATGAGGGGGGGGGGGAGAACATATAGGAAAATAGGAAGCTGCCTTTATATTGAGTCAGACACTTAGTTCATCTTGCTCAGTATTGTCTACTGCAGGGGTTTTCAACCTGTGTGCTGTGGCACCTTAGGGTGCCTTGAAGTATGGCCAGGGATGCCGCGGACAATACTGGTGTCTGTCCCTCTTCCCTTCCCTTCTTCCTCGGATGCCCTCTTGCATCTCTGCCTCTGGTGTACAACTCTTTGTTGCAGCAGCCCTGGCTACAAGCTCCCCAGTCAAATGGCGCCTTTGGGGCTGGCCAGGGGGTGCTGGTTGCCAGCTAGCAAATGGGTGAGGGAGCTCAGCAAGCAGGCAGGCAGGCAGGCAGGCAGGCAGGCAGGCAGGCACTGTGTTGGCATTTCTTGTGCTTGCTGTGTGCAAGGCCTGCCTGGGAGCTGAGTGCCCAGAGCTGAAGGCAGTGGCGTAGCGTGGGGGGTGCAGGGGGGCCCGGCCGCACCGGGCGCAACATCTGGGGGTTAGGGTTAGGGGGCGCAAATCCACGGGTTATGGGGCGCAAATCCACAGGTTAGGGGGTGCAAATTACTTGCCTTGCCCCGGGTGCTGACAACCCACGCTACGCCACTGGCTGAAGGGGAGCCTATACGCCATGCCTTTAGGCCTGGCAGCACCCACTGCTGCCTCTGAAGGTAAGGTGCTGGCCTCATGTTCATCTTTGGCCAGTCTCTGTGAAATATACTCAGAGTCGAATGTGAATTTCATGCTCTTTATTCAGCTCATAGTAGCAATGAATGAAACTTTCCCCAAAACGTCTAGCGCTCGCTCTCTCTCTCTCTCTCTCTCTCTCTCTCTCTCTCTCTCTCATTTACACAATGGGCCCCATGTGATTGGCTAATTCCAGGCTGCTCCTGCAGGCCAATCAGGTCGCTGATTCACTTCCACTTGGAGCTGGATTGGGTGGCTCCTGTGGACCAATCAGACTGCTGCATTCTGGATCCTATTGTTCTAGGATTCAGCTCAGTACCTAACACTCTGTCAGGCTGTTAAGACTGGGGGCATCTTCTTCCCAGGCTGCTGTGGGGCAGTGTGAGGAGGCACCTCTCTTTGGGGTGGGGTGGGGGCAGCTCAGAGACCAGGGGGATGGGCAACTGTGGCTGCCCAGAGGACTCCCAAGGAGAGGCAAGAGGAGAGGAGAGGAGGCTGAGGGAACACTCTCCAAGGAAGGGTGTTCAAAAAAGGGTGAGGGGCTGCCAGCTCTGCAGGGAAGGGGTGACATAACTGGGCTCCGGAGCCCCACAGGGATGCTGCAGAAAGGATGCAGTTGGTCAAGGGAGCCGCAGACTCAAAAAGAGTCTGGTCTACACACTGGTGGAGGAAGAGGGGTGTGGGGGGAGCGCACCACCACCGGCAGCGTGATTGCGGTCGGGTGCCATCGCGGCTGCCCCCCCACCCATGCTTGGCATCATGCCCCCTGGACGCACACCAGCCACGCCCCCACCTGCTCTCTGCCCCCTGTGCTGGAGCATGAAGCTCTGCCACTAGGTCTGCAGTGACTCCCCGGGCTTCTCCAGGGCTTCAGACAGAGCGTCTCTCCCAGAACTACTTGGAGATGCCAGGAATTGAACCTGGGACCTTCTGTGTGCAAAGCAGATGCTGTTTCTTTCCCAGCAAAAGCACCCTCTGTGAACTGCCGTCACTCCTAGTGAGCATGGTCAGTGATCAGTGATGATGGGAGTTGGAGTCTGACACATCCAGAGGACTCCAGAGTCCACACTGACTGGCAGCATCTATCCAGGGTTTCAGGCAGGGTCATTCTTAGCCCTGCCTGAAGATGTGGGGGGACCTTCTGCATGCACAGCAGGTGCTCTGCCACTGAGCTACAACCCTCCTGCACCAATTGCCATCCATGGCTTCTACCAGCATTGGCTCCCATTTCATCTGAAGCAAAGTCACCTTGCTGAGAATTGCCCAGATCAGGGACTTCAGAGCTATGAGGAATAAAGTTGCATTTTGCTCATCTTGTCATAAATTTCCCATTTGCACCTTGGTTTCATGGAGGATAACTTTATAAACATACACAAGCAGCCATTTGGTTAGTTAGGCAAATATATCAAAGCTGTGTGTGGAGGTATCTGGCTGGGATTTTCAATTCCATTTCTCCAGGCATGAGGCATCTCCAGTGTGGGTGTGCTTGTTTTATTTGTAAACTCTAATTTATAGTTCTTCATCTTGACTTTTTATTGCTCCTGTGCTGCAGTTTTTCAGAATCCTTTGCTGCTGCTGCTGCTGCAGGTGGTGAATGTGCCCCGAGGTTGCATTCACACCTCAGTTTGTTTCATTCCCCTGGCATTTCCCCTAAGTGTTAATTTCTGCATTATATTTGAGCTTTCCCATAATGTAAAACCCGCTTCAGGGAAAATAATGGAATATAGTGCACATTTAGGGCTCATTTCCATGCAGGGGTGCCAATTTGAACAAAATATTGGGGGAGGGGGAGATAAACTCTGCCCTGCATAATTGATCACATTTGAATGGCAATGCCCATCAACTTGGGGGGCGGCCCCCTCAAATATTTTATTGGGGAGACCCCTCGGACCCTAGGAGGTGGCTCCTATGTTTCCATGTTATCTGATTCCAGGGAGGGAAATCCATTCATAGAAGATCATGGGAGTACAGTGATGAAATTTGTGGCACATTTTACCACCATGCAGTTCTTCCCTGCCATTTTCATGGGGGAGCAGAAGCAGCCATGTGCGGAAATGGTGCATTGTCCAATGACGTGCATTGTTGTGTCACACCACACCCAGTAGTGTTAATGAAATTTTGCATGATGTGCCAGCCTGTCAGTGAAAAAGCGACAGTACCCTGGCACAACTGGGGCTGCAGTGTGAAAGGAATATTAGAGAATAGGGCAGGAGTGGTGGCATTATCACCAGAAAAAGTAACACAAAATTGCCCACATCCGAATGCCCTCTCCAAGTGAGAACTGTGGTATTCTGTCAGGGGATAAAGAACCTGGCTCCAGTGGGTAGGCATTGAGTTGGGGGTCCTAGCATTTTTTAAAAAGAAAATCCCACTGCAAACCTAACATTGTCCCTTGTCCTCTCTATTAGCACTCGATCCATGCTAATTACACAGAACTAGTATGGGGTTGGGATGGGCGTGGCCCTGTGGGTTAAATCAGAAGGTCGGCGGTTCGAATCCCCCGCGACCTGGTGAGCTCCTGTTGTTCGGTCCCAGCTCCTGCCAACCTAGCAGTTCGAAAGCACGTCAAAGTGCAAGTAGATAAATAGGTACCGCTCCGGCGGGAAGGTAAACAGTGTTTCCGTGCGCTGCTCTGGTTCACCAGAAGCGGCTTAGTCATGCTGGTCACATGACCTGGAAGCTGTACGCCGGCTCCCTTGGCCAGTAAAGTGAGATGAGCGCCGCAACCCCAGAGTTGGTCACGACTGGACCTAATGGTCAGGGGTCCCTTTACCTTTACCTAGTATGGGGTAGTGGTGAGAGTATTGGACCTGGGAGACCAGGGTTCAAATCCCCAACTGGCCATGAAGCCTACTGGGTGTGACCTTGGGCCAGTCACTGCCTCTCAGCCTAACCTGCCTCACAGGGTTGTTGTGGGTTCAAATAAGGATGGGGAGAATCATATAGGCCACCTTAACCCACTTGGAGAAAAAAAAGGTGGAGATATAATTGCCCTAATAAATAAATAAGTGTGCGTGCGTGTGTTTGCGCACACACGCACGTATATGTTTTGCTGCCACTGCCTCCTCCCTTCCTCCCTTCCTCCCTTCCTCTCTCCCTCCACCAGCCGCCAGGCAAAATGGCACCCATTTGGCTCTTGTTCTGACACAAGATAAATGAGAGCTGGGCCTTTAGCGCTTTTCTCTGGCTGCCAGGGGTTCCAAAATAGCAAACTATTTTTCACAACCACAATGTGATGTTCTGGAGTGAGTTGCAGCAGGTGTAGGGGCAGGAACAATCGTCGCCTGCAGAGTGCGACGAGGGGGATTCATTAAGTTGCCTTGTTTGTCTACAAAGGAAGAAGTCGCCTTTCACAATTGGCCAGACGTCGCCTTTTACTGGACGAGGATGCAGCATTCTTTTTGTAGATGCAGACCACCCTTTTCAGCTCAGAAGCTTCTGTGCATGTAAATGGGCCACTGAGAACCAACATTAAAAATCTCCAGACTTGCAAGCATTTCACTGATTAAAAATGGGTGCACTCTTGTAACCTCTCCCTGTTGTTATGGCTGCTGCACTGTTCCCCCTTTTATCTAGAACCTGTTTTGGGGGCAGGGCAAAATAAACATGTTCATATTGTTATGGGTTGGGGGGGGGGGGAGTCAGTCTGGATGATGCCCTGTGTCCATTCCAACTCTTGGGTTCCTGCACCCAGGGAGGGTTAAAATCTCATAGCGGAAGTTGTGACTTACCATAACTGATCTCATTAGCACCCCAAAGGAATGAGCTGGGTTGCAAGAGTTACAACTCAGTGATGGTGCCCTCCAGGCAAATGGGTGGGGCTCCCTGCCCTGACTTTGCTGCTAGGCAGGAGAGCAATAGTCAGTGGGATGAGTGCAAGTTGAGTGGAAGCAGACAGGAAAAAGCTGTGGACACAGAGACCTGCTTGCTCTGTGCTGAACCCAAAGCTCCTCCATCTTATTATGCTCGTGCTGCAGATATGTAAATAAAACCATATATCCCAAAGACACCACAATCTCTGCTGGCCTTCATTCCAAAAAAACCTGAACCCTGGGCAAGCACAGGCATCCCTATAGTTACTCACCACTCAGTAACACTTTGTTTTGAAATTCCATACTGGTTGTATCTGATTCTTTCATGACTGTGAATATACAGTAAACATGCAGGTTCTGTCAACCTATTGCAAAACAGAACCCCACATTTATTAATTAATGTTTAAATGCAATTGAAAAAGAGGCAGGGCAACACAAATATGTTCATAGGGCAAGAGCTCAAACACAACTTAAATGGCTTGAGCATCAGTGCCTTTGCTCATTTGCCTTCAGTTACAATGCTCTAGCAAATAGTTAGTTATATGATAGTGTATTGTAACTGAAGGCATAAATACCAGCCTTCTGCCTAAGGAATGCATCTTAGTTTATAAACATAGTTTCCCCCCGGGAATGTAGAGTTATGTGATGCATGATTAACTTAAATACCGCAGTTTATTTCTGAGGCTGCAATCATAATGCAATTTGTACAGAGCTCATTTTAGGGGGTGGGGGAAGGGATACACTATGCATGAGGCGGCGGGGGGGGGGGGGGAATATTGCTATTAAATTTCTTAACTGACTTTCAACCAGGCCAGACATTGAGAAGGCTGGCTTGCCAACACACGTACACCCCCCCCCCCAATAATAAAATGTTGGAGTTGGAGAAGAGCTAGGAGGATGTTCACAGAAAGGAGACCTATCCCTGCATGCCAGCCTTCCCCAGCCTGGTGCCCTTCAGACGCTTAGAGTGGCAACTCTCACAAACTCCAAGAAACAAGACTATATAGGCAGTAATCAGAACCACAGAACTGTAGCTTGGAAGGGACCCGAAGGATCATCTAATCCAAGGGCAGCAAATTTTTTCAGCAGGGGGCTGGTCCACTGTCCCTCAGACCTTCGGGGTGGGGGCTGGACTATATTTTTTTTGGGGGGGGGTGAATGAACGAATTCCTATGCCCCACAAATAACCCAGAGATGCATTTTAAATAAAAGCCCACATGCGGGCTGGATTTAGAAGGCGACTGGGTCAGATCTGGCCCCTGGGCCTTTGGCTGCCTACCCATGATCTAATCCAATACAATGCAGGAATCTCTTAAGAGGTTAAGAAAGTGAAACTGCAGAAAGAAAACCTTTTGTAATATAGTCCAAAACCGAGTTGAAGGGAAGTCAATTATTGTTGTGTTGTTTAGTTATTGTGTAGCGCCCTGCTTGTGGTTAACGCTTAGCTGGAATGAAATATTCAACGCAGCAATAGAGAAATTAAAATAATAATTTATTTGTCAGACAAATAAATGAGAGACTCAGTGGTATATGGTTACCAAGCTCTGGCCTGGCCTCCTGCCATTCTGGCCAGCACTTATATTTCCTTAATCCAGCCCCCTTGCTCCTCCTGTGGCTGCCTCTGTCCAATCAGCCTGCTTGAAATTCCTATTGGCTGTTTGCTAGAACCAATCACAAGAGATACACCCATTTCCTCACCCTTTTATGGAACACAAAGAGCTATATATTGTTACATCTATAAATGACAAATAAGTAGTAATATATCTTACATATGTCTCAACAAGGAATCTTAATTACCAGCTCACCTCTTGCCCTCCTTGCCCTATTGCCTTCTAAAACAGATGGTTAATCTTAAATTTTTATCTTCAACATATGTCAAGGATCTTGAGTTCACATCAACATTGAAAGATCTCCTTCATTTGATGGTTTCTAAACAAAAAGGCCTGACAACTATATATCAGGAGTGCTCGATGGCGTCTCCTGTCTGGCAGGAGGCTGGGCTCATTTGCCCCTCTGGTCTCCTATTGCAATATGACTCTATGAAATAAGAATCTAGCATTTCTTAAATCCTTTGCATAATTACATTTAAGCCAATATATTTAAGCTAATATATTTCATACATTATCATAGGTAGCCTTTTAAAAGGAATAAGGCCTTTGTAAAGTAAAAAAAAGGAACTCAGTAAAAAACAGCTTCAAAAGAAGCCTCTTCAGTTTACACCCCTCCTTTCACCCCTCCTTTCCAGCCAGCTGCTTTCCCATTAGCTCTTCCCAACATTTATTGCCCTTTAACTCTCTCAGTTTAAGAAAGAATGGCTTTAGAGGATTTCCTAAAAATGCTCTCTTTTCTTTCTGCCAGCTAAATGCTTCTCCATTGCTCTTGGCCTTTCAACCTTAGGAAGAAGATATGGCTCATTTTACTGGGAGGCCCATGGTGTTATTTTACCCATTCCTAATTGTGTTTATCTCTGCTTTTTTTATCTTCTGTAACATGTAGGATCAGTGTCCTCGCTCTCAGCCTGTAATTTCCTTTTTTTTACGACTTTGAGAATTGTTTTCTGCTATAAATCAGGGGGCCCCTTGTTCAGGAGGAAAACATTGCCAAGGTTCTTTCTAAGCAGCTGGTCTTCTGCCTGGCATGAAACATTTGAAAATCTTTAAGCTTATTTTAAAATGCAAGCCCTGATTAAACATATAGAAGCTTTGATAAAAATGCAGGCTTATGATTAGATGCCTCAATTGTATGTTTGATTTGTTGATGTCTTTTGCTATGTAATGTGGTTGTTCTTTTTCTTTTTCTGTTCTTTTCTTTTGTTTTTTCTATTTTTTCGTTTTGTGGGTGTTTGGTATTGTAAAATAAATTGAAACTAATAAAAAGAAATTAAAAAAAACAACAACAATACAATGCAGGAATCACAGCTAAGGAATCTTTGACAGGTAGCCATCCAACCTCTGTTTCGAAACCTCCAACAAGGAGAGTCCACCAGGCAGCCCATTCCACTGTCGAACAGATCAGAAAGTTCTTCCCAATGTTTCTTTGGAATCTCCTTTTCATTTGAATCCATTGCTTCGGATACTGCAGCTCTTGTGCCAAAGTAGTGAGTACTTCTGTACAAGATGCCCAGGCGCAGGTGAAATGCCCCTTCCCCTAATTCAGCTCCTTGTAATTCTTCAAAGGAGGTGAGTCCCTATTGTTGCTTTATTATATTCCCCCAGCCTCTGAAATTGTTTGCTCACAGTATCAATTACTCGTCAAGTGAGCTGCAATCAATGTGTTTGAATTGCCCCCATTTTACTGGGCTTTGTCTCCGTTTTGAAATCAATCTGCTGCCCCTTTTTAATCCATTTCCTTTCCTCTAAGCCCTCGTGTGGGATGTTGCAGCATTGATCACTGCCACAATGCCCTATTGTCTCACTCTGTCTGTGAAAAGATATATAATGAAGCACAAGGGAGATTCTTCCTTAATCCTATCCAGTGGGGTTGCCATTCTGCATTTCAAACACCCTGGACAGGCTCCCTGGTAAGAGCAGCCTTCCTGGCTCAGACAAGAGGCCTCTCTGGTCTAGCATCCTGTTCTGCCAGCCAGATGACCCACAGGGAAGCCTGCAGCAGGACCTCAGCACCACAGCAGTCTCCTCGCTCCTGATGCCCAGCAGTTGGCCCTCAGAGAAGCTGGCTGCCTCCAATAAGGAGCAAGTGCATAGCCATCCTTGTAGACATTGATAGACATATCCTCCATAGATTTGTCTGTACTTTGAAAGCTGCCAAGGCTGATGGCAGACACTGTTACATCTTGTGGCAGTGAATTCCACAGACGGGCTTCCTCTTTCTTGTCTTTCACCATTCAACTAAATTGGGTGGCCTCATTGAACAGTATTGGGAGAATTACAGAATCATAGAACTGTAGAGTTGGAAGGGATCCAAAGTGTTAACTAATCCAACCCCCTGCAATGCAGGAACATTTATTGTACTTTCTTGTTGCTGCGAATTTGTCTAATCCCCTTTTGGAGTCATTTAAGCTTGTGGCCATCCAATCCATCTTGGGGCAATGAGTTTCATAGGCTAACAATGTGGGCAGACATGTTTCCTTCCTTTTGTTTCCTGGGTCTCCTTCCAGTAAGCTGATGTTTCACCTTCTCTTCTCTAGGATTCCCTTTTCTTTTCTTAATTCTAAATATTAAAAGATTTTTTGGGGTAACAAAAGTACATACAGCACCTCTGTTTTCAATACATGGAGTCCTTTCTACAGATCAGTAACATCCAGTGTGAGACCCGACTGTCATAGGCAGTGTGAGGTTGGGGGAGAAGAGAGTGGGGAGAGAGGGCAGGGGAGAAAGAAAGGGGGATAGTAAACTTTCTTTCTTTTACACAGTGTGTGGGGTGGGGTGGGGGGTGTTGTGTCAGTGTCACATGGGTAGGTTCTTCATCTATTCATTTGTTGGTTTTTGTTGGCGGTGAGGGAGATTTGGGGAGCCCAGGGCAAGGCTGGTGACATTCGGCTGACGGCAGTGAGCTCTTGTTCGTGAGAGTCCTGCCCAGTAACGCCTTTTGTCCTGACCTCTGAACTTTGAAGGCCAAAGGAGCATTCCTCCTCCTAGGTTCTAGTGCCTGCTCGTTCCCCCTGACCATGCTGCACATTTTTCATTTGATTTCTCTTTGGGGAGGGGTGGGGAACCTGAGCTGATATGCAGAGTGTGCACTGCCTCTTAACATGAGCAAGGACCTCAAGCCATTGTTGCTCCAAGCAAATTTATTTCCATCTTCATTGGTGATGCAAGGCTTGGCTCCTTGCCGCTTCCACCCCCCCAGCCCCTTAACCTTGCAAGCAAAGATACTTTGCAAGAAGCTGGCAGTGTCCGTCTTTCGAAGGCAGATCACACACCGTTCGCTGCACCCAGTTGTGCTGTGAGATTGAAAACAATGTCCCCCACAGCACGGCCCCTACTGCGCCTCTCATTATAACACCATCCTTGGAACCCAGCCATTTGAGGTGTGCTTTCGCAAAGGTGTTATTATCGAGGGGCTGGGGATGCTTAATGCTCTGTCAGCATTTCCATTACCAAACTGTTTTTGTTGGGGGTGACACACAGGCCATGAGCATTGCATTCTGGGTTGGCGAGAGAGACATCAATCTGTGATAAATTTTTATTTGCTTTCTCTCTCCTACCCAAATACTCTGAAATCTAACTGGCAAGCCATTTCCCCCCTCCTCTCCATTAATTGTTGCTGATACAAATGAAATTGGGGATTTGGGAGATTTAAATATTTAAGCAGGTCTCCTGTGGCGCAGGAAATGTAAACAGACCACAACTTGTGCTTGACAATGGGGAAGAAAGCAGCCCCCCTCAGCCCCCCTCAGCCCTCAGCAAAAGGCAGACTGATATGTAAGCAGGGACGCATTGCTGTCTGTGGATCAGTGCCAACAGAAACAGAGAGGTTTGTTCTATGCTTAATTACATGAAATTCAAATCAATGCTTGGAGGTGCAGGAAAGGTTGTCGGAATGGCCTGCCCTTCTGTTAGGCAACTTGCATAAGGGCTGGGATTCAGATTTCTGAAACGCATCTATCCTTCAAAATTTGCACTGCTCTCCATTTTGCGATGCAGTTCTCCAACCAAATTATGTGTACAAAATGCATTTTGTCATGAGATTGGGCGGGGGTGGTGGGGGGTGGACAGTCTGGATGATTCCTGTGCCCTTTCCAAACATGTTTTGCGCTCTGTGTGTGTGTGTGTGTTGGCTATAAGAGCTTGCCAAACCAGCTCCTTTGTCTAGGTAATGTCTTTTACTGACTAGTTAAGTACCACAATTTGCCATATCCAAAGAAGTTGCTCTGTACCATAAAACCAATGGGTGGGCCTCCACACACCCCTCAAGCTGTTAAGTAGGAGAAGAATAGCCAGTGTGTGGAAGCTGAGCTTGGAAGCAGGCTGGAAGTTGGAGACCCAGAGACATGCTGGGTCTGTGCTGGATCCAAAGCTGTGACTAATGGGGAAAGTTGTCTATATGTGAATAAAACCATATATCCTAAAGATAGCTCAGCCACCGTGGCACTGACCTTCATTCCAAGGAAACCAAACCCTGCGTAAGTGTAGGCATTCCTGGAGTCTTTTGCTGCGGTCCAGCAAAGTGGTCCTTACTTTCATCAGACTTCGCTATAACAGGGATGGAGAACCAGACTGCAACTGTCTTACAGCTAAGCATTTGGCCATGATGGCTGGCATAGGCGCCAACTCCATAGCCCTGCCAAAGTCTATTGGGATGAGGCTGAAGCCCCCCAATCATGAGGGGCCGAGCCTCGTGGTGGCAGGTCTTGCACCAATGATGTGTCGCAACGTGCCTGATGTCATGCACACATTTCACACACCCCTCCAATGTTGGGCGGAACTTGGCACCTCTGGTGGCTGGAGCTGATGGGAGCTGTAGTCCCAGCAACATTGGGAGGGCCTTGGCTTCCCCATCCCTGCCCCATCTCCTGCAGCCAATAAGAGTTCTGAGGTTCCTTTCAAAATCCATTCTGCCACCCCCCACCCAGTGGAAGTGCCTTGATGTGTCTGAGGTGGCTCAGGAGGTGTTTTGTTTGCAGCCCTGAGCTCTCCTTTCCCTGAAAATGCAGATCCGGCTCTTCCTCTGTGTCTCTTTGCGTTTTGGGCAGGAGGAGCGAGCAGACGTTGGCTGCCGAAGACCAGAGGGAAGCGTCTGCTTGATAAATGCCTGTGCCTTTCATTAGTTATGCTTAACAAGAAAAATATTGTGCTTGATAATTCAGGCCACACGGTTGCCTGCCACATCCAGTCGCCTTCTCTGCCCTTGTCTCTCTGACTACCTCATTCGCCGAAAGAAGTGATGTTATAATAATATGTGAATGGAATCCATAAGTTTGATTCCAGTGCTCTCTCCCTTCCCATCACCCAAGAAATTCCAGACAGGAGGTCCTTCCTGTGACATTTATCTGATGTGCAAATTGTATTTGCTCTTTGGGGAAAGTCCATTGTTGTGTTGGGGGAACTGTATGATTTCTGATCCTTCTGTTCTCAGCCTCCAC
This sequence comes from Podarcis erhardii, assembly GCF_964252035.2. Classification (NCBI taxonomy): domain Eukaryota; kingdom Metazoa; phylum Chordata; class Lepidosauria; order Squamata; family Lacertidae; genus Podarcis; species Podarcis erhardii. The sequence continues at coordinate 4,825,335 of NC_138503.1, read as the reverse complement.
TTTCTTGGGCTGTGGTATTTCACAGCTGATGAGTAAGGTATACCAAGTTGTGGTTGTTTGTCACAGGGCACAGGTGCACTCCACTTCCTCCTGGAACTGTGGACTTGGTTTTTTAAATTTTAATGCAGGGTGGGGGGTAGTGTGGAGTTAGCAGTACTTCTTGTTACTCAGGGATACTGCCTGCTTCCTAAATAAAGAGGCAAAGTAAGAGAAATTGATGTTGGTGACGTTCAAGTGAGCAGCCTCAATGACTGATTTATTGCTCCTTCCTTCCTCCGTCTTCCTGACCAGGGCAGATTCAAGATAGATGAAATAATAATAAAGATTGTATTATATGTCACCCAGCCTCCCAAAGGAGGCAGGGTCTAGTGCACTTCAGAATTTTGAAAAAGGACAGTTTGTATACAATAGTTAATTTAAGACATTTAATGCGCAAAACTAAAAACTATGAATCCTAGAGCAAATGTATGTCCCTAGAGCCAGGTAAACAAAAACATCTGTAATTGATGTCTAAATACTGAAAGTGATAAGGACAAAATCCTAGGGTCCAGTACCTAAACCGTCTCCCAACTTTCCTAGGGTCCAGCCCTGCAGGTTCTGAATTAGTCACGTTCAAGTAAGAGACCGCAGCCAGGCAAACGGAAGCAAAACAGCAGCTAGGAAGCTTTGATTGCTTTTACGGTTGCAACAAGGTTTCAGCTCCCCCCCCCAAAAAAAAAAACCAAGGAAGAAGAAGCCCAGAACAAAGGGCACATGTCTTCTGAAGAGTTCCCAAAATTTCCCACAATACATTTCACACAGCACCATCAAAACATCCAAGGTATGTCACAGAAAAGATATGGTGTCAGACAGAAACCTGAGATCCAGACATGTCCCTTTCAATCCTGCGTGGTTCAAGTACCCACTTCACACAAGTCCATGAGAATATTTACATATCGCTTTGTCAGGAAGGCATCCCTTGGCACCTGTTTCTGTCCTTCCTGGGTCTCATTTCCATTATTACCTTTCGGAACTAAATAAAACCATCTATTTGACTATTTTGGGTAAATTTCTATGCTTCAGAAAATAGGGTTTCCTTGCCTTATTATGGTGGGGAACCCAGTATAACAGAGGGAATTGTATAGTAACCAGTGGTAGTGTGTGCATGTATTGCAGTTGTCAATCCTTACAATGTAAGGAGGCCAATACTTTGTCCATAACAAAAGCATGAGAGGGGCAACTGTACTTTTCCAGGGAGGAAGTTACATAATCAAGGAGCCACTACCAAGAGGTCCCTGCCTAAAGTCACTATGTCTTGACAGGATGATGAACAGGGCCTCCACTGCTGACCTCTAGTGCATGGGTCAAAATCCATCCCACATACCATGAAACTGGGCTCCTGAAAGAGAGTTTTCCAGTGACTACAGTTCTGATCTGACACCCCCTGCCTTTAGCAGTGCCTGAAATGCTCTCTCCTTGCTCCACATCAGGGCCATTTGCGATCCTGCCCTTGGAACAATCATGCTGCCACAGCAGATCTATTTCTAGGTGTCATCCCAGCTTCTTGCTGCTTAGTCACTTGCCCAATTCTGTTCCTCCCCTCCCCGCCTTCTTCTTTACATACTTAGCACCCTGAAGTGTGTAGATTGGATTCTGGAGGCTATGCTGTTAACTAAGCAGTTTCTCTGCTCTCTTTGACACACAAACCTCGTTGCTCAGGCTGTGACCTGCTGCACCCCCCTGCCCTGGGGGTTGGGCTTGCCATCAGGTGGCAAGCAATGGCGGGGCTAAGCAGCCATGAAACCCATCAGGACCCTTTGCTCTAGTGGTGAGTATCTGCCCCATTGGGTGAGCCATCAGACTCGCAGTTTGGAGCATCCTCCTGGGCCCTGGGGTGCGCTCAGGCTCCGGTTTGGCCATTAGGCCTCCTAGAGAGGAAGGGCTATGCAGGGCTCCCTGTCTGTGCTGAGAGTTGGCCCCTCTGCCCCTTTCTTTACCTGCCCCTTTCCTTGGCTCTAGACCCTTTGGACCCTGGCTCTCTTTCTCCTTTGAGAAGGGATACAGCTCAGCCCCTTGACAAGCAAGTACATGGGAATAGGTAGTCCCCAAACAGCTCAGTCCAGACTTGCCAGGCCAGAGTTAGCAGCTTAACCGTTGCAAGGAGCAGTTGTGCCACCTGCCATCAGGGGAGACTGTGTCCAGGTTTACCTGCATGTACTTGCTCAGTCTGCTGTCCAGGTGCTGCTCTCTGTGGATGAGGCAACTTCAAGGGGGCCCCTGCTCTCTTTTCTTTGGGTTATCTACCTTTAAATCCATTGACTAGAGGACTCCTTGAAAGATGGGACACTTCCAAATGAAAACCATCCTCTGTAAATTTGAACACATGGCCACCCAGGCCCATCCAGCATTGTCTGCTTTTGCTGGCAGTGACTCCTGAAGGTCTCAGTAGAACTCTTACTCATTGCCTGCTCTCGGATCCTTTTAATGGTTTGAGGCATTCTACATGCCAGGCAAGTGCACCACCACCAAACTATGGTCCCTCCTGGTACCCACCTGAAAATTGTAGATGTTGGCTTGTTGTTGGCACCATTTCTTTTAGTGTTGGAAGGGGAACTTGTATGGGCTGTATCAGTATTTCCAGCTGCAATCTATCTATCATCTATCTATCTATCATCTATCTATCTATCATCTATCTATCATCTATCTATCTATCTATCTATCTATCTATCTATCTATCTATCTATCATCTATCATCTATCTATCTATCTATCTATCATCTATCTATCTATCTATCTATCTATCTATCTATCTATCTATCATCTATCTATCTATCTATCTATCATCTATCTATCTATCATCTATCTATCTATCATCTATCTATCTATCTATCTATCTATCTATCTATCTATCTATCATCTATCTATATCTATCATCTATCTATCATCTATCTATCTATCTATCATCTATCTATCTATCTATCTATCTATCTATCTATCTATCTATCATCTATCATCTCTATCTATCTATCTATCTATCTAATCTATCATCTATCTATCTATCTATCTATCTATCTATCTATCTATCATCTATCTATCATCTACCTACCATCTATCTATCTAACATATTTTTATATTGCTTTTCAGCCAAGACTCCCAGAGTAACTTACAAATACCCTCAGCCTTAAAATATAGAAAGGCACAACATGAAAGGAAAAGGCTTTGGGGAGGGAGGAGGAAAACCAACTCAGGCACTAGTTCTTAGTTCGTATCATGACCAGGTGAAATGGAAAGATTTCAAGGAGAATAGGAGGAGCAGAATGTTACGTGTTTCAGCAGAAGTGGATGGGGAGACCTCCGCAGTCCCATCTCTCTCCATCTCCTGTTGCCTGATGGACCAGCAACTCCCACCTTCCCTTTGGATTCTGCCAAGAGACACCAGGCAGGTGAATGAAAAGTGGCCAGTGCATTCAGTAGCCTTATATACCTAAGAATTGTGTCTGGAGCCACTTTTAACAGTTTCATGTTGAAAGTACTTTAAACATGATTTGGCAAAGTTTTCTCACTGCTTATTATATTTAGCACTAATTCATAGCTCTAACTTGGATCATTGATGTATCCAGTCTCGCACTTTCTCGAATGGCGCATCTGCCTCACCTTTTGCAAGCTTTAAGGAGTGCCAAGATGCTAGCACATTTATGGGCATGAGTCATCAAGATCTATTCTGCCCATATCAGGCTCAGCAAGACAAAAACCTTTGTGTTGTGTATCTCTCTCTCCCCGACCTCCCAACCATTGTATCCAAATAACCTGAAAACCATATTCAAAACTCAGCTATTATTTCTGGAAGTTTATGTTGTTGTTGTTGTTGTTGTTGTTGTTGTTGTTGTTGTTGTTGTTGTTGTTGTTGTTGTTATACTCCACCCATCTGGCTGGCTTTCCCCAGCCACTCTGGGCAACTTACAGCATATATAAAAACAAAGTAAAACATGAAGCATTAATAACTTCCCAATACAGGGTTGTCTTCAGATGTCTTCTAAAAGTTATATGGTTCTTTATCTCCTTGGCATCTGAAGGGAGGGTGTGCCACAGGGAGGGTGCCACTCCCGAGAAGGCCCTCTGCCTGATTCCCTGTAACTTCACTCCTTGCAGTGAGGAAACCAGCAGAAGACTCAGTCACTGGCATTTTTAGGCCTCATTCCGTTAACAGTTCAGGTGGGTGCTCTCCTCAATGTGCTTTCACAATGTCTCTCTGGGAACCCAGGTCAAGAACTGTAGAGTTGGAGGGGACCCTGGGAGTCATCTAGTCCAACCCTCCATAATGCAGGAATCTTTTGCCCAGTGTGTGGCTCAAACCCACAACCCTGGGATTAAGGGTCTTATGTTCTGCAGTCTGAGCTCTCCCAGTGTCTGCTGAAGCTGTGGACCAGTTCTGCAGGGTAAGATCAAAATTGTTGGACTAGCATAGTAAGATTAACATTGGCTATGCAACCCCATGACACTGGATTCTGGTTTTACCTGGAAAAAACCTGTCCAATCTCACAGTGTGGAGCAGCTTGATTTGGATCAAATTTCCAATTACGCTTCCCAATTTTGGAGTTTTTGGAGCCATGTTTAGTATTTGAACTATATACTGCATCATTACTTCCTCTCCTTTCCTAATATCTCCTTGTCCCCCCTCCCCATTTTAATTTTATAATTATTGCCTGAAGATTGATATGTTTAAATCAGTACTCTACAAGAAATCTAGAAGCTGTGTGTAGAGTGTTCATTTAAGCTAAGCATTTATGCCCTGCTCTTTAGCTGGAAAAGCTCCCAGGGCAGCTTACAAGCCAATAAAAAATAAGTCAGCCCCTCCCCTTGGGCCCACAGTCTAAGAAGACATGGCACAAAAGGAAAATGGGGGGGGGGGGAGGGGGGAGGAAGAGGAAAACAAACCCAGATACCAAATATTTAATATTACAAGGTTCTTTTAAAGACCACTTTGAATAGAAATGGGTGTGCTTACAGTTCGGAAACAGCTTGGGGTGGCTCCTGAGAAGTAGACTGACCTTCCTGAAAGTGGCTGCAATGCAGCCAGAAGCCACTGATCTTCCAGGAGGCCAGGCTGGAATCTGCTGGCTTCTCATCATTCTTACAGAGGTTGGCTTCAGCTCTTCCTCGCAGGACAGCTGGCTCGCTGTGGGGAGGGAGGAGTAGCCCAATGGAGCTGGAGAACAGCAGCAAGGGGAGATGGCCGCCTCTTGCTCTCTGCTTCTTCACAGCCTACCTGAAAGAGGCAAGCTGCCCTCCAGAGGCTACTTCCCCACATCCCATTGTGTCTGGAGTCTCAGCAGCTTGGCTGGGCCATGTGGGGGATAGGGGGCGGAAAGGAGGGCAGGGTCCACCCAGCCGTGAGGCAAGGTTAGGTGACCGCCTCAGGTGGTAGGATCCAGAGGGACAGGTAGCTCTTTCATCCTCCCCCTTGTTCTCAATGTAGCTTTTCTCCCACCCTTTCTTCCCTGGTGGGGAGGGAGGTGCCACTTTATGGTTCACCTCAGATGCCAAAATGTCTTGGGCTGGCCTTGAAGAGGGGTCATATGGATGCAGGTGTGCGTCGAGACCTCCAAGAAATAATTTTGCAAACCTGCAAATTCTGAGTCTTCATGCCACACTGAAACCCAGCATCTCAGAGCTTGTTACGTGCGGGCATCCACGGGGGGAGAGAGAGTGCTGGTATTATGATCTGCATATGCTTTCCATACAAGCCCAACATTTTCTCTCTCCCTTTCCCCTTTTGCCTTTTTAAAACAATTGAGCTGACATTTTCAAACTGCTTGCAATAATGTTTCCGTGATCTTTCCTTTGGACTGTAGTAGCTGCATCGATAGGCAAAGTTGCATAATTGGGATTTGTTCCAAAGTACATCACTTTTTTGCAACTATCGGCCCCACATTCCAGTGCTGCCAGCACCTGATGAACAAAATCCAATCTGTTAATTATTTCCATTTCCGTGTTTCCAGTTGTATCTTTTATTTAATAAGGTGGGGGGTGTCTCTTCTTTTGTTTTAGCTTCTCTCGTGAAACCTTTGAAGCCAGCCTCCTCCCGCTGCCTTCCTGGAAGGTTTGTGCTTCTCCATCAACTGGCTGTTCTTTCTGACGCAGGTGCCTGAGGACCCCCTGAGCCCCCTGAGCAGAGAGAGAAATTCCTGTTCCTTCTCCTGCACAGGAAGCGGAATCAGGTCTTATTAAATTCCTACAACTGAATTCACTTAAACTCCCTCAGAGTAGAATGTTTTGCCTGACAAGCTGTGTCAAGAAAAAAGGCTCTCGTCTAGCTAATTAAGACATTTCTTTTGACAGGCTGGATAGCATTTAAGCTCAGTGTGTTGTACACAAGCTAATAATTTAATGTCCCCCCACCCCCTGCAACTATATATGCTATAACCAGAAAATGTCAAAAATACAGAAGACTCAGAAGTCCCATTGAAATGACTCTGAGGTAAAAGCGCTTTTAAAAAAAACATGGGAGGGATCACTTGCAGAAAACTTTTATCCAAGTGGTTTAAAGGAAAGGCATTAAAAACATCCCAGTTTTCATCAGTTAAGATCATTCTCCGCCCACCTGATGCCCTCAGTTGTGTGTGTGGCTGATGGGAGTTGTAGTCCAAAACAGCAGGAGGGCAGCAACTGGGAGAAGGTTGGTCAAGTTCTGTGATGTTTTGCTTCCTATGCGGAGTCTCTGTGGGGGACACATTGAGTGGATCTAGTAATAGTGCCACTGTATTCAGCTCTGGGCAGACCTCACCTGGAGTACTGTGTCCAGTTCTGGGCACCACAGTTCAAGAAGGACACTGACAAACTGGAACGTGTCCAGAGGAGGGCAACCAAAATGGTCAAAGGCCTGGAAACGATGCCTTATGAGGAACGGCTAAGGGAGCTAGGCATGTTTAGCCTGGAGAAGAGGAGGTTAAGGGGTGATATGATAGCCATGTTCAAATATATAAAAGGATGTCACATAGAGGAGGGAGAAAGGTTGTTTTCTGCTGCTCCAGAGAAGCGGACACGGAGCAATGGCTCCAAACTACAAGAAAAAAGATTCCACCTAAACATTAGGAAGAACTTCCTGACAGTAAGAGCTGTTCGACAGTGGAATTTGCTGCCAAGGAGTGTGGTGGAGTCTCCTTCTTTGGAGGTCTTTAAGCAGAGGCTTGATAACCATATGTCGGGAGTGCTCTGATGGTGTTTCCTGCTTGGCAGGGGGTTGGACTCGATGGCCCTTGTGGTCTCTTCCAACTCTATGATTCTATGATTCTATGATTCTAACCGGTAGAAGTGGACCCCCCTGAGTTTCATGGTCTGCCAGGCCCAGTTGTTCAGGTCACGTGGCTCCTTTATTATTTAATCTACATTGTCTTCCAATCTACATTGGCTTCTGAGCCCAGTTCCAAGCACCACTCATATTGAGAGCGTCTTGTGACCCGGAAAATGTAGAGCTGTGCAATAGGTTGCAATTTCCATGTACAGGGATAGCATGTGCCACAGTAACACACTGGTTTCTTTTTTCTTTTATCCACACTTACTTTCATTGCCTAAAGCCTAAGCAATGCGGGAGAAAATCCACAAAACCAGAAGTGTGTTAGCACTGATGCAGGAGAGAATAAAGTACCTTGAGCATGTGGAGTGTTTTGCTCACTTTTATGTCTAACCCGCCTCTCCCTGCTTCTGGTATCCATACAGATGACTCCAGTGAGTGAGAGATAGCAGACAGTCTCTGCCCCACAAATATTTCCCACCACCTCAAATGCTCCCGAAGCTCCTTGTAACATTATATTAAGGTCCTATCTAGCACCAACAGAGTTTATTGAATGCTTGTGGAACTCAGCTCTTCTAAATACAAAGCTGGCAGGAACTCTGAGCCCGAGTGGGAAGCCAAGATGCTTGGAAGGTTTCAAGAACAACAGCAGCAAAGAGGTGTGTTGAATAAAGACATTTGTTTCGTTTTCCCCCTTCTTCCTTCCTACTGACCACCAATTCAGAACTGTTAGATTCCCCTTAGACTCATGTAAATCTTAGCACTGCACTTTGGGGAGAAGCCTTGACTGGGAACATTGCATCCCTTTGGTGTTATTGCAGTAGCTTTGCTAGGTAGAAGGAAGAGCACAGCTGCTGCCAGCTATCCACCTTCCTTGATCTCTCTGGCATAGGCCACTTTCCCCTTCAGCTGCAGGCAAGAGCAGCTGATTGTGGCATTGATAACAGCGTGAGGGAGGCTGGCAGGGATAGTTCTATCATTGGGCAAAATGAGGCATCTGCCTCAAGCAGCATCTGCTGGGTGGGAGGGGATCAAGAAGACAGAGGAGAGCTGCGTATGGACTTGCTAGGAGTCCCCCACAGAAAACTACAGTTCCCTGACTTCCCTGTGAAGAGAGATTGTTAAATCACTCTGAGAATTTTAAGTCTGTAAGGGGAATAGTGAAGTTTCCTAACAGCTCTCTTCACCCTTAAAAGACCGCAGCCCCCAGAATTATTTTGGGGCAGCCCTGGGTGTGCCATCATAGTGCTTTCAGTGAACGATGTGAATGGAGCAAGAAATGTTTGCAACCCTCACACTGGAAGGGAGAAGTGGAGGCTGGGAGGGAGGTGCCTTAGAAGATCCAGTCACAGGAGAGAAGTAACCCCCCCCCCCACTTCCTAAACCTGAAGAAGGAAGTGGGTCCCTGAGATCTGAGAGGCCACAAGACGGAAGGGACAGCACAGTCAGAAAGCGTGAGAATCCAAATCTCAGGGACATGAGTCCGAGCCCCACGTTGGGTTGGCGAAATGACCTGCAAGGTGCCTTCCAGCTCTAGAATTCTATGGTTCTAAGCCTGTCCTCTTGTGCCATCATATTTTATCTCTCTATTTTTGCTGCTTATTTATTTGAATTGTGGCACCTTCCTGCAAAGGTGACAGATTTCTTCTCCATCCTTGCTTTCTCTTACCTCCCTCCCTCCCCTCCCAGCTACCATTTTTCATCTTTGCATCATCTGCTCTATCTTCCCTACTTCAATTTTAATTCTACGTTTATGGTTGGCTTACCTAAGTCTAATTCTCTCCCCCCCCCCCCGCCCAACTCTCTCCCTTTGGGACTTTGTAGCTGCTCTGTTCAAAATTTCATTCTTGCAAGAAAAAACTAAACCTTTAAACATGGTAGTTAAAACATCATGGATAATCAAATGAAATGATGAAATAGTTCCCTAAGGGAGAACATACTGCAATTTGTAAAATATTCCCTCCAGATGTCTCAGAAAACACTCCCTCTCCTCATAAGATCACCCCCCCCCCCGCAACGGGGCTTGATTTGCATTTAGATATGTTGGAGTGATGCTCAAATGGGGTTGGCTTTCATTTATACCTGAAGTGGTACAGCCAGGTGGTGTCAGGTGTGAGGTGCTGTCCATGGGTGGCAAATACAGGGTGCCAGTGAGAATCTGGGCTACCATTTCTGGATTTGTGGTCTGTGCACTGACTGAAGGAGAAGAGGCACCTTTGGAGCAGGCGAGAGTCATCAATGCTTGGAAAGAGACTCTGAGCAGATCCAAACCATATATTTAAAGCACATGACGTCTGCCAAAGAATCCTGGGAACTATAGTTTTCCCCTCGCAGAGCTACAATTCCCAGCACCCTAAACAAATTACAGTTTCCCAGCCAGTTCATTCCACTGTTTGCCTCCCAATTCTAGTATGATAAGAGAGGGAGAAAAATTCTCTCTGCTATGCAAATCTGTATCAGGTGCCCCTATAGTCACCACTCCCCCTGAACTGAATAAAAATCTCTCTTTGTGTTAGCCTCTCCTCATATGGAAGGTGCTCCAGATTCGTATTTCTTTGCTTGGTTTATTTATTTATTTAAAATGTTTTCATTAAGATTTTTCTTGGGTAACAACAGTATATACAGCACCTCTGCTTTCAGTCCTTTCTACAGATCAGTTACATTCAGCTTGGTTTATTTATTACAATTATTTATATCCCTCCTTTCGGGAAGCATCCTTCTAAGATGGCTTATAAGAAACAGCCACATTTCTGAAAGCTACCCTGAACAATGTCAACCTATTAAAAAGCCATTGGGATCCTTCTCACAGGGCAGCTGGTGGTACAATGGCCCTGTGGGGCAGGGGAGAGAAAAGTTCAGCTGAATATCACTCTGAGGTGATCTTCGCTTGCCTCCTGTGTCCTTTTCTGTACATGTTCTAGCTCTACAGTGTTTGTGATGGGGGCAGCCAGAACTATACACAATCCACTTGGGTCTTGGGACCATCCTGGATAACTGGGTTCTCATCAGTGTCCTGGCATCAAGGCAGGCCAGCAGCTGCAGCACCACGGAGAGCTCTGAGTGAACCAGTTTGCTCCAACAAGGGCTGGGCTGGTGGGCTGAGACTTTATGAGATTCTTCCTCCAGTCCACAGGTTCTAAGCTCCATCCACTTGGTCTAAAGGTTGTGGATCTTCAAGTTCTTCTGGTGGCTAGCCAGATGCCTATGGGAAGTCCACAAGCAGGACCTGAATGCAACAGCAGCACTGTTCCCACTTGCGAGTCTCAGCAACTGACCAGTGACCATGCCTCTTCACCTTCCTGTGCCATTCTGACTGGCATGCTCCCTATGCCACTGGGCACGTGTGGGAACAACAACAACAACAGCAACAAAAACAATGTATCTGTACCCCACCCATCTGAACGGGTTGCCCCAGCAGCTCTGGGAAGTGTTTGATTTGCCCTGGCAAGTCACGCTCAAGGCAAGGCATCTGTGATGCTCCCATTTTAAGGTCTGCAGGCTGCAAATCACCATCCTTGGGCTCTGTAGGCTGCAAGCCACCAACCTCAGATTCTGTGGGCTCTGAGCCACAGAATCAGGAGCCTGGTCCCGTACCCCACCTGTTGGGCCAGCAGGAGAGGGCTCAGCCAGCTCCTCTTCCTCCAACTCTGAGCTCAAGACCAGAGTCCCAGCACTTAGCCACTTTGCGGTTCACACCCAACTCTAGATTCAGATGCTTGCCTTATCACAGCCAAATCTTTGCGCCCCAGCCTCACTCCTAACTAGCAGATAACAATATAAAGTACTTAAGTGCAGTGTGTCTGTTGATGAGCTCCCTGCACCCACCAGCTGATCCTGAATTCTTCTGTCTCCCTGTTAATTATGTGTCATTGTGTTTTCCGCTGATGAAATCCCTTTGTGGTAGGAGAACAGCCTACCGTTGCGTTTGGCACCTAAGCTGCTCCTCTGCAACGGGGTAATTAAACAACAAAGACCATGTTTGAGTGGCAGGTGTTCAAGCACTCCTTTCTTCTTTGTTTGGGAAGACATAGTTTATTAATTAAAAGCAGAATTTCTAAACTGGGAACAAGAGGAGAAAATGTCAAAGACAGCAATGGCAATGTTCTTTGACTCAGAAAGTGCAGCTTGTTTAGCCAGGGATTGAACTAACCAGCTGCCATCAATTTAGTGACCCCCAGATGTTGTGTCGACTCCTCCCGCCACCAACCCCATCCAGCATGGCCAGTGGCCACGGACTGATGGGAACTGGAGTCCAGCAACTTCCCCAGCCCCACAGGTTCTCCAGTCTAGTTCAGCAGCCTCTTATACACAGTTATAGGCATTAGTGAGAAATATCTTGCTGATATAATGCTAATAACATTAGTCGATGTGTCAAAAGACAGGCTTCCTGCTTTCTTCACAAGGATATTAAGATACTGAGAAAAGTAGCTGCCTTTTAATGGCACAAGTCCAATCTTACAAGGCAAATGTGAGATTGTACTAGAAAAGCTTGATTGCCACAACTATTTCAATTTTACTTTTGCATGTTTCAATTTGGCCAGTTGTTAGACATGGGTATGATGGGAATTTAAATTTAGGTAAAATAACTGGCTGAGCTTGACTTGCTAATTATGCCATTGAAGAGTTGATGACTTGGTTTTAATTAAGTTGCTATAGACTTATGTTTAATTCTGTTTTCTTTCTTGCACAGTTGTATTCTGTCCATCCCCCATTTGTTGTTGTTGTTGTTGTTGTTGTTGTTGTTGTTGTTGTAAGACGTCTGAGTTTAAGCAATAAATCTGGATGGATTGAAAATAATGTATCCATCAGTAATAAAGCAGTAACAACTGCAAGTAAAAAAATATATCTTCAAATGCGAGGGAAAACTATCACATTTTTGCCTGGTGGAAAAATATGTTTGGGAAGTATATGGCATAAATGGGGAGCCACCACAAATAAGGCTACCACCACAGAAAATGCCTTGGGCCAGGATTAGTGCCTGCTGGTGATGGACCTGCTGGCTACTTGGAAAATACACTGTTTCTATGGTTTTCCCTAGTGAGAGGTTTATGACTCAGTGCATATATGACTCAGTACATATAATTTGTCTGTGCCAGATGAGAGAAAGAGTCTATTTAGTTCTACATCCCATCTCCAACAGTGGCTGATCATGTGATGCCCATGACAAAATCAATCATTGTAATTGCCGGCACTTTTACTTTTTAAATAACGTATTTGCTGCCAGAAGGGCATATTTTAAGGGTCTGTCTTACTTTATGGCTGCCATTCGTCCGGATTTTCCTTTTAAAAGTTCAACAACTTTGGGGGTTTCCTGGTTTTTACTTTTTGAAATATGGCAACCCTACCTTATTTTTCTGATGGTGAGTTGTTTTAAACTGTTTTTGTTTAGACCCACCTTGGAAACTGGAAACCACTTGAGTGGGAGAGGGCTTGTGTTCTTGTGCTTGCGGGTTTCCTACAGGCATTTAGCTGCCCCCTGTGAGAACAGGACGCTGGACTAGGTGGACCACTGGCCTGATCCAGCAGGCTCTTCTCATGCCCTTATGCTCTGGGACCTTAGGGTGAAGGGTGGGTAATAGACAGATAAATCACAAGAGCCCTGCTGAATTAGACCCAAGACCCCTATTGTCTAGCATTCCATTCTTACTGTCTCTTATATCATGATATGTCTTTTGGATGTGCTTCCTTGAAATCCAAACAAGACAAAGAGCAGTGTACCAATGCTTTAGATAAATAAAAGCTGGGCATTCCATGTTCAGGGTCCTGGTTACAGCCCATCGGAAAGGGTAATGGGGTGGAGGGGAGGGAATTGCATTTGGCAATGTGCTTTTGCCTAGGCAGCCTCAGACTTTGCAAATGAGGCAGAGAACCAGGGGTTATGTGGACTTATGTTTGTCAGCACACGTACATGTCAGAACCAATTTGAGTCTCTAAGCCTCCGTTTGTTCAGAAGGCTCATGTTTGCTCCAGGTATCTAAATTTAGCCCCCCCTTTTTGGTCAGCCGGAATAACTTATGTTATGGAAAAGAACGCTTGCAAATCTTTGCCATGTCACACCTTATTAGTCACACAAGCACTTAAAAAGCAAAGTGAAGGAAGGAGACACTCCACGGATTTGTGGAGACAGGACCTTGTTATTAATATTATTAAAAGTACCGTCCTGAGCTGTCTCAGGATTTTATTTGACTTGAACCGGACCAAGTTTCGGAACATGAAATCTCTGAACAGCACGGCTTGGGGGAGAAGGATCCATCCCTGTTCTAAAAAGGGGAGGGGGTGACTCAGACATCTTCACAATGTGGTGCAGTCTTTCACGTCTCCTCCCTACTAGGATCAAAGGCAAAGTGTGTATTTTGCTGACCTGTTGCTCTTTTGGGGAACTATTGAAGACTTGCATGCTGATTGGGGGTTACAGGCATAGGCAGTGAGCTTAAACTGGGCCAAAAAGCTCTCAGATACGCCCCCTTTTTAATGCAAAGGTTTCTGTGAAATGGGTTTTCTGTCAGGATTTGAACCAGGGGCCCTCCGTTGGTGCTCTGCTGCCCCCTATTGAGAACCACAAAATTCGAATCATTATTACTATTTTCCAGTTGTAACCAACTAAACCCTGAAATTAATGCTATCTGAAAGACCATATTCTTTCATACGAACCTGCCCAGGCTCTGAGATCTTCAGGAAGGCCCTTCTCTTGGTCCTGCCCCCTCACAGGCAGGCTTGGCTGGGACACAGGAAAGGGCCTTCTCGGTGGCTGCTCCCGGACTCTGGAGCTCCCTTCCTAGAGAAGTTAGACTGACTCCCTCCTTGTTGTCCTTCTGCTGGCAGGTGAAGACCTTTTTATTCCAGGAGGCCTTTAGGAACTAGCTGGAAAGGGCTAGTGTTGTGATAATTTTTCTTTTCTTTTGTTACTAACTTTTTAATAGAACATTTAAATATAGTTTTAATTCTTATAATGTTCAATTACTTTTTCATGACCATCTTTTCTATGTTTTTAGTTTTTTTCTGTTTTATCTGTAAGCTGCCTTGAGTCCCAGTCTGCAAAAAAGGTGGGCTTTAAATCATCTTCATCCCCAAAATTTGTTATGTCCATTAACTTAAATTGGCCTAATCTGAGTAGGACTAACATTGGACGCCACCTGCTAGCACCATATTGAAGATGGGTGGCTGAGGCTGGAATGCCTTTTCTAAGGCTACCAGAGTCAGTTTAGGGCTATCTTGGGATTTGAACATGGGCTATTTCGCTTCACAACATTTTATTCGTGTGTGTGTGTGTGTGTGAGAGAGAGAGAGAGAGAGAGAGAGAGAGAGAGAGAATTATTTGCCTTTGTTACTACCTTTGTTACTGCATTCAAATGGATTTCTCTATTTTCCAAACTCCAGTGTTAAACACCTTATTGAGACCTTGAGAGAAGTGGAAGATATAAGCAGAAGCCTTCATGCACAACTGAGAAGGAAAACCCAGCTTGCTTGCTTTATTTTAGTAAAATCATTAGATCCAAACTAGCCTCAACAATTGTGGACTCACCCAATAAATTAACATTTGATTGATCTATGGATTAAACTGACCAAAACCTGCAGCCCTATTTTTATGTGTGTGGCATTTATTCAGGGCCTATGTGAATGCTATTTGTTTTTAAGCACCCCCAACTACCCACCTCCTGGCCCAATGCTTTTAATAGCTACCTAGCAGGATGAAATCTGACAGGTGCAGCTTCTCCATTAGAGGATGCCTTGAGGCCATTGCCAGCGTTCCAAGATTTCTACCTGGTTACGGAAGCTCATCTCTCTTTGCCAGATCCCGTTAGGCTAGCCCCAAATGACAGATGGCCCAGCCGTACTGCCAGGCAGCACAGATGTGATCTCCGTTCGCAGATAGACAGTTGCCACAGTGCCCAGTAGCCTAAATTGCCCTGGCAAAAAAGGACGACTGAAGCCAGGGGGAGGTTGAAAGAGGTTGTTTATACTGTATGTGTGTGTGTGTGTGTGTGTGTGAGAGAGAGAGAGAGAGAGAGAGAGAAGCTTTTTTTTTTTGAAGCAGTATTTCCAAACAAGGTTATAAAATTATTTTATTTTGCCATAAGGATAGGTGTTAGCAGCTAAGCAAACTGACTGAATTCATAATGCGATTGCAGCATTCAGTTTTTCAGAACGACGCTGATGTCACAAACAGGCCTTTATAAGGGGGCTCTTTTTACGGCAGCTGCCATGGTACAGAAGTAGCTGGTTAATATGGGAAACAGCCCTACTAGAAAAATTAACCAATAAACTGAAACTGACACAGGGACAAACAGAAGAAGACGCCTTCACCCTGGTATGGCTCCCCTTTACCACATACACAGCCCAACAAAACAATGACAATAATTATAATATAATTATAATCCACCAACAGCATACAAATCAATATGGCTAACCTGATTCAAAACACCCACCCACCCCACTCACACACAAAAACAAAGATCACCACAGCCAACCACAAATGAACAACCACACCCTAGGCCAACCCCAACCTCTCTCACCACCAAAGGAACACAAGTGAACAGCAGAGAACCTGCACGACACGAAGCCCTACATACATTAAGCAAAATAGAAACATCGCCACCCGACCCCATCCCCACCCATCTTCCCCCCCTCCACCCCTTTTCTTCCTAATGTCTCAACAAATGAAACTGATTTGTAAAATTGTTACATGGAAAAAATACGAGAGATATTACACATACTTCTGTAAATCAAGAAAATTTTTAATAATAATAATAAAAAAGAAGTAGCTGGTTAAAATAAAAATAAAAACAGGCAGGCAGCCTGAGTTTGAAGGGGGAAATGCAGCCTTTACATAGGTGCCACAGCTGCCTCTGCTGGCTATATAAGGGGTGGGATAATCCATCAGTTATTCTGCTCCCAGACTGTATAGGCCTTTGTAAGGTAAAGGTAAAGGGCCCCTGGACGGTTAAGTCCAGTCAAAGGCGATGATGGGGTGTGGGGCTCATCTTGCTTCAGGCCGAGGGAGCTGGCATTTGTCCAGAGTCAGCTTTCCGGGTCATGTGGCCAGCAGGACTAAACCGCTTCTGGTGCAACAGGACAAAATGACGGAAGCCAGAGGGCACGGAAACACCGTTTCCCTTCCTGCCGCAGCAGTACCTGTTTATTTACTCGCGCTAGTATGCTTTTGAACTGCTAGGTTGGCAGAAGCTGGGATTGAGCAATGGGAGCTCACCCCGTCGCATGGATTCGAACCGCCAACCTTCTGATCAGTAAGCTGAAGAGGCTCAGTGGTTTAGACCACAGCGCCACCCATTTTCCTTTGTAGGCCTTTGTACACCAGGCCTTGAATTCAGCCCAGTTAACAGTGGCATCACATGGCCACAATAGTCTGCCCCAGTGAGCTGATGAGCCGCTGCATTTTATTTATCTGTGCAGTATAAGAAGTTGGACCAGCCTCAGGGGAGCTCTGCATTATTACCAAACATTCATTTTTATCTGTCTGTTCCTTCAGTCAACAACATGTGCTTAGTCCAACGGTCTATAACTTGAATTCCACTTCAGTGTCCTGCATTGTGAGCAGCCAATAGATGGCACTGCTGTGACTCCCTCTGTTATTATCTTGCCCAATAGGCAAATCCTATTTCAGAAGGACCAGCCTCTTCAAGGAGATAAGCCCAAATGAATAGGTGCGCCAGAGAGTTGCAGCCTTTTGCTGCATTTTGGCCTGAGAGAAGGCTAAAAGGCAAGGGATTGATGTGGTCTGAGGCCGGCCTACTTGGATGCAAACCACATTATACCCACTGCATCATCCTCCAAGTAAGCTACACAGAGAAGGGGGGGAGGGACAAAGGCTCCAGCCATGAGGAAGCAGGTGAATCTTTGGGGTCTGGCCCAAGGGAAAGACTAGAGCTGATGCAGTGAGTAGTGCCCGAAGGTGACCTACACATAAGTGCTCAAATGAGCACTGAGACATGACTCCAGCACTTCCATATTGAATTTGTGGCCGCTTCCCCAGTCGAGACTGGATCTCAAAGTGGGCTGCAGTTGAAGCCCACAGAACGATGCCATATAGGAAGGAAGACCAGTCTCTTTAGGTCAGTATGCAGACGGCCTGGGTGAACAATGGAATTTGCTGCCACTAACTAGGATGGCTTTAAAAGAGGATTCAACAAGATACTGGAGGAGGAGGAGGAGGAGACCCCTGGCGACTAGTCATGATGGCTGTGTGCTGCCTCCTAAGTCAGAGTCAGTATGCTTCTGGTAAGCACTATTGGGAGACAATGAGTGTGTCTGTGGCCTTGCTTGTGGTTACCCCATTGTATAGGAGCCAACTCCTATATTTCAGGGGGCAAGCCCCCCCCCCCCAGTTGATGGGCATTCACATTCAAATGGTGTGTGTGCACTGTGTCATGTGATCAGTTATGCAGGACGGGCCTTACTGGGGCCCCCACAATATTTCATTCAAGTTGGCACCCCTGCCCCATTGGCAACTGGCTGGGCACTGTGAGAATCCCATGGGCCTCTGACCTGATCCAGCAGAGCTTTCTTTTCTCATGAATAGGTGCCACAGTGGCCCAGTTTAAACGTCATGGTAAGGTAAAGGGGTAAAGGGGACCCCTCACCATTAAGTCCAGTCATGGCCGATTCTGGGGTTGTGGCGCTCATCTTGCTTTATTGGCCGAGGGAGCCGGCATACAGCTTCCGGGTCATGTGGCCAACATGACTAAGCCGCTTCTGGCGAACCAGAGCAGCACACGGAAACGCCGTTTACCTTCCTGCCAGAGCAGTACCTATTTATCTACTTGCACTTTGAGGTGCTTTCGAACTGCTAGGTTGGCAGGAGCAGGGACCGAGCAACGGGAGCTCACCCCGTCGCGGGGATTCGAACCGCTGACCTTCTGATTGGCAAGTCCTAGGCTCTGTGGTTTAACCCACAGCGCCACCCGCGTCCCAGTCACACGTCATGGTAACCCATAGTTAATTGCTTGCTGTGAAGTCCATGATCTGGGCTGCTTGTCTCCTTCCAGCTCATGCAGAGAGGGACCGAACTGCAATCTTGGCTTAGCTATACATCCAATAACTGGCCAAGCGCAAACCATAGTTCATATTGAGTTGGGGTTGCATGCAGCAAAATGAACCACAAACCCTGGGGCAGATACAATGCTCAGCCAGGCTTCATGGTTTGTTTCCACCCAGCATGAGTAGGCAGAAGTGGGAAGGAGCAAATAAAATGTGAGTCGTGGTTTCTAGTTTACCAGTGATGTGCAAATATGGCCAGTGAGCTTTTAGCATGTTTGGGTGGGGCACTGCAAAGTCAAGAGGTGGGAGAATGTTAAAAAGCGCACTATGGATCCCATCTGATGCAGGCCAATTTGAAGGCAAACAGCCGTGCCCATGGCATTTATTTATTTACACCCTGCCTTTTCCAGTCAAGACTGGCTCCCATAGTGGGTCACTATTAAAATCTACAAAATTGTGTCCTTATTCAGGGAAGTGTTTGCTTATAGCAGGTTTGTTGGGTCCTTGCCAGTAAAACTGCTGTAAGCAATTGTTGTGGTCCCCTTCTGAGAAGTGTCTGGAGGGTGGCGATGAAGGAACAGACTTTTTCTGTGGTGGCTCCCCAATTATGGATTGCTCTTCCTTGGGAAACAACAACAACAACAACAGCAACAGCAACAACAACAACAACAACTTATTGTTTATACGCCGCCCATCTGGCTGGGTTTCCCCAGCCACTCTGGGCAGCTTCCAGCAAAATATTAAAATACAATAATTCACAAAGTACAGGCTTTGCCATCTTTCTGGCATCAGGTAAGTGTGTTTTTATTTTTCCAGGCATCTGGATGGTGCCAATAGTCTAGCTTTTGGTTATTTATTTTCTCTGATCATTCTTATATGGGTGTGGTGGTTATTTTATGGTGTTGAGTGATTTTTCTAGATGAACAAATTTACCGGTAATATATTTGTTTCAATATAATGAACTTTTATTGTATATTTTGGATGTTATTGTTTCCGTAAATCACTTTGGGACTTCTTATGGCAGTGGGAAGTAATAATGAATGGAATAAATTGAAATGGAATTTAACAACATGTGATACAAATAACGGTTGTTGATGCAGCTCCTTTCTTCCTTGTATGGATGACACCTGACTGAGTACCTTATGTGAAACAATGTCTCTGACCCCAAGGAGCCTGCACTCTTAATTCCAAACCTCATTGTTCTCCAAAGCTTTGCACATGAGCTTTTTCAGACTCTGTTGCTGAGAACAGGGTTGGGAAACATTTTTTTATTTAAAAAAATCTTATTAAATATAGATGAAGAAGCATTTGTGCAGCAGCCTTAATGAGGCTTTTTGTTTATTTCCCACAAAACACAGCCGGAACCATTGTGCTTAGCTAAATTTAGCTGGTGTCAGCTTGGGAGGTGTGAACTTGAGCTCCGCTGGATTGGGGAGCAAAGGGGCTCTGTACGTCCCCCCCTCCGAGGCATTGTCTACATGATGCTTCTGTGGCACAGTCACCCCCGAAGTGGAAAGGGGTGGCTGGCAGTGATGCAATGCCATGGTGTCTGCACTGACATGTGGCAGCTTCAAACTCAGATTTAAAGCCAAGAAGGCGCTAATTGGAGATCTTCTCTACTCTATGAAACTTTCTTGTGTTGTGCCTCACAAGTCATCATTTGCCTCTCAAATTCACTGCAGCAAGATGGTGTCACAATGGGGATTAGATGGATTAGTGGAGGCAGGTTTTATCATGTGGCTGAAATCCATTACAGCTCAATGGAACCTCCATATCCAGAGTCAGTAGATATGATCCAAGAGTTGTCTGACTCTTTCCCCACCCTCATTTGGTTGCCAGAGAGGATTCTGGGTCCCAAAGCTTGGACTGCATGCAAAGGCCTTTTCTGTATTACAAAGGATTATTTGCTCGTGTCTTTCAGATTGTGTGTTGCAGTCCCCTGGAGCAGCCAAAATGTGGGGCTGGCTTTAAAGGATGAAGGAGGATCAGTGGGAGAAGAGAGCCATGGATGTGATGGAGAAGTGGATCTTGTGGTCAGTTTCCGACTACTTTGGTCAAGAAAGGGAAAGGGCTTCTTACTTGCTCACCTTCTCTTAGTTGCCCACACCATCTATCCAAGCTCCCAAGTCCTGGAAAACTACGGGGAATATGTGGGTTCAGAACACCACTGTCCAGTGCCCCTTATTTATGAATGCATAATCTTTATTGCATCCGTCCACAGACCATAGCAGGTAACCAGCAGGCAGTAATGCTGGAAGCCACAGGAGGGGAGAGTGTTCCTCTTGTGCTCCTCTTGTCCTGCTTACAAATTTCTCAAAGGCGTCTGATTGGCCACCATGAGAACAGGATGTTGGACTAGATTTAATCTCTTTTTAGTCTATTGTTATAACTTTTCAAAAGTCTTAGATTATAGGTGTTGATTTTTCTTATTGTTAATTTTATTGTTTGATCCTTTTTGTAAAATGCATTAAGAGTTTTTAAAGTAACCAAGTGGTGTATAAAATATAAGAAATACATAAAATATGTAAAAAGATGGTCCAGCAGGCTCTTCTTATGAACATAACCAGATAAAAAGAAATGGAGGCTCAGATCCTATCTCTGCCGTGTGCTCTGCAACTGCTTATTTCCACAGCTGGATTAATTCATCTTTTTAAGCGTTCCATCATTTTCAGGAATGAAATATTGCAAGCAAAACCTAAGTTTCCTCCGCCATGGGCACCCAGCTCTTAAGAAGCAAGTTGACATGTGTGTTTTTGCTCCAGTGTTATGGTCTGCCCCTTTCCTGGTTTTCAAACAGGGTGGGGGACTGCAAACAGCCGCCACCCGGAAACGTGTGTGTCTCTGTGCGCCTTGGAGCGCAATGCATGCCCTTGGCTCTGTGGTTAAGGGAGTGATGAATTAGGCCCCGTTGGAGAGAACTGGGGGCAGGCTGGATGCACACTGCAGAAGAGCCCTTCTCTGCTTCATGCCTGCCGGGGCTTCGGGATGATTGATTAAGCTGGCATCACCTACGAAGGGAACTTGCCGCGGCACTTTTCTGCTGAAACAATACAGCTGAGCTGGAAAGAGACCATTCTTCCTGCCCTCATTTCCTAGGAAGGAATATCTGAATATGCCTTACAGTAGGTCAGGGGCAACTGAGCTGTGGGCACCAGTTGGAGGGGAGCCAGGAGCAGCAGGGCAAGCTGCTGGCCAGGACTGGAAATCCAGCAGTCAGGACCAAAGGAGAAATCAGGTGGCAGGATCAAGGAGGCAGGCACACGCTGGCTCTAAGGTGTGTCTCACTACTAGTCTCCTTCACAGGTTTTTAAGCAAAGGTTGGATGGCCGTCTGTCAGGGTTTCTTTAGTTGTGATTTCTGGATCGGGGTTTGACTAGATGATGCTCAGGGGCCCTTCCAGCTCTGTGGTTCTATAGTTCCCCAGTGAGCTTCATGGCTGAGAGGGGCTTTGGAACAGGGCCTTCCTAGTCCTAGTTGCATACAACACCACCACTTTGCAACGATGGGAATAAGAAGAGCCCCTCCCTGCTCCAAGATCAATTTGGAGGAAGCAGTGAGGGACTGAGATACCTACAAGCGATTTGAAATGGCAGCTTAAACAGATGCAGCCGTTTGTTTGACAACACAGCCATCAAGTGCTCCTTACGAACGTGGCTTATCTGTATTCTAGATTACATTAATAGATGTAACTCTTTCAGGGATGACAAGCGCAAATCTTCATAAGATGCATGAGAACCCCATGAGGAATGCTGCTGGTTGAAATTTCTGAGGTTTGGGGAATGACATTCTTCAAAAACGCTTCCACCTTATCTGAAAGTGTATCGAGTTTGTACATGCAGACATTTGCCCAGGGCCAGCTTCAAGGGGTGACTATGCGTATACAAAGCCCCTAACAATGTGGACTCAGTTTACCTGCGAGGTTGTCTTACTCTACGTACATCTACTTGTCTGCCTCAATCTGCAGAACAGGCGCTGTTGCAAGTGCCACATTGTACCTATTCTACATTTCTAAGAAGCTGATATTTTAGTGTGGCAGCACCTGCACCTTGGAACTCCCTGCCTATTGATACCAGGCAACTGGCATCACTGTACTCTTTTTGGTGCCTGCTGAAAACATTTTTGTTTCGACAAGCCTACCCAGATATTTAGAACGTTGATGTGTTTTGTAGTTTTGCATTGATGGTTTTAATTTCCTGAATGTTTTTGTTGTTTATACTAATAATTTCATTGTTTTTATTCTTTTTGTAAACTGCTTGGAGGTTTGGGTTTGTTTTTGTTTTGCAATGTAGCGGTACATGTTGTTGTTGTTGTTTAGTCATTTAGTCATGTCCGCCTCTTCGTGACCCCCTGGACCAGAGCATGCCAGGCACTCCTGTCTTTCACTGCCTCCCGCAGTTTGGTCAAACTCATGCTGGTAGCTTCGAGAACACTGTCCAACCATCTCGTCCTCTGTCGTCCCCTTCTCCTTGTGCCCTCCATCTTTTCCAACATCAGGGTCTTTTCCAGGGAGTCTTCTCTTCTCATGAGGTGGCCAAAGTACATACATTTCATAAAATAAAATAAATAAATATTTATAAAGCCTGAAATGTGAGGCCTCCTTACACAGGTGCTGATGCCACGAGCTGCTTCCATGAGCCACCCTTTCTCCTGCAGTTCCTCTTCAAAAAGCTACCAGGCCAGCCTAGGACTGCAAACAAAAGATGCCACACTTCCAGTGGAGGTTACACTTGCAACCATTTCACTGCTTGCCCTGGGAGCAGGCCCAACATCAGCACAGCTGCTTCAGCTCCTCAGCAGGATCTCATTTAATTTGGGGCTTTTACAGCTTTTATCCCCTGGGGATGGGGCTAGCATTTAGATTTCCCAGAAGCCTGCTGATCAGCGTGTGTCATCAGGGCTAGCCCATGGGCAATGCCATGGAGAGAGTCAGGGACTGGGAGCCAGGAGCTGAGCATAACCTGGATCTGAAGGCAGCAGGAGGCAATGTCAGAGAATAAGGCAGGTGTCAGAACCAAAGAGCAAGCAGGGTCAGAGCTGGATTGACTAATGGTCTGGTTTGATGTAAAGCAGCTTCCAATGGGCTGGAATTTCAGAATCCCAGGATAAATTTTCATGATAATTGCAGAAGCATCCCTGCCTACAGAAGGAGTTGCAACATTGGCTGCTATCCACAATCGGCATAAAGCCAATGTATTGGCTGGGGGTGGAATAAAAATCTATTACTGGCCTTGAAGGGACCCCTCTTCTAACCAATGGTGACTTGTGAAATTTCTCATGCTCAAGGCAGTGCTTTTAGTAGCAATCACATCCCCAAGCCAGGTATTGAAGTTGGAGGTTCTGTCCTCTGATTCACACCTATGCTTTCATCAGCACAGGGTAGTTCTCAGACCAGATCCAACCTTTGTCCCCAAG
This sequence comes from Podarcis erhardii, assembly GCF_964252035.2. Classification (NCBI taxonomy): domain Eukaryota; kingdom Metazoa; phylum Chordata; class Lepidosauria; order Squamata; family Lacertidae; genus Podarcis; species Podarcis erhardii. Next base: position 4,801,659 of record NC_138503.1, on the reverse strand, counting down.
ATCAGTTTTTGGTTCCACAGGGCCCAGGAGATGGTTCCTCCCTCCTTTTACCCCAACCTTAAAACACCTGAGGAGGAGGATTGTCATACCTTAGATGTATGCAGGTGTGATGGCCTGGGAGTCTGATTCAGAAGCTGCACCTGAGGAGTCCCAGCCTGCACAGGAGTCCCCGCCTCCAGGGCCGGCTGAGCCAGGGCAGGGGCTTGAATCTGAAGGGCCTGTACCTGTGCCGGATCCTCAGGAGCAGACACCAGGTGTATCCACTCTGGCTCCGGAGGTGATTGAGGGCCCATTGCCTACAGGTGCGCCTCTCCCAGCCCTGTCAGGGGAAGGTGAAGCTGCCCCTGGGTCCAATAACCCTCCAGCCTCTCCTGAGCTGCAGAGGCTCAGGGCAGAGAGGCGGAGGGAACTGGGTTCTTTCAGGAGAAGTGCTCGCCTTAAGGCCAGGAGAGGCGGGTCACCTGTGGGCCGGGACCGCCCCTGGCCTCAGAGGAGATAAAGGCCAGTCAGCCCAGTCCCAGGTTGTGGGAGCAACGTCATTGGAAACCTGTTTCTGTCAGCACCCAGACCTGTTCTTCCAGAGTTCCTGACCATGCCCGGCTTCTTGCTTTGGACCCCGCTTCGCCCTTGGTGGACAGTCTCCAGACCTGTCTCCTGTCTCCAGGACTGGACTCTGACCACGCCTCATGGTAACCTCCCCCCAGGACCAGCACAGCAGGGCTCTCTGTTTCAACCTAGACAGAACAGCAGCATTCTGGAAATCAGAAGCTTTATTTGTTTAATTTGGGGGTGTCACACTGGGGTGGAAGGTATCCACCTCCACCATTTCCAAGGGGCTCGCCCAAGCCTATCAAGCCTTGGGGAAGTTCCCTTCAGGGGGGCTGACTGCTCCCTCCCTCAGGGGAGCAGCCACCTCTGCCATATTTAAGGAAGCTTCCCCATTGTGGAAATTTGCAGAGCAGCCATGTGGGTCTCCATGCACACATTTGCCAAGCACCGTAAGATAGATTCAGGGGCCTTGGCCAACATAAGCTTTGGGAGAAAAGTACTTCAGCAGGTAGTCGGTCCGTGCCCCTTCTCCCCTCCCACCCATACATACTACAGCCTGCTACCTCCCATACCAGGACTGCCCTCCAGGAACCTCTGGGGGGAAAGGGAAATTCTTACCATGAATTTTTATTCCTGGGATTCTTGGAGGGCAGGGCTCACCTCTCATCGGAGGCCGGTTCAAAGGAGATAACTATAACAATAAGGCCATACATCCATAGCATAAGGCACAGGGTAGGCTGTTTTTCTCCTGCATCTGTTTCTTTATGTTTGCCATGCTCCTGAGCACCACGGACAGAGACCATAAGTAGAGACAACACATGTGCAGAAGGGTTTGAAATCAGCACACAACTTTGGCAGCAGTTTGCAGTCAATTGGACAAGGTTGGGTTTGGGGGCGAACCCATGGTCCCTTGTTTGAGTGTCCATTACTCAGTTTCAGGGGTGGCACAGAAAGCAGGGCTTGCAGCACAAAATGGTGCCAAATCAGCACACCACTTTGGCACCAGTTTGGAGCCAATTGGGCAAGGCTGGGTTTTGAGGTTTGAGTGTCAATTACTCGGGGGGGGGCAGCACGAAGTGTGGGGTTTGCAGCACAGAATGCCACAAAAGTAGCACAAAACTTTGGCATCATTGGGGGGGCGGGCGGACTCAGAATTTCAGGGTCACACATTAATGAAGCCCACACTGGTTTGCAAAATCCATTCTTGAGACTATATTCCACTTCAGAGTTTTCTACTCAGAAGCATGACTGCCTCAGACAGATGCCACTGCAAACAGGACCTGAGTGCAGCAGCACAATCCCCCGCAACTGTCATTTAGAGGCAACCTGCCTCCAACCGTGGAGACCATAGCCATGGTGGCTAAGTAGCCACTGGTAGCCTATTATCTCTGTGAATTTGTCCAAACCTCTTTCAGAGCCATCCAAGTTGGTGTTATGACAGAGGAAGAAAAACTTTCTCTGGAGGACTGGAGCCACCCCCTGCCCAGCAAAAAAAACCCCAATATGGGTTGAGGTGAAAGCTCTCAGAGACACCTTAATTCATGATATATTCTTAGTAAAGAAGAAAGATGGAGGATGGGTCCCCCCCCATCATTTTTATATAAATAGCATCAAAATTTACAAACCTCAGCATCTTACTCTCCTTCCAGAGAAGAGACTTAGCCCAAAGCAAATCTTGGAGACGTGTCACATGGCGACAGTATTATTCATGATTTGCTGTTCCTAGAAGGAAGACACACTCATCCAGAGCAAGTCATCTTGGAGGGAGACTAGGCAATTCATATTGCAGCTTTGAATCTAATGAATATTCTTTTAAAATATGCAATGTTATGCTGTAATTGGCTGAATGAGGACGAGTGCTGAAAACAATTATTTAAATTCCATTTCAAGAGGCTTTTTCCAGGCTTAATGCTAAATGGATATGGGAGCTGGGTGGGAGAGGAGATGAGGGTGATTAGGGGCCTGACTTCTTGTATTTGGGCTAGGCAAATCTTTTCGGCTTTCACTGTGAGCGGGTGTGGGGTTGCATGAGAGAGTGTGTGCAGTGGAGGTTATAACATTACCACACCCTGAAACATTTGTGGCCATGAAATTCATATTTGGCCATTCTAAATTAGGCTTTTAGCTAAACTAGGTTTTGCTGTGTTGCTTTGTGGGTGGGACTGTGATGCAGTAACACGACTGAACACAATTTGGTGCACATGTTTAGGGCGTAATTCACACAGCCTTCCTTGAAGGAGGATTGAGTGGAGGAAGGAAAATGCAAAATTGTTTGTAATGCAATTTTTGCCTTGATATATTTTGCAAACTCAGGATACTAACCCCAACACCTCCTGCCCTCCCAACATTTTAAAGAAAACTTAGGACTCAGCTGCAAATAAAACGTTTTAAATGTGTTGTAAAGTGCAATATACAAATGTGACACGAGATGGCGACAGTAAGCTATGCAAAATTCAATGTATTTTTCCAAATGTTTTTTTAAAAAACATTTTCACAGCTTTTTTTAAAAAATTTTTATTAAGAGTTTTTTAATACAATAAACAGAGAAAAATAGCATAATCAAAGAAAAAACAAACAAAAAAAGAAAACAAACATAAAATTTATCATCATATAATAGCCAACTTTCCTTCATTTTTTGGACTTCCTCACGCCGCTCCTACTTTCCAAATTTATGAAACTTTAATCAGCAATTTATCTCCTTATTTCCATTCTTATTGTACGCATTTCCAATGTTTTGTCCCTAACTTTGAATATTTTTATCTAAATCTTAGATATCTACTTTTACCATAATCTTTATTCAAAATTTATTTTTCTCATAAACTTCACTCAGTCTCATAGTCTTTTAACCAATCTTTATGGTGCCCTATTATTTTCAAATCCCTCATCCTTCTTAACACTCATATAATTTACAATGTTTTTGTAAGTAGTCCTTGAATTTCTTCCAATCCTCTTCCACTGCTTCTTCTCCCAAGTCTTGGATTCTGCCAGTCATTTCTGCTAGCTCCATATAGTCCATCAGTTGCATCTGCCATTCTTCCATTTTCACAGCATTTTTTATATGTGTGTAGATTCCACCTTAGGGTGGTATACTACCAAGTTTTACTGATAGTAATGCTACTGAAATTAATAGACCTAATTTAGTTGTGTTTATTGACTTCAGTGGATCTCCTCTGAGTAAAATTCCACTCAATACACTCTTAATTTAAAAAAAAAAAATGAATCAGAGTTGGGTGGTGATGGATGAAGCACAGGTTTAATTCTGTCCAGACACTAGAGCGCCCACCTGTCTAAGACCCTCTGGAGGCTGGGCCAGTTGACACACAGATTTCAAATGTTAACTGGAAATGAATTTAATTAACAATTAGAAAAAAGAGAAAATTTGGAAGGAGGGAGGGAGGAGAGAACATGAGAGCATAGTGTTATGAGTTTGGGGGTGGTCATTCTGGATGATATCCTTGGATCCCCTCCAGGCATGTGATTCTGTATCCAGTGTGTTATAATCTAGCAGAAGAGGTTGCTGAACCAGTCAGGCAAGTTTCTTTGCAAGGCAATGACATTTGCCAGCCACTTAAGTGCCCTCATCAGCATGTCAGGAATGGGCTAACTTGCAATAGCTACAACTGAGAGATGGGGAACAATAGCTTGAATGCTAGAAGCTGCTGAAAGACAGACAGACACCTAGATCTCAGTCACTGTGAGCCCTCTCCACCCTGTGCTCAGGTTTTATATATATCTCTGTAAATAAACCATGTAGCCTAAAGACACCAAAATCTCTGCTGACCTTCATTCCAAGGTAACCAAACCCCGGGTATGGTGCTTGGAAACCCTGGAGTCTGTATCCGCTCTGAGATTGGGGCGGCATGTAACAATCTCAACATGAAGCCAACTGTCAAGAATGTATTAATAGAAATAATTGTTTCAGCAAACACATGTTTTCAAGGAGCCCTCCTGAGCAGGTTTGGCGGTGACAAATTTTTTCTTTTTTTACAGTATTCCATTAAAGCAAGGCACTGTGGAAGATCCAGTCAAACACAATTTAAAATATCAATTTAAAGTCAGATTAAATAGATCAGACAGAGGGGTGTCCCTGTGAGTGGGCAGGGCCAACAATTTTATTTATTTCTCTTATATTCCGCCTTGAAACCAGAAGTTACCAAGAGGGTGTACAACATAAGACAATCTGCCAAAACTCATTAAGTGCTGCTAGACAGATGAAAATGTACACCTGCCATATCTAAGGAACAATGAAAATAGATGTATTGTTATCAGTTTGCAGGAGGGGTCCAGTCTGAATGATACCCCTGGGTCTCTTCCAAACCTGCAGTCCTGTAACTATGGGGTTAGACTGTACAAGAATAAACCTGGTAAACTGGTCAGACAATATTTCTTTGTAAGGCAATGGGCTGAGCTGGCCGGTTAAGTACATTTACATGACCAAAGAGATTGCTCTGTTGCCACAGAGACAAATGGGTAGGCATTTTCCCACCCCAACTCACAACCAAGGAGGGCTTTGTGTGCATGTGAGTTTGGGGCTGATGCTGGAAGCTGGAAGACACAGAGACATGTCTTGATCTGTGCAGAACCCCACAGCTGCGACTTGGGGCTTCCCTGGAAAATTAATAGGGAAGCGAGATTTGTTGGAGTGTCAATGCTGTGAGCACCACCATCCTATGCTCAGGTTGTGTATATGTGTAAATACAACCATATATCCTAAAGACACCACAGTCTCCCCTGACCTTCATTCTGAGGAAACCCAGCCTTAGGTAAAGCACTGGGACTCCTGGAGCTTCTCTGCATTCAGACACCAGTTTTTACTCACGAGTGTATTCCCAATGCAGCCAGTGACTGCTCCTGCCACAGAGAAAGCCTGCCTCTGAGAGGCCGAAATAGGAATATCCACAGGATACAGTACCTTCTTCTTGTTTTGTTTTTTTTAAAAAACATTTATACTTTTACTAATAAGATTGGTCATTGACAAAGAAAAAGTTCTGCATCGGGTGTCCAGACTTTTTCCAAAGAGGGCCAGAAAGGCTGTGAGGAGCAACCAAAGTTGTTAACCTTTTTTTTAGGAATGAAGTTGTTGAGGGATTTTTTAGGATTTTACCCCAGGAAATAAACTGCCGCAGGGGTTGGATTAAACCGGGCCGGATTAGGCCCCCCAAATGGACTTTGGACATGCCTGGTAGTGCATACCTCCAGAGCAATGAATCTGAAAGGTTTTCCAGCAACAGAGAAGCAAATAAACATTGACAAATAAACACTGACAAAAGGCAAACCTACAGTAACAACTTAGTTATAGTGTTACATCATATTAAGCATGAAACCCACCACAGGTAAGCCATTATTGAACCATTACTTAGGACAGATGGAAAATAAAGATACATTTCAGGATATATAAACAAAAAACAAAATATTGTGTCCTTTCCTTTATGGCTACTTCAGGTGAAGGAAGGGGAGAAATTTACACCAACAAAACCATTCTGTCCGCCAGGAGACTGTCCGTGTTGGAGCCAGACCAGGACATTTTGCTGCCTTAGGCAAACCCAAAAATGCCAAATGTCTGTACACTGCTTGAGGCAGCCCGGGGAGTAAAAGCAGGTGTGCAGTTGCCATGGTAGTGGTGTGGTGGTGGTGTGGGCAGCACGTGGACATGCGACAGTGAAAACGGGCATGGAGATCCGCTGCTGACAGGAGGATCTGCCACCTGAGGCAATCTCCCCACGCTGCCTGATGGGCAGGCCGGCCCTGGCCCTTGTTCTTCATTGTGATGGAGCACTTTCTGAAGACTGCTGGGCACAGGAGGAGGAGTTCTTTCAGGCTTTCTGAAACATCCACATTTTCCAGACAGCCTTTTAAAAGAGGGAAGAGGCAGTGAACAAGCAAGGAATGTTGCAGATAATCTAACAGGCTGTGGCAGCATTTTATGCAAAATTATTTATTATGAAAATTATTGTCATGAAATATTCATCCCTTCCCCTACTCCTGCAATATGGTCAGGGAAGGAGTCTCTCTCTCTCTCTCTCTCTCTCTCTCTCTCACACACACACACACACACACACACACACACACACACACGTTCAGCAAGTCAGAGAGTGGCTCCAAGATACTCAGTCATCCTTGGGGGATGTTAGGTGTGTTTTGAAGGTAACCTTTCGTGGCAGAAAAGAGGCTGGTGGAAAGCTGACTTTCCCAACTCGGGAAGGGGAAATAAGCTGCCAAAGCAGAGGAGTTTTCTGCTCTCCTGATTATACATGCTGCAGAATACCATTTGGTCAGCCAAACAGCAAGTGATTGAAAGGAAGGAGGGAAGCAAATGGTTGAGGAGGCAGCTAAGAGAGCAAAAAACAGCTGGCAAAGTCCCTGTTCCATTCCCAGTCAGAGGAAGAGTCATAGCTCGGTGTTGGAGCTTTGGCTTTGCAGGCAGAAGCTTCCAGGTTCAATTCTCAGCATCTCCAAGGATGTCTGAAACCATGGAGAGCTGCTGCCAGTCAGTGTAGGCAGTGTTGAGCTTGATGAACCAACTGGTATAGCTTTGCACAAAGCAGCTTTCTGTATTTTTTTTTAAATATCAGAACCATTAGGATTGCAATTTTATTTTGCTTTTAGGGAAAGTGCCACAGCTCAGTGCTAGAGCCTTTGCTTTGCATGCAGAAGCTCCCAGGTTCATCCTCTGGCATTTCCAGTTAAGGCTGGAGAGAGACCCCTGCCTGAAATCCAAGAGAGAGAATGCCAGTCAGAGCAAGCAATACTGCACTTGATGGATCAATGGTCTGACTCAGTAGAAGGCAACCTTGCATGTTCCTATACCCCATTGTGAAGGCTTAATGAGCCCCCTTCTCTCTCTTTCTCTAACCAACTCTGGTTTTGTAAAGAAACAATATGTTAATTTTTTATATTGTGTGGTCCTTCCTTCCCCATCTCTTTGGCCACCTTGAACCATGGCGCACTCAGCATGCTGAGGAAGCCAAGCCGTTGAAATGTGACAATGGGGCAAAAAGAAGTGGCTGCCTTCTGTCCCAATGGCTTCTTCTTTTGGCTAAAATGGCATTTCATCTTCTGCGACTTGAGGAACCTTTGCGGTTTCAAGAATTGAAATCTGGATGCCAGGGATGTGTTTGGTCCTGCACAGATGCCATTCCTTGGTGAGGGGGTGGGGTGGAGAGACCCCCTGTATCTTCTAGCACATGAGCCATCAGGCAACGGTGGTCTTTGGCTCTCATCCAGTGGCTGCTGTTAACTGGATGAGCACCAAACCAGAAGAAAATGAAAGCTAAAGATTAAAAGCTTTGTTGCCTGTTCTTTTCCGAAGTTCCAGCCAGGGATATACATCTGTGGAGGGGAAACTGGCTCCTAGGATGGCGTCCCTTTGCCAAATCGGCACGAGTGTTTGGCATGGCTGGGCGAGACTGAAATAAATGCATGAGTTGGATGACTCTAGGAACTGGACGAGACAAAGACCACAGCACAGAGCGAAAGAGCACTTTCTTGGTGCTGTTTATAACGGAGCTGAAAAAGCCAAATGGTGGTAGTCTTTGGCCAAGATAAGAAGAAATGCACTGAGAATGATTTAGTGGCACAACACATTCAGAGTCTTGAGACTCCTCTTCAAAGGCAATTGGTTGAATCCCTTCAGATCCATCCCACTCTGCAACAGGGAATCTGTCCATTTCAATTTTTTCTCACTTTCTCGTTTTCCCAGTCTTAAGGTCAGCGCATCACATTTCCACATCACTTTGTGATTATTATTATTACTTTTTGTAAAGATGTCTTCAGGCTAGCACTAGCGCCCGCACTACAAATCTCTTCCACTGCTTCCTTCCCAAAACGTACCTCGCGCTCCTGCTCCCCTGCACATCTATTTCTGGAGCTGCATCTGTGAGACACACACATGCCAATTGCACCAGGCATTTCCAGGGAGAATCAGGTTGTTGACCTAATGGTTAATCCAGGCCGGCCTGGAAGCTGTTTGTTCATTCAGCACCAGAGTATGAGCTGCCGGCTTGTTTAACGTTACATGTGTATCCGCTTTCATCTGTCAAATGCTGCATCGCGGGCTTGCATCGGCCTCTAGGTAATAGAAGCACTTGTTTGATACGCTCTCTGATCTTGCCTTAAACATCACTCTCTCAATTTGCTTTCTGAGGAGCACTGCTCTGACCCGGTGGGAAAATGTGTCTTTAATTTGTCCTTTCACCTACTCCTGGAGCACTGAAAGCATTCCGTAGCCACCTTTCCCACTCTGTGTTGTGGAAATGAAGAAATGCACTGCATGGTTTGTATTTTAGGCTTGGTGGAGTTCTTTAATTTCGTTTTGTGGGCTCCCCTCCCCACCCATCTAGAAATAAATAAGAACCAGTATTTTGTTTTGCATCAATTTACTTTCAAAGTGATGTTCCATTTTCTCTCCACATCCCAGACAGATGGGGGAAAGAGGAGTGCAGCCATTGGAGCTTGGTGAGACAACGTAATGGAGTCCCTCTTGGGTTTAATGACAATGTGCTTCTTTTGACTTCCTGCTGCTAATAGTGGCTTGGTTCCTAAGTGAATGGCAGGGAGTTATCAGAAGGAAAGCTATCCACACCCACATAAGAATCATACAAGTGTACAGTTGGAAGGGACCCAAAGGTCCAAACCTCTGCAGAGCAGGAATCTCAGCTAAAGAATCCTTGACAGGAGGGCTTCAAACCTCTGCTTTAAAACCTTCTATGAAGGAGAACCCACCACCTTCTGAGGGAATCCGTTCCACTGTCAAACAGCTCTTGTCGTCAGAAAGTTCTTCCTGATATTTACTCAGAATCTCTTTTCATGTAATTTGAATCCATTGGTTTGGGTCCTACAGAAAGCAACCTTGTTCCATCTTCCATGTACTTCAACAACACAACAGGGAGAGTGGTGATAAAATAGCAAAATGCAATGTAACAAAAGGTAGTATCACCAGGGCAACTGTTACAAAGTTAGAAATCTCAACAACCATGAAAATAACAGGAGTAATCTTTTCCTTAATGAACATTAATATATTTGAATCTTGATAGCAGAAGAATCCACTCATAAATTAACACGTGCTCAACACTTGAACGTAGTTCCGGTATACATCATGTTTCCTCCCCCAGAGGGGCTTAATCATCGAGCTAACAAAATTAAATAAAACAAGAGTTCCATCAACATCTATTTCCATGAAGAGAATGTGTTCATGCAACATTACCTGTTGTAGTAAAATGTAGACAGTGCACAATTATTAGTTTAGAACAAGGGTAAATATATAAGGGTAAAAAATGACAAAATAACTCATCTAATCACAGAAGGATATAAATTTGACAGCCCTTCAGATATTTCAAGATGACTATCTATCATATCTCTTATCAGTCTCTTCTTATCCAACTCCCACAACTGTTCCTCATAAGGCTTGGTTTCCAAACCCTTTATCATCTTGGTTGCCCTCCTCTACACACACCTTCCAGCTTCTCAATACCCTTCTTAGATTATGGTGCCCAGAACTGGACACAGGACTCCAGGTGTGATCTGACCAAGGCAGAATAAAGTGGTACTATGATTTCCTGGATCTGGACACTATATGTTGATGCAGCCTAGAATAGCATTAGCCTTTTTTTTTTTGATGGTGCAAAGAGACGAGCCCGCTGGGTCAGGCCATGTGGTCCAGCATCTTGCTCTTACCACATGCTTGTGAGAAAATGGCAAACAGGACCTGGTATCCAGAAGCAAAACTTGGCCATTTACATGCGTGTTCAGTTTAATAGTACAGTACTATGGTCACAGCTCCCAATTGGCTCAACAACACATCTCACACTAGTTCCTGGGCGCCACTCTAGACTAAGTCCAGGATCGCTACCTCTCTGGTGAGTTCCAACACCAGCTGTTTTAGGGCATAATCATTTACAGTAAGTTATCTAGAAAATTTAACTCTTCATCATGACCCTGCCTGCTTTGTAGATTTCATTTTTTTTAACTGCTTGGTTTTGTTGTGGTAGAAGAGAAGTTGCACTGTGCTACTATATCTTTTAAAAAAATGATTATATACAGCCAGTGCTTTTTTTCTTAAAAAATGTTTAGAGGTACTCTCATTCCATCTGAGACTCAGGAAACACCATGAGTGGAAATGAGGCTGCCATCGGGGGTAGCAACGGAACTGACGATTCACCGTGCTAGAGAAGAAACTTTTTAAAAAAAGTTTAGATTCACAAAATGTTTAGGGGTACGTGTACCCCTGCATCTCCCCACTGTATACAGCCCTGGAATCTGTTTGGCTGGAAGGTGACTTAGAAAACTTTAAAAAGAAATAAATAATCCAGCTGCTCTGGATTCTTCCTGATGCAGTGCTGGCTCCAGGTTTTTAAGGAGCCCCCGAGCAGGATGCCTTCAGTGGTCCTTCTTTCCCTCTCCCCACCCCCTTCCATCACTTCTAGTTGCTCCACCCCTCCAGCTTCCTCAGTGCTCCTGCCTTATTGATTGCCAGGCAGGCAGCCAAGTCCTTTGCTTGCTCACATTTTCTGTGACAGGGAAAGAGGCAGGTGAACACGCAAGTGAACAAGCAGGCTGCAATGGTGTAGAGGAGGAGCAGGTGTAAGGGGCTCTTTCTCAGTGGGCTCCTTTTGGGTGTGTGTTTGTGGACCCTCGGCAGGTGCCCAACCAGGCTGACCTTTGGCTCCAGCCCTGCATCAAATGCTGTAGCTCAGCAGAAGGGCTCCTATTTTGCAGACAGAACTTCCCAGGTTCTCTCCCCACCATCTCTAGTTAAAAGGAACACAGAGAAGACAATGGGGTGGGTGGGGAGGCCGTGGTCTGAAACCCCAGAGAGGTGCTGAGTTCAGATCCTGCTTGTGGGCTTTCCATAATTGGCATCTGGCTGGTCACCGGGAGGACAGGATCCTGGACTAGATGTGTCCTCTTTGGCCTGATTCAGCAGCCAAGCTCTTCTGATGTTCTTACATTACTCAGCGTAGATCGGGGTAAGGAGCTGGTGTGACCCTCTAGATGTTGCTGGACTACAACTCCCATCATCCCTCACTGATGGCTGTGCTAGCTGGGGCTCACAGGAACTGGGAGTCCCACACCATCTGGAGAGCCACAGGTTCCCCACCCCTAGAGCAGACGGAGCCAGGCTAGCTGGACCACAAGTCTGACCTGGGATAAAGCAGCTTCCTATGCAGACATACAGAAGCACCTGCTTTTCACTCTTCATTTCTGCTCACTGAAGTGGATGTTGGTAGCAGTGTGTTTTAACTGTTTTTAGTTCTGAATTTTCAATTGTTGTAACGTGCCCTGGGACCTGCTGGTGAAGGGCTGAGTAATGTAAGAACAGATGATGATTCTGATGAGGCCTTGGCATGCGCCAGAGGATGCCGACTCCGGATGTTGCTGTTCCCCTGAGTAAGACACCCTCAGTGGACCATCCACTGCTTCCATTTGAACCGGGTCTTCATTCTAGAGCAAAGGGAAGAGGGATTTTTGCACATTCCCTTTTGCAGTTGAGAACTGAAAGCTTCTCAGCCCATTCCAGATAGACTAAGAGCTTTAATCGCTTGGCTTCCACCACCAATTACGCCTGAGAAACGGGATAGCTGGGAGGCTCATATCGAATTGTTATCAAAACGTCTCAGTTCAGATTCTGACAGCTTCTAAGGGGAATGCGTTTCCTCAGCCCGGAGTGGAGAACAGAGAATTCCACTCAGTAACTTCCCACTCAAGCTATAGATTTACTGTCAGAAAAAATAAAATCATGCCTGAATTCCTCTTCAATTAAAGCATCTGGCTATTCCTTTAGCATCTGTTAGTTCCTCTGCTTTGAGTGTGCGGAGAGAGAGGTTCACCAAGGTATCTGGATACGGAGACAATTCTACTTGCCAAGAATTCTCTTCTTTAGAATGGTTAATGTTGCCATGACACAGCCTTAGAAATAACATTGTCTGGATGTTGAGGATCAGTTTGAAGACTGCTCTGGGCTGGTTCATATGTGCAGGAATATGCCTTCTATTGAGTTGCACCAGCAGTCCATCTAGGCTTGTTTTGCAGCAGCTCTTCAGGATTTCAGGCCAGGAGTCTTTCCTAGCCACACCCGGAGGTTCTGGAGATTGAACCTGGAACCTGCGGCACACAAGCAACAGATGTGCTCTACCACTGAGCCTACTACCAATGTTCCTGATGAACCGAGGAAGCTGCCTTATATGGAGCCAGATCAATGGTCCCTCTATCTTTGAATCGCTGTGTGGAAGCTGGAAGGCAGATGATACTGAATCAGACCATTGGTCCACCTAGCTCAGAATTGTCTACACAGTGTTTCAGAAAGGGAATCTAGCCCAGAGCTACCTGGAGATGCCAAGGATTGAAACTGGGACCTTCTGCATGCAAAGCAGATGCTGAGCTATGGTCCTTTCCCATCAAAATGACCCTCTGTCATTCCCCAGGTATGGTTGGACTCCAACTCCTATTAGCCCATGGTCAGTTATGATGGGAGTTAGAGTCCAACAACATAGAGAGAGCCACAAATTCCCCACCCCTGGGTCTACACTCAATGGCTCTCCAGGATTTCTGGCAGGTGACATTCTCAGCCCACCCCAGAGCTGCTTGGGGGGTGAGACTGGCACCTTTAGCATGCAGGTCTCTCCACTTTGTTACTGTATCTTTTGCTCCAGGGAGCCAGGGAGGGGGTGCATGGCAAAGGGACCCTGGCAGATGCTTGCTGTTTGACCAGGGCTTCAAACCAATCCCAAGTCTCCATTTTCAAATAACATTTTATTGTTGAACAGGAAAAAATGTGTACCAGTTTGTGGCCACCAATTAGCGCTATTTAGATGAAAATCTCTCCCTTCCCCCCTCCTTTCTCATTAAGGGGTTTTTTTTGTCTTGACCCTCAGTGTATAGGTCAAGACAGTTGGCATAGCATGAGCATGAATGACAAGGTGAATGCCTGTTGTTCAAATCTCAGCTCACTCCTCTGTGGTCATTATCGTGCACCCTTTGGAAAGCACTTAACTCTTTCAGCGACACTCTGCAATCCATCACATGATGTTATGAGTTGTGGGGGGCGGGGGCGGGGAGTCATCAGTCTGGATTATACCATAGGTCCCTTCCAGTTCTTGGGATCTTGTATCTGTGCAGATAGGATGCATAAGAGAAAGCTTAGCCAAACCAGTTCATTTGTCAAGATAGTGGCTTTGGATGGCTAGGTAAGTACCACAGTGTAGCATATCCAAATAAGTTGCTCTATGGTATATACACCGTATAGCCAGGTCTTTCCCTCACCTAGCTGCTATGTAGGAGAACAATAGGCAGAGCTGGGAGTGAGCGAGCTGGAAGCAAGCTGGAAGCTGAATACACAGAGACATGTCTTGCTCTGTGCTGGGCTTTGGAAACGTGTGGGGAAGCAAGATCCATGGGTGTGCTAATGCTGTGAGCTCCTCCATCCTATGCAGCCCATCTTCATTTTGAGGGAACTGAACCCCAGGTAAGCTCTTGGAACCCCTGGGGTCTCTCACTGCTCAGAGATTGGGGTGCCTCATAACAAGGGAGCAGCAATGCTTGCCTGTTATATTCATTTTTAGTTTATTTAAAACATAATTATTCTTTACCTTTCTGATCACCAGGCTCCAGCCTTCCCTTTTATAATAGAGAGAAAACAGTCTAACAATAGAACAGAGATGGGCGCAGCAAATACTTTAACTAGAAAACAACAGAGCCTGACACTCCTGGGGAAACAACAATGTTTTATAGTACAGATATACTATACAAAACAGTCCTTTTGTGACAGGAAAGTGCAGGCCTCCAGGTCCTTAAATCAGTTACACTGGGTTATGGCTTTTAATTTCGATGTGCCAAATGTTTTGAGCCATGGACAGTGAGCATCTTTTTCTTCTTCAGATGCAGATACATGACCATGACTTGGAGTAACTGAATTATCATATCATAAATTCATGGCAATCCATCTTGCCTCAGGCACCTACAGCTTCCCGCCATCTGTTGATCTTGATTATTGCCTTTTATTAACTAGAGTGCTCTTCTTCCAGAGATGGGACACAAAGCTTCCTCCTTAATTTGTTCATGAACTGGAGTTATCTAGTGGACGAGGATACTCTGGAACAGGGGTCAGCAAACTTTTTCAGCAGGGGGCCGGTCCACTCTCCCTCAGACCTTATGGGGGGCCGGACTATGTTTTGGGGAAAAAATAATGAACAAATTCCTATGCCCCACAAATAACCCAGAGATGCATTTTAAATAAAAGGACACATTCTACTCATGCAAAAACACACTGATTCCCTGACCGTCCGTGGGCTGGATTTAGAAGGTGGTTGGGCTGCATCCGGCCCCTGGGCCTTAGTTTGCCTACCCATGCTCTGGAAGACAATGAGCCTTCCCAGATACTTCCTGATTTTGGAGGAAAATCCTTCAAGGACAACTTATTCTGTTGCTTTCAGAAGGCATGTAGATGCTGTAGATGGACCCCCATCCTGGGAATCTGGATGAAAGGAGCATAATTGGGAAAAGGGGGAGAAGTCAACAGGAACTTTGTATCAAAACAAACCCAGGGGTGGGGTACCTCAGACCTGGAATTGAATTTATTTTAATTTTTATTCATTTATTAAATTTGTATTCTGCCCTTCAGAGAGGTTCACAACGTAAGAAAGTTCTGGAGGGCCACCATTTATGTTGTGCCACCGCCAGGCCACAGCCCTCTCTAGCTCTGCTCCTCCCTCTATTTCAGGGCTTCTGCCTGGAAGGTACCCTTGTCCTCTTGCCTTCCAGGGCTGGTGCCTGTGTGTGCTTCCAGGTGACACCAAACTGGGAGTGGTAGCTAATACCTCAGACAATGGAATCAAGATGGAAGATTATTTTAACAGATTAGTGAACCAACAAAATGAATTTCAGCAATGACAAATGTAACTTTCTGTATTCAAGCTTGCAAACATGAAAAGCAACTTGCTTGATCAGATCAAGGTCCATCTTGTCCAGCATATTCATTGCAATAATCCCAGCAACCTGCAAGTACAAGGTTATTAGCTCGTGGTGGTCCAACAGGGGACAGCTTGCCTCCCACTCCACATTCCCTCAGGATCATAATTACTCTCCTTAGAAATCCAAAATCCAGCTCAGCCTGGATTGTTCTTGATGCATTGCCCAGGATTTTGCAGCCAACTCACATCATGAAATTTTGCACAGTAATAAATGGGAATCAGAAATGTGAATTCCACCAAGAAGGCTGTGAAATCACCTAAGCTTCTTTTCCAACTTGGGTCCTTCTGCTGGAGAGCAGAGAAGGATGGGAGGCTTCCCAGTGGACAAAGTAAAAGAGAAAAGTAAAAGAGCTTTCTATATTTGTAGTTTAAATACCTTGGGTAATTAGTGCTTCTCAAGATAATTAGTACTTTCTTTCCTCTGTTTGCTTGAAATGAGCTAATCAGGTGTTTGTGCTGGTGACACCTTAAGCTCTTGGTTGCTTTGCTAAATCTTTCTAAGGTCATGTTACCTTATCTTATCTGAGACCCCTGGAGAATCCGTGTGAGGTTCTAAAAAGTGCAGATAATTCTTTTCTAGATCAGGGATCATTGACACTCCAGATGATGTTGGACTTCAACTCCCTTCACCCCAGTCACCATGGCCAATGGTCAGGAATGAGGGGTGTTGTAGTCCAGCAATATTAGGCTCCTCATTCCTGTTTTAGACTCAATAAATCTTGGCAGGTCCCAGGACACAATATTCCAGGGACTTTAAGCCTCACATCTCAGCAGCCTTCAAGATGCACTCCATAAATGGTGAAAGAATGTTGCCCCAGTGACTGATGGAACTAGGGCAGACACCTAGAGCCTCGGCCAAGCCCTCCTCTCAATGACCACCCTGGAAGTAGCAGATGGGGCATCAGTGGTGGCAAGCGGGTCTGGTATCAGCACCTGGGTAAACATTGCCAGGTTGGACTGCTGGCCACTGCACCATCCTTTCTTTCTTCTTATTTTAAAAACATTTTACAGTCCATCTAGTTCAGCATTGCCCACCCTGACTGGCAGCAGCTCTCAAGGATTTCAGACAGGAGTCTCTTTCTCAGCTTTATCTAGAGATGCCAGGGGTGGAACCTGGGAGCTTCTGCATGCAAAGGAAATACAGAACCACTGAGGTAAGGTTCTTCTTTCTGGATGTGCTCCAGCCTAGGCTGGTTCTGCTATATTAGCAATCTCGCTACCCACCACCAGAATCAGCAGAAGAGCTACACTTACTGCTTCTGGTCACCACCAGTTGGGGTGGAGAGGAGATGTGATGGAAGCAGAACATTGCATCCCCAGTCCTGAATAGGAACTTGGAAGTGCACTTGAGGGAGGAAGCACCCAATTAAGAGGAAATCATGTACAGTCACCCATGGAGGAACAGTGTGCCTTCAGGGGCAGAGGGAGCTGCCTTGAATTCCTGACACAGATCTGTGGTCCATCTAGCTGAATGGCAGCTCTACCAGCCATACCTCACTGGGCACACTCCAGAAGCTTTTCTTTCTCACAAGGGCAGCCCCATGAACAAAGCACTGCAGACATCTAGAAGTCTTTTAAGTGGGAGACTGAAAAGCAGAAGGAAAGCAACGAACGGCTTGGGGTAATAATTCATAATGATGATGGTGGTAATAATAATAATAATAATAATAATAATAATAATAATAATAATGTATTAATTTATTATTTATACTCCGCCCATCTGGTTGGGATGCAGGGATTACTGTGGACCAGTGGCTGGCAGATGGTACAGAGAACTTGGGAGGCGGCTGGCAGATGGCGAGGGTAGCTGGACCAAGGCAGCAGCAGCAGCAGCAGCTCTTGGCTTGGGAAGAGCACAGTTTGGAAAGCGAGATCAGAGGACACTCATTTTCCTGGGGATTAACACAAGGCTAGCAAAGCATCCTAGGAGGACCAAGTCAAGGATAATGCTCAGTATGGCATTCAGGCCTCAGCGCAGAGCAGCAAAAAGGAGATGTCTTCGGATGTCTGCCAGAGGAATTTTTGTTTCCCATGTGGATTACTATGGGAAATCCATCTGCCATATGAATGTTTGACTAACTCAGTCTGTGTTTGTCATTCCCTCAAGATTGTCAATCACTCGCCGCAATTAAACACATCACATTGTTATCCTGCTCTTCATTTGAGGAGAACCTACCCTAGGCTGAAAGATTGTGATTGGCCCAAAGCCAACCCCTCAGTCTGACTGAAAGCCTTTCCTTCCCTCATCACCCTTGCCTGACTGAGCTGGGACCTGACCCCCAGCCTGTCTCTGACTGCGTTTCCCCTGTCCTTCCCAGAGTGCCCTTCACCCTCCTCTGCAGGGTCAGTTCAAGGCAGTTTGAAGTCTCAGGTGCGGGCAAGATGGTGCCCAATAGAGGCAGGCAATCTGCCTGCTCCGCTTTTCTCTCAGTTCCTCATTTTTGTTCTCTTCCATTCAGTTCTCTATATTTCTACATCCCTTTGTGATGATGATGATGATGATGATGATGATGATGATGATGATTATTAAGTCCTTGTGCAAATTCACCAGCATCTTAGAGAAAATTTCTCTTGATACACACATTATTGTATGCAATACTGTCTAATGTACACATTTTTGCAAAGCAATCTTACTAATACAATGCATTTTTGCATGCTATTTTTACAGATATAGGCATTTTAAGGCATTGCACCCCAGGATATACATTTTTGTACATATTACTTGGCAGGAAAACTGCACTTCAAAATTCTGAGAAGTGTGAATTTTGAAGGCTGGGTGTGTTTCAGTTTATGCATAGTGTTGCAAAGTGTAAAGTTGGTAGGCTTGCTTTTCAAAGCAAACAGAATAGAAAATCTTCTCATACCTTGTGAGGCCTCCCACATTTCATGTTCAAAAGCCAACCGTATGAACAGTTGAACACTGGCACACAGGCTCTGTCTACTCCTTGTTCCTCAAAACCTGCTCCCTGAGGCAGCTGCCTCACCCAGCCTCATGGTAGGGCCAGCCCTCAATGTCATCATTTTTCACCATTGTATTTTTATGCCACCTTTACATAGTAATAACCATGCTCAAGGCGGCTTACAACATGAAAAAATTTACAAACATAACATAGCAAAAGTAGTCATAAATAAATAAAACCTCAAAAAGTACACAAGCAAAATAAAAAAATCAGTAACTGCAACAATTCCTCACTCCAGCGAAAACCCCTAAACAAGACCCCAACCCAAGATTCTGTTCAGCAGCCTCAGCTTTTGTAGCTGGAGTCAGTCTGGGTCCCTCCTTCCCAGGCTAAGTGGAGAAAGGTCTGTTAGCCAGGGAGCAGGTCTTCCAGGACCCACAGCCGAGATGGTCTCCTTGGGTGAATCTACACACAGGAAGAAACCTGCTATAAATAAGTCAGGAATCAAATTGATATAACAAAAGAAAAAAAATGCTATGTAAGAATTGCATATAAATTTATTTTGTTCTCTGGCACTATTTGGTGTTGCATGTTTATAATGTCTACAAAACATTGTTTTTGACTAATGTAGCTGCGTCTGCTTGCTCTGTAACTCAATCTCTGGCAGTTGCAGCCATTTGGCTCAGGCATGACATGTAGGAAAACCCCTCAGAAATAGAGTTAAGCCTTCCTCTTAAACACAGAATAAGCAAATCTTTTGGTGTGCAAGAGTGAAGCAGGCCTCCAAGTTTTATTTCAGAAAGAACTGTGTTCCAGGGGTTGGTCCCTTGCTGTGCAGGTTGAAGGTCCCAGGTGCAATCTCTGGCCTCTCCAGGTAGGGCTGGAAAGGACTCCTGCTGCAATCCTGGAAAGCCACTGTCAGCTGTCATAGACAACACTGAGCTCAATGGAGCAGTACTCTGACTCCATACATGGTGCCTTCCGGTGCTCCTAAGAGAGTATTCCTTCTCTCTCTCTCTCTCTCTCTCTCACACACACACACACCCACCCACCCACCCACCCACCCTTTAGGCCAGTACAGTGGTACCTTGAGTTCCAAATTCCTTAGGTTACAAACGCTTCAGGTGACAAACTCCACTAACCTGGAAGAGTTACCTCGTGTTGAGACCTTTCCCCCAGAATGAGAACAGAAATCGTGTGCCGGTGATGCAGCGGCAGCAAGAGGCCCCATTAGCAAAAGCATGCCTCTAGCTAAGAACAGTTTCAGGTTAAGAACAGACCTCTGGAACAAATTAAGTTCGTAACTAGAGGCACCACTGTAGATGGGTGGTGGAGCGTCTGCATTCTGAAGGTCCCGGGTTCAATCCTTAGGAGCATCTCCTGCTGGGTAGCAGCAGGTGATGGGAGGGAGATAGACCAATGGCCTGATTTGGTCAAAGCAGCTTTCTGTACTCCGAAGTACCTGAAGTTTAGGAAATCCAGTGCTAGAGAATTCAATGGGCTTTCTTGAAACAGGAAAACAAAAAAAAAATTCATAAAGGAATAAAATCTGTAGCATTATCAGGAGTAGCCCCCCCCCCCCGCCTGCACACACGCACACACCAGCCAGCCTCATCATTGGCTGTAAGTTACCGAAATCACAATGTGAACTAGCACATAGTTATTATGTAAGATAACTGCAGACAATTATTCTGCCTCCCTTCCTCTTACAATGTTATAGAACTAATTACTTTCTCCTTGTGTAATGTTACTTAGGTAAATTGAACCATTGCAATAATTTAAATCTCATCCTTTTCACTTCCCTGGGTTCCCTTCTCTGCTCTGCAGTCCTGACTTGCGTTTCTGGAGATGTGGGGTGTGTGTGTGTGTGTGTGTGTGTGTGTACGTGTACACACACTGCACCAATTCCACTTTTATTTCCTCTTAATACTGAACTCAGGAGGCTGACTCCCAATTAGTTTTTTGGTAAAGACATTTTAATTGCATTTTATAATGTGTATAAAACAGAGAGTTATAACAATAGATGAAAATTAAAAGATAAAAAATAAAACTCTAAAATAGGCACGTAGACTGAGTACAGTTTCACGTGGGTTAAAATAACAAAGTCCACGTAATGAATATTGATGTTATCTGATTTTAAAGTGTAGTTCTAGATTTGTTGGCTTGTGACAAAGGTTCTCTTGATGGTCCATTGTATATGTAAAAATGCCAGATCATATAAAAAGTGCCTGGAGGTTCTCGTCCTTGTTGAAATCTCAAACTATGCACAACTTTCTCCATTATCACAGAGTAGCAAGGCCAGCTAGTTTTGAATCGATTCAACATTCCAGGCCCCCTCATTGCGCAGAACTTTCTTTTCAGTGGCCTGATCCTCTTCCCCAGGAAAACATTTGCACCCAGGCACAAACTTGCTCCAACCTTGAGGACTTAAAGGAAACCACCCCCATCTTTGTGATCGCTTGTCATTGCTATGAATTAGCTTCCCCTGGCGTCATGATAATAGGTGACGGGACGCCTGAGAGCCGTCCTTCTCTGCAGTGTGTAACTCCTGCTTTGCTCCCATTATCCCTGCTGCGAGCGCTGTTACACCAGCAATTGTTTTGATGATGAATTACAGAACACGGTGCAAGCACTGAGCATTCAGAAGGGCATGGCATTTGAAACCATTCTGCGCTTGAAATACAGTAATTGAATACAACCGGCTCAGTTTAATGTAGGCAAAAAAGCAGGGGAGGCAGTCACTTACCACTGTCATAGCGTTGCTTAGCTCTTGTTTCACCCAAATGTTCTGCCTTCCCCTGATCATTTTAAACTAACAGTGTTTGGGGGTTTTGCCTACTTTCAACGTAAGTATAAAGACAACAAGGATGCTTCCCTAAGTAGGGACGCCCCATACTGCTGCAATAAAACTCTGATCCTCGACCTCTGCTACTTTGTGGCTCTACTTATCTGAGAGAAAGACTTTAGGAGTAAGCTCAGAGGAAAAATCCATACCTGCCGTCTTGCAGGCAGTAGTGTAGGAAGTGGGGGCAGAGGGGGCAGGTCGCCTTGGGTGCCACTCTGGGAGAGGTGACAAGATAGCCCCTGCCTCCCCCCAGCTGTAGAGCGGCCAAGGGCGCGCAGCGTCCATACGGGCTGCCACACATGTGCAGTCCATACGGAATGCCGCTCACGCAGCAGCCTGTACAGTCACCATGCTGCGCATGTGGGGCATTCCGTACGGAGCGCGCAACGCAGGATGCTGCACCGGTGCAGTCCGTACGGGCTATGCCACCCTGGGGGCCGGAGAGGGTTCCTCTGCCACTGCTTGCAGGACATATTTGGGAGAAGAAAAGGCTCAGGAGTAAACCTTACACCATGGTCCGCGGGCCAGATCAGGCCCAATTGCCTTCTGGATTCGGCCCGCGGACAGTCCAGGAATCGCCGCATGGGTCACCAGCGCAAACATTCTTTCCCTCTCTCTCCCTCCCTCCCTCCCCCTGACACGGCGATGGCAGCGGTACCTCCTCCCTCGCTCCTCCTGGCTTCTCCCCGCCCTGCCTAGAGGAGGAAGGGGGCTGGGCTTTGTTGGTGCCAGCAGCAGCAGTGCTCAAGCACCCACCATTTTAAGCAGCCCTTTCATATGCCCCTCATCGTCCCTCCACCACAGCAGCCGCCAGCCCCTGTCGCTCGCAAGACACAGGTAAGCAGCCACCAGGACTTGTGGTGCTCTTGAATATTCTCCCCCCCAAAAAAAATATATAGTCTGCCCCCCCACAAGATCTGAGGGACAGTGGACCAGCCCCCTGCCAAAAAAGTTTGCTGACCCCTGCCCTATACCAATCTGGAGTGAAGTCCCTAAGATGGCTGGATGGCATCTTGTACGCTGCCTTCTGGCAACTCCTGCAGCCAGGTTGCTGCCAAATATATTGCTTACAGGCACGGACATTCTTGAGATCCTGGCACCTGCTAAAGACATAGAAGCAGCGGTGCGGTGTATGCTCCCACCACCTAGGCCGGGCATGCAGGTTGTGCTCCCAAGGGTGTGGGTTGTGGAGGGAGCCCATTGTGCCCAGCCTGGCCAGGCACAAGAATGCAGCCTCACTAGCATCCTAGCCTGATGCTGCCCAGTGTAGGAGAGAGGCAGCAACGGTGCTGTGACTCTCATCCTTCTCTCTGCCCCCCAGGTCAGAGCTGACCTGGGAGCGGAGCTGGGCTGTGCGCAAGGGATCTAGGAGCTCCCTGAGCGCACAGGTCTGTTGAGAGGTGGCCTATGGGGGGGGGACGCCTGGTTGCACCCCCTCCCAAAAATGTGCTCGGTGCCGTGGCCCCCACTGCACCCCCCATGCTACACCCCTGCATAAAAGGTTATATTGCTGCAAAGCATTATATGTAGGGTTGACTTTGAAGATGGTTTGGAAATGGCCAGGTTGTTCAATGGGGCAAGATGGTTTGAGCATATGACACCGATCCTGATCAGACTGCACTGGCTACCAACTAGTTTCTGGGCCCAATTCAAGGTGCTAGTTTTGACTTATAATGCCTTAAATGGCTCAGGACCACATTATCTCAAGGACTGCCTCTCCCCATATGAACCTGGACCCTGAGATCATCTTCTGAGGTCTTCCCTCATGTGCCTCCTCCATGAGCGGTCCAGAGGGTGGCAACATGAGAACAGGGCCTTTTCTGCAGTGGCATCTCGTTTGTGGAATGTTCTCTCCAGGGAGATTTGGCTGGGCCCTTCATTATACTTCTTTAGGCACCAGGCAAAAACGATGATTGACATCGAATGCCCTTTTAAAATGTGTTGGGGAGGGAGGGTTATTGGGCTGTTTTTGTTTTTGTTTTTATTATGTCTTTTGTGTTTTTATATTGTGATTTTATGTTGTAGCAGCCCTGAGACCTGCAGGTATATGGCAATATACAAATTTAATAAATATTAATAATAAAACTGCTGCATGCAACCCAATCTCTGAGCAGCAAAAAACTACAGGTATGCTTGCGCTTCCCCAGGAATCTTTTCCTTAGAATGAAGGTCAACAGAGACTGTTGCATCTTTAGGATATATGGTTTGATTTACCCCTATATACAACCTGAGCTCACAGCATTAACACTCCAACAGATCTTGCTTCCTCATTAGGTGTCCAGGGAAGCCCCAAGCCACAGCTCTTGGGTCCAGCACAGAGCTGACATGCTTCTGTTTTTCCAGCTTCCTGCATCAGCCAAACTCACTCTCACACAACCCCTGCCTGGCCTATTCCCCGCCCCCCCCCCCCAAGGATGATGTGGCATCCAGCCAGGTGAGGAGGGTGAGGTGGAGAAAATTGCCTACCCTCTTCCTGGAGAGGACCATTGCTATGGCAACCTAGCTCACTCTTTGAGATGCTGATGAGAGCACGTAATAGGCCAAGTAAGACCATTAGCTTGACAAAGGAACTAGACTGGTCTGTTCACCAGATTTCCTCTTGAAGATTCTAAACTCACCGCCACAGGATCACAGTTATCATGCAGACTGACCCCACAAATCCATAACAATATTAGCGTACTCAGACTTTTGGCGGGGCTTAGTTCCAGAAATCAGGGTTATGGTTTCATGCTGCCCA
Organism: Podarcis erhardii; assembly: GCF_964252035.2. NCBI lineage: Eukaryota > Metazoa > Chordata > Lepidosauria > Squamata > Lacertidae > Podarcis > Podarcis erhardii. The sequence continues at coordinate 4,777,665 of NC_138503.1, read as the reverse complement.
GATCATTGCTGTAGATTTTATTGAGGTGTTAACCTGCTCAGTGGCGTAGCGTGGGGGGTGCAGGGGGGGCCGGCCGCACCGGGCGCAACATCTGGGGGTTAGGGAAATCCACGGGTTAGGGGGCGCAAATTACTTGCCTTGCCCCGGGGGCTGATAACCCACGCTACGCCACTGAACCTGCTTACAGTTTCTGCATTGGTGTGTACACTGCCTTGTGATACCATATGAAAGGCTGTACAGAAATGTTTAAATAAATGAAAAAGCCTTCCATGTGCATCTAGGATTTCACCAGGGACAATGAATGAGAATATGCCCTAAGCCACATTCTGGAGACAGGGAGAGGCAGGGAACAAAGGATTCCAGAGCACACAGGAAAACAGCAGAAGCTTCTTCATTCCTTTTCCACCCTGCCTTTCGAACCACATGTGGCTCACAGACGGAAACTCACAATTACACTGCCTTGCACGAGAGGACCCTTTGGGTCCCTTCCAGGGCTACAATACTATAATTCTATGAACCTTAAGAGTGATGGAAACCAGCATTTTAAACTGTGCCTCTGCTTAATATCCCTATTTACGTAACTCTTACCAAGCTTATTGTCGGCTTGCACCTGAGAAGGAAAAGTTTAGGAGTTCAATGCTTGGCAAGTAAGAGTCGTCAGCAAATGTAACAAGGTATTCTGGGTGTGAACCACACTTCACAGGTACTGCAAAGTTGGGAGCACTTATTATAATAGTGAGCGTGATCCATTATCATCAACACCACCCACATGTGACAAACTAGAATAGTAAGGCATGGTGCTACCCAATTAAAATTGCCAGGCTGTACTTCCATAATGCACAAGGAAAAACTGTATGTATGTATGTATGTATGTATGTATGTATGTATGTATGTGTAATTAAAAAGGCTACCTTTCCCATATTAAATGTTGCAAATGCCCATTCAAAAGGAGGCAATTTAAAAAGGCCTGTGTCCACAAACTTTCCATTATTTTCAATGGGAGACCCAGATGCACTGCTCTCCTTATAACTTCTGTGTTTCCCATCCAATTGATATTCTATTTTATCACTCCCCCCCCACTCTATAAACATTTAAGAACTTATGGTTTTTAAACAGATTGGAAGGTAGGTACGGTACCCATTTTATAAGCAACTAAAAAGTCTACACAGACACAGTCTAACTGCTCTCTCTCTTCCTCTCTCCTTGCAACCCAAGGGACCTCTATGCTCTATTTATTTGGTTGTCATAGATCAGGGATGGAGAACCTCCATCCCTGCAGGTGTTTTTGGTCTTGAACACTCAGAAGCCGCAGTCGCATTGGGGAATGAGGGGATGAAGAGGCTTTCATGTTGGTTTGCAACAGATTAGCACAGAAGAAGTCAGAGAGTGAGGGACACAAACATCGGCCAGAGCCTTCTTTGCTTTTTGTGGATGAGGGTTCCTACTTCAAGCTAGCAGTTTAAATAGAAACATTTCTTTGCATGGTGGTTTGCTTCTCTAATTCAAAGCTAAAGTTTGTATTTCAGCTGCCTGAAGATCTTTAGTTAAAGCTCAGTGGGCTGTACTTTGCTAGTCCTACCCCATGCAATTCATGATCCTACAGTAGTCAGGTCTGTTAACTTCAGTGTGTCTGTCTCTGCTCTGAATAAGACAAGCATTCGATACCACACAATGTATTTCAGTTGAACCTATGTAGCTGGTTAAGTGAGCACCTCTGAGTCCAATGAAGAAGAAGAGTTTGGATATGATATCTGGCTTTATCACTACCTGAAGGAGTCTCAAAGTGGCTAACATTCTCCTTTCCCTTCCTCCCCCACAACAAACACTCTGTGAGGTGAGTGGGGCTGAGAGACTTCAAAGAAGTGTGACTGGCCCAAGGTCACCCAGCAGCTGCATGTGGAGGAGCGAGGAAGCGAACCCGGTTCACCAGATTATGAGTCTACCGATCTTAGCCACTACACCACACAATGAAGCTGAGTCCCAGGAAACTTCACACAGGATTGCCGCTATGCTGATCCTAATGCATTGGGTATTGTGTTATGGACTGCAGTTCTTTGGGGGAGGGACGACAGAACAACAAAACTGCCTGCTTCTGGACTCCTCTTGGAGGTACCACGATGACCTCCTTCACTTCAAAAATTTACCACTGCACCACTTTGGGTATCCCACAAAATCTGGAGAATCATAGGTCCCTTGCTTCTGTGCTAATCTTTCTGCGACCTGTACAACCTTTCTGCGACCTGTACAATTTTAATAGTAATAGAAATAAACAATTGTTTTTAAATTGAACTGATTTATTTGAATTGCTTTTTATTTTTGCATATGAAATGAATGCAATGAATGCTATTAGCTTCCTTTTTCATTCATTGGAAAAACGAGCACATTCATCTTTTCCTGAGCACTGTTAAGTCCCCAGCTGGAATTGATGGACAGATGATAATTCTGAGACCTCCTCCAGGCTGTGCAACAAAGTTGCATGACTCTGTGTTCCAGTCTCACCTGAACTGTGAACTCCCTAGTAGTTTCAGCCTCAGTCCCACCTTCTGCTGTTGAGGGATAATAATACTGTTCTACCTAACAGAGTTGTTGTAAGGATTACAGATCATAATTTTGAAGTGCTTTGCATCCTATAACAAATGCTGGTAGAACAAATGTCAGCTGGAAATTGTAGAAGGGAACAATAAAAATGTCAACAATAATAATTATCCTTTTTAAGACACATACAACAAGTCCCAAGGTGAATTACAGTATGAAATTTGGGGAGCTTAATTCTTGGCTAATAAGATTCATCTACCTACAAGCAGAATGTCAAGCACAAACCACTGTCTTGTGCGGAGTGAAACTTGCCTCTAACCATGGTTTGTTCCGCTTGGTTTGCTTCATTGCAGAACAACAAGATGCCATTTGGGTTGGAATCTGTCTCACGTAATGAGTAGCTGGGATTTTAATCTTTTACCAGACACTGTGTTTGAAATCTGAAGGCCCTTTGTTGTTGCTCAGAAGTCTCCTACAAAAGCAGAGGTGGGTAACTAAGATCGCCACGCTTCATCTGGGAAGAGACCTTTTCCTGCCCCTTTCAGCAGCTGTGCAGTTCCCTGATAGAAGGGGGAAGGCTGTAGTTGAGGGATAAAGCACCTGCTTTGCATGCAGAAAGTTGCCAGGTTCAATCCCTGGCATCTCCAACTAGAACTGGGAAAAACTGCTCTGTTTGAGACCCTGGAAAAGGCAGCTGCCAGTTGCTATTGACCATTCTGAGTCAGCTAAATCAGTGGTCGGACTCTTTCTAAAACAGCTTCCTTATGTTCCCAGAGTTATTGCATCAAACTCTGCAGCTGGTTGCCAGTAATAACCACAGAAGGCCCCAAGAACCAATATCTGTGCCATCCTGGTTTAATTCCATAAGCAAATCTTGCATAAAGTTGTTTTCCTGTGAAGGCACACTGGTGTAACAAACAAACTTGTCATGGTCAAAACAAAACAAATTCCTTCCAGTAGCACCTTAAAGACCAACTAAGTCAGTTCTTGGTATGAGATAGCTGAAGAAGTGTGCATGCACACGAAAGCTCATACCAAGAACTGACTTAGTTGGTCTTTAAGGTGCTACTGGAAGGAATTTGTTTTGTTTTGACTATGGCAGACCAACATGGCTACCTATCTGAAACTTGTCATGAATATTTTTGCTTGGATGCTTCTGGTCTTTGCAGATTCGAGGTGTGCAACAGTCTTGAGAAAGATGAACATAAGCCCCTGTTTACCATATACAGTCCTGATTGCCCCCCATAAATCAAATGACTATTCTATCCCTATGTTTGTTTGTTTTTCAGACCTTTGGGAATACTTTGTTAAAATGCCAAACTGAGCTGCTGTTACCTGTAGCCATGCTTCAAGGTCCACCCCTGGTTTCTCAGCAGTGTGATCTCTGCCTCGTGAGTGGAGGGATCTCGTCTCTAGTACCCGCCAGTTTGTTCAGAGCAGTGTTGGGATGACAGTGGAGTTCATAAAGTTCTTATAATGTCTATGGTTCTGCCTATGCAGGCTCTGGTCACATTCACACGATACATTAAAAGCACTCAGTACCACTTTAAACAGTCATGGCTTCCCCCAAAGAATTCTGGGAGCTGTAGTTTGTTAAGAGTGCTGAGAGTTAGGAAACCCCTATCCCCCCATCTCCCCATCTCCCCACCCCGAGCTGCAATTCACAGAGTGGTTTAACAATCAATTGCTCTCCACAGGGAATTCTAGAATTGTAGCTCTGCGGGAGGGGGAATGGGGTCTCCTAACAACTCTCAGCATCCTTACCAAACTATAGCTCCCAGAATACCTTCGGAGAAACCATGACTGTTTAAATTGGTAACCTAGTGCTTTAAATGCATGGTGTCAACTTGGCCTAGGAGAGCAGCAACTCACCCCCAATATCAGTGGTGGTTCTGGCTGTGTTGCCCTTGATAAAACTTGCCTGCCCCACCTGAAACTCACTGCTTTTGCCCCAGAAAGGAAAAATATATATATACACATATTCACTGGTGGCAGATCAATCACCAATCTCTGGCATAATGTGTAATTTGAGAGTGCTCAGCTTTCCCTGGATTGAGCCCAAGATATCTCTTTTCTGGCCTCAAACTGGAATTTGGTCTTATCTTAATGTTCTGCCTGAGATTTATTAATAGAGGATGGAGAAAGGACACGATCATTTCCCCTATCATAACCACCTGGCAAAGAGCCATATAAAAAACCTGACATTTCCCCCATTCTTTATTGCCTAGCAAATGCTGTCAAGGGAAGGTCATCTGATTCCTCACCCATCAATACAGGAAGGTGATAAATGTGTCACATCACATTCTGTGCTGCTGTCTTCACCCTTGGGAAAGTGGTGGCAGCGGGCGGGGGGGGGGAAGATAATGCTTTCTGTCGATGTACATTGATTTTCTTTTATAATTGCTAAAAAAAACTGGAATGTGGAGGACTGCTACTCCTTGATGCCATCAAGGGATGACAGCTTAGACTGCCAGTGCAGTATGGTGGTGAGAGCATAAGACCAGGACCTGGGAGAGATGAGGGTTCAAATCCTCTCACTTGGCCATGAAGCTCACTGGGCGACCTTTAGGCCAGTCACTGCATCTCAGCCTCAACTACCTTACAGAGTTATTGTAGGGATTGATGGAGGAAGAGGGGTTGAACAATGAATGCAACCTTAAGCACATTGGAGAAAAAGGTGGGCTATAAATTCAATATAAGAAAATATAGAGAGATCGCCTGATGCTCAAATGACCCAGGCCCAGTTTACAATGCATTTGGACCAGTGTGATTGCAGCCCTCCCTATGTGTTACTGGGTGTCAGGGCTGGAGTCAGATGCAGGTCTGCACGAAGAAGGAGAGTCAGTTGTCAGTGAAGTTACCTCTTTATTCAAGGAAACAGCATACATCTCAGCAACACTTCCCCATAGGGAACAACACTTCCCCTATGGAGCAGTTGCCAGGACTGAAGGTCCCTGTCTTCCACCCTTTCTAAGGCTCTTTCTCTCCCAGATATTTCCCAAGCAGTCTCAAACTGCATCTGTGCACCTCTGGCCTCTGCTCTGCTCTTCTCATTACTCTGCACATTCTTGGAGGGGATCTTGTCACAGCAGGAGAGGGAGACTCCAGGGATTCTCCACCAGTTGCTTGACCACCCTCCCTCTGCCTCAGCATCAGAGTCTGAACTGCTCCCTGTCATAGGTTCCTCCTGCCCATTAAACCCTGTTGTCCCTTCACTATCCAGCACCTCCTTCCAGTCTTCCCCCTCTGACCTCTCCTCAGTGTCCCACCAACTTCCTTCTTCTGGAATTTCCCTTGGGGGTTCCCCAGCTGACGCCTCCCACTACTCCTCATTGTCCAGCCAGTTCCTGACATTGGGTATTCTATATGCAGTGCAGGATGTAATCCACCATAACTGGAAGACAAGAAGATTCAAGAGTTACCCAGACCAGACTCGGATGCTCACCTGTGACACATTCACACTGTACATTGAAAGCACATTGTTTTCCTCATGGAGTGCTTTGGTTCACATTGACTGCTGATCCAGAGTTTGCCCTGTTTCCTGTGACAAGCTGCAAGGCATTCCTCTGCCTAAAGCCACAATTAGGACAGGCACACGATGGAGGTGATGGAGTGAGGCCCCTAGGAGAAAAGGCTGCAGAATTTGGGACTTTTTAGTTTAGAGAAAAGGTGAGCAAAAGGCGACATAATAGAAGTTTATAAAACTATGGCATGGGGAAAGTGGATAGAGAGAAGTTTCTCTCTCTTATAACACTAAGACTTACGGATTTCCAATGAAGTTGCATGTTGGAAGATTCAAGACAGATAAAAGAAAGGACTTGTTCATGCAACACATAGTTAAACTATGGAACTCACTCCTGCAAGGTTCAGAATTTCAAACAATGCTCTCACAGCTGAGACCCAACATCCAAGTTGCCTCAGCAAAGTCCTGGAGCAACTGGCTGAGTTTTACAGCAGGGCTAGTACTCATGGACTGGAGGCTTCACCTCCTGAGCACTGCCTCCTGGCCAGTGCCATCCTGGCTTCATCAGGGTACTGGGGTTTACTGCTGTGGGGATCTCATCTCAAGGTTTTCTGGATCCCCGGAGGTATCTGTGGACCAGCCACCTGAGGTTCAGGGGAGGAGAGGGAGACTCCAGTGCCATGGACTCACATGGGGTGAGCCAGGCCATGCCTCCATCTCCTCCTCAGAGCTGCAGTGGCCCAAAGAGTCTGCTTCCAATAAGTCCTGGTCTGAGGCTCTGACACAAGATGCTTTTCCTCTGAATGTTGGCCAAAATGGACTGCCTCTCTCCATAGGACCCAACCTGGACCCTGCAATCACCATCCAAGGTCCTTCTTCAAGTGTGTCCTCCATGGGAGCTCTGGAGGGTGACAAGATGAGAGGCCTTTTCAGTGGTGGCTCCCCATTTGTGAAATGCTTTCTTTGAGGAGGCTTTGCTGGTGCCGTTGTTATGTATCTTCAGGTGGCAGGCAAAAACATTCCTTTTTAACCAGGCTTTTTAACTATTTATGGCCTTTCTGAGTGGGTGAGATGTTTTAATGTAATTCCCTGCATGTCCTCTGGTCTTAATGTATTTATACTTTTCTGTAAGTTGTTCATAAGTTGCTTTGAGTTGCCACTGTTTTAAAAGTGACTAATAAATGTAATAAATAATACAAATAAATGTGCGTCTATATATGCAAAAGGACGTGGGTGGAGCTGTGGTCTAAACCACAGAGCCTAGGGCTTGCCAATCAGAAGGTTGGTGGTTCGAATCCCTATGACGGGGTGAGCTCCCGTTGCTCGGTCCCTGCTCCTGCCAACCTAGCAGTTTGAAAGCACCCCAAAAAGTGCAAGTAGATAAATAGGTACTGCTCCTGTGGGAAGGTAAATGGTATTTCCGTGCACTGCTCTGGTTTGCCAGAAGCGGCTTAGTCATGCTGGCCACATGACCCGGAAGCTGTACGCCGGCTCCCTCGGCCAGTAAAGCGAGATGAGCACCGCCACCCCAGAGTTGTCCATGACTGGACCTAATGGTCAGGGACATATGCAAATGAACATAATATAGTGTGGTGCAAATTGTGCCATTGGCCTGTGCTCTGAGCCTCTTAAGGTCCTAGTAGCTCTCCTTGGAAGCCATAAACCCACAGCTGTAAAACATAACCTAAGCCAATTTACTGACCACGGGTGTCCTTCTTGAGTAGGGGCACTTTGCCCCTTCTCCCTTGGCGACATTTGCATATGGACATTTGTTCCATGAAACTGCAAGACTGAGAAGAGATGGAACATTGCATTTGACTCTCCAAACTCCCTTGCAAGAGCACCACAACTGACGCTCATATTTAATTCATATCTAAAGCCTCCATTCGCTGCATACATTTTAAAAAAGTGCTCGTGGCATTTCCAGTCTGTTGCATCCTTGGTTCAGGAGGTCAGCACTGCGAAAAGCAGCTGTGCCCAGGATGGTAGAGCTTTAGTCAGGGTACAGCTGGCATTTGTTTGGAGTGGCACAGAAACACTATCCTACGGTTGTATGAACAGGGATGACCAGAGATATTTTGGTGCTGTAGCTGTTAAGATCCAAAGGGTTCTCTCTACAGTCAGAGGACAGATAATCAGACATCTTCTTTGTCTCTGCAGCCTTTTCTCTGAAAGCATCCTCAAACAGCTTCACCCATTGCTTTGGGTGAGAAAAACAATTTAATTTGGTAATGTGATGGTCTCATTGATGGCAACTGTGAGTAAGGCTTATGGTCCCTGGGTTTTTTGTGCAGGTGATCTCACCAAGCCAGAGATCACACAGCAAACAGGTTAGTGACACAGTTCTGTGCAACAAATCAGATTGAAATGTTATGTGATGACATCAATGAGGGCAAGTGAAGTCAACTCCAGGTAATTTACCTGGAGAGCTGAATCTTTTTGAAAAGGAGAGCTTGAAAAATTATCAAAAAGATTGTAGGTTTTTGACAGTGCTGAAATACGTTTGTGTAATTTCAGCTCCACTTGAACAAAAAACAATAGGAGTTGTTATGGCTCAGTCTCATTATTGGAGTGGGATTTTGTCATGATGACTAACTTCTGCTTCTTCCTGGGACAAGCCAGCCTTTCCACCTCTCCCTTTGCTAGATGCTGCTCTCAGGTCTTGGATGTCATCCTGCAGAGTTTCTCCAGCAGCTGCAACAGCAACAACAGCTGCCTCCTTGGCAGGCTCTCCAGGCCGTTGCCTTTGCCAGGCTGGAATTGCCTTGGGGTCTGCTGCATGGCTGTCTCACTGAGGGCTTTGCACCGCCTGTCTGCACCCCATTTTCCACTGCTCATCTTTACATCGCGCATTTGCAGTCAACCTGAAGGGTGCAGGTCCTCATTTGGAAAACTGCAAAAAAGAACCACGGTTCTAATTCTGTGTTATCAGAGCCACCAAATTGGCAAGATCGGAACCATCCTGGTGCAGGGATGGCTCACTTAGGGTTGACGGCTGGTTTTAACAGGACAAGTACAGGGAATGTCTAGATACCCCCATAACAAACAAGTGACCCAGAGAGCTCTGTCATGAAACCTGCAAGCCTGAGGCCCCCAACTCCTGATTTAGCTATTTGCTGTGTCAAAGGAGAGAAAAAAGTTGGTCTTCTCCCTTGATTTAACAGAACAGCAGTACCATTAACAATGCAATTTGTGAGTAGAACACATTGTTACACCTTGAATTGTTCTTGTTGAGTTATACTGAGTCAGATCATCAATCTATATAGCTCAGTACTGTCTACACTGGCTGGCAGATGCTCTCCAGGGTTTCTGGCAGGGAGTTTCTCCTAGCCCTACTCGGAGATGCTGCACGACACCCTTTCTAAACGTTTGTCCCCAGATGTTTTTGAACCACAGCTCCCATCATCACTGAGCACTGGTACTGCTTGCTAGGGATGATGGGAGTTGTAGTGGAACAACATCTGAAGACCCAAGGTTGAGAAATGATTCTGCAAGGGATTGAACCTGGGACTTCTTCCGCAGGCAGCAAAGATTCTCTAACCACTGACCCACACATCTTTCCCATGTAGATGTGCTCTTTAGGAGGGGGCGGCTATATGGAGCATCCATGTTCAGATGCATTTTTGCTGCTGAATACTGGTTGCTGGGGAGGCAAATGGTGTGAGCATGGAGGACTGTTCTTTCAGGCTTTGCCTATGGGCTTCTCAAAGGCATCCAGGTGCCCACGGTGGCACAGAGTGCTAGCCTAGCAGAGCTCTTTGTACATTGCCCATTGGCTTCCCAGGGTCAACCATGGTTTTCCTCCATCAAAGAGGCAGCCATAGAGCCTTGGCATCAATCCATCTGCTCAAAATCCATGGCTTGTTCAGGCTCCCTCTGTGGGTTCATTATCTATCTGAATAGTACTCCGCTCCCTTTTCACTACTCCATCCTCTCCACCCAGCCAGGATCACTAAATTAGAACTAGTTTCCTGCTACTGAGTGACAGCACTAAATAGTTTAGAGGTTAAAAAGCCACTGCAAAATAATTGGAGGTGCTGTAGGCTGAAAGCCAAACTGGGGCCAGTTCAGCCTTGGAGCCCCCACCCCACCCCCACTAACTCCCTGCCTTTCTCTAGACTATCATTGTGGGTTATTCTTAGATAATCCTCTTTTGGTTTGGAGGCTTGCAGACAATGGTCTGGGGGCCATTACTAATCGCAATACATTTAGAGAGTGGAATTAAAAATAAACTAAGGGTGAGGGGAAATGGCTTTCTCTTGCCCCCCCCTCCATAAGCTACAGTTGTGCCAACATGATCATGTACAGGCCTTTTACAAATTGATCTGCTCTTCATTTCATTTTATTGTTCATTTCCTTGAATTATGAACTGGAAATTACTCCTAAAAGGTTGGAGGGATGATGGATCGCTGGGGGGATGGGTGCCCCCGCCAGTAAAGACGCTGTCAGGGTTCAGACCTGGTACGTGGGGTCTCCTTGAAGGAGGAGCAGACACACCCACCCAGAAGATTTATGCTCAACCAGTGACTCTGAGTGAGCTATCAAATCCAGACATCCCTGTCTTACGACTAGAGGTTTCCATACCACTTGCCTGGTTCTTGGCTGGCTGCCATCAACACCATCCCTGCCCTGGGCCACAGGAACAGAGGAGATGGTGAGCTGGAAAGGAACTTCAGAACTGCTGGTGGTGTGAGGGCCTAGCTGAGAGCCAGGAAAGGGATGGAGCCTCCAACTTACTCCTATAAAGTCGTATGTTCGCCTTCCAAAAATAGTTCGCAAACCGGAACAATCACTTCCTGGTTTGTGGCATTCGGGAGCCAAAACGTTCAACTCGCAACGCGTCCGTCAATCAAGGTATAAGCTTTCAGTCTGAGGTGCCTTGGAGGTCCAAGCATCAATGCAAAGCCTTTGGTGAGAACAGCTAATGAGTCATTAGCCAGGCAGAGGGTCCTTTGCTGCTCTTCATGTGGTATAGAGCATGCCTTCCAGAATGGAAAAGCTATCATGTGGAAAGCAGGTTGCTGTTGCTAGCATTACCCAAAAGCTTTTGCCCTCAACCCTCAGCTATGGAGAATTGTCTCCTGGCACCTTCATTAATTTGCTTCACCTTGCTAGCTTTGTTTCTTGGAAGAGGATTAACAGACTCTGGGTATATCTGTGCTGCAGACTTAAACTAGTTGAAGCAATGCTCTTTCTTTCCAAGGAACCCAGGGAATTGTAGTTTTGTGGTGGGGCAGGGGAAAGTGCAAAGCTAGGGGATAACCTTAGTCCTCCATGCAAACTAAAGTCCTCACAATTCTTTAAGGTGAGTCGCAGCAGTGAAAAACTGTATTCCACTACAGCAAGGTGTAGGCACACCCTCTGAATTAGGAATTTGTGTTGTTTTGAGTGGTTCATTTTTACTATCATACTGGATACTGAGTTGTAGCAGTGACCACTTTGTACTGATGATCAGAATTTAAAATTATCCACCAGCAACACTAGAACTTTCCAAAAGAACTTGCTTATTTTTATTTTCATTTTTAACAAAAGGAAAAAGAAAGGAAAAATAGAGAAAGTGGGGAAGTGAAACAAACCGGGGAAGACTCATCACCTAACATTAAAAACCACAGTAACCATCAATACATCCATCACAACTGAAACGTATAAACAGTTTGTCCATTTCTGGTTGCCATTGCTCAAAAAGGATGTTGTAGAAGTGGAAAAGATTCAGGAAAGGGCAACCAAAATGATCAAGGTGTTGAACCCCCCTGTGAGGAAAGCTTGCAATATTCGTGGGTTTTTAGTTAAGAAAAGGTTGTGTGAGCAGGGAATATGATAGAGGCCTATAAATCTATGCATGGTGTGGAGAATGTAATTCAGGGCAAATTCTTGAAGCTGAATGTTGGAAGATTCAAAGCAGACAAAAGAAAGTTCTTCACACAACACAGAGCTAAACTGTGGCGTTCACTCCCCACAAGATGTAGCAATGGCTACAATATTGATGGCTTTGAGAGGGCTGTTCAACAGTGGAATGGACTCCCTGTAATGGTTCTAGGGGTTGCTCATGCGTAAGTCGTTGCCACACCTGGCTGGGTTACCTGGGTGAACCCTTTCTGTTCGGACAGCCACCCATCCGTGGCTGTCTCAGTCGCTGGTAGAATCCGTCAGTGGGTGTTTCTTGAACTTCTTCCAGCAAAGAAGTTCTTTGACGCCTAGTCTCCTCCTACTCTCCCTGCGCGGAAGTCTTCTGCGCAGGGAGGGTGTGGGCAGCGGAGGACCTGTGCTCTCCCCGCTGGTCTCCGGTGAGGAGTCATGGAGCCCCCTCGCCGATTCCCCCATCTGCCCCCCTTCTCCACTGGTGCTACGCTGATTTCCTTCCCCAGCAGATGGGCTGCCTCTCTCCCTACTGGGATGCTCTCCGGCATCCCTCTGGAGCCCTCCCTCCTCCTCTGGCTCCGATGGCAGTTCCTTGACATCCACCTCCCCCTCGGGACCCCCTCCACCCCCGGCCCGATTCAACCTCGTACCTTTCCTCGGCTGACGATGTGGGGAATCCCCTGAAGGAGCTGTCACCATCCTCTGAGGATTCAAAACCCGCTTCCCACCCGCTCGGATCTCTTCCCGCGGGGTGGGCCTCCCAGTCTGATTCTTCTCCCTCTGACACCTCCCCTCCCTCCTCTTCGGAGGCAGGAAAACCTACAAAGTCCTCTTCGTCGTCTGTGGTTCCAAATTCTTCCTCCCAGAATCTCGCTAGTGGTTTTGGTTTATCTGGGAACAGGCTGTGGAATTCTTCCACCAGATAGCTGTCATTGATCGACTCAGCGGGGACCCACGTGTTTTCTGACCTGGGTTCTCCCTCCCAAGCTACCAAGTACTCCACCTGGCGACCTCGCCACCTTAAGTCGAGTATTTCTGTGGCCTGGTTGCGGTGTTCCCTCTCCTCTACCTGCGGGTGGGTGGTGACTCCTCCCTCCCGCCCCGGAAATTCCCACCCCTCTCTGTACGGTGAAAGTAGGGACCTGTGGAACACCGGATGTATCTTCATGCTGTCAGGCAACTTGAGCTTGAATGCCAGCTTGAGCTTGAATGCTGTGTTACCTCAAAAGGCCCCAGCCGCCTCGGCTGCAACTTTTTGCACCCTCCCTTTAGGGGTAACCCTTGGGTTGACAACCACACCCGGTCTCCCACCCGTATGGCCTCCCCCTCCCGACGGTGCTTGTCCGCCTGCCTCTTGTAAACTTCCTTGGCCCACTCCAAGTTCATCTTGAGTTGTTGGTGCAAGGCCTCCATTTCTTCTACAAACTGCTCTGCCGCGGGTACACTCCATCCTTCCTCCCCCCTCCCTGGGAAGGCCCTGGGATGACACCCATAATTGGCCATGAACGGGCTCATTCCCGTGGACACATGTTCAGCGTTATTGTATGCAAATTCAGCCAACGCTAGTTTCTCTACCCAGTCGTTCTGTCTCTCGCTGACGTAGCAGCGTAGGTATTGCTGGAGTATACTGTTCGCTGTTTCTGCTTGTCCGTTGGTTTCCGGGTGCCTCGCCGTCGAGAAGCCCACCTCGACCTGTAGCAAGCTCGTGAGCTTCCTCCAGAACCGGGAAATAAATTGTTTCCCGCGATCCGAGATGACCCTCGAGGGATCCCCATGCAGCCTGAAGATGTGATCCACAAACAACCTGGCTGTCTCCTCTGCCGTCACCGCATGTGAGCAAGCTATGAAATGGCACATCTTTGTCAGTAGATCGACTACTACCATGACTGCTGTCTTCCCCCTTGACTTGGGCAAATCTGTCATAAAATCAATGGACACCACCTCCCAGGGTCTTCCCGGTGTAGGTAAGGGTTCCAGTAACCCTGCGGGGGCAGCCCTCTCCCCCTTTGCCCTCTGGCATCGGTCGCACCCCCATACATATTCCCGTACGTCTTCCCTCACCTTTGGCCACCAGAACTGCCTGGTGACGAGCAGCATGGTCTTGTGTTGTCTAAAGTGCTCAGCTGTTGGGTTGTCGTGGAGTTGTTTGAGTACCTTCCCCCTCAAGGTCTCCCCCGGTACATACAGTGCCCCCTTATAGTACAGTACCCCTTCTTCTTCCTCAAACCCTCCATGGTCTTCCCTTCCATCCCTGAGTTCCCTGATTTTCGCTTGAGCGAACGCGTCCTCTCTAGTGAGCCCGGTCAGTTCTCGTTTCCCAACCAACATTCCCCCACACACCCATCGGTCCTCGGGAAACACGTGTCGGATCTCCGGCGGTCCCTCTCCTTCCATGTACTCTGGCTTCCTGGAGAGAGCATCTGCTCTTACGTTTTCCTCTCCCGGCACGTATCGTATCTCAAAGGAAAACTTGGAGAACTCCTGAGCCCATCGAATCTGTCTCTGGTTGAGTACTCGCGCGGTCCTCCAGTATTCCAAGTTCTTGTGGTCAGTACAGACCTGGATCTTGTGCCGCGCCCCTATCAACAGATGTCTCCATTGCTGAAAGGCCGCATAGATCGCAAGCAGTTCGCGGTGATACACAGTATAGTTTTGCTCCGACTTGCTCAGCTTCCTTGAGAAAAAGGCACACGGCCTCCAGCCCTGCTTGGCCCCACAATGTAAGCCACCCTTTCCCCGTCATCAGCAAAGTCATTATGCTGCAGTTCCAAAGCGTACTGTATTTCCGTTTGGAATGCATTGTAGTCCTGGGGCTTCCCACCAAACTTGTGTACCAGCCCCGGTACCTTCCTTGCGATGGGGGTGGGTCTGACCTGTGCATCCTGAGCCCGTCTTTCGTCCAGCCGTGCCGTCAGGATAGCTACATGCTGTTCCAAGTCTCGATTCCTCTCTACCAGACTCGGCATTGCAGCTGCTTGCTCCGGCTCTCCGGCTGTCCCTGTTCGGCTCATTGTGCTGCCTCTCTGGGCCTCCGCACAAGCAACGTCAGTGACTGACAGATTGCTGTAATGGTTCTAGGGGTTGCTCCTGCGTAAGTCGTTGCCACACCTGGCTGGGTTACCTGGGTGAACCCTTTCTGTCCGGACAGCCACCCATCCGTGGCTGTCTCAATCGCTGGCAGAATCCGTCAGTGGGCGTTTCTTGAACTTCTTCCAGCAAAGAAGTTCTTTGACGCCTAGTCTCCTCCTACTCTCCCTGCGCGGAAGTCTTCTGCGCAGGGAGGGTGTGGGCAGCGGAGGACCTGTGCTCTCCCCGCTGGTCTCCGGTGAGGAGTCATGGAGCCCCCTCGCCGATTCTCCCATCTGCCCCCCTTCTCCACTGGTGCTACGCTGATTTCCTTCCCCAGCAGATGGGCTGCCTCTCTCCCTACTGGGACGCTCTCCGGCATCCCTCCGGAGCCCTCCCTCCTCCTCTGGCTCCGATGGCAGTTCCCTGACACTCCCTCAGAAGGTGGTGGAGTCTTCTTCATTGCAGGTTTTAAACAGGCTGGATGGTCATCTGTTATGGATTCTTTAGCTCTGGTTCCTGCATTGCAAGGGACCTTGGGGTCTCTTCCAACTCTACAACTCTATGAAATGAGAATTAAACAAATTCATGTCAATACCTCTGTATACCAGTTCCTGAAACTCACAAGTGGGGAGAGGGTGGTTTCACTGAGGTCCTGCTTTCAGGCTTCTCGGAGGCATCTTGTTGACTACTCTGAGAACAGGATATTGGACTAGATGAGCCACTGGCCTGATCCACTGGCTCTTCTAATATTCCTGCATTCGTAATTATGTGCTTTTGCTAATGTATATTTATTTCAAAGAACAAACACCACCTCAACCTTTAAATCAGTAGAGTGTAAGCTCTTGCAGAACAGTTCTATGTACAGCAGAGGAGGGTCTTCAGCAATTCAGTACGGTGAGAGGGGCTACTATGAATGGGCTAGAACGAAAGTACATATGTTAAGAGCCTGTTTCTGTTTTCCACAGTGAAGTGCTGGTGAACACCATGCGCAGCGCACCCTTGATCTTGTAATAACTGTAAAACCCACAGACTTTCTTAAGTCTCTTCAACTTCAGCTGGGATTATACACTATCAGATTGGACGTGGATAATATTTCCCCAGCATCTTCCTTTGTAAAAGCTGTGACATTTCACTAGGGTGCTTTTGATTTATTTTGCCATCTGTTGAGAACAGTCTGTTATCAATAGAGATGGTTCCTGATTCCTTTCACATCACTGAGGTTTGGCAAGCAGTCAATAACCTTGAAGATGAGGTGGGAACGATATCTTCAGCATATCAATTAACCTTCTGCAAGTTGCTTAGGTGATTGGATCTAAATGAAATCTACCCCAATCCCAGGCCTTTTCCAGCTTTTCCCTGTAAGAAATGGTGGGCAAGAGGCTCAGTTGCAGAACATCTGCGCTGCACTCAGAAGGTCCCAGGCTCAATCTCTAGGTGGGGAAAGGAAAGACCCTGGAGAGCCTCTGTCAGTCAGTGTCAGTCCTGGGCTACTGGATGGACCAATGGTCTGACCCAGGATAAAGAAACTTCCTACATTCTGCACAGCAAAGTTGGGTAAGGGGCTGGATGTATCAGAGTACCACCCTCCCATCAGTACACAAACAGATACACATTTTATATCTTGAAAGAAAAGCATTTTTTGTACTGTTTGCTGCTCCCCACTCTCCTGAGCAGTGAGAAGTTCCAGAGACAGCATTATGGAGTGTAAGTTCCCTTGCAGGAGAAAGCGCAGGTGACTTAAAGCATATTTTTCATGTGTTATTTAGCTTAAAAATTAACAGGCAGACTCTTACATGTGTGAGGTTACAGCTATGAGTGTGTGTTGTGTGTGTGGGGGGGTGCGTACTGTGTTATTTTGCATTGGTCGCACCCACTTTTGTCTTCTCCATGCCCACTCTCAGAATATGGCTCCGGGGGTGCGGGGGGGGGGGGAGGTTGGCCAAGAAAGGATGTGGCTCTCAAGTCAAAAAAGTTTCTTTCTTTCTTTTTAATAATATTTATTGAATTTTACAAAAAAGGTTTACAAAAACAAAAAAACACACAAACACAAAAAGCAAAAACAAAAATTTAAAAAGAAAAATTAAAAATCATTGTTTCAAATATCATACCATTCATTAACTTACTTTCATGACTTCCTCACATCTCCCTATTTTGTATTCCATTTAGAAATTTAGTCAGCAAATTCTTATCCTCTTATTTTACACTTAATTATTTGTCCTCTCAAACTTTAACTTCTAAACATATTTGCTAGAACCACTTCATTTCATTTCAACATCATTCGCATTCAAAGATTTTGCAGTGTTTCTGTAAATACATTTTAAATTTCTTCCAATCTTCTTCCACCGACTCTTCTCCCTGGTCTCGGATTCTGCCAGTCATTTCCGCCACAAAAAAGTTTCCCCACTCCTACCTTACACAAGAACTACTGCAAGAGTCCCCTGCATCTGCAAGGTGCCTTTGGCTTTCCAGCCTTGGGGTAAACGGGTCACTGCCCCTCAAAGCTCAGTAAATCTTCAGCCAGCCCCCCCCCATCTGCCTGCTTACTTACATGCAGTCCAGGGGATGACAACACCTCTCAGCTTCCGCCTCTTCAGTCTCAGTGCTGCCCTTGTACAATTCAGCAGTGGGTGGGGGCAAAACTGGAAATGAGTTGGCTCTGCCTTTCAGGGGCTTTGGCTTCCTGATACCATCATTTACTCACAGCTCTCCTGTTGGTAGCCCATTTTCAGGGGAGAACTGTTAAGCAGAGGAGGATGCTTAACCTTTCAGCCACCCTTGGATTCCCCCTGCTTGCCTTAAGGCTATCCCCTTCCTCCAGTCAAGCTCAGAAAGCAGACTTAATTTACTATATGTACATCCATCCTTTCCGCCATGGAGCTCAGGGTTCAAGATTCTCTCGCTCCCCATTTCATCCTCAGCACAGCCCTGTGAGGTATTATAGGCTAAAAGAAAGTGACTAGTGCAAGGTCACCTGGTGAGCTTTATAGCTGAGTGGAGACTTGAACCCTGACCCCCCCAGCCCCATGGAGCAAGTGGTGAGGAGGTCAGTGGATGGGTACGGGAAAGCTGAAAGGCCCATCTGCTCTCCCTGCAATTTTCAGAGTTTATTTGCCAAGGGCACGTGTTGTCTCACCCTGTCCCTTACTGGAAAAGCAGAGGGATTGCCTGTTAGCAGTGGTGGTGTAGTGGTTAGAGTGTCATATTAGGATCTGAGACACCAGGCTTCAGATCGCCACGTACCTCACTGGGTGGCCTTGGGCCAGTCACTGCCTCCCAGCCTAGACTACCTAGGCTGATGTGGGGATTAAATGAGGAGGGGGAGAAAGAACCATGTATGCCACCTTGAGAAAAAAGGAGGGATATACGGTAAATGCAATAAATAATAACACAATGACTGGTGGGCTGTGCTTGGCATGGAAGTCACCTTTCATGTGGGTCTGGATGGCATCAACCCTTGCCTGCAATAAAATCACGTGCCACTTTGCATGTGCCAATATGTAAAACAACCAAACTTTTTTTTTTTTTTTTTTAAGATAAAAGGAAAGTAAAAAAGAAAGTAAGAAGGTCAGGCTTGGAACTTGTTTAGAATAAAACACTCTGAGTCAGCCGTCTTCAGCCTGGTGCCCTCCAGATGTCTTTGGACTACAACTCCCACAGCATGGCTGTGCCAACTGGGCTGCTGGGAGCTGTAGTCCAAGACATCTGGAAGGCACCTGGTTGGGGAAGGCAGAGCTCTACTTCCCAAGCGCTGCTGCACAATGTGCCACATTCTGTCTGGATCTGAGGCAGGAGAGGCGTGGGGGGGGGGCGCTTGGTGGGATGGCAGAAATGGTCTGAATGGAAGAAGGTTGCTTGAAGAGGTTGAAAATGAGCGACCTGCCAAAGGAAAGGCAAACCTGTTTGGACTGAGTGGGGAACATGACAGACGGTTTGTGGTGTAGTCTGGGAGCTGGAGGTGAAGAAAGCAGGCAAGGTGCAGAAAGGTAAACAGCTTTGGAGGTGATGGGACCAGCAGAGGAGGGCAGAGGCCAGGTGGAGTTCTTGTTGGTTCAGCGTTTCCACCAGAAATGAAACATTCTAGGAATCCACATCTTAGCTCACAGAGGAAATCCAGCCTGACTAGAGTGCTGCCCTATCCTCTCTAGTGCCACCCCACAGCTCCCTCTTCTCAGAGCTGGAGGAGCGTTCTCTAAACTTTGATGTCTGGAGCACTGTTCTTTTTTTTTCTGGATTAAAATCGGAAATACAGTGCTCTTCTTGCACTACCCTCCCCTCATTCTGTTGAAAAAAATGCATTTTCTTATTTGGCTCCGCAGGTAAAACCTTGCAACTGTGGGAGGGCCTGGCAAATATTTTGAGCAAGTCACTTCATAGTTGCAATGAGGCTCTTTTGTTTGGGGAGACAGTAAGAAAATGTATTTGTTTGGGGAGGGAGCTTGGTGGGGGTGGGGGCGTCACAAAAGAGGAAGGCTTTCAGTTTTAATTCAGGTGTGTGTGTGTGTGTGTGTGTGTGTGTGTGTGTGTATTAGTTTGGTAATTTTATCGGCTCATATGTGTTTATTATCTATGTACCTAAATTGCAATGGTGGGTGCCTATCATTCATTTTGGCAATGCTATCTATTAAGGTTAAGCTTGAACTTTTGTATATAAATTGCAATGAATTAGTGGCTGGTGCGAACAAATATCTGTTTGTCCTTCCAGCTGAAAAATGGGAGGCATAGAACTATTTTAAATTAGCATGAGTGAAAAGCATTCTGATTTGCACATTCCATTAGGCAGAGGTAGCCAATGTTGTTGGGCTCCAGTGATCATCAGCCCCCACCTAACATGACCAGTGGGTGGGGTGCTGGGAGCTGTCATCTAACAACATCAGAGGGTGCCACGTTGGATAACCCTGCTATAAGAGCTCAGTTACACTCGTCTTCCCCAACATCTGGAGCCATCTATATGTTTTAGACTATAACTCCCAGCATTCCTGAGAGGGAGATGTGATCCAAAACACCTGAGGGACACAAGGTTTAGGAAGCCTGCTTGAGATTCACTCAGATAAGAATCTGTATTATCAGGGAGCGATCTGTGGTCCTGAAAAGCCTAAGCGTATTGCCTGGATTATGTACCTCTGTTGCTGGACAACCATTCCTGTTGAAGACCAGCCTGCTTGGTATCCTGTAGGCTTACAGCCTAGCTGGATCAAGGGACTGACATTTGGATTTTTCATTTTATTTCAAAGTGCCCTGAACATTTGCAATAGGATGATATATCTAAATTAAATTAAATTAAACTCCCTTCCACCAAACATATCCTGAGTTTTCACAATTCTCTTTGCTGCAGACATGCTAATGAGCTTGGGTGGTAGTCACTGATTTTATTAAATATATTTGGATTCCTGCCCGGTTTCCACTTCACCTTCAGATGAGGTGAACTTCTGCCTTTTTAAAATCTTCCATTGATCTTCTCTCTCTTTAAAGCTTCTCCAAAAACTGCATGACAACAGACAGAACATATTTAAAGAAAGCCTGAAGAAAAGTCAGCTCCTCTTTTTTATCTTCCTCCAAGAGGGTACTGGAGAACTGAGGCAACTTCGGCACTGAGAGTTCAAAGGAATGAGAGTGGTCACTCCCTCTATGGACAGCAGCTTGTTGATCCCCATATTATGTGGCCTTTTGATCTGATCTCAGACCTTGTGTACTGGCTCTTAATTTTGTTCATAGCACTTCTGCAAAGTGCTCATAACTGAGCTGGAGGCGGCTGATGAGATGAAGCCAAGAGCCAGGAAGCAGTAGTAGAAAAAGTCAGAACCAGAGACTCAGGAAAGACTGTCATTTTCCATGCAAAGTCTTGACGGCCCTTCCCATCTGGAAAAGCCAGTGCTCAGCCTGGTTGAGTGGAGTCACTCATCCTCAGAAACTGCAGCTGGGACCCTGCAGTGCTCCTGCTGTGGCTGGACTCCAGCTCCCAACATCCCTGACCATTGGCCATGCTGGCCAGGGCTGATGGGAGTTGGAGTCCAATCATATCTAGAGGGCACAGGACCTGCTCCAGGCAGCTCCAGCCACTGAAGAGCTTTTCCATGAATTGTGCCCTGTGGTAATTAATTTATTGACTGCACAAGGGACTAAACTTGTTTTGGGCTTGCCCAGCCTATGGCTGCAATCCTAGCCATTATTTGTTTGAAGTAACTCTCTCTGAACACTGTGGACCTTACCTCTAAGTAAACATGCATAGAATCACAGTGTACACAGTGTACACGCAGTGCCCTCTGCCAGAGACTGATGGACTCCAGCTTCCATCAGCCATAGCCAGCATGGTCAGTGGTCAGGGATGAAGAAGGTTGGAATCCAAAAGCATTTGGAGAGCCACAGATTCCTCATCCCTGCTGTATATATATGTTGATAAACAGCCTAAGATACCAAATTTAATAGCCAATACCAAAGTGTTTTTAAAAGGCTTATATTAAGCAGCCTGGAAAGTCTAGGAGCCAGCTAATTAAAAAGATATATTTTCAAAACTGACAGTTTTTTGGGAATAGGGATTGTAACAACCAACACCTCAGGATTTTAACAGCACTCTAGGCAGACACCTGGAGTGAGATGTAATCATAAGCAATCCAGAATAAGGTCCAAATGCAAAAACTGAGAAGGATAAAAGACTCAGGCAGAAGGTGAAGTTAAGATTGGTGCTGCAGGCCAATATGATCAGCAGCTTAATTTTCCGTTCCTTTCCTAATGATTCCTAGCATGGAATTTGCCTTTTTCATAGCTGCTGCACACTGGGTTGATGCCTTCATTGATCTATCTACTACGACCCAAAGGACTCATTCCTGATCAGTTACTACCCATTCAGACATCATGAGCATATACATATGTGAAATTAATATTCTTTTGTCTCAACATGCATCCCTTTACACTTGTTTAAATTGAATTGCGCTTGCCATTTTACTGCCCAGTTTGGACAAGTCCTTTTGCAACTCTTCACAGTCACTTTTTGTTTTAATGACCTGTACAATTTAGGACCATCAGTAAACTGGGCCACCTCACTGCTCACCCCTCACTCTAGATAATTTACAAACAAGTTATAATGCACAGTACTGATCCCTACGGGACTCCATCCTTTCTGACATCCCTCCACTGGGAAAGGCTCTCAGGCAGAGAATGTCTTTTTAACTGGAGATGCTTCTGGAGATTGAACTGGGAATCTTCTCTCCAACTGAGCAGCCTGTGGCCTCTCCACAACCCATTCATGACTGTAATGCATTTGTTGGTCAGAGAACTTAAGGAATCAGAGTTATGTCATACTATCATTTTAAGCTAGATTTGTTATTGCACACCTTAACAAATATACATCCCCCCTTTTTTTAAAAAAAGAAGACTCCCCCACAAAGATCTACTCCCTTCAAATTGCAACACTGCAAAAGGGGGCCACCTCCTGAGCTCCGAGAGAGCAATTAAATTCAATGCCCATTTGAAGTGGATGCAATAAAGTCAAACAAAATGGAAAGCAATATGCTAATTACAAAAAACATCCATCAAGCTGCATCTCTTGGAGATGAGAGTCCCACACTTTGTCAGAACTTCTTGACATGTACGAGAAATTCCAAATTACCCTTGAAAGTCCTCAGCTGGAGAGGCCTTCTAAGTAGAGACATAAAAGGGTGTTGGAACAGATCAGTAGGCATAGAGCTCAGCTCTGCACTTCACTTTGCTCCTCTGAGTGCTTCAATCGCTGCAAACTTGCAAAACAGCAGCCCCGGCCCCTGCCTGACTCATTAGCACCAGTCCCCAAAGTAACATCAGTCAGGCTGGCTGCAGATTTGTGGAGGATTCTTTGCCCCTTGGCAGATTGAACCAAATAAATCAATACCTTGCCCAACACCCTTTTAAAACAGTCATTCCCCACCCACTCCAAATTTGGCATAACCTTTCCCTTGAATGCTTTAAAAGCTGTTGTGGAAATAATATTTCGCTGGGAACTGCTGCAAATAAAGGGAGATGAGGGTCAATTTCCTGTTTTAATGCAGGGTGAAAAAGACAAGGCCCTCCCAAGTGCCCCAAACAGTACCCTGCGTTTTCTGCAGAATAACTGACTGGTGCTTGAGAACAGGGCCAGCCAGAGACATTTTCTGCTGGAGACAAGGATGGTCCCCACCTCCCCCAAAGGAAAATCCATGGACAGCTGAATTTGGTCATGGGAAAACATACTGCACCATACCTGAGAGCAAGGTGTTAGCTGAGGAGGTGCAGAGAAAGCTAGGGATCTCCAGGATGGGGAGAATGGTGGTGGTGGGGAACTGCTGCCTGAAGCATCTGTTTCACTCTACCTAATGATAGGGCTGGCCCTGTTTGAGAATGTGATCTGTGTCCCAACATCATCACTCAGAGCATTTCCTTCTGCCTCAGCCAACCATGGGGAGTGTGGCAATGCATGGTGTCCTAATGTTCTACATGTTATGGATAGGTAGAGGTTACTGAACATGGGGCTGGCATCTTCGGAAGTGGCCTTGTATAATTTTACTCAACAGATTTAGAACCACTGGAAGCTGCTTTACCCCAAGTCACAGCATCAGTCCATCTCACTTAGAATTGTTTGCATCGACTAGCAGTGTCTTTCAAGGGTCTCAGGCAGGAGCCGTGACTAGCATACCCTCCAACATTTCTCCACTGAAAATAGGGACTTCCTAAGGAGAGCAGGATATTCTGGGATCAAATCAGAAACTGGGATGACTTCTCTACATCAGGGACATCCCTGGAAAATAGGGGCACTTGGAGGGTCTGGCCTAGCCCTACCTACAGAGACTAGCTATTGATTCTGAGGCCTTCTGCATGCAAAGCATATGCTCTCCCACTAAGCTAGAAACATTGCAAAAATGTCACAGCACTCAATTGTGGCACTCCTTAATATAGGACACATCCCACCTTTATGGTTTGACATGGGATTCAGAGTGTGAACTTGCATATCAAGTTGTTGGTGAACTACAGAGTACATCTGTTAAAATGTACCCAGCTTGTCATCTTTTATATAAAAGCAGTCTAGACAAATTGTTCTCGAGGTGTTCTCTAAAAAGAGAGACCCATTTACTGCCTCTTCCTGCACACTTTTTGCTCATATATGTTATGAATCAGCAAGAGTTAGATCTAGACCCTCATTGTGGAGTTCTTGCATCATAATTGGCAAGTCAATTTGGATAAAAAATAAGAAAGTAATTGCATTTTTTTAGAATTCCTAAGTGGATGTTAATAAGTTGGAACTTATTCCAACCTCTTACACCAACAGGGCACAGCACACATACCCTCCACCATCCTTTAATCCCAATTTTATTTTATACTTTGGTAGATTTACAAAAACCAAAAACAGGAGGCGCTTCTGGATTCAGCTGTGTCACTGGAGACCCAGGTAGCCTCAGTGACTAGAAGCACCTTTTATCATCTGCACCTGGTATGACAGCTATGACTGTTCCCAGGGCAGGAGAGCTTGGTCACAGTGGTTCAGGCACTGGTGACTTCAGAACTGGATTACTGGCAAGGAACGCTATGAGGGGCCTCCTTGGCGCTTGACCCAGAAGCTGCTGCTAGTGCAGAATGCTGCAACCCAATTGCTGACAGGAGTGAGACCCCATCATAGGAGTCAACTCCTAGGGGCCAAGGTCCTTTCGGCCCACCCACCCTCCCAAAAAAAATAGCAACTCGGCTCAGGTTGCTTGTTTTCTCTACCTGGCCAAGTTCAAGGTGTTATTTTTAGCAGCTTGGGAGTTTACTTCTGGGATTGGCTTGCCCCATATATGCCCGCTTAACCACATCAATCTGTGGAACTGACAGCATTATAGACATCACAAAATGCTTATTCTGCACTTGTAAGAAGTCAATATTTTAGGGTGGCAGCACCTACACCCTGGAACTCCCTGCCTATTTGCACCAGGCAGGCACCATTGCTGTGCTTTTGGGTGCTTGGTTAAAACTTTGCTTTTTAGGCAAGCCTACGCAGACATGGAGAAGTTGCTGTGTTTTAGTGCCCCCCACGTTATTTTAATCTTGTGAATCTGTTTAACATCTGTTTTTAATTGTCTTTCTTGACAATATTTAATGTTTTATTTTATATTACTGTAAACTGCCCAGAGGTGATTTTTTTGTTTTTACAGTCAAGAGGCACCGTATTTATTGCTCTATAAGACGCATTTCCCCCCTCCTAAAAAGTGAGGGGAAATGTGTGTGCGTCTTATGGAGCAAATGCAGGCTGCACAGCTAGCGCTGCGCTCAGGAGCTTTGCGTTGCTTTCGCTGAAGCCAGAATAGCAAGAGGGATTGCTGCTTTCGCTGTGAGGTGATCCCTCTTGCTGTTCTGACTTTGCTTCGCTGGAGAGGTGCTGCGCAGCTTTCCCTCTCTGCGCAGCGCCTCTTCGGCGAAGCGGGAGGAGAAACAGAGCCCCTTCTGTTTCTCCTCCCGCTTTGCTGGAGAGGCACTGCGCAGAGAGGGAGAGAATATTTTTTTTCTTGTTCTCTTCCTCTAAAACTAGGTGCGTCTTATGGTCGGGCGCGTCTTATAGAGCGAAAAATACGATATATACATTTTGTTAAATAACAAGCAAGCAAGCAAGCAAGCAAGTACTCTGCTATACATAGAGTCAGTTTTCTGGTGTACTGTATGTGTGTGGCTATGTTAGTGTGTTATAGCAAATAAAAAACAGAGTCTCATGACACCAAATACAGATTAATTGTGGTGTAGCCTTGGCAGGAATGGAGCCCAGATTATCAGATACATGAAGCCTGATTACGCAGGGTCAAGTCCACTGATGCATCTGCCAGAATATATACAGTGGTACCTCGGGTTACAGATGCTTTGGGTTACAAACTCTGCTAACCAAGAAGTGGTTGCTCCAGGTTAAGAACTTTGCCCCAGGATAAGAACGGAAATCGCAGCGGCAGCAGGAGGCCCCATTAGCGAAAGCACGCCTCAGTTAAGAACTGTTTCAGGTTAAAAACAGACCTATGGAACAAATTACGTTCTTAACCCGAGGTTAGTCCGGCCCTCTCCCCCCCTGGTAGAGTCAACACGTTTTGCACTACAGCTTCCATCAGCCCCAGTCAGCATAGCCATGGCTGATGGGAATTATAGTCCAAAACATCTGGAGAACTCCAGGTTGGGGAATGCTGTGTTCAAGACTCAGGTATGTATGTTCTCAGAATAAGTCAGAAGGGTACCAATGTTTATTTTATTTATTTTGAAAAATTATGTGCAGCTTAATTACAATCATCTCTAAGTGGTGTACAAAGAGATCACATAGATGAGGGCTGGGAAGCCTGTGAGTTGCAGGACTTCCACTCCTCAGCCAGCATGGCCAATGGTCAGGGATGATGAGAGCTACAGGTTCTCCTGACCCAGATCTACAGGAGCAGAAGCTGTCTGTGCAAGTGTCGGAGAGGCTCCCCAACAGGCAGAAATTCAACTTGTGCAGCTGTTCCCTTCACAGAGATACAGTCCTGGGGAAAGCTTCCCTGTTCAAGTTCTGCCTGTTACACTGCTGTTAAAAATGGCGCAGGAGCTCCAAACGCTTCATTGGAGCCTCAGCTCATCAATATTGCGTGGATATATTGGGAAGAAGTTTTGTTTTTGTTTTTGTTTTAAAAAGCAACAAAACACAGGCATCAAACTGAGTTTTGGGAGACAGGAGGGAGGGAGGGAGGGGGGCCCACCCCACCCACCACCTACTGCTCCCAGTGACAAGCTTACATATTCTGAAGGGAACTCTGTCTGCGTTCTTTGAATCAGAGTAATGAAGACTTTGGGAAAGGGAGAAAAGTGTTATTTTGACTTGCATAATTCAGGATGTAACAAGAGCCTGTGGCAGTTGAGAGACTCAAAATACGGTTGTGCAGTTGCTACTGTTCTTCCAGGTATGTTAAATTAAGGTTGAAATATTCCTTAAAACCAGAAGCAAATAAACAAACAAAAAACACCACCGTGATCTAGAAATGAAGTTTTCATTGGAGACTTTATTTATTTATTTATTTATTTACCTACCTACCTGTTTGGGAGGAGTAGAATTAAATGATCTTGCATTCCCAATTTTCTTACTTTTTTCCTTTGAAATGTTGAAGGCTTTGCAGCTACTTTGATCACTCTCTTTCACAGAGTCTTCATGTCTCTGTGTTTATTTTTATTTTAGTTTTTGGAAGAGGGATGATATAAATCTCAAATACACTCATTTAATAACCACTTTTTAAAATATCCTAGGCAGGGATCCTGCGCCTTTAACATCTGTCTAGCAGCCTGGCGCAATGAAGGCAAAAGCTGCACTAGCTGGATTTCTGGCTGCCATGCAAAGAGGCCCAAGACCTCAGAAAGTGCCAAGGCAGTTTTTAGTGGATTATATCTGTGATTCTTTCTGCACTTAGCTGGGAATAAGCCCCACTGAACTAAGTGGGGCTTACTTCTGATTAAACATGCATCAGATTCCACTTTACACCAGAACCTGTGGCCTTACAGATGATACTGAACTACAACTCCCATCATTCCCAGCCATCAATGACTTGGGCTGATGGGAGTTGCAGTCCAGCACTAGAACAGAAGAAGAGCTTGGAACTTGCTTGAGGACTTGGTGCACTAGAGCAAAAGGATACTGTGGAGTCAGAAAAGGTTCAGAGAAGAACATTCACAATGATCAAGGGAGATGGAGCGCTTAGGATTTTTTAAGCTTACAGGAAAGGTGAGTGAGAGGTGACATGCATGGCATAGAGAAAGCAGATACAGAAAAGCTTTTCTCCCTCTCTCATGAGAACTGGACATTCAATGAAGTGGAACGTTGGAAGATTCAGGGCAGATAAAAGAAAGGACTTCTTCATGCAGTGCAGAGTTTAACTACGAGACTTGGTCCCTCAGGAGGCAGTGACGGTCACAAATCTTATGGCCACCACCAAATTCATGGGGGAGAAAGCTGTCAATGACTACTAGTCATCAGCTAATGATGCTTCTGAATATGAGCCAGGAGGGGAGAGTGGTCTTCTGCACAGAGGTTTCCTAGGCTAGAGGCATCTCACGGGCCCCTTTGAGAACAGCATGCTGGACTGATCCAACAGGCTCTTCTGACATAGCAGGAGAAGTGAATCAGATGAAAGGTCCATCAGGGCTGGGGAAACTTCCTTAGCTCTAGGGCACATTCCCTTGTGGCTAACCTTCCAGGTGTAGCCCACACTACCAGGGATTTTTTCCCCAGCTGGAACTCAGCAGAACTCAGTTCTGGCACCTCTTAGGTGGGTGCCGTTGTCATTATAAGAGACCTCCGAGTACAGGGCAGTATATAAATTCAATAAATAAATAAAATAAATAAACAAGGGAGGTGTTCATGGTGAGTTCCAGCATCCCTTTGTCTAGAAAAATACCACTGCACACTACTCTTGGTGGGGTGGGAGGGACAGGCAAATAGATGTGTCTCTTATCTTCATACTATACTCCAGAAACACCAGAGGTTTCTGCAGCCCCACGTCACTCCATCCAGGAAGGAAAGGGGAATAATTTTAGGAAAAGGACTTAGATTTCAGCTACTCCAAGAAGATGTGGAGCAAAGGCAGTGAGGGGTGAGCTTGGCATATGTGGCATTAGGGGAGACCCAAGGGCCTGAGAGAAAGGACTGGAGGGCGACATTCATCCCTCCCTCTGAGACTGTGGTTCCCAACCCCTGATTCATTACCCACATTAGCCAGTCAGATACCGCTAGAAAGTCCACAAAGAAGCTCCCCACTCATTGTTCAATTCCATAGAATTCAAGCTGCAATACTGTACTACACCAGAAAACAAAAGTTGGGTGGACACTCCTTCATTGGAGGTTTTTTAATGGAGGTTGGATGGCCCTCTACCCAGGATGTATTAGCTGTAATTCCTGTATTGCAGTGGGGAGTGAGGGGTTGGCCTAGATGACCTTTGGGCTCCCTTCCAACTTTACAATTCTATGCACCAAAAGAACCAATAAAAATGCAATCAAAAATCAGTATTTCATGTGGATGTGTCATGGGCCACCTGAATGAGGTTCACAGTTTGGGATCCCCTGCTACACCCCAGGGCTAGGCCTCCTGTGGTCTTCCAGACTCCCTTGGACTGCACATCCCATCCCCACTGACCAGAAACAGTCCTTGGGCAACCTGGTTACAAAGCTTCGCTGAAGGAGGGCCCATCCAAGGCAGTTAATTCCACTGTCAAAAAAGTTTTATTTTTAAATATGATTATTGCACAACATTGCAATTTGAATTCTATGTAATTCGGTAACTTGGGGGGAAAGGAAGTCTGTGGACTTTCCAGAGGTATCTGGTTGGCCGCTGAAGGAATTGTGATGTTAAACTGAATCGGTGGTTGGGATCCACAACCTCAGGGACCCCTCAGGGAGAGGGGTCAGTACGGCCCTCTATATTTCTCTATCAGGCCCTTGGGACTCCCCTAATGCCACACACACACTCATGCCAGGCTGCATCCCTTGCTGCACCAGGAGTACTTTGGGCTGGCTGAAGTGTAGACTCCTTCTCGAGTTTTGGAGGTTCACTCCCTGACACCCCCAAGACTAAGAAGAAGCAGAGGGCAGGTGATGGGGGGGGAGGTGGTGGTGGTGGACTGGGCAGTTGGAGCCGGCAAGCTAGTCCGGGGAGCTGCACGGGGACCAATGACCTGACTGGTCATGATCTGAGGAACCCCTCCCCCCAGTCCTTAAAACGTTTTCGCTCAAAGGGCCCATTTCCTCGAAAGCAAAGACCAAACCAGAAGGGGCCAGAGGAGCCCAGATGCGCGACAAAAGCCCATCCAATCCAGAAGCCCAGGATCTCTTGTGGCGGGGGGGGGGGGGCGCTGGGAGGCGAAGGCAGCCCGGCAGCCCAGCAGCCCAGCGGGTTCGAGCCTTGCCTGGGAAGGGGCTGCGCGCGTCTACACGGGAGTAGAGGGGGTGGGAAGAGCGAGCGAGCGAGCGCAGGGTCCCCGTTAAAGCTCTCGCTAGCGCTGCTTGTGGTCACAGCCAAGCAAGCTCGTCTCCCATCTGGCTCAGCCTCGCTCCGCTCTGCCTCTCCCCGCCGCCCCCCCCCCCAGCATCATTCCCGTTTGCAGCCTCCTTCTTCTGCCCCCTCTCCGTCTCCCCCGCCCCGTCCTGCCGGCCCGGGGAGCCACCCTGGCCCAGCCGCCGCGGCCGCCCCCCCTGGCGCGCTCGCCGTCTCCGAAGCCGGGCCGGGAGGGGGCAGAGGCGGCGGCGGCAGCAGCAGCAGCAGCAGCAGCACCAGCGGCAGCCGCGCCAAGGCGAGGCGGCGCGATCGCCCAGCCAGAAACATGGAGTCCGCGCCGGCAGCCGCCGAGCCCGCCGCCGCCGCCGCCGCCGCCGCCGCCGAGCCGGGCTCCGAAGCCGCCGCCGCCGCCGCGGCCACGGCCGGCGCTGCAGCCCGGGATCCCGCGGCCGGCGCGGAGCTGGCCCGGAAAGGAGAGGCGCCGCCGCCGCCGCCGCCACCTCCCAACCGCAGGCAGAGCTACTCGGGCAGCAGCAGCAGCGGCGGCGGCGGAGGAGGAGGAGGTAGGAAAGCGGGGAAGGGGGAGGGGAGGGGGGAGAGGGGAGGGGGGGGGAGAGAGAAGCCAGGGCCGGGGTCGACCCACGATTGCGTCTCCTTTCAGTCTCCAGATATGTATATAAGTATGTGTATATATATGTGTGTGTGTGCGTGTTTGTATAGGGGTGTGTGTACAGTCTGTATATGTGTGCACACATATATATGTATATGTATATGTATATCTGGTTCGACATGCTACCTTGCAAACTTTTAATGGATTTTTTTTTAAAAAAAGAAAGAAAAAGAAACCACAAGCCTTTGCTTCCATGACAAGCCCGGCCTTTTGGTGGGAGGAGACTCCGAAGGCCCGTTCACACGTTCCCCCTGGTTGGAATGTTTTTGTTTTCGGAACTGGCCTGCCTGAGAAGGCGCGCTTGCCTTTCTCAGCACGTGTCCCGGGCCAGGCGGGAGGCGAAGGGCCGGGCTCGTCTTTGCCGACGTGCACGTGTAGAGGCGAGGACGCGGGACTGGCCAGAGCCGCAAAAACATCGCCCCGCCGGAAAATAAAAGTCCCCAAATGCCATTTTGGGTCTGGGCTTTGGGGTGTGGGATTTATTTCCCACAAGGGAAAGAGGGTTTCAGCCCCAAGTCAAGGAATCAAACACTTTGGATTGGCAGGTGCTTCTCCCTCTCCCTCTCTCCCCCACTCCTTTTTAAATATAGGTGTCTGTTTTGTTCCATTATTAAATGGTGGACAGAGTTTTGGAGGGGCGGGGCTGGCTTCTTGCGTGGATTCTTCCTGAAGCGTGTTGATGGAAGCGTTCAGACGAGCTCGAGCAGCTCCGTGTTTGCACACTGGGGTGGTGCAGTTGTTTCCTTTGGAGTTGTTGCTGGCAGGTGGAGGCCCTTGACCTCTCCTTCCTGGATCGGGCAGGGGTCCTCTGCTCGCCTCTCCTTTTTGAACGTCCCGCGTTGCGCGCTTTTCTCACGGTCTGGAGGCGAGCGCAGGTCAGGTCCTCTTGACACGTGCAGGTCACGCGAAGTTCAGCGCCGGGCGGACGGCGGGGAAACAAAAAAGACCTCGCGGTTGCTGATGGATGCGCGGGCGCGCGCGCCTTTAGCAACGCGGGTCTACCTGGCTTTTTTAGAGGAGGGAGGCGAGCGTCCCCCTTTTCTGCTTGGCGTGCCAACGGTTAAAGCCCAGAGGACTTCCAGAAACGTGGATTGGTGTGATCTGCTTTCTTTGTAAAACGAGGAAGGTGATGATGAAGGATTACCTCTCCTCTGTAAATAAAGTAGGCATGGTTGCTCGAGAGGAGAGATGCGGAACCGATTCACCCGGTTGTGAGAACGTAGCCATGCTCGCCTTGCTGTGCCAAGCTACAAGTTGGATTTAGCAAGCCCATTGCTCGAAGACTGTCTTCTGTCCGTGGGGGTTATTATTTTGGAGGCGGGGGAGCTGTCGGCGCAGCACTGGAGACAGAGGATCTGGGCTTGGAGAGGGAAGGGGGCTTGCAAAGGCAGGCTAGCGCCCCTCTCTCGACGCTGCTCGAAATATGGCTGATCATGTGCGCTCCAATATTATTTGTTGTTGTTGTTGTTTGTTCCTCCCAATTTAGGCCACGCCTTCCATTCCGAGCAGCTTCCTCCTTGGCTGGCGATCCCCGTACAGCGGGCGGGGGGGGGGGCGGGGCGGAATAAAAGATGATAGACACCCCTTGAAATCAGGAGTGCGTGCGTGCGAGTGTGTGTGTGTGTGGGGGGGGCAATTTCCCGAGATTTTTAAAATGCAACTCTAGGGAGTGGAAGAAATGTGTATAATTATATTTGCAATATGTATATATAGAGAGGCATTTTTTGGCATTTGCAAGGGGCCTTGGGATGGTGGCTTCCACCAAAAGGAATGTAAAAGCTGGTTACATAACAACGTTAATCAGAAACACTGGCGAAAATGTGTCTGAGGAGAGCCAGATTTTTTTGGGGGGGGGGTGTTTACTAAGCGGCAGGACGTTTGCTGTTATACAACCTCCCTTTTCTTCTTTCTTTTTTTTGCTGGCTCCATCCCTCCTTAACTTTCTCTGCTTAATCCCACCTTATTGTTTACCCTGGAATTTTCCTCCCCCTCCCCCTTAAAGAAGAGAGCGGGGAGTGAGAGAGTGAAATCTACAGTGTGCAGAGAATACTCCTGCACTCCTCTCTCTCTCTCTCTCTCTCTCTCTCTCTCTCTCTGCACATCTCTGTTTCCTTCCCAGCCTGAGCCATGCAAGTCTGTGGGAAATTATGTAACCAGAGTTGAAGTGTGTGTGTGCCTGTTATTATTGCCATAGAAATAAAAAATAGGCCTGGGAAAAGGAGTAGAAGGCGACCTCGACAGTTGATGGCGATGACGACTTGTGCTCCATCCTTATCACGGTGATCTTAAACGGTTTAGGCTTTTGAAACTGCTAACCTGCTGACCCAAATGTGCAGTGATGCTGCTTTGCTCTCTTCCTCTATCCTCGTTGTCCCCCGCCCACCCCCAAACCAATTGTAGAGAGGATTAAATCAGGAGGGAAAGTGAAAATGTACACAGGCTCTCTGTGTGTGTCTCAGCACGCAAGCACTCCTTATGTAACAATCTGAATGGAAGTAACAGGGTGAGGGGGAATACGTAAGTTAAGGGGACCGGCTGAGTTCAGGGGCGTTGGAGCATCCACCATGGAAAGCCTTAGCTGAGGGGGGGGGGGTGCAATGGGCCTCCTTTGTGGATGGCAACACTGAGCAAAGCAGGAGTGTCTCTGCTTTTGCAGCAGTTCTGGCTTCTATGCTCAGGAGAAGGGAGATGTTTGCAATGGCTGTTATGATGATGATGATGATGTAATAATGGAGTTGGCAGAAAATAATATCTGCTTCCAGTGTGTAAAATGGTTGGAAAAGTGGAACTGGCATTTCCTTCTAGCATAACATCTGCAGCAGAGCTGGAAGTTCACTGACTCTCTGAGCAAAGGCTTTGTGGATGAACGCTGCAGCTGCCTGCCATTTGATATCCTTAGGGGTGTAGTGGAAGGGGAACCTGACTCGGGATTTATTCAAAGTGGGAGTGATGTCATCTGCCAGAGTGCTGGAATCATTGATGAAGTCTCCTTGCTCCAGCAATTGAACGTAGTGATGAGGAAGCTTACAAGTTTGTGACAGGGTTAGCATAGTTTTCTCATAATGAGAAAAATAACCAAGCAGAGGGGCTAGATACTGCTTTTCTTTGATGGAGTTCCTACTTCAGGTGAGTAGTTTAACCAGTAACACTTCTTCACAAGACTGTATGCATTTCTAATCCAAAGTTAAAGTCTGCATTTCAGCATTTAACTCAATGTGTTTTACAGGTTGAACCTATGGAGTTGGATAAGTAAGCAAGACTGAATTCAATGGAGCTTAGCTCTAGGAAGCTACACATAGGGTTACATTCATGCTAAACTTCATGAATTTGGAATATTTATTTATTTGGACACTAAGATCCAACTCCAAGGGCCTTCTGGCTGTTCCTTCACTGCAAGAAGTGAGGTTAGAGGGAAACAGGTAGAGGGCTTTCTCAGTAGCTGTGTCTGTCCTTTGGAATGCCCTCCCATCAGATGTAAAGGAAATAAACAACTACCCAGTATTTGACTTTTAGAAGACATCCGAAAGCAGCCCTGTATAGGGAAGTTTTCAATGTTTGATGTCTTACTGTGTTTTTATTTGTAGGAAGCTGCCCTTACTGCCTGGGGTAACCCAATTAGATGGGCAACATATAAATAATAAATAATAAAAATGTAGAATTGTAGAGTTGGAAGGGACCCCAAGGGTCATCTAGTCCACCCCCCTACAATGCAGGAATCTCAGATAAAGCATCCATGACAGGTGGCCATCCAACCTCTGCTTAAAAACCTCCTGAGGGAGACCATTACACTAACCAAGAGCTCTTACTGTCAGAAAGTTTTTTCGTATGTTTAGTCAGAATCTCCTTTCTTATAACTTGAAGCCATTGCCTTGATTCCTACCCTCCAGGGAAGAGGAAACAAGCTTGTTCCCTTTTCCATGTGACAGCCCTTGAGATATTTGAAGATGGCTACCATATCTCTTCTCAGTCTCCTCTTTTCCAGGCTAAACATGTTCAGCTCCAACCGTTCCTCATAAGGCTTGTTTTAAAAACCCTTGAACATCTTGGTTGCCCTCTTCTGCACACATTCTAGCTTGTCAACATCCTTCTTAAATTGTGGTGCCCAGAATTGGACACAGTATTCCAGGTGTGGTCTGGCCAAGGCAGAGCAGAGTGGTACTATTACTGTACTTCCCTTGATCTGGACGCTAGACTTCTGTTGATGCAGCCTAGAATAGCACTAACTTTTTTTTGCTGCTGTATCACACTATTGACTCATGTTCAGCTTGTGGTCCACTAAGAACCCTAGTTCCTTTTCACATCTACTGCTAGTAAGCCAAGTGTTCCCCATCCTATATGTGTGCAGCTGGTTCTTCCTGCCTAAGTGCAGAACCTTACATTTGTCCCTAATGAAATTCATGTTCAAAACAAAATAAAAAAATTCCTTCCAGTAGCACCTTAAAGACCAACTAAGTTAGTTCTTGGTATGAGCTTTCGTGTGCATGCACACTTCTTCAGCTATCTCATACCAAGAACTAACTTAGTTGGTCTTTAAGGTGCTACTGGAAGGAATTTTTTTATTTTGTTTTGACTATGGCAGACCAACACGGCTACCTATCTGTAACTGAAATTCATGTTGTTACCTTGTGCCCAGCTCTCCAATCCACTAAGGTCCTTTTGAATTCTCATTCTGTCTTCTGTGGCATTAGCTACCCCTCTCAGTTTGATGTCATCTGCAAATTGGATGAGCATCCCCTCAGTTCCTTCATCCAAGTCATTTATAAAGACATTGAACAACAATGGGCCCAGAGCAGAACCCTGCGGCACCTCACTTATCACTTTTCCCCAGGATGCTGAGGAACCCTTAATAGGTACTCTTTGGGTACAGTCTGTCAACCTGCTACAAAGCCATCTAACATTTAACTGACATTTTACCAGCTTCCTCACCAGTTTCCTCACAAGAATATCACTTTGTCAAAAGCCTTACTGAAATCAAGATACACTATGTCCCTGATTCACCAAGTTTGTAATTCCATCAAAAAAGAAATGAGGTTCGTCTGGCATGACTTTTTTTTTTGGAGAAACCTATCCTGGGTCTCAGTAATCACATCATCCCTTTCTAAATGCTCAGAGGTCAACTGTTGAATTATCTGTTCTAGGACCTTCCCTAGTACTGTTCTCAAACTCACCGGTCAGTAGTGAGCTGGATCTTTCCCCCCTTTTTGAAGATGGGGACAACACTTGCCCACTTCCAGTCTGTAGAGACCTCACCTGTTCTCCCAGAATTCTCAAAGATCATAGACAGGATCTAAGATTACATCTGCAAGCTCCTTTAGTGTCCTTGGATGCAGCTCATTAAGCTCTGGAGATTTGAATTCACTGAAAGTAGCTAGGTGTTTCCTAAAATCTAAATTCCAGGTAGAGATAATAGAAAGTAAAATTAAACTGCTATCTAAAATGTATAATCAGCTATTAGATTGGGACACCAAGGACGAAGAGGTTAAGGAGGTTATGGTAAAATGGGCAATAGACATCGGATATAACTTGGATTTTGACAAATGGACGAGGTTGTGGACTAAAGGAATGAAATTTACAGCCTGTACTACCCTTAGAGAAAATATGGAAAAGATGATGTACCGTTGGTACATCACCCCTGTGAAACTGCAAAAAATGTATAAGACTGGTGATAAAAGGTGTTGGAAGTGTAAATCTAAAGAGGGAAGTTTCTACCACATGTGGTGGAAATGTGAAGAAGTTAAAAAATTTTGGGAATCCATATACAATGAATTGAAAAAAATACTTAAATACACCTTCGTTAAAAAGCCTGAAGCCTTCCTTCTGGGAATGATCGGAGACGAGATTAAGAAAGAAGATCATATAATGTTTCAATACACAACTGTAGCTGCCAGGATTCTGTTAGACCAAATTGGAAAACCCCAAATATCCCGACCGTTAAAGATTGGCAAATTAAATTATTTGAATATATGGATTTGGCAAAAATGACGCAGAACATCAGACAGCAGAAAGGTACAAAGCTTATTGACGATTGGACCAAATTCATAACATATATGGAAACAAATTCTAGAGATGTAAAAATCACAGTAGGTTTAATATGACCCTTGCGATGTGTAGACGATATAAAATGAAAAACTGCAGAATGGATTTAATATTTACATAACCCAAAACCGAGATGGAGGGAAGTTAACCGTTATTTGTTGTTAATTAATGTTTGTCTTCTGGTTTGTTCATGTGTTTTGTATTGGTTGATGTTTTCTTTTTTCTTTGGTGTGTGTTTTTGTTTTTCTTTTTTGTGATTTGGTTATAGAAAATGAATAAAAAGATGTAAAAAAAGAAAAGAAAGAAAGTAGCTAGGTGTTTCCTTTCTACCTCTTCTCCTATCTTGGGCTGCAGCTCCTTCCTAACATCATTTATTCTGTTATCACCAGGTTGGGCATCAATTTACTTTTGGGTGAAGACAGAGGCAAAGTAGGTGTTGAGTAGTTCTGCCTTTTCTCTGTCACCTAATAGCATTTCTCCGTGTTCCCCATGCAGAGGACCTACCACTTGCTTGTTCTTCCTCTCACTTTGGACATAGCCGAAGAAACCTTTATTATTATTTTTACCCTCTCTTGCAAGCCTGAGCTCATTCTGAGCTTTAGCCAGCCTGACTTCCCCCCTGCAACTGTTGGCTACTTATATATACTCCACCTTTGTGATTTCTCCTTTCCTCCATTTCTTATACATGCCCTTCTTAATCTCAGCTCATCTGTAAGCTCCTTATGCAGCCACACCGGTTTCCTTAGATGTCTCCCACTTTTCTTTCTTGTTGGTTTTGTCTGCATTTGGGCCTTCAATATTTCTCTTTTTAGGAAATCCCATCCTTCTTGGGACTCCATCCTCATTGAATATTTCTGACCACGGGATCACACCCAGTAGCTCCTTAAGCTTTTTGAAATTGGCCTTCTTAAAGTCCAGAGTGCGCGTCTGACTACACTTAGCTTTCCCTTGTCTTTGTATGATCACTTCCTTTCTGAGTTCTTCCACTTATTTGATCAGTTCCTCCCTGTTGCTTCTTCCACCTTCTGGGAAATGAAGTTGTCAGCAAGGCAATGGGGGAATTTGTTCGACCTTACATTCTTGGCAGAATTTGAGTTTCAACAGATATCAGGGAAATTGAAGTCTCCCATGACTACTATGTTTGGAAATCTTCTTTAGGAAGGCATCTTTCAAGTCTTTAGTCTGGCTTGGCGCTCTATAGCAGAGACCCACAGTAAGGTCACTGTTGTTTCCCTCTCCTACATTTTTTACCCATATATTCTCAATCTGCTTTTCATACTCCAGGTCATGGAGTATACAAGTGTACATATACCGGTATATACAATTGTACATATCCTTTACTACTACTACTACTACTAATAATATTGATTTCAGTAAGTCTTTTGAGTATTATGTGGCACCTGTAACAGTGCCAGTTCTGCCAATCAAAGCAGTTGAGTGGGCACATGTACGGTAAGGTGGGAACAATAATGTGAAAGAACTAGTTTGTATGGGTTAAATTGTGCATAAACACAGTGTACACCAAGTCACACACATGGGCGTATCAAAGGCATCATGCATCAATAGGATGTTTTGGTTTTCCTTTTGATACACGTGGAAAATTTGTATCCTGCCCTGCCCTGCCCCAGCCTCTTTCGCTGTTGCTGCTGCTGCTGCTGCCAAGATTGCTTAAGCAGCTTGTGGCTGTTGGCTTTTGAGGAGCAACAGTAAAAGTCTTGCTGAATGGCAGAAATGCATTAGTGCTGTAGTGGCAGCAACCCGCTGCGGTGTCTTTCATTTTGTAATTTGATCTAATAATTTTTGATAGAGTTCTAAAGCAACCCACTAGGACGGTGGCAAGTTTTAAGGAATTGATGTGCTCCAAGAAGCGACACCAGGGCTGGCATTATAGCAGCGTGAAAAGGTGCTGTGGAAAGGAAGCCAGCAGCAGTGTAAGAGCAAGCTGAATGCAAAAGCTGGCTGGAGGTGGCAAAGCAGCACTT
Source organism: Podarcis erhardii (assembly GCF_964252035.2). Taxonomy (NCBI): domain Eukaryota; kingdom Metazoa; phylum Chordata; class Lepidosauria; order Squamata; family Lacertidae; genus Podarcis; species Podarcis erhardii. The sequence continues at coordinate 4,739,088 of NC_138503.1, read as the reverse complement.
GGATCGAGATGACCTCCATTGTCGGACTCAGTTGCATTACAGCTTTCAAGGATGCCAGTTTACTGCTAGGACTGTGCTGTTTCTGCACAAAAGAGACACTGGAAGATGGGGTAGAGAAAGAAATATAAGATAGGAACGTGAGATGTGCTTGCAGGATCAGGCCATAGGGGGCCCACGTCATGCAATATCCTCTTCCCACAGTGGCCACCCAGGTGCTGTGGAAAACCAGCAAGTAGGACCAGAGCACAAGAGCTCTGCCTCTCTCCCTCCCTCCTGTGGTTTCTAGCAACTGGTATTCAGAATAGCCATAGTGGCTAGGAGCCATCCATAACCTTTTCCATGCCTTTGCCCAATCCTTTTATAAGAATTAAAATCTTTAAATGAGTTTTTGCACACTGCAGGGGTTTGCAGAGCCCTCAACCCCCTGCTCCGTGCTGGTGTCACGTCAAGGAACGGCATTCGAGTTATGGGATGGTGCCTCGGCTGTGTCCCAAGATTGTGTGGCACTGCTGCCATGTTAGATGTGGACATCTCTGCACAGTCTAGTCTCTGTGCCTAGATGAGCCGTGCATTCTGGAACCCCGCACAATGAGGGTTTTTCCGGAACACGTGGAAAGCCTTTGCACAGAGAAGTCTGAGCATGCAGTTGTCCTTTGCAGATGTACATGCCTAATGCACAGACCACCTGGGGCCTCCCTGTCCTGTTTGATGTCCCTTCGCCTAATGCAGGTGTGCAGAGTGCTGCGGGAGTGTTTGTGGTTCAGTCTGCGGGTGGGCAACTGTGGATCCTTGAGCTCAGCCAAGGCTGAAAGCTTGCAGACTTGTCTTACCCTGTTGACCAGCTGTATAATGTGAATTGCTTTCAGCTTCTCTGAGCTGCTTTCAAAACAGTAAAAGCGTCCTGTGCCACCTTAAAGGCTAACAGATTGATTGCACCATACGCCTTCATGGACTGTACCCCACTCCATCAGGAGCTGGGCTGTAGTCCAAGAAAGCTGATGCCACAATAAATCTGTTAGTCTTTAAGATGCCACAGGACTCTTAAGCTGTTGCAACAGACTAATATGACTGAGAGCTGTTCCAGGTGTCTCTGCCACTCTGTAAATTGGGAAAGATGCGCACGGGTGCTGAGGGTTCAGCTGCTTGAAACTTGGTAGAGGTCTGTTTCTTTAGAGCATATTTCTGGCTATGATTATTAACATGTGTGTACCTTTGTCTCTATCTTGACCCTGTGGCATGTTCAACAATGGAAGCATGATGCCTGGTTGCTTGAGGAACTAGATTTCATCCTTCAAGATTACTGACTTATCTCTACATGACAAACTTGTGTCAATTTTATACCACTTTAGCTGAAACAGCTTCCTCACTAAGAATCCAAGGAATTTACACTTGGTTGAGAGCTGAGAATTCTGCTTCGCTCTCCTTCCTATAGAACTACAGTTCCCAGAATTCCTTGGGGGGAAACATAATAACTACTCTTTTAGGTCCATATGGGGATGGGGAACCTGTGGCCCTTCAGATGCTTTTGGACTACATCTCCAACCATCCTTGACCATTGGTCATGCTGGCTAGGCCTGATGGGAACTGGAGTCCAGCAATACCTGGAGAGTAATTGATCTCCCATCCCTGATCTATAGTGTAGATATCTCCTGCAAATTTCAGGCTGCCATGGCTTCTGTTAAGATGGCTGGCTGACCCCATTGTGCTACCTGAACTGTTGTGAAGAAAAGACAGGCATTTGTAATATTACTGATGTAAGACCTTTGCATGCTCCTTTGCATGAAGTCCCCTTTGGTCTGGGTGTTGTCTTTAGAATACTGAACTGGGTTGTCAGCTCTGCACAAAAACTCAAGGCTTCAGAAAGGAGAATTCATGTTATTTCTATTTAGACTATTATAATTAGGTAGTGATGTTATCTCAAATCAGAAGGAGATGGAGCAGCCTCCCCTGCTTTGGCTATTTAGCTTTCTTGTGTATGTGGAGTTTCAGCCATTTTCCCTGACTGATTTCATAAAATTTACATACACACCACTTGATTGTAAAAAAACCAAGAAGAAGAAGAGTTTGGATTTGATATCCCGCTTTATCACTACCTGAAGGAGTCTCAAAGCGGCTAACATTCTCCTTTCCCTTCCTCCCCCACAACAAACACTCTGTGAGGTGAGTGGGGCTGAGAGACTTCAGAGAAGTGTGACTGGCCCAAGGTCACCCAGCAGCTGCAGGTGGAGGAGCAGAGATGCGAACTCGGTTCCCCAGATTACGAGACTACCGCTCTTAACCACTACACCACACTGGCTCTCACAACCAACCGCTCCACACACCTCTAAATGGTTTACAATAAAGATAAAACAATAAAATTACCAATAAGAAGAATTAACAACAGTCATTTAAAACTTTAAAACTTAAAAGAAAATAGACTAAAAATAGATTCAAGCTTGCAACAGCTTTCGAAGCATCTGGATAGGCTTGCCTAAAGAAAAATGTTCTTAGCACTGAAGGTGCCTGTCTGCAATCAATAAGCAGGGAGTTCCAAGGTGTGGAACGAATATTATGTGGCATCTGTAAGAATGCCAGTCCCACCGATCAAAGTGGTCAGGCATCCATGTATGGGGTAGAGTGACCTCTTAGGTAAAGTGGACTTGTTGCCGTAGCTGCACCAAAATCCAGATCTGGAGTGTTCCCACACAGCCCAGACCAGTGGCTAGAAGCTGAACAAGCCAAGATTACTGCCTCATTGATAGGGAAGGTGCCCAGCAACATTTAGGTCACACCTAGAGAATCCAGAGCTCTCATACTACTGCCTGTTACTCACAAGGGCTGCTGTTACACACCTATTTCCTCCATAACCCATACCATTCCTAGTCGAGGCCTTTGCTGGGGTGTCTGCTTAGAGAGAGGCTCAGCGAGTGGCCAGAAGGGAGAGCATCTTTTTCATTGTGGTCCCCTGACTGTGGAACGCTATTCCCAGCAAGGCCTTCCTGGTGCTGACATGGCTTCTTTTTGATGCCTGGAATATGTGCCAGCTGTTCTTGATGCTAATGTCACTCTGGATTGCTGATAAGTTTGCATGATGCATGAATGTTCAAAGCAAGAAGGTGTCTGTTTTCACAGTGCTGGGCTTGTTGTGGCTGTTGCTGTGTGTATGTGTGTTGGTTGCACCTCCTGGCAGTTGATACATCATGGGAGAGGGAATCCTGGAGAATCTGTGTTCAATTTAGTAAGAAAAACGTCTTAGTCCTTGTGTGAAAATGCCTGGCCATTGTATGATGAAATACGGTAACTGAAAGCATCTTGGTGGGCTTCTAGTGGCCATTGGAGGTGCTCAGCGCTCTCCCTCGCTCACATCCCCCTGTGTCTACAGCTCACACCTTTAGGCTCCCCACCCACCTGCAGTTTTAAGCATAGTCCAAAATACCCACCCCCCTTCCACTAATTGATGTCCAGCTGACAACCCCCCCTCTCTTCTTCTCACATGGGCACTTTTCTTACTTTTGGACTCTGCAGTGTTGCCTGGAGCCAGGCAGTCCTGGTATATTTTAAGAATGATGCACCCCGTGATTTAGAGACTTTCCGCTTATGGAGACTTCAGTTCTCCCTTTGGCAATTCGTGGGTAATGATAAATCATCTCCAGAGAGGAGAATATGTGCTTCTCTCTTCCTAGCAAAGAGTCAGCCTGAATTCCAAGCATCTGTGTTCAGAATTGAAGTCCCACTGAGTTCAGTGGACTTACTCTGAAGTAAGTGTGTGCACCACCACCACAGTTTAAGAGGTTTTTGAGCTCTAGTGGTTGGTCTTTGAGACAGCAAGGGAGATACCCCCCCCCAATACTTTATGTGTCTTTGTTGTAGGGCATGGGTGTAGCCAAGGGGGGTGGCAGCTGCCCCCCCATCAAGTAAAACAATAGAAATACTTAACTAACTGACCAGTCGGGTCAGTTCTGCCTCCCCAGCAAAAGTCCTGACCCCCTAACAAAAACCCTGGCTATGCCCATGTTGTAGGAATATGGGAGAAGTTTGACTCTGTTTGTACTTCAAGGCAAATCTGCCAAATCCACACTTTCCAAAACAATATGGAGAAGTGAAACACAGACGTCCTTAGAAATCCTCCCTTCTTCAGATTTTGCAGGTCTCTCTCTGGAGTGCAGTTCTCCAGCCCAGTAAAGTATGCAAAAATGCATTGTTTTAGGGGAAATAACATACAAAAATGCATTATATTAGGAAAAACTGCTTTGCATATTGGGCAAAATTGGTGTGTGTGTGTGTGTGTGTGTGTGTGTGTGTGTGTGTGTATGAGAGAATGATACAATTTTGGAGATATTCACACTAAAGGAGTGATGAATTTTCATGAGGATATTTTTTGTGTGTGTGTGTATCACAAATTGATATGGAGAACTGAACTGAAGATTTGGAAAAATGAGGAACTGAGAGACTTGTCCTCCACTAATTGTGTTTTGTCTCCGCCCTTATGAACCAAATGCTGTAGCTACAGAAGCAGCAGAGATGTACTTATTATTATTACTTTTATTAGTCGCTTGTTACCTCAAAGGTATCCAAGCAACTTACATTTTAAAACATATACTTAAATACTTATTTCCTAAAATAAATTTATTTTTTCATAAAATTTATAAACCTCTTGACTGTGAACAACCCCTCCCCCCAGTGGCTTAGAAAGAAGATAATAGAAATATCAGTTAAAACAGTTAAAATTAACTATTTAAAAAGTTATTAAAATCAGCAAAATACTAAATACAGATTAAGGTATACAGCAACATTCTACATGTCTGTGTAGGCTTGTCTGATTAAAATTGTTTTTAGCAGATGTCGAAAACAGTACAATGAAGGCACCTGCCTAATGTCAATAGGCAAGGAGTTCCAAAGTGTAAGTACTGTCACACTAAAAGATGGATTTTAAACAAGTGCAGAATGAGTTTTGCGGTTATGTGATGCTTGTGGTTGTGCAGGGGAAAGAGAAAAACTAATAGAAAGCATTGGCATTTCATACAATTTATAAAAATGAAACAACCACACTAAATGGTTGGCATCCGTCTGTTTTGGAAGTGCCTTTGCTGGTGAAGTCAAACCTTTGGAGAGTTACAACGCCTGCTGTGACTGTAGAGACCGATACGAGAGAGACATGTTTTAATGCAACTGGGGCGCAGATGGAGGTGTCTGGCTCTGCTGCAGCAAGTGTACCACTAAGCACCACAAACTACCTTACATATGAGCCAGTCCAGAACAACCATTTCCACTGCTAAATCAATGGAGACTAATAATGCAAGCTCCCACCCCAACTAGCCCAGACAAAACTTTGGATTTTGGTGGCTGGTGCTTCTGCTGTTTCATAGCCCTGAGCTATAGAGTTGATTTTTCAGCTGCTTTTTCTACCCTTTGAGGATTCATCAGCCATCAGGATCAAACTGAAGCACAAAACTTCCAGGGGCTGTGTACAGACTCTGGAGGGCTGTCCTTGAGCAACTGCAATTGTTCAGTGGCAGTGGGGAGAAATGGTCATTCTGTGCCTTAAGAGCAGGGGTCAGCAAACTTTTTTCAGCGGGGGGCCGGTCTACTGTCCCTCAGACCTTGTCAGGGGCCTGACCTTATTTTGAAAAAAAAAAATTGAACGAACTCCTATGCCCCACAAATAACCCAGAGATGCATTTTAAATAAAAGGACACATTCTACTCATGTAGAAACACGCTGATTCTGGGACCATCCACGGGCCGGATTTAAAAGGCGATTGGGTCGGATTCTGCCCCCGGGCTTTAGTTTGCCTACCCATGCTTAAGAGTTTTGTGAGCTCTTTGCTTGGCCCCACACCTTCTCCCTGCCCTTTCCTCTCTGTGTAAAACCCATTTCTTGTTTTACCCTTATCTTTTAAATCCTACTTGTGTGAGAGTCACTCCTGTGAAAGAAAGACACTTCTGTGTCCAACCCCTCAGCTTCAGCCCATTGTGTGGAGGGATGAGAAATTTCCCTGAAAGCCCGCAAATGGTTAGGCATATTCTTGGAGTCATAAGGACTAGAATGTTGCCAGCAGCAGGCATGAGTTGGCTTTCTAGCTCTTTCTCTTTCTCAATGCTCCTGCAAAAATGCAGAATATGCAAGCAGCTCTGAATATATTCAGAATGCCTTTTGAAATAATACATTTTTCTACTTCCCTACATTGAGAGTGAATTTGAGAGTCACTGGAACCTTCTGCTTCTTATCATTCCTGCCCTCGGCCGCCACGTCTCCCCATGGTGGCCCAGTTGTTCCACTTCTGCTCTGCTGATGTGGCCCTTTGCTGGTTACCCTCATTTTTACTGCTTTGAATGTTTTGCTCCCTGATTATGAGCAAAAGGCTGCTCCCGCCCCCTTCTTCTTCCCTAGCACGAGTTGAACTTCTTGATAGCGTAACAAATTTTAGCTTAGCTTGCTACTATTCTAATGAGCTTCCTTCTGGCTAGATAAAAAAAAAAAAAATTAAGCTGCAGCCTTGCTGGAAAAGATTCCTGCACACGGATTTGACAACTAAGTTTAGCCGATTGTTAAAAAGCAAGCTATGATTATGGGCTGGCAGCCTGTGCTACCAGTTCTGAATTTTAAAGAAGCAGAGATCTAATGCTTATTGGCAAAACAATCCCCGCTCGAAACAATATGTTTCAGAAAGGGGGGGGGGCAGCCTGAGCAGCTTTGGCATTTTTGCCAAGAGGGTTGGGGGGGGGGGAGAGAGAGAGCACATGCCTGTTTTTCAAGCTGCTTCGGCTCCCCCTAGAGAAAAGCATCTCTACTTCCATCCTTTAGGGACCAGGTAATAAAGTCCCTCTGGAATGATCTGCCCTTTATTTGGAAATGAAATGCATTGCTCCAAAAATGTCTCTTCAGCAACCCTTTTATGGATTCTGATGTAGATTATTCTCTTAGCTGCTCAAATATTTGTTGAATATTTGATAACTTTCTTGGGCATGCCATGCTTTTTATTTTGTTTTCATAAGACCATGAGACGGGCCTGCTAGATCAGACCAGTGACCCACCCAAGCAGATGCAGGACCCAAAGGCAAGAGCCCTCTGCCCTCCTGTGGGTCCCAGCAACTAGTACTGTAGCCAGGACTCAGAAGCATTGCTGCTGCCTCCTGTGGAGGCCCAGGATGGCCCCCATGGCGAATGGGAATGGATAGACTTATCCTCCACGAATCTGTCCAATCCATCACTGCGTCCTGTGGCAGAGAGTTCCACTGTTTAACTATGCACAGCATGAAGAAGTACTTTCTTATGTCTATCCTATTCTTTCAACATTGGATGTTCATGAGTTCTTGTGTAATGAGAAAGGGAGACAAACTTTTCTCTGTCCGTTTCTCCGTGCCATGCTTAATTTTATAAACTTCTGTTATAGTACCTCATCCTTGTCTTTTTTTAAAACTAAAAAAAGTCCCAAATGCTGCAGCCTTTTCTCATAGGAGAGTTACTCCATCCCTTCATCATTCTATATAATATAACATAATATAGAGGCATATAATATAATTATAAAATCTTCTCTCTCTCTCTCTCTCTCTCTCTCTCTCTCTCTCTCTCACACACACACACACACACACACACACACGATGTTAGATTTTGGGTCCGTCAAATGAATCTGATCAATCTGAATCAGAGCAAGAAATGCTGTGAAGTCTGGAGCACTCTGATTTTGATTAAAAAAAGAAGTCACATTTGATAAAATTTGACTGGAAAAAACTGCATTTGTGTGTGCGTGTATTTGGCATATATGTTTCAACTCTGCCGTTGCCCAAATGGCTGTTGCATTCATTGTTTTTGGTATGAATGCTTCTGATATCAGATTGAATCTGCAACATGGGGTTTGTAGTATCTCATAATAAAAATATTGTGGCATTTGCAACAACATGTGTGCTTTGAAATATCAGAACACAGAAGAAAAATACAGAAGAAGCATTGCTGCAGCATGAAAGTGTGGAAATCCTTCCAAAGGAGCATGCAATAGATTTGACTTGAGCCTTCTGGATTCTAGCAATGCTGCCAGAATAATATTTGGAACAGACAGAAAAGCACTAGTTGAATCAAATTCCTTGGCACTGCATTTGAAGCAAGCTGCATTTTTCCAGGTTAGATTTTTTGGATGGCACTGTATTTAAATTCTCTCCCCCCCCCCCATCTATGGAGAACACCATAAACATTAGAGTTCTTAACAGGAAGTTTTAAAATTGCCCCATGAGACAGTGTGGCTTCTATGGTTTGGCAAGCAGCAGAACGTCCCCTGTTACAGTTTTAAACAGCCAAGTAACTTTTTGCTGGATGCCTTTGCAGAGTATTAGTACATATTTAGGAGGATTGAACAGTACAGCCTCTCTTGTACTCTACCATTACAGGATGCAGGTGGAAAGTTGTAGGTCTGAATACTCCCATATGAAGCAAAAATCCCTGAACACAGATATAACCTGAGGGGAGAGAAGCATAAGCCAGACCCCTTTCCCTGACATGCTAGCTTTCTACAGGCATCTGAAGTTCTACAATACTGAGCCACTCCACTTCCGGTCCTTCAGTGGTCCCAACCATGATGGCTACATACCATCCAGCACAAAGCAGTCCAAATCCAGGATACCATCTTCCATATCCCACACAAGATTGCAGACATGAAAAAATGTTTATTGGGGCATGGTGCGCAAAAACACACATTTTGGGGCACTGCACAAGATCGTAGACCTGGAAAAAAGCACATTTTGGGGGGGGAGTGTGAGATGTCTTCTCGAAATTGCATGAGAGCAAGGTACCCCAAATGGCTGCTTTACTCTCACAGGAAGAAATTGCATGTCCCGGTTTTGACAGTTGGCAGTTGGCAGATATGTGGCTCTGTTTTACCTCCACTGTCGGAGGCAGTGAACTTCCGAATACTAGTTTCTGGGAATCACATAGGCATTTGGTTGGCCGCTATGAGAACAGGGGGCTGGACTAGATGGGTCATTGGCCTGATCCAGCCGAGCTCTTCTTCTGGAATCATAGAATTGTTGAGTTGGAAGGGACCCCAAGAGTCATCTAGTCCAACCCTCTGTGATGCAGGAATCATACCTTATCTTCTCACAGTTTGGGGGGGGGGGGAAGGCTCAACCACGCAATTCTTCTACCAGTGCCCATTCAGGCAAAACCACCAGCAGGGCATGATCACCCTCACAGCATTTGAGTCAGCCAAAGACATTTCTGGGCTGGGACCACTTCCCGCTCTTCCAGTTCGCTTCTTGTCTCCCTGCTTCCCTTCCTTTCCCTTCCCATAGCATCAGTGACAGCAGGCCCTGTGGAAGCTCAATGACATTGCCTGCTTTTTATCCTTCCACAAGGTTCATGGAAGCAAAGTAGCTGCAGCATTTTCACTTCTGCAGATGGGCAAGCCTGCCAGCCTGCCAGGAAATGCCATGGAGGAGCCAGAGACATCTGTGATAATGAGTGAATTACCTCACTAGGTACTGCTGCTGTTTGGGAGCAGAAGCTTTCATGTGAATGGTGTTGAGCTTTCTCCTCTTGCTTGGTGTATGTTCTCTTTCTCTGGAACAATGAAAAAGGAAATCAGCCGTAGGGGTGTATTTGAAGATGCAATGCCAAGCAACGGTTTTATGCTACTTCTATGATTTGCAGGGATACAGTACAGGGTTGGACAAAAGAATGCCGAGAATTCCAAGCAGATTGTAACTCTATAGAGGAATAAATTCTGTGCATGTAGCAAAGTCCCGTTTTCAGTGCCCAGCGACATCATGTAGGGTTGAGGATGTCCCCTTGCATAAAATCAGCAGTTCAAAAAATACATTATTTTTAAAAGAAAAATTGCCCATTAAAATGCATATCAATCTTATTTTTAAAAATCTGTTTTAAAAATTTGTATACATTGGTACCTTGGTTTATGAACTTAATCTGTTCCGGAAGTCCGTTCTTAAACCGAAACCGTTCTTAAACCGAGGCGTGCTTTCCCTAATGAGGCCTCCTGCTGCCAGTGTCTTTTTACCATTCAGATTCTGTTCTTAGACCGAGGTAAAGTTCTCAAACTGGGACACTACTTCCGGTTTTGTGGAGTCCGTAAACCGAATCGTTCATAAACAGGACTGTTCTTTAACCAAGGTACTACTGTATTGCTTTATTGTCTAAACCTCTAAGCAGTTCTTATTTTTTTTAGGTCAACTTGCTTTTGTCTTCTGAAATTTATTGAAAATCTTGGTGTGTATTTTATGATTTGTGTAAACTGATTAGCAGTTTCTAATAAATTTTAAAAGAGAGAGAGAGAGAGAGAGAGAGAGAGAGAGAGAGTGTCCCTTTGCCTGAAATCCTGGAGGGCTGCTGCCAGTCTGTGTTGACAGTACTGAGTTTGATGGACTAATAGTCTGACTGGGCGGGGCATGGTCAATGTTTAGGAAAGACTAATGGAACTCACTGCCACAAACCGTGGTGCTGGCCACCAACCTGGGCAGCTATTAGAGGGATTAGACAAAGCCACGGAGGATAAGGCTATCTGTAGCTACCAGTCATGATGGCTGTGTAGTGCCTCGAGGATCAGAGGCAACATGCCTCTGAATGTCAGTTGCGAGGGGAGGCAAGCAGGGAGAGTGCTGTTGTGCTCTGGTCATGTTTGCATTTATTTATTTATTTATTTCATAAAATTTACACAGACATGGATATCCAGAAGAAGGGGTCATCTGAGACATATGTGCCCAATAATAATAATAATAATACTGGAAAACTGTAGGAATTATCTAATATTAAAGGTCCAGAGAAAGAGATTTAATTCATCTTTAAGTGTTGCCTTTCTCATGAGAGGCTCTGGCAGATGGCTGATTCAAAGTGCGTTTACCTTGAGCTCAGTTGCATTAGACTGACAGCTTTTTATAGTCAATTGGATAAGGCAGCAGCCGTGAGAATGGGAGCAGCAGTGTGGGGACAGATAATGGGGGCCCTGAAATGATGATCCGAAAGTGAGCTCAGTCCATGACGTGCTTCCAGTTTAGCTTGTTGTGAAGGCAAGTAGTTACATGCATGCATGCATGCACGCACACACACAAGCACGCACACACCATGGGAGATTTTGGGCATTTTGTGGTATGCTTGTTGGACGCATATGTCAGGTGACCAGGCAAGCACCTACACCCATTCACCTTTCTTTGCCAACATGAAGGGGGTTTCCAAGGTTCCAGGCAGGGAACACTTGCAGAGCTTCCTGGGATTGAGCCTGAGACCTTCTGCAGGCCAAGCAGGTGCTCTGGTGCCAAGCTACGGCACCAAAAGGGTTAATACAGAGATTTTTAATTTTTTTAAAGCTCCCAATAGCCAGGCTGAATCTCACCTTAACATGAAGGGATAGAAGCAGGAGCAAGGTGCCTTTAAATCTCACAGATCACTTGACAGAGACACATTTTTGGCAAGAGGCCTCATGTCCTAAACCTGCAGAGTTAAATTTACCCAGCCTGACAACTGTATACTGAGGGTTGAGTTACATAACAGCAGTTGCTGTGTTTCACATTGCACTAATCCTAAAACAGAGATAATGCAGACCCTGCAAAACTGAATCTTTGCTGTGTGCGGAACCTGGTGTGGTGCCAGGACTTACTCTTTCCTATATGTACGTTCACGTTGCCGCTTCTTTATGTTCTGCCATTTGGGCCACTTGCTAGCTTCTGAATATTTGAATTATAGGCCTGCAAGTCAACAGCATGGAGCTGCTGTGATCTAGTGGACGGGGAGCTGGACTAGGAGCAGGGAGTCCTGGGTTCAAGTTCTGTCCTTGGACCAGTTACTCCCTCCTAGCTTTAACCCACCTCACAGGATTGTTGTGAGAGTTACAATCCTGGCGTGGGAAAGAACCATGTTCAACACCTTGAGCCTTGAAGAAGAGTGAGGTTAAAATGCAATTAATAACCCAAGAAATATCTCAGGCCTGACAGGTGGATGTTAGTGCAAGGCAAGAACTGTGATACTGAAACCATTTATCAGCAGTAACTTTGGGGATCCACTGAAAACCCAGAGCTGCTCTCCCTCCCACTGACCCTTAGTTTTTGTGATCAACTGGACCAGTTGCCAGTAGCAGAGCTTCCACCCAGAGAACTTCCATGATTAAACCATAAAGGTAAAGGTAAAGGTACCCCTGCCTGTACGGGCCAGTCTTGACAGACTCTAGGGTTGTGCGCTCATCTCACTCTAGAGGCCAGGAGCCAGTGCTGTCCGCAGACACTTCCTGGTCACGTGGCCAGCGTGATGAAGCTGCTCTGGCGAACCAGCACCAGAGCAGCACACGGAACGCCGTTTACCTTCCTGCTATAAAGCGGTACCTATTTATCTACTTGCACTTAAAGGTGCTTTCAAACTGCTAGCTGGGCAGGAGCTGGGACCAAACGACGGGAGCTCACCCCGCCGCGGGGATTCGAACCGCCGACCATGCGATCGGCAAGTCCTAGGAGCTGAGGTTTTACCCACAGCGCCACCCGCGTCCCATGATTAAACCATAGATGGCTGTCAACCCAACATTTATGTATCACTGGTCTGTAGGCAATGGCCATGTATATCCTCAAGTGTTTTTATCTTGAAAGGCTATATTTGTAGTGGGTGGGGGGACATTTCTCACTTGCATGAAAACAAAAAAGCCACAACAGCCTGAGATCTCCCGCGTCTTCTCCTGATCATGGATCTTTTCATGAGTAACATTATGGCTCAACTTTTTGTAGCCCTGCTGAGAATATGTCCAAGGAGGCAGCCTGGTGCTTTTCCTAAGCAGTTGTGTTTCACTTTTGCACATGTGTAAATTTGGGCATTGTGTTTCCCCCCTTGGAGTGCCCCCCCATGGTCAGGGAAGATGGGAGTTGGAGCCTGACAACATTTGAGGAACAAGAGCCCCCTGCCCTCATTTTGGCTGCAGGGGGAGAGTGTCAGTGCTCTGTTGACTCAGCGCCAAAAACACCAGGACAAAGGAATGGCTGCCCTAGATCTAATCCAGCCTCCTGCATCTGACAGTTGTTAGCATTGCATGCTTCAGAAGGAAGACAGAGAGGACCAGCAGGAGGCAGATGTCAGAACACCTTCTGCTAATCCTGAATAGTTGCTGTAGCTTCTGAAGACATGGCTTTCTCTGACCTTTCTGTGTAGGCAAGATTAAAGAAATTTTGATACACCCTCCCTACCTCCAAAAAAGGGTTGAATCTGAGAATGGAGAGATTTCCCCAAAATTGCTCTAAAATTTGTTCTGTTCTCTGTGCAGAGACTCTACTTGTTTGTGAATCTTCCTTAAACCTTTGTCTCCTGCCTTTGATTATTGGAGAGTATAAAGCAGAAAATGGATTTTTCTTTTTGCATGTTTATTTTTGTTGGTCTCAACAAGTGGCTCCCACTCTGGGAATTTTTTGGCAGATGTAGTCAATGCTGCTGACTTTCCTCTTTGCTACTCCCATTTGCCCTCACTGTCCTCAGCAGCCATTTCGTTTGATTGGTTATAGTGGCTCAAACAATTTTTGCCTATGATGTTAAACCTAGCTTCTGATGTGATGTTTTCACAGGTGGATAAAGGGAGTCACATAAGTGGCCACAGCCAACTGGGTTCAGTGGCAGTGGGGGCAACAAAGGCCAAGGTGAGTGAGGGCAAAGGACATGGTAAGGGAATGACATTTTGCAGGAGCCACAGACAAGGGAACACAGAAGTGTTTTGAGTAGCATTTAAACTATTTGGATGCTTGGAGAGAAGGGTATTTCCCCCCAGGATTTCCCAAAATTAGTCAATATTCCTCCCAGTAAAGAGAGCCTAGTTAATCTAGGTAATCTTGCCTACAGATTAACTAAGCAGCGCCAACTATCAGTGCTCATAGGTTGTTAACTGTGTGTGCTAAGGAGAAGTTAAAATCTTTTCCTCCTGTTCCCAAAGAAACAGCAGGCAGACAATTGCTTGTTAGCAATGCTCAAACCACCACCAGCAGCATTGTGTCAACCTGCTCAAGATGGTTTATAGGGGAATAAATGGCTAATTGGAGTCTCACTCAAACAAGACAAGCAGGACTCAGCCTTAAGAAACTATTAAGCCTATGCTTCTGTGCCCAAAGGTACTTGTTCTTGTTGGTACATTTATATATAGAGAGAAAGAATTTCCTAGGTACCAATATCCAAGTTTGGGGCAAGTTCTCTTTGATGAGAGAACCTCAGCAGAGATTTAAAATCACAAAGTATCAGCAAAGTAAAGCGTAGAAATATAGGTTTAGACTTTTAAAACATGCCCTTCCAAGTTCCTTAAAAGTTTACCTCTTCCCCCAGCATAGGAAAAGACCGCAGGTTTGGTAAGTTAAAAAATGGTTTACTTACAAATTCTTCAAAGGTCTGGTTCATGTGCTTTTCCATACATCAGTCAGAAAAGTTGCATAGGCAGTAAAATGTAGTTTACTTACAAAGTGGTAGAAGTTCCTAGATTATTGGTATAGGAACTCAACAGTTCCTGATGAGAGCCATGTGGCTGAGCTGCAGCAACCAATTCAAACCACTTCACACGCTGAGCTTCTCAAGTAGGGTACAACCTTAACTTGATGACTCATTTTCTCCCAAGGTAAAGGGAAGTGACATAGCTAAGCCTAGCAGGACACATTACTCTATGGTCCTAACCTCTTCATGCATTTAGACTTAAGCATGATGGTTATATGAGGCTGGTTATCCCACAGTACTGTCAGTGTTGTTGTTGTTTTAAAGTGTTGGTTCATGTGCCAAGGCATCATTTAAGCATGGGGGGGGCAGGCCTATCACATGGGCTATTAAATTACTCATAATTGGGTGCAACTTTTACTAATCTGGTTGGACACTGTGAGAACTGGATGCTGTAAAAAATCATTTCCTGATTATTTCCCCTTGGTGTTGGAAGCTGTCACCATGTTTGGGTTTCAGAGGATGACAGCCATGCAGCTGATAAGCCAATAACTCACTCTGTGCGTTTGCTTGAAGAAATGTCTGCTGATGACAGGATTCAAGCTTCTTCCTCCACCCCAGTTCTTAGAGCTGAAAAGGAGGAGAGGAGAGCTGCCTATGAGGAATCTGTTGCTGGGCCATACCTTTAAAGAATATAAGATGAGCCTGCTGGATCAGGCCAAAGAGGACCCATCTCATCCAGGATCCTGCTTTCACATTGGCCAGCCAGGTGCTTGTAGGAAACTGACAAGCAGGACCCAAGCAAAGAGCCCTTTTCCCTCCTGCTGTCTCAAGCAACTGGTGTTCAGAAGCATTTCTGTAGCCAGTCATGGAGACAGAGCATAGCCATCATGGTCGCCTTATCCTACATGAATATGTCCAATCCATCCAAGTTGGTGGTCCTCACTGCCTCCTGTGGGAATGGGTTCCACAGTTTAACTATGGGCTGCATGAAGAAGGACTTTTTTCACTGCATGTTGGGTCTGGGAGGGGGGCGTTTATCCTTGGTCTAGGAGGGCACAGCTCAGTGATCAAGACTTTTCCTGCAGAGAGCCCAGCTTTAACCCGTGACACTTCCAGTCAAGCAAAGGACCTTTGTCAAGGCAGCTCTCCAGTTCTTATTGGACTACAACTCCCATCAGCCCCTGCCACTATAACCAATGGTAATAGAATAACAGGATCATGGAATTGTTAGAGCTTGAAGGGACACCAAGGGTCATCTAGTCCAGTGTTTCCCAACCTTATGCCTCCAGCTGTTTTTGGACTACAATTCCCATCATCCCTTGCCACTGGTCTTGCTAGTCAGGGATGATGGGAGTTGTAGTTCAAAAACAGCTGGAGGCACAAGGTTGGGAAACACTGATCTAGTCCAAACCCCTGCAATGCAGGAATCTCAGCTAAATTATCCATGACAAATGGTCATTCAACCTTGGCTTTAAAACCTCCAAGGAAGGAGAGCCCATAAACTTCTGAGGTAGACCATTCCACTAACCAACAGCACTTATTGTCCGAAAGTTTTTCCTGATGTTTAGTCAAAATCTCCTTTCTTGTAACTTCAAGCCATTAGTTTGAGTCCCTCGCTCCAGAGCAGGAGAAAACAAGCTTGCTATATCCTCCACGTGACATCCCTTAAGATATTTGAAGATGCCTATCATACCTCCTCTCAATCTCCACTTTTCTAGGCTAAACATACCCAGCTCCTTCAAGCACTCCTTGCATGACTTAGTTTCCAGACCTTTAATCATCTTGGTTGCCCTTATCTGTACACGTTCCAGCTTGTCAACATCCTTCTTAAATTGTGGTGTTCAGAAGTGGACACAGTATTCCACGTGTGATCATACCAAGACGGAATAGAGTGGTACTCTTACTTCCCTTGATCTGGACACTACTGTTGACGCAGCCTAGAACAGCATTAGCTTTTTGTTGTTGCTGCATCACACTATTGACTCGTTCACCTTGTGGTCCACCAAGACCCCTAGATCCTTTTCACATGTGCTGTAAGTAATCAAGGTGACCCCCATCTTATATTTCTGCAGCTGGTTCTTCCTGCCTAAGTGCAGAACCTTACATTTGTTGCTATTGAGATTGATTTTGTTAGCTTGCACCCAACTCTCCAATCTGCTAAGGTCATTTTGAATTGTGATTCTGCCTTCTGCAGCCTTACTGTAACTACCCCTCCTAGTTTGTTGTTATCTGCAAATTTAATGAGAACCCCCTCAATTCCTTCATCCAAATTGTTTATAAAGACGTTGAACAACGTCTGAACAACGTTCTGAAGAAGTGTGCATGTACACGAAAGCTCATACCTAGAACTAACTTAGTTGGTCTTTAAGGTGCTACTGGAAGGAATTTTTTTGTTTTGACTATGGCAGACCAACACGGCTACCTATCTGTAAGTTGAACAACAGTGAGACCAAGACAGGATTACGAGGAACCATTAATGAGTACTCTTTGGGTCCGGTCCATCAACCAGCTACAAATCCACCTAACAGTTACCTTGTTCAACCCACATTTTACCAGCTTCCTCACAAAAATATCATACCCTCCTAGTTGTTGTCATCTGCAAACTAGATGAGCACCCCCTTAATAGGCACCCTTTGGGTCCAGTCTGTCAACCAGCTACAAAGCCATCTAACAGTTAACTGACATTTTACCAGCTCCTTCATAAGCTTCATCACCAGTTTCCTCACAATAATATCATGGGGGACTTTGTCAAAAGCCTTACTGAAATCAAGATACATTATGTCCACAGCATCCCCCTGATCCACCAAATTGGTAATTCCAACAAAAAAAGAAATGTGATGAGTCTGGCATGACTTATTTTTGAGAAACCCTTGCTGGGTCTTAGTAATCACAGTATCCTTTCTAAATGCTCGCAGACTGTTGAATTATCTGTTCTAGGACCTGGGTCTTCTCCCCCCCCCCACTTTGAAGATGGGGAAAACATTTGCCCGCCCCCAGTCTGTAGAGACCTCACCTATTCTCCAAGAATTCTCAAAGATTGTAGACAAAGGCTCTGAAATTTCATCCGCAAGCTCCTTTAGTACCTTGGATGCAACTCACCAGGCCCTGGAGACCTGAATTCATTTAAAGTAGCTAGGGGTTCCCTTCCTACCTCTTTTCCTATCTTGAGCTGCAGCTCCTCCTTACATCATTTATTCTGTTATCACCAGGTTGGGCATCACTTTTCTTTTGGGTGAAGACAGAGGCAAAGTAGGCGTTGAGTAATTCCGCCTTCTCTCTGTCACCCAATAGCATTTCTCCGTCTTCTCTTCCATCATGTATAATTGAACACAGCAGCACATGTATAATTGAGCATGTGGAGTAAATATGCTGCTTGATTTGTTCAACTGGAACACTTCAATTTATGAAAGGGGAAGTGCAGTGGGAGTGGGGGGAGGAAAGGCAATTCTACTCGATGCAGAAGCGATTAAAAGTATGAAAGTAACATCTGCAACCCAGTGTCTCAGTAGGGGGCTACTGTCCAGCCAGATGGTTCTGCCCCCTTCCAGGAAACTCCATTCCATAGTGTTCTCTCTCTCTCTCTCTCTCTCTCTCTCTCTCTCTCTCTCTCCATTCCATATGGATTGGCCCTCTGAGAATCAGGTTCACTTCCAATATGTGTGATGCTTTCCTGACCAATAGCTGTGTTGCAGCAGCTGCCTGAGATCTCCTTTCAAGCCACGCTTGAAGTATGCTTTGTGACTTTCACATCTCATCTGCTTGCCCACATCTCTCGGGAAGTGAGGGCCTCATCCCCAGGGAAGGTCTCCTGCCCAAGCCCTTTTGAACTGAATGTTGACTGCTCAAGTGCACAGCATAGGGGGCTCCTCCACTGCAATGGTAGGTGTTGTGCATGAGACATTCCCAATGGATTTTGCCACAATCCCATTTATTCTATATAAACAGATGTTGTCCAAAGTGCTGATGTTTCTTTTTAAACACCCGGGGATAACATCTCCTAAGAAGGTAGGAAGAGGCCTGCAGGATTAGTCCAAAGGTCCATCTGAGGCTATCAGTGGCTACTAGCCAGGCCCTGCCCTGCCACCACGGTGGTTTCCCATTAAGGCATCCAGCTGGCTACTGGGATCATTGGCCTGATCAGCAGGCTCTTACATTCTTAGGTCCCCCCGCTTCCTTCAAGGAGCTCAGGGCAGGGTGTACACATTATTATTCCTCCCCAAGTTTTATCCTTATGTCCAATCTCAGAGGTAAGTGAGGCTGATATAGATTTAGATGATATTGAAATAGATGAGTGTGTGTGTGTGTATACCTGCACTCACCCACTGACCTTCGCAACTAGCTTTGAATCCCAGTGAGAGTCCAGCACACTGACTGCTTCACACCAGCTTTATGAAGGAGCATCCAGTCATGTTAGACAAATGAAGCTTCCATGTATTGGGGTAGTCTACCTCTGAGGTTCTTATCTAGTCCAGCTTCCTTTTTTCACAGTGAACTCAGGTTCAATGAGTGACCTTGGGCCAGTCACTGCCTCTTAGCATAACCTTTCTCATAGTGTGAGAATAAAATGGGGGAGAGAAAAAACATGGTGAGATATAAAATCTATTATCTATCTATCTATCTATCTATCTATCTATCTATCTATCTATCTATCTATCTATCTCTATCTCTATCTCTATCTATATCTATCTATCATCTATCTGTCTATCATCTGTCTATCATCTATCTATCTATCTATCTATCATCTATCTATCTATCTATCTATCTATCTATCATCTATCTAATCTAATCTATCATCTCTTTCTCATTTTTTGCCAGATCATTTTTATAAACAAGTAACTATTTCACCTAGTGAAGGTATTACACCCAGCTTGAAAAGCACTAGATTGCATGATGATGTTGCATCCAATGATGTCATGCTCAAAGTTTACCCATCAAATTCAATGGTCATGGCTCAACAAGTTCATTGATACAAATATGTCTACTCTACATTCCTTTCTTTTTTATGACTTCCTAGTAAGGTGAGGGCCAGATATCTTACAACAGTCTTTTCCATTTCATTTCATTCATTCATTTATTTATTTTTAAGAAAAATATTATCCTTCCTATTTTTCAGAAGATGTTCAAGGCAGCTAATAGTAATAATAAGTAAAAAATGACAGTGATAAAATATAAAACCACCCAGAGTTCAACCTAATAGTAAATCAAAATAATGAATAATGAACTACACAACGAGTACATAGCAGCCATCAGAATTAAGACGTTGAAGTACAAAAAAAAGGAAACATTGAAGGCTTACATAAATAGTGGCGTTACAAATGTCTAGTCTTACCTCCAAAGGCAGGAAAGAGATCCACTGCTCATGTTACTTGAAATACACCGGCTTCATGAGAGCCTTAAAGAGGCGAGTGCTCATGTTGGGATCAGACATTTGTTTAACAATTCAGCTGCAAAACTTCCTCTAGCTCAGCGGTATACATGCTCAGATCCTATTCATTTCTATGGAACTTAGGAACATCAGAAACTGCCTTGATCCTGAGTCAGATCACTAGCTCAGTATTGTCTCCCCTGGCTGGCAGTGGCTCTCCAGGTTTCGGGCAGGGAGATGCTGAGGATTGAACCTGGGACCTTCTGCATGCAAAGCAGACACTCTTAACACTGAGCCAGGATCATTCCCTGGAGTTCTTGCATGGAAGATGTTTTTAAGTGTTCTGAATACTGATGCCTTGTATCTTTTCTCTCTTGCTTGGTGTCCTTTTAATTATGAGTTGTCATCCTCGCTATCTGCAGATTCTGGTGTGTCCTGCTGAGCATTTATTTCTGTCTTGATTTGAAACTCATTTGTACCTTAGCCTTCCTGTGCAAATAATTTCATATTAAATGCAGGGAAATGGGGTGATTGGGATATGGCCGTTGCCATGATCAGTAGTTTTTCATAGCAGGTGAGCTTGAGGATTTGGGAAGCAAATGAGAAATGGCTTTGCATTTTGAAGGTCTCTCATGCTTAAGATCTAGAACCTGAACAACTGCATTAAAACTTGGGCTGGGGTGTTCCAGCATTCATGTCAAATTGTGATAAATCTGCATGCTTCAGGATGGGCGTCAAGAGTTAGGTGAGAGATGGGTAACCTGCAGCCCTCCAGTGATGATGGGAATTGGAGTCCAACCACATCAGCCCTGCCAAAGGGCTTAGGGCTTATCTACACTTAACTTCCCTTAGCTCTTTCCAGCATGGCCCACAATTTAAAGCTCCATGTCCGAGTCTCCCTCTTCTGTAGCCTGGGCGCTTTCCCTGTGGAAACCCACTCTTTAAAGCTCAGTTGGAGCAAACATCAATCATCAGAAAACCCTCTGGTTCAGTTTTCACAAGCGTGTTTTTGCAGGAAAAGCTCTGGAGAGGGGAGGGGGAATGCTCGGACAGGCCTCCGTCTGGAAAGAGAAGGTAAAAAGCAAGTGTCCTATGCATCATGGTGTGTGTGTGTGTGTGTGTGTGTGTGTGTGTGTGTGTGTGTGGTCCTGAAGAGAACTGGAGTCTAATGACAATCTGGAGGGCCACATTCTTCCCATTGCTGGGTGAGGCCATTACTATGAGAATGGAGAGCTCCGGCTTAAAACACTCTTTTCTCCCAATTGTAATAGAAGTAAAACTGAATCAGAGCAGTATTGGGGAATGAGCACGCTATCTGGCTAACGTTAAAAAAGAAAGCCGGCTGTTCTGTAGTTTAGCCAACCCTTCTGGGTGATTCTAGAAACATGCAGACAGTGTCTGCATGATCCACCTGTTGAACTTCTACCCAGTTATGCACCCACAACTCAGAGGAACAATGATCTTCCATGCCAGCAAAAGATTCCGAGAGCAACTGATGTTAAAGCCTTTATAATCTCTGCTAATTATTAACATTACTACCCTATTCCCTGCTCTTGATATAGGTTGTGTGGGGAATAGCAAGGTAATGATGATACGCAAATGGTGCAGTTTTGCATGCATGCGCTCGCCTGTGTGTCTGGTTTCCTAATTAAGCAAACTTCTCTCTCAAGCCTTTCTCAGAGGTTCCTTTTCTAACCCCCCCCCCACGTCTGGTGGCGGGTGCAGCTGTAACCTGGGCTCCATTCAAACCAGGGTTTGAAAGTTTTAAGTGCCTTTTAAAAAAAATCAAAACATTTATATCCTGCCTTTTGCTTCCACAATGGAACCCCAGAACTCATACACTGTAGTTCCAGTTACAGATAGGTAGCCGTGTTGGTCTGCCATAGTCAAAACAAAATAAAAATTTTTTTTAAAAAAATTAAAAAAATTAAAAAAATTCCTTCCAGTAGCACCTTAAAGACCAACTAAGTTAGTTCTTGGTATGAGCTTTTGTGTGCATGCACACTGTGTATCTGAAGAAGTGTGCATGCACACGAAAGCTCATACCAAGAACTAACTTAGTTGGTCTTTAAGGTGCTACTGGAAGGAATTTTTTTTATTTTGTTCATACACTGTAGTATATCCCATATACTAATAGCAAATGGATTTGAGTCCTAGTATACATGCAGTTTTTGTTGTTGTTGTTTTGCTGGGATATGTGTGTAAAATGGATGTCTAGGGAGTGGAGATGTAATGGAAGGTGTGGAAACAAGCATGACAAGGCTGGCTGGCTAGAACCCTTGACTGCCAGTTTGGAAAGGCGCATCTGAACAAAGCTGTTTTTAGATGATGTATAGAGGCATAGGCAGAAGGGGCCACTTTGATCTCTTACCGTAGTGAAGCATTCGGTAACCTTGGTGCCACTTCCAAGAAGGCTCTCTGGCACTCACCAACTTCATCCCCAGTTGTGCTGGGGCATACCATCACCCCCTCCAAGAGCCTAAAAAGTACAGGAGTTGGGGGTCTGTAGTCAACACCTCATCACACAGAACAGATGCAGCTGTAGCAACCACCCCATCCTCTCTGGTGGTGCTGTCATTGAATGCCAGGTCAGTTCAAAAGAGATCACTCACCCACAACTTGATGATGGATGGGGGCAGGTGTGGTGTAGACAATGGTCCAAAACATTTAGAGGGGCACTGGGTTGAAGAAAGCTTACACAAACCCATGATTAAGCCAAACAAGGATAGGGAGAGGAGCTGGAGAGGAGATAAAGGAAGATCATCATTATCAAATTTGGCTCTTGATTTGCAAAGTACAGCCACCAGGAGCCAGGATTATGCCTGTACAGGCCCTCAGCTACTGCACAGAAGCTCTGCACCCCACTTTTTCCTTTGGAGCCCTAAAACATGCTATTGCAGCTCCTTTTCCGCTAACTCTGAAGCTAACAGTGGCAGAGGGCACTGTTTTTTATTGATCCTTTCCTCTTTAGCACCAACATACAGGAGCTGGATAGCTATTTTTAAAATACCTGTAATAATTTTTTCTTCAAAGTATAGACAAAAGGATGCTGGCTGTTTTCCCTCCTTGTGTTTTTTTTGGGGGGGGGTCTGTTTTGCAGTATATTGTTATTGCTGCAATTTGGCATCAATTGCTGCAATTTGAGGGGAGGGCGGGCAAGGAGCCCCCTCTTGGGCCGCTCGGCAGTCTTTGCAACCAGCCCGCTCCCGGATCGTTTCTTCGTTGTTTTTACACAGTCCATTTCTGTGCACGCGCCGACCAATTTTCCGAAAGGAAATTGGCCGTTCTCTCTGTATTATATGTTTTAGCTGAGTTCAAACAGCCAAACGCCTTCTGCTGGAATCCTCTGCTGAGTGCTGATATTCGATTTGAGTCCTGCAATGGTGATATCAGCTATTAGGCTAACTTGGGGTGGATGTGTGGATGTGTGTGTTTGTGTAGACGTGTTTAGATTCCCTTTCCATTCATTTCCAGATGCCTCCAAATGTGCTGGCTATAAATACCATGGTTTATAATAGTAGGTCAGAGAAAGGAGAGCACTTATCAACCCCACTGAACCTGAAAATGTCTTCCCCCCCTGGGTGGGGGGCAGCGGTTCTGGGCAACTGCGCTAGCATCTCTTTCCTTCCACCCCTTAGCTGCTCACTGAAGCTAAAATCCCTCGGCCCGCCGGGATACGCGATGGCAAATTACAGCCCCGACATTGTCCACAGCAGCAGCAGCAGCAGCAGCCTCTATAGCTGTGGAAGCAAACAAAAGATGGTTGTGCCCGTGTGTGGAGCATACCAGATTGGAAGTGATGTTTCCTGTCTACTGGGCCTTCTCTGAGCCGGCGAGGAATGAAATCAAAGGCGACGGGTTGCTTCCCTACAGCTCCAAAGAAGACTTTGTGGCTGAGATGTCTTCTTCCATCCCATTCCTCGAGACTGAATCCCTTCCCTGCTTGTCTTCTTCTTGTGGTCTTCTGTTCCCCAGGCACCTCCTGTGATGGAACACTTAGCTCACTCTCAGTGTCTCTCTCCCTAGTTTCCAGCTGCATTGGGTGTCTGTTGTCAGATGCTCAAGACTTTCCAGAACACATCACAATTGGGGTGGGGGGGAGCTGTATACACGTTGTTTTGTTTTGCTTTTATTTTTTAAAAAACACTAAATGTACAGCAGGGGATAGCAAGTAAGTGATGACAGGGTGACATATTGACTGAAACCTCATGTAATGCCTTGTGAAAGAATATGCCTTTTGGTGCATATTTTCTCTTTAATTATTATTACTATTATTAATCTGTTACCCTTCTAGCAGATGGTAGGTAGGGTTTTTTTTTGGGGGGGGAGTTGTCTGAAATAATTAATATGTTTATTAAATAAGGTAGTGGAGTCCATTATCTAGCAAATCAATTATGTAAATGTGTCAAAAAGTATCAGAAGTTTAGCATTTTAACTGTTGCCAAACTGCATCCACTTCCCTAAATTATAGATGGAAGATGTGGGATTTCTCCTCTCCTTTCCATGTGATGTTGGGGCTTCAGTCTTCTTTCCCCTTCGAGTGTAACAGAAGAACAATTTTTACTAGTGGGTTGTGCGTGTGTCTTTGCACAAATGGGGGTGTTCCTTATCTACCACAAAGAAGCACACCCCTTTATATACAGACCTTTATATGGATGGTAAACCGATAGGGTGAAGAGGGGAAAGGAAAGTGACTGAAGTAAAATGCCTGAATGAGAAAATGAATTGCTGGTTAGTAAAGAGATTCATTCTCTTCGTGTTTCAGTGTGAACCCACCTCGTTTTCCCTTCCTGAACCAACAGGTGAACTGGGATGCAGCCATGCTTTGAATTAAGTATGTCTCCAAATTTTGCAGGGCAGTTAGTCCCCCATTCCCAAGGTTGTGTGCAAAAATGTGTGCACTGGTGAAAATGCACGTACAAAAGTGTGTGGAGAACATTGCATGCAAAACTGTGCATGCAGACAAAAAAGAAAAAAGGTGTGCAAAAATTTGTTTACAAAGAGAAATGGACAAGAAAATGCAGGTGCATTTTGGGGTGCTTTTGTTTCATTAAATCGCAGACGGGGGGGGGGGAATGGGGAGAACTAAACTTTAGGCTGGGGGGGGGGGAAATGAAGAGAAACTAACACTGCCAGATTTGTCCATCAATCCATCAACTCATAGTTCTGCCCCCTCCCAGCAAAGAATTCCCTACAGAAAATCTATTAATGGCTGACCCTTTTGAAAAAGCAATATATTCTTCCTGCTTATTTCATGTTGCCCAGAATTCTTCACAGTTAAGGCCATGGCCCATTCCAGATCTGCTTCCTCCTTTGCCACCAAGGCTCTGCTCTGAACCTGGGTTTTAGGATTTGGCGAGGGACCACAGCTGATTGAGAGATCACTTGCTTGGTATGCAGAAGGCTCCTGGCCCAATCCCTGGCTCACCTGCAGTTAGAAAGAGGGTGTGGAGGGACCCTTCCTCTGCCAGAGACTTGGAAGGCCTGCAGCTAGTCAGAGAAGACAAATTTTAATATTTTCACATCATTTATTTACCGGTGTTTGGAAATTTTATATTTATGTATATTGTTTGTTTATCTCAACAAGAAAAGCAGACCATACACACAAGGAGAAAAAGAAATATGAACAAAATAATAGATCCGTTCATGACAAAACACTTCTGAGAATAAAGTCAAAAGAAGAAAAATCTGGAGTGAATGAAATGGATACATTTATAAAATTGTAAGCTTACAAATGGGGTATAAAAGCACAACTTACGTTGTACAATAAAGGAAATGAGGAAAAAAGAAAAAGGTCTTCCCTGTTTATTGTCACCTCCAACTAAAACCATACTTGGAAATATTTGGAAATTTTCTAGGCCATTTAACATTTTCAAGAAATCTAAGCGGTGTACAAGATAACTAAAAACGTAACTTGAAAACATGGTTTAAAACCATCTCTCTCACACATACACACACTGATATGAAATGCTTCCAGGAAACATAAACAACAAGATGCAACAGCAGAGGTTAAAAAAGAAGAGAAAGATACGACTTCAGGAGGTACTTGAAGCTGATGGCACGATTGTGAATTTCAGAGGGATTAGGGCATCCCAAACTACAGGGGCACCCATGGGAAATGCCCTTAGCTCGGATCTCCCCATCGGTGGCCCCTACACTGCCCCGCTGACTGTGGGGTCACCCAGTTACAACACTTTCCTTTCTCCTGGAATTCTTGCAATTCTGATTTCTTAAAAAATGCCTTACGAATGTGGAGCTTCCTTTCTACCCGAGATTACAAGCATTCATGCAACACAACACCCAATGTGTTGTGTTTATTAATTTGTCAGTGTTAGATCAATCATAACAGAATGAACAGAGGTGTCTGATAGAGTTGAAAGAAGATGGAGCAGGGCTGGTGCTGCAAAAGGAGAGAGAGAGGGGATGACAGATGTGATGTCTAATTTGAATGGATGCGCTACAGGCAAGGAGCGGGAGGGAAGGGGACGCGGCAGCCTCAACCCTCAGCAATGGCCTCGGGAAGGAGACAATATTAAAGCTTTATAACAATGAAAGAACATTGCCTGATGTGTTTCGCAGAATGGGGTAATGTATTCCGAACACACAGCAGTGGTTATATTTAATCTGACACTGCTAAAGATGGTTGGGAAGGGGACAACGGATCCGCCAGCATTTTATTTCAACACACACCCTCTGCTTGCTCTGCAGGTTTCTCTCTCACCCCCCCCCCCCCGTTTGCAATTTCCTCTTTGCAAAACCCAAGGCATCCAGGAGAGCAGCCTTTGGCAAGCGTCTTGTTCTCCAGATGTTTGGGGCTACAACTCCCATCAGCTGTGCTGGCTGGGGCTGGTGGGAAGGGTATTCTGAAACATCTAAAGTGCCCCAACACTGGCCTGGAATAACACAGTTGGGCTAAAGGGCCAAACACTGGCCTGGAATAACTCAGGTTCCTCTCTTCCTATGCCTGGAGTTATCCAGTGAGAATCAATGATCAGCATCCTCTTGGGCTGAAGGAATTGGTCTGAGGACTAGCCTTTTAAATATATTAGTAGCAGGAAATCATCTAGGGAAGCAGTTGGACCCTTGGGTGACAAAGGAGTTTAAGGAGTTGTAAAGGAGGGTAAAGAGATTGCAGGGAAGCTAAATGATTTCTTTGCATCTGTCTTCATAATGGAGGATATAGGGCAGATCCCAGTGCCTGAAGTACTGGTAACCTTTGCAGGAGGAAAGTCTGAAAAACTAGGATAGATAGTGGTGATGGCATATGAGGTTTTAGTCTTAATAGACAAAATAAAAACCAACCAACTGCTGTGTCCATCCGAGTGTTCTCAAGGAACTCAAATCTGAAATTGTCTAATGAAAATAATGTCTCTCAGATCAGCCTCCATACTTGAGGACTGGAAAGTAGTCAATATAAATCCAATTATTAGGAAAGGATCTCAGGGGATCCTGGAAACTACAGGTTTGTTAGCTTAATGTCTGTCCTTGGAAAACTGGTGGAAAGTATTGTTAAATATAAAATAACCCAGCACATAGAAGAACAAGCCCCACAGAAGCAGAGCCAGCATGGCTTCTGGAAAGGAAAGTCCTGTCTCACAAACCTATTAGAATTATTTGAGAATGTCAACAAGCATATACATAGAAGTGATCCAGTTGATGTAGTGTACTTGGACTTTCAAAAAACTTTTGACAAAGTACCTTATCAAAGACTCCTGAGTAAGCTTAGCAGTCAAGAAATAAGAAGAGAGGTCCTCTTGTGAATCAAGAATTGGTTAAGTTGCAGGAAGCAAAGCATAGGAATAAATGGAGAGGAGTAGAAAGTGGAGTCTCTTCAGGAATTGGTGTTGGGATCTGTGCTTTTTAACTTGTTCACAAATGATCCAGAGTTAGGAGTGATCAGTGAGGTAGCCAGGTTTGCCGACGATACTAAATTGTTCAGGGTTGTTAAAATGAAAAGAGTTTGTGAAGAGTTTCAAAAGTACCTCCAAACTGAGTGAACGGGCAGCAAAATGGCAAATGCAATTCAATGGAAACAAGTGTAAACTGATGCATGTTGGAGCAAAACATTTTTTACTTCACATACATGCTCATGGGGCCTGAACTGGAGGTAAAGGACCAAGAGTAAGACCTTGGGGTCATAGTAGAGCACTCTGTGAAGATGTTGACCCAGTGTGCTGCAGCCATGAAAAAGGCAAATTCCATGTTAGGGATCGTTAGGAAAGGAATTGAAAATAGAACTGCCAGTATCATAATGCTGTTATATGGTGTGGCTGCATGTGGAGTACTGCGCGCACTTCTGGTCTCCCCACCTCGAAAAGGATATCATAGAGTTGGAGAAGGTTAAGAAAAGGCCACCCAAATGATCAAGTGGATGGAGCGACTCCCCTACGTAGAAAGATTGCAGCGTTTGGGCCTTTTTAGTATAGAGAAAGGGTGAGAAAGGTGACAAGTTTATAAAATTATGCATGGCATGGAGAGAGCAGATACAGAAAAGTTTTTCTCCCCCTCATAACATTGGAACTCATGGGCATCCAATGAAGATGAATGATGGAAGATTTATTACGGATAAAAGAAAGTAGTTCTTCATGCAGCGCAGAGTCAAATTATGGAACTCACTCCTCCAAGAGACGGTGATGGCCACCAACTTGGATGACTTTAAAAGAGGTTTTGACAGATTCATGAAGGAGAGGGGTATTGATGCCAACTGGTCATGATGTCTGTGCTCTGTCTCAACAGCTGGAGACAGTAATGCTTACCAGTTGCTGGACATCACGGGAGGAGAGAGGGCTCTTGTGCTCAGATCCCACAGGCATTTGGTTTGCCACTGTGAGAGCAGGGGTCATGGGGCCGATCCATCAGGCTCTTCTTATGTTCTTATGTTCTAAACAGTGATCATGCCCACCTCATTCATTGCACTTCCCCCTAAATTGAAAAGGCCCAATTATTTAGCCTTTCCTTGTTGGGAAGCCCAATCCAGTCCCCTAAACATTTTAGTTAAGAACTCTGATGACTTGCCATCCTCGTCAGATGAATGGCTGGTGTCAAGAGTCTCCTGATGGGACTGATGACAAAGAATCTAAGCTGATAAAAAGCCTCTCTGATCTTAATATAGTCTGTCCCTTTGTCTGTTGGCTGTGCTTAACTTAGTGCTATGATCAGCATTGTGGTTTGTAGAGATGTTAGTGCAGAGAGTCTGTAAGACTCCCACTCCTTGCTCCCATAAATACATCTCTGTGATAAAGTTTGGAATGATTTTTGCACTTAGAACTTTATGATGCATCCTTTTGGCTTGTTAAGATGAAAGGCCTTCATCGAACTTGCTCTCCTCTGATGTGATTTAAAAAATAACAACACAGGAGCATAGTAAATAGATTATACTCTGTGTGCAAAAGAGAGAGCGCGCGCACTGGTGCAGATTAGTGTTTTGAGCCAGGAGGTTTTGCCACCATGAAGGGTGGGGAAAACATGGGGGGGGGGATTTCTTTCTTTCTTTTTTGACAAGCTGCTTGTCAGAATTTTCAGAAGAACTTTCTTTTATTTATTATTCATTATGCAGAATTCTGTAGCATAAATGGATTTGTTTGCATGCCACCAGGCTGATTGAAAAATAACCAACATCAGGGCAACTTGGGCTGAGTAGGTCTGTGAGCAACTGGGGAGGAGGGAGGAGCAGGAGCAGAAGAGCCTGGCTGCTGGATCAGAGCAAATGCCCATCTTCCTCAGCATCCTGTTTCCACCATTGGATCTAGCCATGGCGGTCAGTGGGTTTCTCTCCTTCTCCCTCTCCTTCTCACCACCCCCAGCCTAACTGGAACCTTGCAGGATGGTTACGAGGACAAAGTAATTGTGTGTGCACCCTGATCTGGGTTTCTTGGAGGAAAGTGGGGGCACAGAAGAACATAACAAGAGCCTGCTAAGGCAGGCCAATGACCCATCTATTCCAGTGTCCTGTTCTTACAGTGACTAGTCCAGTGGCAATGGGGAGCCCACAAAAAGGACCCAAGCACAAGGACCCTCTCTCCTCCTGTGGCTTCCAGCAGAGGATGACTATCAGGCTATTGATAGTATTCCCCTCCATGAATCTGTTCAATTCTCTTTTAAAACCATCGCTGCCTCCTGTGGGAGTGAGTTCCATAGTTTTAACTCTGCACTTTGTGAAAAAGTACTTCCTTTTACCTGTCCCAAATATTCCAACAGTCAGCTTCATTCGATGTCCATGAATTCTAGTGTTACAAAAAAGGGAGAAAAATTATTCTCTGTCCAGTTTCCCCATGCCATGCAAAACGTTATAAGCATCTATCATGTCACCTCTCACTCACCTTTTCTCAAAACTAAAAAGTCCCAAATGCTGCAACCATTCTTCATGAGAAGTCTAGTGTCTAGATCAAGGGAAGTAATAGTAACACTCTTTTCTGCCTTGGTCAGACCACACCTGCAATCCTGTATTCAGTTCTGGGCACCACAATTTAAGAAGGATGTTGACAAGCTGGAATGTGTGCAGAAGAGGGCAACTAAGATGACCAAGGGCCTAGAAACTTAACCTTATGAGGAGCGCTTGAAGGAGCTGGGTATGTTTAGCCTGGAAAAGAGGAGATATGATAGCCATCTTGAAATGTCTTAAGGGCTGCCACATGGAAGATAGAGCAAGCTTTTTTTCTCCTGCTCTGAAGGGTGGGACTCAAACCCAGGGCTTCAAGTTACAAGAAAGGAGATTCTGACTATGCATTAGGAAGAACTTTCTGACAGTAAGAGCTATTCAGCCATGGAACAGACTCCCACGAAAGGTGGTGGACTCTCCTTCCTTGCAGGTTTTTAAGCAGAGGTTGGATGTCCATCTGTCATGGATCTTTAGCTGAGATTCCTGCATTGCAAGTGGTTGGACTAGATGACCCTTGGGATCCTTTCCAACTCTATGATTCTATGAAGAAGTTGCTCCTTCATCTCTTTGGCAGTTTTGATTGCCCTTTACTGAACCTTTTCCCATGTGTACGATATCCCTTTAGAGGCGGGGAAACCAGAACTAGACTGGAGGAAGGCCCTTGGTACTCCATGGAATCTATTAAGGTCTACAGATCTATATCAGGGGGGCACCCTAGAGGAGGAGTGGTACTCTAGAGAAGCCTTCATGCACAGCTGTGACCCGCCTGGCCTCAGGAGGCAGGAGTGCATGAAGAAGATCTCATATCATGGGCAGGTGGCCTTTTGTGTACCCTTGCCCTCAGCCATGGTTCAATTATATGAGTTGATGAACCCCTGGCTTTAGGCAACCCTCTCTGGCTGGGGCAGTTGGGAGCTGAAATCCAAATCATCTTGAGGACACCAAGGTAGGGAAGGCTGGTCTTAAGCCACATCAGCCCATGACTGAGGCTTCGTGCTCTGACCACATGGCCTCAGCTCATCATTAACACTTCACATAGCAGCCACCACCATATTCTCCTAGTCTGTCTGTATGCATGCATCCAGTTGTATTTATAGAAGAATGTCTGTGAAATGTGAAAGAAACAGGCCTTTGAAGTGTCAAGCCATAAATTCTGGAGGGGAAAAAACAGATCTTTCTTCCCTGCAGGAGGAGCCTGCATTTCATGTCGAACTGTCTTAATTTGCCTAAAATATTTCCCCATTGGCTCCAGCCGTGGAAAATAATAAGGCAGAAGAAGGGAGCTGGCGTGCCTCAATCCAGAGATGTTTTCTGCACTTAGGCCCAGTGTTTCTTTCTTCCACTTGCTCTCAGCTTTTCATCCATTTCCATTGCGCTTGAAACCCCTGAAAGGCAGAACATCATTGCCTGAGCTTTGGGGCTGAGGGAGAGAACTCTTCCTGGACATTTTGCTTACAGGTTTCCTCTGCTGATTAATTAATTAATTGTTCATTTATTTCATTAAAATTATACACAAAAACAAAACAAAACAAAACAACCCTCCAAGGGTCTGTCTGATGTCAATAGGCAGGGAGTTGTAGTTGTTGCCACACTCCTGAACTGATTTCTTACAAATGCCAGTCTCCAGATCAAAGTGGTCAAGTGGGCATATATGGGATGAAGTGTGGGCTTTTTTCCAGCTGGAACTCTCTAGAACTCAGTTCTGGCACCTCTCAAGTGGGCACCATTGCCATCATAAGATGACAAGTGAGGCGCTCATGGTGAGTTCTGTTTTTTTAAAAATCTTATTTTTATTGCATTTTCCATTTTTTTCCTATTTAGACATTATCTTAAAATTCACTTTATATATTGCTCGTCTGAGCATCAGCTTCCCTCCCTCCGGCTTCATGGCTTCCCCAATTATATCTTTTCTTCCTAGCATTTGCAAGTCTTTCTTTTTACCGTTTTCCTTCCTAGTCTCTTTAACTTTCAACAAAGGTAAAAGGGTACCAATCTTAGCATTACAAGTCTTCTCACAACCCCGCTAGTGTTGTCAATTGTTTACAATGTTCTTTCAAATATAATATAAATTTACTCCAGTCTTTTTGAAAAGCTTGATCCTGTTGGTATCATTTTCGTCTGCCACTCTT
This sequence comes from Podarcis erhardii, assembly GCF_964252035.2. Lineage (NCBI taxonomy): Eukaryota > Metazoa > Chordata > Lepidosauria > Squamata > Lacertidae > Podarcis > Podarcis erhardii. Next base: position 4,706,858 of record NC_138503.1, on the reverse strand, counting down.
CTAACGTTGGTATCTCTTGCTGTTTCCATTTCTGGGCTAATAAAGTCCTTGCTTCTGTAGTTGCATACATAAATAATTTCCGGTCACACTTTGGTATCTCTCCTGCAACTAACCCTAATAAGCAAGCTTCTGGTTTTTTAACAAAGCTATTCTTGAATATTTTCTTTAACTTGTGGTGAGTTCTAGCACCTCCTTTTCAAGAAAAATAGCACTGGATAAGGCTATCTCATGGGCAAACTGGGCCCAAGTTAGTAAGGGCTTTATATACTAATAGTAACACCCTGAACTCGGCCCAGTAGCAAATAGATGACCAGTGCAGGTCTCTGAGCACAGTTGTTATATCCTGACAAGCTTTCACTCCTGTCAGTTATCGTTCAGCAGCATTCTGCGCTAACTGTAGCTTTTGGGTCAAGGACAAGGGAAGGCCCACATAGCGCACCTTGCAGTACAGTGGTGCCTCGCAAGACGAAATTAATTCGTTCCGCGAGTTTTTTTGTCTTGCGATTTTTTCGTCTTGCGAAGCACAGACTTTGGAAAAGCTTCAAAAATCACCAAAGTCTTCAAAAACCTCAAAAAAGGCTACCACACCGCGTGCTATGAGTTGCTCCTCGAAGTGAATGCACGGTTTTAAGAAAAAGGAAACAAACTTGCAAGACAAAGGAAACAAACTTGCAAGACGTTTTCGTCTTGCGAAGCAAGCCCATAGGGAAATCCGTCTTGCGAAGCAACTCAAAAAACGAAAAACCCTTTCGTTTTGCGAGTTTTTTGTCTTACGAGGCATTCGTCTTGCGAGGTACCACTGTAGTTCAGTCTTGATGGGAAAGGCAAATGCTGGCTGCAGGGTTTTTAGGGCCTAGGGAGGAACAGAGGGGATAGGGCCACTCAACATCAATGAGCCCAGGGGACGGGGAGATAGGACTTTTGGTTTCTCTTGGCTTCTGATATTTTCTAGTCTTGAGTTCAGTCTTCCATATTTCTGCATCAGCCTGGGGAGGTTTTTTGTTTTTGTTTTTTAAAAAAACTCCTGAAAATTCATCAGCATTTCAAATACCTCTTAATATTTATTTAGCTTATTTATTTCATTAAATGTATATACAACTTGATTGTAAGAAAAAACCCTCCCAAAGTGATTTACAAAAAGAATAAAACTATGCAATTATCAATGAATAAAACCAGCAGTTTAAAAATATTTTTTTTAAAAATAACTAAAATCCACAACCAGCAAAAAACAGATTAAAGCACATGTTTCTGAGCACATTGATATATGCTACTGTCAGGGAACTGACATCAGAGAGAAAAGCGGAGGCAGGGCTCCAGAGCGATGCCGGAGAGGGAATCAGTCGGGGGGAAGGAATTCAGCGTGACACCAATAGAGAGGAGAGGGAGATGGAGGAATCGGTGTCAGGGCTCCGAGACCCTTCAAACGAGACCAGCGGAGAGAGTGCTGGCACGCCCTTGCCGTCCCCTTACCTGCGCAGACGCGTTCCACGCAGGGAACATAGGCGGAGACTTGGGGTCAAACAGCTTTTATGCTGGAAGAGATTTAAGAAACGCCCACTGACGGATTCTGCAAGTGACTAACAGGTCACGGAGGGCGAGCTCTAACCCTTAACATGGTTGAGCAAACGATCTAACTGAAGTGGAGGCAGTTTACACACGAGTAACCCACCCATAACCATCACAGCTACTTTGACTGATATACACACATTTTAGCAATTGATTCCCCCTAATGCATTTTTTGTTATTTTCACTGATGCACACTTTCTGCCAGCATACGTGTTTGTATACATTGCTTTTGGCTGGAGACTTGTATCACAAAATTCAGTGAAGTCTTGAGTTTCGAAGGATAACTGTGTTTTGGTCCCCATGCTGTGTGAATTAGGTTGGTTTGCATTAAAATCCTATCTGAGCCAAATTTCTCCCTATCCCTAATGGGCCTGTCTTCTTCCACAAGCATACCCAATCTCCACCACTGCCACCACTGCCATTGTTGCCAGTTGCTCCACCTCCTCTACATCATCACTTTGCAGAGAGCCAATGAACAAACAGACATTGGCAGCTGTCACTCCTTCTCCTCCTCACTGCCACTGTGGTTTGGTTGTACTTTCCTTCTGTTCCAGAAGGTGGGGTGGGTTGCACAGCTGTAATGGTGGTGGAGGTGTCTCAGGGGCTCTTCAGTGGGCCTCCTTTTGGAGTGTAGGCTCTTGACAGGTGCCCAATTATGCCTCCCTGTGAAACTAGCCCTGGGAAAGACCTCTGAGAACCTTTGCACTGAGACCATGGAGAGCCAGTCATTGCAGATGTGGACAGAATTCTAGTGTTTCAGAAGCCTCTTTCCATCCTCAGGCTTCTGAAACACTAGAATTCAGGACCATCGAATGATGGGGAGAGGATTCAGGACAGAAAAAGGGGGCTTCTTAACACAATGTACAAGGAATTAGCTGCCACAAGCTGTGAAAAGGGCTACTGGACAGCATGATTTTTGCAGGGAAGCAAAGAAACTCATGGAAGAGAAGGAGAGGCCTATCTATTAACCAGGATGGTTAAATGGAACCTCCATAATCAGAGGCAGTGTATCTCTGAATACCATGTCTAGGTGATTACATTTTGGGGTACCATGGGGCATTTTTAAAATTCCCAGTGCTATTTAATATCTATATGAAACAGCTGAGAGCAGTCATTATGAGTTTTGGGACAAGGTGCCATCAATTCACTGATGACACCCAGCTCTGTTTCTGCACAACATTTGAGTCAGGAGAGGCCGTGCAGTTCCTGAAGTGAATGCCCTGATGGGTTGGATGAGGAAAAATGAGTTGAGCTGGAATCCTGACAAGAAGGGGGCATGGTGGATGAGTGGTTCCTATGCATGGGAAATTGGTCAATTGCTTGTCCTGGATGGGCTTGCACCCTCCTCCCCAAGGGAGTCAATTCGGAGTCTGGGGATGCTTTTAATCCAGCAACATCTGGAAGTTTCCCCATCCCCCATTAAACCGTTGTCTACCTTACTTCACAGGCTGTTAAGTGTTTGGAGTGGCTGTGACTAAATGTTTGAACCATGTTAATGTTGTAGCCAGTGCAACACAGACAAGTTTGCCTGGATGATCAAGACCATTTTGGAACTAGAAGTTCCCAACTTGTTACATCCTATTTTATACTGAAGCATATTAAAGATTCTGTTTAATTACAAGACATTAAAGCTTCAAACAGATTCTTCAAAGGTATCAGAGGGTAAAATAACTACTGACTTAGCTGAAATTCTTGTTTCATTAACACTGTCCATATGGCAGAGAGAGGCCTAATAAGTTTTGTTCAAAGATAAAGATCTTTGGATATTCCCCACCAATGTAACTCTATCAGCTTTGATACTTGCTAATTGGAGACTGATGTCCCTATTTATGTTGGCTGACCACTGGATTTGCAGTATCTGCCTGTCCTGGAGCTGGCAAAATCACTCAGAGCAAATTGAGGGCAAGATAAAATAATGTATTACAGAAACATTACTATGGTATTATTATATTATTATAATGAGGGGTAATGGAGGTGTCTATGTATGGTCTATCAGATTCACTTGGCATGTTACACATGGAAGACCTATGCAAAGCTCTCTACCTATCAGTTTTGATCATTATTAATATTTTATTATTGTCTATGGAGCCGTCAGAGTGGCAAACGTCAAAGGCATTAAACCATAATATCAAACATTAATTTGTCAAAGCCGAATCCGCTGCTGCATTTATGTGGAATAAGTCAAAGCTGATATCAAGGTTACAGATCTGATTTACAGACTGAATCAATCTGTCTAATATATTTACAGAGTCTTGTTACTCTGCCTTTTTATTTCAAAGACAGTGCCCGAGCCTTACCAGCTTAAAAATGAAGCACAGCATTTATATATTTATATATATATATATATATATATATATATATATATATATATATATATACACACAAACAAAAAAACAAACAAACACTGTTACCCTTTTTTCTGCTGGTGCAAAAATTCCTCTTAGGGTGACTTTTAAACATACAGCAATGAGGATGGACCAAAACTCACTAGCAAATGCAAAAGTGGGACCTGCAACAAATTGTCGCAGTGTAATGTTCTCCAGTTCAGGGTGCCAGCCAGTCAGCCATGATCTTTCACAAATGTTCTAAAGAAATAGAATTTAAGCAGCAGCGGGTCATACAGCCTCAGCAGCCAGAAAAGTTTAGTCTTCACTTAACGAAGAAATGAAAACAGGAAAAGGGTCTCTTCCTTTCACAACCACCCTTAAGTCAAGTTTGTTCAGTTGTCTCCAAAGTCTGCTGTCCCATATATTTGCTCCATTCTGACTTGGATGAAGGAATTATGGGGATGCTCATCAAATTTGCAGGTGACACCAAATTAGGAGGGGCAGCTAATGCTGCAGAAGACAGATCAAGGGAAGTAATAGTACCTTGGTCAGACCACACCTGGAATACTGTGTCCAGTTCTAGGCACCACAATTCAAGAAGGATGTTGACAAGCTGGAACATGTACAGAGGAGGGCAACCAAGATGATCAAGGGTCTGAAAACTAAGCCTTACGAGGAGCGCTTGAAGGAGCTGGGTATGTGTAGCCTGGAAAGAGGAGACTGAGAGGAGATATGATAGCCATCTTCAAATCTTGAGGGCTGCCACATGGAAGAGGTAGCATGCTTGTTTTCTCCTGCTCTTAAGGGTAGAACTTGAACCAATGGCTTCAAGTTACAAGAAAGGAGATTCCGACTAAACATTTGGAAAAACTTTCTGACACTAAGAGGTGTTCAGCAGTGGAACAGACCACTATCTTAGTGGTAGAAGATCTTTCCTTGGAGGTTGTTAAGCAGAGGTTGGGTGTCCATCTGTCATGGATGCTTTAGCTGAGATTCCTGCATTGCGGGGGTTGGGACGAGATGACCCTCCCTTCCAACTCTTAAGATTCTATGATTCTATGAAATGCTGGTTGCATTTTCCTTTCCTGTTCCTCTCTTTGTTTCTTCCTCTTTCCCCAAGATGAACAGTCCCCCTTTTTGTCCAGGTGAAGTTATTGTTGCTGTTTTTCATGCGGAAGGAACATTCTCAGAGTAGGAGACAAAATGGAGGGGAGGTGGAAGGGGAGTAAATAAGATTCCCATTATTTCTGCATTGGCTTGTGGAAGTGCCAGATGTGCATTTTGATTTTCGTCCCATCTGGAAAGCTGTTTAACATTAACAAGAACTTATGAATTCTCATGTTCATTTTAATTGCCAGTTTATTCTCTTTTAACATTGGGTGATCGTAGAGGAGAGCCATATCTTTGCAGCAATCTTGTTGCCTTCATTTCCTTTCACACAGCCACTCTAAGGGGTAGCAGGCTTGATGAACAAACAAGAATTGAGCAGATGCATCACACCTAGCCCACTGTCTCCAACAGGGGACAGACACTGGAAATCTGACAAGCAGGAAAAGACAGTAAACCACATTGACTACCTCTCAGTACCTTGTATCCTCTTCAGCTTCCTGAACTGGCATTCTTCATTCTCTGTTTGCTTTCTGGTGATTTACTCAATATGCAATTCTTTAAAAGTCGAAGTTCTACTTAGATAAGGGAGGATTGTAAAAACTGATCTAGACCGTTGATTCCTTTGCAGCATTTCAACTCATCTCAGGCCTGCAGATAGGAGCTATATTTGCTTTTGATGGGAAGGAATCCACAGCAGGGTGGATGTATTTAAAGCATCCAAGAGGGGTGGAGAGAGGTCCAGCTTAAAGAATGGATTTAGAATGGAGACGCAGGGGTACGCATGCCCCTAAACATTTTGTGAATCTAGTTTGGCCTTATTGGGGGGCAGTATTTCAACATGAGTAGGAAAATGACAATGAATACACATGCCAGAACACTGAGCAAAACCCTTTATTTGTAGAACAGTTGCTCAGACCTTTCAGGGAGGCTTTTATTGTGCAGAGTGTGTGTCTTCCGGGGAAATAATTGTTTGTGTAAATTGGCTCCAAAAGTTGTAACAATATCAATGGTCTGAGCAGTGGGCTTTTGCAGACCTTAAGTAGCAGTGGGGCCTGGTGGGCTCTGTGGATTATTGCCTTGAGATTATTTCCTGGAGTCAGTCACCAAATGCCTCTCGTGCCTTGCCTTTACAGTTTACTGTTTTATCTTCATTGTTTTTGTTTTTATCAGCCTCCTGCAAACTGTCTTGGAAATCTAGTCTGTTATCTATTGGACTGCTATTTTTAGCAGATATATTCCTTTTATCTTCTTTTTAAAAAAAGAAAGAAAGAAAAGGAAACCTTTATAAAGTTAAATTCAAATCATTCCCTGTCAGATTTTGCTGTTTAAAAAGCAAAATATGTGACAAATGAGTATTTTATTCTTTAAAAAATCCACCTTGAGGGGCAATTCCATTGTGACTGTGAAGACTGAGGCAGTACTTCATCTTCCGAAAGTCATGTGAGCTAGTTGAAGTCAGTTCCCATTGAAATAAATGGGACAGTTACTCATGAGTTTGTTTGTTTGATGTATTAAAATTCCCTCTTTCTCCAAAGTTGACTTTGCAAGGTGACTTGCAACATTTTATAAACATCACTATAAAATACGAAGCGATAAGAATGAACTGTTAAAAACAATTCCCACCTATTTCAGTGGCAACTATTTTCATCTAACATGGCATTGATCTAAGCCGATGATCTTGTGCTCTCGCATGGTATCAAAGAAAAGGGAAGGTGTGGTATCATTACACCCTCAGTTTCCTCAGTTGGCAAAGGGTATTCCTTTGTCATCATCCTGACCTCAGAGGGGAGAGGAGCAGTAACAACAAACCTGCATGGTTGAAGGAGCCAACAGCTCTCACTTCCCCAGGCCAGGTGGTTGACTCATTAATAGTCACTATTCCTAGTCAAAGGGAGGTAGAGCATGGGAGGGGTGGCCTGGAGACAAAGGCTCAAGAAGCCTCAGTTCACTTCTACCCTCTGCTGGAGCCACAAGGTGTTTTCTTGGAGCTGTCTGTGGTGCTGCAACCAACAGCCTGCCTTGCTTGCAACGTCAGGTCTAGGACAGAACATCCTTGAACTGGGATGGAAACAGCAGAGGAAAAAATAATACAATTCTCCCTCTCTTTATAATATTAGAATTTGGGATTATCCAGTGATGTTGATTGGCAGGAAATTCAGAACAGACAAAAAAAGTACTATTTCATATGATCCATGATTATTTAGATGATAGCATTGAGAGAGGACTAGACATAATCAAGGAGGCTGTCACTCTGGATATCTACACCCTGATGGTATTCCTCCATCCAAATATCAGCTGTTAGGGAGCCACAGCAGCAGAAGAAAGACTGTTGACTTCAAGTTCTGCTTGTGAGTTTCCTCAAGACATCTTATTAGTCCCTAGTGGGAAGCAGAATATTGGACCAGATGGACCATTGATCTAATTCAGTGGGGATCTTATGGAGCAGGGGCTGGGAAAATGGGGTCCCAGCAATGTCACTCTCTTTCATTTCCTGTTCCTGTTCAGCCAGTGCCTGGCCACTAACATGCACTTGTGTCCCTAAAGGCAGGTAGGAAATTTAAAAGAGGCAGGAACGCTGAATTGCACACATCAATCTGATAGAACCAAACCAAATCTATGACTACCGATTTCCGGTGCTTCCGAATTTCCTTCCAGTACTTTGAGCACGACTTTTATGATGCCTCACTTTTTCTTTTTGTATTTCCAGGTAATTTTTCCTCATTAGATGTTTACTTTCAATTTGGTGGGAAATATGAGAAAAGCCCTTAGGTTTCAGATGGCCATAAGTGCTTGCAGCTGTTTACATTGTAAAACTCATCAACCACAATTTAGGTACATCTCCAAAGCCATTAACATGAGCAGAAAACAATAAGGAAATCAGCCCACTAATTGAAATGGGGAAAAGGGCAACTTAGAGATGAAACTCAGCAATGAAAAAATGTTTGTTTATCCAACTTGTGCCCCTCAGGTGGGAACTTGTTTTAGTGTTGTACAAAATCTGTCTCTAGAAGGGCCAGCCATTAGACTGAAGACATTGCTGTTATATGTAGATGTAAGGTAAAGGTAAAGGGACCCCTGACCATTAGGTCCAGTCGTGACCGACTCTGGGGTTGTGGCGCTCATCTCGCTTTATTGGCCGAGGGAGCCGGTGTACAGCTTCCGGGTCATGTGGCCAGCATAACTAAGCCACTTCTGGCGAGCCAGAGCAGCACACGGAAACACCGTTTACCTTCCCGCCGGAGTGGTACCTATTTATCTACTTGCACTGGCATGCTTTTGAACTGCTAGGTTGGCAGGAGCAGGGACCGAGCAACAGTAGCTCACCCCGTCGTGGGGATTCGAACCACTGACCTTCTGATCAGCAAGTCCTAGGCTCTGTGGTTTAACCCACAGCGCCACCTGCGTCCCACATATGAAGATGTAGGGATGGCCATTTTCAAAAGGAGGTGGCCTTTCAAACCAACTGAAGGGCATCGCTGGAAGCTGGAGACATCTAACAAACCCCTTTGTAACCAATTTTGGGCTGGTTCAACATAATACTAAGCCAAAGTTTAGCATTACGAGAATGAGCCTTGGTGAGCCTGTGCTTCGTACACACCTGTCCACCTCTGGCCATTACTAGCCCTACCATTAGACAGAGTGAAGCATCCACCTTGGACAGCTAATTGTGGATGTCATGAAAAGGCAGCAAATTGTTTTTTCAGCTGGGATCCTTCATCCAAGCCAGTTATCACTGTTCAAGGACACATCCTAGCCAGGCAAAGGCATTCATGGAGGACGTGGAGCTCGGTTGGTGAGGGGTGTGGCTTCAGAAGTGTCCCAAGGCCAAGACAGAGAGCGCTGGAAAGTTGCATTCAGCTTGTGAGCTAGAGGCTGCCCACCTCTGATGTACACCGATGGTTAGGGGGCATGAATGAACTGGTCAAAGTATTGCCAGTTACATGTTGACACACACACAAATGGAAACAAACGTTGAGAAATCCTAATCTATCAGTTCCACTTTGGAAAGTAATAGCAGTTAAATCTGAAACCCCAACATCTAGGGATAAATAGTTAAACTATAGAACTCGCCCCCACAGGATACAATGATTGCCACCAACCTAGATGGCTTTAGAAGATAATTAGAGTCCATGGTAGACAAACTAAGGCCCAGGGGCCGGATCCAGCCCAATCGCCTTCTAAATCTGACCCATGGACAGTCCAGGAATCAGTGTGTTTTTACGTGAGTAGAATGTGTCTTTTTATTTAAAATGCATCTCTGGGTTATTTGCGGGGCAGAGGAATTTGTTCATCCTCCCCCCCCCCCCCAGAATATAGTCCGGCCCCACACAAGGTCTGAGGGACAGTGGACTGGCCCCCTGCTGAAAAGGTTTGCTGACCCCTGGATTAGACAAATTCACAGAGGAGAGACTCCCTAGGTGGTGCAATGGGTCTGTGTGTCTGGCTGGTGGTTCAAGCCCAACCAGGGATGGTTGTGGACAGAATTCCTGCATAGCAAGGGGCTGGACTAGATGACCCTTGGGATCCCTTCCAACTCTACAATTCTATGAAAAAGGGGAAATACAGGCCCGTAAGCATCCGGCTCCTCTGGCTATTTAGAGATGAGACAAAAGTTTTTTCTCCCCTCTCTGGAGAGACACTAGACTAACATGAATTGACAAGTGGAAGTGCGAGAGATCAGCTGGTCTCTTACCACAGGAAGCTCTTCTTTTATGAATGAAAAGCAGCCAGGCAAGCACTGGCACAAAGCAGAAAATAATTTTTTCTGACTTGGAGCAGGGAGAAGTAAAAGAGATGCTGTTAGCCTTTGTGTGTGTGTTCAAACAATGATTTATTCTGTATTTGGAAACTAATTAAGAAGGTTGGAGAAGTTCAGTACATGGGGCAATGACACTGGCAGGTCTTGGCTGTTGATTAGTCTCAGAATAATAGGAAATATAACCTGCTGGGAATTGAGAGAGCTTGGAGTGGTGAACAAATTGAGGACTACTTTTTACAATGAACCATTTCAGGTGGCAGGTAGGGGAAAGGCTCTTTTTATGTTCTTATGGGATGTAGTTCAAAGACCATCTAGAGGGCACCAGCTTTGGCAAGTCTGGGATAAATTTGTTTTCCAAGCGAGCCAGCAAGATGGTGGGGTGTGTGTTTATGATAGGGTTTTTTGTTCGTTTGTCCTAGACAGACCTTGTTCTGAATAAAAGGTTGAGGCAAGGGTGGTGGCAACTCATGTGTGGGCTTTCTCCATTGTGGCCCCCTGGAGGTAGACCTTCCTATGTCAAGTGGCTAGAGGCCACCTTCCTCTTCATTTGGATCCAACCAGCAGTTTAAAACATTTCCTTTTTAAGCCTTGGATTATGTTGCTGCTTAAAGCATCACCGGCGAATGCTGCTCTGTGTTCCTATGTTTCACTTCCCATTTTGGTGTGATAATTTGAGCTGGATCAGCCTTGCTTTGATGCTTGTATATTTTATATTTGTAAGCCACTTGGACCAACTCTTTTGTAGGGGTCGAGTTGGAGAGGTATGCATTTTAAGGTAAATAAGTAATGAAATGATAAGTGAGGCAACAGATTGTAGAAGCAGCCAGTTTTAAATGCACAGGATGGCTAGCTTCATCCCTGCTGAGGAGCATGGAATGGAATGTACCTTCTCAAAACTACAAAAGGCACAACAAAACCAAAGTGCTACAAAGGCAGAGTCCAGCTTTAGCTGTATCTGCTTGCAATTCCCCCACTGGAAGAGAAGTGCATGGATGTATTGACAGAACAAACATGAACACATGGATCTGCCTTATAACAAAGTCTTAGCCCTCCCTAGAGATGGCATCTGGGACCTTCTACCACTGAGCTACCACCTTTCCCCAAAGATTCAGACTATTGGTCTACCTTGTTTAGGGTTACATGTAAGTTCTCCTCATCTGTGTTCATTTGCATACATACATACATACATACATAAATGAAACGACAGTGATGCAATATCCTCTCCTCTCACCATGTCATTGGCTGGTCTTTCCACCCATTTTTTCAGTGACCCTCCTTCTCTCCTTGCTGTCTCCCTCTAGTGCATGCTGGAAACCTCTGGAGCTCCACCATGTTTGCATCCATCCCCACCACTGCAATAGATCAGGAAAAAATGGCCCCGTTAGAGCATTCTTGCACCCTCATTGTCTTCTGCTCTCCCCACCTCTCTCATACTTCCTTCATTTGAGTTGCTTGCATCAGTTGGTGAGAAATTAATTGGCCTTTGCCAGACAGCTAATTACCATTAGACTACATTTGATTTTTTTCTTAAGTGCTGTTCAGCTAATTGCTGTGATCACTTAGCTTGTATTCTTCTGATCTTTATGACAGCGATGTATTTACTTGTTTGGGATTCTACCCCAACTTGCCCCAAAGGTTCAAGGCCAGTTGCAATGCAAAGTAGTAGATTAGAAACTCTATAGGACAGTCCAGAAACGGCTAAATGCAGCCCTGTGCTGCCTGTTGAACTTCTAGTGCATCCAGTTGTTACTGTGCAGGCATGGATAACTACATAGGTGTATTGAACAGGGTTATATGCAGCTCCCTGGCAGAGCTTTTAACACAGGTCTGCAGCACGAGGTTTCATAATCAAGAGGGCAAGAGTGATGGGAGACCCTGGAAGATGTGCTGTCCTTGAGGGAACAATTCACAGTTGCTTCTCTGTGCCTGGATAAAAATCCTCTCCCAAGGAATTAATTTATTCGTTTAAAATATTTATAAATTGCTTCACACCAAAAGATCCCTAAGCAGTGTACAAAAAACAATAAAAACCAACCATATCCGATGGAATAACATAATGATCCCCAAGAATCTATGGGAAGCTGTCTTCAGGCACTAGGCCCATTGGCAGACCAACTCTGCATTACAAAGATGTCTGCAACTGAGACACAAAGGCTGGCAACATCAACCCCACTGTGTGGGGATCCCTTGCAGATGACCACAGTGCCTGGAGACAACCAATCAGGTTGTATATCCACAGTAGTGATACACTACTCTAGAGGAGGACTGACTGCTGGGAGGAGCGCAGGCAGAAGAAACGCCCTGGTGCATCTGCAGCAGCACAACCAGACGCCTTCATCTGCTTCATCTGCAACACAACATGTCTCTCCCATATCAGTCTCCACAGCCACAGCAGCTCATCTCCAAAGGCACACTCTTCAATTGTCTCCTGAAACAGATGGATGTCAACAACAACTTTATGATAATAGTACCACTCTATTCTGCCTTGGTCACACCCCAACTGAAGCACTGTGTCCAGTTCTGGGCACCACAGTAAACGAAAAATATTGACAAGCTGGACCATGTGCAGGTGAGGGTGATCATGATGATAAATGGTCTGGAAACAAAGCCTTCTGAGGAACAGCTGAGGGAGCTGGGTATGTTTAGCCTAGAGAAGACGGAGAAGCTATACAATAGCCATCTTCAAATATCTGAAGAGCTGTCAAATGGAAGATGGAGCAAGCTTCTATTTTGCTGCTCCAGAGGGTAGGATCCAAACCAAAGGATTAAAATTACAAGACAGGAGATTTCTACTAAATACCAGAAAGTACTTTCTGACTTTAAGACCTGCTTGAGAGTGGAACAGACTCCTTTAGAATGTGGTGGACTCTCCTTTGTTGGAGGTCTTTCAGCTAAGGTTGGGTGGCCATCTGTCAGGTATTCTTTAGCTACGATTCTTGCACTGCAGGGGGTTGGGCTAGATGAACACTGGTGTGCCTTCCAACTCTGAAATTATATGATTAAAAGGAAATCAGAGTAAAAGTTTGGATGATGGTGCAACAGGGTCAGACTCTTGCATTATGAAGGATATCTGTGGTGGGTACATAGATGTTTTGGGATTTTTTAAAGTAGTGATTTCACACAGCTTTCAGTTTAGCTTCCCTTTCCTTCCACTGGCTTGTCATAGATGTGCCTAGGGAGGAATGCAAAGAAGTCTTATCTTGGCTCTAATAACATTTTCAGCCTGTTTCATTGGGTGTTTGTGAAATTATTGCACAGTGTGGTGGAATTATGATAGAGGTAATGTACACAGACCAGATTAACATGGATTGGATTGCATCAGACAGGTGGTGCATTGGTCACCACAGATCTCATGCTCTGGACTTGGTTTCTCCCCTCCACCTCTGATGGCCTGTAGCCTTCTTCAGCCATTGGAAACTCAAATGGCCTGGTGTACTGAGCTCCTGACAATGGCAAGTAAGGTGCCTTCTGCCTTTCAAAATTGCTTCAGGGGTAAGCAGGCCATTCTTACACAGAGAATGAGGTATCCGTAAAGCCACAAAACTGCTTCAAACACTCAACCAAAACAGCAGTGCAACCAGGAGTTTCTCTGTTTCCCATCATTCTAACAAGCAGGTTGGAACCTGTGTGTCTTGTGTTGGCTGGTCAGCTGGGAGTCAAATTAATCAATGTGTTTCATCATTTTCCTTATTAGCCTTGATGGTTCTGTCATGGTGGAATTGCAGGTTTCTATAGCTAATATTGAGGGACGTGGGTGGCACTGTGGGTAAAAACACAGTGCCTAGGACTTGCTGATCGTAAGGTTGGCGGTTTGAATCCCCGTGACGGGGTGAGCTCCCGTCTTTCGGTCCCAGCTCCTGCCCACCTAGCAGTTCAAAAGCACCTCAAAAGTGCAAGTAAATAAATAGGGACCGCTCTCCAGCGGGAAGGTAAACGGCGTTTCCATGCGTTGCGCTGGTGCTGGCTCGCCAGAAGCGGCTTTGTCATGCTGGCCACATGACCTGGAAGCTGTCTGCGGACAAGCGCGATGCTGTCTGCGGACAAGCGCCGGCTCCCGGCCTATAGAGCGAGATGAGCGCGCAACCCTAGAGTCGGTCACAACTGGACCTCACGGTCAGAGGTACCTTTACCTTTACCTATAGCTAATATTGAGTGGGTTATTTCAAGCACACATTGGAGAACCCTTATTGCTTGACAAGGTTTGTCTTCACATGTTATGTTGTTTACGTGTGCCCATGCAGAAGAAAAAGTAATGATGCATTTGCCATGAAAAGAACATGTGGGTCTCATATGGGTCCATGCAGCAGAGAACCAGACAGGCTGCACTCCTTGCTGAGTGTACATTTGGAAAATGTTTGGCACGTATGTTGCTCTGTAATGTGTGAGATGGCCCTAAGAAAAATATTATTTTGAATGGTGACATTATTAGTTTGGGCAGGTAGGAGTAAACCTATGTATGCTCACAGTGGCAAATTTCTAAGGATGTGACTTCTAAATTTCCTGGTTTGGTCTGGCAAAAGATCCCAGTAGAGGCCAAGGGAGGCAGGCAGGCAGGCAGGTGTGGCACTACCATGGAGAGCTCCAGCTGAGCAACTTGCTCTAGCGAAGTCTAGAGGCGAACCAAGTGGGCGATATTCAACTAAGTTTTACTTAGTAGAGCCACTCAAATTAATGAACATGACTAAGCTAGGTCCATTGATTTCAGCAGGTCTACTCTGAGTAAATCCTAGTAGGGCAACCGGTTTGAGTTCGGAAGGTCCCAGGTTTAATCCCTGGCAGCATTTCCATCTTGCTAGACTCTCAGAATCCATGGCCACTTGCCAGCCTGGCTAGGTGGGATGGAAAGTGGAGTCCAGCTACATCTGGAGAGTCCATCCCTACCCCTGCCCTAAACTTTATCTCTGGATGAGATAAAATCAACATCTTTTTTAAAAATTAATTTTTTAAAAAAATAAATTTTTAAAAAATTAAATCTCTGCTGTGTCTTCAGTTCCCCAAAGGAGCACAGACCCTGTGTGAGTTCCGCTGCTCAGCAGAGAGAGGGGCAGGCACACGATATGTGTAGGAATATGTATCTCTGTAAGTCTCCCAGTTCACCTTCATATTTATCTCAGTTGGGCACAAGCCTCTATGGGGGATAACCACACTGGTGAGATAAAATCAGCATCTTGAGAGAGATCAAAATGACAGCATCTCCAGAGAGCTCCTCCTTGAGTTTGGGGCTTTGTAGCTATGACTGGAATGTGTGAATGAGGAATTTTTCTACTGATTAAACTTGATAATGGCAATAGGGGTTAGCCAAAGTTAGTCCTACTGAGAGTAGACCCACTGAAATTAATGGACCTTTGTATGTGGTATGAGCTAGATCAAAGATATTTCCCTGCGCCACAGAGGACTATGAGCTTGCTCTCTTCTGAGAGAATAGATATGCAAGGTGGTATCTTTGATAAGATCAGCAAAAAAGGATGTTCACAGGAAGAAGATGCAGAGCTCTTCATTAGAATACAAGGGAGAAGTAGCTAACCCCTCAGCAAACTAGGCAAAGCTGGTTGTTCAAGGCCTTTTTGGAAATAAATGTCATTGCTTCTTGCATGTAAATGACTTGGCATTGCATCCATCCGCCTCAGGCAAAGCTTTTCATAAGCTCTCTAACACTTTCTTGGAGGCTGGTATAGAGATGTTTGGAACTGGGGATTTGTACAAATGGGTTGGGAATTGTAATTTGCCACTTAGGGTTGTCTCTCAAAACATTTTGCCTTGGAAAGGAAGTCGCCACTCGTGGTATTGTTTAGAGAGGGCGCAGGGAGGTTGTTGAGAACCTCCACAGGATGAAAACAGGTGGAATTGCAGCTGCTGCTCCAGAAAGTTTGCCACGAAAGATTAAGACAGGATTGAAACATCACCCAAGGCTATTTTGTTTTTCTGAAAGTGTAACTCTTCATTTCATCCCTATTTTTGCATTAATGAAGTCATGATCTCCTGGATTCTTTTTTCAATAATTAAAAAAAAAAGTTGCAACTGTGAGATGGGTTTGTGAGAGTAGAGTGGGGAGGAAGTGGGAGACATTAAGTGAGAAAATGTGAAGAGGTTTCTAACCAAAAAAGATAGTTTGGTGGGTAGATTTAATTATTCTAAAAGGATTTATTAAAAGGGGAATATAAACTCAGCACAGGGTAGGAGAGAAAGAGGAAGGATTTGGGGGCAGAGTGCCAACTTGAATAAAATATTGGGGGTGGGGCAGATAAGCCTTACCCCACATAATCGATCACATACACCATTTGAATGGCAATGCCCATCAACTGGGAGAGGGTAGCCCCCTCAAATATTTTATTGGGGTGGCTGAAGACGCCTCGACCCCTAGACTTTGCTTCTATGTTTGGGAGGATGCCAATGGGATTAGCAGTGAAACAATGTTGGACGGACAGAGAAGGAAAGAGCAAGTCACCTTGTAGCTGTCTTGGGATGGCGCTGTGGCCTGGGGGACAACATCTGAGAGTAAACCTTCTCTCATTATGGCACACGGTCCTTCATAAAGATCCACATCATGACATTGCTGATGACTATCATCTCAAAAAGTGACGCGGGTGGTGCTGTGGATTAAACCACAGAGACTAGGACTTGCCGATCAGAAGGTCAGTGGTTCAAATCCCCGCAATGGGGTGATCTCCCGTTGCTCAGTCCCAGCTCCTGCCAACCTAGCAGTTTGAAAGCACGTCAAAGTGCAAGTAGATAAATAGGTACCGCTCCGGCGGGAAGGTAAATGGCGTTTCCATGCGCTGCTCTGGTTTGGCCAGAAGCGGCTTAGTCATGCTGGCCACATAACCCGAAAAAACTGTCTGTGGACAAACATCCAGCTGGACAAACATCCAGCAAGATGTTACCTTTATCATCTCAAGAACATAAAAGCAGCCTTGCTGGATCCAACAAAGGCCTTACACACACTCTTCCCATCAGAGTTAATCAGATGTTTCTGGATATAGAACCATCCTTTATGGTCAGTTGTCATTGACAGTCTTATCTTCTATTCAGGCCATGAGAAAACTCATTTTTTAAAAAAGCCACATAAGTTGGTGGTCGTTTCCACACCTTGTGGCAGTGAATGCCATAGTTTAGATATGTACTTTGTGGAGAAGCTATGTGCTAAATTAGCAAAGAGATTGTATACAGTGAATAATAGAAATGATGTAGATAATTTTGTTTAAATATGGCATCCTTTTATAAAATTGATAACTGAAGAATGGCAACTACCAAAATCACAGGCTGCACCTTGACAAACTTAGACTGATATACCCTGGAGGTGGGAGAGAAGTAAGTTGGAATTTTGGTTTTGCTGCCACAGCCACCCGTGTCCCCCCCCCTTTATATATAATGGTTATATATTGGAAATAAATAAAACTGTATATAAGAAAAGAAGCAGCTAGGTTGGCAGAAGCTGGGACAGAGCAACAGGTGCTCACTCTGTTGCACAGATTTGAACCGCCAACCTTCTGATTGGCAAGCCCAAGAGACCACAGCGCCACCCGTGTCCCCTAATATCAGGTGTCAAAGGCCTGGCTAAAGAGGTGCATCTTCAAGCATTTGCTGAAAGCTGTAATGAAGTTTCTAGGTGCACCTGTGTGTAGAGGGAGTTCCATAACTTGGGCCACCTTCTCAGGGTGGTGGGACTCTGAAGAAGGCCCTCTCGGCTGATCTTAACACCCAGGAGTGTCTGTAGGATATATGGGGTTTGAACACTAACATGAACACCTTCAATTGGGCCTGGAGATTAACTGGCAGCCAATGCAGCTGCTTTAGGACAGGGTCCTAAAAGCATATGAGATCTAAAGGCAACCCTGGCCAGTAATTTAACTGCTGCATTTTGGACCAGCTGAAATTTCTAAGTCTTCATTGCCATAATTCAATCTGTAAACTTCCAGAGCATGGAGTACCATGACTGAGTCACCTCTTTCCAAAAGAGACCATAGCTGGTGAACTACTCCTAGCTGCCAAGGCCACTCAGGCCTCAGGCGACAATGTTGGATCCAGGTGTATCTCCACCCAGCTGTGAACCTGAGTGACCAAAATTCCCATCACTTTCTCTTCTCACATACATCGTGGATTGGGTGGGCAGGGAAACCCAACAATGTTCATCTGTCTCCAGCCAAAGATGAGCTTCTTCTCCCAGCCTCTCTGACACCAGCTTCTTGCCTTCTGCTTTGAGCAAATGTGATTTGCAAATGAAAAATTTCATTAGTAGAGAAGTTGCCTGTGAGGGAATTGGGGAGGAGGGGGGGGGAGAGCAAAAAAGCAGCACAGTAGCACTCAAAGCTGTTGCACGGAGCCACACAATTGCTTCGTTGGAGGAAGAAAAAGATTTACAATCCCCTGTTTGCAATTAAAAGAACAATTGCTTCTAAAGTGGCGCTTATTATTTTTAAGAAGTGTGTAGACATTCCAACAATGCAGATTGAAGGAAATAAGTCAGCTTGTGAGCAAAACATGCTGGAGATAATTGGCAAGGCTCACTTAATGCGTCTTGTTTGGTATCCAAGAGCTATTCACTGTGTGCCACCGTAACAGTATGTTGTTGGTACAACAGTGCTGACAGTTTGCGGAGATGAAAGGCAAGGCAAGGGGAGGATGTAGCACAGATTTTGCCAGGCAATCTGGAAGAAACTGATTCTGTGCGGGGTCTGAACGTTTCCAGCCGGCTCCTTCGGTTATTAATTAATCCTTTCTTTTCTGATCTCTGCTCTCCCTGCTGCTGCTTTGGGGCAGAAACTGATGGCACCCATTGCCTTTTTGAAGTCCTAAAGATTGTGGAGATGATGGCTTCGGGGGTGTGAGTGGCGACTGAAAGCCCCTTTGCCTTCCAAGTGTACAGTCCCCCGTGCCAGGGTGGGGGCCCATCCCTATCCCAGGAAAGCCCTTTGGGGTAGAGGGAAGTTTGAATCTGTAGTGTGTGTAGTGTCGGGGTCATTAGCCATGGGCCACCGAGAGCTGCAGGGCTTCCTGCAGGAGCCCTAGTTTTTCTGTCTGAGGAACAAGAAAAGCAGAAACCTTCCTAGGTCTTCTGACCAGGGCTTGGAATGCGCTAGCTCAAAATCCCGAAATATGCCTGGAAGCCCTTCCCATAATTGCCAGATGAACTAAAGGTGGATTAAGTTCATTTTGGGGTAGAACTTTGCATGATTTCCCCTTCATCTTCATGGTCATTGTCATTCTTCCTCCCCCCCCCCCCAGCCCCCTGTGAGATGGACCAGCCTGGATGCTGCTAAGACTGTCTTTTCTGATTAGCCTTGTAAGGCTGTCAGAAAATGCTGTTTTGTTCCCGGATTGCTCATGAACACACACACTTCAACATGACTGGATGGCAGGATTGGACTGTCTTTTTAAGGCTGCATACTGTGGGTTAAA
The DNA here is from genome assembly GCF_964252035.2 of Podarcis erhardii. Taxonomy (NCBI): domain Eukaryota; kingdom Metazoa; phylum Chordata; class Lepidosauria; order Squamata; family Lacertidae; genus Podarcis; species Podarcis erhardii. The sequence goes on along the minus strand of NC_138503.1, from coordinate 4,687,700 downwards.
CCACAGAGCCTAGGACTTGCCGATCAGAAGGTCGCCGGTTCGAATCCCCGCAACGGGGTGAGCTCCCGTTGCTCAGCCCCTGCTCCTGCCAACCTAGCAGTTCGAAAGCACATCAAAGTGCAAGTAGATAAACAGGTACCGCTCCGGCGGGAAGGTAAACGGCGTTTCTGTGTGCTGCTCTGGTTCGCCAGAAGCGGCTTAGTCATGCTGGCCACATGACCTGGAAGCTGTACGGTGGCTCCCTCGGCAAATAAAGCGAGATGAGCACCGCAACCCCAGAGTCGGTCACAACTGGACCTAATGGTCAGGGGTCCCTTTACCTTTACCTTTACCTTATTTCACAGAATCATAGAATTGTATAGATGGAAGGGACTTCAAGGATCATCTAGTCCAATCCGCTGGAACCCAGGAATATTTTGCCCAATGTGGGGCTCAAACTAACGACTAAGGATTAAGAGTCTCATGCTCTACTGACTGAGCCATCTAGATTTAAAGCACATGTACATCACACGGCTTCCCCCAAATAATCCTGGGAACTGTAGTTTGTTAAGCATGCTGGAATCACAGCTAGGGGAAACCATAGTTCCCAGGATTATTTGGGTGAAACCTTGTGTTTTAAAGTCACAGATGCAGCCATGGATCAGAACAAAGCTCCTCTTGAGCAATAATGGTCTAGTACGTGTGTGTGTGTGTGTGCGCGCCTCCATCCTTTGTAGACTATTGGATGATGTGAGACAGTGGGAGCTGGTGAGTTTCAGCTGTTTCCCATTTCCTACCCACCTGCCCACCCAACTCGCGCCTGGTGGCTGCAGCCCAATGTCCCACTCACCTTCGTCTTCTTCAAGTGTCTTCACCCTCAAAGCTTTTTGGTGTGGGGGTGTGGGGTGGTCAGTAGGTATTTGCTCACCCATCATCCAACATGTTCTCCTCCTCTGTAAGTCTGTTTGCACATGACAGTGCTTGGAAAGTTGGGAGGGTGTTCATTGCTGCAATCCAGCTTTTGCTCCCTTGCTAAAGTTGCAACCCTAACCCCATTTACCTGGAAGTTAGCCATACTGAATTCAATAGGATTTATTTCTGAGTAGCTACAGTTAGGATAAACTGGTGACTTATCCTTTAAAAAAAGAAAAAAGCTTTGGAACATTGAATCAGGTCTGTTCTTAAAAGTGAACCAAACAGATTCCTGAGTCTTGTTCCTGGCAGTGTTGGCTCCAGCTGGTTTATTTTCATTCTTTATTACATTGATATTCTACCTTTTCTCTAAGGAGCTCCTGCCTCCCACCATGCTATCCTCACAACAACTTTGAGAGGTAAGCTAGGGTGAGGGTCCCTAGGTCACCCAGTGAGCTTTGTGGATGAGTTGAACCCTTATCTCCCAGGTCCTACCCTAACACTAACCACTCGGCCACACTAGTGTTCTGTTCCTGAATGAGGCCAGACCATGTGACAAGGGACCATATTTTCTTATTATGCAGAGTCAAATGATAGATTATTCTCTGTGTTCCATAGCAGAGAAGTAGCACGTGTGTTTGTGGTCATGGCTGTATATGCTTCTTTCCTTGGCTCTAAGTGAGGAGGGAGAGAGAGAGAGATCAGCAAGGTCTGCAGAGTTCCAAAGCAGGGGGTCACTTGGGGGGGGGCGGAATAGACTCGAGGGAGGATGGAAACAGCAGCTGTCTAGCCAGAAACTGTTAGGTAGGAGTGAGGAATTGAAGGCTTGGTTGGGAAGAGAAAAAAGGCAAGCTCAATACTTCTTCAGCATCCAAGTGTCATGGCTTCAGGATCCCAGGGGATGCAGGAATGGGGTCCCTCAGATCACAGGTGCCAACATGTGAAATGGACAACTATTAGGGATGAAGACATTTCCTGGTTCAATTCCTTTACTCTTCCTCTCAAACACTGTCTCTGTCTGCACCTCTCACCCTTCTCCTGAATTCTGGCACAACTAGGAGCCTTTATTAACGCTGAGTCCAGGATTGGAGCATGAATGTCTAGCCACAGCCTTCTGTTCCTCCCATTTGTTTGCATCTTACCATCTCTCCATTCCTTCCTTCCATTTATTATTCATTGCTTTTCAGGCCCTCACAAAATGACATAGGACAGCAAAATAAAAGCCACAGCAGAACATACGGGAGAGCAGGAAAACACGGCGAGGATGCAGACAAGTAGACACACGAGGGGAACTTAAGGGAAGGCAAGAGCTAAAAATGTGAACCACCCTGTGATCTTTGGATGAAGGTCGGTATACAAATTTAAAAGATAAGACAAGGTGATAAGATAGATAAGATAAGGGATGATGAGCTAAGTGGTTATTGAAAGCCAGAAGGGGATAAATGAATGTCGCAGAGATTTCCACAACAGTGGGGCCCCCCTGAGAAGGCTGCATCTCTCATGTACACCAACCACTTTCAGAAATGAAAAATGGAACAAGGGAGAATCTTTTGTGAAAGAGAGGGTAACCTGGTGCCCACCAGATATTGCTACACTCCAGCTCCCATCATCCCTGACAATTGACCATTGTGCCTGGGGCTGATGGGACTTTGAGACAGAACCTGTTGGAGGGCTTCAGACTGCCCAAAGTGATTGCTTTGTTTCACCACTCAGGCCTTTAGAGGAAGCAAGACCTATTTGTAACATGCAAATTTATTTTGTTCAGTGGTACCTCGCAAGACGAATGCCTCGTAAGACGAAAAACTCACAAGACGAAATAGGTTTTCATTTTTTGAGTTGCTTCGCAAGACTAATTTCCCTATGGGCTTGCTTCGCAAGACGAAAACGTCTTGCAAGTTTGTTTCCTTTTCCTTAAAACCGTTAATACCCAGGGTGCATTCAGGGGGTGCAGTTGTGACTTGACTTCGAGGAGCAACTCACAGCACGCGGTGTGGTAGCCTTTTTTGAGGTTTTTGAAGACTTTGGTGATTTTTGAAGCTTTTCCAAAATCCGTGCTTTGCAAGACGAAAAATTCGCAAGATGAAAAAACTCGCAGAATGAATTAATTTCGTCTTGCGAGGTACCACTGTATATACCGCTTACTGGAGCAAAATACCTCCATGGTTTAATATGGATGAGTCTAAAATATTCATTAAAAATAGCAATTAGAAAAACAAACATTAAAAACAAGTTACATAATAAATGAAATCAAATCAGCAATTTAAAAATGCTTATACTTACTACAACCGCATGTCAAAAGTACATTCTAAATTACATGCTGGCTTGCTGGAACAAAAACATTTTTATTAGGCATCAAAACCTGTACCGTGAAGGTGTGTGCCTAAGATCCATGGACAGGGAGTACCAAAGTGTAGGTCTTGCCACACTAAAGGACTGATCCCTTGCAAATGCAGAGCAAACATTACGTGGCACTTGGAAACGTGCCCATTCTGCAGATGTAAGTGGTTGAGGGCACATGTGTTGGGTTAGGTGATCCTTCCAGTAAAATGATAGCAAGCTGCTGAGCACTTTTATATGCAATAGTAACTCCCTGAATGTGGCCTAGTAACAAATCAGCAGCCCGAGCGGGTAGGGGGAATTGGCAGGACCTGGGAAGAAATGCAGAATTTCAGAGGCATTCCTAATGGTTACGCACCGTGGGGCGCGGCACTTATCGTGGGGCCTGCCGTGCACCTGAGCCATGCGTCTCTCCTGGGGGTGATGCGGTGGCTCAGGTGCCTGCAGGCTCCGTGCTGCCAAAACAGCTGAAGTGGAGGTGGCAGGCGGACTCCTTGAAGGTTCTGCACAGCGCACCCTGCCCTGGCTCTCCCCGCCCCATGGACGGCTCGCCCCGGGTGCCCAAGCAGCTAGCTACGCCACTGTGGTTATGTAGCACTTCTGAGTGTGTAGTGCTTTACTACAGACACACACACACCCAGTACAGGCTTTTAATTGCACAGCCAGCCCTTGAGCTAGACTGTCATTTTCAGCAACAGTCTTTCAACCTCCCTGTGTTGGCAAGCTGGAAGTTTGCCCTAAACCTATTAAGAATTTTTATTTCCATCTGGAGCGCAGACTTGTGGTGTTCAGCTGGCAAGTGACTATTTTGGGCCACACAGCAGGATCCAAGGGAATCATTCAAACGACACTACAACTGTGCTTTTGCCAAGCTATACCTGGTACAGTTTTATAACTACCTATCATCCAAAACTAGGGACTGGCAACCTCTGCAACCCAACCTTATATGCCAGGAACAAATAAGAAGGAACAAAGGAAGCGGCCTTACATCACGTCAGGGCCTCTGCAGCTGCACTTCTGCGTTGCCATTGGTGTCCTAGCAGGCCTGCCAGCAGCCTGGCAATCTTTGCAGTGCCAGTGGTGGCTTGGCCGTCCTTGCGCCAGTAGTCTGGCAGGCCTCACGGCAGCAGCAACTACCCATCTGGATGCCACACTTTGAAAATTTGGGGCCCCCTCAGCCCCCTGACCCCCAATGGTGCCCTGGTCCACACTGACTAGCAGTGGCTCTCTGGGGTTACATGCAATAGATCTCTCCAAGCCCTGCCTGGAGATGTCAGGGGTTGAACCAGGGACCTTCTACATGCCAAGCAGATGTTCTTTCACTGAGCTACAACCTTTCCCTGATAGGAACATGGTAAGTCACCTCATCCTGAGTCAGATTCATTTCCTGGAATAGTATAACAGTCAGTCTCTCTTCCCAGAACTATAGCTCTGTGAGGGGAAGAAGGGTCTGCTAACTGCTCTCGGGGTACTGAACAAACTACAGTTCCCAGGATTCCTGACTTTTTAAAAAGTATAATGCTGCTTTAAATGAATAGTGCAGGTGAGCCTTGAGTCCAGCCTTGAGGTTGCCAACTGCAGCGGTCAGGCTATCCCTGTCCGGGAACGGGCACATCTGGCAAACTAGACAAAGCTGGTGGAAGGACCATCGCTGTTTCTAAGCTGCTTGGAAGAAGGCCGGTGAGGAGAAAATAGATGATAGTGGTGATAAAATAGCTTTAGGGATCTAGTTTGGCCAATGGCCCGTTGCTCCCCCCCCGCCCCCCGGATAGAAAACAAGCCATCACCTCAACATGTCCAGGGCTGGCTGGGTGAAATTCCAGTAGCATGGGAGAATATACATTTATCATTGCCATGGCAACCTCTGATGTTGATTCATTAAATGGCACTCTTCACCCTTGAGATGATATACTCTGCTGGCCTGAAGTGTCCCAAGAATTTGTTTCTTGCCTCTGGATTATTACTAAAATGAACGGCAGTGTACAACGAAGGCACTTTTTTTTTTAACCACGGAGAAGTCATTGGTTATTAATTGGCTATTATGACATACTTTTGCAAATGAACTTTTTAACAAGTCGTTTTAGCTGTACAGAAATTCCTGCAGCTCGCCCTTAGCAATTAGGATTTAGGGAGCTGAATAGGAAGGACACAGTCAAAGAGGGAGTATTTATAGAACAGAAGATATTTCACGAGCAGGAGGAGACCTCTTGCCCTGCTCAGCTCCTTGATTTTATTGATCTCAGGCCCTCCGTGCTGATATCCAGCTCTCTCTTTCTTCCTCATTATAAGATCCTTGCTTCCATTCTAGTCATTTCGCTGGAAATGTTTGCTGGAAATGATCATGATCATGGCTGACCGTATAAATTTACCTGGGCATTTATTTCCATCCCTTTTGGATTTCATCCAAGGTGCTGGTTTAGCTAGAACCAGCCCCATATATTTGGAGTTATGTCTGCTGGCCCCTCTCACTGTATGTCCATTTCCCAGAATATGCCCCAATATGGGAGAGGCCACTTCATTCTCCTACCCTGCCCCAGGGCAAGCATCAGTTCTGCCATTTTAAATATACCACAGTGTCTCTGATGTAGCACCATCTGGTGGCATTGAGGGCATTAAAATGCTGCCCCCTGCAAAAAAAGCAATGTTGCACTGGGAAAATTTATGAAAATAAAAAGTGGCTGCTTGTAGCTACTCACTGCCAGGTAAGCTTGTGGCTGGAAGCAGAGGAGGATTTAGGGCAGTGCCGCACTGGGCGCCAAGCCTGGGGGGCACCAGATGGTGCTACAACTATGACACAGTGAATTGAGCAGAATGGAAGGTGAGAGGCAGGGCTGCCAAATTTGGGTCTTGCACAGGGCTCCACTGAAGTCTGAAAGACCAATGTTTGCGCCTGCTCACCAATGTAGGGAAGGCTCACAGAGGATGCCTGGCCAACTGTCCAGGAGGGAGCTGTGGCCCAAGATAGGGAAAGAGGTCTTTGTCTATGATCTTTGAGAATTCTTGGAGAACAGGAAAGGTCCCTGCAGACTGGAAGTGGACAAGTGTTGTCCCTATCTTCAAAAGGGGGGGAGATCCAGGTAAGTACTGACCAGTGTGCTTGACATTGATATCAGGAAAGGTCCTAGAACAGGTAATTGAACAGTCGGCCTATGAGCATTTAGAAAAGAACGCTGTGATTACTAAGACCCAGGATGGGTTTCTCAAAAATAAGTCATGCCAGACAAACCTCATTTTTTTTTTGATGGAGTAACAAGCTTGGTGGATCAGGGGGATGCTGTGGACATAGTGTGTAGGGATTTCAGTAAGGCTTTTGGTGAAGTCCCCCATGATATTCTTGCGAGGAAGCTGGTAAAATGTGGGTTGAACGAGGTAACCAAATACAGGGCACTGTATGGTCACAGCAGTTGCTGAGAAAGTCTGGCAAGCTCCCCTCCATGGCTACTGTGCCTTTCCCATAACAAGGAAATTTTGGTCACATCCTCTTAGTTGACAGTGCCCATTGCACCTTCTTCCATCTCTGGACTCAGTTTCACAGCATCCTGGCATTAGACTGATGAGAATTGGTGACTTGGCTTCATTTCAGTCAGTGGAATAGAAAATAAGCCGGCAGCAGCGGCTGTGGGTGACTTTCCTTTTTCTCAACAACTTTTTGTTCCTTCCTTTTGATACTGGCTCAAGCCTCTTTTAAAAAAACCTTTTAAAAGAAAAAGTCAAATTCTGATTGGACAGCTGTTCTAGTTTTGCTTGGGGACATTTTCTCAATGTGGATTAATCAATGTTATGAACTGGGTCTGTGGGGGGCTGGGGCTGTAATTGGTTTCAGGTGACACTTCAACTAGTCAATCTGTGAAACAGTCAAGTGTTGACACAGCTCGGCAGTTCCAGCTGTTCCTGCTCACCCTCTTCATCTGCCCCCGCTCTGGATGTGGCGCCCCATCCCTTCTCCCTTCTGGTGCCATGACTTTCCAAACTGGATCTCTTACTCACCATCCTCACTGTCACCTGCACATCTTTTCCTGGGCTTTGAAACTCTTTTACTCAGCAGGCACTTAGGACACCCTCTTCTTCGGCGAAACTTCCCAGATGTCCCTTTGAATCAGAATTGCATTTTTCATCGTGTTTTCCCAATATCTGTGCCTCCATAACTACCTTGCTGCCCTCAGGGGTGATGGAGGACACGGTGCCATTGCCAGTAAAAGTCATTGCCATTTACTAGGAAAACAGATTCCATTGATACTGAGAGAACATTCGTTTGAGGATGCTTCCGGACAAAGCTTTTTAGCATCTTCTGTGTGGTCCCATTACAGGTTGTTGGCTTTAAAAAGAAACCAACCAGGATCCATATAGCATTTACATCCTTTGGAAATTTTCCAGTACTTATTCCTCCTTCCAACTTTTTGGAAAGATCTGGCACCGCAGGGCAAGAAATTATTTGGCATGGGTGTCCCTTCTGCATTTCTTTGCACATTTACAGTGGCAGCATTGATGGGTGTGGTTCGACACAGTCAGTGACATTCCTGAGGGGCTGTTCTTTAATGCTCCACCTCTTCTCTCCCACTATTGTCTTTTAGGATTGCAGCCTAAAAGTAGGTGCTGTGAGCTACACCAGGGACTGGCCCTGCCATTAGGCAAAAGGAGGTGACTGCCTCAGGGGGCAGCAGGGGCAGCTCCTTGGTTGTTCCTCCTGAGCCCCTGGGCTATACCCTTAGCTGGAGGACACAGCTGGTGGTGTCACATAGCCTAGAACTACCTTGCTGCCCTCAGAGGTGATGGAGGATATTATGCCATTGCCAGCATTGAAAAAAGATTGAACTGCCAGCCCAGTTGGCTTCTGTACATGGGATGGGGAGATGCCATCTCCTGATAGCTCCCTTTGTGATGGTGGGGCTACTCTCAGCAGCTGGCGGTCACCACTCCTCACTGCCCCTCAAGTTTCCTCAGAATGAAGCTGCATGATGACGTGTCTTGTGGTGGTGTGTGGCCTTAACAGGAGATCATCAAGGTTCATTCTGGAAGGGGCTTGTTAAGTCTTCCAGTGCCTGTTCTTGCATCTGGCTTTGTGATCTGTTCACAAGTGAATGTTTCGTTGCATAATTCTGCCCGTGCATCTCCAAGGTTTTGCAGTCGGACAAAGTGGCAAGATGAAAGGAATCCTACCGGTTAAATTTTCATGTATTTATGCATTATTATAGCTTGACAGTCAGAAATAATATCCTTCCCCTTTTATCCTGTGTTTCCCTCTTTTGAATCTGATATTTCCTTTAAAAGAAAGGGAGGGAGGAAGGAAGAAGCAGAAACGAAGTGTAAAAGAAGATAGAATTAAACCCTAGTTAGGATGACTTCGCTTCAAATAGTGTGAGATCTTAGATCTGTCTCCCCCCTCCAACCCCCCCATCTAGTCTGCAGAGACTTGGCAGTCTGAGATGCCCTTGGGTGTTCAAAGGTAGATCAGTCTGCAACGGGGCTGCCTTTGATGTTTCACCTACAAAAGTGTCACATCACAACTGATGCTGTTATTTCGCATTGCATGTGAAAGATTCACTAAAAGGTTAATTTCAAATCATGTTGAGTTTCATGCCATTAAAGTCAGTGCTCCCCCCCCCCCCCACTGAACATTGCCAGGGAAATGATTAGCCATGAGGGAGGCTGGGTTTACCTACCTCGCTGTTGCTTGTGAAAGTAAATTGGTGAGCTCGAGAGACACTCACACGGATCTATGAGCCCCACATGCTGCTGCAAGGCCTGACCCTGCGTCATGCAACATACCCTTCCTTTGCAGTTCTGCCCCGATGGATGTACTGGGTCCAATATAAGCTACACCAATCAAAGCCACTTTTACTAAGATCCTCATTATGCACAAGCTTGCTGGATCCCCAGGTGTTATTCTGGCCCCAAATATTTGCGACTGAATTTGGAATTGTAAGCAACTCGGGGTCTCAATCTGGTGGCTCCAGAGGCAAGACCCAGGTGCCACTGACTCCATGCCATTATGCTGGCTTCCTGGAGGAGAGAGCTGTTTGCCCTGATGTCTTCTCTGTGGATATCCTGAAGGGGCAGTGTTGCAATTACCAACTTAGCTGACTTTAAGGAGCCAGTAGGGTTCCACCTGCCATAAAACAAGACTGAGTTGTTCTCAGATGCTTTACCAGATCAGAACTATTTGATTCCCTGTTTGCTTTCTGGCCAGGGATTAGGGAGAGTTCAGTTGACATTTAAGGCAACCTAATTCACACTTTCTGAATCAATGCAAACTGAAACACAGCCATCGTTTGAAATTCAGGCCTCTTCTAATTTTGCAGCATAGTTCCACAGCCAAGTAATATGTACAAAAATCCACATACTAGGGTAAAGTGTGCATGAAATGCATATATCAGTGGAAGAGCATACTAAAATGCATTATAATAGGGTAAATTAGTTTGCAATACATAAGGCAAAATTGCATAAAAATGTATATCAGGAGAAATCTGCATTAAAACGCTGATGAATTTTTGTGAGGACTTAATAATAATAATAATAATAATAATAATAATAATAATAATGGGAAACCAGTGTGGAAATGTGGAGAACTTAAGATCAGAAAAATTAAAAACAGAGAAACTGAAACTGGCAGAATCATCTATGCCAATTTCTGCCTCACTATCTCCTTTGTGTGTACCTGATTTCCACTCTTTCAAAGATTGATTTCTGGCAAACCAAGCATTTTAACAAACAACAGCAAGAGTAGTACCAGTAGGTGGGAAATGTCTCAGATTCAATGTACTGGATTAGAACAACATCATCTCATGTGTGGAACACTTGTGAATGGTGGTCTTTTAAGGAAGTAATTTTTTAAAATGATAGCAATTGCTTTTAATTATTCAGTTATGTGGTGGAGTAACCGCACAGCTTTTAACTGCCTCTTACCAGTAATAACAATGCCAATTGTGTTGGCATAAATGCATCCGATTGTTTTGCAAATGCATCAAGAGTTATGTTGATGCTTGTGCTGGGATTGAGTGGGTGGCATCCTGTGGTGTCCTGAGCCATCTCAGTCTTGGAGTGGTGACAGATTCCAGAGGGAAGCCGGCAACAGGCCAGTGGCCAAATGCTGTTGTTGCTTCCGACATGGAGAAAATTAAGTCCTCTTGGTTTCATGCCCAGCCTGTGTAAAGTGTTGCAGGCGAAGAGCGAGTGTGTTTCATCATGTTTGAAACAGCAACCAACTTCCAAGATATTGTCCTTTAGAGGCCCCCGTAAAGTCCTTTGATTGAAGAATTCTTGCATCCTCTGTGGAAGCTTCTGGCTTAAAGCTTCTGTAAATTCCACCTGTTATGAGCACTCTCTCTCCCCTCTTACTTCAGAGGGCACATACAGAATACTACTTAATGAAGATCAAAATCAACAAAGGGTCCTGTGGCACCTTAAATAGGAATGCTCTATTAGTAGGGATGCAAGAGAGGGCCTTCTTCGTGGTTGCTCCCAGAATGTGGAACTCCCTCCCTAAAGAAGTTAGACTGGCTCCCTCACTGTTGTCCTTCCGCCGGCAGGTGAAGACTTTCTTGTGCCAACAGGCTTTTGGGAACTGACTGCTTATAATGAAAGAGCTGGTGCCATGCTGTTTTTGTTGGGATTGTCTGGATAGTTTTAATAGATCAGAGAGAGAGAGATTTAAATCTATTAATGTTTATATGTTTTTAATTATCTCTCTCTCCCCCCCCCCATGTTTTAGCTGTTCTTATTTTATTTGTGAGCTGCCTTGAGTCTCCTGTCAGGGAAAAAGGTGGGGTATAAATAAATATATTATCTTTTGTTGTTGTTGGCATCTTGGGAGACAATAGAGGAGTGCATCTTTGGGGCAGAAGTCAAAGTGTTGGAAGGTTGCAGCACCTGCTGTGGCTGTAGGGACAGAAATGGGAGAAACATGCTTTGTTGTAGCTGGGAAAGTTGAAGGCATCCAGATGTGCTGCTGCAGGTGCATCGCGGTGTTTCTTCTCTGTGTGTTCCTCCCAGCGGTCATTCCCCCTTTTGTCATGGCTGTGGATACATGACCTGACTGTCTCCAGGCACTGGGGTTGTCTGCACAGGATTCCCACATGGCGGGGCTGATGCTGCCAGCCTTAATGGTCACATTCACAGACACCTTTGTAATAAAGAGTTGGTCTGCCAATGGGCCTAGTGCCTGAGGACAGCTGCCCATGGAGCACATCCTTGGGAATCCTGTCATCTTGGTGGTCATGACCAAGTCAGCATAGATGCCGCTGAGGCAGAAGTGAAAACATGCTGGGATGATGATGATGATGATGATGATGATTCCTTTGCTTGCCAAACTGGGCCTCAGCCTACTGGGGTTGACTGGCAGTATCTCTCCAGGGTTTCACATGTGAGATGTTCCCAGCCCTACCTGGAGAGGTTGGAGATGGACTTGGAAACCTTCTGCATGCAAAGCACATGTCCCATCACTGAGCTATTATTACTATTAATTACTATTACTATTACTGTTGATTACCCACCTTGCATCCTACAATCTCAGGACAGGTTACAACAAGAAAAACACAATATTAATATGAAAATGCAATATTACACAAAACTAATAACAGTTTCAAGCAATTTAAAACACCTAAGAATGTGACTTTTATTCAGCTTTTAAAATTTCTACTAGAAGGTTTTCATTCAAGCACTATAGCATGAGAATGTTGGGGTTTTTTACACAAATAAACAATCGCAAGTACATTTTTTAAATCAAAATTTAAAAACCACACTGTTAAAATTTCACCACCAGCCACAAATGTAATAATGATCATGCACTGAAGTGAAGAAGCGTGGTGATAGGGGGCAACAGCCTAAAATGTCACTGTGCACGTTGAAACCACATCCCTTAAAACATGTGGAAAGGTGATCTGCATCTGTAGTGATAGTGCTCCTGCTCCATTCCTTTTTTTAAAAAGTATTTTGTGAGCTTTCAAAGCTCACAGGGAACTTCAAAGCATAGGGAAAAGGCAGGAAAACCGAATATGATGATGACATCATTCATATGCCCCCAAAAAAGTGGGCAAACAAAGAGCAGCTATAGATTGGCTACAACCTACAGCATTTTCCTCAAGCATGTTCCCCACAACTTCTCATTCTCTGGCCCATTGCTAGGACCAAGCTGGCCTCCCTTGGCTGTGTTTCCTGCTAGCACTGCAGCATGTACCCATATGAATTCTCCCTAGTTATGTTGTCAGTGACGGCAATTACTGAGACCCAACCTTGGGAATAACAAGCTCAGGAGGATGGCAAGTCTGCCACCCTGAACCAACACTAACAGCCGTTGTATATGTACATTTCCATTCCTTGCTATCTGGGTCTTTCTGTTTTTGCTTCCTCACTTCCAGATTGTAAGCTTTTGGGAGGCAGAGGGCTCTCTCTCTCTCTCTCTCTCTCTCTCTCTCTCTCTCTCTCTCTTATTTGCATTACTTTGTAAATACACTATAAGGTGTGTTTATATAAGAGACAATGATAATGCATGAAACCAGCCTAAGAGCAGTCAAAGGATGAGGGGCTTTCAACTTCTTCAGTCTGTCCTTCACATTGTGCTGAGGGTTCCAGTCTTAAATGTATAGCCCACCCACCCATCTCAGAACACTTAGGAGTTTGTGATGTGATATTTATACCCCGCCCATCTGGCTGGGTTTCCCCAGCCACTCTGGGCAGCTCCCAACAGAATATTAAAAACACAGTAAAACATCAAACATTAAAAACTTCCCTAAACAGAGCTGCCTTCAGATGTCTTCTGAAAGTTAGATACTGTAGTTGTTTATTTCCTTGACGTCTGGTGGGAGAATGTTCCACAGGGCGGGCACCACTACCGAGAAGGCCCTCTGCCTGGTTCCCTGTAACCTCACTTCTCGCAGTGAGGGAACCATCAGAAGGCCCTCGGAGCTGGACCTCAGTGTCCGCACTGAAGAAAGGAGTGGAGACGCTCCTTCAGGTATACTGGTTGTGGGTGTCAAGCATTACGTCTAGAAGAGAGAGAGACCATGTGGTGTAGTGGTTAGAGTATTGGACTAGGGTCTGGGAGATCAGGGTTCAAATCCCTGCTCAGCCATGAAGCTTACTTGGTGTGGTTTTGGGCCAGTCAGTCTCCCAGGCTAGCCGACCTCATAAGGTTGTTTTGAGGATAAAATAGGGTGGAAGAGGACGGTGCATGCTATCTTGAGCTCCTAGAAGGAAAGGTGGGATATAAATGCAGTAAATCAAATAACAATAAGTGGAGTTGTATGCTATGTGTGCTGCAAAAGTGTACTGAGGTCAGGACTATACATTGGGGTGAGAGGATAGGGGTGCCTGTATGTGAGACACAAAGCATTGTCCACAATGGTCAGAAGTCATCAACAAAGAACTGCAAAACCAGCGGTCTCCCTCTTAACACAATAACCGTCAAAGGCATAACTTGCCACCGGGAGTCTTATTTTTATTTATGCTGTACTCAGAAAATAACCCCCCGTTGCGTGCGAGCCACATCTCGGCAGGGTGTAAAAAGAATAAAGCCAGGATTGTAAATACTTTATGGTGAAGACTCTCATCTACCGAAACAGCCAACAAGCACACACACCCTCCACTTCCCCGCCCCCCGGGTGGCTGGAGTCCCGTCTTGTTCTCACTCCTTTGTGCTGCTGTTGTGTGTTGCCTTCTTGGCCAGCTTTTGCTCTCCCTTTGATTTATTGTGGTACTCAGAGCCTCTTCTCGCTGTGTCCCCCGCAACGTCTAGCTGATACATGAGCATCCTAGGCCCCATAAGCGCCTATGTTGCTGTACATGCAGAGCTGTTGTTACAGATGGAGATTAGAAAGAAGACTGCATTCTATACCCACTTACCTGGAAGTCTCATTGGGCTCAGTGGAGCTTTCTTCTGAGTAGACATGAATGGGTTTCCACTGTAAGGCACAATTCATCTACCAGGAAGGTTTTCTGCACAGTCCAGCTGAAATGAATGGGGAAGGTGCAGTGGCCAGGTAGAACTCGGAAGTCACCCCACGTAGTTACACAACTGGCTCTGTGTCATCCTGTTTGTTTTGCAAAACCAGATATTTTTTGGGGGAAGGAAGAAAATAGTACTTCAGGGTGGCCCAAGAGCTGCTACTGGGCATGTAGTGACATTGTACGGGGGGGGGGGGGGAGATGGCAGCCCCCATAGGTACATGGAGGCAACCATGTTTTTCTCCATCCAGTTCCCTAGTACAGGGACTGCACATTATTCCGTTCATGCCGCTCCAAGACATTTTGCTGCCTGAAGCAAAGGACAAAATGGTGTGCATACACCACACCCATTCCACATTTAGTAGGAAATCCTGCTTCAATACTAGCAACCCCCTCAACTGTTCTGATTTGAGTGGGACACCCTGGAATTACAGAATCCATCCTGGCTTGGATCCCAGAATGTCTCGTCTTTTGGTCTGGCGCTCTGCTGCGAATCAGCTGGCTCCTGTGAGAGCTCGGAACCAAAAAATGAGTGTCCCAATTTTGACTGGCAGGATGTTGGAAGGCATGTACTAGCAATGGGGCATTGTAATGCCCTTGTGGAAGGTCTGCAGCAAAGCTGTAAGGGTAGAGAGCAAGGCACATGACACAAACCCTCTTGTCCAACAGAAGTGTGTGGTTAGGAAGCTCAGGAGGAAGAGTCACCTCACTTTGCCTAGTGGTAGGACTGGCTCTGATTGTAGAGGAGGCATTAACAGCTTGGAGGAGAGGCAGCTCCTGGACTTTCTTGGAGCTACAGACTTCTGGGATTGGTTCACTGATTAAGAGGCTTGGACAGTAGGTTTATTTCCCAATCCATGCATGGATCTTCGCTTTGCTCCAAAGCAGTATCCACCCCATCCCTTTGTGTTAGGTTTATGTCATTGAGCAAATGCATCCTTTGTGTTTCAGTCTCTTTTGCTCAGAAACTCTCTATTCCCCTGGCCAGGCATCAGTTGTAGCTGAAGGTTTCTCTGCCTTTCTTAAGGCACAGGGCATCACTGATGTCATAATTGCCCATGGCACTCAAATGCTGAGAAGTGCAGACACAAGCAGAACTTTGCTGTCAAGCACAGTCATCCAGAGCAGGTTGGGTTCCTTGCTTGTGTTGCACGTAGGTTTTATCTCGCACTATCCCTGCTTTGGGATGCAGGTGGCGCTGTGGGTTAAACCACAGAGCCTAGGACTTGCCGATCAGAAGGTTGGCGGTTCGAATCCTTGTAACGGGGTGAGCTCCCTTTGCTCAGTCCCTGCTCCTGCCCACCTAGCAGTTCGAAAGCACGTCAAAGTGCAAGTAGATAAATAGGTACCGCTCTGGCAGGAAGGTAAACGGCGTTTCCGTGTGCTGCTCTGGTTTGCCAGAAGTGGCTTTGTCATGCTGACCACACGACCCAGAAGCTGTCTGCAGACAAACGCCGGCTCCCTCGGCCTATAGAGTGAGATGAGCGCACAACCCCAGAGTCGGTCACGACTGGACCTAATGGTCAGGGGTACCTTTACCTTTACCTTTTTATCTCTGCTTTGAGGCTTTATAGCAGGGGTAGCCAATGTAGTCCCTGCCAGATATTGTTAGGCTCCAGCTCCCATCATCCCAGACTGTTTGCAATCCTGGTTGGAATTGGTGCAGGGCACCACATTGGCCACCTGTACTTTATAGGGTCTGGTGAAATGGGATTGGCTCTTGGAGTTGGTTGAGGGAATGCCCTGAAGCTGAATTTTGGGGTGACTGAGGCTAAATGATGGGAGATGCAAGATGGACAAAAGGAAGTGCTTTGTCACACAACATACAGTTAAAATAAGGAATTTGCCAAGGCAAGATGCAGCAATGGCCTCCAACTAGGACAGCTTTAAAAGGGGATTAGACAAATCAGGCTGGAGGCAGATTAATCAATTGAGAATTTGAGTAAGAGCTGAATCACACCTGTTCGTTTTGTTCTTTGAAGCACTTTTGACTCACTCAGGTCATTTGTTTCTTAAATTGGTACTTACCTTGCCCTGCCTTTGAAAGCTCACAGAGTGAAATTTGGTTAATACGTGAGTGCCTTTCTTTGGTTAAAAAGCAGATGATGAATCAACTTGAAAATTATTTAATCAGTCGATGGTCCCCAAACAAATCACTTTTGAAAACTCCTTGACGCGTCAGCAAATTGAAATGAGTTTTTCGATATTGTCTTACCTGATCTCAGATTTTAATAATGTTTCCTGAGCTGCACAGGAAATGGCCCAGTGTGTGCCATCCCACCACAACCACCCTGCTCCTTCAGGTTGCTGTCTCCATGGCAACGACATGATAGAACCAATCTGAATTCAATTTCAGGAGTAATGAGAGGAGATAATTTTGCACTCAATCAATCACTGTCAGTAGCTGCTATCAGCCAATCAGTCATTATGTCAGTCACACTCATAGTAAACCTTCCCCCCTCCTTTCTAGAAGAAGGTCCGGTCAGGGGAGAATGTTTTCACATCAAGAAACATCACTAAACTCTTGTCTGGCTTCAGAGCTAACAGGTACTACATCCAAGTTCTCATTGACCTCTGATTTTAAACCAGCATTACAAAATAATGGGCAGATCCAGCTAGAAGGGCTCCATCCTCATCTTCATCAAGATGACCTGCCATTGGGGGTTTCCACCTCACCAGCCACTTGCTGGCCATATAGAGTTCCCACAAAGTGAGGGAAAGGGAGCCAGATATTTCCTAAGACTTAAAGGGAAAGGGAGCACCCAGATATTTCCTAAGACTTAAATAAGGACAGGATGGGATTATGTGTCTCCTCACATCTAGTCCACCACCTGGAAGGGATCTAGAGTGCAGCTTCCCACACATGTCTGCTGCATCCCCACACCATTAGGCCTGGATGGAACACCTGGATGCAGCCTACAAGTGTTGGCCAAAGCCATGTGCTTGATTACCTAGCAAGAACCTAGTACTTAAACCCATGATTTTGACCTATGCCCATATGACTTATTCAGACATTTCCTCCCATGCGGACATGAAGAGCGCACCACGTAGGCAGAAAGAATAGTTACATACATTCCAGTTTCCTTCTGAATGATAAGAATATAAGAAGAGGAGCCTGGTAGTTGGATCAGACCCAGAGGCCCACCTAGTCCTGCGTTCTGTTCTCACACTGACTGATCAGACGCCCACTATGGGCAAGAGGACAACACACTCCCCACCTCCAGTTCCCAATCACACTGGGAACCAGCAGCACATAGCCACTGTGGTGAAGAGCCATTGATAGCCCAATTCTCCTCGATGAATTAGTCCAGGCGTCAGCAACCTAAGGCCCATGGGCCGGAAGCAGCCCATGGAGGTCATTTGACCAGCCCATGAGCCGCCCACGAACCAAGTTGCCTGCTCGCATGCTGCGCTAAACCGGCACAGCGTGGTGCAGGGACTCGCTTCTGCAGCGCCGAAAATTGTGTCTGTACAGACACCCCAAATCTCTGAAAATTGCCAGTGCGTGCACTCATGCACGTGCGCGATCCGGCCCATGGAGGGATCTCCACGGGACCGATCTGGTCCGGGCAAGATAAACCTTGCTGACCCCTGATATTAGTCTGATCCCCTTTAAAATCCATCGAGTTGTTGGCTATCTTTTAACTTGTAGTAGTGGGTTTCCTGGGTTAAACTGAAGGAGAATTTAAGTGAGTAGCCAGATGACATGGTCATAGAAAGAAATAGTTTTAGCTCTTTAAAACATGTTGGCTTACCTTATTGTACCCACCTCCCTTCACTTGCTGCTAGAATAGCCTTCCCCAACCTGTTGCTCTCCAGATGTTGGAGTCCCAACTCTCATCAGTCCCAACCAGCACAGCCAATAGCCAGGGGTGATGATAGCAGTCGTAATCCAAAACATTTGGGGGCACCAGGTTGGGGAAAGCTGAACTAGAACATGCAGGGAAGAGAAATGGCTGATTATATGTCTCAAAACATTATATTCTGTAAAACACCAGTAAAACAAACCCCATGAAGTATTTCCAACATATTTGGAAAGCAATTTAAGGACTGTGGCTGCATTCACATGGCAGTTCATTCCATTTTCAGAATGTTTCTCTAACTGTTAATTGCCACATTATATCTAAGCTTTCACATGATATAAAAGCAACGTCTGAAACTATAATAGAAGGCTGTGCAAAGTTTCCATGTTATTTTCAAGGGGATTATTTGTCAAAGCAAAACACATGGCAATGAGCACTAAGCTTGTGCTATATTCCACTATAGTTCCAGAAGTGGCTTTTACATCATGTGAACTTAAGTTAGCAAAAACTCACGAAAATTGCCTTGTGAATGCAGGCTCTGTCTCATTATTCCAGATCAGGCTGCTCATCCCTCTAGCTTTGTCTTGTCTCTACTTCCTAGCGGTGGTTCCCCAGGGGTGGGGTCTCATTTAGAGAAAGATCTTTCACACCCACTGCTACTTGAGGCCCTTTGAACGGAAAGTGTCAGGGTTTGAATGTGGGGTTTCTGCTTACAAAGCCCTTGCCTGCCCACCAATATATGCCCCCTTCTTTAAAAACATAAACACTTTGTCAGTACTCATCACTCTCTAGCTGATTCTGACTACCAGGCCCAGGGGCCAGGTGTGGCCCCCGAGGCACCTCTGTCTGGTCCTCAGGCTTCATCTCATGGTCTGGCTCCACCCACTCCTTGAATGTTTTTGCCTGTCCTTGTACTGTGTGCTGTGATGGCACATATTTGTGGAATGTAACTTAGTGTACAAAGGTAAGAGTGAGGCCCATTGATCCAGCCACTTTTGCTTCTGATTCTGCCCACCTATGGCATGTGTGACCCCTTGAAGGAGCCAAGGAGAATGCTGAACAACATCTCCATTTATCCTCATAGAATAAAAATAAGCAAATTTGCTCTATTTACATAATTTCCACAGAATCCAGTGTGGAATAAGAAGCCATTTAGTGTAAATTTTCCCTTTCCTACCCTTGCAGCTCTGTCTGTTTTCTGTTTATGCTTTTTCAAAGAATCAAATGTGACCTTTCTGGACTTAAGGGAGCCCCATTATTACCACCCTACCATATCAGCTTTCAGCAGAGATTTATGCCTTTTCCAGACGTGCAAGCTAAGAGAGATTTTAAAGAATGTTCCCCCAGGCCTCTAACTTACTTTCAGTTCTAAGCTTAACTCACTTTGCAAAGACACCTTAGGCAAATGACTAGATTTGAACTGATGTACGAGGATTCGGAGGTGAGTGACAGCTTGTTGGCACCCCTCCCGCTAAGCTGGATTTAACCGAACCTCCACAAGCCCCACGGGAAGCTGGGAAGTCAAAGCAAGAACAACTGGACGGTGTTGATTCAGCTGTTGGAAAATTTATGTAACTTCTTGTATCTGTCATTGCATTTTTCTGACCGAGGAAGGCCACAGGAGGTGCAGAAAGACCTGGTTCTGACCACCTCCATGGCCTACTGGGCAGTCCCCAGCCAAGTGGGGTAGGACCTGGTCAAGGTTGCCTGTCAATTCCTGTTTCTGTCCAACCAGCATTACATGTGAGTCTGTGAGGATTCGCTGAGGGCAGAGCTTGATTCAGGATGTAGACAGGTAGCATCCCTAGTTAGTCATGGTTCTCAAGTCACCCTTGTAGCTAGAGGCCTTGAATGCTGCTGCTGCCAGACAGAAAAAGTAGAGATCAGTTCCTGATTTATCCCTTCCATGTCTCTCCCTGAAAGGTCTGATCAGAAGTAAAACTGAGACCCCTGGTAAATCATTCCCTGCTTGGAAGTCAGACTTCCTGTCCCCCAACTGTCACCTGGGGGCAGCCATTTCATTAGAAACGGGGCTCATTCCATCAGCTTTGCCAAAAGATCAGCATCTTCTTCCCCTGAACTGTGCCAGTTGGCATTATAAGAGCAAATGTCTAAGAACTGGTACCTGAGTTTGATTTCTTTTCTCTTCCCTTCCTGTCCGTTTCCCCTTGTGTGTTGTGCTTTTATAGATTGTACGCTTGCAATTTATTTATTGCATGTAAGCCACTCTGGAAACCTTTTTGGTTGGGGGGGGGAGGGCTAGTAGTAGTAGTAATAACAACACCTCTTCTTCAAAAGTATAGACCAGCCAGATATTTTGGACTACAACTCTCATCCGCCCTGGCCGGCATCCCCATGCTCACATCAGCTCTAGCATGCATGATGGCCAAGTTCATCCAAAAAGGCATAGCTAGAAGGGCTTTGCCATTCTGGAGCATGCGCATTGATGCAAGGCTGAAGCATTTCAGACAAAACGCAAAGAGAAGTATCTGAAATAGGACTGTGCAACCAGTTTGTCCAAATCTAAAAGTGAATTGGGCCAATCTGTGCTATATCCAGAATGGGTCAAGACAACTACAGAGTGGGTTGGGTGGACCCAAATCAATTTGTAGTGATTTCTGCCTTTGCAAAACCTTTTTAAGAAGTCTCTCTAAAGCCAGACGTACCATCTCCAAAGTGTTGCAATTATTCATTGCAGTGCCATACAGTCCTAGTATAAATTATATTGACTCTTCCATATATAGATTTCTTTTGGGGGGGCTCTTTAGAAGTGAAATATTATGGAAGAAGGAGAAGAAATGTTTATTTCAGCTTGATTACAATTCACTAGAATCTTCAAGGGCCTTGTAAAATTGCTTTGTGGGATGGATCCTGTCCACATGCCTCCAGCTGTCTGCAGAGAAGGGTAATTGTCCAGAAAAGTGTGAATACGTTGGATTGGATTGTGTAAAATATGGTTGGCAATCCCTCCTGAAGGTTCCAGCCCTGTGAACCAACAAGCTTTGTTTTCATATCCACCCTATTATCTTGAAGCACTTTACAGAGTGCACTCATTATGACAAGGTACCTCAGCCAGGTAAAAGTCCTGTAAAAATAGTATTTGCTTAGATTTTAGGCAAAAATTAATCCGCCGATTTCCCCTCTTCAATTGGTTTGGTTTCTCCATCCCACTCCCTCCAAGAGCTATTAAAATCAGACCTGGCTTACCAGAATGAAATATTTATAGTGCTTGAGAAAGATGCAAAAATGTCATTTTAATTGAAGCAAGAACTGAGGTGCAATGCCAACTTTCATTATGCAAAGAATAATCCATCTCTGCACTCCCACATAACCCCCCTTGCACGCCCTTCTTGTCCTGTGAACAGTGTGCTCTCAATATTTTTGGGTGGCCAGAGTGGGGCTAAGGAGAGAAGAGGTCCATATGACCAGTGGCGGAGCTTCATGCTCCAGCACCGGGGGGCAGAGAGCAGGCGGGGGTGGGGGCGGCGCGCATCCTGGGGGTGTGGCACACCACCCACAGAGGTGTGGCGCGTGTTCTGGGGGCATGGCACCCAGCGCAGGTGGGGGGGGGGGAGCTGCGATGGCACCCTACTGGGATCGCTCTGCCGGGGGTGGTGCGCTCCTCCCACACTCCTCTTCCTCCGCCAGTGCATATGAATCGATTCAGAAGAAAACACTTTACTTGAGTATCCTTCATCAACCTGAAATCTTGTGCTGGGGCGGGGGGGGGTCTTTTTCAGCCTGAGGGTCACATTCCTTCATATGAAACTTTCTGGGGGCCACATAACTGCAGCAGGCTGGGCCAGAGGAAAAGTGGGTAGGGCAAAAGGATGTGACTCTTCACTTTGTTCATTGGGGTACATTCTGCCCATGCAAGAGACAGAGGTCCAGACACTCACTCACATTTCTCTGCTCTCCATACAGGAAGGGCCGTTGTTGCAGTTCAAGGACACATTCCAGCCAGGCAAAAACACTTGAGCAGGTTGTTGAGTATGGCTGGTGAGGGTTGCAGCTTAGCAGGGGGCACGATCTGGGCAGTGTCCTGAGGGACAATCTGAGGAGCATTTGGGCCTGGGGTTCCCCCACTTCTGGTCTGCACCACTATTATGCTGCCCTTTTCCCTGCCACTTCCAAGCCTGGCTCAGATCTTGAAGATGGCCATTATGTTGACTGCTACTTATGTTCAAAGGGGCGGGGGCCTCTTTAGCTGAGCTTGGAGAGAGCAGCTTCTCAGCTGACCCAGCAGGTCAGAGTGAAAAGCGGTGCCATTTCTTCATGGTGTCCCAGCAGACCAGAGTTACAGCTGGGAGGAAATGCATTTCTTCCTCTGAATCCTCATATCTTCAGCTTTCTCCGTCATTTTGCATCACTGTGGCAGAGAGGGGGAGATATTCCCCAAGGAAATATTTTCATAGTGGAAAGGGCTGCATTGGCATTATTTTTTTCTGCATCATATTTCCCTTGTGAAAATATTTACAGTCATACAGTAAACCAGGGGAGCTGTTCTAATGATTCTGGGCATCTCTTTCCCTATTGGGCTTCCCCTCAAAAATGCATCTCCTTGGAATTGCACAAATATCCCAGATCTTCTTCCAAGTTCTTGTAACCAAGGCAGACACATTGCTAGGGGTAGTCACTATCTGCACAAGGTATTATTTAGCTCCTGTATTCATTCTTGAACTTAAAAAGGGGGAACCTGTTTGGTGCTTTTTCTTTAGGGGAGGAAGATTTAAGGTGCCATAAAAAGGAAACTGTCCCTCTCAATCTTATGCAATTGGCATACCTTTATGGAATTGGCATACATCACTCATTTCGCCATTTTGGACATCACACTTTAAGAAATCTATAGACAGATTGGCATGGGTCCAGATGGTCACTGCCATGGAAAGCATGTCCTGTTCAGAAGGGCTGAGCAAACTGTGCATTGTTTAGCCTGGAAAAATGAGGCAGGATAGCCCTCTTCAAGTACCTGAAGGGTTGACATATAGAAGAGGGGAAAGACTTGTTTTCTGCTGCTGATCCAGAGCACAGGACTGTATCCAACAGGACCAAGTGATAGGAGCATAGGTTATGATGAAACAGTGGGAGAAATGTGTTGACAGTAGGATCAGTTTGACACATAGAGAGTTAGTGATTTCTCCTTGGCTAGAAGTCATCCTGCAGCAGCAGCTGGGCAGCCCTTCTCTGGGAAGGCACAAGATCTCTGGATTTCCTACACTGAGCCCGGAGTTTGACTCTGTGGCCTGGAAGCCCATTCCCAGCTCATTATTTATGGCAGCCCTGTCTGCCGTACGCAGGATTTCAGTACATTACAAAGTAGTTGTTTGGGAGGCTGAGAATTATGTGCTGCAGAAGCTCTGCAGAGAAACAACTGATTTTTATAAATACCAAACATTTGTTACAAGGGAAAAGCAGCAGGTTGGTCTCTTCTTGTCCTCTAGGAAGCCAGTGTTCCCTCTCATTCCAGGGAGATCATAACTGCTAGGCTCTCCTTTCTAGTATCAGCCACTCCATCAGGCTGGAGCAGAGGGAGAGGTGGGGCCGTCCACAGGATCTCCCCAACATCTCAGCTGACAGACCAGGAACTCTTGGCTCCTCCTTTCCTTGAACTCCTTCCATTCCATAAGCCTGTTGGATCAAGCCACTCTAGTGCAGCGTCCTGTTTTCACAATGGCCAGATCCAGCCCTTTTGTTTCTTTAAAAAAAAAAAATGTTTAGGGGTACTCTCATTTTCCTAATCATATTGAAATACTGCCCCTCAGTGAGGCCAAACTTAGATTCACAAAATGTTTAGGGGTATGTGTACCCCTGTGTCTCCCCAGAACAAAAGCACTGGCCCTGTAGGAAACCCGCCAGCAGAACCCAAGCACAAGAGCGCTGTCTCCTCCTGTGGTTTTATTCAGAAGCATTGCTGCCTCTGACTGTGGAGGCAGAGCACAGCCATCATGGCATGTCACCCTTGATAGCCCTCTCTTCCATGAATTTGTCCAATCTCTTTTAAAACCATCCAAGTTGGTGGCCATCAGTGTCTCCTGTGGGCGTAGGTTCCATTGTTTAGCTATCTGCTGCATGGCCAACTATCCTGCTGAATTCACTTATAAAGGAATGGGGAAGAAATTAATTTCAGTTCACATTTCAATGTAAATTTCCCTAACTTGCACTTTCAAAACCCAGCTGTCCTTTGAAATATGCAATTCTCTGAATTTTGCAGTTCTCTGAATTTTGCAGTGCAGTTCTCCAAACCCACCCCAAAGTGTACAAAAATGCATATACTGGGGGAAAGTGTGCACAAAAATGAGCAAAAGTGAAATGCAAAAGTAAAACCTCCTTTTTGTCTGATTCTGTAAGCGGCGACTTTTCGTTTACTCAGGGCTTGCCTGAGCAGCTGTTTGAGGGCTGAGCTGTAGGCTGGATTTGGATTCTGGCAGTTGCTGAAAGAGGGAGACCAGGATTGTGGCCATTACTGAGGAAAGCACTATCGGTGGGGGTAGTGGGTGGGTGGGTGGAAAGGGGAGCCCTGTAAGCATGTGCCTGAAAGGGTATTCCTCTCCCTCGTCCTCCTAAATATCAAAGAGCCTAAAGAGCCTAATATACTGTAGATATGAAGGATTACTCATATAAATCAGACGTAGGTTTTAAATAAGGATGGGTGGGCCTTTGGGGAGAGATTTAAGTCCTGCTGGATTAGACCAAAGACACACCTAGTCCAGCATCCTATTCCTATGGTGGCCAACAGTGGTGGACTTTGGGCTTTCAAATTTCAGTGGTGCCCTGTGTGACACCAAAATTTGGCACCCCCTGCCTCATGCCTTCTGTTCCAAGTCATTGTTGTGGCACCCTCTGTGGCACCCTCTTGGCTCAGTGCTCAGTGCGGGCAATCTGATGGTGCTCCCCTAAATCCACCTCTGGTGGCCAACCAGATGCCCATTATGGCAAGTCTGCAGGCAGGCTCTCAGTGCAACTGTCCTCCCTCCCTCCCTCCCTCCCTCCCTCCCTCCCTCCCTCCTTGCGCTTCCCAGGAACTGGCATTCAACATGGTCATTGTGACTAGCAGCTATTGGTGGTCTTATTATCCAGTTAGGAACATAGGATGCTGCCTTATACTGAGTCAGTCTTGGTCCATTAGTTCATCTTGCTCAGTACTGTCTACACTGACTGGCAGCAGCTATCCAAGGTTTCAGGTAGGGGCCCCACCTCTCTGGAGATGCTGGGGTTGAATCAGGGACCTTCTCATGCCAAGCAGATGCTCTATCACCTAGCTATGCATCCATCCTTAGTCTGTATTTTCACAACCATGCGTTAATTTGCAAATGTTGTTGTTGTTTAGTCGTTTAGTTGTGTCCGACTCTTCGTGACCCCATGGACCAGAGCACGCCAGGCACTCCTGTCTTCCACTGCCTCCAGCAGTTTGGTCAAAATTTGCAAATAGTTCAAAATAAAAAGAAAATCTTATGAAAATTCCTATTCAAATACTTATTAAAATTTGCATGCAAATTTTTGAAGCTGAGAATGAAGTCAGATCATCAGAGGTGTGCAAAAGAGGAAGGATAACAAAAGTTTGGCTCTACACATTACTTCTGTTTGCATTGGTATCTGCAAAGAAAAATGCCTCAAGTATTCCTCATTGTAAACATTCTTGTAATAGGAAGAAAAATTCATCTGGAATCTCTTTCCTGACCCATGCAGTCAAACAAATGTGTTTTGTGGACCAGAAAAAAAGGTGGGGCTGAGAAAGAGCCCATTCATTGGTGATGGTCTCGACCACTGGCTACTTTTCTCTCCAAAGCTGGAGAAGTGAAACTTGCTCACCTCCCCTGCCCCCCCCCCATTCCCTACAGGTCCTGTTCAGCCACACAGCAAATTACTTAAAAGGGCAAATGAAATGTTTGCTGTCCTGGCCAGCTCATTCAGTCCAAGGGAGCAGAACAAATAGTTTGAAGAGCACCAGCACAGAAGCAACCGATTCCCTTTTCTTGCAGGGGTTGGAGAACTTGCTGGAGGGATCAACATTTTTCTCAATGTTATGGTTGTAGTGATGTCAAAATCTTTTCAGGCTCTCATTAACCATGGCCTGAAAATAACCTGGACTCAGCTATTTAGCCTGGTAAAGCTTGCATAAAAGCATTTCTCCCCTGTGGTGCTAATATACTCAAAATAATAAGCCAAAGAGGGTAGCTGCTGTGTCCCAGCATAACAGAGGTGGCCTTTTAGGAGAGGAGGTAGAGAAGCTCAGTGGTGCACCTGCTTTGTATGCAAAAGGGAACCCAGGTTCCATCCCTGGCAGCTCTAGTTAGAAAGGACCACAGATGGGGAAGAACTTTGCCACTGACCCTGCCAGTGAGGGTAGACAATGCTGGTCAAGATGGACCAAGAGTCTAACGCAGCGTGAAGCAGAGTATATGTCTGAGATGCAGAAAGTCCCAGGTTCAGGTCCTGGCAATTCCACTTCAAAGAACATCATGGTCAGTGGTGAAGCACAAGAGGCCATTGTGACATCCTGCCCTAACCAAGATGACAAAGTCCAGACCATACACTTAAAGGACTATCATATCACTTTAAACAGCCAACACTTTCCTCAAAACATCTTGGAAAACGCAGTTTTTTTCAGGGTCCTGAGAGTTGTGAGGAGACCTCCATTCCCCTCATTAAACCACTCTATGAATTGTAGCTCTGGGAGGGGAAGAGGGGTCTCCTCACAACTCTCAGTGCCCTTAACAAACCACAGATCTGATAATCTCTGGGGATGCCATGACTATTTAAAGTGGTATCATAGTGCTTTAATTGTATGGTGTGAATGTGGCCAATGATAGTACATTGCCATAGCCATAAGGAGGTCCAGAAATGCAGGTATCACCACCACCACCACCATTGACCATTGGTCACACTGTCTGGTGCTGATGGAAGTTGGAAATCAACCATGTCTGGAACACCAGAGATTAGCCATGTTTGGTAAACAACAACCCATGTCTTCTTAATTCACTATGCTTCCCATATTGTAACAGTTACAGAGTTAGGTGGTAACTAAGGAAGGTGCAGGTTGCTTTTTTATTTTTATTATTGCATTTATATCTCACCTTTCCTGTGAGAAGCTCAATGTCATGTACGTGGTTCTCCTTTTCTCCCCACAACAATCCTGTGAGGTGGGTTGCTGTGTATAAACTCAGCACAGCACAATACTGTGGCACCGTGCCCAAGAAAGACCCTTTCCTCTACTTCTTGGGCAAGAGTTCAGAGAGCATGTCTAATACATCTTTCTTCTTCCACTCCTGGATCTTTGGATCCAAGTCATTATGCTGGGCAATTTTGGATGGAGCAAAACATGAATGAAGCTAAAGCAGTATCTGATATGAAAAAGAAGCAGTTTTTATTTAGTGGTGCAGTGGTAAAATTTGATGTGCAGGAGGCCAGGAACTCATAATGAGAGCCCCCCGCCATAGGTACACCCCCCAAAAATGCAGGTAGATTTGTTAACCCACAATTATTACACACATGCACAGCCAAAAAGAACATCAGTAAATGGCATAATACCCAGTTTATTAGGATCAGCGTGACTACAATTCTATGTGCAGTTTCCCAGGACTGAGCTCTGTTGAATTCAGCGATGTGCTTACTTCTGCCTTTATGGGTAAAATATATTGTAAAATATGTTGCGCTTTAAGGGAAAATCTTCTGCCAATTAAAATGCAACTTTCAGCCTTTAAATAGAAATGCAAACAACCTCGCAAAGAAGTGTTTTTATTTTTCATTTTAATTGCTACCATAAAGCAGGAAGCCCATGAAATGAAAAAGAATAAGCCTCTGCTTGAGGATTTTCCTCATTTCCTCACTTCTGCTAGGCCAACCTGTCATGAACAAACCTGAAAGCCTTGTTATTACCTGATTCAGGTAGGTAGCCGTGTTGGTCTGACGCAGTCAAAATAAAAAAAATTGTCCAGCAGCACCTTAGAGATCAACTAAGTTTCTTCTGGGTATAAACTTTTGTGTGTATTCACATGAAGGCTTATACCCAGAAGAAACTTAGTTGGTCTCTAAGGTGCTGCTGGACAATTTATTTATTTATTTATTTATTTATTTTGTTATTACCTGATATACCTGCGAGAGCTGGGAGGGTCCATCAATTACCGTAGCACTTGAGCTGAAAACATCATTGCTCCTGCTCCAAACAAACACCCCAGAGCTGTGCTGCCTTGCATTCAGTTTCCACTGCACCCCTTTCGGTCATTAGAGTTAAATAAATTTGCAGGCCCACACTGTTATACAAAGAGACGGACTGTAAGACATCCCTAATGGCTAATGTTGGTCACTGTGACAGAGCATCCTGGCTGCCTGACCTCATTGGGGTCAGGATGGCTCCAACAATGGAAAGCAGGAACTGTGCCATTTCTAAGACTGCAAGAAACACTGAAGGTTGGTCATGCATAATGTGGGTCAGTGTGACGACATTGCGCAGACATGGGCAAGCGATTAAATGCCTTCCCTCGAGCGCCCTTCATGTGCAGTCGCTTTGGGGGCACCAACCTGCTTTTGCAGAAGTCCCACCGAAATCGTGATGCAGAGACGGAAGCCGTGCATGGCTGATTGCCTCTCTGCATCTAAGCATCTTCTCTCTAACTTGCGCTGACTCCTTATTGCTAATCAAATCCAAAGCGGCTTTGTGTTTCCCCGCACCTTGCGGCACTGTTTTTAAAATTCACGACCCCTGAAGTGCCTTCGTCTTGGAGAGCTCTCTTTCGAGGTAGAGCGGCTGCTTTAATATTTACAGATAGACACACTAATTCCCTTGATGACGGTAATTAATGTGCTGCTTATATCCTATTATGTGGTGATTTAACGAGCTGGAGGGTAGCTTATGGATCCGCCGCTCCTCTTAAACCACCGAGCAACGCTCAGGCAGGAGAGAAGAATGCGGAAAATAGAGCATAAAAAATTCATGTTTTGCTAACGAGAATCTTTCAGATTAAAAAGAAAAAAAAGAGCCCACTCATAATAAATAGATGTTATGAAAACAACTGAGAGATTGCAACCCCTCTTTAAAAAAAAAAAAGTGCTGCTTTTAATTGACAATTAAAACTCACTTTCATGTTCCCAGCTTACTCCTGGCTTTTTCTGTTGCATCTTACACAATGTTGACCTTTTTTTTTGCGGAGGAGTAGGTTGTATCATGTGGCAAATGTCAGAAGTCCATTTCAGATGTTAGTAATCAGCAACAGCGCTTGTTATGCATGAAGGAGCCCCCCCCCCAATTCAATGGATCTGGTCAGAAGTAAGCCATGCTCTCCACACACACCCCAAGTTGAAAAATAACTCCATTTTGATTTCCAAGCCAATCCAAACTCCCCTTCGAAATCAAAGGTGATACTGATGTTTCTGTTGATTCAGAGGGGAGATTCAAGGGGGATGCAGCCTCCTAAGTAGCTGAAAGGAGGGCAGACAAGAACCCACCACCCCAGGGGTCCTCAGTGGTGGGTTGCTATTTCTCCTCCACTCAGTATTGAATCCAGATTTTGGGGGGTGCGTGGGCTTTCCTCCAATAATGAATTCCTCTCCTCCCTCCTTGGTTGCTTCTTCTCTTCTTTGTCTTCACTGCTCCTACTAACAGCTTGCTTCCCAGTAGGGTTGCCAGGTCAGGAAGCCTCCCAGACCCTGAGAGCTCAGGGCCCAAACCTCAGACCTCTGGTGATGTCATGGGAGTTGGGTCCTGGTGAGTCTTCCTCTGTGCTCCCTCCCACCAATGAGCCCTGGAGGCTGAGGTTAATTGGGAGAGGGGAGGAGGGCACGAAGTAGGACAGGACCCCCCCCCCCAAAAAAAAAGAGTATATGCAATAATTTGCAGCCAGCTCCTGCTGGGCTGAAGTTTGCAAGCTGCATGGATAATCTTCCATATATATATAATGCACTCCTGTCCGCATAGAGTTTCAAGCCCTCCTGGAGGTAAAGCTGGAGACCAGGTCAGCCAGCATAGGCATCTAGTGCTCCTCTTCCTCCCTACCAGATGAATTGTCAGGGCAAGAGTAAAGGGCAAGGGGACAAGCAAGAAGGTTGCAATGATGGAGACCATGCTGACCCTTGATGCCCAGCCTCTGCTAACTATATTTGGTGAGCAGGCGGAAGTCAAGCCAGGAAGATTTCTTCTTTGAGTAGGATTTTTATCCATGCCAGATGAGAATTTTGTGGTTGCAATGTGTGCTGCCTTCCTGAAGACATGTTTTACAGGTTAGGAAGAGGGGTGTCCTATTTTAAACAAACAAATAAATGGATGAAATAATACACAAATACTGCATGAAGAGTGCAAATGTTTTTGGACAGCTTGGGCGAAATAGACATTTGCCTACATCTGCCCTCAGTGTTAAAATGCACATTGCGCTGTCTTCATGGTCATGAAACAGAAAAAACCCTTGGATACAGGAAGCCAGACGTTCCAAGAACCCGGTTTAAAAAAGAGATACTGTCTCAAGGACTTAAGAATCTCTAGAGGAAAGTGGAAAGAATGCAACTCGAACTGGGAAGCAGGAGTGTTTTGCTCTGAAATGCGTTGCTGTTAAATTCCCACACAATAGCATGTAAAGCTGCTTAAATGTGGAACTGCGCAGCCTGTGTCCACACCTACATCTGAAAGGTCAACACTGCCTTACTGTAAGGCAGTCAAATGTGATTTGAAAGAGAAAAGAAATCCTTTTCTTTTTTAGTGCTGAGTACTCTGGGTTGCAGTATCAACAACTTGAGTTGTGCAGTTCTAACATTTATCAGGAAAAAGGAAAAGAATTCTTAGAGTGGCAAATGAGGGGGGGGGGAGAGAGAAAATGGTGCCTAAGGGGTGTCAGACACAGAAGGTCTGTAATGGTGGTAGCAGCATGCAAGGCTTTGCTCAGTGGTTGAGTACCTGCATGTCCAAGCTCCCGGGTTCGATGTCTGGTACCTCTAGGCAGGGCTGGGGAAGCTTCTGCCCATCAGAGCAAATGTAGGATCCTCCAAATATGGTTGGAGAATCATCTCCCTCACCCGCAACTGCTATGGCCAATGGCTGGGGGTTTCGGGAAGGTCACAAACATCTCAATTTCTCTATTAACAGTAGGAACAAAATCTAAAGGCATGGAAATGGGAAACAACTCCTGCCTGGTGTCTTCTAATTCCATGCTGCTCCCCTGCCTTTTATTTTATGTCTTTGATTTTTCAGGGCAAATTAATCTTTTCCCCTGTCAAGATGTTCTGTCAATAAGATAAAGCCAGCACAACAAGTAATTTATATAATGGAATAAAAAGTCACAAGAAGGTTGAAATTTTTGGAGCAAAGTTTTAAATTGCCCCACCTGAGCCGAGGGTCCAGGTGTCAGGTGGGAGCCAGAACGCTCTTTTCTTTCCCCTTCTCCCTAAGGGGACATTGTTTAGACCAGGGCTCACCAACATTTTGTGGACCCGTCTCTTTCTCTGCCCTTTCAAATGTGGCAGCCATTTTATGTTATGCCACTCACACCATGGCAACCATTTTGTGACTGGCACTCAGACACATCTTCCAAATTCCAAATGTGCTCACTGATCCAAAAAGGCTGGTGTAAGCCGGAAAGCAGGGCCAGGGTTTATTCCAATTTCTGTACAGTTACTAGCAATTTGAGGTGCTCCATAAAGATGATGATGATACACTAATAATAATCTTCTGTAATAAACCGGGAAATTCTAGGCATTTAATGCATGGAGATTTGACTGTGTGGAAAGGCCTTTAATTTTACTGGTTTATCTGATAGACAGTTCATTTACCATTAAGAAATGCTAGATTTAAAATGTTAGAAGGCTTTACTTTTAAAACACACACACTCCAACAGACTTTGAGACATCATAGTTCTAGAAATATAATACTTCTTACAAGTATTTTTTTTCTTGCTAGAGAAAGCCCAAGGCATGTTAAATGTATTTTCTAATTTTCCATCTGTTGAGAGGTTCAGATTGTACAAGACTCAGTCCAGAAGAGGTTGTTATTCCAGCTGGTAAACCACTTGAAATGTAAAAATGCTTTATAGGAACTTTCCTTTTCAGGCTACAAGTGGCTCTAAATGTTGCATGACTAGGTTTTCTTCTTTTTATAGTCCTTTTGTAGTTACCAAATGAATTCCCATCTGCACGTAAGTTGCACCCAAAGTCTCAGCTATCTTGGCTATTTTAGATTTTTATTTTTTATTTTGCTAAGAATATCAAGTGCAGAAGCTGTGAGCAAAATCTTCTCTGACCCAACAATTTACCTCAATACAGAGCTGAAACTAGTTTTTTTCCAAAGATTCCTTTCCATCAATTTTGAAGCTGAGCGTTCATCAAATATTGCCTGGACTTGGTAGTAGTCATCAAATATTTGATATCTGTATTTGACACCACACATGGCAGTTGTGAACAGGCAGTATTTGATAGCTGACATGCAATGGCACATCGTATTTGTTCAGTTGATTTAAAATCTTTGTATACTGCCTGTAGTAAAGTTAGTATTATTTAGAAATTATTCTTTGGTCAAGTAAAAGGAGTGAAGCCTTGTGGGAGTTTCATCAGCCACAGGGACCCTGGGAAAGAAGTTGTGTATCTTTAACCCCTAGACTAGTTGGCTCCTCAGCTGAAAGCTTTATTGAACCCAAAGAAGTCTTGATTTAATGAAAAGATCTAACACCTGAGTTTGAGGGTGTAAACATCCCCCCTCAGTGATGCTATCTGTCCTTGAATTGCTTGGGAATGTGTCTCTGGCTAATTTCCACGGAAGGGAGGAACCCTTTGATTTAAAGTTTGGATGCCAAATTGGCCCAGCTGTCAAGAAGTAAAATAATTGACCAGCAAACCGGTCATTGGTGTATTCAAAAATAATTTGAGTCTTATGATTGGTTTGAAAGTTACGACGCCTTGTGCAAATTGTGAATAAAGGATCAGGGAATTATCCTGATCTGCGCTCTCTGCCTTTGCTCTGCAATCCGCAAAGATGCCGGCTCTATTGTTCCATCCTAATGGCCGTTGTTTCGTCTTTTGAAATGGAGATCTTCAAAAGCTTTCAACTTGCAGAGTCCTAAAGACCTCAGCTATCCTATCTTGTGTTAGACCTTGTGAGTATGTATAGTTAGCTATACTATGTAACTTTGTTATTTTTCTTATCTGTAACGCCCAAAAGAGTGCCTGCTATTCTAGCATGTTTTCTTATGTTATTTTAAAATAAACCTTTTAAGAATGAAACTGTTTTAGTTTGTGTGCCTTTCCGGAGGGAATAGCTAAGTCCTAGCCTTACGCTTTGTTACGCTCTACCGTAGAACTTCTGCCTGCAAGTCTGTGGATGCAGCTTGTGGAGTAAGGGGACAGCCAGGTTAAATGGGTCGCAGCCTGCTCCCTGGGTTGTGATTCGGAGTCCCCTGGACAAGAGGGAGTGGTGGCAGCCCTACCGGGTCTTACTTGTTCTGTTATGCGAAAAAGGTAATCTCACCTGCCAACCTTGCCCTGGGCGTCCTGGCCTGGCCGGAGAGCAGAGGCAGGAGAAGGGAGGGGCAAGCGGTTGGGGGTGAGCATTACTACACTGCCCTTATGCTGAATTGCATTCAAAGCAACTTAACGAAATCAAGTTAAAAATATCATGCAGGGGATTATCAGTCTGCATAAAACACACAATTGTACAAAACCATCATAAAATGATTCCTCAAACATTCAAGATTGAGATCTTTTAGCCACAATGGCTTAGGCACTGCTAACATCAGAAGTGGATTACTGACTTTTGCTCCACGTGACCCTACCCTAAAAGCTGGTCCAGAAGTTGTGCAGAAAGCAGCAGGCCCAGCTGTTGACCAGAGGCGGTTATCAACAGCATCATGCCCTCCAATGCAACACGGCCCAAATCCGGGACACCATCTTCTCGGTCTGAAATCTTTCACAAGTCACGTGACCTGCACAAGCTTGTAGACCCAGGATAAATGTTTTTTCAGGCACAGCGCCTAAAAATGTGGGCCTGAAAAAATGCTTTTTCAGGGCAATATCTCCTCCCAAAACCACTCAAGAGGCACCCAAAATGACCACCGTGCTCTCGCAGGGGAAAATGCCATGTCCCATTTTTTGTCTGGGGCAGTTGATGGGTATGCAACACATAGGTATGCAGACACAACTTCAGAAAAATCTTCACTGGCTCTCAAGATGCTTTCAGGCCAAATTTAAGCCACTACTGCTAGTATATAAAGCCCTAAATGACTTGGGTATGACGTACCTGAAAGGACCATCTTTTGCCATCCATTCCTGCTCACTGTTTGAAATCTGCTGGAGAAGCATGGCTAACATGGCATCTTTAAAAGAGACTTCCACAGGCATGGCACAGCCTCAGAAAAGGCCCGCTCTTCCTCCGACCACCCATTTAACCTCCACAGGTGAAGGTGCCCAGAGGAGAGTCTCCAATGGTGATCTCAGCTGTTGGAGGGGGGATGGTGGCTCATATGGAAGTCTGTGGTTCCTTAGTCTGATCCAGGTCCACTTAGGGTTCAAAAGGTCAACACCAGAAGTTTTGAATTGTTTCCCAAAATGAACTGGGAGCCTGTGAAGCCATGGTTTGGCATGACATCTGAACACCATTTGAACTACTGTGGTTTGCAAGTTGCCATGCAACTAGGATTAGAAACTATGGTTTGAGTTGTTGTTCTGCCCAGCATTTGGGAATTTGCAAGTAAGGCAGCAGAAACCATGACAAACCCCAGTTTTCCTGTACAGTCATACCTCAGGTTACAAATGCTTCAGGTTACCTGATTTTGGGTTGTGCACCGCACCAAACCTAGAAGTACCAGAATGTGTTGCTTCTGGGTTTTGGTGCTCGCGCATGCGCAGAAGCACTAAATTGCGCTTTGCGCATGCGCAGAAGCACTGTATCATGAGCTGTGCATGTGCAGACGCGGTGCTGTGGGTTGCGAATGCTGTGGGTTGCGAACGTTCCTCCCGCACAGATCATGTTCGCAACCCGAGGTTCCACTGTACATCTATTTCAGGAGCTTCTAGAACTGAGGTTCTTAGGATCTGTGTGCAGTGTATAGAGTGACCCACGTGTTCCAGCTGAGCTTTGCTTGAGCAGCAATGCCTCTCTGAGCTCTAGCATGTTCTTGTATCCTTGGTTGTTCTTCACTCCTGGTTTCCTCTGTTAGTCCTGCCTCTTGATTTAGCCTTCAGTCTTCTCTCCAGTCCTGACTAAATTCTGATCCCCTGCAGGGGTGCCCAAACTTTTTTCAAAGAGGGCCAGATTTGATGAAGTGAACATGTGTTGTGAGGGGCAACCAGAGTTGTTGACTTTTTTTTTTTTTTACAGTTTTACCCCAAAAGTTGTTGAGCTTTTTGGGGAATTTTTGTTTTACATTTGGGTTAAGACCCCCAGGCTCATCTCAGACAGCTCCCGGTGGATTAGTTATAACAGTGTGTAGTGTAAGCCCTGGTTTAGCATATAAATCACCATGCTTTGGTGTTGTAGCTGAGCAACCCAATGTACATTGCAAAGTTGCACCCAGCAACTTAAGTGAGTGAGTAGGAAGGAGGGAGGGGGAGAAAGAAGCCTTTACTTTCTTCAAGGTCACCTTTTCCTGAAGAAGTTGGGGAATGGGAGATCCAAAAGAACTCTGTTACAGCTTTTGAAGGCTGAGGGCAGCTGAGATACTAGTGAGTCTCTCAGGAGCAGCTTGAGGAAGGTCTTCTGCCACACCTGAGGCAGACTCTCATTTATCTGAGCCAATGTGCTCTGACTGCTAACAACCAGCCCAAATTGGCTTGCCTTCTTCGCATTTGTCAAGGAGCCAGCTGCATTGGCTCAGCTGTTGTGGCTGAGGAGGAGGAGGAGGAGGAGGAGGAGGCGGCAGCAGCAGCAGCAAGAGGATCAGAGGAAGCTTGAAGTCATCATCACTCTTACTCAGTTTACCTTTCCTTCCCTCTTAATTTCTTTTTTGCTTCCAAGGTTTCTTTCTTTGTCATAACTATCTCTTCTGGCCTGGACCACTTGTACATTTTCTGGTATTTTAAGAAAGATGAGTCCCCCCCCCCCACACCCACCCAGTTTAGGAAGGTGCCATCAACTGGGAGAGACAAATCTGACAATTTTGGTTTCTACCCATTTCTCCCTTTCTAGCCTTAAATTCAGTTCACATTTCCGCATCAGTTTGGGATATACATATGTAGATAGACAGACAGACAGACAGATAAACAGACAGATGGATTCCTAACAATAATTCATCAGCATTAAAGTGTGTTTTTCTCCCAATATGCTTTTCCCCCCACACAATCCTCTTTAAAAATGCACTTTTGTATGTTATTACTTTTTTATGTATTACTGAAAACTAATACAAGCCTTTTGATGCACACCCTCCCCAAACATATTGTTGCACGCCACTCCTGTCTCTGAGTGGTGCAGGATTCTGGGGGTTCCAGACCTCGGGTCTTGCTTCTCCCATAGCCACAGCCTTGGATTCAAGCAGAAATCAACCACTGCTCTCAAATGTTGCACTGCCTCTTCTGCCTTCTGTTTAGTTCCTCTGTCCCATTACTCCTACTCCCTTTCCTAAGCTTTTAGCTCTCATTGCCTCTAACTCTCCACTCTAAACTCTCGCTTTATCTGTTGAGGGCACCCACCCATTTAACATCTGGTACCAAGCCCAAGGGATGCGGGTGGCGCTGTGGTCTAAACCACAGAGCCTAGGGCTTGCCGATTGGAAGGTCAGTGGTTCGAATCCCCGTGACGGGGTAAGCTCCCGTTGCTCGGTCCCAACTCCTGCCAATGTAGCAGTTTGAAAGCACGTCAAAGTGCAAGTAGATAAACAGGTACCACTCTGGCGGGAAGGTAAACAGTGTTTCCATGTGCTGCTCTGGTTCACCAGAAGTGGCTTAGTCATGCTGGCCACATGACCCGGAAGCTGTCTGTGGACAAACGCCTGCTCCCTCGGCCTATAGAGCAAGATGAGCACCGTAACCCCAGAGTCAGTCACGACTGGACTTAACTGTCAGGGGTCCTTTACCTTTTTTTCTTTAAACTAGTCCTCCTGTCCTCTGTTTTGTTAAAATGTCTCATCCCCCAGACTATCACCCCGCAAGAAGCTTAGCCTGGCTTAATTAGCTATTGACACTTGCTGATTCCAGTGGATTAGACGTGTCTAGCACAAAGTTTAGCACCCAACACCTTTATTAAATACCTACTGGACCTAGGAATTTAGGGGAGACTGGCACCCACAAACTCATAACTATGTATTTTTTCTAGTTTATGTGGTTGGTGAAGTATAATGCCCAGTTCTGAGAAATGCAAACTCCCAAGAACTGCTGCATTTCCATTCAAATCATTTTAGGATGGGCAGGTTGGGTGATTTTGTATTGCGGTGCCACTTCAACCAAATCCCCACCACCACCACCAGCTTTTAAAATCGACATCCACTCATGTGTGCCTTTTGTCTTTGGGGACCTTAAATTCTTATATTATGCCACCCCCATGTCAGAGGACAGATACTGGGTGCTGTTCAGGGCAGCACAATGGAAGACCCATGAGGCACAGCCCATCAGTTTCACTTCAGGGTCAAGATTTCAACTACCCCCCCCTCCACTCTCAATCCACTGAGAAGTTGCAGCTGGGCCTGTCGGGGGGAACCGCAAAGCTCTAAATCTGCTTCTAGCTTACATTGTTGTTGTTTAGTCATTTAGTTGTGTCCGACTCTTCGTGACCCCATGGACCAGAGCACGCCAAGCACTCCTGTCTTCCACTGCCTCCCACAGTTTGGTCAGACTCATGTTTGTAGCTTCGAGAACACTGTCCAACCACCTCGTCCTCTGTCGTCCCCTTCTCCTTGTGCCCTCCATCTTTCCCAACATCAGGGTCTTTTCCAGGGAGTCTTCTCTTCTCATGAGGTGGCCAAAGTCTTGGAGCCTCAGCTTCACGATCTGTCCTTCCAGTGAGCACTCAGGGCTGATTTCCTTAAGCTTACATTAGGCAAACATTTAACAAACATTTTACAGCATATATTAACGTTTATTTGTTTTTATGAAGAGTTTTCAGACAGACACAACTGGAATAGATGAAAAATATCTTTTCCCAGTATTTTTGCCGAAATAAACCAGCCCTGCAGACAGTTAGTGCTCAGAAGCTAAATTCATGGGCTTCAGATTGTTTGCCAGGCAAGATTTACAAAGCCCATATTCTCTGGCTATCAAGGCATGGGCTCAGATATAGAGTCAAGCCCCAGATTTTAACCACCACCATCGAAAAGAGTGCCGTGGAAAGAAGAGTTGATGGCAAGCATTCCTTCATAGGAAAAGCATTGTAAATATCAGAGGCCGCAGCTGAGAGTCTGGGCTGGTGATAAACAGGGGCTGGGCTATAAAGAAGAGCAGTTGTTGAAAGTTTTTTGCAATACTTTTGTCCCTTCACTGCTATGTCTGTTCCCTTTTGTGATACTTTTGAATTCAGTGTGCCTTGGTGCAAAGCAAAGCTTTTGAATTTACTTCAAAACCAGAAACAGACTCTTATTTTGTAATTTATTCCCCATCCCATATTTTCCTGCAAGGTGCTCAAGGAGGTGTACATGGTTCCCCCCATCCTCATTTAATCTTTGCAACAACCCTATGGGGTAGGTTAGGCTGAGAGGCAGTGATTGGCCCAAGACTGGTCCAGTGAGTTCTATGGCCAAGTGGGGATTTGAATCCCAGTCTCCCAGGTCTCAGTCCAACACTCTAACCACTATATGCTATACTGGCTTCCTCGGCACTCTAACCACTGCACCACACTGCTTCTCCCATGCCACCTGAAACCAGGCTGTGGAAGGTCCAGTATGGGACTCAGGGACAGCTATCCAGTCCTTTCCCCCAGCCCCCACCCTCATTTGACACACTTTACACCCATCAAGAATGCATTTTTCAAGGTGGCTTTGCATTGTGATATGCACATATACCACACTGCATCATGATATTGTGATATTTGTTGCTGTAAGTTGCTTTGAGTTACTTTGGTGAAAAAACAACTGTTAAGTTTAATAAATAATAAACTGAAAACAGTGGCCATCTCCCCTGCTTGCAAGAGAACAGGTTTTGGTGGACTGAGTTATAGTGGATCCAATGACCAAGAAGGCACTAGAGGGAAGTGAGGGGCGAATGAGGCTCATCAACCTGGGAAGGAAAACTCTGGTCCAAGCTCAAAGAAAAATCTGTTCCCGCTGCTTTGCAGGACAACTTTGGGAGAAGTAAAGGCCAAGGAGTAAACCCTGTGCAAATCTGGAGTGGAGTTGCTAAGATGGTTGGGTGGCACCTTGTACACCTCCTTCAGGCAGCTCCTGCAGCCAGACTGGTGCCAAACATCTTGTTCTGCTTTCCTTTGGAGCACAGCAGCAGCCTAGGACCTCCATGCACACTGCCCAGGCTTGCGCCATGGAGAGGTCATTTCACGTGCTGCTAATGCAGCAAAGCAGTTACAAGTGACCAGTGTCTGCATCCACAGCAGGTGGAGTTTGACTTCACCCCTGGAGATGCACTCCATTGCCTCTTGAGACAGATGGACACCAACAATAATGTCCACTATGAGTTGCCCAGGTGGAGAGATGTGTGTGCTGATCTGTGTCTAGACTCTGTCCACTTTTACCTCTAGCCCCACCCCTACCTCAGCCCCCTCAATATTTGTTTCAAGGGGTTCGGGCCCCCGCAATCTTAAGGTGGTCCTGCGCACGTTGCTTGCCTGTGATGTCACACGCATGACGCGCATTGCATGTTGGAGGTCCAGTGGCCGACTCCTCCAGAGCACTTGGGCTACACATGACATCACAGGAGTGTGCCACACACTTGGGGCAATGTGGCACTTCTGAACGTGACCCTCTGACTGAAAAAGATTCCCAGCCTCTGCATTAAATGAGCAAATGTACAATGGTGTAATCCTCTATGAGCAGCAGGAGACTCCTGGGGCATCTCAAAGACTCCACAGTGCAGCACACTGTTGAATCCTGGATTGGCATGGAGACCTGGTTGCGTGGTCTGGTACTGAGAGGGTTGGAATGCAGACTGATGGGGGGGGTGTCCTCTTGCTGGTTTGCACAAATGCTGGTACTAAGTCATTTGCAGACTGCCAGTCAGGCTGAAGGTGAAATCTGGGGCAGACCACAGCTGAGGAGATGCTGTTCTGTTGCAAGCAAAAGAGAAGCCATGGGGTCTGACGCTGGTGGTGTAGCCAAAGTCAGGCTAGTAATAGATGCTGGAGGACAGCTGGGGAAGTAAGACCAGGCCATCTGCATGGCTGCCTGATGAGCTGAGCTGCTTTGTTGTTGTTTAGTCTTTTAGTTGTGTCCAACACTTTGTGACCCCCTGGACCAGAGCACGCCAGGCACTCCTGTCTTCCACTGCCTCCTGCAGTTTGGTCAAACTCATGTTGGTCAAACTTCAAGAACACTGTCCCACCATCTCATCCTCCATCGTCCCCTTCTCCTTGGGCCCTCCATCTTTCCCAACATCAGGGTCTTTTCCAGGGAGTCTTCCCTTCTCATGAGCTATTGGAGCCTCAGCTTCAGGATCTGTCCTTCTAGTGATCACTCAGGGCTGATTTCCTTCAGAATTGATAGGTTTGATCTTCTTGCAGTCCATGGGACTCTCAAGTCTCCTCCAGCACCACAATTCAAAAGCAACAATTCTTCAGCGATCAGCCTTCTTTATGGT
This sequence comes from Podarcis erhardii, assembly GCF_964252035.2. Classification (NCBI taxonomy): domain Eukaryota; kingdom Metazoa; phylum Chordata; class Lepidosauria; order Squamata; family Lacertidae; genus Podarcis; species Podarcis erhardii. The sequence goes on along the minus strand of NC_138503.1, from coordinate 4,647,093 downwards.
CCAGCTCTCACTTCCATACATCTCTACTGGGAAAATCATAGCTTTAACTATACGGACCTTTGTTTGAGGAGCTAAAGTAAACAAGAGAGCTTTATAACAGCTCCATGGAGTCAGCTGACTGTATCCTGGCCAGAACTGCAGCCCAGAGGGTGCCCTTGTTCCAGAGCACCTGGTTTGCAGGGGGACCAGGACACTAATGGAGCAGGAGGTCAGGAAGACTGGCTGCTGGGGGCTGAGTTCAAGAGACGCATTCACACTCCTTACAGCAGGAAACAGTAGGCTGGCTTCTGGGTTGGCATTTTGAACTAAGCAGAAAAGTTGTCTTGCTGTAATCTATTACAAGTTGCATTGGTTGTTTTGTTGTGACTGTTGCTGCTGCTGTTTTAAAACCTGATAGGAACATAATAAAATGCAAACCATTGTTCCATCTAGCTAGGTATTGTCTACACTGACTGGCAGCAGCTCTCTGGGGTTTCAGGCAGGCGTCTCTCCCAATCCTACCAGGAGATGCCAGGGGTTGAACCCGGGACCTTCTGCATGCAAGGCAGGTGCAAGGCAGATGCAGAGCTTCCACATGCAAGGCCAAGGCAAGGCGGACCTTCTGCATGCAGGGCAGGTGCTCTACCCCTGAGCCACAGTCCTTCCCGATCCTCACTAGGGATGATCTCCCACCGCTGCTGAGGATCAAGAGGGGCACAGCATTTTGGCACTCCTGAGTCCCTGGTGGGCTTCCCAGTGGTATTTGGCTAATCACTGAGAAGCAGATGCTGGACGAGGTGGTCCAGCTGGGTTCTTCTGACGTTTTAATGTCATGTGCAAATCAGAAAATTAAGAGAATGCTCCTCAAGGCACAACAGTTGCCTTCTGACTTCTCTCTTCCCAAATTGTCAAGTGCGCACACACACACCACTGCCCCTTTGATGCTTGGTTTAATTAAGTGTTTCAATTTCTTGAGAGAGCCTCCAGTAGCAACACTGGCCATAAATGAGAAGAATTACGACCTGCAAAGAAGCAGCTCAGTCATTGGTGGCTCATCAACATTCTTTCCCATTAAGATTGCTATTAAGTAATGGGATTTTTTGAATGTATTTTGCTTATGTACGGTTAAGTACAGAGGGAGGGGGAATCCTTCATTTGTGTTCCATCTGGAGAGTTGCATAAGCTGCTTTTTGAGATTAGGAGGGTTACCTGGGATGGAAATGGGCAGGGGCAAATGTAAGCGAGCAGGATTTTTGCTGAGCATGGGCAGAGCTATATTTAGCAGATGTAGCCACATCGCTTCAGAATGAGTATGCACACAAACGTCAGGAAACAGCCATGGCTCAGTGGGAGAACAACATGTTTTGGTTAAAGAAACATATGTATTCTGAATTATCATTTTGATTAATTTTGTTGCCTCTAATCATGGGGAAGGGCAAAAAGGTAGAGCAGGGCTGCATGAATCTCAAGCCTGAGGGACCAAATGTGGCCCCCAGACCTCTCTGTGTGGCCCTTGGGACCCTATACTCCCCTGCTCCTGGCACACACCCTCCTCAAATGCTTTTTCCTGGCTTGAATGTGTTCTTGAACTGTGGACTGCTAGCCAGGATGGAGAGACACATCCCTGCATTTGTGCATGTAGAAACCTCTGACTTTCAAAAAGCTTTCCTACCTGAGAGCTACAGCATGGCACTAAAGCGGAAGTGCAGTTGGACTGTAGTGGATCAATACAGGTAATGAAGATCCTTGTCATAGGTTTGTGGGGGGTGAGGTTAGAATCTACAAGAGAAAACCTGATGAACTGCTCAGACTAGTCCCTTTGTTAAGGTAATGGCCTTAGATGTCCAGTTAAATAGTTCCATTTACTCATCTAAAAGGCTCTCCATGGAGATAAAAGGGTGGGTCTTTTCCCACCTCACTTGGCTGTATGCCACATCCTCCTAGGATGGAGAACATGAGGCCAAGGGAGGCTGAGAGTTGTGTGAGAGAGAGTTTTGTTGGAGTGTCAGTGCTGTGAGTCCCTCTTTCCTATGCTTTTCTTTATATAAATATGTAAAGAAAACCATATATCCCAAAGACACCACAGTCTCCATTCCAAGGAAACCAAACTCTGGGTAAGCGCAGGCATCCCTAAAGTCTTTTGCCACTTGGAGATTGGGGTGCATTCACCAATATATGGTGGGTAAATGTTCAGTGGACAGAACAGAGCTATTCATGTAACTATCTCCTTTGCCTCCAGTTTTCTGCAAGGCAACACCTGGCCACTGCAGATTCAAATTCATGGCATGACTTTCAGAGGAGGGGACATTATCCAAGGTTAACAGGATGCACTTTCTGCCAGTCTCTCTTTTTCCTACTTTCTTGGATGGGCCTGTGTGCCACTGAAACGGAGGCAGATTTATCACCAAGCATGAAAGTAAAGAGCAATATCGGGAGCCAGTTCCAGTTCCTCCAACTTCTTAATTGGCAAAGTGACCTGAAAGGCCTTGTTTTTTCCTTTGCGGCACTGGCTGCTGTCCCTTTGAGGGTTCAGGATCTGACAGTGTGCTGTTGTGGATGATTCCCCTCACCTAAGCTGATTTTGCAACCACCCATGGAATTGTAATATAAAGACTGAATTGGATCAGGCTATAATGGGGTTCACATTGCATGGGAAAGTGATGGCAGGGGAGGGGTGTGTGTGTGTGTGTGTGTGTGTGTGTGTGTGTGTACATATACTGTTACCTAACCCTGTACCTTAAGGAGGGTGCTTTTTCCAACTCAGGGCCCCTGAGATTGTCAGTACTTACAGATGGAAAAGACAGTGTGCCACAGGCAGCAGCAAGCAAAAGAATCCTAGCTTACTAGGATTCACATTCACACCATACATGGAACAGCATGGTGTGAATGTGGCCTAGAACAGCAGAAGGACTGGGGAAAATGAGCTAAAACCACCAATGCATGAAGTAGAACAAAACTCCTGAAGCAGCCCCAGACAGCTCTGCAAACCATCCTTTGTTAAGTGTTTACACCTCTCTCTGTTTACTATTTATTAGCAGGGAAGGGTTGGGGCAGTAAGTGAGACTCTAAGATGGTTTTCCTTCAGATGACACCAGGTGAAAGCACGTTGCAATGTGTCCATGAGAGCGGCCTTGAAATAACTTTCACAGCTGTGTGTTTATCAGATCAACCTGCCATTTTCTCCTTCGATCGACTTAATAGCAGCTTTTGTGAGATGGGTTCCATCCACCGTCTGGATTCAAGCTCAGGAGTTGTCTTGGGAAGATGACTAACAGGAGTAAACATATTTGGGTGGAATGTCACAAGGGCGTGCATTTTTCTTATTTGTCTCATCCTTTCCACACACAAAAGGCTGCCAAGGAAGATGCATCATGCCCTCTCACCATGTTTGTGGCCTGAATCACAATAAGAAAAGATAGCAGTGAGGAACTCTCAATGGCTTGGCTGGGTTTGCCATGTCATTCAAATTGTAACTGTTTTGCATTCCAGTTAAATTTGACACTGATGATTTACTAAAGCATTTATTGATTGGTTTTACCTCCCATGACCCACTGGAACAATGTAGGATTGCCATATTTTGAAGAGCAAAAAAGAGGTAAATAACCCTACTATGTGTAGGCTATAGAAGCTGCGATATATTGCTGGGGGGGGGGCATGACAAGAGAAGAGGAAAGCAAGTCTTCAACCACCTGCTATATCTATGTGTCATCCACAAAGTATAACCAGAGACATTTTGGCAAATTAAAAAAATCCACCCAGACAGGAATTTTACCCCTGGAAAAGAGGACGTGTCCTGGGAATAGAAGACACATGGCAACCCTAGAACAATGTGACATCTGGTGCATTCTGGGAAAAGGACCGTGGCAGTTGACAGACTGGACCATCAGTGTCTCCTCCATTGCAACCAAACCCACAGGCAGTGGAGAAAGACAGTGAGGCATCAGAAATGTTGGAACAAAAACACTCAAAGGCATAAATGAGTACCAAGACAAATTACATGCTAATAAATGAAACATGAAATGAACAAGATTGTAATGACTGGGACATGGAAACAAATGGTGCTTTAAGTAGGAGAGACAGATCTGGAGCTATAGATCTATCTAAGCCCCTCTTCAGGCATGCTAGAGCCCCTCTTCAGGCATCCTGGACATGGTGTCACTCTGGAGCACAATGGACATTGAAAATGGCTGGATTAGGAGGGAGACCACTGGAAGGGCCTTTGAAGGGGGCCCTTCAAAATGAAGCCAGCCTCAAAACATTTCTGAATTTGTGGTGCGGGTGAGCCACGTTGTCATGGGTTAAGTTGTAGAAGCAGGGAGATGGCCACAAGGTGAAGCTCAAAGGCTCTCTTGCACCAGTTTTATACCCTTGTAACTGTCATGGCTTCCCTGCTGGTGAAGGACAGGTGTTTGTGTCCCCCACTCACATCTCTGAGTGACATTTTCTTGATCCCTCCATACGAGGGCATTGAGCCAGGATGGTCCCAGATGCAGGTCCTCTGTGGAAGGAGGCAAGTACAGTATCTCATTTGGCATTTCCCTCAGATGCTTTCATATAAGGTCTTCAAGGTAAGATAAATTTAACATCCTTTGTCAGGAGCTGGAGCTGGAACACGATGAAATGCAAGCTTTCTTGAACAAGGTTACGGGCTGAGAATATGGGTTGACCTTCTGTTCCTTTCTCGGTTCCTGTGTGGACTTGCTTTCCCTCTGAAGGGAACAGTTGGGAGGAAAGGACAGAAATGTCACCAGGGCCTGGACCTTCAGCCAAGCTCTACCAACTGCCTAATTCAACTGTAACACAAAAATCAAATTCACTGTCAAACTAGAGGACTGGTCCAGCTGTCAAACTTTTTCATGCATTAGGGACTCCAATACGCATGGGAAATTGTTCAATGCATGCAATGCCCTGGTAGGATCCTGCTTTGGTATGAATAAATTTGATAGTGTGTGTGTGCACGTGCGCGTGTACACACAAATATTTTGCAGGGTGGGGGTGTCCAGGTCAGGTGTGGCTGCTGGCAGGGCAGACAGCAGAGAACCAAACAGTAGGTGGTGCCAGAGGGGATGACAGAGCCAGCTAATTATAGTTTTGTCACCTTCTTTTCCCCCTGCTGAGTTCTCCAAAGGCATGGCACTGAGACTGAGGAGGAAGGAGCTGACCAGCACTGCCACCCCCTGGACTGGTTGTGCATAGGAAGGCTGGGGCTGACTGATCCTAATGGACCCATCCCCACTGATCATTGTGGAGGGAGAGCAGAGAAAGTGTATGATCCAACATATGTGAAACTGGTATGGACTGGAAAAAGACTGATCTGTCCACCCCAGGTATAACCCACCATGACATTCCCCGGAGTGAACTTTGATGGCCTGAATGGGAGTTGTGCCACAGCACTGTCATGCATTTCAATGGGGCTTGTGCAAGAGAACTCCCCAGTGGATGGTTGCTGAATGGGGATTGAACCCTGGCTTCCAAGTCTCCAACACAGCCTTTTTTGACCTCTCTGGAACAAGGGCAATTGGCTTGATCAAGGATTCAAAATTTCTGCTTCGCAACTGATAAGTCAAGAAGATAAAAAGATGAACAATTGTATTAAATATGCATTTAATATAATTGTGTATCTTTTTATCTTCTTATCAGCTGTGAATCAGCAATTTTGAATCTATAATTTACTATAGATTAGATCTGTAATTTACTATAGATGTTTAGTTGTTGTTTAAGATGAAGGTAGTGAGCAGTAAGAGGTTGAGCTATAACCAAAATCAGAAGTTTCTTTGTAGATTTTTTTACAGTGAATGAAGATCTACTATATTTATCAATCAGTCGATTTCTTTACTACGATTTGTGACCAGAACTCAAAAAGAAACTTTCTACAAATACATAAAATTATTAACTGTTGTGCTATAGAGCACCAGGCAAGAAAACAAAATTATAAGTTTGTCAGAATTAGTCCCTAGGGAGTTTTTTATTTAGTAGCACAATATTTAGCCACAATGGCAGAGGTGCATGCAGCCTTTTCTGAAGGCAGCAAAAAAAGGCAGCAGCATAAAATGAATCCGATCATCCTGGGAATTTCTGTAAAAAAAAGGTTAAATGAAAAGGTATTCTAGAGAACAGATAGGAGTTGATGAATAATTATTTATTAAATTTATATCTCTCTTTCCTCACAAAGGAGCCCAGGGGTACTAAAGCATTTTTAGTGATAAAACAGTATAATTGCAAATATTTTTTTAAAAAAACATATTGAAAACATTTGAAACATCAAAAAGCATTTTTAAACGTTTAGTATATCCACATCCTTCTCCTTTTCTGTGTGTGTCATTTGCACTTGGCTTCAAGAACAGCCTTGCACCAGGACTCCACTACACTGGATGCTGAAGAACTGTGAAAAGATCTCCTGACGTTTTAGAAGCTGTGGCAGGGAACAAGTTGGACGAAAGATGTAGTTCTGGAAGAGTTAAACCCTCCCCACCATTTCCCCAATTTAAAGTACCCCAGGAGGTGCTATTAGCTAAAGGATTTGTCCTCTCTATCCCCACCCAGGGGTAATAATATTGCTGGGTGGGTGGAATTTCAATCTGGAAAAGAGCTAACACTCTGTCTTTCCCAGCACTGGAGGCTTCATCCAACACACAGCACCATGGAGTTGTGTTTAAGTCTAAAGAGCATGCCGGCAGGTTTCACAGCCTTATAATAGTCTGGCCATTAGCCATCAACTTTTCACTGAGGTGCAATCTTGGACACATTTCCCCCCAAAATATAGTGCCCCTTGGACCTAAACAAGCTATTTTCATGTGGCTGGTTGGAGGTGGGAGGATGTGTGGCTGTGTGCAAAGCACAAGCCTGAGAACGTCATAGAGGTCCTTCCACCACCATTGTTGCTGATGTGAAGATGGGTGTGTGTGTGGCTGAGTTTAGCTTTTTCATTTCAGATGTCAAAGAAACCAATAAATTGGTTTTTCTAAGTTGAAGAAAATTTCTCAGGGAGGAGTCCGTGGTCAGGTGAGGGGTTATTTGCACATTGCAGCAGCCTTTTACTATGGGTGAAGGTGGGTTTTTGTGTTGGTTTCTTCAAATTGTATACACAAACAGTTCCCAGTTCCACATAGTAATCATATTTTAAAAAAATTATTTATACCCCACCCATCTGGCTGGGTTTCCCCAGCATTCTCGTCATTCCACATACATACAGCTAAACAATCCCATTCCAAAAGGGTTAGGGGTCTTAGTAGATTACAACCTGAACATGAGTCAACCATGTGATCCAGCAGCAAAAGAAGAAAAAGAAAAAGCTGATGCTATTCTAGGTAAAGGGACCCCTGACCATTAGGTCCAGTCGTGGCTGACTCTGGGGTTGCAGCGCTCATCTCACTTTATTGGCTGAGGGAGCCGGCGTACAGCTTCTGGGTCATGTGGCCAGCATGACTAAGCCGCTTCTGGCGAACCAGAGCAGCGCACGGAAACGCCATTTACCTTCCCACCGGAGCGGTACCTATTTATCTACTTGCACTTTGATGTGCTTTTGAACTGCTAGGTTGGCAGGAGCAGGGACCGAGCAACGGGAGCTCACCCTCTCGCGGGGATTCGAACCGCCGACCTTCTAATTGGCAAGCCCCAGGCTCTGTGATTTAACCCACAGCTGCATCAATAGAGGAGTCTAGTGTCCCAATTAAGGCAAGTAATAGTACCACCCTATTCTGCCTTGGTCAGACCCCACCAGGAATATTGTGTCCAGTTCTGTGCACCACAATTTAGAAATCGACAAGCTAGAACATGTACAGAGGAGGGGGACCAAGGTGATCAAAGGTCTGGAAACCAAGCCCTATGAACGGTTGAGGGAGCTGAGTATCAACCTCTCTGCCTTTTGGAGATGCCATTTCAAAGCCTGGCACCTGATGGCTGCTTTTCTTTTTTGCAAAATCTATAAGTGAAAGTCATTTGGCGAGCTCGGGTTTGGAACTGGAGCCCCTGCTTTTGATTCAGCATGCTTATGCATACTGCAGGGTTCTCTTAGCATAGCTGCCATCCCATCACTAGATGGTAGTATTCCTTATTGTTTCCCAAACCCTTTGTCTCAATGTCATTGCAAAGGTAACTATGCTTGTGGTATTTTTAAACAAATATTTTTAATGCATTACAAATCCCAAGGAAGTTGGGAGTTTTTTGTGAAGTCTGTCAAGGCAACAAGTTTTGACTCATCTATCACACTTCTTTGGGAAGGATGCAGGGCCAGCGTGGAACGTAGCTGAAACCACTCCAGTGAGAAAGGGGGGGGTACTGCAGAGAAAGGGCAGCAGCGTAGCATGTCACACCCACCCCAGCTTGCACTTGTTGATCCTCCTCTCACTTTCACCTGGGGGAAGCTCTTCTGCTAGGCTGCCTCAGGGGGAGAGGTGGGAAGTAGCTGTGCTTGCTCCATCAACTTTGTTGAAAGTCCAGCTCCATCAGGGACCTCCTGCCTCGCCACCAGCTGTCTGTGCTTGCTCTGGGACAATCTGTTAAGGGATAGAGGTTAGGAGACACTTAACTGATATAATCAACTCTAAACTGTTACTCAAAAGCGCTTAATGTCTGACTGCACTATTTACACTGGATGTTGGTGTGTGTGTGGAGGGTAAATGGGGGGATGTTCATTATAGGTATTTTCAGAAACTGAAAAATAAAAGGTTAAAAAGAAGAATGGCTCTGATGGACTGCTGTCACTCAGAAGTTGCCACATGCCTCCACCCATCCAAAATATACTCTTCCCTGAAGGTACATTCTTTCACCTTTGGTGGACATGCCCAAGGATTAAGACATTCTGGGAGATGATCTATAATGAAATGAAAAACCAGAGGCCTTTCTCCTGGTCATGGTCGGCCAATTGGTGCTAAAGAAGGACAGAACTTTCTTTATGTATGCAACAACAGCAGCAAGAATACTCATCGCGAAGTACTGGAAGACACAAGATTTACCCACCCGGAAAGAATGGCAGATGAAGCTGATGGACTATATGGAATTGGCGGAAATGACTGGCAGAATCCGAGACCAGGGAGAAGAGTCGGTGGAAGAAGATTGGAAAAAATTTAAAGATTATTTACAGAAATATTGTAAAATTAATGAGCTTTAGAAAAATGGTGGAATGAAGTTATATGGCTTTGGCAGAAATGTTATAAGGAACTAGGTACAGATAGATTGTTAATGTATTAAAGGGAAAAAAATAAGGTTAGAATATGTTAAGATTAATTACAGGACAGAAAACAGAGGAAGATGGAAAGGAATTGCTGAAACAGTTAATTGAAGTGGAGTAGAAAAAGGGAGGCGTGAGGAAGTCAATGAAACAAGTGAATGCAAGCTAAGATTGAAAATATTGGAAGTGTTTTTAATTGTTTTTGTTTTGTTTTGTTAATTCAATGTTTTACGTAGTGTTTTTGTTTTTGTCTTTGTATTGTATTATATTATATTAATTTGTTTTAATTTTCTTTCTTTTTGTAATCTTTAAATTCTTAATAAATATTATTTTTTTAAAAAAACAAAATATACTCTTCCTCACGGCCGCTGTCCAATATCACAGACCTCCAGTTTTCTCCTACCCTCTCAGAAATATTAAATGATCGACTGGGTTTTATTGTGTTTAGTCAGAGGACACAATGAGAAGCTGCAAAAGAACCTTCTGCTCTGCTTAGCTCACTGCCCCATCACTCAGGAGGTTTTTAAGAGGACCAGTGGGGGATGCTGTAGCACACTGAGAGGCAGTGTGTTACAGAGGTTAGAGCGTCAGTCTAGGACAGAGTTTCCCAAACTTGGGTCTCCAGCTGTTGTTGGACTACAACTCCCATCAACCCTAGCTAGCAGGACCAGTGGTCAGGGGTTATGGAGCTGGAGACCCAAGTTTAGGAAAGCCTGGTCAGGGACCTGGGAGACCAGGGTTCAAGTCCTCACTCAGCTGTGAAACTCACTGGGTAACCCTGGGCCAGTCACTGCCTCTCCACTTAACCTACCTCACAGGGTTGTTATAGTGATTAAATGAGGAGAGGAAGAACCATGTAAGCCACCTTAAACTCCCTGGAGAAAAAAGGGGTATACAAATGCAATGAATAAATAAAATAGCACGGATTTTCCTGCATTGGCAGGGGGGTTGACTAGCTGACCTTTCAACTTGATGATTCCACCATATTGAAAAGGCACATTGTTCCCTAAGGGAAATAAGCATTCTGTAGTCTAACCTTGCCCTAACCACAAATTGCACTACCCCCCATTCCTGCCAGCTCTGAGCAGTGTGACTTGGGTTCCTCATCTGACACTGAGGCTTAGGGCAATGAGCAGGCCTGAGGCATAGTTGCTGAGGCAGAAGGGGAACTCTCCAGCTAAACAGCTGGAACGAGGGAGCAAGACTAGGAGCTGGACACAATGAGATGTTGCACCAGCCGCTGCCAGGAGGCGAGTAAGAGGTTTTATAGCTGGCCTGGCCGTTCCACCACAGTCAGGCCATGCTATTGTGGAGCATCAGCAGGTCCTTGACCTGGAGAATACTTTGGCTGTGACTTCTCCTCCCAAGTATGGCTCTGAGATGTACACTTTAAGCTGCAATTCAGGCTCCGTGTTCCTGGAGTCTCACCGGTTAGTGTGGAGGGTTGGGGTGGGTCAAGGTATTCCTCCAATTCTACAATGTCCCATAATGGAACATCATTCAGGATTGTAGTCTTGGGGTGCTTGTTAGTGTCCACTGGCTCCCCTTCATGACCTTGCTTACTGGGAGGATGGAAGACCTCTTCCAAGAAGTTTAAATTAGAGTCTTTCTTGGGGTAGGTTGTGATACAAATACAACAGGATATGACAACCAAAAATACTGGCTTACCCACAGACTCCGCCTTCCAGAAACCAAACAACAATGAAAGAATTATTTACCAAATATCTTCCTTTACATTAATGGAATTTTTAAACTGTCAGTCAATCTCATGAGAATTTTGCACCCTGCTGAGACATGCAAGACAGCTGCCCCATTAGTGCCCCCTCCCCCTTTCCTGCTACATGCCCAAGAACAAGCACTGCATCCATAGAGGTCTGGATCCAGATCATTTCTGGCTACTGCTGATCATTTCCTAGTCATGAAATGTTGTCTGCTAATGGCTCTGAACAGAGAACAGAGTGCACAGGCTCTCCTGAGAGGTTTAAAACACTGTGAAGCAATTGTGTTGCATCCAGGTATTAATGGACTGACCTCAGACAGAAGCAGCAGAGAGAGATTTTTCTCCCTGCTCACATGCGGACCGAGCAGAATGAATTATTATCTGGACTATCAGCTGTGGAATGTGACTTGCTAGGGAGAAGTCAGTCGTATAACTCACTTTAGTGGCTGAGGCTTCCCCGACTGAGGGAGAGAGAAAGAAAAAGAATTTATATATCCCCAAAGAATGTCATGTCTGTTTTAGATTTGCACAGGCCAGTGAATGTATGCAGATGTTCTGTTCAGTGGTTTATATTACAGCTTACTTACTGTTTCAGCCTTCACTGTGGAGAGACAAAATTTGCCAAGATAGCCAGGCAGGATGACAGCGGAGGAAGTGAGCAAATGAGTCCCTTAGCAAGAGCTGTAGGTGAGCAATAGCACTGGTCCTTTGGTGGTATGAAAGGTGCTGTGTGGGCAGGGAAGCTTGCTGCAGTGGCCAGGTTATGTGCTTGCCAGGGTGAACTCTCTTTTTGCATGGTGGTGCATCAGGCATGTAAAGAACAGTGCAGATATCACACAAGTTACAATGCAGGGGAACAGGTCATGCTTCTCCTGGGTCAAACAGGACTCTTCCATTTTCAAGGAATGGATTCTTTTGAAGGTGAGATGTTATTTGAGCCCCTTGTGGGTGGTGGTGGGGGCTGTTTTCAGGGGATAGTGCCCTGTTCCAGTCAGAGCAAGAGCCCATCGGCTTCTGAGCAAGATCTCTAGGGAACTGAATCCAGAACAGAGACCACCAGTCTGAAGAAAATACAGTGGTACCTCAGGTTAAGTACTTAATTCATTCCGGAGGTCCGTTCTTAACCTGGAACTGTTCTTAACCTGAAGCACTACTTTAGCTAATGGGGCCTCCTGCTGCCGCCGCGCCACTGCTGTGTGATTTCTGTTCTCATCCTGAAGCAAAGTTCTTAACCTGAGGTACTATTTCTGGGTTAGCGGAGTCTGTAACCTGAAGCGTCTGTAACCTTAGGTACTACTGTAAATGAAAGGGGTAGTCAGAAGGATATTTCAGGACCCAGGACAGCTCCCCAGTTCTCCATTTTTGCCCACTTAACTCACACAGTTCCTTCCAAACTTAAGCCTACATGAGGGTTTCCCCTCATGGAGCAAGATAGGAAAGTTGCAAATGTTCTGACTCACACGACTGAGCTGGTGTAATATAGGAAGCAAAAAGCTGAGCTTTGCATCTAGGAAGTGCTCAATTCAAACCTTCCCTCAGCTAGGAGGTGGTTTTAGACAGCTTGCAATTTTCTTATTTATTTATTTAGTCGCTTTCATTTGTATCTCACCTTCTTCCTCCAAGGGGCTCGAGGTGGCATACCTGGTTCTCTTCCTCCTCATTCAGTCATCACAGCAACCCTGTGAGGTAGGCTAGGCTGAGAGGCAGTGATTGGCACAAAGGTCAGTGAGTGAGTTCCATGGGGGATTCAGTGGGGATTTGAACCCTGTTTGTTTAGATGCTAGGCCAGCATGCAAACCACACTGGCCTTAGAACCTGGTGGGCTGATTTCTGAATCTGCCTTCGGCTGATGAAAGTTTAGATGCACCTGGATCAAACATGTGGTGTATGTGCTTTAAAAAAAACTAAAACAAAAGTGCTTATCAATTGGAAATACATTAATTAATTTAAGCAGAAGATTTTCCAGTCTCACTATCTGAATAGAAGAGCTGGTTTCAATGGTGTAGAAAGATGCTTTTGTTGCAAATATTACTTTTCCCAAACCTGTATGGTGTTGTTTCCCCTACTTGTTAAGCTACAGGAGGGATCAACCCAAGGACTCTGGCAGCCGTGCCCTGGCATTTTTCTCCCTGTGTCACTGGGGTAGCCATCAAGTTGACAAAGCTCTCAGTTATCTCTGCTATGCTGTGGCACCACCTATCTAGGGGCTAAAGATGGTACTGCTGTTCTTCAGTCCAGTCAGAGCAGGTGACTTGAGAAAACAATAGGGGCTTTCCTAGCTCTATATAAGGCTTGCACCAGGCTTAGCTCTCCAGCCTAGCAATTAATCTTACCGTCTAGCCCAGCATTTCCCAAAGTAGGCGATACCGCCCACAGGGGAGTGCTGGATCAATCCAGGGGGATGGTAGTAGCCTCTGGTGCAAATGGGGGGGGTGTCATTGAATAAAAATAAGGGAGTGGTGCAAGCCTAAAGAAGAGGAAAAAATTGAAAGAAAGCTTCATATATGTTTCATCTGTTGAGTAATGACGCTTACTGCCTCCCCCGGATGTGACTGTTGTGCTGGAGGCAAGGGGTTTTCCTGGGCTTGGGTGAACCCTTTTTGGTTTCACCCAGACCCAGGAAGTGGATCACAGCTTGCCTGCCTATTTGGCCAATGGCAGGCAGGCTATGGTGCTGGCCCCGCCCCTGGGGTGGATTAGACTGAGCCGGCAGGCTTCCTTCCCATTTGCCCCATGGGTTTTATAGATACACAGGTAAAGGTAAAGGAACCCCTGACCATTAGGTCCAGTCGTGACCAACTCTAGGGTTGCGGCGCTCATCTCGCTTTATTGGCTGAGGAAGCCGGCCTACAGCTTCCAGGTCATGTGGCCAGCATGACCATAGCTGTCAACTTTCAGATTTGAAAATAAGGGATCAGCAGCCTCACCTGTCCCAGGGACATTTTACGGGATATCTAACAATCCGGGATAGCAGCGGGAAGCAGCGGGAAATGGCACTGGAATAAGGGAATTTCCCACAAAAAAAGGGAAGCTTGACAGCTATGAGCACGACTAAGCCGCTTCTGGAGAACCAGAGCAGTGAACGGAAATGCCATTTACCTTTCTGCCAGAGTGGTACCTATTTATCTACTTGCACTTTGACGTGCTTTCAAACTGCTAGGTTGGCAGGAGCAGGGACTGAGCAACGGGAGCTCACCCCATCGCGGGGATTCGAGCTGTGACCTTCTGATCAGCAAGTCCTAGGCTCTGTGGCTTAACCCACAGCACCACTCGTGTCCCTTTATAGATACATAAAAGAACATAAATTTGTCACTGCATCTTTCTGTTTGTTTGCTTAAAGAATGTAGATATCCCCGGGGGGGGGGGCACTGAGGTAATTCTTTTTCTGAAAAGGGGATGGTAGGCCAAATAAGTTTGGGAACCTCTGGTCTAGCCCTTGCCTTCTCCAGCTTGATAGTGACTTTGCCATCTTGTGGCTAATGATGGTACTGCTGTTTCAGTCCAGCCAGACCAGGTGACTTGAGAAAATACTAGGGGCTTTCCTGAATCTATACAGGGGCATAGCATGCAGAGTGCCAGGGGGACAGTAGCCCCAGGCGCATGATTTTGAGGGGGTGCAAGCCAGGTGCTCCCATGCACGGATTCCTGACCTGCCTGCTGCAAGGGGTCTCGGGGCCCCAGAGCCCAGCCTTGCCGCCATGCCCTTGGCCCCCTCACTGAATGGCCACCCGGCCAATGTTCGGGGAATGCACCCACTAAGGGCTGTGTCAGCCAGCTGAGCTCCCCCCTGTGCAGGTGGGCAGGCAGGCAGGCGGCACAGCACAGCCCTGTGAACCCTCTACGACCCACGCCTGCCTGGTGGCAGCTAGGGTTTGACCGGCACAGTGGGTTTTGTTCACCCTCCATGCTCAGCCCCTGGTCCCTCCTTGCATGCACATGTGCCCCGGACACCAATAAAAGACACAACGCCACTGGCTCGATATAATGGTTTCTCCAGACTTTGCTCTTCAGCCTAGCAATTCATCACACTGTATAGCCCTGCAGTCTTCTGCTTGATTTTGACCATGCAATTTGCCTTTGATCCTCATTTCCTTATACTAGAACTAGGAACTGCCAACTCCCACCCCCACCCCCAGCTGCAGCCAGTTTCAGAGCCTGGCAGGCTTGCGTGATCCCAGCCCATCAGATTTTTCTCTTTTATAAAAACAATGCCAAAAAAATCCATGAAAGAGAAGGGCGCCCTCCTCTTTCTTCTTTATCTTTTTTGGCATTTCTGAAACTGTTCGCAAATAACTGAAAATCCTTTCAGCTTAGCTCCAAAACAGTCAATGAAAAGCCAGGATGCCACCTCCATCACCTCTTAAATCTGGGAAGGAGCTGGCTCTAGTTGATGGACCAGACAATTCCAGTAGGGGGCACCCTTTCTGCATACAAGGGTCATGGTTATCTCGGGGTTCCGTGGGACATGTTATCGCTTCCAGAGCAGGGAGACGCTGCAGAAAAGTGTTCCACCCCACTGTTATAATTCACCTTAATGAGCAGCGAACAAAAGGTTGTGAAGGACAGTTGTGAGCGATTGCCGGCAGATTCCTGTTGCACTGCATCTGGCTAAGTTCCTGCTGGCAAGAGACATAATATATTATTGCTGCAGGTCACATAATGGTAAATGAACACTTACTGGCTCTGTGGCAACTGGATTGATTATTGTATCCCCTTCCGAACAGGGTCTTGCTTTGTTTTACAAGTAAATGCATTTGTCCCTGCTGTGTTAAAAGTCAGGCGATCAGTCTGAATTCACGGAGCTCAAAGTGAAGATGACAGAAGCAAACCAAGAGCAGCACCGGGCCTTGCATGAGCTTGGCAATGGTTTGATTCACTTACAAAGTGCGCTGTGCTCATGAGCATATATATATGCAGTGTCAAAAACCTTCAGTTAAGCTTAAGAGTTAAGGTGTAATTTAAATGCCATCAATCCAGAAGATGTAAATTGCACAATAAAGCATCCCGTGTGACCAGTGTTTTAACTATGTATAGAAATATGGGGTAGTAAGAGGATCAGGGAGATCTGAATGCAAAACATAAGAGGAGCCCAGCTGGATGCAGCCATCTAGTCCAGTATCCTGTTCCTACAGTTGCCAACTGGGTGCCCTGACAGGAAGGCCACAAGCAGGAGGGAACGTAGTCCTTGGAACTAGCAGTCACTGACAGTCTAATCCTCCAGGAATTTGTCTAATGCCCTTTTAAAGCTGTCCACATTTGTGGCCATCACAACACCTTGTGGGAGCAAATTCTATAGTTTAACAATGCGTTAAGTACTTCCTTTCTGCTTGTCACGAATCTCCCAAATTCAGCTTCATTGGTTGACCCTGTTGGGTTCTAGCAATATGGGAGAGAGGGGAGGGCTTCTCCCTATCCACTTTCACCACACCAAGCATATTATTACGCACCTCTGTCATGCCCTTTGCTCACCATTTTTGTTCAAACTAAAAATTCCCCAAATTTTGCAACCTTTCCCCACAGGAGAGTTCCTCCAGCATCTGGATCATTTTAGTTGACCTTTTCAGTTCTACAGTATCCTTTTTTAGGTGTGTTGAACAGAACTGTACACATTATTCCAAATGTGGCTACACCACAGATTTGTTACAATATTGGGTGTTGTTCAGTTCTTTCCTAATAATCCCTGGCATGGAAACAAGTAGTCCGTGTCTTGCTGGGACTCAGTCTAGTGCACTTCCATGTGCTGGGTCTGCTCAGATCTCAGAACAGAATAGCCAGGTACAGTCCCTGTCTCACCCATTGGCTGACATAAGAAGCTTCTGGACTTGCTAGGTCTGGTATAAGCAGTAGGAACCAGCCTTCCTCCTTTGCCAGATCAGCAGAGGAGGACCTTCAAGCTGCCCCAGCTTAATCCCAAAGTTCCAACAACACACTTTAGAGGCCCTGAGCTGGAGACCCAACCCTGGACTGGGAACAGGCAGTCCCAGAATAATAGAATTGTAGAGTTGGAAGGGACCCCAGGGGTCATCTAGTCTAATCCCTGCAGTGCAGGAACCACAGCTACAGAATCCCTGACAGATTACCTCTGCTCTAAGAACTTCCAATGAAGGAGAGTCCAGCACCTTCTGAGGGAGTCCAGCCCAATGTTGAGCAGCTCTTACCGTCAGAAAGCTCTTCCTGATGTTCATTCAAAATTTTCTTTCTTGTCATCTGAATTTGTTGATTGAGGTCCTACCCTCTGGAGCAGCAGAAGACAAGCTTGCTCCATCTTCCATGTAACAACCCTTCAGATATTTTTACATGGCTATCTTATCACCTTTCAGTCTTCTCTCCTCCTGGCTAAACATACCCAAGTCCCTCAACCACTCTTCGTAAGATTTCCAGACCCTTGATCATCTTGGTTGTCCTCCTCTGCACATGTTCCAATTTGTCAATATCTTTCTTAAATGATGGTGCCCAGAACTGGAATCCAAGATCACATCCCTTTGGCAGACTCATCTGCCTTCAAATCATACCCTGGGACCCTCTAAGCCTTGTTTCCACCTTTGGAGGCTGACTTGACCCACCAGCCTCCCCCCCCCCCGGCCGCCCACTGCCCTACCATACTGGCTTCTCCTCTGAAAATGCTGGAAGAAGCAGGACCTTGTAGTTGATGTTGCAAGACAGTGCAAGTTAAAAGCACTGTGCAGGAAGGCCGACTCTTTGCAACAGATCAATGGCACCATCAAAAACAAAAGTGAAAGAAAATCTTTGACTGGATCGCTGCCAGAGAGAGGCACTGTGACCTACCACAGTTAAATTTGTTTAGCGTGCTACTGATGCTATGGTAATGAGGTGTTCCTTTTAACAAGGCAGCTGTCAGTTGCAAATTTAAAATGCAACTCCTCTCAGTTCAGAGGGGAGGCAATGAAGACATCACGTGAAAGAGCAAAGCAGTAAAAAATACCTATGGCTTATTGGTGTGTGTGTGTTCTCTCACCCCTCCCTGTCCTGATTAGAAAAAATTATACAGAGGTAGAAGGGTCAGTGGAGAGGAGAGAATGACTTTCAACAAGCCAGTGTGGTGCAGTGGTTAAGAGCGGTAGTCTTGTAATCTGGGGAACCGGGTTCGCGTCTCCGCTCCTCCACATGCAGCTGCTGGGTGACCTTGGGCCAGTCACAATTCTCTGAAGTCTCTCAGCCCCACTCACCTCACAGAGTGTTTGTTGTGGGGAAGGAGGGGAAAGGAGATTGTTAGCCGCTTTGAGACTCCTTAGGGTAGTGATAAAGTAGGATATCAAATCCAAACTCTTCTTCTTCTTCTTCCAACCCCATTGCACCCCAAAGGCATAATCGGGGTGCCCCAGGGCCTTGAGGGTTTTTACATGTAATGTCCTTCCCAACAGGAATGGGATCATCAAAAGCTGCCTTGTACCTCCACAGACCATTGGTCCATCAATCTCAATATTGAACCTTCTTGGGAAATTAAAGTTTGAGATAAGTGCCAGAATGAGCCTTCCCCAACCTAGTGCTCTCCTGATCAGCCTCAGTCTGCATGACAGTAGGATGCTGGGGGTGATGGGAGTTCCAGTCCAAAACATCTTGAGGGCACCAAGATGGGGAAGGGCACCATTTTTGCCCACTGATGTCATGGAGATCCTTGAGAAGGTGATAAGGTGTGAGGAGAGTCTGGCCGAAAGTTACAGGACCACCAATAACTCTGAGTGAGCAACTTGCTCCAAGCAGGGTTGGGAACAGACCAAGGCCCTGTAAGCCTCTGCCTCCAGACCATCGTGTGGGGAACCTCCTGGTCTGCAGATGGGCACCCCCATCCACTCCATAGCCTCCCTCTTGGGGCGCTACCTGGGTGAAATGCGCTGGAAAGCACCTGATTCCTCATGCTCAGGGGAAGGTGCACAGCAGGGTCTAGGCTTCGGCCCTGCTGGTCTGGGACCCTGTCTGTCAGCCTCTGTGGTCCCCTGGCCTCCAACAGCTGGGTCACAATCCTGCACCTGATCCGGCTTCTCAGCTGGCACCTCTGCAGCCTCCAGCCAAGTGTCTGGATATCTGTTGTCCCACCACGCTCTCATACCCTCCAACATTTTTGGAGGGCTACCATTGCAGTATTCCTCCTCCTCCGCAGCGTCCAGGGAGCATCGGGAGAAGTGGAGGATGCCAGCGCAGCCTTCTGGCAGGCCTCAGCAGGCCACCTGCTTCCCCAGAGACAGCACAAGGCCAAGAGAGGCTCCCAGAAAGCCAGGCAAGGCCTCGTTGCTGCTGGAGATGGTGCAAGGCCTACAGCGGCCTCTGGGAAGGTTGCCCAAGCCCACGCAGCATCAGGAGACATGGGGTCAGCCTGGAGAGAAGCTTCTGGGGAAATTGTGGCATCCCGGATTGAGCTCAGAAGCTGGAGCGGCTTCTGTGAATTTGGCACGTTCCAATTAAATCGGGACACTTGAGGGTCTGCTTTGTCGCACAACCTAGAGGAGAGACCTAGAAAAGTTGGCCTGGAGCAAGCCCCAGGTGGCAACAATTACCTCAGCGGTTGTTTAACCATGCAGTGAAAAATGACGTTCAGGACAGCAAAGTCACATCCAGCTGCATTACCTCATTTTCCCTCCTTCCAAATGCAGGGAGAACTTGAAATAATGGGCCTGTCTCCCCACCCGCACTCCTGCACTCCTGAATCACGAGCACCTTCTTTCCTCAGAACAAATTTATTTCTTGCTGCCTCCGTCCCCACAAAGGCCGACTCCTGATGAATACCAGGCTCCGTGGCTTATTTGTCAAAACCGGCACACCTGTGAGGGTTCCTGGGCAAGATAAATTTCAGGCGAATCGGAGGGGAGGGGAGGGGAAGGAGATGCCAAGCGAGGAATAAATCTTAACAAGTTACGCCGGGCCGTGAATTCTCCTGGAAAGAAGAAGGGTCCTCTTGACAAGGTATGATAAATTACACTCTTTGTTGACACCTTCATTGAGTTATTTATGGCTCGTTAATTGAACCGAAAAGGGAGACTCGTGGAGGTGGCCAGGAATACAATGCTTTTTCAATGGGCTGCAATGGTGGATGGCGTGAGAGGAAGAGGCAGCGGTGCCAACTTGAATAAAATAGGGGGGGGGAGTGTAAGCCCAGCCCCACAGAATTGATCACAAGACGTGCCACACACATACTGTTTGAATGGCAATGCCCATCAACTTGGGGGCTCAAATATTTTATTGTGGGGACCAAAGTGATCTTGGCCCCTAGGCGTAGGCTGCTATGCTGATAACATTCATTGTCTGGATTTTGAAATGGCTGGCATCTCCCCACATTACGGAGAGGTGACCCTCTTTAAAATCGGCACATTTCGCCTATTTCTTCTCAGGGTTTGGGGTTCTTGTTAATTTTTGTTTGCTGTGTCAAGGACACCCTCAAACACCCACCTGCAATCCCAGTCTGGTTCAGATCCATCTAGCACTTTATGAAAGTGTTGTGTTTTCATTTCTTTTTCCTGGAGAAGACATCTCACTGCGTCAGGAAATGTTGAGAGTTCTCAGGAACTGACAGCCTTTAAGAAAAGCTATTTAGGGAGCTGAGAAGAATTGTACAATTGCAGCTGTTCCTTGCAACCATATCCCTACCCCCACTCCAGAACCACCTCCAGCACCATAATATTTGGATGCACATGCCATCCTGCAGCAAAGCCTTATGAAATCTTCTCCAGCATCTCTCCCCCCTCCCATGTGGTAGGTCTGCAGTTGTATGGTCAGCTTGTGAGCGAAAGGACTTCAAGAGCACAGGGCAAGTGTGGTTGGGTAGGTCTCACCTCCCTTTACATCCACCATTAAATCAGGCCATTCTTGCAAAGGTCTTCTGGCTCCCAGCTGGTGACTCGTTGTCAATCCTGGATCAACCTGAAGGCAATACAGTCTCAGTTGGGATGCCTCCAGGCACTTTTTAATGCTAATGTTTGAGATATCATTGACTTTCAGAGTTATAGGCATCTTCTCCTAGAGCAGGTTTTAAAATTCTCCTTCATGTATTTATTCAGTTATATTTACCTATTTGCTTAGGACGATATCCTACTTTCCAACAGTGCTGAGTTCTTTCTTAGAGCAGCGTTGGAGAATAATTGGCGTATGAGCTGCATTCAGCTCACCAGAGCCCAGACCCAACATCTAGGCTGCGCAAACTCTGCACATTTAAAGCACATAACTCCCCAAATCCTGGGAGCTGTAACTTACAAATCTACAGTTCCCAGCACTCTTAACAAACTACAGTTCTCAGGATTCTCTGGGCAAAATCAAAAACTTTAAATGTGTTTTAAATATATGGTATGTACACAGCCATAGACTCTTGAAAAACTTTTTTATTATACTATTATGTTATATATTTCATTGATAAACCACCTTCCTTAGGAAGGCGTATATGAAAGTTTCCTATCTCAGTGAAACTTTGCTTGAGCAACAAGATATACTTGAGGCCTCTTATGTCATGTGTCTCTGGTTTTGCTCTGGACTCCTGCTCTGACCACTGGGTCCTGATTGCTCTTCAGTCTTGATGCTTAGGTCCCAAATTTTGACTCACTGTTGACCCAGGCCCTGCCCTGACAACATCCATTTTTTTAGGTTTATAATTTTTAACTGTAAAGTTTTGTTGTCAATTTTTTTTGGAAAAAATATGTTTAGTTAAGCTTTAGTTTCTTTAGTTTGTTTGAAGAACAAAAATAATAACATTTATGCTTGAGTATGTGTTCAATCTCGTGGCGGCAGGTGGTGCTGTGGTCTAAACCACAGAGCCTAGGGCTTGCCGATTGGAAGGTTGGCGGTTCGAATCCCCGCAGCGGGGTGAGTTCCCGTTGTTTGGTCCCTGCTCCTGCCAAGTTCAAAAGCACATCAAAGTGCAAGTAGATAAATAGGTACTGCTCCAGCGGGAAGGTAAATGGCATTTCCGTGCACTGCTCTGGTTCTCCAGAAGTGGCTTAGTCATGCTGGCCACATGACCCGGAAGCTGTACACTGGCTCCCTTGGCCTATAGAGTGAGATAAGCGCCACAACCCCAGAGGCATCCGCCTTCTGGTGTGTTAATGCTGTGAGTCTCTCCATTGTAGGCTCAGGTTGTATATATATGCAAATAAACCATATATCCTAAAGACACCACAGTCTCCACTCTCCCTCATTCCAAGAAAACCAAACTCTGGGTTTTCTGGAAATCCTGGAATCTTGCCATGGTTGAAGATTGGGGGGCGGTGGTGGTGGCATGCAACACCATGTTTGCTTTTAAAAAATATATTCGCTGGGTGCACATTCTAATGAAAGGTGGTGTGCATTCATCTGGTATCTGTGTGTAGTAAGCAATGACAATGGTGTGGCAGAAAGGGAGAAAGAGAAAAACTCCACCTGCAGATCCACCTGCCTTAGCCTCCAGCCACACTGACCATTGGCATGCAGCCTCCAAAAGATTGCCCACCTGGGAATGTGGCCCTGGAAGAAAAAGATGACCCTGTACCTCTGCTTCACAGAAAGTCTCCATCACTGAACTTGCATATAAAAGGCTGCAGTGTGGACAGGATCCTCTATCATTTACATCATTGGTTCCCAAACCTTTTGGGCCACCCCCCCCCCCGGTTCCATAAACTCATCCCCAGTGCCCCCTATAAAAACCATTATTCAAAATAGTGGTTTTCATGACCTGCTAAGGAAAATAACAACACAATACAATTCAAAGCAGTAGCAATCAATTGCACATCCAATTAAAACTAGTTTAATTAATTCAACAAAATTGTTGAATTTGATGATACCAGCTTTTGAAAGTCTGACCGTCATTGCCACCCGCAGTGCTTCCTGCCGCCCCCTTGCCTCTTAGCACACACCTCCAAGGTAATTCCCCCGGGGGTGGCACCACCCACCTTGGGAACCACAGATTTGCATTCTAATCACTTGAGAGGAAGAAGCAGTCAGATGTGATCCTAGTTCTTTACCAAAAAAGTGGAACAAGCATGGATAGTTTTATGAGGCTCTGAAATTGATGACCCACTTTGTTCCCACTGCATAGCCCAAGATTGACAGCCCCTGCCCCCTGCCCCTCCTCCAAAGCCCCTCTCCCTGCCCCTTGCTTAGCTGGCCAGTGATGGAAGCTGCCACAGGAATTGTGCATGGGGTGGGATGAGAAAGCACTGTCTCATTTCTCTCCCCTCCCCTTCCACTTTAACACTCTGTAGAGGAACTTGGGACCTTGAAAGTATGTGTCTTCTTAAAAGTGGTTTTGTATGAGCTCCTGCATTCTTTTTTCAGGTCTTGCAAGATCTTTGTTGACATCTCAGATCTAAGCATTTATTTCTCAGAAAACCGGAGTCCATCTACCTAACTCTCTTTTATACCACTAGGTGGCAGTGTGAAAAGCTTCCTGTGCCTATTTGCTGAATGCACAGGCTTGTAGTTTGCATTTATTCATTTATTTCATAAATTTTATACACTGCTTGATTGTAAAAAAAACAAAAAAAACCTAAGTGTGGTTTACAAAAGATAAAACAGTAGAATCAAGAAGAATTTACAACCCTACTTTAAAAAGTGCAAAAGTTAAAATACTAAAGCAGAATAAAATTATTTCATCTTTCTGAGCATCCGGGTGGGCTTGTCTAAACAGGAATGCTTTTAGTTATGCTTTGAGAACTGTGGTCATTTGCTATTCAAGAAACTGACATTTTCACGGATGGACTGCACATGTCCTAAAGCATCTCATGCAGTGGCGTTGCAAGGTCAGGTGGTACTCGGCACGGAAAATTTCTTGTCACCCCCTACATTGAAATCTAGTTGGACTCCCAAGAGACTGTGATCTACTCACAGTATAAAAAGACTGGCTGTGATATACCCATTGTTATTGCCAGGAGGAAGGATTGACCAGAGTTGTTGAGATTTTAGGGGGGGTTGCAGGGTTTGGGTCCTGAGTTGAGAGAGCTTCTGCTTCTCTCCTTCCCTCCCCCCTCCACTTCTTTGCTTGCCTGTCTCCTTCCTGTCCCCTCCCTGCCTCCCTGCCTGCCTGACTCCTCCAGCAGCCCAGGATCGCATGGCTGTCAAAACGAAGCAGTGATAAGCGGTGAAACTACCCCCCTTCCCCCGACGGCTTGCGGTAGGCGGGAGTTGCAGGCAGGTGGCACGCCAAATGTCACTCCCCCTCAGAGTTGACACCCAGGGCGATCCACACCCACCACACCCACCTTCCTCTGCCCTTGATATCATGCTTACTAAAGTAGGAATTGGCAACTGGGAACATGTCATGTCAGTGGCGTTCCCATCCAGCCCTCCTGTCTGAAGGGCCCTCCTCCATTAATGTATCTTAACTGCTTCCTTTCACAAGCAGGGGAGACAGTGATCACCTCTATCCAACACAACACAAAGGGGACTTTAGGTTTTGCACCAGGCAGAGGCCACCAGTCATTTTTCTGATGGCAGTTTCAGAACTAAGAAGAGCTTCCTGGATCAGGCCAAGGCCCATCTAGTCCAGCATCCTGTTCTCACAGTGGCCACACACAGATGTTTGTGGGAACCGCTCAAGCAGGATCTGAGTGCTCAAATACTCTCCCTCTCCTTCATGGGCGTAGCCAGGATATTGGGGGGGGGACACCTCTGTTAGCTATGTATTTATCTTGATTTTTGTTGATGGGGGCAGCTGCCCCTCTCTGTCTCCCCCGGCTACACCCATGCTCTCCTGTGGTCTCCAGAAGTATTACTGTCTTCAGGTGTGGTGGCAGAGCATAACCATCATGCTGAATAGCCAGCGACAGCCTCCTCCTAATTCCAGAATACAGTGGTACCTCTGGTTACGTACTTAATTCGTTCCGGAGGTCCGTTCTTAACCTGAAACTGTTCTTAACCTGAAGCACCACTTTAGCTAATGGGGCCTCCTGCTGCCGCTGTGCGATTTCTGTTCTCATCCTGAAGCAAAGTTCTTAACCCGAGGTACTATTTCTTGGTTAGCGGAGTCTGTAACCTGAAGCGTCTGTAACCTGAGGTACCACTGTAGAGAAGCAGAATAGAAACCCTTCCTCTCACTCAGGTGCCCAAGAACCCTTTGCAGCCCCAGTTGTGATGCAGCCCTCTAACCCCAATTGCTCACTACAGCAGGCAGTGGCGGCAGCAGGGCTGTGTCCCAAAATGATCCTCTTCCGCTCCTGACAATGGGATCAAAACATTTATTGTTACCTCTTCACTCCATGCTTACTTAAAGATCTGAGTTCTGATGTGGCCGTCTTATGGACAGCCCAACCTGATCAAAGGACTCCATGCTGGCTTCACCCTCCATCTCATGCTGCATAATCAGAATGGCTTCACTTTTTGAAGCGTGCTTTTAAAAGCCAATGGGAACCTCGCAACCTCCACCTCTGAAAACTTCTATTGCTTCTATTGATATATTTTTTTAGTTCCTCCCTCCCTTGCTTGGTAATGCAATTAGAAAACAGAGCAAAAACATACCTGGTGCTTGATTTACTTCAGCAGTCCCAGGAGAACCTCCCAATGATCTAAATATTTCAAAACTCTCAGCTAAGAACATGGTAACATGCATTACAGTGAGTGAGAGTGTAGCAATCACCTGGGGTGTGTGCCTGGCCCAGTGGCTTTTGATTTGAACTGCGCTGAAGGTCAGAGTTTAAATTATACATCAGCAATTTACTTAAAAGCCCAGCCAGTCTTCAGAACAGTTGTCTAACAACCTCCCTCTGCTTCTGCCTCTTTAGGGCTGCAGTTTTTTGCAATGTCAGTAATACTTTGCTTGATACCATGTTGCAGAAGCTGGCTGATTTAGTGAAGCCCTGCTGAGATTCCGGCTTTAGATACTGTTCTGGGTATATCATTGGTAACTTCTAGGGTGCCATTGGATCTGTTTGTGCAAATGCAAAAGTTGCAGGTTCGATTCCCACATGGGACAGCTTCATTGCAGGTGGGTTGGGTGATTCTATGATATCCATGAGATATTCTTTCAGTCAAACCTTTATGGTACCTTAGGGGCCACCTGAACCCTTATATCCCAGCTCAATCACTGAAATAATCTGCAGAAACATCTTTGGTTGTTTTTGAGTTGGCTAGGCTCATTTGACAAGAAAGTGAGCTTTTTGTGTCAATGACCCAGTCTGGTGGAATGCTCTGCCACTAGAGATTCAGAAGACACCACCTGTGCCAACTTCTAAAGGCTTGCTGAAAACCTTTTGTCTTTTATTCTGCAAGAAATTAAGAACACATCTTTCCTCAGTAGTCAACTGAGTTTCTGAATTTAACATTTTATATGGTTTAAAATTGTATGGTTTTATGTGTAATTGTAAGCCTGATTTTTTATTTAAAAAATGAATATCTGTTGTGAGGAGGGACTGAATGCTTGCCTGCCTATTTATGAATATTCTAATATTCTATCTAATATTCTAATATTCTTCTGTGTGGTGATGAATGCCTGCCCTTGGGCAATGCCTGCTATGAAAAACTTCTGAACTGGCCCTTGTAAGGATGGATGAATTGTCAATTTGGGTTTCTCTTCGTTTTCCTTTTTTCCAATCTTAAATTCGGTTGGCCACATTTCCATATCAGTTTGCAATTTTTTTAAAATAAAGAAATCCTTGTGAAAATTAATGAGCTTTTCACCTAATTTTTGCATGCATGTAAAACATGCATGTTTTGTTGGAGATCTACGGTACATTGCGAAATTCAGAAAGGTGCTAATTTCAAAGAATAGTCACGAAAAATGGTCTATTGGCTACGGACTACCTTGTCTCCTTACTATCATTTCCTTGCCTCACTCTGAACACTTAGAGAACTTTGCTAAATATAAGTATGCAAGGGTAATAAATAAGTAACATGATGGAAGTTGCATCTGCACAGCTGGTGACCTCTTTGCTTCATTCCTTCATTTACAAATAAAAGCTGTAGACACTTTAGTTCTGCCACTCACCATTCAAGTGCAACCTTGACCTATTTCTCCTTATTTTTTAAAAAGGACAGTATTATCTCCAGGAATCCCCTTACTGTCCGGTCAAGCCTGCGTAGAGCCGACTCTGTGATGTATGAGGAGGCCTGTCTAGTAGCATTATAGATTGCTCTCCAGCAAGATGTTAATCTTCCAATATCATACATCTCAAGGGAGATCTTTTGTTGCAGTGATTTGCCAATGTTTTATATACAGTGACTTAAAGTGGGAAGAGGAAGGAGGCTTGTTTAGTGAATTAGATTGCTGCTGCTTGGAGGAAGCTGGTTTGCCATCATGTGTGTATCTGCATTGAGGTGCAAAGAGGTGAAGTCAATGTACATCTGACACCATGTTGCACATCCACTGTGGAGTTTTGTTTCTTTCTCTAGGCATGACTTTATTCATGCAATCAGCAATTGTGTGAATGGGTCATTCCCCCACCCAAAGCAAAAAGTCACAGTTTCAAAGCTGTGGCAGGGAGGGTTTAACCCCTCTGCCCCCAGCACAGTCCCATTCTGCATTCTCTCTCACTCACACCTTCTCTTTGTATTGGAAAAAAGGTCCCATTGATGGGAACTTTCCTTCCAGTGTGAATAACTGATATGGGTTCCCCACTCTGGACTTGGACAGCTGAAGGGGCAATGGGGCTAAATGCACTTTTCACCACAGATATAGCCCCCCTGCTTGCTATTGTTTTTTTTTAGACACATTTGCTAACTGTGTGAATAAAGTCACACACACCCTTCCTTACCTCTGCGTATGCCAACTTTAAGCAGAACTTGGGGGGGGGGCTGCAGCTGTTGAAATGTATTAATGCAGAATTCAGGAGCCTCTGGAAACAGGGCAGAAGCCCAGAACATTTTACCAAAGTGCAATTAGGCCACTGAAAAGAATGTCATGTGATCTAAGTAAAGGCTGCTATGTGTGTTCCATTTTGCAAATGGGGTTACTGTGTACACTGAGTCTTATTGAACAGCTATGCCCATAAGTCTTGGAACCTTAACCCACTGGCAGAGGAAGAGGAGTGCGGGGGGAGCGCACCACCCCCGGCAGCGCAATCCCGGTGGGGTGCCATTGCGGCTGCTCCCCCGCCCATGCTGGGCACCACGCCCCTGCGGGCAGCGCGTCATGCCCCCGGGACATGTGCCAACCCCGGTGACGGAGCATGGAGCTCCACCACTGTCTTAACCCTATCCAGGTTCCCAGACCCACCAGCACACACACCGCTGCTCATGTTTGCTGCTCATGCGTAGAGCTTCCTTAATCCAAAGTCAAAAGGTTCTCTCTCACACTCTGTACCATGAAATAGCACGAGTACTATGGAATTGACATGACAGAGATGTATAAAATACGTATGGTGTGGATAAATTGGACAGGGGTAGGATTTTCTTCCCTCATAATACTGGAACTTCTGGACATCCAATGAAGCTGAATATTTTTGAAGATTCAGGGCAGATAAAAGAAGACTTCTTCATGCAGAACATAGTTAAACATGGCCTCTCTCAGGAGGCAGTGATGGCCACCAACTTGGATGGATTTAGAAGCAGATTGGACAGATTCATGCAGGAGAAAGCTGTCAATGGCTTCTAGCCAGTGGCGTAGCGTGGGGGGTGCAGGGGGTGCTGGCCGCACCGGGCGCAACATCTGGGGGTTAGGGTTAGGGTGCGCAAATCCACGGGTTAGGGGGCGCAAATCCACGGGTTAGGGGGCGCAAATTACTTGCCTTGCCCCGGGTGCTGACAACCCACGCTACGCCACTGCTTCTAGCTATGATGGCAATGCTTTGCCACAATGGCTGGAGGCAGTAAAGCTTTTGGTTGACCGCTGTGAAGACAGGCTGCTGGGCTAGATGGGCAATTGGCCTGATCCAGCAGGTTCTTCCTGTGTTCTTATGTGCCCCCCCTCCCTGCTCTAGTCCCTTCAAGGCAAAATGCTTATGTGAAGACCCAATGGGAAACCCCAGTGCAAAATCTTGTGCAATGTGCTTTGATGCTTGTATAATAAAAAGGCACTAGCAAAGAGTGCATTAGAAGAAATGAAACTCTTCTCACATTTGCATCTGTATTTGTGCCGCGTTCCTAAAATATTTATCAACTCCTTACCCTGACATGTTCCAGGAAACACTTTATAATTCAAAGGGGGATTTTTATTTTCATTTTTAAAGGAGAAGAGGAGAGGCTAATAATCCTCTCTCTCTCTCTCTCTCTCTCTCTCTCTCTCTCTCTTTCTCTCTCTCTCCATCCCCCGCCCCCAGCCTGTGAGATTCTGACAAGGGTGTTCCATCTGGGTTATAATTTGTATGTTTACTTTCTACAATCAGGTAGAAGTGGCAGGATAAAGCAGGATGCGTGCATAAATAAGGCTAACCAGGCTGATCTACCCTACTGAGCTTGAGCAGATTTGCAAAAAAGCTTTGACAAGTGCTGACTGAAATCCTTTCTTTCGCTGACAGTAGAAGTGTGGGAAGAGAGTGTGGCATTCTTGATAAACTAATAATGCAGAGAGCATCAACCCCACACTCTCTTGCTATCCTGCTTTAGGAAGGGCACAGCTGTAATGCTCTCCGCGCTTGCTCTCTTGCAAAGACCCAAGGCAGGTTGCAGCAGATGCCATGTCCTGCTATAAGGGTGTGGGACACACCTAGATTCCAACAGGTGCTATCTGGAGTATTTCTGCTTTGGAGTCCCTCTGATATCTTGTTCTTTCTTTTTAAAAAATATCCAATCTACTTTCCCAGTTCAATTATGTTTTCACAATAGTCCAACTGGTCTCCACTGGCTAGCTCTTTTGTCTACATCAAACCACACTAGGAATACTGTTTCCAGTTCTGGGCACCACAGTTTAAGAAGGATATTGATGAGCTGGAATGTGTGCAGAGGAGAGTGACCAAGATGATGAAGGGGCGAGAAACCAAGCTTTATGAGGAACAGCTCAGGGAGTTGGGGATGTTTAGTCTGGAGAGGTGATATGATAACGATCTTCAAATATCTAAAGGGCTGTCACATGGAAGATGGAGCAAGCTTGTTTTCTGCTGCTCCACTGTGTAGCACCCGAATCAATGGATTCAAATTACAAGGAAGGATATTCTGACTAAACCATGGGAAGGACGTTCTGGTGGTAAGAGCTGTTTGACAGTAGAACAGGTTCATCAGAAGGTGATGGACTCTCCTTTGTTGGAGGTTTTTGAGCAGAGGTCAGATGGCCATCTGTCAGGATTCATTTAACTGTGCTGGACTAGATGCTCCTTGGGTTCTCTTCAAACTCTAAAATTCTATGATTCTCTGTGTTGTATTTCCTGCCAGAATGCATGAGACTTATATTTTCCTATGGCTCCCAGTTACGTAAATTAACAGGGCTGGAAGTAATAGAAAACCACAACTTCCATGAACCCTGGCAGGAAATCATGCTGAAGCAGCGCACAATAAAGAATACAGTGGTACCTCGGGTTAAGAACTTAATTCGTTCCGGAGGTCCATTCTTAACCTGAAACTGTTCTTAACCTGAAGCACCACTTTAGCTAATGGGGCCTCCTGCTGCCCCCGCGCCGCTGCTGCGCGATTTCTGTTCTCATCCTGAAGCAAAGTTCTTAATCCGAGGTACTATTTCTGGGTTAGCGGAGTTTGGAACCTGAAGCATAAGTAACCTGAGTACCACTGTTTTTGAAATTGAGAACCAGATTGAGCATGCTAGAAGAGAGTGTTGCTCACAAGCACATTTACACATGGATTTGGGATTGAGCCCTACCCTGGATACTCAGGATGATTTGCACAACTCTGTAAAATAACTTGCATCTCATGAATGGATTCGGATATAGTAGGTGCAGAATGTCAACATTTCCTGTGCTGTTGGGAAAGTGACTGCTATTTTTTAATGTGTTTCCTCAGTATGAAGGAAACGGTCCTGATGTTGTGCTGTGCTAAGTCTCTTTTTAATGTATTTAGTTAGTGTAGCTATTCCCCTTCTGAATTGCTTCTAGAGGTGCAGACATTTTGATTAGGACTTTGTGAGGCCATGCATATTTTTGAAAAAGCTGCAAAGTGTGTCGACTGGATTCTGCAGCAGCAAGCAGATGAAATTAAACTGAACAGGAAAAGAACTGTTCTGTTTTTAGTAAGAAATATTCTCTCTTTCTGTGACACAGATACAGAGCTGGCTAGCCCAGTTACGCATCCCCAGGGCTGCATGTTTGCCATAGTTTTGTAGGAGTATAAAACAAGCACAAAATGTACATTTCAGCTCCCTAAGAATCTGAGCTTCAAGGTTTTGTTTAAGTTGCTAGTCCTTACGTTTACAGGCAATACAGTGGTACCTCGGGTTAAGAACTTAATTCGTTCTGGAGGTCCGTTCTTAACCTGAAACTGTTCTTAACCCGAGGTACCACTTTAGCTAATGGGGCCTCCCGCTGCTGCTGCCACACAATTTCTGTTCTCATCCTAAAGCAAAGTTCTTAACCCGAGGTACTATTTCTGGGTTAGCGGAGTCTGTAACCTGAAGCGTCTGTAACCTGAAGCGTCTGTAACCTGAGGTACCACTGTACTCGGTAGTGATTATTGTTAAATTTCAGCTCAGCCCTAGTGACTTTTGTTTAGTTACTCTCTCTGCCCTAGATGCCTGTCTAGAAAAGAAGAATAATTTCATCTACCTCACAGGGTCGTTGTGTGGATCAGTGGCACAGGAAAATGTTCCCTTCCTTTAATCTTGGCCTCAGGTGGACCAACATAAGCCTTCTTCCACTGTTGCTCCCCTACAACTGGCATTTAAAAATAGACTATCTCTGAATATGGAACTTCCACATAACTGTTGGGGCTGATATCCATAAGAGCATAGCAGCACACATAAGAACATAAGAAGAGTGTGCTGGGTCAGGCCAAAAGTGGCCCATCTAGTCCAGCATCCTATTCTCACAGTGGACACCCTGATGCCTGTGGAAAGTCTGCAAACTGGATGTGAGAACAAGAGCACTCTGCTCCCCTGTGAGTCCCAGCAACTGGTATTCAGAGCACAATGGCAGAACAGAGCCATTGTGGCTAGTAGCTGTTGAGGAGGAGCCTTGTCCTTCAAGAATTTGGGGGGGGGGTGTAAGAAGTCATACTGTGTATCCAGTTCAGGCCATTTTCTGGCTGGTCTTCTTGCCTCAATAGCAATTGGCAGCTCTTGGTCAATGAAAGGGGCTTGCTTCTGCTGTCCCAAGGCAAGTGTCAGAGCAAGTATTTCCCCCCCAGACAGGATCCAGGAAATGGAGAAATGAACTGGCTTCTCTGCAGTTGCTCCTTCACTGAGCCAAGTTTAGTTGGCCTATCCTCCATGAATCCCCTTCCAAAGCCATCTAGCTAGTGGCCATAATCACATCAGGTGGCAATGAGTTCCACAAGTTCGCTATACATTCTGCGATGTCCTTTATTTTGCCTGCCCTGAATTTAATGCTGTGTAGTCCTTTGGATGACCCCTTGCCCCCACAGCCACCCACGTTCAAGGATTACGAGTTGGACAACAAATTGCTCTCCAGGTTTTCCACACCAGAAATCTCTCTCCCTCTCTGCTTGTCTTTCTGTCTAACTGATAAGTTGCAATGCAGCTGGTACACCTCAATGGGCTGTTGTGTGCATCTATGTGTGCAGTGTTCTGGGGTGTGTTCTAAGGGCACCTTGTTCTGTGAAGCGGCTTCCCTCAATAAATCCACAATATGAAAACAGACAGCTACAGCTTTGTCTTTGTGATATAAATCCAAGTGACAGGTTCAACTGAAAAGCTTGTCCAAATGATTTAAAGACAATAAGCTTAATGGCTCCTCATTGACAATGTATTAAATACAAAGCCTTGGAACTCCCGATGGGAAAGGCTTTGACATCTGCCAGGGTCTGGGCTCACTTTAAAACATACACATCAACGCATGTCCCCAGAGCCTGAATGAAGCAGCTTTTGGGCTACTGTCCAGTCCAAAAGCTGTGTGGCTTTATCCACGAAGATGCCTTTGCATGTTTCCCCACTTCTTCCAAGCAGCGGAAGTGTTTGGGGGGCCAATTTCCTTCTGAAGTGCTAGTATCGGAGGCAGACAGCATGCCTGCAAGATGGCTTGTTTAGAAATTCACAAGTCGTGTATGAGTGAGGCCATCGGCTGCCCAGACATGGGCTCATCATTAGAGCAGCTCTGGTTTCCCCCCAAAGGCGTTGGAGTTTCCTTAAGCCTCCTCCTTTACAAGAGGAATGTAGGAAGCTGGCTTTTTAATTTTTAAGGGCAAGTGTGCTGAAATGCTGGCTGCTTCTCTCTAGCCAAACACAGAACAAAAACCTTGGCTGGGTGTATCTCTCAGCTCGCAGCTACAACAGGCCATAATGGTTGTTGACAAAACATCTTCCATCTATCAGTTTTATTCAGGCAACACGGTTGCTATAAAATGGAAAAGGTTGAGATGGGAGTGCCAACTTGAATAAAATTGGGGGGGGGGGAGTAGGCCTCGCCCCACATAATCTATCACATGATGTGGTGCATGCACACCATTTGAATGGCAATGCCCATCAACTTTGGGGGGCAGCCCCCTCATATATTTTCTTGGGGGCCCCAAAGTCCCCTTGACCCTTAGAAGCTGGCTCCCATGGGTTGAGAAAAGGGAAAAGGAAAGGATGGGGGAAGACTGAAGCATTTGGGACTTTTTTGTTTAGAGAAAAGGCAAATGAGAGGCACCAGGATAGAAGTTTGTAAAATTATGCATGGCTTGGAGAAAGTGGGTAGAGAAAGGTTCCCCCCTCTGTAATAATGCTGGAACTTGTGGAATTCAAATGAAGGTGAATGCTGGGAGGTTCAGGACAGACCCAAGAAAGGACTTCTTCACACAGTGCATAGTTAAACTATGGAACTCGCTTCCACGGGAGGAAGTGATGGCCACCAAAGTGGACGGCTTCAAAAGAGGATTCAACAAATTTATGGAGAAGAGGACCATCAAGGGCTACTAGCCATGATGTCTCTGCTCTGACTCCACAGCGGAAGGCAGCAATGCTTCTGAATACCAGTTGCTGGAAACCACAGAAGGGGAGAGATGCTCTTCTGCTTGAATCCTGCTTGCTGGTTTCCTACAGACATCTGGTTGGTCACTGTGGGAACAAAATGTTGGACTAGATAGGCCATTGGCCTGATCCAGCAGGCTCTTCTTATTTTCTTGAAAACAACTCTATGCTTCTCTTCATCTGCTTCTTCCTATGTTACAAAATTGTTGACATGTAGGGATCTGTTTTTTTAAAAAAATACTGCATCTTTTGTATAGGTAAATAAGGTAAGGCAAATGATCCCTGGATGCTTAAGTCCAGTCAAAGGTGACTATGGGGTTGCGCCGCTCATCTCACTTTTCAGGCCAAGTTTTCCGGGTCATGTGGCCAGCAGGATTAAACCGCTTCTGGTGCAACGGAACACCCTGGAACACCTATGCTGGTTCCAGCTACTCCCTGGTGCCTTTATTTATTTTATTTTATTTTATTTTATTTTATTTTATTTTATTTTATTTTATTTATTTAACAAAACTTTTATACTACAGTGGTACCTCGGGTTAAGAACTTAATTCGTTCTGGAGGTCCGTTCTTAACCTGAAACTGTTCTTAACCTGAGGTACCACTTTAGCTAATGGGGCCTCCTGCTGCCACCATTGTGTGATTTCTGTTCTCATTCTGAAGCAAAGTTCTTAACCTGAGGTACTATTTCTGGGTTAGCGGAGTCTGTAACCTGAAGTGTCTGTAACATGTAGCATCTGTAACCTGAGGTACCACTGTACTAGCTCATGCACACACACACACCCAATGATGGTGCAAATGGTAATAATCTGTGTGATGAGAACAGACTGTTTTTAAAACCTTACTATTACATGAGCTGTGAAAGACCAGACTTCCTGAGGAATAGAGACGGGAGAGCTTTTGTATTTCCAACATTTAAAAAAGCAACATTTTCCAGCCGGCTCTTCTGAGAGGAAGAACAGGGCATTTTCCTCAGATTTTTCTAATACTAAAACTCATTTACTGCTATGGAGGGGAAAAATATCTCTGGCAGAGGATTTAGCTCCTGCTAATCCTTAAGCAACTTGTTTTGACAGAGCCTTTATGGAAGATTTCTCACCCTCCCCTCCCCGGTGAAAGTTCTGATTTGCTGCAAAAGAGCAATTACTGATTTGTCCTCAGGCATCTTTTTAATGCCTGTTTGTTAATGAACTTCATGTATGTTCAAGAATAGCAAGGAGAATCCAGCCACAGCAATTTACTGGAAAATCTAAGGATGCTTGCTTGTTCCTTCTCCATCTCCTGGATCTTTCGTTTTCTCTCTCTCTCCCTCTCCACATCACTACCACACCACCCAGTGCCTCTCTTCCCCATCCTGCCGCCTCTGGGCATCTGGAGTCTGGATTTCATTGAGTTTGTCATGTGGTCTTCTCAGCAGATTCTCTGACGAGCAATTGAAAACTGAGCCTGCTTGCTATTTACAGCACACTTTCAAAACATAAAGACATTTCCCCCAATGAGCCTGGGAATAAAGGCATATTTTGTAGACATCACACCATTTCAGACTGTCCATGACTGGGTCTGGCATCTGCAAAAGTTTCTGCACACTGTACAATGCCCCATTTGCAGATCAAAAACCTGGGTGCTGTTAGTGGGTGGTCCAGGGTCCTGAGCTAAGGCTACCAGCCATCCCTGTTTCCCAGGGACAGTCCCTGGATAGTCCCCATACAAAATCCATTGAAGTTGCAAAGTGTCCCCGGATTCATTGAAAAAATCTGGTAACCTTATCCTGAGCTCCAAAGCCTAATGTGCCCAGCTCTGCATCGTCTGCTTCCTGCCCCTTAAAAAAATAAAATTTTGTCTCTTACAACAACCCCCTTGCCAACTGGAGAAGGGCTGTAGCTTAGTGGCAGAGCATCTGCAGAAGGTCCCAGGTTGCTTTGGTCCCTGGTATCTCCAGGTGGGGCTGGTCATGTCCTCATATCAGAAACCATGGAAAGCTGCTGACAGTCAGTGTTGGCAATACTAGGCTAGATGGACCAATGATCCAGCTCAGTATAAAGCAGTTCCCCTGTTCCTGGGAGCACTGTACTGCCAGTGGGACCCCACCCACCGGTCTTTCTTACCTGTGGATTGTGGGTGAGATCAAGGGCCCCATTTATTTAAAATATCCTAGGCCCAGAAAATCTCGTTGGCACCTCCTGGTCCAGATTCATCCCTGACAGCCACAATCCCTACCCCCCACCCATGGTCTGAAAGTCAACCTGGATTTGCACAGGTGCATATAAATTAGCACACACAATTTCATGCAAATATGTGTCATGGACCTGTGCCCCTGGCCTTTTGTATACAGTGGACGCTCGGGTTGTGAACGTGATCTGTGCGGGATGCACATTCGCAACCCACAGCGTTCGCAACCCACATCTGCACAGGCGTGGGTTGCGATGTGGCACTTCTGCGCCAGCGCAAAGCACGATTTAGCACTTCTGAGCATGTGCGACCACCGAAACCCGGAAGTAACCCATTCCGGTACTTCCGGGTTTCAGCGGTCTGCAATCCAAAAAAACGCAACCTGAAGTGGCTGTAACCTGAGGTACTCAGCAAATGCCGCTTCTAGTGCTTGCACAGTAACTCCCAAACAGCGGTGCTATGGCAACCCGGCATGCCGCAAAAACCCTGAGAATTTGCTACAAGAAATAAAATAATTAAGCAAGCATCTTTGTAATGCCAAAGCACCCATAGGGGATGTTGCCTCCAAGGGCAGGCCACTTGTGTTGTCTCTCTGTTGTGTGTGATTCATGGAGGGAATGTTTGTGAAGGAGGCTGAGGCTTGTCAGAAGGGGGACGAATTGGAATTGGCCTACATTTTATTTAAAATCCCCATGTCTTCTGCCTTGCTGCAGTTTTCTTGTTGAGAGAGACCACTAGCCTTTGTCCTCAAGTGGCCCTGGGCCTCCATCCTCTGCAGGAACCAAGTTCTGGGTCAGGAGAATTTATTGCTCTCCTGGCTTTGATGCCAGCAACATGTCTTCTGCGGAAGGCCAGCAAGATCTTAGCATCCTCTACTAACCTGATAAGGTGAAGCAAGAGGCCGGTGGTGAGTGCTATAGTAGCAAAACAACCCAGAAATGCAGCTTCTGTTCATAGGTGGGGGTGCAGGGAGAAGAGAAGAATAGTTTAAACCAGAAAGCAGCTTCAAACTAATGAGCTGTCAGGACTTCAAGGCCAAGGCAGCGCTGAATTCCTTACATTTCCAATACAGGACAATGGCACAGATACATTGTGGTTGCCACTGTGATGACGTGTTTATGAAGACTCAGCACTTAGCAGGCTGATGTCAGTTGTGTATCCGAAATGTGTTCTGTGACAGAAGTTGTGAGCATCAGTGTGTTTGCTTTGGGTTCTGGCATACTTTCTAGGCCACAACATCCACCTGGGTCATGATACCCATGTATCACCACCATGCAATCTCAGTGCTGGAAAGTTAAAATTGTCACTTATAAAATACCTCTGAGGCTTATTTGGATGCCCATGCTGAGGCTGCTTCTAGTATTCCATCTTGGGTCTCCTTGTCCTTCATGACGACCATGTCAAGTTGTCACCTCAATTAGTCTTTGGTGCAGATGGTGGCCCAAGGAGGCATCTTGAGCTCCAGGCAGAGGCACCCCCAAGCACCCTCTCCAGCACTATGGAGCCATCCTGCACCTTGGTATTCCTGAGATCAGAGGGCAATGAAACAGGCTGGGTGGCAGCTAGAGCACCAATGGCAAAAGCCAGCCAAACACTGTTGAGAGTGCAGAAGTATGCCTCCTGCATGGTGCAGAGGGTGGTGAGGAAAGCCAATTTCTGGTCCCCACTTCATACATAGAGACACACAGAGAGAGTATAGATATAGATATAGATACACATAGCCACATGTGGTGGTCTGTATATTAATTACCCCTCAAAATGAAGCAGACTATCTCCCTGTCTATCATTAGTAGCAGTATTAAAATTCAGTTAAAAAAACCAAATTACAGTCACAGAAATAGGGTGGGCCTTGAAAACACACAAGTCCGGTGTCAAAAGATGGGGTAAAGCTGTATAAGTGAAGGTGCCAGACATAGCTCTGTAAGTGTTCCACAACCAAGGGGCTGCCACAGAGAAGGCCCTCTCACAGGCTGCTGTTCTCACCCCACAAACTTATGAAGGTGGTGGAATTACCAAGAGAGACCACTCTTCTGATAACACCCAAGGGGGTCTTTCATATATTTGGGGCCTGAGTCATTTAGGGCTTTAAAGACTAATGTGAGCCCTTGGATTGGGCCTGGAAGTGAACTGGCAACCACTGCAGCTGTTTAACCCTGGTCAGCAACCTGGTTGCTGCTGCATTTTAGACCACTTGAGTACTCTTCAAGGGCAGCACCATAAAGTGTGCCATTTATTTCAGAAAAGGAATAGGAAGGAAGGAAGGAAGGAAGGAAGGAAGGAAGGAAGGAAGGAAGGAAATTTACTTTAGCTAGCTTAGGATGCTAATACAGCTAGCAGGAATGTCTTTCTATGGGTTCTAGGCCTACCTCTTGATGGTTCTCCATATGAGCCTCTTGGAACTTTGCATCACCAACATGTACCAGGGGGTGGGGAGGACAAAACTGTCAGAATTTATTAGAGAATCCAGGAAGATTTCAGATGAAGTGGTTGCAGTCTTAGATGACAACAGCCTTCAGCAACATCATCTAGAGCAGTGGTTTCCAACCAGTGTGCCATGGTCATGAATGATGGTCAGGGGTGCTGTAGGCAACACTGGCCTCTGTCCTTCTTTCCTTCCTTCCCTCCCTCCCTACCTCTGATGCCCTCTCACGTCTCTGCCTCCCAAAGGCTTGCGTGGCTGTTTGTTGCAGCAGCCCTGGCTACAAGTTCCCCAGGCGAATGGTGCCTCTGGGACTGGCCAGGGGGTGCTGGTTGCCAGGAGCTGAGGTGGCTTCAGAGTAAGTAAGCAAACGGGCAAGGGAGTCCAGCCATCCTGTCCACCAGTGCTTGCTGTTGGGAACAGACAATGGAGGGTGATTGAGAAAGGTGAGAAGCTGCCAGCTCTGCAAGTAAGGGGTGACATAACTGGGCTCCTGAGCCCCACAGGGGTGCCACAGAAAAATGTTGTTGGTCAAGGGAGCTGTGGACTCAAAAAGGTTGAAAATATCTTATCTAGCAACAGACAAAACACTTACCAATTTCTCCAACCAACTACCGTAAATGAATATAGTTGGTCAAAGGGAGCTGTGGACTCAAAAGGTTGAAAATCTCTGATCTAGCAACAGAGAAAACACCTACCAATTTCTCCAACCAACTAATAGAACCTGGCCGAAATACTTCCATTTGGGGTGGAAGCAGAGTTGCTGGTGAACAAGAGGCAAGGCCTCCTCAGTGGCTGCATCCAGGTCATGGATCTCCTGGCCCCATGAAGTGCCATTGACCCCCTCCCTCCCTATTTGTTCCTCGTGAATAAACAACTCTTCTGGCAGGCTTTTATTTTACGAGTCAGGCCATGGTTTTTAAAGCTCCTGATCCTGTCTCTTATTTATAGTTGTTTGATACCATTTTATGTGTTTATTTCTTTAAGATACATCTTTCCTGCTCTTCACCGTAAAAGGTGATTCCAGAGTAGATTACAATTGATTGCCAGTAAAAATATATATAGCCAACAATGAAACACTAAGCAACACACAGGGACTCTAAAGAAGACAAGAGTGCAAAGATAAAATAAAGATTATAGCAATCGACAGAGAAGCCAGTGAATCCCTCAAAGGCCAAATACTGAAGTCTTAATGGGGTGGCACCAACCAGGTGTGCCAGGTTCTGCCCAACATTGTGGGTGCCCAGCATGTGTGACATGGCAGGAGGAACTGATGGAGCCCGTAGCAGCCACAGCAGGCCCCATTGGGCTTCCTCCTGTGGGCTGTGGAATATTGAGGGGATCCTCAGCCCCCATGGCTCCGCAGAGATGGTGCCCCTCACACCAATGGGATTTGAGACAGGAAGGACTTCCAAAGTGCAAGTGCAATGTCACGAGAAGAATGGGATATAAATGTTTCAGTAATAAACACCACCAAAAGGCAGGGGACAATCTCATTTTGCAATTTGGAGATTGGGTGGTGAAATTAGGGAGGACATAACTCATCCTCTGGGCAGCACTCGGTGCTGTCTGTAGCTTCTTGTGATGGTGGGTCACTTAAGAATCTGCTTTTCTACTGCATCAGGCCACTTGTTCAGTCTAGCTCACTGTTTCCCATGCTGACCTGCAGTCACTCTCCAGAGTTTGAAGCAGGGGTGTCTTCTAGCTCTACCTGGAGATGCTGTCAGGGATTGAACCTGGGACCTTCTGCATGCAAAGCAGATGCTCTGCTCCTGAACTACAGCCCTTTCCTGGTGAGCTATGGGCCTTCCACCTCTTATGCTTCATAGCTGTGGGGAATTCTGAACCCAGATCTCCCCAGTTTCTGTCTAACTAAATACCATAGGAATACCCAGTCCAAGGACGCACTCAGATAGTCTGCTTCGTTGTCTTCTCTAAAGGAAACTGATCTTTGAACTGTTTTCAAGTAGGAGAGCAGCATCATTCTGTGCTTCTGCCACTGGATTTTCAAGGATGGCTGTCCTTCACACAAGGTCCAAGATGCACATGAAGCTATGGCACTTTTAATTTGTCTTGCCTGGGCATGAGGCAATGATCCTCTGAAGGTGTGTGGCGCTAGGAAGGTGGACTGCTCCAACCCATCTCCCCAAATGCTTCTAAATGCATTTGTCGCCTTCATGTTATATAAAGTTCTCTTGCTAGAAATCCTTGAGACAACATTGTTCAAG
Organism: Podarcis erhardii; assembly: GCF_964252035.2. Classification (NCBI taxonomy): domain Eukaryota; kingdom Metazoa; phylum Chordata; class Lepidosauria; order Squamata; family Lacertidae; genus Podarcis; species Podarcis erhardii. The sequence goes on along the minus strand of NC_138503.1, from coordinate 4,606,500 downwards.
GCCACTCAGTTGTGGAAACCAACGACTTCAAAGTTCTGCTCTCAATTGCAACATGGCTGTTCTCAATACACGCTCTGCACTGAACCATTGCCCCAGGAAGCTGCTGCTATTATTCACTTCACAATGCAAGTCCAAAGCACCAGAAGGCTTGATCTACAAGATATATTAACTGCTTTACAAACACCACTTGCATTGGAGACGGTGGGCATCCCAAAGAGGCACGGGGGCCATTTATCATGCAACCCTCCCCCTCACAAAGTTAGATATTCCTTCCCCCCACTATCCCTGCCACCTTCCTCTCACCCAGATACCTTCCTTTGGAAAGCAAATAAACTAAACTTTGGTTATGCTGCATGATGATAATTGCACGAAGAGACATCTTCTTGTAACAGCTATTTTGCCCCTCTTCGTATCCAATTACTATACTTACCCAAAAGCTGTCATCTCCTATACATCCAGCGTAATTAATAGCTTATGGACCAACTCAATGCCATGGAAAATAATTACTGGTAAAGTGAGAAAGTAGTCTTTTAAACAAATGCAGCAGTCAGGCACTCCTAACACTACATGTACAGTTTTGCCTTGATCCCAAGCAGCCCTCTAACGGCAATGTGGACTAATTTGTCTGCCCCTTTAGAGATTAAGAAGGGATTGAGTGCTTTCTTAATAGAGACTGTGAGGGGCAGATGCTATAATTAGCCAGATCACATTTCTTTATTCTATTCATTAAAAACAAAAAAAGCTCGCAAGACAATATAACATGTATTAATTTTAAATTGTAACTGTGCAGGTCATTTTATAATGTAGTGGTAATTACATATATCCAGTCTAAGCAGGCAAAAGAAATGTCCTTGATGTTGTCTCTGATTCCAACAGAGGTTAGGGATATGCCTTTTCTACAAATATGCATTAGTTTTATGCTAGTTCTGCTGTCCTCACTCTCCCACGGGGGGCAGGGAGAGGGGTGAGTCCGATGCCAACTAAGCAAACCAAAACACACATATCTACTTTATACGTATTTTCGGAAATGGTTTCTCTTGTTTCGCTATTTATTCTATATATTGTGGGTTCAGCCGCCTCTTGACATATCATTGCCAAACTCAGCATGAGGTTTCCCAAGGTGGGGGAGGCAGTCCTCATCTACTTTTGGACACCAACAGTCATTTTGAATCAAGAGGACAGACTGAAATGTGACCTTGGCGTGACTTCACCTGTTTTTAACATAGGTTCCAGCACCTCTTGAGACATCGTTGCCAAATGGCAGAATGATTACTGTGCTGGGGGCAGTGGTTTTTGTTGACTTTTGGACGCCAACCCCTAGGTACAAGTCTTACCCCTCACCAGACAGCCCTCGTTCATTAGTTATTTGGACTGTGTATACAGGTTCAAACCATGTTATTTTGAGAAGAGGGTGAAACCAGCCATACGTCAGCAACCATACATTTAGGAATGAAACTAGCATGCCACACAAAAAGGTCCACACAATTTAATTACTAAACTTTGGATACAACTGCTTTAAAAAGACACAGAGCCAGGTCTGGAGAATAGCCAAAATTTAATGATGGAAGGATCAGAACACCCAAACAGGAAAAAAACAACACTAGGATTTGTGGCACAAAATATAGCTTCATAGCAAGGCTGGATCTGCTCCCAAACTTTGAAAGTTTGTGCTTTACTTGAGGTTAAATCTGAAGCAAGATAATGGTGTGTCTTCCTTGTGGGGATTGGTTTTCACTGCCCTTCCCTATGTGGTCACAGGGCAGTGCTATGCACATTAAAACTCATTATTATTACATTATTGTTGTAATTTCTTAGCCGTCCTTTACCCTAAGGTTCTAGGGCGGGTTACAACATTAAAATACAACATTAAAAGCAGTTTAAAACAACTTGCAATCACAAAAATAAGGTGGGTCCTAAAAATATCTCATCAAAGGTAAAGAGCTGTGTCTTCAGCATCCTCTGGAAATTGTATAAGGAAGGGACTTCTATCTGGAGGGACTTCGACAGCTTTGGGACTGGCACAGAGAATGTCCTCTTCCAGACTGCTGTCGCCCCCCTGAGCCTCTGAGGGAGGATGAACTACCCAGAGGGCAGCCTCTGCCAAAGTCAGTATCTGAGGGGGAAGGAGGTGACTTTTCAGATATTTGGGACCTGAGTCGTTTTTGTGGTGTCCAAATGTCGGTTGGATTTCAGTGTGTGGGGGGATACTGGGGAATGATTCCAAATCTGGAGTAGTAAGGAAATAGATTCTTTTGCAGAGTTAATGTGACAGGGAAGTAAGTGGCTTGCCCTGTACTGAACAAGAACTTCCAAGGTTGCAACGAGTGCTTACATACTTATCATTTCCCTTGTCTAATCGCTTAATTACCTTGGTCTCATTTGATCTCATTTTGAAGGTGACTAAGTATAGCAGCAGCAGCAGCAGCAGCAAGGCAGGAACTTTCACTGCCTCATTTGAAGGTGGAGAATGAGGGCTTTGGGGGCTAATTATGGGGACCTGCTTCTGCATCTGCATAAGAAGGGAGGACATCGCTGGTACCACCTGAATGGGAACTGAGGTCTCCAGCCCCTTCTGAATCCTGTGGCTTTTCTGGGCTTTTGTGAAATTGCAGACTGTACCCACCTCAACCCCTGACGATTGCCAAGGTGCTTCCATTACATATTTTGAGGGGCTGAATATCACTCTCTATTCCTTTCCCCACTTTTCTCCTGCATACATCTGTATGGTGGATTCATTTCCCATTTTGTCTCTGCTTCCTGAGCATCCCTTTTCACAGCCCCCCACCAGAAATCTTCCAGAGGGCTGAGGTGGGTGGGAGGGAAATAAATCACGTCCCGTATATTCCCAGGGCAATTTCAACTTTAAAAAAGGATATCAACATGAAGGACAATTGCAGTGTTGAGCTGTCATCTCGTCCCCACAGGTACCATGAAAAATTACTGCCAATAAAATAACATTTTTCAAAATGTGACACTACCCTTAAATTTATCTTCCACAATAAATGGGTTCTGGGAGAAAATTTCAGTCCTTTTGAGCATAAACTATTCTTCAAGCACTCAATAATAGATTACAAATGAATTGCATTATTAATTTATAATAGAATAATTGTTTTGCTTCAACAGTCACTTTCAAGAATTCGGGCAGTAATTTTCTTTGCTTCTTTATCATCTTAAAGATATTTTCCCCACAGGAAAGAAAAAAGAAATGAAAGAGAATGAGAAGGGGGGGTGGGAAAGTTGTAGACGGGTTCAAGTCAACAAAAGACTGAGACTTTCATTCCAAAGGCCAATTGGAACGAAAGCCTTAACTTGGATTATTGTCTCCAAAGGTTGCTTGCCATGTTCATTACAGCCGCCATTTGGCCCTTTCTGTGATGTGATCACTGAGCTGCTCATTCAGAATACAAGGAAGAATGAGAAGCAATTCTCAGTGGTGAATTAAGAGCATGAGGAGAGCCCTGCTGGATCAGAGCAAAGGCCCGTCAAGTTCAGCATCCTTTTCTAACCAGATGCTTATAGGAAGCCTCCAAGCAGGACCTGAGCACAACAGCCCTTCTCCACACACACACACACACACACACACACACGCTTGTGAACCCCAGTGACTGAAATTCAGAGGCTTACTGCCTTAGACAATGGAGAACATAGCCATCATGGCTAGTAGCTATTGATAGCCATCTCCTTCATGAATTTGGCCATTGCTATATCTTAGAGTATCAAATTCCATGCTTTATCTATGTTTTGTGTGTGTATTTTATTTGGTCTGTCCTGAACCTTTCAACATTCCACTTCATGGGATGTTCTAATATTATGAGACAACAATGATATGAGAGCACTGGGCTGAACATTTTCACTTCTGGGTTTTTTATTTCTCCTCCTATTTTTTCTCTAGATTTTGTCATTCCAAATCACTCTATCTTGTTTCTGAAGCTGAACTGATTGTGCATTAGGAACTATCCACTGGTTGGTTTAATTATTATTAATATTGTTATTACTATTATTACTATTATTAATATCATCATCATCATAATTGTTGTTGTTGTTATTTATTTGCACCTAGCCCATCTGACTGGGTTGCCCCAGCCACTCTGGGTGGCTTCCAGCATATATAAAAACATAATAAAACATTAAACTTTAAAAAGCTTCCCTATACAGCGGTCATTACATTTCTGCTTGCTGAAGTTCCTGAGTTTTCAATCCCAGGCTGGGTTGGGCAGGAAAGACTCTTGCCTGATACACTACAGAGCTGCTCGCAGTCTCTAGATGTTTAAATGGACCAATGGTCTGACTTATAAGACTTATAAGACAGTTTCTTGGCTCCTAATGTGCTGCACTTTTCAGCCCTCTTATTTCTCTCTCACACTCCATTCTGTATGTGCATGTGTTTCACCAGTTGAGGTCTCCTTTGGTTATAGCCTTTTCTACCTCTCTGCCTTTGTTGTCATTTTCTGGGCAAATCGTTTCTTGCACCAGAGTCATTGTCACATCAGGTTTTTTAAAGAACTGTACTCAGATGCAGGCTTTGTTTTCTTCCTGTCTTCCTGCTGAACCAATCCTGTTGTTTCTGCTGGAAGTCAACGAGGCACAGAAATTGCTACAAAGGAGTCAGCTGAAGAAACCCTGTAAACATTATGGCAGTATGAGAAAGACTTGTTTAGTTTATTTCCGCAGGCTTTGAAGATGCTGCAAAGCCCAAGTTTAAGGGGATATAAATACAGATGTGAAGAGAGTATTTGGGGGCAGGGCTTTGGGATGGTTATGGCCGTTTTAGCTAGATTCTGTAGATACGTTATTCTGTGTTGGATTTTGAAGGACTGTAGATCTTTATTGCCGCCAGTGGAGATTGAGCTTTTCTGAGAGAAAATTGGACAAAACCTAAGGAGACATGAGGATGCCTTGCTAAGGGCTGATCCATGTGTAGATTTCACAACCATTTTGCTTAAAGGAGGGGAAGGACTTGTTGTGCTCCAGATGCTGTGGGCAGAGCTGGATTAAGACCTTTGGAGTCCCTAAGCACTTCAAAGATTTTGGTGCTCCCATATATCTAATAAAAATATAAACAATAATAAAGTGTAAAATAAAATCAAAAAATCAAAATAGAATGGCATATATAGTAAGATGGAAAATGTTTATTTTTGTATATCACTTTATTTATATCTGATAAATTTTCTCCTACTTTTTCTAATTGCAGTCTTTGATAAGATCTTCAAAACTAATCTTATGTAACGCATCTGTTTCTTTACTTATTAGAGATAAGGCATTCAGCCTGCCTTGTTTCATAGCTGTTCTGCTGGGATTCTCTCTTTTTTGGCAACAAAACATAATTTTTATTAATTTTTCAATTTTACAGTTCCAAATAAATATTTTACAAACTTTAAAATATCCAGTGACTTCCCTTCTTCTTTTTCAATGGTTCATTTTACATATCATACATCCCTGCATATTTTACTATAACCATTCAAATCAGTTTTCCACTTTTACATCCATCAAATAAAATTTACTCTGTTGAATTTATCTTAGTGCTGCCAGCATTTTCAGCTGTATACAGTTATTTTCCATATATTCAATAAATGTTTTCCACTATTCTTTAAATGTATGTTCTTCGTGTTCTCTTATTCTATGTGTTAAATCTGCATGTTCTGCATATTCTGTCAACGTAAGTTGCCAATCCACTTTAGTTGGGACCTCGCTCACTTTCCAATTTTGGGGCTAACAAAACATGGGCCACAGTTGTTGCGTACATAACTAACCTTTTCTGACACCTAGGAATTTCAGTCTGGGTTGTTTTTTTGAAAAGTAGTTTTGAACATTTTTTAAAAAATCATTATAAATCATTTCCCAATAACTTTTACCTTTTTGCATGCCCACCACATGTGGAAAAAAGTTCCCTCCATTTCGTTACACTTTTAACACATATCTGATTCTGTTTTATAAATCTTAACCAACCTACTCGGAGTTAAGTACCATCTACGAAGCATTTTCAAATAATTCTCTTTCAATGAATAACATGCAGTAAATTTTAGGTCGCTTTCCCAGAGTTTCTCCCAGAGGTTGAGATCTATATTGTGTCCTATATCTATTGCCCAGTGTGTCATTGAAGCTTTAACAAACTCATCTTTTGTTTCCTATTCTAGTATAAAATTTTATATTTTAAGTTTATCCTTATTTTGTAAGAGTTATTTTTCAAATTGTGAACTTTGGTCCAGAAATCCATTCTTTCTATTTAATTTAAACTTGTCATGTAACTGGTGATATTGCAACCAGTTCATAACTTGCTCTTTAAGTTTTCCATTGATTTCAGTTTGGGTCCCCCCCCCCCATAAAATCCAGCAGTTCCCTGTAAGTCGCCCATTGTGTGACCATATTAACTCTCTTAATTGTAATTGTTTCAATGGGAGATAGCCATAAAGGTGTTTTTTCTTTCCAGCAGATGTTTATATTTCTCCCAAACTCCATACAGATTCTACCTAAGAATGTGGTTCATAAAATTCTTGGAGATTTTAGCCTTCCCATACCAGAGACATGCATGCCAGCCAAATTTTAAGCCATGACCCTCTAAATCTAAGATGTCTGCATTGTCCAATACAATCAATTCTTTTAACCAACACAAACAGGCTACCTCATAATACATTTGCAAATCTGGCAGAGCAAAGCATCCTTTTTCTTTTGTATCTGTCATAGTTTTATGTTTAGTTCTTGACTTTCCCCCCGCCAGATAAATTTTGAGATATATTTTTCCATTATTTGAAGCAGCTTAAATTATTTACAATTAGGATTGATTGGAATAAAAACAGCATCCTAGGCAGTATATTCATTTTAATGGCTGAAATTCTACCTAACTGGGGGAGTTTCTCCCCCATATTTCCCACTCTTTATTAACCTCTTTCCACAATTTTATATACTTATTTTCAAATAGGTTGAGATTTCTTACTGTCAGTCAAATTCCCAAATACCTAACTTTTTTGCCTATTTCTAGTCTAGACGCCCTTTCTAAAAAAACCAATTCATCTGCTTATCCATGCTTTTAACCAACATTTTGGTTTTATCTGAATTTATTTTGAAACCCGCCATTTCTCCAAACCTTTTCATTTCTTCTAATGCTTAGGGAATGCTCTCCAAAGGTTGTTCTAGTGTCAACATCACATCATCAGGAAATGCCCTTAATTTATAAAGTCTGTGTCCCACCTTAATACCTTTAATTTGCCTGTTTTTCCTTATATTCCAAAGCAGTATTTCTAATGTCAATATAAACAGCAGTGGAGACTGGGTAACCTTGTCTTGTTCCTTTTTCTATTTGCCATTTGTCTGACAGAATATTATTTATTAATACATTTGCAGATTGATCAGTATAGCTTTAATTCCTGCTAGGAAAGAATTACCTATTTCCATTTTCTCTAAAACCTTGATCATAAATGACCGTGAAATATTGTCAAAAGCTTTCTCCACATCTAAAAAGATTAACACAGCCTTTTTTTCATTTATTACTTCCAAATACTCTATTAAATTAATTACATTTCTTATATTGTCTTTTATTTGTCGGCCTGGTAAAAATCCGGCCTGGTCTCTGTGGACTGTCTCAGTCAATGTCCTTTTCAATCTATTAGCCATGATTGTAGCAAATAGTTTGTAGTCACAATTCAATAATGAAATAGGTCTATAATTTTTGGTCTTTGTTAAGTCACTGTCTTGTTTTGGAATCAGAGTAATGAATGCATATTTGCATGAAGGTGGAATTACTCTTGTCACCAAAATTCTATTCATGGTGTCCATTCTGTTGGAATTTTTAATATACTTCAACTGAGAAAAGGAACACTCATATGAGCAATTTGTGACCATTAATGTTAAAAATCTGGCAATGGAAAATATCTATGGTACCCCCTTTCCTTGATGTGCTTATTTTGCTTAATAGTTAATCCATTCCTGGTTGTTTATTGCATGGCCAGTGATCAGTGATTACGGACAACAGTGTCCAACAACATGTGGCAGGCACCAAGTCCCCCATCTTGACTCAAAGTGGGATGTCAAAGGCAAATTGGGATGTTCCTGGCTTTGGTGAATCATCTTGGGCCTTTAATAAGAGATTAGCAAAATCTCAGGAGAGGTTGCAAGCCTCTTTCCACTTGGGGGACCCACGAAAAAATCAATGCAGTGCAATGACACTGTGAATTCTCTTGTACAAAAAGAAGAGAGTTGAGAGCGCAGTGTGGTTGCTAACGCTTTGCATGCAGCATAATCTCCAAGATTTCTCCAATGAAAATAGGGACGTCACATTCCATAACAATAATTTTACTATTTATACCCCACACATCGTACTGGGTTGACCCAGCCACACTGGGCAGCTTCCAAAATATATAAATAACATAATAAAACATTAAAAACCTTCCCTATGCAGGATTGCCTTCAGACGGCTTGGGAGATAACTCCATATCCTCCAACATTTCTCCCATAAAAATAGGGACATCCTAAGGGAAAGTGAGACATTCTAGGATCAAATCAGAAACTGGGATGACTTCTCTAAATCAAGGACATCCATGGAAAATAGAGACACTTGGAGGGTCTGCATGCAGTCTATGCTCCCTTTCTCTCAGCCTATAGACTTCTGTTCCTTACCTGTAGGTGAGGGCTAGGATTCGGAAACCCATGACTCTCCAGTTGCTGTTGGATGACTGCTCCCATCATCTCTGGCTGAAGGCCAGTCTGGCTGGAGCTGAAGGGAGTTGTAGTCCAGCAACATCTGGAGGGCTCCAGGTTTCTGACCCTGATCAAGAGGGAGGAAACAGAAGCTTTCAGAATGCAAGAACCGGATAGTGCTGCCTAAGCATAACTCCCCCACTGCTCTTCCCTTCCTCCCCATGCCCTTCCTAGTAGGAAAACAAGTCCCTGGGAGTTACCATTTGCAGGGGGGGGGGCACTTCTGCAGCACAAGCCTTCACTCCTCACTTGTTCATTTCAAGTCGTTCTTCATTTGCTGGTTTAGAGAAGAAGCAAAGTGCTGGCAATAGGATCACCAATGTGACCAGTAAGGAAGTATCTTCCTCACTTTCCCTTGGTTACATTTGTCCTCTGTGATCCTTGTCTGGTTAGGATCACTTTAGGAGAGGGAGGGAGTGGAATGATAGTGAAGCACCAGAAAAAAACCCCAGGTTTGAATAGCATATGTGTGTGTGTGTGTGTGCGCGCGCTTTAAAATACTCATAGGAAAGCACTTGCACAGCCCCCCAGAGCACCCACCAGGAGTGTGAGATCCCACAAAGTCTCATAACTCACGCCTTGGTGGTGATTCATCTGTGTTGGAAGCCATGTCACCAGTTGTAACTTTTCCAATTAAGGCAGAGCAGTTGTACTCCCTCTGTAGTATCTGGGAGATTCTCGCTATTCATGGCAAGGTTATGTAAGGCAGAGCTGAAAAGGTCAAGGTAGCTCCATGTATTTAAAATCTTGCTCTTAAATCATGAGTTCCTCATCTCCTTGGAAGGTCTCAACCCACAGTCGTTTCACAGTTTATCAGTCAGTGAGGCTGTGGCAAGGCAAAAGCGATGAGCCCCTGATCTTTTAGAAACTGGAGATAATGACCAAGGTTGTGGGCACAATGACCTTTCCATCCAAAGAGGCCATGAGATCACTGAGGTCCACATGCCACAACTTTAGCCCTTTTTATTCTCTGTCATGACTGTACGGTAAAAATCATTGCCAAGGCTGAACTCTGCTGTCCCTGACCAGCATTCAAGAACTTCAATGAAAAATTATCTTGTCTGCAGAAGAGCCATCATGGCAGAATGGTTAGAGCAGAGCTGGCCTGCAGGTGAAGCGGGTGAAGCAGCCACCACAATTGGCAGAAACGCAAGTGGCGGCTCTCCACCCATGCCACCACTGCCATGGCTGCCAGAGAAGCTCCGCTTTGCAGAACGTCTCCCCTCTCACCAAGAGCTTTGTTGCCAAGTGAAAAGGGAGATTTGGCAAGGGCTTCTCCTTAAGCAGGGTGGCAAGACTTTACAATGGCTTTTCCTTGAGAAGAAGCCTTTGCAAAGCCTCACTTCCCCATCCCCCCATCATGGGGGTGGCAGTAGGGTGTTTAGCCTCAGGCTAACTTGGGCGTTGTCAACCTTTTCAGACTCAGGACCCACTTTTAGCCCAAACATGCATTTGGGGACCCATTTCTCCATCTTCTACCATATATTAGCTTGGTAGCTGCGCTTCTGTTGCAACCCGCCTTGGGTCAGGTTGCAACCCACTAGCGGGTCCTGAGCTGAAGATCAGTGGGTTAACTAATCAACTGAAATGGATGATATTAACCAGCTATGATTCCTTGAAATAAGTGGCAGATTTGTCTTTTTATTTGGAGAATCTGGGATGTCTGCGACTGGGGAATTGGATGCTAGAATCTTCTTTCAAATCTGATGTGTGAAATTGTCATGTAATCATGTCAAGAGCTGTCTGCCTTTGTTCCCAATGATTTCAAAGAACTGGTCATGCAGAGAAGCTCCACCCCCATCATAAACTTTAGTTAACCACTAAAGTGATAATAGTAAAGGTTGCCTGTTTTCTGAGTATCGTCTCACCTCTTTGCTCCCTTGGTCTGGTGTTGACAGGATGAAAATTTGTCCACCATTCAAGGAAAATGAAGCTGGGGGGGGGGGAGCAGCAGCTACTTTGCTTTGTGTCTCTGTGGGGGGTTCTTTTCTTTTATCTTTAAAGACACAACGCGGCTTGCAACCTATTTTGAGATGACATAATGCAGGATCAAAGCAGAGGGTCAAGTTGGGACAGGGCAGTTACATCGCACTGGCTAGGGCCTGGTTTGGATTAAGCAAATAATGAAACCAGAGCTGCTTATCTTGTTTCTTTTGTTTTATTTTTTGAGACAGGAGTGGAACATTCCAAGTTTCCAACGAGTATTGCTTCTTGTCTGGGACTTCAAGATTCACACCATGAGCTCTGGGAGCCAGAGAGGCAGTGGCACCCAATGACCTGGTGAGACTGCAGCACTTCCTGACCTCCCAAAAGCTGAGCCACTGATGCTTACCGGGAGGGGGAGCAGCAAGACAGTGGGGAGGTCAGTGTGATGGGAACACAGCAGCAGTGACCTCCCCACTGCCTTACACCTTCACCTCTACTTCCCGGTAGAACGTAACTCAGCTGTCAGGAGGTGAGCACCAACGCCCCGCCATGCTGCCTGCTATTGCAGAGAAGGGTTCTGCTCGCCCTGCACCAATTGATGGAGGTGGGAATCACAGGCAGTTCAAGCTGGGAACCACCACAGGGCTTGAACCAGGAAATCGGGCAGCAGAGTCCATGGACCTTGCTCTTGGTACTATTGAGGGCAGCTTACAACCAGAGAGAAGCAGCAGCCAAACCCTTCTGTTCCACAGCACACCCCTGATGGTGGCAGGAAGGAGTACTGCAGTTTGTCATCCTGGTCAGGCCAAGTGATCCAGGTGATAGGGGCCCTCACTAAGCTTATATAACGTCTGTCTTGGGCTTGGCTTCCCAGTCTGAGAAACTTGTCCCCCAGCATGCTTTCTCTGTGAACTCATGGAGCAGTGCTCTTGCTGTCCTAGAAATCATACAATCATAGAATTATACAATCATAGAATTGACACAATTACAAGCCTGGTAGATGAAGGGAACGCAGTGGATGTAGCCTACCTTGATTTCAGCAAGGCATTTGACAAGGTGCCCCATGATATTCTTGTAAAGAAGCTGGTAAAATGCGGACTTGACTATGCTACCACTCAGTGAATTTGTAACTGGCTGACTGACCGAACCCAAAGGGTGCTCATCAATGGTTCCTCTTCATCCTGGAGAAGAGTGACTAGTGGGGTGCCACAGAGTTATGTCTTGGGCCCGGTCTTATTCAACATCTTTATCAACGACTTGGATGATGGACTTAAGGGCATCCTGATCAAATTTGCAGATGACACCAAACTGGGAGGGGTGGCTAACACCCCAGAGGACAGGATCACACTTCAAAACGACCTTGACAGATTAGAGAACTGGGCCAAAACAAACAAGATGAATTTTAACAGGGAGAAATGTAAAGTATTGCACTTGGGCAAAAAAAATGAGAGGCACAAATACAAGATGGGTGACACCTGGCTTGAGAGCAGTACATGTGAAAAGGATCTAGGAGTCTTGGTTGACCACAAACTTGACATGAGCCAACAGTGTGATGCGGCAGCTAAAAAAGCCAATGCAATTCTGGGCTGCATCAATAGGAGTATAGCATCTAGATCAAGGGAAGTAATAGTGCCACTGTATTCTGCTCTGGTCAGATCTCACCTGGAGTACTGTGTCCAGTTCTGGGCACCACAGTTCAAGAAAGACACTGACAAACTGGAACGTGTCCAGAGGAGGGCAACCAAAATGGTCAAAGGCCTGGAAACGATGCCTTATGAGGAACGGCTAAGGGAGCTGGGCATGTTTAGCCTGGAGAAGAGGAGGTTAAGGGGTGATATGATAGCCATGTTCAAATATATAAAAGGATGTCACATAGAGGAGGGAGAAAGGTTGTTTTCTGCTGCTCCAGAGAAGCGGACACGGAGCAATGGATCCAAACTCCAAGAAAGAAGATTCCACCTAAACATTAGGAAGAACTTCCTGACAGTAAGAGCTGTTTGACAGTGGAATTTGCTGCCAAGGAGTGTGGTGGAGTCTCCTTCTTTGGAGGTCTTTAAGCAGAGGCTTGACAACCATATGTCAGGAGTGCTCTGATGGTGTTTCCTGCTTGGCAGGGAGTTGGACTCGATGGCCCTTGTGGTCTCTTCCAACTCTATGATTCTATGATTCTATGATTCTATGATAGAGAGCCAGTGTGATGTAGTGGCTAAAGTATTGGAGTAGGACCTAGGAGACCAGGGTTCAAATCCCCACTTGACTATGCAACTCACTGGCTGACGTTGGGCCAGTCACTGCCTTTCAGCCTAACCTACCCCACAGGGTTGTTGTGAGGATGAAACAGAGAGGGGGCAAACCACATAAACCACATTGAGCTCCTTGGAGAGAAAGGTGGGGTAGAAATGCAATAAATAAATGAAATAAATGATAGAGATCCAGCCCCTTGACAACGTGTGCTATATAGCTCTGCATTTCAAGGGCAGCACCCCCTTGCAGTGGCGTAGCGTGGGGGGTGCAGGGGGGGCCGGCCGCACCGGGCGCAACATCTGGGGTTAGGGCAAATCCACGGGTTAGGGGGCGCAAATCCACGGGTTGGGGGCGCAAATCCATGGGTTAGGGGGCGCAAATTACTTGCCTTGCCCCGGGTGCTGACAACCCACGCTACGCCACTGCCCCCTTGGGCTTCTCCCAGTTGGTAGGTGAGTTTCAGCAGAATGCCTTGGATCAAGATGGAAGGAAACACTGATGGGTTTGTGTCCTCCACCCTCAAAATTTGCTCCTCAAAATAACCGAACCTTCCACATGTACACACAAATGTGTGAACGCACACATACACACACACACACACACAGAGAGAGAGAGAGAGAGAGAGAGAGAGAGAGAGAGAGAGTTATGTGTCTCTATAAATGTGGCCATGGATGTTTTTTTGGGGGGTGAGGGCATTTTAGCCCAGAAAGAATTTTTAAATATTCTTTTGTAATCCCTGCTCAACCCAGTGCTGACACAGCATTGCAGGGTAAGAAAACACCACCACACATACACACATCCCTGCTCTTCTTCACTGAAATAAATCATGAAGAATTGAAAACCACAATTCAGTTAGAAACAGTTTGGAACATCCTCCCAAGAGTATTTGTAATTGGGTCCTTGTAATTGCATGTTTGGGTGGGGGAACACTATGCCATTTGAAAAGGCATGGCTATTTAGCATGGTCATTGTGGATGCTACACACCCATCAGCAACATCGACTGGCCAGTGTCCCCAACCCCAGAAACATTTTGTTTGGTTTTGCTGTGTCTGGGAGCCGCCATCTAAATGTCCCACAATGCCCTGATGCAGCATTGCCCTGAGGCATTGTGGGAAATTTATAAGGTGGTTCCATCAGAGCAGGACGCGGGTGGTGCTGTGGGTTAAACCACAGAGCCTAGGACTTGCTGATCAGAAGGTCGGCGGTTCGAATCCCTGCAACGGGGTGAGCACCCGTTGCTCAGTCCCTGCTCCTGCCAACCTAGCAGTTTGAAAGCACGTCAAAGTGCAAGTAGATAAATATGTGAGGATGAATATGTGAGGTTTACCTCCAGCGGAAAGGTAAACGGTGTTTCCGTGCCCTGCTCTGGTTCACCAGAAGCGGCTTAGTCATGCTGGCCACATGATCCAGAAGCTGTACACCGGCTCCCTCGGCCAATAAAGCGAGATGAGCGCTGCAACCCCAGAGTCGGTCACGACTGGACCTAATGGTCAGGGGTCCCTTTACCTTTTACTCCATCAGAGCACTGCTTTTGCCACCACTAGGTGGTGCCATAACTGAGGATCCACAAGAAAGCCTTTTACAGAGACACCCTCAAACCTAGAACCAGCCCTGAGCTGCTTAAGAAAAAAAGCTGCCAGCCATAGCTGACGTTTGTTTAATCTTGGGGCAGGGGACAAAGGCTTCTGATTGTGTTTGAAACTTCCTGCATTGTTTTGAGTCTGTGGGTTTTTGTTATTTTCTTGCTGTGGGAGAGAGATGAGTCTTGGAACAGAGCCTGGATAAGCCAGCTATACTGGTAGCTAAACTGAACATGCTTTAACCATTGTGCATTAGAGCAACAGTGAGGTCCTTTTGCTAGCTTGCAGAAGAGGGGAAAACTGCACTGAATTAGCACACAGCCTTTCAGACTTCACTGGGACAAAAGTTAACTAGGCTCCCTTTGCATTTTTCTTTCATCTTAATGCAGTTTGATTACCAGAAAAGTTATCCTTCTAGTAGGATAATTAATTGGGGTGTGTGTGTGTGTCCATCATAATTGCATTTCTTAATTCAGTATTTGCAGTGGAAGGGGGGGAATGCCCATTATTTGGGTTTTCAACCCCCCACCCCTTTCAAATTGATTTAACTCACTTCAGTGATGTGGTTCTATTTTGAGCTCACACAGGGTAAGTTCTAGTGTCCCGGTATTCAATTTTCCTCTCTGACTTGAAAAGTGAACTTTTTAAAAGGACAGACACATATGTGCCTAAGTACAACGTATGGGATTCTCTCTCCTCTCCCCCCATCATACCCCCCCCCCCCGCAACCTGCTAAATTGGTGTATTTGACTCTTATCGTTTCAGACAGCTGTAGTTTAATCTCATATTACCTTCAGCAATAAAGTACACCACTTCTGCACTCTGTGTGCAGCCAATTCAGTAGCAGAGATTAAATTACTTCCAATCCCCCCTCTGCTTGGTCATTCCACCTGCTTGTGGGGTCCCCTAGAGCATCCACTTTGGCCACAGTGGAAAGCAGGAGGCTGGTCTAGTGTCTCCAAGAGTCCAGCACTGACCAGGATGCCAAGCTGAGCGGGACAGCACAGTTACTGGCAAAGAAGCCATGCCAGGTTCCTGGCTCTGATCAGGGGACCACTCAGCCTGAGGCTGGCACCTTCCCCCTGGCTTGACATGCAATAAGCTGAATACTGAAGGATTCTGGACACAGAAAAGAAAGTCTTCACGGAGCGTAAAGCTAAACTATGGAACTCACTGCCACAGGAAGCACCAATAGCCACCAGCAGAAATGGCTTTAAAAGAAGGTTCAACAGATATTTAAAGGAGAGCACTGTCGAAGGCTGCTAGCCATGATGGCTATGCTCTGCCTCCCCAGCTGGAGGCAGCAGTATGCTTCTGCATATAAAAACCAGTGTTGGAAGCCATGGGAGGGGAGAGGGCACTTGTGCCTGAATTCTGCTTGCTGGTTCCCACAGGCACCTGGTTGAACATTGTGAGAACAGGCTGCTGGGCAAGATGAGCCACTGGCAGGACCCAGCAGGCTCTTCTTGGGTTCTGTCACAGTGCCTCACCAGCTGAACAGAGTGAGGAGCACTCCAGGGAAGGAGTCAAGGAGCAAATGAAAAGTTCCTGGCTTCAGACGAAGGGGGGTTGGCACCTGAAGCTCAAAAGGCCTCAGCTCACCCCCAGCTCTTGTTGGAGTAGAAGCATAGAAGCAGAGAGTTGGAAGGGACCAATCTTAGTCCAGCCCCTGTAATGAAGGAATCTTTTGCCCAAAGCTGAGCTCAAAACCACAACCCTGGGATTAAGAATCTTGTGCTCTACCAACTGAGCCACCTCAGAGTCAGGAACTCTTCAGGAGCAGAAGGCTGGACTGGATGGTCCTTTGGCCTGACCCCACAGGCAGGATCTAGAAGAGCTAGATGGACCACTGATCTGACTCAGTATAAAGCAGCTTCCTATGTTTTATATCAGCCCTTTAGTCAGAATCATGAGGACTGGAGTCTTCCATATTTCCCTGGGGAGCCCCAGGCAGTCAGTATAGATGTGGGGCATGGAACCTTGCATTTGCTTCAGGGCAGCCTTCTGTCCTCCGTTCTGCCAAGCAAGAGGCCTTATTGGTGTTCAAGGACACCTGCCAGCCATGCAGAAGAAGGTGAGGAAGTGCAAAGCAAGGCCAGGGAGGGGGTGGCCTGGGGAGGGGGGTGGCCAAATAGAGAGGCCTGCAGAACCACATTCAGGGGCCCCAAGTGGGGGGCCAGGGGCCCCAATATTTCTGATGAAAGGACTGCCCCCCAAGTTCAGTGGCGCGTGCTAGTGATGCCAGCATGGTGCATGGCATGAGCGCATGGCATGCTGACATCACACAGCCCCAGTTCTCCTGAACTGTGGGGGCAAGGTGGTGCACGTGGCCACATTTGACCCCAGGCCTGCAGTCAACACTGAACTAGATGAATCAGTCAGTGGTGGAGTGTGCCTCGCTGGTGCCTGGAGCAGGTGCACACACGCCGTGCCATAAGGGTGGGGCGCACCACTGAAGACTGCATCCTTCTTGCGCGTCCTCCAGTTGGTCAGGCCTGACCCAGACGTGGAGTGGCTGCTGCTGCTGCTGCTGCTGCTGCCCACCCCCCAGCCCCGAGGGCCCAACCGGGCATGGCTTCCCTTGATGAGGGAACTATAATGGGGGTTTCTGGTAGCGCCCTCTGAAAAATTTCACCTGGGGCAACGGCTCCTCTCACCCTCCCCACACTAGGCCACTGGAACCACTGCATAAGACGGGGAAACCTTTCCTCCAGCTACAGTGGGCTGGACCAACAATACCACCACAATTTATTTTGCCTTGTTGTATTTGAAGAGGGAGAGAAGAGGAAAAACTTGTGGGGGAATATGTTTGAAAAGCAAAAGCTGGAGTTTCTGAAAATTGAATAGGGAAAGACTGGAGACTAAAGTGGTAGCAGAACAACACCTGTGCTTTGCAGCAGAAAAGGTTAAGCAAAACATGCCGGCATCCCTTTAAACAGGCACCAAGTAAGATTAAGCCCACCGGCCAGGAAAGTACCAGTCATTTCCAGACAAATTAGGCCCCATTCTTCCTGCAGAGGGGATTAAAAAAAAATCATATTCCACATTAACAGTCCCTTTGGTATTTTCGTCAAATGAGTTTTAGTGGCGGAAGGCTGCTAAAAATATCTGCCAATTTCTTTCCTAATTTAAATGCAGTGCTGAGCAGAAACCCCCATGAATGCACGGAGCTCGCGGTTCAACAGCTTGAATATCATCATCACGCCATTCCATTTCACGCAGAGACTTTCGAGAGCTAAGTGTGCAGCGCCCTTGTTAAGGCTAGAACATCGATTGTAGCAAGAGAGACTTCTGCTTGCTGCAGCACAGTATCAACTCTGAGAAACTTCCTTCTTTGAGATGTTAAAGCAGAATAAACATTAGAATATAGGTTTGGGGGGAGTCAGTCTGGATGATTCTTGGGGGCCTGTGCCCAGTGAGGTTAGACTCTGACAAAAGGAATTTGTTGAACAAGTCACTTATGTGTCCTCATCAGCATTGAAAAAGAATGGGTTAGGTTGCCAGAGCTGCAACCAAGTGATGGTGCCCTCCAGGCAAATGGGTGGGCCTCCCCCCTCACCTGGCTTGATAGATAGAAGACCTGCCCTGAGATTTACAGGTGAATGGTGATTTAACAATTTAAAAACAACAACAAGAAGAAATGGGGAGCTTATGGGGCTTTCCAGGTGTTGCTAGACTACAACTCTGGTTATCCCTGAGCGTTGGGCAGGCTGGCCAGGCCCAATGGGGGCCAGGAGTCCAGCAAGTTCCACAGTTTATCTATGCAGTATATTTAGATTCTTTTGTCCTGAATCTAAACATCCAGCTTACTTGGACATCTACAACTTCTAGAGTTATGAGGGAGGGAGAAGAACTTTTCTATCCACTTTCTCCATCCCATGCATAATTTTATAAACTTCTGCCATAAACTTTTTCTCTACACTAAAATGGAGTCCGTCCGTCCCCTTGTTCATTTGATTTTCCCTTTTCTCAGCCTTTTCCAACACTTCTTGAAAACAGGTAGCCAAGATCCCAAGTTCGAGTGAGGCCTGCCATACTCTCTGCACCTGGAAGTTCAGAGATGACTCCACTGTAACAAGACTCCAATGCTAGAATGTATGCAGGACAGCAGCTAATTTGGCCCTGTCCACATTTGACTCCTGCACAGGGTGCACATCTAACGTCAGACTTTCTCCACCTGCAGCCTGGTTTTTAATGAAAGCTTCCAGAGCAGAATCCTTAAGGATTTGTTGTTGTTGTTGTTAGCTAAGCAGCCTGCTGCCTGCTGCTGGGATGATATTTCAAGGACCCATTTGAGCCATGTCATAAATCACTGGCATCGGACAGTGGGGACACCCTGTCCTAGAGAGCTGTTCTGACTTGTCTCTTGGCCTCCCATGGTAGCGGAAATTGTGAGTTAGAAAAATGCAGTGTGAAGCCTCCCGTACATTTAAGCAAGGGAATAATGATGATCTTCTTCACTTGCAGAACTTGGCCACAGGGAAGGCTGTGCAGCACTCAGCTCATTAATTGGTGTCACGCAGAGCTTGAATAAAGAGACAGGAAGGTGTCTCTCTGCAACTGTATGAGACACCCAGGTGCATCTTACTGGTAAGGAGCAGACTGTGGCCCTCACAAAGGTTGTCCGGCTTGTAGCAAGGTCTGGAGGGATGATCTTCACCAGTGCTTTTTTTTTTTTAGCAAAATGGTGCTGGTACCTGAAGACCATTGTAGGCATGGCTAGAAAGAGTTGGACACAGGGAGGGTGGCTGGCAGTAGAAACAGAGGCTGTGATTGATGTGCAGAGAGCAAAAAAAAAAAAAACCAAGAGGGAATCAGTGATAGTCATGCTGGAGCCTGAGACTGGTGACTGGACATAGCAGCCCTGGTTTTTTGGCAGGCAAGTGAGGTGGCGCTGAAAACCAGCTGGGGAGCCCCTGCTTTCCTTCCTCTCCTCAGCTGTGCTGTGTCCAGGAGGTGGGTGAGCCAACGAGTGAAAGGGACGCAAAGTGAGCCTGAGGGGGGAGTTGGCAAAGAGCAGCCGCCGCCCTCTGACAGAGCTGGATTTCTCCTCCACTTCCCGTGTTTTCTGTGGTGGGTGCCTGGTTTGTTCTGTCCTCGCCTTTTGCTTCTCAGATCTGGCAGAGCTTCTCCCCAGGGAGCTGGGAGGGAGACAATGATGTGGATTATTATTATTATTATTCATTCATTCATTCATTCCTTCATTAAATTTGTATGCCGCCCCCTATACCCACAGGTCTCAAGACGGTTCCTCCTCTTCCCACTCGGTTGTATCCTTGCAGCCCCTCATAACATAGTTTGAGCTGGAGTTGCGTGTGTCTCACAGTTTGAGTGGGTTGGAGGGGACGGGGGGGGGTGTCAAGCCGCCCTCTGCAGCCCCTGTAGGGAGGAGAAGCAGTCGTGGGGATGGGGGAGCAGCTCTGAGGCAAAGATCCGCTGCCCTCCCTCAGTGTGAAGGGAAGGGACTGTAGCTCTGGAGAGGGAGGCAAGCGAGTGAGCAAGTGAGCAGAGCAGGGAGACGCCCATCTTCCCACAGGGTGAATGAGGTTCCAGGCCCAGACCTGCCTGGGGAGACAGGAGGGATGGACCTAACCAGGGAAGACTCATAGCAGCTCAGTGGCAGAGAGCAAGCTCTGCATGCAAAGGATCCTGATGCTGGGTTTAGTTGCTAGGCTCTCTGGTTAAAACAAAGATGGCGCTGGCAGAGGGAAAGCCCAGGAGAGGTGGCGCCACGCCATACCTACCTCATTGTCTTTGCACAGCAAAAAAGGGGAAGGGGCAGCAGGGTGTGTGTGTGCCATTTTCTGTTTTGCCTCAAGGGGCAAGATGTCTCCCCCCCCCCCGGTGTGTTTTCTCCTGGTGTTATTGTTGTTGTTGTTGACATTTTATAGCTCTATTGTCTAGCTCTGAGCTCATAACACTACTCACTCATGTAACCAGAAGCCTATGGGGCTCAACGTGAACTCAAAGTGCAAAAAGCTTTGTGCCCCAGCACCTCCCATGTCCTCTTCTTTCTCTATTAACATATAAACATCCAGCGTATATTTTGCATCTGGAATATGCAAGTTTCCGCTTGTGTGGTTTTGTTTTTTTAAGAGCAGAAGATACAGACTCCTGACAGTTTTGACTTTTCCCTGAAAAGAAATGTTCAAAACAGCATTGGGCTGACTGAACTGTTTATTAGAGATGCACTGGAGCTTACTGTCACCTCTTTGGAGATGTGAGCTAAAGGTAGATAACGTATTCAAATTTTGTGGGTTGGGAGTGTGGGAAAAGCAGGGCTGAGGATACCAGCACACCATTTTTACTAAGGGGGTAAAGTGACGGAGAGCTCCCATCCTCCGCAGTAATGTTCCCACACACATCATTGCAGTGTGAATTTGTGGGTTCCTGCTTGGGCGAAACCAGATGCCCTAACTATAATTAATTTCTGGTCCTTATTATTCTATTCTGGCCTCTTCATCTCTCACTTGTCCATGCAGAAGTCCATCCCATCCTGATTCCACATTAGTTTCCAATTTTATCTTATTTTTGTAGGGGGGAGGGGAATCTATACAAAAAATTACAAAATACTTATTTGGCTGTGAAATTTAAATATGTAACTTATCCCAATGGAGGCATTTCTAAATGTATTTAAGTTAAAATGCATGTTTGTAATTGGTTTTTTGGGGGAGAGGGGACTGAGCTGAGAATTGTATTACAAAATATGGAGACGTATGAAATATGAAGGATTACATTTACTAGCCCAGAAAGTGCAAATTATGCCAAATGAAAATTAGGCCTAACAGAAGTCTGTTTCAAGCCTCTCTTTTACTCCTTCCCTTTGCTCTTTCTGTCTTAGAGGCATCTGCAGGAACTGATGGTCATAGCACCAACCTTGCATTGCTAAGTTAGCCCAATTGCTCTTAGTGCTAAAGAGGCTCTTTGCATTGATGTTTTGAAAGTGGTACGTGTCAGGTGTGCCTTTGGGCCTGGAGGCTGACTAGGACTGGGACTCTGGTGTGGTGCAGTCGTGTTGAAAATCACAGAAGTGCTATTGACGCATCTAGCTCAGTATTGTCTGCATGAACAGGCGACATCTCTCTGGGGAATCAGGCAAAAGTCCTTCTGAACCATATCTGGAGATGCCACAAACTGAACCTGAGACCTTTTGCATTCAAAGCAGATGGTCTGTCACTGGGCTATAGCCTCTCACCCCTCCAGAAAAGCTGCTGTTACTACCAGGAGAGGAGCTTTCCCGGGTAAATACCGGTAGATTTTTTTGGTACTTTTTACATTCTGTTACCATTTGAGCCCACAGTTTTCCATTTCCCATGTGTGAGCAGAAATAAGTAGTATTTATTGTTAGCCACCAGGATGGTTATTATAAGAAAAATGGAAATATTAAATAAGGATTTGTGGTAGAGTCAAATCTATACCAGAAGACAAACAAACAAGCATAAAGATTCATTTCCAACTATGTGGCAAACATTTGTTTAATATATTAATGATGATAGCAACCTGGAATTCTTAATAACTATTTGGAATCATTGGTAAGGTTTTAGCTTTAAATGAAAATATCATAAGACATCAAAGCCAATATCTTATAAATAAGACAAATCTTTTAAAAAAATGTGACTACCCTGAAACACCAATAATATTTTTTTTCCAGGGAATGTGAATGAAACAACCAACATTTGCAGTTTGTGTGTTTAATTTTAGTTTACATTCAGTTTTGCTGTTTTTCTTAGTTTTTGTTTTTTGTGCATTCATGAAGTGTATGTTCTTATTCAAGCAATTAATAATGTTGGGTTTTTTGTTTGTTTTAAAAAAGTGGCTTGGATGGTGGAGATCCCTATCTTGAGACCCCTCTCCCCATAGAGGCCTTCTTGACCAAGGCAATGACGCCCCACAGGTGCTGTGGCTGGAACGGACTTTGATGCCCCTTTGGGACCAGGCATGTAAAGATGTCTTTATGCACCCACAGTAGTGTGAGTTAGTTTTAAGAATGGCTTTATCTGAACTGCTTGGTTTTTTAAAAAACAAAAACAAAAACTAAAACCACACACCCTGCAGCCTTGATTAGGATCTGCAGATTATTTCACTCTGCCTTTAACTGTTATTGGCTTCTGATCATGTTTCTCGTACACTGCCCTGATAGGGCTAGCCTAGATATTTCTTAAATAAATCCACATTGGTCAGAGCAAGCAAGGAAGGAAATCCACTCCTGCCTGTCAAAGGCTGTGCAATCTCTCTCTTGGATGCAGTTGCTAGGTGAGGTCGAGAAGGCAATGGGCCAGTTGTGCGCGGAATCACTGTTACTCATTCGGATGGAGCGTCTGTATTTGGGTTGTTGTCAAAGTTACTGTGTACGGTGAAGTAATCGCTGGACCCACTGGGTGTTCCTCCTTTGCCTGTCAGGAGCAGGGGGAGTTTAATGTCTTTGTGCCCAGGGAAATCTGTAGGGTTACGTCCGATGAGTTAGGCAGGCAGGCAGGCAGGCAGGCAGGCTGTTTGTGAGCTGGCCCTGGAGGGTGTGGTCAAAGCCGTGATTCACACGCCGGGCTGAAGTCATGCCTTGGAATGATTCTGTGTCCATTTTCATTCTCTCTGCTTATTCAGCACAACTTGGCCAAATGCAGCTGGTTGGCTACAAGCCCCATTCTCATCCATCTCCAGGAAGAGGCGCAGACTCAGAGAGGCCTGATTTTGCACTCAGATACCCAAAGTGTGTTTCTCTACTAAATCTTATATAAAGAGAGCTAATGGGCCTAAAATGGGCTCAGAGGCCCTGCCCCCTTGACCTGGAAACAGTGCCCCCTGACATCCACAGGGTGTTTAAAAAGCTAACTTGATAGAAAAGCTGTGTACACACCATACATTTAAAGCCCCTTCCCCAATCCTGGCAACTGTATAGTTTGTTAATGGTGCTGGGAATTATAGCTCTGTGTGGTAAACTACAGTTTCCAGGATTCTTTTTTGGGAGGGTTCGTTAAATGTATGATGCTTTAGCTGAGATTCCTGTATTGCAGGGAGTTGGACTAGATGACTCTCAGTGTACCTGCCGACTCTACAGTGTTATAATAAGGCATCCAGGGATCATCTAGTCCACCCCCTGCAATGTGGGAATCTCAACTAAACATCCATGACAGATGGCCAGCCAACCTCTCCTTAAAAACCTCCAAGGAAGCAGAGTCTGTTTGACTGTTAAATAGCTCTTACTGCCAGAAAGTCCTTACTGATGATGAGTCGGAATCTCCTTTCTTGTAACTTGAAGCCATTGGTTTGAGTCTACCCTCTTGGGTTGTCCAAGATCAAGGAAGGTGTTTGTGGCAGAAGCACCAACTCTCTCCTAAGCACAAGGACACCATTTTCTTCTAAGAGGATGAAGGGAATCTTAACATCTCCCATCGATAAGCCTCCGTCTGAACTTAAGAGACATTGTAGGCTCTTAATCTGAACTGTATCTCATGAGCCCAATGTTAATAAAAATGATAAATTGCCGGCGCTGCAAATCCTCGTATTATTCATGAGGAAGATTTATTGGCCTCCAGTGGGACAGATGGAGTGGGGTGATATTAAAGAGATATAACTGTACAGATTTTGCCAGAGTTTGGCAGTTGTTAAAAACACAGAGGCCCAATTGCCTGCATTGTCAGATAACCCTTGTGATAACCCTGCCATTAATCAATGTAGGAAACCGGTGTTTATCCAAGAAAAGGGGTGGGTGGGAGGGAGGGAGGGTGGAATAAAGCAAACAAGCCCAGCTCAGTGGGAAGGCAACGCAGGCCTGCAATTAGAATACAATGTCTGTGGCACTTCATTAGGGTTGCGAGACCCCCAGGACTGACCCCAACTCTCCAGGTTTGCCTGCTGCCTCCCCTGCATCCTGCAGTGGCAGGGGAGACCTTGAATATTTAGGTGGGCAAAAGAGCCTTTTAAAAAATTAGCAAGACTGTGCATGCAGCTTGCAAGCTTCAGCCTTGCAGGAACCATCTGCAGCTTATTGCGCAGGATCTCCTAATTAAGCTCAGTTTTTGCAAATTATTACATAGACTCTGGGGGGGGGGGGGCAATATAACCTTCTCCCCTCCCTCTTCCCTTCTCCCAGTTCATCCATGTCTCTGCAAATTATTGCAGACTCTATGGGGCCCTCCCATGTGATATCACTGGGGCCCAACCCATAGCATCGCTGAGGCTGTCCCATCGCATAGCAATCACCAGAGTCTCAGGTTTGAGCTCTGAAATCTCAGGGTCTAGGATGCTCCTGACCTGGCAACCCTGTACTTGGTTGCTCTCCACCACCAGCCATGTCCTGTTTCCACGCAGACAGAAGCACCGTTGTCAGAGGGTTGGAACAGCACAAGACTCTTCTCTCCACTTTTCCTGCCAAGTCCACGTGTGGTTATGGATTAGGTGCCTGAGGATGCCGATGGTGTAGCTGTGCACAGTCCAAGAGAAGACAAAGGCAGGAGGGAGAGGGCCTTCCAGATCCATTGGCAGAGAGCGTGTGAAAAGCCTGGGGCCACCACAGAAGAGGCGCTGCTCCCTGTTTCAGAACCAAGGGCAGTGGAGGCTGGTTCATTAGGATAAGCAGAACACTTCCCCACTAACCTAAGTCTTCCCCAGCCTGCTCTCACTTGCCTGCTTTCTTCCTTACAACCTGCCTGGTGGCGTTTCCTGCCAGCTGCCTCATTACATTTCCCTCCCCCAATTATTTTTATTGATTTTCCTATATAAACCCAGTTACACAAATTAGTTCCAAATTAATACAGTTTTGTTAAGAGGCTTCCTGCACACTGTTCTTGATGGATCTTTATTACTGTGTTTCATATTCTTATTTATTTCCATTGCATTCCATTTTTCAAAAGTATCACATAATTAACAGCTGCACTCTTAATAATTTCTATTTGTGTTATTATATTATTTAACTTTTTTAAAAAAGGCTTCAAGTGAGGAACCATAGCTTTTTCCTTTTCATCCTGCATGCGCCACATCCAAAAATCAGTTTAGTCTCTTGGCCTTATATGTCTCTCTGATGTTTTCCTTTTTCCTGCGGCATTTGGGGCTTTCTCCTTACTCCCACTGTTATATTCCAGCCTGGTTGGGGTGGAGCTGCAACTTCAAGGTTAAACCCTCTCCTTTCTCTGGCTCAGCTCCTTCCCATAATACTCAAGCAATTCCAAATCGACAAAGCCACTTCCGGGCCTGCCCCAGGAGGTGGGGTTGCGGGCCTCACGCCCACCCCACGTGAGCGGGGGCTGGCTCCAGCCCCCGCGAGACTAGGGGATTCCCCGTCGGGCATGCCCCCCTAGCCAGCCAATCAGCTGGATGGCTGGGGGGCGTGGCTTGCCCTATTTAGGGCCAGCGCGGAGGGGGCTCGCCCTCTTTTCACCGGCTCGCCCCCACGTTTTCCCACCCTCCCTCCCTTTAAGTAGGATAGGCTTAGGCAGACCTTTGACATTGCTATGGACTTCGGTCTGTCGCCGCAAGGGGCATGGTAGGAATTTTTCCCAATTGGCAACTTCGGGCCTTTTGGTTTTTCGCCTACCTCGTAGCAACTCGTCACAACTTCTCGGCATTGGCGGTAGGCATTGGTAAGAAGGGGTTAAGACGATGTGTGGGGGGGGAGGAACGCCATCACCTCCCCCCAGTGAGCGAAGGGTGGTCCGTTAAAGGACCCCGGGGGGCGTGGCCCTGTCCGAAGCCTATGGAGGTGTGGGCCAAAGGCACGCCCCAGAGCGGTGACCCGGGGGAGCTCCTAGCAGACGTGCCTCGCGGGAGTCTCCCCCGATATAAGGTTAACCCTTCCCCGTGTCTCCAGCAAATGGGCTGGAGCCGGATAGCCGTTAGGACCAATGCCTATGCCAATGCCTCTCATTCCTGAATTCAATAAAGTTGTGGCCTAATTCGCCCAATTAACCTTACATACGTTGTCTTGTGTCTTTATTTATCCTGGTGGGGGCGGGAACTCGCCACGCAACAGCAGATCCCTCCCTTCCACTGGCACCAAAAATCAACAAGTTCCAGAGATTCTCCATTTCTTCCTCTGGCTGGGAAGGGAGGGAAAAGGCAGAGCCATTCCTCTTCCAACATCCAAAAGGCCCTCATGCCGCTTTCCTTTTTCCGCCACCATAGCATTTTGATTTTTATAAAAGAATAGGTTAAAGCTTAATATCTCCACGATCTCTTTCAGTCTTTTTTAGGGGGGGGGCAAGCTCTAACTCCCAGCTACATCCTTCCAAAAAAAAAGAAAACAGCCCCCCCCCTTTACTCCTTTCAAGCCACAAACAGCTTTACATCTTCTTTTAAATCTCAATGTTACATCCTACATCAAACCATCCTCACTTGTGTATCTTAAAATTCAATTATTAGGAGAGGGTTGCCGAATCATAAATGTAAAAACTTCCGTAAAATACACCAAAGAGACCCCCTCTCCTCTATACACCTCCAGAACAAGATAGAATCTTCTCCCAATTTCAAACCTCGTTTCCATGCAGCTGATTGTTCTCAGTTATAACGTCCATCTCCTCTGGTAAGCACTTATTCTTAATGACAATCAGGACCCAATTATAAGGAAAACCTCTGCATCCAATGGTGATTTGGGGGGGAGGTGTTCCGCATCAAGTGAAGTGCGTAGCATCCAGAGCCTCTGCCCGTTCCCGAGCCATTGAGGCAATGACAGGTCACCAGTAACTCCGGTACCCCAAGAGGTTTATTGGGGATGGTTTAACCCCTCCCATCTCCATTTTTTCAGCCTGTGCCTCTCTCCGATGTTGAGCCATCGCCATGCCGCAAGAGAGGAACTGGAAGCGCCAGCTTCCTCCTTTTCAGTCTCAGTGTTGCCCTTATAGAACTCAGCAGAGAGAAGGATGGGGACAGAACCAGGAATGAACTGGCTCCACCTGCCATTCATTGGCTCTGGCTCCAGCTTCCTCTTGACCTCCGTGCCTACTGCCCTACCTACCAGTCCCAAAGGGCACCAAACCCCACTGGCGTGTGGGGCATGCTGAATTACATCTTGGAAGGACACAGACCCTCCAATGTCCCTATTTTCAAGGCACAGTCCCAGATTTACAGAAGCCACCTCAGTTTTTTGTTTGATCCCAGAATGTCCTGCTTTTTCTTAGGACATCCCTATTTTTAATGGAGCAGTGTTGGAGGGTATGGAGTTCTGCGACCTCTGAGCCAAGAAGATAAGTAACTATAAAATCTTTAGAAGACATCTGAAGGCAACCCTGTATAGGGAAGGTTCTTTTTACTGTTTAATATTTTATTATGTCTTTATATACGTTAGAAGCCACCCAGAGTGGGTGGGGCAACCCAGTCAGATGTGTGGGGTATAACATAATAATAATAATAAGGAATAGAATGTCCCTATTTTCATTGGAGAAATGTTGGAGGGGATGAGGACATGGATGCCAACACACTACAGGAGACTGGATACAGGGCCAGAAGAGGCTGGTGTTGGGTGTGGAGGAGAAGGCCAGTGTGAGGTATCTCAAAATGTTTTGTTTCTGGATGGAGTGAGATCCCAACAAGGAGAAGAACTGTGGTTCAGTGGCCAAGCCGCTGCTCTTCATACAGAAGGTCTCAAGATCAATCCCTAACATTTCACACAGGCAGGTCTGTGTGAAATCCTGGAAAGCTGCTGGTTGCCAGTGTGGACAATCTGGGGCTAGATGGACCCAAGTGTCTGGCCCAGTCTAAGGCAGCTTCCTAGGTTGCCATGTTCAACTGGTAGCCCCTCTTCAATCCACAATCCAGATCCCACTGAAATGAAAAGGAGCTGAAAAATTCATTTTTGAGGTGAGGCTTGCGCAAGATAACCTTAATCTGCCCCTATTAGTGGCACCCCACATCTACCCCACTCCCAGGCATCAGGGCCATAGTCATGCCTCTGGTGGAGACAAAGCTTTTCTTTTTCTCCCCTGACCAAAAAAGGGAGAGGGGGCTATGTTTATAGCATCAAAGAGAAGCAGCCCTATGTTGCAGCTGTCTTGTGAGCCGTCAGGCATGATAGTCACTGGTTGGCTGTAGCAAGTTGATCTCATGTCACCAGGGCTGTTTGTTACATGCACAGAGAAGGAAAGATTTGTGGGATTTGTCAGCCCTTGTGGAGTGCTAAGCAACACACCTGAGATTAGAGAGAGGGAGAGGGGGGAGAGATGGTTCTTCTGCTGACTTCTTTAAGGAAGGGCGTTTGAGGTCAGCTTGTGTGAACATCTTTATGCTATTAGGCCTTTGAAGCATCTGCAAAGCAGACGCAAGCCCAAATGTTGTGCTTTGTGTGTGTTTCATTTTTACATCTTGGCATGGATGGTCTCCCAGGTTGCTCCGTTAAGGAGGGGTGGAGAATTTGGAGCCTGTACTGCAGCTATCGCAAAGCCCCGCCATTCCAGCTGGGTTCAGAAATACTTTAAGCTGTGAAGAGTTATGCAATGGCTTCTTGTAACTTTCTCTGCAGTGATCTTACCAGTTTACTTCAGAATTCTCTAGAGTCGGATCTTGAAGATCAGTCTTTTTGTTTGGTTGGTTGGGTGAAAACAAAACACTGCAATGCATTTTCAGGACTTATGTAACACTACAGGGCGTTTCCTTCTGCAAAGGTATATTTTATTGCCTATAACTCAGCCAGCAGAAAGAAAGAACAGTCAGTCCTAAGCAGAAAATGCCTTTTGAATCATCAGAATTTTCACAGAATTGTCACTGATTAGGTGAGGTCTTTTTCCATCTAGTGCAGCTGAGAGTTTAGAAATCCAATGAAATGCTTTAGAAAAGAGACTGAAATAAATACTGGGCAGACCAACTCCACTTAGTTGTGGCCCTTTCATCTGGACTCTAGAAGAAATATGAAGACAACCTCAGTGCTAGAATTATGGGGATACAGGTCAATGAAATTCACATGCTCCACACCAGACACTGTCCAGTTTTATCCAAATCATGGGTCCCCTCTGTAGGCTTCTAAAAACAGTAGTCCAGGAGGTGGGAAGGTCATCATAAATGGTAATGCCTTTCTGCTCCCTGCAATACAAATAAAGGATTTCAAATGTGGCAGCTTCCAAACTGAACACACAGTAAATGAGATGGATTTTGTTTTATATGCTAGTGTTGGGTGTAACTGTTTTGAGTAAAGGTTTTAATATGGCTTTACCTTGGGGGTACCTTGGTGCAAATAAGGTGTTCCTAGTTAATCATTCATGTTCTTGTCATAAATGTGCCATTCTCCCAAGCTTGCATAAATAGAAGACTTGTATAAACTAGAGATAGAACAGATGACCCTATTTCCATTCAGTTTGTGTGTGCATTAAACTCATTTCATTTCCTTTTTCACTAGTATACTGCCTTTTTACATTACAATACTCCAGGTGGTTTGCAACTCATACAGATGAAGGCTATTCAAGAAAAACCACATGACCATCCTTTAACAATTAACATGGCCAACAACAACTTGACAAAATCCAAGAATCCATTTTGCATATAATATTACAAGACAATTACAAAATACCAGCATGCAATAAAACAAAATTACTTACAAAAGTTGCAACAACTTAATCATGAGCTTTCGTGTGCATGCACACTTCTTCAGATACACTGAAACAGAAGTCACCGGACCTTCTGTTTCAGTGTATCTGAAGAAGTGTGCATGCACACGAAAGCTCATACCTAGAACTAACTCAGTTGGTCTTTAAGGTGCTACTGGAAGGAATTTTTTTATTTTGTTTTGACCATGACAGACCAACACGGCTACCTATCTGTAACTGGAACTTAATCATGGTAATCAACCAAGACAACATCTGCAAGATACAATACACAAATATAACTCTTTTGTCCCCTTTTCTGCTCTTGCTATCAAAACTGGAAGACAGAAAAAAAAAATATTAAAATGGGACATGTTTTCATACATACTTTCCTCTAAATAATAACAACAATCAGTGCTATTTTTCTAGAAAAAGAGATTCTGGAATTCACCATGAATGTCCCTCTTGTTCTCTTATGATGGCAATGGCACCCACCTGAGAGGTGGCAGAACTAACTCCCGGTTGAAATAAAGCCCTGATAATAAAATCAATCAATCAATCAATCAATCTAAGGATCACAGGCCATCGATTGTTTAACTAGCCAAAGCCTGGGAGAAGAGGAATGTTTTTGCCTGGAGCATAAAGATATGCAATGAAGGTGCCAGGTAAGCCTCCCTGGGGAAATAATTCCACAGATGTGGAGGCACTTGGATGAGGGAGGTTTATTCAGAGCTGACCTTGGATTCAGCAAAAGCAGCCTTAGACCCGAGGGCTGGCTGATGGCACAGCTGCAATTGCCCAGGTTGGAGCTGGAGCTGGCGCATGACATAGTCAATAACTGTCTGCACCATGTGGCCCTTACCTGGCTTGGCCCCCCTCTCGATTCATGCCTCCCTCTACCCTAAAACCACTGTGACTGGGGCCTTCTCTTCTCAGCTCCTCTTCTCCCAGACACATCTCCCCTCCCTCAATAAAAACATAACAAACAAGCCGGACTTCCATTCAGCTGAACACAACCAACCAAGATCTAGTCCTAATCTCTCACAATGCCAATAAAAATAAATAACTATATAAACAAAAGACCTACCCATGTGATGCTGACACAAATCCCTACACTAACACTATGCAACAGAACAAAAGAACAATACGGCCATCTCCCTCCTTCTCCCCAACCACAATAGGTCTATGACAAATGTGTCTCTCACTAAATGTAAACAGACTGTGAAAAAGACTTCATGAATTCATAGAATCATAGAATTGGCAGGGACCCCCAGGAGCATCCATAACAGGTGGCCATCCAAACTCTGCTTAAAAATCTCCCTGGAAGGAGAATCCACAACCTCCCAAGGTTCATGAACAGCTTTTACTATGAGAAAGTTGTTCCTGATGTTTAGTCGGAATCTCCTTTCTCGTAACTTAAAGCCAATGGTTCAAATTGCTGAGAAATTCCTGGGCTAACTATGCAAAAATGTCCTGGCCAAGCTGGGGCCATTAAGAAACAATACAGAGCCACCGAGGGCCATTGGCAATGCAAGAGAACAGTCCTTCCCCCTTACACTGAGATGTGAACAGAGACTGGGGGTTTGGGGGTCTGCCAGGGTAACTGGGTGTGAGGCATAGGAAGAGAGTTTTGAGCAAGGGTTGCTGGGAAGAAGGTGGTCTGGGATCCATGTTGGGCAGGCTGGCTGCAGGGCTGACAGGAAGAGATGCCTTGGACTCCAGGGGTGCACTGCTGCAGGATACAAGCCCCTCTTCAAACAGCCATGCTGTCAGATCTGGACTCCCTCTTTGTAGACTGAAGGTGTAAATAGGCCCTGTTTCAATTCTCCAAAGGGTCACAGACCCTGGGTGAGTGCTTGCAACCCTGTGGGCTCTTGCCACCACTCAGCAGAGAGAGGAGGAGGCATTCAACCCTTGTAACAGTATTTAACATTATTTGGGAAGATGGTGCATCATTATTCCCAGGCCCATGGCACACCCATGGAACAGATTATCCCATTGGGTTGGGCTAACCCTCTGTGTGTGAATCACTTTCAAACTTAGGGCGGGGGCAGCAGGCAGCGCACCCAACAGCAAAGGCCTCTTCCACAGAACCAGTCGCATCTGTGCATTGCTTTAGCTGATGCCAGATGCTGCATCATGGCTGTGATTGAAAAGAGGAAATGGGGAGACAGAAGGGGTCACAGTGAGCAGTATATTTAGGAAGGTGATTTGAGGATTTCCAGCATTTGGCATAAGTAGAAAGTAGACAGCAGGACCATGCTTTGCATGCAGGTCTCAGGTTTTATCCAGCTAGAAGACTCAAACAACAGGTGCGGATAAGGCATCCCTCTTTGTCTGAAACCCTGGAGAACTGTTGCCGGTCAGAGCAAAGTGGACCATGTGGTGGACAAATAGGCTGTCCCAGTATAAGGCAGCTGTTTCTGTTCAAGTTATTCAGTAGATAAGTGATGGGGAACCTGTTTTTCCCAAAAAGCTATTGGACTCCAACTCCCATGATCCCTCATTGGGGTTGATGGCAGTTAGAATCCTGAAACATTTCAGTGGGGCATAAATTGCCCCATTCCTGCCACAGATCAATTAGAGGGAAAGAACCATAGGGGAAAGAACCATATGATGATGCACATTGTCTCTGACTCCAGATTGTGATCAGGAGTCTATAACATAGAAAACAGCCTCACAATGGTTCATCTAGCCCAGTATTCCCTACACAGACTGGGAGCAGTTGTCTGGGATCTTAGGCAGGGGACATTCCAGCCTTACCTCGAACTGCCAGGAATTAAAACTTTTCCATGCAAGGTAGATGTTTTGCCACTGAGCTGGGACAAAAATCAGGGGGAAAGGCCCCGTGGATGATGAAGATCAGATAATAAACAACTATGACTTTGGCTGTCACCTGATACAACAAATCTTAGTTGGTTAATGAGTATTAGTTGATTCATCATTTGCTTAGTTATTTAAATTTGATCACTGGTCAGTGCAATTCTTTTGACACAAGACGTAGCCTTTCTGCTCACCTCACCTCAAAAATGATGAGTTGGAAAAGGTTCCGTAAAGGGCAACCAAGTGATTGAGGGGACGGAGTTACTCGTCTATGAGGAAAAGTTGCAGCATTTGAGATTTTACAGAAAAGGCCAGTAAGAGGTAACCTGATGAAACTTTATGAAATTATGCCTAGCATGGAGAAAGTGGATAGTGAAAGGGTTTTCCCCATCTCGTATTGCACTATAACTTGTGGACATCCAGCCCAGATGAATGTTGGAAGACTGAAGACGTATAAAAGAAAGGACTTCTTCATGCAGCACATAGTTGAACTATGGAACTCACTCCCGCAGGAGGCCATGTTAACCATCAGCTTAAGATATTTAAAAAGATCCTAAAGAAGGATTAGACAAATGACTATGCTCTGCCTCTATGGTCAGAGCAAGCAATGCTTCTGAATGCCAGTTTCTGGAAGCCCTAGGAGGGGAGTGCCCTTGTGCCCGAGTCCTGCTTGAGGTTTCCCACAGGCATCTGGTCAGCCACTGTGAGAACAGGATGCTGGGCTAGATAAGCCCTGACCCAGCAGGGGTCTCCTTCGGTTCTTATGTAACCTGTTAAGCCAGTTGGGAAGGCCCAGAGTTCAAGCTCAGAGCACCTGCTTTTCCTGCAGAAGACCCTGGGTTCACTCCCTGGAAGTGTCTCCAGTGAAGAAGGTGCTGGGAAATATGGTTTTCTGCCTGAGACCCTGGAGAGCTGTGGCCAATCAGAGTAGGCAGTACTGGGCCAGGTGGGCCACTTCAGATGGACGGCACCCTGATGTTTCCTGTAGCACCTATAACATGTGGATCTGCCTGTTCTGCCCCACCCCCCAATATTTGCATATTTATTCTCCAACTTAAGCTCATGAAGAGTTAACAATTAAATGTGGGATGTGTGGAAACCTTACATAACTCATTCAGTCTCATCTCTGGGGTGTTTCTTTGCACACTCTGCCAGAACTAATTTCACGGTTTTAAAACAAGTTGTGATACAAAAGGAATCTGTAATGAGCTGTTGGGGTGGGGGTGGGGACGATGGCTTCCTTCTCTGCCCTAGAGGAAGGCTGGCTGGTGGTTCCATAGGAACTTTTGAGTCCCACATGCTCCAAACTGTCCCTCCCTCCCCCCACATGTCCCCCAGGACAGCTCCTCTTGCGTTACGGTATAGTTTGTGCTGTGCTTTTGGATGCATTTTTCAAGATGTCCTTTTTGAATTTGTTTTTCCCTACATGAGTTACATGAGTTATCATCCTTTAATATTGAACCTCCTTCCCTTCAGACTTCCAATACCTACCTACCTACCTACCTACCTACCTACCTACCTACCTTCCTTCCTCCTTCCTCCTTCCTTCCTTCCTTCCTTCCTTCCTTCCTTCCTTCCTTCCTTCTCTCTCTCTCTCCTTCCTTCCTTCCTTCCTTCCTTCCTTCCTTCCTTCCTTCCTTCCTTCTCTCTATTGTCTGTATTTGCATTAGGGTAAAGTGACTGCCTTTTGGTTCCAGAGGGTACAGCTACTATTGGTTTATTTAAGCTGCTGTATTTGGATCCTCTGTCTTATTGGTTGCCTCCAAAAGGCAGGCCTGTGATTGCCTGATATTGTTCCCTCCAAAATGTATCCCTTCTAGCTAGTTCCCTGTCCCTATAAATGTAGCTCTCCCCTCCTCAGGTTTTAGTCTTGTTGCTTTTAATAAAGAAGTGTTACTAGAGAACTGTCTCCAGCATATTATGTCAAGAGAGCTGAAATCACAAACCCCACGTCACAACAACTGGCGACGAAGGTGGGATCCAGAATGCTGAGGAGCGGTTAAACGCAGCCCTGCCTCAGAGTCTGGATTGTAGCTAAGAACAAGACTCACTGGCCAGCTGAGAAGACGACCCTGCCCACAGGACAATGGAGAGTCCAAGGGTATTGGAGCCCTTCCAGCCATCAGAGCCCCACACGTGGGAAGACTACGTCGAACACTTCGAGTTCTTCGCAGTGGCTCAAGGGATCACCAATGCCAGCAAAAGAAGGGCCACATTCCTGAGCTACTCTGGGCCTGAGACCTTCAAGCTGGCCAAGGCATTGCTTGCCCCAGCGAAGCTAAGTGAGACATCTCTCAAAGATATTCTTGCCTGCCTAACAAGCCATTTAGCGCCTACTGAGACCAAGATGGCCTGGCGGATGGAGTTTCATAAGAGGCAGCAGCGTGCTGGGGAGTCTGTATCTGCATTTCTAGCTGAACTGCGGAAGCTCGCTCAGCACTGCGACTTCCAAGATCTGGATGAGACTCTCCTGGATCGGTTTGTCGGTGGTCTGAGCAGCAAGAAAGCCAGAAGACGCATCGTGGCTAAAGCAGAGGTTACCCTTGCTTCAGCCTTGAAGGAGGCCACTGCCACAGAGAATTATGAAAGAGAGGAGCTTGATGCCAGTCGCAGGGCCCCTAAGCCACAGATAGAAGTTGCGCATGCCATGGATGAGCTAGAGGCTACTCCGAGCCAGAGCCCAGTCCGTGGGGTTGAGTCAGCGCGTCAGGCCTGCACAGTGCACAAAGATCACCGAGGCAGGTGCCCTGCTTGTGGCGGAAACCATGAGCGGAAGAGTTGTCGTTTCCGGGATGCTATGTGCCGGACGTGCGGAAAGACAGGTCACATCGCCAGGGTCTGTAGATCGGTGGCGTTGGGAGCGACAGGAGCACCTAGACTGGAGCATCGCAGATCGCCCACAGCAAACCATGTTCTAAAGGACTGCCACTACGTAACGGAGATCAACGGGAGGGTCGTGCAGTTTCCAGCGCAAGGCAAGGCACACGTCAAGGTGAAGATTGAGGGTCAGCTGTGCGACATGGAGGTGGACTCCGGATCTGGATTCACTATCGTGTCAGACCAGACCGCGAGGACATTCTTCCCCAGGGGTAAGTTGCCCCCTCTGGAGCCCTTCCCGGCAACTTTGCAGTCATACTCAGCGGGCCGCATCCATGTCATGGGAATGTGTGCCGTGAGAGTACAGTTCCGGGACAAACAGGCAGTACTCAAACTGGTGGTTGCGAAGGGCAGTCGCCCCAGTCTCCTGGGCACTGACTGGTTCCCCGCCCTGGGACTGAGTATATCAGGGCTTAATTCAATCCAAACCTGCCCTGAGATGAGCGAGGCATTATGCAAAGAATTTGCTGGTCTCTTTAATGGAAAACTGGGTTGTTATAAAGGGCCCCCAGTTGACTTCGAATTGGAGCCTGGGGTGGCCCCAATCCGACTCAAACCAAGGCGAGTGCCATTTGCACTGCAACCCAAGATCGAAGCAGAGCTGGATAAATTGGTCAAGCAGGGAGTTCTCTCACCCGTGGACTCCGCTAAGTGGGAGACTCCAATCGTCACGCCCCTTAAAGCAAATGGGGAAGTCAGGATCTGTGCTGATTACAAATGTACTATCAATAAGGTACTCAGGGGAAACTCATACCCCATTCCAGTCGTATCACATCTGTTGGCTAAACTGGCTGGGGGCAAGGTGTTCGCCAAAATTGACCTGGCACAAGCTTACCAACAGCTGCCAGTAACCCCACAATCAGCGGAAGCACAGACTATTGTCACACATAAAGGGGCGTTCAGAGTTAACAGATTACAATTTGGAGTTTGTGTGGCCCCAGGGATTTTTCAAGGGCTCATGGAACGCCTGTTAAGAGGTCTGCCGGGGGTCTTGCCATTTTTTGATGACGTTTTGATTGCTGGAAAAGACCCACAGGAACTGGTTGCGCGTGTCCGTGCAGTGTTGCTCAAGTTCAAGGAGGCGGGGTTGCAACTAAAAAAGGAAAAATGCAGTTTTGGGGTGCCAACTGTGGAATTCTTGGGGTTTAAAATTGATGCATCAGGCATCCACCCCACAGATGCTAAGGTTAAGGCCATCATCGAGGCACCACGACCACAGAACAAGACGGAGTTGCAGTCATTCCTGGGACTTATTAACTTTTATCATTCGTTCTTACCCCAGAAAGCTTCGGTAGCTGAACCATTACATAGACTGTTGCAGAAAAAGAATGTGTGGCGATGGGGGCAGGAGCAGCAGAAGGCTTTTGACTCCTTGCGAGGAATGCTGAGTAGCAAGAGCGTCCTTGCTCATTATGATGAATCGAAGCCACTGGTCCTGGCATGTGATGCCTCTCAATACGGCCTGGGGGCGGTGCTGAGTCATAGGGAACCGGATGGGTCGGAAAAGCCCATCTCTTTCTATTCCCGTACGTTGTCGCCCACGGAGCGCAACTATGCTCAAATTGACAAAGAGGCGCTTGCAATTGTGGCAGGAATCAAAAAGTTCCATGATTATGTGTACGGTTGCCATTTCTCCATTGAAACGGACCACAAACCACTGTTGGGGTTGTTCAACCCAAACAAACAAACGCCACAAATTCTCTCCCCCCAGAATGTTGCGTTGGTCTATATTCCTGAACGGGTTCCAGTACACCTTGACCCATGTGCTGGGAAAACAGTTGTGCCACGCTGATGCGCAGAGTCGATTGCCCCTTCCTGGCGGGAGCAATGAGGATCCTGCTCCAGCGGAGCACATAATGATGCTGGAAACACTTCCGGGGGCTCCTGTAACGGCTACTGATATTGCTGAGAAAACGAGGAAAGATGCTGTTCTCTTCCGTGTGCTCACTTGGGTGGGGAGGGGGTGGCCAGGTGGTCCGCATGAAGACAAATTCAGGCCTTATGCAACAAGGCAGCACGCGTTATCCATGCATAAGGGTTGTCTCCTGTGGGGAGATAGGGTGATCATCCCAGCACCACTGAGAAACAGGGTTCTTGAGACGCTTCACATGGGACACCCGGGAATGGTCAGGATGAAGTCGCTAGCCCGATGTTATGTGTGGTGGCCTGGAATGGACCAGAACATAGAACAATGGGTACGAACATGCAAGGCATGCCAAGAGGTGCGGCCAGAAGTGGCCAGAGCACCAGTTCACTGGTGGGAGCAGTCCAGATCTCCCTGGAGCCGGCTGCACTTAGATTTTGCTGGGCCATTCCAGGGGAAGGTCTTTTTGGTTATCGTCGATGCATATTCCAAATGGTTAGAAGTGGCGATGGTCCCTAGCATGGCATCAGCTGCCGCAATCAAGTTGTTGAGGCAGCTGTTTGCAACCCACGGGTTACCTGAGACCATTGTATCAGATAATGGGGCAGCTTTTGTATCCCAAGAATTCAGGGCATTCTTGGCTGATAACTTCATAAGGGGGGTCACATCCGCACCCTTTCACCCATCCTCCAATGGGCAGGCGGAGCGCATGGTAAGAACAGCCAAAGAATCCATTGCGCGCTTAATGGAGGGTAACTGGTCAGCTCGCATCGCACGAATGTTATTTTTGCAGCATGCGACGCCGTGTACTGCGACGGGCAAGTCGCCAGCTGAGCTGCTCTTGGGTAGAAGATTGGTAACGGTGTTGGATTATGTCCACCCGGATAAAATGCCAAACCGTAATTCAAGAGCAAAGCCCCAGGCTGAGACTGACACAACAAGGTATTTTGCCCCTGAAGATCTGGTCTGGGTGAGGAACTATTCACGAGGTTCGTGGTGGGTGGCTGGTGTGGTCACCCGGGCTAGTGGACCTGTGTCCTATTATGTGACCTTGGAAAATGGGCAAGTTTGGAAGAGACATATAGATCAGCTGAGGCGCCGGGCGCTCAGCAGGGAGGAGTCTGATAATTCATCCCTGGCTAACGACGCAGAGCTGCAAGACCAGAGTGAAAATGGCCCAGAGGTGCAATCACCAGGGGCTTCAGCAAATGAACCAGGGTCTGCTAGTCCTCAGGATGACGAGGTACAGGTAGGGGACCCTGAGATGTCTGGGACTCCATCTGTTCCTGACGAAACCCCTATAGCAGCCCCCCTACCACAGGTGACACCCAATCCAGAACCGGCAACACCTGTTGTCAGGAGATCAAGTAGAAGTTGTAGGACCCCAAAGTACATCTGCTGTGCTCACTGGGGGGGGAGGGGTGTTGTGTATTGAGTCAAAGGATTTTATATCTTGTCAGAGCTGCCTCTAGGTCCCAGCTCACAGAGGACCAACGCTAGGCTGTCTTAATGTACAAAAGTCTCTATTGAAGTTCAGTTTCCATTTCAAAGCCACAGCGTGCAGCCCTACGTCTTAAACCCTAGATCGGCGAAGTCCCGTCTGAGTCTCCTCCCCTCTGACACCAGTTTAAGATCCTAGCCCTGCTCCACCTTTTCCGCTGATCTCTCCTCCTCTGGGTCCTCCTGCCCGCTGGGGCATTGCCCTTTCTGGACTCTTCTGACGCTGAGTCGCTTAGCTCCTCCCCCTGCCTCCAGCGGGCTTTAGGACCCGGTTCCCAATCCTCATTCTCTGCTGTCCCGCGCTCCTGTACATTTGAACTTGCCTCTCGCGCCAACCCAGTGACCTTTCTCCTAACCGTTACACTACTTCTGTCACTGCTTCCCTCTTCCGGGATACTGACCGGATCTGACCTCCCCTCCGTTGTCCAACTCTCCGATGGAGGCGTGGTCAGCTCTGCCTCGTCTTCTCTCCCTGGTGGGGAATGCACTGGCCCCGATACTTGGGGCTCTTCTCCCCCACTCTGCTCTGGTGGGGAAGCTGGTCCTGATTTCCAACTACTGCTCTGGGAGTCCCTGCTGCCCCCTTGCTCCTGGGGCGTTCCCCTTGGGAACCCCCTACCCCTGGCCACTGGCGCCCCCTTCTGTGAATCTTCCGATTCGCTGGAGAGGCTCATGGAATCCCTCGGGCCACTGTCATCTCCTACGCTCCCCTCGGATTCCTCCCCCTCGCTCTCCATTTCCTCCCCCTCCTGTGCCTCTGCTCCTGAGCCCCTGACATACCTGTATTATTATTGTCTGTATTTGCATTAGGGTAAAGTAACTGCCTTTTGGTTCCAGAGGGTACAGCTACTATTGGTTTATTTAAGCTGCTGTATTTGGATCCTCTGTCTTATTGGTTGCCTCCAAAAGGCAGGACTGTGATTGCCTGATATTGTTCCCTCCAAAATGTATCCCTTCTAGCTAGTTCCCTGTCCCTATAAATGTAGCTCTCCCCTCCTCAGGTTTTAGTCTTGTTGCTTTTAATAAAGAAGTGTTACTAGAGAACTGTCTCCAGCATATTATGTCAAGAGAGCTGAAATCACAAACCCCACGTCACAACACTTCCTTCCTTCTCTCTCTCTCTTTCTCTCTCTCTCTCTCTCTCTCTCTCTCTCTCCTTCCTTCCTTCCTTCCTTCCTTCCTTCCTTCCTTCCTTCCTTCCTTCCCTTTCTCTCTCTCTCTTTTGCTAGAGCCCCAAGGCCCACCAATTGGATCCAGGTACAAAATGGCAGCTCAAGGGGAGGAGCCACTGGCCAAATGCATCCCATGAGCCACCCCGATTTAGGAGCGGGGCGGGGCCGGGGGGAGAGACCTTCTGTTGCTGCTGCTGTTAAACAAGTGGAAGTCAGAAACCATTGTTGGGAATCATCCAGCGATCTACCAC
The DNA here is from genome assembly GCF_964252035.2 of Podarcis erhardii. Taxonomy (NCBI): domain Eukaryota; kingdom Metazoa; phylum Chordata; class Lepidosauria; order Squamata; family Lacertidae; genus Podarcis; species Podarcis erhardii. The sequence continues at coordinate 4,566,071 of NC_138503.1, read as the reverse complement.
AATCCCGTGCATAGTGACTCAGAAGTAAGTCCCACTGTCTACAGTGGAGCTTAGTCACAAATAAATATACATAGTATTGCAACCTAAATTTTAGAATGGGGAGTAGATACAGGATTTGTGTACATCCATATATGTGTGTGTATACAACTGAAGAAAGTGAAAGCAGAAATGTTTGGCTAAGATTTGTTAATATTTAATATTTGTCTTGGATTTGTCCATTTTTTAGCATTCTGACCTGTTTCTGAGTCATTCTGTGCTCTCGCTCGTTCAGTCTGTGCTCCAGGTTCCCAGCTACTGTGTATAAAATGAAGCTCTGATGCTCTCTATTCACTATAATGGGAAATATAAAAATGGACACAAATCTTTCTACCCTTCAGCCAAAGTCGATGAAATTTATAGGCACAAGAGCCCTTCAGAATGGATTAAGCTGCCCAAATTACAGACAAATAGGTCCTAGGACCTTTTGTGAGGGGAGTAAAATTAAGTCACTTTTCTCCGTAATATGTAACAGGAGGGGGGGGGGGTTGTCTCACCATCTTATTCTAATCTGCCACACAGGGTTGTTGTGAGGGGAGCCTCATATCCTTCCTTAAGCTCCTTGAACAATGGTGAAATAAAAGTATAATAAACAAATATTGGTGCATTTGTTATATTAAGATTTGACAAATGAATTAATGATGTTGAAGTCGGCTTGAACAACCCCCACCCCCGATACTCTTTCACAAAGTGAATTCTTGTTTTGAGGCAGGGCTTCTCTTAGGCCAACAGTACAGTTTCAAGTAAATTCAAAATTAGACACATTTTGCAATTCAGATTTTGAAGTCAAACATTTGATGCCAGTGCTGAGGTTAGGAAATCAAAAATAGAAATTGGTTGGTTTCCTGACTGCTTAAATGAATGGATGGAATAATATAAAATCAATTCAATCATGTATTGCATGTCAGCCGTCATATAAGGTCAAATTCCAGCCACGTCTTCAAGCACATCAGATGTCAATGTGAATGCTAAATATCACATATCCAACAAATATTTGCCTCATCAGAGAATTTTGGGGAATAATAATAATCCTTGCAGAGGAGAATTTTGAGAGGCACATCAGTTTCAGTTCTGCTTTCAGTGACCTGTTATTATGAGCTATCTAGGTTTTCAGAAACCAGGATCAAAATTAGCAAAATAATTGAAATTTTGAGGGAAGAAAGGGCACCCCAAATATATGTGAATATGGAGCTAGCTAATAGTTACTGATTGCAAAAGCCCAAGTCAGGCCTTATCATTTGGCAGAATGAGGCAACCCTTCTATTGGAGGACAAAGCTGTGTGAGCCACGCAGCCTGTTTTGTACCCACATAGCCAGCCTGCTGCCAACGGGCTTTGAAGGACTCTACGTTGTTGCCAGCATTGACCTAACTTTTACCTGCCAGCCCTGCAAAAGCCTGCAAGGACATATACTACCCCCTTCCTCGAAGCTTCAGCCAGTTTAAGATTTGAAGCCTGTAGTAAACCAAAGCAGAGAGGGTGGGGGGAGAGGAGCTTAGCCTGTCATATTGCTGGAGATGGAAAGCAGGGAAACCATTTTGCTGCTGTCAAAAAGGCATCTAGAAGAAGAACAGGAGCAGCATCCCACCTGTCAAGCCTGATCGTTGCTCTCTTGCAGCCATGTGATGTTTTCTTCCCGACGGCCGCCTGGCAGTCAACTCTCCATCTTGGTCATCAAAAGTCAGAAGTCAAGCGACACGACTGGCGGAAGAACCTAGTGCTCAGAAAAAGGCTGGGAATGCGGCAGAGGGGAAATTGCCTGTGAATCTCTAGCAGAGGAATTTACTGAGCTCAAAGTTGGTGGGTTTCACCCTGGAACACAAGCAAGAGCAATATTTAAGGGTGGCGAGGGAAAAGGCAGGCTCCAACCAGACTGTAACCATAGTGATGGGAGAGTATCTTCCACCATAGCTGAGGGCAGTGTGGTAGCTTAGGGGACTCAAGGAGAATGGTGGGGGACTGCCCCTGCCCCATGGCACCTGCCTTACTCTGCCTAAAGAACATAAAAACATTAGGAGAGTCTGCTGGATCAGGCCAGTTGCCCATCTAGTCCATCGGCCTGCTCTCACAATGGCCAACCAGATGCCTGTGGAAAACCAGCAAGCTGGACATGTGCTCCAGAGTCTCTCTCCCCTCCTCTGGTCTCCAGTGTCAGGCAGCCCAGAAGCCTCTGCCTCTGACTGTGGAGCCAGAGCATAGTCGTCAAGGCTAGTAGCCATCAACAGCCTTTCCAGGAATTTGTCCAATACTCTTTTAAAGCCATCCATGTTGGTGGCCATCGCTACCTCCCGTGGAAACAAGCTCCATAGTTTAACAATGTGCTGCGTGAAGAAGTCCTTTCTTTTGTCTGTCCTGAATCTTCCAACATTCAACTTCCTTTGATGTTCATGAATTCTAGTGTTATGGTAGAGACCAGTGTTAGAAACTGAGATATGAAAGCTAGGAGCTAAGTGGCACTTAAACCTAGGTTATGGGTGCGACAACAGAATGTCTAGGCGCACTTTTTTATAACAAGAATACAAAGCTGAAAATGAATGAACTGCAGCTTAAATATTATGTTCATTTTTTGCATGGTCTAGTCCTTCCCCTGCCCACCCCCTTAATATTCTTAAGATGGTCTTTTTTCCAGTCTTCGGAGAGAAGACTTCAGTGGGGAGGCAGAAAAAGTTCCTCCTTTCCTTCCACTTCACAGTTTTAATCTGAAATCTTAGGTGCAGTACTGCTCCCAGAGCTTAGAAGCTGCTCACCCTAATGAAATTCCCTGTCACAAAATGTGCCTAGAACAATGGGAGTTTTGAACGCTTGGTAGGGACAGCTCTGGGACTTGACAGCAATAAGCAGGGAGTAAAGGTTCCCCACGCCTGAACTTACTAAATAAGGGTAAATGTAGGTTGCCAAAAGATGTTTGGGAGCCCTTGGTGATGTCTAGGAGCAAAAAGAGGAGAAGGAACTTGACTCATGGAATGAGCCAATAATTGCACCTGGCCATTGCCTTGCCACATTCATTAGGGAGGCGCCGATGGGCAGCGCACAGCCACATTTTTGAGTTGAATCCTCGCTGATGTTGGCATTCATAAATAATTAATATGACATTTTAAATTGATTTGTTTCCAAATAGAGTTATGCTCAGCGACTGCTCAGCCTCTATAATGAACTCTCTGCACTGTTCGGAGGATGCACTGAAGCTGGAAGTGTCTCACTTCTCTTCCTCCCCTCCTAACACACACACACACAGACCATCCCCACCTGCATTTCAAGGTGCACAGAAAGGAAGGCATGGAAGAACAGGCCTGTCCGGCTCTTCAGAAGCGAACAAAAGCCCAATCATTGTCCTCCTTAATCTCTGGGGGAAGTGATAGCATCCTGGAGGGCCTGGGGAGGATTTGACCAAGATGCCCTGTGAGGGTCTTGACTTAAGTGAATTTAGAACGAGTGAGCGAGGGAGTGTGAGAACCAATGGGGTGGGCAAAGGGGGCTGGTTGTATGATTTCCAAATGTCAACGATCATGTTAACTATGAGAGCACCAGGAGCTATTTTAGTGGGAAGGAAGAGGCAGTGAGCAAAAGGCATTTTTGGCTGAGGTGGAAGCCCATCTCTTTCTCAGCCGTCTTGGAGGGAAGAAAATCTAAAACATTCCAGGATCCACTTTGGATGTCATTATGCGCTGCATATTAACAATGCAGCTGTGCTCTTTCCTCCAACCTCCCCTGAAGGCTTTCCTTGTGCTTTCTTGCTTACAAGGGAGTTGCAGTGCTGGTGACCTCTTGCACTTTGCGGAGCAAAACACTCGTGCCGGAGAGGAAGAGCTGAATGTTCAGCAGTGGCCAGGGAACTGGAAGCAAAAGCAAATCCTCAAAAAGGAGGAGGAGAGTGTTTAGCAATACAGGCAAAGGCCAGGTTCTTCCAAACTAATCCAAGTTTAGTTGCGCAATAAATACACAGCTGTGACTTGGTTGTCATGGCAGAAGTGGTGGGGTCAGAACATCAAGCAGTGCTTTTTAAAATTGGGACATTGTATTTTCCCAGTCTTCAGTACTGCTGAAACCAAGGAGACTTAAGGCAGACATATTTCGCTGGAACTGTGGCTTGGAGGTCCCAGCCAGTCTGGGAGTTGCAATCCAATATATATTGAGGGCACCAAGTTGATGACTGCTGCTTTGGAGCAGTGGTTCCCATAGTCGGTGGTCCCAAACCCCGGAGGGGGTGGGATTACCTAGGAGGGTGCTAAGAGGCAAGGCAGGCAGCGGGCACTGAAGGTGTAAATGACCATCAGACTTTGAAAAACTGGTATCATAGTATCATAGAATCATAGAATCATAGAGTTGGAAGAGACCACAAGGGCCATCGAGTCCAACCCCCTGCCAAGCAGGAAACACCATCAGAGCACTCCTGACATATGGTTGTCAAGCCTCTGCTTAAAGACCTCCAAAGAAGGAGACTCCACCACACTCCTGGGCAGCAAATTCCACTGTCGAACAGCTCTTACTGTCAGGAAGTTCTTCCTAATGTTTAGGTGGAATCTTTTTTTCTTGTAGTTTGGAACCATTGCTCCGTGTCCGCTTCTCTGGAGCAGCAGAAAACAACCTTTCTTCCTCCTCTATGTGACATCCTTTTATATATTTGAACATGGCTATCATATCACCCCTTAACCTCCTCTTCTCCAGGCTAAACATGCCCAGCTCCCTTAGCCGTTCCTCATAAGGCATCGTTTCCAGGCCTTTGACCATTTTGGTTGCCCTCCTCTGGACACATTCCAGTTTGTCAGTGTCCTTCTTGAACTGTGGTGCCCAGAACTGGACACAGTACTCCAGGTGAGGTCTGACCAGAGCAGAATACAGTGGCACTATGATTTCCCTATCACTGGATCAAGTTAATCCATTCTGTTGATTAAATTAAATAGTTTTTTAACTGGATTTCGAACAAATTAATTGTTTGTTGCATTTAATTATTACTGTTTTAAATTTCATTATGTTGTTACCTTCCTTAGTGGATTGTGCAGACTGCTATTCTGAATAACGCTTTTTATAGGGTAGGGGCAATATATAAGTTTGGAACCAAGGTGTCAGGAGCCTGAAGGAAAGATGGGGAGCCACTGCTCTAGAGCATAACCAAGGTATAGTCTGAGCACACCGGCTGCAGCCCCCTTGCTGAACCAAAAAGGGTCTGCCCAGTGCCTGGAAAGAGAACAGCCCAGGAATATATGCTGCCTGGAGTTCCATGATGGTGGAAAAGTGCAATACACAAGAGGGAAATGGTGTACCTGGTGCCCTCTAGATATTTCAGACTACAATTCTTATCAGCCCCATGGCTGTCCAAAAACATATGGAGGGAAATAGGTTGGCAGAGCCTGCCCTAGTGCCCAGGGAGATTTCTCAAGGAAGAGATGGGAGGCCGGGTCATTCCATCAGGTTCTGCTGACAGTCCAGCACCACCAGGCTCCTCCCTGCGTCAGTGATCATCTAACCACAACCCTCTGAAGCAAAGAACTTGAATCCAAAATGAAGGGCTGGACCTGGAGGATGGAGCAAGCTTATTTTCTGCTGCTTTGGAGGGGAGAACTTGAACCAGTGGATACAAATAATGAGAAAGGAGATTCCAACTAAACTTCCTGATGGTAATAAAGTTCAACAGTGTTCAACAGTGGAACAGACTACCTCAGAAGGTGGTGCACCGACTGTCATTGGTGATTTTAAAACAGAGCTTGGGTGGCCACTTGTCAGGGATTCTTTAGCAGTGATTTCTGCATTGCAGGGGGTTGGAATAGATGACCTTTGGGATTCCTTCCTATGAAAATCTTCCTAAATTGTCAGAAATCTGGAGTTGAAAGATCAAGCCTTAAGATTGGGGACACACAGAAGTTTTAAGTAAGCTGGAGCTGGTATGATAGAGGACTCACTCCTGTATTTATTCTTTCTCTGCCATCTCTAGCTAAACAGGTGCTGTAGGTTTCCCAACGTCTGACATAGGCTGTGCTGCAGCCGTCAACATCTGTTGATTCCTTACTCCTTGTTTTTCTTCCTTTCTTTTATCCTTCCTTCCTTCCTTCCTTCCTTTGCCATATTTGGTGCCATTTCGACTGATTTGCTTTGCAGTCAGTTGCCGTAATGCTTTGTAGCTTCCGTCAGTATGTAAATTAAACCAAGCATAGATAGCTTTGTGCTGCTTAATGTTCAGCTGATAAAAATTAATGTGGTGTGAAATGAGCATTTTATCTGACTGCAGATACAGTGACGGAGTTAATTAGACCAGCAGAGCAAAATGTTATTAAAACATTGGAGGGGCCCTGGTCTCTGAGGGCTGGCCAAGCCTCAGGATCCGGGCGGGGAGGGAGTTGTCGGTGGACAGCAGAGCATCGTGCTAAATCAGCTGAAGCAGTCTCACAGCAAAGCATCCCGACTACGAAGCGGTGCTGGTTAAGCAATTGGACATGACAGAAGAAGCCAGAGAGTGCTGATGATCATACGCCTTGGGTGCATGGGGGAAGGTTTGAGGCGAGCGAAAGGCTCCTGGCGCACCAAGGAAGTGCATCCATCAGCATTAACACATGGTTGCTGGTGTCGTCTTGCCAGTAAGCATTGCCAGTTCTAAAGTTCAGCGTTTGAGCCTAGTTGGGCAATCAAGAGGCCTGAAAGCAGCAGAACATTTAATTTTGAGGAGCTTCTTTTAAAAAGCAAAGTTTCTTCCACGCCTCTAGCACACCCTCCAAGGTGTTCATAGAGGCAGCCAGGTGTTTATAATCTGAGCCCGACATTCCAAGCTAGCGAATGATATCTTCAAAACCAGGAAAAGGCAACCATAAATGTTGGTCTCTGGGCAAGCATGGAGGCATGGGGAATGATTAGGGCAGGGGTAGGCAACCTAAGGCCCGGGGGCCGTATCCGGCCCAATCGCCTTCTAAATCTGGCCCGCAGACGGTCCAGGAATCAGCATGTTTTTACATGAGTAGAATGTGTCCTTTTATTTAAAATGCATCTCTGGGTTATTTGTGGGGCATAGGAATTTGTTCATATTTTTTTTCAAAATATAGTCTGGCCCACCACATGGTCTGAGGGACAGTGGACTGGTCCACGGCTGAAAAGGGTTGCTGACCCCTGGATTAGAGATTGGGGAAACAGAATTTGTTTGGTTTGATGTTTATTGCAAGCTTACCTAATTCACAGTCCTCAGAATGATTTGGAATGCTGAAGGACGGCTGAACTTCCAAGTTCACCCTTCTCTGAATTTTGCAGTACAGTTCTCCAGCCAAGCAACATGTACACTAGTGAGAATATCAGAGGTGATCATGTATAAAAATGCATAGATTAGTGAAAGTGACTTTTTTAAAAAAAGCATTAGATTGGGGAAAATTGCATGCAAAAATGTGTGCATTCAGAAAAATGTGCCCTAAAATGCTGGTGGATTTTCGTGAGCATTTTTAAATAGTAGTAGCAGCAGCAGCAGTAATTCAAATTGATGTGCAAATGTGTAGATCAGAACTTAATACTGGGGGAAAATGAGAAAATTAAATCACACCGTCTACCAGGATGGGGTTCTTCACCACCCCACTACATCTAGACACTTCCTTTGTATTTAAAGCTATGAGCTTTTAGGGATAGTTGCCTTTGACATGTATCAGGTTGAGAATAGAATTGAAACCCTGAACTAAGAAACACTAAAAATGGCTTCATCATTCTCTGACTCCATACCATAATTCGCAGCATAATCATTGCAGGTTTTATGCCAAATTTGTGATGCGAAAAAAGGGGGTGCAACCAATATTTGAAGTCCCCATCTGTACCATGTTCCACGCCAGAGCTCCGGCTGCCACTGCTGCTGTCCCAGAGGGCTGCCTGGCTGTTCAGATTATTGCCCCTCTGCCCTTGCCGTCTTCATCACGGCTTCTGGTCCCTGAGTCCACACCCGCCTCTCTCGCTTGCCTCCACCACCTGTGGCAGCTTATTTGGAGGCGGTGGTGGGGTCCTTCTTTCCCACACCCACCCAGCCTCTGGGAGATGGTTCTGCTGGGGATGGAGGCAGAGGAAGGGGTCGCAGACGGGCAGTGGAGGTGGTTGCTCACCCACTGCCTCTCCTTCTTGGGTGGCATATCACGGGGCGCAAGCGCAGGCTTCTTATCACCCTTGTCTTGCTCTTTGGGCAAGGTGGAACCAGGGGCATAGGAAGGTCAGGTGGTACCCGGTGCGGAAAATTTCTTGTCACCCACCCATATTGATAATTTCTTTTTGCCTGCAAAAATAGTTACATTATTTCATATTTTCTTACAAAGGAATGTGGATTATGGGCCTCTGATAACAAGGAGGCGACTGTGGACAGATACTTAAATCTACAGGATGGGTTGTGTTTTGGCTCCACTGAATTGAAATTTCAGCCTTCACAACATATGAAAACGGCCAAGTAAACAGTTATTTTTGTGGAGGAGGGTCAAGATATTAACTGATATGCATGAAATTTCAGATATAGCTATATAATCCCTAGTGTAGTAAAATAAGACCTTTGGAGCAGGCTTTTTTTTAAAAAAGTTTTTAATGAACCACCCTAGTAGGGCAGTAATTGCTCCTTTTTGACACCCCCCTTCATGATGGAACCCGGGGCGGACTGCCCCCCGCCCGCCCCCTTCCTACACCCCTGGGTGGAACAGCTCCGCAGTAGTTCCTGGCCATTTGCTGTGAGTCGGCCAAGCCCAGGGAAGCAGCCAAAGCGGCCTGGGAGCTCATGGCCGACACAGTGGGGTACAAGGGGTGCAGGGGCAGCGGTGGCTGGAGGAGGAAAGCAAGGGCCCTGAGGCCTAGCAGAGCCTCAGAAGTTACCCTGCGATGATTGTGCAGTGAAAGCTTTGAAACCAATTTTTGGGCCAGAAAGATGGGGTGTGGCAATTCTGCGGTGGTGACGATTATACCGTGAATTACAGTGTCCTTCCTCCCACCCACAGCTCCTTCACACCTGAGGGGCATCAGGCAGCTCCCACACACCAAACTTGCTTAGTGTCCCACTTACCCAGTTTCCAATAACATTTTTATTGTTATTGTATGACCTTTCAAGTCATATTTTTAATAATAAAGTGGAGTAGGAATGTGAGAAATAAATAATAATGTTCAATGTAACCCTATACACACTAACTTAAAAAATAAGTCCACGTGAACTTCAGCAGCCTTTACTTCTGAGTAGGCATGCATAGTATTGCACTTTAACACTTCCAGGTCAAACAGACGATGGGGTTAAGCCACAGCAACTTGAAAATAGCATCATCATAATCCTCAACAAATGGTATCCAACATTTTCATGAAAATATTATTCAGATTTAAGGATGGACTAGTAAAGAACTGCTGAAGCTGTGTAGTTTTACCTTGTGGAAAGTATCTCTTGTAGCTCCAAATTTACTAAATTATATTGCATGTCAGCTCTTAGAATCCGTGGCCCCCACAGCATTTCTGTTACTGTTAAATATCAGCTGTCAGTACTGATCTTGAGGGCCACCGCCATACTGTTGGGAGTGAAACCCTAATGTTGTTATCAGAGTTGATGACTATTTGCACCTGGTGTCAACAGGAAGCATTTGCCTTCAAAATTCACAGAGGACAAATTGGGATGGGTGAATTATTTCCAGCTGATGGGTTCTGGTTCTGTCCTGGTGTTGCTCTTTCACTAGAGAGCTAAGCTACTTTATAGGCAGAGCAGCCTTGAGAGGCCAGTCTGTACTCTGAGTTGCTCTCTGGAACAGGCCTACCCCACCATGGTTGGATATGGCAAGAGCTGCCTCTAAGACTTGAGTGTGTTTATGGTTCAGGTAGGTAGCTGTGTTGATCTGAAACAGTCAAAATAAAAAGAAATAAATAAAAAATTGTCCAGGAGCACCTTGTAGACCAACTAAGTTTGTTCCAGTATAAGCTATACCAGAACAAACTTAGTTGGTCTATAAGGTGCTACTGGACCATTTTTTATTGTGTTTATGGTGTTATTGTTTCATCATGACCCAGGAAGAGCAGCTGATGCTATGTAAAAGTTTGCAGGCTTTATTGCCCATAAAGATCCTTCATAGGGTAAGCCACAAAGGAGCTGCATCGAATACAGCCAGCAATTTTGAAAAGGATGGTTCTTCATAAAGCTTTGATTCATGAACTCATGGTGGGAAGATCTAATTTTGTTTAAAGGCCAGGAGACCAGCAATACCTTCATCTTGGTGTTTTGCCGGACTAGCATATCCTGCTATTGTTTTCCATTCCTATAAGGCTTTAGGCTCGAGCCCCAGACCACCCCCACCTGCCACTAGGCATATCCAAGAGTCTGCTTTCCAGCAGAGTCAAATGGTTAGACTTTCCTGGGTTGTACCATTTTAGATGGTGGGGGGCTGCATCTATTAATATCCCCTTCCTCATGGGGGGGGGGAGCCCTTATGCCTAGAAAAATGTCATCCCCAGTGTTTTCTTCAGCCGTTTTCTAAATGCATGATGTTTCTTAGAAAGAATAAGATTCATACATGCATTTTAAGTGGAGCCAGGGCAGAGAGAGAGACTGCCTGAGGAATGCAATTTTTGCAAATTCCAGGATGAACTGACCTCGTCTGCGCCTCGTAGGCTAATGTGCAGATCAGGTCATCCACTGGCTCTCGCACTTCCCAAATGTTCAGCTCAAAAATCATATCAAAGTTCCTGTTAGGACTCCTGCTTTGAGAGGAAACATACATTAAGAAACACATCTTTGGAGAGAGAAATACATTTAAGAATACATATAAATGCAAAATTACATTTTTTAAAAATGCAGATTAATACCTGCAGTACCCTGCTGCATGAAAGCTATAACTGCTCTTCTAACAAAGGAATGATGGCAACCTGTGGTCAGTGAGTAAATTGCCATTGGTCTGATATTGTTCCACTTTTCCCATCAGCCCTTAAGAGGGTGAGGACTTTTGTGTAAGCAGGCATTTGTGTATGTGAAGCTGAGTAAATAAGTTCATAAAGGAAGGTACTAGGCTTTAAAAGATGCACTTCTATATCCATATTATGGCTTTGGTTGTGGTTTGTTGGTTAACATCACAACGCTACATATTGTCACTTGCATTAACAGTGGCTTCTGGATAAGAGAACATTATAATGAGGATGAGACTGTCTTTTAAATTCTGGTGTTTGCAGATGGAACAGGTTTGTGAAAATGGGTTCCAATTCTATCACCTTCTTCTAGCCATAGTAACTTGGGGTAGACCCATCCATAATCAGAAATACAGGGTTTCCAATGGAAATTGCAGCTCTGTGTTGAGATTCCTCTCTCCCTCCCAAACCCCTGACATCATTAAGCAAAGAATTTCCCCACTACTGTTCACCAATGATTCGCCATTGATGGTGGGAGGGGAGTGGATGTGAAAGCCTCAGTTTTACAGCATCAGGGATGAAAAAAGCAGCCACGGGAGACGCAACACAAGGTTGCCCTTTCTCATGGTGATGTCATGATGGGTTTCTGCTTCTCCCTGTCCACCCACTGCCACAGACACCCAAAGATTCTTGGGCAGGGGACAGAAAAGTGGAACATCTGTGATACGAGATCAGAGGTTCTACTAGGTGTTACTGAGGTGGGGACCAGATCCAAAGGAGCCAGATGTCTAATGGCCTTTGGCCCAGAGGCTTCCAGGAGAATGGCGATCACAAAGGTTCCCATCAGGGGCAATGCATGTGTGTTGGTGGGGGTGCCTTTGGGGTTCCAAGCAGGCATGTTCAGCCAGAAAACAAGAACACGCTGACTCTGCATGCTGCTCACCAAGCCAACTTCCAACTTCCAGCCGCTTTCCCCTGCATAAAATCCCAGGGGAAGCAGAGCAGAGGGAGGGCTTTGCCTTCCTGCGGCACTTGCAGAGGGCTAGCAGTTTGTGTCTGAAAAAGTGAAGCATACTTAGCGTGATTTAATTTCTATCTCTGCTAATTTATCTTGTTGTCAGTCCCACTCCTTTTCTGAAATAAGGCAATCGCTGGCCGTCCTGACCTAGGCTGGAAAGGACATTTGGCTCCTTTCTCGCTGCTCGTCCCTCCGCCGCCGCCACCCGCCTCGAGTATAAGCCATGGGGGATTTTTCAGCATAAAAAATGTGCTGAAAAAGCTGGTTTATACTCAAGTATATACGGTAGTTAGTAGTTAGAGCATCGGAACAGGACCTGGGAGACTAGGGTTCAACTCTCTACTCATCCATGAAGCTCACCTTGGGCCAGTGACTACTTCTCAGCCTAACCTCTGAAAAGCAGATTGTCCTCACAGGGTTGTTTTGAGAAGAAAATGGGGAGGGGGCACATGCGCCCTCCCCCCTTGAGCTCCTTGAGGGAAAGGCAGGATTTAAATATAACTGTAAAATAAAAATATGTTCGTGGTATTGCCTGCCAACCACCCTAAGAAAATGAAAAAATCAAACACTGTGAGAGCTTTTGCTTCCGCTGTGAATTTGAAAAGAAACAACACACTCTTTGTTTTAAAAAACAATAGCCCTCTCTCACACACATAAATGTAGGAGCATAATCCCAAATTAACAAGAGCAGGTGAGTCAGGCTCAAAAATCATTGGAAAGCCAGTTTGGCACACATCCATGCCATTGATCTCTGGATTATCCTCTTTCTCACTAAATGTGTTTCTCGATAATTGTTTCTTACTGAAGGAACAACTCCTGCGATATCAGTCAATACAGCTTTGCGGCTTGCGGGGCACACACCTTGTTTGAGGTGCTCTTGGCCGGAGGCAAAACCTGAGTGGTTACGTCAATGGAATCCACACAGCAGCGCCGTTGCATCGATGGCTGGATTAAGCCCCGGTCAATTTATATATTTATATATTATTTTTGCCTGGCAAGAGACGGCACACTTTGGGGAGTGTGGGTTTGCTTTTGTTAGGAGGTGTTAAACCGTTTGCAGTGCTGAGATACTTTTAAGCCTTGCGAGTGAAGCATCCACATGCCCAGCAGCGCAGCTCAATAACCTGAGGAGGTGGGGGTCTGCTTGGGCCTTTTTTGAACCCCTGTTGTGTCCACAAGATTATCAGGTAGGCTCCTTCTCCTTCTCTGAGGTGTTTGGAAGGAGCAATCATCCGCTATCTGTATCCAGAATTGAACAGGGGAAGCAGGCATTGCGTACAGGATTATCACACAATCAAAGGGTTCTACACACACACATACACACACACACACACACACACACACACCCATCACAGTTCCAGCATAAGTTGAAACTGGGTGATAAGTGTCAAAGCTAGTTAAGATGGCAAATTGCAAATGAAAGGTTATTGATGGGGGGGGGTAATAAACTGGCTCTTTACCAAAACCCATTCCCATTCCCTTTGTGTTCACGTCCTCTACTTCAGTACTTGGTTTATTGAGAGGCAATGTGGTGTAGTGGCTAGAGTGCTGGACTAGGATCTGGAAGATGAGGTTTGTAATCCCCACCCAGTTGGGCCAGTTGCAGTCTCTCAGCATAGCCTACCTCCTAGGGCAGTTGTGAGGATAAAATGGAGAGAGAGAGAGAAGCATACGCCACCTTGAGCTCATTGTTATACTTCTATTACCCTTCCAAGAAGGGAGGGTGGTTTTCATATTTCTCTAACAACAACTCTGCATGGTAGACCTAGGCTGAGAGGTGGTGACTGGCTGTGCTGGCTCCAGCTTGGGCGGTGTGTGTGTGTTGGGGGTGGGGTGGGACATAGAGAAGGTGTCTTTAGGGGGCCGCCATCTCCAAGATGCAGTAGCCTCTTGCCTTTTCTCTTTCTGGGCCTCATCTGCACAACTCTCCCAAGGGAGAGGCTAGAGCATGAGTAGGCAAACTAAGGCCCGGGGGCCGGATCCAGCCAAATTGCCTTCTAAATCCAGCCCGTGGACAGTCTGGGAATCAGTGTGTTTTTACATGAGTAGAATGTGTCTTTTTATTTAAAATGCATCTCTGGGTTATTTGTGGGGCATAGGAATTTGTTCTCCCCCCCCCCAATATAGTCTGGCCCCCCACAAGGTATGAGAGAAAGTAGACCGACCCCCAGTTGAAAATGTTTGCTGACCCCTGGGCTAGGAGATGATCAGAAACTCCTGTTCTGCACTGGCTGGCTGCATTTTTCACATCTGTTTTCCGGCCATTCCTTGAGCATCTTTTGCAACTGCAGAGGTGCCCATTTCTGCCTTTCGTCTCCTCCTTTCATCCCTCCCTGCCTTTTGCTGCTTTGGGGGTGGGGTGGGGAGCTGTCTTAAGGTCTCCTGTCTCTCCTTCCATCTCTCCATGTATTCCCCGCCACCCCCCCACCCTGAGTCTGCTGACTCCCGCATTCCTCTTATACTAAATTATGCCCTAATTTCCACCGCCTAAAGATCTCACAGCTGAAGCATTATTTCTAACCGTATTTTGTATTCCCGCTGCATGCTGTAATCTGGTTTGAGTTTTTATTTTCGGCAGAGCTGCTGATGCCGTGGCAGCTTCTCTTTTTGTGTTTTGATTGGGTCGCAAAGAGCACTCCCTCCACAAACACACACCACTTCTTCCCCTAATTCTTTTTCTTCTTTACTGCAGGCCTTGGAGCCTTTGCTCTCCAGCTGAAGCTTTATTTTTAGGCAGACCTTTTCTCCATCTCCCACCGTCCTTTTTTGTAATAAACCTTTCAGCAATAAACTAATAAACCCCAATGGTGTATAATTGGACAATTATTTATTTTATTTTTTAAAATGAAAGATCAAGTGAAAACATGTAGTGGGCCAGCCTTACACAACCTCTAGGCCAGTTGCGACACGTACATATCCTTAAGTCAGTTGCATGAAACCGCTCTTGGGAGGCCGGGGGCCGGTGGTGGGCGGGGCAAGAGGCCAAAGGGGGCGGGGCAATGGGTGTGACTCAGATAGTATATAATTTATATTATTATAGAAATGATAATAAAGTCTGCTGTGTGTGAGGGAATCCCCCTGTTGTTTGTTTGCTTAACCCCTGAGCATTAATTATATTTGTTTGGTAGGTCACAAGTCTGTCCCAGAGTGGCAGTTGTAAATTAAAGCCCTAAATGAGAGAATCCCACAACAGGGGTGAATGATGGCCAGCAGCTCGTGGCTCATTCCAAAAGTTGCATAATGAGCCCTTATGAATGTGAATTCTCCTTTTGAATGTTCAGTTGTGGTGGTTGAACATTCAGAAGGCCCACCCCAAAGGGTCCAGTCAGTGCTGTCTGTTACTTGCTACCTTTCTGATCCAAATCACCACCCCACAGCTTTTCTTCTTTCTTTCATTGCATACAACTCACCCCTCAACCACCTCAAAAACATGGTAAGCCTGACAACGACCATACATCCCACCCACAAGTATTTCACTGAAATTGTCTCTTCCCTTTGATAATTTTTGAAAGCCATTTCTTTTCTCAGATGGGTAGTGGAGGAAAAAAGTGGGAGAAAAATCAGCATTTCACTAATGTGTGTGCGTGCAGTTGGTTGTAATCAATGCCAGTTCCTACTCAGAGTAGACCCACTGAAGCTACTGAGAAATTGGAATGCTGATTTCAGCAGGGGTCTGCCAAACTCTTACTGTTCTGCTTCTATGTATTCCACGGTCATTGCAGCACAAGACAGACAGCCTCAGATCTGTATGTGTCTCTCATTATTTACTTTTCCATGTCATTTAAGCTAACAACTTGTTCCAAAATTAGTTAGCTTTGGTCTGATCAAATGAGCACAGTGCATTACTTTTTTAAAAGAGGAAACTGGAGATTGAAACTTTGACTGCTTAGTGCCATTGAAACATCTTACTGTTGTTTTCAAAAGGCCTCCTGTTGTCATTGTGAAATGCCCAGATAGGGAGACTGCTGTGAGATATGTAGGTGATGCTGGCTGACAGATATGTGTGTGTCTTTTGGAAGCATTTGAATGCATCAAAGTCTCCTCTGAGGATGCTCATACGCTAATCTCTGCCTATGTGATATTGAAACTTGAGGATTCTAGCACAGAGCTAGAATCCACCTCTTTGTGGGATGAACTCCATTCAGTGAGGTTGCACCACTGCTGAGATTGCACACTTTGAAAGTTAAATATATATATTCTCCTTCTGCCTCTTTCCCATCTTGCAAATATCTCTGCATCTATATTTACTATTGCTTTGGTGGGAAGGGGAGAGCAAAAGATTCCTCTGTGTCAAATTCCAGGGTGATAAAAAATGGAGGATGGGAAAAATACCACCTGATTCTTAACAGCGGGGTGGAGAAGGGCTTGCTCTCACACAGAAGAGGAAAAAATTCATGACTAGACAAATTGTATAAGCTTTTCCACTTCACATTGCATGCAACTGTTTTTGAGTTCAATGTGTGTGTCGCAGTGAGTTCAATCATATTTTAAAGAGAGAAGAATGCCTGTGTTGATCTGGTGGTGTGCAGTAGATGGAAGTGCAATAAAATTGTGCACTGCAAAGAGAAAGTGGGTAAGGAAAAGTTTCTCTCCCGCTCTCCTGCCACTAGAACTTGTAGACATCCAGTAAAGCTTAGTGTTGGGAGATGCAGAACAGAGAAAAGAAACAGATGTTGGGAGATGCAGAACAGAGTTAAACTATGGCACTCACTCCCGCAGGAGGCAATGATGGTTACCGACTTGGTCAGTCCTTCAATGTTGTTGTTGTTTAGTCGTTTTGTCATGTCCGACTCTTCGTTACCCCATGGACCAGAGCACGCCAGGCATTCCTGTCCTCCACCGCCTCCTGCAGTTTGGTCAGGCTCATGTTTGTCCTTCAATAGAGGATTGGAAAAATTCGTGGAGGAGAAAGTTATCAGTGGCTACCAGCCACAATGGCTATTCTGTGACTCCACAGTTGGATACCAGTCTCTGGAAATCACAGGAGGGGAGAGGGTGGTCTGATGCAGCAGGCTTTTCTTACATTCTCACAATGCTTCTGCAGGAGCACAGCTTTCTTTTCCTCTCCCATGCTCTCACTCTTCCCTCCTCTGACTCTCACGGAGGATTCTTCCACCTGCCACCTTCATGTGGGTGCAGCCCTTGGCCCTCCACAGAAGGGGAGACACCAGAGGAGTAATTCTCTCCCCATCCTGAAGGACACCTTCTAGGTGGGTCGAGTCCAGGTTGCCATCTTCCATGCAGCACCCCCAAGTCACAGTCTCTTAAAAACCCAACTGCTCTCTTTTGTTTCCTTAATAAGCCAGCTGTTGGAACCTCTGTCAAGGTTGCCCAAATCCTCCTGCTGCATGTCTCTATCACAGCCCACTTACAATGCTTTTAATAAAATAATACCTATAATATGTATAATACAGTCAGTATATCAAACATATTTATTAATTCGTTCAATTTAAACAGACTACAGAATTCAGCTTTTTGTGGTTAATGCCCAAAGCAAATAAAAAACGTGTTGTACAGCTAAACTGGCCTGCTGGGCTAAGCAGTTGCTGACCACAGCAGTACAATTCTGCCTGCAGGATGAGTAAACTGATAAGCAAACCCTTACTTTTTTTCCCTTTTTAAAAAGACTCATTATTTCAAAATAGGTCTACACACAAATCTGAATATGGTACCTAGAGCTCATAGCAAGACTCCAAAAGAGGGAAACAAAAGGCCCAGAGGTGGTAATAATCAGCTTTCCTGATAATGCTCCTTGGATTCCATCACTGCATTAGATGGAGGGTACTTTACCTGGAAATCAGGTAATCATTATAACGCTGCTTTCTTTCTCTGACTCAAATTAAATTTGTTATTTTAGCCAATTTAGCCGCATGCTACATTTTCAGCACTCAGTCTCCAGCTGTTGAAAGTTTGGGCAATTTTCCTCAGGTCCCTAATTCTATCCGAGCTGCCGTCAACAGATTTCCTATTAATTCCATCTCTGAATTCCCCACCTAGGCCTTCAACCAGCAGAACAAAATTACAAGAGGATCGAAAGATAATTGGTATCTTGACTTGTCACAAATGATATTTAAACGAGCTTTCCAATATTCTAATAGTCCTTTATCCTCTGTCACCAACAGTGGATAAAATCTGTGAAGGCAGCAAAACTCCATCTCCAACAGTTCTCTGAAGGTGTATGTGGTAGATCTTCTCCCCCCCCCCGCCCCCCCATACAGCCCAGACCTGATTTTGATCTCTATTGTCCAATGAAGTACAGCCTTTAATTAGGTGTCTGTTCTTATGAGAAGAAATTTAAATGCCTTTGACCTTTTCAGTCTGAGAAGCAATCCTATCAAACAAACTTGAACATTTTTTAAAACTGGAAAGCCATTTCCTTTTTTTTTTTTTTTTTTTTGTCCAAGCATCTTCCATGGAGTCCTTTTTTTGTGTCAGAGTAGATCCAGACACATCTGTGTATTGTTCCACATCCGCCTCCCCAATGGCTGGCTTGCACAGAGGATCAAACACAGAGAGATGGGTAGAGATGGTTTAGTCACCTCCAGACAAAACGCATTTAGGCGGCAATCCTCTAGTTCCTAGAAGGACATTCCAGAGGGTTCCTCAGATGCTCCTCAAGGGCAAAGAGACAGGTCTAGCCTTGGAGGGTGAGATTCAGCCGCCTCTGGCAGACTGTGGAAAGGTTTGGAGGTCTTTTAAAAAATGAAACTAGTGGATTGGTGTGGCCCACCAAGGGCCCATCTAAAGTACATGCACGTCCAAATTGAGCATCATTCCCTACAACCAGCAAGGTTTGCAAATGGTGTCCCATTTCACAGATACAGTTGAGCATTATCTGGTGAGCAAAATATCAGCATCATTAAAAAGTCATTTGTATCCCCCCCCCCTTTTTACAAAAAGTACACACCATGGCTTACACACAATCCATATAATTCAACTCCTTTAAAAAAATCACTACCTCCAAAGAACAAATAAGTTTTTGAGAAAATGGCTGGTGCTGTGATGATTTTATTGTAGTTTTCTATGGTTTTAATCATATTATTTTAATTTTATTGGTGTTTAATTACATTTTAATGATTGCTTTTTCTATATTATTAGCTCTTTCTGTTTTATCTGTGAACACCGCTGTGAGTCCCAGACTAGGGGAAAGGCGGGATATAAGTAAATATAATATTCACTAAAACAAACTAAAAGGATAATCAACGGTACTTTGAACAAACAGCAGTTTAAAACGGCAGCAGAATGTGTAACAGAAACCAATGATGCCATGAAAGAGTAGGCAGCAAGGCAGGGAGCCAGGCACCCAGCTTTTGGGAGGCTGATCAACACCTCTGGGTACAATCCAGAAGAGCCTCTCCTGGGTCTTATTCACCCACTTCGTCACGGATAGCAGAAGGGTTCACCACGAGAGCCTCTGAACTGGAATGAAGAGCGCTGGCTCCAGCTTTGGGAGCCATGTGGGCCAGACACCATCTACAGGCCTCCCTCCCTCACTGAGGTTATCCCTTTGCTTCAGGAGGTCCAGGGTGCTCTTGTCCATGGCTTGGGGTGGTCCTCTGCAGCTGCCACATCACACCAGTCCTGGGAAGGAAACACACAAACAGGCTCTCATAGGTTGCAGTTATTATCCAAGTATTCTGGCCCCATCCCATTTGGGCCTTTGAAGGCCAAGGCTTTGAGGTGAGCACGGAAGCAGACTGGGAACCAGGGAAGCTGATGAAGGGATAGCGCAATGTGTAGGGTCAGCTCTCATCCGAACCCTTGCAGCTGCATTCTAGACTAATTTGAGCTTCCAGGCTTTCTTCAATGGCAGCTCCATATAAAGCCCATTACAGTTCTCTAGTCAATGATGTTGCATGCAAGTGCAAATCAGTCTCTTCCTCTTTAGTTTTCTTCCCTGGGCATCTTTATGGTGACTCTTTAATCAGGATGCTCTACTTGTTTACAGGTTGCTCCCTCATAGCTACTCCCTTCATGCCTCCATTTCGGTTGAAATCTCTTTTTTCTTCCTATTAATGTGTGTGTGTGTGTGTGTGTGTGTGAGAGAGAGAGAGAGAGAGAGAGAGAGAGAGAGAGAGAGAGATCTACATATAAGAAAAGTTTCAAGGAAATTGCTAGAGGCAAGGAAGGAAAAGTGAACTTGGTAGTGGCACAAGCTCATCTTTCCCAGGGAGACAAAGCTAAATTAGTTCCGAGATGCTTCCCTTCGCTGGTGGCATAATAAGAGACCCTCTTAGCAATTCAGCATTTGCAACAGGGAGAGCAAAAATCTGATGGGGTGGCAGGATGAGGGGGGGGGATGGGGACAGAGATACTATGTAACAACTAAGCACTGCGTTGTTTCCTGTATAGAAGGGAAAACTGCCTCTATTCAGGTGTCCTGAAGGAAGTGCTTGCTCTGGGCATGCAAGTTCCCCACACAATTCAGATCCCTGCCCACAGGGAGACAAAATGGCTGAAACATGCTCCTGGCTACTTCAGACCTCTCTCACCCCCCCCCCCCGCAATGGATTTAGGGAAGTATGGGCAGTTCCCCCGCCCAGGGTGCTGAGCCAAGGGGTTGCAAAACTGAGACAATCCATTTGGGGATGCCAAATTTGGCTTTGCACAGGGCGCCATATTACAAAAGACCACCAAAGTCCACCCCTTTTCCCTCTCCAATGCATAGAAGGTGCCAATGGGTGCTCAACAGGGAGGGTGGCCCTGCCTCTCACCCCCACCTCAACACGATGGGACATTTGCTTTCACGTCATTACAGCAGGGCTTATCAGGCTTATACTGCCTTAGGAAATGTAGGGAGCATTAGTATGACATAGTGAACATAATTACTATTATATTATTATTTATACCCCGCCCATCTGGTTGGGTTTCCCCAGCCACAAATGCTGGTATATGACTCACCTGAAAGATCTGTGGTTCAAATCACAGACCCATTGGATGTATTCTCCATCCCCGTCTAGTGGCAGTTCTATGCCTGAAAATGGTTTTAGTGGTTTAATTGTTTGCTTTGGTTGATGGATATCTCCTTTAGCGTTCAACCCCAAAGGATCCCCAAGATGGCTTACATTAAAACAGCAGAGTTCAGTCTCACAGTCTGTCTGTCTGTCTGTCTGTCTGTCTGTCTCTCTCTCTCTCACACACACACACAAATACCAAATTAAAGCAGAAAACTAAAACTACTGATCAATATCCAGGAGAGAGAGTACAGAAATGCCAAGCTAACTATATCAGCAATGGGCTAGCTACTTTTAGGCATTTTGTAAAAAGCATTTTCCCAAAGTCAGGACAAAGGCTTCTTTCAGCAGAGAGTTCCATAGAATCATAGAATTGTGGAGATGGAAGGGACCCCAAGGATCATCTAGTTCAACTCCCTGCTTTGCAGGAATCTCAACATGTGCTCTATAAAGACTGTGCTGCCACCCAAAGAACCCTCAGAGCAGAAGCTGCAGTTCTCCTGAAGTCCTCCCAGATAGCCCTAGAAAACAGTCCTAAAATATATATTTCAGGTGTCAAAAACCAGGGTAAAGAGGTGCATCTTCAGCAAACAGTGGTACCTCTAGTAATAATAATAATAATAATAATAATAATAATAATAATAATAATAAATAATAATTTATTATTTATACCCCGCCCATCTGGCTGGGTTTCCCCAGCCACTCTGGGCGGCTTCCAACAAAATATTAAAATACAATAGTCTGTTAAACATCAAAAGCTTCCCTAAACAGGCCTGCCTTGAAATGTCTTCTAAAAGTCTGGTAGTTGTTGTTCTCTTTGACATCTGGTGGGAGGGAGTTCCACAGGGCAAGTGCCACTACCGAGAAGGCCCTCTGCCTGGTTCCCTGTAACTTGGCTTCTCGCAGTGAGGTAACTGCCAAAAGGCCCTCGGCGCTGGACCTGGCAGAACGATGGGGGCGGAGACACTTCTGGTTACAAACTTAATTCATTCCGGAGGTCCGTTCTTAACCTGAAACTGTTCTTAACTAGAGGAGTGCTTTTGCTAATGGGGCCTCTTGCTGCCGCTGCACCACCGGCACATGATTTCTGTTCTCATCCTGGGGCAAAGTTCTCAACTTGAGGTAACTCTTCCAGGTTAGTGGAGTTTGTAACCTGAAGCATTTGTAACCTGAGGCGTTTGTAACTCAAGGTACCACTGTACAATGAAAACTACATAACACCTCTGTGGGGAAGGAATTCCACAACTTAGAGGCTGCCACAGAGAATGCCCTCCTTTGGGCCATCATTGCTTGTACTTCTGAGGGTGTCATCTTAATACCTAAGATGATCTGTAGGAAAGTAGGCACACTTTCAGATCTTTTGGCCCAAATAGTTTAGGGCTTGAAACACCAATGTGAAACACCCTTGAACTGACCATGGAAATGAACTGGCACAGCTGTTTTAAAAAAGAAACTATATGAGATCCTTATGGCACCCCAGCCAGTAATCTGGCTGCTGAGTTTTGGACCAGTTGAAGTTTCCAAGTTGTCTTCAAGGGCAGCCTCATGCAGAGCACACTGCCATAAACCAGTCTGGACATGCCGGCAGTATGGACTACAGTGGCCAAGTCATCTCTGTCCAAATGGAGCCATAGTGGCAATCCAGCCAGAGTTGGAAATAGACACTCCTAGCCATCGAGGCCCCCTTAGTCTCCAGTGGTTCCAGAAGTACCCCCAAGCTATGGGCCTGCTTTTTCCAGTGGCGTGCAGCCCTATCCATGCAGGCTGTCTCCCCACCTCCTCAATTGGTAAAGGTAAAGGGTCCCCTGACCATTAGGTCCAGTCGTGACCGACTCTGGGGTTGCAGCGCTCATCTCACTTTATTGGCCGAGGGAGCCGGTGTACAGCTTCTGGATCATGTGGCCAGCATGACTAAGCCGCTTCTGGTGAACCAGAGAAGCGCACGGAAACGGCGTTTACCTTCCCGCCGGAGCGGTATTTATCCACTTGCACTTTGACGTGCTTTTGAGCTGCTAGGTTGGCAGGAGCAGGGACCGAGCAACGGGAGCTCACCCTGTTGTGGGGATTTGAACCGCCGACCTTCTGATCAGCAAGTCCTAGGCTCTGTGGTTTAACCCACAGTGCCACCCACGCCCTCAATTGGAGAACTTGGAAAATGCAATACATTTGTTTTTTCAGAATTCAATTTATTGGTCCACCCCATCGCTTTCTCCAAGCACCAGTGGCGTAGCGTGGGGGGTGCAGGGGGGGCCGGCCGCACCGGGCGCAACATCTGGGGGTTAGGGTTAGGGGGCGCAAATCCACGGGTTAGGGGGCGCAAATCCACAGGTTAGAGGGCGCAAATTACTTGCCTTGCCCCGGGTGCTGACAACCCACGCTACGCCGCTGCCAAGCACCCATCTAGTACCTCAGTCACCCGATTCAGATGGAAGAGAGGTAGAGCTGAGTGTCATCTGCATTTTGGTGACACCTCACTTCAAAGCTTGCTTCAATCCTGGCAATGGGACACCACACTGAGGCTCGATTGGGAGGCACAGGGCAGGCACATACAGCTGTCTTCTAACACCTTGGTGCCAATTCCCACCCTCCAGCCTTTGCCACCTGAGACAGTTCTCTCACTCCACCTAATGGCAGGGCCGGTTATGGGGAGTCCAAAACAAGCCAAAGCTGAATGCAAAGACAAGCAAGAGAAGTTCTGAACAAAGGCAGGCAGAGGTCAAGATCCAAGGCTGCCGCTAGAGGAAGGGAGTGGAAGCTTAGGTGTGCTAGAGGTAAATTGTAGCAAACCCTGACAGTGAGACTCAGGGCTGATAGGTAGGGACTGGCCTGTTTGGGGGGCGGGCATGTGCCAGGTTAGTATTGCAGCCTAGAGGGCACCCTTGAAGCAGAACTCACCCTTGCCAGGCAGATTCCTGGAAGCACCAGAAGGAAACCCAGTTGTGATGTGTGTGCGCGCACACACCAGTGTCCTATATGGGGGGGGGGCATTTATGCTTTCAACTTGCAAAAAAGAAAATCCTGCTGCCCCCTTCCTCCTGCCTAGAAGCGCATAATAAATATGTTCCCTGACCTAGAAGAGCAGTGTTTAATGCTATTGGAAACAGAGGTTGCTCATTATATACTTGTGAGAAAAGCAGCTGCTATTGATTTGGATTTTTTATTTTTTTGACCCAGTCTTTTAGCAAGTCTATTAATTGCTATGGAGCCCAAATCCACGCTTGACCTCAGAGCCGCTTTGAGTCAAGAGGGGCTTGCACTCACGTTAATGAGCACAAGGATGAAAAGGCAGCGGCATAATCTCCGCTTAAACTTTAGGGAACAAAATGCTGCGCTGTGGAAAACATAAAACACATGAGCGAACCTCCCAGGAAAGATGGAGGTGCTGGAGTCTATGTAGAAGAGGCAGCTTTTAAATTGGAGGCAAAACAAAACAACAAAGCAAAAAAGACTTGTGAATATTGGCCATTTCCAGAGTGTGCCTTCATAAGACAGAATGAACAAGTGGGAAAAGGAAGAGGGAAGACAAGGGTTTTGACAAAGAATCATGGAATTGTAGAGGTGGAAGGGACCCCAGGGGTCATCTAGTCCAACCTCCTGCAATGCAGGAATCACAAATAAAGAATCCCTGACAGATGGCTATCTAACTTCCATTTAGAAACCGCCAATCAAGGAGAGTCCACCACCCTCTGTGGTAGCCCTTTCCACTGCCCAATGCTCCTACCTTCAAAATTTTCTTCCTAATCTCCTTTCTTGTACAGTAGGCATGCAACTTAGAGTACATGCATTTAACTTGTAATGCCCTCATTCATCTTTATGTGCTTGGCGCACACACACACACACACACACACACACACGGGGTGGGGATCTGGGAAAAATGACTTTGGCAATCCCACCTGCCATTGAACCTGATGGGTTTTGACTACGCACGATTTTGGCTATAGGAGTGATCCCTATGGAGGTTGCAGGCTTACTGTAATTTGAATCCATTTGTTTGGATCCTACCCTCTGCAACAACAGAAAACAAGCTTGCTTCATCTTCCATGTGGCAGCCCTTCAGATATTTTAAGATGGCTATCCTATCATCTCTTGGTCCTCTCCAGTCTAAACATACTCAACTCCCCCAATCGCTGCTCAGGCGGCTTGGTTTCCAGATAGGGCTGCGATATGTCCACTTCTCCCAGGCCACATGCTCTTTTTCATGGGTAGAGTTGTCATAGCGATCCATAGTTAAAAGTAGAAGTCGGCAAATGTGTCTTCTTTTTTCCTCTTCAAAATATGGCAACCCTCTTTGGTCACCCTCCTCTGCATCTTGTGGTTATTGTCATTCCTTCCAATTGCAAGCAGGTGGTGAGTGACGAGTATCAACAGCACTGCAGCTAAAACCACTGAGACCCAAGAGAGAAGTACTGGCTTGCTTGGGAAAACCCCAAAGCTTGCAGAAGTACAAAAGCATTGAAAACACATCCAAGGTGGCAACAGTATCTGAAAGCATCCCAAAGAGCTGTGGAATGTAGAGTGACTTGGGATGGGGACGGAATTCAACCCAGTTCGCATTTCAAGGTGACCCTACATATTTTCTGAAACAATACAAGAACCGAAATGCAACCATCCTTTGAAATCTGCACTTCTCCAAATTTCACAGTGCAGTCTTCCAGCCAAGTAACGTGTACAAAAATGTATTAACTAGTGTAAAGTATGCACAGAAATTTATTTATTTATTATCAAAGTTTTCAGTCACTTTATCTTGCCCAGGGTAACCTAAAGAAAGTTACAAATGCACATAATAAAAATAACACACCAGAATGTATTACAATGAGGGAAATTGCTTTGCAACAATTGCATACTTTTTAAATAAGTGGGTAAGCAAAACAGCATATATTAGGAGAAATTTGCAATAAAGTCCTCATTAATTAATTAATTTCATATAACACATACACTGCTTGACTATTTAAAAAAAGCCTCAAAGCTGTTTACTTTCTGTTACTTCATATGTTACTTCATATGCACAAGAATGGCTTCAGATTCTACACCTCATGACTCATCCTGGTGCAAGAAGAAGGAGACAGAGTGTGTGTGATGAAGGGGTGGAGCTTAGGTGTTTAGTGGGAAACCATAACGTGAATTTTCCTTATCAGTTAGTCTCAACCCTGCCCTCTACTGACTGGAGGAATGCAATGTTGCTTGTACCCAACAGGATCTTGCCCCAAAGGCAGCCTATATTCTTTATTTTTACCTTGTGAACTGCCCTGAGATCTTTGGATGAAGGGTGCTATAACAACAACAACAACAACAACAACGGTAAATGTGTGTAAAATACATAGAAATCTTTAAAAATGATTGCCAAATAATTGCAGTTGTTGTTGTTATTTAGCATTACCTGGCATTTTCAGAAGGCAAAATTAAAAGTTCTTTGGTTTTCCCAAAGTGTTTTATGTGCTTCTTCCTCAAACATAGACTTACCAAGCTAAATGTTGTCCAATCACAAAATAATATCAGATTTGAATTGCACACATTTTAAAGACTCTCAAAGATTTGCAAA
Source organism: Podarcis erhardii (assembly GCF_964252035.2). Lineage (NCBI taxonomy): Eukaryota > Metazoa > Chordata > Lepidosauria > Squamata > Lacertidae > Podarcis > Podarcis erhardii. Next base: position 4,539,725 of record NC_138503.1, on the reverse strand, counting down.
AAGTAAGATTCATCTAAAATGACACATCCTACTGCTTGGGGCTCTGCTTCTTCCAGCCTTTCCCCTACTGAGCACCCCCCCCCCCACACACACCAGTTGAACTCCTATATCAGTTGTGAGTTCAGCTGGGAGAAAAGCCCCCGTGGGGAGGTAGGAAGGAAGTGCAGGGAGGGTTCAGCCAATTGAAGAACGAAATGGATTTTCTGCCTTCACCTCCTCATTTGGCCCTTCCAAGGTGGCCCCAGTGAACATCCCCATAACCCCTTAACAAATGCAGTAATTTGGTGATTGCATATTACATCAATGTCGCGGCACTAATGCGTGCTGCATCATTTATCTGAAAGCTCTCGTTAAAGCCAACAAATTGCCGTGGTTGCACAGGTAATTGCCAGTGTGGGAACAGGTGAGGCATGCAGGAAATTATAGCATACCATTTCTGTGTACACAGACGTTTCATCAAAAGGGATATGAAAGCGAGACGAGAAAGGCGAGCCTAAGGCGAGGGGGAGGCAGGAGGGCAAGCAGCAGTCTCAACATCAATGCCAAGCACCAGGTCTTGCGTTTTAGCACTCGGGGCCAGCCTGCCCATGGGCACATCGCTCGCCACCTCCTGTGTTTGTCGCCTGCCACCGTCTCCTCCCCTCCCATGGCTGCTGCCGCTTCTGCCTCTACCTCCACCAATGCCATCTCTGCCCCCCTTTTTCTCCCTTCCCACCTACAGTGCATTGGGGCTTCCTCAGGCTGCCTCCAATTTCCTGAGGCAGCGGCAGAGAACAAGGCAGTAGGGGGCAGAGGAAGCGGGGGGGGGCATTGTTTTCTCTTTTGCCTCAAGCGGCAAAATGTCCTAGGTCGTCCCTGTTATCCCAGAAACATCCTCCTGCCCCCAAATAGTGTTGGGTGACCTGGAAATGTCATAAGCAGAACTCAGGAGCAGGGTGGGTGTCTAGTGATGGGGCTTGAGCAGGAATGCCAGCTGCTCCCAGAAGGCCTTCAGCCCAGCCCAGAAATCTCCAGGTTGGTGTGCCTTGCCCACTTAGAGCAGTGGTTCTCAAAGGGTGTGGCAGGAGAGGATAGCAAGTGTGGCAGGAAGATTCAAGGACAATCAAAGAAACATTTAACCATGTCAGTGTAGTGTGCCACTGGAATCTTTTTGGACATACAACTAGGAACAGTATCCACGCCTCCCTTCAAGAGCATTGGCTATTCTTCTCTAGTTCATATTGTTATAAACAGAGATTTGCAACTCTGACAAATATGAAAGATCAGAAAGAGAAAGGCTTCTTTCTGCTGATGAGGATATGAGAGTTAGTTTGTGTCAAATTAGACCTAATATAAATGAGATTACCCGGCAAAAGCAAGCTCACACCTCCCATTGAGTTTGTATACATACTTAAGGTACATATGTAAGAGGCCCATTTATAATTATATTTTGGGAATGATTCGTGTTCTTATGTAGCTGCCTTGTTTTATACTTTCTGGATGGATGTCCCATGATCATATTATAAAGTAGTTGCATTCTATTTGAAACTCTTGCTTATTTCAAAACATTCTAACACCCATACCTGCAGCCTACTTCAAGATCCAGCAACCATGTCTTGTGAAAGAGGCCACGCATCCATAGCACAGAGATTGCACCCTATTGGCAATTGCCTGGCTTTTACTTCTTCAGTGTGGGATTGCTCCCATAATAAGCCAAAAAATAAAAACAAGTTTTTAGATTATGCACTGGGTTGTGCAGACATGGACAAATAGACTCTCCTTCATTAGAGGTTTTTAAGCAGAGATTGAAAGGCCATTTGTCAGGGCTTTTTAGTTGTGGTTCCTACATTGTAGGGGATTGAACTAGGTGACCCTTCTAATTCTAGGATTCTGCTCTGGGAAGCAGAACACAGAGGGGATGACTGTGCTTGCCTTGCACTTATTCCTCACCATTTGGCCTTTAGAGGTAAATTGTTTAGAGGTAAATTGTTTATATACACGATGCTGGCTAATAGACCTATACTCCTCTACTGATTCTACAAATCAGTCCAACTGGTATTTCTGAAAGCCCTATTCAGCTAGTAGCCACCACTACATCTTGTGGCAGGAAGTTCCACAGGCTAATTTATGCATTTCTATCAGTGCTGAACCAACTGTCAGCCAAAGAGCTCCCCAATAAGTCTTGCTGACATACTCAGTGGTCCGAGATGAATGATTCAAAAGTGAAAACAAGCCTTCTCCTGCCTCTGTTTCCTTTTGTATTTGCCCAGAGTCTTCAGGTGGTTTAGTGAGGGGCACAAAAGGAAGGGGAAAGGTGGTTGTGTTGGGGCAGGGATGGCACAGGTTGCACAGCCCTGCTTTTCTCCTGCTGTCCTCTCTTGGATTTCAAATGGAAATGCAGACTAAAGGAGGCTGATTCATCCCACGGCTCTTTTAACAGAACCTGGTGCAAACCCTTCTCTTGATTTTCCTGCCTTTTCTCCCACTCCCCTCCTCCACCATACAAAGTCAAAGCTGATGCTCCGTTGTTTTCCCAGTAGTGATCTACTGACCCACTTTGCCTTAATCCCTTGATGTCACTTGAATAAACTAACTGATGGAGAGTGGGGAGGAGGCAGAGAGTTGACATGGCTAAACAATTTCCCTTTTGCTGAGCTGCAAATTAATTTGATGCTGTTATGTAAGTGCAATTGCCCTCCAATCACAACTCTGGATGGCCAAGACTATAGAAAATAACAGGGGAAAGGGAGTCCATGGCGTGTGGACGTGGAAAGGGCAGTCTTGCTGTTGCAGGTGGAAAGAGAATCGCAGCCGTCCATCTTGCCCTGAGCAGAGATTAAAGGTCCCTGCCCCACTGAGCCAACATTTCCTCCCCCCTGAGGAAAGCTTAGGTTAGGGAAAAGGTGAGTAAGAGGTGACATGATAAAAGCTTATATAAGTATGCATGCCATAGAGAAATGGATAGAGAATTTTTGTTCTTCTTCTCTCATAAAACCAGAACTTGTTGAATGTTGGAAGATTCACGGCAGATAAAAGAAAGTCCTCCTTAATGTAGCACAGAGTTAAACTATGGAACAAACTCCCACAGGAGGGAGTAATGGTCACCAACTTAGAGGACTTTGAAAGAGGATTTTGCAGATTTATGGAGAAGACTATTGATTGCCACTAGCCAGGATGGAGGCAACGCTCTGCCTCCATAGTCAGAGGCAGTAATGCTTCAGAATGCCAGCTGCTGGAATAATGTTTGTTTGTTTGTTTGTTTGTTTGTTTGTTTGTTTGTTTGTTGTACCCTGCCCACCTGACTGGGTTGCCACTCTGGGCAGCTTCCGACATATATAAAAACATAATAAAACATTAAACATTAAAAGGCTTCCCTGTACAGTACAGTGGACGCTCGGGTTGCGAACTTGATCTGTGTGGGAGGCACGTTTGCAAACCACAGTATTTGCAACCTGCAGCGCTGCGTCTGCGCAGGTGCAGGTGCAGGTTGCGATCCGGCGCTTCTGCACATGTGCAAAGTGCGATTTAGTGCTTCTGCACATGCACAATGACCGAAACCCAGAAGTAACCCATTCTGGTACTTCCAGGTTTCCGCACATCCGTAACGTGAAAAAACACAACCTGAAGCATCTGTAACTGTTCGGATGTCTTCTAAAGGTTGTCTAGTTACTCATCTTCTTGACATCTGATGGGAGGGCGTTCCACAGGAAGCCATCGGAGGAGAGCCTGCTATTGTGCTTGGGTCCTGTCTGTGGGCTGCTCATGGGCATCTGTTTGGACCCTGTGAGAACAGGATAATGGACTAGATGGGCCTTTGGCGTGATACACCCAGCTCTTATGTTTTTATCATTGTTTGTTTTCCTGGTGGAACACAGCAGACTGCAGTTCTGGCACCTTTTCTTGGCCCCTGCCTTGTGCTGCCGCCATACTGCACTGCCCTCCCTGCCTTGAGTGTATGCACCCCAGAGCATGGGGTGGAGCGATGATGGCGCCAACTCTGCAAAGCATGGTGGGAGAGCCGATGTTGCTTGGCTGCCTGCACAGGTCAGAAAAAGCAACAGTACCTCTGCCAGATTGGCTGCATGAGCCCTGCGGAGTACTGACAGGCCTTCTGAGCTAACTCCAAAAGGCAGTGGGGCACAGCTGCAGAATAATCAATGAGGAAAGGGTGAACACTTTATCAATCTGAAACAACAAGAGGTGGGCATTGGGAGGGGGGGGAGGCTTCTTCCAAAAGGGGATCAGGAGCCAATCAAGAAAGGAAGCTGTTGGCCAATAGGCTGAAATAAGACAAGTGTGGGCAACACCATCTCAGCAAGCTAGGAAGGAGTGTGCTTACTGTGTTACTCAACCTTTTGTGACACACCCATTTGAGCACTTTGCAGCATCAGTATCATTTTATTTGTATACTGGCTTTCCATAGTTAAAACAATGCTCAAGGTGGCTTACAACATGACGAGATTTACATAATTACCAACATAACAAAAGTAACAAAATGACTGAAGTAGGTGGAGAGGGGGCCAAAGTAGAGAAGAGGAGGACATGCACGCCTTGCTCCCTGTTAATGAGGGAATTGCTGAGGCCAGGAAGCAATCTGAATCTCCCTATAATATGCTGTAGCCCGGAATCTTGACACATGGTTTTGGTTTCAAGATGGCGGCGTCAGTGTCTGGGTTGGCGACTGAGGCGGTGAGTTCCAGCACTTTGGTTTCTAGAAGAACAGCACTGCTGAGACTTGAGGAAAGGAGAGCTAGAGGAGGAAGTGGGTGTGTCCTGAATGAATGCCATCAGATGTGTGTTAGGCATCATTTCAGCTGCAGAGGAGGAGGACCAAGAGTTGAAGCCAGGGGTGGGGAACCCATGTGCCTCCTGATGTTGTTGGAATGGACTCCAGCTTCCAACATTCCTGACAATGGCCATGCTGTCTGGGGGCTGATGGGAGTTGGAGTCCAGCAGCAGCTGGAGGGCCACAGGCTCTGCACCTCTGCACTACAGTGTATCTGCTACCATTGTTCAGTAACATGATGAATGCATTTATTTTTATCACATGTCAAAAGCCCCAAGTCCAGCAATACCTCTGGAGTGCCTGACTTTGGGACTGCTCCATTAGGCTTGTTACCTTGAACCCTGGGCCAAAGGCTCATGGAGCCCATGGGCCACTCAGATCCTTGATTTCACCATTTGTGGTGCCTCTGGGCCAACTCTGACCACAATTCTAAAGGCTTACAGGCCCAGACCCAAACAATCCTGCCCCCTTCATCTGCAGTGATGCTCCTGTGTTTTGATACTCATCCTGAAACATGCTGGGTGCTGCCCCAAGGGAAATTGATGAGAAGGGAACATTGCTCAGCACCTTTCAAGTCTCTACTTTTTCATCTCCCCTTGCATGTGAACAGCCCATCTCAAGGTAGACATCAAAGGATCCTAAATTCTGCTGTGTTTCAGCCTGTTTCATCCCCAGGGAGCTGATAAACAAACACAAAGGTGCCAATAAACACACAGAGGCCTTTGTTGTACTTTCCTTTTGAGATCCCAGTGGAATTCTTGGTGTTATAAAAACTCTCATTAAGAGATTTCATTCCCCTCGCTGTCAATTTCCAAACCTCTTTCTGCCCACAATTTTCTGAGCAACTGGGATCAGATCTGTGATGGAAGGGAGCCAGCACCTGTTCACATTTCAGATTCCCACACGAGGTTCTAGTGGCTGCATGTAATATCACTGTAAGTCAGAATGAGAGGTGTGCCTGAACTCCTAACTATATTTACCTGGGACTAAACTCCATTGAACATAGTGGAACTTAACTTCTGGGTAAATATGTCAGATTGCAAAACAGCAATTCTATTGGAGTTCAGAAAAAACACAGAATGTGGCATTGGCTGCACAATTTTACTTTCGAAGAATCTCAGTCTATTTTTGTTTGTTTGTTTAAATAGCAAGTTTCTAGTCCTTATGATGGGAAGATATACTTGAAATTGTACATGCAATTCTGGGAAAATCTCAGAAAACCAGGGAAGTAGCTGGTTTTAATGAGCCAATGGAGTTTCATGAGCCAATGGAGAAATTAATGGCACCAAAGAAGGTAAATCATACAAAATGATTTCTTGATTTCCGTAATATATAGAAATTCCACTCTGCACTCCAAACAAGACCCTTGACCTCTCCTAGATGGAATCCATGCTTCTTATTTCTAAGTGCATTCTTATTTCTAAGTACAGTTGTGTAGCAATGATGGGAAGACACACTGCACATGCTCATTTGAGCTTCTCTTTATTATCACCATGAAAGGGCCCATACTTCCCTGAACTGCATGTGCTTCCCACAAGAACGTCGGTGTGCCACTTGATTTCATTTCAGGGCAGCTGCTGCTGAAACAAATTACTCCTTGTGGTTTGTGCTTGAGAGCAGCTCTGCAAAAACACATCTGTCGAGTCATCTGAAAGTAATTGCAAAGGGGCTGGTTTATTGAAGGGTTGATTGGGCCTGTCCTGGAGAGTCAACCATATTTAAGACTGCACCGGTTTCCTTGTCCTCAGAGAAAAGCTAGAGGCTTTATTATATAAGGTCGTCTCCATTCCTCTTTGCTCAGTCCTTTGCTTAGCCAGCCCTATTCCAGTAACACCACCAACAAAATCCACACAGAGAGCCCAAATGCTTCTCTCTGACCACCATCATGAAACGAAGCAATGAATTTGTCCTCCTGGGTTCTGTGCAACATAATGGAAACTTTCTTCAAAAGGCTCTTCCAGTTGCAGTTCTTATTATTTCCCTTCCGGTCTGGCTCTAATCTCTTTGGCAGGATTACTTCTCTGCAAGCATGCTGCCCTCTCTGAGACCAGCTATAAAGGGAATTTTCTGGCATGAAGTCTACCTCTGTACCCTCCAGCATATATTATGAATGGTCACATGACTGATATCAGGAGTTACCAGGGTGAGATCCGGGAACAAGTGCCCTCTTCTACAGACAGCTGCTTTGCGTGGTGAATCACCAGAGCAACAGGTTGGAACATCTCTTCCTGTGCTGCAAAGGCCTCCCAAGTACTGGACTGGCTGCATCTACCAAGCTAGTGATTGGTTCAACTCAACAGGAAAGGCTATGGTATTATTATGAGTTTTGGGGGGCAATCAGTCTGGATACCTTGTAATTCTTGGGACCTGTATCTGTGGGGGTAGAATATCTAAGAGCAAGCTTTGCCAAACCAGTTCCTTTGTCAGGTTCATGGCTTTGGTTCTCTAGTTAAGGACAGGAGAGATCAGACAAATCAGTTTTTCCTTTGTTTCTCTTTTTCTGGTTGGCTGCAGCCATTTTAAGAAGAAACCGTGGCAGGAGCTGGGAGAGAGATCACAAATTAGAAATGTTTCCATAGAGAAAAATGGAATTTCTCAGCTTGTTATGTGAATGCTCATCTAACAAACGACTTCCTGGGAATGTTTGTCTTTGGAAAGTGGAACCCTTCTGTACGGGAAGCTCAGTGTGGCCCAGCTGAAGACTGCCACCACAAGCAGTCCAGTCTGTGTTGCCTGATAACACCTGATTTGCACAGGGATCTCCCACGCTGGATTGCAGTGGATGTTGGGGCATCATTGTTACATCTGTGGCTGCTTTTAAGATGGAAAATGCATAAATCAGAAAGGAAGAAGTTGTGGATGGGTAACATTTTGCTGATGTTATTTCAAAGCCTCTGAGGTTTTACCCCCATGAACCAGAAAATGCTTGTCATGCGAATCTGAAGGCAAGGTATGCATTTTTCTCATGCTCTGCATTGCTTCACTCCGAACATGGATGGCACACAGGAAATTAGTGGCTTTGAATGGCTCAGAAGGCAAGACGGTAAAACCTTGTGGGGATTTGAAGATGCAGAAATCGGCCCAGCCCAACACAGCTGAATCTTGCAAAAAGGAAAAGGAAAAAAGAAAAATCCATTAAAGCCAGGGGCAGCTCATCCTGTTTCACTGCCTGAGGCGAAATGGGAAGGTGCTGCCCACCACCACCGCTGCCACCCTGCCCCCTCCAAAGCCCCACTTACCAGGATCACACAGTGGCAGCTTCCGGCAAGCTCTTGAGAGAGTTCAGCAAGATCTCACGAGAGTTCTGCAAGGTCTTCTTAGAGTTTTGTGAGATCTCTCCGAAAGCTGCTGCCACATGACCCAAATGGCAGTAGGATTCCACTGTCAAAAGTGCCTGCTTCAGTCTGCCTCATGGGTGCGCCAGCACTGATTCAAGCCGTGTGTGTGTGCGTGTTTAGTGCTCCTTAAGAGCTACTGTAAGTTCAGGCTTTGTCAGTAAGAATTAAACTACCAGCTGGTGGTCCTCTTTGGACTGGGTGTGCTCAGGACACTTGGCTCTCATCGTCCCTTAATCCTGCCATGGAATCTCCTCCCTGGACAACCATGGTCACCTGCAAGACTGCAGGGCTTTGTATTCCCCTTCAGCGAAGCCCAAAAGCTAATAGGCAATGAGAATGCAGATCATATCACTTATGGGAGGCATATAGTCCAGTCATCCCATTCCAGATAACAACCTGGCTTATGTTTCCAGATGCTTTTGAAGGACAGTCCCTTCTAGGTAACTGTGTACGGTGGAGACTCCCTGTGTCTTTAAAATGTATTGTTTGAGAACAGACACTCCTGTTGTGGAGTCCTTGGGGCTCTCTGGGTAAACTCAGTGCCTTCCTTATCGAATCAGCATTAGATAGATTTGTGTTCTTCACTGCAATTTACTGCTTTTGAGGTTTTTTAAGGACCCACTCTGGCCAGAATGAAATTCCCTTTCATGTTGGAGGAAAAAAAGGCAGGTTTTCTAAATTCAGCTGTTATTACAGGAGAAAAAACTGTGTCCTTTTTTCTTTCCCCTTTCTTTCTTTTCCACATTTCACTGCAGGAGATTTGGTCTTGCTGGAGCTGGTAGAAAGGGAAGTTTTGTGTTTTAAAAGATCTGATCACAGTCTGTTCCTGTCCATATTCTCCAATTAGGCCTTGCCAGTTCCAAACTCAGCAGGGGCTCCAGTGCCTTTAATGGCTATCTGGCAGAAGGGAGAGGAAGGCTAATGCAGCTTCCTCCTTCACTGTGCTTCAGTGACATGAGAAGCTGCACCCTGATTTTTCCCTGCCAGGCAGCTGCTAAACTATGCCAGCATTGTACTGTTTTCTGGAGTGGTGACCCCCACATTGAGAGCCAGAGCTGTGTAGTGGTGGTGTGAGTGCTGGACTAGGACCTGGGAGACCAGGGTTCCATTCCCCACTTGGCTGTGAAGCTCCTTGGGTGACCTTGGCCCAGTCAGGGCCCTCCAGCCTAACTTATCTCGCAGGGTTGTTGTGAGGATTCAGTGGGGGGTGGAATTGTGTGTGCCACCTTGAGCTCACTGGAGGAAAAGGTAGTATGCAAATGCAAATTATTACTATTATCACTTTTCTGGGAGGCGAGGAACACATAACTCTGTACCTGATAGTGGGGCAGACTCCTGCCTGTCAGAATAAGGAGAGGCCGTAATTCATTAGCAGAGTACAAACTTTTCACACAGAAGATCCCAAATTCAATTTTTAACATCTCCCAGTAGGGCTGCAAAAAAAGAGCTGCCTCATAGCTGCTTCCAGTCAGTGTAGTAAACAGTGCTAGGAAATGTGGACAGCCTGACCTGCTGTAAGGCAACTGACTCCATTCCTAAACTGACAAATCACAGTTTAGGACATTGCCTCATCCTTGAAGGTTGACTGCTTGAAACACCAGTCATGGATTTCATAGAATCATAGAATCATAGAATCATAGAATCATAGAGTTGGAAGAGACCACAAGGGCCATCGAGTCCAACCCCCTGACAAGCAGGAAACACCATCAGAGCACTCCTGACATATGGTTGTCAAGCCTCTGCTTAAAGACCTCCAAAGAAGGAGACTCCACCACACACCTTGGCAGCAAATTCCACTGTCAAACAGCTCTTACTGTCAGGAAGTTCTTCCTAATGTTTAGGTGGAATCTTTTTTCTTGTAGTTTGGAACCATTGCTCCGTGTCCGCTTCTCTGGAGCAGCAGAAAACAACCTTTCTCCCTCCTCTATGTGACATCCTTTTATATATTTGAACATGGCTATCATATCACCCCTTAACCTCCTCTTCTCCAGGCTAAACATGCCCAGCTCCCTTAGCCGTTCCTCATAAGGCATCGTTTCCAGGCCTTTGACCATTTTGGTTGCCCTCCTCTGGACACGTTCCAGTTTGTCAGTGTCCTTCTTTAACTGTGGTGCCCAGAACTGGACACAGTACTCCAGGTGAGGTCTGACCAGAGCAGAATACAGTGGCACTATTATTTCCCTTGATCTAGATGCTATACTCCGATTGATGCAGCCCAGAATTGCATTGGCTTTTTTAGCTGCCGCGTCACACTGTTGGCTCATGTCAAGTTTGTGGTCAACCAAGACTCCTAGATCTTTTTCACATGTACTGCTCTCAAGCCAGGTGTCACCCATCTTGTATTTGTGCCTCTCATTTTTTTTGTCCAAGTGCAATACTTTACATTTCTCCCTGTTAAAATTCATCTTGTTTGTTTTGGCCCAGTTCTCTAATCTGTCAAGGTCGTTTTGAAGTGTGATCCTGTCCTCTGGGGTGTTAGCCACCCCTCCCAGTTTGGTGTCAGCTGCAAATTTGATCAGGATGCCCTTGAGTCCATCATCCAAGTCGTTGATAAAGATGTTGAATAAGACCGGGCCCAAGACAGAACCCTGTGGCACCCCACTAGTCACTCTTCTCCAGGATGAAGAGGAACCATTGATGAGCACCCTTTGGGTTCGGTCAGTCAGCCAGTTACAAATCCACTGAGTGGTAGCATAGTCAAGACCGCATTTTACCAGCTTCTTTACAAGAATATCATGGGGCACCTTGTCAAATGCCTTGCTGAAATCAAGGTAGGCTACATCCACTGCGTTCCCTTCATCTACCAGGCTTGTAATTCTGTCAAAAAACGAGATCAGGTTAGTCTGACACGACTTATTTTTCAGAAATCCATGCTGACTATTGGTGATCACAGTATTCCTTTCTAGGTGCTCACAAACTGTTTGCTTAATGATCTGCTCCAGAATCTTCCCTGGTATTGATGTCAGACTGACTGGGCGGTAATTATTTGGGTCCTCTCTTTTACCCTTTTTGAAAATAGGGACAACATTTGCCCTCCTCCAGTCTGCCGGGACTTCGCCTGTTCTCCAGGAATTCTCAAAGATGACTGCCAGTGGTTCTGAGATCACATCTGCCAGTTCTTTTAATATTCTTGGATGCAGTTCATCTGGCCCTGGAGACTTGAATACATCTAAACTAGCCAAGTATTCTTGTACTATCTCCTTAGTTATTCTGGGCTGTGTTTCCTCTGCTGAATCATTTGCTCCAAATTCTTCAGGTCGGGCATTGTTTTCTTTATCGGAGAAGACTGAGGCAAAGAAGGCATTGAGGAGTTCAGCCCTTTCTGTGTCCCCTGTTTGCATTTCACCATCTTCTCCTCTGAGTGACCCCACGGTTTCTTTGTTCTTCCATTTGCTACGAACATACCCATAAAAGCCTTTTTTGTTGCTTTTAACCTCTCTAGCAAGCCTGAGTTCATTCTGTGCTTTAGCTTTTCTGACTTTGTGTCTACACGTGCTGGCTATTTGTTTGAATTCCTCTTTGGTGGTTTCCCCCCTTTTCCATTTTTTGTACACATCCTTTTCAGAGAAGGTCAGGGAAGAAGAAAACTACTTAGGTCTGTCCCTACCATTAGATGGTGTGAAGCAGCCACTGATGGTGGCAGATGTTGGAGGGAAGAGGTGAACTGCTGGAAGACAAAGTTGTGTGTGCTACGGCATCTGCTCTCCTGCAGTTAGGGGGAGAATGATGCCCCATCACTGGTGTTGAGGTCAGGCAGCGACCGATTTGCATGGGGGTTGGGTTCTGGACACCCCCCCCCCCACACACACACGTTAGCGGGGCCTACGTAAGGCCACCCCACCCCATTCCATTCACACCCACCCCTTTTTGTGATGTTTTTGTGACATTTTTGGGCCACTTCCAGGATCGATGTGTACACACGTGCTCGGTTGCCCACATATCAGACGTGCCGGAAACTGGCACTGCCTGTGTCATGCCATTGGTTTCTGTATGTGGAACTTGGGGAGGGGGGTACCATTTTGCCCTTCTCCTCAAAGAGCAAAATATCTTGGGCTGCCTCTGTTTGTCTGTACATTTGGAACACAAAGCACAGCTTGAAGTATAAAGTGTGGTTAACACAACCCTGGCTGTTATATATGAGCCAACCCTGAAATTGACCAGATCTTTAATGACCAGCAGAACCATGTGCATTTTTTAAAAAAACGATTATGCCTAGCCAGTCTTCTTTCCCTTTTCTACTTTCCTCACAAATAATAAAATGCCTTTTTTCCTGGTGGGCCATTGAACAAAGCTGGGGCTGTTATTTTCCCCTCCTCAGTCAAGAAGGGAAAAGAGCCTCAACCCACCGTGGTCAAGTGCTTCTTTGCTCCTGACAAAGCATACCTGCATTGTATTCCAGAGCCTTTAATGAATTATTGGACTCCGGTTCACATTATTGCAGGATTCCCTGAATGGTTTTCTCCCGCCAAATTGCATCCCTCGAGTGAGCAGGCTGGCTTTCCTTTCTCTGCCCTCCCCTCCCCTCTTCTCTCTTTCCCTCTCGCTCCCCTCCTTTTCAAATGGACAGTCAGAGAAGTTCATGTACAGCATCTGAGTTTCCTTTTACATGTCCCCAGGGGGCTTTGCGCTTTATGAGTCGTTGTTCCTTTGTGTGGCAATTACTTTCTCTCTTTTTTCCCTTCCCCCTCTTCCGCATTGATAGCCTGTGTGATGTGCCGGTTTTGAAGCCTCCTCTGGGAAATGGACATTTAGTGCTACAACAAGGGGCTATTCCCATGCTGTGTTTTGAAGGCGCAGTTGGGGCTGTGGCTCCGAAGTACAGAAGCGGCTTGACAAGGCAGGGGTTTTCTATGGAAATAGCTGCATGTCTCAGTTTGGAATGAGATGTTCAGTAGCAAATGCAGGTTTCCCAGACAGGGCTGGAAGAAGCTGGAGGTTAGTGAGGAGGAGCTGCTTAATATCTCTCATGGCTGAGTCCAGCTGTTGTTGGACTCCAACTCCCAGCACCCCACAGTGAGCATTACCAATGGTCAGGGAAGGGATGGCTATGAGAGTCTTAATCTCACAGTAGTGGGTTTGAGCCCCACATTGGGCAAAGGATTCCTGCATTGCAAGAGGGTTGTTGTTGTTGTTGTTGTTGTTGTTGTTGTTGTTCCTCTTCTTCTTCTTCTTCTTCTTCTTCTTCTTCTTCTTCTTCTTCATTCAATTTATACACTGCCCTATACCCGGAGGTCTTGATTCTTTGATTCTACAAATATAGGCACTGCAGTCCACCTCGCCTACCCTGCACCTCCTAAGCCTGGTGCCCTTGCGTGCCTTCGAGAGCTCTGTCCCACTGCCAGGGCAGAAGTAGGATTCAGTGGCCAGCCTGGTTGGCTGTTGCATTTTGTTTGCTTGTTCATTTTTAAAAAAGTAACTCAAAGTGGCTTACCTTAAAACAACACAAAGAAAAATCTAAAACACCTTCATATTTTGCAAAGGCGGGATTAAAATGCCCCACCCACTGGAGGAGGCCACAGATAATGAAAAGAAAAAGGCCTGGCAGAAAAGAAATGCTTTTGCCTGGTGCCCAGGGGGAGCGCTCCACAAGTGGTGAGCCACCATGGAAAAGGCCCTTTCTTGTCTTGCCACTCTCTGGATCGCCTGTTCAGCTAGGGCCCTTCTGTGGCCTTGGGCCAGCCCTCAGCTCTCTAGTTGCACTGCTGACTTTCCACAGGGCTACTACTCCAGGGCAACTGGGAGCTGCTCCCCCCTCCATTATTTCCTGTCCTCTCAGTTCTGCCTTCACTGGCATCCCAGTGACTGCTGGAGGTTGTGGCAGTCCACATGAGTCTTAAGGAAGGAGGCTCACAGTGTTCCAGGAGTGCTAAATGCTGAGCCCCACAGCTTGCAGAAATGTGTTTCTGGGGGAAAGTGCATGTGCCGTTTGGAAGACTCAGCAACTGTTCTGCCTGTGTATGACTGGGGAAACGGGCAAAATCCTGTGAGATAAATGGCCTTCTTGGAATTGTTCACTCAGCTCAAATTTGCATACATTTCTCTCGGTTTTGCATTTCCAGAGGCTGAATTTTTGTTTTGCTTCTGAAAGATTTAGGCGACTCTCTCCCCCCACCCCTCTCCTTTTTTAAAAAAAGCTCTGTTCTGACATGCTGCTCTAAAGTAACAGGCTAACAAGTGCACACCTGGTGGCTTCAAAGGCCACCTCTTTTTCTTCTGCCTCTCCCTGGCATTTATTGCGGTCGAAAATCAGCCCTACTCGCATTTACCCTGCCGATAATGAAACAACTACGGGAGGATTTGAAGCAAATCAGATGAAAATGGGAATGCATGGAAACAATGTGGAGAGCCTATCCTGGGAAAATGTGCTACGGGTGGGTCAGCAGTGGCTGGGCAGGGGGAGAGGGAGATTCACTGTGGAGCTTCCGTGCCCTTGTGGAGAATGCCAGGGCAGCATTCATGGGCAAGGGAAGGGCGGGATCCCTGGCAAAAAGGCAAGGACTTCACAAGACCCTTTTCCAAGCGATGGGACACAGGTGATGAGTGGTTGGTGGGCTAAGGTGGAGGCTAAGGCCACATTCACGCGATACATTTAAAGCACTCATACTCAATGCTGTTTTTCTAGGAAAAAACGGTGCAGGAATGCTTCCCTGCCCCTCCTGCTTCTGCGCCAGCGAAAGAGAGAGGGCTTCTCTGTGGATGGGCAGAGCTAATGCCTAGGGGAAAAGCCTCCCTGCGGGTCCACGGAGCAGCCCTGTCCAAAGCTCAGTTTTGCAAAGTCCTGATCAGTTTTTCCTGATATAAAACTTTTTTGTTTTGTTTTATTTGCTGTTTTGAATTTGTAGGCACCCATTTACCCCAGGGTATGCATTCTTGATTGCATTACTTGGCTGGAGATCTGCATTGCAAAATTCAGAGAATGTCAAATTTCAAAGGGCAGTTGTGTTTTGGTTCTCGTATTGTTTAGGTAGTTTCACTTTTACATGCAAACTAAATTGAATCCCCTCCTCCCTAATCAGTAGCTGTATTACTTGTTCCTAACTGTTTGCTCTCATCCTGACAAGAGGCAGGTACTGGAAAGGCTGCACTTGCAGACAAACTAACATAACATTTCAGAGTAGTCAATAGCGACTAAAACAGAGATAAATTTTATAATAACTGGTCTCCCTTCATTTCTGACAACTCACCAGAAGAACCTAGAACATCTTCCATTGATTTTTCTTTCTGGAGAGCAGTTCTTTATTTTAGAAAAAACGGTACTGGCACTCACCATGAAGTTGTTACAGTAATTGCCACACTTTTAACATATGAAGAAGAAAAAGGTGCCAGTACAGTGGACTCTCGGGTTGCAAACATGATCCGTGTGGGATGCACGTTCGCAACCCTCAGCGTTCGCAACCCACAGCGGCGCGTCTGCACACACCCGGGTTGTGATTCGGCGCTTCTGCACATGCACAACCCCCAAAACCCGGAGTAACCCATTCCGGTACTTCTGGGTTTCAGTAGTCCAGCAACCCAAAAAAACGCAACCTGAAGCATCTGTAACCCGAGGTATGACTGTATTTCGCACCCTTGAGCACCCCCAGAAAAAAGCACTGCTGGAGAGCTATGTTATCCACATTCCAACTTTTCCATCTATCCTATCTGTTTGGCATTTCTAGATTTTTGATGTTTTGTCTGACAGAGAGAGAGAGAGAGAGAGAGAGAGAGAGAGAGAGAGAAGGAGGGAGGGAGAGAGGGAGGGCAGGCCAGCTGCTGGAGCTGCTGCCTAAGCAAACATGAGGGAACCTGACAAGGGCAAATGTTTCCTATGATGAAATTGCCTCTGCAGTTGTAAATGGCTTCTCTCCATTCTCCAACCTTCCTTTTTGAATGGGGTAAGAGGAGAGAGGAACCTGAAATAGCAATTACTTGGGGAATGTACTTGAACTCAGCTGCATGGTAGCTCACTTCGTGAGGAGCGGCTGATCTGTCATTAGCAGGGAGAGATGTAGTAATATTAGCCATTACACTGCCTCATTAAATAGGTTGGGCTTAACTTTTTCCTTCAGAAGAGACAAAGTTTGCAAGCCTTGAAGCACTTAATCAGGAGTAGCACCACAGAAGTCAGTGGGGGACTCTCTGAGACCACTTAAAGCTAAGTGGTTTATGGAGTGCGTGAAGGCAAGAGGCCTGAATGTCATTTTGTAGGAGGCCGGGAAGCTCCCGCTTGAGCAAACCAGAGAGAGGGACCAGTCTCCTGTGCCTGTGAAAGCAGATCAGAAGGGCTTTTGCAGGGGCAGAGGGGAGCAGGCAGCTGCTGAGCTGAACAATTCTGATGGGCATCTCACATTCAAAAAGGTTGCTATCAAGAAAACCACCCTGAGTCCCAGACTAGATTTTGCCAGCTCTCCCCAAGGATCCAGATGGTCATATTCTGCCTCTGTGGGAGAAAGGGGATGAAGCAACTCCTCTGTGAGGAAGGCTTACCATGTTTAGGGCTTATCAGTTTAGAAAAAAGGCAAGTGTGGGGAATATGGTAGAGGTGTGTGTAAAATTTATGCATGGTGTTTTTCTTCCTCTCTCATCACCCAATGGAGTCACCCAATAAAGGTGAATGGTGTGAGATTCAGGACAGACAAAAGGAAGAACTTCTTCCCACAGCACATTGTTAAACTATGGAACTCATTCCCAGAGGAGGCCACTAACATTTTATTATTATATTTCTTTCTTTATCAAAATTGTATACCGCTCTATACCTGTAGATCTCAGGGTTGTGACCACATAAAATTACAATATAAAAAACACAAAATACATTATAAAAAGAAGAACAGAAACAACCCAGTAATCCCCCCTTCCACAGGACATCTAAAGGGGCATTGCATGTCAATCAGCGCAAGGCCTGGTTAAAGAGGAATGTTTTCGCTTGGTGCCTAAAGGTGAACAATGAAGGCACCAGGTGAACTTCCCTGGGGAGAGCATCCCACAAGCAGGGAGACACTGCAGAAAATACATGTTCTGGTGTTGCCTTGTGGAGGAGGCACACAAAGAAGAACCTCAGGTGATGGTTCATGTGGAGGGAGGCAGTCCTTTATTGATCAATCCATGGAAGATAAGGCTATCTATTGCTGCTAATGGTCATGACTGTATGCTATGTCCAGGATCAGAAAATATTTTATGAGGGGCATGAAGGGACCTCAGCTCCTAGGAGTTGGCTCCTATGCTCCCAGGCCAGGTGGGAAATGCCCTTCCAGGTCTCACAACCAAGATGGTCTGGTTGCTTTGGTTGGGATCTCTCCTTTGTTAGATGTGTACGAAATAACTTTGTGATGAAGGCTTGGTAGTTGCTGTTCTTAAGGAAATGAATGAATAAAGAAAGAAAGAAATATTGCAGTGTCCAGAATGCCAGCCTGCCATGCTCTCTCTCAGGGTACACCATTCCATTTTCCACCCCTGTGGTTTTCCTTCCCTGCCTACAGCCAGCATGCTCACTCCTCATTGGACTGTTTGGATAGATCTCCTCCCCCATCCTTGGGGTGCCCCCTGTCTGCAACCCTGGTAGTGCCCCTCCCTCCATCTTGTGTGCAGATGCTGCTCTTTGGGTTCCATAATGGTTCACACGGGAGGAACTGAGCTCAGCATTACGGAGGAAGGGTGATGCATTCAGAATTGAGTGCGCTCGCCAGGATAATCTTCCACACAGCTTAAAGCTGAAATCTGAGGTTGAGAATGGGAATTATTTGAACAATGTCCATTATATTACAAGCGCCGTCCCCCCTTGCTCAACTTCTCTGCTCCTCTAAAGATTAATCATGTTTCTAAATTATCTGATCTATGGGAGGAAGGGAGAAGCAGTTACGTTACGTTCCTTGCTGAATAAGTACTGGCTCCTTCGTTTTTAACCTCTATGATTTGGCAATTAGCACAGACCAAATATTTTGACGTGTTTCATAAGCTGGCAAGAATTATCTGAAATTGGGAAAGGAAGACCCATGAACGGAAAAGGCAGGGAAGATTCATAAGTTTAAGAATGAGTTTGTGTGTGAAAGTTATTACTGCTTTTTATTTTATAGGGATTTTTTTTTTTTAGATTGGGGTTAATTATAAGAGGATGCGGAAGTATAATTAGTGTTCTTTCTATGGAGGATTATAGGCTCTCCTGAATGCCCTCTCATTGCATTCTTACTTCCTTTAATTTTCTCTCTGTGCTTTTTTGATTATCTGTGCCATGACCTTGGGGTTCTCAATGCTGTAACGTAGTGCTGCTGACATTTTTCTATAACAGGTGGGATTTCTTCTTCCTTAACCACTAGTTTACCAGGTGACAGTCAACTTCTAGTGACTTCTGGTGGTGGAGAGTGGTGGAGAACCAGTGTGGTGCAATGGTTAGAGCAGAGCTTTCCAAACTTTTCATGTTGGTGACACATTTTTTAGACATGCGTCATTTCGTGACACAGTAATTCAGCTTTACTAGCAAACTGGAGGATAAACTAACCACTTTCCGGGAAAAGATCAGGGAGCATTCACATGAAATACCTACACCCTGCAGCCAGCACACTAACATGTCTTGACACACAGTTTGGAAAGCTCGGAGTTAAGAGTGTCAACCTAGGACTTAGGAGAGACCAGGGTTCAAATCCCCACTCGACCAGGAAGCTCCCTGGGCCAGTCACTGCCTCACAGCCTAATCTACCTCACAGGTTTATTGTGGGATTAAATGAAGAGGTAACCATTCATGTCATGGTTGAACTCCTTGGGGCAAAAGGTGGGATATAAACGCAATCAATCAATATCAATCAATCAATCAATCAATCAATCAGTAATGTCTTAACAGGATCAGTCTCTCGCCTTGTGGATAGCATTAGCATTAGGTTGAATTTTGTCGCTAAATATCTCTGAGGCAAAAAGCAAGCATTCAAGAGGTTCAAAAAGCACACACCCTAACAGTAAACCTCCCTGCTGTTTGGGCTGTTGCTGTTTTAATACCGGGTGGAAGGCTTTAAGTCTTAAATCTGCTGTTTGGAGCAGTATAACTGAAGGAGCGTCTCCACCCCAATCATTTAGCCTGGACATTGAGGTGCTCCTCTGAAGGTTTTCTTGTGGTTCCCTCCCTGCGAGAGGCAAAGTTACAGGGAACCAGGCAGAGGGCCTTCTCAGTAGTGGCACCACCCCTGTGGAACACCCTCCCTTCAGGTGTCAAGGAGATAAAGGAGATAAAGAACTATGCAAACTTTAGAAGACAAGGGAAGTTTTTAACGTTTGATGTTTTACTATGTTGTATATATGTTGTAAACTGCTCAGAGTGGCTGGGGGAACCCAGTCAGATGGGTGAGGTATAAATAAAATTATTATTAATGATGATGATAGGATTTAAAGGAGAAAATATATCATCAAGGTTTGTTCATCTCTCTCCTTCATCTCATGATCCCAGCCAATCAGGGATCTCGTGCAAACACAATGATGTCATGGAGTCAGTAAGATTTGCCTAAGTGATGACACGGGGGGGGGTGGCTGAAAGTGCCTTACATTCACTTCAAAGCCCTCATCCAGCTCCAGTTGTGCTGCAATGCACCTCTGGATGTGCACTGAAGCCTTCATTCACCCAGTTGTCTAATGTGACAACTAAGCTCCCTGTACCTTCATTAATTCTCTGTTGCCCAAATGACGTTCTCCTCCAGGTCATTGCATTCCCCTCCCTCAGTCCAGATTTTCCCATATGAGGGATGCTCTGAAAGGGTCCCCTCTTGCAAAGGGATCCTCAGGACTGCGGACACCGGAGTGGACACATGATCCAGTCTGCGTCATCCACCTGGATTGAATCAGGGCCACATTCATGCCATACATTTGGCCATGGCTTCCTCCAAAGAATTCTGGGAGCTATAGTTTGTTAAGTGTCCTGAGAATTCTTAGAAGACACCATAAACTCCTCACAGAGCTCCCTGTGAGGGAGTGATTGATCGTTAAGCCACAGGGAGTTTAGCTCTGTGAGGGGAATGGAGGTTTCCTAAGAACTCTCAGAATCTTATAACAAACTACAGCTCCCATGATTATTTGGGAGAAGCCACGACTCTTTAAAGTGGCATCATAGTGCTTTAAATGTATGGTGTGAATGTGGCCCTGGTTAGTCTACCCTAATATCCAGAGCCGTTATTCTACACTTTGGGCTGTGGTCCTTCCCCAACTGATCTGCCTGGGAAAAAATTCAGCACCAACATTTGGCTCTTGGGGTTGCCTCCTGTGGAGACCACCATGCTTTCTGACTGGCCATAATAGCTCTCTTCTGTCTTGGCAGCTGGAGGCAGCAATGTTTCTGAACAGCGGTTGCTGGAAACCACGGGGGGGGGGCGTCCTCTTGTGCTTGAATCCTGCTTGCTGGTTTCCCTTTGGGATATCTGGCTGGCCACTGTGGGAACTGGACGCTGGACAAGATGGGCCATTGGCCTGATCCAGCAGGCTCTTCTTACGTTCTTAGGTGCCCTCTTTACAATAAGTTCCTTGTCTGGCTTTGCTAACCCATGCTGCTGCTCTCCCACTCCCAGTGCCTGCCCACATTCCCTCCATTGCATAAAAGCCGCCCATGTTTACGTCTCCCGCTTTTAAAATTCTCTTTTGGAGACGTTCACAATGAGTGCCAATAGCATTTAATACCATCAAGCTTCCCCTCAGGTTGATTAGCATTTGGATACTTAAATTGAAAGGTCAGTTGATTTCTTGCCTCAGTTGTCAATCCATGCAAGCTGCTGGTGATGCTCCTTCTGTGGGCACCTCCCGAATGCCACCATCCATGCGCATGCTTGGCAATCTTTTGGCATTCTGTGTCTCTCTCTTCCTTAGGGGAGGTGGACGTACCCACCTGGCATGCACAACCTTCATTGCTTTGGATGCTTTCAGGCTGAGGGAGCCAACGTTTGTCCACAGACAGCTTTCCGGGTCATGTGAGCAGCATGACTAAACCACTTCTGGCAAAACGGAACACCGTGACGGAAGCCAGAGCTCACCGAAACACTGTTTACCTTCCTGCCACAGCGGTACCTATTTATCTATTTGCACTGGCATGCTTTCGAACTGCTAGGTTGGCAGAGGCTGGGACGGAGCAACGGGAGCTCACCATGTCATGGGGATTCGAACCGCCGACCTTCTGATTAGCAAGCCCAAGAAGCTCAGTGGTTTAGACTCCAGCGCCAGCCACGTGTGACTCCCTTGTCACGGGACAATCTAATCTTGGGTATAGATACACTTTCCTTTAGCATGACTTGATTCCCTTTGGAATTGTTTCTACTTATAAGGAAACAACTGCAGTGAAGGTGAAGAGACTTAATAGAATTCTGCATTTTGGTTAGAACATAGTGGGGAGCTATGTGGAATGATAGTCAGGTTCTCCCAATAAGGCAGCCTTCACCAACGTGTAGTCCAGAACATACTGTATGGAGGGCACCAGACGGAGGAAGGCTGTGGTCAGGCATCACTTTTTGTTTTTTTCTTGGTGTTTTAAGTCTTTAGTTGCCTTGGCATCAGGAGCAGGTGTGCAGCTTGTGGGGGGACTTCTGGAGGCTTTGCTGTCAATTGAGGCTCAAGCAGCCTCAGTGGCATGGAGTGTCTTCCATCAGCTCCGGCTGGTGGCCCAGCTGTATCCCTTTCTGGGCAGGGATAACTTCTGTTGTATATGCTCTGGTAACCTCTAAACTAGATTACTGCAATGCTTTATAGATAGGCCTGCCTTTGACAATGGCTCAGAAACTGCAGCTGACCCAGAATTCAGTGGCCAGGTTGCTCACCGGGGCAAGATGGTCTGAACACATAGCACCAGTCCTGACCTGACTGCACTGGCTACCAGTTAGCCAGGCCCAAGTGCTGGTTTTGACCAGAAGGCCTTACATGGGACTCAGGTGGCAGTACGAGACCACATTTTTAAATACTCTCCTTGAAAAACAAAAGCAGGTTCCCTTAAATGGGAAAACTAGCATTGGAAGGAGCAGGCTGGGCTTGAACCATTCTTCCTGCAGTGCTAGCTTTTCACTTGCAAGGAGTCTAGCAGCCGTTGCTTACCTAGAAGCAATGCCACCTGCAGCCTCAAGGAGCTCAGCTCCCTCTTTCTTTCTCAAGGTCCTTCACTCTAGCAAACATGACAGGAGCATAAAAAAAAAATCAAAGATCCTATATTTTCCAGCTCCATATAACAGCAACATGACTGAGCTTCTTTTAACAGTGGTATAACTCCCCAGCTGGTGGCTCTTTAAAAAGAGATGCTCTTGACAGCAGCTCTTGCTTAATGTAATGGGCACACTTCCATTACATTAGTTAATTATTACCCTTTTGGGTACACATGTGTGCGAGCACAGACACACCATATTGGAAGATCTCAAGTGTGTGTGGTTGCCACTCTAGAGGAATGGCATGTTCTGTTAAAAGAACCTGCAGGATCAGGCCAATGGCTCATCTAGTCCAGCAACCAGATGACTGTGGGAAACCAGCAAGCAGGAATCTCCCCTCCTGTGGTTTCCAGCAATTCAGAAGGAGTGCTGCCTCCAACTATTGAGACAGAGCATAGATAATGTGGCTAGCAGCCATCAAAGCTGCCTCTTTTTTTGTCTAATCCTCTTTTAGAGCCATCCACATTGGCGGCCATCACTACCTCCTGTGGGAATGAGTTCCATAGTCTAACTATGTGTTGCACGAACAAGTTCTTCTTCCAGCATTCGTGTTCATTTGAGCTCACAGGTCCTAGTGGGAGGAAAGAGAGAATTTTTCCTCTGTCCACTTTTCCCATGCATAGTTGTATAATTTTTTATCATGCCACCTCTCGCTCACCCTTACTCTGAAGTCCCAAATGTGTTTTACGTAGTTGCAGGAGAATACCCAACACCAATGAGCCACAGGGGTCCCCCCCCAGTCTCCCTCCTCCCCCCAGTCTCTCCCCCCCCCGCCCCCGCCCCCGTGATTCAGTCACTGACTTAGGAGCTGAAACTTGGCAGGCATCCTGTCCACCTTAATGCTTTCTGCAGTTTGTAAGCAATGAGCCGAGAGCAGAGGAGAGCAGGCAGCTGAGCAGGTTCTGCTCTTTGAACTTCAGTTTCTTTATTGTTTTCCCTTCCTGCTTCCAGAGCTGGTCTTTAAGTGTGAAAGAAACACCATGCAGCGTTTGGCTCTGCTAATTAGGCAGCTTCTTTCACTGACTCTGGAAAAAATATTTGGCCAACACTTGCAGTCTCATGGTCCTTTGGCCCAGCAAATATTGATTCAATTCCTCTGCGATTTTTCCAGAATGAAAAGGCTTTGTTTTCGAAGCGTTGAAGAGAACCTTTTCCAGCTTTGTTCGGTTGCGTGGAGGCCAACAAAACTCGAGGTAGTTAGCTCAATCTGTGATTGGCTCTGGCTCTGCGGGTCATTAGTTATTTCTCTGTCATTAGATATTTCTCAGTGTAGATAATACTAAGCTAGGTGGACTCTGACTCTTTATAAGGCTGCTTCCTATGTTCCTAAGCTCTTGAGCTGTAGACAGCAGTTATCCTGTGTCTGGGCACCTGTTTTAATTGCCTATCAAGGGGGAACCTTTGTCCAATCTTCCTGACAGATCTGCTGCCGTGTGGGAGTTGTAGGCTATCAAGTTAGCCACATTTTTGCCACTGTTGTTGGATGGAAAACACCAAAGTCACAGGCAGCAGAAGACCAAATGAGTGTCCTTTAAAACGAAGGGAAAGAGGAAATGAAACAGATGCGTCTTTGAAAATGAACACACAAAAATCAGATGAAAAGTTTTCTATTGCATGTCACTGTCAAGGCGTGAGAAAACTGAGGTATGTCTAGATCTACTGGGAGACCTTAAAGTGTTTTACAGTAGATCAGCAAGGATTTCTGACTTCCAGGTGTGTTTTTTTCCAGAATACTTGCAACAAGATAACTCCACAGTAAATTATACTGCTAAAACAAAGTTTTACCTATGTCTGCCTGGCTTTGATTGTGCACAAAATCCCCAGACCCTTTGCTAAGGGAGGTGAGTCAATCTAAATGCAGGGTTCTATTCTTCTGTCACCTTAATTTCCCCCTTGCTCCCACCCCTTTTATATAAAAAAATTAGGATGACAGAAGCAGGGATCCCTGCATTCGACCCACTCACCTGCTTCAATTAAGACTGTTACACTATTATGGAGCATTTGAACAGTGGCATATAATTATACAATGATTTTATAATTTTAATTTGTAGTTACACATAACTGTGAATTCAAACTGCATAGTAGTAAGAGCAGAGTATAATTTCACATTATTCATTTTCCCCTTTCGTGCTCGTTTGCTTCATAATCGCTAATTACCCCTTTGCAGCAACTCTGGTGCAATTCAGCAGGCAGGTTCTGAGAAGCTTCTCTTTGGAGAGATTCTATAGCAAGCAGCTCCTAAAAGCTTTGAATCTTCCAAGAACACAGAGTTCTGAGCCTGTCCTGTGCCTGCAGACTTCTGCTTTTTGAGAGCACCAAAAAAAAAAGTCTGTCCAGTGCTTCCAGAGGAAACAAAGTCCTCAAAAGGAATTAAAACCCTCCAACCTCAACAAACAGCAATAGATTGTGGTTGTTGGCAATCGTGCACTGCTGTGGAAGATTTGCAAATGATAATTGTAAGCAGAGCTGCGTGAGCTTTCAGTTAGTTATTTAGTCCACTGATATCCTGACTTTCTATCAATAGTACCCAAGGTGATTTACAAACTAACAGCTACACTATTCACAGTATGAACAATAAAAGCAATAAACTATGGATGCTCACAGAGTTCTCTGCAGATTTATTCCCAGATTTCACAGTTCAGAATTTCCTGGATGTGAAACTGATGTACTGGGCACTCCCCCACCCCACTCTGATTTCATTTCTTAATTTTGTCTAGGGTGGTTTGTGGGCTTCCCCCCCCCTTCATTGTAGCTTTCCATTCTTCCCATTTGTTCACGCCTCTTCTCCTGGTACATTGCGGATCCACTGTATGGATCTGTGTTCAGCTAGGGAAGAAAAAACCTGACAGTTTGTGTTTACCTCAGTTTCTCGTTTACAAAAAGAATAACACAATAAAACAATCAATAAAAAATTTAAAACAGCTATCAAAAAGTAAAGGATAATTAAAATCAACAATAAGCTAAAACCAGATAAAAACACACATCAGCATACTACATATCTCAGCAGGCTTGTCTAAACAAAAAGGTTTTTCAGCAGCTACCAAAAAGAATACAGTGAAGGCCCCTGCCTGGTGGCAATAGGGCGGGAGTTTGCTTTCCTACAAACATGAAACCACTATTATGCGGCACTATGGTTCACAGATTTTAGATGTTCCTCTGGTTCAATGGGAATGTAGGAGTGGAATGCAGGTCAGAGTGAATCCACAATGAAGAATCAAAAAAGAGGAATGGGTTTAATCAGCTCAACTTTGAAACAAACATGCAAACACAAACAGCTGTGAAGGACACTGCAATAAACAAAGATTTCTTGCAGAACACAAAAGCCTTCACAGCTTTCCTGAGCACTTAAATGGCGTTGACCATTGTTTCCCCAGCGGAAGGGGCCCAAGGGTGCACCAGGCGTAGAAAGTACTACGAAAGGGGGTAATGGGGGGGGGACAGCTTCTTTTAAAGAGGCCCCTGATGCCCCCCCTCTTCACTCTGTTAAATACCACGGGGTCTGCATTGGGGGCCCTTTGCACCAAACTGGGAGTTCACCAGCAATGTCACTGGCTGGCTTTCAGTGCAGCCACGTTTCTCTACATGTTACAAAGGGTGTTGTGTCTGACTGCAGTTCTGATCACAAAACATTTTCAAGGTGAAATCCAGACATTGCTTTATGTGGTCAAGTGCAGAGCCCTTAACCTCTGCTACTTACTGAGTACAGCGCTAATTTTCTTATCACATCAGTGGAAATGACAGGCTCCTCTGAATCTGTCTGTTTCCTAATTTAATGCACTAGCTTTTGCGGGTCATTGGAGCAGGGGGGAATGTGAATATGGGGCAGAAGGATGGCCTTGCTTTTTCTCCAGTGCATTTGAGCAGATGAGTAACACCAAGCTGGGCTCCTGGATCTCCCCACAAACCCACCACAGTCTTTACACTCACCCGGTAGTTCACTTCTAGCAAATGAGATGCCTGGGAATACCTGATATGTTTGGACTCTTGCAGTTACTCAGTGAGGAGGGACAGTAGCACTTTGTACCAACTCAGAAGCACTGTAGTCCATTCTCACTTTGCATGTCTTGAGGCAAGTCTTAGCATTGAAAGCAGATGCCACTGCTAAAGCCTCTGGCACAAACAGGAGGCTAAAGAAATGGTCTTGATACTCTCCTTCCTTCCCGCATGATGGGGTGAGGAACGGATGGATCTATCAATTTCGGTTCTCTCAGTTTCACACTTTTTAAATCTTAAATTCAGTTCTCCACATTTCTACAGCAATTTGCTTTTAAAAGAAAAAGAAAAAAGATCCTCATGAAAATTCTTCAGTGATCAAGTGCTAATTTCTCCAGATAAACACATTTTTGTATGACGTTTTGACTAAGAGACACATGTTTTGCAAGCAGTTATTCCTAAAAGGAATCATTCTGGTATGCTATTTTGACTAATACATAATTTTCTGTACCCACTTTCCCTTAACTTATGCATTTTTGTAAATATTGATTGGCTGAAGAATGGTATAGTAAATTTCAGAGAAGTGCAAATTTCGAAGGATGACTGTGCTTCGGTTTTCATTTTGTTTCAGAAAATGCAAATTGGATAAATGTGTCTTTAAACGAGAATTGAATCAGGTTCCTCCCCCATCCCTGCTGGTGGCTGCCCAGCTTCATTATCTTCCCATGGCGCTAAAAAGATAACGTAACAGACACAATCTCATTATAAGTTATACATCAGGGATGAGGAACCTGCGGCCCTCTAGTCCAGGCTTCCTCAACCTTGGCCCTCCAGATGTTTTGAGACTACAATTCCCATCATCCCTGACCACTGGTCCTGCTAGCTAGGGATCATGGGAGTTGTAGGCCAAAAACATCTGGAGGGCTGAGGTTGAGGAAGCCTCCTCTAGTCAGTGCTGGACTACAACTCCCACCATCCTCAGCCAATTGGCCCTTGCTGGCTGGGGCTGATAGGAAGTGGAATCTCATAGCATTATGAGAGAAGGACCACACCAATTTTATTGATAAGAAATACATTGGAAAACAAAAAGAAAGAATTCCTAGCAGTGCTTGATTTATAACATAGAACAAAACTACCGCATAATATTGTTACAAAAGTTGAGTGCCTCTTCGTCTCTCTGTTGAGAGCCCATGGGGTTCCTGGAACTCACCCAAGGTCTGTGGTCTCCTTTGGAGAATTGAGAAATGGCAGGGACTGTCATAGCTTTAAGAAATATGGTTTATTCACCCATTTATACCTTCAGTCTGCGTGGAGGGACTTCTGATCTTGCAGCATGGTCATCTCAAGAGGGGCTTGTACCCTACAGCAGTGCAGCCCTGGAATCCAAGGGATCTCTCCCAGTCAGCCTGCAGCCTGCCTTCCCAAGATGGATCCCCCAACCTTCTTCCTGCTTCTTCTTCTCAGCAACCATTGCTCAAAACGCTCTTTTCCGGTTACCTCACACCCAGTTACCCTGGCAATGTCCCAAACCCTGCCTCTGTTCACACCTCAGGGTAAGGGGGGGAGACAGGTCTCTTTCTTTGCCAATGGCCCTTGCTTGGCCAGGTCGTTTTGCATAGGCTAGCCCAGGAATTTCTCTGCAGCTTGTCTTCTGCCTTCATATCCCAAATAATCAAAATCCTACCAATTATTAATTTCTAGAGTTGCGGGGGGTTGGGGGGGTCTCCCTTCCCAAAACTATACCAATACGACCATAGGATTCCAGAAAGTATAAAACATTGCAGCTACAGAAGAACATGAATCATTCCCAAATTATAATTATAAACAAGCTTCTTACATATGTACCTTAAGTATTCAAACTCCATGAGAAGTGTGAGCTTGCAGTATCACTTGATGGTCTTGCTCTCATTTTGAAAAGGTATCTATACATATTCTGCAATTATTATTTTTATCTGACACTATACCGTACTGCGCTGAAATGTTTAAATATTGATTTGATTGTCCTTGAATCTTCCCACTCCACTTGCCATCCTCTCCTGCCGCACCCTTTGAGAATGGGAATGGAGCCGTGGTTCCCTTTCCCGAACCTTTTCCAGTTGCACAATATCCTTTCTGAGGTCAGGTGACCCAAACTGTACACAGTACTCCAAATGCGGTCGCGCCATAGATTTGCACACCAACATTATGATGGCAGCATTTGCTTTCCCAGTGTTCAATTTCTTTCCTAATGACAGGATAGAGGATAGAGCAGAGCGGGGGTGGGGGCACACTACTGGGACCCCCTGTCTTGATCTGACCAACCCCTCCATTATGTCTTTTGGGGCTCATGACAATATGGGGCTGGATTCTGGTTAAAAAGGACCAGGGATGCAAGACTGTTTCCTGCCCCCTTTTTTCTTTTCATTTTTCTTTTGTCTAAAGTCGTTCAAAGTAAAAGAGAAAGTGTTGCGCCAAATACAATGAATCAAATTGCAGGCAAGGCCGGCTGGGTGGGTTGATTCCCCTCAGGAAGTTGCACATTTTACAGCCAGGTAGCTCTGTGCAGAATCTAGCACAGGCTAAATGAATTGTTCCCGTTAGGGAGCGGCGTCCGTTGAAGGAGCTTCTGTTCTTTGAATGTCACCGGGAAGAAAACGTCCACAGCTTGTACAGAGGGCGTTCGCCACGCGTGGCAATATTTTACTGTCACTGGTGCTGCTGCCTCCATAAAATGATGGCTACCAGGAGGATTAAGAATTTAGACGCACGCACACACACACACACACACACATACAAATGTCCTGGAAGAAGGAGGCTGATGGTTTTGGTAGAGCTAAAGTACAACCACCCAGCGGGGAATCTCAATGTCAGAGTCTCTTTGGTGGTTTAAATGTTGTGACTTTCAATAGGGCACCTTGAAGCCATACCTGGTGCCCTCAAGATCCTTTTGGATCAGCTGGGGTTGATGGGAGTTGTGTTGATGACTCATCCAGTGTGATGCATCAGCAGAGGACACAGAGGCCCAGCAGAGTCTTCAGAGATTTCCTGCCCCCAGCAGTTCTTCCAGAGCCCCCGGTTAAGGAGGGGGAACTCCTCTCCTGCACAGTTCAAAGTAAGAAAGTATTGTCTCCAGACACAAGACAAAGCTAAGCACTACTATTTACTATATACAGTTCTTCTGGTCTTTGAAAATACATAAGTACAGAGAGATCCACTAACACTATCACCATGCTAACTAACGCTGCTGCATAAAACCCACAGCATCTTCCCCTGACTGTCAAAGATTCAGAAGTAAACCCTGACATGCAAACAGTACAGCATCAGAACATGCAACAGGACTTATTATACATGAAAGCATATCTCCTGAACCAATGGGAGAATAAATCAGGAGTATAGCATCTAGATCAAGGGAAGTAATAGTGCCACTGTATTCTGCTCTGGTCAGACCTCACCTGGAGTATTGTGTCCAGTTCTGGGCACCACAGTTCAAGAAGGACACTGACAAACTGGAATGTGTCCAGAGGAGGGCAACCAAAATGGTCAAAGGCCTGGAAACAATGCCTTATGAGGAACGGCTAAGGGAGCTGGGCATGTTTAGCCTGGAGAAGAGGAGGTTAAGGGGTGATATGATAGCCATGTTCAAATATATAAAAGGATGTCACATAGAGGAGGGAGAAAGGTTGTTTTCTGCTGCTCCAGAGAAGCGGACACGGAGCAATGGTTCCAAACTACAAGAAAGAAGATTCCACCTAAACATTAGGAAGAACTTCCTGACAGTAAGAGCTGTTTGACAGTGGAATTTGCTGCCAAGGAGTGTGGTGGAGTCTCCTTCTTTGGAGGTCTTTAAGCAGAGGCTTGACAACCATATGTCAGGAGTGCTCTGATGGTGTTTCCTGCTTGGCAGGGGGTTGGACTCGATGGCCCTTGTGGTCTCTTCCAACTCTATGATTCTATGATTCTATGAAATGACTCAGCATACACTTGGCCTTGCTGGTGTTGCTATAGTAACCCAGTGCACCTGACACCCTTATCTCAGAACGTCCTCAAGTCATGAGACCACACACTGTAACATTTAACCCATTGTTCACATTACACAAACAAGTTGTAGTCCAAAACACCCAGAGGACACCAGAGTGGGGAAGGCCAGCTTCATCAGTCCCCTCAGAAAGCCAGGTGAGCAGGTGAACATCTCATGACCCAAGCGCCAGAATTCATGATGTGTTGTGGGAAGGTGGCATCTTGGTCACAGCTGCACTTTTACCACTGAGCACTAGAAAACAGTTAAAGGGACATGGGGCATGGTAAAATGTAAAATAAAATAAATACAAAATTAAGGATCTTTTAAAGAGTTCTTTGATGCCTGGAATCTGTTGTCATCTGTCCTTGCAACCTTCTGCATAATTTATCCCCCTTTGGCATGAACTACAAGCATTAGTGTCCATTAACACCTCCCCTCCAAATATATATGTATATATAAAGGACTAAAATGACTTGGAGCACTTTGAGTAATACAGGCTGATGATGATTAATAATAGTCTTTTTGTCCTGAGCAAGGGCATGTTTTCATTGTGCCCTCAGTTTGGGTTTCAGCCCACCAAGGAGGGCTCCTTGAGTTTTCGCTTTTGTGATCCACAGAACTGCTGTTGTAAATCAGCCCCTTTGCAAACCTTGGAAAGAACACCTGAGCCTGGCTACTGTAGACCCCTTTTCGTTTGTTGCTTGGCAGGGGTGAGGAACCTGTTGCTGCACTTCAACTCCCAGTGGCCCCAGAAATCAACAAGATCCAGGGGTGGGGGACACAGGATTTCCCATCCTCTTTGAATCAACTGGTTCTCCAACGTATTGTTTCCTACACCCCAATCTCAGAGTGGCAAGAGATTTCAGGGGTTCCTGTGTTTACCCAGGGTTGGGTTTCCTTGGAATGGCCATTAGAGACTGTGATTTCTTTAGGCTATATAGTTTTATTTACACAGATATACAACCTTACCATAGGTTGGAAGGCTCACAACACTGATGCTCCATGAAATCTTGCTTCCCCATTAGGTTTCCAGGGAAACCCCAAACTCAGCTTTGGGTTCAGCACAGAGCAATTCATGCCTTTGTGTCTCTAGCTTCCAGCATCAGCCAAAACTTTCACAAACAGCTCTCCCACGTGCAACACATTTCTTGGCCTACTGTTCTCCTTCCTAGCATGATATGGCATCCAGCCAAGTATAGAGGGGGAAAGCTCACCCATTTATCTCTATGGAAACCCATTAAACATGTAAATGGTAGTACTTAAATGGCCAGCCAAGTTAACAAAGAAGCTGGTCTCACTCTTTAGCAAATTTCCTCTCATAGGTTCTTACTCACATACACAAGATCACAGATTTGGAAGGGACCCACCAGTGTCATCCAGACTGACACACACACACACCCGGTGTATAACACTATGGCTTTTCTAAACTCCTCTCTTAGAGGTCTAGGTCCAACCCTGCAGAGATCCAGATATTTGAGTGCAACCCCAACCCCAGCATGTTGATTCAGAAGTAAATCCCATTGAATTGCTAGGATTGCAGCCTCAGTCTCTTAACCTGAGAAGGCCTGATCCTGTAACCCCTACAGTGTGTGGCTCTAGTTTCTCTCCTTTTCTCCCCTATATTTTTTTCTATGGCGGGGTGATTAAAAAGGACACAATGATCCTGTGCTCTGTTTCCAGTTCTGGATCCCTTTGGATTTTTCTGTTGAGCACCTCCCCATCTGTGTACATGCCAGTCTATTCTTCCTCTTTGCCAGGCTCCCTGTGAGCTCTGGAGTGCCATCCACCATCTTAATTGCAGGCTTCCAATGCTGCTAAAAGTGAAACAGAAGGTGTGAGTTAGCAGGAAACACAGTGGAGTCTGGGAGGCAGTTGTTATTCAGACTCTTGTATACCATGTCAGGCAAAAGATGGAGAGTAAATATTTGAAGGAGCAATCACCCTTCAGTCAGAAAACATATTTTAATACCCAGAAAGCTCAGGTGTCTGCACATATGTTGGTGATTTTAAAAAAATAACCATGAGAACCTAAGGACTGACTTGCTCATTCTTACCCTAAAGCCCATCTAGACCACCATACTGTCTCCAACAAGCCAGTGTGCTCCACCAGGACACTTACAAGTGGGTCCCATTTCCAATAAATGTCCCAGAAATGCACTGTGTCAGAGGCATTTTGGAAGGGGGGGAATAGCAGCTGGTGGCCAACGCTGCTGGTGGCATAAGGGTTGATTTGGTGGCAGCAGCAGAAAAATCATAGACTTGTTGGGTTGGTAGATACCCCCCCCCCCCACACACACAAAGGGTTATCCTGCAATCCAGGAATCACAACTACAGAATCCCTGAGGCCATCCAACCTCTGTTTAGAAACCTCCAATGAAGGAGAACCCACCAACTTCTGAGCCAGTCGGTTCCACTGTTGAGCAGCTCTTGCCATCAGAATGTTTAGTTGGGACCTCCTTTATTGTAATTTGAATCCATCAGTTTGGGTCCTGCCCTTTGGAGCAGCAGAAAGCAAGCTTGCTCCCTGTGACAGCCCTTCCGATATTTGAAGATAGCCATCCTGTCACCAAGGAGAGATGGAAAGCTATGTGGCAACCATTCCACACGGAGACTATTTGGTGACCTCTCCCCGTTACACACCCGTTTCAGCACCTGAAAATGTGTGGCCATTTTTGATCAGTCCTAAACGCTAGCTAGCTGTGTCATGAGTAATTTCAGATTATGTGATGCTTAGGCCAGAATATGACCCCAATTTTATACCTTTTATACAGCATATATGATGGAAATGTTGAACTCAGTGGGACTTACTTTTGAGTAGAAGTGCATAAGACTGAACTTAGGCATCTTTGTGTGTGCATGTCTTTATTTTAAAGTGAAAAATTGAATAGCATGGCTAGCACTTTTTGAAGTTGCTTAGCAAAGGTCAAGAAATGACTTCTTTAAATGAAACTGTGACTTTTCTGGGGAGTGGAATGTCCTGTTGTTGTTGTTGTTGTTGTTGTTGTTGTTGTTGTTGTTGTTGTTGTTATTGTTGAAGTGGTAGTAAATGTCACCATATGTATATTGTATGGGGAAGAACCCTGATAGATTTTCTGTGCAAAACAAAATAGTTGCTCACAACAAATTATTCTGTGCTCTAAGAAGTTAATCAGCCTCAGATATATACACATATATATTTGCATTGATCAGTAATGTCAGATGCAAATGCCCAAAAGATTGATTGTGCGATATTGAAACATTTGCTCAGTGATAGACGTGGCCGTGTTATGTTCTGGTATTTTCATGACATTTCCTTTTGCTTTGCTCTGAACACTTGCTCGCTGATGTCAGGGAGTTGGTCTGAATTAGCAAGACGCCGTGGATCCTTTTGCTGATAACAGTGTGATGAGAACTGTGTGCTTTGATTGCATGGAAGTGATTGCAGGAGCTTAGTCTTGAATGCAAACACTGAAATGTCATTTATATATAATCAGGGCCTATTGGTTTAAAGCAACTTTCCCATTTTTGCAGCTTACATTTTTGAACAAGTATGCATGCTAACAGGTTACTATAACAAATCTAATTTGTCTGTTTGCAACAAAATAGAGTTTTGTTCACTTTAGAAGTATATTCAAAGATTGAAAAAAAATGCATGAAAACATGGATATTGCATGCTATCTGCATGCCATTATATATGCTTAGAGATGAGAGTCAGATTTCTGCTTGAGTCTCTTTGAACACATGCAAGGAGATTAAGAAAGATGATTTCTTAAAATTATGTATGGCATGGAGAAAAGTAAAAACAAAAAATTCCTTCCGGTAGCACCTTAAAGACCAACTAAGTTAGTTCAAAGTTGTATCTGAAGAAGTTCTAAGTTAGTTCTAAGTTGTATCTGAAGAAGTGTGCATGCACACGAAAGCTCATACCTAGAACTAACTTAGTTGGTCTTTAAGGTGCTACCGGAAGGAATTTTTTGTTTTGACTATGGCAGACCAACACGGCTACCTATCTGTAAATGGAGAAAAGTAGACAGAGAAAAGTATCTCCTTCTCTCCTAATGGTAGAACTGATGGACATCCAACAAAGCTGAACTTTGGAAGATTTTGGACAGATAAAAGGAAGTACTTCTTCACACAGTGCAGAGTTAAACAAAGGAACTTGCTTCCACAGGAGGCAGTAATGGCCACCAACTTGAAGAGCTTTAAAACAGGTCAAAACAAAATAAAAAAATTCCTTCCAGTAGCACCTTAAAGACCAACTGAGTTAGTTCTAGGTATGAGCTTTCGTGTGCATGCACACTTCTTCAGATACACGTGTGCATGCACACGAAAGCTCATACCTAGAACTAACTCAGTTGGTCTTTAAGGTGCTACTGGAAGGAATTTTTTTATTTTGTTTTGACCATGGCAGACCAACACGGCTACCTATCTGTAACTTTAAAACAGGATTAGATGAAGGAGGAAGCTAGCAGTGGCTACTAGCCACAATGGCTATGCTTTGCCTCCATGGCCAGAGGCAGTAATACTTCTGAATGCCAGTTCACACAGGAACAGACCCTCCCAGTGTCCCTATTTTCCAGCGACACTCCTGGATTTACAGAAGTCATGGGTTAGTGTTACATACAAGCCATACTATTCTGAGCACTATGAAGAGAACTATCAGATGTGGCCTCTGGCAGGAAGACATATAGTTTTTGGTGTCATCCTATTCTCTCCAGCTTCTGGGTGTTTTTGTTTTTCTAAAAACTTTATTTTAAACCAGTGGTTCTCAAAAGAATACCGTCAGACCTTCCAAGTACCTCTACTTTCCAAGGACAGTCCCAGATTTACAGAAGCTATCCCGGTTTCTGATTTGATCCCAGAATGTCCCACTTTTCCTTAGGATGTCCCTATTTTCATCAGAGAAATGTTGGAGGGTATGTGACCCCCTGAGCCACCTGAAGGCAGTCCTGTATAGGGAAGTTTTTAGATGTTTAATGTTATATTATGTTTATATATATATTGGAAGCTGCTCAGAGTGGCTGGAGCAACCCAGTCAGATGGGCAGGGTATTAGAGAATAAAATTGTTGTTGTTGTTGTTGAATAGGACGTCCCTATTTTCATTGGAGAAATGTTGGAGGGTATGCAGGAGGGGAGAGGGCTGTTGTGCTTGAATCCTGCTTGCCAGTTTCCCACAGACACCTGGCTGAGCTTGAGTTCTGCTTGTGGGTTTCCACTATGAGATCAGGATGCCGCCCACACAAGATGAGTCCGTGGCCTGATCCAGTTGGCGTTCTTATTTGCTTGCTTGCTTGTTTCATGAATGGCTTCCTGTGAAGCACCTCAAAGCAATATAACAATAAAAGCATCAACAATAAAAAAAATTATATAAAACCATGTCGTCTAGAAAAACAAAAGAATTTCCAAACTACAGAGATAGAATTGGATGAAAATCCCCACTTCTATAAGTTGCTTGTGGAAAGAGAAAGATGACATGAAAGTTAAACCTGCAATCCTAGGTGCACTTATTTGGAAGGAAGATCTGAATTTGTGTGCTTAGGATTGGGCTAAAACTGGCAAGAGGCATAGGCGCCGACTCCATGGGGCCTGAGGGGGCCCGAGCCCCCTCAAAAATTCGTTTGGGGGGGCACCGCCCCCCCAATAATTTAAGAAAATTATTAGTTATATTATGCTTTGTAAAATCACAAAATTATGTTGGTATTTTTTATTTTCCTTGTTTGACGATAGTTACCTTTTAAAATACATTCAGTAATGAGTTAAAACAAAGCCACTCCCGATCTAGAGAGGGGGTGGGGTTGCAGGCTCTCGACCCATCAACAATCTCGCGGGGCTGGCGTCAGCCCCGCGAGAAGCGGGGATTCCCCCTAGCTCATTAATATTCACCACCCACGGCGGCAGCCAATCGGCTGCCGCAAAGGGCAGGCCCTCACAGGTTCACTTAAGGTCGGGGCAGCCCGGGGCTCGCCCCTTTCGTTCCCCCAGCAGCAGTGGTTTGGAGGTCTTGGGCCCCCCCAATATTTTTTATAAGTCGGTATGGGCCCCCGCCCCCCCCCCAATATTTTTTATAAGTCGGCGCCCCTGGCAAGAGGTGGCAGTACCTGGGCAAAATAGCTTTTCTACCAGAGATGGAAAGTTGTAGTCCAGGCTGTCTGATTGTTCCATACAGGCAATTTCCCCACTCACAAGCATTCAAGTCGTGCACGACCACACAGGCACAGTTTTAATCACTGGCAGGGGTGGGGCAGGGGTTTAACGGGGACTGGATGGGGCAGGGGCAGAATGGGGGAATCCCTTCTCATGTATGTCCCGGTGACATACGCAGCAGCCGAGAACAGAACCCCTACATAAGTGATGATTCCCTGCACATTGCCAAGGAGTTGAAGGGCCCAAAACAAGAACTCCCAGAAAGGCTTGGTGGACAACGCTTCTGTGTTTCTAATCATCTTTTGGTCCCTGTGTTCAAGAAAATAGAAAAGTTGCATCCCTTGTTGCCTAACTTAAAGTTTAACTTCAGAAGTCAGATTCTTTGGCTCCTAGTTCTGTCTCTTACACAGGAAGGTAGCCTTGATAAATGGTCCTGACTGAGTTTCAGGAAATTAAGTATTGGGTTTCCATAGGTTAAGCCCTGTCAGTCTGTTGCAGCAAAGGATTCTAGGAGCCTTGGGGCACCTGAAAGAGTAACACATTTATTATGGCATAAGTTTTCGTGAATTACAGAACATCAGAGTCAGTGGAGTAAGTGAAACCTTATAAACTGCTTAGTCTTTAAGATGCCACAAAGGTCTGTTGTATAGGGTTTGCTTGAGTCAAGTCTTTTTAAACAGTTTTTTAAATGGCATATTAAAATGGGATTTTTTAATATAAAAAAAATACTTAAAGAAATATCACCTGAAATGCTGTTGGGAAGTGGCTACATCCATGGTCATTTTGTTCAGATGTGGCTTTCTCTGTCCTGTGTTCCTTACTGAAGTGTATGGAATATTTTTTAGTGGTCTGAACTCGTTCTACAAACATCTCAGCTCGGAATACAAATGAACTGATTCCTGATGCTGAGTGCTTACAAAAAGGATAACCTTATGTTCAGTTCTTCATTGTGGTGTGCTGGGTATGGACCTGAGCTGTAATCCTTGTTGAACTGTTAAGTTCCCTAGTGATATTGGATCCAGTTGACCCACCTCATAAGGCCATTCGAGGTCAAAGTGGGATATAAACCCTTAGTATGCCTTCTTGTGCTGCTTGGATGAGGGCATGGGATACTGATGTGTTGGCTCCTTTTTTATTATTATTGAGAGACAGGGGCAGAGGAAGGGGGGTACAGTGGGGGGTTCCGCCCCAGGTGTCACCACTAAGGGGAGTGACAAATGCTGGGCGGCTCTCACCGCAGGGCTTGCAGCGTGCCTGAGCCAGGCGTCTCTCCTGGGAGCGACTCAGTGGCTTTGGCACCTGCAGGCTCCATGCTGTGTCAAACAGTCCACCTGCCGCCTCCCCCTCAGCTGTAGGGCGGATGTGGCAGGAGGCAGGCAGACTCCTTGGAGGCCCCGCAGAGCGTTCTGCCCCGGCTGCTCCGGCTGCCCCCACGGGTGGTTGGCCTTGCCCCTGGGCGCCAGGCGTGCGTGCTGTCCCAGACACCTGATCAGCTTGCTCTGCTGCTGCTCCCTGTGTGACTTCAGGCCAATCACTGCCTCCCAGACTAATCTCCCTCACAGGGTTATTGTGGGGAGTAAATGAGGACAGGGGAGAACCTTCATGGCACCTCAAGCTCATGGGTGGGGGGGAGATGGGATATAAACCCAACAAAATATGATAATAAATGAATAAAAACTTTCTCCTTTGGCTTGCTGCCAGAGTTTCCATTCTT
This sequence comes from Podarcis erhardii, assembly GCF_964252035.2. NCBI lineage: Eukaryota > Metazoa > Chordata > Lepidosauria > Squamata > Lacertidae > Podarcis > Podarcis erhardii. Next base: position 4,501,728 of record NC_138503.1, on the reverse strand, counting down.
GGTGTGTGAAGAAATAGACAAATGGGTTTACTTTTTAAATGACTGCCCTCTATGGCTAGTGGGATGGTCCCAATCAGTTTGCTAACAGTGACTCTCCTCTCTTTCCCTCTAGGTATTTCTGTAACAAAGAAGACCCACACATGTAAGTAAGGCTTTCTGATTTGGTCACTTTCTCTTATGCACAGGACAATTGCATTGGTGTGATGATGAGTGTTGCCTTTTTGCTGGGTCCTCCATTAGCCAATAAGCTTGGAGGGCAGGGGAGTTGGAAAGGTGACGGAGCTCTTGCTTGCTCCACAGGGGACCAAAGAGCTTATAAAAGGCAGAGGATATGCAGGAATTCTGGTAGACCCAGGACTTGGGGAGAAATTCCTACAAGAGCTTCTTATCTCCAAGGCAGTTCCATCTTTGAGAAACAGAGAGTGATATGGACATAACTGTGGGATTTAGGCAAGGCATTTGAGGAGTCTCAGCAACTGCTTAGGATTAGGAATTGGAAGTGTCATAATTTCATATCTATGCTTGACAAATGCAACCTGAAGTAAGAGGAAATAATTGCTATTTTTCTGGTGTGAGGCAGAACAATGCCCATGTTAATCTTTGCTGTGCTAAGTCTCTGCCCTCTCTGCTAGCCCAGTGACTTTTTTTACCGCAAGTTCTTGTGGGCTTCTGTCAGTTGGGAGGCTTCGGTTGGAAATAATGAAGTGACATTTGCTGTTCACCATGCACATGCTGCACAATAACCTTAATAACTTTAAATTACCTCCCAGTCTTCATTATTTCAGACATAAGTCTGAAAGAGGGATGGCAAAATCCTAAGGTTCAAATTACAAAAGTCCCGAATCAAGTTAAAATAAGCCCAAGTGGATTTGCACCACCAGTCACTTCCAAGGACATTATCGTTGGAAACTTCCCAAAATTGGAAATGAAATGATGGTGGATCTGCTCTTGTTTCATGACTCTGTTAGCTGTTATTGCCTTTTCAACAGAGTAAAACAGCTGTAAAGACATTGCAGAAATGGGTTATCACTCAGACTGTGCCTCCATCCCAGAAAAGCTTATCAACAGACTTGTCAGGATACTAAAACTCGCTTGGTGCAATGCCATCAGAGATGTGCCATCTGATTCTAGACTCTCCATCAGTGTAAATGGGCAATCTCATTTCCTCAACATTCATGAAACTGTTTAAATGATGTCTCAATCAAAGGAGTGTCACATTGCTTGTTAAAGTCGCTTTTTGTGGCCATAGTCTGCATTTTAAAGCTCTGTGTCCGAGCATCCTTTTATTTTACTTTTTTTGCTCCACAGCTTTCCTTGTGAAAACTCACTCTTTAAAGCTCATTTCAAGCAAACATCAATCCACAGGAAACCCATTTGCTCTGATTCAAATTTAAAGAGCAGGTTTTCATGGGGAAAACTCAGGGCAAAACAAAAAGCGATTGGACACGGAGCATTAAAGGGTGGACCTCTGCCTGGAAAGAATGAGGCAAAAGGAAAGTGTGGATAAGCCCTAAGCAGCTGAGACTCTTGCAAGCTCCTCCCAAACCCACCACTACCACTTGCCTTTCAACTTTTGTATGTTCTGCTCTGTTCTACTTCCTGCTGTGGAGCAAACATGAAATCCAGCTGCCGTTTCCCCAGATGAGGAAGGCTGGAGTTTGGAGCAGACTGGTCAGGTGTTGCTCAGCAATGAATTAGCTCAGACTGGAAGCTTTAGTACAGGCATTGGAGGACGTCACCCCTTCCAGACTCTGCATCAGGTCTCAACCCAAGCAAGTGCTTCCATGCGCTTCCTCCTCCTCCTCCCAAATAGCCTCACAGATACTTTCCCAGCAGCTTCAACATTCCTGCCTGATTCACCAGCTCCTCTGCTCTGGAGAGGAGAGACTGGTGACTGGACCTTAAAGCCAGCCAGAAACCCAGGGAGTTGGTGTGGTGATCTCCAGTCCGGGGGCAGAACTGTCCAGATTTGATGATTCCTCACTGGCTGTATGGAGATCTGCTGGAGGGTCCTGCTCCCCTTGTTCCTCCTCTGAGGTGAACTCAGATTTGAAGCAGGGTTGATCTCAGACATCTGCTTATTATTGTAGGGCAAGGAAAAGGGCAGAAGAGAAGACCAGCAGGAGCACTGAGAGCAGAATCCATGACCATTTTAGCTCCCTGTGTTTCCTTGGAAGGAAGCACCATCAATTCAGTGGAAGTTGCTTTCACATAAGTTGCTAAGAACTGAAGCTATTGGAGGTGGAGGAACTCAAAGTGCTCAGCGCAGTCGGTAAAAAATTGCAGCGCCAAACCAAGTTACCACTTACCTTAATGTTATCATGCTGCATGTGCCCCTAACAGTGACGGCCAGTAGTGCAGAGTTCCTTGCGTGATGATGTCACAGTATGGGAGCGGACTGAGTCTCCTTCCCCTCAGCAGCTGCATTGAGCATGACCTGCATTTTTCAATTGAGCAGATTCACCTCAAAGCAAAGCATCCTTGATTTGAGTGTTGCATTGAACTATTGTCAGTAAACTCCTGTGTCTTGAGCCATTGAAGCCCCATCCAAATATCTAGAACAGTATAAAGAATAATATTAGGAGGTATTGAGAATGGAGGAGGTGAGTTCATGAGTGGGAGGAAGGGGTAAGTAATTTGGTTGGTGGGAAGAATCAGATCTATCAATAGCTTAATGGTAAGCATAATGACTACCAACTGAACCTGCACACTCAGGAGCAGTCCATCTCTGAATGCCAGTCGCTGGGGTGCAACAGTAGGAAAGGCCTCTTGCATTCCTGTCCTGCTTGTGCGCTTCCTAGAGGCTTCTTCTGTTGGGGATCACAGTGGCAAGCAGGATGATGGGCTAGACAGACCGTTGGCCTTTTCTTTCATTAACGTTAAAATAAACCTGCAGAGTTGATTCCAGGCTCGTATTTCCAGGTGGCTCAGAATAAATCTGCAGCCACTCCTGTTTTGACTTTGGGGTGTGAAGTCAAGGGAGGTTTTTTAGTTTTTTGTTTTAAAGCGTGCACATCCCACTTTCCTCCAAAAGTCAGAACTTTGCTGGAGTGATAGTTAACGGTGTGTGGCTGTTAGCCCCACTGCCTCTGGAGAACTGGAGAAAACTGAATCCTGTCCCCCGAGGCCAATGAAATAGCTGTTTGGTCCCTCGTGTGTTTCTGCCTAATAACTTAACCGGGCAGCCTGGAGGTCCCTTGGGGGCTTCTCTGCAAGACTGCTCCCTCTCTTTGCTAAGATTGCTTATTAAAAATGATTTTATAATGAAGTTGCCTCAAATAGCAGCAAGTTTCTTGCTTGTCCTTGAAGCACTGTTTGCCCTGGTAAAATAATCCTCGAGACAACCATGCTCTCTCTCTCCTTTGCTTGGTTCAAACTTTTTTATAAACTACTATATTACAATTGATTTTTTCCCCCTTGGCGGGAGGGAAGGAACACCTGTTCCTCGCCAGCTGTTTAGAAGAGTTGAAATTCCTCCAGTAGCCATTAAAGTGAAATGTGTCTTATTTGTCTTTCATCCATAAGCCAGCCATCTATCACCCTTTGTTCCTTCCTCTGACATGCCAGCTGAGTTCTAGCTTTAATGGCTGGCTGGCTGGCATGTACTGCCTCTCCGTCTTGAGTCAGGCATAGGCAACAGGGTGCCCTCCAGATGCAACTGGACCAGCACGCCCCTCAATCCTGACCATGGGCTGTGCTGGCTGCAGCTGATTAGAGGCGGAGTCCCACGAAATCCAGTGGGCACTGAATTGGCTGCCTCTGCCTCAAGTGGTGGATCACTTGAAGTAACATGGCTGCTTCTGCATGGCCACAGACAGGTCAAGCTCACGGTGCACTAGATTCACCCAGCCATTACCTTGCCCCTTGAATGGTGGCCAGCAACCAGTATCTTCATGGTGTGAATTTTCAACAGACTCCAAATGCTCCCCAACTCTGCTTAAAATAACTTCTCCTGTATTTGCAAACACATGAAGTGAGTTAATTTGCCCACGGCCATAACATCCAAGACCTAATTCAGAATGCCCACAAATGCCTCACAATTTGTAACTTCTTTGCCACATAACTGAGGTATCTCCAACTTGAGCTGTAATAAGCGGAAGGACCTGGGCAGTCAAGGGCACACAGGAGCCCATAGATCTCAGCTTGTTAGAGGTGTCACATAATACCTGTTCCGCATTTGTACAAACTCAGTCTTTTAGTGTGGCAGCACCCACACTTTGGAACTCCCTGCCTATTGAGATCAAGCAGGCACCTTCACTCTCCTGTCTTCGGCACCTGCTACAAACGTTTAGCAAGTTGATGAGAGTTTTAGTTTGTTTTTAGTTTACTGTTGTATCAACTTTTTGAAAGTCTTAAATAATTGTTATTCATTCTTCTTAGTGATAATTTTATTCTTTTATCTTTTTGCAAACCGCTTGGAAGTTGTTGTTTTTACAATCAAGAGGTGTATAAATTTTATGAAATAAATATATAAATAAACTTAATCCTCTGAGAAACAAGTTAAAAGCCTTCCTTTTTCTGGCATGCTTTTGGAAGTTGAGTCAGCTCACACACTTATTTTTGTCCTCTGAATTTGGTTTAGTACATTTATCTATTAATGGTTCTGTGTGATATTATTTGAGCTTGTATTCCTTGATGGTTGCCATCTTATGTTGAATGGCCATTTGCTTTCATGCTAATTTCATAGCAAATTGTGGATGGGAACTTTGGTTGTTTGTGATCACAAATGCCTTTTCACACTCCAGGTTCGGGAAACTCTTTGGGCAGCACAAACACACAGACACCCCACAGTGAGCCGACCCTCTTGCTGCAGAAAGTCTAACGGGCCCCTGATCAGGTGTGGGCCCTCAGCAGATGCCCTTGGCCCTGATCTGGTTCACAAATTATGCCCAGCAAAACTGGGTTGGCCTCATTGATCAGGCTATGGAAACCAATCCCAGCTTTCTGATGAGCGTACCAGATGGGCAGGGTATAAATAATAAATTATTATTATTATTATTATTATTATTATTATTATTATTATTACCTGTAGGAAACTCACCATTTTGTTTTTTGACACCTTCAGACATTAAACCTACATAACTTGACAGGTGAAGAGACTCTAATATGGTCGAGGAAAGGACTGGTGTTTCCCTCCCTCCCTCCCTCCTCGCACCTGGCCTTTAACGAGCATCCACTAAGCTGGGCCATTTTATCCTGCAGGGTCAGCGTCTCCATTTGCCTCCCCTGGGATACGACGGCATCTAATCCACATGTGAGTTGAGAATGCTCAGTGCCGTAATCCGGAGTTTGTAAAGCTCGCTCTTCTTAATCTGTGAGGGAATCGCCACATTGAGAATGGCAGCGGCCAGCCAGTACATGGAGACGTGCTCAGATTCCCTTTGAGATAGAGTTGTCTTGCTCCTCGTGACCAGCGCCTCTCTTTCAAGGCCCTCTCCATAAGCTGATTCCTTATCTCTTATCGTTACCATTATTAAACCAGATACGTAGCTGGAAGGGTAGCCAGAGGATTCACATAGATAGAGGAAATGGATTTTCTGTCCCAGTTGGAATAGCCGCTTCTTCCTTCATGGGAGTGAGCAGCAAACGTTGAGAGCAAATATTTCAAATTACAGTATCCCAGGGGAGGGGGGAGTAAATAAATTTGAATACTAAGGGTGTTCTCTTTCTTTTTAAGGACTCTCTTCTTTTCTTTCTTTTTTAAATCTCATCTATTGGCTTTTGCAAATTGTTACGGCAAAGCAGTATAAGAACAAAGATATTCTTCTCTCTCTCTTTGCTGCTACATTAAATGCCATCCTAGCTTTTCCTTCTTCCTCAGTGCTAATGACAACTGCTTCTTCAGGACAGGTGACGGAATGGAGGAATCCATCTATTTCTGTTCCGTGCACTTTCCCTTGTAATCACTCATACAACTGTTCTGTTCCATATCTGCATTAATCTGCATTATCACTGTTTTTCAAAACCTTTCAACAAATGTATCCTAAAACACACCACAAGCTTGCAAGCACGTGTCTCTCTCATTCCCATATTCCACTTTTACTGCATATCTAACTATGTAAGGGTGCAAGAGGCGATTATGGCAGCTCTCATAAATTTTCCATTTGATATCACCATCTACCAAAACACGTTGTTTTGTTTGAACGTCTGTCTTAATACTTCACTCCCAGCTGTGTGAACCATAGTTAATGACAGCCGTCCACCAGCAGACAAGTTTAATGGTCCATAAAAATCCCAGCCCTTGGGGTGTCACTGGATATTTATTGTTACACAAAGCAAAGGAGTAAATTTGTCACTTTCAGATTTAGGTGACTCAAATCGGCACTTTAAAGCTGCGGGAAGGGCTGGCTTCAAATCACTTTCTTCTTTTTTTAAAAAAATAATATTTATTACTTTTAAAGCTTACAAAAAAGAAAAGGAAGAAAAAAGACAAAAGAACAAAAAGAACAAAAAAGAGAAAAAAAAATACAATACATAAACAATACAAAACACAACCTTAGCAAATTAAACTAACACAATAAACTAAACCAAACCAAACAAAAACAATTTAAAAACATACATCATACCTTTTCCATATTCTATCTTTCATTCCCTTGTATCATTGACCTCCTCTCACCTCCCTCTTTGTATTCCACTTCCATTAATTGTTTCAGCAATTCCTTTCCAACTTTCTCTATTTTCTATCATATAAATGTTTTAACATATTTTTAATCTTATTTCCATTAAAATTAGTATACTTATTTAAGCTTAACTCCTTATAGCATTTCAGCTAAAGCCATAAAATTTCCTTCCAACATTTTTCTATCACTCATTAATTTTAAAATATTTCTATATATAGACTTTAAATTTCCAATCTTCTTCCACCATCTCCTCTCCCCAGTCTCGGACTCTACCAGCCACTTCCGTCAACTCCATACAGTCCATCAACCTGGAGATCTTATGTCCGAGGCTCTTAACTCTTTTCCACGTCCCCTCTGCCAGTCTTCTTCATATTCTTTGATGCTAAAGAGCAGATCTCGGGGAAACTCCAATCCAACGATACTTTTATTCCTTCTCGACAGGTCAGCCAGATTTCCATAATTAAAACTAGGATCCATAAAGTATTTCTGGGCATGTTTCAAAATTCCTCCAAATCCAAAGGCCCCAAGAACTCCAATCTCCTCCTGACCCAAGTCCATATTCCAAAAGTCAGTTAATCCCTGCATAGAGGGATCTTTCCAACTTTCCTTTTCTAGTCCAGGCCAGACTCTGATCTTCAAAATCTGACTTTTTCTAGTCTCAATCATAAAGGGCCTCAACTTGTAGTCCTCAATTTGCCTTTGTAAGGCTAAGGCTCCCCCTTGTATTACTTTAGGTTCGACAACAGCAACTTTCTCCTTCTCCTTTTCAGCAATTTGTCCTGTTGAAATAGATTCCTGTGCCAAATCCTGAATGATTTCTGTATTGGTGCTCACTTTTGGTTCCAAAATGTCAATTTTAGTTGTCATAGCATCCATCTTTTTATGAAGCTGTTCCAACAAGTGGCTTATCTTAGAAAATGCAGTCCATAAGGCTTCTCCTGTCAACATTCTTGAATATCCAAGGTCAATCTCTAGTTCTCACAGTTCTTATCAAGCAGCTGGAGATTTCCCAGCTCCACTCTTGTAACAGTTTCAAAAGCTCCCTCTAGAGGGGAACAGTCTCCACTTGTATCAATCTTTTCCAACACAGATCAAAAAGTAAAGATAGTTTCAATTTTCAGATACTTTTCCTCCCTTTTAAACGCAGAAGCGGACGATGGAAACAATATATTTCTCTTATTTAACTGACTGTCAACATCCGTTCTCTTCGCTGTCAATGAACTCTCCCGAAACGTCAATCACTGGGAGCCCGTTCCCAGGTTCAGAGCAGTGGTAATTTAATTTTAATCACTCTCTCCTGTAGGATACACAGTCCAAAATTTCCCCCCTCTTCTCCTGCTTCCAAGGGGGGTCTAATAATTTCAATCGATGGAAGTTTAATCCTTTACATAAGGCTTTCCGAGACCTTAACTTGTAAGCTCTTTGCTTCAGTCTATTTACAAAAGGGGAAGGCGGACTTCCTGTTTTGAACCTTCCCCGTTCGATGCCAAATTAAGATATTTAAAGATCCAATTTTCCGTTTTACTCATGGGTTGTTGTTTAAAATCCAATTGTCAACAAGAAAAAGTCAGCGCTCTCTGGCAACAGCAACGCGGCTTCACTCCATGAAAGAAGCGGTCGATTCAAAGCACCGCGCCGCTCACCCCACGTCGCTCTGGATCCCCAAAACCGGGTTTCCCTGCGAGTAGGGGAGGCGCAAAAGGTGCCAGCCGAATCCCAAGTTCACAAGCTTCTTCCGCCTGTGATTTCAATGGGTCTCCACCTTCACCGTGGCGGTATAGACCCAACTTTCCACGGAGCAAGTTCCTCCCGATCGGAGGAGCTCCGCTATTGCCGGGGGCGCCAACCCTCCGCCAAATCACTTTCATTGCATCTCATTGTTGTTGGTCGCAGATGTGATGATTTTGTTGTGGGAGGAGGGTTTATTTGCTTCTATCTTTCCACCGTGTCCCCTTCCCCTGTCCTGCTTTCACATGCCCTCAACTGGGAGAGGGCCTACAAACATTTTGCCAGTGATGCAAGATATATTGGTTGTGGTTGCCCCAGGTAGAGTTACCAGCTCAGGAGCATCCCAGATCATGAGATTTCAGGGCCCAAACCCCAAGTCCACATGGTTTTGTAGCGTCTTTTACTTTGTGCTTCATTTAAGAACTTGCTGGCTGTTTATGGGGGGGGGGACAGCAGACAGATGCTTTAGCAAATAATTCAGTCAGTAAATCTTACCTAGCGGCAGACAGGTGCTTTATTTTGGGGTGAAGGTCCCCTCCCCACCTCCAAAAAGAGGTAAGCGAGGTGCAATGGACTTTCCTCCAACTTCTATTCTCATTGATAATGAAAGTTGTGATTATTTCATCTGAGAGAGCTTCACTTGTCAGTATGTAAGCTGTTCTGCTTTCTCTCTCAACTTTCTGTATAGTCGTTTTCCACCTCCTCCCACACCCTGACAAGTATTTCAGTTGCATATTCAGTCCCTGGTTGATTCCTTCCAATGTTAAAACAGGCTTTCCTCTCAGCCTTCCCTAAGCCAGTGCTGTGCAAATGTTTTGGACTACAGGTCTCATCAGTCCCAGCAAAAAATCCACAGAAGCATCCCAAAAAACCCCATGAGAAGGAAAGGGCATGCTCAGTGGTCCCAGAATTCTGGCTGGACAAGACCATTCCCAGCTGGAAGTGGGGAAATGGTTTTGGGAGCAAAAATAGAATGGAGTATCCTGAGTACATCAGCAGAGGACAGGAGCACTTTGGAGCGGAGGTTGTAGCCTCTGCCTGCTCCTCCTTGGGAAGGGATGTGCTGTTAAAAGGATCTGGGAGGAATGGCTCCAGACAGGGGCTAGAGCCATACCACTCCAAGATGTGAGGAGAAGGGGTCCCCCTATTTGATGTAGGACATAGGGCACCCCCCTCCAAGATGTGGTTTACCCTTAGATGCACTTCCAGCAGATAGGTTGGAGTGGAATAGCAATGGCTTTACCCAATGTCTATGCCAAACCGTTCATGACTGTAACCAATAAAGTTGTGGCCTTATTTGAAGCCAAAGCCCAATAGGCTGATGTCCAGTGTGGTTATTTTGTCTCCAGGGAACTGTGGGGTTAGGGCGCCTTGGCACACAACACTCTGTGCTGCAACGCTTTGGTGCAAGCCCTTATTGTAGAAGTCATGATTTAATTCCTCCTCTGATGAAGCCATGTCTTAAACAGGGTGGAGGAAATTGTATGTTTTTGACTCCTTGACACAATGAGGCAAAGATAGGGGAGTCACATGCTCATGTTGTTGTTTTTTCATTGTGGGTGGAGAGAATAAGAAAATGTTGCTTGTCACCTTCAAGGCGCTGACCCTTTGTCTCCTGCAAGGAATAATTACTCATTTTCAGTTGCTTTCCCTAGAACTGCTTAATGAATGTTGCATAAGGTTTAGAAGTAGGGCAAGCTGATGGGATCGTTGCTCAGGTGTCTGGGAGAAGCCAAAGGGACAGCAAGAGCTGGAGGACAGGAGGGGCCAGAAGTGACCTTACAAACTTCCCCTTTCCAGCTGTGTCAAACTGACCTAAATGGCGCCTTGTTCTCCCAGAGGTGGTCAAGTGGCTGGGGTTGCGGCTGGAACGACAGGAATGCTCTTCTGCTTTATGTAAAATGAAAAAAGAAATAAAATAAAATCCCTGCATATGGAAAAACAGCAGATCAGGGAACACAACCCCAGCTCTCACTGAAGCAAGGAGGAGGGGCCTCTTTTGCCTGTTCCCTTTCTGAGGCCACGCCCCACTGGTGGGTGGGACCAGAGAGAGAAGTGGGCAGGGGCCGAGGTAAGGGGAGTCAGAGTAATGGATGTGACGCTCACCTCTGTACAGACAGCTACATTCCAGCCACACAAAGGCAGTGCAGGAGAGGCAAGACAAGTCAGTGAGGGGCTGGTCTGTGGTGAGGGATGCAGTCTGGGTCCCCATGCTCCCCACCTCTATCTTAAATGGCAAATGCAAAACCATGAGTCTGTGGAGTGGAGCTCAAGGTCATCGCCCTCTCCTCAGCTGCACAAGTGGGAGGAAGGCGCAGAAGTTCATCAAAATGAGTGGCATTGTAACCTGTGCAGGAAAGTGCAGAACTCTCAGCCCCATGGCAGCGTGTGAGCAGGAGTTTAATTATTTACCACCATCACCCTGGCAGGGGGTTAGGAGGCAGCAATGTGTCAGAAAGCAAAGAGGTGCCCTTAGAGATACTATTGGGGGGAGACATCCTTGCCGAATTGAGCTGACTCTTATCTGCAGAAGCCCTCCCTGGTTTCTCTTTCTTGGTCATGTTGGCGTGTGACCAGATACTGAGGACTGGGTTATAGAAAGAGAAGCACTAGCTGGACCTGCAGCAGAATGTTGTACTGCCTCGTGATATACCCCCATGCCTCGTGATACCCCCCCGGTGCTGTTTTGGCTACGGAATGATCCACACTTGGCAAATGAGTTTCCTATTAGTATTTAATATAAGTTATGGAAAGGCAATGATGTACATTCAAGTTCTTCTGTGGACTCGCTAACCAAAGTGCCAGTTACCTAGAAACGCCAAGTGGTTAAACAGGGAGATGGTTATCAAGTCCCCAGGGTAAAAGGGGGTGTGGAGCACAAGATTTTGTGCTACATCCTTGAGGCAGAAACCTAGTCACAGCGAGAGGCTGTGAACCACCACTTGGCAGCTGAAACTTAATTTACATTCTGACGTCACTGAGTACCATCCCTCCCTTCCTTAAGAGACTTTCTGGTCTGTCATTATTCCATGCCAGCTTAATAGATGAAAGGGGCCAATTTGCATTAAGAAGTAAACACTTATATAGGAATCTGCCTCCCCTACGATGAAAGCTTGCAACATTTGAAACTTTTTAGTCTAGAAAAAAGGCAAGTGAGATGTGACATGAGAGACATGTATAAAATGTCATGGAGAACAAGGGTAGAGAAAAGTTGTTGTCCTTCTCTCATAGTACTACTACTAGTAGTAATATTTTTATTATTTATACACTGTCCATCTGGCTGGGTGTAATTCATGGGCATTCACTGAAGCGGAGTGGTGGAAGATTCACCACATAGTTAAACTCTGAAGCTCCCTTTGGCAGGAGGCCGTGATGGCAGCCAACTTTAAAAGAGGATTAGACAAATTCATGGAGGAGGAGAGGGCTATGGGTGGCTACTAGCTTTGATGACTACACTGTGCCTCCAAGGTCAGAGGCAGTAATGCTTCTGAATACCAGTTACTGGAAACTGCAGGGGGAGGGGGAGGGGGAGGGCGTGCTTTGTGCTCTGGCCCTACATACAGTCACAGAAATAAGATGGGTCCTCAAAATACACGTGTCAAAAGCTGGGGTAAAGAGGTGCCTCTTCAGATTTCTTCAGGAACTACCGTATTTTTTGCTCTATAAGACTTACTTTCTCCCTCCTATAAAGTAAGGGAAAATGTGTGTGCAGGCTGCACAGCTATCCCAGAAGCCAGAACAGCAAGAGGGATTGCTGCTTTCACTGCGCAGTGATCCCTCTTGCTGTTCTGGCTTCTGAGATTCAGAATATATTTTTTCTTGTTTTCCTCCTCCCAAAACTAGGTGTGTCTTGTGGTCTGGTGCGTCTTATGGAGCAAAAAATATGGTATATAATGAGGATGCTGGCTCTAAGGGGAGGGAGTTCCCCAATTTAGGTAGGGACCACCTCTCACAGGTCCCCTCTGAGGATGGAGGAACTACCCAGAGGGGCCCCTTCTGCCCATCTCAGCACCTGAGACGCAATGCAGAGAAGGAGACAGTCTTTTAGATATTTGGGACCTGAGTTGTTTAGGGCTTTAAACACTAACGTGATGTCAGGCTGCCAGAAAAGCTCTTCCGTCTGTGCCTGCAATAATGAACCTTATTGCTCAGTAACCAAGGAGTCAGCACAAGGTACATCCATCAGATAAGCAGGTCAGTTGCAGAAGCTAAAGTTCTGGCCCCTCTTCCCCCCTTATTTAGACCTCCCTTCTTGCATTTTTTCACCATGACTCAGCTTTTCTTAATTGTTCTAGGCTTTTCTCGACCCTCCTTTCCTGTGCTGAGAGTGGGGGAGGAGAAGGAGCGGAATCAGGACTCTGTTACAGAGCAGGAGATGCAACCCTGCTCCTTCTCTTACCAGCGTCTGTGGCTAACTCAGACTTCTCCCCTTCACTCTCACTCTCTGCTGATGATTCCTCCCTGGTTCAAAATCCCCTTCCCCCTCAGGTTCCTCCTGGACCACTGGCTGACACCAGTTTTCCTTGTCCAGCCAGTCCCTGACACGTGAGCAACTTCAATTGGGCCCAGGAATGGACTGGCAACCAGCGCAGCTGTATTAAAATTGGTGTTCAGTGAACTCTAAATGGAACTCCAGCCAGTAATCTGGCTGCTGCATTTTGGACCATCTGAAGTTTCTGAGATCTTCAGGGGCGACTCTACACAGAGCACATTGCAATACAGTGGTACCTCAGGTTAAGTACTTAATTCGTTCCGGAGGTCCATACTTAACCTGAAACTGTTCTTAACCTGAAGCACCACTTTAGCTAATGGGGCCTCCTACTGCCGCTGCGCCACCGGAGCACAATTTCTGTTCTCATCCTGAAGCAAAGTTTTTAACCTGAAGCAATATTTCTGGGTTAGCGGAGTCTGTAACCTGAAGTGTATGTAACCCGAGGTACCACTGTAATCCTAATATGTTGTGACTAGCTGGCAACAGGAACAAACCAATAAGTTGTCTGAAATGTTTTATTTTGTCTCCCAATAAAAGGGTTGAGCAGAGGACACCCTCCCCCAGGAGGGAATGATGTTTTATCCTGTTATGGGACAAATTTCCCCAAATACTGACTCCCAGAATGTGGCCACTCTTTTCACAGGGCCACCCCATGTGCTGGTATGATATTATTGATGCACAGACTGCATCCAACCAGCCACTTCCATTTCCTGCCCAATTCTGCTGGAATCTGCTCTCTTTCTGGAACGCCCCATGGCAGGAGAGAGAGGCCTCGGGGCCTCAACCTCACAATCACGTCACAGTCTGAAAGTGCACAAGCACTTGTGATGTTCAGAAACCACCCACAGAAGGAACTTGGGGAGCCCTCTGCCACTCTCCTTGACATACATGGCCTCATCTGCCCTGACCTTTTGCTGAGAATGCCAGAAAATTATATGGGAGGATGGGGCAGTGAGGTGCCTTGTTATTTTGCAGAGTGCCTGGAATGCTTTGGTTCATGGAACACTTAAGTATCTAATTGTTTTCCAACAAAATACAGTTTTTGCAGGCCAAGCTTTCGTATTGGCATGTGGATCTACTCACTAAAATCGGGCTGGCCAGCCCCCAGCAGGGGAAACAAATCAGCCCCTGCCTAAGCACATTGTTCTGCTCCTCCCAGACATCACCAGTTTTGGTGGCTGCAGCACAAAGAAGAACATTTAAAGTAGACATAGCACAGCAGTGGGTCGTAGGTGTCAACTTCTCTGCCCAGCACAAGACCCTCATGAGGGTACAAATTGCCCCCTCCCCAGTCAGCGATTAAACAACTGATGAGCAGGGAGGGGAAAGTAACATACACAATACTCTGCTGATCTGCCTGGGTCTGTGTGTCTATGCACGGGTGAGAGTCTAAGTGCAAAAGTGTGGGGTGGTCCCACAACCTACTCCTGGCACGCAACCTCCAGATTGTTTGGCCAAAAAGGGTTATCCACTCCAGCAGTGAAACCTTTGCATGCCTTACTGACACTGCATGCCTAGGCATCTTTATTCAGATGAAAGTCCTACACTTTCATTGGGGCTCATGCTCAGGTAAGTTTGCATGGGACTATAAACTCGGTTCTGATTTACATGTCACGGAACCAGTGTTGACACTGCTGGCTGCTCTGTTCTCGCTCCCATAGTGGTGCAGGCAGAGGCCCACATGGCTAGGGCAGATGGCGCACCACCACTTGCTTCAGAGAATGTGCTTGCAGTATTTTCCTAACTTGAATTAAACACAGATGCACACTTGTTTTAACCTTGGTTTGTTTAATGGGTAATCTCACAGACAAGCAACCAAGCTGCGGCTGGTTTCTCTGAAACTTGGTTTCTTTCCCACATGGTCTTGCTTTGGCAAAGCATCAGGGGTGGCCAAACAAACCATGGTGAAGCACAGCCGGCAGGTTTTGGAAATTGTGCCAAACCATAGTTGAAACAAGACACACATTTGCAAACCAACAACGAACAATGGCTCCGCTATGTGGCTGGTTGCCAGAAAACAAACCATGGTTGGTGGTTAGATTCAAATATTCAAACTATTCAACTCTATTTTGGCTAAAGAAGCCATAGGTTAGTGTTACATACAAGTCAGGCTATTCTGAGCACTATGAAGAGAACTATCAGATGTGGCCTCTGGCAGGAAGACATATAGTTTTTGGTGTCATCCTATTCTCCCCAGCTTCTGGGGACAAACCTTTATTTTAAACCAGTGGTTCTCAAAGGTTTACTATCAGCGTCCCTACTTTCTAAGGACAGTCCCAGATTGATATCCTGGTTTCTGATTTAATCCTGTAATCTCCTGCTTTTCCTTAGGACTTCCCTATTTTCATTGGAGAAATGTTGGAAGGTATGGAGTTAAGCGATCCTGAGCCACCTGAAGGCAGCCCTGCATAGAGAAGCTTTTTAGTTTTTAATGTTTTTTTATATGTTGGAAGCCACCCAGAGTGGCTCGGGCAACCCAATCAGATGGGTGGGGTATAAATACTACTACTACTACTAGGGACGCGGGTGGTGCTGTGGGTAAAACCTCAGTGCCTAGGACTTGCCGATCGCATGGTCGGCGGTTCGAATCCCCGCGACGGAGTGAGCTCCCGTCTTCGGTCCCAGCTCCTGCCCACCTAGCAGTTCGAAAGCACCCCTAAGTGCAAGTAGATAAATAGGTACCGCTTTCTAGCAGGAAGGTAAACGGCGTTTCCGTGTGCTGCGCTGGTGCCGGTTCACCAGAGCAGCTTCGTCATGCTGGCCACGTGACCCGGAAGTGTCTCCAGACAGCACTGGCCCCCGGCCTCTTAAGTGAGATGGGCGCACAACCCTAGAGTCGGACACGACTGGCCCGTACGGGCAGGGGTACCTTTACCTTTACCTTTACTACTACTACTACTACTACTACTACTATTAATGTCCATATTTTCATCAGAGAAATGTTGGAGGGTCTGTACTGTGTGCTGTTCTGGTTGCCTCATCTCAAAAATGATATTGTGGAGTTAGAAAAAGGTCAGAAAGGGGCAAAGAAAATGATTGAGGGGATGGAGCGACTCCCCCACAAATAAACATTGCTGCATTTGAGGCTTTTCAGCTTAAAGGGTGTGGCAGGAGAGGATAGCAAGTGTGGCAGGAAGATTGAAGGAGAATCAAAGAAACATTTATACATTTCAGTGTAGTATAGCATCAAAATATGTATTTTTGCAGAATATGGATATAAATATTTTCAAAATAAGAGCAAGCGCTTCAAGTGACACTAAGGAAAATCCTAGTTGTGTTTTACAATGTATTTCTTATCAATAAAAAAAAAAATTGATGTGGTGTGAGCAAATTTTTATCCTGAAAGTGTAGCCCAGAGAAAAAAGTTTGGGAACCACTGTTTTAAACATTCGAGAAATTAAAAGACGCAGCCTAGATGTATACATCAGCAGAAGCTTGATTAAACAAATAAGTTTTAAGGAGGCACCATAATACCATCAGACATGTTGTCTGCCTAAATGCAGGCTTCTAATGTTTTATTTTAGAGCAGGGGTCTGCAACCCGCGGCTCCAGAGCCGCATGTGGCTCTTTTACACCATTGCTGCGGCTCCGGGGCGGATACTAGCGAGGGGAGGAGGCGCATTGTGCGCCCCGACACTCCCCACTGTGGCGGGCGCTGTACTGGCTGTGGCGTCGCATGGGGACGGTGCGTGCGTTAGTCACACACCGTCCCGACGTCACCTTCCCGCCCGCTACATTGTAAGGGGCATGTACGCTGGTCACTGCATTGAAAGGGGAGTGAAGAACACACACCAAAAAAAAGGTAACTTGTTAATTTAACATTTATTTCTATGAGGAGGTGTAATTCTGAGGGGTCAAACAAAGAAATAATAAAAAAGTGACAAAAAAGTTATTTTTATAATGACGAGTTTTGCGGCTCCCAGTTTTTTTTTCTTCGGTCTTAAAGGTTGCAGACCCCTGTTTTAGAGGAATGAGAGCCACAGATGTTAGAACTAAAACTTGCTTGATCAACTGCCAGGTATTGAATTGAAGGTCAGTTCTATCGTTAGAACTCTATCCTTGGTTCTCTTAACTGGATTTTACCTGATTGGCTCCTGCACTGCCCCCCCCCCCCCCATTTTCATCCTCTTCCTTTTTCTAAAACACACAGGTCAGCTCATGCAGTTAATTCTGCACAAAATATGGATTCACAAAATGCATGATATGCCTTGAATATGAATTGTCTGCTTCGTTTTCCTCTCCTGTGTTATTTGATCTACAGCTAGAGGAGTCATTCCCAAAAGGAATCGGAGCAGATTTTATCTCCCTGTTTTGTAATTTAATTGATGTTTGTTTACACAAGTGACCTTGCCGGAGATCGCTAATTTGGCATTCCAATGTAAAAGCTTAAACAATAATTTAATTCTTTCCCACCTGGGAATGGTGATTCTGCTGCGATCCCTGTATCATTTGTTCTTGCAGCATTCAGGGTTTCCTGTCAGGTGGCCTGCGCTGATGCTGTTCTGTGGCTCTGAGGTGGAGTCCCAAGTTTGATCCCTGGCAGCTCCAGGAAGAGCTGCTCAATACCTCTGCTTGAGATGCTACCCCGACAAAGATAAAAGGCTGTCGGACACCCTGCCCCAGGTTGCGGGAGCAACATTGCTGTATGCTAGATCCTGCCTGAGATCCTGTACCTGTCCTTGCCTGGTTCCCTGCCTTGTGGCCTGCCTTGGCCCTGTCGGACTGACTCCCAGGGGAACCTTCGGATTCTGGACCAGTCCTGGACCGCGTTTCACGGGTTACCCCCAGGCCCAGCACAGGAGGGCAACCAAGATGATCAAGGGTGTGGAAACTAAGACTTATGAGGAGGGCTGGAAGGAGCTGGATATGTTTAGCCTGGAAAAGAGGAGACTACGGTGGCTATTTTCAAATATCTCAAAGGCAAGCTTGTTTTCTCCTGCTCTGGAGGGTAGGACTCGAACCAATGGCTTCAAGTTACAAGAAAGGAGATTCTAACTAAACATTTGGAAAAACTTTCTGACAGTAAGAGCTGTTTGACAATGGAACAGTCTCCCCCGGGAGGTTGTGAACTCTCCTTCCTTGGAGGTTTTTAAGCAGAGACTGGATGGCCATCTGTCATTGATGCTTTGGCTGAGATTCCTGCATTGCAGGGGGTTGGACTAGATGACCCTTGGGATCATTTCCAACTGTAGGATCCTGATTCTGTAATTCTATGAATCTGCTGTTGGTGCAATCTATTGGACAGACCTGGGTTCTACTTTCTCTACTCTGTGCATGATTTTGCAATTTTTTCATTGTCCTAAAACTTCTCCCTCCTTGCCCATGTTGCTTCAGGCACATTTATTCCAGTCTGCCTCACTTTTAGTATTATGCTTCCTTTGATGCAAAAAGTTGATGCCTCTTACACCATTTGAACTGTGAACGGCACAGTTGTGTCAATAAACAAATGTGGCTCCTCCCACTTGGAGCTGCAGTGCTTCGCATGTTTAACTGGGGAGTAAGGCCCCATTGAAGAGAATAGGTTTACACTCTTGGGGAGTAATTGGCTGTTCATGAACCATGAGGGCTAGGATCCTGTTTTTTAAAAAACAAACAAAAGGAAAACAAACCGAGGTTTTCTGTGTTCTGTCAAGAGCATGTTAGCTGAGCTGTGCTTGGGCCCCGCAGTACAGCAGAAGGACAAAATGTTTTTGAATGCAGAATTGGGCTTCCTTTTTTTTTTAAGTTGCTAGTCCTTATGAATGCACAGTTGTGCTGCAGAGTGTGTGGGCAGCTGCTTCTTCTCAGAAGACAGAAGAGTTGCTAAACAGGTTTCCCAGTGGCTTGGGGTGGGGCTTCTGCAGCGCCCTGTTCTTTGCAGCTAGCAAAACAAATAACATGCAAAATTATAAAAACGGTGCATCGTGTGAGTTGCAAGGACCTCAGAATTTACCTTTTGATCTTTTTACCATACATGCATGGAGTTTTCAGAAGGATTGTTTGCATTGTTTGTTCTCCCCACAAGGGAACCATCTAGGGGGGCTGGGGGCTGATTCCCTCAAAAAAAAAAATCAAGGTGGAGGGCTGAGCCCCTTCATTATTCCACAGCTGGGCAGGCACCTCAGACCTCCTCCTGCCACATGATGTCATGTGCATTTTCCACCCACCCCCCAAGCTGGGCAGAACCCAGCATGGGTTTCTCCCTCTTGGGCAAAGCAAAACTGTGGCAGAGCAGCCTGCCATATCCAAAGCCTCTTGGGCTCATTCTGGCCAGGGCAGGAGCTGGGGGAGGGGTGGAGATTTCCCTTACAGTTTTCTGCCTGGGCTTGCACAGCTGAGGGCCCTTTGGCAGAAGGCGAGAAGAGACCTAAAGTCCTGCAAATCCTTAGCCGCCCCCTAGAACGCCCTGATGTTTTTTGGGGGGGCGGGGGGGAGTTGCAACATCACTGGGAGGACATCTACCCAGGCAGAGACTTCCATGAGCATACTGGGCAGTGGGGGGGGGGGGAATCCAGAAGGGCAACTACCCCCCCCGACCTCTCAATTTGTCAGTGAAGCAGTTTTTTGCTGAATGCCAGCTGCAGAATCTGCATCCTTTTGCCCCTGTGCAACTGTTTCTGAACTATCTGATTCCCTTGGTCTTTTTCCTCCACCTAAAGAATGCCACAACAGCCATGTGGGGTCTGATTGGGCTGCCACAGGTCTTGCCAGTCTATGACAAATTGCTGGGGGGGGGGAGCACATCAGATCCATAGCCTTTCGTCACCAAAGTTTTCTACAATGGTTAGCGCCTGTTGTCATCTGCAGATAGCAGTCATATCTGAATCCATTTGGTTGCCAGCCACACAGGGAAATGTGCTCAAGTCTACAGTCATAGAGGATGAACAAAAGCAACACTTGGTGACTGAAACACTTCATACAGCACTCGAGTTTCGGTAGAATCCTGAGAAACGGCACTTGCATCCCCCCCCCCCAAAAAAAATTCCTTTGTGCACAGCCCAATGTCTGTTTTTAAAGTTTTTTTCCCCTTTTTTCCTTTTAGTTTGTCTGCAAGTTGGCTGGAGTTTAGTATCATCTGAAAGGCTGGGGGTTGAATGTTTAAAATAAAAATAAATGCAGGTGTTGTTCCCCACTACGTACGGACATTATAAGAGGCTGCCTTATGCTGAGTCATGCCCTTTGCCCAGTTGCTCCACCTGGCAGCAGCTCTTCGGATCTCCAGGTAGAGGATCTTCCCTGCAACTCCTCCTTCCAAGTGTGGTGGCAGGAGTTGAACCTGAGGGCCTTCTTCACGCCATGCAGGTGCTCTACCAATGAGCTGTTGCCTGTTTCTCCATGGCCTGCTCCTCCCCGCCGGACTCCCTCAGCTTGGCACACACAAAAGATTCATTCAGAAGCTTAAAAAGCCGGCCCTCCTAGCACTGGCTCCTAAGCCAGCCAAGCTGGGAGACAGGTCCTTTGGTGGCTTTCTCCCCACCGCCCTCAAAGTTCTTTAAACCCTCATCCCTGAAACATCTTGTGATGCAGAGCTCGCCCGTGGCGTGTGCTTCTGACTGTCAAGGACCTACAGGACCAAGTGGCCGCAGGAATTGCCTGCCTCTTGGAAAATTTCACAGGCTCTCTTCTTGCGGCAATGCCCATCGACGTCTGCTGGCATCCCCAGATAACCAGGAAGGGGAGAGGAAAGAGGGGGGAGCCTTTCAGGAACCAGCCTGAAAACCCAGACATAAGACTTTCCATCAATTACGGGCAGCGAAGCCTCAGGCAAACAGTTTTGAAAGTGAAATCGGACACCTCGGGGAAACTTGCTCCAGAAGGAAACCTAATATGCCAGGATTTGACTCTGGCACTCGGGCACACCCTTCTGCTGTGTCGCCCTCCCCAAAATAGGCACATTAGCTTATGTTAACTTGGTAATATGTATTCAGTAAAACACGTAGAGGCCGACTTATGCCAGCCACATGAAGTGTAACCGCAAGCTCAGCTGGAACCCCTGGGGTTGGGACTTTAAAAAAAGAAAAACCCTGATTAAATATATACTGCGTATTTATCTTCCATCGTTGTACACCACTGCCGCAATGTGCTGATGTTTGGAGGGATAATTTCAGCAAGTCGTGTACCGTATGAGCAATGCCACAAAATTGTGGCTGTCAAAGGCAGGCTGGATACCTGGAACAACTGGAGTCACTAACCTAGGATTTCTGGCGTTAATTTCTAGGGCTTAAGACAGGTTGTGCTTTGTTAATGATGCAAGGCCAGGAAGCCAGGCTCTTAGCATCTATATTAATCCTGCCCAACTGCACAGTCTTCATACTGCCAGCCGGACGTGATGGCCCAACATTTCAGGCGACCCTGGCCTATTCCCAGGCAATGAGGCATGAGTAGCAAAGCATTATGAAAAGACTAGAGTGTAGGGTTGCCAGGTCAGGAGCATCGTAGACCCTGAGATTGCAGGGCTTAAGCTTGAGACCTAGGGGTGGGCCTCAATGATGTCACAGGGGTAGCCTGATGATTCTTCATCTGTGCCCCCTCCCACTATTCAACCCTGGAGACAGAGGTTAATTGGGAGAGGGGAGAAGGGAGCAGAGGAGAGTAGGCTGCCCCAGAGAGTTGATGATATAATTGCAGCTAGCTTCTGCCAAGCTGAAACTTGCAAGCTGCATGCGATGCAATAATAATAATAATAATAATAATAATAATAATAATAATAATAGCTTTAAAAAGGCACACTTGCTCACCTGGAGATTCAGGTCCTCTCCCTGCTATCAGGAGGGGTCCAGGCAAACTTGGAGACTATCATAAAATCCCATACAAAGGTTCCCCTTTTCAACTAGATATCCTTCAGATGTTCTTTAGGATCACCACTCAGTTGAACACTTGCCTCTGGAAGTGAGTGTGTTTGCCTTAGCCTTCCCCAACTAGGTTCTCTCTTGATGTTTTGGAGCCCAACTCCCATCACCTCCAGCCAAAATGGAACTTACAGTGCAAAACATATGGAGAGCACCAGTTTGGGAAATGCCAGTTTGACTAAAGGGGCAACGAGTGTAAGTCCGGTCTTGAGTCCCTGCCGTTTCCTGAAAAAGACCCCAATGGACAACTGCCATAGAAATCTCAGAACCAGTTTTAAATTTATAGGTAGCTGGGGTCTCAAAATGTAACCCAAATGGAAATTCTCCAACCAAGTAGTTACTTATATAACCCTAACATCTGGGAGGTCTCTAGGTTGCCAATTTTTTTCCATTTCTTCACCATCATTGAGATTTTCCACACATTCCGCGGAATTTGGAACTACACACAGTTTCCAGTGTCTCATTAGCTCCATTTTTGTAGCACCTAGTAAGTTCAGAATCATTCCTGTTATAAGGAAAATACTGTAACAAGACAGCAAGCTCCATCTGCAGCTTATTTCTTTTATTCTGAAATTAATAAATTAACAAGCTCTAATACCCTTGTAGTATGCTATCTGTAGTGTGATCCTTAAGGCGATTGGGAAGTTGTAGACCACTTTGGGAAGGAGGGCTCAATTTTGTGGGAGGTGACTTGGGTGACTGCTTGCAGCAATAAGACTGGGAGTAGTCGATCTGTTTCTTCAACTCTTCACTCAAGCGCTAAACAAATAGTACAAGCAGTTAATCTTCGTTCAGAAAGCTGGCAGACGTGGCCTACACAGCAGTGTGGCATTAATGCCCATTCATTTACAACATCAATGCCTGTTCAAAGGGAAATGGGCACGTGAGTAATTGTGGTCAGGTAAACACATGCAGATGTATCATCTTATAGAACAAGGGAAAATCATGCACACAAACTGTGTAGCAAAACTGTGAAATAGGCTACAGGCAGAGGCGGAGCTAGCTGCTCTGGCACCCGGAATGGCGCACATGCTGTGCACCCGGGGGCAGGGCTAGTGTCCCAGGGGAGTGTCGCCTGTGGCGAGCGTCCCGGGGGTGTGTGTGGCAGCAATGTTACCCCCCTCAGGGATGACACCCGGGGCAGACCGCCCCCAATGCCCCCCCTTCCTCCACTAGTGGCTACAGGCACAATTAAGAAGAAAATACCCAAGAGCTTAACAAGTGGGGGGGGTGTCATTTGGTCTTGGACTGGTGGGAAGGTGGTTACACCTGCCGGCAGGGAGGTTCCTCCTGGCCATTTCTATTCAATGCAAAACTACTCCATGCATGGAATAACAAGTTATCAAAGCTGCAATTTTCAAAGCTTACACAGTCAAATTTCTACTGAGCCTTATATTTCCACACTGCCCATTCCAATAGTCTGTGAAGCATGCCCATTTCTTTTCTGGTGGGTTTTGGGCCAAATCCAAGATGTCTTTCTTTCTTTCTTTCTTTCTTTCTTGTTACTTTTAAAGCCCTCAGTGGCCGGGGAACTGCATACTTCAGAGAGCACCTAACCCTGTGGTGCTGGTTGCCAGTTAAAACACAGTCACAAGGGCGGGGCGGACTTTTGCCAGGGAATGTCACTTTACTTCCCCACATTCACATTCATTATCGGGGGGTGTTGAGGTATAATTACGTTGATTTTAAAATTTGTTTGTAATCCTCCCTGAGCCGTGGAAGCATTTTTTATTTAAATAATATATAATCCCTCTTTTCTGCTGTCGGCAGAGTCACAGCTTCTTTCTAGCGCCAAAAGGAAACCACATTTTTCAAAAATGTGTGCGTCAAAAAGGGTGTGTGTGCATTTGTGTATGTTTTAAAGTATGTTGCAGAGCTTCCTGCTTCGTTTTGTTCTCTCTTGGGCTGTAAACAAACTGTTTTGACAGCATCCACCTCTTCTCTCTGTGTGTCACTGATTTGTAAATGTATTTCAGCAGCTTAAAAAAATCTCTTCCCAGTGCTGTGTTGGTGGGCAGCAGCAGCTCTGGCACCGGGCAACATTCATTTTAAACTGGCATTTGAGAGAGGGTCTCCCTGACCCGGCAACCGTCATGGTGCATTGTGGTTTGCAGACAGCACACTCTGAAAGGGCTGCTGCTTCGTGGTATTTGGTGACAGCCTCTGCAAAATCCAATAATAAAAGGAAGTGGTTTTTATACAGAAAAGAGAAATTTGAGACTGTCGCTTGCAGTAATGAGAATGGTACACAGTGGCATCGTATGCATTACTTTTTCCTGCAAGAGCTGCCCCCAAGTGATTCAACAGCTGAAAGTATCCATGACAGTCTATATTTTTCATTGGTTTGGGGTTTGTTAGAGGAGCAAATTCCCCACTGAATGCATTTCTGCCTCATTTTCTCCCTGCCTATGAAACAGGTGACAGTTGCAGGTGGCCTTGATTTTCCTGGAGTTATGTATGGGCACGCTCCAATCAAAGCCAAGCACATTGGAGCCCCATTGATTTCAATGGGACAAAGGTGAGCAAGTGCTTCGTTTTGTTTTGTTTGCCTGTCATGGATTCTTTAGCTGAGACTCCTGCATTGCAGAGGGTTGGACTAGATGACCCTTGGGGTCCCTTCCAACTATGATTCCCTTGCGGCATGGCTCGCTTGCTTGAGCCAATTTGACTTGCGAGGACCTAGTGTGGTGTAAGGCAGATCTCTTGAGCAAGCAGGCAGAGGGATGCTGCAGCCTCCCTCCCCCCCCCCCCCATCACTGTGTGGTGCTATAATGCTTCTTATGGCTAGTGATAAAAACAATAGAACTGCAATGAACTGATCAAAACAAGGCAATCTTAAACTATCATCTGAGTTGCCCATGAAAATGCTGAAGATCCAAAGGCTTCCTTAACGTTCCCCTTATGGGCCAAAAAGCCAAGTCACTTCTCAGTGCACATTTTAAAACTTGAGCTGAAGTGCTGCCTGCCTCTTCAGTGCTGTGAATGGCTGCCATGGCAACATCAAATAAAAGAGGTGTAATGGGTGGAGCCACGCAAAGATAATCAGCTCTCAGGGTGGGAGGAAGCTGGGGAGTGGGCAAGGAAATTTCCCAGGACAGCCTTTGCAGAAGCCACAAGGTTATACAACACATGGAAGTGGACCACAAATAGGAAGCAAATGAAAGCAATAGATTTCAGTATAGCAAATTAAGTCTGCCTGTCATGGAGCGGGGATGGGTGGGGTGGGGGGGAGGCTCACACATCCTTCTCTACCCAAGGAGCGTGCAAAACAGAGCTGGAGAGATGTGCGACCCAGGCTGGTGTGTGACCTGGTCTCAAGGGCCCCATTGGACCCTGGGACTGAGGTTGCCCATCCCTGAGCTAGAAGAACTCTTCCTGGCCAGAGACCATCTCTGCCTCCTCCCCTTACCCCGCCCTGTAAGGTAAAGTCCCATCGGCCATCACTCTGAGCTCCTTGGGAGACCGGTGCAAAAAGGTACCGAAATTGAATGGAGGTTCTTTGTTACCCTTCTGCTAAGGGTGTGGGTGTGTGAAAGCAAACCAGGCCTATGGATATGGATTTAAAGGGAGGTGATGCACCAATAAAAGTTTGCATAGATGGTGTATGTATGACTCTTTGAAATGTTCCTCCTAAGACCTGACATAATGGGCGTTTTCTTGAACCAGATGGGACAACCTGTTTTCTCCAGCTCTGCTCATCTTGAAACTGGGCATCACTTAGGTGTGGGCATGAGAGCTACAGGGACGTCTATCTTTGTGAAGTTTAGCATGAATAAGCAGACGGCAATGAGTTCTGGGGGAATTCATCAGGGTTCTGTTCCGGGTTTTCCAGTTCCTCTCTGCCTCAGTCCAGCCTCCTTCACAGGGTTGTTTTGAGGGTAAAATGGGCAGGAGGAGAAGAATTTTTGCCACCTCAAGCTTCTTTAGAGGAAAATCAGGGTATAAATCAGAGTTTATAGCAGGTGGTACCCTGGGGTGCCGTGGGATTACCTAGAGGGGGTGCTAAGAGGTAAAGGGGTGGCTGGGGATGCTGGACATAAATGATTTTCAGACTTTGAAAAGCTGGTATCACTGGGTCAAGTCAATCAGTTCTGATGAATTGATTTAACTAAATAGTTTTAATTGGATTTTGAATCCATGTTACAATTGTCACTGTTTCCAATTTTATTGTGCTCTTATCTTCCTTAGTGTATCATGCAAACCCCTACTCCGAATAATGGATTTAATAGAGGAGGATGGGGGCACTGAGCATGAGTTTATGGAACCAAGGGAGAAGTTGCCCCCCCAAAATTGAGAACCACTGATGGTAAACAAAGGAAGTAATAGTAGTTAAGCACAAACTACATACTGAGTCGCTACCCCCCCCCCTTTTTGAGGGCCTTGCAGGCTGGGAAAGGGAATGTTACCTACAAATCATGGTACTAGTCCTCCAGCATATTAGCATTTTCAATGGGAATGGAAGTTCTTCATTGACAAAGAGAATGCCTGGAGGGTTTACAGAAACCTCAGATGGACAGGTTCTGCCTCAGGGAGCAGCACAAGAGCTGTTCGATGTGCAGGTGGGTTCCCAGAGGAGATGCCAAGGAGAACTAGGGACCTTCTTCCTGTCCCCTTCCTTGTAGCTTATGATATCATGATTTGCAAATGCATCATTCCTCCTGAAGGTAGTGTTTAGCCTTTGGCCACCCTAATCATCAATCCTAAACAGCATGAGGCAGGCATATTTATTGTTTGGATGGTGGACGTCAATCTTAATAACACAGCCCCACCCACTTAATTGGAGAGTGACTTTGGAGGGCAGACACACGCCCTTCAGGGAGGCTCATCAGCCACCTCATTTGGTTATGTAACACATCCAGATTCCCAGGAATTATTCAATGTCATGAACTCTGTCCACAAATGTCTTCCCCAACCCTTTGTCTTTTCTGCTGCTCAGACTATAACTATGCATATCAAAAACCAAGAGCAAACGAAGGAGCTTTTTGCACCATAGGTGACTGAAGCTGCACAAATTCTCTGCCTGCAGAGTTAACTGTGTGAGGATAGAATCTAATGTGGGTTGCAGGTCCATCTGCTTTCTGGGGAGCAGTTCTGGAAGGGAGGTGACAGGAAGCGCCTCTGAGAGGGTGGGTCTTCTTCAGAGGGTGGATCACCATCCCCTAAGCCGCTAAGACACTCCCTGGGATCAAACACTTCTTGGGGTTCAGAATCTGCAACTCTCACCTTGCTGGGAGCGCTACCCAGGGTCCTCCATATCTATTTATCCAAGCTCCTCCCACTCCTCCTCAGGGCCCCTCCACCTCCCGCATGACCCCTCCTTAGGCCTCATGGCAACCAGGAAGTAAGACTGGGAGGAGGTGGGGGCTAAGCTGGTGCATTCCTTCACACCCACTCATGTACAGGGAGGGAACAGGGTGGGAGGTTCAGAAAGTTGCCAATGGCACAATTCTAACCATGTCTGCTCAGAAGTAGTTCATGTTGATTTTAATTAGGTATACTCCTAACTAAAGAGTTGCAGCCTTTGTGTTACTTACTATACATTCAAGAAAATATCAATTAACCATTTATTTATTTCCCTCTCGTCATATAGAGGGCCTCAGAGCAAGTCACAATAAGAAGAATTAAAATATTAGAGGGGGACAGAAAACCACAAGAACAGATAAAACAATAAAAAACCAAATAAAAACTTTCATTGTTCGGCAAAGGATTTTGCTGCATAGTGATGATTTTATTGGTTTTGCAAAGGTCTCATCTTCCCAGCTGTATTTCAGTTGTATTGGTAGCGTAAGGAGGGAGGATAACCACTCCACCACCCAAAATAAGCTATGAAAAGGTCAAGAAAGCAGGATGGACTTCAGCAGATACCGAATAGATAATAAATTTAATGCACAATGGAATACGACACTTATTTTCCTTTCTTACATGAGGCATTCACTCATCTACCACCCCAGTTTACCCATCCAGTCTTTGCACGCTTAGCTTCAGCATCTATGCAGTGGTAGTAGATCCTGGACCAGTTCACCTGAGCTATGATCAGGTGACCATGAGCAGCTGATTGGTCTCCAAGCCCATAAAAACCAAAGTGTTCCCCTTTCCTGATGCTCTCAATTCCTTTGATGCCAGTTGCCAGCAGGGCTTCTGAATTGTGAATCCAAGTTCATGCTTTGCTAATTCACCTCCCTTGCCCAGTGGTGCTGGTGAAGGGGTTTGGGGGCAAGAGAGAGAGGTGGGCAGCCTTCGGCCTAATCCCCGCAGAGCATATCTGCTCAAGATAACCTCTTTGTTATACGGGAGCATCTCCCATGGCTCCTTATCCATTGTGACCTGACCCTTATATTTCATGGCATGGAAGGTGATGTGGAGAAAGAATGTCATAATGTTTCTCTATTCCCTGACAAGCCTTTGAGTAGCCCTGTCAACAGTGATTTGGGGCTGAGCTGAAATAATCAAGAACGAAGTGTCTGCATGACACATCCTTGAAGGATTCTTGCCAGTAATAGAATGGAGATGCTAATGAGTTTCCAGCCACATATTTTTTAAAAAAATAATATTCTAATCAAGCAAGAAGAAGTGATTAAGGTCTCTTTCACATCCACACTCCTTAATCTTACCTGTGCTGAAGCAACTTCTATGGCATAGGGCCGCCTTCCCCAACCTGGAGCTGCTCCAGATGTTTTGGGCTACCATTTGCATCATCTCTGACCCTTGGTCATGTTAGCTGGGCCTAATGGGAGCTGAAGGTCAACACAGCTGGAGGGCACTGGATTAGGGGTGGTTTCTGTAGGGTGTGCCGGCATCAAGAAATTTTAATCCAAATTTTAAGGCAGTTGTTTTCTTGAGGAAGCCAGGATGCCCCCTCTGCGCACTGAGCAGCTCACATGATGATATCAGCCCCTTTGACCAGCTTTTATTGCTGGCTGCCTGTCCGTTCATTCATTCCATCTCTAAATTGCCCATTGGCCCAAGTCCTATGGGAGATTTGCAACAGTAAAACACAAAGGCAATTCAGTTGGCAAAAAATATGCAAGAGCTCAGCGTCAAAAAAACAGTGTCAGAAAAATACAGCACAAAACTTTATTGGAAGTTGTCTCCACTTGTCATGATGGTATCACTATGCTGTATGCTTTGGGGTGGAACACCCCAGCTCAGTGGCGCCTCCTCAGCACACTGAAAACCCCAGGTTTGATCCTTGCATGTATGGTTAGAAGGATCAGGAAGCAGGTCCTAGAGAGGTCCTTAGTTGATAGGTTGATATGGTCAGTCATAGCTGGGATGTGTGTGAGCACCAAGGAATCAGGAAAGCTCCTTCCTCCCTAACTTTTGTCAAACCCAATGGGCCTTTAAACCATTATTAATATTATTAGCAGTATTAATTGGGGAAGGGCCATAGCTCAGCAGAGCATCTTCCTTGCATGCAAAAGGTCCCAGGTTCAGTCCCCAGTGACACATCCAGGTAGTGCTGGCAAAGACTGCATCTCTGGGGAGCTGCTGCCAGGAGCTGCTGCCAATCAGTGTGGACAATCTTTAGCTAGGTGGATCAATGCTCTGCTTCAGTATAAGGCAGTTTCTTGTGTTCCTAGGAATCCCCACTTGGATAAAGCTCACTGCATATGACCTTGGACCAGTCCTGCCTCCCTGCCTAACTTTCCTCACAGGTTTATTGTGGGGATCAAATGAGAAGAACCACCTATGACACCTTGAGCTCTGTGGAGAAAAGGGGGGACTACAAATGCAATAAATAAATAAATTATCTGGGTGTTAAAAGTGAGCTTGGAGAAATGCCAAATATTAGAAACTATTTTCAGCCTTTTCTGAATATTTATTTTCAGTAAAGCATATTTATGCTCAGCAGGAGTGAGGAATCTGCTGCTGGTCAGACAATGTGCACTTGGGCAAACGCTGCCCCGTAAAAGCTGCCACTTTGCGTGTGAGAGGGAAATCCATTATTGATGTGTGGCATGACCGGATAGAAATGTCAATAGTTATTAAAAAAAAAAAAAGTATTTCATAACACATGCACACACACAAAAATTGATTATTTTGCTTGTCCACATTCCTACAGAGGAAAGAACCGTTTCGGTATTTCCTCTGTATTTCTCAGAACCAATACAGCTGAACTCCTCCAATTGTACTTTAGAAGAGCTTTAAAGGTAAAGGGGACCCCTGACCATTAGGTCCAGTCGTGACCGACTCTGGGGTTGTGGTGCTCATCTTGCTTTATTGACCGAGAGAGCTTGTGTACAGCTTCCGGGTCATGTGGCCAGCATGACTAAGCCGCTTCTGACGAACCAGAGCAGCGCACGGAAACGCCGTTTACCTTCCCGCCGGAGCGGTACGTGGGGATTCGAACCTCCAACCTTCTGATCGGCAAGTCCTAGGGTCTGTGGTTTAACCCACAGCGCCACCCGCGTCCCTAAATTACAATTACAACATTATAAATTATTGCATTGGAAATTATAGCATCGGAAATTATAGAATTGTAGAGTTGGAAGATACCCCATAGAGTCATCTAGTCTGGTCCCTGTATTGCAATTCAAATTGTTGTAACCCACCCTGGGACCTGCTGCTGAAGGGCAGACAATAAATAATAATACACAGGTAGCATTTCAGGGCTTGCTAAATACATTTTTGTGTTCATCTGCCAACTGCTTTCCCCAGAACTAGTGAACATCCTCAAGACCCTGATATCACTGCACTCCTGCCCCTAATTTTAGCACCACCAGTCTTTTCAGCTAGCTGAATCCAGGAGAATTGCCTCCCGCGTTTCCCTGAACTGAATGCTGTTGGCCCCTGAGGCCTCCTTGTGCTCCTCTTTGGGGACGCCTGCAGCTCTAGCTGGTGGCCAGCTGGAGAATCTTTGCTACACTGGAAGCTTGCTCCAGCTGCTGCTAACAATTGATACAATCGGTGCTTTTTTTCTATAACACTGCCCTGCCCCTCCTGCTTCCTCGCCAGTGGAAGAGGGAGGGCTGCTCTGTGGACACGCAGAGCTAATGTGTGGAGAAGCTTCTTCCCTGTGTGTCTGCTCTGCAAGCTGCCCTGTCCCTCCTGCTTACATGCATGAGTTGGAGAGGCAGGGCAGATTCCAGAGTTGAGGCACAGGAAGGTTTCTGTTAGCCTGGGTGGCTGAAGAGCCTCTTTAAAGCCCTGCTGTGCCTTTGGGTCATGAGAAGACCCTCTCCAGAGCCCATAGAGGATGTCCTCTTTCCGCTCCGGGTAGAGTCTTCTCGTGAGCCAGAGGCATGATGTGGGGAAAGTTGCCGGAACTGTGTTCCGATGTATTCTGGCTAAAAAAAAAAAGCCCTGGATACAATACTGTGGCAGAAAGGATAATCTGCCATCTGCACAGTGGCGACCTAGGCACCATGGAATGTCCAACAATGGATGGCTAATCAGTTGACCCTAGCAGAACTCAAACCCAAGGCAACATTGCATTCTTCCCTAAGGGACCTACCTCCATTTGTTTGTTTGTTTGTTTTCTTGCTTGCTTGTTTAAAGAGGAGGCAAAAAACCTCTGGGTCCTGCTCTAATGGTCAAGAGCAGGCACCATATTGTCCACTTAAAATGCTGGTGGCAGTATCTTCTTTAGATATACTGTACGTCTGGGGTGTGTATGCATTTGCATCTATTGGAGACCGACTGCCACAAACAGCCCACTGCATCAGATGTCATCCCTGATTACCGTTTTCTCTTCATCCAGGCTGGAAACAAACACTGATCAATAATAATTCAAGGCTATGTACCTTAAGGTTAAACATCTGACAATCAGAGAAGACTTAATGGGCTGTGACACCGCTCAAACCAATGGCCTGACATGCCTTGCCATGTCATAAGGATATGCAGAGGGTGAGCTAACCCTGCATTAAAATACATGAAGCCAGTCTCCCTCCCCCCCCCATACACCCCTTCTGAAACTCAAGTTCGTTGTCTTGGTGCATCTAAATGTCAGGGCACTGCGTTGCTGAGCTATTGCAAAGCAACCATAGGCTCATAGTGGTGGAGATGTTAGGCATCGTGTCCACATACATCATGCCCCCCCAACCCTTTTAACTGCAAATTGACCCTTCATATTATTTCTGCAGTCCTGGACAGATGATAATCTAATCCATTTTCCAGGGTGGAATTTTATAACCCACTAAAGCAAACACAGACCACTCACTGCCCCTGTTGGGCTTCCTTGTACACTGCATGGTATCTTACAGATGCTTAGATCAGCTT
This sequence comes from Podarcis erhardii, assembly GCF_964252035.2. NCBI lineage: Eukaryota > Metazoa > Chordata > Lepidosauria > Squamata > Lacertidae > Podarcis > Podarcis erhardii. The sequence continues at coordinate 4,469,842 of NC_138503.1, read as the reverse complement.
TCTACTGGGGTTCTCTGGATGTTCTTGGGCTACAACTCTGAACAGACCCAGGCAGCACAACCAATGGTCAGGGACAGTGAGAGTTATAGCCCAACATTGGGAGGGTCACCAGGTTCCCCATCCCTGATTTAGGGCTCACCCACACTTACCTTTCATCCTGCAATCTTTAAAGCTGAATCGGAACAAATGGCAATTTGTGTTTTCCATGGGTTGCCATTTGCTCTGATTCAGCAGCAAAGAGCAGGTTTTCGTGGGGGGATCTCCGGGGCAAAAAAAGAAAAGAAAAAATTATTGGACACGGTGCTTTTAAGCACAGACATGTGCCTGGAAATGTGGCACAAAGGGAGGTCCTTAAAGGAATAAAAGCAGGCCTGGAAAACAAAAGAGACCATTGGAATGATGTGGGGTGAGCTGGAGGTAGGGGGTTAGCTACATATCAGAATATAGCACTTATGGAAATATGTAACGATCATTACTTAGCACCAGGGCTTTTTTTCATCTGGAACGCACTGGAGCTCAGTTCTGGCACCTCTCGGGTAAAAGTGGCATTGTCATTGAAAGAAAACAAGGGATGCAATCATGGGAGCTGGTAGTGCAACATCTGGGGGGCATTTCATACATTTTATGAAATAAAGAAAATAATGAAATGCTCTCAAGATACAGGGCAGAAGTCCCTTCCTGAACACTTCTGCTGCCTGATATCCTTTAACCCTAAGATGATACTAGGGATGCTGCTTGGGACCTTCTGCATAGAAAACATTAATTGAATTATAGTCTTTGCCAAGGTGTTTATTTTTCTTCTGCTGTAACTCACTCAGGTGGGCGCCAGTGCCATTCTAAGAAAACAAGAGAGGCGTTCATGGTGAGTTTCAGTAACCTCTCCTTCTAGAAAAATAGCACTGCTTGGCACTGCAGAAAAAGCATTATCTATAAGCAGTGTGTTTTCATATACAGATCTTTGTCTTTGACATGCAGCCCTTCCTTTCTTATGGCTGCCTCTTCATGATTTTGCTTTAAAAAATATATCGTTTTTTCGTGGGCTGATAGTGTTACTGAGCCACATAAAAGCCATGGCAGTTGATCATTCCGGTGCTCTGCTGGTTCATCTTGTGAGAGTCTCTCACTTCCCATTACCAGAGCAAGGTTAAGCAGAAGATAAAGGTCTTCCTAATACGTTCCCCTCACCCTGAGGCAGATATTAATAGCTTTTTGATTTGGATGCATCTCTAAAGAATTAAAATAGGAGGAAAGCCACCTCCGCAGAGAGTGGGATCCCCCCAGATTTGACCTGCTCACCTCAGTCTCTCACCTCTTAACCACACAACACTTCAAACCAATTAAAGAGAAGGAAAAGGAAACATCACAGAAGAGATAAAACACAGCTAGATTCCTACTAGGCAAATGTCTAGAGTCCTGCCCAATATGCTTCAGTCAGAGCTTCAGATTATACACTTTCTTGTTTTTCAGTTGGTCATCTTTTCTTTTTTAATGGTGCACTTAGTCCTTACAATAAATAATGCAAAGAACAGTAATATCTTAAACTCATTTTAATATTATTTTGCTATATATATTTGGATACCATTGGATGCCATTGAATCAAGCTAGCAGACCAAACCGGTCAAAACAACACTGATTGGGAAATTCTTAAGATGTTGTCATCAAATTTGGCATAGTGGTTCCTGCGATCAAGAAGCAAGTTTTCATCTATGTTTAGCTACAGTTGGATGACACTTTGAATCAAGATGGCATACTAAACCTATCCAAATGTCACTGATTTTGACTTATTTGAATTGCATAACATCTGCATATCATAATCTCCTCCTCACTGTCAGGAACCATCATGACAGATTTGGTAGCGATATCTTAAGAGGTGTCCAAATGTATCAATAACAAGCAGAAAGACAGTCAAACAACTTTCCAAAATATATAGATATCTATAATCCAAGAGATGGCACTCCCCTTCACAGAACTGGTAAACTCCTGCGCATATCTGTCGCCCCAAGAAATGCCTTTAAACCTTTGCTCTGTTGTCTCCTTCATATTTAAGAGAAGAAAAATGTGGATTTTCCTGGCGGGGGGGGGGGGGCAGCTCACAAAGTAACCAGACAGGGAGCTTTTTGCTCCTTTTCTTTTCCCCTCCTGCTTTTCATTCTTTCTCCATTATGTAAGCACTTGCCAAAAGTAAAATACAGTTTCCGAGACCAGAACATCTGCAGTTCATTCAGTTTAAATGTAATAATTATTGCTTTCGTCTCCCACAAGGCCAGCAAAATGCAACTAAACACAATAACCAAATACAAAAAAAAAAAAATGGATTCTGCAAAAGGCTTGCCGTTCCTTTGTGGAAGACATGCCCTTCAGCATGGAGGCCCTGCTTCCTGTTCCCAGATGCAAGAGCTGTGCTTGCAGGAGTGCCATTCTCAGAGACACTCTTCTTCTTAAACAGCTTGCAAGTGCAAGTAGGGCTGGTTCCAGATGCTGTGGGCCCTTCATATGCAGCCACGGGAAACAGACGGGCTGCGCTTATCCGCTCTTATACATGCCACAAACATAATAACACATCCATGTACTCTTTCCCACTCAACATATAATAGACAAACACCATGTAGCAACACAGGGACACGGGTGGTGCTGTGGGTTAAACCACAGAGCCTAGGACTTGCCAATCAGAAGGTCGGCGGTTCAAATCCCCGCCACTGGGTGAGCTCCCGTTGCTTGGTCCCTGCTCCTGCCAACCTAGCAGTTCGAAAGCACGTCCAAGTACAAGTAGATAAATAGGTACCGCTCTGGTGGGAAGGTAAACAGTGTTTCTGTGCGCTGCTCTGGCTCGCCAGAAGCGGCTTAGTCATGCTGGCCACATGACCCGGAAGCTGGACGCCAGCTCCCTCGGCCTATAGAGCAAGATGAGTGCCACAACCCCAGAGTCAGCCCCGACTGGACCTAGTGGTCTGGGGTCCCTTTACCTTTATGTAACAACACAGCAGAGACACAACATTCAGTTTTGTAAGTGCAGAGGACAAGAGACAGGCACCCTCTGCACACACCCTCACCCGGCAACACTGCACTCTGTCCAAACTCTGTGTGGCAAGACCACATGTTGGCCTATTCACATGCCAACAGCATAGCGGCAGAATCAGAAGTGGAAGGTCCCTTCATCGTAGTCACAGCCTTGTAAGATTAATCAATAATCTTGCAGTTATACAATAATTATAATTAGGAATGCATTATATCCATCAATGCAGATCTTCATGTGTTGCCTTTCAAGTAACAACTAGAGGAACATTCTCTTGAAACAGAAGCACCTCTTGCATTTTCAGTGTTCTTGAATGCTTAGCTTTGGCACATGTAGAGCAACTCCTCCTTAGTGTTTTCCTCATGTGCTATCTGCAGAATGACCCCAGGAGCCAATCCTCTGTGACTGATGGACTGACTGGCTCCAATCAGCACAATGGGTGAGAAGACTTCTTTGCAGCAGCTAAAAAGCTGATTGGATGGCTCTAGGACACTGGCAATAATGACTCCGGCCCACTACACAGCATCTGCATGTGGGACCAGGAAGCAGGGTGTAGGTGTTGAAGGGCGTATGTGTTGAAGGGTGTGTCTTCCATGAAGCCATTTGCAAAAGCGACTGAGCATCCAGGTGCCTACATTGCTCACATGTGAATGGTGTGTATGGATGGGCTGATGTGGACAGAGACATACCTACGCTCCCCGTGCCCTTGGCAATGTGATGTTGGCCGCCCAGAGCAGTGGAGGAGCAGCCTGGGGAGTGCATGGCGGGCAGGCAGGTTCCTAGCCATGGCAAGTCAGAGGGGGGGAGGTGCAATTTTTGCCCCCAGCCCAGGCCTGCACCCTTGGTGAAAGCCAGCCACCCCAGCCCTATGGCAAACCCCTGGATATTGGTACATAGGGCTGTCCACTGTTTTGTTTATCGCAGACTTGAGCTGGGCCTGTGGGTTGGCGCAGTGTTTCAAAACACCTGAAAGCACTGAATAGGTAAAGGAGATGGCTGAGAAGCAGGTGGCCTCCAAAGGCTGTAGCAGGTGCTGGGAAGTCCCACCTTTTCTCACCAAGTGTTGTTCCTTCTCACCCATTTTGGAGCTGAGCCTTGATGCTGAAAACAAGGCCTGAGTGGCCTAAGCTGACCACTTGCTGTTGACATCTTTTCACAGTGTCATCCATGAGCTTTGCCCAAGTCCCTGTCCAGAGTCTAAAAGTCTCCACAGGGGAGATGATACAAGAAGCTGAAGGAAAGGGGGTAATTGGGGGGGGGGGAGAAAACCCCTGGTTCACTCTTCCTGTGCCCCAACTGCCTTCCTCTGCTGGAGGAAAGAGCTGTGTATGCCGCATGGCCCACCTTGCACCCCCTAGACTAGGCACCTACCCTCACAGAATTGTAGGGTTGCAAGGCACCTCAGGGGCACCTAGCCCAAGCCCTGCAATGCAGGAATCTCAAGTACTGTAGATCATATATGACACAGAAATACAGCCTAGAGGACCGTCACCAGTGCTGAAGCAAGTTTCAACGGCCAACCCACTTGGCTTCCTTATTCCTGCAGAAGAAGTCATGAAGCTGAACTGGGGCCGGTGGCAGCGCCCAGGACTGGGGGGGGGGGGGTGTCATACACATTCAGTGCAAACGTGCATTGAATGTCAGGGAAATATCAGGGCTCTTTCTCGCCCCCCTGAGTTTGTGTGTATGTTAAATAGCTTTGAGACTTCAGGGTTGTCCCCCTGTGTGACACAAGAGTAAGCCAAAACGCTGATGACGACCCTAAGCCCATTTCCCCGACAGTAACCTCCGCTGACTGGCCTTCCAGCTGGGGTTCTGCGCAGCTCAATCAGACGAAGGTTAACGTTTAAAAAAATGTTTTAGGAATTTTTTTAAAGCGTCTAAAACAATCCTTATAAAGAACTGCTGCGAGAAATCGCCTTCCCTTCCATTGCAAGGAGTCTGGAAACACGCGCAGACGCCCCCTCGCAGGCGGCCCCCAACTGCCAACTTTTCCCGGGGGGGAGTCTCGTCCGGATCCCCGGGTTGCGGCGCCCGCTGCCTCGGGAGAAAGTGGCCCCGAAGTCCGCGGCGCTTGGTGGTGAGGAGGCCCGCCGGGGAGCCGGCTCAGGGGCGCGGATCGGGCCCCAGCAGGAGCAGGAGGAGGCGGCGCCGGCTGCGGAGCAGCGTCCGCCCCGCCGGTCCCCCTGCCCCACCTCCAGCGGCAGCCGGGGCGGCGCGCGGGGGCGGGCGGGCGGGGGGGCCGGGCCGGTCACATGGCGCCTCAGCTGGGCCGAGGCGCGCCGGAGGAGGCGGAGGCTACTGCTGCCGCTGCCGCTGCGAAGAGGGCCGGCCGGTCGGGGCTGCTGGCCGGCGCTGCTGACGAGGCGGACGCTGCCCCGCGAGCCCCGAGAGCGCCGCCGCCGCCGCCGCCGCCAAATGCTGTGCTTGGTGATCGCCGCGATGAAAGGTGAGCCGCGCGGCGCCGCCCGATCCGCCCGGGCTGCGGCGCTGCTTTCTCGGGCTCCGCGGGACCCGCCAGCAAAGCGGCGCTCTCGGCAGCCCCGGCGCTTTCCGAGCGCGATCCGGCTCCCGCCGCTGCCGGGTGGGTGCCTGCGGGCGGGCGGGCGGGGGCGGGGGGGGGGGATCCGGGGTGCCAGGACGGGGCGGGCGGGCGAGAGGCAACTCCGGGTCCGCGAATCCGAAAGGGCTCGTTGGCGTTACGTAAAGTAACCGCTCGGAATCTACCTCCCGAAGTTGCCCCCCTGGTCACATGATGCCCCTTGGCTCGGGGTGCAAGCCTCTTGGCGGAAACGTCGGAAGGGGCCTCTGGCCCGCCTGAGCTGACCTCGGGGCAGGTGCCCCGTCCTGGAGAGGGCCGGTCTGCCCTTGGCAGTGAGTCTGCTTGATTTTTTGTGTCTTCGTGTGCCACTAGCCCAGTTGTGGTCTGAAGTCTGCAGAGTGCTGGACTTTACATGCCACATGCCCCCCCCAACTTTCCAGACATAGACTCTGCAGGATAAGGTAGAAGGACCTGTAACTTATTTATCCTACAAAGTTTGAAGTCTTTAAAACGTGTTTGTTCTTTTAGATGTGATCATTGCCTATTGTTAAATATTGAGGGGAATGCATAGCTTCAAAAACATTCTCCTCGCCCAGAACAGACAGAATATTGAATTGAGGGGAAACTTTGAAGCACATATTATTTCTGTGGGGCGGTGATGGAGAGGGACACCAGAGGCATGTGCCCAACTGCAGAGTAACAAGTTCTCCTCTCAGCCCTACATGTTTGCGGTTACCTTCCATTTCCCTCATATTTTACTTTCTCACAATGAGGTTGGGTTTGGATTTGAAAATGACTGATAGGACCCAGAACTGGCCAGATGATCCATTTTGCGGTGCAGCAATCCTGTGCATGTTTACCTGGATATAAATCTCACTGTTTTCAGTGGGGCTTATTCCCAGGAAACAGGGCATAGGACTACAGCCCTCAGTGGACCAGCGGATGTTGCAGAAAGTGGGTAAGCTTTGGGGTTGCAAGGAACTCTTTGTCGCCTGAAAATGATAGCAGGAAACTGAACTGGGTCTGAACAAAAGTGTTTGAGGACAACTACCTTAAGTTGGGGAAAGGAGATGTTAGGCTAAGGAGAATTGTGACCGACAGCTGTGAGCAAAACCCTTTGCATGCCGGTCAAAAAGACCATTAATCCAAAATGCCGTCTTCTGTGCTGTTTGGTAATAGTCAGGCATAATCCGCACTAACCCCGTGTTCTCCACAGTGTCCCTTCCCCAGCTATAAAGCTTATCAGTTGTTGTCAATTGCTGTGTTGATTTTGTTTCCAGTGTGAGAGAGTCTTTACACTTATTATATTTTATTGTTCTGAATTCAGCTCAGCCAAGACATCTGTCAAAGGTCAGCCTTTGTGGCTCTGCAGGATCTCTTGTTATTCAAAGGCAAGAAGGCAATTTATGCTCTCCCCACAAACTTAAATGGGAAGAGATTACTTTCAGCCCCTCCTCTGTAGCACAGGTTAAGCGTAACATTGACTAAAGTTGCACGGGGGACATGGATCAGGCTGTGTTACTCATGTCTGGTCTCTAAAATGTGATTTATCCCATTTGGCAGGACTTCTACAAAGTCTCTGGAATTCTGCTATGAAAAGCCAGCACAGGCAAAAATAGTCGGTTTTTAGAATCATATCCATTTTTAAAAGAGGAGCTAAAAGGAAGAACTGGATTGACCTTCCTTGATTGGATCATGGAAAATCAGAGGTTTTTTAAATCCCAGTCAGTGTCTGTCCTCAGTTGCCTTGGTTTCAAGAAAACCAGCGGAAGGCTTGCATTTTTGTCTGTGTGAGAAAGAAATGCAAAACTTTTTGTGGAATGTTTTCAATTAGCTCTTATGCAGTATAACAAAGTGATTTTGCAATTTCGCATAGTTAAAAAATAACTAAATTGAAATAATGTGACCATCTTAATAGTGAATTCTGTAGAAACACCAAATACCTTATTATCAAGTAACACAATTTTCATGGTGTTGTTTCTCTGAAAATAATACACAGTCTGGATTTCTCTTTCTGACTAGGGCACTTAATGATGGGGCTGTGGTGTGTTTTTTCATGATGATTCTTCTGAAAACAGATTGGTATATTTGTTGCTTTTTTATGAAGCAAAGTACTAAATGAACACTGTTAACATTCCATTAAAGTCTAGTTTGGCCTATACATTTTTTGTCTTTGGGTGTAGGAGAAGTTTGATCAGCCGAAAGAGAGGCACTGCAGACATTATTAGAACCTTGGATCTGGTTTCCTGGAAAGGGTGGAATCAAGATGCAAACCAGTATAAATATGGCACAGAGTAGTTATTTTAAGTCTTATTTTGTTTCATAAGTTTAAGAAGTGTATCTCAATGTGTATCCTGCTTGTATCCCAGAGCAAATGCAACAAGAAATTACAAAACAAATTGATAGTCTCTTTTTAGCAGTGCAGCCCAAACTTCTGCATGTCTACCTGGGTGTAAAACCTATTGAGTTCAGTAGGACTTACTCCTAGGCAAGTCCATGTGGTAGCAAGCCCCACTAAACACAACATGCCTAGGATTTGTCATTAGACAAGCTCTTACACAATTCTAATTTATAAATTAAGGTCAATAATGTTTTTTTAAAGATCTCCTGGTATTAAGTCCTGGTTATTACGTCACTTAACATACGTTGGCTTGAAGCTTCTTGTGCTAACCTATTTTATTTATTTATTTATTTATAACTGGAAACACTTCCTAAAATACGTCCCAATCCCAAGCAGGCAGACTTGGAATCAGACCCTACTGAATTAGTAGGGAATGACTTCCTCGGAAGCTGCATTTAGGACTGCAGCCTTAGTGCAGCCAGGGTGGCTCAGTAATGGAATCTTGCAGAAACCTCTGAGCTTTGAGCTATTTAAGCAACATGGAGTGCAAAGCTGAGCCCACCGTGCACCCTGCCACAGTGAGGTTGCAGATTTGGGGTGCCCTTTAGGGAGACAGAAAGAGAGTAACGTAAGTCTGAGCAATGATCCATGACCCGATGGGAAGTAACTTTGAATGGGAATGAAATGAATGGGAAATGCACTAGGGCAGTGATTTTCAACCAGTGTGCCAGGGCACTCTGGAGTGCCTTGAATGCTGGTCCAGGATGCCGTGGGCAACGCTGGCCTCTGTCACACTTTCCTTCCTTCCCTCCCTCTGATGCCCTCTTGCATCCCTGCCTCCCAAAGTCTTCCACAGCTGTTTGCTGCAGCAGCCCTGGCTACAAGTTCCCCAGGTTAATGGTGGCTCTGGGGCTGGCCAGGGAGTGCTGATTGCCAGGAGGCGTCTCAGAGACCAGGGGTGGCTGCTGCAGCTACCTGGAGGACTCTCGAGAGGAGGCTGAGGGAATACTCCACAAGGGAAGGTGTTTGAAAAAGGGTGAGAGGCTGCCAGCTTGGCAGGCAAGGGGTGACATAACTGGGCTCCTGAGACCCACAGGGGTGCCGCAGAAAGAATGCAGTTGGTCAAGGGAGCCATGAAAACCTCTGCACTAGGGCATCACTTGTGCATGTATCCCCTATGTTTCAATTGGCTTGTTCACCTCCGCCAGCTCCTGTATTAATGCATGGGAAATATATTGGGCCAGGCTTGCTTGATAAAATGGAAACAATGAGAGAGGACTGGGTTTTAATGGAGTGCCTATGGATGGGGTGAGGAGAAAGATGCTGGCGCCAGTGGCATGACTTGTCAAGGTCCCTGCAAAAGCTTTTTGCGGGATGTAGTCTTTGATACGCTACTTTTGCCTGGGCTCGCTAAGTGCATTTAGGTGCAGATCTTTCCGCCTGCCATGCCATGATCGGAGACAACTGATCTCTTGCAATTACTGTGAATGTCAGTGTTGAGTTATCTTCAGTTTTGACTTGTGACACTTTTACTATCTGGCATTTCATTTCATTTCATTTCATTTCATTTCATTTCATTTCAAATGCTGTAGTTGAAATGTATGCTAGAGTGAAGCTTGGCTACATTTGCTTTTTGCCTTCTTAGGTCTCCCTGGCAAATAGGTTTGTGAAAATTATGATCCCCCCCCCACCTTTCCTGCTCTTCCTAAAACCCCATACCTCTTGTGTTGCACTGACCTCTGGCTGCCAGGAAAGAATGGATTCTCTGTGGTTTGCTCCAACAGAATCAGACCAGAAGCAATGGGGAAAGCCACTTTAAAAATGGTAAACTGAAATACATCGGCGGGAGATGCAGAAATATGTTTAGGTGGTTATGATGTTTTATTTATTCTTGGTGCCGTCATTGGAGTTTTGAGGAGATGTAATTATTTATGACTGCTCTGAAGATGAAGGAGAACAAAAGTGAAATATACAAATTTCTGTGTCTTAAAATAATAGGGAGGCAGAAACCCGTTAACTCTCTTCCTTCAAACAAATGAGCTTCCTAACCAAAGATGGTTTGTGAGCTGATAGCCTTATGTCAGATACCTTTTTCTTGCTTCATAAAGCACGAACAGGACCATTGTGTACAAGGGAAGGAAGTCCTTCTTCATGCATGTGGAACTTGCTCCCCCAGGAGGCAGTGTGGCCACCAGCTTGGATGGCTTTAAAAGAGGATTAGATAAATTCACAGAGACAAAGGCTATCTATCGATGGCTAGTAGCTAGGATGGCTCTGACATTCAGAATACCAGTGGCAGGAAGTCACAGAAGGAGGGAATGCGCTTGTGGTCAAATCCTGCTTATGGGCTTCCCATGGGGGCATCTGGTCAGCCACCATCAGAACAGGGTGCTGGAACAGATGGGCCATTGGCCTGATCCAGCAACCTCTTCTTTTATGTTCTTATGTGGGGAATAGTGGCAGCAATAAAAGGGCCCATTGATGGGTTCAGGGCCTGCTCAGATGCTAGACTCGAGGTGATCGCGGCCAATTTCCAGGAAAACTTCTGAGGAAGCACTCCTGGGCAACCAGCTCTCCTCAGTCAAATTCCCCTGAAGACCTGTTGAGGTTTTATAATTATTCAGTCAGAGATCATGTGAGGATTATGTGAAACTAGGTGTTGTTAATAATATAACCACCCCAAGATCTACAGATGAAGGGCGGTACACAAATAATACTAATACTAATACTAATACTAATACTAATACTAATAACAGACCCTGGTGATGATAGCAATAATATAAAATGTTTGCATAGCCCTTTAGCAGGTTCTAAGTCCTTCAAGCTACACTAATAATCCTTAACTGCAGAGGATTGGCCAGAGAGAGGCTTACCTAAGGCCACCTGGAGACAATGTATATGAAGCACTATGACATAATGCTTATGCAAATACTGAGTGGTGGTGTCACTGAGCAGCAAGACAAGATGTTGTCATGGAGGTGTGCCCAAAAGTAACAACAGGCTGCTCTGCTATCCAGGTTCCTTGTAGTTTTATTTCATTCAGCACATATCTGTACTGATTTCAGAGGATTAGTCAAAGAGGGTTGTGTTGTTGTTGTTGTTTTACTTTTGGTTGGGGGCCTGTTAGTGTTTTGGGTACCAAAATTGCAGGGATACCCATGCAGTTATCCATCCTGTGATAATAGCATAAAATCTTTTTCGTTTCCATCTTCTCCTCCTCAGAGATCTGTGGCAGCAATCGTAAGCATACAAGCATCCCCCGACTTACTCGTGTTCTACTCATGCGCAACTATGTATATGCACGGCACCAGGAAATAAATAAATCAATCAATCGATTCAAACCTGGAAATGGCCAGAGTCCTCATGGCTTGTGAGTAGACCCTCCCAGAACCCAAAGAGAAGAAAACCTGCCATCAGATCCCTGTGCAATTCCACATGTATAGCTGAAGCTGCCTTGTGCTTTGTTAGATCATTGGTCCATCTAGTCCAGAAGGCCTGGAGTCTCACTGAGGAATTCTTTTCCCAGCTGTGCTATCAAAGATTTGCCGTATTTTTCGCCCTATAGGATGCACTTTTCCCCCTCCAGAAATGAAGGGGAAATGTGTGTGCGTCCTATGGGGCGAATGCAGGCTTTCGCTGAGGCCTGGAGAGCGAGAGGCCCCTTTTCATGAGGCCTCTGGAGTTCAGCTTCTCAGAGGTTACAAGTGTAAGAAGAGCCAAGCTGGGTCAAACTACAGATCTATGTAGTCTAGTCCAGAGCTTCCTATTTTTATTGTTATTATTATTTATTAAATTTGTATACCACCCTATACTCACAGGTCTCAGGGTAGTTTCAACATAAAATCACAATATAAAAACACAAAATACATAATTAAAACAAAACAACCCAATACCCCCAATAAATGCCCACAAGGAGTTAGCAAACAGGACATGAGAGATGTAGCCCTCCCCTATCCAGCAACTGGTATTAAGAGCTGCATTTCCCCGATCCTGGAGGTAGCAAACAGGCATCATAGCTAGTAGCCAGTACTAGCCTTATCCTCATGAATTTGCCCAATTTTCTTTTAAAGCTATTTAAATTGGTGAGCATCACAACAGCTTTCTGTCTGAGAACCTTTTGGCAAGACAGAGCCAGTGATTTTGATGCCTTCAACACCTTCAGGCAGAGGCTAGAAAGTCACGTATCAGACGCTGTCTGTCTCTGGATTTCCTGCATTGAGCAGGGGATCAAGGCCCAATCTGACTTCATGATTCTGTGCCTTGGACCAAAACTCAGTGCAAATGCACCCTGATGTGGGGCACAGACCCCTGGGAACTCCTGTGCCGTAAGTTCCCTTGCAGTGAAATGTGAAACTGTATAAGACTATGCCAGTGTTGTATTGGCAGTTCTAGCTATGCATGTGGAACCACAAAGGAATCTGCTGGTGGGCTTTCAAATCCATTTTGGATTCACCACAGTTTAGTGTTACATCTGAACTATAAACCGTGGCTAATCTGAACTGTGTTGAAGCAAGCCACCTTCATAATGCATGGATTGAAGTGGTCATGTTTCAAACAAAGCATTGGTTAATATCAACCACAGTTTACCAAATTCACCAATATGAAAAAGTGTGGCTGATAAGAAGTGGAAGATCACATTTCAGTAGGGGTTTTGTGCCAGAGGTCTTCCCAGTGGTCTGATCTACCCCTCATTCTGACCCAGCCCTTGGTGATCTCCAAGGAGTTTCAGCTCTTGAGTGATCTCCATGTCTCTGGACACTGATCCGTTGCCTGTGAAGAACTCGCAGCAAAAGAGAGCATGTTCTGCTGTGTGAGTTCACTGCTGTGCTCGGCAGTTTCATGACTTGAAAATGTTAAGCCTGTTTTAACTTGTGCAACACTGAGAGAGGGGGAAAATATCCCCAAAACACGTTGGTGTAGGCACTCCACCCACAGAGGTTTGACTGACGTCAATGAAAACTCTTGAGTGTGCGTAATGTGGCAGGATCAGGCCCTTGGCTGAGGGGTGTGTGTATGTTGTTTTTCATGGCACATTAATGAACACACCTGTCTGGAAATACCTGCAGTTCAGAGGCATGTTAGGTAATGGCAGCACCCAGGCTGTTCTTGTGGTTTTTTGGGAAGCAGGTGGGATTACCTCGTGAAATGGGAGATGTAAGGAATGTTCTTTGACGCTGTGCACGTTCTGTCCTGCACCTTCCAAGGCGTCATACTTTTCTGCTACTGAGGATAACCCCACCCACTGGACAAATCAAACAGTCAATCTGGGAGACAGCCCTGCAAGGAACACTGAACCAACAGGGCACAGTTTCATCCTTGCTCCTGGGTGTAGGATCAGGATACGAGTCAATGGACTGTGTGCTATTTTTCCATTAAGAAATATTTAGAACGTAAGACGTGCTTGCTGGATCAGACCAATGCCCATCTAGTCCAGCATCCTGTTCTCACAGTGGCAAACCAGATGCCTGGGAGAAGCCCACAGGCAGCGCACAAGAGCCCTCTCCTCTCTTGTCACTTCCAGCAACTGGTATTTAGAGGCTTTACTGCCTCCAACTGTGGAGGCCAAACACAGTCTTTGTGGCTAATAGCCATTGATAGCCTTATCCTTCATGAAGTTGTCTAGCCATCTTTTAAAGCCATCCAAGTTGGTAGTCATCACTGTGTCCTGTTTAACTGTGTGCTCTGTGAAGAAGTCCTTTCTTTTATCTGTCCTGCAGTTTCCAACATTCAGCTTCATTGGAGGTCCACAAATTCAGGATGTACGCAAGAGAGCAGGGGAAATGGAGAGTGCCCCTTGTGTAACTTGCAGGCCGCCTTTTGATTTGCACCAGGGTCTTGGCACTCAAGCAGTGGCCAGAGAGGTGACATCTTGAAAGGACAGGTCTTGAGATGGCATGATTTGGGGCACATAGCTGTGTACACTGCAATTCCTTGTTCAAACTATAAATCCAGTTCTGAGTGGAGAAAGGGAGTGGGAGGTTCAGATCAGCTGCATCCTTGTGGTACTTCACTGTCAAGACCAGTCTGGGTCACACTAAGGCATGGCACCTTCAGGAGTCCCTCCCTGCCAACTCTTCAAAGCCTCATTCAACCCCACCTTTCCCAGTCTCCGTATCAACAATTTGTTAGAACAATATATGGTAAATATAGCATTATCTTTCTGGTAAAAAAAGAAAAATTGGATTCTGACTGTTCCTTTCCTGGCAGAGCCTGGAGAGAAACGCACATTATTTTTTTGTGCCCAGCTATAATTGTCCAAGAGACTTCTAGAAATGGTTGGCTAAATTATGATAAAATCTGCCAATCTGGATGATTTAAAAGGTTCTCTTCATTTCCTCCTTTTGCTCTACTTTGGCAGTCAGAGCATAACTTTAAAGCATTCACCTTTTTGGTACGGTATTTATCTCCCAACTACAATTAGCAATTGCAGCTGATAACTCAAAATGATCAAGTGAGCAGCCCACTCTCTCCTTTCAGGATGTGCCTTTTTGCTTGAAGATTTATAGCTGAGGAATGTGTTGTGCAAATGGTTCTGCAGCTGTCTCAGAGACCTCCTCTGCCGCCGCCTTGAAGCTCTTCTCGCCTCTCAGGCCTGTTGTGGTCGATGAAAGATTCTTGATTCTCAAAAGTCTTTCGTTGTTCTCAGTCTGAGCCTTACGAAATGGAAACCAAGACTTTTGAGTTCACACTTTCTCTTCTAATGCTTTGGAGTGCCTGCCCATGGTGTGTGACTTTAACCTTAACTAAGAGCCCCTACATGCGAGGCTTAACTTGCCAATCTAAGCCCTGCCCCTGGAAGGTGTGCACCAGTTTGCAACATGGAGACCAACTCATTCCCATGCCAGTAGAGGCTGGCAAGATGGGGCAGTTTTCTTGGCCATGGCTTATGGATGCAAATGTACACTTAATAATGGTTAATGGAAGCCATGCTTTGTGAAACCCAGAAACCATGGATTTGTGTTGTGATTTGTGGCCAGTGTTTGCCTTTAGTCTATGTGAACATAGCTATGAAAACAAAGCATAGCTGAATCATATACCTGAACAGGGCCGGTGCATAAAGGCTTCTCAGTACTGTAGTGATCAGAACTGCCTTGCACCACCACCCTTCCCGTCCTGTGCCTATGCAGGTCTTCTTCCTGCAGGTAAGGCAGGTAGTGTGACTGAAAATGCACAGGACATGGGGATTTTATAGTACTGAGCATATCAAGCGAGGCAGACCTCTGTTTTGAGCAGGCGGCTTCCCGCTGATCAGTCTTCCCACCAGGCTGGAAGATGCTTAGATGTTCTTCTGAACAGAGATGTCCCGAAGGTGGCCCAATTCTTGATTTTCCATCTCCAGGAATATCTTGAAGCTCCAGGCAACTGCAAACCACATGGTCCAGACGGAGGTCTGCATTCTAGCCAGGCAAAATCATCTCTTAGCAGAGCAGGACTCCCTTGTCTCACTCTAGTACAGTCTTCTGCAACCTGGTGCCCTCCAGTCCTGTTCTAAGGTGAGGCTGATGAGAGCTGTTGTCCAAAACCACAGGACAGTTCAGGGAAGGCTGGCCCAGCTAAGGTTAGCCCAGTATAAATTCAATTTATGCTGCGGTATGGAAGGGAACAAACAGCTGCTTGAGTTGTTTCTGCTCTGTGTTGCCACTGGACTGGGAACTTCTGTAACCTTTCCTATGTTTAGTATGTATTTATGGGGTCTGTTACCTGGTGTTTATTGTCCAAAAATAAGTTTTATGTTTATTTATTTAAAACATTTTTTACCATGCTCTTAGGCTGAAAAGACTCCCAGAGCAGCTTGCAAAGATCAGTAGCGAAACAGCAAGTTGTCCCTGTACTTTGTTGTGTGCAACAATTGCCTTTTGCTGCTCTGCAAATCTGTAAGCTCATTTTCTATTTGGAAAAAAAACCTTCTGTATTATTTTCCCTGAGTTTTTGAAAGCAGCCACCTGTGCATGCAGACATGCACGCAAACACCCCTACCAGATTGTTTACTTTGGAAAAAGTGTGAGTGTTTGTGTTAGAAGCTTCATGAAAGCCAGTACTTGGAAAATCTGAATGAAAAGTACATCTTCCTTTTACATTCAGAAATGTCTATCTGAATCATTTTAGGACTTGACTGCAAGTCATGCTGCTTAAGTGGAGCTTAGCAGTGGAGCAGTCAGTGGGAATTCCAGCTCTCCTCTCTCCTCATCCTGGACATTGATCCTGCCAACTATTTTTATTTTAGTCATTTCAGGATATAGCTTCAGTCAGCTGACCCACACTGTGTAAGCACCAGAGCTGCAGCAGCAAACAAGGAGTGAAGATTGCTTGGAAACTCATCACTTTTGTACCCAAATTTTATGCCTGTGTTGCTTTTGTTTTATGGCTGAAAGTTATTGCACTTGGGACTAGTTTATATAATCAAGGCGGATGAAGTGAATTTCTCCAAAGGCCACCTGCGAAGGGTTGACTTCAGGTTCCATCATATTCCGACTGGTCTCCCTGAGGATAGGGTCTGGGTCTTTACTGTGGAGCTGTGTGGAATGTCCTTCATGGACTCTGCCCTTGGATGTGTCCCTCCTTAGGTCCCAGGTGCCTGTCTATTAAAACTTCTCTTTTGCAGTTTTTGTGGGGGAGCTAATTCTTACACCTGGTTTGCTCCTTCTTGATGCTGTTCCTGTAGATCTTTTTTTTTTTTTTTTGCTTGTTATTTGGAATGTGTTTCATTGAAAGCTGCCTTGAAATCCTTCTCTTCTTTAAATCCAATGTAAATCCAATAAAAGAAGTATCTAAGCTTTTCCTTGATTTTACCACTTGAACCTGCTAGTGGCTGTTGCTTGTTTGCATACTTCCCTTAAAGGCCAGGGTGGGGGCACTCCATGCACATAGAAAAGTGGCATACTAAGGGAGACACGTAGGCTGAACTTTCTTCCTAATACAGTACTTTTCTATCTGCACAGAGTTCCCTATTCAAGAAAGAGTCATTCAAACATACACAGCTTTAGGTGCATAGCCCACGACTAGCTTTGCTGCTTGAGTTTGGGGATGGTGTAAACTGGCCCTCAGAGCCATTTGGGCCCCCTTCTAAAGTGCATGTCTGCTTGGCTGTCACAACAGAGTGCTCTTAAGCAAATCTGCATGGACACAGCTGGGGTCTGCAAAGCATCTGCTGTATTAGACAGGAGGGGACTTGGAAGACTGGCTGCATTGTCATTTTGCTAGTAGTAATCAAGCCACATGAAGTTTGACATCAAAGAGAGCAAAGCACACTTTGTGGCAGGCAAATACATCAAAGCATCAGCACAGGACAAAGAATTGTGGAGGGAGGCAGCAGAGTTTCACCAGCTGGGTCTCTGCGGGTGAGAACAGAAACCTTTAAAAAAAAAAGTTGGAAAATGGGCCCCTTTTTCTCAGCTTATGACAAAAGGGAAAGACGCATTTAAAGAAAGGGATTCTGAAGCTATTCTCGAGGCTTTGTGTGAAAGCCAACAACAAACCTGAGCACAGAGAGAGAGAGAAATTGAGTCATTTTTGGTACCCTTCGTAAAGTCTCTAAACTACATCCTCCTGCCTTGGCTCTGCAGCTTTCAGAGTCTGGCTGTCCTTATTTCCCTGTCCTAAGTTACCTTGGTGTCCAGGGGCTTAAGTTTTAGCTGGGGCTTCACTCTGGAGCTGAAACATCTGTGGAATCATTCATGTCCAGAGCAATACTCTCTTGTTGTGTATTCATAACCTGCTCACCTCTGATGGAGGGTCAGTGACTTCCAGGCCAGGTAGGTTTCTGCTCCAGCATCCTTTCTTTAAGAAGTGAAGCTCTGTTGGGAATTTGCTTACATTTCCCAACATTCTCTCAAGTGCTGGCACAAAGGTCCCCTGCTTGGCCTTTCCACCTGTAGCATGTTTGGACAGGAACTCCCAGTTCAAGAGGCAAGAGAGCGGAGACCTTGAATCCGGCACAGCTGTTGCTGTGGCATGAAGGGCGAGGATTACATGTGTGGAAGGGGCCCATCCTTCGAAGAATGACATCCACCAGGAATACATTCACTAATGAAACATGGAGCCTTCTCTGCAGTGGCCCTCAGATTGTGGAATTCTCTCCCCACAGAGGTGTGCGTGGCTACAGTGCTACATTTTTTAAAAAAAATTCAGTACCTTTTTCTAACAGATTTCGCCCAATAAAGGAGAGCCCTGATCCTGATGCTATATTTTATAGTGGCTTTGGGCTTTTTTGGTTTTTTTTATAGTGGCTTTGATGTGCTTCTGGGGGGCCGTGGTTTAAATCCTTAATTATAATGTCGCCAGTGCCGTTCTTAGTTTTGTTGCTGTTGATATTGGATGTTGTATTGTGAGCTGCCTTGGGTGTGGCATGCTGCAAAAGGTGGCATATAGGGGAATAACGGCAGTTTGATTCACTGGTTAGGAGTGCCAGACGAGGACCTGGGAGACCACCAGGGTTTGAATCCCACTCAGCTGTGAAGTTCACTAGGTGACTTTGGGCCAGTCACTTGCACTCAGCCCAACCTCCCTCGCAGCATTGTTCTGAGAATAAAATGAAGTGAGGAGAACCATGTTGGAGGAAAGGTGGGATATCAATTTTGTAGTAGTAGTAGCAGTAGTAAACATGACTGTGAGAGCCAGCTCTGCCACAACTGCTGGAGAGTCCCTAGGTTAGCTGGGGCTGGGAGGCAGCAGCCAGGAGCCCCGGAGAATTAGTCCAGCACCAACAAGTTGATCATATGGAGGGAATCCAGTAGATATTGGCAGCTGTAGCATGGAATGTCATCTGGGGCCACCTGATTTCCAGGACCACATGGGAGATCATCTTAGCATCCTGGCTTGAAGTTCTCTCCTCCAGCCAGTGGTATGAAGAGCGGGGTAAATTTGTCTGACTTTCAGGGCTTCTTGGGTGAAACAATTCAGACTTGACAGATTCCAAATGCCCTTTGCCAGATGCAGCCCCAGTTGTCTGCCATTGGTGCAGCTGGCGAGGAGGCTATCCCAGAATAAGTCTACACGTTAGACTTGGTTTGTTGGCCCAATTACGGGTTAGAGAATTTTTTTAAAAAATGCTAAAAATCTCTCTGGAGATCTCAGACGGCTGCTGAATGTCCATGTGGAAGTTTTGTAAAAAAAATAAAAATGCATGCACAAAAATCCCTGAGGCCTTTCCCCCCAAAGCTGCTGTTTGCATGCTTTCTTAGTTACTGTTCCATCCAATATTATGCGAGACTCAGCCCAAATATGTCTGGCTCCTACACTACCAAAGCCCACACTGGCTGGCTGCCTTTTTTTTGCAGAATGGAAACTCAGGCATCTGTGTTTCTTTTTTTTGCTGACTCAATCTTCCTAATGCATGGTGTGGGTGTGGAAAGAGAGAGAAAAATATAGATTTCCTGTTCTGATATTTAAATTAATAGACAAGTGTCTGAACTTTAAAGAACCAGCCTCTGCAACTTGTGAATGAAACCTGCCAGCAGCTTAAGATCAACCCTGCTCCCATTTATGTATTGTTGTTTCCCAGGAAGGTAGCAAAACCACGACCCAGCTGCTGGGGGCTGCACCCAGCTTGGCATCCCACCAAGTTGCACAGGCCTCCTCAGTTCCGTACCTGTCAGCAAACTTCCTGCTCACACACCTGAGCCATGGGCAAGTCTTCCCCCTCAGATGAGGGACTGACAGTAATGGGAGTTGTCTTCTCAGTGCAAATCACAGTGTTGGAGGAGTGGCTTCCATCAAAATTGCAACAAGTGATTGCACTCCCCACTGGCTGCAATCCAGCTAAGTATCACACGCACACATGCCAGCAGATGCCATTTCTTTCTTTCTTTACTTTTTAAAGTATGAAGGCACATTTAACATCAGGTCTTGTTTGGACCACGGCTGAGAGGGTGTGGGTTGGCCAAAGTGTCAAAAGTGAGATGGTTTCTGAATCCCAGCCCAGCCTCTTAGCCACGGTGCTGCAGTGGTTTTGGGGATTTATGCAACAGTGACTTTCTGTAACCGCCTTGTACTTGAGACCCAGGTGGAGGAACACATGCCATGGGCGGGGCTATTGTGCCACCCATCTACTAAGCAAAGCTCAAGAGCACGGAGCTGCCTGGCCTTGTGGGCAGATGCTGATTGCATGTTTATGCCTTCCAGAGTTGAGTCTCACGTGCAGCTTCATGTGGTGGTGGTTGCATCAGCACACTCCGTGGTGGACAGTGGAGTTGTGTGAAGTGTCTTTTGTGCAGACACTGATGTGCTAATTTCCACTGTGGGGTGATATCTTGAAACTGTTGTCAGGCATGATTCATGGGGAAAGGGAGCATGCAACAGGGGGAGGGCCTACTGCCAGGTTCCTGGCCCACCTAAGAATTCTGGTTTGCCAAGCATGTTGCTCGCTGCCCTTTGAAGCAAAGCAGTTGTTGTTCCACAAGGCCCCCACGTGCTCCCTGGGCCTGGGTAGGGGGAGCTTTTCTTCTGCATCCAGACCCACCTGATATTCACAAGGGTAGTATTTATGTTCTGAAGTATTTGATCCATTGCTTCCTAGTTCCTTCCATTCCCAGATTTTCAAAAAGATTGAAACTGGAGCTGAGTTGAAACAATTTGTCTAGCTTTGCGACTGTTTTCATGAGTGTTGAGATTTTCATCTCTTCCTCCTCTTACAGTTCTTGCAAACATACCCGTAAACATACAAGGATTATTTCAGTGCTCGCTGCCACTTTGGCTATGTGGCTTCTCTATGACCTTTTTCTTGGTTGCCATCATTGTCCTTTTGTTCCCTCTCCCATTTTCCCTCGCTGCTGTTCCATCAGGTCACCGCAAGTCACATCATTTGGGTGGGTGCCATATTACATTTTATGTGATGACCTCATGGACGCTTGCAAACAAAGCAGGTCACCAAGGCCAGTGAAGGCAAAGGAGGCTGAGGGTGGTGAGGGCAGCCAAGAAGAAAAGGGATGCTGATAGGAAGCGGGAGGGTGCCCAGAGTCATCAAAAGAGTACAAGTGTCCCGCAAGTTTTTTCCCCAATAATTCAGTGCATCAATTATGCTAATTTCTTAAGGATTTGAAACGAGTGAATGGTAGTCGCTGCTTCATTTGCAAGAACAATGTTTCCCCTTTTGAAGATCTATTTTGTGTCATGCTAGCTAAGGTGCTTTGGGATTTGGGTCAAGCCTTTCCTTTTTAAGATACACTGATGGGGAAAACAAAAGTTTTAGCAAAATTGTTTACTCCATCTCCCTGGCAAGAATCTGGCAACTCTGTTGACTTAAATCTTGGAAAGACAAACTCTTGGAAAGGATAGCACTGGATTCTTCAAATCCCCTTTCCAAAGTCCCTTCTGTTTAGCATGCAAATTGAATTCACTTGATTAGTAAAAAAATTAAAGCTTCCCATCTCAACCAAATTCCGTTCTAGCAAGCAGGCCAAGACTTAAGGCGTTTTTTGGGGGGAAACCTGCTCTTCTATTTTTTGAGACGTCATCTCAATGCAGAACAATTTTGTTTTAATTTTAAGGTTGATGTAACCAATCCTTTTTCTTAGGGTGGTGCTTTGCCAAGTGTTACCGCTGTGTGTTCTCCATTCATTACAGCATGGCTTGGGAGTTGCTCCCTCGAAGGCTTTCTTGAAATGAATGGAAGTTTTACTGCCTCATTCCTTGGCCAGCAGCAGCTAAAACTAGCTATAAATGCCCCTGAATGCCACTAGAAGCCTATGGCAACAGGGCCATCTGCCCTGTGGTTAAAAGATGGCAATTAAAATGACCAGCCAAACTAGGCTTGAGGGAGAGGCCCAGAATTTGGGTGCCACCAGAGAAAAGGCCCTTTCTTGGCTACCACCCACTTGACATTTGATGGTGGGGTTCGTGTGGGGAGGGCTTCTGAAGATAATCTTACCTGCACTTTTTACTGGTACAGCAATCTGAAATTCTCTTTTCTATTAAAGGTGCAGAAGCGCTGTCCCCCCTCCCCCGCCCCAACCTGCCACACCAATTACACCAGATTAGAGAACTGGGCCAAAACAAACAAGATGAATTTTAATAGGGAGAAATGTTAAGTATTGCACTTGGGCAAAAAAAATGAGAGGCACAAATACAAGATGGGTGACACCTGGCTTGAGAGCAGTACATGTGAAAAGGATCTAGGAGTCTTGGTTGACCACAAACTTGACATGAGCCAACAGTGTGACGCGACAGCTAAAAAAGCCAATGCAATTCTGGGCTGCATCAATAGGAGTATAGCATCTAGATCAAGGGAAGTAATAGTGCCACTGTATTCTGCTCTGGTCAGACCTCACCTGGAGTACTGTGTCCAGTTCTGGGCACCACAGTTCAAGAAGGACACTGACAAACTGGAACGTGTCCAGAGGAGGGCAACCAAAATGGTCAAAGGCCTGGAAACGATGCCTTATGAAGAACGGCTAAGGAAGCCGGGCATGTTTAGCCTGGAGAATAGGAGGTTAAGGGGTGATATGATAGCCATGTTCAAATATATAAAAGGATGTCACATAGAGGAGGGAGAAAGGTTGTTTTCTGCTGCTCCAGAGAAGCGGACACGGAGCAATGGTTCCAAACTACAAGAAAGAAGATTCCACCTAAACATTAGGAAGAACTTCCTGACAGTAAGAGCTGTTTGACAGTGGAATTTGCTGCCAAGGAGTGTGGTGGAGTCTCCTTCTTTGGAGGTCTTTAAGCAGAGGCTTGACAACCATATGTCAGGAGTGCTCTGATGGTGTTTCCTACTTGGCAGGGGGTTGGACTTGATGGCCCTTGTGGTCTCTTCCAACTCTATGATTCTATGATTCTATGATTCTAATTAGCAGGCAGGTTCATATTGGAAAAGGAGGTGCGACACACACAGCCCATCATCCAAGTAGAGTGGCCCACAAGGGGCTGAGTAAACCCCTTGCTGCCTTCCTGGGACTATACAAAAGGTGGGTGGAGGGAGAGGTTAAGCAAGCATCTGACAAACTAAGATACAGGGCTTGGGTTGTATTCAGCTTGTTGCATTGAAAGGGGCAGGCCTTCTCAGTAGTGGCACCCACCCTGTGTAACACCCTCCCTGCAGATGTCAAGGAAATAAAGAACTACACAACTTTTAGAAGATGTCTGAAGACAGCCCTGTATTGGGAAGTTTTTAATATTTGATGTTTTACTGTGTTTTTATACATGCTGTAAGCCACCCAGAGTGGCTGGGGGAAAAACAACAACAACAACAACAACAACCATCATCATCATCTTATCTATCTATAATCCCTGCAAAATCCTCTGGACCTGCCATGCTTTATGACAGGAATTTAAAAGCATGAAATAAGGTATACAAATATATATGGTGTGCAGAACCACAGAACCAGTGTTAGAAACTAATATGAAAGCTAGGAACTAAATGGCACCATAAACCGAGGTTATGGGCACAACAACGGAATGTCTAGGTGCACTTTTTTATAACAAAGCTAAAAATGAATGAACTGCAACTAAAGTATTATGTTCATTTTTCAAATAGTCAGTCCTTCCCCTGCCCACCCCCCTAATATTATAAGAGGGTCTCTTCTCCAGTCTTCAGACAGTAGCTGTAAGTGGGGAGGCAGAAAAAGTTCTTCCTTTTCTTCCACTCTGCAGTTCTAATCTGAAATCTTAGGCCCAGTACTGCGCTCAAAGCTTAGAAACTGCTCACACTAATGAAATTCCCTGTCACAAAATGCACCTAGAATGATGGGAGTTTTGAACACTGCACAGAACACAGCTTAATTTTGTCTTTGGCCTAGGTTGCAATGCCCAATGCTGTTTTCTTGCACTGTGTCCTTCCACACCAATAGGGCTTGTGCAGGACAATTTTGCAGTTGATTGTGGGTGGAGTCCGCCTGCCGTCCATTATGGATCCTTAATGGGATCCCAGACCCACTGTCTGTGGTACAGGAAAGCCACCTCTGCAGTTGGGACCCAACATTTCCCCACTAAAAGTTGGCAGCTTAGTGTAAGTAAAATGTAGTGACATCTGTAGCTGACCTGGAGACCATAAACTGTTTCCAGACAGTCTTCTGTTCTCCATAACCAACTTTCTGGTTTTTTTCCCTTGAAGAAAGTGATCAAACCACTTCTACTGGCATATAGAAGGACTACTTCTAATAATTGTCTTGGCTGCAAATTATTTAAGGGGAAGAATTATTTAAGGGGAAGAAAGTGTTGATGTGTATATCTGGCACAATAGCAGCCAAGTCTTGAGAATGATTTCCCTTTTTGTGATGAATAAGCTCTTTCAAATGTCTGCAAAATATTATGGTCCAAATAAATAATTTGAGATCCAAAGCACTTTTTTAGAAATAAGATAGCTTCTGGCAGATGGTCGGTCAAAATTCTGCTCTGTTCAGAGATCGCCAAATCATTTGATAATGAGCAGAATTGGAAGTTGCTAGGTCAATCTTCTACATATATTTAAAATATTTATTTTATGCATAGCAACACTTTTCCACAGCCCAGCACACAGAAGTGAAGCAGGCAACGCTTCTGGGCATGGACACAAATGATGGGGGAAGTTTCACCTGGTTAATTGATGTGCTTGCCCGCTCTCTGAGTATGTGCAAAAACAAACAAACAAACCCTGAACATTTTTCAACCCTATGTATATGTCATGGCTTTGGGCTGAGGGGTGCAGGTAATGTGGCCTATTGAATCAGCTTTCTCCAAGCTGATTGGGGAAGGCCAAAATGCCAATATAGTATTTAATGCTTCAATGCTTGGAAAAAAATGTATGGGTGATGACTGATGTGATTTCAGGAGTCAGAAGGAAGCGTTAGGGTTAGGGTAGGTTTCCAGTGGCCAGGGTGCACTTTAAGTGCATTGCATCTTCTATCTTTGTCTTGGCTAGTAGAAGCAGAGTGAATTCTGCAGAAGAAGGGAACTGCAATCATGTATATTGGCAACAGAAGGCAACTTGGTGCTGAATTTGGATCTTCCCCTCTGCCTGCAGCACCCTGCAAATCTGTACATCCACGCAGACGTTCCCAGATATTAAGATCAGCGAGGGTTGGTGAGGGGGGATGTTTCAGTAGTTCCACCTCCCTCAGTTAACTTGTGGAGAGTGGGGCAGGGCCTTCTCTGAGGCAGCCCCTAAATTGTGAAATTCCCTCCCCACAGAGGCGCACCTGGCACCTTCTTTGTACAGCTTTCAGTGAATGCTAAAGTCACACCTCTTTACCCTGACCTTTGACAGCCGAGATAATGTGTTTTCAGGGCTCACACTTTTCATAGAATCATAGGATTTTAGAGTTGGAAAGGAGCCCAAGGGTCATCTAGTCCACCTCCTGCAATGCAGGAATCTCAGCTCAAGCATCTATGACTGATGGCCATCCAACCTCTGCTTAGCAACCTCCAAGGAAGGAGAGTCCACAACCTCTTGAGGGAGATCGTTCCACTGTCAAACAGCCCTTACTGTCAGAAAGTTCTTCCTGATGTTTAGTCAGAATCTCCTTTCTTGTAATTTGAAGCCCTGGGTTTGAGTCCTACCCGTCAGAGCCGGAGTAAACAAGCTTGCTTCATCTTCCATGTGGCAGCTCTTCAGGTATTTGAAGATGGCGATCATATTCCCCCTCTATCGTCTCTTCTGCAGCATAAACATATCCAACTCCTCTGACTATAATCTGTTTTCCCTGTTTTTAATTTAATAATAATAAATACTCTGTAATTTCATGGATAAGAAAATAAGAATGGAACCTGCTGCATCAGAGCAGTGGCCCATCCAGTCCAGCACCCTCTTTTCACAGTGGCCACCCAGATGCGGGTGGGAAACCAGAAAGCAGGATTTGAACCCAGGAGCCCTCTTTCCTCCTGTGGTTTCCAGCAATTGATATTCAGAAGCACGACTGCCTCCACTGTGGGGGAAGAGCAGAGCCATCAGGGCCAGGAGCCATTGATAGCCCTCTCCTCCTCGAATTTCTCTAATCCTCGTCTAAAGCCATTTAGGTTGGTTGTCTATTTTTCTTTAGTTCTTCTGAACTGTTGCTCCTGAGGAACATGGTGCACTCATTTTGCTTCCTGGTGCCTCTTGAGGTCCTTTCCTCTCTGTAATCTATTGCGTTTTCTTTTTGGTGCTGCCCTCCATGTTCCTCTTTAACTACACATTCCCCCCATCCTTTGAAATAGTTCTATACTGCCCTTCAAAATGCAAAATTTCCACGGCAGTTTGGCCTTGAAATGCAAACTTGATTGTTTTCAAGGATGTACTCCTAATCTCAGTGTTTTGTTTAGGGGTGGGTGGGTGCAGCCTGTTCTAGATGGGGCCACATTTCCTCTAAAGGAGTACAGTGGTACCTCGGGTTACAGACACTTCAGATTACAGACACTTCAGGCTACAGACTCCGTTAATCCAGAAATAGTACCTCAGGTTAAGAACTTTGCTTCAGGATGAGAACAGAGATCCTGCTCTGGCGGCATGGTGGCAGCAGGAGGCCCCATTAGTTAAAGTGGTACCTCAGTTAAGAACAGTTTCAGGTTAAGAACAGACCTCCAGAACGAATTAAGTTATTAACCCGAGGTACCACTGTAGTCTCATAGTATGGGGTCTCTTCTGGATCCACTGTTGTCATTTGAGAAAGAAGGTGGCTTCAGTGGCTCAGGGATCCTTTCACTAGATTAGAATGGTGACCCAACTATGAACCTGTCTGGATGGAGAGAACCCAGGTGCAGGAATCTGGGCTCTGGTCAGGTCAATATCTGATTACTGCAGGATGCAGTTGCCTGGTTTGCTGGTAGGCTTGAGGCTAGCCAGTCATAGGACAGCAATCCTGGCACAGCTGTACTAACTTACTGTACATTTCTGAGCCCAGTTCCAAGTGCTGGTCCTGTACCCCAATATCTTTCAGAGTGCTCCTCCTGATATGAACCTACCCAGACACTTTGATCTCTACCTAAGACCCTCAGGCTTTCATCTCCCCACATATGGTGTACTCTCCCCAGTGAGATCTGCCTGGCATCATTATTAACATCCTTCTAGTGTCAGGTAAAAATTTCCTTCTCCCAGGCATTTGAAGGATTATGATGTTCGTTAGTGTGGTTTTTTTAAATATTGTTGCTAAAGCTTTTGCTTCTGTTTTATTCTTGTGTCTGTTTATACAAGAATTTGTGGGAAATTCCCTGAATAAAAGCAAATTGAAGTGTCAGTTCAAAACCTCCTCCTGGCATCTTGTGGAGCTGCCTGGCCATCTTGTCGTGCATCTTCCATTAGCTGTTGCTGTGGACATCTTGGTTTGGACCTTGATCCCTCCAGTTTCTCGTGAATGAAGACTTGAACAAACAAAATCTCCAAGTGTAATGAAATAAAAGTTATGAAGCTTAGTATATCTTTGCCTATAATTTCACCATCTAAAATTAGTTGTTGTCTTTTCAAAAGAGAACTCTTTTTTTTTTTAATGATTCAGAACAGATGTTTTATAAATGTAATTGTTTCATTTAACATTTCCCTAGTGTCAGGCATCTGATGATTGTGGTGATATAAATTAGAGGTTCTGTGCCAGATGTCTTTCTCAAAAAGCACCGTGAATTCTCTTGAAGAGGAAGGAGCATCAGCACAGTAAATTTGGTCTGGCCCAGCACCTTTTTCTGAACCCAAAGAATCGAGGCAATGAGTTCTTTGCACCCAGGCTTCGAGAGAGCTGCGTAGCCTCTGGCCTCTTGTAAGACATGTCCTCATTTGCCCTCCATGCCTAGATATTTGCAGAACAGAGAAAGGATTATGTTCCTACCAGGATACTTGATACAGGGCAGGCAAGTTCATTCTCTCTTTATGGCTGTTTGCCAGCACAGTATTGTCCTTCTGAGTTTGGCTACTATATTTGCTGGAGGAGGCTGTGTTCAATATGGAAATGTTGCTGCTAGCCAAATGAAATCAGGCGTCACAGAAGCTGCAGCCGTGCAAAGGCATCTAAATAACATGTCAAAATCTTTCCATTTTCTTATTTGTTTGCTTTTTTCTGTCTCATATGCCTTTGGAATACCATCATTATGTCTGGTATTACCTATTCTGACTGATGTTGTGTTTGTGCAGGAGGTGATGCTTTTGAAAATGTTGTCATGTCAACTGAAGCTATCTTTAAAAAAAAGAAAGAAAACCCTGTACTAAGTCTTCAATAGAAACAAATTCATCTTGCATTATATAAATAACACCTTGATAAATTAGCCCAGCAATTGATAGTTCTGCACACTATCCTGCTTCCCTTTAAGGATGCTGGATTCTAAAGGCCATTGGGTCCCTGCTAACCCTCACAGGTGTTTGGGACACAAACGGGACCGTTCCTCCCTTCCAACAGTATCAAATTTGCTTGCTGTTTGGTGCAAGCTGCAGAGAGGTGGTTCCATCCATCTGGGGTTAACAACTGATCAGGAAAACACCTGTTTGCTCTTCGGCCTTTAATTGACTGGGGAAGTTTTTCATAGCATGATTGCCTTGAAATGTTTGCATGTAACAAGGAGAACTATACTGGTTGGCTGGAAAACCGAGAAGCCTCTCTTTGTTACTTTATCTCTATTAGAATGCCTTTCTGCAGGTCACTGTTGATACAAAAAAATAATTGGACACAAATCTGACCTCAGAAATTGCAGTATCCAAACACCCAGTGGAGGAACTTTTCTATCTCCCAGGGCATTGAACCACTGACCAAGTTGTCATACTGGAACATACAAATTTCAAAGGAAGACTGCCGTGTTGAACCCGCTGGACATAGGAGCCAATTCCTGGGGGCTGAGGTCCCTTTGATCTCCCCAGTAAAATGTTTGAGGGGGCTTTCCCCCAAGTTGATGGGCTTTGCCATTCAAATGGGGTGTATGCACCACATCATGTGATTATGTGGGGTGGGGTTTACCTAGGCCTCCCCAATATTTTATTCAAGTTGGCACCCCTGCTGCTGGAATACAGTTCATCAAGAGGTATAGTGCTATCTCTTGAGGACTAAATCAAGACAAAAGTATGGGTATTTTTTTAATCACGCAACATTTGTTCATTGCCCCCCTCCCCTGTGCCTAGATGTCTGTGTTAACAACTGTTTTTTGTGTGAAAGATAACTATTTAATCAGATAGTTATCACTGCTTGTACTTTCTGCATTTTATTTTCATCTGACCTCACTTTTTACAGTTCTCCTCCCCTCACCCCAAGGACCCCATGCCATATACTCGGGATAACACCTTGTGCATCTGATCAAGCGGACTGTAAATGCAAAAGTTTATGTTGTAAAAAACACTGCTTTTTAAGGTGCCGCAAGACTATTTGTTTCGTTCTCCAGTAATTCTGCTTCCAAGCTTTGCAGAAGCATTTGGTGGGCCACAAAGTGGGGGGAGAATAGCAGTCCAATCCAGGAGGCTGGTGATTATTATTGTTTTCTTTCTGGGAGCAGTGTTATGTGCTACAGTTCTGACGGAAGTGCAAAAAACCTGCTCTTTCTTTTGAGCTCTGCCTGTTGGTCTAACCCAGGGGTCTGCAACCCGCGGCTCCGGAGCCGCATGTGGCTCTTTTACACCTTTGCCGCGGCTCCGTGGCGGATACTAGCGAGGGGAGGAGGCGCATTGTGTGTCCCGACACTTCCCACTGTGGTGGGCGCTGTACTGGCTGTGACGTTGCATGGGGGCGGTGCGTGCCATCACCTTTCCGCCTGTCAGGCACCGTCCCATCACCTTTCCGCCCGCCCGCTACATTGTAAGGGGCATGTACGCTGGTCACTGCATTGAAAGGGGGCATGTACGCTGGTCACTGTTTTGAAGGGGAGTGAAGAACACACACACACACAAAAAGGTAACTTGTTAATTTAACGTTTATTTCTATGAGGAGTAATTCTGAGGGGTCAAAGAAAGAAATAATTTAAAAAGTGACAAAAAAGTTATTTTTATAATGACGAGTTTTGCGGCTCCCAGTTTTTTTTCTTCGGAAACGGGTCCAAGTGGCTCTTTTTGTCTTAAAGGTTGCAGACCCCTGGTCTAACCCAAGTGCAAACTTCAGCCAAAGTCACAGTTTTGAGGTTTGTCTAAACTCTCCTACAGCAGAACCCATTTTGAACATCACTGAAGTGAGGAAGCAGTATTTTAGGGAGCTAGGACAAAAAAAGACTCCGGAAAAAATGATGGATGGTTACTCCATTAAGCCTCAGTGCTGATTAAGATGCATTATGGGAAAGGCCTGTTGGAGTGTGGGCCTTCTGTAGCATCTGTTTGTGGGTCCCAGGGAAAGCCCACTATGTACTTCAGGAACCTGTGGCCTGGATTAAATTTACATCATCCTAGCAGGGCAGAGAACAATTAGCCCTGTCCTAATCCAGGCTAAATTGCATATGGTTGGAGACTTTGTAGGGATGTTAGCATAAGTGTTACCTCTCTAGCATACAATGTGTGTAAGCAGCTCTAAATGGCCTTGTCCCATTTGCCAGGCAACCCTGGCAGGTCTATGGATGGAGTCTCTGTGGTGCAATTAGTTTTTGCATAGTTGGAAGGACTAGCCCGTCATATCTCATGAGCTTGACTAGAGTTGGA
Source organism: Podarcis erhardii (assembly GCF_964252035.2). NCBI lineage: Eukaryota > Metazoa > Chordata > Lepidosauria > Squamata > Lacertidae > Podarcis > Podarcis erhardii. The sequence continues at coordinate 4,439,472 of NC_138503.1, read as the reverse complement.
CAACAGCTGTTCAACTGCTGATGGGTGTCAACCCACAAATTATCTGTGGCACCCTATAATTGCTTGCAACCAGGTGACATACACTGACCTCTTATATAACAGGCCAAAGCTATCCACTGTGAACAATGGGGTCTTCTTAAACTTTCTCAACATTCACCCAACTCATTTCTTTTTATAGTGGCTTAAACAGAAGCAATTGATAATGAGGAAATCATTATTTTATCCCCTTTTTAAAATCCCTTATTACCCTTCCACCATTTTAAAGCGGGCAGATATTGTGCTCCACTTTGACAGAATGTGCATACTTCATGCTTTTAAGCTTAAAGACTTATTAGAAACAGGAAAGAGATGGGGGCGGGCCTTAGTTACATCACCAGTGCAATAAGAGTTATGTTTGATATTTTGCTAAATTTAATTTAAATGCCAGGATTCTTAACCGGCCTTTACAATTGGCCTCTGAGTCATTGCCATCTGAGCTACCTGTAAGATGGTGTGTGTGTGCAGGACTTGAGAGGACCTTCTCAGTGGTGGCACCATTTTTGTTGTTTTTTGTTTAAATTTTAGCTATATCGTATTGTTTCCAGTTATCTTTCTGTGAGCTGAATCCAACTAATTTGGAGTTCCACAAGTTGATTATCTGCTGAATGACAAAGTGCTTCCTCTTTTCAGTTCTGAGCCTGCTGCTGATTGGGTAATCTTTAGCATCTTTAGCAAGCATGGAAGATGGAGCGAGCTTGTTTTCTTTTACTCCACCTGGCCACCTGTCAATTATTACCTACATTGCAGGGGGTTGGACTAGATGACCCTCGCAGTCCCTTTCAATTCTACAATTCTGTGATTAGGAGGTTTGAGAACCTTTAGCCTTCTGCAGTCTTTGTAGCATTAGAAACTCCTGAATTGATTATTCTTTGGTTTTACCACCCAGAGCAGTTGTGGGCTATTTTGAATCAGGTTGCATTGAAACCTGTGAACCCCCCTGAGATCGTATGATGAAGGGAAATATATAATATATACAAATAAATAAATAACCTTGTTGTTATTTTCTGAAGTGTGACAGAATTGTCCAGAGAAACTGACAATCCCACTAGAGGGGGTCTTAACCTGGAGGAGTTCCCTCCTCTTCCATCTTGGAGATGCGTACTTTTGTTCCAACAGAAGCTAATGCAGAACAGATTTTAACACTGTGGCTAATTCATTTCAATTGAGCCTGTGTTGGCAATTATGAAATAGGCTAGACATTGGCAAGAACTTAAGAAGTAATTATAGACTTTCCAAATCTGCAGAGTATAAATAATTACAGGTTTAAAAGTGTTATTGCGAGCCTCAGTTAATACCATTTTTTTTTAAAAAAAAATATTAGTTCTTTTGAAGATGTAAAATGCAAATTCTTACTGGGCCACTGGAGATGCTTGGGATTTAGAAGATGCTGCCTCTTCTGGACCCTGTTGATATAGGGCAGGGATGTCCAACAGGTCGATCGCGATCTACTGGTAGATCCCCACAAGGTTTTGGTAGATCATGGTCGATCTTTGGCTCCCTTTCCTTAGCATCGCTAAAACTGACTCCTGCCCCGCCCCCTTGCCCCACCCCCCATTGTTGTATGATCTCTGGAAGGGAAGATGGAGATTTCTCTGTGCTGCTGTTTTGATCCATAACGGTATTTTTTGTGACTTTCCCCCTTTCCCCCTTCCTTTTAACCCCTCCATGGAACTTCCCCCCCAAAGCATTTTTTAACCCGCCCCCCCAAAAAACGGGGCTTTCAGCCTCCCTAAAAAAACCTCAGCAACTTTGAGCTGAACCCCCAAAAAGGGGGGAGATCACTGCCAGTTTTTAATTCTGAAAGTAGATCACAGTCTCTTGAGAACTGGCCACCCCTGCTATAGGGCAAAAGGTGCCAGGTACAATCTGTAGCACCTCCAGCAGGACTGAGAAAGAAATCCTGGAGAGCCACGGCCAGTTAGCACAGAGCATGGAGTCACCAAATGTTGTTGGACTACAACTCCCATCATCCCCAACCATTGGCTAGGCTGGCTGGATCTGATGGAAGTTGTCGTCTCAACAGTTCCTGGGGACTCAAGGTTGACAGTACTGAGCCAAATGCAGCTTCCTATGTTGCTATGGATGCAGAGTTCTCATGCACAAACACAACTGAATAGCATTCCATTCACTACACATTGTTGTCTCCACTCTTGGCCCAACTATATGCATTATCATTCCAGGCACGCTTGAGGCCCAGCTTGGTAGACCCCAAAGATACTGGCCTAGTGGTTGGCCTTCTCAGGTTTCAGAGATGAAATGCAAGTTCCTCAGAGATGAGCAATAATGGGAGATTGCACTGGTTGTTGTTTTCTGTGTTTTACATGAGAATCTAATTAAACCTCTTGTGGTTTTATCAAGGACAGTGAAACAAAGTGTGCTTAGGCCAGATTTATGAATAATCCCTCACTTCGTTGCCTTGGTAAATAAGACAATTCACCAAGGAAACTTTTGTAAATTGGAGCAGAATTTGTGTGTGTCATCTTTCGGGTCATCAGTGTGTCACAAATTACCCATGTGACTTACATAGGTATATGACAAATTAGAAACTTTGTGGATTTATTTGCAAGCCTGACTTGATGGCCTTACACAATGGTATTCAGCACAATTTTAAAAAATAATAATAATTATAATATTCAGCATGAAACTATTTTAGATTTTTTTAAAGTTCAAATCCAGTAGTATGAAAATAGAAGAAATAATGCTTTGATGAGATCTGTGGACTTCCAGATTATCTACAATCCCCATCATCCCTCAGAATTGGTCATGCTAACTGGGGTTGACAGGAGTTGGGGACCCTTAGATTGTCATGTATTTTCTGTCTCTACCCCAATGAAATGACAAAATATTTTTGTGTTCTCTGCAGATGCTGTTCTGCTACTTTTATTTTAGTTGCCCAATCAGCCTTATGTAAGCCATGCCGTTCCTTAACGAACCACATTTTATTTCCCTCCTTTCATGTAAGGAGATTTTGTTCTAAGCTAAATGTTTTAGCCATAAGTTTGGCATCCAGATTCATTTGATAAATAGTTTTCTAATGTGAGGGGATGCATTTGTGATCTGCCTGGTTTGAATACTGGAGTACTACGGTAATTCCTTCAGTTGAAGTGGTTGGAAGACTACCTTAGTACTGAGCAATTCAAATACAGTTTGGAGTTTGGTTTTTTTAACGAATTCCATGTTGCTGACAGGAGAGTGATTATGACTGATTCTACGTGTCTGTGTGTGTGTGTCTCTGTGTGTAGGTGTGATGAGGGAAGAAGGGCAGAATCTCAAATTTTCATTTTCATTTTATTATTTATTAAATTTGCATACCACCCTTCATGCAAAGACGGTTCACAGCATAAAATACGGAATAAAAAAAGTACATAATAAGAACAAGAACAAAACAAAACAATCACCACCCCCACCCCATCACATTTAGAACATAGACTGTTAATCAGTCAAAGGCCTGGTTGAAGAGGAACATAGTTCAGTAGCCAATAACCTGATGACAAAGTTCATGTTGCCATTAGGTCTGAGTGATGTATCAAAACATTGTCCAGAACCAGCTTGAGGGCCAGAAAGCGATGGTGTTTAGCTGATTTTTGACCCGGCTGTTTAACGTGGGTGGGGTTTGTCAGCCAGCCAGTGCCTTAACTTCCTTCACCAGGTGAGCAGGTGAGCTGCCTTCTCCACCACCAGCTGGATGCTGCTGCTGGTGGAACTGGTGGTGGCTTCACCCTAGTGTCTGTCTCATGGCCCAGGGCTGGTGCTCCTTCCTCCTCCCTCCATGCGCTGGGTGCCAGACAGGAACGGCCGCCTCTTCAGCCCAGTGCCTCACACACGTGTGGGGCAGTCTTTGATGTGAGCTGGAACTCCTCATTTGTGTGTGGGTTGCCATGTGGCATCCTGGCTGATGCGCTCTGCCTAGGGCAGTGTTGCCTGCCCAGCGTTGTGATCTCCTCTCCCTCGATGCTCCCCAGGTGTGGGGCCGCTACTAGGGTTGGCCAATGTATCTTGGTTCCTTCTCCCCACCTTATTTCATTCTCCATATTTCATACTTTGCGATGTATCACTATATCGCAATGTTCGAAACCTGATATCCCCCAGCCCTAGTTGCCGTCTCCTCCTGTGCTCTTTTTACTTCAACATCTCTTGACTTCAGGATGTGAAAGTGCCATTTGAGTCTTGAATCTGGGATGGATAGCATCTCTTTGTAGGTTGGAGGAACTAGACCTGGAATTCTTGATTTATTGGCTCAGGTGCTTCAATAAGCTCTCTGACAAACATTAGCAGTTTTTACCTGTCTCTGTTCACAGCCAAATACATGCCTGCTCCAAGAGGAACTGATTGAAACCACAAGCCATTGGCCCTAAGCCCTTGACCAGATATAAAGTGTAATAGGGAATTTCCCTGTTAGCTGTAAAGTATGACAGGTGGGTGGGGAGCAATCATTCTTCCTTTGTTGCATAAGACAGACAAAACTATTTCTTACCTCTGATGTGTTAGCTAATGTAAAGACATATTTGTTCCCACAGAAAAATTCAAATTGGGATTTCCCATTTGTTTGACCGCGGTGCCATACTGGCAAAAGATGTTGATTGTCAATGTGAAATGTTGATGCATCTTTAACTGGGGTGTGCCTTAAGTTGTGTAACTGGCAGTTTGTGACGTGTGTGCGCACACATATAATTACTTATGCATGTACCTGGCACATTTTTCATTTTTCTGAATGTCTTGGAGAGGGTGAATGCAAAATAGACAGGAAGAAACTGCACTGATAACTTAATGACATGTTTGGCCCAGCGCAATTAAATCTGGTGTTTGAGCTCTATAAGGCAAATACTGCATTCAGGACTCAAGACGCTGGGTGCCAGTTCTTTCTTTGGGGGATTCATGCCGGTCCTATCCAGTGTGAGGGGGTTTAAACCTGCAGAGTTGGGCACATGACTGTGCTTAGTACATGTACCCATGGGTGTAGCCAAGACTTTTGTAAAACAAAAAAGAAGTATAAGAACAATTAAAAGGTTTCATATATACAATATATTTTTTTAAAAAAACTTCCTTATATAAAAACAGTTAAAATAGTTCCAATGCAGATCAGAGTGGGCTTGAGATCTCTTTTTAAAAGAATTGTTGAATGATGAAGGCCTGGAGCAGGCGTCAAATAGGCAAGAGAGATGGTGCCTGTGTAATATGTAACTGAAGGGGATTCCATAGGGTAGTTGTCACCAGACTAACGACCCATTTCCTATTTCGGACACAGCTGACCTCTCTGGTTAGATGGTGACTGCAAGAGGCCCTCACCCACAGAGTGCACTGATCCATTGCATATATTCTTCCTAATGATGTCTGTAAAAAGTTGATTCTTCGAGAGCTAACTCTTTGCTCCGTGCTAAAGGCAATATAATGTTTGTGACAGTGATTTTGTGTGTGTGTGATACATATTTATTAGTATAATTGGGTGGCATGTCAAAGCTATCATTTCTGGTGATAGCAGACCTTTTCAGTCTACTGTTTTGTTGATAAATAATGTTCAGCTGTTACTCAACAGAAGGGGGTCCAGATCCCTTCTCCAAGGTGGTGGTGGTGCTGTTGTGCATCTGTGCCGTGATCAGAGTTCAGTTTGCTCTCTGTTGCAGTAGCTCATGGGATCTTACCATTGATCTCTGCAACCAGTTGTAACAGAGAAATCATGCAAATCACTAAAATGAGTATTAATAATAGGGGAAAGTATTGATTGGGGAAATGAAGAAAAGACCGGGGGAAGAGGAAAGAGCCAGGAATACAGAATGTGAGAGGGGCTTTATTCTGAGCTAGCATGTCAGGGGAGTTGTGGTTGTTTTGAGAAGTATTTGGGGGGGCAGAACTTTCTTATTTAAGAGGCAAGACAGCCAAAATGGAGGAAGGAGATTTAAATTTGTTAGGTTGTGGGTGAACATATCAGACAACAGCGATTCTTCAAACAGCTCTTGTTTATTCATAGGCCAGGACAGAACTGAACTGAAGGGTTCAGTCAGCCTGCTTATATACCGTAGAACTCCAGTACAACGTAACTGTAACAACTTTCTAAAACTATCCAATCACTGAACGTCACTTTCGATCCCTTATTTGCATAACTATCTACAGTATCCCCCTGCTGGCCCGGGGTGAGAACTTCAGTCCATAACAAAATTGTTTTAACGCTTTGGGTTTGAATGTTAGAGGTTGGAGAAGAGGCCAAGGGAAAGGACCCTGAGCCCTGGGAATAGGTGGGATTTAGACACTGCGGGTCCCTCTTCAGTTGAGAGGCTATAGATGGGAAATTATTCTTCTGTAAAGGATTCTTTACCGAATTCTATCTTTACAATTCTATCTTGTCCAAAGAACCAGGGATAGTGTGATTTATAAATGCTAAATTTTTCTTTTTTAATGAGGATTTCGATAGTTGTCCTTAAGTGCAATCTTATATGTCCTTAAATGCAAATCTTCTTGAACCCTGAAGAGGAAGAGCTTATTTTGCCACACAGGTTGATCCTTTTAAACTGTCTCTTTGTGGGTTATTGTTTTTGTTTGTTACTATTTTTTGTGTTTTTATATTGTAAACCATTCTGTAATCCTTTGGTGAAGGGTGGTATAAAAAATTAATAAATGATGATAATGATGATGATGATGATGATGATGATGATTAAAAAATGCTTTCTGCCTGTGGTGTTGGTAGGCCATGGACCAAACCCTAGGTACCCTGACCACTGACATGATGACATAGCAAGCCACAGTGCCACAAATATTGACTCAGTGAAAGCATGTGAAGTATCACAAATCAAAAATAATTTTGGCTAGAACATTTCCCCTACCCATGCCAGTTGCAATGATTTCTTTCTGCCTTTAGGCGACTATAAAATGACTCTGCTTTCTTTCTAAGCCTCTACTCAATGAATATTTACAAGTTACTTGTTGTGTTACTGCTTTTACATGAGTAGATTGTGGTTGCATTATTCCTTCAGCAATAAATATTCAGCTTCTTGTTTTAAGTATTATCCCCCCTCCAGATTTTATTAAATGATGGCTAGAGGCAATACAGTTGAGGAAACAAAAGCAATTCTCGTTGCAAATGTCTAGTTTGTCCCATCTCAAATGGGTTCTATGTAAAGGGTTTTTTAGCAACGTTAAATTGGATTTCGAGGAGTCAGCTGATTCTAATAGCCTTTGCGGACAAATAAAAAAAGTTGATCTGATTATTCTTTCTCTGCTTGGTGATGGGTTTATGTAATCACTAATCTTGGCACTTCTTTATCTAAAGCAGATTACAAGACCACTGTCAGTTTGGAGACAGACTTTAAACAGATTTAGTTAGTGTTAAATAAGTTAAAGTTAACTTTAACTTACTTGGAAAAAGAAAAGTTTATCAAACATCTGAAACTCTTGTTGCGGTTAGAGTGGCATTTGTCAAAAATTTCACATATTTATTTACTTGTTTAAAATATTTATACCTTGCCTCTCAATCCAATGATTCTCAAGGCAGTTTACAAACAAGAGATAATAATACAAAGAATGGCAAAATTGCCATAAACACACACAGAGAGAGAGAGAGCACTCCTTATTCCTCTGGCTGGTGGCTGGGACAAAGCATGCTTGTCTTCAGTTCTACAGTCCTAGCTGCACATTTTTGCTGAAAGTTTAGAAAGAAAAACAAAAAATGGCTGTCAGCCAACAACCCCCCCCCCTCCAGAATTAAGAAAGAGAACTAATTCTAATGATGGTATACTACTGATGTAAGCAGGTCTGTTAATCATGGACATGCTTCTTGTCACCAGCCTGATTTCTTCCTAGCTGAGGTAGGGGATCTTTTTCACCCTGGGGGATTTGGATTCCCTTGTGATCGGCCTTCTGGGGGCCAGTGGTGGGGGTCATCATCAGGAGTCTTGGTTGACCACAAACTTGACATGAGCCAACAGTGTGACGCGGCAGCTAAAAAAGCCAATGCAATTCTGGGCTGCATCAATAGGAGTATAGCATCTAGATCAAGGGAAGTAATAGTGCCACTGTATTCTGCTCTGGTCAGACCTCACCTGGAGTACTGTGTCCAGTTCTGGGCACCACAGTTCAAGAAGGACACTGACAAACTGGAACGTGTCCAGAGGAGGGCAACCAAAATGGTCAAAGGCCTGGAAACGATGCCTTATGAGGAACGACTAAAGGAGCTGGGCATGTTTAGCCTGGAGAAGAGGAGGTTAAGGGGTGATATGATAGCCATGTTCAAATATATAAAAGGATGTCACATAGAGGAGGGAGAAAGGTTGTTTTCTGCTGCTCCAGAGAAGCGGACACGGAGCAATGGTTCCAAACTACAAGAAAAAAGATTCCACCTAAACATTAGGAGGAACTTCATGACAGTGAGAGCTGTTCGACAGTGGAATTTGCTGCCAAGGAGTGTGGTGGAGTCTCCTTCTTTGGAGGTCTTTAAGCAGAGGCTTGACGACCATATGTCAGGAGTGCTCTGATGGCGTTTCCTGCTTGGCAGGGGGTTGGACTCGATGGCCCTTGTGGTCTTTTCCAACTCTATGATTCTATGATTCTATGATTCTATGAACAATGGATACGACTCTTCCCTTCTCAACTGCCAGCCCATTCTAGCCATGCCAGAGGCAGAGGTTTCCAAACACACACCCAATCCTCCTCTCCCCTCAGGCAAAGGAAGAGAGGCAGGACACCTTTGGCCCAGGCAAGAGGAAGGTGTGGAGCAGAGCTGGTGGGGGCCGTGGCCTGGGGGGGGCTCCTAGGGGCAGGCAGAGGAGCCTTGAGGGCTCCCCACTCCCAGCTGATATTGTTACCATTCACTCAAGTGAGGCTGGATCTTTCTCTGGCAGGATCTGCCTTCCCGCCCTGCTTGTGGGCTTGCTAGGGGATGCTGGGCAAGGTGGGCCTTCCATCTGTTTATGTTCTCATAACACACAAGAGCTGCCCAAAATTAGTTCCAATATTTTACAACACCTAGCAACTGTTCTGGACAGGGCAGTTTCATTTGGCCATCATGGCTAAGCGACACAGATGGGCCTAGGCTCCCAGAATGGGTTTGGCAATGGCTTTCTGTCCGTTGATCACTTCATAGAAGGAAATTCTTTTTTCTTTTCATTTTTATATCTTATTTTATTTTTTCACATTGTACATAAAACTACATAACTCGCAACGCATCAACCATTTTGCTTTGAAATATCAAATATTCTTAGAATTCAGTCCAAAAAATCTTTCCACATATTGCAATGAGATTTTGGGAGGTTATAAACACAATCCTCTCGACGACTACAGTCCAAAAACAGGGGCCGTGCTTTGTAAAAAAAGAAGAAGATTGGGGTTGGGGTTCCCTTGGGTTTTTCGAATCTGGCACACCAGCTTTTCAGCCAGGTCTCTTGTCCATATTCTGGAATACCAGGCTTCCGTGTTCAATCCCTAGGCAGTATGCCATTGTGGGGCAATTTCTACAGAAGGAAATTCAATTGTTTGTAGGACGCAAGCCTAGGATTTAGGTCAGAGGTGGCAAACTTGCAGCCCTGATCCAGCCTGCCAACGCGCTGCAGATGACCCCTCTTCTTTTACAGTGCTGAGCTGAGAGGCTTAAATCCCTCTTGCAGTCCAGAACTGCGATCAAGAAGTGTGGTGTGTATCCCTGAATGTGTGTGTGATCGTAAATGGGGGTTTATGTGTGCTCGATTTGGGGTGTGTGATCACATGCGAATGGGGAGGGGCTAGGATAGACCACACTTGAATGTGGTTCTTGAACTAAAAAAATGTTATTCTTCCCCGATTTAAGCTGTGTTCTGGGTTGAATATTTCCCTGCTATGACTTCCATCTAACTTCTATTAGAGCACTTCATTTTCTCATATTATAATGATAATAATTTATTATTTATAATAATAAATTCCCCAGCCACTCAGGGCGGCTTCCAACAAAATATTAAAATACAATAGACCATCAAACATTAAAAGCTTCCCTAATACCCAAAGCCTTCTAATTTGGGGTGCTGATATTTGTCTGTTTTGTTTGTTTGTGCTAGAGATCAACCATTTATTACAAGTTCAAGATTTTACAACTTGATTCCCCACCCCCCCCTTACAGTTTGGCACTTATAGTTTGTCCAAGTAAAAACATCTTCTTGGCTTCTTTTAGTTAGATGTTTCCAACAGTTTTAATGGTACAAGCTTAACTTTACAAACTATAAATTGCAACTAATTCAGAACTGAAGAGAAAAAAATCCTCTTTAATAGTTTTGCTGTTGTAGGAAAAGTGGCATTGCAGACAGTTAAGGGTACAGAAGAGTTACTTTTGCATTTGAAAGAAGTAGAGATTGAAAAATGATGGGCACTTTCACTTAGTCAAACCTTTATGACATTACCAGCCCCAGGCTTTAAAACATTATGGGAAATCAATGTTAAAAATAATTATTTTGGTTTTGTTTTAACTGCATTCATATTTTAGAGTTCATATTTTCAGGAATTCTCCAAAGCCTTAAGGCACTTCTTTCTTTTCAACTGTAATATGAAATTCTTGCTCGAAGAGTTTTCGAATTCATAGCTTTAAGTAATTGAGGAATGATTCACTGGAATGTTTTAGAACAGTGTGTGGCAGAGTTATTGGGCAGAGACGCTGGTGATGCTCTGTCAAAACTGGCTCTTGGGGAAGTGAGAGTGGGGTGAAGTGAGGCAGGGGGAGGAGAAAAGCTAAAGAAAATGGGGTCTTAGCCAGAATTGGATGGTGGATGCACATCATAAATCCCTCCTGACATCCACCTGGTTGTCATTGAAGACCAGGCATAGGCAAACTTAGCCCTCCAGATGTTTTGGGACTACAACTCCCATCATTCCTGACCACTGGTCCTGTTAGCTAGGGATGTGGGAGTTGTAGTCCCAAAACATCTGGAGGTCTGAGTTTGCCTATGCCTGTTGAACACCCACAACAGACAGAAGTTCCTACACTTGTGTTGTGGGCCTTTGGTGCAGCCAGGGCCAAGTCAACTGCACAAGTATCAGGCTCAACGGATTTGAATCAGGAGCCTCTTCTGTGCCGTGGTTCCTCTTGTGGTGGGCTATTCAAGACTGGAGAGTGGGATAAAGAGCCAGTATGGACTGCCCTGGTTCCAGCCTGGCTCTAGAAGCACACCTGGCCTGGCTGAGAATGCTTCCAAGCTAGGGTTAGGTGTTTGCCAGACTCCCATCATGTCTGAATGGCACTCTAGTTTTGTCTTCAGTAGCTGCTTACCTACCTGCTGTACTTCCAGTCTGACACACGATCTGGTTTTTTTCCGCCTGCCCTCTTGCTTGGATCAGTCTCTTTAGCCTTAAACCCTTGACTGCCATCAATGCTCCTAAGGCCTTCAGGGCAGTGCCCCCCCCCCTCACTTCTGCCTGGACTAGAACCTTCCGTCTTTATTTGCTCTTTACTTACAGTCCAGCTCTGACAATAGGAAACCCAAGTGGTTGCCTTTGGGGCAGCATTTGATTTTGGAAGTGTGTATTCCAGAATCTCTTGCCAAGTCACAGGTGTTGAGGTGCAGCTTTTGAGTTACATAATGAGTCAATATGAAGCAGTAAAATGTTGAGCAAGACCTATGAATTACCCTTGCTCTTAAATGAATGATGCCCAGGACCTGAAGTGTTGCTGCCCAAAGCTTTATCTCTGCTAGGCTTTGGCACTTTGGAAACAAGGCTAAAAAGGCCCTTTTTGCAAAAAAAAAAAAAGGGGGGGGGAATGACTGATGAGTGATGTAAAATCTAGAAATTGCTGTGGTCTTACTGTTATTAGGCAGTCAGGGTCCATAAGGACCAAACACCACTTAAAACCTAAGCACTGGACATTGATTTAAGTTTTTCTTTTTCTTAGCCAACTCTGTTGACTGCAGTGACACCTAATGGTCATGGACAGAATTTCCTCCGATCTTTCCTGTCATTCTGATTCAACGGGTATTTCTCTAGCTTTTTCAATTGATTTTCTTGATAATGTAAGATTGTTATCACTGAGTTAGTACATACCTAGTTCATCCTCTGAATAAGCTGCCTGACACTTGCATTAGTTCTAGAAAGATTGGATCTAGTCTCCAGTAATATCAGAGATGGGATGTGGTGTAGTGGTTAAGAGCGGTTGTCTCGTAATCTGGGGACCCGGGTTCGCGTCTCCGCTCCTCCACCTGCAGCTGCTGGGTGACCTTGGACTAGTCACACTTCTCTGAAGTCTCTCAGCCCCACTCACCTCACAGAGTGTTTGTTGTGGGGGAGGAAGGGAAAGGAGAACGTTAGCCGCTTTGAGACTCCTTAGGGTAGTGATAAAGTGGGATATCAAATCCAAACTCTTCTTCTTCTTCTTCTTCTTCTTCTATGTGTTGCGGTTCTTACAGCACTGGGCACCAAAAAGCTCCTTGTGGACAGAAGGCTGCTTTTGAGCTTCTGCCAGTAAAAATTTGAGGTGGGGGGTGTGTGTTTTGAGGGCAGTGATTTCCTGACTTTTGATACAGGAACTAGGAGTTGTTGTTTTTTAGAAAGACTGAACCTCCCCCAGAGGAAAGTGGCATTACTTAAGTTCAGTACCACTACAGATAAAAGTTTGGCTGAACAGGAGGGCCCAGCCTTGTTGTCTATAACCAGGTGCTGCCTTTGCAAATAGGAGCAAACCCACCAGACCAACAGTGTGTGCCAGCAAACGTGACATTCCCAGAAGGGAAGAGAGTCTGGCAAGTCAGTGTGCTCCACCTCATCTTTCCAACTTGGTGGGCAGGGGAACTTTCTGGGACGTCCTTGTCACTTCTGTGCGGTTCTGAACTTCTTGCCCTGTTCCTGAATTGCAACTCCTGAGCACCGCTGTCGAGCCTGTACCATTACGTGTCTGAATAAAGATCTCTTTCTTGGTTACAAGTAAGAGCTTTTGTCTGTGTGTTTTGGATAGGAGGCAGGACAGCAGTTTGGGAATTACTATCCTATGGGGAGAAACACAGGGCAGACTCGATACAACTATAGTGGCATCTGTATCATAGCAGCCTTAATGGCAGCTCCACACAATGGATTGTGCAATAGGATAGAATTTTGTGTGTATAGCTGTGATGACACCTTATCACAAGTCACTTTCCTCACAAAGGCCACTCTAGACTGCCTGTTCGCTGAGCATTTGAATGTTGCTTGAATGGCTGTTCCCCTAGGTGTTCATACGCTCTGGGATCCTTGTCCTGCTGACTTAGCAAAACCCCTGCAGTACGACTGGTTGCTTAGATGGGCCATGCCATCCTTTGTTAAGAAATGCTGTGAAAAAGCGTATGTATGGCACTCCATGCACTACACCCAGAGGCTTAAATAAGAGTAGAGCTGCCCTTGTAAAAGTGGAAGCAAATGTTTTTAAAAGCAGCAAATAAACAACTAATCACTGCTCCTTTTTAACCCATTCTGGTATCATTGACTGTGTTAAAGAATTATCATAACCAGCTATCATGAGCGGTGGGGGGAGGTCTTAATGGTGCTGTGATGAGTGTTGCTCTAACTCTCTCAATACATTTTACATTGAAATACATTTATTCACATTTGCAACATTCCTCTCTGCATGTGTGAATGGGAAATGAACAAAAAACACAGCTGTTCTTGTGTATGTTTGCGATTGGTACCTTACCATTTCAAGAGCTGCATGAATGTGCTGTTTTCCCTGTACAATTCTTCACACACTTATTTTGTGAAAGTTTATTGAGCACAAAAAGCATATGCTACCAGTTTCTGTGCTACCTGCAATGTTGATCTCCTCTTGGGAACCCTGCTGCGACACATGGAGGAAAGAGCGCCCTCACTTTGGCGCATGTGTGCCACCACTGCCAAGGCTTATTATTGATCAAGTACCTCCTATTGCACCTTCATGCTGTACAAACAAGTCCCTGCTCATGGTTTGCAAACTAATCCCGTCAAAATATGACTGTATACATGAGGCCTGAGGTTTGAGATAACTGAACCTGTACAGACTGGCAGGAGGCCATTTATCTGAGAGTCTGGTTCACAGGGCCAGTCTTCCCTCTTAGGCAGAGCAAGGCAGCTGCCTCAGGCAGCCAATTTGGGGGGCCATTAAAGTGTGTCAAGTTGCCCATTATTCATTTTTTAATGTATATAATTTCTACTTTAATCTCTTCCGGGCAAGGATGTGCTTTTGGGTGGGTGGGGTCTTTATTTTCCTGCATTAGCCATGTAGACTGCCTGCTCATATATCAGCTTGCTTGTTCATGACTATCTTTGCAAAGGCTGTTCTCTGGGTCTGTTCATTCCCCACATCTAGCAGGTGAAAATAGTGCCTTTTCTGTAGTGGCACCTCAGTTCTGGAAAACTCTCCCAAAAGCAGTGGTTTTTGTTTGCTCCGCTTAACTTCTACTCTGCTAAAGCTTCTACCGTTTGGTTTGGTTATTTATTTGATTGTATGCTGCTGTAAATGTTTATAAAAACTGTTCTAGTGTTGTTTTTATTATTGTTTTTAATATTTATTGTAACCTATCCTGGAAATCTTTAAAGGCAGGATGTGTATTTTAAAACAAATTATAGTAATAGTAGATAGAAGCTGTGGCAGATGAATAATAACATTCTAACTAAAGGAAGAAGGGATGTATGTGAACATCTTGCTCTGGGTACCAAAATGTCTTGGAGCAGCCCTGATTGTGCACGTCTAGGATGTGCCTAAGAATGCTTCCTCTTTGCTTCACATAGCAATGAAGGCTGGCAGATAAGGGCTGCTCCCTCCTATATGATGCTGAGTGTATAGTGCTGGAGTTTAAATTAGATCTGTCACCCAATGAGGGACATCTGACAGTGCAATCCTATAGGTGTTTCCTCAAAAGTAAATCTCACTGAACCTGATGGGGCTTCCTTCTGAGTTAGACATGCATAGGAGTGTGCTGTTAGCTGATTAAACATTGGATTCTAATTTATTAATTGATGCACTAAATCTGCACCAATGTGTGTATGGGTAGCAAGGCGGGGGGGGGGGACAAAATATTTCTAATGAAAAAAAGCACAAGTGTAATTATACATAAAGAGGTGCTTTCTTTTTTTCTCTTGCAGTAGAGAATTCTTCTTTAGATACTGCTTGCCATCTGCAATTTTTTAAAAGTACTTATTATTGTGGCTGTTAGGCACCTTGGGTGTTTAGAGGCAGAGAGGTGGGGCATCAGTTGAAATAATAAATAAATCATAACTACTTGCCTGAAAATTAATTTACATTTTTTGCTGCTTTATCAATCGGGGCATTTTCTAGTCATTTGATTTTTGAAAACATTGGTTAACCCAAACAAT
Source organism: Podarcis erhardii (assembly GCF_964252035.2). Lineage (NCBI taxonomy): Eukaryota > Metazoa > Chordata > Lepidosauria > Squamata > Lacertidae > Podarcis > Podarcis erhardii. The sequence goes on along the minus strand of NC_138503.1, from coordinate 4,424,175 downwards.
TAATTGACTAAACATTGCAGCCCTCCTAGATATCCATAAATCTGTGTTTGACTAGGAGGCTGTTTGTGTTATGAACTGCTTGTGCATTTGTAGCTAGACACCACCACCCCTAACACCCCAACGCTTTGTGAACCTGGCATTTAGGAACTTGTCAAAATGATAATATTGTTGTAAGCTTCAAATGACTTAGGTGAATAATACTTAATCATCATGAATTACTTTAGGGTGCACAGGAGAGCAAATTATTTAGGTAATGGAGCTGAAAATGCACTGGGATTAGAATGTTATGCAGTCAAATAATTCCTTGGTTAATTCTGCTTCAATGCAAATTCTTGTTTGTGCTACTAAATATGTATGAGTGTCATTGACTATGTATAGCTTCATGTTTAATCAATAGAATTAGAAGGAGCAACAGCAATGTTTCTGTCACAAATGGTAGTCTTTGATGACGGCTATTTTTCTCACCATAAATGTCTCCCTTATATTAGCAATGGCGCTCACCTGAGAGGTGCTGGAATTGTAGCATTTACCAATTTATATACAGAATGTGTTTATGTTAGTGACCATCCCAGATTTGAACAAACATTCCTTATGAATATATCCCTTCATATTTTGGAAGTTTCTTGTGCTACCAGACAAACTGCTTTCCAAATGACTGTCAGATTTTTCTCCCATCTTCTTTATTTGTGTCACCATCAGTATCGCTTCCTTGTGTGACAACATCTCATGGTGCTTTCTGGGTCTGATGGATGTTCATGGCGAGTGCTGCTTTTCTTTTGGAGGCAAATCTTCAAACGAGAGCTGTTAAAATACGACAGATTCTCAAGTCGGTGATGCATCTGTATTGAAGGCTGTCCCATCTACCATACGCATGAGATATTTTGTACCAGCTGTTAGGACAATAGTTTTTGTTGGCTTATCTGTTCTGCTCCTACCTTCAGTGAAGGTAACAGTGAAATAGAGAAGGAAGAGATGGAGGAAGATTATGGTGATGTGGCTGGTTCTAGGACAGGGGTTGGCAAGGTTTACCTTGTCTGGGCCAGATTGCAATTTCCGGCATCTGTGTCTGTGCAGACGCGATTTCCAGTGCCGCAAAAGCAAGTCCCCACACCACACTCTGCTGGTTTAGCGCAGTGCGTGGGGACATGCCAAGCGGGCGGCTCGGTTTGGGGGCGGTTCAGGGGCTGCTTAAACGACCCCGTGGGCCGCTTGTGGCCCATCGGCCTTAGGTTGCCGACCGCTGTTCTAGGACAACGTGAGTAATGAAGAGAAAGTTTAAAGTATTCTTAACAGTCCTGTTCAGGTTGTCCTCAAGACGAGGTTTGGGTCACCTGAGCTGCATAGTCTTCGCTGCCTGCTGTTGTAGCTGTAGCTATCCATTTGTACATCTTGGAGGGTGGGTGGGTGGGTCCTGACCCAGTCCTGAGACTGAATTTGTACAGAGAATAGCATGATGGCTTTGTATGTCGATCTAGTTGTGGTCTGATATTTGCAAGGCCAGTCCACCCATGAAGCAAGGTGACGTGACCACCCTAGGTGGCAGGATCCACAGCAGATCTGTCCTTCAAGCATCACCTGCCGCTCCTGCCCCCACTGCCACAGCGATGGCTGCAACACACTCCTTGGCAGCAGCACCCCTCCGCCTCCAATGCTGCCTCTACTGCAGCCTCTTGGTGGTTGGCCTCCTCTTACGCCTAGGGAGGAGATGGCGGGGGCTGCCCTTTGAAGTCTGCACCCGCTCAGCATGATGCAGAGTGGACCCCTTCCCTATCGCTCCCATGACGGCCTTTGGTTTCCACTTCAGCCATCAGGTAATGTTCATTTGATTTCCTCCACCATGTTCCTGTCTCGTCTTCCCTGGCTGGGGGGGGGGGGAGGGGGACCACACCATTTTGTGGTTCTCCTCAGGTGTCAAAATATCTTGGTCTGGCCCTGGATATTTGATTCCTCATTCCAGCATAGCGATCTTGTATGGCCAGTGGATGTTACATAACAATCTGCTTAATGCTTCAATCTAACCATATGATTAGCTCAAACCGTAAATAAAATTCGGTGCATGCCTGGAGTGTATGATTAAGTGCTTTCCAGGACAGGAGCCAAGTCTTGCAGCACTTTATGAGACTCTCTCCTGTTCTAGACTGACTGACTGAGCAAACTTCTGGAGCACCTGCTCAGGGATATCTAAGCTCACTTAGCTTGTTGTACACAGAGCTAAAGGGAAAATAAAAATTACAATGCCGTGGAAAGATAACCCAAATTCTTCACTGAAAAGAGCTGAATCCCACAACATGCATGAGTGAATTTATCTCTCCTTTCTTCTCTTTAAAGTAGTCAAGGGGGGCGAGAGGCAGAAGACTAGGGCTGGTCATCAATGTACCACACCAGGAAATTCCCTTCAACAGCTATTTGGGCAATGCAGATTGCTGCCCATGCACTTTCACGCTATCTTCACCTTCATAAGCGAAGATTTTGAGCCCAGTACCACATCCTGTGCTTTTCTGCACTTGTGTGGATTCCCCCAACCCTACCACAGTTTAACCACTAACTTAAATGTTTCTGTTGGTGGGTAGTTCTTTTGAAGACTGTTGCTCCTTCAGTCCCCTGGCGCCTTGCTTTTTTTGTCCAGCAGAGAGGCAGAACGAAGTCAGGCACATGGGAACTGGTTTTGCTTTCTTCTGTCTTTTATATCTGGCCACTTCCCCCCTGTGTTTAAGAGAGCAGCTCTATTGTCTAGTGTCTTCTTTCTCTGTTGAAGAAAAAGTAAGGGTTTGCTTGGAGGGTGAGTGGCTGGTGGCATCTCTCTCCTTGTCAGGAGTAAGCAGTATACTCCAAGTGGGTCCTTTACAATCTGATGGTTTCCCTCGCCCCCATTGCATAAAGACTAAGAATTCTAGTGTGAGAGTGCCTCTGTAAATATATGTTTAGAAGAAAAAAAAATCTGTGAATTGAAATAAGCCTATACTCCAACTAGGCATATTGGAACTATGATTCAGGCTAATTTTCATCTAACATTATATTATCATTATTATTTTACCTAGAATGAAGTTATATTTCTTTCCAAATAACTTATTGGTTTTCATGTAAATACGAGAACAGCATAGAACTACAGTAACTTGTCCACCGGTACATTAAATTTCATATGCAGTACACAGTACACAAGCAATACAGTGGTGCCCCGCAAGACGGAAAACTCGCTAGACGAAAGAGTTTTCCGTTTTGGAGGTGCTTCACAAAACGAATTTCCTATGGGCTTGCTTCGCATGACGAAAATGTCTTGTGAGTTCCTGCGGGGTTTTTTTCCTTCCCCCCCCCTTTTTCTAAGCCGCCAAGCCGCTTATCTGCTTATCCGCTAAGCCGCTAAGCCGCTAAAAGCCGCTAACAGCGCTAATAGCGCTAAGCCGCTAAGCCGTCAATGGGCTTGCTTCGCAAGACGAAAAAAACGCTAGACGAAGAGACTTGCGGAACGGATTCTTTTCGTCTTGCGAGGCACCACTGTATGTTTATTTATGCCTTATCAATTCAAGTATCCTCAGTGTAGCTTGGAAAATGTTACTGTTTCAATAATAACAATCCAGTTTGATTGAGGTGTGGTTGACTAAGCAGTGGTGCGCTGCAATCTGTCCTCATTTCTGGAGGAGCCTGGGTGGGTGGCCTTGGGCCCCTTAGCTCTAACTCAGTAATAGCGAAACAAAGCTGGAAATTTCTGTCATTATCTATGCCATGTCCTGTTTTGAACAGACACTGCATTTCTCACTGTGTCTTGTTTGCATGCGAAAAAGATTTGAGCAAGCACTTATTTGCATGCAAAAGATGAAACTGATAAGTGGGAAAACACCCTAATTACCCCTTCCTGATTTTTTTTAAAAGGAAAAGTAGCAAGCACTTTTACATTCATCAGACCAGAAACATGTATTTGCATTCACAAGGCAAATAGTAGGGGCAGGAACATCTGGCATGGGGTTAATTAGATGACTTGTGCCCCCAGGCTGTTGTGGAGCTGTCCAGGGAAAAGGACACCAGACACCCTTTGGAAGAAAAGCAGAACACAATACAACTTTAGCAGTAGCATAGCAGGGCATACAGGAAAGGATTGTTTACTTATTGTTCCACATCACCCAAATCTCCAAGCGGAGCAAGCAGTCTTCGAAATTAACCCCTCGCCAGTCACTTTTTGCAGCTCAGGGCTGCCACCTAGTGCCCAAGTCAAGATTTGCAGTTGCGTGCTTTGTAACTGGCTGGGCAGGAGAGCTTGGCGATACATTGCGATGTTGAAAACCTGACATCGCCCTAGTGTGTTGTCTGCTTTCTGAACCCAAGTCTAGCCTTTCTGGGAGATGAGTTATCAAAGTCTGCTGATGACACCAAGTTGTCTGTGGTAGTTTTTAACTAAAAGTGGCTGTGGGGTGCTCCAAACTGGGTGAAAGAGTATTAAAATGATAAATCTGATTCGGTGTTAACAAGTGTAAAGTGATGCATGCTGGGGCAAAATATCCTAACATTACATATATGATAATGTGGTCTGAGCTGGTGGTGGCTGACCAAGCTTAGGGTCCCAGTGGATAGCTCAATTAAGAAGTTGACCCAGGTTGTGGGAAATTACTGGAAATAGAACTGGAAATATCATAAAGGCCTTCTACAAGTCTATGGTGCAGCTGCACTTGGAATACTGTGTCCAATTCTTGTCACCACATCTCTTAAAAGCAGACATGTCCAACGCGTCAGTCCCGATTGACGAGTGGATCCTGCAAAGAATTCTAGTCGATCACCATCCACCCTCCACTGGAGACGTTGGGAGGAGCTATTTTGACGCTGCACATGCACCCACCCCTGCCCTGTCAGTGTGCGTCTGCCCACAGTATACCCATCCCTGCCCCCTCGGGAGAAGCAGCCAGTGCCTGCCCGCCCACCCTGCCCCCATCCCTGCCCCCTCGGGAGAAGCAGCCAGTGCCTGCCCGCCCACCCTGCCCCCATCCCTGCCCCCTCGGGAGAAGCAGCCAGTGCCTGCCCGCCCACCCTGCCCCCATCCCTGCCCCCTCGGGAGAAGCAGCCAGTGCCTGCCTGCCCACCCTGCCCCCATCCCTGCCCCCTCGGGAGAAGCAGCCAGTGCCTGCCCGCCCACCCTGCCCCCATCCCTGGGTGGTAGGTCACTGCCAGTTTTTATATTGGATCGTAGATCACAGCCGACTTCAAGTTGGACCTGCCTGTCTTAAAGGTTATTATAATGCTGGAATTTTTAAAAGAAACGATAGAGCATCACCCTAGCTTTTTAAAAGATTTGTGTGTGCTCCTGCACCATTTACAGGGATGTGCTTTCCTTTGCAGAAATGAAAACATTAGAACTTAAAAAATAATCATGTTATGTGAGTATGATGGACAGAATGAAACAATGTCCTTCACTGGCAGCTCCACCTCTCACAGAAGCTGTGGTTTTGCAAACTGAAAGGAAAAGGTTCACCCTAGTGAGAGCCAGTGTGGTGTTGTGGTTAGAGTGCCAGTAGGACTAGAATGTGGGAGACCCGGGTTCAAAGCCTCACTCAGCCATGAAGTTCACTGGATGTTACTGTCCTATACATGCCTAAATTTAAGTCCCACTGTGCCCTCTGTATGACCTGGTTTCAACCCTTCAAATACCACAAATTGCAAAAAGAACCAAATAAATTATCTACACAAAGTTGTTCAGAAATTTATAAAGATACAGGTTTTGGCAAATTACCCCCTGTAATTTTGTAAAAGAGGATTGGTTTTCACATTTGCTAGAATGAAACTGCAGTCACATCTCTTCTAAACTGCTTTCCCATTTGATTGCTTCTTTGTTTTAAAGAATTTGTCTTTTGTGCACAGCGTTTATTCTATCTTCAGCTAGCTCCCTCATCTTGTCATCATTTGATTTGTAATCTTGTAGGGGAAAAACATGCCTAGACATATTGTTGTGGTGACCATAACTAGGCAATTACTTTTGCATCTTAATTTTTCGCCAAAGAATGAACATGCATGTTTTAAATGTGTCAGGAATTGCCTTGCAATAGATTACTTTATACATCCATACAAGGAGAGATGGTGTTCTGTTCAACCTGCACATCTCCATGCCAAGGCAAAAGTGTGGTGGATCTTTATCCGAGAGATGTTGTTTGCAGATGACACTGCCTTGACAGCATACTCTGAAGAAGCTCTACAGAGACCCATCAACTGTTTTGCCCAAGCCTGCAGGGAGTTCGGACTTACCTGCAGTCTGATGAAGACCAGGATGTCACCAGCACCCCACACATCAGCTTTGATGAGCACACACTTGAAGTGGTAGACAATTTTGACTGTCTGGGTTCCACCATAACCAGCAATCTCGTCATCAGCACTGAGTTTGACAAGTGTGTTGGCAAGGCAGCTATGGCAATGGCTTGCCTCACCAAAAGGGTATGGGAGAATGTGATGCTAATGTCCAATACCAAGATGAAGGTCTACCAGACTTGCGTGTTAAGCACGCTGCTTTATGGAAATGAGTTGTGGGCAACTTACAACCAACACCTTCCACATTCACTGCATCAGGAGGATTTGGGGTGGATCACATGGCAGGACAGAATTCTAGGCAAAGATGTGCTCTCCCAAGCCCACATCCCTAGCAGGTTTGCACTCCTGTCTCAGTGACGTCTACGCTGGCTTCGTCATGTCCACAGAATGGAAGATGACAGGCTCCCCAAGGATGTGCTCTACGGGGAGCTGGCTACTGGCAGCAGGCCAACTCTGTGTTACAAAGATGTCTGCAAATGTGACATGAAGGCTGGCAACGTCACTCCTGCCATGTGGGAATCCCTTGCAGATGATCTCAGTGCCTGGAGACAGGTAGCCAAGTCCATGGCAATGAATGGAGAAGAAATGACCGCTGGGAGGAACACACACAGAGAGAAAGGCATGGTGCATCTGCGGCAGCAAAACTGGATGCCTTAATCTGCTTCCGCTGCAGGATAGCATGTCTCTCTCATGTCAGCCTCTACAGCCACAGCAGACGCTGCAACCTACCAACAGCTTGACTTCACCTTTGAAGACGCACCTCCTCCACTATCTCCCAAAACAGGAGGGTGCCAGCTGACAACTGGTTTATGCTGTATGCATAATCTTGCCATGTGATGAAATGCATTTTTTAAATTTGGCCAAAGCAGAAACTCTTGGGTCCAATGCCTCTTGGTTTTAAAACGCTAAATCTGACGTTGTGAGTTTTTAAGTACTTTCTCAAATGACCCATTTTAATAACCTGAAAGCTATTATATAACAAGTAACCATAAATTAGTACAAGGCCCTAGGGGGACCCTCACAGTTCAGCAATGAATAGTTAATGTGGTAGAATGTTGAGCAGGTTATTAGTTTTCATTGTACAAATGCTGATCAGGGAATGCTTTTCTAAGGTGTTTAAAAGAAAATATAATTAACTGGTTGTGTGCTTTTGTTGCAGCTCAAATTGAAATTATTCCATGCAAGATCTGTGGAGACAAATCATCAGGAATCCATTATGGTGTCATTACCTGTGAGGGCTGTAAGGTAAGCTTTATATATATTTAAAAAGTTATATATGAGAGTCAAAAAGTGTGTTCAATCTTTGACTTGGAAACGTGTCTTTTTGCAAGATTACATGTTTGCTAGTTGACACTAATTATCAATAAACCACCATAGACAAATTTTTAAGCATTGTTGTGTTTTTCTCCACTAAAGGACACTTGTCTAAATTCACACTGCTCTTATAGCTTTAAAGACCCAAATAGGCACCTGTTTAGGAACTTAGGGTCGCTCTAGACTGATGCTTTCTTGTGGGTATATTCTGTAGCATATTCTTGTCACAATAATAGTCCATTAGTGGCGGATTTGTTCTCTTTGTTCTGTGAGGCTTCCCCACTGCTACCACAGCATTGCTGTCTGGAGGGCCTAAATTACAACAAAACCAGGAAAAATAAATAAATTGGATTTCAGCAGGAAGTTATCGGATAGTCACTGATTGGAAATTAGGCGTTGTGACTGCCCCAAAACTTATGCAGGCACAAACAGTATTGAAAAGGAAAGTTTTGGTGTCTTAGATCATGGCCTCTTGTTTCCTTGAGGAAGGACTTCTGGCAAATGATGGGCTGCACCTCACAGCAGTTGGCAAAAATGTGTTTGCCAAGAGTCTTGAGAATCTGATCAGGAGAGCTTTAAACTAGATCTTGAGGGGGAGGGAGACAACATTACAGATGACAAAGGAGCACCTGGTATGGAGGATAATTTCATTGATACACAGGAAACTGAGGTGGTGCTCCAGAAACCTACTAAAGGGCAGGAAACTACAACGGGGAAGCAACTGGAGGGAACAACTCATGGTTTCAGTTGTCTCTGCACAAATGCACAGGATATGGGAAACAAAGAAGATGAGTTGGAGCTTTTAATACAGGATGGCAAATATGACCTGGTAGGCATTACTGAAACCTGGTGGGAAGAGACTCATGACTGAAATGTAGAAATTGACGGGTATAACTGTTTCAAAAGGAATAGACCAAATAGAAAGGGAGAAGTAGCATTATATGTAAAGGATGTGTACACTTGTGAAGAAATCAGTGATCTGGAGCATAGAAAGCAGATTGACCGTCAAGCCAGACTGAGGTCTTGGATGATACCTTCTTAGAGCAGATTACCAAATATTCAAAAATGAGAGAGGGAGTCTTCAATTTCCCCAATATCTGCTGGAATACAAACTCTGCCTAGAATGTAGGTTCTGACAAAGCCCTCCATTCCTTCATTGACAATTTCATTTCCCAGATGGTGGAAGACAAGGGGGTCATCTATCCTGCACCTGGTCCTCACAAACAGGGAACAACTGACTGATGAAGTGGAAGTACTCGGAAACTTGGGAGGAAGTAATCATGTCCTCCTGGGTTTCATAATACAAAGGCAAGGGAAAGCTGAGTGGACACGCACTCTGGACTTTAAGAAGGCCATTTTTTAAAAAGCTGAAGGAGCTACTGGGTGTGATCCTGTGGTCAGAAATACTCAAGGATAAAGGAGTCCAGAATGGATGGGCATTTCTAAAAGGAGAAATATTGAAGGCCCCAATGCAGACAATTCCAACAGGAAAGAAAAGTGGGAGGCATCTAAGGAAACTGGTGTGGGTGCATAAGGAGCTTACAGATCTCTCTCCCCTCCCAGTTCTTCCTCTGGAACAACTCTCTTATGAAGGCTTCCAGGGCTGGAGGGTGGGCCAAGGCAGATGGGAAAAGCCATTGCCTGATGGCTTCTCCCCTTGCAGTTCCATAAGGACAAAGGTAAGGTTCTGCATTTAGGCAGGAAGAACCAGATGCACACATATGGGATGGGGGATACTTGGCTTCCTAGCTGTATATGTGAAAAGGATCTAGGGGTCCTGGTGGCCCACAAACTGAACATGTCCACAGTGTGATGCAGCAGCAAAAAAGCTAACACTATTCAAGGCTGCATCAACAGAAGTATAGTGTCCAGATCAAGGGAAGTAATAGTACCACTGTCTTCTGCCCTGGTGAGACCACTCCTGGAATACCATGTCCAGATCTAGGCCCCACAATATAGCAACCATGTTGACAAGCTGGAACGTCTGCAGAAGAAGGCAACCAAGATGATCAAGGGTCTGGAAATTAAACATTATGAGGAGTGCTGGAAGGGGGTGGGTATGTTTAGCCTGGAAAAGAGGAGATATGATAGCCATCTTCAAATTTCTCAAGGGCTGCCACGTGGAAGATGGAGCAGGCTTGTTTTCTCCTACTCTGGAGGAAAGGACTTGAACCCATTGCTTCAAGCTACAAGGAAGGAGATTCCGACTAAACATTCAGAAAAACTTTCTGACAGTAAGAGCTGTTAGGCAGTGGAGCGCTCTCCCTTGCGAGGTGGTGGATTCTCCTTCCTTGGAGGTTTTTAAGCAGAGGTTGAATAGCCATCTCCTGCATTGCAAGGGACTGGACTAATGACCCTGGGTGTCCCTTCCAGTTCTATGATTCTATCATTCTATGAAATCAGAATTATATATGGCCGCCTCAACAGCATCACAATGAGCACAGACGATTATGAATATGCAATAAAAAGGATGTATAGAGAGGCTCTTATATAGGGTCTCAAAATTCTAACTTCTTTTGGGGGCTTCACTGGCTCATGTTCTCCTACAGTGTTGTGATTTTTCCATCTTGTGCTCTCTCCAGGAAGAGATTTCAGTAACATTTGGTCCTGTGAGTTTCGCTTCTTAAAAACTATGCAAACAGTACTGACCATTACTGTATTTCTTCCTTTATAAAAAGGATATGGAGAGCACAGAGCCAAATACAAATTCAGGAGCTTTCCTATGAAGATTCCTCCCTCCTCTCCTGCTTTTACTACTATTACGCCTTTGCACAGAAGCAAAACTCTCAGTTGAAGACTATGCAGGACTATTGTACATATCTACAATTTATATCTTAGGGAGAAAAAACGCACGCACATAAGGGGGCTTTAAGATTTAGGGGCACCCACCTCCCCTTTGCTCCAGACAGGTTTCTGGTAATCTAGGTCTGGAACTGCTTTCAAGAAGGCATGCAATCCTGAAGTTGTGGTCTGTCTGGTAAAAAACATGGGTACAATATTTACTAGTACCTCCTCAGACAATGCTCTCTAAAACAAAAGAAGATCCTACATGTGTTTGAGACCTGGGTACTTGAAAGTCTGTGAAACTTGTTTTCTCCCACTGTGGAGGGCAGGACTGGAACCAATGGATTCAGGTTACAGGGAAGAAGAACTTTCTGACAGTAAGAGGTGTTTGACAGTGGAACGGCCTCCTTCGGAAGGCTGTGAGCTCTCCTTCGTTGGAGGTTTTTAAGCAGAGGCATTGCAGGGAGTTTGACTAGATGACCCTCGGGGTCCCTTCCAGCTCTTCAATTCTGTGATTATATTCTATGAATACGCCCCAAAAGCAAGATCTAGGGTGGAGATCCTTCTCAGGGCATCTCCTCATTCCCAGGGACCTTCAGTGGTGGTCTTGGTTATGGAATATCTTCTTCAGGCTTGTTTGGCTGACACTTTCATGACCAGTGGAGAGCAGTTCGATCATATTCCTAAGTCCACATAGCCTTCACTTTCCACAATCCATCTCATATTCCTGCAATAACTAAAGATTTATTGAAGCCATTCTGCTTCCCAAAGTGATACGAGTTAATTGCTATTCTAACAGAAATAACCATGGGAAAATAATTTTTGAATTTTTTTTATGAATAATTTTTATTAACAGGCCAATCAAATCACATTAAATCCAAATCACATTAGTTCCAAATTATACAGCCAATTTTTTTTTAAAAAAATTTGGGGGTACCCATACTTCGCGATCCGAAAGGGAACCAAACATCGCTCTTGCTGCTGCTTTAATGTCACAGTTCTATCCAGTTCTGTCCAGATAGTCTCCTTATTATTTTCCTCATCTTCTTGTTGTAATCATATATTCCTTTCTTTGAGATCTCTGATAATCTTCACAAGGGTTGAAAACAAACATGTCCTGTGTGGATTTTACACTCTCCAGGAACCATATCACGTAAAGGACAACCGCCATTTTCACACCTCCGTAAACAACATTCTTACAGTCTGTCCGTGATTTCCACCGGCCTGCGAAACTGTATCTCAGGGGGGCCCTGCCAGGTCAAATTCACATTCCATAGGGAAAATAATTTTTGAATTGGCAGGTTTCTTCATTGGCAAATTTGCTCAAAATGTGTAAAGACCTTCAGTGCTTTTGTTGCTCCTTGTAGTACCTTTTTTAAAAAAACCCCCAATCAATCAAGATCCTTTATTAGGCATAGCAAACCACACATTATCAAACAGACACCGTATACAAATTGTGCAAAATGCGAACTCAACATAACAAGGTTTGTCCCAGTCATATCTTTGACTTAAAAAAATAAAATAAAATACTTTATTACTACTTGTACGGCCATCCTTCAACACACATTCCTTGGACAGCTTACAAAATGAGATGAAATACAATATTAAAATGTATGATTACAATTAAAAACACCAAAAATACACATTAAATATATATTTTCCAGCAGAGGCGAATAAAACAAATTTGCAGCTTAATTTACAAAATTAACAGCGGCTCCAACAATGAGAACCCAGATTTTGTTTGTTTAAAATGTTGTACATCCTCCTGTCTGATTCTGTTCTGCTGCTTTTGGTGTGTTCCTGTGCAAATTTTTAGGCATTATGGCAGGGAAAGGTTCTTCTGCCAAAGGACGGTAAGCTTCACGGTTTCCGCCACTTGCAGACTGCCGCTGCCTTTATCTGATTAGTGGAAGGCTTGTTTTAATGCTAATTGCTGCTGGATAGGGGGATTTTCACTGAGAGGGAAGGCTTCTAATTCCCTGTTGTGCTGTGATTGCTCTACCACCTCCACACCTGGTATTTAATTGTTTTAAACCATAACATGGTTGCTAATCATATTTAGAACTGTAGCATAGAGAAGACTGCGCATGTTGTAGCAGTTTGATATTGAGTTATGCAGTTCCCCCTGTAAGGTCATCTTAGGACATCGATGACTTGAAGATCAGTAATGCAATTTTTGCTGAAGATGCTGAAATGGACTTTAAAAGCCTGCATATATTTGAAGTCAAACTGGCATATTAAAATTAAATCCAGCTATAAAAGGGCTGCTTATCTGCTGGAAATAACTTTTCTTCCTGTTAGACATGTGTTTTACTCAGCTTAGAATTTAAATATCTGACTAGTAAATTCTTTAACAGACCAGAAGATGACCAGAAGATACGTATGCTGATCAAGCCACATCAAATAAATTGCATATCCTGTACTGCCTTTTATACAGTTCACCTAGGGACAGATTTCACTATTCATTTCAAAGTTACAAAGTTTTCTAAGTCAGTCAGATGATTTCAAAATGAGATGATTTGGGACTGATGTAGATCTAGCTACCTATAGGGCAGCTTTATGTGCATGAGCAGCAAGAAGATTATGTGCTACTTATCTTGACCTCATAAGACTAAAAATGTTCATTGCCAAGGGTTTATTTAAAGGTCCAAATGATTTTGGGAGCTTTGCCATTTTAAATGCAATTTGGAGCTCTAAAAATGTATGTTTAATATACTCTTGGACTGCCTTTCTGTTTGTGATTTATATTGTGATGGCCAATGGTAACAAATAATAATAAAAAACTGACTAATCCCATCATTAATGTGCTGTGGAGTAAGGCCCTCTGCCTCTTCCTTGATTCCTGTTTTCCCAGGAGCCTCACCACCTGGGCTAGTCTGTTCCCTCACTGCTCTCCTGAAACTTATTTCTGAACCGGAGTCCCCTGTTATCACAGCGCTGTTGCTTCCCTGCTCCAGCCTTCCCCTGGCAAGACTTCCACAGACTTTAATGCTTCCCGTGGTCTAGTGCATTATAGATGTGCAGGATTGTATGTGGGGCGTGGGGGTGTGTGCTTGTTATTCACCATGTCAATCACAGCAAGTCTATCAGGTCCTGGCTACATAGGTTAGATCAGTGTTTCCCAACTAGCGAATTACTGAGGACCCCTATTTTTCAAAAGCCAAGCTATGGACCCCCTACTTTTGAAAATTTTGATAACTCTATGCCCTAGCATAGCTAGGGGGCGGGGCACCCTGGGCGGCACTTATCCTGGGGGCAGCACACTGGAGCCCAAAGTGAAGCACAAGTCCAAACACCCCTGAGCCCAGCACACCGCTCCCTAAAGCAGCACGGCCCAGGGCTGGCTCTTAGTGCGCTGAGCTCCTGCGTCCCTCCACCAGCTGCTAGAGGGTGGCTGAGAAGGATACAACTGTCATGTGCTGGCCCTGCAAGCAGCACTGGCCCTGCAGCACACCTGAGCCCCGGCATCTCTCCTGGGGGTGATGTGGTGGCTGCGGCCTCTGCAGGCACCACGCTGCCCAAAAAAGCAGTGCGGGGCTTGCGTTCACCTGCCACCTCCCTCTCAGCCGAGTGATTGCAGGGGCCAGAGCTGCCACAACCTGGCACTCGCCGCAGGCACCCTCCTGCTGGAGGGAGCCTACATGCACACTGCCGCTCAGCAGCGCTGCCCCAGCTTGCCCCGTCCCCATGGGCGCAACGCCCTGCCCCAAGTGCCCCAGCAGCTTATTATGCTGCTGATTCTATGGTAGTTACCTCTGCAAAACAATTTTTTGAACAAAATGTGGGGTAGCCCCTAATAAGCAAATGATTTTAGCTATACTAAAAACAGACTTGGGGTGAGAAATACCTCATTTTCAACATTGTGATATACCAGCAGCTAAACATCGCAATATTCCGTTATATCACAGTGTCTGAAATTGGAGATCAGGTGTGGGGATGAGGGAAGGAGCAGCCACAGAGATTTTTTTGGGGTGGGGGGGAGCGGAGTCACCTCCACAACATGTTTTTTTTTGGGGGGGGGGATAGGCAGCTGGGCAGCCAATGGTGGCAGCTGGTGAAGATACACATCCATTGTGGCTGCCGCTGCTGCTTTCCAGGAGAAGGGAGTGCTACAGTGCCTTGAAGTGACGTCAGCTCAGATCTGGCTGAGATCCTTGTGTGATATTGGCAGTGCCTTGAAATCAGCTGCCCTGTTCCCCCTCGAATGAGGAGCAATATATTCCTGTGTATTGCCGGGTCAAAATTGTTACTGAGGTGTGATTTCAAAACCGATTTTTGCCAATATTGAAAAATCGCACAGTGGTAAAACAGACCATAAAATTTGTGATATTACCATGCAAAAATGACAAAAAATAGTTGGGGGGAGGCAAGGGATGGGGCTGCACCCCTAACTGGGAACCATTGAATTAGTTTCTAGAAGTTTGGTGCATTACACATTCACTGTTCATACTGGTTGTTTGTTTTTATTTGGTATTTGAAAACATGCTCCATTTCTTCTGGCAAGGAGGACTGCCCTTATTAGACTTCTGTGGCAGTAAAATAGTTTTTTGCTGCATTTCATTTAGGAGGTCTGTTGTTTGCATGGTTTGCAAACATGCCTGGAATTTGGTCTATGGCAACAATCATGCCAGGGAAAAGATGCTCTTCCAGCTGGGCATCTCAATCCCACGGATATTGATTTGATGGATAGTGCTCCACGGGATAAAGGGGATTAAGAATAAGAGATGCATAGGCAACCTACCTGGCCCATCTGCTGCATGAAACTTTCAGCCGGGCTATTGCCTACAGAGATTCGTGTCACAATAAACCAGCCACTCAGCTGGGTGAGAAGGTGAGAAGAAGATGGAACAGTTACTGCCTCTGGTCTGATCCAGGAAGGCATTTCTTATTCTCTTAAGTAAGAGTGCATACTTTGTTTGTTTGTTTGTTTGTTTGTCTATCTTAACTATCAAAACATTAAGATATTACTTAAATATGCAGTCTTGTTTTGTAAAGGTTAAACTCACAACAGTGAACCACAGGAGTCCTCTTCAGGCGTTCTTGCATGTGTGAAGGGGCTCTGACAGACAGCCTAGTCCTAACCCCTAGATCTCTGTATGCATACAACCCTTCACAGCCCTTTCACATATACATATTGAATCCCTGACAAAAGCTAGGATACTCGTAAAAATAGTAAGACCATTCAAAACTGAAGCAAACTGCTCCAGAATCACAGCAATAAACAGTCACTGGTGTTCCACCCACCTGGAATCAAGGATTCTGAGTAAAATACTTAAAAACTATTTGCTATATAACCCCAAATTTATGAGAGCAAAAACCCAGATTTCTACAGTCAGAATGTGTGTGTTTTTTATTTTTGTTTGTTTTAAAAATAAATTCAGTGAGTTCAGTTTACAAAATGCAAAAGAATGAGAGGGTATGGGGGTGGGGGGTGGCCAGGGGAGACCAATTCTCTGATTCCTAATTGGCAATTACTAGAATATTGCAAAGTGTAATGATACGTGGAAATGTGTAAGTGTTAGCAATAAATCATGGTATTATGAATAAATCTTTGCTGTCACAGACTGGTGTGTATCCCTTCCAGAGTGTCTGTCATTAGGATGCAACAAGGCAGCTGTCAGCTGTTTTCTTGTAATTAAACAGCCAATGAGCAGCTAATTAAGACATATGTGTATACAGAAGTGGGCATGTTAATGAACTGTAGGAATCAATTCATTAAATGAAAATTGTCAAAAGACAAAATATGAGCTTAGTAGTTCAAGTTTCTGGCAGGCTCAGAAACCAGTGGTGAGAGGAGCATTAACTGCCACTCACAAGACATGGATGAACATTTATTTATTTCTTCTTTGAGGAAGGAAACTAAATAGAACACTTCACTGATGCTATTAATAGGTTTTATGAAAATTCCCATTAATGCCATTAAATTTAGCTTTTTGTAGAAATTGTTCATTCAGACTGACTAGGAAATGAAAGGCACACTTTGTAAGATTTAATCTGTTGGGGGCATTATCGGTGTGTATTTTTTCCAACCTAAACCACTGCTGATTTGTGTGTCATTCATACCATGTTTTCAGTATTTATAGTTGCATAAACGAAAACACAATACCCTTAAATTGGCCAGATATTTGTCAGTCCCAATCAAATTTGGTTTTGCTCTCAGCTCTGGTAGTGAAAACAGTGTTGTGGCTGTCACTGGATTTGACCTTTCACAAGTCAGTTCATTTCTCCCTTGATCCTCAGCAGTCCACCACCCCTAAGGCTGGATACGCTTAGGAGCCTGTCCTTTGGGCTGAGCGAGCCATGTCTGAAGGAGGTGTGTGGCCCTCAGGAAAGTGATCCAGAAGGCCAGCTGTTTTGTGGTAGCTGTGGGCAAGGAGAGAGAAAGCAACTGCTGGAAATGCAACAGCAGAGATCATTCAGTGTGCAACCTAAGGGTTACTTACAGGCAACTAGCCATGAGTGGGACAGGGAGAGATGTCAATTAGCAACCAGTCAGTGGCATGATCCTGACTGCAGTAACGAGATGCGTAGTTCTGAGGCAGCTGATCCTCAATATGTTGAGTTGAATATGTCTTCCTGCTATGTAGGCGGCCTGAGGGAAGAGAGACCAAACCTCTGTGTTTCTCCTCAAATTATACAGCATTTTGTTAAGTTTCTTCCATAAGGACTTCTCTCTGGACTCCATCTGCATTATTTTAAGTGACTTTGCTAACAGCAGCATGACAGGGAAGAGGAAGAAGCAGTGTTGTGTGTAAGCTTAGCTCTGCTTTGCCTCTCTTACATTGCTGCTGTTTGTATAGTTTCAAAGTCCTACAGAGTCATTTTGGGGCAATTGTGTGTATACAATGGGAAGCAATGCCTCTTTAAATCACTTTCATCTCTTAAAAACTGTGATTTCTCATCAAGTACTTGGAGACATTCAGTTGAGAAAATATACGGGTTCTCCAGTCCTCATTTGGATACAGCTGAAATGCCCTAAGATTTTCTAATATTATTCCTACATATTTATATATAAAATGCATTTGAAATAATTTTTATTACTGAACCTATTCAAATATATAATCATACATTGTGAAGTATTTTATATTTTGTAACAAAATGGAATAAAAAATATACTCTTGAGTATGGTAGTTTTTTCTCTGACGATAAGAATTTAGCTGAAGCAAGGTGTCCTTTCAGTGCAATTGTCGTGTGCGACCACTTTGGATTCAGCCATCGATAAATCTTCCCCTTGCCTTTTGTCATTGTGCTACAGGGCTTTTTCAGGAGGAGTCAGCAAAGTAACGCCACCTATTCCTGTCCCCGACAGAAGAACTGTTTAATTGATCGAACCAGTAGAAACCGTTGCCAACACTGTCGTTTACAGAAATGCCTTGCTGTGGGGATGTCTCGAGATGGTGAGCTTTACTAGTTCAGGTCAGCTGTCTTGTATGTGCGACACTCCTTAGCTTTCTGCTTGCTCATCCCATTCTTAAAATATTTGTCTTGAAATATACTGTGCCTCATAAGTCACTGAATTTACTTTGGACTGATGCAGCTGGTGGCTTCCAGGGTTTTGTTTTGCTGCTGCTTACACAGTCACACGACACACAGAGTAAATGCCTGCCTTTCTTACTGGTGTCACTAGGCCAGCTCTACTTTAATTTTCTTTCACATTCCTTATTCCATTCATACAACATTATGGGTGTCCTGTACTTTTCTTCCTCCAACCAATCTTTATATTCCCTCCACCTCCTTCCTCCCCCATTACTGGTACAGAGACTATGAAATCCTGCTGCTAAGAGATGTCAGTGTCGCCACAGGAAGGGTTAAATACTCTTCTCTTGGATGACAGGCCAACATCAAAGTTATAACTTCTCTTAAGTAAAAGAAACTCTGCATTTTGCACCAAGGAAGCCCAAATATGGAACAGACTATTATGCAAATTAAATATATTTCCCCCTATGACTGAAATCTAATCATGTTCATTATTTTTCTTATTAAAATTGCCCTTCTGATGACTGTTTGCCTAAAAGCCATCTCCTTAAATTCTTCTATTGCTCATACATGCCCTAAGTATATTACACATGACTTATTTATTCAAGAGGCTGACCCAATAGGATAATACCTAACTTCTCACCTTCTAATATTTCACTTCACCTGTAGGATCAAGCAAAAGTGTATTGTAGTGATGTTGTGAACTGCTTTGTAGCTGCCCTAGACTTACATATGATGTGTCCTAACATAGCATTTTACTGCTGCAGCTGGTGGTGATAAAATATATTGCTTATGGATATATTTCAGCTGTAAAGTTTGGTCGAATGTCAAAAAAGCAGAGGGACAGCTTGTATGCAGAAGTGCAGAAACACCGGATGCAGCAACAACAGCGAGATCACCAACAGCAACCCGGCGAGGCAGAGCCATTGACGCCAACATACAGTATCACTACCAATGGGCTCACAGAACTGCATGATGACCTCAGTAATTACATTGATGGGCATACCCCTGAAGGTAGCAAAGCAGACTCTGCCGTTAGCAGCTTCTACTTAGACATACAGCCTTCTCCAGATCAGTCGGGGCTTGATATTAATGGAATCAAACCAGAACCGATATGTGACTACACACCTGCATCGGGCTTCTTTCCTTATTGCTCTTTTACAAATGGAGAGACTTCTCCTACTGTGTCCATGGCAGAATTAGGTAATAACCAAAGAGGGGGAAATTTCCATGTAGTTGCTGTAGTAACTATCCTTTGGATTAAGAACAATGACTTTGTGGCTCTTCATCACTGAAACTACATGTCACCTTTTGTGTTTTGTGTATGGCTGTAACTATGAGGGCTGCTCTTAAGGCAGCACTGATGGGGCTCATCAAGTCCATAATCTTGGTCTAAGTCTGAATTCCAGTAAACCAGACTTGCTGTTAGTCAGTCACCTAAGATGATTAACAGGTTTTTTATTGTATTTATTATTTCCATTCCTATTCTGCCTTTCCTTCAAGGACTGTCTCATTTATCCTTGGCAACAACCCCGTGAGGTAGGCTAGACTGTGAGAGAGTGACTGGCCCAAGTATATCCAGTGAACCTAATGGCTGGAGTGGGGATTTTAATCCTGGCCTCTCTTATCCTTGTTCAGCAGTCTAACTGCTATTCTAGCCTTTTTCAACCTGGGGTCCCTAGATGTTGTTGGACTGCAACTCCCATCATTCCTAACCAGCATGGACAGTGATCAGGGATGCTAGGTGTTGTAATTCAGGAACCTCTCGGGATCCACGGTTAAGAAAGACTGATCTATACTATGCTAGATCTGGGTCTGGATCACAGACACCTATTACAAAGTTTGTGTAAGTTAGCAAGGCTGGTATATTGTTTATCTGCAAGACTGTACTAAACAATGGTAAGTTACATGAATTTTGCACTTGATTACAGTATAATGATTTTCCCCACATAGGTGACCAGAGCATACAGTATTTATTCATTAATTTAGTTAATAAATAGCCAGCCTCAGTATATAGCTGAACAATGATGTAAAGCACATGTTTAATTGGGAAGTAATAATTTTATAAAGAGGGCTAATTTACCAAGTAACAAAAAGTGTTTTGACACATTAAAGAATAATAAATTCTTTGCAGCACATGCTTTCATGGACTGAAGTCCATTTTATCAGATGCATGAACTGTGATATTTAAGTGGCATATACCTGCCAAGAGTGTAAAGCAGAAAAAAATAAGTTAAATGGCAATGAAATGTAAAATACTGGTAACAGAAACAAGCATCAGCCCAAGACTATTAGGGATCTCATGTGAAAAATCTAAATATTTCTCCTACTAAAATGAGACGTAACTTACTGTTGTACTCCTGCACAGCTCCTATTCATTTACTTGGGCTTGCACATAAAAACTTTGGAAAGAATTGCACTCCAGAAGTTTAGATCTGTCTGTCTGCTACCCTTAAGAGCTCCAGAACTGGCAACTCACCAGGGTAAATCTGGGTAACTCAAAACTGTGTTTTCTCCATTTGTGGTGTCAGTTATCTAGTACGTGATGAGGACGAGTTAGATGTGGTTCTCTCTCAAAGTAACAGCTAAAGGAAGTCCACTTTGTCGGGAGTTGTGAAAAGGATCTGTCATGTGTGAAAAGAACCTTAATAACAACTTGTGCATGACGAGCAGTGGAGAGTTTACCAACCCATCCCTCTTTTGTGCTTTTCTTTTTTGCTATCAAGGTAGCAGTAGCACTCTCCTATTCCACACTAAAATGAAATCTTATTTCACATATTCTGGGATGAAAATAAAAGAAACAGTTGGTAGGCACGAGAGATCTTTTATGGAAGTACCTTATTTACGTGAATCTAATGCCCCGGCAAATCTAATATGCACCTCAATTTTCAAAACCTTGAAACCAAAAAGTATTTGCTGGCAAATGTAAATACGCCATCAAATCTAATGGGCACCCTAATTTTCGCAACCCTAATTTTCACAACGTAATTGGGCCCAAAAAAGGTGTGCATTACATTCAAGGAAATATAGTACATGTTCTTCGTTTGCCTATACCTCCATGTCATTTTTGAAATATAGGAAAAAACTTTTGAAAATCACTAAAAGCCTATTCTATAAAAACTGAAAGCACTGTGAATTCCTATCCATCCATATTACACAGATGGATTTTATCTTCAAGAAATGATAGATCACTGTATGTTCACAGATCTTTATTAATGAGTGCTTTCCTCAAAAGTGCACTTGTTCATGTCTAGCATGTGTAGAAAACTGTGAGGACTTTCTTCAGTAAACAAACATTGATTTGTTGCAATGATAATTATAGAGGTTTGTGCCCTCATTTCATTAAATATTTAGTAATGTGTCAAAAAGCTTTTTTATTTACCCAGAAACAGTTGATATAAAAGTGCCTTTCCCAGCTCCATGTTATGAACAACTCTCATCACCCCTGACCAGGCTGGCTAATTGGCCCAGACATCTGGATGCTGTACATATATATATATAGGCAAAAAAATAGCTGACTCCAGTTAGAAATCAGAATTCAAACCGACGTTTTACATTTCATATCATACATGAACCCACCTCTTCAAGGTGCCACAAGACTTTTTGGTGTTTCGGCTGCATAGAATGACTTCCAAAGAAAAATTGAATGAGATAATAGCAGATAGGTGTGAAAATATTTAAAGTATCACAATAACCCTTTGAGTGAAGTGCTGTTAATACCACATACCTTTTGAATTGAGCAGGGACCATTACTCAAAACTTATAGTAGAACACATAGTTTCTAAAACTGGAAATTTTGCCTTGGAATTTCAAGTTAAAATAGTTTCTAGTAGTTGGTGCTGGGGGGGGGGGGGATACTGAGACCTTGGAGAGCCTGCTTTAGACAAGTGGCCCAAAGTGCTACCCATTCATTGTTCTTCCATTGCAAGCTATGAGCAGAATCGCAGCTGACTTTCCACACTATTTGGAATATTGTGCATCACATTATGTTCTGGCCACTCAAGTGGAGAGAATATTGCGGCTGTGAAAAGGGTCACCTGCAGCTCAGCATACATTCACTATAACCTGTGTGGTGGGTGCCATTTTATGAGCCTTAAAAAAAAAAAATTCTAAACAATTTCCCAGCTTTTTTATGAAAGAGAAGGTGCTAAAGCGCTACACACTTCTTTCATTTTCAGAAAATAGAGATGGAGAAGCTTTTGAGTGGTAACCAAAATATTTTTTTAAAAAACAAAAGTTTAAAAAAATGTCATCCACCACAAATGTTATGATTAATTTGTTCATTTCCCCATAAACTCATTGCCCATATAAATGCCCATATAAAAAAGTTGGGAGTGTGGTGCTAGAAAGTATCTTTACCTGTGGAGCTTCTGCTTCTTCCAGTTCGCTTTTTTAAAAGGCAGACTTTCTGCAGTTTGAGAAAAAACAGAAAAAATGGGGAAAATACAGGATGATGATTGAATGATAGCATCATGTGTACGCCCTTAAAACATCAAGTAAACAAAGCATGGAAATTCCATTCTGAACACTTAGTTGGAATCACCCCAAGGCAGAACTGCCAGTGCTGGGTTAGATAAACCAATCATCTGACTCTTGAATAAGGCGGCTTTCTATGTTCATTTGTTGAGGCTGAGAGACTGACTTAGCCAATATAATCTCCTGAGAATCCAGATCAAACCTAGTAACCACTCCCCTACAGGGGTGAGAATCAGTGATAATTTTAAGAAATGGAAATAAAAGGAAATGGAAATGGGTGTTAGAATCCCATTTCAACACTGTACAAATTTAGTGTTGAAAACATCTATAACTTAATGATTGGCTAGACAGAACATGTACAATGAAAGTTGAGGATGGCCTTTTTTTAAAATGCATGCCACTTCTTGCTCATTCTGTTTTAGAACATCTCGCACAGAACATTTCCAAATCACACATGGAAACTTGCCAGTACTTGAGGGAGGAGTTGCAGCAAATAACATGGCAAACTTTTCTACAGGAAGAAATTGAGAACTACCAGAGCAAGGTATTTATCTTGGTAAACATGCTAAAATAGCACACAGTGGTTTTTTAATTGCCCATTCTGAAACACTTCTTGGACTACAGCATTTTGTGCAATCTGTGAATCAGTTTTAAATGATTGTCGTGTGTGTGTGTGTGTGTGTGTGTGGTGAGTTGTACTGCCTATTTCCAACATACCCCCCCCCTTAGTGGTTACTGTTTAGTTTTTTGGGTTCTTAAAAGATTCATGCAACACCACATGTTGTTTGAGCCTCAGGATAACCAGCGTCCTGTTTAGGCTTCCTTGAAAGAAAGGGCCTATTTTTACACTTCCTCTACCCACCGCAGCAAGAGATCAATAACAGGTGTTGTGTTTGTTTCTTCATCACTGGGAGAAACAAACTACGAAACAATTAGAATCTCTCGGGGTCTAAGGAGATCCTATGTTTGAATAACCATAGTATCTCCAGATTCAGTACAGGCAGCCTCCTGTTTATGTGGGATTATGACGTGCGTCAGTGAAATCGATTATAATTGAACCCCATTGAAAAAGCCTGCAAACACCGTGTTCCGCCCCACCCTGCCCTTTTAGTGACATTTCAGACATTTCTGACATTTCTGGATCACTTCCGGATTCGGCGCGATGTACATATATACGATCGCACATATATTGAACGTGTGTAAACGGGGAGCTGCCTCTACTTCAGTTCTCCCTGTGATGGTGGGAAGCAGTGGGGAGGGCAGGCAAGTAATTTGTTACTCCCAACTGTTTCCCAGGAAGAATTTTTGGTGGATGGAGATAGCATCTATAGTCCACAAAAGTATTACCTGAGCTGGTGTAAAGCTGTAAGAGTTTATTCAGGTGCCAGAGTTTGGTATCACGTGAATAAGTGTGGAGAAGCCTCTGGCTCGCATGCAGCTAAGCTCCTCTTTCATGCAGCCATGAGCCATTTCCAGTCCTTATTTCATCTGAACAGGCAGACAAGGATCAGAAGTTACTAAGTGCTATACATGAGCCTCCTCCACACTCATTTACATAATGCCCAAACATGATTCGACATTACATGTAAATGTACCCATTCTGGTCACAAACATCAACTCCCCAAATATCTCCACAATGTTGCTGTCCTTTAACCTCAACTCTGCGTGGATTTTGAAGTTGTTCCACCTCCCAAAGTATCTGAAGGTGGGCAAAAAGTTCTCACAGAATGCTTATGCTGGTTTGAAGCTATATGTTCACCTTTGTCCTCAATAAAGGGTCTGGTGAGGGACCCGGGTGGCGCTGTGGGTTAAACCACAGAGCCTAGGGCTTGCCAATCAGAAGGTTGGTGGTTCGAATCCCCGTGATGGGGTGAGCTCCCGTTGCTTGGTCCCTGCTCCTGCCAACCTAGCAGTTCGAAAGCACCTCAAAGTGCAAATAGATAAATAGGTACCGCTCCAGCGGGAAGGTAAACGGCATTTCTGTGCGCTGCTCTGGTTCGCCAGAAGTGGCTTAGTCATGCTGGCCACATGACCTGGAAGCTGTACACCGGCTCCCTCAGCCAGTAAAGCGAGATGAGCGCCGCAACCCCAGAGTCGGTCATGACTGGACCTAATGGTCAGGGGTCCCTTTACTTTTTATACCTTCAAGGTACTTTTCAATTCTGCGTTTATTTCATCTTTCATAGGCATATGAAAGCACTTCAGAAATTAGCATTATTTTTATAACTATTTCTGGCTAAATCATGGATAAGTGAAGGTGTGTTTTATTTTCAAAGTGTATACACCTCCTTTCAGCAACAACATGGGGAGATTCAGGACAGAAGGAAGTACTTATTTGCATAATGCATAATTAAACTGTGGAGTTCGCTACCACAGGATATAGTGATGGCCTGGACAGTTTCAAAAGGGGTTTAAAGAAATTCATGGAGGGTGTGGCTATTAACAGATACTAATCACTATGTCTGTGAGCTGCTTCCGGGATCAGAGTCGGTAAATCTCTGAGTACCAGATGCTGGGTGGCACCAGTGGAAAAGAGCTATTGGTCCCACGTCATCTTTGTGGTCTTCCCATGGGTATCTGCTTGGTCCCTGCAAACACAGAATGACAGACTAGCTAGCTTTGACCTGGCAGGGTTTCTCTCATATTCTTAACCCTCCCCACCCCCAGAAAGGTGACTTAAAAACAATTTTTCAAAGACAATACACAAAAAATATTAGAATAATTAAAATAAGTCAAATGCCTGATGAAACAAAATTGTCTTCACTACTCACCTGAAGGACATTTAAAAAAAATGTCCCCTAGTTATGTATTTGCCTGAAAAATACTCAAGGGTTGTATAAAGGGGTTGTTTTTAATCATTTAGAGCCCAAATGCAAAACTGTAGTGGAAATTAATTATTACTTTTCTGTATCTTTAAATAAATTAAGATTAATTCACTATACTTGTTATACTAAGCCCTAAGGTTTCATTCCAGAGGTAGATGTTTTCTATTAAAAAAAACCCTCATCACTTGTCCAGTCATGAATGCAGTAAGCCCACAACTTATGGGCATTTAACTTGTGTGCCTTCAGCTTTACATGTTTGGGAAGTAAGTAAGTAAGAACGGAAAGTGGGAGGCATTTGGGGGAGAAGACTGGCAATGCGACCCTGCATTGCACCCAATGTGTTTTGACTATATGCAGTTTTGGCTTTTAGGTGTGACCCCCAGAACATAACCCCTGAGCAAGTTGAAAACTTACTGTAGTAATAATTTGCTTACAAAGTATTGATTTGCTGCCCTAGAGAAAATGCTATCAGTCTGATATGTATATTTATGTTTCCTCATGCTCGCCTCTAGGGGTTGTGATTCTTCTTGTGGATGGAATACATTCTCTTGGGCCATGTCAGATGTAAACGTGTTTGCCAACCTCTCGCTGCCGGCTTGACTGTAAAGTGGGGCTGGGGGGTGTCTAAGTTTATCACTAAATGGACTTTCCTTCTTCTTACCACCCCACATTCCATTTAGTGATCAAAGCAAACTCCCCCGTTCTACTTTATGGCCAACATGGTGAGTGCGTGTTTAGCAAATATGCACCTGTGTGGTTTGGCCCTTTGCCTTTGTTTACTGTGTTGTTATAGCTATACTTTGGAGCACTGGGCAAATGGTTCGGAAGCCTATATAATAATGTTATATGATTATGATAGAAGAAGATAATACGCTGACAAATTTGGAAGGAGAAAAGCAGTAAAACGTCATATGGTTAGCATTGCTATTTAAGTTCTGTTGAAGGTTCAAACCCATATAGAGTTTATTTCTAATTTTGAATGATTTGTATATTTGCATAAATAATGCAATGTCACAAGATCCGTCATGCCTTAGATCTATTACACCTCAAATGGGGGAGTAAAAAATATTTTGCATCAGATATCACCAGAGCACATTCCCAAAATGTAATTTTAGAGACAACAGATAGTTATTGGTAAAAGAAACATTGTTCAATGGGATTAAGGAATATTTTATCTCAAAACACAAAGCACACATTAGATATGCTAATGATTCATGAGTTGTAATAAATATGCAGGCATCCCCCCACTTATGTGGTGGTTACACTCTGGGGCCCCGTGTGCATAAGTGAAATTGTGTGAAGTGGGGAGCACCCTCTAAACACTCTAAATGCCCTCTCTGCAATCCATACCAAACATACTGATTCCAAAAATATTCACAACTAGAATTGAAGCCCTGGGGCCAGCAGGAGGCAGGAGGGTGTGTGGGAATGTGGCTGCTGCTGCACTACCCTGCACATCAGCCCTTAGGCGGGGAGGCTGAGCAGCATAACAAAGCCCTGCTGTGCCTCCAGTGTATTCAGGCTTCGGGGAGGGTCTCTTCGCAAGCCATGAAGACTCTCCAATTATCTCCTGCCATTTCCGGGTTTGAATTGAATTATTTACCGGTAATTAGTTCCTGGTGCTAAGCAAATACTCAGTTGCACATGAGTTGATTGCACGTAAGTGGAGGGATGCTTGTAAAACATATTCCACTTACAACTTCTGATGTTTAAATAAGAAGCTGAGCAGAGTGTGGATTTTGCTTCTATGTTCTACATTTTGTAGAATTCTACACAGAACTCTCACTGAAATGAACAAGAGTTTTACCCAAGCATCCAATATAAGTTTTACTATTAAAATGTCATTCTTAGAGCCTATTTGTAAACTAAAACATAAATTGTAAATTTTATGTAAACTAGTCATTGTTATTATTTCTCTGTAGCACTCGCCTTTAATATCTATAGTATAGTATAGCATTAGAAAAACTGTAGGCAGGCATAAAACTGCCATAAGCCCCTTCAATTGCCATACCACACGTATCACAAATTGAAATACAAAATGGGAACACAGCCTGACATGCAAATCCCAAGGCAATCACAAGGCAAATCACAAGGCAATCAGTTGCACAGATTAATGATTAATGCTTTGCTTTAAAAATAACAAACTTATTCCCTTAAGAAGGTTTAGCAAGTCTGGAAATAGCACTCTTTTTTGTCTTTAACAGCAAAGGGAGGTAATGTGGCAATTGTGTGCCGTGAAAATAACAGAAGCAATACAGTACGTGGTGGAGTTTGCCAAGCGCATTGATGGCTTTATGGAACTGTGTCAAAATGATCAAATTGTGCTTTTAAAAGCAGGTATGTGGGTTGGGGGGGCAAAATTGAACCCTTTAAAATAAATGTCAAGTGCACATTTTATTAACATTGTAATTCCATTATAAAAAGTGTATTTCACAAAACTGTGGCTCACCTAAACATGTTTAATGCTTCGTTCATTACATAATCATACTGCCAACAAGTTGTACAGTTCAGTCCTGGGCAATCATGGGCCAATGTTGGGCAATGTAGAAGAAGTCAGAGGAAGAGCCTGTTGCTTGAACGTAAGCCATGTGCCTTCACATTTCCTTCATTAATAAAGTTAATTCCAGAATCACTCTAAGAGAACTAATACCGATAAAGTGTTGTTGGTGTTGTTGTTGTTGACATTAGACAGGCACTTTTGATGTACTCTTTTTGGCACATGTTTAAAAACATTTTTAAGACCAAACTATTCAGACACATATATATTATTTTGTTTTAATCTCTTTTACTGTTAATTTTAATTATTTGCAAATGTTCTAAATTGTTTTAACAGTTTTTATAGTTAATTGTGATATTTCTTGTAAATCGCTTAACAGTATAACATTTTTGTTAAATAAATAAATCTTTTTTAAGATAACACAGGCATTAAACAGAAACAAGAACCCAGTTTTCTAGAGGGACACAACTAAAAGAAACCTGGTTTGTGCAGAAAATTGAAGCAAAAAAAGCGGGGGGTGGGGGGAGAGAGCTTAAAATGTGACTTCTCTGAACAAACTGCATAATAAGTGGAACTTTTTTTTTGTCTTGAAGACAATATGTTGAAATGGGTTGGAAATTCCATATTTTCCAACATATTTTGTACTTAGAACAAACATCATTTTGAGGCTTTGACTCTTATTTTTGGGTTTCCAGTGCCCATCCTGTTTTTCTGTTTCTGACATATTTTCTTTTTAAAATAAAGATTCCAGGTTCAAACATGAGCTTGAATGAATGAATGAATGAATGAATGAATGAATGAATGTTTATTTGCGTCAGCCACTCAAATATTTCTGCCAGGACAAGGGCTTTCTCAAAGCTTTCATTACCTAATACTGGCCCTGTAATGTTTTACACTCATGAGGTCATACACACAAGCCTTGAGGTCATACACGCCCGCTCCTTGTCTAGTGCAGCCTCGAGAGTGGAAGCCTCTGCTTCCCTTTTAGATTTGCCACAGTTTAGAATTACACCAAAGCCCAGAGCTGTGATTAAACTTAATGATGGTTTGTTGAAACAAGACACCTTCTAAAACCATGCTTTGAAGCTGGCTTGTGTCAACAAAACACAGTAAAAATTAGCCACAATTTATTGTTTGGATGACATGACAAGCTGTGGTAAATCTATAATGGAAGCAAAAGGCTTCCAAACTCTTCCTTGGAAGAGTGTATCTTTTGGAGATACACAAGCATCACTGCAATTTATCCTTATAATGCTAAATTATGGTTTATTGTTATTTTTGAATTGGCTCAGTGTGTGAGCCATATTCCTCTATTACCACCTTTGTATATTCAAAGTCATAAAATTGGCTTAACAGATATAATTTATTTTCTGTTTTCTGAGGGCACATAAACCTCATTTGTGAGCTAGAAATATATTTTAAGGAGATGTACAATCTATTGTTTATTTAAGAAAGACATGGGATAAGAACAGTTGTTTGTGAACCACTGTGTTTCTTAGTCTTAATTGTAAAATTGTTTCTTCTTTGGTTACAGGGTCTTTAGAGGTTGTATTTATCAGAATGTGCCGTGCCTTTGACTCCCAGAACAACACAGTGTACTTTGATGGCAAATATGCTAGCCCCGATGTATTCAAGTCATTAGGTAAGGAAATGAAGTAATTAATTAGAAAACATACTTTTTAAAATAACTATTTGGTTAAATTAATTTCCTATAATAAATGGATTGTGTGCAAATCACTTAACAGATTTTTCATTAAGGATATTTTGGTGATTTAAATAAGTTACACCTTCTGTACTTTTTGTCCTTTCAAAAGATTAAAAACTAAGGGTAGCCTAGACCCATTTATACTTTTTGATTACAGCTTGTTAATTATTACTCAACACTTTGGAGTTCAAAGTGGGAAGCTCACTAGGCATTCTAGAAAACATGTCCTCTGGACTCTGTTGTGCAGGCTGCAAAATAAGAGCACAATAAATGTTTGCTGCATTATTATTATACCAAGAGCTATGTCCTCCAAAGAGATAATTCCAATTATTTTTCTACCATTAATCAAAAATTATATATCGTTTCCTTAATAGAAAAAAATATCAGATATGATTGCAACTGAGTTCCTATAATAGGTTCCTTGTTGTGAAGTTCTCACATGCCTGCATGGGGCTTCCAGTTCAGACACAAGCCCTACCTTTGTATTTAAAAGATTCCCAAATTGAATCTAATAATTACTCAGTTTTGTGTTCATGCTGGGAAGCATTTGGAAATTTATATAACGAGCTTAAATATATCTGGAAGTAACAGCAAGTGGATGTTGACAGTACAGCAGTGAAGAACTGCCTGGAATTATTAACTAATTAACACTGAGATTCAATGACACTTGGATATAATAGTGTAGAACATGGGGAAGGGAGCTGAAGGCACTGCTTACGTTAATTCTCTTTAGTGCCATAAGGTACTTTTTCTTTTTCTTTTTCATTAATGAATTCTGGAAGTTTCATATTGGGCTGATTAACCAAGATTTCAGTCCTGTTGTGACCCCAAGTGTTGTGGTTTTTTATGGAGAATAATGGAGACTATGAGGAGCCCTTCTGTGAGTTTTAAGACCAAGAAATACACAAAGTAGTTTCTGTGCTCTTTTGGTGCAAAACTATGCTGGCCTTTGAAATATTGGAACTGCTTATTAGACACAATTGGAACATGGCTAATTTTCATATAATTAAGACATCTCATTGATTCTGATACTTTAGTCAATTTGAACACACAAGCCTTGTACCCACTTTAAAATGCATGTACTCCGTGTGCAAAGAAGTAACAGGATTATTGTTGTGACGTGGGGTTTGTGATTTCAGCTCTCTTGACATAATATGCTGGAGTCAGTTCTCTAGTAACACTTCTTTATTAAAAGCAACAAGACTGAGACCTGAGGAGGGGAGAGCTACATTTATAGGGACAGGGAACTAGTTAGAAGGGATACATTTTGGAGGGAACAATATCAGGCAATCACAGTCCTGCCTTTTGGAGGCAACCAATAAGACAGAGGATCCAAATACAGCAGCTTAAATGAACCAATAGTAGCTGTACCCTCTGGAACCAAAAGGCAGTTACTTTACCCTAATGCAATTACAGACAATAATAATACAGATATAATATCCTTTGACTCAATACACAACAATTATCATCTGTCCTGCTCAACTGTTTTAATATTACTCCATGCCTAGAGGCAGCAATCCCACTGTCTGAGGCAGTAATGCCTCTGAATACCTGTTGCTGGAAACTGCAGTGGGGGAGAGGGAGAGGGCTCATGTCTTCTCGTCCTGCTTGAGGCATCTGTGTGGCCACTGTGAGAACAGGATGCTGCCCATTGACATCATACACCAGGCTCTTCTTATGTTCTTATTTGTATGTTCAGAGGGCCCAGGGCTGTGTAATGACTGTGGAGCTACTTAAATCAGACTGCACATCCAACACATGTAGATGACATGAGATTTAGCGTGCACATGCTGTTGCTGCCTCATTGTATGAATTACGGTGATAGAAAGCCGTCCCATAGATATTGTCATGGTAAAACTAACAGTCCACTCTAATGTGAATAAATGCTCTGGCAATTTATTCTCCATATAATCGCTGTTCTTTTTTTAAAAAAGTATTGTTTTATTTTTTTGAAAGAGGCCCTGTGTAATTTGCTGCTTGTTTTTTTCCCCCCTTTGGCAGGGTGTGAAGATTTCATTAGTTTCGTTTTTGAATTTGGAAAGAGCTTATGTTCTATGCACCTTACTGAAGATGAGATTGCATTATTTTCAGCTTTTGTTTTACTCTCTGCAGGTAAGGCATTAAGTATCTAAAAGCATTCTCTAGTCCTGTGTGACGGACAGCAGAGCCAGACCAGAGTCTGGGGATGCAATCCCTCTGAATCCCCCCCCCCCCCCGGGCTGGAGCCTCTCTCTGATTGGCTACAGACATCTATCCACGGGGGGGGGGGGGAGAGAGAGCCAGCACCTTGGGAGATAGAATAAAAGGAGCCGTTTCTGAGGGAGATATTTAGATATGGATAGAGATAGGGTTTCGTTTGAGGGGGTGGGATGGTTTAAGGAAGAGAGTTGGAGTGAGGAGAGGGAGTTGGTTCTGAGTAGAAACATCCACTCTGATGAAAATATCTACAGCTAGAGAAAGGAGTCTCTGAGTTTAGTGTGAACAACAGAATTTAGCGTCTTATGAGGCCAGGAGTTAACTTGGGGGCTGAACTTGAGCAGGAGAAGTAGAAGCTGTGAGGTCTACTTAGGTCTCATTCCAGGCAGGAGGGGAGATGTCTAGAAAGAGAAGACTCCCAAACCCCTGAAGAGCGGTGTGGTTGACCCAGGGGGTCTGTTATATTATTTGAAGTACCTCGGGAGTGTGATTGTTAAAAGGTTGGGTAGCTGACACCATCTTATTTAAGAAGCAAAGTATTCAGCTGTAACACCTATGCCGGAACAAAATTAAGGAAATGAAGTGAAATAACTCAAAATAAGCTAAGCATTTACCAACTAGTCTAGAAAACTGTAACATCTAACTGAAGCGTAATAACTGAACATAAGCAACTGGTTTAAAAGACGTGCTTGATTAGAAGCCTGTAGCATCCATTAGATTCAGTATTATTATTAATAGGTTGACTGTTTCCTGAAAGAACATTATCTTCTGATACATCCTTTGTTTTATCCACTTTGTTCTATAGAATAAATCTTTCTTATATGTTCAGCTTTTGCCTGAGTCACCAAGTGCAGTGGTACCCTGGTTTATGAACTTAATCCGTTCCGGAAGTCCATTCTTAAACCAAGGTGTTCTTAAACCAAAGCGTGCTTTCCCATAGCAGCAGGGGACTCCATTTACAAACGAAACACACTCAACAGGAAGCAAAACATGTTGTTATTCTAAGGCAAAGTTCACAAACCAAAACACCTACTTCCGGGTTTGCAGCATTCTTAATCCAAGTTGTTCATAAACTAAGCTGTATCTAAGATTTCCTTCACACTAAATTTAAAACATAACTTGTAGTGGTGACTATAGAGGGTACACATAGTTTTGATCCACTGTATTTGGTAGGCAGCAGCGGGATCCACTACTTTTTGCATTAAAAAGTTTAATTTGATTTTATTAGATTTGTTTAAGAATCACTTTATACTCCACAAGAAAGAAATGTCATCTTCTGCATCAAGCTGCACTTGTTTATCATCAAATCCAATACTCAGATAACTGTTGGAAGGAGCAGAATAGAAATATAATTGGCTGCTTCCAGCAGTCAGTTCTGTAAGGTCTGGTACTGAAAACCTTTTAATTACTGATTAGAAACAATCGCTGTGATAGTGAAAGTGACTTCCATGTTACAGGAAAGTGACAACAGTGCAGAGGCAATGATTTTACCATGGAAGGAACGATTTTACTCCTCATGGTGCTTTGAGGAAGGGTTGGTTCTGCTAGTGGGGCCTACTTGGGAAATGCTGGACGTTCGAGTATTTCTGCCTACATCCACTTATATCAAATTAGCTTTGCACTTCATTTTTGTAACTTTCAGCCTCTCATTTCTGCAATTTTTAGACCAATGCCCCCCAGAACACTTAAGATCCTTTTCTTTTATTCACTACACTCCAAACTGGAAAGGTTTTTCCTTAATTTGGCAGGTTTTGTCGCCACATAATGGCCTACCATGCTTGCAGATGCCATACAGTGCTGATTAAAAAGTTATAGAATGTTCCTTAAAATAAAATAAAAAATCAAACTTTAAATGTGCTTAGCACAAAAACACCTGGACTTGTTTGCCTGTAATTTGGCAAGCTTTATAAACTCTGGAGGGGCTACTATGCCTGAAATGCCAACCACTTCTTTTTAAAGGGAAAAGTTATTTGCCATTTTTTTATTCTCCTTAATAGTGAAGGTGGTGAAGTGGAACAGAGCTTTGTTTTTTCCAAGGCAGATTTGCTTTGGAAAGGACAAAGTTTCTTTCCTCACTGCCACTCTCCAGGAAGCCTCTGAAGCACTTCAAACCAAAGTGGGTTGCTTTCAAAAGAGACAAATTAGAATCCAACCCAAATCTTATAATTGATTCACCATCCTACTGATTATGCACATAGCAAAGAGTGACTATTTAAGAATGGTGTGTGAACACTAGGACAACTATAGGATTCACTGTGCTAAAGAATAAATGCTTAGTATGGAATGTATAGCTACAGTGGTGCCTCACAAGACGAAAAGAATCCGTTCCGCGATTCTCTTCGTCTAGCGGTTTTTTCGTCTTGCGAAGCAAGCCCATTGACAGCTTAGCGGATTAGCGCTATTAGCGGTTTTTAGCGGCTTAGCGGATAAGCAGATAAGCGGCTTGGCGGCTTAGAAAAAGGGGGGAAAGGGAAAAAAACCCGCAGGAACTCACAAGACATTTTCGTCATGCGAAGCAAGCCCATAGGAAATTTGTTTTGCGAAGTGCCTCCAAAACGGAAAACCCTTTCGTCTAGCGGGTTTTTCGTCTTGTGAGGCATTCGTCTTGCGGGGCACCACTGTAGTTGCTTTGGAGAAGCACCAGAAAACATGATTTTATGGGCTGATTCACACATGCATATATGTCACTTGCCAACTCTCTACTTGACAATACATCACTTTTTCATTTCACCATGACTTGATTTTACTGTATTGAAGGAAACCCCACTGTACACAAGAGTATGCTCTGGTATGGTAGAGTCCCATTCATTTTGTACACATGGAGCACATGGGACTGAAGTAAAGAGAAAGGAAATATGCCTACCAATGTGCAGAATTGCAGGTGTATCCCTTTTGGGTGTTGTTAAACATTGCACAATTTTATGAGTCTTGCATTAAGAAGAAATAATTGTAGAAAGTAGTTTGTGGAAGGTAGTTTCAAAAACATTTTGAATACTAGATTTAATCATATTGTATGTTTTTATTTGTAAGATTTCAACACGGGTAATTTTCATTTTAGACCGATCATGGCTTCAGGAGAAAGTAAAAATAGAAAAGCTCCAACAGAAGATTCAGTTAGCACTTCAACATGTATTACAGAAGAACCACCGAGAAGATGGAATCTTAACAAAGGTAAGAGCTAAAGAGTCTGACAGTGGCCTGGTTTGCACGACAGAGTAAGTGTCCTCCCTGGTCTTTTTTTACTGCAACTTAAGAGTGTCATCTGAATTGGGACTCGTGATTAAGCTCTGTCTTCACTGACCGTAAGCTGTAACCAAGGAGTAGCCAGCCAGCTGCAAGTTCCTCTTCAGGACCCCATGCATTTACACAGTTCCGGTAAGCAAGGGTTTGGCTTACTGTGTTGTGTGCAACAGGCCTTTTTCTGGTGAATATTAGTCACCTTAATTAGAGCAGCAAAAATGATGAAATTGGCAGGAGAGACCCTGCTGATGGTGCCTCCACCCGGTGAAGCTCAAGAGGTGGTGGCATGTGAGAGCAGGGCTTTCTCTGTGGTGTGACATGGAACACATTCCCCTCCAATGTGTGCTTGGTCCCACCATTATGTCCTTTCCAGGAGCAGATCAAGGCACAACTCCCCCCCCCCCCAGGCCTTTGGTGTTCAGGATGAACACCAAATGATCTTCCCTTCTCTGCAGTGCTTTGTTACTTGGGTGGTTGTTTTAAATTATAACTTTAGAAGATTGATTTATTTGGAATAAATTGTTATTTTGACCTGTTGTAATCTGCCCTGAGATACTGTGAAGGGCTGATTATAAATGGAAATACATACATACATACAATGTAATTAGCAGTTTAGTTTATGACGTGTTTTGTGAGGTCTGCTTAAAATTTGTACCATTTTCCAAGACTGACATAAGAGGCTGAGCAAGTGAAATTGATTTTGTTTTTGAAGAATGGAAAGTTAGCCACTTACCTTCACAAAAATGGATTATGTTTGCCTCTGCTTGATGTATTCATTCCACATAAAGTACTGAATCAGCGCTCAAGGATTAATTTAAGCTAGGGCTACCTGATTTCATTTTAGGAACCAGTTTGCAATGCAAGAGCTTTGCTGTGGAACAAAGGAACAGGAGTAAGGTACTTTTGAGCATCTACATTCCTTTTCCTACTAAATACTACAGCCTGTCAGCCACCAACCCTCACACATGCACACATGTGGGATTAGGGCAAAGGGCTTTCAGATTTGAGTGTATGCCATTCAAGCAGGATCTAAAGTCCAACAGCTCACCTTTTAGAAATTAAGTACTAGTTAGGCTGCAAGTATGATGCTTTGATTGTGGAAATGTTATGGAAGATATTGTTGATACATGTTTAAATTACACAAATTATATTAAGTCATACAAAAAAATACAGGCTTAAGGTACTGTCAGAACTGCCCTAGGTCCCAGCTCACAGAGGACCAATGCCAGGTCGTTGTCATATATACAAAAGTCTTTGTTGAAGTTCAGTTTCCATTTCAAAGCCTTGGCGCGCAGCTCTACGTCTTAAGCTCTAGACCGCCGAAGCTCCGTCTGAATCTCCTCCCCTTCCACACCAGTTTAAGACTCTAGCCTTGTTCCACCTCTTCCTTAGCTCCTTCCTCCTCTGGGCCCTCCTGCCCGCTGGGGTTTCACTCTTTCTGGACTCTTCTGACGCTGACTCCCCTGATTCTTCCCCCTCCCTCCGGCGGGCTTTAGGACCTGGTTCCCTATCCGGGCTACCTGCTGTGCCGCTCGCCTTTACATTTGAACTTGGCGCGCGCGCCCAGCCGGCAACCTTCCTCTTGACCGTTCCCTCGCTCTCCGATGGAGGCATGGTCAGCCCTACCTCATCTTCTCTCCCTCCTGGAGGAGACGCTGTCCCTGATACCTGGAATTCTTCCCCCCCACTGCGCTCTGGTGGGGAAGCTGGTCCTGATCTCCAGCCGCTGCTCTGGGAGTCCCCGCTGGCCCCTTGCTTCTGGCGCGTCCCCCCTGGGACCCCCCTTGCCCTGGCCATCGGCGCCCCCCTCTGGGAATCTTCCGATTCGCTGGAGAGGCTCATGGAATCTCTCGGGCCACTGTCATCTTCTCCCACGCTGCCCTCAGATTCTTCCCCTTCGCTCTCCATTCCCTCTCTTCCCTGTGCCTCTGCTCCTGAGCCCCTGACAGGTACGTATTATTTGTTACTGATGGAACAATCTAAAATGGATAATTGTTGCTACTTTAGTTTTACAGGCTTCACAAGTCACCCTTAACAAATAGCCATATGGAACACTTTGAAAGGCAGAATTTAGTTGCAACGAGGTCTCTCCTTATTTTCCCTGTGGCTTTTCTAAGTTATGGAAAAGAAGGAGTTGTTATGGTTAATGGTGATGATGATGATGGATGCTGTTAGACAGGCATTCTCTAGCCCCATTCTTACAAGGAAACTAGGATTTGTTACCTTGAAGAACAAAATTAAAAGACCCCAAAGCATTTTCATACCTGTTCATCTAATTCATTTTGCTTTTCTCTCCCTACAGCTAATATGCAAAGTGTCTACTTTAAGAGCACTGTGCGGGCGACATACAGAAAAGCTTATGGCGTTTAGAGCAATATACCCAGACATTGTGCGACTTCATTTTCCTCCATTGTACAAGGAGTTGTTCACTTCAGAATTTGAGCCAGCAATGCAAATGGATGGGTAAACGTATCACCTAAGCACTTCTAGAATGTCTGAAGTACAAACTTTAAAAGAGAAAAGGAAGAAAAGATAATAGAAACCAAGACACTTTATATGGTCCTGCATAGACCTAGGGAGCCAACACACTGCACATCTTCTGGCGAATGGGGTCAGGCAGAAAAAATGGGGAAAATGACACAAAAGTTGAACTTGTTTTTCTCACACAAATGATTTCCATGATCCCTACCGATATGGACCCTTTTTTTGTCTTGACTTCTGTCTTTGACTTCTGTTTATGCAGAATGAGGGTACTAAAAAATCAGGAGGTTTCCTTTTCCTCGAAACTCACTGCCCACAGACTTTCACAGAACGACGTTTTGTTAGTAAGAGCAGAATCTCCAGCTAGAAACCAGCGACTGGTGTGCATTGCAGAGGCTTCAGCATCAGTTTGCACAACTTGCTCATTGTTTCATGAAGGACGATTGATTGCCAGTAGGCGGAATGGCATGAAAAGGGTCCATAGCAATAGTGACAATAGCATTATAATCTATTACAGGGTAAATGGGCACGAAGTCTATATATAGCAAAAGAGATATTGTTTATAATATTGTTTTAATTAATATAAAATGTAGTTACTGGTATAGCTTTTATTGTTGAATTGATAAGGCACTTTCATTTTGCACCTTTTTCTTTTAAATTATATGCTAGCGTGTTCATTGTTGTGCTGCATGTGCACCAGAACTTCAAGTTTAACTGTGGGAGGTTTGGAAGGTATAGGGACACTGCAAGGTGTTTATGCTGCTGTTTTCCACATTTACTTTTAAAGAGAGGCCGGTCATATCATGAAATACCTTCAGTGATTTTGTGTAATGGGACGAGGGGGGGAGGGGGGAAGACAAGTTTCTAAACTGCTAGTTTTAGCTTGTGTTTTTAAAAGACAATTTAATATATAAACAAAACAATCCCTGTTCTTAAAGAGATTGCTGACATAAGGACAGAGAAAATCTATATTTAATCACTTTAAAGGTGCTACTGAAAAATTAGCTCATTTTAAAGTCAGCCGATTCCTTAGGTGACTAAATATGGATTCAGAAAACCAAATTTAGATACATATCTTTTGGAAATATTGGTCCTAATACTTTTGTTTACATTTAGAGTGTGTGTGAGAGTGTGTGTGTGTGTGTGTGTGTGTGTGTGTGTGTGTGTCCAGCAAGTGCATGTGCACCATTAGTCATCTGTTGAGACAGATAGGGTACAATCCATCACAAAGTTTTTTTGTGTAGTCCTGATTGAAATGAATGGGAGATTTCCAAATTGTAATAGTGTTTCCTGGTGAATTGTCTCCCTTGACTTAAATCCAGCGTACAGTTAAGAGTGCCCAAAGCTCTTTAATATTTAAGACTGAATAACTGTTTGCTGGATTGTGGCACTGTTGTTTATTTTATTTAGTAAAAGTGGGTTTACATGTGGCTACTTACTCCATAAACTAAACAGTGTAATTTAAGCGGGTCCCCACACCTAGAGAAAAAGGCCTAAAGCTTGATTTCAACTGAGTGCTGCACTTTTTAGCCACAGAGGAATGCTCAATAAGCTGTCCAGGAGGGCCAATTATGTGAATAGTGGATTATGAAATGAAATGAAGTATCTGACTCTAAAGAAATTAATTTAGGAATAGCCCTTTCAATCTTCTCTTATTTTCCCACCTTCCAAGGAATAAAACAGGCCCACATACATTAAACTGGCAATAAAATTGCCACCAATAAGGCACACCATATTGATTGGGCCCAGTTTAACTACAAACAGCAAAAACCCTCATTTCACTGGCGTAGTTAAAATGGATGCCAACCACATGGCTGCTATGTTACACAGATTTCCACACAGAAAAATCTCAGCACGGTTTGCTTTCCTGGTAGCAAATGGATCATAAACCATGACTTTGAATTAGGCCACATCCTACCACAATGCATACATGTGATACTGAATTTTCCAAGTGTTGTTTCAAATGTTGTTTCCAGTATAAGTGAATCACACACTTTTTGAGAAATCTTGTTTTGTTACTGAAGAGAAAATAAAAAAGACATACATAGGGCTAGGGAGTGCTTCTCTCCACCCAATTTCTCTGGAGCATACTGGGGCTTCATTCAAAATGTAGCAGTTACATACAAACCTAAACATTTTAGAACCTGAGTTCTAATTTGAGTCATTATTTTAGGAATTATTTACATACCATCTGGAGTATTTTATTCAACCTTAAACAGTCTTAGGTCATTGTGTTTTTGTGACGAATCCTAAATCCTACTCAGCTAGAGGTGGCAACTCTGCTATTTTTTATCTGTTGACAAGTCAAGAACTCGGTTATTCCAAAGTACACTTCTAACCCTGATTCCACCAACACCCTTGATTGAGAAAATGTATCAAAGAGTAAAAGATTCTTCTCAGGATAACTTGTAAAGCAAGGGAGTTCTTCAAACTACACCTAACTTATTCAAATGACTCTTTGTAAAATAAATTTTATAATATAGCAATTTTTAGCATCCTGATGATTTAAATTTAAAGCATACAGACTGCTGTAATCTTCTTGTCTCAGTGCCTGAAAGTTTTCATCAAAAGACCAACCATCCAGCTGTCTAGACATGGATTTTTCAGGCTCCTAAAGAAAATCTCAAAAAATATTTTTTTTGCCGTAGATTGGATATTATGATTATTTAAGTATTTTTTTAATTTCAAAATGACCTCCTGCAAGGTATGAAAAATTTTATTTAGTTGTTGCAGTATACGTGCATTCTAGCATACAGTGTAGTAGTAATTCACATGTAAAAGGTAATACAAAATTCCTATTAAGGAAGGTGCATGAGGGGCTATGCAGTTGGACCTGTTTGTTTTGAGCCCCAAAGTCTTCATTCAATGTAGTATAAAGAGCTGAAAATTCTCATCTTTGAGGGTTCCTACATGCCCAGTGCAAACTGTAAGATTAAATTTTCTATAGGCATTAGAACTGTAAAGCCAGTTCAGTCAGACAGGAAACAAACTTATAGCTGCAGAATCTTTCATCTCTATCACTCCCAGGGCAGCTGGCAGTTTGCTAGCATCTAGGGAAATCAAGGCCTAATTAGTTCTGAAAGGATCTAATGTGCAAACAAAAGTGAACATGCAAACATTTTAGGACCATGTTGGGCTTGCAGACAGGAGCTACTCATGCAAACATGTTAGTAATATATACCAGCAGTTCTATGTAAGAAGTTACACACATTGCTGCCTTCATGTATGTACCTCCCATCTGTGAGCAGAGCAGCAGATCTCGATGCTCCTGAGCCACTTAGGTTGGGAATGTAGAAATGGGAAATTCAAATGCAGTCCTCTTGCCATTTACCCTTTCTAGTGACCACAGATACAGTGGTACCTCGGTTTAAGAACAGTCCGGTTTAAGAACGATTTGGTTTACAAACTCCGCAAAACCAGAATAGTGTCTTGGTTTGAGAACTTTACCTCGGTCTACAAATGGAATCGGAACAGTGGAAGGGCACCAGCAATGGGAGACCTCATTAGGGAAAGCGCGCCTTGGTTTAAGAACGGACTTCCGGAATGGATTAAGTTCTTAACCGAGGTACCACTGTACTTTGTAAGAAGGCATCTATGATACAGTTTCATCAAACACAGGAATAGCTATGACTGGCTCAGATATGTTCTTGTCGCTCTGCACATATAGAAGCTCACCCATTCATTTCTATAAGCAACCCTCTAATGCATGC
Source organism: Podarcis erhardii (assembly GCF_964252035.2). Lineage (NCBI taxonomy): Eukaryota > Metazoa > Chordata > Lepidosauria > Squamata > Lacertidae > Podarcis > Podarcis erhardii. The sequence continues at coordinate 4,383,189 of NC_138503.1, read as the reverse complement.
CAAGAGATAGCAAATAGATTCCCAGAAAAGCCTGAGAAACCCCTGATAACAATAAACTTTAATTGCATCCAGTGAATGGAATTTTGAAAGCATCCCAATATTCAGTTTTCCTCTGCCCCAGTACAGGGGAGCTGTTTCTAAATAATGAAAATCCTGCTAGCTACATGGACAGAATTTTGCCATCCTCATAAGTTTTGTTTATTTTATTGGAGTAACTGGTAGTAAATGTTAATTCTGGTCTTTTTATAGATGCAGTCCAAGCTTAAATCCAGGCTGTTTAGCAAATGAGGGTTTTTTTAATGTGACCTCCCTCAAATGCTAATTTAGTTTTAAAGTTCAGCTAAATTAAAACTCCAGTATCTACCAGCCAGCGCCTGTTTAAGGCCAGCCATTTACTAGAGACAAAATGTATAAAGTTGATTCAAATGAAAAATGAACAGTATTCACTTCTGGCAGTAAAAGGGTTAGTTATATTTTGGTATTTCGTATTGGCTCTCAGTCACGGCCTCTGTTATTCTTAGTAAATATTTTACATTTATCTGCTCACACAAAATATATTCAGATATTGAATTGGTCCTTACTTGTAGGCAATGCCATATCATTCCCAATCTTATCCCTAAAAGCAGACACCAGGTTCACTCCTGTCTTGAAAGCCAAGCACTTTAGGTCTACACATTAGACACACCGTTATCACTTATAGCTTTTTCCAAAATCCATTAATTGGTGCATAAACTAGCCCATGTTTTCTTCATCTCAGTTAACAGCAAATTATGCTTTGAAAAAAGGTAAAATGGTGGGAACTGTTGCTGATGCCTTTTTGAGAGGACATGCCGAAGAACTCAAGCTGTAGCTGAAAGTATGTAGATGCCAGCATCAGAGCAGGGGCAAAACCTACCTGGAAAAAAAGAAGCTGAGAATAAGGACAAAATCAGAATATGATGGTGGGGTAGTTTATTCCATTAGAAAACTTGCAGGCTGTGGACTAAATTCAAATGCATAAAGTGTGGGAATCTTTTGGGACTGTACTATATAATTTGATGAAGTTATATAAAATGGCTATCGGTATTAGAATCAATCACTCCAGAAAGCGGTTAAGTTAAAAATTGTCTTGGATTTTCATCTTCTATCCCATTTTGCTGGAGATCTGGTACAGTTGGAATATTTCAAGATAGAATTTATTTCTAAAATAAGATATGTAGTCTTAGACCACGGTTATATACTTTTGCGTCTCTAGGATTTTCATACTGTTTTGAAATGACACAATGCAAGATACTGTTTTAAGTTTAGTTGTTCTTTTCTGGAGCTTTTAGACCATCACCATCATCATATGGCTATCAAGGTATGAATGTGTGTTACCACTGTATGTGTGTGGTTGCTTCTGGCCATTAAGTGTCCATAGAATAAAGAAAATGTGTTGAAGATATTTAAGTCAAAAATAGAAGGTGGAAAAAATATTCTATATAAAGCCTTGTCTGGACCACTTAGAGAGACTTCTATTTTTTTAACCCTTCTATAAATATTTGATGGCACTTGAAATATTCCTGCAATAAAATGTGATTTGTGTAAAGATTAACAAACAAAAAGATTTTGTAATGTGAAACAATGAAAGAAAGCAATGTAATTTTTCAGAAAAAGAAAAAACAAACAAACCAACTTTGTATTATTTTTGTTGATGGAATTTGTCTACTTGTCTTTGGAAAAGATTTTATTTCATTGAATGTGCCATAGTAGAGATGTGGGTTGTGGTTTTTTGTTTTTAAGTTTTAGATGACAGGAAAGCTGTTTGTGTTACCGACATTCCATAATGTGTGAGGACATAGCATAATAATTTTTTTCTTAATATATATATATATATATTAGTAAGCTTCAGTCATCGTTGCTTTTTTGCACATGTACTTCACTCCTCTATAGTGCAATATGTACATAGAGCACTTGCGGGTTTAAACCTTGACCCCTCAGGGAAAAAATACATATTTGTTGTACATATTATTATTTTTTTGCCTTCTTCTTCTTTTTTTTTGCTAAGGAATGTCGATTGAATCACTTGTTGTTGTCAAGGGGCAGCCAGATAATAATCCTAACGCCACTGCCAAAAAACATTGATCATGTAATCATTCATGCCCTGCCATTCACAATGAAAAATTCTGACAGTTCTTTGTGCAAATTGGGGAACAAAAGGGGTATATAAGCACCTTATCATTGACTTAACTGTGAATGACAATCCATCTTGTTATCAATAATAGATGCCCTACCATTTAGAAGTTGGGGTGAAAAAGTCTGAAACAAATGTGCTCAGGGATCTTGTAGAACTCTTCAACAGGGTGGCCAGTACTTCTGGGACAAATTGCTTTTCGAAAGTTTCATACTATCCCTCCATTGCACAACTGAACTGGGCAGAGACATTTTTTATCCAAGTGAATTTCAGTTGTTTGGGTTTCCAGACCCTATACTGCTCAACTCTTTTAAGGATTGGCACAAGATAATAATAATTCCAGTGCTCTGAGTATTTTGTTTAATGTATTAGAGAAGTGAGCTTGTTTTGGCCCGTGAAACAGAATACTTTAATTTTATTTCAGATAGCCACTGTTCATAATGTTTTAATCATAGACTCTTCAATACTTCTATATGTCATCTTGGGACCAACTACATGTTATGCTTACTGTGAAAAACCTTTGATTTTTGTTAATTAAATTACAGGCACGATGAAGTGCATAAATTCAAACATAAATGTACCGCATGGTGACAGGAGGCTTATGGGAATTGCTCCTCCTGCATGGCAAGGGGCTGGTGCCAAAGGGATTCTCCACCCATTGAAACTCATAGCCATATGGGAGGGGCAGTTTCTATTCTGATCAAAGCTGGGGAAGAGAAGAAGTAAACCTCCTTTCACTCTGTGTTATGATAGGAATCCTGCATTCCTCTGCATCTGTAATTTAAGTAAAAAAAAAAAAACATTGCTGCATATTACACAATAAGCATAGCATGTATCTTGGCCTGTATCTTGGCCCTTGTGGTTCTGGCCAACACAGAGGCTTCTGGGGCAGACTTTTAGCAATGCAGAAGCTGGCAATACACTAGCTTATTTTCCAAAGCAAATGTGCTGTATATTTTCTAAATTTCTATAATGAAAAAACATTGGGTGCCAATACACTTTTAGACACAATGAAGCTAAATTTGTATTTTTATGTAAAGTTCATTGTCAGTATTTTGCAATACAGAATTAATCCTCGGTGTTAAACTCCTGTTTAATTTAAGTTTATGTTATCCTAAAAACTATTGTTATAAGCTGCTGTTTTAATGAGAGCCATGCAATTCAAAATAAACTGAATAATATTCTGCCCAGAACAGGTTATTAAACTCCCCCGCTGTTGGTGAATGTGCTTTACTTTTAACAAAATAAAACCAAAATTGGAAGGGAGGGTAAGCTGCATGATAACAATCCCCATATAATTCAGTAATTAATATAAATATGTAGAAGGTAGTGCTGCCACTGTGCCAAACCATAGAGCCGAGTATTTAAAATGTTCTAAAAGGCCCTAATAGGAGTGTGGAAGGAAGGCTGCAGTTCTAAACCCAGGTCTTTGCTTCTGGGGGGATATAGGATCTACTGGTCTCCACTGGTCACTACTGCCAACATCAGCCAATGGAGGGCTCCAAAATGGAACATTTAGTGGGTGGAGCAGAGCTGGGCTGGCCAAAGTTTTGTTCACTCCTAAGCTGGTCCAATGAAGAGCCCAATTAAGGCCACTGCTGTGCCAGTCTGGTCCTGCTGCAGCAGAAAAAGTAGCCATTACTAGTCCCGCCCACATTCTGTTCCGGCTGGCATGAGCTCTGCCACTCCATTTTGCCATGCTGCTCCCCAACCAGAGTTGGAATTGCTCTGCTAAGCTTTCCTTGATGTGTGAAGTTTGTGCCTCTTTCCATGTTTATTAAAAGCAGAAGAAGCAGTAAAGGAAACAGAAGTTAAATAAGAATTTAAGACTCACTCTCTTTAACAGTCAGGCCAAAGAGAAATTGATTTCATCATCTCAGCTAAGTGGTTGAATGCCCTTCTCCAACTGCAACACCCCCACTTCGTTTAATTTATGTATCATGTGTTCTACTCATGCTTTCTTTCCTAACTGCCACAACATTGCAATCCATTTTTATTTTTTTACAGAAGTAACCACCGTTAAGTATATATAAAGCATCCATTGCATGTTCTGTTGTGCTTACATCCTGGTTCTCTTCTAAGACTAAAAAGTGGTTGTTTGTTGAAAGTGGTTTTTTCCCTTTCTGATCTATTAGCAGCTTAATCCTTCAAAATGAGACAGCTTTGTAAGAGGTACTCAGATATTTTCAAAGGAGTGAGCCTGTTTGTTAAGTGTAAAGGATGATCAGAAAATTACAGGGTGAAATATGTACATCTAGAAGAGATTATAATCCTATAAAGCTGAACTAATTAGAAAGCATATCTAATTTTTATTTTTATATTTGTTCCTAAGTGTCTGTTCTGTGTGCGCAATTTATGTAGCTTGGGAAATATTAATGGACCAGTGCCAATACAAAATTGTATGCTTTTTCTGGTTATGTGATTATCCAGATTTTGAGTGTCCAGTAAGGGACACATGATTGCCATGTGATCATTCTGGGCAAAGCTGAGTGCAAAGTATTCTTGATGCAGTTTTAAGGCAATAATTTTGGAAAGATTTCAATTCAACCATGAGCTCTAATAAAAGATTCCCAAATATATGTAAATATGGATAAGTATTGACATCATAATTGTTTCCTGCCACCTCTTTCCTTGGAGATAAAACTACAGAGTTAACGCCAAAGCTGGCTCCTTGTAAGTGGGTGTCCAAGGCAACCATTTGTGGATGGTTTTCAATTCCCAGATGATTGCCTTAGACACTATAAACTTGAAGAATTGATGTAAAATATTTGGATGATCTGTTAATTTGTTTGACTAATCATTTACTTGGAGGTATTCACACAATCATTTTTATCAAGTCAAACAAAATTAATAATCAAACTCTATCTGTGCATTTACAGGGCCACGCTATTTAGAAGTCAGATGTCTTATGACTTAAAAGTATTTTTAAAAATAATCCAAATGTTAATATAATGTGAATAAATTTAAATTTTGTGGCATTTACATTTCTTCAATTTAATATTTCTGGTAAAGTGGTGATTAGGAATCAAACCAAAGCCTTATACAATCAACCAATTAACTACTAATGGATTAATGATATTACAAATAAAGATTTGAGAACATATTTTCACATGCCAATTCTGGTTCAATTGTATTGTGATAATTCACTACTATACTGCGAATTCTTAGAGGAATGTGCAGGTGTCACATTTAAAATTTGTCATGTTGAAACTAGTTTGTTTGTCTACTTTTCTAACTATTTGGATATATAGAGATCTAGGAATAAAGGAAGATGTTGTTTTACATTGCTTTATGTATATAAATGTGTTAATTAGATTTTCACATTTATTGGTAGCAGGGCATAACAGTTCCTCTTCAGAGCAATAAATAAACTTAATCCAAATATAAAATTTTAGCTCCTGTGCATTGAAGCATTGTGAATCTGAAAGCCAAGAATCATTATGTCATTCAATTTTTATTTTTTTACTGCTGTGGCATTCACTTTATCTTTACTGTTCATCCCGTTGCAGCTTAAGAATATTTCTTTTAAAAGGGGGAAAAGAATTGAGCACATAGAATGCTTTATCATTATTTTGTGCATGTGTTTACTTTGCACACTTGAACTTTCCCATACTCCTTAGAAAGTTTTACTGAAGATGCATAAATGTACAGGACCCTGCAATCTGTTTGCTGTTCTCGTATTGAAATGCAGAAAATTCATAAGCAATATAGTGAATGTTATTTCACAAACCACAGAGGTACTGTATATATATTTTCCTAACTCCAAAATTTTCTATTTTGACTCAACGAATTTGTAAAAAAAAAAGCCCCAGTGGTAACTCTTTTGACTATTAGGACATTAACTGGCTGCTTCTTTATATGTAATTGTATTGTCTGCCTGCTCCTTTTTCGGAGATGTGTTTTTGTATGGATGTTTGAGCCAAATGGGAGGCTTCAAGCTATGATGTATTTTCCCAGTTTAAATATATTTAACATATGACAAACCCCAGACAAGGCTTTTAATAATGTAAGAAGAACTGCAGTGTTAGGTGGTTTATTTGCAAACTTTTCTCAGTGCTATCCATTTTATGGCACCTTTAACAATATACTTGTTTCCAAAGTACAAAATAAAGGTTAAAAAAAAAAACTTCTAGCCATAACTGAATGTTGAGCAATAAAAACAATGACTTTTTGTGCATAGATTTAAAAGAAATACAAATTTTAGACATCTGCATGTAAATGCAAATATCTTGTTTACTGCTTTCTTAAACTTGATCAACCAACTCCTTGTTTTACTACTAATTTAAGGACTTGTAATGGCCTGTACACATTTTCTCTTGCTCTAATTCTTATGTCATCTTTGTCTCAGCTTCTGAGTCATACTCTTCAATGTTGTTCTGCTCACCTTTTGTATGGTTATAACTATTTTGCTTTCATTCTCTATAGATAAAATATACTACTTTAAAAGCCTATGCGGTGCAAATATTTATCTGTTTATCAAATACCACATTACGCTGTATAATATCTGTTTTACTATATACTCTATTTTAGAAATAGCTGTTTAGAACTAGAGTGTGCTATTTTTGTGTTTTTCTGATGTGTGGTGCTAGATAAGTTAATTTTATGAACAAATCTCCCTTTCCCGTTTTACTCCTAGGCAATACCACATTTGGGTCTTGTACTATTTCACTGAATATCTATGTGTGCATGTGTATATACCTTATATACATTTACACACATGCCCAATCAAGTACCTGTATCAGAGTACCTAGACTGGGGACATGTTCTCTCTGAATATATAGTATCATTCTATAAAGTTCTCTCTAGCATATTTAATCAGGAAAAAATTAACTCCTCAGTAATGATATTTGATATCCTACGCTGATTCTTCTTTCTCTCATCTACTTTGCAACCACAACACACTTTGGTTATCCTGTGGCACTGTAGTTCTGAAACCAAGTATGCCAAGGAGAGCCCAGTGGTTTCAGTTTAGTGTATCAAACTACTTTTCTCTTTAATGCGTAAAGTACTAAAAAGTAGTCCTCCCCCCCCCCCCCCGAACATTCTAAATTCTTCAGTGGTGCAATTCAGCATCCCTGCAATTATATGGGGAGGGCTACCATAGGGGTACAGTTATATTCTATTGGGAGGGGGAGAAGTGGAGCCCCCGGGAGAATTCATGTGAAAAGATGGTTCTGTCTTGATTCAAGGACTTGGGAGAGAAAAGTACAAATTAGAGTAACACTAGGTGCAATCCACAACAATGAACCCTATGTTTGGGTTCAGACACTTGATGGGCCCAATAATATTACACCTGGGACTGCCAGAAGGCATTGATTGTATGAACTGGTGCATATAAATGGGTCATATATGTTGCCACGGCTGTGTATTACAACAGCTGTGTATATATGCCTCTATATCAATGATAGATTTAATACAATTACTGACTCCATGTTAGTCCACTGGTGACCCCCTACACTCCCACAAGTAGTTGTGCAGGGATTGACAACTGCCTGAACAAGAATCAATAATACCAAGGAGTATACAAAAAACTCTAGCTACTACTGTGTATCAGTAGTTATTTTCAAAAAAGGTAAAATAAAACTTGTCATTTCACTGAAAAAAGTAAAATAAGCTTGACATTTCAATAAGGTTAGAATGTCTATATTTCCAATTCTGTGTTGCCCTCGATTGCGCCAGTACAACAGTTAGCATGGCTACACTGTGTTATGTTCTCTTGGCTGCCCCAGCTTTTGTGGATTATTTTAACCTCACAACACTACAAGCATGGGCCAATGGATTGCCAATGGAAATGTGGCCTATGATGCCGCAGGCTGGTTCTGCAATCCTGGGCTTCCACTGCACACTTGGATGCCAACACATCTAAGGGCTGGCCCATCCTTGCCTATAATTATCAGTATATGCAATAAAGAATTTCCACAATGTGCAGTAATACCATTAATACAACAAAACAAACACACAGCCAAAAGAGGTTTGGTCTCAGTTTTTAAAGCTTGAGAAACTTAAGCAATGGTCATACTAATGGTGCAATCATATGCACATTTGCTTGGGAATGTGTATTTCTCTGTTGACTAGAAATTTGCTATAAATTAAGAAAATTATAGCCAAAGAGTAAACTGGAATATGCATGTGTGGTTCCCAATGGCACCACAAATTGCACAGCCTAATTCTGAGCAGAATTTGGCACCATAAAGTACTGCAACAGTAGAATAGTAACTTTAAAAAAAAAGTGCTTAATAATCAGACTATTTCAGCTAGAATTCAAGTCCTGTTATTCATTACCAGTATCATCTTTTGCAAAAACCTAATGGATATCAAATATCTAAAATGGGGAACAACTGACCTTTAAAGTATTTATTACAACTCTTTTCTGTACTATTACTGAAGCTATAAGATCTTTAGTAAAAAAAAAATTGAGAAATCTAAGAAGCTGTTTGTTTACCGCACTTTTTAATAATAGAGGATAGTTAATATTAAAGCCACACGTCCTGGTTCCATGCACTGCTTCTATATTTTGATTTAGCAAACAAACCATTATTCTGGAAATAAATACAAATGTATTTATCGGCACCCTGGCTATATTTTAATGAATAGAAATTTTAAATACAAACATTTTCAGGATAATTGATTTGATTTTTTTAAAAGAAAAGCTACAATCTTCTTTAAAAATGCAAGTCCATGATTATTTTCTAGTCCCTTATTGATACAATTCACCTCTTAAACAGAGAATCTCCTGATTTGTCTAATATAAGTGTCACATACTTTATACCAGTAATGTTTTCCCTAATTGTTTGGGCTTCATTGTTTTATAAATTATGCAAGTTTGTGTGAGTAATGTTTATTGTGTAATTAAATGTCTGAAGAATAAAAATAAATGCTGATTATAAATATGTATTGGTTTGAGGATTAAGCACATAAACATCACCAACCTCACTGAGTAACACACTCAGTCTTCTGTAAATAACTACAAATTATCATGAATCTGTACTGTACATGCAAAAATGTGTTGTCTTATGTGTACAGTATGTACAAATTCATTTTCTAGCTATGATAAAAGCATAAGCCATTGAGAGGAATATTAAAAGTAATACTGTAATAAAACTTCACTAATTATATCTTCCCCGTTATCACCAACTTTTTCACTTCTATCAGATCTTCTTTAGAGCTCACTCTTACACTTGTCAGCTTAGACTCAAGTTTATTTTATTCTGATATTGAACAAAGTATTTTGACTCATTTTGTAAATACAAATGTAAAAATAAGAGATTTAATGTTGTCTTTTAAATACTCTTGATTTTCATTCTAATATGAATGTTGTTATATTGTACTTAGAACCTGTACCTTTAATATTACATTACCTTTATTAAGTGCATTGAACACATCAATTTTAGATGTGCTTTATGTACTGTTCTCCTGTAATAAAACTTCAGCTTCTAATGGAAAACTTGGTCACATTCATTTTTCACTTCAAGTGCATTAAGTGTTACTGGTCTGTGGTGAGTAGACCCTGCCCTCAGGGTTAGGATCTAAAAGACGGGAGCAGTAATCCCTAAACAGTGTGCAGGCCAGGGTGCCCCAAGAAAACTGCTTAGATTAGAAAACAGGCACCTACCAACAAGAGGCTGCCTGCTTTGTCTTTGCTTCACTGATTTGGGCTTGCCTTCCTTCCAGTCAGTCTGTCTACTGTTTTTGTTGTTGTTTAGTCATGTCCGACTCTTCGTGACCCCCTGGACCAGAGCACGCCAGGCATTCCTGTCTTCCACTGCCTCCCGCAGTTTGGTCAAATTCATGTTGGTAGCTTTGAGAACACTGTCCAACCATCTCGTCCTCTGTCGTCCCCTTTTTTAAACTATATATTAACTATATATTTTAAAAACTACAGACAATTACAAGAAAAACAGCATGGCACCAGCCCCTTAATTGAAAGCTGTCAGTTCTCAAAAGCCTGCTGAAAAAAGACTGGACTGTACAGTCATACCTCGGGTAACAGACACTTCAAGTTGCGCGTTTTCAGGTTGCGCACCACCCTGAATCCAGAAGTACCGGAATGCGTTACATCCAGGTTTCAGCGCTCATGCATGTGCAGAAGCACTAAATTGCACTTTGCACATGTGCAGAAGCGCCAAATCGCAACCCGCGCATGTGCAGACACGGCGCTGTGGGTTGCAAACACTACGGGTTGCGAACATGCCTCCTGCACAGATCACAACCTGAGCATCCACTGTACAAAGGACTCTTATGATCTGAAAGCAGAGACAATGTATGTACTTTTGTAATCCAATAAAAATTTTAATAAAAACCTTTTTTTAAAAAAAGGTTTTCACCTGTTGGTGGAAGGACAAGGTGGGACACAGTTTAGCTTCTCTAGGGAGGGAGTTCCAAAGAAGGATACAATGGTCAGTAGTATCGAAAGCCGCTGAGAAGTCCAGCAGAACCAACAGGGACACACTCCCCTTGTCCAGTTCCCAGTGAAAGTCATCCACCTCGTTCACAGATCCCAAAGATGAGTAGGTCCATCTTTGAGCCCTATAAAAGAAATAACATACAATGATGTGATTTGATCCAGCTGTGCTGAACTTTCCTGAGGATTCTTTAGGGATCCTTCTACTCCCTTTCTCCTGCCATCCCCTCCCCTTCTTTGTATTGCCTCTTACTAAAGGAACATTTTCATAAGGCTTAGTGGCATTCACTTAATACAGTACCATTCCAAACCCTTTGTGTTCTGTACAAAATTAGTTATAGATCACCTGTATTAATAGAATATGAATTCAGATATAAAGGGAAACATATTTATGTCATACTTTACTACAGTGGTACCTCGGGATAAGTACTTAATTCGTTCCGGAGGTCCATTCTTAACCTGAAACTGTTCTTAACCTGAAGCACCACTTTAGCTAATGGGGCCTCGCGCCACTGGAGCACAATTTCTGTTCTCATCCTGAAGCAAAGTTCTTAACCCGAGGTACTATTTCTCGGTTAGCGGAGTCTGTAACCTGAAGCGTATGTAACCCGAGGTACCACTGTACATACACTTCACTTTCAAAATATTAAGGGTTGTAGTCAATGTTAGTCCCACTCAACATTAATTTCAATGGGTCTGCTCTGAGCCAGACTACATACCTTCCAACATTTCTCCAATTAAAATAGGGATGTTGTGTTCATTTTTTTAAAAAAATCATTCAAGAAATGTTGGTTATGGAATTATTATTATTATTACACCCCACACATTTGACTGGGTTGCCCCAGCCCCTCTGGGCAGATTCAAACATATATAAAACATTAAACATTAAAAAAAACTTCCCTATAGAGTGTTGCCTTCAGGTGGCTCAGGGGTTGGATAATTTCACTTCTACAATGAAAATAGGGACGTTCTAAGGAAAAGCAGGACATTCCAGGATCAAAACAGAAACTTGGATGGCTTCTGTAAATCCAGGACTATCCCTGAAAAATAGGGACACTTGGTGGGTCCGGGACTAACATTGACTAAAACCAAATGAAAGTTCTTTGCTCTTTAGCTGAGTTTTGCTCTTCTGAAGAGACTACAACGGTACAGCCCACAAGTGTAGCAGTTTATCAATATTTATATTAAACATGAATAGTTAGCTATCAGATTAATAATATTTTTAAGGAGAACTTTGTAAACTGACAGATTAACCAGCTTTTTGCACTTAGGTCATAGAACTGTAGAGTTGGAAGGGACCCCAAGGGTCATCTAGTCCAACCCCCTGCAACACAGGAATCTTTTGCCCCACATGGGGTTTGTTATGTACTGAGTCGAATAGGATCCAAAAGGCAGCAGTCTGATTGGTCCTAGAACAATAGGATCCAAAAGGCAGCAGTCTGATTGGTCCTAGAACAATAGGATTCAGAATGCAGCAGTCTGATTGGTCCTAGAACAATGCAGCAGTATGATTGGTTGGCAGGAACCACCCAATCATGCTCCAGATTGAAGTGAATCCACAATCTGATTGGCTTACAGTAGAATTCCGGAATTAGCCAATCATGTGCAGCTCATTGTGTAAATAATGTATATAAAGCAGATACTTTGAGGAGACTTTCATTCATTCCTCTTCCTCACCACTATGAGCTGAATAAAGAGCATGAAATCACTTTGCGACTCTGAGTATATTTCAGGGTTCAAGCCCACAAGCCTGAGATTCAGAGTCTCCTGCTCTACTGACTGAGCTGTCACTTGTACACAGCCTCTTCGTTCCCCTTTGTGTAAAGAAACAGAGCAGAAAGACAATTAATTATAGTTTCCTGTTATGACACCCAAATTTGGAAATCGTGGTTAACTATTTCCAAACAGCCATGCTATTTCACCAAATGTATGGGTCGTATAATGTGATGTTCTTAGGATTATATTAGTGCTTTGTTATTCGTGCCCCATGGTGCAGTATATAGAAATTTAAGAAATAAACGTAAATTTAAGAAGAGGAATAAATGAAACAAATGATATTTTTATAATCACTTCACATATTCAGACACCAAGCCCTCGTCTTTTCATTTTGTTAATTTTCTACGACTTTGGATGTACTTTGCCAACTTTTTGCCACATAATTTACATTAGTGGCCATTTTCAAATGTTTATTATTGTACAGTGTGTGCCCAGGATAAAGGGCAATCTATTATCATTATTGCATAAAGATAAAGTGTTTTTAAATTAATACAGTTTCCACAAATATTTAGTAAACGTTCTAAAATATTAAAATATCTTACAGTAACATACAATATTTACTTTAGTTTTTCACCTGTTTCGCTAGCACTGGCGTTATTCCACAGCGTGGGTTTTTATTTTTAATACGTATTGGAGTTTCCAGCATAAAAGCTGGGGGAGGGCAGTAAAGCCTACCGGGAAAAGGTTGAAGATACAAGAGATACTGTACTAAGGAAGCCGTTTCCCTCAGCCGAGCTCCTCTTGAAGCGTTTATTTCCCCTCCCCCTTTATAAAAATGACGAAAAGGCTTTATAAAAATGACGAAAAATGACGAAAAGTACAGTATAAAAATGACGAAAAGGCTGAGAGAAACTCGCTTGCCCACACCCAAAATGGATCCTAAGCTCCTTCTACGTCTCGCACTCCGGTTGGCTGATTCGCTACCACGTGAATGCCTCGCGAGGAGATCGGCCGCGCTGGTTGGGTAATACCGCGAAGCAGGGGCGGTTCCTAGCGATGCTCCCCGAGGCTCTACTGTGGGAATGCGGTCGCCTCTCTCAGGCCCTGCTGCCCTCTCCAACGGCAGGCCGGGCGAAGCGGCCGCCGAAGGCGCGAGATGGCGGCGAGCGGGAACCTCCTCGCCTGGTGAGTGCGCGGCTTGGGTCTCACTCCCTCCTCTTCCCTCCTCGGTCAGGTGCCGCCGTCCGCATTCGGAGCCGAAGGGAAGAGGGCGGGGGACCCTCATTTCCTGCAGTCGTTCGCCACGCTGTGGGACGCAGTCAGGGAAGAGCATCTCTGAGCGTGTGCAGAGCGCTTTTCTCCTCTCAGCGTTGAGGAAGCAGAGCCCGCTCCTCCAAGCGGGTGGGATATTTAGCCTGAAAGTCTCTCTGTCTGTGTTCCCTTTAAAACATCTTAACAACAGCCTTCCTTTGCAGGTTTACGTACCTGGAAGTCAGTCCTGTTGCCTTCATGGAGGGCTTAACTCCCAGATAGGTTTGTAGGTAGCCACACCCTCCCAGGCACTATCCTACCTGCAGTGAATAAGACATCCAGGGATGCACCCTCAGGGTGTTCTTCTGTGCCCCATATTTAAGTACCGTATTTTTCGTTCTATAGGACGCACATTTTCCCCTCCAAAAATTAAGGGGAAATGTGTGTGCGTCCTATAGAACGAATGCAGGCTGCGCCGCTAAGCCCAAAGCCAGAACAGGAAGACGGAGCACTGCGGAGCGCTCCGTCTTGCTGCTCTAGCTTGGGGACGGCTGCGCGCACAGCCTCTCCAGGGCAGCGGGGTGCCTTCACCCCTCTGTCCTGCAGAAGCTAACAAGGCTGTTCCCAAGCCAGAACAGCGAGACGGAGGGCTCCGTCTCGCTGCTCTAGCTTGGGGACGGCTCCGCGCAAAGCCTCTGCAGGGCAGCGGGGCACTGCGCTCCAAAGGCTTCAGGGATCTTTGAGGCTGGCGGTGGGGGAAAGCAGCGCTTCCCCCCACCGCCAGCCCCACAAGCTCTGGTGAATGTACCTTGAACGCACCTTGTTTTAGAGGGGGAGAACAAGAAAAAAAAAATTTCCCCTGTTCTCCCCCTCCTATGATCCGGTGCGTCCTATGGTCCGGTGCGTCCAATGGAGCGAAAAATACGGTAAATATATTAGTGTAGCTATTTACAGCGACGATGGGGGGCGCTTTTCAGTGGTGGCCCCGCTTGGGCCACCTGCAGCAGGTATCGCCAACCTTTTCAGACCCAGCACTCGATTGGGACACAAACATGCCTCTGGGGGCCCATTTCTTAATCTTCTACCATATATTTGCACACATATTTGCTCCTGCTGCAGCCCACCTTGGATCAGCCGGTGACTCACGGTGTATGGATCTCCCCATTGAAGCTTTCCCGATGCTGACCATTAACAGCTTCTGGCTGCCTAATTTTGGCCTCTTTCTGCCCCCAGGCATTTGGTTGCATTTTAGAAGTGTAATGGTTACAGTGGTGGACTAGGACCTGGGAGACCAGGGTTCAAATCCCCACTCAGCCATGAAGCTCTCTGGGTGGCCCTGGAGTCAGTCGCTGCCTCTTAGCCTAACCTACCTCACAGGATTGCTGTGGGGATTAAACGAGGGGGGGGGGGACCAGCTATGCCACCCTGAGCTGCTTGTTGGAAAAGTGGGATATAAATGTGAGAAATAGTAATAATAACAAAAAGAACTACATTTAAATATAGCATGGTTATTACAGAGTCACAGTACATTGGTGCCTCGCAAGACGAAATTAATCCGTTCCGCGAGTCTCTTCGTCTAGCGGTTTTTTCGTCTTGCGAAGCAAGCCCATTGACGGCTTAGCGGCTTAGCGGATCAGCTGATAAGCAGCTTAGCGGTTTAGAAAAAGAGGGGGGAGGGGGGAAAAACCGCAGGAACTCGCAAGACATTTTCGCCTTGCGAAGCAAGCCCATAGGGAAATTCGTTTTGCGAAGCGCCTCCAAAACGGAAAACCCTTTCGTCTTGCAGGGCACCACTGTATAGTCACGTAAGAAGCACCTCCCTGGCGCCTGGGTGACCAAAGGCCCATCTAGGCTACATTCGAGCCGTGCCTTTAAAGCACCATGGGACCTCTTGAAACAGTCATTGCTTCCCCCAAAGAATTCTGGGAGCTGTAGTTTGTTAAGGGTTCTGAGAGTTGTTTGGAAGCCCCTATTTCCCTTATAGAGTTAAAATTCTCTGAGTTGTAATGGGACAGTAATAAGGTGTCTCTTAAAAGCTCTCATTCCCCTTAACAAGCTACAGCTCCCAGAATTCTTTGGGGGAAACTATGACCCTTGTGCTTTAAACATACAGTGGTACCTCGGGTTTCAGACGCTTCAGCTTACAGACTCCGCTAACCCAGAAATAGTACCTCGAGTTAAGAACTTTGCTTCAGGATGAGAACAGAAATAGTGCAGCAGCAGAAGCAGGAGGCCCCATTAACTAAAGTGGTGCTTCAGGTTAAGAACAGTTTCAGGTTAAGAACGGATCTCCAGAACGAATTAAGTACGTAACCAGAGGTACCACTGTATAATGCATGTCACCCTGGTCTAGCAATCTAGGATCACAGTGGCTGGTCTGTTGCCTATTAAGGGACGTTCTCAAGGAGGAGAGGTGAGAACGACGGCCCCCACCTTCCCTGCTTGTGCTCCCCATGAACTTTTATACCTCCTCCAATAGTGGTTGTAGAACAGAGCCATCATAGACACTGTGGTGTTCTGTCTATTGCCTCCCCATTTCCATGTAGTTATAATTACAGTGGGCCCTCCGGACACAAACGTAATTTGTTCTGGGGGTCCGTACGTCTGCATCTAGAGGTGCTGCTTCTGCGCACAGCGCGATAGAGCACTCATGCGCACAGAGCACTTATGCGCATGCACGCACGGCGAAACCTGGAAGTATACACTTCCGGGTTGGCCGCGTTCACAACCCAAAAGTTACATTACCCAAAGGTAACGTAACCCGAGGGTCCACTGTCTCAATTAGGAAATTATACGTGCTGTTCTCCCATAATTATGATCAAGATCACAGTGTGATACGTTAAAAAATACCTCTCAATAATACCATAAAATATACTCAGCATATAGAATTGCTGCCTTCCAATGCAGTTCTGTGTAAGCTCAAGTTACTCAGAAGTAAATTGCATTGTCAATGGGGGCTACTTCAAGATAAGTATGCGTAGGATTACTGTGACAGGCTGCAACCCAAAACAATGGAATGTCAAGACAATTTCTTTTGGTGCACCAGAGGGAGAATTGTGGGTTTTCTTCAATGATAAACTGTGGCTCCTTGCTGTATGATAAACCATGGTTTATCTTTCTGTACTGTTGCAGTATTTAACCCATTAGGAGTCTTTTTTTTAAAAAAACATCATTTACCATCTTAGTGCATATGTTAGAGGATAATTTATCAGATCCTTAAAATACAGAGGAAAGATTATTTTGCACTCTCCCATTTTTCTTCTGCAGATATTCTTTGCATAATTTGGAATAAATTATACAGAATTTTATTTGTATGCTGCCTTTCCATAGTTTTTAAAACTATGTTTAAGGTGGCCTACAACATGAAAAAAAAACCATAGTTACAAACAAATAACAAAAGTAGTCATAAACAATAAAGCATTGCAAAGTACATAACTGCATTAAACAATTAACATAGAAATCATAATAAGATCTAAAATAACGATGCAAAAAATATCAAAAACAGCAACAACCCTGCCCCCCACAAAACCCTCTAAGCCAGGGGTAGTCAACCTTTTTATACCTACTGCCCACTAATGCATCTTTCCTGATGGTAAAATTTCCTTACTGCCCACCAGTGCTCGATGGAAGGAGGATTCAGCTTGTGCTATAGAACCCCCTACCGCCCACCTAGAATCCTGAAATGCACCCACTAGTGGGTGGTAGGGACCAGGTTGACAACCCCTGCTCTAAGCAATACCCCAATCCAAGAATCTGTTCAGCAGCCTCAGCTGTTGTAGCTGGAGTCAGTCAGAGACCTGACTTCACAGGCCAGGTGGAAAAAGTGTTCAAGATAGTCTCTCAGTGATTCTCATTTGTTGTGATAGAAATATTTTTGAATGCATTTTAAACCATTTATATTGTGCAAGCTGTAAAACAAACCATCCCCAGTTTTAAATAAATAATGAACACAAATAGTTTTGTTATTGGTTGGCAAATCAGTAGAGTCAAGAGAGGAACTAAGATGAAAAAATTAATGTTTGGGAAAGTATTCATTCATTCATTCATATTAGCAGGTACAGTTATTATGCAAGTTTTCCCTCTTCTCTTTCATGAGATACACTTAGAATTATGCCATTGCCTTTTATACCACTGGATTTCAGTTTCTAAGCAATTTCCATGGTTAGTCTGTTGCAGCAAATTTGCCACATACTGTTAAAATTTGCAGAATATTTAGCCCACTTTCCATCACCGTTGTCCTCAATCAGAATACTTAATCCAAAGAAGTTAGGAATAGACACAATAACATCATGGGACCTGGTTATGACTTAATAGCTGATGGATAGTGATTTGTGCTTAAACTATGATTTCCCAGCATTTATAAACCATATTTCTAGTACCCAAGCAGTGTGCAAGATAAAAGTTAACTGATCTCCATCTAGTCAGTGTTAAGTTCATTTTATTGTTGTTATTAATTCATTATTCTGCCTTTCTTACACAAAACCAGGGATATTCCACCTAAAAATGGTCACGATGTGTATTTCTCGCGAGATATTTATGAAAAATACTCATTGACTCCAACTCTCTCCGAGCTACTGTTACTACCAAAAAGGTACCGGTATACCTTTTCTTTCTAACTTTGGTTTGGAAGGCAGCAAGCATTCTAGGAAAGAACACATAGGTTTATTTTATATTATTTTTTATATTGTGCAATAATTTGAATAATAAAATTGTATGTGTGTGTGTGTGTTTGAAAAAACAGTTAAATTATACATCATCTAGCACCTCACATTGCACTTGCTACAACAGGCTGAAAAATATTTAAGTGATCTGCCAAGACTCTCAGCCATTTTTAAGTGTCCAGGTGTGCAGAGGGGTGTTGAGTTTGGAAACCACTGCATTAGGACTTATTTTCAAATAAGCATATGTGATTGCAGCTTTACATTACATTCAGTGCATGTTAACTCAGAAGTTCATTCCACTGTGTCCCCATGTTATTAAATAGTTGCTTTTCAGGGGAAAGCCTGTACAAAGCAGCAGGGAGAGAGAGGATTTCCTTTGGAAAGGGAATGATAGCAAGAATCCTGAACCTGGGACCTACCGTATTTTTCGCTCTATAACACGCACCTGACCATAACAAGCACATCGTTTTTAGAGGAGGAAAACAAGGGAAAAACATTCTGAATGAAACAGTGGAGGTATCATTTTTGGGCTTCATGCTGTGGCCACAGACATGTGATCTAAAGGTGAATTTGGGGTGACCCAATGCAAAGATCCTGAGGATCCCTGTGGATCCATGCTTTTTAACCACGTTTTTGCACCATTGCAGCCCCAGGCAACAGTGCGTGCATGATTTTGGGGGGGCAGGCTGTAGCCATGGACATGCTATGTGATCTGATGGTGAATTTGGGGTGACCCAATGCAAAGATCCTGAGGATCCATGTGGATCTATGCTTTGTAACCACATTTTAAGTGGGGAGCGAAGAAAAAACAAAGAAGGGACATGAGAGGGGTGTGCAGAGAAGCAGCTGGCTAAGAATGCAGGAGAGGGATTTAACGGGTTGGAGGAAATAAAGGCAAAAGTTTCCCCCCACCCAAGCCAGCCATCTCTCTCTCTCTCTCCCCCCCCCTCCCTCCCTCCCTCCCTCCCTCCCTCCCTCCCTCCCTCTCTCTCCCTCCCCCCTCTCTCTCTCCCTCCCCCCCTCTCTCTCCCTCTCCCCCAGCAGCACAGAGAGGAATTCCCCTCTGCTTGCCTGGAGGGGAGGGGCTTTCCCTGCTCTTTGTTCCGTTTCAGCAAACACAGCAACGAAACAGAGGAGGGTGGGCAGTAAGACCCTGAGGCAGAATGCAGGAAAGCAGCCGCTTCCTCTTTTCAGGTTTCGCTGCGATTTGATTTTTGCCTAATTTTTCGGCTCCAGGGACCACACATTCGCTCTATAACACGCACAGACATTTCCCCTTCCTTTTTAGGAGAAGAAATCTGCGTGTTATAGAGGGAAAAATACGGTAACTTGTGAAGAGAAAATGGGACCAGTATCTCCCCCTTCGTCTCAGGAGTTAACTTGGGGAGCGGGAAAAGAGAGAGAGAGAGAGCTTTCCTTAACTGCATCTAAGGGAGGCTGTGGTTGTGGCTTCAACAGTTTAGGGCAGAACTTGGGGGGGAGGAGGAGTAAGTGAGGAGTATGTAGTTGCTAGAACATATAAACAGATAGTCACCCCCATGAATACAGGAATGTGGCTCTATCTGTATTCCATGATGCCACCTTTAAGGACATGGAGAGACAAAGGCTGCTGATGGAAGAATAGTGCTCCCAAGAATGTGTGGATTCGCACCTGAGATGCATCCCTTCTCTCATAGAAGCTGTGATCTGAGGAAGAAGGGAGTCTGCTGACAAAAGGGTCAGTCTAAATAAAGAACAGGCTGGCGATGTAGGTGAAAGGGGGCTGTCGAAGTGATTTAGGCTTGCATTCTGCTGAAGGCTTTGACAGCAGCACGCCGTGAAATAATCCTGATGGGCTGCCGTCCCACTCCTCGTCAAATGTAGCTAATTTAAGCTGCTAGAATCACTTGACATTCCTACATCAGGCACATCTGAGTCAGCATCTTGTTGGTGTAGCAGCTTAATTAAATTTGCCAGTTCGTGCCACAAGGATGGACATGTTCTCTCATTCTGAGAGACAGCTGTGTAGTATTATTAAGAGCTGTAGACATGATACTGTTGAGACATTTTCCTGGTGTGTAAATCAAGTCTTTCTTTTTCACTAGATCAGCAGTTAACACTCAGTTTAGTTAATCCAAAATGTGCTTATTACTGAGCATGCTTATATGTTAAATAATTAAGAGGTAAGCCAGCCATCACCCATTAGAGTGTTTTGAGTATCATCTGTATAATTGATAGCACCATTTGAGGACCTATGTGCTGTGGGGTAGCATTTATATAACATAAACTGGCCTGGATCCAAAGTGCCATAAATCAAATTTCATGAGCCCAAGGGGCCTTTATGTTTGTTTTTCTCATAGAACCACTCCATATGCCGTCTGACATATTACTTATACAGCTGAGAAGGGGGGAGGGGGGATACTTGAAAAATAGTCAAAAAATGAGCTCACATGAGCCTCTTACTTACAATGAAAGAACACAGTGGGACTTGTTTCTGAGTAAACATATGCAGGATTTCACTTAAGTCATTTCTTGGATCTTGGCCATTGACCAAGCTGGTGGTGTTTCTTCAAAGTAGTCATTCGGGTTTCATTTGTTTTTAATATTTTTTGGGGGGAAAGAGATAAACGTGATGGTTTGACCAAACTAGTTATGAATTTTTGTTAGAAAGTTAGGTATTAAAAATGTTGCAGTAGCAATATGAATTATGCTCCCTGTTGAATGAGAATTAAGGCTGTTGGTCTTCTTTTGCCTACATTTTTAAAAAATTGTCTGTATTTGTTTCAGGCACACAGAAGATATATCAAAAGATGTATCAAAAGAAAACAAGTCTTCTGGTGGGCAACCCGCGGTAAAACCAGCTGAAGTGGCATTCCAATCTGCAGCAGAAATTGCATCTTTTCAAGAGCCTAGAGTCCCCTATCCTTACTTTTCTAGTTTGACAGAGAAACAACAGAGGAGATACTTATTTCTATTGTCTGCATACTTAAATGCTGATCCCAGCCTGATTGATCCATCTGAGCAGAAAGATCATTTACAATATCTGGTAAGGGTTCCGTCTCTATTTCCCATAATAGTGACATGATTTGCTAATAAGATGAACAAGTGTTCCTAGGTAGCCTTTCATGGAAACAGTAGTGTTGTGTCTGATTGAAGTACAGGCACATGAAGCCTACTGTGTGTAGTTCTATAAACTTAGGAAGCTGCCTTGTTCTTATAGTGCAATACTCTCCCTGGCAGTAGCTCTCTCCAAGTTCTTCTCCACACATCCTTTTTCACTGGAGCTGCTAGGGATATACCTCTACCTACTAGGTGCAAAAGGGACGCGGGTGGCGCTGTGGTTTAAACCACAAAGCCTAGGACTTGCTGATCGGAAGCTTGGTGGTTCGAATCCCCGCAACGGAGTGATCTCCTGTTGCTTGGTCCCTGCTCCTGCCAACCTAGCAGTTGAAAGCACGTCCAAGTGCAAGTAGATAAATAGGTACCGCTCCGGCGGGAAGGTAAACGGAGTTTCCATGCACTGCTCTGGTTTCACCAGAAGCAGCTTAGTTATGCTGGCCACATGACCTGGAAGCTGTACACCGGCTCCCTCGGTTAATAAAGCAAGATGAGCGTGCAGCCACGACTGGACCTAATGGTCAGGGGTCTCTTTACCTTTACCTTACTAGGTGCAAAATGTTTGTTCTCCAGCCAAGCTATGGCTGCTTCATGAAAAGTTTTGTGTAAAGTAGTTTGCCTTGTAGATCTGTCCCCTTTTCCCCACCCCACTGAGAATTGCAAAGGAAGAAGAGGTTGCAGTAGCTTGGCGACTCATGAATCCTGATAGATGATGAAAATCACCAAATCCACATTCGTGGAGCAGCAGGTGGATTTCAGGCGGCCTTGGGGAAGGGCTATAGCTCAGTGGCAGAGTGTGTGTATTGCATGCAAAAGATCCCACATTCAGCCCCTGGCATCTCCACTTCACCTCTGTCAGAGGCAGTATGCTTCTGAGTACCAGTTCTCGGGGGAGAGCGTTGTTGCCCTGGGGTCCTGCTTTGGAGCTTCCTCTGTTCCACTTTTGATTTTTTTGCCCCTTAGAATCAGGTGGCATACAAATTTTATTAAATATGCAAAACTCTGAACTATGCCTGTGTATGTGGCTGCCATGGAGCTGGCAGGAGAAGTGTGCATGCAGTCCACTGTTGACTCTTTTTGCCATCTGAATTTGTACAAGGCACTTTCAAAACAAAGCAGAGGATGGGAGCTGGAAAGAAAGCTGGATAGGAGGAAGAGAAATGAAGGATGCAGCAGCCAAGTTTGATTGGAGGTTGGTGTGGAATGCTGTGCTGAGTGACAGCAGAGCAGTAAAGGAAAGAGGAGGGAAAAGGGATAGGGGATAGAAAAAACTACCAGGAATGAGGAAGAGAGAGCCAGAAAGAGAATGAATGGTGAGGAAAGATAACAGATAAGGGGAAGCAAGGGGCTGTGCGGAGCAAACAAAGGATTTGGTGCAACATTTTGGTTGTATCCAGTGCTTTTCTTTTAGAAAAAAATGGTGCCAGTACTTCATACGCTTGAGTACCCCCAGAAAAAAGCATTGGTTGTATCTCTGTTGTGTGTATTCTTTTTGTAAACTCAGTCTAAACTACAACACAGCCTTGTCTCTTGGTCTTGTTATCCTATTAAAGCCCAAGTAAATGTGTCTCTTTCAACACATTAGGATTGTGAATAATAGCTACTATCTATATATATCTACATCTATCTATAAATGTAAAAAATAAATATGCTATATTATGTAGGTTCTGTTTGTTTTTTAGCAAATGAAAGAATTTGTAAGCAAAGAAGTTGGCGAGTTCTTGAAGTTTGCTCAAAATGCTGCCAGAAGTTGCTCTAAAGATTATAATAACATCTCAGAGGAGGCCTTGCTTTACACCAAGGTAATAGCTGTAAAAGGTTGCTTTGCTCCTTTCTGACCTTTAAAAACATAGTTTGAAAACTACATAGGAAACGAGGTTTTATTAGCTGAGAGACGCTATGTGTAAGATGTTTAAATATATATATTCTGAGGGAACACATACCCTAATTTCAAAACAGCAACAAATATTTAAGTTGTATATATCTGCCAGTAATAAATGCAATAGAAGCAACTTGCATCTTATGCAGAGGTTATGTTTCAGGGATAGCATGTATATGCAAAAATATATTTACCATACTTTTCCATGTATAATACTAGGGTTTTTTTTACTCTAAAATAATGTTCAAAAGTGTGCCTCATCTTATATATGGATAGTGGATTGGGCAGGAGGGGGCGTGATTGGCTGCAGCCGCGAGCAAGAGATTTAGTGGCTGATTGTTGGCTGCTAGAAGGGCTGCTTTGGATTGGCTGCTTCTCCTCTAATTGGGTTGGTGATTGGTTTCTGCAGCAAGGACTGCTGTGGATTGGCTGTCACTGCCTCAGTTGGCGGCGGCTGTTCTGGGATATGCGCGATTGTTAGCTGACACCATTTCTCAGTCGAGTTAGTGATTTTCTGCTCGGGAAGGGTCTGTTGGTGATCGACTGTCGGTGCGGCAAGTGGGCGATGCTTTAGCGGATGCCGGCATTTCCTCCCCCTGCCCCCAAAAGCTCAACAACTCTGAGCCATCTCCCCCTATTTTCTTAAAATTGAGTCCCCAATTATACATGGGGGAGTTTTATACATGGAAAAGTACTCAAATGCCACACACAAGCACACTCTTACCTTCCGGAGGCAGCACACCGGATGGGTCTTCCCCGCACCCCCAGAAGAGAGCTTTTAAGCTCTCAGGATTTCCTACTGGTCTCTGGGAGGCTCTTGTGTAAGTTATAAGTTGCTTGTATTTCAGAACTGAAACTCCATTGTAATTTAGCTGTACATTATTTCTGAGACACCGTTGCAGAAAGCACACTTTTAGAACTGTATTTTCTTTTACCTTCCAAGAAATTTTTAGCATCTCGTATTGGTTATGTGACGAAGTATCCTGAATGCTATAACCTACAAGAAGTTACCAGCATCATGGGAGGAAAGTTCTGCACAGAACTGACATTTAAATTGGAAAAATGCCTTCTTGCTTTGGTAAGTTGTACTTTCTGGAGGAAAATGCTTTATACTAAGGCTACCTCTAACTCAGCATCGTCTACACTGGCTGTTGCTGGTGCTCTAGAGTTTCAGGCAGGGATCTTTTCTGGCCCTTCCTGGTGATGCCAGGGACTAAACCTGAGACTTTCACAGGTTCTCTGCCACTGAGTGAAGACTGGCAGGGCACTTCTCATGACAGTTCTGGCACTGAACTCAAGTATCAGGGACTGGTTGAACGCAGAGGAACAGTGGGAGGAACAAGTTGGGGAACCCCTATGGGAAGAAGTCTCACAGCCTGGGGATTGGTGGTGGTGCGACAATGAATGGTCAGAGGGAGAAGACTGGGAGGAGGAGATGTCAGAAACTGAAGAGGTAACAGAGCTTGGTGAGGGGGGAGAGTCTGGCAGGGAGCAGTCCAGAATCAGAGACAGGAGAGGAGGGAGAGCAAGCAGCAGAGATGAGTCAGGCTTGTGAAGAGGTATGAGGTGTCTTCCCCCTCTTGCTGTGACAAGCTTTCCTGCCTCTGGTCTCCCAGAACCAGGAGAGTCATGAAGTGGGAGGAGCAAAGATGGGCATGCAGGCACAGTCTCTGATTGGGTTATATATATATATATATATATATATATATATATATATATATATATATAATAAAGAGTTAACTCCAGCTTGCTCAGTGTTATTTAGTGATTGCTTGCTGCTGTCACTCGGGCACCATTTTTCATCATTGGACAGTTTGAGTGTTATTATTTACAGTTAAAGTGAATACAGCCAGAACAAACTAAAAGAGGGAAGGGAGTTTGTTAGGGAAGGGAAAAGAGATGGGGGGAGGAATAGATTCCAGCAGAGCCCTCTGGACATGTACTTCATGCAAATTGTTCCAAGTATGGATCTCAAATGTCTGAGAACTTAATTCTCTTATGCCATTTGTTGAAGGTAGCTTTTCATACTTCACAGGAGTAAATAAGTCTTCTGACCACTGAGCAGTCTGAGTGTAACATTAGTCATTTGACTAAGAGTGTGATCTTGAAAGAAACACATACAGTCATACCTTGGAAGTCAAATGGAATCCATTCCGGATGTCCGTTTGACTTCCAAAACATTCGGAAACCAAAGTGCAGCTTTTCATTGACTACATGAAGTTACTGCAGCCAACTGGAAGCCCCGTAGGACGTTCAGCTTCCAAAAATGGTTTGCAAACCAGAACAGTCACTTCCGGGTTTGCGGCATTCAGGAACGAAAACATTTGAGAACTAAGCTCTTTCAAAAACCAAGTGTCAGGTGGTGGTGTGGTTGCTTGAGAGCAAACAGGCAAACCTGTCTTTTCCAGGCTTTATTCTGGAAACTATTTACAGTGAAGAGTGTCGTAAGTTCATGTCTGGCTCAATCGCTAGCAGAATCTGGGAGTGGTCGGTCCTTGTACCTCCCCCAGCATAACAGTCGTGTGACCCCCAACGTTCTCCTCCCCTCCCTGCGCCAGAACCTACTGTGCAGAATGGGCGCTGGCAAAGGGGTACTTTCTTTTTTTTTTTTTTTTAAATAATTTTTATTAATTTTACAACACAAACAAAAAACAAACAAACATAACACGACTTCCCCATACCTCCCCTTCACTGCATCCTTGTTTTAAAATTTTTTAGCAATCCTTTTAGCAATCCTTGCTAAAAAAATTTAGCAAATTTATCTTAAAAACTGTTGTAAAATTTCGGAATGTTAAGATGTCAAGGGATTTGATATAAAGAACTACAGCTGTAAAAATTTAAGATTAAGAAAATTTTTAAAGAGAATTAAATATAAAAATGGAGCAAAGGGGTACTTTCTTCCTCTCCGGTTTGCTCAGGCTCAGTGTTGACCATCTCCTGGTCCTGCACCTCCTCTCCACTGGAGGTGGGGCTTTCCTGCTCGCCAGAGGAGGAACTGCTTTGCAAGATTTTCGGAGGTTCCCTATAACACAACTGCCCTTCCACCTCTCGCCTCTGAGCTGAGGGCAGGGCCCTGACACCAAGGGTACGACTGTACTGAAGTTTTCTGTCCATTTGGAAGCCGAGCCAAAAGTGTTGGTTCTCCTTTTTCATTCTTTTTTCATTCTAGGGAAAGGTGAGCCTTGTTAAGCGATACTTTCCAAAACTGCCTGCACCAATAGAGTTACCTGATAACCATAAAAATAAGGTGCACATTGCAACTCCAGAGCAGAGGGCTTCAATGCTTCATAATGTAAGTAAATGGTATGCTGTCAGCAAGAACTATGACCACACAAACCCCTCAGTTGTGAACCAGCTGTTCTTAACAAACTATTCCTAGTGATTATTTTCTGTCAAAATGTACATCACATCATCTAATCAGAAATGACTTTTGTAGTGGCTGATACAGTTTAATGGAAGGTGAATGGAGACAGATACAAGTTTTAATTTGGTCTTGGATCCAAAGAACTGAAGGAGCAGAGAAAAAAATGTGTTTGTGCAGTTGTGTGAATGGTTGTACAAGTGCTAGTTGAAGGCTTCTTGCAGTGGAGCAACCACAAGATGTTGGGGGTCGCATTACACTATGAGAAACTCAGTTAATAAACAAGATGTGGTGTGTAACATGTAAAATCCAGTGCACTGCAAGCAGGTTTTTTTTACAAGAACCTCTGCAGAGGCTTACCTAAGTGCTTACACTTTTGGGTTTGAGAATCAATTTTCTTGTGTAGTGATCTTCCACTAAGCTGGAAGTGATCCTTTGGTGGGCACGCAAGACTTTTTGCTAGAGGAACAGTACATTCAGAACCAGATGTCCACATTAATCAGTGTTCTTCAACCTTGGTTCCCCAGATGTTGTTGGACCACAACTGTCAGCATCCCTAGCCATCTTATCCAATAGTCCAGCAACATATGGGGACCTGAAGTTGAACACTGAGTGAATGAGCTTTTGTTCTGAAAAAGCCTTTGGCATTTTGCTCTATTTTCATTGTGGTTTTATGCACTACCTAAAAGTGCACTATAGCCAAAGAATTCTTCCAAGAGTTATTAGGGCATCTAATCATGCATGCAAGGAAGTTGCTTCCATCTTTAAAATCATTAGTGTTTGAATCCATGAAAATATATCTGCAGTATTAATAAATATATTGATCCCTGCTTTAGAAATTTGGCTCCTCTTTCTCCCCTGTCCTCAAATCAAATGATTTTCCCCCATAATATTTTCCCCTGCTGGATCAAGTACTTTCATGTCTAATAGTGGAATGTCATATTGCTCTCACTCTGATTTACACTTTGTTTTCTCATTTTGTTTTCAAAAAGGATGTTAGTACAGATCCAAATGCTGAAAAACTTGTATTGAAATATGGTCCTCAGGTAGTGCTGACGAGTGAGTCATTATTTACATTGTTGAACAATAATGGTATGAGTTACAGTGAACAGTGGGAACTTCCGGTTTCTGTGAAAATCATCTCTAATGAAGGTATATGCATGTTATTTATATATATATACACACACACACACACACACAGAAATATATTTTGAGCCAAAGGGCTGGTGCTTATTTTCTGGTGCATATAATATAAATTGTGTGTTTTCATACATACAGCAGATATAAAATTAGAATATTATTGCCCTGACAACATTTCCTGCTAGCTCTTTGAAGATGCTGGTGAATTTTGAACTGTACCCACATACCGAGGGGGGGTGCCTAGTTGAACTAATTGAGACTTCCTTCTAAGTAGACATGTGTAGGATTGCGTTGGACATGCTTAAGGGTTTTGCTATTAATCTCTTGGAATTATTCTGGAAATGAAGGGGGAGGGGGAGATTTCTTTGTAGTGGGAAAAAGGTCAGTAATATCCAGGGGTGTTTTACTATGTTGCAGCAAAAACAAGACTTAGCAAATTTGTTAACAAACATCAGGAAATAACGAAGAATAGGAAAAATAGGTAAAGCAAAATTGCAAAGTTTATAGAGAGAGGTGCACAGATATACAGTGGTGCCCCGCAAGACGAATGCCTTGCAAGACGGAAAACTCGCTAGACGAAAGAGTTTTCCATTTTGGAGGTGCTTCAGAAAATAACGATTGTGCTACTGGAAGTGAACATACACTTTTTTTTTCCTTTAAAGGTTTCAGACCAGTCAAAGTTGCCTATATTGATCCCCCTCTCCCAAAGAAAGAGATGGCCATGAGAGAAAAGAACCATTTGTATCATGAATTTCTGGCAGATTTCCACATGACTAAAAAATCAAGCATTTTGGCACATGCTGCGATACTAGACAACCCACCTGAAGGACTTGTGAGTTCCATTTTTAAGCTTATTTAGTTTTATTGAGCACAAGGGAGAATTTAACTTTCCTGCAACTTATGAAATGGTACTGGATATCTTGTGTTCCCTGATCCTGCATAGAAATCTGCTACAGAATATCTGTCCTAACCTCCCATTATATTTTGGGGTGGGGGAAGTTTTAAGTCATCAAGGGTTGCATGGATACATTTCTTAAAAGTGCAAAC
Organism: Podarcis erhardii; assembly: GCF_964252035.2. Taxonomy (NCBI): domain Eukaryota; kingdom Metazoa; phylum Chordata; class Lepidosauria; order Squamata; family Lacertidae; genus Podarcis; species Podarcis erhardii. The sequence goes on along the minus strand of NC_138503.1, from coordinate 4,354,485 downwards.
ACTCATCTTCATCCAGCTCTTCTTGATCCAGCTTTACCAGAGTCTTTTCCAGAGTGCTTTACCTTTGGTTTCCATCGGTACAGAGCATTTCACCATGCAGAATGAAGGTGCCCCTTGTCATGCTGAGTACCTGGGTGGGCTGGGTCTCTGCAGATCTTTAACTTTTTCAACCTGCCTCAGTTTGCCCCCCTGTATACAAGGATTTTCTATCTTTGTTCTGCATGGCTGCCAGATAAACACACAGGAAGCTGACTTATTCTGAGTCAGACCGTTATTCCATCTAAGCCAGCAGAGACTGGCAGATGCACTCCAGGGTTTTAGACAGGAATCTTTCCAAGATTTACCTGGAGAAATTCCCTTCTTGGTAAAAATAAATAAATGAAACTTTCCCATTTTATTTTTACAACTACTCCCTGTGAGGTAGTTTAGGCTGAGAGATAGTAACTGGTCCATGGTCAACTAGTGAGCTCCATCCAGCGTCTCCTTGTTCCCAGCCCAACATTCTCAGTCATTACATCACACTCTGTACTATGCAGTGGATACAGGTTTCCCTAAACCTGTATTCTGACAATAAAATGTGGCTTTTCTTGATGACAAATGTTGGCATTTAGGGTGGCCGTGTATGTACTTGTGACGTTAGTGCCCCCTTCTCTCCAGGGAGCGCAGGGCAATGTACTATTTATCCAGTTTTATCTGCACAACAAGCCTGTGAGGTAGATTAGGCTGAGTGTGGGTTACACAGTGGGCTTCATGACTTTATGAACACAGCTCTTCACAATCCAAGTACACCACAGTGTTGAGTACAGCACTGGCTCTTAAATGTCACTATTTCCATTGATGTGCCTTAATAACAGAAAATGAGGCAAAATTCGAACAGGTAGCTAATTTGCAAATCCTTCTACAAGAACATGTTTTCCTCACTGATGAACTGGGTTTGAAAATCTTTGAAATGTTTTCCCCTTTCCAGTGTATACCTTCTAAACACTTCCATTTCCCTTGTTTTGCTTGTATCAGATGTAACAATTGCAATTTAATAAACCACAATTTGTCAGAACATGTGCTCACTTCCTTCTCTTACTGTGCTTTAATTCAACTACAGTTTCCATTATGTCCAAACAAGGAAATTGTGATTTATTATATTGAATGCAAGCCCGGATCCAATCCTGGTTTGTCATCTGAGATTAAGCCACAGTTTCCCAGTTCGGACCTGTTGTTAACAATTTCTGAATGTTTTCCATTATGACAAGAGAGAGTAATAGGAGGAAAAAGATGAGCACAATAAAAAATAATTGGTCTGATAAACCATGGTTTGTTAGATTGAAATTGTTGTGTCTGAGCCTGACCCCTGAAACATTTTGATGCAGAAATACTGAATAGGCTTCATATATTAACTGTTAAGCAGATCATTTTGTTCACTGTTAAGAGTGGCTCTCTATGTATTTTTTTGGTTTGTTTTCCTTCTTTAGCTGGGAGCACCACTTGAAGCATGCCAAGGTAGACAGCTTCAAGTACCTGACTCTGTGGATCTAGACTTTGGCACTGATGTGACAGAACTAGAGACGTTTGGTTCTGTATCTAAGCATTCAAATGCTTCTAAACTGGATAACATTCCTGCAAAACCTGCCAGTATATCATCAGAGCATGTGAAAATGGAGAAAGCACCAGTGTTGAACATGAACAGTGGCACAAGCTCGCAGACATCCGACTCCATCAGCCTAGACATTCATACCAATGTCACATTGACAACAAAGCCTTCTACACCGGAGAGCAGTCCTGTGAAACATGAATATATGTCAAAAATCTTATCAAAGCACCTGAAAATGGAGAAAGAGTCAGTGTGGGAGGTAAACAGTGATGTTGGAGAAGGAAGGAGCAAAGGCCCTGAATGGAGGCTAGAATTAAGCACAGAACAGGATTTTAATAGGACTCCAGCATCAAGTGGTGGTGTCTTGGGTTTGGACTGTGAAGCAATTTCATCAGTTAAAGGGTTCAATTTGATGGAAATTGAACTGGATGGCAAAAGAGTTGTTTACGTCAAAGATGAAACTCTGGACAAGAATACCTTATTAACTTCAGATAAAAAAGATAACTTCAAGGAAGGAGGTTTGGCTTATGCAGCCAAAGATGATAACTCATCCATTCTCTCCTGCTGCAGTGACACAGATGAGGAATCTTTGATAATTGACACAGGACATAAAAATGGCACTGACTGTGAATCGAGTGTGGTTGCTTCTGACCGAGGCCCTGAAGCAGTTACTCCTGAGTCTCCTTGCTCGAAACAAGCCCTGTTAGGAAAACTGACAGATCCTTCAAGGATTCCAGTTCAAGAAATAGCTGTGTCCAAAAAAGATTGTGAACAGATGTCTAAAGAATTTGATCCTGTTGGGCAGATTTTGAAAATGCAAGCTGAACTTCTCAAGCCACCTTCTCCACACCGACAAGAGCAGCCACAGATGAATTCTGAAAGAAGCCCTGCACCAAACCAGGGGTATCCACCATCAAAAGTACCTTCTGCTATGGAGCCCAAGCAAAGTACCACTGTGGATACCAGTAACTTACCCAAGGTTACCTGGACATCATATTTTCAGGGATCTCAAAAAGGTGAGTTTTTTGGTGGCTGTGCTAAGAATGTGATCCCTGATTGGGCAAAGCACTACCAGAATCCAGGTGGTGTGCAACAACTTCTGGGACATCCTGGCCAACCGTCAGCACTTTCCTCTTTGAGGTTGAATCCAATGTACCCATTAGTCAGACAGCATCCTTACATGTTACAGGGCAGAAAATACACCTTTTAAATGGGCGCAGCCTAGTGAATGTGATGAGATATTGACCAACTGCCTTTTTACTCTCTCTTTTGGGAAGAGGTGGTTTGGGATGCAGCTGAAGATTGTTTGGAATATGAACCTCCTCAACAGGGCAATCTTATCTACAAGCTGTTCAGCCTTGGCGACCTGCAGCTACTGGTGCGCTGCCCTGTGCAGAAAGTAGAACAGAGGCCATCCAACAAGAAAGCAAAAGTCAAAAGGGTAAGCTTTTGTGTTAAGTGGGGCTCGTGTTTTTCCAGATATGTAAAAGAATGCAGTTTTCTCTTTGAGCCAATTCACTTGCCACCTCCTTGGTCAGCAGCCAGAGCTTGGTCCACTTTGAGAAGGTGGAATCATAGAATTGAATTTGAAGAGACCATGAGGGTCATCCAGTCCAGCCCCCTGACATGCAGGACTCTTTTACCCAACTTGGGGCTTGAACCCACAACCCTGAGATTACGAGTCTTCTCCTTAATCAACTGAGTTAGTGGCTTCACTCCAGCTCCCACCCAACAGCATCCTCTTGCTTTAGCTGCAGCTCCCTCTGAGCCTCTCCACACTCTGGGTGGCTGACCTGCATGCTGTGCTGGAGTGCTGGCAGCAGCTGCAAGTCCCACTTTCTTCAACAAAGCAGAGAATGGGGAAATGAGGACTCCTTGTGCTGCTGCTTTCCCCACTACCCCTTTCCACCAGCTCCTTGTGTGCGGCATCTGTGTAGTTCATTGTCTTCCAAGACTCCTTTCATTAAAAGAGTCCTATAGTTCTATGACGGAAGGAAGTTAGGGGAAAAACTACTTATGATGCTTTTCCTGACACTTTGTTTGATCATGTAAGCTAAGCACACAAATTTGTTGCCGCTTCTGTTGTTGTGCCAGCTATGCAGAAAGATGAGGAGCCTCCCAGGATGATTGGAGGCCCCTCCATTGCAGCTTGGGATGTGTGAACAACATGGTTGGGGCTCCATTTCTCCATAAACAATCAGCTTTGTTGCTTGAGGGTGCTGTTAGATAAGTGTTTCTCAAGCTTGGGTCTCCAGCTATTGTTGGACTACAGCTCCCATCATCCCTGACCACTGGTCCTGCCAGCTAGGGATGGTGGGAGTTGTAGTCCAACAACAGCTGGAGACCCAAGCTTGAGAAGCACTGTGTTAGATCCATGCCTTGCTGCAGATGCCTCAGTGGCATCTGTAGTACGAAACACCATTCTCCAGCTAAGGCTGCTCCCTCGACAGAAAGGCCCTGGCCACTGTTATCCACATCCTGGAAAGTTGTTTGTTGTTTGGATGATTGCAACCCAGTATAGGTGAGGCCACTTTTGAAGTTTCCTCACACTTCAGTTCATTCAAAGTACAGGTGCTAGACTACCAGCCAGAATAGGAATTTTCCAGCCCTGCTGCCTGATTTCCTTTTAACTGGAGATGCCAGGAATTGAACCAGGAGCACTGTGCTCTGCTTCTGATCTATGGACCTATTGCCTCCACAGTTCAAACCAGAATCTAGGGTTGATGGCTCAAGGTAGTATTATGGTTATAATACTATAACCATACAAAGAACTTGCACTGACAGAATTTATGTACTGCAAAGAGAAATAAAAGTTCTCCATTTCAAAAATCCCTACTGTTTTGTTCCTTTCTGCTGTGCAGTCATAGCATATGAACCATTCTACTGCCAATGCCATACAGTGAAATGTAAGGGGCAGGGTTTATCCTCTTAAGAATTGGAGAGACATTTGTTGTTGTTTAGTCGTTTAGTCGTGTCCGACTCTTCGTGACCCCATGGACCAGAGAACGCCAGGCACCTCTGTCCTCCACTGCCTCCCGCAGTTTGGTCAAACTCATGCTGGTAACATTTGGGGAAATGTTATTGCTTCTCTGCAGAAGATAAGTAACACAAATGATGCTTATAAAATTAGTTTGTGGGGAGTTGCCTCAAAATATCTTAGTCCTCTTTTTGTCCTTGAACTTCCTAAAGGTGGCAGCATTGCACTTCTGGATTTTCAGAATACCCCGTGCATTCCATTCACATAGGTGCAAATGTTGTTAAGTACAATGAAGTCAGGTCATATAATCAGTATCTTTAGATTGTGGCTATCCATAACAAACTTTCCCAATGTGAGTAGAATGCACTGTATCGATGATGTCATATAGAGCCATTACAAATATGCATCTATGCAAAATTGAAACCACGGTGTGGTTGTGACCTCAAGACTGTTTATTCCAGCAGTGGCAATTACTGCTGTGGTGCTCTTAAGAGAATACAAAAGGGTGAGAACCACTGTGTAATTTATTTATTTACCCTGATGCTACAGAGCTGAAGGGAGGCAGACTCTCAGCTCTCTTAAGTTTTCCACATTTATATCCTTACAATGCCTGTATCGAAAAATTGCATAGCAGAGGAAGTGGGGCAGGGTGTCATGGGCTGCAGGGTACCCTCCAGCGGGTGGGCCCAGCGCTGCTTGAAAACTCAGCGCAGGGTGGGACGTGGGTGGTGCACAGCCTGCAGGGCACCCCAGCTGCTGCATCCCTCCTGGTCACAAGCGGGCGCAGTGCTGCCGGAAAAAGCAGCATGGGGCGCACTGCTGGAAGGGCACCTGGAATGGACACCCAGGAGAGGCGTGTAAGTGCCGGCCTGCAGGTGTTGCTCCCAAGTCCTGGGCGCACTCCAGCTGCTTCCCTCCCAGGAGGGATGCATTTGCTCAGGCAATGCACTTGGATGCCCCGCCTCCATGGTGGGTGGGTGTGGGGGGGTGCGCGCATACCCCCTTGTGCCAGCGGGAGTTGCTATGCTGGTGTGCATATTGTAGAACCTTCACAAAAAAGATAATCACCCAGAAGTTACTTCCTTTGCTACTTTGCATCTCAAAATAGTTTTCAGCTTAAGGGAAGACTTCATGAACCCCAGCCTGGTCCCACATAAGTCCAGTCTGGCAGTGGCAGTGAATCAGATTCTGGTTATTTATGAAGTATATAGACTAAAAATGTGTTAACCAAGTGAAAACACCCCCTCCCCTCTGGTTTTGCAGTACTTTCCAGTTTACATATTGCCAAAGCTAGAATATCAAGCCTTCTATGGAGTGGAAGCATTAACTGAAGGTGAAGTATGTCGTCTGTGGACAGAGAGTTTGTTACATTCAAGAAGTTCATTTACAGTTGGTAAGTTCAGTCCTTCTGAACATAAGTTGATTTGTTCTGGGTTAATATTTTCTGATCCTGCACTAAGGGGATCGTAACTTCCTGTCATTTTCTTTCTGCAAAATTCTTCACATAACCATTTTTTTAAAAAAATGGCCAACTGGGAATAATTTCTCAATGGAAAAACTATGCTGAATGTTCCAATATGTAATTAAGTCCTGTGACATGCATATGGAATTCATGGGCACAAAGATGTGGCAATTGCACTTTTGATGGACAGCAGAGCCAGGCCAGAGTTTGGAGATGCAGTCCCTCAGAATTCCACCAGGGGCTGGAGCCTCTCTGATTGGCTACCAAGACAGCCACTCGGTGGGGGGGTGGAGCCAGCACTTTGGGAGGGAGAATAAAAGGAGCTGTTTCTGAGGGATAGAGTTGGATAGGGATAGAGAAGGGAAAGAGATTGGAGAGAGGGACAGAGATAGGGTGTAGTTTGGGAGATGGGGATTAGGATAGGATTTGACTGAGGGAGAGCCGGTTCTGATTTGAGTTGAACATCCACACTGAGGAGACTAACTCTAGCGAGAGGAAAGAGCCTCGTAGTTTAAGATAGGAAGACCATGTGGAGTGTCTTGGGAGGGTATACAGACAGGAGTTATCTGGAGGGCTGAGTTTGAGCAGGGAGAGGGAGAAGCTGTGGGAATACAGACTACCTGGGTCTCATTCCAGCCAGGAGGGGAGAGTTCTTCTAGGAAAAGAAGAATCCCTAGCCAGTAACAAGGGGTGAAGTGATGCCTTGGGTCTGTTATACTAATCCGAATACCTCAGGAGTGGGATTACTAGTTAACTGACAAAAAGGACCCCTTTGCTCTTGAACCAAATTAATAAACTGTGTTAAAAACATTGACCTGAAGCATCTGCCGGACCTAAGCATAAGGACCTAGAAAGGAGTAACAGAAACTGAAGTGTAACAGCTGATTTTGAGTAAACGGAGTTTAAGAGAAGATGTGCCTGCACTACTGTGCTTAAGCCTGTAACATAATCATATTTAGCTTAAGTAATAAGTTAACTTCTACCTGAAAGAACACATCTCCTGACCCAACTTTGTTTCACCAACAACAACTACTACTTCTTCTCCTCCTCCTCCTCCCTCCTCCTCCTCTTCTTCTTCTTCTTCTTCTTCTTCTTCTTCTTCTTCTTCTTCTTCTTTGTAAATAAAACTTCTCTTGTTTGGTTAACTCCTGCCTGAGACTCCTTGAATCGCAGTTTCTCTCACACAAGATAGCCTGTGGTAAATTGCAGACATTCATTTAATTGGCATACTGTGAGGTGGGTCCGCTATATTTAATTGGGAGCAGGATGAATCTGCTACATATTAATTGGTGGTTAGCGGTGGGATCCGCTACAGCCCCATGCATACAAGGCCTTTTAAAGGGATTAGAAAAACCCCAGGGACCATCAGTCTATTAGCTATGATTGCTAAAAGGAGCATCCCTTTTGAGAAGCAGCCTGTCTCTTGAAGATGGAGCTAAACAGAACAAAGTCATTGCCTTCATGTGCTGCTTATGAATGTTCAGAGATATCTGGCTGCTTACTGTTGGAAACAACTGATCCCAGAAGGCTATTCTCAAGTAACGTATTGCACAACTTGTAAGAAAAAAAATAAAATCAGGCCTGTACTTAGCAGAAGTATGCCTAGAGAACAGGAATCTGGGTGTGTTGGATTTTTGGTCCTTTCATAGAATCAAAGAATTGGGTCATCATGACCATAAGCAAAAGGGTCATCATGACCATAAGCAACATTATTTGGAGTGTTGAAGGCAGATTCTTGATAGTCAGTGCCCTTCCTACATAGACTTATTCACTGCTATCTGCCCATGACCCTTCATTGCACTGCTGACAACAATACAGGGCTGGGTGAGAGACTTTTTGTTACTCCATTACTGGCTAGTGGAGAGTAGCACCGCACCCCATAGTTGAATTCGACTGGATTTAACCATCGAGGACTTACCTTTAGTTGTGCAGAGCAGTTGCTACTATGAGATCATTTTCCTTGGAATAAAGAAATCTGTTCAAAATTGAGCACCCTGAGTTAGCAAGTTTACCAGCTCTGGAAATTAGCAAAATGGAAACATATCCCAGGTCCCCATTCCAGCAGCACAGCATAGTTTTAATTTGTCTACCCTTGTGATTTTTAAGAGCTGGACTAAATCAGTTTCACAAGTATGAACAGATGGCTTTTTCTACTTTTTAATGATATTGCATTTCATCATTTTATAAGCCGCTTTGTGGGTTTTTGTGTGTAGGGCAAGGCAAGAAAAACCCCACACATAACTGGAAATAATAAATAAATAAATAAATGCTTCTTTGAAGGTAGTTGAGTTACTGATAAAATATGCAGACTGAGGATTCCCAACCTCTCTCTTCCTCTGACTCACAGGGATTTCTTGGTTAGAGGGATAAAGTTTAAAAGCAAACCAACCAAAAAACAAACAACCCCCCACCTCTTGATAATCTTTCCTTCTTGTGTAACCAGCCACGAAGTATGACTGATAATCTTGCTGTCAGGAAATTGACATTTGCTTGGAGTTGATAGCAGTATGTCGAATACAATGTCTATGTAAAGTTTACCTAACTTCAGAGTGCTTTTGGTAAAGCACATGCGGTGGCTGGAAAGGTGCTCCACATTTAATGGCTGAACTGAAATTCAAACAAAGCACAATACAGATTCAAGACTGCATTAGTTAGTAAGTGACAGAACATTCAAACAAGTAAGTGTTTAAATACTCTCCCCATCTCTGTGTACAGAGATGAATCAAAGAAATTAGTTGCAGAAAGAAACTTTCAGTTCAAGTTTATTAATGGTTCACAGACTTCTGCACTTCAAAAAGCAAATGTTTGATTCTTTACACAGAAAAATCCAGAAAAGCCTACTAACAATGCATTTTTCCTTGTTAAAGATTTAAACAGGTTTAGAGCAAGCAATACCGATTGATAGCTGAACAATTTAGAGGGTGGTCCGTGGATGTTTTTGTTTGTTAGTTTTTAAAAAAGAAACCAGTACATTACTAGCCACCAGCTCCTATATGTGGCCCAGTGGTGACCAATGGCATTTAAGGCTGCTGTTTGGAGTAGCCTGAGACTAGAAAGATGGCTGTTTTAGGGGGTTCAGTAGAACTCACTCCTGGGTAAGTACAATACGATGGTAGCCATCAGGATTTTGGGGTTTGTTTTACCTGGTCTCTCTTTATAGTTCTTAGTTTTGTTTTATTGAAGTTGTGATTGTGTCATGATCTTTTAATCTAAATGCTGGTCTCTCCTCCATTACTTGAGAATTTCCTTCATCTTTGTTGTGCAGTTCCTCATTTTTCATTGCGAAACCGTTTGGTATTTTTTCTTTTCTTCAGGTCATGTTGATGCCTTGACTTCAAAGTTGTTTCTGCTTGAGCAACTGCCTGCAGAAGGGCTGAAAAAAAGATTTGGCGCATTTAAGTGAGTGAGCTTCCTATAATGTAGAAAATTTACAAGGTATTTGTTAATGACAGCTTCAGAAGAAGAAGCATGTCTGAACAAGCCACATCCTTTTAAATGTCATTCCTCAAGTTACTACACTGTTAACAGTGCATTTTTATTTTATAACGTTGTGACCACCCTGTTTGAGGTATATTCTCTATTCCAACTCTACATGTTAATGATACAAATAAAATACAGTACAGGGTTATCGCTTCACCAGGTGCTACCTGTTGGTTTGTTGTTATGGTTTGGGTAGATGATATACTTAGGCAGAAAGCTGATGGATCATTTAGTAAAACCAAATAGACAAATTGGATGACATTAAGTTGAGGGAGGGGGCCTTTATTGTCAGTTGAATTTCCCCCATCAAACCATAGGTAGCACTTTCAGTTCACGTGGAATCCTTGCCAAAGCAGGCTTCTTTCGTCATTGTGTGTGTTCTGAACAGTCAGGTGACACAGGCCACACACTTCCAATGTTCACTTTGCTGTCATGATTTTGAAACTTTTGTGAAAAAATGTAATATGAGATTCTCTTGCCAGATTTCCCACATGTCTGGTGCTGTGGTGGGTGAATGGGGCAGTACAGTGTTACTTCGGTTTTTGAACATCTCCATTGACAAACGTTTCGGTTTTCGATTGCTGTAAGCCTGGAAGTACCATAATTGGCCCGAATATAAGCTGCACCTTTAAAATTGGAGGGGGGGAGAAAATATGGGGGGGGGAGCCGCGCTGCATTGCCAACGGCCTTTCCCCTTCCTTGCTTTCTCCCTCCCTGGCCTTGGAGAGGACGGGGGACTACACACAAGGCGGGTGTCGCTTTGCCGCGCTCCTGGCACTGTTTGCCCTGTGCTCTTGGCTGCACACCATACGTTTGTGAATATAAGCCACACTTTAACTTTTTATGGTTGGAATTTGGGGGAAAAGTTAGGCTTATATTCAGGCCAATACGGCAAATGCTTCAGTTTTCGAACACACCTCAGAAGTCGAACAAGAAACACAGCTTCCGTATTGAGTTTTCCGTTTTGAGGCTTCCATATTGAGGTTTTGGTTTTTGAACATTTCGGAACTCGAACAGTCTTCCGGAATGGATTATGTTCGAAAACTGAGGTACCGCTGTATAGAGCTGAGTAGCCTGGTCAACTGATCAGGGAAGTTTGTCAGAATTCACAATATGTAGCTGTATGTGTATATGTTTTTGAGAGACCAATGATTTATAATGCACTAATTTTTCGTGTTCATGAAACACTTCCCTCAAATTATTTGTTGCTTATGAATGTTAATCTTTCTGTAAGTGTGGAACTGACACTTTTACAAGCACCACATAGGTACAAACAGTGTTAGTTCCATGCTTGCAAGAAACCTGTTGGTTTTAGGCAGGGGCCTTTGCTGTGTTGTTTTCAGCACCTGCTAAAAGTCTTTTGTTTTAGGCAAGCCTACCCAGACATAAAATGTTAACATGCAATTTTATTATGTACATTTTTAGCAACTGTCTGTTTATATTTTGATAAGATCAGACACTAAAATCAAGTTAACATCGTTTTTATCAGCATTTTAAGATGAATGTTTTATATCCTAGGTAAACTGCTTAGAAGTTAAGAATGATTAAGTGGTATATAACCATCCTGTTACATTAATAAATTTACACATGCAGGCCAGCAAATTCGCTGAATATTCTCCAACATATACTGAAGAAAGTGAGTGGGTATGTATTTCCTTTGACTTTATTTCTAAATGGTCCATGGTCCTATGCTAATTTTGTCATAAGTACCAGAAAAGCCCTTGCAGACTTAGAGCTCCAGGTGCATAAGGAAGGATCACAAGCTGGAAGGTCCTAGGGAGCCATGCAGTGGAAGGCAACAAGAAAAGAAAAGGGGCGTGGGTAGCAGAATCCAGGATCAAGAACCATGAAAGCTGCTGAGCCAAGGTTGTGAGAATGAAGGGAAGGCAGGGCTGAAGTCACGTGCTAGGCAGACCCAATGCAAAAAAAGAACCCGGGCTGAGAGAAGCCACATTCACAGACCAGTAAGCTATCCAGCAGAGGAACAAAATAAGGAGAATTCTGCACTTGTTTAGCCAGCGTCCTGACCTGATCTGAAAGATTTTCATTCATTCTTTTGTTAATCTTTTTATATGGCACTTTTCCATGGGATTGTGGCTGTAGTAACTTGCAACATGTCGGACAATCAGCAATAATTAGCACAATTCCAAGCTGGTATGAACAATTGCAAATAACCATAGTGAATAGTCAGCAAGCACAAGGTAAGATTGTCAACAGTAGGAATAAACTGACCTAATCCAGCATCTTGAAACCAAACAGGAGAGGAGAATAGAGCTGAACACAGCAACAAAAATGCACTGTGCTTATTGCCAAACAGCATAGGGTTCTCCATAGGCATGTTTTTTTGCCAGCCACACACTTCGCTTGTGGCAGCCTTTCTCCCAGCTCTCACCTGGGTCTCCTTGCTGAATCTCTTCTCTCCATATGGGAATATAAAGATTGCCAGTCCTCCTTCAGACTGTGCATGCACTCACAGTGCTGCTATTTCTCGGGCTCTCCCCCCTAAGCTCCCCTTCATGCACTGTCTTCCACACCCAGGCCTTAGCATGCTTCAGAGCAGTGAAGCAGGGTGTGATACATAGAAAGGCTCAGGCTCTGGATGTTAGTGTGCCTCCACCAAGCACCCCTTTCCAGTAGTTCTGTGCCCAGGAAGGAACCATTTTGGGGGGCCACATACAGGTCAGGCAGGGGAGAACAGGCTTCCTATGGATTGAGCACCTTGGAAGAACTGGTGACTCCCAACTGCTAAGCAGCCTATTTTCTATGTCAGAGATGCAAGTTCTGGGCATGAGAACAAGCTTGCTTGCCTCTCTCCTCGCTCCATCACTCCCAAGTGCTGAGTGCTACTTCATCTGTAGAATATACCCTCGTGTGATGTAAGCATGTGAAGTTGGTGTGCATCACCTGTGTACATGTGTTCCCCCCTACACTTTCTTCACAAACACATTTATTTATTTAACCAATATATTATTTATTTAACACATACGTGTTTGTGAAGAAAGTGACACGTGCTAAGCAGTCCTTGGAGTTGACTGGATCTAAAAGTCCCATGTGAAATCTACAAGGTGGTAGAGTAATGGAGGGAGCATAGGAAACAGTTGGCACTCCTGGCTACCTGCTTGAACTTAACTGTGACAAAGCCTTCTCCATTCCTCCTCCCAGAACCAGTGGTTGAGGAAAACAGCATGGTGGTGAGGATTCTATGTGCAAGTTGTGTTTGCTTTCAAAGGACTTTGCATAGTGCAGGAGGTAGAACATTTAGTCTTGTACAAGTCACAGCTCTTAATGTTGTGGTGATCACACTAGAGTGCCTACTCCAATGCAGTACATCTGGCAAATGGGAGCAGAATAACCTTGTGCTCTTCCCTTTCTGTACTGTTCATTTGCTTCAAAGCCACAAAGCCAACCATTTTAGCTTCCATTTGTACTTTTAGTTTGCAGGAGGGCTCTTACCTATTGGCTCATGCAGCAGGAGACTCTTCTGTTACCATCTATAAGAGCTGCGACGGAAAAGCCACCCGAGCAACGTACAACTTGCATTCAGCTCACTCTGCCCTGCCCAGCATACCTTCTGCCCTCTCAGTTCCGTGGGTGCCACTAGATCCCAACATCCCTCTGCCCTATCATTTTGCTCAAGGGCGAGTTCCATGCACTTTCCCACCAAAGCCAGCAAACCCTGTGAAGAACCAGAAGGTGAGATTTTAATATTACATTTTACATAACATTGTCATTTAAAAAAAAAAAAAAAATTGTATTTCATGGCCATTTGATCTCATCATTTTACATATATTTTTCCAGTATATAGGTGTGCTTGTGTATATCTGCCAAGTGAAGATTTTATGTATTCATTCCTTTTCTGTTCCATACCTTTGACATATGAAAGATACCAGGGTGGCTAGTAATATGTAGCGTAAACACTTCATATATCTGATGAAGTGGACCCTAGTCCACAAACACATGTGCCTTTTAAGGAACCACAAAGACTCTTGGTAGTTTTAGAAAATGGTATGTGGTTCCATTAAAAAAAAAGGAGCCTTGTGTTTTTCTTGATTGTGGCTGTGTGATTACTTCTAATGTAGGAAAACATGATTTTGTTGTTCCAGTTAGAAACATATAATTTTATGTGGGTGGTTGTTTCTTTTTTTTTCTTTGTAAATAAAACTAAACAGCTCCACTGAATGTATACATTTTCAGTCTCTTCCAACTATATAGTTGAAGCAGTGAGAAAATGTTCAATCTCTTGCAGCTCATAAGGAAGTCAGACAGGCCACACTGCTGCATCTACCCCACTATTATCTCTGCTAAGAGGCAACAGCTCTGGGGTTCCTTGCAGAGATCCTTCTGCCCTGAAATTATTTTATATTATTTACAGCCTCCAGTGGAATTATGCATCTCAAAAGTGCTATTAGCTTAAGCTATTAACCCAGAAGTTTTTTCCCACCTATCGTATAGATCTAGCTACACCAAATCAGGGCAGCTGCCTTTGATTAAATGCAAAAACATCAGAAGGCTTCCACATCACTTGTAGGTTTTCGGGAAACCTAAGATATAAGCGCTTGTTCCTGAAAGCTCTACTTGTGTCTTTTTTCATAGTAACTCAGGAAGTAGCTAGCCAGGAGCAAGATCACAGATCATTGGAATTTTCACAGATGCAGCTGAAGGGGTAATACTGTACAAAAATGCTGAGTATCCAATGAAGGCAGGGGTGTGTATCTGCAGAAGCTCACAGGTTCAATCCCTGACATATCCAGGCAGGGCTGGGAATGTTCCCTGTCTGAAACCCTGGAGAGCTGCTGCCAGTCAGTGTAGACACTGCTAAGCTAGATGGACAAATGGCCTGACAAGGCAGATTTCTACATTCCTTCCTATAAAGCAGACCCTTCACAGCAATATATCATGTAATGTCATTTGCTCCACCCTTAACTGTTTTAGGACTGAGTTAAGGGGGAGGAAGAAGGTGTTTCGCTGTTTTTCATTTCTGAGCAAATGTTAGCAAAGTTAGGTAGACTCTACAAGAAACTTCACACCCTGAATTTTAATCAGATTTAAAGTAGTTTCCTCTTTTTCTCTCTCTTTTTCTTCCCTGTTCTTTTCACTCCTAGATGAGTGGGACAAAAGCACACACAGGCACACCCAACCGCAAAGAGCAAGTTCCCATGGAAACAAACAACGATCACCCGCCAGCTAATCCTTTTCGAAAGAGACGTGGGGCTGCCCAGAACAAGTCAATGATGAGAAATATCTACAGGCAGGCAAATCGAGGGTCAAATTGGAAGTGCTGGAAAAAACCAAAGATGAGCAAAGATGAGCCAACTTAGTCATTTGGAGGAAATGTAGAGCAGAAAATAACTTCTTTTGTACGCAAATGACTGTACAGCCATGGAGAGAATGCCAGGATGGGCAAACTTATCTGTTAAGAAATGCTGCTGTAAAACCTTTTGACTTATTTTTCTGTATCCAGTCAAATTGGAGGAGGGCTGCTTCTATCAAGGCAAGTGCAGACCTGAAGCAACTATCTAATAGTTTGCTGTTACTGCACCAAGTTGCAGGGAATAAATGTGGGGAACTTTCTGAACATCATATTTTATTATTAATAAAATTAAACCAGCCACAGCATGCCTTTCGAAACCAGCCATTGCACTTAAGTGATCTGGGCCAAAGCAGATCCATAACTGACTCTCAAGCAACCCCCACTCCAGCTTCTTTTGGTTTTTCTTGGAAGTTGGTTGACTCCCACATCGCATCTCTTGGATCCTCATTTGCATGCTTGAAACAAGTACCACAGATACATGCAATGAGTTTGTGTTGCAAACAATTACAGCCCAATGCTGCATTTAAAAAAAAAATCTATTTTATACTTGTTTGAAATTGAAGTAGGCTACTCGCACAAAGTTACTTTAATGCAGTTAAAAATAATAATATGATTAATTTTAAATGTTCCAGTTGCACACTCTAAAAGTTTGAATTTGACTTTTCTCATCTGTTTGGTTGTTGATAGTGGTGTTTTTTTCTGTGCGTAGGTTGTAAAAAACACTAGTATTTTTAGTTACAGATAGGTAGCCGTGTTGGTCTGCCATGGTCAAAACAAAATAAAAAAATTCCTTCCAGTAGCACCTTAAAGACCAACTGAGTTAGTTCTAGGTATGAGCTTTCGTGTGCATGCAAGAATTCGTGTATCTGAAGAAGTGTGCATGCACACGAAAGCTCATACCTAGAACTAACTCAGTTGGTCTTTAAGGTGCTACTGGAAATGTGTATCTGAAGAAGTGTGCATGCACACGAAAGCTCATACCTAGAACTAACTCAGTTGGTCTTTAAGGTGCTACTGGAAGGAATTTTTTTATTTTGTTTTGACTAGTATTTTTATATCCTGAAATGATTCCAAGTTTGAGTCTTGTCAGCTTGGCTGCCTTAGTGTAATTTTAAGTTGATAAACTACTTTTTAAAAGAAAACATTATTGCCCTCTTCAGATACACAGGCAGGCCCTATCATGAAGTGGTGGTGGTGGTTGGGTACAGCAGCAGATATTGCATCAGACTGATGCCACAGGACAGTTCTCCTGCTGAGCCTCCTTGAAATAAACAGCTGTACAAGAGCACCATAGGGTGGTTCTGCTGCTGCTGTTGAGTTTACTGAGGTTTGCACAGGATAACTGATTTGTAGCCCATATTAGTAAATTTATAGCAGGCACCAAACTAACTTTTCATTTCAGGTATCTTTGGCCCTCTGAATGCAGACACACTCTGAACCTGGCTGGAATGTGTCAGTGAACTCTGTTAATGCCTTTTGCTTTCCTGGATGGAGAGGTGTTGTGAGAGGAGGGGCTGATTTCTGCATGGTTGGAATTTGGCTGCTGTACAAACATAAGAATGATATTTGTTTCTCTGTCCACTTCTCCTGACCCTCTGCTCACTTCTGCCTCTCACCCTGCCACCTCTGCCATGTCTCCCACAAGGAACTGCAACCCTCAGTCTAAAAGAAGTTCCCTACCACTGTTCTAAACTGTTCTACAGACAATTTCCTTGTCTGGGGCTCCACTTAAAGAACTACTCTTGGAGAGAGAGAATGTTTTTAAACAAGTTCTGTCTTCAACAGTACAAACCCGTACAAAGAGACAACTACTTCATGACACAGAAAAGAGGTTTAATACACTAACACCTTTTCATTCATTTGTCGCCTTGTTTACCTTCTGTTGCCATAGCAGACACCCTCTTCTCTGTTCCTCTGAACTTCTTTCAGTTCCTTAATGAAAAGGAGCCAAGTTTGCTTTGCACTGTTGCTAAATAGTAGGTTCTGTTTCAAAACCATAAATCCAGTCTTTGACCTCCCACAGAAGAAATATTTTGGCGGTGAGTCATGTATGTGCTCGATAACAAGAGGGTGGGGTTCAGCAGCTCAGTTTTTCAGCTCACTTTAAAGTGGGGGAAATCAAGGAACTTTCTCAACCTGTCTTTTAAAAAGGTTTACCTTTTACTTCTTGCTGCTCAACCCTCTGTTTAGAGGCCATTTGGTTGAGAGGCCTCTGACAGTTAGCTGTACATGATTGCATACCCTCCCCTTTTCTCTTGGGATGGCATTTCTTTGCTGCTAGCTGATATATGCAGATTGGCTGCTGCAAGGTTTAGGCTTTAGGGTGTTCTTGGTGTGGCACCTATTGCTTATGTTCCCATGGGAGATGTCAGGCCTGCTTCACTGAAGTCTTTTTCTAGACAGGCAAAACTTGTCAGTCAGACTTTTGAGGGCCTAGAGCTTAAAGCTGTATGCTGAGCATCTGGGTGTGGCTTTCAAATGGTGCAGCATTTTGTATTCCTGTTTCTAAGGCAGCCTTTGCTAGCCAAGTGCCCTCCAAATGTTTTGGACTACAACTTCCAACAGCCCCAGCCAGCATGACTGTATTACCATGGGGCTAGTGAAAAACTTACTTTCATGGCAATGGAAGCAGGCTGTAGGTACTCCAGGTAACAGGGGTGGGGGCAATGAGTTTTTCAAAAATCTAAAAACCCTCTAAAAACCATATCAGGGGCCCTTGTCCTACCTGTTTGTTTTTTTATTCCATTTGCACTAATCCTAATTGCACAAATGGTGTATTGTCTGGTTTGTCTAAGGACTGCACTCAACATGGAGCTTTAAGGGAAAGGTTAAAAGTGGTGGGTTGCCACTGAAAACAGCATGTGGAAGTTGGTCTGTTAGAGCAAATTGAGGGCCAGACTGACTCAAGTGAACAGTGAACAGCACAATTGATACTCACTTAAAAAAAAATTGCCACCAAGGCAACATGAGAACAGGCCTTTTCAGTGGTGGCTCCACATTTGTAGAATTCTCTCTGCAGGGAGACTTGCCTGGTGCCATCATTAAATATATTCAGGGACCAGGCAAAAACCTTCCTTTTTTACAAGACCTTTGGCTTTTAAATATGGCATTTTAGAGTGGGTGGGATGTTTTAATGTGATGATGATGATATGCCAACCAAAAATACAGAAAAGACAACAACAAATATTAAAAGACTTCTGAAACAGGGCTGCCTTCAGATGTCTATGAAAAATTATATAGTTCTTTTAACTCTGACATCTGCCAGGAGGGCATTCCACAGGGCTGGCACCACTACCAAGGAAGCCCTCCGCCTGGTTCCCTCTACTGTAGTTTCACTTCTCACAATGAGCAAACTGCCAGAAGGCCCTCGGAGCTGGACCTCAGTGTCTGGACTGAACAATGCGGCTAGAAATGCTCCTTCATGTATACAGGGCCAAGGGTATTTAGGGCTTTAAAGGTCAGCACCAAAACACTGTACTTTCCTGCCCCTTGGATTTAATGGGCTTTTTTTGTAAGTCGTTTTGAATTGCTATGGCAAAAAAACCAATGTCGTTGTTGTTTGCAAGTCCAAGTTTTGCAGGGGGAATGTGTCATATAATTCTAAAACATGTGCTTCCTTGCACCGATAATGCAGGTAACATGACATCATCGGGGTGCATATCTTTCCCTCATCAGCCACCAGTAATGCCGCTAACATGATGTCATCAGATCTCTTGTTTCCTGGCCCCCAACCCCTTGGCTGCTAAAATACATCACATTCTGTCCTTGCTTCACACATGCTTCCTTCTCTCTTGCATGCTATTTTTTCAGATTATTTGGAAAGTCCCCACTTCAGATTGGGGTGCTTTGGAGGGACCCTGCTTCAGTTCAGACAAGCCCCAAAGCTGTCTGAAATGGGCCCGTTTTGGTTCTTGAGTCTGAATCTTTTGCACACCCCTAATGAAGTTCTGCTGGCCGCAGAACTAGCTGCAGCAATTGAAGAAACTCTCAGAGTCAGTAACTCTGGTCAGACCATAATTCTTTCAGTGTGTTTAGTTTAGCTCCCCACTTTAGAGGAAGGGGTGGTGGTTATCTGATCTATGCAGAAGGTGCAAACCACGTAGGCATAAATCCAGCTGGTCTTTTGCAGGACCAGAACAGGACTTCACAATGTCATGTTCCAATTGCCTATCTGTCTACCTCTGTTGAAACAAATGGGCATTGATCCTTTCTCTGCATGATTTTGCTTGATTGCAAGGGGTTGGGGAGGTTGGCTCAGAAAGTGTTTTGTTCCGTAAGCCTCTTTCATGAAATCATACTGGTTTCCCATGGCCAAACTGAATCTTTGGAAGCAGCACATATTGCTGCTGCGGTAAAGAGATATTTGTTATGCTGTTTTTTGGAACTTATCCTGAGCAGGTCTGAGCTGACCGATGGCTCTGAAGAGTGCTCAGGAGCTCCCCAAGTAAAGTGGAGGCTATGACATTGCAGGCAACTTATCACATAGTGGAGATGATTCCAGGTATGTTTGAAGAGATTTTCTTGGTCATTCAAATTTGTGATTTGTCCACAGTGCCAGTTGCTCTGTTAGCTACAATGGCTGCTTGCCATCAGTAGACCAGATCATGGACGGTATGCCTAATCCTCTTCGCAGCCATGTAGGTAGTGGCAACTCACCACTTTTTGTGGCAGTGAGTTCCACAAGTTTAAATATGTGTTGTGCAAAGGACTTTGTGGCAGTCAACTGAACTGAATGATTCAGATTGTCAAAGCATGTTCACTGCCTAGGTAAGGCTTTAGAGAGCCCTGGTCAGCAACCAGTTTTAACAGAGGGTTGATATAAATTAACCTGACCATTGCGGTTGCTTTCAGTGTCTCGTTTCTCCAATCTTAAATTCAGTTCACAACATCAGTTTGCAAAATAATAATAAAAAGTAAGCCCTCACAAAAATTCATTAGTACTTTTGCGCTCATGTGTCCAAATATATACTTATTTTCGCAAACAGTTTTTCCCCAGTATAATTCCTGAATGTTGTTATCACTAATATATGTATCTTTATGCTCTAACCTGTTTTGTTTGGAGAACTGCATTGCAAAATGGGTTGATTTTTATTGGTAGCTGCAGATGAAGTACAGATTGTTAGGTAGATTGAATTTGATTGTTTAATCTCTCTCTCTCTCTCTCTCTCTCTCTCTCTCTCTCTCTCTCTCTCTATACACACACACACACACACACAGCCCCGTTTGCATCCTGAATGGAACGTAAGACATGATGGCTCGCGAGCGTGGGTCGCGTTTTGCCGCTTCCGCACATGCATGTGACGTCATTTTGAGCATCTGCGCCTGCGCGAGCGGCGAAACCCGGAAGTAACACGCTCCGTTACTTCCGGGTCGCCGCGGAGCGCAACCTGTAAGTGCTCAACCTGAAGCACATTCAACTCGAGGTATGACTGTATACAGTGGTGCCTCAATTTTCAAACATCTCTGCTGATGAACATTTCAGTTTTCAAATGCCGTAAACCCAGAAGTAAATACTTTGGTTTTCGAACACGCCTCGAAAGTTGAACATGCCACACAGCTTCCGTATTGAGTTTTCCATATTGAGGCTTCCGTATTGAGTTTTCAGTTCTTGAACATTTCAGAACTCGAACTGTCTTCCGGAATGGATTATGTTTGAAAACCGAGGTACCACTGTGTGTGTGTGTGTGTGGTATACAGAAAACAAGCAACAACAGGCCAACAAATTATTACAAAAATACACAGTTGCATATAAAAATGTTACATTAATACTAAGTTGCTAATAAAAAAAAGCAATATAAATTCATTTTCCTTCTGATACACGCTCTCAGCCTCCGGTTTCTCAGCCAGAGTCCAAACAAATTCTCAACTCGCTTGCAAAAAATCTCACAATGAGAAGAGTTCCTGGAAACAGCGGACATCACCCTAGTCTCTCAGTCTAGACTTGCTTTTTATGGACAGGCCCAAGGTGGCTGGCACTTCCTCAGGCTGCCCACAGCTGTGTCCCATTCAGCTGCATTCTCCACACCCAGTTCCAGGGGCAGCAGGTTTGCTGAGCTTCCCAGGGGCTCCAAAGCATGGGGAAAGGGGTTCCCTCCACTCACTGCTCTTTCTTCACCCTCTGCCCTTTCCACCTCCTCCATCTTCTTAGATACTGATGCTGTGACATAGGCATGCATTTCTCCCCATCCCTGCCAAATAGTATTCTCCCTGCCCTCCAAGTGTTTCTCAGTTGGCAACTGGATGGCCAGGTTCTTGCCCCACAGGGAGTTAGGTGAGTTCTGGAAGACCTGCTCCCTGCCTTGCAGGCCTTTCCCCCACCTGGCCTGGCAAAGCCAAGGCCCTGACTGACTCCAGCTACAAACCTGGTCTGGGGTATTGTTTAAGGAATGTTGATGCTATTGATTTATTTTTATTTTAGATGTCATGATTTATGTGAAAATGGTTTCAGTTTGGTTGTGTATTTTTCGATGTTTTATTTATTGTTTATGACTACTTTTGTTATGATTGTAACTATGTTTTTTCTCATGTTGTAAGCTGCCTTGAGCATGGTTTTAACTATGGGAAGGTGACATACAAATAAAATTATGCATGTATGTATGGCAGTAACTAAAACTTCCAGTTGCTAAACTCTTCTAGGAGCAGAGCATGCGCCAAGCAGCTGGTGCCCAAACCCTTTGACTGTTCTCCTACTTCACCCAAGGGAAAATGCTATCAAAACAGCCAAAAGAACACAGCATGGGGCAGGTGTTCTGATGAGGTTAAAAGGGTCATCTCCAAGAACACAAGAATAAATAGCCTTGCGGGATCAGGCCAAAAAGCATCTATTTCTGCTCTCCAGGTACTCCTCCCTCGGCAAACTCACAAAGAGCCAGTGTCAGATTTTGGAGAATAAGAGATCATCATGACAGCTCCCAGAGCCACACCCCCCAAGAAGAGTCCAAAAAATGCAGCTGTGTTGATCCATTAATACACACGCACACACCCAAAGAACAGAGATCCATGACATAATACTCATTTTATTCAAATCACGTGACTGCAGTGTTACACATAGAGACTCAGTGGTGATTATTCCTGTGACCACACACTTTTAATTTGTAAAAAAACAAACAACAAAAACCACCCTGAGGTTTAATGAAAGATCTTTAGCCAGCTAAAATGCAAGCTTTTGCTTTGAATTAGAATTGACTTCCTAGTCTATGTTTATCTGTTCATGAACAAATCTAAGCATCTCATCACCTTAGTCCAGAGCTTTTCAAACTTAGTATCGCAACACGTTAGTTTGTCGGCTGCAGTACGTAGATGTGTCATGTAAATGCTCCCCGTGCTCCTCTCACGGCTGGAAAGGGGTTAGTTGACATCTGGTTTGCTCGTAAAAGTGAATTACTGTATTGTGAAATGATGCTTTTCTAAAAACTGTGTCACCAACACGAAAAATTTGGAAAGTTCTGCCTTCCTCACTTGCCACAGCAAGGATGCTCTGTCAGGTACCCTGCACTTCAGCTTTTGACATCATCACTCTTGCACTGAAAAGCCCTGGAGCTGTGTTCTCCCTTGCATCCCTGCTCCGCTACACCATTCCAGGCGCAACCTAACTTGGGGCCATTGTCATTTGGTTTGTCTCCAGCTCCTGCTAGCCAAGAGGGAGATAGCAACTGTTGGTGTAGTTTCCATTTCATCATTATGCTGGAAAGCTGTTGATGGACAAATCCATGGCACCAAGTTACTTTGGATATAGTTTTCTATAGAAAAACATGTCCCAGGTTCATTTCCCAACATTTCCTCAGGTAGGAGGCCCTTCTCTGAAACCCTAGAGAGCTGCTGCGCATCAGTATCAACAGCGCTGAGCTAGTTGAACCAATGGCCTGACCCAGTAAAAAGGAGATTCCTGTGGCCACCACTGCATGCTTCTGGTGGGCAATTCGGTAAGCTGCTATGTAGAGAAAGCCCTTTCCTTAGCCCATTCCCGAACCTTATAGTAAGTGGTTTGAACTGGGTGGCCAGTGTTGAACTAATGAATAAGTGAAAGTCGGGTGTGGGGTGCACATGCTTAGGAGGCCCTGCTGCATTTGATTGTGCAGGAGAAGTTTCTAAGATCTTGCACCTCCAGTGTTTTCTCAACCACGTCCTCCATACATTGCAAAAATAATAACCCTGGCCTACCTTATAAAGCTATTGAAAGGAAGTTCACATGTGTTTTAACCTGACTTTATCTTATTGCTGACTTTTATTATTTTTAAAATGTTTTGAATCATTGTTTTTATTGATAGTTTTAATGTTTTATTCTTTTTGTGGTTTGAAGGATGGGGCTTTTTTCCAATCAAGTGATATGTAAATTATATTAAGGATGACTGCAAGACAGGCATGTTTTACGTGTGTGCAGCCGCATAGATGTGCGGCACTGGAAAATAAACAAATAATTCAATTCAAACCTGGAAATGGGCGGAGATGGTTTGAAAGTCCTTGTGGCTTGTGAGGAGACTCTCCCCAAAGGCTGAAGTTGACGACACTGAGCCAAAAGTTTAGAAATAAAGGTTTTAAAAGTATTTTTTTAAAAAATGGTGCTCAGGAGCTATCGCTGCTGCCATGCCACCCTGCTCAACAGCTGTTGGGCAAGAAGCTGTATTGCAGCAGGCTCGGAGGCAATGTTCCCTGCCCTTTCTGGAGATCTGGAACTAAAGGTCCAGTATGGGTTGCTTTTTGTTATGTCGGGTTTGGAAGAGCTCTGACTTTTTTGTTGTAAAAGAAGCAGAAACCACTCTCATTCCCCACTCTGATGAGGCTCTCCACTTACACACATTTTGCTTACGTGCACAGGGGCCTGGAGCATAACCCCCATGTAAGCGGGGAGCCGCCTATAATGTGTACAAAAGAACGTAGGGAGAGCCTGCTGGATCAGGCCAATGGCCATCTAGTCCAGCATCTTGTTTTCACAGCAACTGCTTGTGGGAAACCAACATGGAGGGATCAAGCTCAAGAGCCCTCGCTCCTCCTGTGGTTTCTGGAGCTGGTATTCAGAAGCATTACTGCCTCTGTCCATGGGGGCAGAGCCATCTAGTAACCATCAATATCTGTCTCTTCCACAAATGTATACAATCCTCTTTGGCAGCCATCACTGCCTCCTATGGGACCGAGTTTCATAGTTTAACTATGTGCTGCATGGAGATTTCCTTTCTTTTATCTGTGTTCTAGTTCTAGTGCAACATTCTAAAAAGTCTTATTTACTCCTTTACATCATCCAATGCCATCAACCATGTGTATGTATATAAGTGTGTGTGCGTGAGAGAGAGAGAGAGAGAGAGAGAGATGCAGATGCCGTTTTAGAATTACACTTCATGCATCTGATGAAGTCAACTCTAACCCACAAAAGCTCATGCAAGACTCCTTGTTGATTTTGCTGCAGCAAACATGTGGTTAAATCTCTGGAAGCAAAAGAAATTATTTTTACCAATGACAAGATACACCATCTTACTAAGGGTTTTCACATACCATTTTTTCTCTCTTTGGGACTGCTACTGTCTCCTCCCCCACTCCCCCCCCCCCCACTATAAGAAGAGAATGCAGCCTTCTGCTCTCAGTGCAACCACATCAGTGGAAGCATGGTTGCTTAAAAGCATTGCTTCTTGCTGATCAATATTGCTAATGAGTTTCGTCTGGTGCCATTTAAAGCCGCCTGCTCTAGCCTGGAAATCACCCCACCAGCAGCAGACTGTTCCAGCAGGCACGGGTTGTGTCTGTACATGAACCCAGCTCTTCACAAAAGGCTTGTTTGCTCCCTTATTTGGATGAATGGTGGGCATGTCATCCTTGCCAATGAACATGCCAGCACCTGCAAAGACTCACCTATAAAGTGTTTTGAGCTTGCAACTCAGCAACAGTTGAAGAAATTATGATGACGTGGGTGTAGTTTTGATCAGAAATATCCCTGAGCTGAGATGGGTGGGAGGCTCAGCCCTGCTGAAGAAAGCACCCCAGCCAACCAGTGCTTCGTTTTTCTACTGGTATTTGAAGAACTTGGATTTGGAGGGTAGGTCTGGTAAGGAAGAATGGAAACTTCCTTTCCTTGTGGTTAGCATCTGCAGTGATAAATGAAATCATTGTCTCAGCAATAAAAGCCAACTGTATCTGTAACATTCACACAGTTATGCTCTCCCCTCCTGTCTGAGAAGATCCAAGGACTCAGCGGTTATCTGACTTTTGTTTCCTTTGGAAGGAGGTCACTGGATATTTACTGGCATTTTGTAATGTCTGTGTTTTATTTACAAATACAGATGTTGAAAATGCACAAAACTTACATCCCCCAACATCCAACCTCCACTGCTTCTGCATCAAACCTCCAGTATGGATTGTTTTTTGTTATGTTGGGTTTGGAAGAGCTCTGACTTTTTTGTTGTAAAAGAAAAAGAAATCACCCTAGTTACCCACTCTGACGAGGCTCTCCACTTACACACATTTTGCTTACGTGCACAGGGACCTGGAACATAACCCCCATGTAAGTCGGGAGTCGCCTATAATGTGTACAAAAGAACATAAAGAGAGCCTGCTGGATCAGGCCAATGCCCATCTAGTTCAGCGTCTTGTTCTCATAGCAACTGCCTGTGAGAAAGCAAGAAGGAGGAATCAAGCACAAGGGTCCTCACTCCTCCTTGAAGCACAGAAAAGGACTTACATCCTGCACCATATTAAGGTGTGTCTGGCACCTTCATTGTACTGCTGGTGAATGATGAAGACACACCTCTTTGCCCTGGCGTTTGACACTTGAGAGATATATTTTTAGGACCCACCTTATTTCTGTGCTTGTAAGTTGTTTTAAACTTTTCTTTTCCTGTTGTAACCTGCCTTGGGACCTTAGAGTAAAGGGCAGGTTAATAAAAATAAGTAAATTCAGAGTCTTGCTGCTTTATTGCTGGGGTGGAGAAGGCAGCACTTTTGGCCATATTCGGATTCTGAGTTTTGTCAGTCTGCAAAGGATGGAAATAGTGGTGGGAGGAGGACACAACTGGCCAAGGCAGAAAAAAAAAGTGGAGAATAAAAACCAACACCACATTCACTTAGGGCTGGCAAGGTCCCTTATGAGCAGAGTTGTGGCAGAGCACCTGCTTGGCATGCAGAAGGCCCCATGTTCAAT
Organism: Podarcis erhardii; assembly: GCF_964252035.2. Taxonomy (NCBI): domain Eukaryota; kingdom Metazoa; phylum Chordata; class Lepidosauria; order Squamata; family Lacertidae; genus Podarcis; species Podarcis erhardii. The sequence continues at coordinate 4,328,545 of NC_138503.1, read as the reverse complement.
TCCCAGTGGCATCTCCAGTTAGAAGAATCAAGTAGCAAGTGATAAAAGAGAGCCTTTTACCCAGGCTGACAAATATTCTGACCTATAAGGCAGCTGCTTATGTCCCTATGCAGGCTTTTCTCCAGGATATAAGGACATAAGGAGGGTCCTGCAGGATCAGGCCAGTGGTCCATATCATCTACATCCTGTTCTCACAGTGGCCAAACAGATGCCTGTAGCAAACCTGCAAGCAGGACCTGAGTGCAAGAGCCCTCTTCGCTCCTGTAGCTTCCAGCAACTGGTATTCAGAAGTGTTACTGTTTCTGAACATGGAGGCAGAGCAGAGTCATCTGGGCTTGTAGCCTTCTCCTCCATTTATTTGTCCAATATTCTTTCAAAGCCATCCAGGTTGGTAGCCATCACTCCTATGGGCCTGAGTTCCATAGTTTAACTATGGCCAATATATCTAGCAGTGGATACAGGAGCGGTTTACAAGGGAATAGGTGTGGCTCTCCTTGATTAACACAAGACACCTGTGATTGGTGAGGGAGCCAAAGTTGGCTGAGCAGATAGTCACCTCACCTGCCATCCAGTTTCCCCTGGCAGGCAAGGTGCAAAAGCTTGTTCTGGCAGCACCTTAGCTGATCTGCAAAAACAAAACAAGCCTGCAGAGCTGTTGCCTAAAATCTGCACAAACTCAGGAAGGAAAATGTGGCACTTTACCAGCCCATCACCTCCATGAGTGATGGCCAAGCAACTAGTTCTGGCCTTCGTCCCATGACTCTAGTCTTCATGCATTGCAGATAGTTGTGGCTGCCAAATCACACTCCACACTGCAGCTTTATGTAGCGGTCCCACTTGTATATGTCTGCAATCCGTTTTATACCAGTTTAACTGTTGTGGCCACCTCCAAAGCATCATGGGAATTGTAGCCTGGTGGAAGTGTAGAAGATTTTGTGAGCCTTTGCCTCAACCACAGAACTATGCTTTCTAGGCAGAGCAATGAAAACAGATCAAATCTGAGTATGTCCACAGTTTAGCTTGCTGACTAAAACCCTCAAACCTTTGGGTAAGCAAAGAAATAATCATGCGTGTTTGAAAAGGAGCTGAGGCAGTTTATTTAGAATAAAAGAAGCATATCTTTTTGAGAGATTAACTGTTGCATTTATTGTCTCCAGCAATCGTTTAATCTCCACTTTGTTTTTTGCCTGGGCTGAGTTGGAGGGAGATCAGAATCTTTTATTTTCTTAGCAGTCACTGCTGAAGGTTCTGTCTACTATCCATTTGTTCATTCCTCATATGAAGGCTCTCACTGAAAGGCAGCCATTGGACCAAACTATTTGATTTGGTTTGAGTTTTGCACTTTAGCACATTCCTCAAACATTTCATCAATGTTGTCTTTCCAGGGGCTTTGGTAAGGTGGAGATGAGTCTACATTTCCACCCCTCTGGCATAGACCAGCTGTTTACTCCAGCCTCCCAAACTGCCTATACAGAGTGAGTCATGACATTGGAAAATTATCCCAGGGAGAAACAATGAAACAGAGAACAATGTGACTCCTCCTCTGGAAAGGAAAATAAAACTCTGGCTGTTGACACCTTCCCCCACTCACACACCACAGTCACTTATCTATGGATATTGGAGGCTTCTCCTGTAACTCTCTGAGTGTGCAGGATCAGCCCTAGACTAGCCCTCCTCCAACCTATCGCCCTCCCGGTCCCATCAGCCCCAGCCAGCATGCCCAGTGGGAAGGGATACCTGCAGCTCAGTGCATGAGGAGATCACTATTTGGTGGACAATCTATCTTTCTGGAAAGTTTGTCCACCATTATTGATCTCCTTATTGAAGAATTTTGGATAAGCTTCATTTCTGTTGTAGGATTCTACTTTTCCATACCATATTTTCTTCCCTGTTTCTTTTCTTATGTTCATTGGATGGGAAGAGGCAACCCATGACGCTTTGCATACCATTTAGAGGATGGCTTCTAACCTGAGTGTCATTTGTCTTTGGGACTCCATTGCATCTGTATTTATACATTTGAGGACTGCTTTCTCCTGCCCATCAGTTGTGATCAACTTCCATGCTGGTGGGAATTGCAATCCAAAATGTCCAGGGGGCACCAAGTTGGGAAGGCTGCCCTAGGCCAACAAAGAGTGTCCAAAGTGATGTGTGTCTCCATGGCCCAACGTTCAAAATTATAGATTCCACATTCTTCTATATGCTGCCCTGAAATCCATTTTTGAAGAAGGTGAGGTGCAGTTTATAAATTCTTTGAATCAGTAAATAAATTTCACCTTCATCCAAAAACATGAAAGATGTACATATAATGAATAAAATATAAAAGATGAAAGTACCCAGCCATCTGAAAATACAATGATTTTACATGCCTGTGCAAAATAAAAAGATATTAAGCTGGTGCTGAGAAAAAGGCAATGTCAATGTCAGTGGTTCTTCTCAGGGTGGGGGGGCATTCCACAGTTTGGGGGGAAAAACAGAAAAGTTCTCTCTTGTGCAAATGAAATTTGCACTTCTCTAACAAATGGAACATGAAGAAAGACTTCCTTTGGTGATCTTTATTTAATACATATGTTGCCCATTTCACAACTTTAATGTATTGTTTGCATGCACAATTTTGCTCTGTCACACAAGGAGATAAATTTTCCTCCTACATTGAACTGATCCCAATTTCTCTCAGCCACACTGTTTGCTGAATGGGAACCAACACTGTACATTTCCTGTGAATTAAGCATAATAAATGTTGGCTCAGTGCTGGCCATGCAGGTGAGTGTTACCAACTTTACATGTGAACAAACTGCTGTTTTTTAGCTGAATGGCTAGCAGATGACAGGGACCTGCCAAACCCAGGATCTCAGATGATTTACCTGTTCCTAAATTTGTTCCTGACTCTGCGAAGCGTGATCTGGAATTATGGCTGTGCTTCAAGAGCTGCTAGCACCAAAACAAGGTGCTGGAAGGGCCCTCAGCATTGGAACTCCTTCCATAGAATTTCTGCCAGATCCTTATCTCTGCTTTGTTTACGAGAGCAGTTTAAATTAAAATTAAGGGGTGGGTCAATTTAAGCTCCCAAGTATTACTATATGATAAAGAATTCTAAATCCAAATGCAAACAGCCTGTCACATCTTATACATGCCTACTTGAAAGAGCTGCAGTGGCACTTACTCCCAGTCAGATAGGTTTGTAGATTGTAGCCACAGCTAATTTACTATCTGGGTTTTAACTGACAATTAAGTAATTAACGGATTAAGAATGCAAGAATCCATGGCACTGCTGGATCAGGCCAATGGTGTATGTAATCCAGCAACCTTTTCTCACAGTGGCCAACCAGATACCTGTGGGAAGTTGGAAAGGGTGACCTGAGCCCAAGAGCCCGCTGCTCCCCTCCTGCAGTTTCCAGCAGATGCTGTTCAAAGTGTCCTGCCTCCATCCTGGCTCGGAGCCACTGAAACGCTTCTCCATGAATACCAAATATCTGTATATTGCATCTCAACAGAGATTAAAAGTTGACTTTTTAAGGGGGAGGGATAAGAAGAGCTTTTCAAAATCATTAAGTCCTTAGTCTGCTGGAATTGTTGATTTCTGATCTTGCCTCCTGAGGTCTGTGCATTTTATCAAGTTTTTAAATGGTAAAACAAACAAACAAAAGCAAGTGTAAAGTTGGGTTTACAAGTGGAGCTGACTCTGAAAACAGTTGAAGATGGCTGATTTTGTGTTCCTCACACAGTCAGAAAATAACCTGGTTCCTTTTTGTTTTTTCAAGTGCATCAGGAAATAAGCTTGGCCTACGCTCCGGATGCTGGGTCAATGTATATCCTGCGACTGTTCCATTGTCTTTGTTGACACACGTTTCATTCATGTAGTCAGCACTGAGTGGCTGGCAGGTGTGCTATTTATCTCTCTTTTGTGGGTGTTCCTAGGCGACCTCTAATGCTAATAGCAAACAGTAGTAGCTCGCATCTAATGTGGCGTTTATTTCTCTTTGCTAGGGGCCCAGAATTTTGGCTGCATGCTCATAGCTTACCAAAGACATGAATGCTGCCTTTTCTGTGTTGGCCCCCAGACTGTGGAACTTCCACCACTCAGAAATGTGTGTGGCCTTCATGCCTCAGGTGTTTAAATGTGATTTAAAAGCCCCTATTTTTTCGAAACTCTTTAAAAAAGGAATATGTTGTTTTTCAGGGAGCTCTGTTAGGTGCTACATCAGTTTCTGCTACGTCTTTTCACTGGCCTATATTTTAAAATAACTGTTAAATGTTGCCTTTAGTTTGCTTGTATTTATTATACTTTTATGATATAGGTGTTATGTAGTGAAGTTTCACCCTGGGCCAGCAGGGGGATACTGTATATAGTTTTCACTCAGGTCTGTAGATAGTTTTCCCTCAGGTCCGCGTCAGTTATTTTAGGCGGGAACTCTGGGCTGTTGTTGTTACAATGTTGACAGCCGGCTGCCTATAAAAGCAGGCCGGCTGAGCTGTTTGCAGTCAGTTCTATTCCAGCTTACGAAATAAAGAGCTACTTGGAGAAATCGCTGTGTCGTCTGCTATGTCAACCCACAACTTAACACTGGCGACGAAGGTGGGATAGATGGACATCAGAGCACAGCCAGATGCGGCCAGCCTCTGAACTGAGCTGAATCACAGAGCGAAATCACTGAGCGAAATCACTGGACAGAACCAATTCAGAGCTGACTGTTCTGGCTAGAGCACGGTGTTCCATCCATCGCCCTTCACGCCGGCATCGGAATCATGGCTTCACTTGTGCCTCTACCGCCGTTTGCGCCAGCCTCTGAATCATGGGATTCCTACCTCGCTCGGTTCGACTGCTACCTCCAAGCCAACGAGCTGACAGCAGTATCAAAGGATCGTAAGCGGGGCCTATTCCTCAGCCTCTGTGGGCCTGAGGTGTTTGAGACGGCCCGAGCATTGGTTGCGCCCGAAGCAGTCCAGGCAACACCATGGGACACGATCCAAGAGAAGCTCCGCAACCACTACGCACCAAAGCCGTCCAAGATTGCTGCCCGCCATGCGTTCTACCACCGGAACCAGGCAGAGGGGGAGTCAATCAACAACTACACCACCGCCCTGCGACAGGCTGCAATGCACTGTGAGTTCCGAGACTTAGACGATGCCCTGATGGATCGAATCGTCTGCGGGGTCCGGGACATCCATCTGCAACGGCGTCTCCTCGCCAAGCCAGACCTCACGCTGCAGAAAGCCATTGAGGAGGCTGTGGCCTCAGAAGCTGCTGAACGCTCCGCCCAGGAGATCCGCAAGTGCAGCAGCCCACGTCTTGCTAGGGAGCCAGTTCCGGTGCATCATGAAGAGGCCAGCAGTGATGAGGCATCCTCCAGTGAAGGCGATGACGTGCACCAGACAAAGCGGGAGCACAGGAAGTTCCAACAGAAGTCCAAGGGCCAACCGGAATGTGCCGGCTGCGGAGGCAACCATTCCCGTGCCAAGTGTCGATTCAGAGACGCCATCTGTAGGAAGTGTTCCAGAAGGGGCCACATCGCTAAGGTCTGCCGATCGGCTCCGTCTGACACCCCCCCTTCATCGACTCGCAAGTCCAAGCCTTCATTCCAGTCTGCCAAGGAAAGTTGTTTCGCTCTCACCAACTGCCGCTGCCCGTCTGGAACCACGATTGGCCAAACCGACTCGCCTACGCGACGCAAGCTGAACGTCACGGTGCTCATTGAAGGAGCTCCATGTGACATGGAGATCGACACCGGGTCTGCCCTGTCCATCGTGTCGTGGAGCACCATCAAAAGACTGGTACCCAGAGTGTCCAAAAGGCAACTCGACTCTCACCGCGTACACCTGAGAGACTACCAGGGAAACAACATTCCCGTGGTAGGCGTTGGCCGGTTCCGGATTGCCTTCAAGGATTTTTCGGGCCTGCTCCGGTTGGTGGTGGTCGAAGGTCAGCGGCCAAGCCTCCTAGGGCTAGACTGGTTTGATGCCCTCGGCCTGGAAGTCACCGGCATCAACTGCATCTCTAACGCAGAGACTGAGGGTCTGGTCAAAGACTTTGCCGAGGTTTTTGACGGCACCTTGGGGCAATATACAGGTACGCCCATCTCCTTTAGCCTTGATCCACAAGTCGCCCCCATCAAGCTAAAGCCACGCCGGGTTCCCTTTGCTCTCAAGGCTAAGGTGGACGAACAACTGGACAAACTGATCGCCCAAGGAGTTTTGGAGCCGGTTGACCACGCCAAGTGGGAAACCCCCATCGTCACGCCTGTCAAGCCAGATGGGTCGGTGAGAATCTGCGCTGACTACAAGTGCACGATCAACAAGGCACTTCAGCAGCACGCTTATCCGGTTCCTGTTGTCCAACACCTGCTGCATTCCCTGGGTGAGGGTAAGGTCTTCGCTAAGCTGGACCTTGCCCAAGCCTATCAACAACTGCCAGTCGATGATGCCACTGCTGAAGCCCAGACGATCGTCACCCACCGGGGGCATTCCGTTGCCGCCGGTTGCAGTTCGGGGTGAGTGTGGCTCCTGGCATCTTCCAAAGCCTTATGGAGCATCTCCTGCAAGGGCTTCCGGGCGTGGTACCATATTTTGATGACGTCTTGGTGTCTGCAGACTCACACCAGCAGCTGTTCGAGCGCCTCCGTGCCGTGCTGACCAGGTTCCAAGAAGCCGGGCTCAAGGTAAAGAGGGAGAAGTGCCAGATCGCCGTTCCACAGGTAGAGTTTCTGGGCTATCTTATCGATGCCTCCGGCCTTCACCCGACCACATCCAAGATCCGCGCTATCCAGCAGGCCCCCACCCCAAAGAACAAGACGGAGTTGCAGGCGTTCCTGGGGCTGCTGAACTTTTATAACATGTTCCTGCCCCACAAAGCCACAGTGGCTGAGCCTCTTCACCGACTCCTTAGTACAAAGACGCCTTGGGCCTGGGGTCATCGGGAGACGGCGGCCTTCAACGCGGTTAAGGCTCTCCTTTCATCAGACAGTGTGCTGGTACAGTACAGTGAATCCAGGCCGCTGGTCCTTGCCTGCGACGCCTCACCTTTTGGCATCGGTGCTGTCCTTAGTCACCGTTTTCCAGATGGAAGAGAAGCACCGCTCGCCTACTTTTCCAGGACACTATCTCTGACGGAACGGAATTACAGCCAGCTCGACAAGGAGGCATTGGCACTTGTGGCTGGAGTGAAGAGGTTCCATGAATACCTCTATGGCAGGACTTTTGACCTCATCACTGACCACAAGCCACTCCTGGGCCTCCTCGCCGGTGATCGTCCAACTCCACCGGTCCTCTCGCCACGCATGCTGCGATGGACTGTTTTCCTGGCTGCCTACCACTACCGGCTCATCCATCGCCCGGGGAAATCGATGGGCCATGCCGACGCCCTCAGCCGTTGCCCTCTTCCAGCATTTGTGGAAGACCCGGCTCCAGCTTCATCGCTCCTTCTGATTGAGGATCTTCCGGCAGCGCCTGTATCAGCTGCCACTGTGGCCTCCGCGTCTGCCCAGGATCGCACCATCAGCCGGGTGCTCAACTGGGTGTGGAGGGGGTGGCCACAAGGGCCTTTTGCATCGGAGTTCCAGCCCTTCGCAACCAGACAACATGAACTCTCAGCTCATCGCGGCTGTCTGCTGTGGGGAGACCGCGTCGTGATTCCCCAGGGACTCCGTCAGCGCATCCTGGAGGCTCTGCACGTTGGCCACCCGGGAATTGTCAAAATGAAGGCGTTGGCTCGGTGTTACGTCTGGTGGCCTAATATGGACGATGCCATCACTGCCTGGGTGTCCGCCTGTCAAGCGTGCCAAGAGTCGAGGCCTGCACCACCGGCAGCTAAGGGACACACCTGGGAGACGCCAAAGACACCCTGGTCGAGGGTGCACATCGATCTGGCTGGCCCCTTTCACGGCCGGACCTTTATGGTAGTGGTGGACGCCTATTCCAAATGGCTGGAGGTCGCCCTGATGCCCTCCACCACTACCGAAGCTGTCATCCGGGTGCTGCGAGGCCTGTTTGCAACGCATGGGTGTCCTGATGTCCTTGTCTCTGACAACGGACCACAGTTCACGTCAGGCACGTTTGAGCGGTATCTTTTGGGACTGGGCATCCGCCATGCCCTAACGGCACCCTTTCATCCATCCAGCAACGGGCAAGCGGAAAGAATGGTGCGCTCGGCAAAAGAGGCACTGGCGCGCCTGGACCGGGGAGACTGGCATGAGCGGGTCGCCGAATACTTGTTCGTGCAACACATCACCCCTCATGCGGCCACAGGGAGGAGTCCTGCTGAACTGCTTATGGGCCGCCGCCTCAGGTCACCGCTCGACCGGCTACACCCGGACTTTGCCGTGGCTGAACCCCCAGGCTGTGCCAACGCGCCACGGTCATTTGTCCCAGGAAACCAGGTCTTTGCCCGGAACTATGTGGGGGACATTCCTTGGGTGCCAGCTACAGTAGTGGGAGTCACTGGACCTCGCTCGTACCAGGTGGCACTCGAAGACGGACGCTTGTGGCGACGGCACATAGACCAGCTTAGGCGCAGGGTTGGGGACTTGGACACTACCGAGGTGCCCCCAACTGCGCTTGCGGCTCCAGAAGAGACACGTACAGATGGCGAGGCCCCACCTACACCTCCCTCGCAAACTGCCAGCGTGGAGCCGAACCAAGCCGCTTCAGAGGGTCTGCCAGACTTACCACAGACTCAGACCACTCCACTTGCGGAGGCTCCACCCACAGCAGCGGATCCAGGGGAGTTGGTTCCAACGCCACCTAGGGTCGCACCACAGCCTCAGCAAGAACTGTGTGGCCCTCCGGCTTGGCTACCAGTCCCCGGCGGTCTGGCAGAGTTCCCAAGCGCCCAACTTATTTAAAGGACTATGTTGTTGGACATGTATCACTGTTGGTCTAAGTATGGGAAATGTAACCAATATGCTTTTGTGCCTAATTGAACCATTACGCGTAGTGCTGTATATAAGGAAACCATTACGATTGTAACTAACGCCTTATCTCGGTGGGGAGGGGTGTTATGTAGTGAAGTTTCACCCTGGGCCAGCAGGGGGATACTGTATATAGTTTTCACTCAGGTCTGTAGATAGTTTTCCCTCAGGTCCGCGTCAGTTATTTTAGGCGGGAACTCTGGGCTGTAGTTGTTACAATGTTGACAGCCGGCTGCCTATAAAAGCAGGCCGGCTGAGCTGTTTGCAGTCAGTTCTATTCCAGCTTACGAAATAAAGAGCTACTTGGAGAAATCGCTGTGTCGTCTGCTATGTCAACCCACAACTTAACAATAGGGAGTTGCCTTGAGTGGGCTATGCATAGGAAAGCAAGAAATAAATAATGCTATAAATAAATTAAATAAAAGAAGTTGGTGTGTGTGTGGTTTTTTGTCAATTTTTAAAGTAATGTAAAATATTTTCCAAAATGTAAAAAATACCCACCCAATAAGTCATGCTGCCGGGGCAGGTGTTGGGAGCAGGTCAGCAATAACTCACAAGGCATCAGTGAAGTTAACTCTTTATTCAAAGAAACAAAAAAGCTCAGGTCTGGTGAGCACTGCAAGTCTTCCCAGTAGGTCTTGCCCTAGTGAGCCAGCTGTGAGGACTGACGGTCTCCACCTCTCCACAGCTCTTTAAGTCTCCTGCTCCCCTAGGTCCTTCCCAAGCAATGTGAGACTCCGACATCTTGTCTCTGCTCTTCCCTCTTCATACCTCTGTGGGTTCAGAGAGACCAAAGAGGAGGGGAGCTGGTCACCGCAGGAGGGGGGGCATCCTTGACTTCTTCCCTGACTCATCTCTGCCTCTTGGCCCCCTCCTCCTCTCCAGCTTCCACTGCTGCCTCTGATTCTGGACTGCCCTCTGACAGAGCCTCTTCCTGATCACTAAACCCTGTTCCCTCTTCAGCTTCTGACACCTCCTCCTCCTCCTCCCAATCTGCTCCCTCTTCTCCCTCTGACCCTCCCTCATCGTGTCCCACCCCCACTCCCTGGGCTCCAAGCCTTCTTCCCTTGGGGGGTTCCCCAGCTGTCCAGTCCATGGCACATGCTGAGGTGAATTGAAGCTTAATGTGCTTAGTAAATGGGGTTAGAACAGTAGCCTTAAACGCCCCAAAGGAAGGAAGCCAAGAATTATTGTGACATCAAACATGAGGTTTTTACAACTCTAGGGCTTCCTGTTCAGGCACTAGGTAGGGGCAAAAAGCATTAACGAAATGTGATATTCTTAGCATTTACTACAAACGGTTTGCCTCATCTTCATTAGGGGTGTGCAAGAGATTTGTATGAATTTTGCATCAAGAAGCAAACTGTCCTTACTTTGGACAGATTCAAGGTTTTCCTGAGCTGAAGTGTGATCTCTCCCATGTGCCCTAAACTGAAGTGGGGACCTCCCAAGTCCATCAGGGGGCTTCAGTAGTTCAAGTATAATTTAAAAAATGCCACAGATGCCATTTCTCCCCAAGATTGCAGCTTTAAGGAAATGTCGTGGGGGTGGGGCTGGGGGTGAGGAGCTCTTTGTGACTGACAGGTCTGTCTAATCAGAGGGAATTGTTTTACCCTGTTCAAATCTCAGTGGTTTGAGGAAGGGCTGCTGAGGCTTCACCTTGTTGTCTGTTCTGGGCTCTTGTTTCTGCTAACAGCATTTGCTTGGAACATGTTGGATATTCAAGTGCTTCTGCCTCTGGGCCATAAACCCCCAGCTCTGCATTGAGTTTATTTAACTTTTGAAGCTTTTTTTTTTTTTTACTTATTGTAACTCCCTAGCCCCTGCCCTCAACATTAGAAACTTTTCAGGTTTTTTCTTGATGCACCTCTGTGATGTATGACATTTTATAATAAAACCACTCACAAAACCACAAGGAGAGAAGCAAATCCCTTTCAGTTCTCCCCTCCTCCTCCAAAACAAACAAACAAACAAACAAACAAACAAACAAACAAACAAGCACCTTCAAAAGTGCCCAGTGCAAACCAGCCTGGACCTATTTTTCTACCGTCTTTTCAGGCCAGATCAGAATGTTCAGAAAGTGTTAAGGCCAGTGGACAACCCCTTTCCAGGACACATGCTCATCAGGAAGGTGTGGATCAAGACTGCATCAGAACTTGCATGGATCGCATTCTCGATGCATCCCTGCCTCAGTTCACATATATGTGGGGCTTCCCTTGTGCTTAACCTGGAATTGCAGTTAGTGCAGAACGCTGCAGCACAATTGCTGACAGGAGCAAGACCTTTTTGGCATACAAGACCTGCGCTCAGAGATCTGCACTGGCTGCCAATTTGCCACTGGGCCAAGTTCAAGGTGTTGCTCTCAGTATATAAAGCCCTAAACGACTTGGGGCCAGCTTACCTGTGAGATACACCCACTTGACTCCTTCGATCTGTGGAACTGGCACTGCTACAGGTGCTACATATTACCTGCTCAGCACCTGAAAGAAATCCAATATTTTAGCATGGCAGCACTTACACTTTGGAACTCCCTGCCTATTGATATCAGGCAGGCGCCTTTACTGTACTATTTTCAGCACTGGCTAAAAACATAATTGTTTAGACCAGCCTCCCCAGATAGGCTGGATGCTGATGTGTGTTCGTTTTTACTTTATTGCTGAGTTTATTTATTTCTTAATGTTTTAAATAGTTCTTTTCAACTTTTTTTACATTTTATAGTAACTTCTTCAAAGACTTTGAGCTGTTTTACAATCGAGCAGGGTATACATTTTATGAAAGAAAGAAAGAATGTCACTGAAAGGTGACACTGCCTAGTGGCAGGCAGGTGTAACACCAATGGACAGGAGGAAGGGAGCTCTCAGCTGGAGCACAGGTAGATCTAGATATTGATTAGATGGGATGGGAACAATGTGGGTGTAGCTGAAAAAGTTTCCAGGGTGTATTTCACTTCCAGGCTCCGTGGAATAATTTACACCCCTTTGAGTACATTCGGATGCAGCAAGGTGATGTTTAGATGTCTTTTTTTAGATGTTTACAGAACAAGCACAGCTTGTTCAGGCTAGCGAACCCTAGGAGCTGCCTCCTGTTGCATCAGACCATTGAGCCATCTAGCAAAGTTACACTCTTCATCAACTGCCAGCAGTGCTCCAGGATCTCAGGAAGACGAGTTTCCCCCACCTTGTCTGGAGGTGCCAGGGAATGAACCTGGGACCTTCTGCTTGAAAAGCTGATGATCAGCCATGTTCAAATATATAAAAGGATGTCACATAGAGGAGGGAGAAAGGTTGTTTTCTGCTGCTCCAGAGAAGCGGACACGGAGCAATGGTTCCAAACTACAAGAAAGAAGATTCCACCTAAACATTAGGAAGAACTTCCTGACAGTAAGAGCTGCTCGACAGTGGAATTTGCTGCCAAGGAGTTTGGTGGAGTCTCCTTCTTTGTTTTTGTTTTTTTTAATAATATTTATTAAGATTTAACAAAGTCATAAATACAAAAATACATAATGAAGCAAAAAGAAAAGACTCTCAAACAAAAATACAAAATAGAGAAAATGAGAAAAATACAAAATACAGAAAAAAAATTAAAAAGAAAAAAATTTAAAAACAAATCCATTTTTTTTATAACTTTGGACTCATTAGCTTGTTTCTTTGACCTCCTCACACCTCCCCTTTTTGCATTCCCATTAATATAATCAAATCAGCAAATCCTTACCCTCTTTCATTTATCTTAACTCTATATCTTAACATATTATAGCCCTATATTTTCATCCATTGTCAATTCATTTTTACATACTTTTTATCTTTGTTGCTAATGCCACTTATTTTCAGTCCAACATCATTTTAACATTCATTAATTTTACAGTGTTTCTGCAGATAGTCTTTAAATTTCTTCCAATCTTCTTCCACCAACTCTTCTCCCAGGTCTTGGATTCTGCCAGTCATTTCCGCTAATTCCATATAGTCCATCACCTTCATCTGCCACTCTTCCAGGGTGGGTAGATCTTGTGTCTTCCAATACTTTGCAATAAGTATTCTTGCTGTCGTTGTTGCATACTTGGAGTCCCCTTCTTTGGAGGTCTTTAAGCAGAGGCTTGACAACCATATGTCAGGAGTGCTCTGATGGTGTTTCCTGCTTGGCAGGGGGTTGGACTCGATGGCCCTTGTGGTCTCTTCCAACTCTATGATTCTATGATTCTATGCCACTGAACTATAGCTCTAGTGGTTGGCTCAGCCAATGGTTCTGCTGCTCAGGCATCTTAAGACACAAGTTGCTGCCATTAGTAGCCAGACAACACACTGAGCTGCAGTTTGTCACTTCAGTGGCTGGGAGTTAATCAGAGAAGTAATGGACTCTTGCTCCACACAGACAATGCATAAATGGAATCAATTTGCTTACTAAAGAATAAGGTAGCAGTGTCATTTAACACCATTGCGATATTGCTGTGATGTGCTCTATGTTGGCGGCCCTTTTAGTAGGGTTGCCATATTTCAAACAGTTGTTGAGTTGTTTTTAGTTTTGCCAAAAGTTGTTGAGCTTTTCTGGCAAATTCACAAAAAAAGTTTCTGAGCTATCTTTAAGGAAAATTGCCAAAAATGACACTGCCGACATGGGTTGCCATATGTCCAAATTTTCCCGGAAATTTTTAAAAAGTGATTTCCGTCCAGACACTACTTCCAACTGCAGTATTCTAGATATGTCCGGGAAGTTCCGCACATATGGCAACCAAAACACCATCTGGTGCAGTCATCAGCAACCAGGTGCTACCAGGCGAGGTGGAAGGCTCTTGCGATGGCAGACAAAACCCTGAACAACTTGGGTCCAGGATACCTTAGGGACGACCTGAGCCCTTAGACCCTACCTCAGTTGCCCAAATAATCCAGAAAATCCCATGTGTCACAGAGGCCCGACTGACTTCAGCCAGAAGTCATTTAGCATTGTTGGTCCCAGCAGAGATTTGGCAGGCACCCTCGCCTTTTTCACTTTCTTGAAGTCTTTTTCATGCCAACAGGCCTATGCAGCTGTTTAAACATTCAGCTAGTCACTAATTTTGATTAGTCACATTCTTGCTTTTCCAATGCAGTGCAGTGGTGAGAGTGTTGGACTAGGAGCTGGGAGACCAGGGTTCAAATCCCTGCTCCTCCACAAAGCTCCCTGCGTGACCTTGGGCCAGTCCCTGCCTCTCAGCCTTGCTTGCCTCACTGACCTCACAGAGTTGTTGAGGGGGGGGGGACACTATTATATACACTACCTTGAGCTCCTTGGAGAAGAATGGAATACAATAAATAATAATGATTATTTTGTACTGCTTTTAATTGTGTTTTATATTTTATAGTTTCACAGCATCCTGAAGTTTTATGATATTGTGATATATACATTTTTATAAATAATTATTAAATTTGTTATGTGAAGTCATAATCATTCATCAATAATTGGAGTGCAAGCTTTCACTCTGAGTATCAACTAAACACTGAATTGATTAATTGGTGGGCGAGGAGAGTGAATTGAATTGTTGGTAATGAGATGTAAGTGTATATTTATTCATTTTGAGTTTGCTTTTTAGGCATCTTACTCTAACAGGAATTGAAACAATTAAACTGTTGGCTCCAATTAAAAATTACTTAATTGTTCAGTTAGAGACTTCTTCTTCTTCTACAGTATCAGTGATACTGCTGCACACAACCCAGCCTCCAAGTGGTTAGAGATTCCAGGGGTGCCTGCACTCAGCCAGGGGTTGGTATCCTTGGAATGAAGGTGTAGACGGTGGTGTCTTTAGGATGCAAGCTTTTATTTACACACACATGTGACCTGAGCATAGGATAGAGGGGCTCACAGCAGATCTTCCTTCCCCACTAGGGTTGGGCGAAGCACATCAGCATCAGCCAAAACTCACATGCCAGCTCTGGCTATTGTTGGTCTACCTTACAAGGTGAGGTCACTTTCAGCAGCTGAGAGGGGTAGGGGGATTTCTCCATTGTCTCTAGGGCAATAGGGCAAACTCTTCCTGATGTAAATGGCTGGCTAAGGTCTTTACCTAACAAAGGAACTGGTTGGGCTGGTTTCCTCTTATAGATTCTATTCTCACCTATACAGGATGCCCACCCCACCCCACTCCCAAAAACTATAGCAATATTTTTAAAAGACAATTGGACTACGTCCACTTGGGTTGTGCAACACAGTTTGATCTTCTCCCAGGAAAAGAGTTGGAAGATAGAAGACAAACCATCCCAACGTTTTGTGCACAAAGCAATTAAAAAAATCACATTTATAATTATAATGTTTAATAATAAACCACTTTTCCATGCAAAACGCTCAAAGGGATGTGCAAGATCAAAAGAAATCACAACCCCAAAGCAATAAGCATCACCATAGAACACTTAAAATATCAGTAAAGCACATGGTAAGTCAGATCCAAAATCTGTTTACACCAGCCTTGGCCAGCCTGGTCTCTCCAGATGCTTTAGGCCACAACTCACATCAGCCCCAGGCACCTGTTGAGAGTTATAGTCCAAAACCTCTGTAGGGCTGCAGGCTGGCCAAGGCTGATTTACACGAAGCTGGGGGCGGACGGACTGCTGCATCTGAATCATCCTAAACTTTGGCAGAAGTAACTTCAAACCTCCGGTAGGCTGGTGGTGGCGACTGAAATGGACAGTCTGATTTCTGGCTGTGTTGTTGCCACTCTCCCCTTAGGGTATGTTTAGCTGTACAAAAGTGCAGCAGTTGTGTAACCACTGCAAATGGGAGTCATGAGTGATACCAGTAATATTCCAGAGCGCTTACGTAACTCCTGCTTATGTGTCTATGAATAATATTTTCGAGCTGTGATCACAGTTAATTATACGTTCCAATGGCTCGTCTTTATCTGGGACAGCCTTAAAGTTCTAAAGGCCCTCTTCTAATGTCCCTCCTTTTGGTTTTGGGGTGGGTAGGGTGGGGTATTAAAAAAGATGTTTGAGTGAATGGCCAGAGGTGCCATTCTACGAATCTCAGCTCTGTTTTCGGGACTCACTAACAAGGATGGGGAATCTGTGGCTCTCTAAATGTTATTGGATTCCAACTCCTGCCAGCGTCAGCCACCATGACCAGGAAAAGCCCCAGGAAGGCTCCTGCAGAGTTAATCTCTGTAGGGCAGGAAGAGGCAGCACCTGGTCTCCAGCAGGGCACCGCTGGCCAGGTCACGTTCTCCAGTTGATTAAGGGTCATCTTGAACTGTTGATAGTACATCATATGCCATTCTGCACACCAGGCGAGGCCAAGCTTTTATTGCTTATGCGACATTTATGTGGGGCTTAACCTTGTTGCACAGCACAGTAGTGGGCTCCCCCATTTTTTAGCTGCAAGGAATAGAAAAGATAGCATCCCTGTGGCTACCACTTGTATTCCACCATGCACTGAATTGTGTCATTCCAGAGCATGAATGTTGGCATCTGTTTATCTCGGGAGACAGTGGTGGAATGCACCTTTGGGGCGTTGGCGAGTAACAGAGGCTGATACAGGAGAGACATGTTTTGCTGCAGCTGGGGCAGATGCAGATGTCTGCTTGTGCTGCTGTACCATGCACCATGACGTTTCTTCTTCCTGCTCCTCCTAGCGGTCATTCCTCCTCTGGTCACTGCTATAGATGCACGATTTGTCTCCAGGTGCTGCGAGCATCTGCAAGGGATCCCCACATGGCAGGGTTGATGTTGCCAGCCTTCAGCCATGTTTGCAGACATCTTTGAAATGAAGAGTTGGCCTGCCAATGGGCCTGGTTCCCCGTGGAGCAAGTCCTTGGATATGCATGACAGGAAAAAGAAAATGGTGGCCACGACCAGATTTTGGCATGCAGGACTCAATGGTTTGGGAGTGGAAGAGGCTATGGGCAGGCAAGAACCAGTGTACTGAACCCTGCCAAAAACAGGAGGCCTGACAGCTGCCTGAGAAAGCTGTATGCTGATGCCAGGCCAGATTGATACAGTTGCCTCCAGCTCCCAGCAAACCCATCCAGCATGGCGAGGGAGATTATGGGAGTTGCAGCCCAGCAATATCTGCAAAGCCACTGGTCCCCCATCCTGTAGGAGGCCAGTCTTTGCCAACCTGGTGCTTTCCAGCTGTTTTAGATTACAACTCCCATCAGTCCTAGCCTGCAGAGTCCTGTTCCCATCAGTCCCAGAATCACCCAGTTGCAGTCTGGGGCTGATGGGAGCTTTAGTCCCACACAGCAGGCAGGCACCAGGTTGATGAAGGCTTCAGCAGGTGGAATTGAGTCTTTAGTGATATGTCCATTAATGGAGCCTGGAAGTAATGTAAGAATTGAGTGTGGCAAGTATCCACTTGCCCTGTTTCCTTCCCTTGATGTTCTAGAGAGAGATAACTATGCTTCAGACTAGGCCTTGACCATGTTTGCATTTACACCCCAGAAGCACACTCAACTAGGAAAATAAAACATTTGCAAGCAGTTTTTCCTCCCTCTTGGGCAATGATGCTACTTTACAAAGGATTATGGAAAGCAAACATAATATTCCGGCGGTGCATGCCGAGTGCTGGAATGCAATTGTGTGTGTGTGTGTGTGTGTTTGTGTGTACATGGAAGTCCAACAGCAAAGAAATCCTTGATGCCAAGGATTAGTTTGCTAGGTGGAGCACCTAACAAGATCTGCTCGGTCTGCTGGATAAAGAGCTGGCTGTGGTGTCCTCACATTTCCTGGTGTTGTAAGACTTCTGGCATCTGATTCATGCTGCAGGCAGCCCAGACCTCTTCAACTAAAGCTCTTCATTTTGCAAACTGAAGAGCAAAGGGAGAAAATATGAAGACAGAGCTGTTCTGCCTGGCCTTTGGTTTGGACACAGTCGGACCCTTATATTTCCCACTCCTTATGGTTTTGATCTATGGGTTACTTTTAAAATGAGGCTGCATTTAAATTGCATTTTAACATGTATTTTAAATTGGTGCTTTTTCCTATTATGTTTTTACTGTAATTTTACTGGTGTTAGCCGCCCTGAGCCCGGCTCTGGCTGGGGAGGGCATGGTATAAATTATTATTATTATTATTATTATTATTATTATTATTATTATTATTATTATTATTTACCAAGTAGTTTGGGGGTAGGCTGGGGGTGTCCACTGAACAATATCAACTGAGGGACAAACTGATTCATCTCAGCGAGGGAGGGGGCATGGGCGTAGCCAGGATTTTTGTTGGGGGGCAGAACCGACATGATTGGTTAGTTAGTTAAGTATTACATTGTTTTACTTGATCTGGGGGGGGGCAGCTGCCCCCCTGCCTCCTCTGGCTACCCCCATGACGGGGGTGGGAAAGGCAATGAATGGGGAGAAAGCACACAACTGCCACCCACTATTTTCCAAATCAAGTTTGCTCCTTCTCAGCTGCTACTCTTTTGCCTACTGGTGGAAAATATTTATCAGCGGCGTAGCGTGGGTTGTCAGCACCCGGGGCAAGGCAAGTAATTTGCGCCCCTAACCCCTAACCTGCCGCCGCTGCCATCTTCTTCTTGCTGCTGCCTGGGCTGGGGTATTTAGGGTAAGGTAGCCACGGCGGTGGCGGCGGCGGGTCCGTGTCAGGTGATCTGAGGCGAGTTGCCGCTGGCGCTGCCGCCCAAACGATGCCGCTTGCCCGGAGGAGGAGGGCAGAGAGACGAGGAAAATGCAACATGGCCCAGCAGCTGCAGCAGCAGCAGCGGCGGCGGCGGGGCTGTGAGGAGGGGCTGCCTGGCGCGCCCTCCGCGGCCCTGACACGTGGGGACCGCGGTGAGCGCTGAGAGCCGCTGCCTGCCGGACGCCTTCAGCCCGGACGTGCGCACAGCTCGTCGGTTCCGCGAGACATGGGGCTCTGCTACAGCCTGTGCCCGAGGCTCTTCAGCGACTCCGGAGGTGGCGAGCGCGCCCCCCCAGATGTTGCACCCTGTGCGGCCGGCCCCCCCTGCACCCCCCACGCTACGCCACTGATATTTATTGAATTTATACCCCAGCCTTCCTCCCCAAAGAGCCCAGGGCAGCAAGACAAGCAGAAGCTGGGTGGGGGAGAGGATTTTAATTGGAGGAAATGACACAGAGGAAATGATTAAGCATCCCCTTTCTTTCTGTCTCTGAACAAATTTCATACCCACCAATATTCTCAGATAAAATAGGGACATTTTCACCTGAGGAAGGTTGGAGGGTCTGCCTCCCCTTTGGCGTCTGCGGTTTCTCCCACCCCCAGGAGTTCTCACTCACCCCAACTGACCCTCAGAGCATTTCCTGTCAGAAGAAGGGCGAATGCCATCACCATTACACCAATGGGACACAGCACACACTATCGTGAGAAAAGCCCTTAATTCCGATTTTATTTTATTCTTTGGTGTATTTACAGAGAGAATAGCACAAACCGATAAAAATTTTTTAGAAAGGGACAAGATTAGACGTGGATTTTTAAAATTCTTTTTAAAATGAAGACTCCTTGAGCTCCGCTCCCCCTTTCCTCCCGCCCAGGGTGGTCCTGCCCTCTGCCCACATCTCCAGGCTGGCACGTCACACGGGGCTGGGCCTCTGGGGTGGCGGCTTCTCCTCCTCCCTTCCCACTCTCCAGCAGACATTACAAGCTTCCCAAGAGAGGAGGCCAACAGCAGTGGCCACGGGAGGCCATGAGTTGCTCTTTCGCAGCTGCCACTGCCGCTGCTGCTCAGAGCAAGCCCTAGCTGACCACCTTCTCGGGGCTCAGCAGAGGTGAGGGAAACTGGGACATTCCAGGATCAAATCGGAATGGCTTCTGCAGTGGCGGAGCTTCATGCTCCAGCACAGTGGGGAGGGGCAGAGAGCAGGCAGCGGTGGGGCTGGTGCATGTCCTGGGGGTGTGGCACATTGCCTGCGGGGGCAACACCCAGTGCAGGGGGGGGGGGCAGCCGCGATGGCACCCTGCCGGGATCACACTGCCAGGGGCAGTGCGCTCCCCCCGCACTCCCCTTCCTCCGCCAGTGGGCTTCTGTAATTCTGGGACTATCCCTGGAAAATAGGGACACTTGAAGGGTATGAGACCAGTTCATTGCACTGGTTCTGAAATATAATATTACTTGCGCAGAGCTGGTTCCAAGGTGTGGTTTGACCTTACCTGTTTTTGCATATACACACCATCCCCAGAACGTAACCCCCCCACAAGTTGCAAGTCCACTCTATGTGAAAACCTTTTCACACTCCACACAGATACTGACAGGACCCACTAAGCAAAATATGGGGGTCACAGTACAGGGTTGGTGGCTGCAGGTCCTGGTAGCCACCGCTTGGCAGTTCAACAGCACTTCCTTGGCCTTAGATTAATTTGCGAGCAACTTTCCAAGGTTCTCTCACTCCAGCCACAGAAATGCTGGGCCCGGTTCCTCGTTAGTCATCTCTTGGCTCTGCCTTGTCCTTTGCTAAGCACATCTAGAAACAGTTCTCCTCACTCTGATTTTAAAAAAATATCATTTAAACCCAGAGAAGCGGACACGGAGCAATGGATCCAAACTACAAGAAAGAAGATTCCACCTAAACATTAGGAAGAACTTCCTGACAGTAAGAGCTGTTTGACAGTGGAATTTGCTGCCCAGGAGTGTGGTGGAGTCTCCTTCTTTGGAGGTCTTTAAGCAGAGGATTGACAACCATATGTCAGGAGTGCTCTGATGGTGTTTCCTGCTTGGCAGGGGGTTGGACTCAATGGCCCTTGTGGTCTCTTCCAACTCTATGATTCTATGATTCTATGAAATTGCTAGGCAAACTCTCTTAGAAGAAAAGGGCACAGAAAAAAAGAAAAATGCATGTTGTTGTTTTCTCTTGCTAGCATCAGGCATCCAAATCCTGTGGACATCTGCTCAGAAGGAAGTGTTCTGTGGCACTTGCTCTCAGGTAAGTGTGTACAGGATCACACCCTTTTAAGTCCAATGTAAATGTGCAGAGGACTGAAGCCCTTAAAATGCAGCAAATCAGTGTGCTTGGATTTACACTTTTCCCAGCAGACCTATACAACTGAGTGCCACCGTTTCACTTACTGGTGCAGGCTCACTGGTAGCCATGTACTTGGTTCAGCACACAGGCTCATGACACACATTTGCATAGAATGAGCATGTGCTAATTTATATGTATTGGTGCAAATTTACGGTGACTTTCAGAGTGGGTGGGTGGGGTGAACTCTTGCTGGTGGGACTTACCCTGAACCAGGGGGGCATCTAGGAGGGGCTGAGGGGCCCCCTGAAATTTTCAGGGAGGGAGCCGGGCCCCCTCAATATTCTGTGGTCTGCAGTGGGCCTTGCGGGGCCTACCTACCTATGTCACACGTGTGCTGGGAACCCCCAAAGTTGGGCAGGACCTGGCACCTGTGCCCTGAACTGGCCAACAGATTTTCTGGATCCAGGAAGGACACCACATGCAGATGGTTTTATTTATTTGTTTCGTGCTTTCTGTCCCACCTTTTCCCCTCCAAGGAGCTCCAGGTGGCACACATGGTTCTCTCCCCAGCTCATTTAATCCCCAGAACAACCCTTTAAGGTAGGTTAAGCTGAGAGGCAGGCACTGGTCATCTGGGCCACCCAGTGTTGGGATTTGAACCCTGGTCTCCCAGGTACACTGCAATGGTCCTCTGTCCCGCCTGCCACCAAGAACTGTTGCTTGTACAGAACTAAGTCAGGGGCTCCTGGGAAAGTGAAGATGATACGTACCTGAGGTTTCCCCAGTCCTGCACTTTGCCACCTGTCCAGTTGCTAGGGAGGAAAAAGAATGTGAGTTGTAAAAAGTAAGGTAAGGGGTAAGAAAAGGTCTCAGGCACAGCCCCCTTGGTCTGCCCCTTAACAGTGCTCCTAGAAGAAAGAAAGGCAGACTCTTAGAACTGCATTTTGTACACATACCTTGTCTGGAGAACTGCACTGCAAAATTTGGAGAAATGCGAATTTCGAAGGAGAGTTGTTTTGGTTCAGTTATCATTTCAGAAAGTTTGAATTAGGTAAGTCCACATCTAAATGGGAACCTAGACAAAGTTTTCACCCATCTTTATGCCCCTAACAATACTTCTGGAGATGGAGAATAGTATACCTAAAACAAAAGCTTTGAAAAGTTTTGAAAGAAAACAGCTATATTGAGTCTCCCCACCCCTCAAATGGGTAGCATGCCCCTACTGGCAGGGATTTTTCTTTTTTAGAACGCAAGAAGAGTCTTCCGGGGGCCTTCTAGTCCAGCACCCTGTTCTCATAGCAGCCGGCCAGGTGCCTGTGAGAAACCCTCAAGCAGGATCTGAGCACAAGAGATCCCCCCCCCCCCCCGCCGGTGGTTCCAGCAACTGTTATCCAGAAACACCCCTGCCTCCAACCATCCTGGCGCACAGCTGTTGAGAGCCTTCTCCTCCATGAATTTGCCCAATCCTTGTTCAAAGGCATCCAGGTTGGTGGCCATCACTGCTTCCACAGCTTATCTATCTATCATCTATCTATATAAATAAAAATAGTCTAGTAGTACCTTGGAGACCAACTAAGTTTGTTCTTGGTATGAGCTTTCGTGTGCATGCACACTTCTTCAGATAGTTTGCATCTATGTGCTTTTGACGGTACAAAGTTCTGGCACCTCTTGTTTGGTTTTGCTGCCATTTTGTGCGGACATCCACGGCACTTCCATCAAGATAGGAGTACCTGGGCCTCCTTTTTTACCAAGATGAGAAGACATGAGGTTTCTGAAAATTAAAAAAGTGTCCCCACTGAGTTCAGTGAAGTTTTATTCCCAGGAGCCAAGCAAATTCCCTGCATGGGAGGCAGCACATCTTCCTTGATCTCCACTGAGATCAATGAGGTCTCCTTTTGAGTCAAAAGTGTGCCTAGGATCCCCTGGCACACTTTCTGACCTGGGAGTAAGCCCCACACGTCCTTAAGTTCAAGTGCCCCTTGCTTTTGAGTGAAGAAGGAGAGGACTCTAAAGCAGTAAGACCTCTGGAGTGGATGAAGAGGGCTAACTTCAGAGTCAATCAATCAAGCATTTTATTTGTATGCCGCCTTTCCAAAGTTAAAACCAGGCTCAAGGCGGCTTACAACATACAGCAAATTCCGTAACTACAAACATAAGAAAAGTAGTAATAAACATCAAAAAGTACACAACCAAACTGAACAATTTCCACCTAAATTATAAGGTCCAAACTAAAATACAAAAAATTAACAGCTAGAACCCCGAGAGCAACAATGACCCCCTAAACAATGCTCCAGCCCAAGTCTAGCAGTATGTAGAAGGATCGGCGCCAGCTTGGAAATGGAGGAACCTTGCACTTTGGCAGGGCTATGTGGACTCTGGTTATTGCAGAGAAGATAAAAATCATGTGTTTCTAAGAGCAGTGAAGTCCTGGAGCAGTTCTACGCTGTTTGGTGGGTTTCGTTTCCTACGCTCCAGATTTAGAGATGCAAAATTCTCTTCCCCCACCCAATCACAAAGCCCAGCTAAATCAAGTTGTATTTCACTGCCTTTATTTTCCAACATTTCCTCTACTTATTTGGAAAATACCTCTCTTTTTGTAACTTTAAGGTTTGCTTGTGATTTTAACATCAGCAAGAGCATCTGTGACTAAATTTTGGGAACTGTTTGATTGAAACATTATTAGCAACCTAAAAGTGCAGCATTTTTAGTATTCCCAAGTCTGGCAAATGGCTCTGGGCGGGGGGGATCCCATAAATTAAAAGCTGCTAGAGAACGCAGTACAAATGGCAGATCTTTTTTGCAATATGGTATGATTTTTTTCATTGACAAATGAAGTTCATCATGGCCAGGTGGCCTCTCCTACCTGTACCAAGGTGTGGATCTTGAGAGAGTTTACTCTAGTGAGTTTATGCTTCTTTTAATTTGTTGGAATTATCAATAGTATATGTGGAAACAGTGCTCTTAGCCTTTCATTCTGTTTTTTTGCAGGTAAATTGATGAGTTTGAGACAATAATTGCTTGCACAGCTGCCATTGTAACCATCTTCATTTCCTTGCTGGAAGTTGTGATTTATACACCTCTTGACTGTAAAAAACAACAGCAAGTGCTTTGCAAAGAAAGATACCAACAATAATTTAAAACATTCAAAATATCAACATCAACAGTAATCAAAAGACAGATTAAAGCACGCATCACCATTACAACTTGGTGGGCTGGGAGAGATTTCACTCGGGGTGTCCTTCCTTTGCTATAGTTTAAAAATCAATTTAAAATGTTGCACTTTGGGGTTCTTAATAATGTCAAAAATAGTAATTGTTTTTCAAAACTCTGAAACATTTACGGGGCGGAGGGAAGCTGTTTCAAGCCGGGCCGGGTCGGGGGCCTCGGGCCCGCCCTCCCTCCCCGCTTCCCTTCCCGAGGCGAGGCTGAGTCAGAGGCGGCGGCGGGCCGGGCGGGGCGGGGCGGGCCGGGCTGGCTGGGCTCTGGAGGGCGGCGCCTGCCGCGGCCGGAGAGGCGCGGGACCCGCGGCTGCTACAAAAACCCCACCCCGCCCGCCTCTCGCCCGTGCTCAGCCGGACTCGGAGTCTGCAGCCGTCGCCGCCTGCTCGGTAAGTCTCCGGGGGCGCTGCATCCCGAGCGGCTCCGCCTGGATTGACTCCGAAGTGATCTGGATTGAATCTGGATTGACTCCGAAGTGAGGCGGCGGGAGAATTGCGCTGCCTTGGTGCGCTTCCATGAGAAGTCAGTCCCGTTGAGTTCAGTGGGACTTACTCTCGCGTAAGCGCGCTCGACTCAGCCTCTCCTTTATCGGGGGGGGGGGGGGGCTGCGTGTGTCTGGTGGGCAAAGGAGCTCGGGGAGGATCGTTGAAACCGGCGGGGCTGACTTCGGAGGAGGGCTGCGAGGGCTGGGAGTGGCCCTCGGTGCGCTTCGGAGAAAGTCTCCATAGGATCGGGCGTTTAGGCTGACGATCTACCAACCCTGACTTGTCGGGATGCCATGCGTCCTGATTTTTCCGTCCATCAACGGGATTTCAAAAGCATAATTGACGTCCGGGGGGGAATTCCCGGAAGGTGGCGCTTCTTTGTCCTGGATCTTAGGCAAGTCAGTCGCCTTCCTGAAAAATGCTCAAGAACTTTCCAGGTGTCCTGGTAACTCTATAATTGGGAGCCAGAGTCGCATGGGCGTGAAGTGTGCAGGGACACCCAACTGTCAAAGCAGAAATGCAAAATGGAAAAGGTTTCTCGGCTGTTCAGAGTGCCAAGAAGCTCCTTAAAAATATAGAAAAGGGGGGAAAATAAATTTTCATTCTGCTGGGGTGAAATGCAAACTAGCAGAACGTGACAAACATTTTCTAGTGTTGTCTTTCTGCTTACTCATCTCTTGCAATACATTTGATTTTAATTTTTGCTAATTCACATACCTGGCTGCATTCTCAGCCCCGGGTCTTGGGTGCCCAGCACCTGGCCTGTAGGCTCCCCCAAGCAGAGTTGGGTCCTGTGTGTGGAGTCTCTGCTTCTGTCCCTCCTTGGTGCTTTAGAGTCCCAGAATGGTCGAGGTGGAAGGGACCCTGAGGGTCATCTAGTCCAGCTCTCTTGCTCTAGCTGGTAAGGCAGCATCCAAAGACGCCCAGGAGATGAGATTTGCAATATGGATAACTTGGGGACCTTTGGAATGAGGGGCCGTTTGAAAATGCTATTAATAATAAAGCTTCTGAATGGTTAGACCAGGCTTTAAGCCTTCTGTGTGAGCTGTAGCCTTGCATGCTTTGGGGACAGCTGAAAGAGAGACGCCTTCTTTTCTGCGTTGTCATGCCGCAATAACAGTGTGTCCATTTATTCACCACCCCTCTTTTTGGCCCTCCAACTCCAGGAGGCAAGGATCGAGTATCCAGGCTTGAGAGCTTTCCTTTAAAAGTTTCCACCTTGTGTGTGGGCACAACCCCCCCCCCCATGCGTGGCTCCCTTTCCCCAAGGCTTGTGTAGGAGACGGTCCCACCCCTTGGTGCCCTCTCTGCCAGTGGCCCATTGCCAGCAAATCCCAAAGGGCAGCCCAGGGGGCCAAGGACTGGATTACAAACGGCCCCTTCCAGAGCCCATCCCGAGAGGAGAATAACTGGTCGTGATGGTGCTGTGTAAATTTCCCCGCTTGCCTTAGCTGGCTGTGGAGATTCCCGCTCTCGGCTATTAGTTTCAGTCCAAGCCTTGGGTGTGTCCGCCTTCTCGCCCGAACGGCTCTCCTGTTACGTCATTCTGTGAAATATGCTCCTCTCACCCCACAGGCCAGAGCTTGGCATGCTGCAGCAAGTTGTGCAGTAAGCAAAGATGTACTGAGAAAGGGCCACACCCGTCCTGCATGCTCCGTTTGGGGGAATTATGGATGACTGCAGTGCCTGAATAATAGGAGGAGGCTGCCCCTGAACGAAGTCCACAACCCCCGCAACACCTCCCCAATTATCCCCCCCCCAAAAAAAATCTTCAAAAACCAGTTGCTACCTCTGGCCCAACAGTAATCTAACATCTGGATGATTGCATAATCTTTGCAAGTTTCTTGTGAAATGGTTGCGGGGTGTGTGTGTTTGTCTCCTGAAGATATTTGCTTGTTTTCTGAACATAGCTCACTATTTCTTGACCTGAACCTACTTTCCATGGTTGTTGTGAGGCTAAAAGGGGGACAGTTGTTTTTGTTTTGTAACATGTTGCAGTAAAAGCATATTTGTAAATAATTTTAAGGCCACAGTCCTAATTCTATTGACCTGGGATGAAGCCCCATTCAATTCAAAGTGACTCACAGTGCAATTCAAAAATTAAGTCGGTGAACCAAAATTCTGCAGTTGCTCAGAGAAATTAATAAAAGATTTAAAGTAGCTGCATTTCTGAAGTATTTATCAATGCTTGTTTTGCCTGCAGTGAAACATTCCTCTTGTACAGATATACAGTATGGTGTTTTATAAATGTAGAAAATGGCTTCTGCATTTCTCCCCAGTTTCCTGACTTCTTGACAAAGCAGGCTTGAGTCCAGCCCACTAAAACTCCTGCTGCAGTAAATCTGATGGTTGTAAAGGAGCCACAGGACTCCTGGTGCCAGCACTCAGCAGATACTGGCCACACTCCAGGAGGGCTGCAATATACCAGCCTCCCCCAACATTGTTCCCTCTTTTCGTACCACAGCTCCCATCTGGCTGGAGCTAATGCAAATTATGGCCCAACCTGGAGGACACCCGGTATATGTACTGCTAGTTAACAACAACATCTTTGGAGTTTTTGGGGATCCTGACTCTTCCCTCCTTCCAGGTCCAGAAAGTCATAGTAGTGTAGAGGGTAGAATGTCAGGCTGGTTCAAATCTGGCTCAGCTTAACCTCCTTTGCAGGGTGATCATAGAATGATAGCGATCCTGATCATAGAATGATAGAGACCCCAAGGGTCATCGAACCCAATCCCCTGCAAAGGAGGATTCTTGACTAAAGCATCCATGACAGACGGCCACCCAGCCTCTGCTTAAAAACCTACAATGGAGAATCCACCACAGTCTTTTCCACTGCCAAACAGTTCTTACCATTGGTAGGTTAAGATAAAAATGGGTGTGGCGAAACCATGCATACTACCCTGTTCTCCTTGCAGGGAGAGAAATGTGGTAATTTTCTCTCTCTCCTTTGCCTCTAGAGTTGGGCAACTGACATTTGGCCCAGGGGTTTCCTGTTGCTCCCTTCTGATGCGTTTACCCTTTGATTCTGTGGGATGCCTTTGTGAAGAAACCATCGACCAGTGTAGTTGTGTGAAGCTGCAAGTCACAGTTGACGTGAAATACGGGTGGGAGGGAGGTGAAATCTACCCCAGGCTGGCTCATGAGCAGAGCTCTCTTGACTTGTAGGTGCTGGCACAGCCCAGCAACACAGCCTTGCCTCTCCTTCCAGCTAAATAACCAGCACTGCAAAAAATAAAAAGGTTCATTTTTTTAATAGTGCTTTCAAACACTGAGTAGGAGAGCTGGCTTCTCTTCCTGCCTCCTCCCTGCTTTGAACTTAATTAAGTTCTGCTGCAGAGTTTGGCATGATCTCATTCTGGCTTGCTGTCTTTGTGGGTTCCGTTTGCAGCAGTGACTGCCTGCCTTTTCCTGCAAAATACTTATCAAAACGAGAAAGCTTTCAGCAATGCTGTTTTGGTTTAGAGAAGGCCTCCCCCCTTCTCACCTTTCCTGTGGAGGTAGACCTCTTGGGTGCGTCCTTTGGGGCAGCTCTGTGCCTCCCTCTCCTCCTTGCAGCCCCACATTCCTCCATGGCCACGCCCAGCCTTCCTTGGAGACGTGGCTCACACAAGCTCAGGGTTTCCATTCTCTCATTCTGAAGACTTCTGAAACTTGAGCAACACCTTGCTTTTTGTTTTTCTGTTTTTTGCCATCCCCAGAGGGGCCACTCCCTTTCAGGCTAGCACAATGGCCCTGGCCATGCCTAGTGAACAGTTGCCAGGAGCTCCTCTCTCTCCCCTTTTCTTGGACTTGATCTGTGCGTCCAGAGAACACTCCAAAGGCTGGTTCAAGGACTTGGCTGGGGCAGAAGGAAGGTGCCAAACGCAAGACAGAGAGAGGATTGGGGCTTTTTTAAAAAAAGGGTGGCAATGTTTAGTCAATTGATTGGTTACTTACTTATTTCATAAGATTTAAACACCACTCAATTGTTAAAACCCAAAGTGGTTTCCAAAAAAGATAGAAAAGAAGAAGCGCGGGTGTTGCTGTGGGTTAAACCACAGAGCCTAGGGCTTGCCGATCAGAAGGTCGGCGGTTCAAATCCCTGTGACGGGGTGAGCTCCCGTTGCTCTGTCCCTGCTCCTGCCAACCTAGCAGTTCGAAAGCACAAAGTGCAAGTAGATAAATAGGTACCGCTCCAGCGGGAAGGTAAACTGTGTTTCTGTGTGCTGCTCTGGTTCACCAGAAGTGGTTTAGTCCTGCTGGCCACATGATCCAGAAGCTGTCTGTGGACAAACGCCGGCTCCCTCGGCCAATAAAGCGAGATGAGTGCCACAGCCCCAGAGTCGGTCACGACTGGACCTAATGGTCAGGGGTCCCTTTACATTTAAGAAGGATTAACAACAATAATTTATGACTTTTCAAAAGTTAAAATAACAGTAAGCTAAAAACAGATAAAAATTTACATCAGCTTTCTAAACATCTAGGGTAGGCTTGACTACACAATACTGTTTTTAGCAGGCACCAAGATGGGTACTGTGAAGGTGCCTGCCTGACATCAATTGGCAGGGAGTTCCAAAGTGTAGGTGGTGCCACACTAAGACATTGAGTTCTTTAAAAATTCGGAGCATGTATTATGTTGGCACCTGAGCCAGGAGAAGGTCCTCTTGCAAAGCAATCCAACTTGGATGGCTTTTTTAAAGAACTGGACAGATTCATGTAGGAGGCGGCTATCAATGGCTCTGCTGTGCCTGCCGTGTTGGCTTCCGAATCCCAGCTGCTGGAAGCCACAGGGGGGGGGGAGAATGCTCTTGTGCACAGACCCTGCTTGCAGGTCCCCCCCCCCCCCAGGCATCTAGCTGCCCACTGTGAGAACAGGATGTGGACCATATGGGCCAGTGGCCTGATCCTGCAGGCTCTCCTTGCGTTCTTTTGAAAGTTCCTTCTAAGGATTCTCCGGAGAGTTCTCCTTTGTGAATTAAACTATATGGCTTCCACTGGGGCAGGCAGCTTATTCTGTGCTGCCCCTGTTCCTCATCTGCTTGAATGACACCAGGCTATTCTGGCATGCTCTGGTCAAGTTTTGAGCATGTGTAGATCTGAACTTGAATCCATGTCCAGCTGTGATGCCGCCTTGAAATAATAATTTTACCTATTAACACACATTTTAAAAACTCAAGGAGAAACAGAAAAGGCATGGTGATTATGCCTCTGGTATGGTTTGAGCTTTAAGGGTTATGGTGAATTTTCTGGAATTAAGTAGCTCTAAGTTTCACATGGCATCCTTGGGGTGGGGTAATGAAGGCCCTGCGGCTTGGGTGGCTGCCCCCCCCCCCCGATTCTCATTCTGCCCCATGGGATGCAGATGTATCTTACTCTTCATCACACTGGGCTAAACAACACAGCCTTTAGTTCCTTCTTCCATTAGGAGCCAAGTGGTGTATCCAGCTTTGGCAACTTTCATACAATTCATTTAAAGCACCACTTCAAGCAGTCATGGCTTCCCCACCCCAAAGAATTCTGGGAGCTGCAGTGCGTTAAGGGTTCTGAGAGTTGTCAGACTGTTCCCCTCTCAGAGCTACAGTTCCAGAGTGGCTTAACAGTCGATCTCTCTCAGGGAACTCTGAGAATTGTAGCTCTGTGAGGGGAATAGGGATCTCCTAAAAACTCTCCGCCCTTTGGGGGAAGCCATGAGTGTTTAAAGTGGTGTCATGGTGCTTTAAACGGATGGTGTGGCCAGCGTACTTCTCAGGGTCTCCTCTGGGAAAACGTGGTTCCAGGGGAGGCTGGGCTATGATTAGCCCTCAGCCAGCCAGCCCCCAACTGCCGACCTCCTTGCTTACAACCAGTCCAGGGGGTGGCATGGCCTGTCAGCTGCCTCCCCCTCCTTTGTCTCTGTGTTAACCCACTTGGAACTCAGCAGGGAGAAGGATGGGTTTGCCTGCCATTGGCTCTTGCTCCCCCGCCCGTGGGGCTGCCCCTTCCTCCCTGCCAGCATCAGCTGCTACTGCTTCGTTCAATACCACCGAATGGATGCTATGCCTTCTGCTGCACTTAGATTTCGGTACAGTACATCATTTGGTTGAAAACTGATTTGTGTCAATGTCCCTGCAGGCTTGCAATCTTGGTTTAAAGCTCTGTGTCGAATGAGAGCTTGTGTTCCTTCTATAATAAGAAAGAGCAAACCCTTTGTGCTCTTTGTGTTTCCCATTTCTGGGCTGTTGATAGATGTGACCGGGTAAACCTCAGGGTACGTGGCAGACCACTGTCCCTAATACCTGTATCAGGCACAGCTCTCTTGAAGGGTGAACCGTTCTGTGCTTAAGAAAAAGCAATAATTTTTTTGCAATTGGACTAAATTGTACACTTTAGGCTATTCAGTTAGAATCAATTGAGTTTTGGGCAATTTTGCACAAATGTTAGCTGTACGCAATTTTGGCTGGGTTTCCATGCTAAGCTAGACCCTTAATTTTTGTTGCTAAAGTCTAGGCAGTGCACGCTGTGACAGAATTATAGCCTCAATTACTTACTGGGCAGAGGAGATTGCGGGAATTGATGTATATGCTCAGATGGGGACTCAGGGCTACAGTGGAAGAGGGAAGGCATTTCATAGTCTGATGTTGGCAAACACCTTGGGAACTCTGGGGTAGGGTTTTTCTTGTGTCTGTGTTTTCCAAGTCTCTAGTGCAGGCAGGCGTAAAGAACCTGTATCTCTCCATTGCTCCCCCCCCCCCCCCAGCCTGACCAGAAGTCGAGGATGATTGGAGAGGGGCGTTTCCCACCCCTTCCCTAGTGGTTTGTGCATTTCCAACTCTTCACTGCACTCATGAGGACTAGAGGCCTCCTGCCGCAGTTGAAAAATGCAAGAGTCTGCAGCAGCTCCCAGATCCTGTGTAGTTGGCAGTCCACAGTTCACAGCATAGTCACACAGTTCAAGATCTGTGACCTCATTTATCTTTTAACAAACTCATCTTTGCAGAATTCCCATCTTCCTGCTCTCCCTCTCTCCTCCTCCTCCTCCTCCCCCATGACTGGGCTGCAATAACGTTTCTCTGATTGGCCTCCATTTACTACAGTGTTATGTGGCAACTCAGCCGACATTCCAAGGGCGTGTCGGCTGAATGACTGGACTTGGTTCTCCCTCTGCCCTGCCTTTTTCTGCCTTGTCTCAACAAGCCTGCTTAGCTGTGGTTTTCATTCAGCTTTGTAACTGAAGCTCTTTTAAAAATCAGTTGGTGCTCTGGCCGAGGCTATTTTTATTGCAATGACTTTCAACTCTTGGTGTAACTGCTGGGCTAGGGCAGACAGTGGCATTTCCTTTATTATATTATTATTATTATTATCATTATTATTATTATTAAAATGATGTAAGTTTTTAAGTGTGTCTCTCTGTGTGTGCCAGTGTGGTGCAGTGGTTAGCAGACACTCCAAGTGTCCTTATTTTCCAGGGACAGTCCCAGATTTACAGATGTCATCCCGGTTTCTGATTTGATCTCGGAATGTCCCACTTTTCCTTAAGACATGACTATTTTCATTGGGAAAATGTTGTGGGGGATGGAGTTTTGTGACCGCGAAGCCATGGAGATAATTAACTATATCATCTTCAGAAGGCATCTGAAGGCAGTCCTGTAGAGGGAAGTTTCTTTAATGTTTTATTATGTTTTTATATATGTTGGAAGCCTCACATTGTGGCTGGGGCAACCCAGTCAGATGGGTGGGGTAGAAATAATAAAATGATGGTGATGGAATAGGACATCCCTATTTTCATCAGAGAAATGTTGGAGAATATGGGTTAGAGTGTTGGATTAGGACCTGGGAGAGACCTGGATTCCAATCTGGACTTTGCCATGAAGTTCACCTGCCTCTAAACCTGATCCTACCTCAAAGGATTGTTGTGAGGATAAAATGCCCAAGGGGGGGAGGGCCATGTGGGCCACCTTGAGCTCCTTGAAGAAAAAGGTGGAATCAGGGCCGTCTTAAGCATATCCGGCACCATGGTGCAAAGCTCCCTGTGGTCCCCCCTGTTTTCCAGGGGTTTTTTTTAGGGAGGTCGGGCGGGGCTGGAGGAGGCGGGCAGCGGCTGGAGGGCAGCTCCTCTGGAGGGGAAGAGGTGGAGGCTCGATAGGCCGCCTCCCAGCTCAGCTGGCCACTTTGTGCCGCGGTGGCCACAGCAGACGGAGGCTCTGGGCGCAGCGCTGCTTTGGCGTGGCATGGTGGAGGCGGGCGAGGGCAGCGAGTTAATGCTGGGAGGCGCTGTGTCCAGCCTCTGCCTCTTTCCTGGCGCCCTCCAGAACGTGGCGCCCTGGTGCCCCATGCCAATAGCCTCTATGGGTAAGATGCCCCTGGGTGGGATGCAGATGCAATAAATATATGCTGGGCTTTTTTTCAGTCGGAATTTGGCAGAACTCAGTTCTGGCACCTCCCAGGTGGGCGCCATTGCCATTATTAGAGAACGAGGGAGGCATTTCTGGTGTGTTCCAGCACCTCTTTTTCCAGAAAAATCGCACTAAATATATGAATGGTACCTTATAGCTTGATAAGCTTTGATTAATGAGTGAAACAGTGGGGGTATCAAATGTATCAGGACACCATAGCTGGGGGTGGGGTGGGGGCTCTGCATTACTTAGGTGGTTTTTAAAGGAGATTGGGGAGAGTCAGAGGAAGGTGGATCCCAATAGGCCTTGGAAGCACAACTATTTATTTGAATTCCTTTAAAGCCACACCCTTTTCCCATTCTGGAGCACAGTGACTTAATGGGAACAGAACATTAAAGCAATAATACAGTACAAAGAGTATCGTAGAGTCACAAGACGGCAATAAAATGGCTGAGATTAAAATATTGATGGGACCACAACCCAGCAGCAGTCTGCTCTGTAACCCAAATGCCTGGATTAATGGGAATGTCTTCAGCCTTAAAAGTTTTTTTTTATTGGTTGGGGCATGCATTTAAAGCACATCCAATACACATATAAATTACATTACTTTCCCCAAAGAACCCTGGGAGCTATAGTTTGTTAGGGGGGCTGAGAATTACATGTTTTGCTTGGAGAACGGTGTTGCAAAATTCGGAGGCCTGAGATTTTGGAGATTGCTGTGTTTCCCTTGCCTTATTGCTTCAGGGACTTGGAATTAGATCAGCTCTTCTAGGTTGTTCTGAGGGTGGGGATGTGGTGGCGGTTGGGGAAACCATGGGGTGGACTGGATGACCTTCTGGTAGGCGCCAATCACTTTCATGGCTGTGTGTTTCTACCAGGAAGGAAGCTGCCTATTGTCCACCTACACCCACACAAACACACCCTGCTGTAACTGTTGCACCTTCATAGGGTCACACAACAGATATTCTCTCTCTCTCTCTCTCTCTCTCTCTCTCTCACACACACACACACACACACACACACACACAGCCAGTCCTCAGTATATTTGAAAAGTGAGCACAGCTGCTGCACACAGTGTACCAGTGTCAGATGCTGTTTGGCAACTGAAATATTTGTCTAACCTAAGGAATTTGGGAGTTCTGTTCTCATGCCTGATTTCCAGGAATGCAATGGTGGGGCTTGAATTCTTCTCAGCAACACCTTTTCTACAACAGCTGCCCCTCCTTCCCAGATTTTTGAGCTCCTCCCAGCCCAACAGAGCTATTTGGCTTGCAAAGGCATTGAAGATACAGGGAGTTAAAAAAAACTTGTTGGAAGAGAAGAAAGCAGGTTAAAATCAACACATTTTCCCCCTGACTAGCTGCTTTGGCCTTTTCAACACCTTTGTTATTTCAAGTTGCCAGCCTTTGTACTTCTGGGTTTTTTGTCTTTTTTTTTTTTTTTTTTTAAAGACTCTTCCAAATCTTCAAGTTGCTAGTCCACAAATGCTTTTCTGCCCTGCCTGCCTACCTGCCTGCCTGCTACTCATTTGTTGTCTAGGTTCTAATACTAACAAAGGTTCTAAAGTTTTGTTTCCTGTTGAGTCTACCTGTTGACAGCCCCCAAAGTGGCTACTGTAAAACTGGAATATTGCAATTAGTGCAATAATTCCAGAACAGTGCTATGAGAGACCTACTACTTTACTGCAATAAGTAAATTGAATTACCGTAAATATTGCTATGAGTCTAAAGTATGAATAAAAAAGAATGCCTTTAAGAGGCACTTCCACAGTATTTCCTGTTATTGGCCATCACTTTCAGGGGACAGAGCAAGGCTCTGTGTCAGGGGAAATTTAAATTACCCAGTCACTCCTGATGCAAAGTTAGAGTGGAATTACTCGTTGGAGGAGGATTCTTGTTGCATCTCTGTGTAATATGCTGCTCTCGGCTGGACTCCATCCATCGAAGGCGCACAAACCCAGACAGTGTTGAACCATAAGAGATGGGGTCCTTACCCCTGTTGTTTCCAATAGTCAAGCTCCTTGGGGCAGGAGTGTGTTTCCAGTTTTAATCTGGAATGTGGTCTGTGTTTCTGTGTGTCATTTAACTGCTGGAAATTTTTGGAAACTTCCTTAAGATCAGTTTTGGTATTTTGGCATCTGATATTTTTTTTTATGTCATGTGAGTGGAGAAGCCTATATCTCGGCAGTTAGGTAGAGATGGTTTTGTTTTGTTTTTCGCCTTGACTAGGCTCAGCCTGGGACTTCAAACCAAATACACATTTTGACACTGAGGCTGCTGCATTGCTCAAGTTCTAAGAAGCAAATGGCTAAGGGCACCTGTAGACGTTCCCTATTTATGTTGGCCGAAGTCAATGGGAGCTGCAAGCCAGAACCTCTGGAGGACCCTGGGAGATGGGCAGGGGTCCTCTCAACCTGGGTCACTGCCCCTTTGCACTGCCCCTTCAGGGTGTGATTTGCATTCAGTTGCTTTGCCCCCTTTTCTTCTCTTTGAAAGCCTGCAGCTCCTTTTTCTTTCAGGAGGCTTCAGGATGGGCGAGAGAGGAGCGGAACCAGGAGCCTGTGAGTTTGGGCATTGGCCAAACCTGTTCCTTGGCCAGGACTCCTTCCCACGTTTCACTCGCTGCCACACCCTCAAGCTGCCTTCTTCTCTTTGCCAGCTTTGTTAGCTGTTCTCTTGGTTGGGAGCACTTTATTTATTTGTAAAAAGCCTTAATGGCGTTCTGACGTTAATCCCTGCATGACAGCCCTTTCTCCGTTTAATTCATACTTCGCAGCCTGAAAGCCATTTATGCAACTAGCCTTAACTTACCAGAATAAAAGAAAATATATGATCCACTTTGCCTTTCCTGTTTTTAAGCATTCAGTTTCATTCAGAAGATCCCACCCTTCTTGTATGTCAGGGCTCTCTCTGCTTCTCCTCAGGAGGAGGCCACCCACTTGCAGGAGCAGCAAATGAATTGTGATTTTGATAAAATACATATTTTTATTTAATGGGCAATTCTAGAAAATAAATTTTTTAAAATGGCAACTGTAGCCTCAGTTGGGCTCCCTAATTGTAGATTGTAGCGTTGGAATGAGTCCCAACTCCTACAACACTGGAATCTCAGCTAAATAACCTGGACAGATGGCCATCCAGCTTCTGTTTAATAACCCCCGTGAAGGAGAGTCCACCACCTTCCAAGGTAGTCTTTTCCACTATAGAACAGCTCTTACGTCAGAAAGTTCTTCCTATGGTTTAGTCGGAATCTCCTTTCTTGGCATTTGAATCCATTGGTTCAGGTTCCTGCTTTCTGGAGCAGCAGAAAACAAGCCTGCTCCATCTTCCAGCCTTTGAGATATTAGAAGATGGCTATCAGATCCCCTCTCAGTCTTCTTCAGGCTAAACACCCCCAACTCCCTTGGTTTCCAGGTAGCTTATCTTGGTCATCCTCCTCCTCTGCACATATTTCAAACCCTAATAAATGGAGGTATTGCAGTCTGCAAGAAGGGAGGACTTGACAGTTTCTTCTGTGCTGCAGTTGGGTGTTGGTGATGTAGTGGTTTCGGTGTGGATCATCCAATACATGTGGAAAGCACCTGGTTGGCAGATTTAAATGAAATAAAGAGCATGAAAATCTTGCAAATGGGAGGAAATTTCCCATTGACATTCTTTGCTGGGATTTTTGGGGAATTGAAAGGTATTGAAAAAAGATTAGGGTGATGTTACAAATATCCTTCCTTCACTGCTGCCTAAAACATGTTTTCTTTTGCAGCCTGACACCCTGTTGAAATGTTGCAGCTGCATACCCACTATGCCTTTAAAACACACCTGAACCACATTCTTTCCCTCAAAGAATTCTGGGCACTGTAGTTTCCCCTCACAGAATTGTAGTTCTTAGAAACACTTAACAAACTACAGTGCCCAGAATCCTATGTGAGAAAGAATGGCTTTTGAATGTGGTAAAGTGTGTACTCGGCCTCAGTGCTTCTATGCTCAAGCGGATTGACTTGAACTCATCTTACTTTCTTCCAGCCTTCTCTCAAGATGTCAACGGTCCACGAAATCTTATCCAAGCTCACCCTTGAGGGAGATGTAAGTATTGCTCCATTTACTCCCCCTGCTTCCCCCTGGCCCATCCCGACTTCAAACACATCTGTGTGCATGTGGTGTATTTATTGGGGAATGCCTCTTTTGAATGGCACTCAAAAGGTCAAGCCGTGCATCTCTCAGGCAGCAAGTGTTGTGAAAGTCCCCTCTGGATACGCTGGAGGTGTATGCTGGGGAAAGTGGACCAGTGGCTTCCATGTGCTCAGTGGGAAGTGCCATGTGCTCAGAAATGCAGACATTCCCCTGGACTGAGAATAGGCTCTTTCGAAAGTTGTTGATTTTTACACTTGCACAGAATAAACCTTTTGAGGTGCAAGAGTGTGCACCACTGTTTCTAACTCAGGGCGGGGGAGAGAGGTGGGGGTGCTTTGGTGTCCAGAGGTTTGGGAAATGCTCTTTAAAGAAATGTCCTCAGGCAGTCTCCTGAGTGAGTCACACCAGATCTGTTATTCCAGTGGGACCTGCCTGGCGGTGGGTGTGCAGCTACCGGATCCCTTGAACTGTAGGGGGAACAGATTGACTTGAGGCCCTTCTGCAGGCCAGGCATCTATCTGCTCCACGGCTGAGCTACGAAACCCATCCCAGAAGTGTTCGATGATAAGCCAGCAAAAGAATGTGCTTTTATTCTGAGTGTTCTCAGCTTCCCCGTGGTGCAATTAAACTTTTCCACTCGCTGCTTTTCTTGGCATCAGAAAGGAGCAGAATCTTCTGGAAAATCTGTCTATGGTGCACATAGGCCAGCAAAAGGCCAGCTTCCACCTTGGCTGAGAGAGGTGGGAATAGCCAAGAGGTGGTAGTTCAGTAAAAAAAAAAAGGGGGGGGGTGTTTACACCTTCTACCTGGAGTCTTACATTTTTAAAGGAGAGTCTTACATTTTTAAAGGCTGTGCTTGAATAATCTGTTTCACAAGCCTTGCTGGAGAGGAGGAATTATGGGTGGCAATTCTGTGTTTGGAGGTTGCTATATTTATTTATTTATTTATTTATTTATTTATTTATTTATTTATTTATTTATTTAATGTGGATACTGTCCTTCATCCGTAGTTCTTGGTGGTTCACAACTTAAAAGCACAAAATACCTAATACGAACAAGAACAACCCCACTTTCCTTTCACCCCGTCTGATCATTGGCCCTTTTAGCTGCAATACTCACAGGTGCTTTTTCCCTAGAGCAAAGCTTACAAAAGGAAAGGAACCTCGCCTCAGGGATCTTGGGGTGATGGCAGTTTCCTATTTTTGTGTTGCAATACCTCATATTTGGTGCCATTCCTGGCAGTGAAGCAAGTGGAAAAGAACATGGCTCACCTCTTGCAGGTCTTGCTGGCCTCATTGCACCGTTTCTGTTTTTGACTTTTAAAGAAGCAGAATTTATTTATTGCATGCATTTGTACACAGCTTTCTGATTTTTTAAAAAAGTGGCCCACAGATAACAACTATTTGGAATTCAGTTACCTTTAAGCTGCACATGAGACTATCACAGTACTCAAGGACAATATCCTGGTATTGATAATTAAAACATATATTTTTATTTAAATGTTCCTTCTCTCCCAAGACCAATGAGAACAAGTTTTTTCCAGGGGATGTGAATGAAACAACTCAAACTTGTACTTGGTACGTGTATGTTTAATTTTTAGTTTTCATTTGGGCTTTTGTTGTTGTTTTAGTGTGTTGTTGAAGTGGGTGGTCATATTTAAATAAATAGAAAGTTTTTTGCTTTTTTAAAAGACCCATAAAACAGCTCACAGGCAAAGTTCTTCTACATCAGGGATGAGGAGACTGACTCCTATCACCACCGCCATCTGCTTTCTGGGGCTGATGGGAGTTGGAGTCCAGGAAGGCCTGGTCCTGTCTTTGTTTTATGCATTGGGTCTGTTCTGTGAGATAAGAAAGTAGCCCTGTCAGGTGAGAAGACGGTGCCATTTCCCCCATGGATGTTAGGCTGGCTTTCCTCTTGCAAGAACAGAGCTGCTGATTTAATGGAGCCAGTTTGGAAGGTCATTCCCCCCTCTCCTCTTCTCTCCCACAGCATGCTCTCCCTCCAAGCGCCTACGCCACAGTCAAGGCATATGGGAACTTTGATGCGGATCGTGATGCTGCAGCCCTCGAAACCGCAATCAAGACCAAAGGTAGGGCCGGGCAGGGGAGACCCTCTGTCCTGCATTGGCAGCTGCCATGTCCTTGACTTGCCACCGTCAAACATAACTTTATTATTATTGCTTATGAACTTTGAATACCACCCCTCATCCGTAGATCTCAGGGCAGTTCACAACATAAACATACAATATAAAAAACGCAAAATACACAATACAATTAAGAATGAAAACAAACCAATCATCTCCTCTCCCACAACCCAATTAAAAGGGTATCAAATGTTAATCAGCCAAAGACCTGGTGGAAGAGGAATGTTTTTGCCTGGTGCCAAAAGGTGTATAGTGAAGGATCCAGCTGAACCTGTGTTACATCCTTAGATTAAACGACTGGGTTGACGCCCGTTTCTTTCCC
Organism: Podarcis erhardii; assembly: GCF_964252035.2. Classification (NCBI taxonomy): domain Eukaryota; kingdom Metazoa; phylum Chordata; class Lepidosauria; order Squamata; family Lacertidae; genus Podarcis; species Podarcis erhardii. Next base: position 4,289,108 of record NC_138503.1, on the reverse strand, counting down.
AGGGAAGGTATTCAGGAGCTCAAAAGCAGCATGAAAGCAACTCTTTCTGGTAGATAGGAGGTTGTTCCTGCAACAGCAAATGCTTTGCGGTGTTGAGGCTCTTGTTGTCCCATGTTGCAAATTTTCTTTCACTGCAGGAATGGGGAACCTGTGGCCTTCCAGATGTTGTTGGACACCCAACCCACTCCAACTTCCTTGACCATGGGGTTGCTGGGAGTTGGAGTCCAACGATATCTGGGGCACCAACAGGTTCTCCACCCCTGGTTTAGAGCCTGACCCCACCCAGAAGGAGCTCACTTTGGTAGCAAAACATTCTTCTGGCCTACAAGGTAGGTTGAGATGAAAGAGATTGGGTGATAGGGGCAAGTGTAAAGTAGCAATGCCAATGTACTCATGGCCATGCACAGCATTCCCATTTTCCAGTCTGAGTCTGGGCATTGGCTTTAATGATCCCTTTCATCTCATGATAGTTTCACAGCTGTGCTGTTTCGTTCTTTTGCCTGTCAGTACATGCCAGACTTTGCAAAGGCAGTGCCTGTGGTGTGACTTTGAGCTGTGGAGCCTCATTCTGTATGGATTAGTGTTGGGGGCTGGACCCACCTGTATTGAGTTTCAGATTGCAAGCTTCTTGGGGCAAAGACCTGCCTTCTTCTACTTTGCAAAGCACCATGCATACAGGTAGTGGTTTATACATACATATCAACAATATGTTGCAGGCAAAACCTGCAACAAAATCTTGCAGCTTGTTCAATGATGGAATTGCATCCACCTAACCCCAAACAATGAGTCACTGTGTATACTCAGTCCTCATTGGGCTGTAGCTGGGGAGGTGTTCCAGGACTTTTTTGAACTCCAACCAACTTTGGGGTCCCTCTTCATATGTATGAGTGGCTTACTTATTACAGACTGCTACTGCAGTTATCTTTCATATTTGTGATGATGCTCCCACAGCTACCATGCTGGCTTGGTAACCTGTGAATTGGAGGTGGCATTGCAGAATTCACTCCATTGCATTGCATCCTTGCTTGACTTGAACAGGATTGGCCCTTAACCTTTTGGCCTGTTTTCTGCAAAAAAACCTCATTGTTCTACCATTTGTGGGGCAGAAGGGAGATAACAAATGTGCAAAAATGGAATTCACCTAGTTTGGAGAAACGGGGGGTGTCCTGTGGTTACTTCATGGAACATCTAGATCTTTCTCAGAGCAGTGGCAAAAAGCTCTTGCACATCCCTTCATGTTACTTGAGAGCAAAAGCCTGAAGCAAAATAACTATTGGAAGCACTTTGACCAGCCTGGCATGGTTGGCAGGCCACACCTTAGTTTTTTAAAAAGTGGAGAGAGAGAAATGTTGATGGAGTAAATCAAAGAGAGAGCACACCTGCTGTTTTCGCTCTGGGGCTTTGTATGTACCATGCATCTGTCAAGCACTCTGAGATGCCTGAAATTTCATTTTTAAAAATAAAGAACATGCTTCTGGCCCTCAGTGTGGTGGGGGAGGAAAAATACTCTTTGGACCCCACAGCCCTAATCTTTATCTTTTTCCCTGCTCCTATTCCTTGCTTCAGGTTCATTATATTTTTTAGTGAAAGAGGAGAAAGTCTACAAACCTCCCTTGTTCTTTTTTTGTTAGATCATAGCGTTTGCTGTGGCATGCCCCTGGGTGTGGCAAGTGTAGATGTTGGCAAGTTGTGAGATGTCAAATGGAAACATCTCCCATGTGAACCTTTTGATATAAAAGATAAATGGCCACGCAAGCAGCCACAAAGGTGAGGCTCTGTTCCTCCCTGCTGGAGGAGGCTCCTCCTGGAGGAGGAGGAGGAGGGGAGGGCAAACCATCACTTTACAGGAGGTTGGCTAGTAGTTCATCTCACACCTATGTCCCAAAAGGATGCTACAGCTCACAGCTACAGGAGCTCTCTTCTTTGGAACTTCCCCTTTGCAGGCCAGCTTCATGCCTCAGCTTCATGCCTTCTGTTAGGCTGTGGGCCTGCGCAGTAATTCTCACTAGTTACTAACCGCATGGCTGTGCTCTGCTGCCACAGTTGGAGGCAGCAAGGCTTCCAAATACCAATCTCTGGAAGCCACAGGGAGGCAAGAGTGCCTTTGTGCTTGAATCCTGTTGTGGGTTTCCCACTGTAAGATCACGACGCTGATCTTGGACTGATCTAGCAGGACTCTTCTTACCCTGAAGCCACAATGGACCACAGAGTAGCAAAGCAAGGCACATCTGTTAGCCAGTGGACAAAAGTGTCTTTTCTGCTTGCCAGATTGATCAGAGCATTGCAAGAGGATATTAAGAACTCCCTCCTTCCCTTACGACTGAAAAAGAAGAACTCTGAGCTCTATTCTTCACTGAACAGCTCACTGCCCCTCTCCTGTCTCAGCAGCTATGAGTCAGCATCCTGCTTCTGATATCCTCTTACCCTGAAATGCAAAGGGATTTTTCCAACCCTCACCTCCTGCTCCACATAAGCCAGAAGAATGAACACAGCCTGTCCCACTATCTCTGCAGACTTTGGAAGTGGCACAATTCTGCATTCTTCCTTGGGGAGAGTGACTTTTCCTGTCCACCTGCTCTGCACTCCTCCTTAACTGCTCTTTGTCAGTACTAAGCTGGGTCTCCCTGTCTGTGGTTTGGACATGGTTGAAACTGGAAAAAGTGCCCAGCATGATGCAGGTCCATGAATGAATGAGAGGATCTATATAGATATACACTGGGGCAGTGAAGAGTCTTCGGTGCACACAGGCATCTAACTACACTTGATGACCAGCAGTAGCACATGAGAAGGAATTCAGTTGCATCCTATCCTTTTGATGGCAGGCTCAAGCATTTATTTTTTTACTGAAAATTACTTGGGCAGTTTAAATTGTCTAAGCTTTAGCCTGCATAAAGCTTTTAAATTGTCTGTTATAAATTTATTATTTTGTAGCTCATTGCCCTGGAATTGGATGAAGGGTGGTATCTAAACTGTGTTAGTTTGCCATGTGATGGTGTATTCATTCAGAGATCATCTTCTGCGGTCCATTCCAATCTGTCTCTTTGTAGCAGTGTATGTGGGTACTTCTGTTTTCTAAGGCATCAGCATTTGATCAATAAAAACCACCACCACCACCATTGACTTTCAAAAATGGCCCCAGTTTAAAATGGGGAGTAAACATTTAAAATACTTTTAATACAAGCACTTATGAAAGCTTCAGGTGCCCAGAGGCTTCCTCTTTTTCTTTTGAAGCAGCACCTGCTATGGCTCATATCAGTAAACTAAAAACAGAGGTTATTGAGTTGTTGTTTTTTAACCCTCCTATTTAAATGTAATTGAGCTAATGACCATATGAGTTTTAGTTGATTTATCAGCTCAGGTTTCTTTAACTGGATGGCAGTTCTTCTCCATGTGCAACAGCCTTCTCAGGAGTTTAGGCTGAGAGTTTGTGGCTAGCTGAACCCACCCTACAAAGGGTTGCTCTGGCTGAAATCCAGTATTAGTCATCACTTTGTGTCTCTCATGCTTATTTCTACTGCACCCCTCAAATGCTCTGTGAGTCATCTTTTTCTTCAGTGATTCATATTCTGCCATGTGTGTGAAATGTCCCTGCAAGAACAGGCGGATCCTCTGAGCATCCCCTGACCACAGCCCCGCATGGACTGAAATCCAACACCAGGAAATGCCAGCACATCAGTAAAGCCTGGCCCAAGATATTTGCTGCCACAAGCAGCAAAGCCTAAATAACATCCTTCCTTCACAAGTTAACGTTTGACGTAAGACCCTCTGAAATGAATGGGAGCCACCAAACTGCATGGTAGTAGTCTTTCCGTAGATTGCGGGGATACTTTTGGCTTAAAAAAAAAAAAAAAAAAGGTTTTCTAGACCTTGACAGTGGAAGCAGCCATTTAGGAAGACTGAGGTGGTGCCTCACACAACTTCTGTTCCTTCCAGGGGGCTTCTGCAGTACAGTGGTACCTCAGTTTATGAACTTAATCCGTTCCGGAAGTGCGTTCCTAAACCAAAGTGTTCTTAAACCAAAGCCTGCTTTCCCATAGCAGCAGGAGAGTCAATTTACAAAGGGAACACACTCAACAGGAAGCAAAACATGTTGTTATTCCAAGGCACAGTTCACAAACCAAAACACCTACTTCTGGGTTTGCAGCATTCTTAATCCAAATTGTTCATAAACTAAGCTGTTCTTAAACCAGGGTACCACTGTACAGCAATTCTTCCTGTTGGACGGTGTTCCATGGCTCCATATTTGTTTCCCACTGGGCCACCTTTAATGGCACTCCCCTCTCCCCTTGCCTCAAGGGAGGGCCACCTCTGTATCTGGAACATTAGGTAAAGTGTCCGTGGTGTGTGCTAGGGGATGTACACACACGTGGACATGATATGATCCATGGACAATTTGCCTGAAGCCAGTTGCTAACCTTGTATCCTCCCACTACAGTTCCCATTGATTGACTGAGTTTGCTTATATGCCGCTTTCCCAAAAGGAGCTGTGCTCAAAGCAGCTTACAGCAGCCATTCAAATCATTAGAACAGAGAACACTGGAAATACAAATATAGAAAACACAGAACGTGTCAGTAAATTCAAAATAAGAAAAACCAACAATTTAGCAAACAAAGCACAAATTTAATGTTACAAAACCAAACCAATCCCAATCTAGGCTTAAGTACATAAATAAAAAGCAAAAATGAAAAATTGAAATGTTTGTCCCAGCCAGCATCTAGTGGAATGCTCTTTGAAGACAGTGTGTAACCACTAGTGGTTAGTGTCTTAGACTACGGAGACCCAAGTTCAGATCTCTGCTCAGCCACAAAGCTCATTGGGTAAGATTGGGCCAGCTGCTTTTTTCTCAAACTAATCAACCACACAGGGTCAATCTGAGGAGTAAAGAAAAAAGGTTGGAGAACTTTTATATGTGCTGTCTGAGCTTTATAGATAAAGTGCAAACAGCCTTAAAGTTTTATTACTTTTAAGTGGTATATAAATTTTGTGAAACAAAAATAAATGTAAAAAATGTAATAACTTGTATCTCATTTCCATCTGTTATTATAACTGTTCTCCCTGTTTTATACACGTTATAAAATGAATTTTTTAAAAATACAAAAAGAAGAAAATATTCAGTGAAGAGTGGGCTATAAATATTGCAAATCAATCAATGTGCATTGTTGCGCTTTTTTTGTAATCTTCTGAAAGTTTTGAGGATTGGGACACTGTTTTTGAAAACCCAGCTGGCCCCGGGTTTGCCTTTTAAATCTTTGCAAAAATGACACCATCCAGACCACTTGCCAACGACCTGTTTGCTCCCCCTTCTCTCTCCCTATGCAGGTGTGGATGAAGTGACAATTGTCAACATCCTGACCAACCGCAGCAATGAGCAGCGTCAGGACATCGCCTTCGCTTACCAGAGGAGAACTAAGAAGGTACTGAAGGAGGCCAAAAGCTACACTATACTGCGAGAGGTAGACCTCTCCTTCTCCCATCAACTTGTCAGATCCCCTTTTAAGGACCTCTGAGCCAGCGGCCATCACCATACCTTGTAGCAATGAATTCTATAAGCCACAATTTGGATGAGCTTGCCCAAAAAAGTGACCTAAAAATACTGTCCAATGAATAAAAATAGATAGAATTTGAGTTTCCTTTTAAACGTGGTTTGGTGTGTTGTCACACAGAACTGAGCCCCACAGAAGATATCACTAAAATAGTGGCGTTAATTCATTCTCTCTGAGAACTGCTGTGTCCTGACTCAGTAGCTCATAAGAAGAGCCTGGCTGCTGGATCAGACCAAGAGGCCCATCTGCTCTGTTGTTCTGTTCCTGCAGCGATTAACCTGATGCCCACAGGAAGCCCACAAGCACCTCCCTCCCAATGTTGCCCTGTGGCAACTGGTATCCAGTGGCTACTGCCTCCGGTACTGGAGAGCCTACAGCTGTCATGGCTTGTGGCCACTGTAGGGCTGTTGTACATTTCAGTGAAAGACTTGCATGGGAGAACTTGGTTTCAGCTATGTTTAGAAAATGATCATTTTCGCTTTCACAGTTGTTAGCTGGTCTCTCGTGTTCCATCCTGGCTTTCCGCAATCGGAGCCAAACCTCCAATTAAGCAGAGTGCCTAAATGCCAAAGGATTCTAAGAGACAGTGGCACCAGGCAACCATCCAATTCCTCAGTGGAAAAATATGAGTCAGGAGTAGAGGGAAAGGAAATGGATAGGAGATTACTTTTCCTGGATGAGTTTCCTGGGGAAGAAATGTTTCCACTGGGTTTTCTTCACGACATTGCAAATGGCAAGTCAGTTAATGTTCTTTGGGATCAAGAAGGTGGTCCTGTTTGTTTTGAAGGCTGGGGATTTACATTTTATGAGAGAGAAAAGGGAGAGAAATGTCCCACCACTTAAATCGTCTTTGCCCCCCACAGAATCTTGTCTCTTTTAAATCTGTCCATTGCATCCTGAATGAACATTTTCCTAATAGGTTTATGAGTGTGAATTTAGTTTGTGTGCTCAAAATTACATGTTCTCTTACTTTTTTTTTACACAAAACTCGTTTACCTTCTTGGATGGTAGAATATAACAAGGTATTGGGTTGTCATTTACCTTTAAATAGAAAGATTTTGATCACTTCCAAAAGACCACTGTGTCTCCTCTGCAAATCAGTAGGGAAAAACAACAGATTTAAAGACTTCAGTCAGTCAGAGGAGCAAGCACCCAGATATCTGAAATAGGTACTAACTTTGTCACCCTCTTTCTTGTCTTCAGGAGCTCTCTGCAGCTCTGAAGTCTGCTCTGTCTGGGCACCTGGAGACTACTATCCTGGGTCTGCTGAAGACACCGGCTCAGTATGATGCTTCTGAACTGAAAGCGTCCATGAAGGTATGTGAAATGAGGAACCGCCAAAAGGTTCATCTTTGATGCTTGTCTCCATCACTGAAACCCTTCTCAATCTCTCAGCTCTCACTGTCAAAGAAAACCTTCCTTTATTGAAGGGACCACAAGGGTCATCTAGTCCAACCCCCTTCACAATACAGAAATCTTTTCCCCAACGTGGGGCTGGAATCCACAACCCTAAGATTAAGAGCCTCCTGTTCTACTGACTGAGCTCAGGATGATGCCCACGTTTCAGCGCCTAGATTGCTCGTGTAATTCAGATGACTGTGTGCTATGGACACTGAACAGGATCCAGGTGAGAAGCCTGGTGCCCATCAGATGTCACTGGGCTTCATCAGCATTTGTGGCCAGTTCTAAAGGATGATGGCAGTTGTAGTTAATCTGGAGAGCTGAAGGTTCTCTGCCCCTTTGTTCTGATGGAGTGAGAGAAATCCAGTTTCTTTCCTGATCCATACTCAGCTGCACTCAAGTGCCCTTGCAGAAAAGAGGGCTGACTTCCCCGTGCCAACTCTTCCATGGTCCCCACATCAACATTTTTTCAGTCCAGTAAGTCTCCACACCAGAGTTGGCTCCAGTTCCCACTCTTGCTCCAAACTGGCTCCAAATGCTGCTGCATCCACAACAGTCAGCGTTGGAGTTGCTGTTAAAATTAGTGTTTGAAATATTAGTATTTGTTCATCATGTTTATATCACGCCTTTCCCCAAGAAGCTCAAGGGGGCATCTGTGGTCAGACTTGAGAGATTTGTGACATTCACAGCCGAGCGGGGATTTGAACCCTGCTCTCCCAGGTCCTAGTCCAACACTCTAACCGCTACAGCATGCTGACTCTTTAAAGATCTGTTGTTTCCCCATCACCACTCAGCTGCCAGTGCCAGTAGGGAGGGGGGAGTGAGATTTTGGTCCCCACCTAATTCTCAGCTCCCAAACTAGGAACTGAACTGACATGTTTCAAAATTCGCACTTCTCCTAATTTTGTGATGCTGTTCTCCAACGCAAAAATGTGTATGTTTGGGGAAAGTGTGTATTAGTGAAGGTGACATGCAAAAACAGATTATGCCAGGGGAAATGACTTGCAAAAAGCCTGCGTATTGCACAAAATGGGTATTCTCAGAGAAATTATGCGTGAAAACTTACATTTTTGTGCATTTTTTAAAAAAATCTCAAAACTGATGCAGAAATGGGCCAAACTGACTTTAAACTTGGGGAAAATGAGAAACTGAAATGGAAGGGATTCCATCACCGCCCCTCACTCAAGCCCATCATATCAGTTAGGCATTTTTGGTCCTGTGGGTGGTACTCAACCAAGTCCTATGCAGTGCAGACACATTGAAATTCATAGGCATGACAAATGTAGGTTAATTAATTTCAGTGGCTCTGCTCTGAGCAGAACATAATTGAATGCCATCTTTTGTAAAGATCAACTCTTGAGCTCTCCAGCCTGCGATCTGTTTCGTGTAGAAGTGTTCCACTCCTCAGTCTCACGACACGGGCAGGACTTTGATTTTCCTGTCCCCTAAACTTCACCCGCACTCCTGGATTGCTTTAGTCAGTACACAGAGTTCTGCCTCCTCTTTTTCTTTATCCAATGCTGCCCTCTGCTGTCTCAGCTCAGCACTGTTGCCAAATGGAGCTTTTAACTTCTTTATTAACAGTTTGCCACACTGTTTTCTGCGGTAGCCTGCTGTGCCTCAAAGCTTTGTTCAAATGCTTCCTAGCCCTTTTTCTACACATTTATCATGGCTGGCACTTCTCTTTATGTTGTGGAGCAACCACTGCACATCCTTCTCCTGCGCCTGGGACAAGGTTTTAGGAAAGTCGACCCCCCATTTTATCCTCACGACAGCCTTGCAAAGTTGGGCAGATTGGGAGATACTGACAGGCCCCTGACCACCCAGCGATTTGAATCTGGGCCTCCTTGTTCCTCATCCAGCACCCAAATCACCATGTGCCACACTGATCTTCTATTTGAAAAATCTTTTCGAGTTGGACTGGAGAGCAAACAATGTAAAACATGTTTTCTGAAAAACAACCAGCCTTTGAAATCTTGGGGGCTTCCATGTCACAATTGTGGAAGCTCTTTCCCTTCCTTACAGGCTAGAAAACTCCCAGTATTTGTTTTTTGCAACACTGTCACAACATAAAATAGAAACATTGCCACCCGACCCCCCCACCTCTCCCCCCTCCCCCTCATTCCCTCTTTTCTTACTAATGTCTCAACAAATGAAACTGATTTGTAAAAATGTTACATAGGGGGAAAAAATACGAGAGAAAGATATTGCACACACTTTTGTAAATCAAAAAATATTTAAATTTTTTTTTTAAAAAAAGACACTGTCACAACTTTCACTACAGGGGGTTGGACTAGATGGCCCTTTTGTGTCCTTCCAACTCCACAATGCTATGATTCTCTGCATGGCATGTTGACATAAGCAAATGAACAGATCTCTGCCTCGTGGAACTTACAGTTTAAACAGGGAGAACAGTAGAATGGAGAACTCGCGTGTCAGGAGGAAGACAAGGCAACAGTTTTTCTGCCCAACATCTCGTTTCCTACACGCCAGAAAAATATGTGCAGGAGCATTCTGTTGTTCATGCACTACCACCAGTGCCACTACAATCCAGCAGCAGTTTGAACATGTGGCAAGCTCAGTTTCTACAAGGGATGCAGAAGGTGTGGCCTCCTTGACATTGCTGGTTTCCTAATACTCCTGAACATCGGCTGTGGCGGATGGGAGTGGGAGACCGGGAGCATTGCGAGGGGCCGCATGGACTCCCCAGTGTACGCTGCTCATCCTGGAGTTGAATTTTAAATATTTTGACACGGAAAAGTATCTTGCGCCCCATCATTTCCAAAGGGCGTTCCCCTCCCCTTTTCTATTTCATTTCTGTCTTAGTCCCTAGAGCCATGTTGCAGTAGAAAACCAAGGAAATTAAATGAGTAACATGGTTGAAAGCACTTCATTTATCAATTATGCATCTAATTCTGAAGTCAAAGGTTGCGTTATTCTTGTTTTTTGTTAAAGAGGCACATAAAATAAGTCTCTTTAATTATGCTCTTTCCTTAAAAGTTCTCCAACATCCTTGCAGCCAGAGCTGCTTTATAAATGATGCCTGATGGAACTGGAACGGAACAAAAATTAACGATCTTGTTTCCAGGCCTTTGGCGGGGATTGTTTTGACTGAACTGTACCAGGGAGGGTCATTGAGTTCCCAAAGAGTTTAATTAACACCTGATCCCTTTTCATGTGGATTAGTAATTTTCTTATTGTATTAACAGCTTCATAATTGATTTACACTTTACTCCCAGTTAATTCAACTTTTAGTTCAAAGCCATATTTTTGTATTCAGTTTTATATGTTCAGCGTGCAAGGGAGAAAAATCTGCTGATTAAATCTTGAACTTTGATCATTAAAAAAACCCCTCACACTTTGAAATTTATATTTTATAATATATGTCCCTTGAACTCACTCAGATTGTTCAAAATATATGAAATCTGAATATTGGTCTGTCATGCAAAACGTATTTCTGTTCTTTGCTATTAACAGGGATAATAAAATGTCTTCGTCTATTTTTAAAAGGCTCCCCTGTATATTGATTCCTGCTCCCCCCCTTCTTTTTTGTAAAAACAATTTTGAGATGCAGTGTGTCTGGGCACTGTGCTTGTTATAGGGTGAAAATCTTTCCTGTTCATTTCTGCTTATAATCCCAAGTTGTAGGGGATCAATTTCAGTCTGTTACCTACAAGGATGTGGACAGGCTGCTTGGACGAGTGAAACCAACCACCTGTCTCCTCATAAAAGTGAACCCGCAATGGGCTTTGTGGGGTGGTGAATGTTCCCCTCTGTGAGTGAGTCTTCCCAGACCCCCTTAAAAAAGCAGTCATTAAACAGCTTCTTTAAAAACCCATCATTGGACCCAGCCATTTTCGCCAATTATTACCCAATTTCAGACCTTCAATTCCTGGGCAAGGCAATTCAGTGGGTGGTTGCTGAACAACTCCAGGCATGTCTGGAGGATGCGAACCATTTGGCTCCCTTTCAGTCAGAATTCAGGCCCAATCATGGGACTGAAACCACCTTGGTCGCGCTGGTCAATGATCTCTGGCAGTCTAGTGACAGAGGTGAAAGCTGTTTCCTAGTTCTGCTGGATCTCTCAGCAGCCTTTGATACCATTAGTCATGGTATCTTTCTGGACCATTGGGGTGTGTGTGTGTTAGGAGCTAAGGCCACTGTTACACAGTGGATCCACTCCTTCCTCCTGGGCCATGACCAGAAAGTGGTGATGGGGGATGAGTGTTCAGACCCCTGGGCTCTCACTTGTGGGGTGCCTCAGGGTTCTGTCCTCTCCCCCATGTTTTTTAACATCTATATGAAGTTGCTGGGAGAGATCATCGGGGGTTTGGGCTTGGTGTTCACCAGTTTGCAGATGATACCCAGCTCTACTTCTCCTTTAAATTAGAACCAGTGAAGGCAGGGAATGTCCTGTGTGAGTGCTCTCCTTCAGAATTCATTTTCAGCCTTGGAATAGATTTTTGTTGGTCTGTCTGAACAGGACACAATTCTGCAATGAAGGCAGCAAACAAGAGCAGTATTCTGAAACTCACTGTTAAAAGCAGTTCGAGTAGGGTATTTTCCTCACACAGGGCCCTACCTCTAGGCAGAGTGAGGCAACTGTCTCAGGCAGCATATATTGGGGGACCAGTTCCCCTAAGCTAGCCTGCTGCCCTCATGCTGTGGAGGATGACATATCATGGTTGTTGTGGCAGTAACTCAACTGCCTCAGTCTAGCTGGCTTCTGTATGGGGAATGGGGGGAAGGTGCCATCTTGTAATTTGCCTCAGGCAGCAAAATGCCTTGGGCTGGCCCTACTCCCTCATAACATTTTTATTTTGATAACAAGCAGAAGCCACACTTTTTTTTGTTAAAATCTCATCTCACTGAGTATGTGTACCTATCAAGATGTCCATTTCCGCTTGCATTTCAGGGTCTGGGAACTGACGAAGACACGCTCATTGAGATAATCTGTTCACGGACAAACCCGGAGCTGCACGCAATCAACAGAGCCTACAGGGAAAGTAAGTTGACCAGGAGGGCTGTATGGTGTGGATCTGTCCTTAGATAAATTGCCCTCAGAATGATTTGAGGATTGACCTGATGATACCTTGATTGATGGGTCCAGCGACACCAAGCATTTTGTGGTAATAGGCTCAGAAGCTCATTTGCAGTCACAGAGGTGTAGTCGGGGAGGTCCCAGGGTAAGTACTCAGGGCATGTGAGGCCACTGCCTTGCTGAAGCTAAGTGTCTGGTCAGTTCCTGGATGGGTGACCTCCTGGGAACCGGATGTATGCTGCCTTAGATTCCATGACAGAAGAAATGTACGGTATAAATGTCAGAAAACAGAGCAAGGGTAACTTATTTTTCAGGCCTAAAAGTGAGGTGTAAAATGTCCCAAAGTATTTCAATTTTCGCACCAGATGCAGTGGTAGGGAAAGAGTGCCTAATTTGCTGGGCCATTCTTAGATCTCATGAAAGTCCTTCCTTGTTTTAACGAAGCAAGAGTTAGGAGGAGGTGAGATTGTGCAAAGCTGGTGGTGGCTGCATTAATTGGCTTTTAAAATAAATATTTATGTGATGATGTTGCTTCTTAATGAGTAGTGCTTGGGGCTTTTAATGTTTTAGGAAATGGGTGGGGCACAAGTGAGTTGATGAAAGTTCTGCAGGCCATTGCTTCTTTAGTTGGAAGGACAGTGAACCCCACACAGTTCTAGGTTCAGGAGGGTCCTGTGGAGATGGGGAGTCTGGGGGGGGGTGGACACAAGAAGCCACTGGAAGGGACAGAGAGGGATATGTGCTACAGAAGCATGAATATTTGATCACAGGATGCCCTCTTCAGTTTCTGAGACCTTCACAGACACTTGTGCTAGACACTTGATTTTTGTTTCATACAAAGACTGACTTCCACATAGGGCCAAATTCCGCACTGAGATCTAGGATGAAGAAAGCATGTATATGGGTCTTAAGCCCAGCTTTTCCTTTTGACAACTTGGCTTGAGCTTCCAGAGGATAAGTAACTGGGACTTGCTTCTGAGTGGATCTGGACAGGATTGCTCTGCCAGTTAGAAGCAACAAAAGCAACCAAGGGTTTGGGGTCTTAGTCTTTAGGGTACTATGAGACTTTTTGCTGTCCTTTATTTTTGGTTGAGGGTTCCTAACTTCACGCTCTTTGAAAATGAAGCACCTTGCAATGTCTCTTGCTGCCCTGCTTTCCAAGACCCTTACCATCCTTTCACAACCAGACATCTCTGCTTAGCAAGTCTCAGTCCCTTAGAAAAAAGGAAAAAGAATGATCTCTTTGAAAACAATTAGAAAACAGAAATTAAAAGTCTGGGTCAGTCATAGTGACGAACCTTTTTTGTCACTGTAAAAACAAGCCTATGTGGGCACCCAGCTTGCATGATCTGTCACAGCTTGATTCTACTTTAACAAACCGCAGTTGGGACAAGCCACAGTTTCCAGAGTTCGTATGTAATGAGTTACTGTGGTTTGAAAGCAGAGGTTTTGCAGTTTATTCCTATTCAATGTGAAGGAGGGGAGGGTGAGAATTTCTTGTTTGATTTTTGAACTGTAGTTTCCTCTTTTGTCTGAACTCAGGAAACTTTTCTTCTAACTGTGTATAGCTAAAAAACTAGGATTGGGCTTGTTTTTATAACAGCAAATCATGATTTTTCATTATGGCTGAACTGGGCTTCAGAAATGTTAGTAATAGAGCCGGCTTTACCAATCTTCCTTTACTTCTTTTTTTTTAGTGTACAAGACTGAATTGGAAAAAGACATCATCTCAGATACATCTGGCGATTTCCGCAAGTTGATGGTGGCTTTAGCCAAGGTAAGACTCTTCTGGTCCAGCTCCCTTTTTCCTCTGGTTATTTTAACTTAAGTGTTTGCTGCAAGTCATGGTAAGAACTCGATGTTCTAGTTTGGCAGCACTTGCACTTTGGAACTCCCTGCCTATTGACATCTGACAGGCACCTGCACTGTACCTTTTTCAGCACCTGCTAAAAACATTTTTGTTTAGACAAACCTGTCCAGAGTGGTGGTGTTGTATGTTTTAATCTGTTTTTAGCTTATCACTGATTTTAGTTATTTTTTGAATGTTTTAAATAGCTGCTTTTAAATGTCTTCATTGAAAATTGTATTGTTTTATGAACCAACCCGGACCCTGCAATCACGATCCAAGTCCCTTCTTCATGGGCCTCCTCTCCAAGAGGTCTGGAGAGTAACAAGCTGAGAACGGGCCTTTTCTGTGGTGGCTCCCCACTTGTGGAATTATTTCCCCAGGGAGGCTTGTCTGGCACCTTCATTACCCATCTTTAGATACCAGGCAAAAACATTCCTCTTCTCTCAGGGCTTTGGCTAATTAAACAATCTATGGCCTTTTAAACTGTGAGGAGTGTATGTGTGTTATTGTTTCAGTAACAAACAAAAACAGTAACACACATCCCACTCAGTTTAAAAGGCCGTAGATTGTTTAATTAGCCAAAGGCCTGGGAGAAAAGGAATGTTTTTGCCTGGCACATAAAGATATGTAATGTTATGTATTTTTATATCGTAAACCACCCTGTGATCCTTGGAGGAAGGGCAGTGTAGAATTATTATTACAAACCGCTTTGAGGTTTTTTCTTAGAATCCAATGGCATATGAATTTCATAAAATAAATAAATAAATGACTGTGGCCTAAATGTGTAAGGGATGCCACACAGAATTTGAAATTAGCTCTTATGGCTCTTATGGCCAGATCTTAAGGATTCACTTCACCCTTGAGAGCCAATAACCATAATGTCAACACCCCCCCCCCGCGCCGACCAACCACCGCTAGCATTATATTACCACAGTATGTGCTCTGAGAAACAAGCTCCAGTGATCTGCAACAAATGGTACAAAAGTTGAAACACCTAAAATACAGATGCTCCCTAATGTCCACAGCTCATAACTAGATATATCAAAGGCTGTAGTCCTCATGACTGTAAAGCTGTCCCCAGTCCATAAATCCAGGCAAGGGAGTTCGTAATATTCTGCTTACTTCTCTTCTCAATGAATCCTGGAGCAAGAAGTGTTCAGTGGTTGTATATCTGAAACAAGTGCTTGTTTTTCTTCTTTAAAAGGGAAGGAGAAATGAGGATGCTTCCGTGGTTGATTACGAGCTGATTGATCAAGATGCCAGGGTACGTAATGCTGAATGCTGACCTCTTTTCACCTCGTATGAGGGCCTGTTGAAAAGCTGCCTCCGGCCTCCCCAGGTGTGCAAAGTGTCAACTGCTCCACAGTATCTGAGCAGACAAGTGCACTTCAACTGTACCAGCTCACAACATGCTCAGTCTGTCGCAGTGCTCACGCGCTCCAGAAGTATTTGACCTGCTGTGAGCCCTTGCTGATAGCCAGGTTGTAGACCAGGCTTCCTCAACCTCAGCCCTCAAGATGTTCTTGGCCTACAACTCCCATGATCCCTAGCTAGCAGGACCAGTGGTCAGGGATGATGGGAATTGTAGTCTCAAAAAAAAAAAAAAAACATCTGGAGGGCCAAGGTTGAGGAAGCCTGTTATCGATCCAAACCACCCCAGCAATATTCTCAATACAATAAAGTGAAACTATCCGTAAGTGGGTTCTTTGGAGGAAAAGTGCCGGGAGTCCTGTAACTCTGCTGCCATGGCAGTGGCCAGGTATCTGACACAAAACTTTTTCATCCCAACTGCAGGACTTGTATGATGCTGGTGTGAAGAGAAAGGGAACGGACGTGCCCAAGTGGATCAACATCATGACTGAAAGGAGTGTCCCCCACCTCCAGAAAGGTAACATGCAACTCCAGGCTGCTCCAGAGGTGTGGGAGGGTGAAGCCCTTACCTGTTCAGGTCTGATGATGGAGGCTCCTTTTCACTTGCTTGTGGCGTTCTCTGCTGGCCAGGTTATGACTAGAGGAGAAGCAAGGATTTGCTCCACTACTGATCTTTGGTTTCACGATTGCACCCATAGCTCAGAGGGGGAACATATGCTTTGCATACGGATTAAGAGCATACGAGAAGCCTGCTGGATCAGGCCAAAGGGGCCAGTCTGGTCCAGCATCCTGTTTTCAGAGGCCAGCCAGATCCCTGTAAGAAACCCCCAAGCAGGATCTGAGCTCAAGAGTCATTCTTGCCTCCTGTGGTTTCCAGCAACCAGTACAGTGGTGCCTCGGGTTACATATGCTTCAGGTTACAGACGCTTCAGGTTACAGACACCGCTAACCCAGAAATAGTACCTTGGGTTAAGAACTTTGCTTCAGGATCATAGCTGTCACCGTTGCCCTTTTTTAAAAGGGAAATTCCATTATTCCGAATAGGATTCCTCGCAAGAAAAGGGAAAAGTTGACAGCTATGTTCAGGATGAGAACAGAAATCGTGCTCCGGCGGTGCAGCGGCAACAGGAGGCCCCATTAGCTAAAGTGGTGCTTCAGGTTAAGAATAGTTTCAGGTTAAGAACGGACCTCCGGAACGAATTAAGTACTTAACCCGAGGTACCACAGTATTCAGAAGCATGACTGCTTCTGAAGGTAGAGGCAGAGCATGTCCATCCTGGTTTGTAGTCTTCACCTGCATGAATGGGTCCAATCTTCTTCAGTCATGGAGGCAGACCATAGCTGTCATAGCAGAGCTAGCAGCCATTTATAGCTCTATTCTCCACAAGTCCATCCAGTCCTCTCTCAATGCCATCCCAGTTGGTGGCCCTTATTGCCTTGTTGCCTCTGTGCTGCGTGACTTTCTTTTCTTTCTCCTGACCCTTCTGTTTCCATTGACTAAACTTTGCAGTGTTTGAGAGGTACAAGAGCTACAGCCCTTACGATATGCTGGAGAGCATCAAGAAGGAAGTGAAAGGAGACCTGGAAAATGCCTTCGTTAATCTCGGTGAGTACATGGACAGAGGCAAGAGGAGTTGACTATCGCAAAGGATGTTGAGGAAGGTCAGGAGTTGGGTGCTTCTGGTTTGCCCTGGACAGAGGTGTCCCTAGGGTCCCTTGTGCCCTTGGCAAGGAGCTGTATTGGTGCCTCCACCCCACAAAACATCTGAGGTTGCCTGGACAGGAGGAGTGCACCCTCTCAGGGCTGGACAGGGCGCCCGTACCACTCTTTGCCTGGAGGCTGCTCTGAGAACCCCTTTCCGTTCCCCTCCTCCAGCAGCTTTTTTAAAAAGGACTGGGAAAGGGAGGGAAGAGGAAAAATTCAGGCACTAATTCTTAAATAGTATGGGGGGTGTTGTGTGTATACCAGCTAGGGCTATTTAACTTAAGAGGAGCATGTTCATATCCATTAGTTAAATCAGTGTTGATTGGCTGACACTGCAGTGTTTAAAAACTGGATATTATTAATTTTTTAGCAAAAGAATCCTTTTGACAGGAGGGAGCAGAAATGTGTTTGGCGGTGGGGGGGGGGCTATCTACTTTTAAACTTTTAACAGTTTGATTACAGGTGTGTATTTTAACCCCATGTCCATCTTTTTTCTCCACAGTCCAATGCATTCAGAACAAGCAGCTGTATTTTGCGGACCGATTGTACGACTCAATGAAGGTAAAATACCCAAACACAGGTCTGGGGCACAATTCACCAAAGCACCCTCCTATTATGCAATCACCATTGAGATTAATTCTGTTCACGAGCTCTTCTGCTCAGTGATCCTGTGTGCCCCCCGCTCATCTGAGGGGATTTCTCTTGGAGCACCCCAGAGGCCTGTGTCTGCTTCCTGCACCAAATGTCCATAACGTTGTTGTCATATCATTAAATCACTCCCAGAAACCATGCCTATTTTCAGTCTGGATTCTGAGATGGGTCAGGACTCAAGTGGGGCTTGATCATTCCATTTGAAACTTAAGGGTTAATTCATTTTTCAGTAAGTATGGAAGTGTTGCTTAGCAACTAAGGAGGCTGCATGATCCTTGGTGAAGATGCATATGCTCTGACTGTGTAGCTGTGAGAGAATTTCTCCCTGGATGTTAAGTTGAACCTAATCCTGCTTTTAACAAGGCCTGCCCTTAAAAAAGAAAGAAAGCTCTGGTTTTTCCCTCTCCTCAAGTTATATGTTGCTTTTTTTCATTTTCCTCAGTAAAGTGTTATTAGGATTTCTTTTCTCTCTGGATTCCATCTGTGTTATTTTACTGACTGCTAACAATTCCCATCGCCCAAAAAATGCATTGCAAACAATCAAGTTTGATTTAAACAGCGAAGTTTAATTGTAGAAAATAATTGTTGTTTTTTTCAGGGCAAAGGAACCCGAGACAAGGTCCTGATCAGGATTATGGTCTCCCGCAGTGAGGTGGACATGCTGAAAATTAAGAGTGAATTCAAGAGGAAATATGGGAAGTCCCTGTATTACTTCATCCAGGTGAGTGGCCATGTTGCAGCAGATCTCCTGTCAGTCACAGCAGAGCAGACAGTATCAGATCACCCCATGGAGAGCTCAGTTGTGTTGAGCATGGCGCTGATAATGCCAAGGTTGCAGGTTTGATTCCTGTAAGGGACAACTGCATATTCCTGCCTTGCAGGGGGTTGGACTAGATGATCCTTGGGTCCCTTCCAACTCTACGATTCCATGCTGGCCGTGTGGCGTGCTTCTGCTCAGGATCCCAGCCACTCCATTTCTCCCACTCCCCATTTCTCTCCCCCGCCCCAAGCCAGGCTTCTGTGACCACTGAGCATACTCAGTCTTCATTCTGCTGTTTTCGGTAATCCACCCCCACAAAACAGTTTTTCCCTTTTGTACATCGCAAGCCTTGGAATCCCTCCCCCACCCCAACTTGCTAGTATGCCCTGAAATTCTTGGCATGGTGCAAGAACACACACACGGGGAATTTTGAAAAACACAGCAGGACAATTTATGGCTGCCTGCATGGAGTGGCGCAGAATGGAAGCCTCCCTTCTTTCTTGTATCGTTTTGGGGGTTCTGATGATCCTGACAGTGAGAGTTTTGGCCTAATGTCTCTTTCCTTCTATTCCCCTTACAGCAAGACACAAAGGGCGATTACCAGCGGGCACTCCTGAACCTGTGCGGAGGAGAAGATTGAAAACTGTGATGGGAATGGAAAGAGTTCCAGCCTCGAGATATGCTCCCCCCCCTTTTTTTATCCCGCTTCAGCCCTGATCTCCTTTGCAGAACTAGAGCCATTGGCACGATAGCCTTTGCTAACTCATCTTCCCTATCCTGTCTACTCCAGGCGGATGCCGTTGGTTGTTTTTGTATTATTCCCTCCCTTGGCTCAGGCTTTGCTTGGCTTTTACCCAAGTAGCTAATCTCAGCAGAAGTAATCAGGCCAAAGGAGTTAACATTCCAAAGAGAGGGAGAAGGAGAGGGAGGCAATCCTTACATGCTCAGTGGAAGATTCTGCCTCTTTTTGTGTGCAATGTTCTTGTTGGAAAGCCAAATAAAATGGAATTTTTACTTTAAGAAAAACACAGTGTGCTCTTGTGCATTCTTCCAGAGGAGGAAAGTGTCAGTTTCCTGGTGTAACAATAATTACCATGTGGGATTCAGACATTCCCCCTTCTGTGCATATTTAAAAAATTACTTCACATCCCTCCCATTTGGTGTAGCCTCCCATCTCACAGCAACAGACAGTAAGACTGTTTGACAGTGGAATGGACAACCTTGGAAGGTGGTGGAGTCTCCATCAGAAGTTTTTTGAACAGAGGTTGGATGGCCATCTGTCAGGCATTCTTCATCTGTGATTCCTGCATTGCAAGGGGTTGGACTAGATGACCCTTGGGTGTAATTTCCAACTCTGTGATTCTAAGGAACTAATCCAAACCACTCATGCTTTGCTTTAGATGAAAGTTAATTTATGGTAGACTAGTGGGGAGTGCCTGGTGCTGCCCAGGAATTTGTAGAAACCCAAAAATACTATGTTTTTTTAAATGGATGGTGAATTTATGAGTTTGGACTTGTCATGTAAATGACTGGGTAGCTCAGTTGGTTAGAGGATGGTGCTGATAATGCCAAGGTCACAGGTTCAATCCCCGTATGGGACAGCTGCATATTCCTGCATTGTAGGAGGTGGAACTAGATGATCCTCAGGGTTACTTCCAATTCTACAATTCTATGATTCTATGCCAAACATTGGGTGAAATCATGTTTTGGTCTGCCATCTGGATTCAGCATGGTGCCTGGTACTCAAACACTGATGTAGATCCTCACCCCCTTCTTGGGAACCCCCATGCCAAGTTTGATGATGCCCCCAGATAGGTGGAATCATGCAGATGTGACATTTTGGTCCACCATCTTGATTCAAAATGGTGCTGGCATCCAAATGGCAACAAGGCTCTCCACCCCCACCTCAGGAACCCTTGCTGCTCCCATATTGGGCACCCTCATGTCAAGTTTGGTAAGGGTATCTCAAGATGTGTCCAAACCAAAGTAGCCTTTGACAGCAGGGGCAAGGAACCTCAAACCCAGTGGGCCGAAAAGGACCCTTCAGCCCTTTCTAGCCTGTCAGTCAGTCAGGACTCTTCCCTTGTTCACACCTCTCATTGGCCTTGCCCTTGTACCCTCATTGGGGGTGCTTTTGCCTGGCTGGAATGTGTCTTGAATGTGGATGATGCTACTTGCTTGCCTGGATGGAGGGATGTGGGCAGTGTTATTTTTTTATAGAACTTATATAGAACCATGAAGTTGTTACAGTAAGCATCACACTCATGGGGTGGGTGATGGAGCGCTGGCACTGCATACCCTTGAGTACCCCCAGAAAAAGCAGTGGGGGTGGGGATAGCAGTCTTTGGCTTTCCCATGGCTGGGCTGCCACCCAGAGGGAAGAGCTGCATTCATGGCTCCACCCACTTTTGTTTCTGCCCTCAGTTTCTCCCCTGCCCCAGCTTTGCAATAGAATATAATAATCTATAAAACTCTACATGTTTCTCGTGCCAACCTTGCTCACCACCATCTGTTTTTTGGTCAGGGTGCAATACTAGCAAATATTGTATTGAAAGTAGACCCATTCATTTCCATAGGTCTAGTCTAACATTGAACACAACACTGTGTAAATAAAAGTACATCCAGCTTCAACACTAAAACTGTGGTAACTGAAACCACAGAACAGCCTACAGATTTCTAGCAATAAAACTATCTAAAATCTAACAACCTGCAGATGGCTGGGTGAACATGCAAGTTTTTAGCAGGCACTGAAGTAATGAAAGAATCACCAACCAACATATCTCAAAGGTGGCTGGGGGGCAGTCATTCCTCCTGATATTACTCTGTGTCCAGTGAACTTTGAAAACAAGGGAAATGGAGGAAAGAAATGGAACAAGGACTTGGATGTTCTGATTATCAACCCACCAGTCAGAATGGGTATTAGGAGCAGGTCAGCGAAAGCTCACAAGGTATCTGTGAAGTTAACTCTTGATTCAATGAAACAAAACAGCTCAGGCCTAGTGAGCGCAGCAACTCTGCCCAGTAGGTTTTGCCCCAATGAGGCAGTTGCAAGGCCTTCCTGCAGCTCTCTTAAGTCTCCTGTTCCCCCAGGTCCTTCCCAAGCAATCTGAGACTCCAACACCTTGTCTCTGCTCTGCCCTCTTCATACCTCTGCAGGTTCAGGGAGACCAGTGGGGAGGGAAGCTGGTCACTGCAGGAAGAGGAGGGGGGAAATCCCTGGCTTCTTTAGCAGCCTGACTCCACTCTGCCTCTTGGCCCCCCCCCCTCCTCTCCAGCTTCCACTGCTGCCTCTGATTGTGGACTGCCCTCTGACAGAGCCTCTTCCTGTTCACTAAACCTTGTTACCTCTTCAGTTTCTGACACCTTCTCCTCCCAGTCTGCTCCCTCTGCTCCCTCTGACCACTCATCATGTCCCACCCCCACTCCCTGGGCTCTAAGCCTTCTTCCCTGGGGGGGGGGGGTCCCAGCTGGTTCCTCCCACCACCACTCCACATCCAGCCAGCCCATGACACCAGCAGCATGTCCACATTCCTGTCCCGGCACCAAACAGCCCTCCTTCAAATTGCACCTAAGAGAGTCATCTGGATCAGGCCAATGGCCTATTTCGCCCCACATCCTGTTCCCCTAGTGGTCAGCCTGGTGACTGTGGGAAACCAGCAAGCAGGGGCAGAGCACAAGAGCCCCCTCCCCTCCTGTGGCTTCCATCAACTGCTATTCAGAAGCATTACTGCTTCCAACTATGGAGGCAGAGTATAACCATCATGGCTAATGACTGATAGCCCTCTCCTCCATGAATTTGTCTAACCCTCTTTGGAAGCTGTTTAGGTTTGTGGCTATCACTCTCTCCTATGGGAGTGAGTTCCATAGTTTAACAAAAGGAGTCCTGCCCACTGCCCACTCTGCTTCTTGGCCAAAAAGGGCCCCAACAATCTCTCTCTTGGGGAGCAGAACAACCCTGCCTCTGCTCTAGTAGTCTGAGCCATCTCTCTCTCTCTCTCTCTCTCTCTCTCTCTCTCTCTCTCTCTCTCTCTCTGTGTGTGTGTGTGTGTGTGTCTCCATCCGGCTCTTCAGCTTAGTTAGGGTCCCCTTTTTAACAGGGTGACTATCGTGGCACCTTCTGGATGTTTATCCCCTGCTCCCAAATAGGCCTGGAACTAGGGGTGGAGCATGGGGGACTGAGGGAGCCATGGCCCCAGGTGCATTATTCTAAGGGGGCATGACAAGGTGCCCCACAGCTGGCTCCCTCATTGGAGCCTGGCTCCAGCACACGAGGGAGTTGCAGAGACAGGCAGCTTCCTCACACCCAACGCCACCAGCCGCAACTCCATTCCTGGGTCAAGCCTGAGAAAGGAGGCAGATGGGTGGCAACAGGGTGGAGAGAAGCTGAGGCGTGCACACATTGAGCTGCACACTTCACATGTGATGTTCAAGCAGTGTACAGCCTGCCCACACATTATGCAGCTGACTTAAATGCCCATTTCCCCACTACTTTCACCCCAGATGCCAGGACCAGCCCACTCAAGAGTCAAAGTGAGGCAACTGCTTCAGGCAGCAGGATCTACAGAGGCAGCAAATCCCAATGTCAATATATCTTTCCCCTTTGTTACTGTTGTACATCTTCCTTCATCCTTTTTTCCCTGGTAGGGTGGGGTCCACCTCAGGTTCTGAAATGTCTTTGCCAGCTGCCAGCTGCCATCCTCCGTCTCCATCTTACGTTCATCTCACCTCTGCCAAATATAAAAATGGAAATCTCTCTGGGCAGGGACCTCTTTCATTCTTTGCACCAGGTAGAGGTAAGGTGCAATAATAACCCTAATATCCACAATAAATAGTAACACTATGTATGTGAGCAGCCAACTTCTCAATAGCTCCCAAACTTCATGAGCAAAAACCTTGGTTCCTAAAGTGTGAGCTGATTTTATTCTTAACTCTAAGCTCCCTGCTTTTGTGCATTGCAGGGGGTTAGGCAAGCGGATCCTTTGGGTCTCTTCCACCTCTATGATTCTGATTCTATTATTCCCCCAAGGACTGATGCTTATAAATTCAGCAGCTAAATAAATAAAAACAGGTTTGCTGGCTTGCATTTCTAGACACTCCCTCACACTCATAGAAAGAGAAGTTGTTGGGGAAAGCTCTCAGCTTCTTGCCAAACAATTTATTTGCTTATTTATTTACTTGCAGCATTTCACCCAAAGGTTGCAGACAAGTCACAACATAATACGTAATTTTGCAGGTGGTAACTGTTTTCTAATAAAACAGCAAGCCTAAACTCCTGCACCAAGTGCAGTTCCCCATTAGAGGGTGCTCAAAGAAAGCCTTACTGCTTTTCCATGGACTGAATTCTTCTTGACAAACATTTACGTTTTCCTGCTCCAGTCTGGACTGAATTTTTCTAAAGAATTATATGGGAAAGCCTTTGTGTAGTCTATAGATAGACCCACATGCTCTGTGCATCAGAAGCCCAAGCTTCTGAGAATGTGTTGCCACCCACCTTGGTCACCTCATAAAGCCAACATTGATGCAGGTCATGGGAGAGGTGGGGCTGCTTTACATTTTGCTTAAGAAACATGATAAGCTCTGCAAAGTTCCTTGAAGCAGCAGGAAAATAAGGGGAAATGCTAGAAGAAACTATTACATGCTCCCCAACATTTCTCAGGTGAAAATAGGGACACCCTCTTTCTCCCACATTTGATCTCCTTGCTCACATAGAGGTCATATACACATCAACACCAGTCACCTCGAACCAATTGCAACCTCTCCGCCTCACCTACTTCGCCTCACCTACTTCACAAGATGTAAAGAAAAAGATGTGTGAGGGAAGGAATTGGGTGCAACACCTTCCACAGATAAATGGAATAAAACAAAATTTTAGCCGTAAGCTGCCTTGAGTCTCTGTGAGGGGAAAAGGCAGGAGAGGAGGAGGAGGAGGACAGAAACTGTGAGAATGATTGGGAACATACCAGAGAGTAAACCCTATTGAACACAGTGGGATTTTCTGAGTAAAGATGCTTAGGATTGCAGTGTAAGACTGCCCAGGCTTTACCCAGTTACCTGAGAGTAAACGCCATTGAATACAGTGGGACTTACTTCTGAGTAGACATGTAAAGACTTGCTGTGTAAGGCTCAATTTACAACAAAGGAATAAAAAGTCCACATGTTTTCTAAAAAAAGTTGCTGGCTCTTGCATTGCAATTAAAGGATTTAAAGTGGATTGTTGACATTTTCCCTTCAAAATTATAGGAAGGGCTTTGCATGCCAGCTTCATCATTTCCTTAATTTGCTGCAGGTATTTTATTTTCAGTATAAACAGGCTTTTTTCTTTAAAATGTATAGGTGTACTCTCATTTTGACTCAAGAAAATCACCATTTTATAGTTCAAATTGGGAAAAATAGATACAGTAAATGAACAAAAGTACAAAGATTCACAAAATGTTTAGGGGACTCCATTTTTGCACCTACACACACACACACGAGAGACATGAAGGGGAGGAAAAAGGAAAACCAGGACATTCTGGGATCAAATCAGAAACCATGATGGCTTCTGTAATTCTGGGACAGTCCCTGGAAAATTGGGACTCTTGGAGAGCATGCTATTATTCCCCCAACCCCCAGCCGCCACCCCCCCCCCCCGCAGCAATTTGGTGGAGCAGGGCTGTCCCATGTTACTTTGTCAGCAGTGTAACACAGGGACCAATCCAGCCGGGGGTTTGCCTGAACGAGCCCCAGGGCTTATTTTCAGTGGGAACTCACCAGAACTCAGTTCAGGCACCTCTCAGGTGGGTCCCAGCACCTCTCAAGTCGGCACAATTGCCATTCTAAGAGGATGAGGGAGGCATTCATGGTGAGTTTCTGCACCTCTTTTCTACAAAAATGAACAGGGGGTGAACAAGAACAATGTGCTTTCCATTACGATGAGATTTCTGCTACAAAGCACCCTGGCAGAGTTGTGTTCCAAGGCAGATTTGTGCTTTCTAGCAGCCTTAATGGCAGCCAACACCTATCTCTCAAGAACATCAGAAGTTGCCTTCTATTGGGTCAGACCATCTAGTGCAGTACTACCAACACCAGAAGTGAGAACCTGTGACCCTGCAGATGTTGTTGGACTCTCATCAGCCCCAGCCAACATGGCCAATGGTCAGGAATGATGGGATTTGTAGTCTGGCAAGATCTGGAGGGTGACAGATTCCCCATTCCCAGTGTACAATTGCAGCTCTCTGGGATTTCAGACAGGAGATTTGCCCCAGCCCTTCTTGGAGATGCCATTGCGGACTGAACCTGGGACCTTCCGCATACAAAGCAGGTACTCTAACCACTGAGCCTCTCTGTCCCTTTCCCAGTCTCCTTGTCGCAGGGCTGCCTCACCTTGCTTTGTGGAACAGGTGTGCATCATGGGCATAGTCGGGGGCAGCTGCCCCCCAATCAAGTAAATTAATAAAAATACTTAATTAACTGACCAATTGCATTGCAAATAACTCGGTTCTTCCCCCCCTCAACATAAAGCCTGCCCCCCATAAAATAAATCCTGGCTAACCCCATGGTGCACGTGATTTACTTTTTTAAAGATTTCCGGAATACTAGAAAATGTTCCTGCCACTAAGTGTTAAAATAAATACAGCCAGGACTTAATCACAAACAGTTAAATATGCCTTGCTTTTTTGAGAATATTTCTTTACCAATAGAAGAAGAATTAGAATAATTTATGGAGCCATGCGTTATGAAAGTGGCTTGGCTAAAGGAAAGATTTTCCAATTATTTGTAGGCATTAGGGTTTCCTTTCTTCCCTTTCAAAATGACTTGTTTACACTCGGGGAGCACTTCTAAATTTTTAATAGACAGAAAGAATTCATTTAATTAGGTCGAGTGACTTGTTTATGTCCAGATTTGGCAATTTTAGTGTCGGGAAGCCTCACCCAGCGAAGGCCACCAGCTCCCATTTGCTGTGGCTTCTTTCCTGTAATTGCATTAAATGCTTACAAGCAAAGTCATTCATATTTGACCATGTAAAGGAGAAATGGAGAAAGATACTGCGAGCAGGAAGAAGTCTGGGTTGAGGAGCAAGACTGATTGCATGGAGGGTGGCTGTTGGAGTTGTGGCCCCAAATGTTCACTTCCTTGCTGGGTGGATGCACCATGGGAGTAAGTGGCAAAATTCTTATGGCTTTAAAATTAAAACCCACCTAAAGTAAAGCACATGACACAAAAATGAGGAAGGGGGCTGGACTTCTTGACCCACCACCAGCATTTTCCAGCAAATTATCATTACCTTTTAAGGCCTGGTTTTGTTTTGTTTTACCAAGAAAGCATTACTCCACCCAAAGTTAGATGTGGCAAAATCCACAGAAAGGATTGGTTTGGGACATGCAGCCCAACCCCACATCAGGTTTACTTGGAAGTAAGTCCAAGTTTAACGCAAGTGTGCATTGGATTATGGTCATGCAATGCAATGCTGTGGCTGCTGACTTAGAAGTGTGTCTCATCAAAATGAACTGGGCTAACTCTCTAGGTTTTGTGTTTAGGATTGTAGCCTTATTCACAACTAAATTAATTTCCATTGATTTCAACGGCATTTTAATCAGGAGGGCTAGCGTTCACTAGCTTGTGCCTACAGTCATTCGGTTGCCCAAAATATTTTCCTTCTTTCTTTAAAAAATGAAAACAATTTCATAACAATATTACATGCATTCCAAACAATGACTGAGACAACTTTCCAAGTCCCTCAAAAATCTCAAAGATTGGATTTTACTTACATGTTTTGGTAATGATCTTTCCAAAATTCAGTTACGTATTTTTCGTTCCATAAGACGCACCAGACCATAAGACACACCTAGTTTTTGGAGGAAGAAAACAAGAAAAAAAAAATTCTGAATCTCAGAAGCCAGAACAGCAAGAGGGATTGCTGTGCAGCAAAAACAGCAATTCCTCTTGCTGTTCTCGCTTCTGAGATAGCTGTGCAACCTGCATTCGCTCCTTAAGACGCACACACATTTCCCCTTACTTTTTAGGAGGGAAAAAGTGAGTCTTATAGAGCAAAAAATACGGTATCTTTTCTCAAAAGAAGGAAGTTTGGTATTTAAAATGTTTTTCAGATTCTCCTGAATGTTTGAGGTTTTAAGACTATCCATAGTCCATTTATTGTCAAATAGCATCATTATCAACAGGCTTTTGCCACCGCGCTATTTAGGATTGAACTACACTATACTGAATTGCATCCCCCCCCCCCCGAAGGTGGGTTTAGAATTGCAGCAAGAGAATTGCAGCAAATAAAAACTTTGGCCATGAAAATGCTGAGGGCTTAGCTCCCTTTGGCTGCTGCCTGATATAAAATGGAACAGCAACAAAACTACATATTAATTTTAAAAATAAAACAGAAGCATGTAAAGTGAAGGTAGCTTTTAGCTTCAATTGGTAATAATATATCGTAAGGCCAAAATCAGGTTCAAAAGTTCTACCTAAGCCCCATTAAGATGAATATTGAGGCTTTCAAAGAACCTTCTGATATTATATTGAATATCAAATTCTGATATTATATTGAATATCAAATGAATATTGAGGCTTTCAAAGAACCTTCTGATGGTGTAAAGAGTAAAGTTATATCAATATAAATCAATATAACTTTACGTGTGTGTGTGTGTGTGTGTGTGTGTATATATATATATATATATGCTTTCGTAGATTTTCACGGGTACAGGAATGCAGGTTTTGGTGTCCTCGGGTGTCTTCCCGTGTAAAAGTTGGGGTGTCTAGGCGACGTTTCGACGAGGTCTCACTCGTCATCTTCAGGCTGGTGCTTTCGGCTTCTTGTTACTGGAACAGAGCAGGATCTCAGTGTTTGAGTTCCTATAAATACTGTAGAGGGGGTGTGGTGTATAGCCTCCAATGTACATTGGAGGCTATACACCACACCCCCTCTACAGTATTTATAGGAACTCAAACACTGAGATCCTGCTCTGTTCCAGTAACAAGAAGCCGAAAGCACCAGCCTGAAGATGACGAGTGAGACCTCGTCGAAACGTCGCCTAGACACCCCAACTTTTACACGGGAAGACACCCGAGGACACCAAAACCTGCATATATATATATATATATATATTACATACAGTACTTCAGTACATACACAGTATATATCTTCACTTACAGTATATACTGTATCTCTTCGGTTCTTGCTGCAATTTATGACTCACTTTGTAGGTCTATTACATTAAGCTGAACAAGAATATCAACAGTAGCCATCCAAAATGACATGTTTATCCATCCTTGACAAACATACATTGTCTTGCAGACATACTTGGATGCAAAACATATAAATGCATTTTAAAAACTTTTCGATGTTAAGATTTTTTTTTTTGGCGGGGGAGTCCAGTTTAAAGTATGAGATTTTTATTGGATGCAACTTATTCTTCTCCACGTGCAATTGAGAAAACCCAAACTTCACACAAGGAAGAGAATGGGATACAATTTGGGCAGAGAAAATGAGAGATTATATCCCACTATAACATTAACAGGGCTAAAGGCAACATAGGTGGGTTTACTTCCCCAATGTTAAGTTTTAATTAAACAGCTATCTCACAATGTTAACTTTTAATTAAACAGCTATCTCACAACAGTTGAAAATACAGGTCTCTTTTGAATGAATTTTGGGGGCATATAGAACATAATCAACTCCTGTCTCTAGACTTGTGCCATTCAGAAACCACAGGATGTAATAATGTCCTTTAAAAAGTACCACTTTTGTAAAACTGCACTATTAATTTCAGCTGAGGTAAATGTCAGACCCTTAATTGAACAGAAATCATGACTTATGGGGTCATCCTTTGCTGCTCAACATTGCGATAGCTTTTTACAGACATATTGTATAACTGAAATGGTGCTTCAATAGCATCAAAATAAAATGTGCATTATCAAATAAATTTATTTTAAGGGTTGATACACCATCAATGTGCCCATTTGCTAAAATGTGATTTTAAAACAACATTTATACAAGTAAAAATGCAAACTTAAATATTTTAATCAAAGGAAGTAGAAAGCTGTTCTTCTGTAGCATGCAAAATGTTGGCCTTTTAAATGTTTTTTTTGGGGGGGTTGTTTTATTGTGTGTGTTGTATTCTCATTTTGTATTTTTATGTTGTGAACTGCCCTATGATCTTTGGATAAAGGGTGGTATAAAAATCTAAATAATAGTAATAGTAATAATAATAATAATAATAATAACCACATTTTATTTTAGAAAACACGGCCTGAGTTACAATTCCCTGTGTCTGAAAAGAGCAAGAATTTTAGGTGGTTTTCTTTTTAGGAGAGTTTTTTCTCTCTCTGAGAATGCAAAAGGATGAAGGCTGAGCAAAGGAAAAAAAAGGGGTAGATACTTAGACAAATAAAAGGGAAAAAAGGGGTAGATACTTAGACAAATAAAAACTACAGATAGCATGTGCTGGTCCATGGTTGGTTTGCTTATTCAAAAGTCACAATAAGGAAACACTTTTATCAGGACCAATCCAAATGCATTTGTCTTTGTTTACATATTGTTATAGATTTTTTTTTGGGGGGGGGAGACCCCACCCCAAACCCTAGAAAATAATAAATGGTAGGATTGTGATTATTTGGAGTGTTGAAGGGAAGATTGCAGATCAGTGGGGAAATGCAGGCTAAGCTTCCTTTGCAAGCCAGGGCCTCCCCTGGATAGAGGCACTAACAGGACAAAAGGTGTTGATGGCCCATCTGAGAGGAATTCTTGGGCCTGGGCAGGCAGAGGTTGCCATGGTGATGGGGTGTGTGTTTGAGGTGTCAGGAAAAGAGAGTACTGGGAGCAAGGTGTGCTGGGAAGAAGAAGGGAGAGAATAGGGAGAGAGCCATCATGGGCAGGATGGCTGAAGGCTGGCTGGGAGAGATGACTTTGGCTCCAGGGGGGTGCAACTTGAATAAAATATGGGGGGGGCAGGTAAGCACTGCCCTACAGGTTCAGTCACATGACTGGGGACACCCACACCATTTGAATGGCAATGTCCATCAACTTGGGGGCGGTGCTCAGCCCCCTCAAATATTTTCAGGGGTGCTGAAAGGACCTCAGCTCATAGGAGTTGGCGCCTATGAGTGTTGCACTGCTGTCTGAGTCAAGCCCCTCTTGAAATGACCATGCTGTAAGATCTGAACTCCATGCAGGCTGAAGGTACAAATAGGCGAATAAACCATATTTCGTAAAGCTACAACAGTCTTAGCTGTGTCTTCAATTCTCCAAAGGAGCACAGAACATGGCTGAGCACCTGAAACCCCCAGAAATCTTGTTAGCACTCGGCAGAGAGTGGGGTGGTACCCAACTTCTGTAATAATATTTATACCTTGTTTTTAAGCAGCATTCTTCACAAAGTGGTACATGAAATGCACATTAAAAGGTAACCAATAAAATATAATTTAAAACCATTTAAAACATTGGCATGTGCCCTGAAACAACAAGGATCCCTTAGTCATACAAAAACCAGATCACATCTCAATTTCCACTGAAGGCCCATGGAAAAGTACTGAGGGATGGGGCTTCCCTGATATCTTTTATATATATATATATAATTTTTTATTAATTCCCAAATAAAAAATACATGACACATCACATTTCAACTTTAACAAATTTTTCACTTTTGGACTTCCTTCAGCCTCTCTGATAATCATCCAAATTTAATTTTGGATTTTTGGATTTTGGATTTATTGGATTTAATTTCTTAAATTCACTATTGCCTTTCAATATACCCTTTGAAACCTGTTTTTCTTTTTTGCAATATTTCTTTGACTTTTACAGAGCTTCTTTAAATGCCACTAACATTATTTCTCTATCACTTATGCCTTCCCAATAGTCCACCAACTTTCCCCAGTCCTCGATAAACTTTTGGTCTCATAGATATCTAATCTTTCCTGTCAATTTGTCCAGTTCTGCATAGTCCATCAGCTTCATTCTCCACTGCTCTAATGTTGGTACTTGTTCTTGTTTCCAATTCTGGGCCAGTAATATTCTCGCCGCTGTTACTGCATATTGATAACAAGGATAACAGCGGGGCTTCCCTGATATCATGTGGGGTGGCTATGTTCAGCCTCCACAATTGGAGGAAGCAATGCTTCTTGAATACCAGTTGCTGGGAAGTAGAGGAGAAAGTGCTCTTGTGTTCCAGTTTGCTTGTGGGTGTCTCAGACATCTGGTTAGCCACTGTGAGAACAGGCTGCTGGACTGGGGCCACTGGTCTGATTCAGCAGACTCCTCCTATTTTCTTATGAATGAATTCCAGAAATGCATGTCTCCTCCATGTACCCAGCAGTCTGACTGTCTTCACAGGTGGGCACCAAAGCAAGTTCTCTGAAGCAGATTTTGGAACCCGAGCAAGTTAGTATGAGTGTGTGGCACAAAATAGTGATGATCAGCAGTTTCATTTTCTGTCATTGCTGGGAATTCTAAGAAACTAAAAAATCAGTTCAGTTTTGAAGTCCATGGTTAAAACCAGTCCAGTTTTGATAAGTTCTGTCCACCTTCTTGATTGAAAATGATGCCCAACTGTCTCCAGTCATAGACAAAAGCTTGCTCCTTGGTCTCAGGAAACATCACACCCCATTTGGTTAAAATCAATGCACTTTTGAAAAGTTCAGTCCATCACTGTGGGTCAAAATGTCATCTAACTACATGCCAGTGTGACCGGTGATGTTATTACTAAAAGCAGGGAGAATACATTGTAGGATCAACAGAAGGCCTATTGTCTGACCCCTCCCTTTTCTCCACAGTAGTGAGACAGACTCAGCAACCTCTTTGTTGTAGGAGAGTTCCAGAAGCCAGTTTGGAGGTGGCGGCAGAGAGGCTGCTCCACGTGAGTTTAGAAGAGGCATGGCTGTTTTACTTCAGGCATGTTTTTCTTTCTTTCTTTTTTTATCGATTTTCTGAATTTTTACCAAATCAGTCACTTTGAAACAAATACAAATTTTCCAGAAATTGGTTTCCCACCCTCCATTCTTGATGTATCTAAAGCATTCTTGATGTATCTAAAGATGCTTCCACCATACATTCTTGATGTATCTAAAGATGCTTCCACCATCTTACGACTGATCTTACGTCCTTCTTCAGGTTACCACCCAAAATATTAAATCGAAAAGAATATACTTACGGTGCCCCCTGGTATAACTCTCAGTGCAAACAAGCAAGACAGCGCCTTCGTGCTATATATAATGTATATAAGACCTCCGATGCAGCTACTCTGCCAGCTAGTTATGCACAAGCCAAGCTAGTTTACAAACGCACGCAGAAAATTGCCAAACGAGAGTGGCAACACAATCGCTGGCAGGCTTTGATCACTGCTTCAAAATCACACAGATCCAGGGAATTCTGGTCTTTGATCAACAGAAGGGTGAGGAAATACCCAAGGGCAGTCATCCCTGCACCGACATGGGAATTGTTCCTGAAGAAATGCTTCTCACAGGCGGATGCTCCCTCTGACCACCTGACGCATTTGTTTACCCACTTACCTATTTGGCCTCCCACCGATCCTGACGAAATAGCCAAGCTAATAGCCCAGCTGAAACCGGGTAAAGCCCCAGGGCCCGACCTGATCCCTGCTGAAGCCATTAAACTACACCCAAAATGGTGGGCTGGCATCTTGGCCAAAACTTTTGATGCAATCAACGCTTCTGGCCTCATCCCCAAAATATGGAAGGAGGCCATTATAGTACCAATTCATAAAAAAGGTTCTCCAACGGAGCCAGAAAACTACCGTAACATCAGCCTCCTTTCGATCATAGGGAAAATTTATGCCAGCCTTTTGCTGACTAAACTATTGCGATGGGTAGATGAGACTAATCAGATTGGCCACGAACAAGCAGGGTTCAGAACTAAACGTTCTACAACCGATCATGCGATAGTTCTTTATCATCTTGCACGGAAGTACTCCTCTCCTCCCCGGGGCTACCTCTGTGCTGCCTTCTTAGACCTAAAGGCAGCCTTTGACAGCGTTCCTAGAAACATCCTATGGGAGAAACTTGTGAAACAGGGCATTGATAGAAGACTCTTATGGCTTATAAGTCAGCTCCACGAAGGTACCCTTGCCAGAGTGAGACTTACTCCTGCGGGCGACCTCACAAATTCGATACCAATAAACAAGGGAGTGCGCCAAGGATGTATATTGGCTCCCTGTCTATTCAACCTATTCATCAGCGACATGCGAGCACCCCTAGTTAACTCACCTCTAAGTACACACGCGCCTAGACTAGCGGACTACCGCTGCCCACTCCTTTTATATGCGGACGACGCGGTAATTCTATCTTATACACGTGTTGGACTAACCAGAGCTCTGAAGATCTTTGCCACGTATTGTCAACTCAACCAATTAACCATCAATCATGTTAAATCCAAGATTCTGATTTTCTCCAGAAGTCGGAGATTATACGAATGGAAGCTTGGTGGAGCAAAAATAGAGCAAGTTCTAAAATTTCAATACCTAGGAGTTATTTTTCAATACAATTTGGGGTGGAAAGCTCAAATTCAACACCTACTTAACAAGGCCAAAACTCTGTCATATGCGCTCCTCCGATTCTTTTTTTCGGATGGAGCTTTGCATTTCCCTCGGCCCTAAAGGTGTTCAAGGCAAAAGTGGTTGCCGTGCTTGCTTATGCTGCCCCGCTTTGGGCTGTGATGACAGATCTTGCCCCTCTTGAGACACTGCAAAATCAATTCCTACGTCGGCTCCTAATGCTCCCCCTGTGCGTAAGCAACGCAGCCATGCGACTAGAATTGAAGATCGCATCCTTAGAAACTTGCCTGTGGAAGCAAGTCTTCAATTATTGGTTATCATTGTGGCATAGATTACCAAACCACTACCTTGTCCAATGCTTATGGCGAGATGAATTCTCTAGCCTTTAGACTAGTAGAATTCATGCCAAACTCCTGAGTTATGGAATCTCTCCTTCAGATTCCCTAAAACTAGACCAAATTACTGTTCAAAGACTGATCCGCCAAAGACTGGATGACATCGATCTACAGCGTAATTATATGCTGGGGGGAGGTGTTTGTTCGCCTCAGAACATTGGTATCACTTTAACTTACTGCGTTCCATCATACCTCTCCTCCCTTTCGACTGTTGCCCATAGACTGGCCTTCACCAAAGCGAGGTTCAACGTTTTCCCCTCCAACGTCCTGAGACATAGATTCTCAAAGGGCCAAGCCCCCGCCATGTGCGAATGTGATAAGGAGACACCGGAGTCGCTCCAGCACATTATGTTCACTTGCCCCCTGTTCAATGTGCCACGGGCAAATTGGTTGGGATCAATCATACAGAAACTAGAGGGTTCCCCACCAAAATTCCACCTTGCCCAAATCTTGCAGGATAAGGATACTCATACGACCCTGAAAGTGGCAAGGTTCCTGGTCACTGTCCTTACCCAAAAGCGACGCCAAGGAGCACTACAAGCTAACTAAGACGTAGTATGCCATTATATCTTATAGTATTTTATTGTTATAGTGGTGTTTTAGCGGCTGTTTTTCCCACGTGCACAAGTTGTTATTTATGTGTCGTTTTTACCTGTATGGGCCTATGGCCGTAAATAAAATTACTACTACTGATGTATCTAAAGGTTCTTATTTGTTGCTCCATTATTTCCCAGATTATTTCTAATTCATATTCCATCCCTTACAATTGTTATACTATATTACAATAGATTTATCTTGTTTTTAAACTTACTATCCTTAACTTGCCAATTCCTGCATGTACAGTATTTAACATTTACAGTACCTACAAGTGAGCTTAGTCAATTGATTATCAGTCCACAAT
Organism: Podarcis erhardii; assembly: GCF_964252035.2. Lineage (NCBI taxonomy): Eukaryota > Metazoa > Chordata > Lepidosauria > Squamata > Lacertidae > Podarcis > Podarcis erhardii. The sequence continues at coordinate 4,254,002 of NC_138503.1, read as the reverse complement.
AAAACAATAACTATCATTTCTAAAATATTTCCTCCCCTTTATTTTGCATTCACTAAATGTCTCCCTCTTCTCCTTAAATAACAAAAGAGGTTGCATTTACCCATGCCTAACTCTTTTATATTGTTACTTATTGTTTCTATATTAATTCCCCTTTCTTATCATCCTGCATGTGTATCTTTTACCAAAAAATTACCTCTTACTCTTCATACCAAATATATCTCTGTTTCCCCCCCTTTGCTGCTTGATATTACATATTTATCTATTATTCACAATCCATTCCTTATGTTCAATTCCTGTTTCCCATCAGATGTTGCTTTTTCACATACCTTTAAAGAACAAAAGAGGTTACACTTCCCCTTGCCTATCTATTTTAAATCACTTATTATTATTACTTTTCTTACGATCTTGCGTGTGCTGCCATCTGTATCTAGCTTCTCTGTCATCTTTCCTCATTTGTTGGTTCTTCCTCTTCACTTTTCCAGTCCACACTCCCCCCATTCAGTGCCCATTTCCTGCCCAATTCCGCTTTGTTTTGCCAGTCTCTCCATAGCATCTGCGCTCTGTTTCCATTGTAAAGTTGGCTGCTTGACATTAAATCTAAATAACAAGAGCTCTCTGCATTCCTTTGACATTTTGTTCCTGCTCACCTTCCAATTCTACACTTCTGTGATTCTCTGTAAAAGGTGGCCTGGCGAAGGCCAGGGCAACGAGGTAGCAGCTTGGAATGAGCTGCGGTCGGTGGTTGGACTCCTTTCTCACTTGATTGTTGCCTCCACACACCATATTTTCCTTAAAACAGATCAGAGGTGCATGCTATAGTATAATAATAACAACAAGAAGAAACAAACTGGGGTGGGTGTGTTGGAACCTATGGGAGTCATATTCAGTCGCAGAGGAAGAGGAGTGCAGGGGGAGCAAACTGCCCCTGGCAGCGCAATCCCGGTAGGGTGTCATCGCGGCTGCCCGCCGCCTGTATTGGGCTGGGTGCCATGCCCCCACAGGCGGCGTGCCATACTCCTGCAGGTGGTGTGCCATGCCCCTGGGACACACGCCAGCCCCGCCCCCCAGTGCTGGAGCATGAAGCTCCACCACTGGTCATATTTTTTCCTGTCACTTGGGAAGGTTAGGATGATGCTGAAATTGTTCCATACAGGGATGGCCACCCAGATGTTGTTGAATTCCACAAGCCCTAGCCAGCACAGCTAACAGCCAGCAATGCTGCAAGTTGTAATCCAGGAACATCTAGAGGGCCAGAGGTGTACCAGTCCTTGCCATGCTGGTGCCCTCCAGATGCTGCTGGACTACAAATCCCAACAGCACCAGTCAGCACATCAGTGGCTGAATGCTGATTTAAGCTGTCCCAGCCTAGCTCTCTGGGCAGTTTGGAAAACCATTAAATGTACAAAAATAAACCAGAATTGTAAAACAGTTGAAAAATTATATAAAAAATATCGAAAAATGAACCAGTTCAGTCTAGGTATAGCAGCTAGAACAATCTAAAACCCACAGAACACTAGCTGAGAAATTATGTGGTGAAATGACAATACCTTTTATAATCAAACAGCCTGAAAGATTGAGGTCTCCACCTGCAGCCTAAAAAACTACAGTGTCTGGTAGGTCTGGAAACAGACTTGAAGTCCATTTTCATCAGTGAAATTTGAGAGGGTGTGGAAAATCAGAGGGGATTGACATGTAGGACAAGGCTATCAATGGCTACTGGCCAGGATGGCTTTGCTCTGCCTCCATGGTCAGAGGCAGTAATGCTTCTGAAGACCAGTTGCTGGAGGCCCCAGGAGGCAAGAGGGCTCTTGCGCTTGGGTCTTACTTGCAGGTTCCCCAGATGGGCCATTGGCCTGATCCCGTAGAGCTCCTCTTATGCTCTCAATAGAGCTCCATATTCAGAATTGAAATGCACCTCTGCTAATAAAGTGTGTCAGCCTGCCTCGTTTGTAGATGCAGCAGATGGTAGGCCCTCAATGGCCCTCTTTGGCTGCAGGCAAGGATGTTTGAGGGCCAGATTCAAGGAAGCTGAGGCAGGGCTGGTGTCACAGCCACCCAGGCTGTCTTGCAGGATCAGGGCTGCCTTTCATCTTCCTTCGGCATACCTCTATGCAGTGAGGAGGAGATCTTCTGGCCAAGCTGCTGGCAGCCTGGGCACCGCCAATCGTAAATAATGGATTCCCCCTCCAGACTTGCATCCTTCTTTAGTGGAGCCAGGTTTTGGGAGTGCCTTGCTGGCTCTTAGAGCCCAAGGAAATGCAATCTGGAACCCATGTTAATGGTGCTTCTCTGCTGTGCCTAGCTCAGGAAAATCCGGGTCTCTTTTATAGTGGAGCCATCTGGTGCTCCTTGAATGTGCTTATTAGTAATAGTGTAGGTGGGTCTATCCGCCTGGGACCAGAACTCCGAAACAGATGCTTTGTTTATGTGTTTAAAAAAACTACCCCACAGATGGCTCTGAGCCAAATGCGATAATCACGACCACCTCTGAAGTGGCTCTAATCAGCTATGTGAGACTGTATCAACTCTTATGTTGTTTGCTCAAGCTGGTAGTTTAGAGGTGCCGTGTACAAGATATTTGTAGTCGTAATTTCTCCAAACAGGTTAAGGCAAACACGATGGAAATCAGCATATTAATGTGCTGCGTTTTCAAATTAGAATTATAAACACCCTTTCCTCTTTGGAGGCCGGGACGGCAAGGAAGGAGCCAGCCAGATGTTTAATGATGACACTGTTGTTTTGAAGACAACATCAAAGCAAAGCAAATTATTGTTGTTTAAATGGTGAGAAGCTAAGTCTGATGCACGTAGAGTGGGGAAGGTTGTGTGAATGACAGGGGGCATTTTATTGCCAGCATGCCAGGAAGAAGAGTGAAGATAACCAAAACTGGGAAAATAGGTTATATTTATTAAATATAACAATTTGAGGATCTGCAAAACCAATTAACTAATCAGATTCAACCACTGTAACCAAATCAACTGAAGTCCTTCTTCTTCTTTGGCAATCACTCGTAGCCAAGTAAGATTGTTTTCCATAAACACGGTTTTAACAATCAGTCCGTAAGTGACTGTGGAGGCCAATTCTGGATCCACACGTCCTTCCACAGTGGGGACATTGGTTTCCAGGTGAGAGTTGATCACGGTGTGGATTTGCCAAGCGTGCCTTCCTCTTAGCACGTCCTGAGTTCCCTTGCGTCCTGAGTTCGAGTGTCTTCAAAGCCCATGACACCTTAGGTAAAGGATGTTCTCCAACTGGAGCACTCACAGGCCAGTGTTTCCCATTTGTCAGTGTTTATACTACAATTTTTTAGATTTGCCTTGATAGTCTTTAAACCTCTTTTGTTGACCACCAGCATTATGCTTTCCATTTTTAAGTTCGGAATAGAGTAGTTGCTTTGGAAAATGAGATTCAGGCATCTGCACAACATGACTAGTCCAACGAAGCTGATGTTGAAGAATCATTGCTTCAACACTGGTGATCTTTGCTTCTTCCAGTACACTGATATTAGTTTGTCTGTCTTCCCAAGTGATGTGTAAAATTTTTCGGAGACACCATTGATGGAATCTTTCGAGGAGTTGGAGATGGCGTTTATAAGTGGTACATGTTTCACAAGCATATAGTAAGGTTGGTAGTACAATAGCTTTGTAAATGAGCATTTTAGTTTCCCTGCGAATGTCCCGGTCCTCAAACACTCTGCCCTTCAATCAGGAGAAAGCTGCACTCATAGAGCTCAGGTGACACTGGATTTTAGCATCAGTGTTGGCCCTTGTGGAAAGATAACTGCCTAGGTAGCAGAAGTGATCAACATTTTCCAACGTTACACTATTGAGTTGGATTTGTGGTGCTGCAGAGGGGTTATTTTGTACTTGTTGGTGCAGCACTTTGGTTTTTTTGGATGTTGAGTGATAAGCCAAGTTTTTAGTAAGCTTCTGAAAAGATATTTAGGAATGGTTTGGAAGTCATCCTCTGAGTGTGCGCACACTACGTTGTCATCAGCATACTGAAGCTCTATGATGGAAGTTACGGTAAGCTTACTCTTTGCTTTCAGCCTGCGCAGATTGAACAGTTTTCCATCTGTTCGATACATGATTTCTACTCTGGTGGGGAGTTTCCCTTCAACAAAGTGTAGGATCATGGCAATGAAAATAATGAATAGAGTTGGGGCAATAACACAACCCTGTTTAACACCTGATCCCACTGTGAATGGTTCACTTTGAGAGCCATTGTAATCTGCGATAGTTGCTGTCATATTATCATGGAGGAGCTGAATGTTTACAAATTTATCTAGGCAGCCAATTTTCAGAAGGACAGTCCACAGGGCATTCCGATTTACAGTGTAGAAAGCCTTAGTCAGGTCAATAAACGCCATATACAGGGGTTTGTTTTGCTTTCTGCATTTTTCTTGAAGCTGTTGAGCAGTGTAAATCATGTCGACTGTCCCCTTAGAAGGCCGAAAACCATTTTGGGATTCAGGAAGGGTCACCTTGGATATTGTTACAAGATGGTTTGCTAAGATCCTTGCAAGAATTTTGCTGGCTGCAGCTAATAGAGAGATGCCTCTATAGTTTCCACAATCAGATTCAACTACTAATCACATTCAAACTAATCAGATTCAACCACTGTAACCAAATCAACTAAAGTCCATGCAGGTGTTCATTAATAGATGGGAGTAATTTCTACCCCCATCACCTGAGCAAGTTAACAGCCACCCCCTGTGTGCATGCAGCAAGGTTTCCTAAGATCATCCTTCCCTGCTGTGTCTGTCAAGCCCAAGGGCCCCCCCAGCACCTGCAGGCCGTGCCTGGCAACAGTGACTAAGGGATGCCCACAACCCAACACTGCCTCAGCTAAGTGTTCCATTATTTCTGAAATCTTCTCACCTGCCTGGACCAAATGCCAATTAGCCAAATTGAAGGAACACCACTCCAACAAACATTACCCAACAGTATGGAGTAGGCAAAGAAGACGACAACCCTGGTCAGTTAGGGTCTCTCTCTCAAAAAAAATTCTACTCAGTCCCTTGAAAACAGACAACTAGCGTGTAGGCCCACACTGCCAAAGGGCGGGAGGGGTGGGTGACAAATAAAGAAGAGGGAAGAGTATGGGATTGAGCAAGCTTAAATAGCCTGTGCCCACCTCTCCCCCTTGGGTGAAATTGCCCATCAGGCCACTACATTCTCCCCTAGGGAGATATCACCTCTCCTCTTCTTCCAAGGGAGGATGGGTGTAGCAAATTAGTCCCTTCTAAAAATGATGGGAAGTGCATTACCAACAATAATAAAAAGCTAATACTGAATATTTTGTATGACACTTCACATGCGTTATCAGGCTATAATCCTTCCAATAACAACCTGTAAAGTTTGGTGGGTCCTTATTATTGCCCCCTTATTGGAGAGTGGCTTGCCAAAGATCACGTAGGGCAGAGGTGAAATTCAAGGTCTTCCACTTGGGCTCTTAGCCACTATCTTACACCAGCTCTCTCAGCATATGGTGTGGAGAACGTGGCTAAAGAGAGATCTTTCTTCCTTTTACAAAGTATTAACACTCAGGGTCCTCCAATACATGAGAATTCAGAGACACAATGCAAAGGTCCATGCATAAATAACATGTGGAATTTGCAGCTGTGAGGTGCAGCGATGGTGACTGATCTGGAAATGAACTGGCAGCCAATGCAGCTGTTTTAAAACAGGGTTCTAAAGGCATATAAGTCTTTAAGCCAACTGGAGGCTGCATTTTGGACCAGTTGATGTTTCCAAGTCACCTTCAAGGGAAGCCCAAGGTAGAATGCATTGTAACAATCCAGTATAAGATTGGGGCGGGGGGGGGGCTGGATTTTTTAGTTAAAGTAATCCAGGATGTTTGAAAGCAGACTGGATTCTCCTGGTGTGTCCCCCCCCTTAAAACAATAATCACACAAACAGGTAAAAATAATGTTTACTTATTCAGAATACTTCCTGAAGAGCAACAGATGCATCAGCTTTGTTCAGGCAGGTTTAAAATGGTAATTCAGTTACAATGACATACTTAAGTCTAGGTTAAAATGGGTTTGAGCATTGAAGCCCAGATACAGCAAATGTTTTTCACATTTCTGGCTTGGTGATGAGATGAAGAGGAAGAGCAGAAAGAGAGCAAAAAGAAGAGAGGATATGTTTATGCACAGTGGGAGTGTCTCTCACAGAACTCTCTAGCAAACTTACAGGAAAATTCTGTGAGCTTCAGCTCCTGTCATGTGCCTATCCTGCTCTATTGAAATCTCTTTCTAAGAATTATTGAAACTTTTCAACATACAATGCCATAAAAACCAAATTAATCTGACTAAAAAGGAAAGAGGAAAGAGGAAATGGGGAAGAAGAAGAAAACAGGAGAGGTGGGAGGAATGCGACAACAGCGGCCAGAATTTTATTAGCTCAAAGATGGAAAAGTGATGAAATACCAACGAAAGAACAATGGCAAGAAAAGTTGATGGAATACGCGGAAATGGCAAAACTGACTGAGAGACTTAAAGATAAGGACAATAATGATTTCGAAAATGATTAGGAACCTTTTATGATGTATATACAGAAACAATGCACTGAAATGGACTCACTTGCAAGATTTGATTAAGACACTTAAATTTAACAAACATAAACAGAAAATATAAATATGAGGGTAAAATGTTAAGAATATATTACAAGGTGTAATTTTAATTTTAATATATAAGGTATATAAAACTATAAGCAGAAGAAATGAATATGTGATAAACCAGAAAAGGAAGTTGGGGGAAGTCGGGGGGAAGGGGATGACAACAGAAAATGTAAAATGCAATTTGTGTTTTTTATTAGCATTGAGTATGTTAAAATTTTGTTGGAAAATCTTAATAAAATATATTTTTTTAAAAAGCAAGAGGGGGGAAAAAGTAAGAGAGGTGGGAGGAAGCAGCGGCGTAGCGTGGGTTGTCAGCACCCGGGGCAAGGCAAGTAATTTGCGCCCCCTAACCCGTGGATTTGCGCCCCCTAACCCTAACCCCCAGATGTTGCGCCCGGTGCGGCCGGCCCCCCCTGCACCCCCCACGCTACGCCACTGGGAGGAAGGGGGTAAAAATACAGAGACCTCTGTCAGAGATAGGTTTTAATCCTTATTGCACACATAAAGGGGTGGACCCAGGAGCTTCCCTTCCTTCTCCCAGCCTTCCACCCTTCCCTTCCCTGCCTCTCATACAGGGTCCTTCATCAGCCATCCATCCACTTCCTGTATCTTCATTAACCTAGAATAGAGGACATCAAAAAACAAAACATAATTCTATGATTCTGATTCTATAAGCAAGATTAGGGTTAGCAGAAAAAGATAAAAAAGGAAAAGAGAGATAAGAGAAAGAAAGAAAGAAAGAAAGAAAGAAAGAAAGAAAGAAAGAGGACTTCCAATTCTCCATCTACCAATTATGTATATAAATATTATTCAGAACATTCCAAATATTCACTCTAGATTGGTATCCAGCTTTATTCCAGGATAATGTCTAGCTGTTCCTCAGTCTGCTAGGCAGTGCTTTCCCAATCTTCAATCCCAGATATCTGAAGTTCATTCATTTTTATTTCCATGTGAAAAGTCCAAAAGGGTTTCTTTAATTGTTATGATCACTAAATGTCAAGACTATTCTGCCTCTAGTCCAGTAAGATGACTTTATCTCCAAGAAATTCCAATATCCCTTATTAGAGTAATAATTCATGATTATTTGCTTATTGTATATTCATTAATTCATACGCAATTCCATATTTTACAATACCAGTTCCTGTTGGCCATGATTTCTCATCTAAGATCCTTTCTCTCTCAGCTCTATCTCCGCCATCTCAGGATGTTTCCTAATGTCACTGTCCATGGTTCCACTTTACCATTCCACTCTCATATTCAGGAAGATCTTGATCAATATTTCCCCCCAAAGGTTCTGTGGATTCTTTAATCTGATCTTTCTCTGATCTATTTTCATTCACCATTCTACACATCCTAGTTCTGAGCTCTTCCAATTGCTCATTCAATAATTGCCACATGATACCAATAATCAGTGGGGTGTTCAACAGTGTCTTTGCCATATTGGGTTCTGTTCATCTCCCTCTTAGCAGTCTCTGCCTTGAAAACTTGTGTCTGTCTCTTTAAGTAAACAGTGCAATCCATTCCCAAGCTAATGGACTCAGTTTCACTTTTATAGCCAGCACCACACAGACAGGATGGCGAATTACAAGTAATATAAGATCAAGATTTTCTTAATCACTGATAATTAAGATAAGCTTTTTGCTGTGTTTTTCAGCCTATCTAGTGCCCTAATTAATGCCTTTCATTATGTCAGCAGCCAATTTGCATTCTGGATGATAATTAATTGGCAGGTAGATCACCGAATCACAAAAAGTAGTTAAAAGAAGAGAGGTTTTGTTGGCCTGATGCCCTGAAGGCTAACTTTGAGGGCTATTATGCAGTGTCTGGGCATCTTTAAATCTCTAAAGGGCTTGTTTTCTGCTGCTCTGGAGGGTAGGACCCAAGCCTTAGGCTTCACATCACAAGGAGATTCCAACTAAACATCAGGAAGAACTTTCTGACAATGAAAGTTACCTGACAGTGGAACAGCCTCCCATGAGAGGTGATGGAGTCTCCTTCCTTAGAGGTTTTTAAGCAGAAGTTGGATGGCCATCTGTCATGGGTTATTTAGCTGAGATTTCAGCTTGCAGGAGGTTTGACTAGATAGCCGTGGGGGGTTCCTTCCAACTCTACAATTCTGTGATTCTATGGTATGGCTCTTGAGGTAGGAGCAGAACCACTGAAGCACAGTGCCCCCCAGCTCCCACCTCCTGCAGCTGCTCTAGAAGGATTCCATGGTTAATGATATCAAAAGCCAGTGGGATGTCAAAAAGAACAAACAGGGTCACTCTCCCCCCATCTCTCTCCCAAGAAGAGTAATCAACCATGTTTCACTGCCATGAGCAGGCCTGAAGCCAGTCTGAAATGGATCTAGATATTCAGTCTCCTCCAAGCATGCCTGAAGCTGGGCTGCCACAATCCTCTAGAGCCCCTTGCCCCCAGAAGGGGATGTTTGTCACATACACATGCTAATATTTTAATCTTTGATTGGATTGTTTTATTGCATATTTTAATTACAGATTAATCTGGTCTGGTCCCCTCCTTGTGTCCTTAAATTGCAATGGCTGACATTTATCCCAACTCTGTTTCTTTCCCTCCCCACTGTCAAATTTATACAAGAAGCACCGTGGGGCAGAGACCTTTCTGCTTCTGAAACTCTGTAAACAATTGCTGAGGAGTCCAAGAGGTGCAGGGAAACCACAGGGAGCTAAATTTCACTTCTTCATTTGAAATAACCAGCCGAGAATGTTTTTGCTTCACATCTTCAGTGTGAAAGTCATTTCTTGTAGGAAAGACAGTTGCTCCCTCCTTTCAACCATACTTTTACTAATGTGAAGGATCCCCACTGGTGCCTATAATTCACCTCTTTTTAAGGTTACTAGGTAGGATCCTTTTACTGGGTACCCAGAATGAAAAGTTACACAATTCCTCTCCATTGACCCTCAAAACTGCCATTAGTGAAGTCATTCCTCCATTTTACCCAGTTTAATTGCCCTTGATTGTTATCCCTGGGAGACAACTATGCCTTAAATTTGGCTTAATTTAGATCCCTTTACAATCAATGGAGTAAAATCTGTTTCCAAAGTGGGTTGGAATTGCTTTTCTATGCAAAATAAGGAACTTTGGACATTTCTCTGTGTTGTTTTGATTGCAGGGTGCAATGATTTTGGAACACTTTAATTAATGGATTAAATGTATTAATGGTGTTGATCGTACTCACTATGTATCAGGTTCATAAAAAGTTCAGTGGCATTTCTGCCTTGGTAATGACTGGGGTGGGGTGAGAAAAGACTTGGCTTGTTTCTTTAGTGCCAGAACACGTAGAGAGATTATTCAGAAATATAATTGAGAATGTTATTTAAAGCCTGTTATGCTGCAATCCATCAAGCAGTTCTGATGCACCAGTCTCAATAGCAAAGGGTCTTGCACAGTGCTTTTCTTCTAGAAAATAAGGTGCTGGTACTCACCATGATGGCACTGGGAAATGATATACAATGAGCTGAAAAAGGTATTTAAGTATACCTTCCCTAAGAAACCAGAGGCCTTTCTTTTAGGCATTGTCGGCCAGAGTGTGCAAAAGAAGGATCGAACTTTTTTTATGTATGCTACAACAGCAGCAAGGATACTCATTGCTAAATGCTGGAAAACTCAAGATTTGCCCACGCTGGAAGAATGGCAGATGCAACTGATGGATTATATGGAACTGGCTGAGATGACTGGCAGAATCCGAGACCTGGGAGAGGAACTGGTGGAGGAGGACTGGAAGAAATTTAAGGATTATCTACAAAAACATTGTAAACTGTATGAATGCTAAGAAAGATGTAAGATTTGTAATAACACGGCTCCAACAAATTAGTAATAAGGAAATAAATTTGAATGTAATTGAAAGAAAAGACAAATTTTGGATAAACAATATTTCAAATTAAGATCTTAAAAGTCTGATTTAAATTCTAAAATTTGAGATTTAGTATTGGATAATTATATGATATCAATGGAAACAAGTAAATAATTTGCTAGCAAAATCTGTGAGTTCAGAATGCAGGAACAAGAGATGTGAGGAAGTCCAAAGAGGAGAATGAAATGTGGAAATTTGAAAAGACTATGTTATTATGTATGTTTTTTGTTTTTTGTTTATTGTTTAAAAAACTTTAATTAATATTATTTTTTAAAAAAATAAACCACTGTGTGGCTTGGACTTGCTGATTGGAAGGTCAGCGGTTTGAGACCCGCAACGGGGTGAGCTCCCGTTGTTCGGTCCCTGCTCCTGCCAACCTAGCAGTTTGAAGGTACATCAAAGTGCAAGTAGATAAATAGATACTGCTATGGTGGGAAGGTAGACAGCATTTCCGTGTGCTGCTCTGGTTTGCCAGAAGTGGCTTACTCATGCTGGCCACATGACCCGGAAGCTGTCTGCGGAAGCGGACAAACGCCGGCTCCCTTGGCCTGTAAAGTGAGATGAGAGCCACAACCCCAGAGTCATTCACAATTGGACCCTTTACCTTTACTCACCATGAAGTTGTTACAGTAAGTGCCACGTTTTTATTTTTATTTTGCACCAGACACTGGCTAGCCCAGCACCTCCCCCTGCCCCTGCATGGAGCATCAATGCAGACGGCACATTGCAGAGGAGGGGAAGTGTTCCTGCCCTGAGGAGATTACCGTCTTTGATTCTACAATGGAGAGAACACAGTTACCAACATTGTTACCAGGGTCTTTAACAGTAGAACATAAGAAGAGGCTTGCTGGATAAGGACCGTGGTCCATCTAGTCCAGCATTCTATTCTCACAGTGGCCAAGCAGATGCCTGTGGGAAACCCTCAGTCAGGACTCCAGTATAAGAGCACTTTCCCCCTCCTGTATTCAGAAGCATTACTGCCTCCGATTGTGGAAGCAGAGCATAGCTATTGTGGCGAGCAGCCATTGACAGCCTTCTCCTCTATGAAAAGGAGACCCAGATTCCCCACTTCCAACACTCAGCCAACAGAGAAGGGATTTGCATGTCTCTGTGTGTAGCACTCTGTCTCTGCTCCATCCAACAGAGCTTCCTTCCAGATAAAGATGAGTCACAATTTCTTTTCTGACTTTTCTTTTTTAAAGCTCCTTCTTGTGGGAAATTTGGGTGCCATTTAGCTTCCCGAAGAGGGGTTTGCATACGTTAAGACACATAGAGCTATACTAAGATCGTTCAGACACTAAGATCACCCAGTGGCATAAATAACCACCTGCCCACCAAAAACAAAATAACCAAAAGCATTGGCATTGTGTGAATGCCTGGGAGAATAAAAATGTCTTTGCCTGGTGCAAAGCCTCCCTGGAGAGGGCAAGGCCATCTTCTTGGAGGAAACTGTTTTTCTAGATCCATTTCAATCAGGGTTTAGGCCTGGTTTTGGTCACCTTGTCAGGAGACAGACAGGGGAAATGTGTCTCTGCTAAATCTCCCCGACCTCTCAGCAGCTTTCGATACCATCAACCTTAGTATCCTTCTGGAGTGTCGGTCTGAGTTAGGGGTGGGTAACACTGCTTTGCAATGGTCCTGGTCCTACTTGGATGGTCATTTCCAGAGGTTGTTGCTTGGGGAATATATCTGCAGGTGTGGCGGTGGTCGTGCTGGACTGTAGTCTTGCCTTGGTAATGGGCTGGATGAGAGCAAACAAAATGAAGCTTAATCCAGATAAAATGGAGGCACTGTTAATGGGTGGTTCCCTAGATCAGATGACCGAGAGCGACCCACACCCACTGGCTGGCTGGCTTTGAGGGGCTCACTCACAGTGCCCTGCAAGCCCAGCAGAAACAGTGCTGGGCTCGTGTGGTGCCATGAACTATTTCTTCTTTCTCAGGTGCCCTCTGGCTGAGAAGGTGGCTGAGAAGGACTCAACAGCCCCACCCCCCATGCTATGCCTCTGGGTGTTACACTCCCTCTGAAGGAGCAAGTGTGTAGCTTGCGCGTACTTTTGGATGTTTTTATATGTGTTGGAAGCCACCTTATATGTTTTGGGGCAGCCAAATGGGTGTGGTATAATAATAATAATAATAATAATAATAATAATAATAATAATAATTGCTGCTGCTTGAAGCTCAGGTGGCCTCAGTGGCATTGAGTGCCTTCCACCAGCCCAGCTGCACACACCCTTATCTGTACAGAGATAGCCTAAATTCTGTTGTCTATGCTCTGACAACCATCTAGGTTAGATTACGTTATACATAGGGCTGCCTCTAAAGGTGGTTCGGAAACTTTGGTGGCTAGGTAGCTCACTGGGGCAAGCCGGTTTGAGCATACTGCACCAATCCTGGCCCGACTGCAGTGGCTACTAATTAGTTTCCAGGCCCAATTCAAAGTGCTGGTTTTGACCTACAAAGCCTTAAATGGACCGCGATACCTCAAGGACCATACCCTCCCCCCCACCATATGAACTGACCTGGACCCTGTAATCACCATCTTTGCATGCCTCATGCACAAGAGGTGGCAACATGAGAATGAGATCCCAGGGAGGCTTGCCCAGCACCTTATCTTACATAGGTGCCAGGCGAAAACATTTCTCCATAACCAGGTATTTGTCTGATTAAGATACGATTCCCTTTTATATGTGTTGTGGAAGGTAGGATTATTGGGTTGTCTTTGTTCTTATTTTTACAATGTATTTTGTGTTTTTTATATTGCAATTTTATGTTGTGAACCACCCTTATACCTACGGGTATAGGGCACTATATAGATTAAATAAATAGACAGGATCTTGTTTGGGCTGTGTTGGCAGGAAGACTCTGTTGAGTTTGTGCCCCTTGGGAGGTGAGGATGCTGAACCTGGACTCGGGTGCTGCAGTAGTCTGTGCCTTGGGCACCTCCATGGCCATGCTGGTGGCCAGCAATGGAAATCAGGGCCATGAGAGTTGGCAGCACTCCTGTAAGCAATGCCACACATAAGAAATCCACAGGACCAGCACCTCAGTGCATAGAACCAGTGAAGCAGACAGAGCAACTGCTGTTCCTGAAGGCGTCTCAAGATCTAGAGGGGTGGCATCACTATCAGCTTTGCTGCTCTTCCTAAATGGCGCCCCTGGAAGAAAACCATTCATTGTAAAGTTTGCAGAAACTCTGTGTCAAACATTCTTCCTTTGAGTTTATGACAATCAGGGCTGTTAAAAAACACACATAAAACCACAAACCCTGCCTACATGTAACATTTCTATTAATGAGGCTGCTATGCCACATTTCCCCTAGAAGCTTATAATTAATTACCTCAAATCTGCTGGTAATCCAGTTGTGCTTAACAAAGGCACGGATAAAACAAGTCAATTTTCTGCTGCTGTTTATTATGCTTAAACATTTTAGTATTTGAAGTAACCCTACAAGTGGGTGAGTTTGATTACATGCAGCTTGCAAACTGTGCTCTGGGTATATACTCTGCATCAAAATCAAAGCCTCTGTTAGGGTGAGCGCTTGGCGGAAGGGGAGGCGTGTGGATTCATTAACTTGGATATTAAAAGATTTACAGGAGCATTAGGGTCTTGTTTACATGTAATACACTCAGCTGCAAAAGGCTGGTAGGATACAGCTGCATGCAGTGGAGCTAAACTTCCAACTCATGAAAATCCTACAGGGAACCCGAAGTAGACTGATTGATGACTGGTATATTGCCAGTGTTCAAATACTTTTTTAAAAAGTCAGTTCTTATCCATCTGAGGGAGGAAATGGCTTTACAGGACAATTGTATCTATGCCTACTCGGAAGTAAGTTCCATTGAATTCAATGTCAGGTGTGCATATTGTAGCTGCCAAAACCATTCATCGCCTCCCTTAAATCTCTGTTCCCATATCCAGCAGGAATATCCAGCAGGAACTCCTTGCCGAGCATTCTAGGACTGGGTGAAAATGTCCTATTTGTGTTCTCTGCCCTGTTTTCACACAGTGACATGAAAGGGGGAAGGGATTTCATCTGCCCATCAAATTCATTGGGTGGCCCTAAGTTCCAGTGCATGAAAAGAGGGAGGAAAATCTTCTCTTCTATCCAGTTTCTCCACACTGAGTACAATTTCATAGACCTCAAACATGCCCCACTTATTATGTTAAACCAAAAAGCCTCACACACTCATAGGGAAGGGCTAAGTGGCCTGCTTTACAGATGACAGTCCTCTGTTTGAAGGACTGTCTTCAGTCTGAAGACATCCTCTATTCAAAAGTAAAGAATCACAAGAAGAGAGAGCAGAAATCCTGAAGATGCCCATTGGCTGTTAGTACCTTGGACAGCCACCCCAAGAAAGGGGCTCCAACTGCGTTACTGTGCTGGTTGCAGTTTTCTGCACTTTCTCCAGCTTTGCAATTTCCTTTTCGGAGAGGGTGGAACCAGACTGTGCTCACTTCCTCCGTTATGGCTACTAGCCATTATGGCTATGACCTGCCTTCACGGACGGAGGCAGCAGGGCTTCTGAATCTTAGTTGCTGGAAACCATAAAAGGGAAGACTGCTCTTCTGATGGAATCCTGCTTGCTGGTTTCCTCCAGGCATCTGGTTGGCTGCTGTGAGAAGAGGGTGCTGGACTAGATGGGTCATGGCCCTGATCCAGCAGGTTCTTGCTATGCTCTTATGTTCTATTGCCTTATGGAGGCAAACCCCTAGTCGGATTGCAGGATTCTATTTGTCATTGGTACAAAATACTTTGGACATGGTGCATAAACATAGATTTCCTTTATAGATGCTTTGGCATCAATGTAATTTATGACTTAATGCAACGTAACTTTGCCAAACAGTTCTTTGAGGGTGGGGGACCATTCTTTGCAAAATTGTTTTGTAAGGTTTCCTGTACTCTGTGGGTCTCTTAATTGCTTTAATCACTGCTCCTTGCCTGAGGCCATTATAAGGGGGAGTTGGGAAGCTGCCTCCCCTTAGGAAGAGAGGCCAGATGCCGCACTGCTGATTGGTTGGAAGGACTGGAAGAACGAGATGTAAAGAGCAAGCCTGAGATTCCACTGTATGCTCTTTGGGCATCTGCTCAGCTCAAGGGCTAATCTTCCAAGTGCTTTGCAACCTAGCAGACTTTTCATTTGCAGTTCCCTTTCCTGCATCTGCAGCCTGTGTGTGTGTGTGTGTGTGTGGTGGGGGAGGAAACATTGTTTTTAGGAAATGTGAGATGTAGTTGCTGCCGTTTGCAAATTTTCAGTTTGTTTTTACTTTATACCAAGAGCCTGGTTTGCTTGTCGTGGAGCCAAATTGCCTCTAAATATTATCTGTTCTGTGACAGTACCTTCGAGGCAGGCAGACAACAGTGGCACTTGTGGAGCTCAACCATCTGGCACTCAGCTCAATTCTGTCTTAAAAAGATGCAAAAGACAAGCAAATTAAGCGTTATATATAATTTCAGCTCAGTTCAAATTTATTTGTGGCAGCCATAAACCATAACAAGTCTATAGCCTTGTAAATGAAAGCAGCCTCCCCCCAAAAGCCAGCAGTAAAAATTTTCTCTTTGAAGTGTGACATCTTAAGTTGCACTGTAGTTTTGGGAAGCAGCCTAATCAGTGTCTGAGTTGCTCTGTGTTTTTCCAATTCAACACATTATTTGAACCCAAATTAAATGTGTTAAAAGCAAAGCTCTCGATTGCAGCCAACTATAATGGGGGGATCTGGAAACGGTTATAATCACTTTTGTCCTTTTCACAGAAGTGGATGGAATTTGCAGGTGTGGTAACCAGAGAGTAGTAAGACTGCCTAATCATAGGCAGTTTGCTCATTGATTTTTTTAAAAGGAAAATAAAAGTCCCCGGAAACAAGGGACTCAGCCACATTGGCAAAAAAGAAAAAAGTGCTTTATATGTGCTGTATATGCATTCTAACACTGTGACACCAGATGGTGCTGTGGAGTTCTGTTTTTGATAACCCGATTTCTCATACAAAGTTTACAACACGTTTAACTGAAACGCTTCTTTGATACATCTAGATCCAGCCAAAGCCTGCTCCTTAATTCTAAGCATGAGGGACAGAAAGCAGTTGCTCATTGCCGATAGAAATCTGCAGAGCCATACACTAGACGAGCCTTACCTGTGGCCAGTGGAGGGAATTTGCGCCAGAGAGGAAAAAACATAGGAGTCAGGCACCATTTATATCTAACTTTATTTGCTCGCGTTTATGCTCTGCTCTTCAACTCATAAGAGCTTCCACAGTGGCACACAGTATTATTCCAGAGCCCACAGCTGATCCCTTAGCCAAGGGTCAGCTTAGGTGAAAAGGTGAGGCTTGGAGTGGCAACACTGAGACAAGAAAAAAATATGAAGATTTAGATTCTGATTAGGAGGGTTTAATTAAATTTGATATCATCCTTCTTCCTCCCAAAATTGTGCAAATAAATGGAGAATGATTTTGCTAATTCATGGCATAGATAGGAAAGAGGCTGGATTCTGGGGTGGGCGGAAAGCTATAGTACTTTTCTATAATGTGCTTAATTTAATTAATAGTGTAGTGATTATTTTATTTTGTTTTATTTAGAATTTAGTGCCTGTCAATCTGATTGATCTTTAAGGCAGGACCTCCAAAACCAACTTTTTAGTTTAGTTATATTTATTAATATTATTAATATCCAAAGATATACAAAAGTTCATACCCAATACAAAGTATCTTTTTATAATATACTGAAATAAAAGAGAAGTTTAATCTAAAAAGGAAAAGAGACGGAAAGAAGAAGGAAGTAAAGTAAAGGAAGGAAGGAAAAGTGAAAGAAGAGAGAGAGAAAAAATAATAAAGAAAGTTAAAATACTTCTGGTTCTCTGTCCTGCAGCTAAATATAGTATTCACTCATTAATGTCCAACCATTCTATCTTCTACAAACCAACATTTTTTTCAATCTTCAAATCCAGATATTACAAGTTCATTTTCTCTTTCATACAAAAAAGTCCATAAGAACTTTCCAATCCTTAATAAACGTCAGGAATGATTTTTCTCTAATTAAACACATTAACTTTGTCATCCCAGCTGTCCAATAATTTTATCAACCATTTCTCCATAGTAGGTAGGGCTGTAGCTTTCCATCTTTGTGCATATAACAGTCTCACCACTGTAATCATATAGTGGAATGATCTTCCATAGCCCTTTTCCAGTTGTGTATCAATTAACGCTCTAAAAAAAGAATTTTGGCTTCAGTTGAATATTAACCATTAAAAGCTGCTGTATCAGTGTATATATTTGTATCCAATTTTTGAAGCCTTGTTCACCAAGCATGATATAATGTCCATTCATGTACTTGACATTTCCAGCAAACATTTGAAACACCTTTATACATTCTGAACAGTTTATCAAGAGTTAAATACCAACAATACATCATTTTTATATAAAAAACTTTAAGATCACAACACAATGTTAATTTAAACTCCAACACCAACCGTGCAGCCCTGAGGATCTTAGCACCTGGGCAGATTCATCTGGATATATGATCTGTCAGGTAGCCATCTGCCTTACTCAGAATAGATCCATCCCAATTAATGGACATGATTAACTTAGGTCCATTGATTTCAGTGGGTCTGCTCTTGAGTAAAACAGGTGGGTGCACCCCATTGGTGTCCAGATAGATCTTTAAGCTTATGCTGAAATCTGCCATGCAGACCAATGGGTCTTAAAGGTGCTATCTGTATTTTAATGTAAGTTTAACATTCAGAGAAGGGGCCTGGCGTGTCTATGAAGGGGGGGGGCTGATTAATATGGGGTGCAATCCCCTGGGTCAGATAACTGATTTTGCACTTTGATGCCCTGAATAACACCTAAATTCACCACCCGCAGGGCCCTCATCACATCGCTTCATGACTGCCTCCTATCGCAGGGCTGAATGCTTATAAGTTAGCCTTGCTGCAAGATTCTTGCAATGAGGTTGTCGGGAAACAAAAGATTCACTTCAAGTGCGTGTGCAGCAAAGAGCTCCCCTCCCTCTTTAGAAAGAAAGATCCCTGAGTGGGTCCTTGAATATCATATGGTGGGGGTGGGCTGTGTTGTTTCACTTCACTCCCGGATGATGGGAGTGCAAATGCCTTTGCTGCCTCAGGAGGTCTTGGATATGCAAATAGGGATGAGCAGTAGAGGAGATGATAACTGTGGCCTACAGCTCTCTCACAAAGGGTGGGAGGTGAGGGGGGGGAGAGAGATTTGTCATCTTCACCCTTCTGTTTGTCTGTGCCTAGTTGACAATATAAAGGAAAAACAGCAAAGGGAAGAAAGTCAGCATTGCTGCAGGCTAAAAAGTAAAACATAAAAATCAAGAAAGAAATAGGTGTGTGGGAGCAGGGGAGAAACAGTTGCTGGGCATCAGTTCAAACAAACTGAACAGTGCAGTTGTTTTGGCAACCATCTCCCCAACACAATGGAATGGAAACATTACTGATTTGTTTTTAATGGTTGACAGTGCAATCCTAGCCATGTTTACATGGAAGTAAGTCCAGTGGGGAAGCAGTAATGAGTCACAGAATCATAGAACTGTAGAGTGAGACGGGTCCCCAGGGTCATCTAGTCCAACCCCTGCAATGCAGAAATCTCAGCTAAAGCATCCATGACAGATGGACATCCAATCTCTGTTTTAAAACTTCCAAGGAAGGTGAGTCCACAACCTCCCAAGGTCCATTCCACAGCTCTTACTGCCAGCAAGTTCTTCCTGATGTTCAGCTGGAATCTCCTTTCTTGTAACTTGAAGCCATTGCCCCGAGTCCTACCCTCAAGAGCAGGAGAAAACAAGCTTGCTCCATCTTCCATGTGACTTCAGATCTCTGAAGATGGCTTTCATATCTCCTCTCAGTCTCCTCTTTTCCAGGTTAAACATACCCAGCTCCCTCAACTGTTCCTCATAAGGCTTAGTTTCCAAACTCTTGATCATCTTGGTCGCCCTTCCTCTGCACATGTTTGAGCTTGTCAATATCCTTCTTAAATTGTGGTGCCCAGAATTGGACACAGTATTCCAGGTGTGGTCTGACCAAGGCAGAAGAGAGTGGTACTATTACTTTCCTTGATTTGGACACTAGACTTCTGTTGCTGCAGCCTAGAATCAGTGGTGGAGTGAGATGCTCCGGCACCTGGAGCATGGCTGGTGTGCATCACGGGGGTGTGGTGGCCACAGAGGTGTGCACGTGGTGTGCATCCCAGGGGTGCGTGGTGAGCAGCGTGTGTCCTGGGGAGGTGGCTATGATGGCACCCCCCCCCGGGATGGCACCTAGGGCGGACCACTCCCCTTGCCCCCACCTTTGTCCGCCAGTGCCTAGAATAGCATTAGCTTTTTTTGCTGCTGCATCACACTGATGATTCATGTTCAGCTTGTGGTCTACTAAGACCCCTAGATACATTTCTCATGTACTACTAGTAAGCCACATGTCCCCCATCCTATATTTCTTCATCTGGTTCTTCCTGCCTAAATGCAGAACCTTAGAAGAAGAAGAAGAAGAAGAGTTTGGATTTGATATCCCGCTTTATCACTACCCGAAGGAGTCTCAAAGCGGCTAACATTCTCCTTTCCCTTCCTCCCCCACAACAAACACTCTGTGAGGTGAGTGGGGCTGAGAGACTTCAGAGAAGCGTGACTGGCCCAAGGTCACCCAGCAGCTGCGTGCGGAGGAGCGGAGACGCGAACCCGGTTCCCCAGATTACGAGTCTATCGCTCTTAACCACTACACCGCACTGGCTCTCATTTGTCCCTACATTTGTCCCTACTGAAATTCATTTTGTTAGCTTGGGCCCAGCTTTCCAATGTGTTAAGGTAATTTTTAATTCTGATTCTGTCTTCTGCAATATTAGCTACCCCTCCCAATCTGGTGTTGTCTGCATTTTTTTTGAGCATCCCCTCAATTCCTTCATCCAAATAATCTATAAAGACCTTGAACAACAATGGGCCCAAAGACAGAACCCTGTAGCAACCCACTTGTCACTTTTTTCCAGGATGATGAGGAACCATTAATGAGTCCTCTTTGGGTTTGGTCAGTGAACCAGCTACGAATCCACCTCACAGTTACCTTGTTCAACCCACATTTTACCAGCTTCTTCACAAAGATATCATGGGGGCCTTCGCCAAAGCCTTACTGAAATCCCTACACACTATGTCCACAGCATCCCCCTGATCCACCAAGCTTGTTACTCCATCAAAAAAGAAATGAGGCTTGTCTGGCATGACTTATTTTTGAGAAACCCATCCTGGGTCTTAGTAATCACAGTGTTCTTTTTAAGTGCTCACAGTGACTGTTGACTTATCTGTTCTAGGACATCTTCTGGTATCATTGTCAAGCTCACTGGTTGGTAGTTACCTGGGTCTTCTCTCTCCCCCCCCCCCCCCAAATTTGAAGATGGGGAAATTTGCCTGCCTCCATTCTGTAGGAATCTCACCTGTTCTCCAAGAATTCTTAAAGATAATAGACAAAGGCTCTGAAATTTCATCCACAAGCTCCTTTAGTATCCTTGGATGCAGCTCATCAGGCCCTGGAGATCTGAATTCATTTAGAGTTGCTAGGTGTTTCCTTCCTACCTCTTTTCCTATCTTGGGCTGCAGCTCCCTCCCTACTCCATTTCTTCTATTATCAGCAGGTTGGGCATCACTTTCCTTTTGGGTGAAGACAGAGACAAATTAGGTGTTGAGTAATTCCACCTTCTCTCTGTCACCCAATAGCAATTCTCTGTCTTTGTCATGCAGAGGACCTACCACTTGTTTGTTCTCTTGCTTCAAATATAGCCAAATAAACCTTTTTATTTTTATTTTTAACCTCACTTGCAAGCCCAAGCTCATTCTGAGCTCTCGTCAGCCTGACCTTCCCCCTGCAATTGTTGGCTACTCATGTATACTCCTCCTTTGTGATTTCCCCTTTCTTCCATTTCTTATACATGCCCGTCTTAACTCTCAGCTCATCTGTAAGCTCCTTATGCAGCCGCAACAGTTTTCTTAGATGCCTCCCATCCCTCAGTGAGATGCAATCCCAAGCATACTTAGAATGGCGCAAGCTCCATTGAACACCACAGGACTTCCTTTTGGGTCCATGGGGGAGTGGAGGAAAGAAGCTGTGGAGTCATCCCAAGCATTGAGGCAACAGCAGGGACCAAAGCAAGAGACCGTGAAACAGCTTAAGAGGCCCAGAACCATAGTCAGGGGAGGGTGGTGTTCAGATTCATGTCCTTCAGAATCCTAGACAAGTTCCAAGGAAGTAGCAAGTTGGACTGAGTTGGGTAGTGACTGAACACTTCTACAGTCCTTCAGCTTCACTCATTCTTCCAAGGCTCTGCCCACTTGGTGAAAAATGGAGATCCTTAAAAGGGCAGTTGCCTGTCAATTCTAATCAGGCAGGTTGCCTGTAGTTGTTCAGCAGGGCATGAGGCAAGGAAGCTGGTCCCTCGGTAGGATTCAGCTTGGGGGCTGTATTCATTGGAGGTCCCTTTGGGTGGTTTGGGGTTCAGAAGGACCCTAGTGGTTGGAATCAGACTCACTGGTGCCCAGATCCTGCACCTCTGTAGATTGTGCTACTAGCCCTCCTGATTCCATTGGCTTTTCTCTGAGTCATTGCCCAGTTTGCTACTGGAAGTCCAGGCCATGACAGTATGTCAGTTTTAAACCAGTTTATCTGACATGACATAAGCCCTACAAAGAATATGAAACTTGTAGTTCAAATAAATGCAGAGAATTCCGTTTTTTGACACCTCTAGGTCTACATGAGGCTGCCTTTGAAGATGGCTCCAAAACTTCAACAGGTACAAAATCCAGCCACCTTGGTTATGGTTGGTGCAAGGTGGCTGGATCATAGGGCAGGTTGTCAATGGGCTTCCAGGCCCACTTTAAAGTGCTCACGATGGACATCTCAAGCCCCAAATCATGGGTTGCTAACTTGGTGCCTTCCAGATAGCCTTGAACTACAACTCCCATCATCCCTGGCCATTGGCCATGCTGGCTGCTGGAGTCACAGCCTTCATTGATAGGCTGTGATATTTATTCGGTCCCCAAAATTTTTGTCAAAAATTAATGAGATGCACCAGTTCATTTTCACTTGTGGGAAGTTTGGAGGGTGTTTTTTTAAAAAAATATATGAGTGGAATTTTATTATTGTATTTGTATTGTTATTACTCATTGTTACATTTTATATACATACATGTGTATGTTGTCAGTAAAATTTCCAATTGTTTTGTATTTACATCTGTTTCTGAGTGTTGGTGGTCAGATCATTTCTCTCTGCTTTTTGGGAGTTTGAGTCCAAGAAATTCTGAAAGGCCACAGGTTGGCCACTGCTGCTCTATATGGTTTGGGGCCAGTTTACTGTGACCAGCATCAAAGGTCTTGTTTGTTTATCTGCCTCTGAGAGCACTTAGACTGGGAGGGCATATGGAATGGGGCTTTCAATGCAGTGGCCCCACTTCTATGTAATTTGCTTTCAAGTGAGATGAGGTTTCTTCACAAATTTTAAAGCACATCTTCTATCACGGAGTAATTTTAAGTGGGTTGCAGACATGGTGATTTTATCTGGTTTACTTTGTGCTTTAAGGCTGTGCTGGATGGAATGTTTAAAGGTTTAAATTTATTTCACTTGCAATAGATTTAAGTTTGAGGTGTTGTGAGGATTATCTTGTAATAAAAATCTATATTTGTTGTGCAAAATATTCCTGTATTGCAGGGGGTTGGACTAGATGACCCCTGTGGTTTTTTTTCCCAACTCTACAAATCTATGACTCTAAAAATGATTTTTAAAAATCTAGGCTCAGATCAAGTTCTTTTGTACCTGTAGCAATGTAAGGCTGTAGTTGGGATGGAGAACACCAGCTTTCAGTGCCAAGGTGCAAGGCAGTTCATTTAGATTTAATAAGACAGTAATTGCACATTAAACTTCTATTGATTACTTTAAGTGTGTTTACTAAGATTTAACAGCTATGAAGCAGATGTACATCTTACTGACGCTCTTGGAGGCAGGCAGGCCTTCTGTAACAAAACACCAGCTAGCAGTTGTTATTTTTTGAAAGAAGTAAATAAGAGAAAGAAACATTATATTCAACTGAAATCAAAGGCACAGCACAGAATGTTAGTGCATCTCTTCTCTTTTCAGCTGATTTTCTGGAGATCGGTATTCTTGGTATTTAAATTTAGATTTAAATCAAGGCATCGAAGTGAACTTCGGAGTTGGCAGAGTTAGTTTTGATGCTTGTTGTCAGGCTGCTTGGGG
The DNA here is from genome assembly GCF_964252035.2 of Podarcis erhardii. Classification (NCBI taxonomy): domain Eukaryota; kingdom Metazoa; phylum Chordata; class Lepidosauria; order Squamata; family Lacertidae; genus Podarcis; species Podarcis erhardii. The sequence continues at coordinate 4,230,264 of NC_138503.1, read as the reverse complement.
CAGGAGGCATGTTTCCTTCTGGTTATAGCATTAGATTCTAGCATGGTTGAACGTGGTTTGTGTTCAGGGACATGTGTTGCTGGTTCCTAAGAGTTTGCAGGCTTTCTTGTGTGTGTCTGTTCTTAGTGAGCAAGAGAAACTTTCCAAGTTGGAATTTTCCAACTGTCTGTCAACTCACAAATTTATTTTCTCAAAAGGAAGCCGCCTCAAATGGAGACAATAATGCCTTTATCATGGACAGCTTGGGTATGTTGTCCCAAGTGTCTTCTGCTGCTATTCTACCTCCATTCAAAACATCAGCAACAGAAGTTCCATGGAAATGAATGGAGTCATTCTCCAACTCTGCCTGGTTGATTAAGCTTCTAGCCCCTAGTGACTAGCATGCAGGACAGCTGAGTAGAGGGAAGTGGACAAAATGGCATGGTTGATGCAATCAATTAAAGATAATGGCCTGTATGTTAAGAAGGCAGCATTTAGGGGGAATTCACAAGCACTGCCATTCACTAGCACCTTCGTGCTTGTACAACCATTTGCACAGTGAATTTGGCTGGTCAGAGGATAATCATTGTGCCACTGGTGTGTGTGTGTGTGTGTGTGTGTGTGTGTGTGTGTGTTGGTGGTGAGGTGAACTTCCCTACCCAAAAGAAAGGCGAGAGAGAGGCAGATGAATCTATGACACCTGTCAACCCCCATGTCATCACTAGAGTGATAACTAGTCAAGAGTCAATATCAAAGGCTGGCTGGCTCTTTCTTCCCCTCTGCGCTCTGTTCTGTTTGAGCTCATGGTGGTCACAGCTCCTTTAACAATATTTATAATGAAGGAACAACGTTGGAGATGTCAAGGCTGATTATTCATAAAGGCTCCTCCTGCCCCCTGCTCCCCTTAGGCTAACTGTCGAAGTACCTGATTCCCAATTCTCAAACACAAAAGCGACGAGAGCTTGAAAGCCGCGCTGACTAATAAAGTTTGCATATCCCTAAGAACAAGAGCACACAATCAAGAAGAAAAGGAATGGCAAGATTAAACAAAAGCAGTCAGCTTGGATGGGAAATAATAAAATTTTCAAGAGGCAAGAACTTCGTGGGTTTCTCCCACCGCCCCTCTCCCTCTCTTTTGGCACCAGTTCATTTACATTTCAGTCTATCTGAAAGAAGCCTCTGTCCATTTTTGTAGCTTGACTTCAACATCAAAGGATATTAAACATCCAGGTACTGAAATTAGATTTTGGAAGACAGGCAAGCAGGGAGGAGATGGGGAGGAGCCCCCACATGTCACAAGTTAAAGGCCTTCACCTTCACCTTGTCCCATGCCCAGAAGACAGATGGAGCAGGAGATAAGGAGGTGGGGAAGAAAAAGCAGAGAACATCAGCCCAGAGAAACTAAAGTCTAGGTCACTTCTTGGCTCCATATTGTTATTCAGAAGAATATACCAATGTAGTGCCCACCATATGCTTCAGACTATAATTCCCAGCAGCTCCAGCCAGCATGATTAGTATTGGTCAGGGATGGTGGGAGGTGTAGCTCAAAACATACAGAGGAACATAAGAACATAAGAGCCTGCTGGATCAGGCCAATGGCCCAATGGCCCATTACTCCAGCATCCTGTTCTCACAGGGGCTGACCAGATGCCCTGAAGTGAAACCCTCAAGTAGGACCTGAGCACAAGAACACTCATCTTTCCTGTGGTTTCCAGCTGGTGGTATTCAGAAGCATCACTCTTCAAGGCATTGATAGCTCCCTCCTTCACAAATTTGTCTAATCCTCTTTTAAATCCATCCAAGTTGGTGGCCATCACCACTCTTTTGAGAGTGAGTTCCATAGTTTAACTATGCACTGTCTGAAGTTGTTTCTTTTATCTGTCCTGAATCTTCCAACACGAACTTCTTTGCATTTACTATCCCGGAGTCTTTACATGATCATTATTATTATTAGTAGGAGTAGGAGTAGTAGTAGCAGCAGCAGCAGCGGCAGTGGCAGTGGCAGTAGTATAATGCAACCAGGGGAGCTGTGATGAAGGCACAACACTGCTTGATGAAACTTTGTCAGCTGATGTGCTGTTGCGAGTAATGGCCTCCATTCATTATTGGCCTAGTTGATTTTCATTTACACTTGGCTCAAACAATTAGCTTGAGCAGGTGTGAAGGTGATGGAGGGCCTGGGACTCATAGAGGTCAGTCACTGCTCTGTGTGATAAATTAACCATTATAATCAGCAGCAAGAGGGATGCTTTTCTGCTTGTCAGCAACTGTCGACAAAGGAACAACATACCTTGCATAAACTCCAGTCAAAGCCAGAGTACCAATGCAACATGATCACTTCCTTTAAAAAATGTGACCGGTCTTAGTCCCCCCACAGATGTGGAGAATGAGCACCATAATGGATGTTTATAAAAATACTATCCATGGTGCACAGAAAATGGAGAGAGGCAGGGAGAGGTCTTCTTTCTTTTCTTATCATCTTGGAACTTGAGGTGATCCAATAAACTTGATGTTGTAAAATTGGAAAAGCTTCAGAAAAGGGCTACCAAAATGGTTAAGGGGATGGAGTGACTTTCCTACAATGCAAGGTTGTAGTATTGGGGACATGATGTAATTCTAGAAAATTATACATGACATAGATAAAGTTGCTAGAGCAAAGTTTTCTCCCTCTCTCTTGATGCTAGAATTCATGGACATCTGATGAAGCTAAAAGTTAGAACATTAGGGACAAATAAAAGAAAATACTTCATGCACCACATAGTGAAACTATGGAACACCCTCTCACAGGAGGCAGTTATGGCAGTAGATAATTTGTTGAAATGAAACAGTATATTATTTGCCTAAGTAAATAAATAAACAGTGCTTTTGGCTGTGATTTAGGCAGTTTCCCAGAACAAGTTCTGCAAAAACCTGTTCAGTGAAACCATTTTATCTTTTGACGCATCACAAATCTTGTGTTCTAAAACTGGAATCATCATGGAATGAGAAAGCAAGACAGAGAGGAGACAGACAATGAACTGGTTTTATAAGAGGAAGAAAAAGCAACACCTGCATTTAGAATGTATGGAGAAGCAGGAATGTCCTCCGTAAGTAGTTGCTAGTTCATTTTGCTTAGCTGGTGGATTATGAAAAGCCAAATAGGGATGTCAAATGAAAGGAACAGTTGCACAAGGATGCATTTAATACACTGGGGTTTAATTACTATGACTGTGTTGGCAAACAAACTACACAATGTATTGACACTCTTTGTATGTCTACATGCATTTATATATACACACTGAAATGTGCCCTACGTCTTGCATTTGGACAATGAATAAACGAGAAGCAGTCCAACAAAGCAACTATGGTAGACCCTAGCATGGAAAAAGATACGCAACAGGCAGCAAGTTAATTTTAACACATTCTGCAGAGTTGCTGGAGAGGCAATGTTTTAAAATTCCTTGAGACAAAATGCTCAAAAAGTTCTTTTAATTATAATAACTGGGCTCCCAGTGAGTGAAACCAACACACTTTGCAATGCAGTGCTGACTCAGAGACTCTGGCTCACTGCATAAAGAATATAATCAATGACTTGCAGTGGCTTAATGATTGGTGAGGTGATATGAGAGAACATGCTTCCTAAAATTTGCACATAAGCTCAAGTCATTAGTGACACTCCACATGTGGTTAGTCGGAGCCTGAGACTTCGTATCATAAGGCATTTAGAATTTACCCAATTGGTACAAACCATCAGGCAACGCATGGTGTCAGAAGTGATAGGGCCTCGAAAAAGATGCAGGTGTAGCTGCTGCTACAGCATCCCTGGCATCCAGCTTAGCTTAAAAACCTCACAAAGGAGGATCTACCATGTTCCAAGGGAGGCTGTCTTGCAGTTGAACAGATCATACCACTAGAAAGTTCTTTTTAATGTTTAGTCAAGATCCCATTTATTTGAAGCCCTTGGCTCAGGTCCTATCCTAGGAAGCAACAGAAAATATTGTTGGGGCATGAGGGAAATTCAGGAATAATTGTAAAAATTACCGGTAAATAGGAATTGCCTTATCATTTTCATTATATACTCATCTGGCTGGGTTTCCTTCAGCCACTCTGGGTGGCTTACAGCACATAAAAAAATTGTAAAACATCAGACATTAAATATTTCCCGATACAGGGTTGCCTTCAGATGTCTTCTGAAAGTCAGATAGTTGTTTATTTCTTTGGCATCTGATGGGAGGGCATTCCACAGGGTGGGCACCACTACTGAGAAGGCCTGGTTCCTTGTAACCTCACTTCTCGTTGTGAGGGAGCTGCCAGAAGGCCCTTGGAGGTGGACCTCAGTGTCCAGGCTGAACGCTGGGGGTGGAGATGCTCCATTTAGGGCTTTAAAGGTCAGACCAACACCCTGAATTGTGCTCGGAAATGTACTGGAAGCCAATGTAGGTCTTTCAGGACTGGTGTTATATGGTCTCAGCGGCCACTCCCAGTCACCAGCCTAGCTGTGCATTGCAGTAGTCCAAGTGGGAGATAACCAGAGCATGCACCACTCTGGCGAGAAAGTCCGCAGGTAGGTAGGGTCTCAGCCTGCGTACCAGATGGAGCTGGTAGATAGCTGCCCTGGACACAGAATTGACCTGTGCCTCCATGGACAGCTGTGAGTCCAAAATGACTCACAGGCTGTGCACCTGGTCCTTCAGGGGCACATTTACTTCATTTAGGACCAGGGAGTCCCCCACACCTGCCCACCTTCTGTCCCCCCAAAACAGTAATTCTGTTTTGTCAGGATTCAGCCTCAATCTGTTAGCCGCCATCCATCCTCCAACCGCCTCCAGACACTCTCACAGGAACTTCACTGGTTCTGATTTAAAAGAGAGGTAGAGCTGGGTATTGTGCGCAAACTGGTGAACACCCAGCCCAAGCCCCTTATTATCTCTCCCATCGGCTTCATATAGATGTTAAAAAGCATGGGGGAGAGGACAGACCCTGAAACACCCCACAAGTGAGAGCCCAGGGTCTGAACACTCATTCCCCATCACCACTTTCTGGTCATCGCCCAGGAGGAAGGAGCGGAACCACTGTGTAACAGTGGCCCCAGCTCCTAACACACACACACACCCCAATGGTCCAGAAAGATACCATGACTAATGGTATCAAAGGCTGCTGAGAGATCCAGCAGAACTAGGAAACAGCTTTCACCTCTGTCACTAGACTGCCAGAGATCATTGACCAGCGCGACCAAGGTAATCCTGACTGGAAGGGAGCCAAATGGTCTGCATCCTCTAGACATGCCTGGAGTTGTTCAGCAACCATCCACTCAATCACCTTGGAAGATTTGAGACTGGGCGATAGTTGGCCCTATTGGCCGGGTCCAAAGACTTTTTTTAATGAAGTGGTTTCATAACCACCTCTTTCAGTGGTTTGGAAGGCTCCCTCACAGAGGGAAGCATTCACCACCCCACAGAGCCCAGAGCCCAGCCCTTGCCGGCTCACTTTTATGAGCGAGGATGGGCAATGATTAAGCTGGTCCATTTCTGTTGTCCAAGCAGCCTGTCCACATCCTCGGAGGTAACAGATTGAAATTGATCCCATGCAACTTGACTAGACAGGACTCTAGCACTCTCCTGCTCCAGCCCTGCTCCCACAATGGAGTCTACCTCTTTCCGAATCTGAGCAACTTTATCTGCAAAAAACTTTGCAAAATCATTGCAAGAGATCTTGGGGTCCTCACCAGGCTCTGATGGTGGAGATGGTTCTGTTAGATTGTGAACCACCTGAAGGAGTCTCCTGCTGCTATTTTCTGCAGATGCACCAACGCTGTCACCACTTGGGAGGCTTGATGTTGGACTCTAACCTGTGTCGGGTCCAATTCAGAATGAGTTTTCCACCACTGGTGCTCTAGCCTTACACCTGAGGCAAATCATAGGCCCATAGGCAACAGCATTTCCCAGTTCTACCTGAAAAAAACAGGTACTGAACCTGGAGTCACAGAGCTATAGGGCTGTCTTCCTAAACTAACATATACCGGTATAGCCCTGTCTCTCAAAGGGGTTGATTCACCTGTAGATATCAATGTTTCTGTTAATAAACACAAATTTAATGTGCTCAACCACTCTGCTAAAGTTGAAGGTTTACTCTTCTGGGTACAATTTTACCCTGCCCACCTGCCTGCCTACCTATCTTTGCATAGGTAAAGGTAAACCATTAGGTCCATTCGTGGCCGACTCTGGGGTTGCGGTGCTCATCTCACTTTACTGGCCGAGGGAGCCGGTGTACAGCTTCTGGGTCATGTGGCCAGCAGGACTAAGCCGCTTCTGGCGAACCAGAGCAGCACACAGAAACGCCGTTTACCTCCCCGCCAGAGCGGTACCTATTTATCTACTTGCACTTTGATGTGCTTTCGAACTGCTAGGTTGGCAGGAGCAGGGACCGAGCAACGGGAGCTCACCCCGTCATGGGGATCGAACTGCCGATCATCAATCATAAATTTAGGAAGCCTACAATTCAGAAAACACAGGGAGGGAAACTGGACTGCATCTGGGCATATGCCCAACCCAGTCTTGGCACATGTTCCAAATCATGTATTAGTTGTAGGTCTGTGGATTCCGATCTTCGGGCAAACTTACCCATGTTTTGGGGGAGAGTAGTGGGAAATAGGCATGGCAAAGCTTATTGGTGTATCCTGATAAGGCTTAGACAAATTGAACACATTTTTTTTCAAATTATATTGGAGGCAGGGAGAGCTGATTAAAATCAGGAGCCTGATGTAAAGCAACCCTCTGCCCATGCCAGGGTTCAGATCCTGCCCGCCAGCCCTGTCACATCTGAAATTTAATTTTAAAAAGGCATTCAAGGAATAGCAGCTTCTATGAACAGGGAAGTATGTCCCTGTAGATAGAACTTCAGTAAAAAGAAATATTATTTGTTACATTTATACCCCATTTTCCTCCAGAGAGTTCAAGATGGCATGCATGGTTATCCCCCTCCTCATTTAGTCCTTAACAACATCCCTGTGAGGTAGGTTAGGCTGAGAGGCAGTGACTGGACCAGGAACACCCAGCAAGCTTCATGACCAAGTGGGGATTTGAACCCTGGTCTCCTGGTTCCTAACTGCACCACACTGGCTCTCTGATGGCATCATCATTCTTGCTCTTAAAGATGTCTCAGGCCTGCGTTCCCTTGCATTTCCCCTCTGCTACACCATAAGGCCTCCACTTCTGTAGCCCCAGGCAGGTTCCCACCAGTATCCAGGTTGGGCAGGGAGCTGCGTTTGGCTGAAGGGTTGACACTTTGCACAGACCTGAGACAAATAATCGCTTGCGCTTCAGGAATACCAGTTTCCTCAGGGTTCCTAGTATCGTTTAATCTGTGAATGGATTGGATATTACCCTCTTACCTGAACTATTTTGCATTTTTGCCGTTTCAGATCTTTCTTGAAATTTAAGATGAACTCTGGGCCCAAGGCTGCCAGTTTTATTTAAGGGACTTTTCCATTTTTCTCACGGAGGGTGGAATTGACTGTGGTAAAACATAATTGTGCGAGGGAGCACCTCTGCATTCGTGGTGCCGGCTTGCCGTTCCAACTAGGCTCACACAGCCACTGAATAAACACATATTGATATTATAGAACAAAATAATATATTAACACATTGCCAGCTTGTGCTCTGATGGGCACCCAATACTATTAGTCACGCGGCGAGTGACAAACGCAATTACACTCAAGTGCTAATAGTGTGGAAGGGCAAGGCGGCCTGACCTCAGCTTCCCAGGTCGATTTAAATGTTTGATGTCTCATTGAATTAGTATCACAGTGTGAAAGACACAGCTCAAGCTAATGCAAATGAGGCTGGACATGCAATACTGCTGATTGGGCTGACATAATTAGAATAATATTCTCCGCGAAGCTAATAACAAGCCACGGAAATAAATAACCGCAAGATAACTTAATGGCTCTATGCACAAATGCACCTCAGAATATGCTAAGGCCAGCGTTTTCTGTTTACTCACAGAGCATCAGTGAGGGGTCTCCCCTTTCTCTCTGTCCACCCTCCCCATACTTAAAATGAGCTTGTGAGTTGAGAACAACTTGATTGACTCGATCAACTTTTTCAATATTTTGTTTTGCCCCTGTGGATCTGAACCAGTGCCAGGACCATCCAATCTAATATAAAAAATGCCACAGCTGCCCATTCCTCCCCACACCCACAATCGGCAGGACAACAGTAAAACATTTGAAAACTCAAAATATAAATCATAGCACCAGTTGGATTATATCTAGGTTATTTACAGTAAATGGAGACTTTGCAGAGCAATGTAAGACAAGACAGGTCTCTGCTTACAATGTGCTTGTAATCCAAATTTAGATATGGGAGGGAGGAAGAAAACAGATTTGAGGAGAGGAAACACCAAGGCTGGTAAGCTAGACTTTGTTTCCTCCAACAAAACCCACCTCTGCTATTCAACCATTGACTTACTGCTTTAGTCCTCATTCCCCATTGAAATGACACCAGTGAAAATGGCTTTCTTGCATTTGCTGCTCTGTTTACTTTACTTCTCTCTTCCCTCAAACTCCTCACATTGTAAGAGCATTTTGGCAAAGATCTGATTTTTATGTTCCCCTTTGAAGTGCTGTGTACACTGACATGGCCTTGCCACATATATCCCTTGCCTGGCAACTGCACTGCAATGGGCCACAGCTGAGAGCACCACATGCCCCAGAGATGCGCTTAATTTATACTAGAAACATGGCTTTAGTGTTGCAGCTCCAGTCCTCTGGAATCAGTAGCCAGGCAGAATTAGAAAGCCACATAGCGACATGATGATTAGATGCCAAATTAAGACAGTTTTGCTGAAGAGGGCTTCCCCTGAAGGGTCTGACCCAGTCATTTTGTAGAACATTTTTAGAATCTGTACTTTTTGTATTTCATTTTATTTTTATCTTGCCGTACACTGCTTCAGTGCCCATGAAGTGACTTGTAAATTCATAAAATAAATAAACATTGTTTATTTATACAGCTCGATTTGTGTGCCTGGTAGACCACAGAGTACAAGGGGAGAGGTCCGTGGCCTGAGGACCTTCCAGTCTTAAATCTGACACAGGGAAACCACAGGGAAAGGGGGGGGGGCAAAACAACAACAACAACACATACACACATACATCATTGTCCAGTTACATAGGATGGGTTATGGAGTTACAGTGGAATCTTGTGCATGCCTACTCCAAGGTACGTTCCACTGAGTTGAGGAGGCTTACTGACAGGTAAATGGGTCCAGGATAGCAGCCTTAGTTGCAGGAAGGTGTGGGGGAGGGAGCTAACATTGTCCCTTACACTCTCCTGTCTTAGCCACACGCAAACCTCTCTCCTGCCAGCTGAGTTGCACCCCAACTTCCAACAAACATGTGGGCACAGAGCAACAGATGGTAGCCACTAAGCCAGCCTGCCGCTAGGCATTCATCCAAACCTGCAAGCCTATGCACATGTCTGTAACTGAGCAATACCAGAAAATGTTGCTTTTATGGGTGCATGTAGCCAGCCCAGCTCCCAACTAACTCCTAAAAATAATAATAAAAGAGCAAAGCCAACCATTTCCAGCAAATCACATTATTTCACTTCATTAAGGGTTAAGAGTTTGATTTCAGTTTATTGCTGGTTTACACCAAGTTAGCAGTGCTGAGGCAGCAGTTGCTACCCGATCAATGGCTGAGACAGAGTGGAACTGCCGCTCCACTCTCAAGATGAGAGCAATTTATGCCATGGCAATAAAGACATCCTGGAAAGAGACTTCAAATCACAACATTTCCCATGGACAGTTGGAGGCAGGGAAGAGAAATTTACCTGTGGGAGCAGTCCCAAGTTTCAGAAATGTCATGCAGACAGTTTTGGTTTTGAAAACAGAACAAGTTTCTAGACCACATGACTTAATTAAGGTGTCCCCTTGAATCAGGCAAGGGTTCCTCTCACCCCCCACCCCCCATCCCCGGTTCTGGTCCTGCTTCTGAGAACTGCACAAGTCATTCTCAGCATGCTAAGTGGCTTTGAGTTTGTGAGTGGCAGGTTCACCTTCCCTGCTGCTAAAGCACAAAGAACAGTTTGGTTTATGACATGACTCACATGGGATGGGAGGGAAGGTCCTCCCAAATAACTGGAAAGTCTCAAATAACTGGCATGGTCAAGCCCTTAAAAATTTCCAAAACAACCAGTGTGGTGTAGTGGTTAAGAGCGGTAGTAACGTAATCTGGGGAACCGGGATCGAGTCTCCGCTCCTCCACATGCAGCTGCTGGGTGACCTTGGGCCAGTCACACTTCTCTGAAGTCTCTCAGCCCCACTCACCTCACAGAGTGTTTGTTGTGGGGGAGGAAGGGAAAGGAGAATGTTGGCCGCTTTGAGACTCCTTAAAGGGAGTGAAAGGCGGGATATCAAATCCAAACTCCTCCTCCTCCTCCTCTTCTTCTTCTTCTTTTAATAATAATAATAATAATAATAATAATAATAATAATAATAATCTTTATTGTCATTGCCCCCTCTCGGGGACAACGAAAATTACTTGGCTGCTCCATCCACCCAGGTAGGGCACTCCACACAAAATCAAAACAACTATAAAAACACTAATTAAAACAATACAGTATAATACAGCAAGGAAGATTAGATGACTTTCAAAGTCCAGGTTTCCCATTCAGGGCCGAGATCGCTCTGGAGAAGAAGCTGTTCTTCAGACGGCTCGTTCTTGTCTTCATCGTCCTGTATCTCCGTCCCGACGGCAGGAGCTCGAAGAGACAGTGACCAGGATGTGATGGATCTTTTACTAGGTCCAGGTCCTATGGCACCTTGTGGCATAAATCTGCTCTAAGGTGGAGAGTGGGCAGCCAACAATGCTCTCTGCTGCCTTCACAACTCTGCACAACCCCATCCTGTCCTGGGTAGTACAGCTTCCGTACCACACACATAAACCATAAGTGAGCACGCTCTCAATGGCACAGTGATAGAAGGCAAGCAGCAGTTTCTGCGGAAGATGGTTTTTCCTTAGGATCCTCAGAAAGTACAGTCTCTGCTGCGCCTTCTTCACAAGCCCCCTTGTGTTGACACTCCGGGACAGATCCTCTTGTAATTCAATACTCAAAAATCTGAACGTTGTTACCCTCTCCACACAGACCCCATCAATCAAAAGTGGCTGGACATTGCTCTTCTGTCTCCTGAAGTCCACCACAAGCTCCTTTGTCTTCCTTGTATTTATGAGCAAGTTCTTAGCTCTGCACCACTCTGTCAGCCGCTCCACCTCATCTCTATAGTCCGTTTCACCCTCCCTTTCAGAGATGAGCCCAATCACGGTTGTGTCATCTGCAAATTTGACAACCCTATTACTAGGGTGAGCCTGGCCTCTGTTCCCCAAAGTAACCAGACAGCCACCCCTGGGAAGAGAAGGGCTTAGCAGTAGAGCATCTGTATTGTATGCATAAGGTCCCAGGTTGAATCCCCAGCAACGCCAGGTAAGGCAGAGAATGTCCCCTGCATGAGACCCGGAAGGCCAGATGAAGCAGTGGCCCAATGCAAAATAGGACAGCAGGAGAACCTGATGAGGATTCCCTTGTTGGCACACAAACACACACCCGACATCTTGCACTCTGAGCTATGCTGCCTCTGTACATCAGATTAAGCTATCATGGCTCATTAGCATTGCTAGACATATCCTCTATGAAAGTCGCTACTCTTTTTCTTTTTTAAAAAAGACAGCTAAGCAAGTGGCTATCTCAAGCTGATGGTCTAAACACGGTAACAGATGGCTAGCTGGATCAGTGCCTGAATCAGGGTGGAAGGCTCTTAAAGCAGTCCATGACCAACCCCACATTTTAGCCAGATCCCAGCAAACAGCTGCATGTCCACAAGAGCCTTGGAAAAAGAAAGAGAGAGAGAGCGCCTAGTGAAGAAGGGTACGATAGAAATTTTAATAATCATAATAATAGTGTCACGTAAGGGCAAAGAGTCTTCCTGCCCCCAATAATTCAATTCTGATCAGTCTAGCAAAGCTTTGTAAAACAAATGCATGAGAAAAGCACCCCAATTATTACACCATATAATCTTTCTTAGTCACTTATCATGAGCACCTGCTCCTGCCTCCTTGCACTCTGCATGTGAAGAACATAAGAAGAACTTGCCGGATCAGGCCAGGGGCTCATCTAGTCCAGCATCTTGTTCTCACAGCGGCTGACCAGAAGCCTGTGGGAAATGGGCAAGCAGGGCTTGAGCACAAGAGCCCTCTGCAGTAATGCTCTTCTTGGAAAAACATAAATATGTGGTTGGCATGACATGGTATGTAATTGGAGATCTGTTTTAGGGTTGTGTGCTTAAGGGTTTATCCACCCTTACCTTTTGCCCACTGCTTTCTAGGCACAGATCTGCCCTCTGTGGCCTAAGCCACGGGCACAGCTGGGGGAAGGAGGGGGAAGCTGCCCCCCTAAATCAAGTAATTTAAAAAAAAAATACTTACGGTAACTAACGGACCATTTGCATCTCAGATAGCTTGGTTCTGCTCCCGTCATACATCCTGGCTATCCATGGTCCAAGTGCTTTTGCCCCACTGCTTCCCCCAGAAAAACCCACAGAATTGGAACAAATGGCAATTCAGGGTTTCTGTGGATAGCCATTTGCTCTGATTCAGTCAGACATGGAGCTTGGAAGTACAGACCTGTGCCTAGAAACAGGTCACAAAAGGAAGTCTGAATGACCATTCTGTCTTCCTCAACATGTGCTGCTTACAAGGAGAGGGGTAATAAAAATGTGTTGTTGCTCAAAACTTTTGCATACTTTTAAGATACTAAGTAGAACTGAACAAATATTATATATAGTAGGTTGGACAAATCTGTTAATTTCCGTTTCTCTCAGTTTCTCATTTTCCCAACATAAATTCATTTCCCCCCCATTTCCCCCATCAATTTACAATTTATTTGTTCTTTTAAAGAAGAATACAGCATAAATACTTGCACACATTTTCATGGGCATTTCTCATATGCATTCTGCAGGCAGTTTCCCATAATGCAATACATTTCTGTATGTTACTTTCACTAATATATGTGTACGTTTGTGTCCATACATTCCTCTAACCAGTGCTTTTTTCTGGGGGGACACAGGGGTACGCATACCCCTAAACATTTTGTGAATCTAAGTTTGGCCCCACTGAGGTGCAGTATTAGGAAAATGAGAGTACCCCTAAACATTTTTTTTAGAAAAATAGCACTTCCTCTAACACCTGAATTTCTGTATGCATATTTTGGCTGCAAATTGTGGAGATATGGGACTTTTGAGGGATAGGAGCATTTGCTCTTGTATATTGTTTAGGCAAGTGCAAATGGGGAAGATTTGCACTGAATTGTGAACCAAACACACTTCTCCCCCATCTTTAATATGAGCGAAGGATCTCCTGGACGTTAGCCACACGGCACCCACAAACTGTATGCAGGATGGGTTCCAATGAGTAGGAATGTTTCCTTGGAAAATACAGAAAAATGGAACACTGGCTGACTCTGGATAGTTTTCATATGAAACAGGGCACTTTGCATTCTATTTCATCTGCTGATATTGTTTCCTTCCTATTACAAAAAGAGGTATAATGCAAAAAACACAGGAGGTGGTTTTGTTTTTTAATTTGCAGGGCCAATTGTTAATTTTGCTAAGAGGCCTGTTTATTTTCCATCTTCTTTCTGCTCTGTTTAAAGTTGGGTGCTGGCAACCGGAGAGTGTCAAGCACTCAGCGCTAATAATTGCTTAAGGAGCCCCTGACTTTTGCAGACATGGACTCTTTGCAGCTCCCTCCCACATGCCGCAGTTCCTTCCTTGGAAATGGCAAAGCATAAGAGGGTAGGGTGGGTGGCTTGGGAAAAAAAGGAGATGTGTGAGTGCGTGTGGAAACCTGAGCATTTCCTTCTGAAGAATTTTTGATTTTTCCTTCTTAAAGAAATGTCTGCAATTCAAAGAAATAGCTTTAAGTGATATTATAAAATAGAATATGGAGTGCAATGCTCAGAATGACTCCTTGCTTTGAATGTGAAGCTGGGGGAAAACATTGGCAGCGCCTTTTTATTATTAGGAGGGATTTTTTTTTTGTTCTTGATCTAAGCATTGAAGAGAAAAACATGCTCCCTGCATTTGAATACAGCACGGGCACCCTCGCTGTAATGTGTCGGAGATAAAGCAATACCCGAGCTGCCTCCAGGCGGCACCTGTTTTCTGTGGGTCAATGCCATCCTTCCCTTAGATCGCTGCTGCGCCACTCGTGTGGCTGAGGCTTTATTAGGCCTAATTAGGCAGGCTGTCACTTTTATTGGTGATGGGGAAGGAAGATAAGTAGATTACTTGTGTCATCCATCTCTATCCAGACGTCTCTTTAAAAAGAGAGTCGAAAGCATTTGCTGTGGGCCACAAAACACAATTCTACATGAGATTGAGGGAGGGAGGAAAGGGTAGGATGAAACAGCAACCAGGAGTGTATTAACTCCCCTCCTCGCCTTTACCTTTCACATTCCTAGTGTTTAATTCCAACCCCACGGAGAGGAGAGTTGCAGTGAAGACCTCCAGCCCTTTTTTGTGCCCAGAGAAGGAAGGTTGTCCATAAAAGGTCTGTGATATATAGGAGATGCAACAGCAACAGAAGCTGCTTCCAGTTCATGCTTCCATTTCTTGCTTTGAAAGTTGACTTAAATCATTAGGAGCACCTAATGTGAGGAGAAGTGAAGAAAAAATGGACTTTTGGGGGGATGCTATTTCTGTTGACTTCTCTTTAATGCTGAAATGCAATGCTGCCTTTAAGTAAACAGAGACTTGCTGATTAAATTTAGATTTCTGTACTGTCAATGCTTTAGCCCAGGCTGAATTTTATTCTTACTGTTATACTTTCAAAAAAGAAAACAAAAACCATGCAGCAGTGAAGGTCAGCACACAATAATCACATATTGAATATGTCACAACAGAAATGTTGGAAGTTTGGGTGCAACTCAGCTTGCAGAAAGGGAGGGGTTGCATGAATTAAAGCAGACAGAGTTAGGGACCTCTAGATTCCCAAACTATCTTTGCATATTTAATCTCCTGGGCTGACCTCTCTATTATTATTTTTGTATATTTATTTATTTATACTGCACCTTTCCCCCTGATGGAACTCAAGGCAGCTTACAGATGAAAATAAGAACCGCTAAAAGCATAGGTTCTATTTTTTTGGTGTCAAACTAATTCTCACAGTCTGCAACTTGTTTTACACCTTCCTCAACAGTGACTGGAGAATACCAAGTTCCTGAGCCCTATTTTTTTCTATGAGAAGAAGGCCTATCAACAATCCCATCTCCCTCATCCCTGGTCCATCCAAGACTGCAACCTCACCTGAGCTCCAGCCAATCACTGCAACAGGAAGAGAGAGGTGGGGGGATGGCCAACAGCTCCCCCTTGGGTTCTGGGAGGGCCTAAATTGGGTCAGGGCAGAAGGGGTGGAGAGAGGATGTCAGATTCTTCTGTGCAGCATTTTCCCAATTTACACCAGCTCTGCCCATTTTCCTCAATCTAAATAACACCCCCCCAGAAATGGCACTACATCAAAGCCAGCATGATGGGGCTTTGAGGGCTCAGATAAGTGCCCTCCCTGAAAATCTGCTCCCCTGCCCCCAAAATGAAAGAGCCCCCTTTGTTTTATAGCCTGCAAATGAACCTGTGAAACTGCAGAGACCCTTTTTACACCCCTCTACTTTTGTCCTTGTGACAACCCTGTAAGGTAGGTGAAGCTGGAAATAAGCTCTCTACTGCTGCTGTGGTGAGCTGGGTTTTGAAGCAGAGAGCCTCATAAGTCATATATCATATGTTCAAGTATTCTTATCTGTAGTTCACATGAAGGATGGTGGCTGGAGCCTCTTACTAGGAACCTCTTTCCCTTTGGTTTTAACGGTAGCTAGACCTACAGTGTGTTGAGAAGCAGCAACTGGGTGAGAGGCAAATAGATCAGCAACTGGGTGAGAGGCAAATAGATCAGACCCTTGGGCGACATTGCCCTGGGAGGCTCTCTTGCACAACTCCCCTTGAACTCCCAGTGGATTGTGCATTGTGGAACTTCATGGAAGGATGGTGTGGCACCCGGGAGTCCCATGGCTGAAAGCTTCTCTGGAAATGTTTATTCCCTCTACCTGCTGCCAAATCAGACTCTTTGGACCATTCCACTCAGTATTTTCTACACTGACTGTCAACAGCTCTCCTGGGGCTCTCCTGGCCATATTTGGAAACTGAACCTGGGGTGTTTGGCATGCAACTCCTGGGGGGAGGGGAGGAGCTCCTCCAGGTTAACATCCCCTTGAAAATTGATAATATACAAAAAATAGAATAAATAAATAAATGTGGGGACACATGCACAATCCAGGCTGTGAATAGTGGGAAACCTGTTCCCTGCCTTGCGGGGGGCCTTTTGCTGCCTGGCCTGGGAGGATTGGGCCATGGCTGCCCCAACTACAAAAAGCTGAGGCTGCTGGACAGAATCTTGGGCTGGGGTGTTGTCTGGATTTCAAGGGACTTGGAAAATAAATGTCTCAGTACTCCTGACACTGGACTGTGTCAGAGAAGGGATAGGGGGTGATCTCCCTCCCTCCCTCCCACCACCACTGGAACAGCAAGCCATGAAAATGGATGGCAGGGAAGGAAGGATGGAGGCGAGTCAGCAGTTATGCAGGGGGCTGAGAAGGAGGGACTGGAAGCTTCTGGAGGAATCCAGCCCTTTTTGCCTCCCAATGACTCCATCAGGGCCATGACAAGGGCAAAAGGCTTTGAATCAACCAAGCTCCTTTTTGAATTTAAGAACCTAAGAAGAGCCTGCTGGATAAGGGCTCCATCTAGTCCAGCCTCCTCTTCTCCCAGTGGCCGACCAGATGCTCCAATGGGAAACCCACAAGCAGGACCCAAGCAGGATCCTCCATGATTTTGTCTAATCCTCTTTTAAAGCCACCCAAGTTAGTGTGCATCACTGCCTCCTGGGAGAGGGAGTTCCACAATTTATGCACTGCGTGAAATAATTTGGGGAGAAATAATTCACCCCCCTCCCCCGAGCCTGATTCCAAGCCTACCTGTTGGGGAGCTGTCCCCATCTAGTGCCATGTGTCTGGCACGTGTGAGTTTTATGTGCACCATGCACATCAGTGTGAGGGAGGAGCAGGCAAAGAGGAGGAACCGAGGGTTCACGCAACCAGAAAACTGTTGACTTTCTGAAGATCTTCGCTGATACACAAATGCTATTGTTCTGCACTTCTGCTTTCTATATCCAATTAGTGAGCATCATTATTGCAATATATTAGCCCTTGCAGATAAGGAATGACGACTGCTAGCCAGTATATGTCATTACACCACCACTGGAGGCAGAGAGTGTCATGCCACATGGTGGCATCTTGGTAATGGGACTTGCCAAGAACACGTTAATTTCCCTCCATCTCCGGCAAGTGTTGGAGCAAGGGGGTCACATTCCTCTGCAGGTAATGTTCCCAGTTTGTTAAGCACATTTTAAAAGAGACATTCGGCATCTTAATGGCCATTTAACAGTGTTGGCTATCAACAGTCTGTGCTGGGAGCCTGTGGGGCTGGCTTATAAGCTTGATTAAATATTTAAAAGCTGTTCATTATGTGGTGGAACTGTGACAATAGAACATCTGCATATTTAAGAAAGCACATTTAAAGATTCTTCTTTTGTAAAAAAGAAAATAAGCTGCTACTGTAAATGCGAAGGGCTGGTGTTTGTCTGGCTAAAGAGGCATAAAAGCAGGACAGCATTTATCAATCTTGCCCCCTTTTTTCCAGACTTAGTTACATGGAAATGAAGGATGCTGACTGAAGAAGCTGGACTCTCCTGTCACACCCAAGCAGAGAAATGCAGCCTTGCCACACAGACTCATTTTGGACACTGCATATATAAACCATATCAGAATCAGGAAAGAGCATTTCCCCCTTGTAGAGACCAGTGTTAAGGATGGGGGAGAAAAGTGGCTTCCTTTGCAAATCTGCCTTATTTTTTACAACACAAACCAAAGTGCAGCCATCCTTCAAAATGCATGCTTCTTTGAATTCAGCAGTGCAGTTCTCCGAAATACATGTGCTAAGTGCATTTTTTTATAAAAAAATACACACATTTGTCAAAATAAGATTAGAAAAAAAATCTTACAAAAATGTATCTATTAGGTGATATGTGCATTTAAATGCTGACAAATTTTCCAGAGGACTTTTTTAAAAAAATCAAATTGCAAACCATATGGAAATGTGATGAACTGATGGTTTTGTTGGCACCCACCTCTTTTGGAAGACAATGGAAGAGTGTATCTTTGGGCGTGAAGTCAAAGATTGGAAAAATGGGAGAACAACATTTATAAATGTGTCCATCCCTAGCTGTGAAGTCTTTTAAAAAGTGCTACATCTCAACATATAAAAGAATCACAGAATCTTAGCAGTATAAGGTTGGAAGGGACCCTCAAGGGTAATCTAGTCTAACCCCATACCATGCTGGAATTACAGTTAAAGAAACCTTGACAGATAGCCACCCAACCTCTGCTTTAAAAACTCCAATGAAGAAGAATCCATCACTGTTTGAGGCAGTTCATTTCACTGTAGAATAGCTCTTAACATCAGAAGGGTCATGCAACATTTGAATAACTATAGCCACTCCAGACCTATTTTGCGGCCTGCGAACCTCTACAGCGCCAGCACTTCTTTGTATTTCAACAACAACAACAACAACAACAATCCACCTTTCCCCTCACAGCCACTGTGAGAAGAGGATGCTGGACTAGACAGGCCACTGGCCTGATTCATCAAGCTCTTCTTATGCTGTTATGTTCTAACAGGAGGCACAAGACACCCAACTGACAGAAATCTGGTGTAGACAGACAGATCTGCATTCCGATGAGAGCCATCTTCAAATATTTCAAGGGCTGTCACAGGGAAGATGGAGCAAGCTTGTTTTCTCCTTGGAGTATAGGACTTGAACCAATGGATTCAAGTTACAAGAAAGGAGATTCCGACTAAACATCAGGAAGAACTTGCTGTCAGTAAGAGCTGTTTGACTGTGGATTGGACTCCCTCAGAAGGTGTTGGACTCTCCTTCATTGGAGCTTTTTAAGCAGAGCTTGGATGGCTCTCTGTCATTGATGCTTTGGCTGAGATTCCTGCATTGCATGGGGTTGGACTAGATGACCCTTGGGTACCTTCCAACTCTACAGCTGGACATCCAGTTTATGCACGTGGCTCCCAATCCAGCAGTGATACTAGTACAGAAGCCTTCTTCTGTACATGTATCTCCTTACGAGAGATGAAGCTGCCCAAATCTCAAGAACTTTCTTTTCTTGAGGGAGCTGACTCTGGTACTAAACATGCTGCCTGCAACTCAGATAAGGAAGGCCCACTTATGAGGTTGTCTTGGCAGCTGCTCTGTTAGCTTTGCTATTGGTTGGTTCTGTGATTTTAATTCCGTGATTTTAATTCCATCTTGTTTTTAGTTGCTATGTTCTTAAAACCTGCCATAGACCATTTGGTGCAGGGTAGGCTGTGCAATAATCTTTGTACTCCGTTAGATCTGAGTGAGATTTCCCCCACGTGTTTGGAAAGTTCCTGGGGAAAGTTGCAAAAGCAGAGCTGAAAATCATTTTTTTTTTTTAAAAAAAAAAAAAAAGATTACTCACTTCAAAATATTCCTAAAGAGAAGATGGATGAAAATCCTGCCTATCTCCTGAAAGGAGATGAAAAAAATATAAAAGCAGGAGAGGAAAGCATGAGGTTAAGCAACAGGCAAATAAATGTGGACTTTCATTTTATTGAGATGGACTGGAATCCACAAAATGAATATCTCACAAGAAACTGAAGAAAAAAATATTTTGGGACATTCAAAAATAGCAATAAAGAAAAAGTCATATTAGACTGATTGTGTCAGAATTGGAGATGTCAGAAGCCTGCAAAGGAAATTTGAAGAAATACCATTATTAGTGGGTGCCAAAAAGTTGTATACCACATACAGCTAGGAGTCATTTTGGAATGAATATGCCAAATACTGGAAATAACTGTTTTATATATAATTGGCAGATAGAAGAGTGGAAATACTTCCTTTTTCTTCTTTGTTCCTTTGTATATAGTTTTTGATAGTTTTGAATTGATGTTAAATAGTATTACTTGTAAGTATGAAATGAATGATATGAGAGTGTTGGAGATACGTGCAAATGTGTATGTGAATCCGGTCTTGGGTGTTTGATTTTCGTTGTTGTGTATACTGTGTATATACGGACAATGACAATAAATTTATCTATCTATCTATCTATCTATCTATCTATCTATCTATCTATCTATCTATATGAAGATATACACAGAGAGAAGATTGATAGAAGAAATCCCTGTGAGAGAGACAGAATAGAGTGGTTTTTCTCAGGGTTGGGACTGAGAAAGATGGGAGCTGTCCCAGGTGGGAGCTGAAGATTAAGATAGAAGGTGGATAGCCAATAAAATTTTGTATTTGTGTGGTTGGTCATTCTCTCTCCCTCCCTCTCTCTCTCTCTCTTTCTCTCTCTCTCTCTCTCCTTTTTTCTTTTGTTCTCTTTCAATATTAGCTTTGTTTGGTTATTATTGTATTATATATTATATATAATTTTATATGTATAATATATTAAAGGTTTATTAAAACCTTTAATAAACTTGAGGGTTTTTTTTTAAAAGATCTGAGTGAGATTTTCCTTTGTGAATATTTTGTAAGCTGCTTTGAGAACCTGTTGGGCCTAATAATAATAATAATAATAATAATAATAATAATAATAATAATTTATTTATACCCCACCCTCCCCAGCCAAGACCAGGCTCAGGGCGGCTAACAACCAATAATAAAAACAAGCAGGATTTACCGTATGTTTTGCTCTATAACACGCACCCGACCATAACATGCAAGTAGTTTTTAGAGGAGGAAAATCCGTAGGCATGCCACCCGTAGGCATTCCCTCCATAACACGCACAGACATTTTCCCTTACTTTCTAGGAGGAAAAAAGTGAGTGTTATGGTGCAAAAAATACAGTAAGTATAGATATTCTGTAAAACAGTTCTTTAGGCTTCAGTCCCAGAGAGGAGAGAGACAAAGGTAGAGGAACAGCCACATCTAACACATGCAGGGCAGAGGCGAGGTGTTAGATGTGTTTACAAAGGCTGGCACAGGTTGACCCTCCCCCCTGCCTTTCTGGTGTGTGCAGAGGAATGAGAGAGATGCTTCTGGAATGTCTAGCTTTAGCCCTCACTGACACTGGGGAGAACCTGACTGCAGATATTTCCAGAACCAATCAGAGGAGGCATGCAGTGTTGGATCTCCCTCTCTAAGGGAAGGCTTCTGCCTCACCTCTCTCTCTCCCCCCTCCCCCCCCCCGCCCCGGGATAGGGGGACTTAGTGCATCCTAGGGCTCTTGTGGCACCCTTCCAGGGTCTATGGGATTGCAGGGTCCCAGTCAAACCACCCCTTCAATACAACATAACCTTAGTTTAAAAAGAACAAGTAGAATGAAAATGAAACAAGAATGCCTCTTCCTGGACAAGGTAGCACACACAAAGAAAAGGGGGCAAGACTGTGCTGGACTGCGGAGGTTTGGTAGTTGGTGGCTGTTCAGAGAGAGCACTCTTCTAGCCTTGGGAGAGACAGAGGAACAATCCGAGCAGGGAGTCTCTTCCAACCCTACCTGGAGATGCTGTCAGGGATTGAACCTTGGACCTTCTGCATCCAAAAAGATGCTCTGCCAGTGAGATGTGGCCCTTCCTCCTGAAAGAGTCACTTGGCTTCTGCCTCACTACGTCTGAGCTTTGCTCTTACCCTTTTGGATATTCACTGTGCTCTTCTCTTCTAGCTCCACAACAGCTTGCATTTCCAGCTCCTATTGCGACCTGCTTTTGCTCTCCTTGCAAACATTTCTCTGCTTCCCAGAAACTTTTCCACCTCATTCACATCCCTCTGTTCTTTCCTGCTGCGTCTCTAACTTTGCCCTCCTTCTCCTCCTCTGTTCCCAGATAACTTCTTGCCTTTGTCGTTTCCTCTGCCTTGGATTTCATTCTAGGAGCTCCTGAGAGCTCACCAAGTTTTTCCCCCTCCTGTCTTTCATTTCTTCATCTGACTTGCATATTCCCATTTCTGAGTCTCGGAGCTCCCTTGCTCTACATGTCTGTATCTTCCAGCCATGTAGCGTTGCTTCCCAAGTTCTCTGGAGCATTAGAGCATTCAGAAAACTTTCCCTGGATCAGATGAATGGGAAGATTGCACTGTGGTCTCGACAGCAGCCATTGAGACCCCAGTTTGTATGTCACCAGAGACAACCTTCGTGCAGTGGAGGAGTGGGCAGGTGCCCCTCCACTCTGTCACATGCCCCAAACAACATGTGAACTGGGGACTCCATGCCAGCACCAGATTGTATGAAAGCCCTCTCAGTGCAATGTCTTTCTCCTAGTAAAAGGGAAGTGGGGAGTGTTGCGTGCTTGAGTTTGTTGTTGAGAGCTCCTGATGTTGAGAAGTATATATCCTTCAGAACATTCAAATTTGTAACTAGGGCTCTACAAATTTGTGTAACAAAATTTAAAGCAAGTATGGGAAATGTAAACCACTATTAGTAGCAGTATTAGGATTGCCATATTTCAATAAGTAAACACCTGGACCAAAAAGTTGTTGAGATTCTTTTTAGGAAAATCACCCAATGAAAGTTGTTGTTGGAAACCCTAAGCAGTTTTGCTGTTCAATCAATCAATCTTTATTATGGTCCAGAGACCCAACAAATCGTTACAAAGCAACGCACAATTCATACAGACTACCTCCAGGTTAAACAAGCATTTTGTTCAGACTTAAAGATAGGGATCATTGGTTCTTGCAACCTCCGATAAAAACTTCGCCACTGCTAATGTTCTAGCGTTTGTCCGGTCTTCCAATAGGAACCTGACATAGTGAGCCTCTTATTTTCCCAGGGAAGGTACCAGCAAGGGTAAAATCAGTTCAGCCCTGGCTTGCTCATATTTTGCACAGTGCAACAAAATATGTTTTATAGAATCGTTGTCTTGAGCACATGAGCAAAGTCTGTCCTGGTAGGAAACTCCTCTCAACCTGCCATCCAACACTGCAGAAGGAAAGACGTTTAGTCTGGCTTTGGTGAATAACCTTCGATAATTTGGTACTGTCAGGTTTTTAATGTAAGGTGTTAACTTAAAGACATGCCCATACAGTGGTACCTCGGGTTACATACGCTTCAGGTTACATACAATTCAGGTTACAGCCTCCGCTAACCCAGAAATAGTACCTTGGGTTAAGAACTTTGCTTCAGGATGAGAACAGAAATCGTGCTCCGGCGGTGCGGCAGCAGCAGGAGGCCCCATTAGCTAAAGTGGTGCTTCAGGTTAAGAACAGTTTCAGGTTAAGAATGGACCTCCGGAACGAATTAAGTACTTAACCCGAGGTACCACTGTATTGTACTCCTACTGCCAGCAGATTACAGACTGCGTGTGATCGAGATCACAAGTCACTGTGTGTATTATCCCACAATCTTTGCTTTAACATCTTTAGGGCGCCTTCATAACCCAGGTAATAAAGGGGGGGGGGGTGACAAACCAATAGAGGTGGCTTTTCTAGCCATTGTTTTCTGCCAATTGCTGACAAACTCCTCATTGGTCAGGTGTTGATAAAAACCCTTCCTAGATCAAACACTACAATCCTGGGCCAATGTTTTAGGGCAGCCCACCATGCTTTAGTTGAAATTGGGCATTGACCAGCTTCTAATAGAAGTATGGAGTTGGGGACACAGTTGGGTACCTTAAGCAGAGATCGTAGAAATTTTGCCTGAAAGCCATCTAGCTTAGGCAGGTCCCCATTATGCCAGACATTTGCAGCATACAGGAGTTGAGAAACGGATTTTGCATTGAAAACCCTTAAGGCTGCTGGGACATACTTGCCACGCTTTGTGAAAAAGAATCTGAGTATGGCTAGCTTTGTGATCTCCGCCTTTTGAAGGGAGGTTTGCCAGTGGTGCTTCCAAGATCTTGTATGATGGAATGTGAGCCCTAGATAACTGAAGCATTTAATCTGTTCAAGGTTATGGCCATCCAGCACCCATTTAGACCAGGAGAAGCTTCTTTGGAATACTAAAATTTTAGATTTTTCATAATTAATGGATAAACCATTTCCAAAACAGTAATCAGAAAACTTCCTCAGCAGATATTTCAAACCTGGTCTGGAACGTGAGATGATGGCCACATATAACAACAAGGGGGTCCTTCTCATTCCTATTTTTGGTATTGTTGTTATTGTTATTTTTATGTGTGTAATGGCTGTTTGCTAAAACACAATAAACTGAAACTGAAAATACTAGAACTCTTGGACATTCACTAAAGCAGAATTTTGGAAGATTCAGGACAGATAAAATAAAGTACTTCTTCACACAGCAAAATATGGCACTCGCTGCCATGGAAAGCAGTGATAGCCACCAACTTTGATGGCTTTAAAAGATGATTAGACAAATTCATGGAGGAGAGGACTATCAAGGACTACTAGCCATGATGACTCTGCTCTGCCTCCGCAGTTGGAGGCATTATTGTTTCTAAATGCCAGTTGCTGGAAGCCACAGGGAAGAGGAGCGCTCTTGAGCTCAGCTCTGGTTGCTGATATCCCGTGGGATTCTGGTTGGCCCCTGTGGGAAAAGGATGCTGAACTAGCAGGCTGTTCTTATGTTCTTCTAGATAGCTCAAAGACTAGCAGATACAACCTACAGCAGGTGTCCCCATGATACACCACAAAAGCCTACCTTAAAGTTTAAATTGCCCACACAATACCATCTCAGCACAAAACAAGAGCCAAGAGAAGTAATATTTTATGAAATGAACAGAATTCATCCCTTAAAGTGTGCAGGGCCCACAGGGTTTTTAGACATGAAGGAGCATTGTTGTATACCACCTAAAACCTCCTTAAAATAACAATGGTTTTATGTGATTTACAGAATCCTGTGGTGGTTTTCCAACTTCTAGTAGACTTGTGACGATCAGTGTGCATTATGCCCAACATAGGATGGGTCCCTGGCTGGAAGAACTTAAAAGTCTAAGATTTAATGGTTTTTTGTAAGCTGCTCTGAGAGTCTTTACTGCTAAAGGATGGGGTACAATTGCTGTAAATAAACAGCAATATGATATATAATAATAATAATAATAATAATAATAATAATAATAATAATATATAATATAATAATCTGACTTAGCGGGGGAAACACTGGAAGTAGAGGTTGGGCTACACAGGAAAAGAATATGTGATCATCCCCTTGGGGGTACTCTTGAGTCCAGTCAGTGACAGAGGCAGGGTATAAATGAATATATATCATTGTCAGAGCCAATAATTGGGGGGAAGGGAGCTCTCTTTCTTTCTTTCTTTCTCTTTCCTTTCTGCCACCTCTTCCTCCCTTTTCACCCTGCCTTGAAACTCATATAAACTGAGTCTACATGTTGATGGCCTCTGCTGTGGGGTTCAGATGTAAGCTTTGATGAAACTGATTTTTGGAATAATTACTGAAGGTGTGTGAGTGAATGTATTGGCAGCACACTGTGTGGAGTCTTTAAGTTGGAGTTTTTAGCCCTCTGGTACCAAATTTGATTTCCCCTTTTTGACAGCTTACTTGGAGAACAGTCAAAGTCAACCAGCCAGAAATCTCCTCACCGCCACCAAAGAGTTTCAAGTCTCTCTCACTCTTCTCTGAGGATAGTAAGGGAAGCAGCAAGAGAACGGAGGAAGTATCCTATGGAGAACTAGATTTCTTGCAAAACAAAACGCTTTTTCAAATGGAAAGAGCCACATTAGGAAAAAATATTTAAGGTAACTCACCTCAGAAGACCAGAAGCCTTTTTATCAGGGATAACAGGAACAGATACCCCCCAAACCCCCAGAAAAATCTATTTATTTACACAACAATGGCAGAGGAGTGGCAGTTGAAATTGACAAGTATGCAGAATTGGCTAGTTTGACTTGTAAAATTAGAGATAAAAAAAGAGATTGACTTTAAGGAGGATTGGAAGATTATTTTGTAGATAATTTAAAAACTCTCTGTAAATATGTTAAGACACAAATAGGATTTGATTGAGAACAGAACTGGAAAGGATAATAAAGGGTTTGGGTTTTTTAGAAGCGAAGGCACGGAGTAACTATAATGTGCAGAACAAATTGAAATTTTGGGGAAACATGGAGGGAGGGAGAGTCTGAGGTTGACTGATTGATTATAAAACCTGAAATGTCGGATTATTGTTGTTGGGTTTTTTAAAAATATATGAAATGATGATGATGATGATGTCACAGTCAAGATTTGAATCCCATGTAAAAAAAATAGAAAGACCCACATCAGTACAAACCAAGGAAAAAGCTGCATCTCTTTGAAGTCTCCTTGAACTTGAGGGTTTTATCATCTGTGTGTGCAGTAAAGTTTAGAGGGGGTGGGGTTCTGATCCTAGTTTTTGCTAAATTAGCAAGTCTGCAAGTAGAGTTCTTTTCAGGATTTCTTTTTTTTCCCTGAAGATGAACGTCCCTGGAGTGCTCCACCCGCCTGCCTCTCTCTCTCTCTCTCTCTCTCTCTCTCTCTCTCTCTCTCTCTCACACACACACACACACACACACACACACACACACACTACTCTTTGGTGGATCATGAGAAGCATTTTTGAGTTTGTGTTTCTGGTGTCCAAAATAGACAAATGGGTTTTAGGCCTAGACTTCAATTATTAATGAAAAATATTGTGTTACCAGAGGCAAATCGAACACCGAATATCTCTCTCATGCCTCTGGCATCCAGCAATTTCACTGTTGTCTGCAGAGCTCAGAGGAAAATCCTTCTTCTCCCTCTCTCCTCCCCCTCACAATTCCCCCCCCCCATACCAAACTTCAGTGGGGCTTTGCAGGAGAACTCCAAATGATGTCTTGAGTCAAGGTGCAAGCAGTAAATAAAAACGATCGTGGCACGCTGTTACATTGCCTCTATTTTCAGGGATTAAAGTATCCTTTCTTGACTATTGCAGTGATTTAGACATGGGTTAATTAAACATTTACATACATGTGCTCAACAATATATCGTATGGTACGATAATACGCACTTTAATCAGGATCTGTGGGTGTTGTGTGTTTGCTTGTTCCATGTTAATTGGCTTCATGCTGGCTCCTAGCTTAGGTATTTGACTAGATGGAAACAGAATAGACGTGGTGTTTTAAATATTTTAATTAGGACCAGAAGTTCCCGGCTCGCTCATTTCTCATTGGGTTGTTTTTCATGCATGAATAAATTAGCGAGCATGGAGGCACTTTGCAGAAAATAGTTGCCCTCCAGCCATAAAATGAGTCCTGTTCATTAATACTTTAATGAAATTAGCTGTGAGCAAAATATTACTCCTTTTAACTGTGTTCTAATTTCTTAATTTTAATTAGGCACATAATTGTAGTGTGCAGAAATGATCTTAAATGTGCACCAGGAAAAGTTCCATCACTGTGGGCCCTCTCTGTGGCTGAAACCTGAACGCAGACTGCTTTGCTCTGTACTTGCTCCTCATTCTGGGCTTCCTCTCTCTAATCTAAGACTCATTTCTGCTTCTGCTGTTTGGGCTGCTTCTTCCAGAGGGGTTATATTTGTGAAAATTTGTTCACAGCAAAGGCAGTAGCCCTTTAAGATCAGCTCCTTAATTGCACCAAGCAATTCTGCCTTTATGGGAGGTGCGCTTGTCCAGTAATGCTAACTGTTAAGCTGCCACAGGAATCTTTGGGTTCATAGTGTGCAAGTCCTGTTCCCAAATGCCAGACTGAATGCTCAGACAATCAGGAACACTCCCTTTGCACACCCTTCCCTTCTGGAGCATGGATTCTTCTTGCCACACCCCTTCTTCCCTCATGATGAATGAAGAAGGCCTTAGTTGTAAAATTAACCATGGGTAAAGCTAACCAGGGTTTCCACTTAGCCAGGTAGCCTGAGCCAAAATTTATCTCTTTTTCGCAAACATTTTCAGCAGTCAAAGGACACTTCCATTCTTGGATGTGATTTTTGGAGCCTCTGTCTGTGGCAACTTGTGTTGCCTTCTCCTGCTCTTACTCTCAGTTGACCTCACTTGCCCTTGGTGACATCATCTCACAGTTAAGCCTGATGGGCTACCACACATTGTAACATCAGCCCATTCATTGTGTGATCCCTGCCTGGGTGGGATCAATTGCAACCCTGGAAGCTGTCCTTTCACTCTACGTTGTCTTCAATGATCTCATCACATATCCAAATCTTATTGGTTACATAGCATTGCGATATCATCTTGCTCACTATGAGCTCCCTGACTATTTGGACTCATTCAAGAATTACCCAGGTACACGATGGCACAAAGCAGAATTAAAACCGGATGAATATTTGCACAATATAAATGGCTGCTTAATGACCTGGATATTGAACATAGAGACAATTCAAGATTTGACACAAGCGTCAAATTCTGGTCAAGTATGAAATGTGATAAGAGTTAAAAGCATTACATTGATGACATAATTCTGGATTCCATTTAAAGCATGCATTGTAAATGGGTATTTCAGACTGCAGTACGGTCGTGGGGCGGGGGAGGGGAGAAGGATCTAGCTGCTCACCCACAGTTGCTGAATAGATAGATAGATAGATGATAGATATAAATGTTCACATTTTATTTTAAAAACAACAACAAAAATGCAAAATCTTTACAAATTCAATTTGCATTCAACTTCTCTCCCCTCCTTTCTGTGGTTACTTAATTCATATCTTTTTATTACTGCATATCCAACTGAAACCTATTTACTAATTTCCCCTTATCTTCCCCTTTAATTATCTCTTACTGCACGTGTTTATATCAATCCTGCTAATGTTTTAATTTGCTTACAATACATCTTCAAATAATAAAATTTTCCCCCATTCTGTTTTAAAAAGTCGCTCTTGATTTCTTATTCTTCCAGTAAGTTTTGCCATTTCTGTGTACTCCATCAGTTGCATAAGACAGCTCATTCCTGAGTTGGAGGAGGGTACTTTTTATTAGAATGCTCCCATATCCTCCAACATTTCTCAGAGAAAATAGGGTAACATTTCTCACTCCCCCCAACTGAACCTCCTTGACTCCCCATTTTGTCACCCCCCCCAAAAAAGAGAGCATTTTCACTATGGCTACACCAACGGGACACAGCATACATACCCTCCACCGTTCTGAGAAAACCCTTTAATCCCAATTTTATTCTTTGGTAGATTTTCAAAAAGAAAAATACATGAATAAATACATTTTTTAAAAGGGCAAGATTAGACACGGGCACACAAAACATTTTTCAAAATATTAAATCCAGACTCCTTGCACTCTGCTACCTTTCTTCTTCCCACCCAGGGCAGCCCTGGCCTCTGCCTGCCCCTCAGAGCCAGGGGGTCCCCTGGGCCACGGCAGGGGCAGCAGTCTCTCCCCCCTCGCCCACTCTCCAGCAGCCACTACAAGCTGCCCAAGGGAGGAGGCTGGCGGCGGCCATGGAGAAGCCCCTCGCAGCAGCCACTGCCACCACCATCGTCACTTGGGACAAGCGCTGTGTCATCCTCCTCCCTGGGCTCAGGGCCGGTGGTGCTGGTGGGGGAAGCAGAGACATTCTGGAGGCCAATCAGAAGCCGGGCTGGCTTTCGTAATTCCAGGACCATCCTTGAAAAATCGGGACACTTGGAGGATACGTGCTCCAGGTTTAGTTTTATTAGCCGATTAAAGAAATAGGCTGCTTCACATCGTGAAGCCACCAAAGGTTAAAACAGAGCAATACACAATGCCCAAGTTCAATTTTAAAACCCCAAGTTCAAAGGTGCTACTATTAGTATATAAAGCCCTGAACAACTTGGGACCAAGTTACAGGTGCCACATAACACCTTCAGAGTATCTGACAAAGTGTGTATTACACACAAAAGCTCACACCTTGAAAGCTTATAATTAGTTGATCTTAAAGGTGCCACTGGAATTATTAAAAAAGATTTTTCCATCTTTCATCTTTGTTATTTATTATCACATAATACCTGTATTGTAAGAAATTGGTCTTTCAGTGTGACAGTCTGCACACTTTGGAACTCCCTGCTTATTGACTCCGGGCAGACACTTGCATCGTACTCTTTGGGGCACCTGCTGCAAACATTTTTTAATTTTTTAATTAAAAGCAGTTTTAAACCATTTTTACTCATAATTTTATTATCTTATTATCTTTGTAAATCTCTTCAGGGTTGTTGTGGTTTTTTTACAATCAAGTGGTATATGAAATTTATGAAATATTATGTATATTTCAGAGCTTAAAATTTAGGATATTTATTTTAAAACATTCTTCCTTGTGTTGCTTTCTTGAAGATTAAACTGAGCTTCCTGAACAAATATTTGTTTTGGCTCTTTCCTTTACCTCACAACAAAATTGCAAGTTGCTTGGTCTGAATTGAAGAGAGACAAAACACTCTGGAGTTCAGGCAACCAGCACCATTTAGCACTTGCTGAAATGAGATGCCTAATTGATATGCTCCCCCCTCCCCCTCCGTATTTGCATGGCCTGCTGTAACTGGCACCTGCTCTAAATAATATTGATATTTCTTAGTTAAATAATATATTATGGCTAATTGTAATACTTCATTATACCCACAATTAAGTGAGCTGAAGTTAGTTTACAATTAATACTAATATTGGCTGATATGTAATTTGAATGCAATTTGCTGCTGTTAGCAGATTGCCACTGGAAACAAGAATGCAAAGGGAATTCGCAGCTCCCCTGGCGATCTTGTTTTTCAAGATAAACAATTTTAAATAAATTGGGTGTTATGCTCAGATAATTAATACAGTCATTAGATGAAACACTCTGCTTCACTTTTGACCACTTCATTGTCAGAATATTTCTCTCTTTCTCTCTCTCTCTCTCTCTCTCTCTCTCTCTCTCTCTCTCACACACACACACACACACACACACTTTGGCTGTGAAGCAGAATCCACTCCAGTTAGTAAAATGAACACACAGTACATCTTTTGTTTGAGTGTTGTAATGATGACTCCCAAGAGTGAAACAACTGAGACTTGAAAAAACACATTTCATTAAAACACCAGTGTGCAGATCTTGTTCCACTGTTGCTTTTCCTGGCAGCCAGTGTCACCAAGCAGATAATCCCAATCCAGCCTGCTTTAGGTGAGCCCCTAACAAGGCTTGCTGGACAGCCTCTGGCAACACCTTGCCTCCTAGCCTAACCTACTTCAAGGGGTTGCGATGAATAAGAATGGCAAATAGGCTTTATCTAATTGCTCTAATGATACAGGCAATTATCATATATACAAGAACTCACTTTGTGCTTGGTCACACTGTGTGTCCAAGAGATGGGTGTGGCTATGCAGATGTGGCAGGATTTTAGATGGCCAATGAGAATTGGTTCATGAAAACCTCCCAAGGGGATCTTACTAGATCTCCACCTACCCACCATTCTTGTTTTTTCTTTTTTCTTTTGGACAGTTTTGTTGAGACTTTTCATAATACACTGCAATAAAAAGCAAACTAATCTAAACAAAGATAAAAACATAAGAAAGAGAAAGAGAAAAATGCAAAGTCCTCTCTTATAGATAGATCTTAACTCTTATCCTACACAGAGACAGGTGAACCCTCCCAGCGCTCACCTGGGAGCTTCCCTTTCTTCTCCTACCCCCACACCCTGGGAGATCTTTCCTTCCCTGCCTCTCACACAGGGTCCTCTACCAGCCATCCATCCCCTTCATCTGCATGGAGTCTCTTTGCTAACCCAGAGTAGAGAATAAAAGCAAGAGCAAAGAAAAAGAAAACATAACAGACAAATAGAAATAATAGAGGGATGAAAAGGAAAAGAAAGAAAGAAAGAAAGAAAGAGAAACAAAATAAAAAGATAGAAGAAGAAAAATCATTAGAATAAAATACAGAAGGGGAGCATCCTATTTTCCATCTACTATTTGCATAAAGAAAGAAAATATGGTGGTTTAAAAGTTTCAATTCATGTGAGCAGCCATCTCCTGCACATTCTGTTGAACAATATTTCTTTTGGGTTAAAATTTCTCTAGATCATGGGTAGGCAACCTAAGGCCCAGGAGCCGGATCTGACCCAATTGCCGTCTAAATCTGGCCCACGGACGGTCCGGGAATCAGCATGTTTTTAAATGAGTAGAATGTGACCTTTTATTTAAAATGCATCTCTGGGTTATTTGTGGGGCATAGGAATTCGCTCATATATTTTTTTCAAAATATAGTCCGGCCCCCCACTGTCTGAGGGACAGGGGACCGGCCCCCTGCTGAAAGTTTGCTGACCCCTGCTCTAGATCATTCATTTCCTTTCCCACGAAAAGTTGAACAGTTATTATTGATAAATGTTAACCATATTTTGTCTTTTAATTTTACTCTGTTAGTTCCCACAATTATTACTCCATATTGAATAATACTATTTTTTTCTGTCCTTGTCATAATAATAATAATAATAATAATAATAATAATAATAATAATAATTTATTTCTACCCCACCCATCTGGCTGGGTTTCCCCAGCCACTCTGGGCGCTTCCAACAGAAGGTTAAAAATACATTAAAACATCAGTCATTAAAAACTTCCCTAAACAGGGCTGCCTTCAGATGTCTTCTAAATGTCATATAGTTGTTTATTTCTTTGACATCTGGTGGTAGGGCATTCCATAGGGTGGGTGCCACTATATTAAAGCCTCTTCACTGTGATCACACACACAACCAATATTCCATTTTTATTTCTTATTATATGCCCACTTATTCATGTACAGTTCCATATGTTCAGCTCCTTTCCTGCTATATTCTCTTTCCTGTTGTGATAACAATCGTATCCCGATCTCGTCCTTTGGAACCTTTCGTTTTCATTTTTCCAGTCTTTTTCCAGATGTAATACCATAGCTTTAATAACAACATTCTCTATAAGTTCACTCCAGATAATATACAGAGTTATTTCTCTCTGCTGAAACTGAAGAAAGGCCAGGACTGAAGTCTCAAAGCTAAAACTCTCAGCTCCATTGGCACCCCATCCAGGTAGTTCTCCAAATCTCCAAACCCTAGGATGGAGGCCATTTTCATTTCCACGTGACTATTTGCTGCCTTCAATTGGGTTCTTTTTTTATCCAGTCCTACCAACTTTCCATCCATTTGGTCTGGGACTTGTGCATATTCCTCATTTCCATTTTCTACCTGGTATTTCTCTGACTTGTCATCTGGTTCATTTTGTTTATTTTCTTAATCAAACATTGTTCTGATCATTTTTAATTGTTCAGTCATCAACTACTGAACAATACCAACAGTCACTGGTTGATCCAAAAGTACCTTTATCATACTGGATGTTATAATATTCTGATTGTTATTATTAGCTACTCAATTTTCCTTAACGTATCCTCCATCACAATCCTTGGCTTCCGCAGCTGAGACAGTTACCTCAAAGCAAATTCTTTTTCTCATGGTTACAATAATCACTCTACTTTTAGTTTCCCAAATGTTTTAGTGACAGGGAACAAAAAAAGCGGGGGGATACAGGGATTCCTATTGTCCGTTTTAATCTTTCTTACCCACAAAATGGACTCTCATTACAGTTTCCCCCCAAAATATATTTTTAAAGATTTGAAGATTCTTTAATTGTGTTACCTGTTTTTCAGGTGATTGCATGGCATTTGGGCAAGACGGTGTTTTCATCTGCCTACCAGCTTGTTATAACTGCCCAAGCTTCAAAGCATAGACAACAGAACAACAGTTTTGATCTAGGCATCTTGAGAATATTTCCAGATCACTATCAATCACCACATAATTATCTTCTGTCAGCCAGAGCTAGCAGAAAAATATTTGGATCTCCATGCTTCTCCCGGAAGTCTCCCACCTACCCGCCATTCTGTCAACCAACATAATTTTCAGCAAGTGTCTCATCTTTAGTGTCTGTGTATTGTTATTTCTATTGTTGCTATCCACCACTGTTTTTTGAAGGCATGTTTCTGCATGATAATGCTAGCTGAGCCATCTCTCTGTCTTTGACTGCCTTCTTTTCTCTCTCCTGGGCTGTGGCCAGCATTTACCCCTCCCATCCCCTATGTGGATTGTGGATCTGCCATACTTTGTGTTGGTTTAGCTTAAGCTGGTGTAATTTACACTGGCTTTGCAGCCGCCTCATGAGGGCACAAAAAAGGCAACACTTTAAGGCAGAGCTGGTTCAATAGATTTTGCTGCCTCAGGCAAAGGACAGGATGGCAACCTCCCCCAAGGCACATATAGCAGCCAATTGAACTGGTAGATGAATCTTACTGGTGAAAAGGAGAGTGTCTTTCACTGCACTTGAGGGCAGTAGGAGAGTGTAGGGTGTATAGAGCAGGCCACATGGCACTCATAGCTCTGGTCACTTCCCCAACTCAGCATCTGCTGCCTGAGGCAGCTGCCTCACTCTGCCTCATCATAGGGCCGGTCCTGTTTTAAGAGAATTTACTATTTAAGGATGCGACAAAGCATTACCTTTCCAAAGATAAAAGGTGAAGAGAAAGATGTTGCAACCAGGAAGAATAAGGTGTTTTCTATGGTTTGGGCAGTTTAATTATAGAAACTAAGTGCATTCTAATAATAATAATATTTTTATTTATTTATATGCTGCCCATCTGATTGGGTTGCCCCAGACACTCTGAGAGGCTCCCAACAGAATATTAAAAACACAATAAAACAACAAACATTAAAAACTTCTCCAAATAGGACTGCCTTCAGATGTCTTCTAAAAGTCAGATAGTTGTTTATTTCCTTGACATCTGATGGGAGGGCTTTCTACTGAGGTGCAACTACTGAGAAGGCCCTCCACCTGGTTCCCTGTAACCTCGCTTCTCACAGTGAGGGAACTGCCAGAAGGCCCTCAGAGCTGGATCTTAGTGGCCGGGCTGAGGGTGAAGAAGTTCCTTCAGGTATACAGGGCCAAAGCCATTTAGGGCTTTAAACCTTATACCCTTATAATATGTGTTGGTGGTATACCTGGCATTACCTGGCCTCTAAGTGTTTAATAACCACAGAGACCTCATATGGCTATACCCCCCCCTCAATTTTTCAAACTGCACATTATCAGCTTCACAACTGAACAATTCTTCCCCCAACTCCACATTTTGTGAACATAAAAACCCGTGTTATCCACCCTTTTGGGTGACAATCATTGCTTTAACCTGTTTCAAAATCATTGCTTCTTAGGGGGTTGCTATTGTTACTGTAGAGTTGGAAAAGGTTCACAAAGGGGAAAGCAAAATGATAAAGGAGGTGAAGAAACTCTCCCATTAGGAAAGGTTGCAGTGTTTGGGAGTTTTTACTTTAGAGAAAAGCGGTTTAGTCCTGCTGGCCACATGACCTGGAAAGCTGTCTGTGGACAAACGCCAGGTCACTCAGCCTGAAAAGTGAGATGAGCGCTGCACCCCATAGTCACCTTTGACTGGACTTAACTGTCCAGGGGTCCTTTACCTTTACTAGTGCCACTTAGGTTATCTACCTATGGAAAGCCAGCTTTTTAGCATGTAAGGAGGTTCGGGAACTATTACCTGAACTGGTCCTCCATTGTTGATCTGTTTGGGTCTCATTGCAAGTGATTCCCACTTCACTTTCAATCTTTACTTGGATGTGATCTGAATTACAAGAGTGAACCATGTGACTTATTCTCTCTTAGATGACAAACAAAATATAACATACTAATATAAAAACTAATATAAACACCTCCTTAAAAAATAATAATTTTGAGTGTGCCAGGGTGCCCTTCTCCATTTAGAAAGGCACCAGTGAGTGAGCTCAATTGAATTGTAACGTTGGCACAGAGAAGAACTAACACGGCGTCTATCACTTCACCCTGATTTGTGCCCTTTTCTCAACTAGTAGAGCATCCAATTGCACTCTAATTATGCGATCATTTAGATTAATCAGTATTTCTCAGCATCCGTTGATTACAAAATTGCTCATGGAAGGCACGGTTCAGTTCAGATATCAACTCTGCCATTGTAGCTGTAGTGCTTAGCATATGCTTAGATCCCAGTAGTTCCATCCCTAGAGAACTGGCATCTCCTGGGCTCCCTGAACCAAAGGCTTGATCTAAAAGAAATACACCACACTTCAGAAAGTGTGGCATGAAGGAAACAGCCTTGAGTAGCACCAAATGGTAGAAGCAATCATGACTCCCAGTACTGGAATAAGGAAGGGAAAGGGCCCTTGGATAGCATAAATTATGTGCATTTTGAAGTCTAAAGAATAATCTCTGCCTATCTGCCCATCTCCAGCTAATATCTCTGTGTGGTCTAAGGCTTTTCTGTCTATTTTGGGTCCCTCCCTTAGCATGGAATAGGGGAGGAGAGACCCTTTCATTGGCCTGCAGAGGCTCTACAGTTTTGCTTTGGAGTTTCCTTCCCTTCCCTTTCTAATATGTTGTGTTCTTACTTTTAGATTAAAAGGCCAAAGGCAGAGTCTGCATTGCTTCTACTATTTACTTACTTGTGTATTGCCCACCTTTTAATCTAAGGTTCCGGGGCAGGTTACAACATTAAAACACAATATTTAAAACAGTTTAGAACTTCTTACAATCACAAAACAAGGTGGGTATCTGTGCAACATCCAGCAATTTTATTGCACAGTGTCCAGATTAAGGGAAGTTATAGCACCATTCTGTTCTGCCTTGGTCAGACCCCCCTGGAGTCCTGGGTCCAGCTCTGGGCACCACAGTTTCAGAAGGATGCTGACAAGCTGGAACATGTGCAAAGGAGGATGGCCAAGATGATAAAGGAATATAATAATAATAATAATAATAATAATAATAATAATAATAATAATACCACCTTTAAAATTTATTCATATTTCACTTAATAACAACAAAAACAAACAGCAGTCAAGGACAAAGAATAATAGAATTGTAGAATTGGAAGGGACCCTGGGAGTCATCTAGTCCAACCCCCTGCAATGCAGGAATCTCAGCTAAAGCATCCATGACAGACGGCCAGCCAATCTCTGCTTAACAACCTCCAAGGAAGGAGAGTTCACCACCTTCTGAGGGAGCTCATTCCACATGTGGACCTCTCTACCTTCCTGTGCTGACAGGGAAACCTAGCTGAGGGCTATTGCAGAGATTATTTGCAGAATGAAAGGAAGGATGCCCACAATGGCCATCTTGAAAGTAAAGTAAGCAAAACAAAGTGCTGCACCCCACCCAGGAGAACCCCTCACCTTTCATAATTTCATGGCCCTTGCAAGAGTTTTGCTTCTGCCTACTAAGAGCAAGCTAATGGTGACTGTCATTGTCACACTTCAAGAACTTTCAGCTGAAGCTTTAGTTGGGTAAACATGCACAAGCAAAGAGCAGCACGATGGTGGCATTCAGCTACTCACTTCCAGTCTCACTCTTTCAACTGACTTGAAGATCCTATCTGGATTTCGGAATGCCTGGTTCCTCCACAGAATCCCATTTGTCCATCTATCCCAGTACTCTCTAGTTTATGCTGACTGACAGCAGTCCCCCCCCCCCCTGCTTATTAGCTGCTACCAAAGAACGTTTTTCAAAATGGAAGTGATTGAACCTAGAACCTCTAGCCATAAGCCAAGGCACAAGACTCTGTGGAACTGTTTCCAGTCAGAATAGCAGTGCAGGACTAGATAGATGGATAAATCACCTGACCTACTTATGTTCCATCACAGCCATAGACAGTGAATCAGAGTCATAGAATTGTAGAGTTGGAAGGGGTCCCATGGGTCATCTAGTCCAACCCTGCCCTCCCAGGTCAGCCCAAGCCTGGTTTCTGCTCAGCATGGTAGGAAACCAGAGGGCCTAAGTTTTGCAAGCTCTGGAAAGCCACACCAGGCTCAGTCCCTAAAACCAATGACACTGAAAAAAGATATTTTAATCCATTTTTATCTATTTCTTTTGGAATCTGGGGATGAGAAACCGTTTTTTAAAAATGTGAAAGTGGAGTTGCTCTGCCTGATCCCAGCTTACTGACTGGGATCAACCCCAAGTTCCTACATGGGGGAAAGAACCCAGAGCCCCCAACAAATCGGCATAAAGGGATTCTCCCCCCCCCCGCCCTTCTTTCCTCATTCAGAAGCTAAGATGGAGTTTTAGCCCTGCATGAACCCTTTTCAGATTAAAAATTGTCCCCACGTACGTTGCATGCACTCCACGCCGAATAATTCTCTTAATAAGAATCAATTACCTGTTCGTATATTTTCTCTCTCTTTCTCCCTCTCTCGATTCCTTTTTTACTGTCTAGTTGCATGAAACAAGTCCCGAGGGACGGACAAGATTATGTTTTTAAACCATTAATTTCTTCTGATTATCATACTGCTTTCCTCATGCTAATTGCAAAAACCCGATGGGAGCTCACTAACGTGAGGTACAGCCAGGGAGAGACGACAAAAGCAGAAGTCAGCAAAGGTGGAGGTTTGATACCCTCCTTGCAAGTTTTACAGGTTTAATAAAAGGGAAATGTGAAGGGCCCTTTTGCAGTGCATGAGCAGCTGCCCTGCCGTTTCTCGTTTGCTTATTTCCTCCAGCTGTCTTATAAAATGACAACTGCCTCTAAATCCATGGAGGAGGCCATTCCCTTTGTGGGATGTATGCACAGAGCAGTCGCCCAACATTTATTGTTTTCTAGAATGGGTGCAGGGAGGAATGTGGCTCCAACAGGGAGGACTTCCTGGCAAACCTGTGGTGCAGCCAGGTAGATGGGCGTGACTCAAGTAAAAGGCTGGTCACTTAGCCATCTCCCTCTCTTGCTTCTTGCTCT
Source organism: Podarcis erhardii (assembly GCF_964252035.2). Lineage (NCBI taxonomy): Eukaryota > Metazoa > Chordata > Lepidosauria > Squamata > Lacertidae > Podarcis > Podarcis erhardii. The sequence goes on along the minus strand of NC_138503.1, from coordinate 4,191,535 downwards.
TTGCCTCTTCATCTGCTTCCTGGGATATAGTCTCTCATGCCTCATCCTTAACAAAGGTTGTAGACCCATGTTCTAAGTCGGAGACTCAGCTCAGACTTGACTTTAAATCTGTATCTACAATATGTACATGTAACTGCAACCTAAGCCTCCCTTCAGATTGCTGCTGAATGTGAACTGTGAGTAAATTCTATTCTTAATTCTAAGAAGACTATTTTGTGCTGCTATTGTTTTGAGACGGAATATAAGGGGGAAATACCAGGAAAAATCCAGGCTGCACTAAGGCATCCTAGATTGCTTCATTAAAAGGCTAAAACCAGCCAATCAACAGCTTCCTACTTGCTGCAAAGGAATGTGCTCTGCTCTGTGCTCACTCATGTAAGGAAGGATAATATCTAACTATTATATCCTCTCCTACCTTCCAGACACATTTCTATACCTCTAAGCAAAGGTTCTTAAAGAGCATTCCAGGAAAGACTCCTTGCATGGTCCACAAAATCCTACTCTTGTTCTGGGTGCTAAATAATATGGAATGGAGAGGCCTGGCCCCAGGGAGGAGCCAAGGGGGCAGCTGCCCACCCCCTGTCAAGTACTGGAAAGAAATAAAAATAACTAACTAACCAATTGTATCACAGATAGCTCAATTCTGCTCCCCCCCCCATACATAAATCCTGACCACACCCTTGGGAGTCTTCACCACATTTCAGCCTTCTACGTTGCCTCATAATTTTTATACTACCAACTGTCACTGAGCAACTGAGCCCTGATAAGTACCGGTATTTATAAATATGGGCCTAAAAAAATTCTTTCCCAGTCTTCACTCTCCTGGCTTGTTTATGCTCTCTCATCCATTAATCAATGTCTTCCTGATAATATGTTGCCTAGACTGGGATTTAATATTCCTGTTATCATTACAACAACAACTGATTGTGAATAGTGCTCATGATCTGTACACTTATACAGTTCCAGGCTGGAGTCCACAGAAGTTCATGGTGCAAATATGCTTATTCATGATTTGATTGTGGATTAACAGGCTGGTCTGGCATGCACTCCCAAGACTTGGGTGAGAAAGCTGGGTCGGCCTGACCATACCCAGCTGTGCCCACCTGGGTTTTCAGTACTGCAGCAGGCTAGCCTAGGGGACTGAGGCAGGGGTGCTGCTATTTTCTACAGGGACGCCATCTCCTGGAGCAGGAAGCCCATTGACCTTGGGATGGGCTTAGAGGGTCTGCACCTGGAGTTGGGCCAGAGAAAGAGATATGAGATGTGACTGGTCTACTGGCAGCCCTGTTACCCAGCAGCATCCTTGATCTGGCTGGCCAAGGTATCACTGGGATATTGTTGGAGGACCCTAAAACAACAATCCTGGATGACTTCAATATCCATGTGGAGATTGCAGTCAGGCCAGCTTGAGACTTCATGGCCTCCATGATAACCATGGGTCTCTCTCAGATGGTCATTGGTCCAGTGCAGCAGGCAGGGCCCATTCTTGTACATCCCAAGTGATATGAGAGATGGACTGAAGATAGGGGGGTGTAATGCACTTCCTTGTTATGGTCAGACCATGGTTAAATTTAGACTAAAGATGGCCGCTCCCCCCTGTAAGGGTGGTGGGCCCATTCAGATGGCCCACCCACAGAGACTGGTGGAGCTTGATTTGTTCCTGAATGCTCTGGGAATTTTTCCAGTGGAGAAAGCTGGTGATCCTGTTGAAGCCCTTATCTCACCGTGGAAGGGTGAGGTGAAACAAGTGGTTCACACAATTGCTCCTGAGCATCTTCTTCTGCATTCTGTAGCCCAGGCAGCTCCTTGGTACTTTGAGGGGCTCCAGACTATGAACAAACTTTGTGAAAATTGGAGCACATGGTGCAAGTCTCACTCTGAAGCTGACCAAACACGGATAAGGACACATAATCGTGCCTACCATGATGTGAGGAACTGGCAGGACTCTGATGAGTGTGTGGCAGAAGACAGATTGGAGAAGTGGTCTGTGATTTATGGAGTTTTGTGTCCTCTGCCACATCTGCTGTAAGTGTGTGCTTTTGCCAATAAAGAATTAAACCACCAGCTGTTTGTCCTCCTTGGCTGGACCAGCTTTGGGGAATTGTGAGAAGGTTTACTTTAGTAGAGTAAAATAATCCCCTTTATAAGTTTATGCAGTGATCAGCTTGTACGGACTCGTCCGAGTTCTACTAATGAAGATGCCTTCCTGGTTAAAAATCCCAGTTTGAATCCCTCTTAAAGAATGCACACACGGATCTGATTCATATCAATATAAAACTATTTTACTCTCAGATTCATTCAGGTTTACAGAACTGTACCTGAATGCAGGCTTAGGTTACATAACAAGCAAATAAACTATACCAAGAGGGAAGTTGGTCCTGAGGTGACTGCAACTGAGCAGTTATCTTTCAAAACTACCAGCAACCGATGAACTGGTTGTCACAGCAACTGGTTAGAACATGGAGGCCGTTAGTCCTCTGTTGGAATGTTGCACTTGACTGCACCTTTACATCCCACAGGAATGGGAATTGGGGGCACTGGATTACAGTGGTTCCCTTCCTACCTTCAAGAGCAAGTCCAAAGAGTAGCATGGAGAGAGTGCCTTTCAGCCTCCTGGCAGCTATGCTATGGGGTGTTGCAGGACCCCATATCTCCATGTAGATATTTAATATCTACATGAAGCCACTGGGAGCCTAGGGACAAGGTGCCATCAGTATACTGATGACACAGCTCTATTTCTTCATGACATCTAAACTGGGAGGAGCTGCATAGTCCCTGGGCCATTGCCTGGATGCAGTGGTGAAATGGATGAGGAAAAACAAATGAGTCTAAATTCTGCCAAGACAGAGGCACTGTGGGTGAATAGCTCCCGTGTCTGAGAAATTGGTCACATGCCTACCCTGAATAGGGTTGCATTCCCCCTCACACTTTGGGGGTACGTCTGCATCCAGCTCTGTCACTGGAGGCTCAGGTAGCTTAAGTGGCTAGAAGTGCCTTTTACCAACTGCAACTGGTTCAACAGTTATGGACATTGTTGGATTGGGAAATCCTTGCCACAGTAGTTCATGTGTTGTTTATTTCAAGGCTGGATTACGGAATTACTGCAATGCCCTCTGTTAAGTTGTGGGTTGACATGGCAGACGACACAGCGATTTCTCCAAAGCAGCTCTTTATTTTGTAAGCTGGAATAGAACTGACTGACAGCTCAGCCGGCCTGCTTTTATAGGCAGCCAGCTGTCAACATTGTAGCAACAACAACCCAGGGTTTCCCGCCTAAAATAACTGACGTGGACCTGAGTGAAAACTATCTACAGTATCCCCCTGCTGGCCCAGGGTGAGAACTTCAGTACATAACACCCTCAATGTGGGACTTCCCTTATGCTTGATCTGGAAGCTGCAGTTAGTGCAGAATGCTGCAGCACAATTGCTGGCAGGAGTGAGGAATCAATATATAACACCTGTAATTAGAGATCTGCACTGGTTGCCAATTTGCTACCAGGCCAAGTTCAAGGTGTTACTATTAGTATATGAAGCCCTGAACAACTTGGAACCAGTTTACCTCAGTTACCCAAACTGACTGTTTTGATTGGCAGAATTGGCACTAATAAAGGTTCCACCCATTCTGCATTTGTAAGAATGCAGTATAGTCTGGCAGCATCTACACTTTGGAACTCCCTGCCAATTGAGATTAAGCAGGCCCTTCACTGAACTCTTTTGGAGCCTGCAAAAATAAAATAAAATATCCTGTTCAGACAAGCCTACCTAGATGGTTAGAATCTGAGGTGGTTTTAATCTGTTTTAATATTTTAACATGTGTATGTTTTAAAGTAGAGTTGTGATTTTTCTTGATTTTGCTGTTTTATCTTTTACAAACTGCTTTGAGGGGTTTTTAAATAATCAAATGGTACAGTCATACCTCGAGTTGCTTCAGGTTGAGTGTTTTCGGGTTGCGCTCCGCGGCGACCCGAAAGTAATGGAAGGCATTATTTCCGGGTTTCGCCGCGCATGCACAGACACTCAAAATGATGTCGATGTCAGCATCACCCTTGAGCCAGTGCCACCAACTGGACTCATCCACTTCAGCCCCGACTGGGCTAGGCGAGCTGGGTAGCACTTCCAGAGACCACCTTCTGCACAGGAACAGGTCAAAGTGCTGTGGACTCACAGCTTAGAGTTGTGAGCACCGGATTCACTTCCACAAGAAGATAGTCGTCGCACAGCAGAGTATAACAGAGTATAGCAAAGCATAAACGACTCGGAGAGCAGCTCTGTAGAATATCTTCTTTATTCTATCTACAACTATAATACAACTATATACAGAGCTAAATGAGGTCTAAGCATAAATGAATGCTGAACTGCACTGTCTGCAGCTGCTCTTAGCAGCAACCTTATCTACACACACGATCTCTAACACTCAGTCTCTCTCTCTCTCCGACACTGACTGACTGACTGATGTTAGGCTGGAGCGGAATAAGTAGAGAGCAGAACACCGCCCCTCCTCTCTGGAAAATCACCAGACTCATCAGCAGATTCTTGGATATGGGAGGGGGTGAAATCTCCTCAGTCAATTGCATGCACAGAAGCAGTGAATTGTGACCCGTGCCCACGCAGATGCCGGTTGTGTTCGCTTCAGGATGCGAGCGGGGCTCCAGAATGGATCCTGTTCACATCCAGAGGTAGCACTGTATATAAAAGCTTGGACTAGGTCACAGGTTCTCAGGACCACAGCCAGTCACTGTGGGCCTGCTACAAACTCAGCCTGGATACTAGGTGAACCAAAGCCTCCTTCAGATGTTACAGCAGGGCTAGGAGACCTGTGGCACTCCAAATGTGTTTGAATTACAAAGCCCTAAACGGCTTAGGCCCCAAATATCTGAATATTCTTTCTCTACAGTTAGTGCTAAGATTACCAGATGGGGGCCCTCTTGTTAGTTCCACCTCCCTCAGAATTTCAGGGGAATGGTCCAGGGCAGCCCCTACATTTTGGGACAGAACTATGCCTGGCATCTTCACTATACAGCTTTAGGCAAATGCTGAAGACACACCTCTTAACCCTGACCTTTGGCACTTGATAGATGCTTTTCAAGGTCCATTCCTTTGGTCTGATCCAGCATGGGTCTTCTGACATTCTTCGGCTCTAATACATAAAATAAATGTGTAAAGCAGGTTCCCCTCTTGAGTCCTTTAACTATAATTGCATGAGGGGCAAATAGCCCAATCAGGATACCCTGTTCAAAGCTTTACACTCTCTAAAATGAGCCTGAAACTTGGGTTGTCTTGTATTTTTCCAAGAAGAGATTTGCAACTGTCAATGCATGCAGGCTCTGGAAATCCTTTTCCTGCTTAGCCAGAAGAGGCACCAGGGACTTGGTTTTACAATTAAAAACTCCAGCAGCAGATGCTACTAAGGTAATATTTAGCAACGACATGGACAAACTCTTCCCAGGTAAATGTGGGTATGGTTAATCACAATTAAAGTAGGTTGACAGTTCCTTGGCAACACACACTGAGCTTCCTTTGCTGAACATATTCAAACCTGCTGAGAATACTTTTGATGTCATTATTAAATCTTGCCATTTTTATACTAATATTGCCCACTTGGAATATATAGCAGGCCTTGAGAATTGTCAGTTTGTTTCCATAGGATGGCAATAGATTTTGTGCATAGCATTTTTCACTGATAAAAGTTAGGGGGATCTGAACAGCTCAAGACCTGGAAGCAAGTCTGATCTACAATGCATTGAAGATGCACACACAACATTAGCCATATTGGGATCCATCAAGGTGTGTAAACACTTTTATGTGTCAACTATCAGATACTGTTGACTATCCAATATCACTACAGTCATCAATTTACGGCTACTGCTAATAACACTTAACAATTTATGTAGTGCTTCTGAGCATTCAAGCTGTTTTCAGCATCCTTACAAGGTAGCAAATATTAGTATATCTAGTAGTTTATGTCAGATGAAGTTTCAAATACCCCCCCCCAATGATCACTTGGGCTACAATCCTATAAACACTTACCTAGGAGTAAGTCCTATTACTCCTCAATGGGACGTACTTATGCACATGTATGTATAAAATTGTACTGTTAGTATCCAAGCAACAACATCCGCTCATTATATGCCATCAGAAAAGGCATTCTCTATGACAGCCCCTAAATTTTGGAACAGCACTGTGCCTGGCATCTTCACTATACAGCTTTTGGCAGATGATGAAGACACACCTCTTAACCCCAGCCTCTAACACTTGAGATGTGTTTTTTCAAGGTCCACTCCATTCCATTGGTCTGATGAAAATCAAATATCACAGCTTAATATCAAATGCTGAAACCAATTTATTTAAAGGATTTCTAACTTGCCCTTTTGGGTTTATACCAGAGTTTCCCAAATTTAGGTATCCAGCTGTTGTTGGACTACAACTCCCATCATCCCTAGTTAGCAGGACCAGTGGTCAGGGGTGATGGAAACTGTAGTAAAAACAAAACAAAACACGCAGCTAGAACCCCAAGTTTGGGAAACCCTGGTGTATACCTTCTCAAGGAGGTTAGAACAAAGTAATACGAAGAACATTAAGATTCCAACATTTAAAACAGCTGTTTAAAAAATTAACAACATAAATTCAACAACTGCATATGAAACAGTTCTTAGATAGAACAGCCTCTCACCGCCTACCAATCACCCAAATGCAAACTAGGGGAAGGGCTACGGGCCCAGGGTGGAGAATCTGCTTGAAGGCCCTGGGTTCAATCCCTGGCATTTCCAAGGAGGGCTGGGGAAGTCCTGGAGAGCCTCTGCCAGTCAGTGTAGGCAATATGAGCTGGATGGATCAATGGTCTGACTGGGCAGAAGACTATGTTCCTTTGTAGAATTAAAAATGTATTCAGGATTTCCCAAAAGGTCAAGTTGAGGGGAAAGCGGCCAATTTTCCCTGGGGAGAGCATTCCAGAGTCAGAGGCCACCCTCCAACCCTCACCAGAGAGCAGGGCTTACCGTGTCATGATCAGCAAATCTGTCAATATCACTTTCACCCTTTTCCAATCTGCAGTTCAGTTTAATTTAACCTTCAATTAAATTGTAAAGACTCCTGATTTTGAGGTAAGAAAAAGACATGTAAGAACTGCCCCATACCAGGTCACAACTAAGTGCTATACACATTTTGAGATACCCCACCTTAAATCTATGGTAGGGCAGAAAATGAAATGAACAAAGCTGCTTTCTGAACTGCTGCCAAGATCATATGCAGGAGAGCTGTTTTAACAGAAATGCATGAAACCATGTATTTGCTTCTTGGGTGGTTGCACCCCACGTCAGACTTTTCTCTGCTTTCAGCCCTCTGCAGTGGAAGAGTTAACAGTCGATTAATGATACACTTCCAGAGTCAATAGTGGAGGCCTTTTATCCATCTCTTGTTAATTAGACACTTAAGTTCTTAATTAGCCACCATTAAATCAATCAGTCAATGAGGGTTTGGAAGGTTGGTTCAGGGGGAATTGTGGAAGCAATTGATCTAATCAGTTGCTCGCAAAGCAATCACTTATTCATTGTTGAGCAGCTGCCTTACCAAAGGACAAAAGCCATGTGTGTTTACCAGTGCTGTTTAAAGCAGAGAAGAGGTCACTAAGTGTCTCACAGTGTGCACAGGAGAAGCTGTCATGGACTGGCTGGATGCAGAGGAGTGGTGGGAGGCATAGCTGGGCACCCTCAGGGGAAGAAGGTCAGGGGATTGGTGGTACAATGAGTGGTCAGAGAGAGAAGGAGAAGACTGGGAGAAGGAGGAGTTGGAAGCAGAAGAGGCAACAGGCTTTGGTGAGCAGGAGGAGGCTGCAGCAGAGGGCAGTTCAGACTCCAAGGCAGAAGCAGAGGCTGGAGTCGTGGGCCAGGAGACAGAGAGACAGGCTGCTGAAGAAGTCAGGGAGTCTCTCCCTCCTGCTGCAACAAGCTCCTCTCTGGGCTGGACTCCTAGAACATGCAGAGAAATAAAGAGGGCAGAACAAAGGGGGGGGGTTGTGGGCATGTGCAGTATGCAGTTTGGAGTGAAGGAGCCTTAGGAAGCAGCAGAAAAGCGGGGACCTTCAGTCCTCACAACTGCCTTCTTGGAGCAAGACCTGCTGAGACCTGCATGCACTGTCTTGAATAAAGTTAACTTCACTGACACTGTGTTTTGCTTTGATTTCTGACCTACATTTGACTCCCACCCCTGACAGTCAGTGGGAAAATAAATGTTGAAAGGGCTGTGTACTCACCTGTACAGAGATATTTACAGGGTAAATCTAAACATTGTCCATTTGCAGAATTAAAGAAAAATAAATTAATGCAATGCTCACCATCTTCCTCCTCTCTCTATAAAAAAAACTATCCATGGCAAGAAACATAACCTAGGGTGGGGCTATGCAGATAAAGAGGCGTGACAACGCAGCTTGAATATTTGGCATCTGTACAGTATTTGACAGTCATCTTTGTTGGAATATATATGAAGGTAGCAGAGAACATATTAGATAAAAATAATAAATTATTATTATTATTATTATATTATTATTATTATTATTATTATTATTATTATTATTATTATTATTATTATTATACTTCCTTACATTAGTGAGCGTAGAGCACATTCCTTTGCAACAAACAAAGCTGTTGATTAGCTGGTTTCAGCCTTTTAATGAAGCAATCTAGGATGCCTTAGTGCAGCCTGGATTCTTCCTGGTATTTCCCCCTTATATTCCCTCTTGAAACAATAGCAGCACAAAATAGTCTTCTTAAAATAAAAATAGAGTTTATTCACAGTTCACATTCAGCAGCAATCTGCAGGCAGGTGTAAGTTGCAGTTACAGGTACATTTGAAGATTAAAATGAAGAGAAGTCTGAGCTAAGTTTTATAGTTACAACATTGGCCTCCATCCTTTGTTACGGATGAGCCATGAAGGCAGGATGGACAGCCTAGGAAGAGATCAAAAGAGCCAAAAGAGAGATGCTGCACGACCATCCCTTTTATTTGGGCCATGCCCATCTCTCTGGTCATACTTGGGGGAAAGTGGCTCCTACAGGTTTGCCAGGAAGTCCTCCCTGTTGGAGCCACATTCCTCTGTGTGCATTTTAGCAAGCAGGAAATGTTGGACTTGGCTGCTCTCTCTAGATATCCCACAATGAATCTTCAGTGTTGATATTTGACAGTTGCTACTTAACAGCGGCATGCAACAATATTTTTTATCTGATCAGGAAACTGCACAAATATATGTGAAATTAAGATTCTTTTGCTACAAAGTGTAACAGTTTAAACTTCTTTGCATTGAATTGCAATTGCCATTTTATCACCCATTCAATCCATTTGTAGAGATTCTTTTGGAACTTTTCACAAACGCTTTTTGATGACCCTGAACAATTTAATATCACCAGCAAAGTTGATCACCTCACTACTCAGTCCTATCTCTAGATCAGGGGTCCTCAAACTACGGACCGTGGGCCAGATCCGGCCTGCTAGGGTCCTGCACCCAGCCTGGCTGGGCTCGGGAGGGGATTGTGGAGGAGAGAAGTGCCCCACGTGCCCTGGACCCTCTGCACCCCATCTCCCACTTGCAGCCTCCTTGCCTGCCTGTGAGCACACCGCCTGGGCAGCCCAGGCCTCTCCCTGCCCGCCCACCAGCCTCCCCACCCCGGAGGCCGGTGGTGCGTAGTCGGTGGCTGCCCCTGCCTGCCTGCCTGCCTACCTGGGCCGCTGCCTGCTGCACTGGGAAGATGGCTGCAGCCGTGGGTGAGGACGGTCTCGGCTCAAGGGCCTTGCTGGCGCTGCAGCGCACTGCGCCCTCACTGCCACCTCCCAGGGCACCCGCCTCACCTCCCCAGGGCCCGGTGCCGACTCCAATCCCCTGATTTGGTGTGCCTGCAGGGCCGTGACGTGGAGTTCATGATGTGCCAGGCGACGGTGATGATTGGGTGCAACTTGTCACAGGGCGCCATGGACATGAAAATGGGCCGCTCCAGCCCCCGCAGTGAGTTGGGAGTCGTAGGGACGGGTGACATGTGGGCAGGCCACGCCGTGGGGATTGGGCATAGGGACACGCATGGGCAGGCTAGCGTGTGGGGATTTGGGGTTGGAGGACAGGCATGCAAGCTGGGGGGGTTGGATGGGGGTTAGGGAGGCAAGTTGGGGGGGCAAGTTGTGTTGTGAGGATGGGGCTTAAGGAGACACGGGTGTGGGCTGGGTCATGGGGATCTGGGTTAGGGAAGCACATGCATAGGCTGGGTCGTGCGGAAGGGGGTTAGTGTATATGGGACTAGTGTATATATGGGGTTAGTGTGTATATGGGGTTAGTGTGGATGGGGGTATGGAAGGCCTGCACATAGACTGGGTCATGCGGGTGAGGGAGATCCATGTGTAGGCTGGGTAGTAGGGACGAGCATTGGCGATATTGACCGTCTCATTAGCTAACTGCAGGCCCATATTTCCCATTGAAATACTTATAAGTTTATATTCATTAAAATCGTTCTTCATTTTAAATATTGTATTGTTTTTCCTGTTTTTTGTGCACTACAAATAAAATATGTGCAGTGTGCATAGGAATTCATTCAAACTATAGTCCGGCCCCCAACAGTGTCTGAGGGACAGTGAACCGGCCCTCTGTTTAAAAAGTTTGAGGACCCCTGCTCTAGATAATTTATGAACAAGTTAAAAAGCACAGGTCCCAATCCTTAGGGGATTCCACTTTCTACTGCTCTCCATTTGGAGAACTGTCAATTTATCCCTGCTCTTTGCTTCCTGCAACTTAACCAACTCTTAATTCACAAGAGAAACTCCTCCTGTTCTGGGTTTCCCTGGTATTTCTAAATTGGTTTGGCATTTGATCTTTGTAAAATCCTAGACAATTTCCAAGAATTTTCTGAAAATGCTCAAATCTGAATTGGGATGTGAACATTTCACCCACCCCTGAAAATAACTGATATTTTGTGTCATTCAAAATACATGATGGCAGTCAATACAACTGTGTGATGTTGAGTTAAATATACTTCCAACAGCTGATCCCACTTAGGAGTTCATTTGAACTTTTCATTTCTGGCCAGTCTTTGAGTTCAGCTCCACCTAGAGCATAATCACCAAACTTGACCTGCAGGTGTTTTTTTAACCTTAAGGAGCTTGATGGTTTAATTTGGAATCAAATCCAATATGGAATGAACCATCTACTAATTTACTCCTTAATGTTACATTTTGATCAGCTGATGGGGATGTGACTACTATTTCCAATCTTCATGCTAATTAAAGGGAAGCCTCAAAGTGAGCATTTGTCACACCAGGAAAGGGTGTTCAAAGGGGGCGGAGCGAATCAATGTGTGCTTTGAATTTCAAAGGTTCTCTTGCAAATTGAGATGTCTTGTATGGTGAGGGCTGTAAATAGGCCCTCCCCCCCCCTTCTTTACATAATTGTTGAGCTGGCTGAGGTGCAATCCTAAAGAGATATTTGGGTCCATGCTGCCTTGCTCCTTGCAAACATTGATTCATGTTGGAATCTGACACACTGACCTTAATGGGGCTTGCTTCTGAGCAGCAGTGGAGCGTGTTCCCACAGTGTCTGGCAGACGAAGGAGCCCGCTGTGCCTGGCTAGCCCTCACCGCCAGAACTACACCAGCCCCTGGAGTGACACTGCTTGGGGCTGGTGTCACTTCAGTGGCAAGGATTATCCTGGCGCAGTGGGCTCCGTGTGCCCTCCACGCCCTGCCATGGAAACACTCCTCGCAAAGCCACTTGGGGAGGGCATGTGAGAAGGACACAACAGCCATGCACTGAAGCTGGGCTCCTCCGCATACTGCCCTCCCCAAGCAGCTTTGCGAGGCTCAGATCTGAGCAGATTGTAGCCTCACAACGTCACACTGGGCTGCCTCGAGGAGGGCGGTGTGAGCAGCGCTTGCCAATTGCACCTGGGACAATTGCCCTGGCATTCCCCCCCCCCCCCCCCGCTATCCCCTTGCTTCTGAGGACACATGTAATTGTGCTGTTAGTGTACAGCAGTCGTGTACAACTGTCATCTTGATTTCACATATACACTCATAGGGGCTGAACTGGCAGCGACTGACCAGGAATGAGATCTTGGAGATTTAGTGGGTAGCTCAAAGAAGGCATTGATGTGCAGAAGCTGTGAAAAAAGGCAAATTCCATGCTAAGGATAATTAGGAAAGAAATTAAAAATAAAACTGCCAATATCACAATGCTGTTATACAAACCTATGGTGTGACCTCATTTGGAATACTGTAGACAGTTCTGTTCACATCACTTCTAACATGATATTGTACAGTTGGAAAAGGTTCAGAAAAAGGGAGCCAAAATGATCAAAGGTATGGAGGTTGTGACGTGTGGGTTTTCTTAGATTTGATAAAAGGTGAGTAAGTGGAGACATTATAAAAGTTTGTAAAATTATATGCTTGGTGTGGAGAAAGTGGAGAGAGAAGTGTTCTTGGACTCCTGGACATCCGATGAAGTTGAATGCTAGAAGATTCAGGGCAAACAAACGTTTCAGGTATACAACTTGCTTGAAATCCTTCCAGCTATCACCACCGGCAGATGACTGGAAAAATTCAGGATATGGCTATTGATGGCTACTAGCCAAGATGGCTGTGCTTTGCTTCCATGTTCAGAGGAAGTGTTGGGAATCACAAGTGGAGAAGGTGCTCTTGTGATTGGGTCCCACCTGTCAGTTTCCCATCAGGGCATCTGATTGGCCACCATGATAACAGGATGCAGCACAAGGTGGACCATTGGTCTGTGGGAATGTTACGGAATGTAGGAGAGGATATATTGTTTTGATATGATCCCTCCTCATTCATGCTAGTGAGTAAACAGCAGAGCACATTCCCACATGGTCTGATCCAGCAGGCCTCTTCAAATATACTTACAGTCTTACTGAGGCCTTAGTTTGCCTACCCATGTTCTAGAAGGTTATGGAACCTTGTCCTAAATACTTCTAGAGGTAAGCTGCATGCAGTTGGTGAATTAAAACTCTGCTGAAGCAGACATTTGCTTTCTCATACAAGTGAGAAAGTGGAAGGATAATTACTACATAAAATAGCATCTCCTACTCATCTAAATCCATCCAACAATTGTCTGTTGTTGATAGGTGTGTGGCTGATTTGACTATGCTCACCTGCCACACTGGTTATTGCTCTCGAGATCCAGGTTCCTGTCATTACAGAAGCCCAGGCTTCACCTGCTCAGGATGGCACTTTGCCAGACTTTGGGGGTCACAAAACAGTTTGCAGTGATGAGGGATGGATTTTTCCTCCTTCACATGTTCCCTCGACTTTACGGGGAGTCCGCCAGTGCTGGTGTTGGGTCCCCACATCCAATACCTTTTCTAGAAGCTGCTCATCTCCTTGCTCTCTCTTGATACATTTAACTTTGGTGTGTCTTGTGTGAGCCTCAAGCCGAACCAGACACAGCCAATCTGAATATTCCCTGCATGCTAAACAAAGCGTTGAAAGCCTCTCCCTGCCCCCCCCGCCCCCCGCCCTCCAGGCTAGATTGTTATAGATGCTGTTTATGATCCTGCTATGACAACTGTGAAGGACACGGCAAAGAATTTATCACAGGATTACTCATCCACCATCAGAATACCTAATAAGATTCTAAATGACCCAAGATGATAATAAGATCTAGCTTGTAGCAATAAGGTATTAATAAACTGCCTTTTTCCCAATAAGGGAGAGTCCTAGCATCATTACCCTGACATATTTGTTTTCCTTTTAGCTGGCAAAGAAGATCTGGCATTTTAGATGGCAATTTTATTTTATTTTTTAAAGAAGGGTTATGTATGGAAAATACGCTGCCCGTGAAGTGGAATCCACGGCTTAACGGGAAGGCAGAGTGTTGTGTTTGCCCAGGGAAGACAGAGAGTGTCGTGTTTGCTAGACCCCTCTGCTATATATTCTAATTGTTCCATGCTGGTTTACCTTTTCTTTCTCCTTTTAAAAAATTATATTGAGAATAATACATGTCCCACTGCAGAACACAAGGCCATCATTCAAATGAAGAGGTTTTGTCAAAATCAAGAGCTCTGTTGGATGCAGCTTGTGTGATTAATGACTGACAAGGGGAACCCTGAAGTGGTACAAAGGCTGGGGTTCCAGTTGTGTGGTTCTGAGTAACAAAGCTGAGATGCGGGGGCCGGGCTGGGGGTTGCAAGCCTCAAAAACGACGAATGTTAGACTGGTCTGCACAACCTGTGGCCTATTGTCAGGGCTAAGCTGCAGGGAGCTGTTGAGTTGTTTATCACATTTATATCCCTCTTTTTCCTCCGAAGAGCTCAAGGTGCCATACATGGTTTTTCCTCCCCCTCCCCGTTCAATCCCCACAGCAATCCTCTTGGGGATTATTGAGGACTTCAGGATTCATGCACTATGCCAAACATGGGCCAACTTTGGCCCTGCCAGCCATATTTGGGAGAGTCAGGCAGGTGACTTTCTGTTCTGGGCTGTGGCGACAGCACCCCATAGCCAGCCACTCTGGTGACTTTGGAATAAGATAGCATGTGTCTGACCTGCAGAGTTCCTGATTCAAATTTCTTCCATATTTCTGGAGACTGTATTTAAAACCTGCAGTATTATCAGACTTCCTCAGTAATATATTGAATGCAAACTACACCAGCAGCATATTGAGGGCAGACAGTAGGCACAAATCTGACAAAAAGCTAATGAGCTCTCCTGTGATTATCAGTGAGTACTATGACTCATTAAATCTCATTTCCTGGAAAAGTCCACACAGGGAGAAGAAATTATCCCATATAAAGGCCTGAAAACCTAATTCGAGCAGATTTATAGGCTTCTATAAAGCTGCTACATGATAATCGGGGAAAACAGGGGGAAAACTTCTAATGAGATCTTTTTAAATTGTCGGGCTCTATGCACTTACATATACATGTGCACATATTAACACACACACTTCTCCACCTTTTCCTTTTTTGGCTTTGACTCCATTCCAGTGTGAAAAAGAGGCCAGTGGTGCCTCAGGAACCCGTGCTTCCCAGGAGGCTGATCCACTGATTGAACTAGCATTGATGGTGGCAGGAGGGGATGAGATAGGCACTACATAAGGCCATCAGAAGAGGCTGGCTGCTGAACCAGGCCAAAGGTCCATTGAGACCAGCATCCTCTTCTCACAGTGGCCAACCAGGTGCCTGATGGGAAGACCACATGTAGAACCTGAGTATAAAAGCACCACCTGTAGTTTCCAGCAACTAGTATACAGTTAGTATTTACTGCCTCCAACCGTGGAGCGGAACAGAGCCATCCTGGTGTGTAGCCACAGATAGTCTC
This sequence comes from Podarcis erhardii, assembly GCF_964252035.2. Taxonomy (NCBI): domain Eukaryota; kingdom Metazoa; phylum Chordata; class Lepidosauria; order Squamata; family Lacertidae; genus Podarcis; species Podarcis erhardii. The sequence goes on along the minus strand of NC_138503.1, from coordinate 4,176,235 downwards.
CTCCTCCATGAATTTATCTAAACTTCTTTTAAAGTCATCCAAGTTGGTGGCCATCTTTACCCATTGTGGGAGCGAGTTCCATAGTTTTACTATGCGCTGCGCAAACAAGTCCTTTCTTTTTTCTGTCCTGAATCTTCCAACGTTCCGCTTCATAGGATGTCCTTGTGCTCTTGCATTAAGAGAAGAGACAGACATCTCCCTGTACAGTTTTGACATGTGCTCTTGGATGAACTTTACGGCCTGCTCTGGTGTCAGCCCTCTGAGGAGGGTAAGAGGCATGGACTGTGATATGGGAGATCTTCTGCTGTGCCAGTGTAAGGAGAGCCAGTGTGGTGTAGTGGTCAGAGAGCCACTCGCCCATGAAGCCCACTGGGTGACTCCAGGTCCCTCAGTCTCTCCACCTAACCTACCTCACAGAGTTGTTGTGAGGACAAAAATGGAGAGGAGGGGAACCATGCATACCACCTCGAGCTTCTTGTGGGAAAGGTGTAGCAATAAATAGATAAATATTTGTGGTAAAGAAACAAATGTGTTGGATACCACCTGAGGATCCATTCATTCAGCCACCTCTCCATCCAGCCAAGAGCAGGGGTGCTGGCTCCTGGTGGCTGAGCCATTTTAACCCACCTTGTATTTTGGGGGTAGGGGCCGGGGGCCCTCCCATGTCCCAAAAGTGCAGAGGTGAAGCATGGAGCCAAGCACAGAGCCAAGTACAAGAGCAGTTCCGGTGGCTGGCTGGCTCCTCCTGCTGCTGCTGCTGCTGCTGCTGAGGATGGGGTTGCAGAAGCCTCCCACTAGGGGTGCCACCCCCAAGAGGAGACAGAGGAGGAGCTGCTGGCCATTAACCCCTGTAGCTGCCGTGTTCAGCTCTGCCACACCCCCCCCGGCTCCTCCTGAGACCCTGACATCATGTTTGTTGTTGTTGTTATACCCTGCCCATGTATCTGGGTTTCCCTAGCTACTCTGGGCAGCCTACAGTAAGGTTACCAGACGTCCTGTTTCCCGGGGACAGTCCCCGGATTTACAGATCAGTCCCCATACAAAATCCATTGAAGGTGAAAAGTGTCCTTGGATTCATTGAGAAAAATCTGGTAACCATAGCTTACAGCACATATAAAAACGTCAAACATAAAAAACTTCCTGTGTAATTCTTTATCTCTTTGGCATCTGATGAGAGGGCCACAACAGATGCCGCCCCCCATCACCCTCGCAGGCTGGTGCCTCTAGACAATAGACATTTTCTTAGCATGAAGACACATTCCAAACAGAAGCCAAGGAGAGCATGGAGCCTCAAGGACCAGTGAGAGGATGTGTCCCAGGGAATCACAATGCCATACCAGCTTTCATGGTGGCACAATGTTTTTCCACAACTTCACCTCTGAGCCTGCCAATAGCAGGGGAACAAAGACTGCTGTGATGTCATAACAAATATGTCCTACCCAACCAAAAGAAGAAAATGCCCCCCTCCATCCACAGGACTATTTTAGCCATCCTTTCTCCATCCATCCAATTGTGGGATGTGTTTTTTTTTTGGGGGGGGGTGCAGTCTGGCTAAGGGATAACGTAATTAAGAAGGTCCGATTTTTCATATCAAAAGGGAGCCAGAACTCTGCTCAGGGGCTCTGCTTACTCTCCAAGTCTCTAACGAGGAGGGACAGGCAATTATTATTATTTATTTCACTAATTAGCAGCCTGATCATTCATGGGGAATCTCTTTGGTCTTGGAAATACGTTCCTTGTATCCTTTGTTTAACATCAAGCTTCCTTTTATCAGCCCAAGCTGTTCAACCACCTTCTTTATATATAAAAAAAGAATTGGGGAGGAGAATATTTATTAATAAAAGAAAGGCGGAAAAAATCATTTCGTAGCCACAAAGATAATGCAACAAGGAGCAAGTGTCCATAAAACCGTCACCTTTCAGTCTCTGAAGACATAATGCTTTATGATAACCATAAACCATTTTAGTGCGAAATGAATTGCTGTCCTATTCAAATCCTTAAATGTAGTACAGAGGATGTCACTGGAGACATACAGCTATTTTTTTCCTGGGCTGAGATATATTTTATCATAATTTGTGAGGTAGGTGACATCCTTGTACACATGATTGCCTTTTCTTGCTTAGTTAACTCACCAAGGTCAAAGTCCTTTTGGCCTTTTATGGATTGCAGGGCTATTAGGAAACCAGCACAACAGAATTACTTCAAAGGATAACTTTGTTTTCATAAGCCATGTTGTGAGAGTTCACTGGACATATACCTCTACAGGGGTACAGCACAGTGTAGATAGGAGAATTTACCCCCTTCAGCTCAGTCTTCAATGCACGTTTATGAGCATGTTGCATTTTTATTCATAATAAACTGCATAGTGCCATCAATCTATAGTTTCTTGTCAGCAGAAAGAGACAGGTCTCTGCACCCAAGGAGCTTCCAATCTCAACGAGGAAGATGACAGAGAGAGGGAGAAAGGGACAGGGGCATTTAACAAATGCAGCTGTAAACACTCAAGCTTAGTTAAAGATGGGAAATAGTATTAAACAGATAAGCCAAAGGCATGGAGGGAAAAGTGAGTTTAAGGAAGGGTTTAAAGCAGAAATGGGGAATGGGCTGAGGCCCTCCAGCTGTTGTGGAACTCCAACTCCCATCAGTCCTAGCCAGCCTGGGCAACCGTCAGGGATGAGGGTTATAGCAGCTATAGCAGCCTTCCCTAACCTGGTGCCCTCCAACTGCTTTGAACTACAACTCCCATCAGGCTTAGCCAAATGTGCTTTCGTTTCCATTTAATGCATGTGTTCCCTCTAGTTGTTCCACTTGTTCTGCATTTCTTGCCGGCTTTTTCTCCTATATCTTTGTAAAGAGACCACTGCAAGAAAAGCATCTACAACTTTTTGACTTTTGAATTTGGCAGCTGCATCCATTTTAATCCAGAAATGATAATATTTTTGTAGGAAAATTGCTTTCGCTGTTAACTTCATTGCACTTTTTCATGCAGAGGGTCTATAATTTAAAAATAATGGGTGCGGGAGGATGAATATATGACTCCCATTAATCGCAAATGCTACTTATTTTCAGCATATTTTAATTATTGGAGTGCTGTTATGCTATATATTCAACTGGAGTGGAAAAGGCATTCAAATTTCACACCATTTGCAATTACCCATTTATCTGCAGCTTTCCAGCGAAGCTCTTGAACTTCAAAACAACTTCTAAGTTCTCGGACGTTTTCTGCCCCCCCTGCACTTCCCTTCATGCCAAAGGGGGGCTTCCACAAAAGACTCTCCCACTGGACAATAGCCCAGTGAAGCATCTCAGAGCACTGCACTTCCTTACTCAGTGTATATATAGTTTAACTGCCCCCACAGGATGCAGTAATGGCCACGAACTTGGATGGCTTTAAAGGAAGATTGGACAAATCCAACCCCCCCCCCCCCCCGTTTAGGAGTTCCTAAACTACTGGTACAGGAGCTCAAGAGTGGGTTGTAACAGTCATGCAGTCAGAGCACTTCAAGCACATTTCATTACATTCTAGTACACAACTTTCAGATCTTTTCTGATGTGCTAGTATTTTTCCACTGTACACGCACAGTTAAAGGCTTCTTGGTGAAAAATAAATAAATAAAAATAACCCCAAATTTAGCAATGAGTTTTGTTGGGCATTCTGGCCCAGAAGGGTCCAGAAGGCCCAGAAGGCTCTCTCCTCCCCAGAAGAGTTTGGGGAAGGGCTGATCTATTGACTCCCAGCCTCCACCTTAGGCAGGGCAGACTTGCCCAATAACATCAGCGTTGGCAACTTGTTAGTCAGATTCCTGCAAAGTCGTTTTCCTATGCAGATTAGCTTACTTTAATAAAAGTGGCCCTAGTTTAACCCAACTTACCATGCTATTTCTGGCCTTTCCCCAATAGTGAAACACTGCCATAAAGATAGGGCCAGCCCAAGTCATTTTGGCACCTGAGGAGAATCACAAAATGGCGCCTCCCTCCCTGCCAGGGCAGAAGGAGTGAATGAAGCTCTACGTCGGGAACAAGAGAGTATAAAAATCTATATGGATCTGCTGCCCCTGTGGGTCCTGCCACCTGAGGCAGTTGCCTTACCTTGCCCCATGGGTGGGCCGGCACTGCATAAAGAGAAGCATCATATTATCTGAATGACTAAGCCACAAACTATTTGCTGTGAATGTCATGGAGCTCCCTCCACACCTGCTTTCATGGCTTGCTGTTCCCAGTGAATGGAGAGAGATACCCTCCCTTCTTTTTAGTTGGTAGAGCATGAGATTCTTAATCTCAGGGTCACCTTGGGAAAAAAAGATTCCTGCATTGCAGGCGGTTGGACTAGATGACCCTCATGGTCCCTTCCAACTCTATGATTCTCCATTTGGCGCTTGGGATGCTGCTGTTACTGTGATCTACACACCAAGGACTCTAGGAGGTGTAGTTTTTCCCAGATTCAAAACTGCATTCCCCAGGTTTCCTGACACCTGGCCAGCAACTACAGCCGTGTGCCAGGAGGGAGACCAGCCAGAGGAGGAAGGGGCCCACAGAAGTAGACAGATAGGTGGGTGGGTGGGTGTCAGGGAGGCAAGGAGAAGGACTTTGAGGGCAGCATTTGGTCACTTTGCATCTAAGGTTAGCATTAGGAGCTGCAAGAACTTTATGTTTCCAAGCCAGGAACCATGAAAACCTGGCAACAACACTCACCTTGAACTTGCTCAGTCCCTTGCGCTGCCTCCACTGATGTGAAATGAGCTTCTAGACAGAGCAGCTCTTTGTGGATTGGGCCCACACAAGATTAATGTACTTTCAGGGAAGAAACCGGCAAGTTGTTTTTTTTTTAAAAAAAAATCCTTGACGATTTACAGTGTGATGTCAGTTGGTATGAAAATAAACACTAAATTCCATTCCCTCTTGTAAATCTCAGCTCCAGTGGAATAGCTATTGCGGGTGACATTTTTCACATTTTAATTGGGCTTTTGCTGATTTTATCAGAATTTCTGCTGATCGAAGCAAATTGGCTTATTTATTTATCTGTTTCCCCTTCGCAACAAAGCTGCTAACTGTTCAAACTCAAGTTTAATGTGCCGTAATGGATTTTAAATCTCCTCCTGGATGAGATGTTCCCATCCCTAACACCTCATTTTGTAACATTTTAAATAATTGCTTTCTCTCACCACCTAGCACCACACCATCAAGTATTATTATTATTATTATTATTATTATTATTATTATTATTAAAATTTGAATACTGACCTATACCTGCAGGTCTCTAGTAGTTCACATGTGATATCTTACATTTTGGAAACCCATCATCGGGAATCTTTTTTCCTCTAATACAGGGCTGGGGAGCCTGTGGTCCTTCGGATGTTGTTAGACTTTAGCTCCCATCAGCCCCAGCCAGCTGAACCAATGGTCAGGGATGATGGGAGCTGTAGTCCAGAAACATCAACAGCCGCGTGTTTGAACACATCCAGCTTGTGACCACTAGAGCAGCATCTGGGAACCTGAGTTTTTTCAGTGGATAAGAGATGGTGGAGGAGTTAACCCTTCCCCCTCCTATTATTGTCCCCAAGTAACTGTCCTGATGACCCCAGGAGCAGCCAAGACACAAGCCAAATTCGCACCATAAGCTGAAAGTGCTATGATACCACTTTAAACAGCCATGGCTTCCCCCAAAGAATTCTGGGAGCTGTAGTTCCTTGGGGGTGTTGAGAAGTGTTAGGAGACTCCTCATTCCCCCTCACAGAGCTGCAATTCTCAGAGCTCCCTGTGAAGAGAGATTGATTGTTAAACCACTCTTAGGATTATAGTTCTGGGAGGGGAACAGGGATTGCCTAACATCTCTCTGCAAACACCACCTCCCAGAATTCTTTGGGGGAAGCCATGGCTGTTTAACGTGGTATCATAGCACTTTCAGTGTATGAATGTGGCTATTGAATCAAAGGCTGCAGAGTTACCAACTGAGGAGCCAGACCAGGAGCTTGATACCTGTGACCAACCTGAGGCTAGCAGGCAGAAGCCCACTGAACAGAACCCCACAGGGACTATCCAAGCAGAACGGCAGAAAGTTGCCCCTCTAAGGACTGGGGTTCTCAAAAAAGAGGTGAACCTGTAGGAATAGATTAAGACACCAGGAGAGGATATATTATTTTTATATTATCCTTCCTTGCTAACATGAGTGAGATCAGCAGAATACCATCCTTTGCAGCTTTAAACTTGGAAGCCAAGACAAGGCTGATGTAACCTTCTGGAAACAATGCCTAAATTTCCTCCTGCCCAGATAATATGTTTGGGTGACTCCGTTCCCTGCCCCCCCCCCCATTTCCCCAATTATTTGCAGCAATTTGACAGTAGTCTAAGTTCTCAGATTTCCAGTCTGGTCCTTTCTGAGTGCCCTATTGAGCATGGAGAGAGAGAGAGAGAGAGAGAGAGAGAGAGAGAGAGATCAGTGTCTTTGAATCAGCCTGTACCTGCTTGGCTTTGTGCTTGTGATAAATACCTTAATTGTTAGTTTATTATAGCAACTCACAGAATGCAAAGTGTTTATGCTGCTTACACTTCAGTGGCTTTAGTTTAATTGGCTCCTTTATGTTATTTATCTATATACACTTATAGATAAATCATACAATATTAATGGTCCATTTTATGCCATTATGTTTCCCCCCCTCCCCTTTAAAATGTAATTGTAGCAGTTCATAAATCCACATAGTTAAGGCTTTAAAAAGAACAAGGAAAAGTTCAAACAGAGGAAGTCTAGAAACAACAATTGGTGAACATTTTGTTACAATTTAGGCTTGAGGGTCTAAAGCTTTACTCCTATACTTTCAATGAAGTCCCATTGAATTGAACAGATGTGCAGAGATGTGCAGAGACTTAGCACTGTAAGGCTGCAATCCTAAACACAATTACTAGGATGTCTAAATCCCATTGGATGCAGTGAGACACACTTCTGAGTGAGCATATCTAGGAAGTTTTTGCCTAGCAAATAAGAGCAAAATGCAATAAAAAATTCAGTAGTCTGAAGTCCCAGGTGGCATTCCTAGACATGCCAATGGGGGGGGGGGTAAGCCCAACTGAATGCAGTTCCTAATAAACATATATAGAGATAAAATTATGTTGCCAGTGCAATGGGTCTGCACAGTGGATCAGCCCCAGGGAAGGAGAAGGGGCTCCAAGGGTCTTCTAGCCCAACTCCCTACAATGCAGGAATCACAGCTAAATAATCACAAACCGATGTGAAAATGTGGAAAACTGGATTTAAGAATGGAAAAATGAGAAAGAAGAAGAGTTTGGATTTCATATCCCGCTTTATCACTACCCTAAGGAGTCTCAAAGCGGCTAACAATCTCCTTTTCCTTCCTTCCCCACCACAAACACTCTGTGAGGTGAGTGGGGCTGAGAGACTTCAGAGAAGCGTGACTGGCCCAAGGTCACCCAGCAGCTGCATGTGGAGGAGCGGGGAAGCGAACCCGGTTCCCCAGATTACGAGACTACCGCTCTTAACCACTACACCTATAAAGCCTTAAATGGCTCAGGACCCTATTACCTCAAGGACCGCCTCTCCCCATATGAACCGAACTGGACCCTGAGATCATCTTCTGAGGCCCAGAGGGGGGCAGCACGAGAATGGGGTCTTTTCTGTAGTGTCTCCCCATTTGTGGAATGCTCTCCCCATTCAGCCTTCGGCTGATTAAACAATCTATGATCTTTTAAAGTTGTTTATGGGGGGATTTTTGTTTTTTTAAAATGTTTTGTTATTATGTTATGTATTTTGTTTCTTCATTTTCTATTTGCATGTTGTAAATCACCCTGTGATCTTCAGATTATCACAGTATATAAATATAATAAAAAATAAAATAAAATAACCGGTCTTGGTCTGGTCAGTGCAATGGATGGGAACCAGGTGTGCACGTCATTGGGTACCACAACAGAAGCAAGGCAGGTTATAAATGTAAATAAATAAATGATTAAAAATGTGAATATTAATTCGGCTAAATAATTTTTCCTGGAAATATTTCTGCCCTTATAAAATTGTTGAAAATGTTCAATGCAGCCCTGGATTTAACAAGGTAGCTTTAAAAAAAAGATTAAAGAGAGAATATACTGAAGACATCATGTGCCACTGACAGTGAATTCAAAGTTTTTGCAATAAGAGGTTTTGGTGGAAGTATTCCTACAAAGATATATGATGTCATTATCATTGACCTTTATGTTTATGGGAAGCAAGAAAAATATTGGTGGCCTGTTGCTTGCATACAGTTATATATTTCACCTGAAACATTTTACTTCTCTTCAAGATACACTGAAATTTGATCTTTACGGCTGCTGTTGAGCTGTTCTGCCATTCCCCTGGAATGATACCAATCAAAAATATTTCCTACAGGGATTATGTAAGAAGAAACTACTTTTAGAGAAAAAAGAGAAAGTCCTCCTGGTTTGCCTGTTCTGAGAGTATATTGCTGTTCATTTTATCACCCAGCAAAATAGATGTCTGTGTGATTTGTGGGGTAAGTCAAGTTTCATATGGAATGTTCTCTGTACTGAGCTTTGTGGTCTGTTGGGGCTTAGTAGCTTTAGGAAACCTATGAATATTCATTCTCTTTTTTTCCCTGGGTGAAAAGTAAAATAACCAGTAATTAGTATAATATTTAATACTCCTGTTCAAAATAAATAAATCTTTTGTGCTTAAAAAAATCTAATTATTATAATGTAACAACGTCTGCGTGTGTAACTGAAATTGAATGTGCTGTTTTGAAAATGCTTTTAAGCCCTCATTTACATCTTTCCAGTTTAGTTAATTATTCCTGTTGTATGCATAAAACGGAACTCTCAATTGTGCTTGCATATATTATTCATTTCACCACCTATCTTCCAAGTTTAACTGAATCTAATATTTTAATTTTGCATTATTAGTGGACTGGTGAGTGATTCAACTACTTGATTCCAACTATATTTGCCTACATTTGTGTTCCTAGCTTTCCCCAACTATCTCTGTGCTGATTCAAAACTATATTTTGATGTTTGGTTATAATCAGCCTGTTTTACTGCAAAACAGAGACTGCAAATTATCCCAGATATTTTCTGGACTAATTTGTAGGGGACCAGATGTAGAGCAAAAGGTTACAGAGCTTATCTTAATGAAACTCAGTTTTGGCTATCCTAGAAATTCATTAGATGTTTCCGTTGAAGAAAAACCTCATAGCCGACAGAGGCAATTTAGAAATTCATTTACACACTCTCACACCTCCCGAGATAGATTTTAGCTTCTCCCGAAATCTTACTGACAGTTCACCTACAAATCTTTATAGCACAGCCTTGATCAACCAGGTTCCCACCAGCTATTGTTCGACTACAAGTCCCATCATTCTTGACCATTGGCCATACTGCCTGGGGTTGATGCAGCTAGAGTACAGCAAAATTTGGGGTGTACCAGGTTGGGAAGGGTGGCTCAATCAACATAATCCTTGTGCATTCACTTGGAAATAAATCCCATTGTGTTCACTAGGGCCTTCTTTCAATTAAAAGGACATAGAATTTTGGTTCCGCATTAGCTCTAGATTCCTATTTGAGTTTATATTTGGCCAGTCTACTTACAAGCCCCATTCCAAATCTTTGTGTTTTTCATTATAACTCAGAATATGCAAGACCAACCTTAAAGTAAAACCAGAAGCTTGAACATTTTCTTGAAAAGCAATTGGCAAGGAGTTTAGGTCTCTGAGAGGCAGAGACGATGGTTCCTGTAGGTTCCAGAAAGAATGTAAGATGACCTTGCTGGATCAGGGCTGCCTCTGACTATCCACTTTTAAAGCCATCCAAAATGGTGGCCATCACTCTTGTGGGAGTGAGTTCCATAGTTTAACTCTGTACTGTGTTAAGAAGTACTTTCTTTTATTTGTCCTGAATCTTCCATCCTTCAGCTTCACTGGATGTTCATGAGTTCTAGTGTCATGAAAGAGGAAGGGAACATGTTCTGTATCCACGTCATGCCATATATCTTGCTCACCTTTTCCACAGTTGGGATGCTTATAGTGGAGAAGACCTTCTCATGCATCTCTACATAACATACAAAGCCCATAGGAGGTGGGACATGGAGGAGAGTCCTCCTGCCCAGCAGAACAGAATTCCCAGGCAGAAGTGTTTTCCAGAAGCGCTTCCCCAAGCATTGAGGTCCCAAGTAATTCAGGGCTCCAAATATCATTACTAACACCTCAACATTGGACTGGAAATGCATTGGCAGCTGTGCAGTTCTTCTAGGCTTGGTGTTTTGTGGTTGCTGCACATTTGTTCCTGACAGCAATATAACTTGCCATATTCTGCACTAGCTCCAGTTTATGTGTCGCCTTGTAGACTGCATCACAGTAGTCAACCCTAAAAGCTACCGAGGCATGGTTCATGGAGACATTGTCACCCACTGCACCCTGACTGTTCCTCAATTTCTTTGCACTGTTCTGCTAATACTGAGGGTTCTGTTTTTATTTTTAAATGTTAGAGAAACATACTTCCACAAATACATTAATAATTAATAAAATTCTCTGGGGCAGGAGTTTGTCATGTTTGCTTTTTAAAAATCTTTATGCATGCTTACAATGGTGCATAAATTAGTATCAGTAGTAATGGCATCATTTGTAGTAGTAATAGCTTCATAACTGGTTATGTGTTAGGAGATGCAAGATACATGCAACAGATTCGATGATTCAGTGTGGCCTCTGCTGTTGTCAAGACTGCCTATCCCTCACACACAAAATCCCTATGCCGTCATTGGCTCAATAATTCTCAAACTGAGAACTGCCAGAGCAAGGCAAGAAACATATTCATTTGTTTATTTATTTAAGGCAGTTTTATACCACTCAGCTAAGGAAAGCTCCCAGAGCAGCTTATAAAAGTCAAAGATCACGTAGGCTTGACATGACACAAAAGGAAAATGGTTTGGGAGGCAGAAGGGGGGGGGAGAGAAAAGTTAGTGCCAATGTATCAATGATCATCATCGTTAGGAATTAATTATAGCAATCATTAGGAATTAATTAATGAAACAGCCTTCTGGATCAGGCAAAAGCCCATCTAGTCCAGCACCCTGTTCTCACAGTTGCCAACCAGATGCCCCAATGGGAAACCCGCAAGCAGAATGCGAGAACAGAACATCCTTCTTTCCTGTGTTTTCCAGCAACTGCTCCATATTTGGGAGTGTTGCTCCTCCAGCTGTGGAGGGAGAGACAGCCATCCTGGCTAGGAGCCATCAAGAGCCCTTTCCTCCATGAAATGCGCTCCCAAATATATGTTTTCTGGTGCCCTCATTGGAAAGAGCCATCTGATTTGGTATCTTCATGTAAGTAACACAATGTGCCAGAAATATATATTCCAGGGAGAAAAGAGAACCCATAGGAGTAAATATATATTATAAAATTATCGCCTCCCCCCGCTTTTTCCATCCCTGTTTCTCTCTTCAATGCCCTGAGCCTGTCACACAGAGACTTATCAGGCACATTGTTCTTAAAAAAAATCATGGAGGCACTTGATACGGCACAGAACAAATGCTTCTGGGGATCAATTTGCTTTCTGGCATGATCTCGGTCTTCCTGGAGCTTCTTCCTCCACATACCCCCAGGTGGAACAGTGACAAGGTAATGTAGTTATTGATCTGTGGATATACTGTAGATCAACGTCAATGGTTGCATAAAATGTGTCAAAATTTGCACATCAAGGGCACCAGTGACTTCTAGGTAAAAAAAAAATCAAGCGGGGGGGGGGAGGTAAATCACAAAAAGAGCAATTTAAACAAACTCAGCAATAACTGGAATTGCCGGAGGCACAAGTTACCTGTTGGCATTTCAACCGTAAAATGCTTTCCGGGGCTTTGAAACAGTGGCTATGGTAGCAAAAACACTGGGAACATTTCCTCCTCTCCTGCTGTGCCACCCTTTGGACTGGAGCATCAGTAGCTGCTGTGGTGTCCTCCAGGTGTGGTGGACCAGCTCCCATCAGCCAGCATGGCTCAGCTATGCTCTGCTTCCACGGTCAGAGGCTGTAATGCTTCTGAATATCAGTTGCTAGAAGCCACAGAAGGGGAGAGGGCTCTTGCATTAGGGTTCTGCTTATGGGTTTCCCCCAGGTCAGCCACTGTGAGAACAAGATGCAGTAGGCTCTTCTGATGGTCCTATGGTCAGGGATGCTTGGAATTCATGGAATCGTGGAATTGTAGAGTTGGAAGGGACCACAAGGGTCATCTAGTCCAACCCCCTGCAATGCAGGAACCTTTCGTCCAATGTGGGGCTCAGACCCACGACCCTGAGGTTGAGAGTCTCATGCTCCACTGACTGATATATTGCTGTCAGCCAAAATTTCAAGGGCACCACTTTGGCTATGCCTGGGCTGGTGGGTACCATTATGTCAAAAGCATCCATGATAACCTCCTAATAGAAACCATGTGGACCAGATAAGCAGTTACATATCCAGGATTTGGGGCAGGGGCTTTTGTAAGATGTCCACCATGGGGGCAGGTCTCCCTTATTGGGTCTGTCTCCTCTTCACCACTGTCCATTCGCCTGCTTCTCTCTCTGGACCCAATCTGCACAAGAATTGCAAAGAAAGAGGATGATGCCACTGCTGCACCTTCTCTCCTTTGTCATGGCTTGGATGCTCAGAGAGATTTCATTCATTTATTCATTCATTCATTGGACTTATACTCCACCTTATTCTCCAAAGAGCTCAAGGTGGTTTATGTGATTCCGTCTCCTCATTTAACTGCCACAACAACCCTATAAGGTAGTGTAATGGTTGTGTGGGGTTACTTGTGCGTAAATTGCCTTAGGTTTAGTTAGATTGCTTGCCCAACCATGCTTAGGGTCAGAGCTTGCCCTCCGTGACCTGTTAGTCACTTGCAGAATCCGTCAGTGGGCGTTTCTTGAACCTCTTCCAGCATAAAAGCTGTTTGACGCCAAGTCTCCTCCTATGTTCCCTGCACGGAACGCGTCTGCGCAAGTAAGGGGAAGGCAGGGGCGTGCCAGCGCTCTCTCCACTAGATTCGGGTGAAGGGTCTTGGAGCCCTGTCACCAATTCCTCCATCTCCCTCTCTTCTCTATTGGTGTTACGCTGAATTCCTTCCCCCCTGCTGGTCCCCTCTCCGACATCGCTCTGGAGCCCTGCCTCCGCCTCTTGCTCTGATGTCAGTTCCCTGACAGGTAGGTTAGGCAGGGCCGTAGCTAGGGGGTGGCAAGGTGGGCCCTGGCCAGGGGCGCAGATGAGGGCGCCCCGCAAAATTGGCTTTAAAATATTCCATAAATATGTCTATAAATAAAAATATTGATTTTTGCCTCAAAAGGAAAGGTTTTTAATAGAGGGTAAATTGAATGGGGAGAGGGGGCGGGGTTGGAGGAGAGGCGGGAAGAAGAGTTACTTTGTCCATGGCGAGGGGACGCAATCTGGACGGTTCTGCCAGGGGCGCAAGATCACCAGCTACGGCTCTGGGTTAGGCTGAGTGGTAGCGACTGCCCCAAGGTCACACCCCGTGAGCTTCATGGCTGAATGGGGATTGGATCCCCAGTCTCCCAGGTCCTAGTCCAACACTCTAACTACTACACCACCCTGCCTCTAATATCTGATAACGCAAGGGGACAACAAGATAGCAAGGGAACAGAGAGTGCCTGCAAGAAGGAGCAACAGAAGAGTAAAGAAGCCATGGCAAAAACCAGTGGAATCATAACAGTTGAGCTCTAGGCAGAAGGAAAGGAACTAAGGCTGCAATCCCAACCCCATTTACCTGGGAATAAGCTCCACTGAATTCAATAGGACAGACATGATTAGGATTGCACCATAAAGCTGTTATTTCGTACTCACTTAACTGGAAGTGCCCTTGAAATCAGTGGGACTGAGTTCTGAATAGACATGTGCAAGAGTTTGCTGTTCCAATACATCAGATGAAATAATGCAATTTTCAGTGCCAACTTAGCAGTGGGCAATGAGGGATCCAGTCAAAGCCCTGCAAGAAGTGCACCTCATAATCTGGGTGCTACAGCTGAAAATATGTTTCCCAGGTCCCCACCATCCAAGTCTCTGATTGGAGGACGGCAATGAGAAGAAAAGTGGGTGGAGCAACAGACCTTTGTTCAGAAGGCTACATTCTAGACATGTCAACACACATCCAGGCGAGCAAGACACCTTATTCCAGCCAGGCAAGTCTATTTGAGGATGGTGCAGAGCAGGGCTGGTGAGGGGGGTGGCCTGAGGACAGGCATTGCTTCCTTGGCTGTTTGGTTGGAGGGGCTGGCCCTTTGGAGATGTGGCATTGTCTGCTTCTGCTGTGTGGGGCAGGAGTTTTGCCTGTTGTATTTAAGGGGGTTCTGAGAATTGCCTCTTGGTTCTTCTGTGAAATGGGTACTGTGTGGTGTCCATGGCAGTTTCTTAGATTTCCAAATGTTCCCAGAGAGGTTGGGGACCCCTGGCACAGTGAGAGTTCCAGGGGTTGGTTAGAGAGGCCTGACGTTCCATGCCACACTGTCTTAGAGAGTGGTCCCAATTCTGCATCACAGTGCTGCACTGGGAGTCATGGAAACAGGGCTCTGCAAGACACTAATTACAGTGTTTTATAAATGGGGAAGCAGGAAGCCTATATAGATATAGATATGTAGTATATGAATATATTTGAACAACAGAGGCTCAAAGCACACAAAGGGAATTGCCAGTGCACCAGATTCATAAATTGCAGTCCAACGCAAAACTAACAGACCCACTAAAGGAGTTGCATTTAAGAAAGACCCTCCCCATGGGTTACTCTCAGGAGAAAGGTCTTCCTTATGCACTGCCAAACTACTGAAAGCCTGTTTTGGGTTTTTTGCTGACACAAGGCCTACTGCAGACTGGGCTGCTGTCAACAGAGGCAAATCTCAATGCTACAAATTAGCCGGATTCTTAACTTGGCTCAAAATATCAGGCTTGTATTTTTTAAAGGAAAAGAAAATGAGAGGAGGGAGGTGGGGTAGAGGGGGATCTGGCTAAGGGGGACCTATTTGCAAAGCACATTCTTAATGGTTTAAGCCAGGTCCCAAAAGTCATCTATTTCAATTATTTGTTTAAAGGTGCCTGCAATTAAGAGTACAAAACAAGGCTTTGGAATGCTAAGTCAGACAATTAAAATGTTTCATGACTGCATGGGGGGGGGGCTGAATTAGCACTTTAAACACACCAGACCCCCTTCTCTCTCCTTCTAATCTCCATTCTCTTTCATTGGTATATAATTCCTCCTATCCCCCATTCTCCTTAAAGAATAAATGGAAAAAAGAGCCCAGTTCATCCTCTGCAGGACTGAATCACCCTAACTTCAACCTGTACATTTGAATGTCTTTAGCTTCTGCAGAGAGACCTCCTCCTTTGCCTCATAATGACCCAGGTGCACAAAATTTTTCTGCCACTAGCCTGATTTTAAAGGGGGGGGGCATAAATCACTTTAAGTGTCTCCGCTTCCCCCCACCGCCACTCCTAAACCCCTTTCTCTTTCCCTTTGAAGAGGCAAGCTCATGTTAGCCTCTGATTTGTGGTCTCTTGAAGTGCAAGCCTCCCTGCTTGGGAAGGCAGCAGCCACCGTGTGTGGAGCACTGATGCAGTAGCTTCGTAATTGGCCTTCTGTGGGCGCTGGTGTGATGGCTCTTGGCAGCTTTAAGATCCCAGCTGTTTTTAGTGGGAAAGAGGCCTTCATTCTTGTTAACCATGGAAAAACATACTTAAAGCTCCAACCTTCTTTCAAGAGAGCAGTGCGGCTCAGTTTCACTTTTAGAGAGAGGAAGAGAGCCTATGTGTGTATGGAAGACACACTGCTGCTCTTTGAACCTAGTCGCTTGGCATTTAGAGGAAGAACTCAGTGGAGTTCTGTATCTTTTGCTCTGCATTGCTTGTTGCATGACAATTTGCCAGATGAATTCTTTTAATGGGTTTCCTTCCCAAATCAGGCCTTTACTTCAGCCAGTTTTTGAAGCATTCCCTTACCATGTAGTTATTTTGTTTTAAATGAGGGGGGCGAGAATATGATCCAGGAAGTCTCCTATCACACTTTGTTTGCTTTTGATCAGAGGATCACCACAGCTAGCTGGGTTTTCATGATGGCTTCAAATTGCAATTGCAACCGGTGACTGGAAGTGCAAATATCACTATGACAAAATTAAACAAACTGAAAATACCCAAGGTACTTAACAGGAAGGCTGAGCTTTGAGCCTGAGCTGTTGTGGCTCTGGACAATGCCAAAGCCCACTTGGGGGTGGGGGTCAGAGTTGCATTGTCTGCTCAGTCTGTTCAGGTTTTGTTTCAACTGTATTGGGACTGCAATGTTTAATCCAAGGATGGGAGCCACAGGTCTCTCCAGAGGTTGTTGGATTCCAATCTCCATCAGCCTCAGCCAGCATGGCTAATGGTTAGGGATGATGGGGGTTGGATTCCAGCAACCTCCAGAGGCCAACAGGTCAGACACTTTTGGGTTTAATCGCTAATTTGGTTGAATTTAATTATATTTAAACTTTTAACCAACTGAAAACCGGTCCCTGAGCAGACTTTTTAAAACAACAATAACAGAGCAATCCTTTGTGGGGATGGGAAGGAATGGCATGAAGGAACAGCCACAGCTCTACTGACTTCCCCAGCCAGGATAGAAGGTGTGTTAGCTCTGTTTTCTATTTTGATAGATGAATTTTGATACAATATAGTCTTATAAAAATATTGTCAGTATATTATTAGTCAATGTGTTGCTTGTTGTTGTTCAGAGTGGCATAGCTGATGACCTAAGGGTCAGCCCCCAGGAGATCTATGTGGCCTTAAAATAATAACATTTGAATCTGTTTCCTCCAAGGATCCCAGGATATTATAGACCTTTTGTCCTCACAGCAACTCAGTTAGGCTAGGATGATAGACCTGTTGTGATGTGCATAGAAACCAGGAGATGACATATTAGCTAGGAATTATTCTTCCTTACTCACATTTGAGAGTTCAGCAGAGTCCACCCCTTGCAGCAAAATGAAAGGAAGCTGTTGATAAGCTAGCTTTAGCCTTTTAGTTTAAGTAATCCAGGATGCTTTAACGCAGAGAGGACTCACCTGGTTATTTCCCCCTTTTCTCCCTTTAAAAACAATAATCACGCAAAGCAGTCTTCTTATAAGTGAAGAAAAATTTACTCAGTATCACAATAGCAGTCTTGAGGCAGACTTAAAAGTAGTTACAGACATACACTGTAGTTTAGATAAAAATGGAGGCTGCTATGTCTCAGACTCAGCACATGGGCATACGTCCCTAGTTACAGATGAGGCAGGGAAGAGAAGAGATGAGAGAGAGATCAGCTGTCAGCCAGCAGAGAGAGAACAAGCCCGGAGGCAACCAGCTTCTATAGGCTGGGCCCCTTCTACCTGGCTGGCTGGACACAGTGGGTGTGGCTCCCCAGGTGAGATCAAACTTCCTCTCTGTGTGCCATTCTAGCAAACACGTATTGTTGGCTTGACTTCATTGTAAATATCCCACAAGATTACTGGTCCACGATCACCTGGAATGTTGTGTGGCTAAATAGGGATTTGAACCTGGTTCCTGTATAACCATTCTAAGCACAACACTCTGACAGCTATACTCAGAGTTTGCCAGTAAAACACCTGACATCTGGCATCCCTAGTGCCACATTGCTTTTAAAATATCAAGTGAGCCTGTGGCAGGAAACTGCTCTCCTGTCCTCTACAGTTCATGCACTTGGCAACCCCTCTCTTCTCAAACATCCTTGATGATGGAGACACCAGAATAGGCACCAGTTTATGAGAGAGAAGCCTAATGAAATTCAATTATGTTTATATCATCAGCTCAAACTCCTGGAAAATGACAGACAATAAATTATCCCACCCTCTGGTTTTTATGTGGCTTTACCATTTTGGGACTTACTCACTCATTCGTTTTATGAGAGTTAGCAACCCTGGTGGTTCCCTCAGAGATGGAAGGAAGGTGCTTGGGGGGGAGGGAGGGAAGGCTAGAAAGTTTTTTTGGGAGATGCTGGGAGAGGCAGCTATGAGGAGGAGGAGGGAAATAAGAGGAGGGAGAAAAAAGAAGGAGAAGGAGAAGCAAGCCCAATCATACAAATGTATGCTCTCTCCATGAAATAATAATAATAATAATAATAATAATAATAATAATAATAATAATTATAATTATACCCCACACATCTGGCTGGGTTTCCTCAGCTGCTCTGGGCGGCTTACAGCATATAGGAAATTAGGAGAATGATGCTGAATCAATGCAACAGGGAGCTGAGAGAACTAACTTGTTACATGTCCTCTAGGTGAGGCCACTGAATGAATCCAAGAAGGGAGTCAATAAACTGGAACATATGCCATTGGGTTTGACATTTACTAAGGTAGACCTATTCACAGTGAAAATTTCTCTGTTAACTTTGCAAAGAAGCAGCAGCAGCAGCAGCAGCAGCAGCAGCAGCAGCAGCCCCCAAACCCATACCAAACTTTTCCTGCATCGTACATATTAGGGGTGATCACTTCGACCATATCACTTGGCTTTATCTCTGAAGTGTAAATAGTTTTAATGAATATTGTTCTTGCACATGAGGGTAAACCAAGTAGGATGCCAAAGCAGCTTGTAATTTTGGGCTGACATGGTTGTTCGTTGCACCATCCTCAAGAGGCCTTCATTTCTTGGGTCCTAAATAACAATAATGCCCAAATTATATGCTTCAGAGGTGCCTCTTAGCATTTGGCTGTTGGGTGGCAAAATGGCAGTGGAATGCCTAGACTTGTGCTTTGGCCAATGGAGAAGATTAAAGCCCTTCTTCTCCCCCCCTGCCACACCTCCCCCAAATCACTGCAGCAATTTCCTCTCCAATTGTATGTCATTTACAGCCCGGGAGAAGTCATTGAAGCCAGCAGCCATTTGTGATGCAGAGAAGCATTTATGGTCAGTTTTTACTGTTGCTCATCTTCCTTCTGCAGCTGCTTTGGCCATGTTCCTTTCCTAGGGATGAAAGGGTGGGCAAATTGCCTACACTACCTACACCTGCATTGCCTACTGAAGACGTTTTAACATGGGCACTTTTGCAGATTAGTGCTGGAAAGCCTCAATGTGAAACTCAGACATGATCACAATAATGTGATAGGTTAGCAGTGGGACTCTGCTTGGGTGTGGGCAAAGGCAGGTACCCAACAACACTGACCTCTGGAGCTGACGCAGATGCAAGGTCTGACTGACTTCCATCCTGCTCCAGCTGCAGCTGTGTTCACAGCCAACTCACTCCTCTTTCCATCCTTCCAGAACTCTGCAAACATTAGCTGATTGACTCAAAGGAGATGAAAGACTGGTTAACCAGGGAGAGGATGAGTCACTTTTGCTTACCACCTGTTGCTGATCTTACTGCTTGCAGACCAGGTAGGTAAACACGGAGGTGGCAGCACTAAGGAACCTTCTGTTACCCTGCTATTTTGCTGCCTGAGGCAAAGGATAGATGGCGCCCATTCCACATACAGAAGCCTAATGAACTGGCACCAAAATTTTACTTCAACCCTGGGGACCAGACAGCTTCCTCCCCTTCACCTCAGGAGGTGCAGAGGTCTCCAGCACCCCTGCCCACTCCCCCCCCCCAGCTTCCACCTTCTGAGGCAGTTGTCTCAATCTGCAGGGCCAGCCCTGATTTGTTAAGGCATGGCTTCCTGAACCTGTCTGGGCAACCACAAGGCAATATACAATTTAAATCAATTTAAAATTTTAAAAAATAAAAAGGTATGGAAACCCAGACTTTTGAAAATGACCTCAAATGTCATCTAGTGCAACTCTCTGGTGATAACTGAAGTCCAGGACTACAGTATTCCTGATGGATCGAGCCTCCACGGAAAAACATTCACAATCTGAAAGAGTCTGCTGTTGAACAGCTTGTACTGTCAATAAGCTACCGGTATTCTAACGTTCAGTCAAAACCGCTTGTCCTTGGTTTGGCTCCTACCCTCTGGAGTAGTACAAAACAAATTTGTCCCATCACCTCTGTGACAGCCCTTCAAATATGTGATGTCAGCTACCCCATCACTTCTTACGTGTCTCCTTTTTCCAGGCGAAAGACGCCCCAGCGCCTTCAAGCACACTATTCTCCATTGGAGAACTACAGAGGGGTTAATGGCAGACTTTTCTGATTCCAGGCAGTTGGTCTTACATTTCAGTCTCTCCCACTGGGACTTATTTATTTATTTAGAAAATTACTTTTAAATCATACCTTTATCCAAGTATGGATTCCAGAACAGTTTACATTTTAAAAAATCAGATATCAATAGAATATGAAAACAAACAATAAAAATCAAATTGGCATAATAATATATGAGAAGCTATAAATCAAAACTATAAAATCTGCCTTCTCCAGGGCTCAGAGAGATTCCAGTCTGATACCCAGGAGAGCTGCTGCCAGCCAGTGCTGTAAGTACTGAGCAAGATGGTTCAATGCTCTGTCTTAGCATATAGTAGTGTAGTTCTCTTCCATGGCCAGTGTGGAAGGAAATCAAGCAGACTGGAGGAGCAGGGATGGAGAGATCCATGCCTCCTTCAGCAGCTGGCTCACTTGTCGGTGTGAAATTCCTCATCACCTGGCAGGTTGCTACATACAAGGCTAATGAGAACACATGAAGAGCTCTGCTGGATCAGGCTGGGTCGCTTCTAGTACAGCACCCTCTTCTCACAGTGGCCAAGCAGATGCTCATTATGGGAAGCCCACAAGCAAGACCTGAGTGCAAGAACACTCTCCCCACTGAAGATTCCCAGCAACTGGGACTCAGAGACATATTGCCTCTTATGGTGGACAAAGAACATGACTATCATGGCTAGAAGCAGTTGGTAGTCTTACCTTTGTCTAAACTCCTTCAACTTCATCTAAACTCCTTTAAAAGTTATTGCTGGTGGTAGCCAAAACTACTTTCTGAGAGAGCAGAATCCATAGTTTAACTATGCGCTGCATGAAGAAGTACTTGTCCTGATTTTCTCTAAACAGTCCCAAATGTTCTAATTTCCACATAGGGGAGTTGCTCCATCTGCTTGATCATTTTGGTTGCCCTTTTCAGAACTTCTCCAACTCTCTCTCTCTCTCTCTCTCTCTCTCTCTCTCTCTCTCTCTCTCTCCTGATCTACCAAGTCAGCAATGGGAACCCTGTGGCCCTTCAGTTGTTCTTGGATTCTAAATCCCATGAGCCCCAGCCAGCATGGCCAATAGACAGGAATGATGGGACTTGGAGTCCAACAACATGGAGGGCCACAGGTTCCCCATTCCTGAACTGTGTTTTGATACGTTCTTGAAGCAGCTTTGACAATTCAAGATAATAAGCCTTTTCACAAGACAAAATATTGTTTATACACCAAGTTTAGCTTTATTGACAATTCTCTATGCTAAAATGGCTGATTACCATTACAAAGAGCTGATTACTTTTCTTTTGGAAGTGGCAAGACAACTTAGAGCCCCAAATTGGAAAGGTTTGGAACATCTACGGATGTGGCAATAGAATGTATGGGCGATAACCTACTAAAGAAGTATGAGCCTTAGCTGGCAAACAAGATGCTGATGACTTTTTGGAAATTTAGTATCCTTTTATAACATTCTCAGCTGAAAACCCAATGATATGGCATCCTCTGGATTCTCACCTACGGTTATGGTGAAATGTTTTTTCATGGGGGGAGGGGGAGGGAATACTTTGTAAAAACTTGTATTTGTAATTATGGAAAATCAATGAGAGAGAGAGAAATAGCTTTGACATGCTAGTGTTATAATTCAGTATGTCTGGGTGGAGAGCTGAACTTTTGCAGTTAAAGCACAAACACCAGCTGCATCATTAACAGCCTTATCTGTTGATCTGGCTTTCAGCAGCCTGCTGCCTGCTGCCACCTTTGCTGATAATGGATGCTTTGAAGTCAAGACTAAGTGTGAGTTTATGGGTTTGTTAACAGATGAGATTCCAGAAAGAGGCCATAAATTACCTTGCTCGACAAAGGCTTCTGGGGGGAATACCCCTGTAAGGTTTTGAAATCCTTCACCATGGGATTATCCCAACACTCTTCTGAAGTAGCAAATATTTTGACACAGGTGCAGGCTTCTGACACCGGGTAGACTCATGAACTTTGAGACTCCAGCCAGGCCTGTGCCTGTTTTGAACTGAATAATAAAATTGGCACCAAGTTCTCCTATTTTCAGATGTTCGGGTGAAAAAATGCACCCTTGATTCACACAGCAACTACTGTGTGCACAGGTACGTTGTCTGTAGACACTGAACAAATGAATAACGGTGCAACTCAGACATTTGTGTACAGTGATACATAGTTTGCAGACTCACTGAGTATTATGTGTGCACACTGCTGGTGTCATTTACTGCCAGGGACCAGGAGACTTTGCTAGTCATCAGAGGATCTTTTTGACCATTGGCCAACCCCTGAGTCAAGCTACAGCTGTGCAGGAAAGAGACTGGACCTGGACCAGCTACAAACCCTACCAAGGACAGAACTAGATCAAATGGATAGAGCATTAAAAACACACACACACATGATGGAGAGGGGGGAGGAGAAGACACTGTGTCTCCTTTCTGGCCCTCTGGACTAAGAGAAGGGGGGTTTGATCCCATAGGGTGCTCCTTGTTTGTGAGCACCTTCCCTGCAGGGAAACCCCTCACAAAGGAGCAGCAACTTGCCCTCCACAGGATCAAATCCTCCCCTTGCCAGCTGATAGGCTGAGTATTCCATCCTGCACAAAAAGACTAATAAATAGTAATAACATATATATATTTATTGCAGTCCATAGACCCACAAACAGTTTCAAAGCAATATACAGTTAAGAAAACCAAACAACAGGTGAAAGAGACCAAGGTAGTCATTTTGTTATGTCTAGAGCATGATGGTCTTTGTTTCTTGCGACCCCTGAAAGAAACTTTGCCACGACCAGTGTAATATCATTTGACCTATCCTCCAGAAGGTATTTAATATGGGGGAAAATAATAATAACAGTAACTAAACATTTTTGAACAAATTGTTGTAAGGTATTGGGGTGATCTGTAAGGGATTTTATATTTGTGCCCTCCACAAATGCCGATGATTTGTTTTGATTAGAGATGGTGTTTTAAAAGCATCTGTTGCTTCATCTGCTTGCCCCAAACCTTGACTAGAATGATACATTAAGACTGACTTACTGGGTTGTTCAGCTGGATCTGCAGTATATAGTTATAAGAGGCAGCGAAAATGTGGGCAGCACTCAGGGGAGAAGAAAATGAATGTTTGGCTCCAACACTCTTTGCTTCCCTGATGCGCACCTGGTCTTTGCATTTGACAGATAATTATCAGATCAGAAGCAGCACATACAAGGAAGGAAAAGAAACTTGTATCCTGTGGACACACCACATCACTGAAATAGTCAAAAGAGTTGCAGCACTAGGAGTCAGGCTGCTCTGAAAAGAGATCACAGCAAATGCACAAATTTCCTTGAAGGCTGAGCCAGGAAACAGGGTTTTAGACAAATTATAGGAATATCCAAAAATGCCTTGCCTACTCCCCATCATCCTTATATGTGAGTGAAGGGGAAATGAAAGAGTCTGGATGCAATTAAAAGGAAGTGGGTGTTCTTTATTTGCAATAATTTGATGTATTCTCTCTATTACCGAGAGTTAAACTTTAACAACAGTCCGCTTTATCAGATGCCTCTCACTTCCCTCTGACCTCACTATTTACAATCTCTCTCTGTGTGTGTTTGTGTGTACTTGCAACTGAGAGTAATGCTCCACACATCTGGCAATGTTGACTGCAGTCCACATAAAAAGCTAAGAAGAGCCTATTGGATCAGGTCAATGGCCCATATAGAACAGTCGCCTGTGGGAAAACCAGCAACCAAGGTTCATCCCCTCCTGTGGTTTCTAGCAACTGGCATTCAGAAGCATTACTGCCTCTGCCCATGAGGCAACGCACAGCCATCATGGGCAGTGGCCAACAAGAGTCCATGAATTTGCCTAATCCTCTTTTAAAGCCATCTTGGTTGGTGGCTACGCTTGTGTCCTGTGGGAGTGAGTTCCACAGTTTAACTCTCCATTGCATGAAGAAGTCCTTTCATTTATCCATCCTGAATCTTCCAACATTCAGCTTCATTGGATGTCCATGAGAGAGAGAAACTTTTTTCTGTCCACTTCCTCCATGCCAGGCATAATTCATTTCACCTCTTACTTAAAAAAGCTTTTGCAATAATAAAAGTGATAGTTTTTAAGATGCCACAAGACTCTCTCCTTTTTGGCTGCAGAAGACTAACACTGTCTAGAAATTGTTGCAGCTGCAGGTTTTTTTTGGGGGGGATTCTACATCTGCCTTTGACCTGGGGAGTTATACCAACCTCTTATCTAACATGTTTGTCAGCAAAATGCTTTGGCTTTCTAGCTTGATGTTATTCCCCTTCAGGTTTACTGCAGAGTAATGAGAGGGTGATCATTTTGGGGAAGAGGAAATTTACAGCTCCCCTTTTCATCTTTCTCATTGCTGCAGGTCTCAAGTAGGTAACGCTGGGGTCAGCTCCTGCCTTCTTCATGTCATGTCCATATTTTCTTTTCAAATTAAGGCATGCTGAACAACATACCATCCTGCTTTTTTAAAAAAAACAAACATGGTGATAAATGTTAACACTAATGAAACTGTAGGAAGGATGGGAAATAAGAATGGCAGCACATGCCAAGCATTCAGATTTGGCTCCACATTTAGTCTTTGAACTTTCTGTGCCTTTGAAGAAGCCAGTAAGAATGTAGAAATTAACTCACAGTACACTTGAACTTCTGAGAGAGTACTCATGAAGTTAAAGAGAAATGGGGGACACCCCCGGAGAACGAATGATGGATTTGCAAATATTTATGGCTGAACTGGGCATCTTAGATTTTTGAATGTCTTAGACGTCAACTGGAGGAATGTTTCCATAGCCTTATATCCATCTAAGGCTGCAAGAACAAGGGACCCGCTCCCTCGAGGTCAAGGAGCAAGACTATCCCATCTTTTCTTTGGGAAAGTCCCAAAGAAAAGATGGGAGCAAGAAATGTTGGGATAAATTGTTTGTTTGTTTGTTTGTTTCTAAACCTCTCTTCATCTGAGGATCACAGGATGGTTTACAATATAGAAACACAAAAATCACAATATAGTAACAAACAAAACCAATACCCTCCCCAACACATAGTTTAAAATAACATAGATTGTGCAATTACCCAAAGCACTATGGAGCCACTACAGAAAAGGCACACTCTTATGTTGCCACCCTCTGGACCTCTCATGGAGGAGGCACACGAAGAAGGGCCTCAGATGATGATTGCAGGGTCTGGGTCAGTTCATATGAGGAGAGGCAGTCCTTGAGGTATTGCAGTCCAAGCCATTTAAGGTTTTATAAGTCAAAGCCAGCATTTTGAATTGGGCCCAGAAACTAATTGGCAGGCAGTACAGTTGGGCCAGGATTGGCATTATGTGTTCAAACTGTGTTGAATTCTACACCAGCTGAAGTTTCTGAACCATCTTCAGAGGCAGCTCCATGTATAACACATTGCAGTAATCTAACCAACATTTTAACAGAGCATAGATGACAGAAGTTAGGCTCTCTCTGTCCATATAGGGGTGCAGCTGAGCCACCAGCCAAAACTCATGGAAGGCACTCTTTACCACCAACACTGCCTGATCCACAAGTAAAAGCCATGTGGGGTGTAATCCACTGGAAGCAGTCAAAGACAACATTCCTTGTTTTGCTGGAGTGGACATGCAAGAGAAACTTCCTGTTCCTCCTGGCCTGGAGGAGCATGTGACTAGTGGGTGGGTGTGACTTTTCCAGACTTGGTAAAAGGCCAAGTCAGGCAGCCACCTCCCTCTCTTCAATCTTCTTTTTTGTCCTGCAGACTTCCTGATTCACCTGGGCTGTACTGCTGGCTGCCAACCAGCAGTCCTCCAGGTTATCTCCCATATGGGGTAAACCTGTTTGTATATGCTTGTAACTTTAAGCTTAAACCCTGCCTTCGGGGATCACTGTGCTCTGCCTGATTGAGAGTAAAACTACTTTTTGTTACTTATGAATAAGACTGTGGTGTCTTTATTCTTTTAGGAGAGATCAAAGGAATAACAGAATAGAATAATACCAGGAATAATAGAACATATCTCAATCTGGGCAAGGCAGATTGAATTGTTTGTTGTCTTAAGAGGCTCACGTGAGTCTGCAACCAGTTTTCTGCTGCGTAAAGTGGAAATGCACTCTGCTAAGTGAAGAAACTTGATAGCGCAAGTTAGGAAGGATATTAATAATCAATATATCCTCTCCTGCCACCCTCAACATTCCCACAAGCAGTGGATCTGGAAATACCCCCAAGCTGCATTCCCCCTCGCCTTCAGAGGGAGCGTAGCTCTATCAAGAGCAGGCCACCTCCCATCCATCCAGTCAAGGGAACTGCCCACTAACAGTGTTTCAGTCTTATTGGGCCAAAGAACGCTCCCCAAGCATCACCCTCTGGGAATGATGATCCAAGTAGGACCGGAATCACTGCAAAGTAGTGCCACCCATCCCTAACTTGGATAAACTGCTCCAGAAGGATTCCATGGTTGGTGGTACTAAAAGCTGCTGAGAGGTCAAGGAGAATTAACAAGGATACATTTCCCCTGTCTCTCTCCCGACAAGTCATCATGCAGGGCGACTAAAGCTGATTTTGTGCCTCAGAATTAATTATACTGGGGACACCATTTTTTGCAGCTTGAAAAAATGTATATAGCATGCAAAATTACGAGCAAAAAATGTGTGCATGACAGAAATGCCCACTAAGATGCTAGTGAATTTTCATGAGGATGTTAAGAAAAATAAAGGCATGCATGGCTGCCCAATGATGGTAAAATGGTCGTGAAATGGAGGCAAAATCCACAGGTTTAGCTGCACTCCTAGATAACCTTAATTTGTGAGTAAATTTCCCAATGAAATGTGGCTTTATTTGGTCTTCTTAATATTTGCTTTGTTCTTAACAATTTTTAAAAATTAAATCACACATAACAGTTACACAACTACAGAAAATAAAAATGAAACAATGACAAACAATCAGAGAGTCATCTCCAAGTTTAGAATTTTGACAAAGTGTATATGTTAAAACCATCGCAATCTTAACAAAATAATACATATTAACATCTATCACTTGGACTATTAGCCACAATGAAAATGATATATTGCATCAGCATATGTTAGAACAGTGCCTGTGGTCTGCAGCACAGTTTTGCATGCATGGAACACATATTTTAAACATTATTCCCTCTCCCTTTTCTCCTGCCTTTGCATAAACCCTGGAGACCATAATAACATTTGCTTTGTATTTTCTCTGCATCAGGTCAGTTTTTGCCATAACAAATAATTCACTGTGTAATCTCTTGTGAACCCTGCTTTGTTTTGTTTTTGCACAGTTTTTTCTTTTCTTTTTTCTTTCTATTTTTTATTTATTTCATTTCATATTTCTTAATAGATTGTTATTTTAATTTCACAATACAGTCTTGAAAAGTTTGAGAAAGAAAATTGCAAATTGATGCAGAAATTTGGCACATTGAATTTAAGATTAGGAAAATAAAAAGTTGAAAATAGCAGGTATTTCCATCCCTAAATGCAAGTAAGCATTTGTTGTGTTTTGTGATTCTAATAAACATTAAGGCTGCTTTCATTATCTGAGGGAATCTTTCCAAAAGGACAAATGAGCAGCAGGCAGGCAAAATCAAGGGGACCCTTTATTACCGTATTTTTCACTCTATAACACGCACCGACCATAACACGCACGTAGTTTTTAGAGGAGGAAAATCCGTAGGCATGCCACCCCTAGGCATTCCCTCCATAACATGCACAGACATTTCCCCTTACTTTCTAGGAGGAAAAAAGTGAGTGTTATGGTGCAAAAAATACGGTAATTTACGGGAGGAACTCTGGCCCTTAAAATGATCTATACCCTGCAAAGCAGATGGATATAAAGTTACTTATCACGTGTCAGATCAAAATAGCGCAGTTTAGACTTGGGTGCCACCACCGACTGTTTCTTTCCTTGTACGGGGTTGCTGGGTTAAAAACCCCTCTCGCGGTGAGCTTCTTCACCGATGATTCTATCTGAGTTGACCTTTGCAGAACTAGATAATATTTTATTTACCTTGTTTTGTGCATTTACTGTTAAATGTTAATGAAGGTAAGGGCTTTGAAGGTATGCAAATAAAACATTTTAATTGACTTAAGTGCAACCAAAGCTGCAAATTGGCTACTTTACAGAGAAGAACTTTATTTTTATTTTGTTTTTAAAAGAAGCTCTTCCATAATCTGGAACACAGGCTTGCCCTGCACCTGTCCTTCCACTTGGAAAGCTGAAAGTTTGTCACACATAAATAAAGTTGTGGGGACCTCTGCTCTTTCCATGTCTGGCAGAGGGTGGGTGGGCAGGGGGGCACCTCCTCGCATGCAGACCACAATCTGGAGCTGCAAAATGCAGGTCAACTGCAAAGCCAAGTGATGTGCCTGAAGGATGGGGGTGGGGGGTGGGGAGCCACCAACTATTTAAGGCTCGCTCTGCCTCCCATCCCCAAGCACATTTTGTCCAGAATCTCCCTTCCCTCCCTTGGTTCAATGCAGAAAGATTTCAGGGTTGCTGGATTTGGGGTCATACAAGAATTCTTCCCTTAAAAGGGGTCACGGCATGGTTGGAAATCTCTTGGGGAAATTATGTAGGACATGGATTGAGGGTTAAATCTGTACATTAAAATTTAAACCTCCTATCCCATGTGTGTTAGAGAAATGCAAAAAGTAAACAGACTATGAAGCATTTTTAGCAAAACACTTATGCATTTTGTGTTTTTAGTAAAACACTTATACATTTTGCAGCTTACTAAAGTTTAGAAATAAGGCAATTATATATTTTTTGTCCCTTGTATTCCTTTTTAATCCCTTTTTATCTGCTGACCTTCCCCTCTTCAACCCTGTTGCAGAGAATGAACCACATTTTTAGTAAAATAAACAAAACAGGTTTACTTACATTTCAACGTAGACAGAAAATACAGCAAAGCAGCATGCAGAAAAATACTTCTAAGACACAGTAAACTAAAAGTTGGTAGTCTCAGCAGCATGACTGAAACTAGGAGCTTCAGCAAAACATGTCTGCTTAGTTTGGAAGCATGATGGAAGAGTCTCCTCAGAGGCAGAAGGAAGTATACAAGACTATCTCATTTGTTCCAGAATACCTGCTTTGAGGAATCTGGGGAAGTGACCAAACAGAAGGTCCTCTCTAAGAGGTTCAAGAACTCTCTGTTGTGCTTGTCTAGCAAAACATGCAAACCCCACAGGGAATAGTAAGCGGCCTTATACAGAGTCTGATCATTAGTTCATATAGCTCAGTATTGTCCACACTGACTGGCAGCAGCTCTCCAAGGGGTTAAAAAGGACTATCTCCCAGCCCTGCTGGGAGATGCCGGGATTGAACCTGGGGACTTCAGCATGCAAAGCAGGTGCTCTACCACTGAGCTACCCAAAAGGACATATGGAGGAGCTCATAGAAAGCTGCTTTGTATTGAGTCAGACTGTTGGTCCATCTAGCTCAGTATCGTCTGCACTGACTGGTAGCGGCTCTCCAGGCTTTCAGTCAGGAAACATTCCCAGCCCTGTCTGGATAGGCCAGCCATTGAACCTGGGACCTCCTGCACGCAAGATTCCTTTTCTTGTAAGTGCTATGTGTATTTTTGTATTTTACTGTTGCTACGATAATTGCTTTTGTTTCTGATGTTTTTGATCTGTTTTATATTTGTTTTATGGTTCTCTTTTGCAGGCTACCTTGACGACGACAACAACAACAACAACAACAACAACAACAACAACAACAATAACAACAACAACATAAGTGCTATGTGTCTTATACATCTGGAAGTTACTTTGAAACTTGAATGTGTGGAAATAGACAAATAACTGATGGTGAGGATGAGGATGCTTTCTGCACAAACCTGGGTCAAAGGAGGTACAGTGGTACCTCGGGTTACAGACGCTTCAGGTTACAGACTCTTCTAACCCAGAAATAGTACCTCAGGTTAAGAACTTTACCTCAGGATGAGAACAGAAATCGCGCGGCGGCAGCACGGCGGCGGCAGGAGGCCCCATTAGCTAAAGTGGTGCTTCAGGTTAAGAACAGCTTCAGGTGAAGAACGGACCTCCAGAACGAATTAAGTTCTTAAGCTGAGGTACCACTGTATTCTGAAATATCTAAGGCATGAAGAGAATGCTACAGTGCTTCCAGTTTAGTAACAGGAATCTGCACTGGTGGAAGTGAGGCTAAAGCACCTGAGCCCTTGGCAGATCTTTGAAAGCTGTAATCAATAAGATTATAGCTCAGGAGTAGAAGAAGAAGAAGAGTTTGGATTTGATATCCCACCTTTCACTCCCTTTAAGGAGTCTCCAAGCGGCTAACATTCTCCTTTCCCTTCCTCCCCCACAACAAACACTCTGTGAGGTGAGTGGGGCTGAGAGACTTCAGAGAAGTATGACTGGCCCAAGGTCACCCAGCAGCTGCAGGTGGAGGAGCGGGGAAGCGAACCCGGTTCTCCAGATTACGAGACTACCGCTCTTAACCACTGCACCACACATGTTTTAGAAAAGGGATGCTCAGTTTCGCCAGTCAAGGGTGAACATGGCATGTGTTGGGATGAGAATAGATGCTAGGAGAGGATATGTTTAGATATTAAGCTTTCTTCCTTACTTTTGTGAGTTCAACAGAGTGCCATTCCTTTGCAACTTAATGGAAAGCTTTGATAGGCTAGTTTTAGTTTTTTAGTTTAAGTAATCCAGGATGCTTTAAAGCAGACTCACTCAGAAAACTTGTTGAAGAATAGCAGATACAGGAGCTTTGCTCAGGCAGACTTAAAATGGTAATTCAGTTATAAAGACATACTTAAGTCTATCTTAAAATGGTGTCTGAGCTTGGAGTGCAGATGAGGCAGATGCTCTCACATTGCTGGCAGAGCGGAAAGAGGTGAAAAGGGGGTGTGCCCAGGCAGGTAGGTGAATATATAGCCATGCCCTCTCCTTATCAGGGCACAGTGGGAGTGTCTCTCACAGAGTTCTCTCTAGTAGGTTTACAGGAAAACTCTGTGAGCTTCAGTTCCTATCATGTGCCTATCTAGCAAAACATGAATTGTTGGATTGACTGCACTTTGAATATCCCACAACATGTGCTCAATCATGGCCTGGTGCCCTCCAGATATTTATCTGCAAAAAATCCTATACCGCCTACATTAAAAAAGTCAGTGGTCATCATAAAAGCAACAATGAAGTTGGGCAGATGAGCACATTGACACTGTTGAACCCTCAGGGACTGCGTTAACAGGTAGCTTTTAAGCAGGTGCCTAAATGCTCATCCTGTAGATGTCTGCATCACCTCCAATACTGCAGGTGCTACAACTCACATCATATGAAACTGCCTTATACCAAGCCAGACCAATGATCCACCTAGCTCTGTATGGTCCACACTGACTCGCAGCAGCTCTCCAGAGTTCCATGGAGGAAGTTTCTCCCAGCCCTCCCTGGATATTGAATCTGGGACCTTCTGCATGCAAAGCAGATGCACTTTCCTGATCAGCCCCAGTCAACAAAGCCAATGCTCAAGGGGACTGGGAGAGGAATTCCAGAGAGGAGCCAAAGGGCTATCAGTTTGTCATTCCCTCAGTGGCGTCATTCAACATTAAATGTGCAATCCTATCCGCTCCTATGCAGGAACAGGTTCCAGTGAGTTCATTGGGGCTTACTCCCCAATGTGCATATAGAATTGCAGCCTATGTTGAATGAAAATTTTCAGAGGATAATTTTCTGAGAAAAACTGTTGGGCAATTTCAAAGCAACCTCCCCCCCAAGAAGAATTCACAACAACCCCCCCCCAATAAAACCCAAATAGTACAGAGATCATTGCCAAAGTAATCATGCAGGACAGAAGCAAGTCTGCAAATAAGCTCAAGTCTACATAATTTATGCTTGGACTGTCTTAGTGCAGAATCCCACCCCACCAAGTACAAATCATATGCAGCCAGCATTTGAAACTTCAACTGTTCTAGGCGTGTTTTGCAACAGGGAATTTCATTAATGCGAGCAGTGTCTGAGCTCTGGGTGCAGTATTGAATTTAAGATTTCAGATTAAAACCACCACTGCTGGAAGAAAAGGAGGACCCTTTTCTGCCTCGCCATTTCCAGCCTCTCTCTGAGGACTGGAGAAGGGACCCTCATAAGAATATTAGGGGGGCGGGCAGGAGAAGTGTGGCTTTATTTTTGTTGCAGTCTTCAGATGAGGACTAGGTAAGGTAAAGGGACCCCTGACCATTAGGTCCAGTCATGACCGACTCTGGGCTTGCGGCGCTCATCTCGTTTTATTGGCTGAGGGAGCCGGCGTACAGCTTCCGGGTCATGTGGCCAGCAGGACGAAGCCGCTTCTGGCGAACCAGAGCAGCGCATGGAAACGCCGTTTACCTTCCCGCCAGAGCAGTACCTATTTATCTACTTGCACTTTGACATGCTTTCAAACTGCTAGGTTGGCAGGAACAGGGACAGAGCAATGGGAGCTCACCCCGTCGCGGGGATTCGAACCACCGACCTTCTGATCAGCAAGTCCTAGGCTCTGTGGTTTAACCCACAGCACCACCTGCGTCCCTTCAGATGAGGATTAGACTATGTAAAAAAGGAACATAAGTTTTTAGCTGCAGTTCATTCATTTTCAGCTTTGTATCCTTGTTATAAAAAGCACACCTAGACACTCCATTGTGGCGCCATAACATAGGTTTAAGGTGCCATTTAGCTCCTAGCTCTCATATCTCAGTTTCTAACACTGTATGCAGCCCCGCCAATCTCTCTCAAAATGAAAATCTGTCAAAATGACTCTCATTCTTCATTGACTTCCTCTGTTTTTCCAGTCCCCCATCCAATGCCCCCACTTCTCTCATATTTTAGCTACTTGGCAGTATAATAGCTATTCTGAGGAAATAATATGAAAGATTTCCCCACTAAGCCTCTGTAAATGTAAGCCTAAGCCCCCAAAGTCCCTATTGATTTAAGCTGGTCAGGCTTAAATTGATGATAGTTGATCACATTTCCTAAACCCTGTAGTGCATACTTGACCTAAAAGAATTTTTTTAAAGGGGTGGGGGAGAGACCTTGGGGAGGGTGTGGAGGGGGAGAAAGTATAACACCCTTAATTTTATTCTTGGCTTTCCTTTGCTCCCATCTGATTCCTGCTGCGTATTCCTTTGCCCCCCCCCCAATCTCTCTCACACACAGAGCAAACCAGCACCCCTCCCCAAGGTCCCCCCCAAAACACAAACCCACCACCCACTGGAGGCAGATTTCTTGCAGTGAAGTCTCCCATCCATCCTCTTGTATGACTCAGTGAGCTGATGAGCCGGGGTCGAGGTGAGTTTCTTTAAAAGAAAAAGATAAAGGCCTCCCCTCCTTGTTTCCTTCTCTACCAGGTGAAAATCTGCCAAGTTTGCATCTGCCTTGCTATTTTTGAAGCTCAGAACATTTGGAAATGGCTGGGTGGGGGACAGACTGTGTGCTCTTAATTATTGTGGTTTTGGTGTGGTGACCCACCTACCAGCTTCAGGGAATTGGATGGGCCACGTTGTCTGCTGATTCCAGGCTTCCCTTTGCATCTCCCTTTGCCAGGTTCTCATTATCCCAATCCACAACAAACAACAAAAGGAAGAAGAAGAAAAATCTTCCTTCCAGCCCTTGTCATCTTCTGGCCTAACCAGATGGCAAACAAGAATAACAGCAGCAAGAAAAGTGGGGGCGGGGGAGAGAGAAAAGGAGAAAAGGCAAAATCCTGCTTGTTTTTGCTTAATAAAATGTTGATAAAAAATGCTGCCGCTCAGAAAGTGTATAACCAAATGTACCCATATGCTAATCTTTTAGTCTTGCAACTTCAGTCTGCAGAGAAACAGAAGGACTAGCTGCTCATCTTGTGTGCTCATGTGCATCAGTGGGGGCTGCTCACCTAGCTGGGGGGGGGGTCAGGAAGGGGCTTTGATGAGGTCCATCCAGATGATGCTCTGAGTCCCTTCCAGTTCTTTGGATCCTGAATCTGTGCAGGGCCAGTCCAATACATTTTGGCACCTGAGGCAAAACACAAAGTGGTGCCCCTTCCCCACCCTCCCCAGCAAAGAAGAGGTGAGTGAAGAGGTACATTGGGAAGAAGGGAGGGGCAGGATAAAGAGCTACATCAGGAAGAAGGGAACAAGGCGGGAATCAAAGCAACCTTACCTGACAGTTGAAGCAACCCAGCAGCCCCTGCCAGGGCCTGGGCAGAGAGACTGAAGCCGGAGGAACAGTGGCTCTGGTGCCCTGCAGCCCCCTTACGCCCTGCAACCCCTGTGCCACCCAGTGCGGCTCCCCTCTCCCTGCCTTCCTGTGCCCCTGGCTCTCATTCATGCTTGGTGGGTGCAGAGCTAGGAGAGCCAGAGGGCAGCCCCCATCCTTTCCTACTTAGGGGTGGGAGGAGACCGAGAGTCCTTTGTTAGAGGCAGCGGTGGGTTTAAGGCAGTGCCAGTAGTTCCCTTGCACAGGGTGCCCAGCCAAATAGGCACAAAATTTTAGTAATAAAAATAATAAACCTATATTTATATGGTTATCTATTAAGAAGATATTCTTAAAAGCAACTGTGCCCAGTGGAATTACTGTGAAGATAATCAATATTTCAGGGAGAACCCCCAGTTTGTTCCTTGCTCAGGGTGCCATATTACCAAAGTCTGCCCTTGATAGAGGCGATATTGTACAGGTGTGGCTGATGGTCTCTCCCCACTCCTAGGGGGTGGGAGGAATTAAGCAACACCTCCTATTCACCAAGAAGCTGTTATGGAAGCAGCATGGTGGGAGCTAAGGGGGAGGTGGCAGGTCCAGTCTCCAAAGGGTACACGACAGCCACTGCTGCCATTGTGGCAACAGCAGCGGGTGATGCATTCCTTGCAGGCCGGATCCGCTGCCCCTGTGGATCTTGCTGCCTGAGGCAATCACCTCACATTGCCACATGGGTGGACCAGCCTTCTGTGGGGTAGAATGTATGAAGCAGGCTTGCCAAATGAGTTTGCCCAGCTATTTAAGCACCATGTTGGACACACTTTTGACACATGTTGCTCTGTACTATAGAACCAATGGGTGGGCCTTTCCCCCCTCACCTGTCTGCTAGGGAGGAGAACAATAGCCAGTGTAATGTGGGTGAGTATTGTGAGCTGGAAACAGACTGGAAGCTGGAGACACAGAGACATGCTTGCTCTGTGTTGGATCCAAAGCTATAACTTTTGGGGTGTTAATGCTAAAAGCCTCTCCATTTTAGTCTCAGGTTGTATATATTTGCAGGTACAACCATATATTCTAAAGGCACCACAGTCTCTACTGACCTTCATTCCAAGGAAACTGAACCTTGGGTAAGCACTGGAATCCCTAAAATCTCTCACCATTCAGAGACTGGGGCGGTGTGTAACAAATTAATCCAATATAGGTGCTAACCCAGCCTTCCCCATCCTAGTGCCCTCCTGATGTTTTGGCTCCAGCTCCCATCAGCCCCAAACAGCATAGCCAGTGGTCAGGGATGATGAGAACTATACCAGGTTGGAGAAGGATGGGCTAGCTAGTCTTTTTGAAATAAGTTGAAGAACAAGCTTGCAAAGCTCATGTGCTTGTGCATTTCTACCTGTGTCTGCTGGCTTCTCCAGGTCATTGACTGAGCAAAGTGGAGCCTTTGGTTTTAAGTTGCCTCTTTGACATTTTCTGCTTGTAAATATGACAGGCTTGTTTGCAATGCAATCCCTTGTGTCTCCCCTAATTGTGGTGAGACAAGTCAATGTGCATGTTCAGGATGCAACTATCCATTTCAGGAGCCCCCTACCTGTGTGTAATGCATGAATGTGTAATCTTGAAGTGCAGAATGCTGTCCTGAATGTGCTTGCCAACTTTTGTTCCAATATCACCCTGCTTAAGACAGATTGCAATAACATTTTCATTTTTAATACAGTAAAATGTTTAGACAGCCACCCCTTTGGAAAACAGAACTGGGAGTACTTCTGCTGTTGTGCTGTGGGTGGTGCTCTTTTAGCCACAGAAGGATCCATGCTCATAGAATAAATTCACCATTAGTGTACAGAGTGACCTACCAGAGGTGAGGAAAGTGCAGGCAAAACAGGCTACATCTAACTTTTCTAGAGCTCTCATTCTCCCCCCCCCCAGTAGTAACTTCTCCTGTAAGCTTTTGGTGGGGGTGGGGGTGGGGGGAGCCTTGTCTTTCTGATTTACGCCAGGTATGGAGCAAGTGGTTCAGACACAGAGAGGACTGCCCAGCCAAACACCCATGTGTGCATGAAATTAGAATGTCAACATTTGATTCATGCAGCCAGCCAGTGACTGTGAAACAAATTATGTCAGTGGGTGGCAATTGCAATATTAGTCTAAGCAGATAACATTTAGCTAAAAGGAGGGGCTCAGCCTCCACTAGTTCTCCCTACCATTTTAATATGTCAACATCATTAGATCCAGGAGGCTGGGAAGTTTTGTCAGAATGAATGAAATACTGAGCCGCAGAAAGAACTTATCAGCTGACAGCAAGTGATTAGATACTAGGTAGGAAAGGTAGCTAGCTACAAAATCCAAAACTGCATTTCCCGATATAAGGCATTTAAATGCTTACATGCTTTCCAAATACTAAAGCACTGAGAAAGTTCTTCTCAGAATAAAACTTTAACTAAATGAGGACTTTTTAAGGGATTTTTTGGAACACATTTAACTTTTAATTGCATTGCCTTTTCTGAAGAGAAAAGGAGAGCATGTCTTAGGGAAACAGAAGTCCAATTTACTAATTAATCTTTTATAAAGAAAACCTAAGAAATGTTTGGCTCAAGCTATGAAGCTTTCAAGGAGTGGGGGGGGGGGGAGAATCCCTGGGTTTGGCTTTGCTTCAATTAAAAGAGCTACAAATTTGCCTTTGGAAGAGAAGAGAGACTGGATAAAAGAGCTCACTCAAGTTTCTATGCAGATACTCCTGGCATTTGAAAGCCAAGATCACTTCGCTCCCTGGAGATCCCTGATGATGTTTTTTGGAAATGTGTTTCCAGCAAATCAACTACATTTTTGAATCCAGGAGGCTTCAGCTCAAACAGTTTCAGAATACAGCAGGCCACTAATATTTCCATTCTGCAAGAGAAAAACAATACAAGAAAAATTTGTTGCTGCAAAGTGCCAAGATAATACAAATTATCTCCCACACCCTCTGCCCAATTTTTTGTTACTATTTTTATTTTTGCTCAGTCTTAAGCTTTTTTTCCAGTGAAATGTATGAAGCATTCTCTAGACTCTGCCAGACATTCCCACTTTAACTACCCTCAGAGAAAGCCATCAATACATTTTTAATTTTTTACAAATAAAAAATCCAATTGTTAAGATTTAACTACAGTATTTGGAGATGCAAACATTTATTTTTAGCCTCTGAATTCAGAAAATCATTGCCTGATGCATGGCTAGTATTAGAATAGTATTTGGGAAAAGGGTGGTGAGACACCGTTCATTATTTTATAGTTAAGTCAACACAAAAGCTTGTTTGAATTTCCAGGGCATTTTAACCAGTACTTAGTTAAGGAATTTGCACATTTACTTGGTTTCTTTGCAAAGAATCTACATAATCTAAGTGCTGGTACATCTTCCCCTGCCTCTGCCTTGTACAAATCCATAGCCACATCCCATTGTTTATCCACATAATGGCATTTGTATCGATTTTGTACTGATGAGAAACAATGTAAGGTTTGCCACTGGTCAAATTCTAATCACTTATTCTCTCTTTGGAATGCCAATTGAAATAAATGGGTCAAATTAATCCCTGGTGTAACTCCATTGATTTGCACTCCTAACTCCATGCATTTGATGCAATGGAACCCATTCATTCAGACAGGATAGGACCAGGTTTCAATAGCAGCCTTAATATAAAATGCAAGTCATTTAAGGAAAGGCTGATTCAAAGTGACTTTGGGGGGGGGACGCAGTGTAATGAAACGTTTACACGGTGCGTGACCTCGTCCCTATTTTGCAATCCAAACATGCTTTACGTCGGCCTGTTGATGTAAGGAGCCCCTGGCACAAAGCCCATTTTTAAAGTGTCATTGAAGGCTGTGGTGCAATAGGGGTCACTACCTTACTCACATGAGTCGCCCCATTGAAAGTCAGTGGGACGATTTGCATTGAAAGCTACGCCCAGAATTTTTACATTTAACTAAAATGAGCAGTGTTAATGCAAATATGTGGTTTAAATTTCCCTGTGCGTTGGGAATGCATCATTCTATGTGTAAAATATTGCATGACTGAACAAATTGCAGGATTTCATCTTTATTTGGGGGGACATGTTTATTGAGTCCTTCATTTAATAGAGAACTGGGGGTTAGAGAGAAGAAAGGTAAAGAAAAGAATATGTTTCTAATTCAGTTTCAAAATCTCTAACAATTTGCATACGCATGAGAATTTTAAAAATGTGAAGTTTATCAAATGTAAGTTTAAATATTTAATTTTCTAATGAAATAACAAGAGACAAAAACACCAGACAGAAAATCTGGGTGAGATTTTACTACCATCTGACAACTTTTTCACCAAGCCAAGTATTCCCTGTTGAAATGCATGCAAACTGATCTTTTCTCCAATATTTTAATGAGTTTCCTTACAAAATGCCGTATGTATGAATGCTCCCCCCTTTCCGTAAGTAATTAATGACAACATAGCTAACGAAGACAAAAGTCCTGAAAACGCCAAGACAGCAAGGAGGGGGCTGGACCCCTATGATCTTCACAGAGCAATGAGGGTCTTGTAACTTCTCCATTCTGATGAGGACCATGGAATCAAGACTGCATTATCATCTGTGGTTAACTGTCAAAGGCATTTTAATGCTTTATCAAGGAGAGTTAAGTTAAGAAAGAAAGAAAGAAAGAAAGAAAGAAAGAGAGAGAGAGAAGGGGGGAAACCCACAGTGGTCAGATCTTCTTAATCTATCTACCTTCGAGAGCTGAAACTTGTGTGTTTGAGTGCTGGGAGTTAACTGTATCTTTTCAGCAGGATGCAAATTCCCAGAGATCAGAGAGCTTGAGTAAACAATATTTTGATGTAAACAGATTATCAACATGAGAGGAATGACCGTCTAGTCACCCATGGGGGTTTATCCACCTAACACTTCCACCCCATAAAGACAATTGTGTGCAATCAATGCGTATAGGGCCTTTCACAGGGTTGCTAAGGAACCCCCAGTGTCAACAGAAAAATGCACCACAACTTACAGAGGGCTTCACCGAATGGATGAACGGGAAACAATGTACACTGGCTCAGTTTTAAGCTTAATTCAGTTGGTTATGAAGATGGCAACAGGCACCAGGGTTGATCAGGGGGAAGGAGCGAAAAAAGGCAAATTGCGTGTCTAAAACAAGTGTGACTTTAGAGAGGGGGAGCTTCTGTTTGTGCAACAAGTAGAACTTCATATGCTAAGTGAAGCCTCAGAGAGAAAAGAAGCCAGCTCAGCTGGGAATTTCATTTAAGAGCAGTACTCACTTCATGGGAAAGACTGGAATCCTCAGTCAGAGGAAGAAGGAAGAGTGAAAGTGTTGAAAAACATGTGCCTTAATCTAACTAGCAAATCATTTGCCTAAGACTGCAAAGACAAATGCTTCACTTCTGTGCAGAAACCTAAGGTTCGGGTTATTGCTGTCACTTTTTAACAGAGATTCAGGGGTTTCTTCTCAAATTCTAAAAAGAAGAAAGAAATTTGAATGATATCATGCTTGCCTCTCAGCCCACCACTCAAACGCAAGGCTGAAAATTATTTTTTTGTTTTATTTGTTTTGAGCATTTGTGCTTCACTCTTTAGCCAAAAAGGCTTCCAGAATGGCTTACATACAATCAGTTAAAGTGAGACAGTCCTTGACTGCAGGCTAATGATCTTTAAAATAATAATAAAAAAAAGAGACACAAGGGGAAAGGGGAAAGGAGGGAAGAGGAAAAAACAAAAACAACTCAGGCACCAATTCTTAAACAGTTGTTCTTACAGCGACCAGCAGCCTCAGTTCAGGGTAGGTGGTGCCTGGTATATCTGGTCTTTCAGCAAAGTTAATGGAATGAGCTCTGCTTCCATTTTCATGTGTCATTCCTGAAAGAGACACTCTCATCCTGGGTGACCTTTATATCTCTCCTGTCTTCCATCCAGATACGCTATTTGAGGCAGGAAATCATAAGAACCTCTTAGATCAGAAATGGGGAACCTCAGACTAGAAGGCAAAGTGGGAGGCTCCTCAGGCCTCTCTATGTGGCGCTTGAGACTCTTCCAGCTCCCCACCACTCACTGGTTTGGCTTCAGACCCTCACTGAATGCTTTTGCCTGGCTGGAATGTGTTCTTGAACACACACTCTCTGGAAAATGCCCTAAACCTAGCAGATGGTGTTTCTGTACAGTGAAAACAGAAGCAACTACGTATAAGTTATAATTTGATTTGATTTGATGAATCCTGTGCATGGACCCTAATGAAGTTAGAAATGTGGCAATCAAAACTGAGGAATGCATTGCATGTCTGAACAACTGACAATTGATTGGCAAATGGCTGTCATCCATCTGTCTCAGGAGACAATGGAAGCATGTGCCTTCACAGGTGATTTTATTGTGCGAAGCGCCCTGAGACCTGTGGCATAATATATAATATATAATAATAATAACACTACTACTACTACTACTACTAAACAACCTCTGGAGAGTTGCAGTACCTGCTGTGGCTGTAGAGAATAATACAGGAGAGACTCAGTAAAAACACCTACTTATATTTTACTGTGTGCAGTTTTGATTGCCTCACCTCAAGAATGATATTGTGAGTTGGAAAAGGTTTAGAAAAGGGCAACCAAAATGGTCAGTGGGAATGAAGCGACTGCTCTATGAGGAAAAGTTGCAGCATTTGGGATTTTTTTAGTTTAGAGAATGTGTCAGTTTCAAGCATGACTTATGAGGTAAGACTGAATAAGGCTCTAGCTAAGACTAAAGCACTGTTTTAAGAAGAGAATGATATACAAATCGAAGATAAAGAAATTGAGCAAGTTGAAGAATATGTCTTATTTAGGACAAAAAATTATACAGAGAAGAGAAAACCAAATAGCGGAAATAAAT
Source organism: Podarcis erhardii (assembly GCF_964252035.2). NCBI lineage: Eukaryota > Metazoa > Chordata > Lepidosauria > Squamata > Lacertidae > Podarcis > Podarcis erhardii. The sequence goes on along the minus strand of NC_138503.1, from coordinate 4,135,094 downwards.
CATGGGTGACCTTTGTAAAACTCAGCTTCATAATGAAAAGTAAAAAATAGAAGCCCATTGAACCAGACTCCCCCTAAGAAGGCCCCCTGTAAGCATCAACACCCCCTACCAGCCAGATTCTCAAAAGATACTGGTGACTTCAACACCAGCTGCTCATTGCCAGCTTACTACGGAAAGCAATGCACTATGCAGAAGTTAACAGGCAGATAGATTGCAGGGTGCCCCCTCCAGCAGTAGCGCAGGAAGGCAGGGTGGGTGGGTGGGGGGGGGTGCACCAGGTGTCACAGGAGGCCGAAGGGTGCTGGAGCCACTGTCTGTGCCTCAATAAACCCGCCAAGCAAGTTTTGGCAGTGCCCCCCCCCAAGAACTTTGGGCAAGCTCTTAAAAAAAGCTCTGCCCCAGGTACTGGCTGGGGTTGCTACAGCTCTGCCCTCCAAGGTCCCCCCTTCCTCAGGAAAGGAGTGAAGTCAGGGAAAGATAGTAAGGACTCCTTTCCTGAGATAGTCTAAGAACTCCTTGGAACAAGTTGTCTGCTCCCTGGGAACTGTTCAAGGTTCTGAAGGTCCTGGCTCAGATCACCTTTTGCATATGGCCCCTGGTTCCTGATCTTGAAGTAGCCTGCCTGTTTATTGGCTATCCTTGTAGGATCCTTCTCACTGGAACCAGACACAGGGTGGAGGAAGAATAACCTTTTGGGTGGAGATTGTTTAATAAGAGGAGCCCTTATGGATCAGCCTGATGGTCCATCTAGACCAGACTTCCACAGCCTGGTTGTCTCAAGATGTTTTTGTCTACAGTTTCCATCATTCCGGACTATTAGCCATGCTAGCTAGGACTGATGGGATTTGTAGTCCAAAATGTATGCTGAGCACCTGCACCCTGCTTCCCCTCCTGGCCAATCAGATGCCTCCAGGTTGTCCACAAGCAGGGCATGAACTCAGCAGACCTCTGATATAGAGCATAAGCCACTTAAGAAACCAGCTCACAAAGCTCATCTGATTCTTGCTAATTTTCATTCCTGCTGTCTGATAATACCAAACACTGGCTTGAAAATGCATCCTCTTGTTCTTTGTATAAATGCCTGGCTTGCAGGACCTCTCCTTACTTTCATGTAAAGTGCAGCATTCAGGCTTCGAGATGGTAAACAAAAAGAGTCAAGTGATGGATTCAATTAGAGCTGAGGCAGCTTCCCATCCATTTGTCTTCCCTTTGTCCTCAATCTTGATTTGCCCTGTAGGTTAGTCTTATCATAAAGACAGTATGAATGACTCTCTCCGCGCCTTTTCTCATTAATGCAGCAGAAAATTGATGAGTGGCGCTCTTGAACTGTGAGAGTTTTTGGCAAGAATTATAGTCCCTATTTATTTAGGAGAGACCCATGTGGCATTCTAAGTAAATATAATGTACAAACTCTCCCCCAAAATAAACACCACAAGTAATTGCCTGGTGCAAGGTTGACATTTTGGTTTTGTGATTTGCTCAGATATTTAAAAAATAAATTTTCTTCCTGGGATGATGGCATTGCAAAAAGCGTTGAGAAAATTAGAACCGGTGGTTTGCTTAGAAAGTGAGTAATAGGGAGTATTACAACACATCAATATTTATTCTGTGGTTTCTCAAATCTAGATTTCTGAATGCTGAACAAAATATGATGTTGGTTTGCTGATGGTATGAACATAATGATGGTGTGGGTTTCTAGGCCCACCCACCCTCTTCTGAAAGGATCTCCCAAAAAGTACTGAGCAATGCTGGCCCTTTAAGAACACAGCCTGCTCCATTAGGAGGGGACTCCAAGATCTCTCCTGGCTCATCTGTCAGAGACTCTAAATCTATGTGCGTAGAGCCTCATGGTGGGGGGGAGGGACTCATCCATGCATTACCATATTTTTTGCTCTATAAGACACACCAGACCACAAGACGCACCTAGTTTTTGGAGGAGGAAAACAAGAAAAAAAATATTCTGAATCTCAGAAGCCAGAACAGAAAGAGCGATCGCTGCACAGTGAAAGCAACAATCCCTCTTGCTGTTCTGGCTTCTGGGACAGCTGCGCAGCCTGCATTCGCTCCATAAGACGCACACACATTTCCCCTTACTTTTTAGGAGGGAAAAAGTGAGTCTTATAGAGCAAAAAATACGGTATTTTCTGCCCCTGTATCCTTATTTCAAGTCTTTTGGAGTATTGTTTTAATGGAAAAGCATTTTCAAACGGTTCTGGAAAACTGTCCGTTTGTTTAATTATAGGCCACATTTCAGGGTTACCCCTTGCAAGGCTGTTTGCTGTCTTTCCATTCTGGCATCTGGTTGGCAGCTGTGAGAACACTGTGCATGGCTAGGTGGGCCTTTCTTTGGCCTGATCTTATGTTTATGGCCTTATGTTTATTTTCAAAAATTCAAAATATTGCAACCATAAAGATCACAGGAAGCTGCCTTACACAGAGTCAGGCCATTGCTCCATCTAGCATAGGCTACAATGACGGGCAGTAGCTCTCCTGGGTTTCAGACCAGCTGGGGTTATTTCCTGGAGGTGCCAGAGATGGAACCTGGGACCTTTTGAAAGCAAGGCAGATGCTCTACCCCTGAGCTGTGGCTCTAAAATATTGCAAGCCCCACCTGTGGGCTTCCCATAAGTATCTAGCTGGTCACTGTGTGAAGCAGGATACTGATCTCAAAGGGCGTTTAGCCAGGGCAGCAGCCAGGTGCTTACATTCTAGTTCTCATTCCAGACACAGGCCTGAAATTCTTTCAGCTATTGTCTTACAGCTCCTCAGAAAAACATGAGCCCAAGCCCAAGCCTTAGCCACAAACCACTTACCCAAGACCAAAGATGAAGTATTTTTTATGTCCTACATTGCGGGAGGGGGCTGACTTGATTCCATTTCAGGATTGGCTCTTTGGGGAAGGAAATCAAAGGACTGAATGAAGGATAACTCAATTTCACTTCTTTAACCTTCGCTCTTGAGAAGACCAAAATAAACACCTGATCATTCAATCTCTCCCACCTAAGGTTAGCTTGAGTTTATTATTCAGACTCTTGCCCTTGTGTATTAGGCAAAGCATAAATTATGCATACTAATTACTGTAGATGGGGCACCACTTTAATGAATTCTTTTAATTAAACTGCAACTGGGTGGTCTATATTTCATCCTTAAGCTCTGTTAACCTTCATCTTTGTCTGGAGAGATCACACATTGAACCTGTTTTAATTCTTCTAAGTAGTACATATGTGCTTGTGTATACCCTAGGAAATGAGATGCGGCAGAGAGGAGAAAAAGTTATGCTTCTGCCAAGACATGGGCAGTACGGAAAATAAAAAAATTGAATATCTGTGCTCTTTTGCAGGTCTCATTAATTTGAACAGGAGCAGCTGATACTGAATTGGGGCTATTACTCAGACCACACACACTCAAGAGCAATGTTTAAATTTTCTTTTTTCTTTTTGTGGAATATCAGCTAATGATTATATTGAATTATGTATTGATGAAGTGAGAACTGCAACAAAATATTGCAGTACAGAAAACTCAGTGCTCAGGGTTCAGCCACTCTACTCCATTTTCCCTCTCCCATTTTTTTTGGGGGGGCAGATCCCCCGCCTCAGCTCTCATTGTGCTATCTCTAGGCTTGCCCATCCTTACAGTGTTATTTTACTTTAATTATGTAAAACACAAGGCTACAAACCATAAAAAACAAACACATAAGAGATATCCCCAGAACTATAACAAAGGTAAGTAAGAATTATATAAGATGTAAAATGAAGATTAGCTTTTAGTCTGCTTATTATTCCAACTTGACTCACAAGTTCTGTAGTGTGCTGCACAAAGTACCCAAGATGGTCACTGATCTTTAGTGTTGAATTTTACAACCCTTGTTGGTATATTTGGGGCCTCCAAGCCCTCGTTTATAGACAGACAGATGATATACACACATTCATGACCTTATGGTTTTCTAAAAAATAAAAAATCTCTCTGCAAAGCTTGAAGTCTCTTCTAAACTTGCTGGTGCCACCCTCTTTGCCAGCCCGGGGGGGGGCGGGGCGGGGGGGGGCAGCTGTATGCCATTTCGATGAAGCAAGCAACTGCAATCTAAACCTGCACACTGAAATTCATGGGAATTGTGATTTTATATGTTTGCTTGCTTTTGCTTTTCGAGTTCACTTTTCCTCCAAGGAGCTCAGGGTGCCATACATGGTTCTCCCCGCTCTCCATATTAGCCCCACAACAACCTGTAAGGTAGGAGTAAGAGTGACTAGTGGGGTGCCACAGGGGTTCTGTCTTGGGCCCGGTCTTATTCAACATCTTTATCAACGACTTGGATGATGGACTGAAGGGCATCCTGATCAAATTTGCAGATGACACCAAACTGGGAGGGGTGGCTAACACCCCAGAGGACAGGATCACACTTCAAAACGACCTTGACAGATTAGAGAACTGGGCCAAAACAAACAAGATGAATTTTAACAGGGAGAAATGTAAAGTATTGCACTTGGGCAAAAAAAATGAGAGGCAGTGGCGTAGCGTGGGGGGTGCAGGGGGGGCCGGCCGCACCGGCCCCAACTTCTGGGGGTTAGGGGGCGCAAATCCACGGGTTAGGGGGCGCAAATTACTTGCCTTGCCCCGGGTGCTGACAACCCACGCTACGCCACTGATGAGAGGCACAAATACAAGATGGGTGACACCTGGCTTGAGAGCAGTACATGTGAAAAGGATCTAGGAGTCTTGGTTGACCACAAACTTGACATGAGCCAACAGTGTGACCCGGCAGCTGAAAAAGCCAATGCAATTCTGGGCTGCATCAATAGGAGTATAGCATCTAGATCAAGGGAAGTAATAGTGCCACTGTATTCTGCTCTGGTCAGACCTCACCTGGAGTACTGTGTCCAGTTCTGGGCACCACAGTTCAAGAAGGACACGGACAAACTGGAATGTGTCCAGAGGAGGGCAACCAAAATGGTCAAAGGCCTGGAAACGATGCCTTATGAGGAACGGCTAAGGGAGCTGGGCATGTTTAGCCTGGAGAAGAGGAGGTTAAGGGGTGATATGATAGCCATGTTCAAATATATAAAAGGATGTCCCATAGAGGAGGGAGAAAGGTTGTTTTCTGCTGCTCCAGAGAAGCGGACACGGAGCAATGGTTCCAAACTACAAGAAAAAAGATTCCACCTAAACATTAGGAAGAACTTCCTGACAGTAAGAGCTGTTCGACAGTGGAATTTGCTGCCAAGGAGTGTGGTGGAGTCTCCTTCTTTGGAGGTCTTTAAGCAGAGGCTTGACAACCATATGTCAGGAGTGCTCTGATGGTGTTTCCTGCTTGGCAGGGGGTTGGACTCGATGGCCCTTGTGGTCTCTTCCAACTCTATGATTCTAGGAGTAGTTAGTGTGTTAGACTAGGACCTGAGGGACCAGGGAGCAGGTGCTGACTCTTACCCATGAAGCTCACTGGGTGGGAAACAGAACAATGTCTGCCACCTTGAGCTCCTTGGAGGAAAGGGGGGATACAAATAATAGAATCATAGAATTGTAGAGCTGGAAGGGACACCAAAGGTCATCTAGTCCAACCCCCTGCAGTGCAGGAATCTCAGCTAAAGCATCCCTGACAGATGGCCATCCAACCTCTGCTTAAAAACCTCCAAGGAAGGAGAGTCCACAGCCTCCCAGGGGAGTCCGTTCCACTGCTGAACCACTCTTACTGTGTCATGAACTGGCAGGATTTCAAGGAGGGGGTAGAGGATCCTAGTGAGGGATGCAGCTGGGGGTGGGTCACATGGGAGCAAGCTGGAGATGGGGAAGGAGAGGTTGTTGTAGACAATACTCACGGGTGACAGAGGTTGATGAGGGGGGCAGGGGCTAGTGCACAGGAAGCCAAGCAGCAAGACCCCTTGCCACAGCCAGGGAGGCCACCCTCCCCATGAACACTGCGGGTCCTAAGACATAGGAAACAGTGGGTGGGGCACTCCAGGAAACAGAGGCAAGCCAGGGCCTGCAGCCTAGTTCGCTAGCTGGCCAGGTGGGGAAGGAGGCCTGTGATTCCTCAGCTGGAGCAAGCTGAGAGCAGGTGAGGGTCACATGCCTTGTCAAGCCCAGGTGCTCTACTCAACTGGCAACATTGAGGGACCTTGCCTAGAATTCTCCTTGGACCATCAAAGGTTTCTGCTGAACCTGCTAAATCTTGGTTTACTTGGACTGACCCTGGACTGCGTTTCCTGATCTTTGGAGCTGGCTTGCATAGATTGGCTTCTGGACTTGGCACGCTGTCTGCCAGGTAGGCCAGGGGATCAGGACATACTGTCAGAAAGTTTTTCCTGATGTTCAGTCGGAATCTCCCTTCTTGTAACTTGAAACCCTTGGTTTGAGTCCTACCCTCCAAAGCAGGGGAAAATAAGCTTGTTCCCTTTTCCATGTGACAGCCCTTGAGAGATTTGAAGAGGCTATCATATTTCCTCTCAGTATCCTCTTTTCCAGGCTAAACATACCCAGTTCCTTCAACCGTTCCTCATAAGGCTTGATTTCCAGAACCTTGATCATCTTAGTTGCCCTTCTCTGGACACGTTCTAGCTTGTCAATATCCTTCCCATATCCTAGTCCTACATTTGGAGGGGTTGTGCAGGGGGAGTTCTGAGATTTACCAGTTTTCTGTACTCCTAAATGGGTAATTTGTGACACCCATGGCTGTTGCTCAGCTTTCCAGGCCCAGAAAAGGCTGAGGACCCCTGGAATAAAGGATTTGATGAGTTGGCATAGGTTAAATGGCTGCTTACTTTTGCAAAATAATCTACTGGCCCTTTTTCTCCTTTGAAACTTACAAGAACGCTGCTGGCTTTGCACACACCACAGGTTTGCTGTCACAGCCTCCTGGCACAGGCTCTGCCTGCTTTGCTTGGCAACCTCTTCCACACTGTCCATGTTGATTCTCCATTGCTTTGATCCTTGCACGTTGCCTGATTGCTCCAGGCCTAGCCTCACATGTGATGCCTGCAGGCTGTATTCTGTGTAACATATGCTTTCGATTCTACACCATCTGGTTTGCAACAGCATCTTCTCCCCAGAGGCAGCTGCATTGTAACCTGCCTCCACCCTCCACCTTCTATTTTTCAGCAAAAGACGGGGCATGCAGAAAGGCCTTTTTCCTTCCATGTCAGCCAGGACTTGCTTCAGCTGAGAAACACCAACAGGGTCATGCACAAAGCAATGTGTGGCACAGACAGTCACAGAGGAAGGGTTTCTTGGTCAAATGAGAAGCTCTTGGTGCAGTTTGTGATTGTCTGTTTCCTTATAAGACTGTTTGAACACCTTGTGGCCAAGCTCAGTGCCAGGTTAGCAGAAGGGTCTCTGCCAACATGGCACTCTGCAAGAACATCGAGTCCCTTAGGAAGAAAGAGCACAGTGCTGTAAGCAACCAGTAATATAGTGGAGGCTGGCCCATTAGAGTAAATAGGGCACAGACTCACCAAGCTCAGTGTGCCCCCAGCCACCCCTGACCTGCCTGCCTTCCTATTTACATACAGTTTGGAAAAGGTGGCACTGTCTGTTAGATTCTCCCCCCCGCCGCCGCCCCAGTCTCAGTGTTTTGCCCTTGCAGAACTCAGCATGGAGGACAAAGCTAGAGGTGTTATGTTCAGCCAGTCTTTGGCTCTGGCTGCACCAATCATTGGTTCTGGCTCTGCCTATACTTGCCCTCTGTTTTCTGCCTTGCTAGCTCCAATGACCACCCACCACCACCGCGGTCACTTCCATCTGACACATGGGCTTTCATAAATGGTTCCTTGTGCCTCTGGGTTACTGAAAAGGGCCAGAAGATTCTCTTCTCATGGGTAGTGCTGCTGTGTGGGATCCAGCAATGCCTTCCTTGTACTCCACAGTAGGGGTGAGTGGGCAAGAAATGGAGCATTTTTTTCTGCATGCAAAAGAACCCCAGGTTCAATCTTCAGCATCCTAAGTTGATGGAATCAAGTAACAAGAACTGGGAAATGTTTCTCTGGCCAAGACACTGCAGGGCTGCTACCAGTCAAAGTAGGCAACACTCAGTAGGTGCTTTACCACTGAGCTCTGGCTTGCTCTTCCCCTTGGAGTCCAGCAACTTCCATCAGCACCAATGGTCAGGAATGATGTGAGTTGTAGTCCAGCAACATTGGGAGGACCACATGTTAGGCACCCTTGGTATATACAGGGTGAGTCCTTTAAAAGAGGCCCCGTGGATACAGAGTACACATGTTCCATGGGGTCTCTTTTAAAAGATATCCTCATGGTTTATGAACATTTTTGTTGGTCAAAGAGCTAACAAATGGCACCTTGGCCAAGATTCAAATATGCATTCACTTAATTCCAGTATTCCAAGCAGCCTCTGTTCTTATGCATCCCAAACAGCAAACCGATTTTGGAACAGAAGGCAGTTTTGTGACATGGCAAAGTAGCCCTCTCCATTGCGACACTAAGGTGCAATCCTGTGTACCCTTGTGAACAAGTTCCATTGAACTCAGTGGGACATTTGAGTAAATGTATAGTATTAGGTCCCACATATCAGCTTTTCACATATACTGTATTTGGCATGACAGAAATAAATGAACCAGCACAGTAAAGAGAATAGCTACCCCACCTGCAATAGCACACTCAGTGGTGTCTGGAAGTTAAAGCTTTGATATATGGGTCAGGATTTTTACTGCCAGTTGGTGGGGGGATGTAGTATTAAAGTTTTCAAATTAGTAACTCAACCAAAGAAAAATAGATGAAAGACTTGAGTGTTTGAGGTTCTTTTCTTGCATAATAAGAATATCCTGCACCATCTTAAGTTGAGCTTGCATGATTTCTGTGCCTGAACAAATTGTTAAGAGAGAGATGGATATAAATGAAAGTGAATTTTTTAAAATAAAAATAAAAATGGGGAGGGGTGTTGTTATCGGGTAGTTCAGGGGACATGAGCTGCATATTTTTTCCTGTTGAGCCCAATATATCTTGCCCGCTTCTCCTTTTTTAAAATTCAAACTTCTTAAAAATTACTTTGTCTCTTGGGCAGCTAGGTGTACCTCAAACTGTGGTGCTGGTGAGTCCCCATCCCTCCATGCAATTGTCATTTTCCATTTTATATATACATATAAAGGAGCAGGTGAAGGTTTTACCCAGATTTGTCTCATGGACCTGTGCCCCAAAGTCCTTTAGGTACAGATCAATACCCCTGACTGTGGGAGATTGATTAGTATGGCAGTATGCAAATATTCTAAAGGGCTCAGTTGAGAATGATCTTTTCAGTGAAACAAGTTGTAGGCTCACTGGGATCTGTCCAGGGTGCTAAAAGTACTTCCTCCCCCCCCCCCCGCCTTTGGGCATAATCCAGGATTGAACTCTACATGTCCTGTCTGCACCCTAGAAGGTTAGTTAAATCAGGCTAACTTGGCATCTGAGAGTTTGTCCTTACAAAAGTGGCTCATTTGAAATGTTAGTGCATGTTCTTCTAGTGCATGTTAATTTTTTTAGGGGTATGAGATCTTGATTTATGTCTCCAAGACTTTATTTACACTTGGAAGTCAGATTAATTTTATGTAATTTTAATGGCAGAATCCAACCCTAAGATTATAGAAAACCTAGGCAAGTTTCTCATTGTAGATATCAAGACTAGGATACAGCAGTCAATGGCAAGATAAGTTCGGAGTCATAATTGTTCATGCATTAAAACTATTTTTGATGGCGAATGTTATACTCTTAGTTGACAAGGTGCAAGATGAGTGTGTGCATTTTCTCTGCTGTAGTTGTCTTAATAAACATCAGATACAGCATAGCGTTATCATCAGTAGACTGAATAAACAAAACTCATAGGTTAGGTTAGTCAGTAAGCAACCAAGGAAATGACATTCTTGATAGTTGCATCCAGACTATGCGCCTCCTCTCCACTGTCTCTCACACCAGAAACATTCACCCAGCACTTACTGTGCTAACTTTTTGGCACCAGGTGAAGGAAAACTTATTCTTTCCATCTTTCACAGAGAAATATGTAATGGTCATCCAGGGCAGGCCGAAGACATCTTGCCACCTGAGGTGAATGAGAAAATGCCACCTCACCTGGTATTCAGAGGTAGATTGCCCCTGTACCTGGTGCCTTTTTTTTTTCTTCCCCTTTGGCACTCCAGTCCTAGAGAGTGCAGTACAGCAGTGTGTGCCTCAGAGGACCCAAGCCTAGCCAAACAGACAAGTGCATGGCTTGGCTGCCTGGTCAAGGAGGTCTCCATGTTGGCACTTGCTCATGGGCCCACCCACCTGCCCAGTCAGTCTGCTTCAGAAAGCTTTGTGCCCTGCCCCAGGCCTTGCACCTCACTTGCCTGCCCACCTGACTCACCATGATGGCTGCCACGGCACCACCTGTCTCTGCATCCCTCTCTGCCTGGCTGGACAGTAGCTGTGCACAAGAAGAGGAGCACAGCAAGGCTCCAGGGCAGCTGGAGATGAGCAGCAAGTGGAAGGTGGGGTAATGCTTTCTTCTTCTTCTTCTTCTTCTTCTTCTTCTTCTTCTTCTTCTTCTTCTTCTTCTTCTTCTTCCAGGCAGCAGAGCAAGCCTTGAAGTTTTATCACCACAGGAGGGAAAGAGGAGTATACTGTTGCTTGATAGTCTCCATACTACCATTGCCTCCTAGCGTATGGTGCCTGAGGCAATTGTCTCACCCACCCTAATGGCAGAACAGCCCCGTGCTCATCTTCCTGTTACTTTACTATTTACTGTTTGTTTTGCTACATCTTGGTACTTGGTTTAAACTATGGTTTTATATTTTTGTCAACTTTGGAAGGTTTCCTTTTTCTCTTTTGGTGGGGGACTGAAAAGTAAGATGAAAATCTTTTAAATAAAGAAAGATTTGAGAGCAAAAATTCCTTCCTGCATAATCTTGATGGTGTCATGTTCTCAGTTTGTCCTCTGTTGTGTTGCCCCACTTCTGACCTCCACTCAAGATGAATTCCCCTTTCTGCCTTCTGTTCTCAGTGTTGGTATTATGTAACTGGCCAATTACTTTGTGTTTCCAGGATTATAATATAGGTAATGGATAATAAAAGCTTGGTAGAGTCATCAAAGTAAGTGTTCGTTAAGTAGATGGCTGGTATGACATGTTACCGGAATTTAGTTCATTCATAAAATGACTTATTTGTTCAAAGCGACTGTCAGCTTTCCTTTGCTGTTTGATAATTAAATCAGCTACCTCCTAATTATTTATTTTCACCAATTTACATAGTGGGCCTTTTAAAAAATCCACTGAACAAATAGACCTCCTCCCTGTCCTCTCATAAAAAGAATTGAATGCAGAAATAAATCTAGGTTCAATTAGCAAAACAAAAAACACCCTAATGAAGCTTAGCGCAGCTAATATAAACTCAGAGCTGACTAAGCTATGAAGCTGGAACCAATAGTAAAACAAGGAATAAAGTGCTTTTTTAATCTTTAAAACCCTAAGCAGTCTAGGACTAGAGAAGGGACAGGGAACTGTAGCCACCCAGATGCTGTTGCACTACAACTCCCAGAATCCCTGACTATTGCCCATGCTGGCTGGGGCTGATGGGAGTCCAACAACCCTGGGCTAATCAAAGGAACAACCTCCTTCCCTATTAGTCCTGCTGGCCAAGTACTCTGAAGCCTTATTCCAAGTCCCCTTGCTGTTATATGTACAATTTTGGGAAGCTATGGATATGAGGTTGTCATAAAGAGTGCCTGCACTTCAGAATTTCCCACTACACCACAGGCTGGAGTCAAAAAATGTCAAGAGGGCCATAGGTTCACCACCTCTGGTCTAAGGGGACATGCCAAAGGCTTCATAAGAACTTAAGAAGAGCCAGTGGCTCACCCATCCCAGCTCATCCTACCCTCACAGTCGCCAGCAAGATGCCTATGGGAACACCCCAAGCAGGACCTGAGCACAATAGCACTCACCTCTCTTGCAGTTTCCAGCAACTGCTGTTTAGACTCATACTGCTTCTGGTGGGCAGTGGAGGAAAAACATATCCACCAGGGTCACTAGCCTTATCCTCCAGGAATTTGTCTAACCCTCTTCTAACAGCATCCACGTTTATGGCCATCACCACTTCTTGTAGGAGTGTATTCCATCATTTAACTGTGTTCTGTGTTTAAAAGTGGAGTTTGAGGAGAAAATTAAAAGAACAGAGAAGTTGCATCCATCTGCTATTCTGAAACAAGTTCTAGGCATTACATTATTGTGGCTGTCACCAGCGCTAGTGGTCTCTGGTGTTGAAATACATCTTTAATTATCATTCTTTCAATCCATGGGAACTCTGGGTCACATCTCACTTGGGATTAGTCATTAAAATAATAATAATAAGCCTTAAGATTCCTTTTGTGGGGGGAGGGAAAGGGGAGAGATCAAATTAGGCAACTATCTTGAATGATGATGTCACCACCATCAGGCATTACATTATTGATGTACATTGGCATTATGATATATTGAAGCCACACAACCTTGGACAGCTTTGACAATCCTAGATATTTGTGAGTTGAAAGAGCATCAGATAGGTTGCAAACAGGATGTAATCCCCTGCCAATTCTTCTTCTTATTACTATTACTATTTTATTATCTATTAAATCTGTTATCTATTAAATTTCTATACCACCCTTCATCCAAAGATCACAGGCAGTTTACAATATAAAAACACAGAAATACATAACATAGTAACAAAACAAAACAAAAACAATACCCCCCACAGTTTTAAAGGCCACAGGTTGTTTAATTAGCTAAACATCTGTGAGAAGAGAGATGTTTTTACCTGGCACCTTTAAAATGTAACAAAGTAAAATGTAAAATGTCTCTGCAGCTTCTTAGCTGGAATATAAATGGCGGAAACTCTCCGGAAAAAAGAAGAAAAGTATTTCATATTTTGAAAAAAGAACAATTGGACATTATTTGCTTGCAAGAAACACATGTGACAAGGCTCCACAGAAAAGTGTTAATTAATAAAAGATTAGGCCAAGAATTTATTTCTTCGGATAAAGTCAAGAAAAGAGGTGTGGTGATATATGCAAAGGAGAGCCTGTCACCGAAATTTTTATTTAAAGATGAACATGGCAGAATTTTGGTGATTGAAATTCAGACACAAGGAGAAAAATTTTTGATATTAGGAATATATGCTCCAAATGAAGGAAAATTGGAATTCTTTAGGAAGCTGCATGAGATTATGCTGGACTATTTAGACTATAACAACATTATTATGTTGGGAGATATGAATGGGGTCGTATCTGTAAACATGGATAAGTCGCAAAGTGCTAACATAACGAAAGATGGCAGACTACCTAAAACTTTTTTTGAAATGACTGACAACATGGACTTAATTGACATATGGAGGGTTAAGAACCCCCTAGGAAAAGAAGGAACTTTCTTTTCTGAAGCTCATCTGACATGGACACGAATCGACCAAATATGGATAACTAGAGGACTGGCACCTAAGACTAAAAAAGTGGAAATCTGCCCAAAAACCTGCTCCGACCATAATGCACTGAAAGTGGAACTGAGACTAAACATAACCGGATCCTTTAGATGGAAAATGAATGACACCCTATTAAGGGATCAGGAGATTGTTAAGAAGGCTCAAAAAACTTTAAAGGACTATTTTGAGATAAATTTAAACACCACTGTGGAAAAAAGAACAATCTGGGACGCAAGTAAAGCAGTTATGAGAGGGTTTCTAATACAACAAAATACGATTAAGAAAAAGTTCTGGAATGAAAAGAAGGAGAAGATATTGGAGAAAATAAGAGAAGGAGAGAAAAAATTAAGATCTAGGCCCAAGTCGAAGGAAGTGCTGAGAGAAGTGAAATTTTTCCAGGCACAATATTCGAAATTGATAAATCAAGAGGTGGAATGGAAAATTAAACAAATGAAACAAAGATCCTTTGAATCAGCAAACAAGTGTGGGAAACTGCTAGCATGGCAGTTGAAAAAGAGACAAAAACTTAACACAGTTACAAATCTAGAGATTGAAGGGAGAATGGTTCAGAAACCCGAGGAAATTAGAAAGTGCTTCCAGAGATATTTCAAAGAACTTTATTCACAAGGGCCACAGAAAGACTTTGAGATGGATCAATTTCTTAAAACTAATGGATTACAAAAAATAACTCAGGAAATGAGAACTACCCTGAATAGTAATATTACACAGCAAGAAATTGAAAGTGCCATTCAGAACCTTCAATTAGGCAAATCTCCAGGCCCTGATGGACTTACCTCCAAATATTATAAGGTTTTGAAGGACTATTTGATACAACCTCTGTTGGAGGTCTGCAATCAGATTATGGAGGGGAGGAAGGCACCGGAGACGTGGAAAGAAGCTTTCATCACATTGATACCCAAACAAGAAACTGAAAAGACCCAGCTTAAGAACTACCGCCCCATCTCACTCCTAAACGTGGATTACAAAATTTTTGTGGATATTTTGGCAAGTAGGTTTAAAAAAGTACTTAATGAAGTGATCCATAAGGACCAGGCTGGCTTTCTCCCCGGTAGGCATTTGTTTGATAATACAAGAAACATTATTGACATTTTGGAACTTCTACAAACAAATCTTAATACTAGAGCTGTTTCAATCTTTATTGATGCGGAGAAAGCCTTTGACAACATTTCTTGGATGTTCATGAAGAAAAATTTGGAAGGGATGGGAGTGGGGCGGGGGTTTGAAAATGGAATAGAGGCAATTTACTCAGAACAAAAAGCTAAACTGATAGTAAACAATGTGGTGACAGAGGAGTTTAAAATTGAAAAAGGGACACGACAGGGGTGCCCCCTATCCCCCCTATTGTTCATTTCAGTTCTGGAGGTGCTATTGAACATGATTAGAAAGGACCGGTCTGTACAAGGAATTGAGGTCGGAGTGAAACAATATAAACTGAAAGCTTTTGCAGATGACTTGGTATTAACATTACAGGAGCCAGTCTCTAGTACTAAAAGAGTGTTAGAATTAATTTCTGACTTTGGTCGGGTGGCGGGATTTAAGCTGAACAAGCAAAAAACTAAGGTTCTAGCAAAAAATTTGACAACTACAGAAACAGATGAGTTCCTGAAAGAAACAGAATTAAATGTGGTTAAAAAAGTAAAATACCTAGGGGTGTATCTGACCTCCAAAAATCTGAATTTGTTTAAAGATAATTATGAGAAATGTTGGTCAGAAATCAAAAGAGACTTGGAAATATGGTCAAGATTGAAACTTTCCTTGTTGGGCCGAATAGCAGCTATAAAGATGAATGTATTGCCGAAAATGCTATTTCTGTTCCAGGCCCTACAGATCGTGGACAAAGTGGAATGTTTTGGAAAGTGGCAGAAGGATATTTCCAAGTTTGTTTGGCAGGGCAAAAAGCCCCAAATAAAGTTTAAAATACTAACTGATGCGAAAGAAAGAGGGGGATTTGCCCTGCCAGACTTGAGGTTATATTATGAATCTGCAGCCTTCTGCTGGTTGAAAGATTGGATCTTATTGGAGAACACTGATGTCCTAGATCTGGAAGGGTTTGATAATGCTTTTGGGTGGCATGCATATTTGTGGTATGACAAGGTTAAAGTTCACAAATTGTTTAAAAACCACATTGTCAGAAGAGCAATTTTGATGGTCTGGACAAAATATAAAGACTTATTGGAGAGTAAGACTCCGAGGTGGCTCTCACCGGTGGAGGCTAAGGCACGTAAGAGAGTTAACATGGAGGCCTACTGGCCTAAATATTGGGAAATAATTGAAAAAATCGGAGACAATTGGAGGTTGCTGAGCTTGGAAAAATTAAAAAACAAGGTGCGACATTGGTTGCACTATGCTCAAATCCAGGAGGTTTTTAAAGTGGACAAAAATGTTGGATTCCAGGTGGAAAAATCGTAATTAGAGACAGAATTGTTAGAGCCAAAGAATAAACTACTTTCGAGAATGTATAACTTGCTGCTTAAATGGAATACACAGGATGAGACAGTCAAATCCGCCATGATAAAATGGGCGCAGGACTTGGGGCACAACATTATGTTTGAAGACTGGGAAAGGTTATGGAACACCGGAATGAAATTTACGGCATGTAGTGCCTTGAAGGAAAATATTATGAAAATGATATACCGGTGGTACATGACCCCAGTCAAACTTGCTAAGATATATCACCTGTCTGACAATAAATGTTGGAAATGTAAAGAGGCGGAAGGGACATTCTTTCACCTCTGGTGGACTTGCCCGAAAGTGAAGGCCTTTTGGGAGATGATTCATAATGAACTAAAAAAGGTACTTAGACTTACCTTACCTAAGAAACCGGAGGCCTTTCTTCTGGGCATTGTGGACCAGAGAGTACTTAAGAAAGATAGAACTTTTTTTATGTATGCTACCACAGCAGCAAGGATCCTGATTGCTAAGCATTGGAAGACACAAGGTTTACCCACGCTGGAGGAATGGCAGACGCAGTTGATGGACTATATGGAACTGGCCGAAATGACTGGCAGAATCCGAGACTTGGGAGAAGAAACAATCGAGGAGGACTGGGAAAAATTTAAAGACTATTTGAAAAAACACTATAAGTTGTATGAATGTTAAAAAATGCACTTTTTAGGAAATTCTAGCTTCAGCAATTGTAAATTAATGAAATGGAAATTAAGGTATAAGAAGTCAGAGGTGGAATAATGAAATAACTTTATTATGTTTAAGCTAAAACATATAAGATTTGGGTTACAACACTTTGGAAACTAGGTAACATGATAAAATGAAAGATACAATAAGTTTTGAAATAAGTTAACAAATTGCTGATGTTTTGTATCACAGAGAACGCAGGGTTAGGAAGATGCGGGGAAGTCCATTAGATTTGCTGAAAAAAAGATCATGGAAATTCGCAACTTCTCTATATTATTTCTTATATTTGTCTTTTATTCTTTTTTTCTGTATTATATAAACTCAATAAAAATATTATAAAAAAAAATAAAAAAAATAAAATGTAACAAAGGTGCCAGGAGATCCTCACTGGGGATAGCATTCCACAAATGGGGAGCCACCACAGAAGAGGCCCGTTTTCGTGTGGCCACCCGCCAGAACTCTCACGGAGGGGGCACACGAAGAGGGCCTCAGATGATAATTGCAATGTCCACGTTGGTTCATTTGGGGAGAGGTGACCCTTGAGGTATTGTGGTCCTGAGCCATTTAAGGCTTTATAAGTCAAAACCAGCCCAGAAATTGATCGGCAACCAATGCTGTCGGGGGAGAATTTGTGTTATATGATCAAACCATCTTGCCCTGGTGAGCAACGTGGCCACTGAATTTAGCACCAGCTGAACCATCTTCAGAGTCAGCCCTACATATAATGCACTGCAGTAACCTAACCTAGAGGTTACCAGAAGACAGACAACAGAAGTTAGGCAATCACTGCACAGATAGTGATGCAGCTAGGCCACCAGCCCAAGCTGATGATGCCACTGAGGCCACCTGAGCCTCAATCAACAGCAGCGGATTGCTGACCGCATACTCCAAAACTCTGGATGACCCCACTCAGTGGTTTCAAGTAGATGTTAATCAGCAAGGGGGATATGTGAGATATTCAAAGGGCAGTCAAACCAACAATTCATTGTTTGCTAGGTAGGCTAATGATAGGAGCTGAAGCTACCCGAGCTTTCCTGTAAGTTTGCTAAAAAGGACTCAACGAGACACTCCCAGTGCACCCTGACAGGGGGAGGGCCTAGCCATATACATATTCTCCTTACCTGCCTGGGCACAACCCTATTCTTCCACCTTCACCATCAAGCCAGAAATGTAAGAACAACATCTTAAGTTAGACTTAAGCATGTATTTGTAACTGAATAACCATTTTAAACCTGTCTGAACAAAGCTGCTATATCTGTTGTTCTGCAACAGAAACTCTGAGTAAATGAAACTTTTTTACCTTTTACAAGACTGTTTGTGTGATTGTTGTTTTAAGGGGGAGAAAAGGAAAAAATACCAGGAGAACCCAATCTGCCTTAAAGCAGCCTGGATTACTTAAACCAAAAAGCTAAACCTAGCCTATACAGTGGTACCTCGGTTTTTGAACGTAATCCATTCTGGAATACTGTTCAACTTACTTCTGGGTTTTTGGCATTCGGAAACCAAAATGTTTGACTTCCAAGAAGTTCAAAAACTGAGGTACCACTGTATAAGTTTCCCTTTTAAGTTGCAAAGGGATGCACTCTGCTGAACTCACCAATGTGAGAAAGGAAGGATAACAGCATGCATATATATATATATATATATATATATATGCAGGTTTTGGTGTCCTCGGGTGTCTTCCCGTGTAAAAGTTGGGGTGTCTAGGCGACGTTTCGACGAGGTCTCACTCGTCATCTTCAGGCTGGTGCTTTCGGCTTCTTGTTACTGGAACAGAGCAGGATCTCAGTGTTTGAGTTCCTATAAATACTGTAGAGGGGGTGTGGTGTATAGCCTCCAATGTTCTGGGCAGAGAGGAAGTTCCCACACTAGCCTGGGAACTTCCTCTCTGCCCAGAACATTGGAGGCTATACACCACACCCCCTCTACAGTATTTATAGGAACTCAAACACTGAGATCCTGCTCTGTTCCAGTAACAAGAAGCCGAAAGCACCAGCCTGAAGATGACGAGTGAGACCTCGTCGAAACGTCGCCTAGACACCCCAACTTTTACACGGGAAGACACCCGAGGACACCAAAACCTGCATTCCTGTACCCGTGAAAATCTACGAAAGCAAATATATATATATATATATATATATATATATATATATATATATATATATATATATATTCTCCTAGCATCTATTCACATCCCTACCTGATAAACTCGAACCCAGAGGAACCACACCACTCTCAGCGGGGCTGAAGAGCACTCCCCAAGCATCACCCTCTGGAAATGAACATTCAAGTAGGACTAGAATCACCACAAAGCACTGCCACTCACCCACAACTGGGGTTCCCACTCCAGGATACAATGGTCAATGGTACTGAAAGCTACTGAGACATCAAAGAGAGTTAACAGGGGCATATTTCCCCTTTCTGTCTTGTCACAGATGTGGTCATACAGTGTGACCAAAGCAGTCTCTGTGCTGAGACCAGGCATAATCCATGATTGAAATGGATCTAGAAAATCAGTTTCCTCTAAGAGTGTCTGGATCTGGTCTGTAACCACCTACTCAAGATCCAAGTCCAAGAAGGGGAGATTGGCAACTGGCCAGTAATTACTTAGATTTTCTGAACCCAGGGAGGGTTTCTTGAGGAGTCGTAAAACCATTGCCGCCTCCAAGCAGGCGTAGGCCACCCCCTTTCACAAGGAGGCATTAATCACCTCCCTGGCCCAGCCAGCTGTCCCCTCCCTGCTAGTTTTTATCAGCCAAGCCTGCCTGATCCAAGCACTTTTCTTTGGGAATACATTTAGCAATATGGCTTCAGATGTTGTTTTCTTCTTTGGGCTCATGATAAGCTTCCTATGTTTTTACTGTCCCCCAAGAACTCATCACTGAAAGAAGGAAGCTTCAAAAATAAATACATAAAATAACAAAATGAAAAAACTGAGCAGAACCTCTGTGTTATTTTTCTTGATGATATTTACTAATAAGGCCAACAAGTTTATAAAAAATTATTCCAGTTTAAAAACATGCGTCTTCAACAAGCAGAAAAAAATATCTGATATATATTTGATGCCAAATAAATATTCATGGCTCCAAGGCCTTAAGAACTCATTCCAAACATTGTTTTGTTTATCCTCCTTGATTATTTATTCTTTTATTTTCCTTGATCTAATCCAAGGATTCTTCCATCCTTTATGAAAAAATCAACCAAGATCTGAATAGTAAAGTTAGATCTCTTGATAGCTGTTTTCAAACTGCATGGGGAACATGTCACCACTACAGAATTCACATGTGTGTCTAAACAGCCATCTAGGCAAAGCAAGGGCCCAGTTCAGAAGAAGAAAAAAGCTTGTGTGCAAGACCCACTTTGTTTTTGTTTTTTTTTCTTTCATTTTTTTAAAATGATATTTATTAAAAGTTTAAAGATTACAGAAAGAAGAAGAAAGAAATTTTTTTTAAAAAAATTAAGCAAAACAAATCAATACATTACAATACACACACACACAAAAAATAATACATCCAAAACAAAAATAAAAGCAAAAACAGTTAAAAACACATCCAATTTTTCCATTTCTTTGTCTTTCATTTACTTGTTTCATCGACCTCCTCACACCTCCCTTTTTTGTATTCTAGTTATTAATTATTTCAGCAAATCCATTCTTATCTTAATTTATTTTAACCTTATCTTACCATTAATACCATAAAACTTATTTGTACTTAACTCCTTATATCATTTCTACTAAAGCCATGTAATTTCATTCCAACATTTTTCTAACACTCATTAATTTTACAATATTTCTATAAATAACTTTTAAACTTTTTTTCCAATCTTCTTCCACCGTCTCTTCTCCCTGGTCTCGGATTCTGCCAGTCCTTTCTGTCAATTCCATATGGTCCATCAACCTGGTGATCTTCTGTCCGAGGCTCTTAACTCTTTTCCTTGTCCCTTCTGCGGATCTTCTTCATATTTATACATACGCTTTACTTTATCTTCTGCTGATCTTGTTCTTAATTTCCTTCCTTTGACACTGAGGAGTAGATCTCGGGGAAGCTCCAACCTAACAATGTCTTTATTTCTTCTCGACAGGTCAGCCCATTCTCCGTAGTCAAAATTAAAGTCTAAAAGATATTTCAGGACATGTTTCAAAATGCCTCCAAAGCTGGAAGCCCCCACAACTCCAATCTCCTCCTGACCCAAATCCAAATCCCAAAAGCCAGAACATCCCTGTATAAGAGGATCTGTCCATCTTTCCTTCTCCAGTCCAAGCGAGGCTCCGATCCTCAAAATCTGACTTTCTCTAAATTCAGTCATAGAAGGCAACAACTTATATTCATCAAATTGCCTCTGTAAGGCTGGGGCTCTCTCCACTTGTATTACTTGAGGTTCAACAACCACTTCCTCCCTCGCCTTCTCCACAACTTGCCAAGTCATAGTTTCTGTATAGATGTTCACTTTTTGTCCCAAGTCAATCACATTTTGTCCCAGATTATCAATTTTAATAATCATAACATCTGTCTTCTTATGAAGCTGATCCAATAAAGCACTTATCTTACAAAATGCAGTCACTAAAGCTTCTTCTGTCGACATTCTTACCCGTTCAAGGTCAATCCCTGATTCTCACAGTCTTTTATCTCTGCAGCTGGGAAATTCCCTAGATCCACTCCTGTAACAGTTTCAAAGACTCCCTCTAGAGGAAACAACTTCTATTTGTATCAATCCTTTTAAACGCAGATCCAGCAACAAAATTAGTTTCAATTTTCAGTTACTTTTGCTCCTTTTTGAGCGCAGAAGGAAACAATGGAAACAATATATTTATCTTGTTTAGCTCTCTGTCCACATAGGTTTTATTCACAGTCAATGAACTTTCCCAAAACGTCACTTTTATTGGCAGCCCTTTTCCAGGTTCAAAACGGTGATAATTTATCTTTCTTCGCTCTCTCTCCTGCAGGCTTAGATGATCTAAAATTTCCCCCCTCTTCTCCTGCTTCCAAGGGGGGTTTAACAATTTTAGCCGATGGAAATTTAATTCTTTACAAAAGACTTTCCAAGACTTTAGCTTGCAACCTCTTTGCTTTAGTCTATTTACAAAAAGGGGAGGCGGACTTCCTGTTTAAAACCTCCCCCGTCTGATGCCAAATTAAGACGTTTAAAAATCCAATTTTCCGTTCTACTCACGGGTAGTTGTTTCAAGATCAAATTGTCCACAGGAAAAAGTCAGCGCTCTCCAGCAACAGCAATGCGGCTTCACTCCATGAAAAAAGCAGTCGATTCAAAGCACCGCGCCACTCACCCCACGTCGCTCCGGATCCCCGAAACCGGGTTTCCCCGCGAGTAGGGGAGGCGCAAAAGGTGCCAGCCGAATCCCACATCCACAGGCTTCTCCCGCCTGTGGTTTTTAGTGGGTCTCCGCCTTCGCCATGGCGGTCAGACCCTAAAATCCACGGAGCAAGTTCCTCCCGATCAGAGGAATTCAGCCATTGCCGGAGGCTCTAACCCGGAAGTCCGCAAGACCCACTTTGATAAGCAATAGGTTGATCAGTGACCTATAAAGATATACTGGTTCAATAACCCCCCCCTTTCCCCTTGGAAACCCTTGGAACTTCAATTCTGTTAGGGGCCTTAGAACCTCTAATGGAGAATTCTCATTATCCTCTCCAAAAACAAATTCCCAGGATTCCCTAGGAAAGTTAAAGCAGCAACAATTTGATCCGATGCAGAACTTATCAGCCTCCTTGGTATACCAAACAAATATATTGTTACAAATCTGGGATAACACTTTGTGAGTGCAAGAGCCCCATAACTGCTAGAAATTAATAAATGTTGGAATTTAGATAAAATTTTGAGTATTGAAGGGAAGATGTGAACCGCCAGAGTTCCGGCTGAAAGAAAGCCCTGCCTGTTTAAGTTATCACTGATAGAGATGCCATTAAGAACACAAGGAGAACTACATAGTTGTTGCACAGGTATTACAGCTTAATACTTTGGTTCTTAAACAAGGTGGCACTTTCTGTCAGTTACCCAACCTTTTAACAATCTCCTGAGGTACTTTGAATAATATAACAGCCCTAGGGGATCAATTGGTTTGGGAGACTCAAGTAGACTGGGTGGATGCGGGTGGCACTGTGGGTTAAACCACAGAGCCAAGGGCTTGCTGATCAGAAGGTTGGTGGTTCGAATCCCCACAATGGGATGAGCTCCTGTTGCTCGGTCCCTGCTCCTGCCAACCTAGCAGTTCGAAAGCACACAGTGCAAGTAGATAAATAGGTACTGCTCTGGCGGGAAGGTAAACAGCATTTCCATGCACTTCTCTGGTTTGCCAGAAGCGGCTTAGTCATGCTGGCCACATGACCCGGAAGCTGTATGCCGGCTCCCTCGGCCAATAAAGCGTGATGAGCACCGCAACCCCAGAGTCGGCCACGACTGGACCTAATGGTCAGGGGTGCCTTTACCTTTACCTTTTAGACTGTATCCTTACAGCTTCTACTTCTCCTGCTCAAGCTCAGTCCTCCAGTTAACTCCTGGCCTAAGTCTCACAAGACACGAAATACTGTTCTTCACACTAAGCTCAAAGACTCCTTTCTCTAGCTGTATATATTTTTCTCAGAGTGGATATTACACACAGATCAGAACCAACTCTCTCTCCTTCCTGCTCTCTCTTAAACCATCTCCCTATTTCTCTCAGAAACAGCTCCTTTTATTCTCCCTCCCAAAGTGCTGCTCCACCTCCACTCTAGCTGGCTGTCTTGGTAGCCAATCAGAGAAAGACTCCTGACCTCTGGTGGAATTCTGAGGGACTGCATCACCAGACTCTGGTCTGGCTCAACTCTCTGTCACAGGGAGGTTACAGGAGATGTGATGTCACACAAGAAAAATGTGCCCATTTTATAAAGGGGGGTCTCGAGATGTGGGAAGAGCAGACAGTATGGGAAATGGATTGAGGACTAAATACAAAAAGAAAAACTGGCTGTGAAACCTTTTTGGAGAGTAAAACACTTATATGTTTTGCATCTTATTAAAGCTTAGGAATTAGGCAATTACACCTTTCTATCCCTTTCATTTATGGTATGTTGACCTTCGCCCTCTTCACCTCTGTTGCAGAGAATGAATCACACATTTTTAATAAGATGATCAGAAAAGAAGGTTTACTTACATGACAGTGCAGGCAGCAAATACAGCAAAGTAGTGTACTGAAAAATACTTATAAGTTGTAGCAAAATAAAAGTTGGTAGTCTTTGCTAATGTTGTTGAAGGCAGGAGCTTTAGCCATGCACTTCTGGTCAGCTTGGAGGCAGGGTGGAAAGAGAGTCTCCTCACAGTAAGGAGGCAATATAAAGAATTGTCTCCTTTGTTGCAGGGCTCTTGCCCAGAGGAGGGAAAGGAAGTGATGACATACAGAAGGTCCTATCTAGGAAGTTCAAAAACTCTCTGTGTACAGTGGTACCTCGGGTTAAGAACTTAATTCATTCTGGAGGTCCATCC
Source organism: Podarcis erhardii (assembly GCF_964252035.2). Classification (NCBI taxonomy): domain Eukaryota; kingdom Metazoa; phylum Chordata; class Lepidosauria; order Squamata; family Lacertidae; genus Podarcis; species Podarcis erhardii. Next base: position 4,111,070 of record NC_138503.1, on the reverse strand, counting down.
TTAACCTGAAACTGTTCTTAACCTGAGGTACCACTTTAGCTAATGGGGCCTCCCACTGCTGCTACTGCGCCGCCGCACAATTTCTGTTCTCATCCTGAAGCAAAGTTCTTAACCCGAGGTACTATTTCTGGGTTAGCGGAGTCTGTAACCTGAAGCGTCTGTAACCCGAGGTACCACTGTATTAGCCCTGTGCTTGTGTAGCAAAATATGTATTTGTGATTTGGGCTGCAAACCCCATAGGCAGAAGGGGAGGTCTTGTGTTTTGCAATGTGTTCTGGGAACAAGAAGGAAGAAGGAGATTCTTCTGGGAGCTATGGATGGAAGGAATTCCACCCACAGCAGTGAAGGAACTTAGCATGCAGGCAAGGGGGGGCTGGCTTTCCTCATGGCATTATTTGTTTTGTGGTTATTGGTATGCAGTCATACGTGTCACAGGCTTCCATGACTGGGGCACTGGGGTGTGATTCATAGTTAGACAAGTGAGGAGGGACCATGCAGGAGGCTGACCCAACCACACTTCCAGGTTACCTGTGGGCATCACCCAGTAGGGGCTCAAACGGTAGGGCAGGGAGCTAAGGATTGTGTAACTCCTGTTCATTTTATCTCAACATTTTAGCAGAGATGGGTAATCAGCCAGTGAAGCAGGCTGCTCAATATTTGGATCCCTCTTCTATGCCATGCCAGGCTCTGTAAGTTGTAACCAATAAAGTTGTGCTGGCTCTTACCCAGTGTTGAGCCTAGGTATGGTTATTTACCCCACCCCTTGTTGCACATGGGAAGAACACACCACACCTTACTGTGCATTAGAGAAGGACCACAACTCAGTGGCAGAGCATCTGCTTTGCATGCAGAAGGTCCCAGGTTCAATCCTCAGCATCTCCAGGTAGGGTGGGGAATATTCTCTCTTTGAAACCCTGGAGAACTGCTGCCAGTTCTGAGCCAGATGGACCAAGGATCCGATCTCAGTATAAAGCAGATTCATTCTTCACAACACAACAGTATTTGAAGGCATAAAACCCGTAAGCAAATGGAAGATGAATGCATGGAGCAATTAGTTGAGTTCCCCACTCACTGCCTTGAGTGATATTTTTGAGAAGATATTCAATGTGCCAGATCAATGCAATAGCCTCTTAAGCTCTGGTAAAGTTCTTCTTGTTTACTCTAGAGATGTGGTTTGTTTCATAACTGGTTCTGGAAACTAATGCAGGGCAGAATGCACCATCATTTCTGTGTGATTCACAACCCAAGTGGCATCTTGCAAAGAAAAAGGATTGTAGTTTGCATAGAATTTCACTGTCACCAGCAGAACTGGTTGTAAGGTTTTTATCTGATCTCTTTGTCTGTCTAATCATTCACAAAGAGTTCCCATTCTTCTTCTGCAAGATTCCCCAGTGTCTTCAGAAGACCTCATGCTTAATAAATCTAGCCAAAAGGCTAAAAAGTATTTTCAGAAGCATCCTGGAGAGGGAAATGTGGTGTGTTTTTGTTTGTTTGTTGAAGAAATTGTATGAGCCACTTAATCAATAAATCTCAAGTGGTATGCACAAAATCAGTAAAATAATTATCAACACTATACAAATAAATTTCACAGTATTTACAAATAAGTGCACATAACTAAGTTATATGGTCAGGAAAATTTACTAAAAGTTTTTAAATCAAATGTCTAATCCAGTATCAGCCTTTAAATGAAGCAATCCAGGATGCCTTGATGCAGACTAGATTCTTCCTGGCAGTGGAAACAGGGCATGTTTTTGATGTCATTGGGCAGGTTATTAGCTAACTGATTATTCATGACCTGACCTGAGCCCTCCTCTCTATATTTAGAGAGGGGAGGATCTACCTAATTACTGTTAAACTGCTAGTCATGAAACTCCTTATAGAAGTATGGCTAGAAATTGCCAGGAACTGGAGAGAAGTGAAACATCACTCCCTTAAATCTTGGTACAATAGAGTTTGGCAACTTGGATGAAAAGTTGGCCAAGGAGACATTTCTTGACTTTTGTAATAAAACTCAATTGATTGAAAGCCACCACACCTCCCTGGCTTCTTTGCCCTTCTCTACTCCCTCCTCCAAAATCCTGGACACACTAGAGGTACCATAAACATATTCCTTTCCCATTATTTCTTCTGTTATTTTAAAGAATAACACTGTTGTTGTAAATTAATTGTTCTGTTTATTGAAAATGAATGTGTGTTTGTGTGTATTATAGAGATAGATCTATCATCTATATCTATCTATCTATCTATCTATCTATCTAATCTATCTATCTAATCTATCTATCTATCTATCTATCTATCTATCTATCTATCTATCTATCTATCATCTATCTATCTATCTATCTATCTATCTATCTATCTATCTATCATCTATATCTATATCTCTATCATCTATTCATTTAACAACAAGCTGGTGCTTACTGCAACCCATCTTGGTACTTTACACAGATATAAACTGGCCTAGGGAATGATCCCAAATCTCAGATAGGTATTTTTGTATTCATCCTCTTTCACAGTCAGAGATAAAGCTGAAACAAAAAAGGTGTAAACACTATATAAATGCAAGTATGTCTGTGCTTAATTGTGAAGAAGAAGGGGGGGGGGAAGCATTTCTAAGTCAATATTGACAAATAAACCCAGTGTGTTGGGTGGGGTTCTTTGCATTTTGTCTGTAGCAATTTTCAAAGTAGGGCATTGGAATGCTCAGAGTTCTCCTGTGGTGGAATATTATTCTTGGCTGTAATATCTCTCCAAGGAGCTGCTCTAATTAATGCAAAACAGTCTGCTTACCACTTAATAAAATACCATGCATTTTTTTATTTAGAAACAAATGACACAAAATAAACTGCTTTTATTTAGCAAAGCCTGTGGAAGGTGTGTTTTAACCCTGCAAACACTTGAGGGAGTTTTGGCAACCAGATAGGGCAGGGGAGGGGGGCCCACTGGCCTACAAGCCAGATGCAGCCTCGTGGGGCTTCCCACCCACAGCACAACTTACCTGCCTCACCTCTGCCCACCCCCTTGCTGCAGTGTGGAGGGGTGCTGGAGGGAAATCCCCCTAGTGGAACCAGGGCTTGAGAAACCTGCATGAAATCCAGGGTTGACATAGTAAGGGAGAAAAGTTTTTTTTTGTGTCAAATGGAGATAAAGATGAGCCCTCTTCCAGGAATGAAGGGGCTGTGGAGCCGTGCCTTTAGCACACCCACTCCAACATCCTTCCAGTTTTATAAACCACAGTTCCCTAGGTTCCCGGACACAGTGGGGTGTTTAATAATAATAATAATAATAATAATAATAATAATAATGGCAATATTTATACCCCTCCCATCTGGCTGGGTTTCCAACGCACATAAAAACATTAAAAAGTCAAACTTCCTGATACAGGGCTGCTTTCAGAATGTCTTCTAAAATAAGTTTTGTAGTTCTTCATCTCCTTGACATTTGGCAGGAGGGCATCCCACAGGGAGGGCACCACTGCCAAGATGGCCCTCTGCCTGGTTCCCTGTAACTCACTTCCTGCAGTGTGGGAACCACCAGAAGGCCCTCGGCGCTGGACCTCAGCGTCCGGGCAGAATGATGGGGGTGGAAACATTCCTTCAGGGATACTGGGCCAAGGCTGCTTAGGGCTTTAAACGTCAACACCAACCCCTTGAATTGTGTTCAGAAATTACTAGGAGCTAGTGAATATCCTTAAGGACCAGTGCTATATGGTCCCAGCAGCCACTCCCAGCCACCAGTCTAACTGCCACATTCTGGATTAGTTGTATGGTGTGTATGCAACCTGGAGTGGCCTGTTAACAGGAAAAGGGGTGGGAGGAAATGAAAATAAGTCAGCAGTACATATCTGTCCACCATTTGCAAATGCTAGTTGATCTGCCATTTAGCTGATTGATGGGTTAAGCAAATAAATTTCATTCCAGTATTTGTATATTACCAAAAGATCATGATCTATGATTCCATGATCAGCAGAGATGTCTTTTGGAGATATTTGAAGGACTAACTATACCCAGAAGTAAAAACTGCTAAAGTACTGGTCTGCACCTAGTGACTCATTTCCAAATTATTAATTTTGGAGGGTCACTTTCTCATAACAATAAACTATTTCCCTCCCAGTTCTTTTCAGATGTTGGTAACTTACACTGCCGCCACCACCCACTGCTTTAGCAAACACATCACTGTGCTCCTTTGAGCATATGGGGTCTGACTTCCAAAGTGGGCAAGCACAAGAGCTTGCTGCAAAGTTACAAAGCTGCATCTGAAGCCGTCTCCTGTTCTTCTCCATCTCCCCTTGCCTCCTCTTCCCTCCACTTCCTCCATTTTCTCCCGTATGTAACTTTTTAGATTTTGAGCCTCTGCAGCCGGGATCTGTCTCCCCTGGTAATGTGCCAAGTGTCATGTAAGAGGAAATAGTTTTATATTGTTTTATTGTTATCATCAGCATCATGATTATTATTTCATTTTTCTTATCTGCCCTTCACTATAAGGTCCCAAGGCAGGTTACAACAATTTAAAACAAATTACAGTCACAAGATAAGCTGGGTCCTAAAAATATATATTTCTCAGGTTTCCTATAATGTTTGTGTGGAGTCCTTTTTTGGTTTAAAAAAATGATGAGCTGGTACTCATATCTTGATATGTGTTATGAGTGCCAGCACAAAATGGCTGCTGTGGGCAGCAGAAAAAGAGGTGCTGGTGAGTTCTATCACCAAAAAATCCCATCTCTGGCCCACAACCAGCCCATCAGCACCTCCAAACACCTGCCATCTCAGCTACTCCTGATTCAGATGGAAGAGAGAGAGAGCGCTGGGCATCCTCTGCATATTGTGGACACCTTGCTCCCAATCCCCTGGTGACAGCTCCCAGCAGCTTTCTAGATGTTAAATAGCATGGGGAACAAGATGGAACCCTGCTGAGCACAACAGGACAACTCCCATGGTGCTCAGCCTCCCATAACTACATTCTGGAAATGGCCCTGGAGGTAGGAGCAGAGCTACTGAAGCACAGGTTTCCCAACCCCCACCTCCATGAGATGCTCCAAAAGGATACCATGGCACTGAAAACTGCCGGTCAGTGAAGGGGAACAAGCAGGGTCACTTTCCACTTACCATCTTTCTCCCAACAACTGAAATCAACCAGGGCTACTAAGGCAGCTTCAGTGGCATGGCTAGCCCTGAAGCCAGACCAGAATGTATCCAAGTTCCCTCCAAGCAAGCCTGAACCTGGACTGTTGCCACACTGTCTAGTGCTTTGCCCCCAAAGGGGCTATTTGCCAATGTAATAGTTGTTTAACTACTGGTCCCAGGGAGATCTTCTTAAGGCAGGGACACACCGCTGCATTCAGAGCTACAATACCTCTCAGACAAAAAGGAACCTGTGAAATTCAGAGCTACCTAAAATCCGGTCTTGTGGGCAGATGCAAGAGTGCTGATTATCATTGTGCTGATGGTTATTATTTTTCAAATGGGGCTACTGCACCCCACCCTGGGGTCCCTTGTGAAGAAGGAGGGGCTGAAAATATTTCAAGCAAATAGCTAAATGAAGAAAGCCCTGTTAAGTTTTACAGCCTAAAACAGGTCAACAATACAAAAGATTACAACTGCTTTTCTTATAATCTGCTTCTGAAGTCAGAGCGGTGAGTCGTTTTGATGGCTTCTGTTGAAAAGGGGCTTTCATTGTACTCTTTTTGCCGCCTGCTAAAAACATTTCTGTTTACCCAGATATTGAGAATGTTGGTGTGTTCTTAGTTTATTGCTGCTTCCAATTCTTTGGATGTTTTCATTGTTTTCACTAATAATTTCATTGTATTATTCTTTCTGTAAAAATGCCTTGAGGGTTTTTCTCGGGGGGGGGGCGGTTGCAATCACTTGGTATATAAATTTCATGAAATAAATAAAAATAAATAATATGTTTAAAAACAAACAAACTCGGAGATAGCCACATTCCACTTGCAACAGAAAGCCAACCAGCTGACCTGCAAGAGGCAATTTCTCTACAAGCCTCACAGTTCTTACATGATTTGGAAAAGCTCTATTGAAATCAGTGCAGCTCCACTCCAGAATTGTACACCTACTTCTCTAGGCGTAAGCTCCATTGTGCTCAGTGGTGCTTACTTCTGAGTAGGCTTAAACTGTTATGTTGCAATCCTCTGCTGCAGCCTAATAGTGATATCCTACACACTCCTGTCCTGAAATATGCACATTTACCTGGGAGTAAGCTCCAATTGAGACTGCTAAGGGTTAGCTTCCCACCCTCCTGCCTTTTTGTCAAATCGAACAGCTCAGCCCTATCAAGGCTTGTTACTCGTAAGTAAGTCCTACAGTGGGCCTTACTTCCTAGGACTGGGGTTGCTCTGGATTATCAGAAAACTGCAGGTGTTTCCTAGAGTTTTTGCACCCTCTCCTACCTAGTTCCTTATTTATTTTTATTTTTATTTTATTTTATTGAAGGCATCTACCGACTCCACCCAATACCCTGGCGGTAAATCTTCCCGAGTCCTGGCACCCCTTCTGTTGCCTCACAAACAGGATGCCAACGAAACTTACACTAGAGTGCAAACAGAAGCCCTGTCCCCCCCCCCCCACTTTCACCCACTTCTTAAAAGGGAAGGAAAAGAGAAGTGGGGAGAGAGGGAGAGACAGAGAAAGAAAGAAAATGCATTTAAATTCCAAAGCAGTTTCAGGAGTGGTTTCCTAGTCTCTGAGTCAGAAATGTGTTTGTGAAAATGCAGGCTTTTTGTCCCAGGAAGGGAAGAGGAGGAGGAGGAAGGTGGGGGAGGGAGAGGGGCCTAAATCTACATCGGTGGCCCGGCCTCGCTTTACCATTCTCTGCATTTTTCTATTCAAGTCAATGAAGTGCCCTGGGACCCGGGTTTTGATCTAGTCAATTGGAGAAAGTGACAGAATTCTAATATATTTGTTTAATGCTTTTCAATGGGGCCCTTTCACACGTCGGAGGGCTTTTTGCGGGGGAGGGGGAAATGAAGCCCCGAGCTGAAGAGAGAAAGCCAAAAGGAAAGAAAGAAAAAGGTTTTGTGCCCTTTCTCTCCTTCCTGGTCGTTTTTCTTTCTTTCGCACGCCCCCATCCTCCGAACAGCCTTCGAATCTGGCACAACGACATATTCCATAACTTCTTGAGCGCCGGTTTCAAGTGATCTTGGAGAGGAGACGGCATTTTTCTTTTTCTTTATTCCCCCCTCCTCTTTTCTTTTTTCCTTCCTCCTACCGCTCCTCCCCATGCCTCGAAAAGTAGGGGAAGTAAAAGAAACAGCTGTGAAGTTATTGTCAGCTCCTAGAGTTGGACTCAGAGGCTATTGTCAGCCCACGGCAGGCGGTCCAAAGCCTCCTTTTTACAGGCTGTAATTGAAACATATTAATTAGATAATTTGTTGTTAGTTTAAAAGAAACAAATACAGCCCCTTCAAGGCTTCGCAGACTGGCATTTCTTCTCATGCGGTCCCACCCCGAGCCTCCCACCGAAAAACACCCTCCACTTGCCTTCTCGATGTGTGCGTGTGTGTACATATATGCACACTAAGAATTTAATAACTCTTCCTTTGAAATTGAGCAGAATATAAACAAACAAACCTCTTTATTACTCCTTATTAAGAGGCACCCGCTTCTCTGCGCATCCTCCCTTTGGACAAAGACTTGGAAGGCTGGATGTCTAAACCTACCTGGGTTGAAAACACAAGGACGAACCTGCAAACTTCCCAGAAAGCAGGCTCGCTTGCAATGTCAAATTCCTGCTGCTTTGGGTTGCAATTGGTTCTTTTCTACTGGGTGGAACCGGCCAAGCTGTTGAGGTCGCCGTTGTTGTTGTTGTTACTACTATTACCATTTTATTATTAAGGAGGGGGGGAACAGCCCGAGCTTATTCAGTGGAATTAGACAAGGGGGGGGGGGAGAGGAAAAGGAATGGAAGAAGTAGTTTTCTTCAGGTGCGCTATTGCAAGGAAGGCATATTGAAAAAGTACACTAGAACCGGGATGCGCAAGAACTGCACGCTGTTGCGCATCCTTCCTTGCGCCAGGAAACTCTCTGGGTCCTGCCAGCGCTTGACTGTACAGCTTTACCTCATCGCGCTGCATTTCCAAGCATGTTCCCACCCAAATTAAACCAAATTCTGTTTGGCATTTGAGTTCCATCACATCCTCCTATACAGCTAACGGACGAAATATACTTGTGACATGTACCTGATCCTTTGCGGGTTTACTCGGAGGTCACCCCCCCCCCATACACAAAATAAATCACAGCTTGATATAATCCGGTGGCAACTTTGCATGGGCGTTTAGCGTGACTTTATTTAATTTTAATGGGTCTCTCTTAAACCCATCCGCCTTTGGGTGGTGACTTTTTGGAGCCCAGCCACATCGGACAGTTTGTGTGGTGCTTTGAAGCCGACAAAAAGCGAGTGGGGGTTGGGGTCCTGGACTCCTTCCGCTTTTTACGTTCACCAAGACAAAGAGTAGAAGAGTTCCTAAAATCCACATTCTCGGCCATTCCTGCTCTGCGGGTGCTCCTCCATCCCGCTTATAGATGAAATTGATTCAAACGACACCGCAAGTATTTAGCTACACAGAGTGAAACGGGGGTCGGGATTTTGTGGTTAGTGGTGGGTGATTTTTGCTGCTCTTTGGCTGTTCCTGTTGCGTGAGGCTCCTCAGTCCTTGTGCAGACCAAGCCTCTCATGCTCTCCACTTTTCACCGCAGGGCAACACGGAAGCTTTTCCGAACCCTAAACCATGGGGGTAGCTAGGGGGCGGGGGGGGAGCTCCCCCCCAACTAGAAAATAAATAGAAATAAGTAACTGACCAATCTCGTCGCAGATAACTCGGTTCTCCCTCCCCCCCCCAACATAAATCGTGGCTACGCCCATGCCCTAAACCTGAAGTTTTAAAACAATTCGACGGTTAACATCGCAGCCTGAGTTTCTGGAGTGCGGGGAAACAGCAGACGACTCACTCAGGCTGGATCCTACACATACTTACCTAGAACTTAGTCAAGCCTATTTATTTGCTTACTCCCAAATGCGCGCTGTGCTGAAATATCGCCGCTTCTCTGCCCGTTTACTCGGAAGTAAAGTCCTACTCAGTGTTGCGCGAGGATACGACTTACTCCCAAGTAAATGAGTGTGGGATTGCATCCCTGTGCAGACTTTTAACTGGGAATGCTCCATGGAACTAAGTGGGACTTACTTCCAAGTAAATAGGCAGAGGAGCGGCTTGCAAAATCGCTTTCGGCTTAACGATTTAGGGATCGGGAGATGTAAGCGTCTCTCGTCGCTTGCGTCCCGATTGGAAGTTAAGCCCCACTGACTGGAAGAGGCTCTCGCCCTACCCAGACCTGGGCCGTGGCTTGTTTGGGAAAACTTTGTGGCGTGAGGCGGGGAGAGCCCGTTGATCCAGTGACGCGTCTTGAATGCTTTCCCCCGAGGCTGATCGTGGCGATAGAATCGTGGGTTGGGTTTGATGAATGGGGAGCGTTGTCTCCATTCTGACAGCCTTTAGCAGCTCGGCGCATTTTAATCAACCCAGTGGATTTGCACACGCACACAACCCGGGATCTCTCCACTTGGAAGATCCAGTTTGGAGAAGTCCCTTTGGCGAATGGATCCCTGGGACCCGCCGCATGAGAAGTTCGACATTCTCGCTTTCCTCTCTTCTCCGCTACCACCGAAAGCACCGTTTTACATTTTGGAAGGGAAATTACCCGTCCCTTGCCCTTAACCCTCCAGTGCCTCCCAGCTGCAGATTCAAAAGAGGGCGGGGGGGATGCTCATTTAAAAATTGAAATGTTGAGAAGAATTATCCCATACTGAGGTCTCACCAGACTGCCGCTTTTTAAGCACTTCGGAGTCTCTGTCGTGCCATCCACAGTCTACATACTCCGAAGCCGGTTTGGCTAAGATCGATAGGCCTGCTCCAAAACTGCTCTGAATTTTCTAGACAGATCCAGATTCAAATTATATCGTTTAAACGAACCGATTTCAAAGGCTATAGGTTTTTTCAAGAGAAAGCATTAAAATCTACTGCTTGAAAGTTCTGCCAAATAAGAATATTTGATTGTCACTGTGTGTATTCCATCACACACACACACACACACACACACACACACACACACACATTCTGATGGAAATTAATCGTAGCTATGGTATGCACACTACCCCGAGAATAAGTAAAAAGTATGGCTAGCGTCTGAGTAACTATTCAGAGGATTGGGCTCCACATGAATTTAACATGGAGGAGGATGACAATCGTTTCTAGCAGAGGCAAATAAGGAAAGAAACGCGCATTAGTTTGGCGGCGGTGCGCTGCCATCCCGGGAGGTGTCTGGCGAAAAGCTAAAACTGGATGGAGTCCAGAGGATGGAATCCTCGCTCCCGCAAAGGGGAAAACGCATCTGGGCTTTTATGAGAAAGAACTGCAGTCCGATGGTGTAGCATTCTGCAAAAATGAGTCATGACTAATTCCCATCGAATGCAATAAGATGGGATCTATTCACGCCAAAGCTACTCGGGTGAGATCTGTGGCAATTCTGCTGATTCAGACATCAAGTCCCTTTGAGTTTGGTGGGTTTTACTTCCTCTTCTGCGTGTGCTTTAGGATCGCAGCCTTAACTGAGCATCTTTGGCTGAATTGTGCCCAAGACTCGTAATGTTTTGCTTATACCGTCTTTAGCAAACATATTCCTTTCAAAGTTCGTTACGAGGCATATCATGACGTGTGAATCAGAATCAAGAATCACACGCATATTTCCTACTAATTAAACCTTTTCATTTCTGCTTTGTATCAGTAATATCTTGAGAATATATGAACGAATGCATTATGAAGTATTAGGGGAAAGTAGGAAGTCGTCCCCCCTTCCATTAATTGCCGCTTAAACTATGTCAAACCCATGGATTTCAAAGGAAATGTGATTACACACACACACACACACATACACACACACACTTGTTCTTCAGGCTGTTTCCTTCTTCTCCCGGGAGAGATTCTATCTCTCCTCCGCCCCCGCTTGTTTATTTATGTCCTCTCCACGTTGAAACAGCGCAATTCTGCAATGCATCAAATAAGGGACTTTTCTGCTGAAAAAGACTCGAGGTCCCATCCTGGCTTTACATATTTTAATGAGAAAATATTATTTGGACGGCTAGTTTCATAATTTAACGTAGAGACTTTAAAAAATAAAAAACCCAAACAAATGTCCGAAAACAGGCATGCTGGGAGGGAAACAGGAACATTAATATTTTAAATATCATGCTCGGTTCTGTACAGGAATTAAACAAAAACAAAAACCCAACAACGACACATGGCCCGATCCAGCGGGAAGTTCTCTTGCAAAAGCCCCATTGAAATTGCGGGTGCGCAAGAAGAGAGCACATCCGTGAGCATTTTTTCTTTCCCCCGCTGCTCTCGCGCATGCTTCCTTCTTTGCAGCGCGACTTCCTGCCAGATCGGGCCATCGGGTTCTTAACAGCTTCGCATGGGCGCTTCTGCATCTCGTTTTGCTTTTCGCCTTTTAACTTAAGCGGTTCAAAAACGGACGGATTCCAGCAAACTACCTACAGCTAGGAAAGGGTTACATCGAACGAAAGTGCATTTTACACAGTTGGTAATCATTCCTATTCACAGACATGTACAGTTTATCCCTCCTAGTTCCCCCTCCCCTCCTCAGTTTTTCTCAGTAGTTCCGACAGAAAAGAAGGGTATTTTTAATGGGCGTTCCTATTAGGCCTCTCAGTTGCCACGTTTAAAACCAAAACTGGAAGTCTGAATCTCATTTGGTACTGGGTCTGGTTTCCCTCGTTAAAAACATAATCCAGGACTTAAAAAAAATATCCCCGAAACAATCAAAAGATTAGAAAATCACTCCCCTTCTCAACTCGGAAAGTAAACTTTCACATTATAAGAGTTATAGAAAACGGGCCAGGGTATGGGGGTTCAGGGTGGCGTTTAAACGACTTCGTAAACATAACGGACCCGATCCAGCCAAAGTTATGCACTTCAGTAAACAACGCAATCCTATGGGAGTTTCCTCAGAAGTACGTCTCGCTGTAGTCAGCAGAGGCTGTACGTACGCGCGGATAGGATCGCAGCTAAATTAGCTCTTAGTTTGTGTGCGTATTCCCCAAAGAAAAGTTAACAGCAGCCGGATCCAAAGTCATGCTTAATCGGAGATAAATCTCACAGGGTTGAAAAAGTATTTACTCCCGAAAACCTCAGGCCTAAGGCTGCAATCTTCTGCAGATTTACCTGGGAGTAAGTCTCATTTGGAAACGCACACAGAATTGCTCTGAAAATGTCCCATTAAAATAAATGGGACTTTTTTTTATAAAGCAGTTGACTTTGGTTCGATCGGGCATCCTCTTATTTCACAGGGACATCCTCCTCTTCCTCGGGGCCTGTCCCCCACCTTTGCCGGAGCACAATTTTTGCGGGAAAGGCCGGGGTTGGGATGGGGGTGTCTTAATAAAAGCCTTAAATGGAAAGCAAGGGCATGGGGTTTGGACGTTTCAGAGAGAGCGACCCTTTCAGTGCATGGCGTCCCCCTGCCCAAAGAACTTTTTAAAAGTTGGACAACAAACCTTGTGGAGAAGTCTCCAAAGTGAAACCAATTTGTGGGGGAAAGAGGGGGAGGGGGAGGGGGAGAGGGAAGAAGCATCTGTGTGATAGCTGTGGATTTTTATCTCCTTTCTTCCCCAAGAGAAATCCTGCCCGGGTTGTGGGGTGGGGGGAGGATGGACGAGAGACAGAAATGAACAAACAAGTTTGATTTTGCCTTTCTTCAGCACAGGCCTGCAATTGCGTTGAGACGCACCGAGTTCTTCTGGAAGCCGAGTGCCCAGGAGTGGGAGGGAGATGGTAAAGTCGTTTTCTTTTTTGCAGGGGGGGGGCGGTATTTGAACCCAAAGCACGCACCGCTCAGTCCCTTCCGACGAATAAATATAGCAGGCGGGGGGACCAGGAAATTTGAGGAGGGTCAAAATAAAGGAAAACGTCGTCGACTTGGGGGTTTGACGGGTGGGGTGAGGGGTTTCCCTTTCCTGCTGTCTCCCCCACTCCGCCAGCCAGCCAAACAGCCAGCGCCCCCTCCCTCCCTCAGGCCCGGGTGTCAGTGGACGGCGACCACAGCGTGGAGGGCGGAGGGCGGGCTGGTCAGGGTCTCGCTGGGGGTGGCGGGGCTGCTTTGGCTGGTGGCCGTCTGCGAGGACGTGGGACTGAGTGAAGGCGGCGAGTTCGAGAGGATGGTGGGGATGGGCGCGGGCAAGGCGGGCAAGGCGGGCACTGCGGCGGCCGGCGTGGGTTTAATGGGCACCGGGATGGCCGGCAAAGTCTGCCCGGCGCCGTGGCACAGCGGCTTGAGGGGGACCCCGTAGGCGGCGCTGTAATCGCCGCTGGCCATGGAGATAGGGGTCGCCGTCTCGAGCATGCCGGAGCCGTACACGTGGGGCCAGCCGGTGCCCACCGTCGTCAGCTGGTTGGGGAGCGGGTAGGCGCCGGGCATGGGCTGCATGGTGGAGAAGGCCAGCCCGCCAGGCATCTTGTACTCGCGGGCGATGATGTTTTCGATGGCGAAGGGGTGCTTGAAGCCCGACGGCTGGGAGACGCCCAGGTTGTAGGGCGGCATCTGGGGCAGGTGGGAGCCGCCGGCGGCCAGGGCGCTGAGGCGCAGCTTGGCTTGCTGCTGGAGGTACTGGGCGGCTTCCGACGGTTTGGAGGGCGCCAGCGGGTCGGACTTGAGGACCTTGAAGCGCTTGCGGCGCCGCAGGAAGCTGCCGTTCTCGAACATGTCCCCGCAGCTGGGGTGCAGCGCCCAGAAGCTGCCTTTGCCCGGCTGGTCCGGCCGTCGAGGGATCTTGATGAAGCAGTCGTTGAAGGAGAGGTTGTGGCGCAGCGAGTTCTGCCAGCGCTGCGTGTTCTCCCGGTAGTAAGGGAAGCGGTCCATGATGAACTTGTAGATCTCGCTCAGCGGCAGCATCTTCTCCGGGGAGCTCTGGATGGCCATGGCCGTCAGCGAGATGTACGAGTAAGGAGGCTTCTGGTCACTGTACGTGTTGCGGCCCGGCCGAGGCATGGTGGCGGCGGCGGCTCGGAAGAGATCTGCAGAGGCGGGGGGGGGGATGATTGAGGAGAGGGGCGGTAAGAGAGCTCGCGTTAAGCAAATAGATCTCTATATCTATAGCGGGGTGGGGGAGAAAGTAGTTTACAGGTGAAAGCGGGGGTTTTCTAGGCTTCCGTCTCCCTGCTTTTCGCGGCGAGAGCCTGCAGGAGTGAGCAGGTCTGCTGGGGTAATATCTGAGAAAAGTCGTCCCCCCCACATGCACACAAGGGAACGGGAGGGGGGCTTCACCTACAATTCAAGAAGTTATACTGACAGACCGCCCCTCCTCAGAAACTGTAGCTCTGGGCATTAGGGGTGATCCATCCCTCATTTTCCACCAAAATAAATACATCATTGTTGTTGATAATAATCGGTTTCCCGGCGCTTTCCCGGTGATTGCCCTGTAGGAATTCTTACAAACCGATCCTCCTTTCTTTAAAAAACAAACAAACCAAAAAAACCCTCCATTACTCGTGAGTAAACGCTGAGGAGTTCAAAGGGACTTGCTTCCTCGCCACTGTTGGAGAGACGGGCTCCCTCCTCCGCCGACCATTATAGCGATGGTTTCAAAGTACAAAAAGTTATTCCGATACGCCCCCACCCAGCCCCCACGAAAGCGTAAACTCCCTTCCAGAGTCCATCTCTCACTCCCTCACTCACAAACACCATCACACCATCCGGTCCGCAACTCATAAAAGTTCATCCCCCTCCCCCTGCCGTCAAGTACGAGGGACGCAACGAGACAGCAACCCACGCGGGAGCCAGGGGACATTTCTTCCTAGTTTCCCTCCCCGCTTCCAAACTTCCTCCTCGGCGGAGCCTCTGACCCGCGCGGCTGAAGAGCCATCCGAGAGGAGCAAGATCTCCTCCGCTCGCCCCCTCCAACATCTCCGGCTCACCTTAACGCTGCCTCCAGCCGAGAGTCCGCATCCGGGGCCCGCTCCTCACCAACGCCTGCCCGCTGCTGTCCCCCGGACCGGCTCGCTGATTCCCTGGGCTCCGACGTAGGGGCTGAGGGGAAACCTGGAGGTCCTGTCCCCGCGCAAGCCGGCGTGGAGCGGGGCTGGTCCGGCTGTGCGCAGCCCCGGAGGAGAGATCGAGGCGAGCCGATCGAGGGCTGGCCAGGCGCTCCTCCTCGGCTGGGCTCAGCAGCCCGAGCTAAGTAGCTGCCGCCGCCGCCGCCGCCGCTTCCTCCATCTCCTGCCTCCCAATCATCTGCTGGTTGCATGCGGCGACTGGAGCAGAAAAGACCCCTGTCGGGGCGCTTCATTAGCGTGCCACTTCTTCTCTATCATATGACAATCGCCTTGGGAGGAGGAAGGAGGGGAGGGAGGAGGGAGGATGAAGGAGAAGCCAGGAGGAGGAGGAGGAAGGGGGGGAGGAGGGGGGAGAGAGGCGCAAGAGGGCCGGCGGAAAGGCATAATCTGGTTCCATTGACACCTATTTACACGGACACCTTGGGCCAATGGGAAGCAGTGCCATCGGAAGCCAAAGCGCAGCCGCCGGAATGGAAAAGGGGTGAGGACCGCAGCCCGCGAAGGATGTGTGCGAGGGAGACGCAGAGAGGGGTGGGGGAGAGGGGGGCGCGAGCAACCGTGCGAGTCAGCCAGCCCGGGTTGTGTGCATGCGGAGTCTCTGGGCGCAGGGACTTGGCGGGGCGCTTCGCCCGCAATTCACACTTACAAATGAAGCAACTGAGAGGCTGGAGGGGGAGAGGAGGGGGGGCGGATGGGGAAGCCGGAGGAGGGATGTTTGACGTGGCAATTGCTTGCCTGGCCTATTCTGCTTGTTCGACATTGTTCCCTGATTTGTATTGTTAGCTAGCTTCAGGCTGGGCCCCCTGTCCCGTCCCGCGCCGCCCCCCACCCCGCCCCCCGTTCCCGGCGAGGGCTCCCCTTCCCCCCTCCACCCCCCCAGCTGGTTCTCTCTCCCAAATCCGAGCCAGCTCTTGTCTTGGCGTTTCTAAGGACTCTTTTTAAGAAAAGGGGAAACTCTCTTGTGTTGTGTGCGCGCTCGGAGTTTGGCGGCGTTTGGGTCTGTTTGTTTTCGAAGCGCAGTCGCTTTCCACCCCTGTCTTTCCGTGGTGGAATAAATCACGCTCTGGGTTGGGGGATGAGTTATTTATTTAAGGGCGGATTTATTTATTTGCTTGGGAGACGGTCCAGCCACA
The DNA here is from genome assembly GCF_964252035.2 of Podarcis erhardii. Lineage (NCBI taxonomy): Eukaryota > Metazoa > Chordata > Lepidosauria > Squamata > Lacertidae > Podarcis > Podarcis erhardii. The sequence goes on along the minus strand of NC_138503.1, from coordinate 4,094,807 downwards.
TGTTAAGCCACTTTGAAGCCCCCCCCCCCGTGGATTGCCAGGGAGGAGGGAGACCTTAAACATATGTACGCTGCCGAAATCGGGCCGGAGAGTGGGGAGAGAGAAACTTAGAACTGTGTTCGGATCCCTCCCGTGTTTTGTTTTATTATTTGAGGGGTTGGGAATGTTCTCTTTTTTTTCTTTTTTGGAATCTTCCTCGCTAAGAAAGGCCAACTTTTCATCCCCAGTGAGAGACCCATCACTTTTAAAAGCAGCGAAAATCTCCCTCCCTCGCTGCTTTCTTCCTCCTTTCTGGCAATTTGCCCTCTAAGGAGGCATGAGGAGCGGAGAGAGATAGGAGATCGCCTATCTCTGCTTCTGCTTCTTCTTCAAATTAATGTTGGAGCCTGCTAAACAGTTAAGGAGGTTTCAGGTAGGCTCGGGAATTGCATGTGCACGATCCTACCTAATCAAAGTACTTGTTGCAGTGGATGAGATTTTAGGCCATTTCACCATTTCACTGAAATTAAGGGAACTTGAAAAGTGGCTGGATCGTGAATGAATAATCTTATGATCCTATGAAAAACGGATCCGCTGAATTGGTCTACCTTACCTAACTGGCATTTCTTGTTTGCGTGTAAAGAAGACACTCGGGTATGTTTAGAGCGCGTCTATAACAGCAAACTATTTAACAGCGCGATCCTGTGTATGTCTACTCAATGGGATTTACTCCTAGGTAAGTATAGATCTTAGTACATAGAGAAAGTCTCAATTGTATTATTGGGACTAGGATCGGGACGTTATATCACCTGTTCCGTGCGATCCGTTAGCAGGTTAAGCTGAAGTATCTAGATTTCAGCATATTTTTGTCTCGACCAAAAACGTATTACATTCAGTAGGCACCCCAGGTAAAGTAAGTGTCGTTGATTCTCGTGAAACTTCCCACAAGCGTAATTAGGATTAGATCCTTTCGCACGTTCCTTCTTTATTGTGTACACCAGGATCGTAATGCGTGAGGAATACATGTGAGTCCTCTGAGACTCGGGATTGGTCTCGACTCCGTTAAATGCTTGTGGCAAACCTGGTTTCGTAGTTGAGTAACGTGTGAAAGGACAACCTACATGTACACTGCGTCTCACCCGAGTTGTGGAGCTCTCCAGCGTCTCCACGACATCCGCCAACGCTCTGGTCCTCGGCGGGGGAGGGGGAGGATCAAAAGGATCGCTGAAATCTAAATAAAGACTTTCCACTCTTGAGGAGGTGACCTACTTCTGTATTCCCGTGTAAATCACTTACACACCTCTTGTGTGACTGTTGATAGGACGCGGCGAAAGTGACAGGTGTGCAGTTCAACACGTAGAGCAATGGGTTTAAAAGTCATGCGAAAGCGATATTCTAAAAAGAGATTGCAGAATAGTCTCTCTCTTGCAAAACAAAAACAAAAAACCCACCCCAAATCCTCCCCTCTAATGTAGCTGCAGACTTCGGAAAAGGCGAACGCGCCACGCTTGGAAGAAAGGACTCAGGCAGCGCCCAGCGTGGAACCTCAACATGCCCTGGGGTTGGGATCTGGGGGCATCCGACTTTCAGAGGACAGCGCAGTCGTCGCCGTCTTACATGCTCACCTTCCTTTAGCGCCAAAGTTCTCCGAGACATGCCATAAAAAGCGAACCAAACGTCCGACTAGAAAAGGGCAAGTAAAATGACGAGAGTGCGCAGTTACCTCTCTTACCAACATAAACCCAGAACCCTTCCTCTTCACGAAATATGCCCCCAGTATAATTTAGAAACAGTTTTTAATACTCTTGGGCAGATTTTATTCTTACAACGAGCCTATAGAGTAGGCCAGTAATATCTTCAGCATAGGAATACGATTACAGGGCCTTTTTGTTTTTTTTAACTCAGGGGAAACAGGCGCACAAAGAGCACCTAAGGGGCCGGCATGAAATTTATTAAACGGTCAAACGAAGTGGCAGCGATCAGCTGAAATCATTCTTAAAAATTGTCTTTGGTGACCCAGGTTTCAAAAATATACATTTTTTTAAAAAAACATCTGGGAGCAATAGAGGTTTAAGACTCGCCGAAAGAGGTATAGATCTTTTCCCTAACTCATAATGATCCGGTGGAACGCCTTGCCACTTGACAGTTCCATCAGCATCCACGCAAATTTAAGACGAGGCAAAAATGGGCGAGGGTCAGGGTTGCTGTCATAAATGCAGCTTTTTGGAATTCCTCATCCTGTAGGATGCGAGCCAGAGAGATCAGCAGCTGAGACCTAATTAGGAAACCCTGAAGCTGGTACCACGTAGCTGCTGGTTCGCTATTCTAGAAGGAAGATCCGGACCGAAACGACGCCGAGCGGGTTCAGCGTGACAATTCCAGGCTGTCCCTTCACCTCTGCCTCGCACCTAAAGGCTCCAAGCCTAGACGCAGTTCTCTGGGAGTGAGCATCATCAGGAACTCGCCCCTGCACACTCTCCACACCACACTGTGTTATTTTTATTTTATTTCTAAATGACATTGAGTTTTTTGAAAAGAAAAGGAAAGAAAAAAGGAAAGGAAAGGAAAGGAAAGGAAAAAGGAAAGGAAAAAGGAAAGGAAAGGAAAAAGGAAAGAAAAGGAAAGAAAAGGAAAGAAAAGGAAAGAAAAGAAAAGAAAAGAAAAGAAAAGAGAGTGGATCGTTTATTATAAACTTCTCTCTCTCTCTCTCTCTCTCTCTCTCACACACACACACACACACACACCACATTAACTGCATTTTCATTGCTGGTCAATAACTCACCAAAACGTAACTTAAACACGACGAATTTAGGAGATTAAACAATTTCATTAATATTGAAATGGCGGCGGAGCCGGAGCGCTGCCGCTTGAGATGCACACGCACGTTTTTCAATATTAACAGAAGTACTTGAAGAGAAGAATAATGTCACCTTCTTAATTCAGGAAAAATAAAGCGTCGTCGTGGGGCTGGGGGCGGGGTGGGGGGTGCGACGAGAGCGGGAAGAAAGAAGAGAAGAAAGGGACCCTAAGCCCAAATTTCTTGCGCAACGTTGTATCTATGGATTCTTAAATTGCATCCTGAAAGAGATCTTTCTTATAGATCCTGCCGTACTTGGCTGGAGTACCACATTGTGTTTGTATGTGTGTGTAATTGGGACACGCGCGCACGCGCGCACCTTTATCCAAACTGGACCAGAGCAGTAAACACTCTGCATCTCTACGGGAGAAGGAGCGCAAAATTATTTCTCGAAGTCCGAAACCACCTTGGGAAGATTCATTGCGGTTATTGCATAGGATAAGTCACTCTCCTATTTAAAGCTTCCATCCCATGGACACAGTAAGCTGCCCACTGAGCACTGTGGGACTTGCTTCCTAGTGACCACGCACAGGGTTGAGCTCAAAGGGAAGCAACGGTTCTGGCAGCAAGAGGGAATGCTTTGCGCACGTGCCGAGGAAGGGACGCAGACACCGCCCTGGCGAACGTCTTTTTGGCTTTCCCCGGGAAAAGACGGGCGCCCTCGATGGGGGCTTAGCTGCTTCCGCGGCGCTGTAGAACCTCCACATCCCAAGCAGTGTATCTCTGAATGCCGGGGACAGAAAACGAAAGCATGGCCATTACCTTGACGCCCTCCCTGAGCGCTGCAGGACATCTGGTTAGGCCAGATGGACTTTTTTGGTCTGATCCAGCCGGGTAATTGTTGGATTGCGCTTGGAAGTAAAAGGAACCAAAGCTTTAAAGGAGTTCCTTTTGTTTCACGGTTTACATGCTCACCTCCCCAAGCAGTCGCTTCCGCTGTTTTCTCGTAAAGGTTCAGGGTTTTGTTCCTAGGACATTTCTCTAGTGGAGCAACGGAGTGCCCAAATCATTCCAGTGTCCTAAACAGCAGAAATCTAAATGACGAAGTTGGTGGGGGTGGGGGGTTCTTACTGCAGCCAGAGTTTGGGATTCTCTTTTGGAGTGTGTGGGAGACCCATGGACGTAAATAAGTCTATACACACAGTCACACAAGCTATTAAGGCTGTAGCTCTCTGCCCACTGACTTAACAGCATGTCCCAATCTATAAACTAATTATGAGTAAAAATGTCGTAGTGCTTCAGTCCGCCTTAAGGAACCCACATTAGTTCTGCGGGGAGTCACGCATTATCGCTTCAAAAATTCAGATCCACAAACCACTTAAGCCTACTGCCAGGCTTTTCACTCGATCCATGCTTGCCCCCAACGCACACACAAATAAAGAGTTAATACATTAATTTACTAATCATTACTGTAAAACCACATGCTGTACTTCGGACAAGTTATGAATAAAAGAGAAAGCATCGCGATCCAGAAAGCTGTTGACTTATCTGCAGAACCCATCAGCGCAGCCTGACTGTTGGTGTATTTACCCGGAAGCAAAGTAAGCAGCCAAATGGTCACTTTATTTGGGAATATCTCAATAAGAAATAACTGGGAATTACTTCTGAGTAAACTTGCACGAGGCTTCCGGAGATCCTGAGCACGTTTGTGTGTGTGTGTGTGTGTGTGTGTTTTTAAAAAAGAATTTCCTATTAATTTCCGGGGCTTTCTTCCGAGTAAGAGTACGTCCTTCCTCAGAATTGCACGGATTTTAATAGGGCTCTTCCCGATCCTAAGAAGGGGTACAGATTCTAAAGCACGTTGCCACTGCATTCAGGAAACCTTTACGCGTAAAAATGTGTAGGGTTGAGGCTCAGGGTTCTGTGCGTCACTTTGGAAACGGAAAAGAATTTTCCTAATTGTCTCTCATACTCCTTTCACCCATTAAAAAAAAAAAAATCTTTTCCCAAATCCATCCTCTCAGTTTTAAAATATTAAGCGCACGCCTCAAATGTTATTTTGGGTTTGGAGACACGAAGGAATCACTCGCCAAAGGGGGAATCAACCTCTATTCTGTAGGAAATCAAAACAAATAGACTTGGAGGTGGGGTGAAGAATGTGGGTGGGTGGGTGGGTGGGAGGAAAGAAATCTTATTCAAATAAGGAGCTCAGGGGAAGTGTTGGGAAAACTGTATAAAAACCCACATAAGTCAATTATATCCAATGGAAATCCGTCGGGCGCAGGGAGCATTCAAGGCGCTCCCGCGGACCACCTTTCTGCATGCATGGAGAGTTCGCTTTAAGCCTCCTTTCCCACAAGTTAGACCACACACGTTTTCCAGATTTGGCAATAATTTATGCTAATTTCCCCTCCATAAATCCACAATTCGCTTCAGTGGCGAGCCGGGGAGGGAGGGACGGAAGGCGAGGCGAGGCGAGGACAAAAAAGTGACAAGCACCACAATATTGATTTTGGGGGATGTGTTTACACGCAGATGCGTTGCTGGGGGGGATGCCCCTCAACTTTTGCACGGATTATTTACACACACACGTTTCAGAACTCCAAAAGAACCTAAAAGCTTTGTTTATGAAAGTGGGGGCTCATACCAGCTTGTTAATATTTACAAAACAGTGGGAAGAGGGGCTGAAAGGAAGGAGAGGAATTGGGGACGGGTGCGGGGGAGAGATGTCCCAGCTTCTTAAGGTCTCCTAGGCGGCCACTGCCAGCAACAATAATCCAGTCCTCTCTGAACCCCTCTTACTTTGTGGTGGGGGCGAGCGGGGCGGGGAGGAATTATCTGCGGGCGAAGGCGAGAGCCAGGACCCCCACCTGATGCTCAGTCTCTCCGCCATCGTTTCCTGAGAAAAGGATACACATTTTAATTTTATTTTAATGCTTGAAGTTGGGGTTAATTTGCGTATTTAAATGTTTTTTTACGCAGGACGCGGGGGGAAATGCGGTGACCACGAGAAGGTGCGGGTTTCTTCCACTGTGCCTTTTGCCAAGCGATCTGGCTACTTTGTGGGAACTGGGGGCTTTAAAGGCATGAAGGCGTGCGGGCCTTTGAGCTCTCTCGCATTAGGTATTCTTTCGCCAAATCTGCCACTTTGGTGGCGTGGAACTACTTAGGGTCTCTCTCCCTCTCCCTCCCTCCCTCCCTCCCTCCCTCCCTCCCTCCCTCCCTCCCTCCCTCTCCCGGATGATTCTGTTCCCTTTGCCTGATCAGCGCTAAAACAAATTCTCCGTGCCTGTCAATTAAAAATATAAAACCTCTACTGGATCTAAAACACACACACAAACCTTCCTCTCTAATCGATATTTGCAAACAAGGAAAAAAGAAAAAGAAAGAGTTGGTAGCTGATGTTAACCGAGGCACGCGTTTTACCAGAAAGCAAACTACTGAATTCAAATGGGACTTGTTTCCCGGGCGTGAGTTGTATTTGAACGTGTGGAAAGCTGCAGAAGTCTGGCCGAATCCTATGCATGCATCGCTGAAAAGAAGTCCCAGCGAGATAAAAGTGGTTTACTGTCTAGTCAATGAGCATAGGATCACAACCAACCTAGACATGTGGGGCAAAATTCCTCCTGGCTTGAGAGGATCATGGGTGTCGACTAAATAAATCTTGACTAGGCAGCAAGGCTGCAACCCGAGGCTCTTCTACTTGAGGGTAAACGGACCCGTGGGCCAAGGTAACTCTCTTGCTTAGGAGAACGTCTGCATGGTGCGCTTAAAATAGACTCAGTGAGCGGAGGAAGGCAAAGCGTGCGAGACCAGACACGCACCATTGATTCCACCCTACGTTTTCGAATGCTTTTTTTTTAGGGGGACACCACCGAGCAGCCAGATCCTATGCGTGTTTATTTCTTATTCAATGGCTGTGGTTCTTTTGCACAGGGAACCCCTCTGAACTCCCTTTCCAGTAGTAATCTCGCCCCACACTTGCAGAAAATGGCACCCTCGCAGCCCGATCCTATGCGTGCCAGTTTCATGGGACTTACCTTACTTGCGTTTAAAGTGTGCGTAGGACTCTAGCCTGTCTCGAATTTTAATTAGCCAATGAGTAAAATACCTTTCAGTTGAGTTTTCCTGAAAATTCTATAAATATTTTGGGTGGGGCACATTAATGAATTAAATTAATATCCTTCCCGCCCCAAACCTTCTATGTCACGTCAGCAGCGTTAGCAATAAAAGCAATTTCTATTTTAAAATGTAGACGATCGGATCTTAACCTGCTCAGGGAGTTTGTACCTGCTTAAGTATGTTAATGTTTGCAGCCCTTCAGCTCAATCTTATGTCTCTTTATGCCGAAGTAGGTCCCAATGGGCTTACTCCTTCACACCTGGGAGTAAGTCTCACTTCACTTACTGGGGATTTACTTATGAGTAGACTTGCGCTGCCGCTCTTTAAAGAAGGTCAGCTGAAGAGCGCGAGCGGATAGCGCGAGAAGTTTTGCCTCGCAACTCTCGCTCCGCCGCTCTTTGCTCCTAGAGGAAACAGCATCTGACCGCGTGGCGCGAACTGAAATCGAGAAAGAAGTTCCTTTTTGCTGCAATCAACGTGCAACCCTTGCGACTGTTCCCGGCCCAACATCAGCTACACAGATTTGATAATCTCAAGATCGGGGCAGTTAAGCGGAGATCGCAGAATCCGAAAGTCTGCATGAAGCCTGTCGAAAGGGCTTGCTCACAAAAGGTTCCTTTTATGTGCTCCTGATTGCTCGTACCTTTGAGTTGAATGTGTGACTCGATTCCCGAGGAAAGCACTGCTCTCTGGAGGAGAGTCAGAGATGTCACAGGAAGACATCGCGCGACGTGGCAATCCTCCAGCATGTACATGTGAACCTCCTCCCGCCCCAAGTCATCGGCGCATGGCCAGGGCTGGACGCAGAGGGCGACGGGTTAACAGCCACTCGTCATCAGGAGGTGAGAACCAGGACGATCCCAAACAAGTAAAAAGTAAACTCTAGTCGGCATCACCTTCACCCCCACGTGTCCCATTCCTGAAATAAAAGTACCTGCTCTGTCCACTGCGTGGTGTCTTTCCTCCTCACCCTTAACCCACGCAGGGATCGCCCAGGTACAGAAAGAAAGAGCTGTCAAACCGAATGCCCTTAGATAATCAAGACAAGATTATACACATACCATTCTTTCTGTAAGTGGCCTTTAAGACTGACAAATACGCGCGCCCACGGAAAGGCTGCAATTATTATTTCTAAGAAAAGTAGAAGATCAAATCTTTTCCCTCTTGGTTTTAATGTATCTAAGTGAGGCTTTTTTCTTCGCCTATTTGTTTGTAAGTCGTTTTGGGTTGCTTTGAGCAAGATAAAAAGACTAACAAATTCAATAAATAATGTTTTCTCCCCTCTCTGGAGTGTGATAAACGAGCCATGTGGCTGGTTTTAGGGATGGTGGGTGGACACCACTAGTCTCAAGCTAGTAAGGGTGACTTCCACTACTCAGGGGTCCTCACACAACACCAGCTGCTCTGTGTGTGGACTAAGGCTGTGCCTGCTGGTGGGTTGAGTTGCTTCCGCTTATCTCCTGGATGCCAAGCCATATCTTGGCGCAAGAGGCTGGCACCTACTCCTTGCCCTCCGGTCCCAATCCACGTCCTGCCGCGGGGAGCTGCCTTACAGAAATTCACCTGTCTGGATAAATAATAAAAGTCAAGCAAGTGAATGAATGCGTTGCTCCGAGCTCGCTTTATTGGGGGGGGGGCGGGGCGGACGGGGACGGGCGGGGATGGAGGTAAACCGCCTGGCCTAGTATAGTGGATGTTGTCCTAGGAAATCCCAGTAACGCAGAGCGATCCTAAGCAAAGCGAATCCCGCTTTCCTTAAAGCGGAGCCGACCCCTTTAGCGTGGTGCATTTAGATGGGAGTCTTACTTTCACGGAAGGGCGCCTCGGACTGCAGGCGTGAACCCGGCCGGGACAGACTGGAGAGTCACCATCAAACTGGACGGCAGTTTCTCTTTAATGAAACTACCTGCGTGGTGGGTTTCGATTGCCCCTCTGGAGATGGAAATAATTGGTAGCCGGGAACCAGACCGTTCTCTGTCGCCAGGGAGACCTTAGATTACGTCCCCTGCCAGCTCCAGGACGCGCTGCATCCATCCCTCGCTCCTTCTTCACTGCTCAAACTGCATCTCTGACGGGGCACTGAAATCCCAATGTTAAAACGAGGGCCACCCCTCTCTTTTCCACCCTCACCGCTTTGCTTGAGTTTTCCAAACACAGTTTTGGAGAAGTGGGATTTCCCTCATTGGTCAATCTTACCAGGGGTCGTTTGGAACAGGAAAGTGGCCCTTCTAGAGAACCCCCGGGGTCTTGCCCACAGTTTTATTCTGGGACGCAGCGGATAGTCCGTGGAGAACGAGGGGTTGTGTGCGTGATTCCATATTTTTTAAACAGATGTAGTCTTTCCAAAATCCACCCTCTCTCTCTCTCTCTCTCTCTCGCTCTCGCTCTCGCTCTTTGTAGGAAATATTGCGAATGCCACCTTAGCCCCCGAGGAGGGATTAACTCGCCTTTTTCTCCCAGCTTCTAACTCTGGTGTTAAGGCAGAAGCAGATCGACTATATAATGTGGGCAGTGTTTGGTCATTTGTTCAAGGCGAACAAAGGTTGCGCCTAAGCCAAACTGCATTGCACTTGTGAACCGGGTCCCCCAATCTGAAGTATCTTTTACAGCAGGGGGAAAGAGAACAATTTCGTGTATGTCTAAAAAGGCTCGAACAAAGCCACTTTCCCGAGCATCTCAAAGTGAAGTAGTGAGGCGTGACATTCCCAGGGTGAAAGCGGACAAAGGCGGGGTCAGGGGGAAGAAAAAAGAGAATCAAACAGGCACTTTCACATGTCTGCCCTCAACTGCTGCACCTCTCCATAATAGGAAACAAATGTTGTAAAAAGGAGGATGGCGCCCATTCATTCAAAATAGCAAATGATAGCTAAACAGCATTGTCAAAACTGAAGCAACTTCGGTGGGGTCCCACCCAGAAAAAGGGTTTTGTGTGGTGGTTAATGGATGGGTGGACGAAACTCTTTCGCTCGCCTTAAGATAAATATCTCATTAGACACACACACATATGCATAGATACACACTGGTTGTTAAAAGTGCCTTGTCCTCTCATTCCAACACCCCTTTCGAATATTTCTCTCTCTCTCTCTCTCTCTCTCTCTCTCTCTCTCTCTCTCTCTCTTTTCTTGGCTTTAAAATTTATCCCACGTCTTCTGCTATTGGAAGTGCGAAACTGAAATGCGTTTGGGCCCGCTAGAAAAAAATACTGCCAACACAGGTGCTAGATACGTTTACTCGGAAGTAAGTCCCATCTTGTTCAACAGGAGTGCTTGCCAAGGAAGGGAAGTGGGCACGGGTCAGTAGCAGTGCAGATTCTGATCCTGTGCGCGTCTGTTCCAGAAGCCAGTCCCTCTCAAGGCGATGGGTTTACTCATAGGTAAGATGAGACCGGGGGATAGCGTTAAACGCTCCTGTTTTCCGGCTCAGAAATAAATAGTCGGCATCTATCGAAGATCGGATCAGTCTGCTTCTTGATTCAGCAATTAGCCTTTACAGCGCATGCACGGGGGATGAAATTGTAATTACTGTGCATCATGTTCGGAAGCACCGAGAATGATACCCTCACCCGGGGAAAAACCCTCAAAAACGGATGATTTCTGAACCGTTGGAACTCTCAGAAAGTAACGGGGGGTGGCTTTTTAAAAACTGTGCTTGTTTATTTTAAATGCATACCTTTCCTGAGAGTCCCTGTAGCCCCACCCCTCGCTCATAAAACAAGATTAAAACCGCATTTTCTCTCTCTCTCTCTCTCTCTCTCTCTCTCTCTCTCTCTCACACACACACACACACACACACACACACGAAGATGCATAAATGCTAAATTTGGCATGTATGGGAGTGATGAGAGGCAGGGTTCAAAGCTTTGATTGTTGTGAGCTTCGTGGTTTCTTCAGCTTCTTCCTCCCGCCCCCTTCCACTGGGTTGCCACCTACAGAGCTGACATTTTAAAGACCTAAAAGTGATCACCAAACCCCCTGCATACACCCCCGCACCAAATTCTTCCCTTAATTTCCGGCACTTAAAAAAAATAGGTCACTTTGCATCTCTATGGCTAGAAAGCGATTCCTCTGGCTTTGCCAGTGAATTCCCACTCGTGACTGTCTCTCACACATGCACACAGGGCACAAATCCCGCAAGAACGGAAGCTCCCCTGTGGGCATGGAGAGGATCTGTGCAAGAGCAGAAAAGCAAGCGGTCCCACTGACACACACACACAAATATTTTCTGGTTCCAAGATAGCAGCGGGTTTAAGAAAACACAATGATAATAACTGAACTGAATCAGTACAACATGGCAGCATCTTGTTTGGTGTGTGGGTGTGGGTGTGTTCCTGATCTACAACCAGTTTCCACTGCAGCTCTTCGTTTTAAATCAACTGGTTCTGACAATTTTTAAATAAACCTAATTTAGGAGAAAATTAAGGATACAACTTTATTTGAGTAGTAGATTAACCCAAGGATTTTTTTTAAAACCCCTTCTGACTCATTTAAGGACATTTAAGTCAAATACAACCCTTGGTGGTTACACTGTAAAGGCTCAAACTGTGCAATAGCATTTTAATTTTTTATTCTTTTCTCAAGATTTATATCCAGCTTGATTGTAATCAAAACTTAAAGTGGTTTGCAAAAAGAATTAAACAATGAAATTTTTAGTAAGAACACGCAGTTAACAACACTATTTAAAACACTAAAAAATAATTAAAATCAACAATTAAAACACAAGTCAGCATTCTACATATCTGGGGAGAATTCCCTGAACAAAAATGCTTGGTTTTTGAAAATTGCAGAATTGACTTTAAAAAAAAAAAAAGAATCTATACAATTGCAGATTAGAGTCTCTCTCTCTCTCTCTCTCTCTCTCTCTCTCTCTCTCTCACACACACACACACACACACACACACACACACGGATTCCTCTTAGGAATGAAAATGCCCAGGGCATTTTGCTGCTTGAAGTGGGACCCCAGTGGTGCCTCCTCACACTTTAAAAGGAGGTTGGGAAACCTGGTGCCCCCCCCCCCGACTTTGTTGGATTCTTCAACTCCCATCAGCTCCAGCCAGCATAGCCAGTTGTCAGGGTTGATTATTGGGGTCGTAAGAGCTTTTTCTACTGGGGCTGATGGATATATAATTAGGAAAATAATATGGAAGACTATTGCAATATATGATCACAGCCACAAGACTGTTATGTGCACAAAGATGGAAGTACTCATTATTACCTACTATGGAAAAATGGTTATTGGAATTAGTGGATTTGGCTGCAACATTGCTGATGGTCTGAAAATATGAAGCTGCCTTATACCAAGGAAAATAATTGATCCATCTCATCCAGTAAAATCTATTCTGAAAAGCTCTCCTGATATTTTGAAACAGACTTTTTTTTGCAACTCTGCTAGGAGTTTTTTTAAAAATGTTAGATGCTGGGGTTTTAACTTGTTTGATGCATATGCTCTATCGCAAACTTATGGTCCCTCCTAGAGACATTGGACCGTGGACTGAGCAGGAGAACATCCTGGTGGATGGTACTAAATGGGTTCAATTGGCTGCCCTCCATGGTACCCATCAGCCAGCACCAGAGGCAGCCACCTTGTGGTAGAGCACCTATGACCCTCCAGATGTTGTTGGACTTCAATCACTTGGGCACCATCATCCAAGCATGTATGATGGTCAGTGATGATGGGAGTTTGAGTCCAACGATGTCTAGAGGGTCACAAGTTCTCCATCTCTGTGGTAGAACAACTTCTGGGATTCCTTCCTCCTTCCTATCATTGTGTTCCTCTGGTTTTGTGAATGACTTCTCCTCACAGATGAAGCACAGATCTCAGCTGGGTAGAAATACACATGGCTTGTGTATTTCACATTATCATCCATGCTATCTGGAGGCAATGTAGATTTTCTAAAGACCTAATGAATAAACAAGCACAGAGTGCTGGCGGTGTAATTTACATTGTTAATGCAGATATGTGTATAATAAATATGCATTTGTGTGTCTTCAAATAAACTCTTGTTCATTCTTAACCTTCTCTCTCTCTCTCTCTCTCTCTCTCTCTGTATCTGATACATTGTATATCTTCAGATATACGAAAAACGAAAAGCTCATACCTAGAACTAACTCAGTTGGTCTTTAAGGTGCTACTGGAAGGAATTTTTTTATTTTGTTTTGACCATGGCAGACCAACACGGCTACCTATCTCTCTCTCTCTGTGTGTGTGTGTGTGTGTGTGTGAGAGAGAGAGAGAGAGAGAGAGAGAGAGAGTGCATTTCAAGGCTGTCTTTAACAATAATGCCACTTTTTTTAGTTTCAAGGGACAAAAAAGATGGGAGAGTCTCGGCTTCTTAAATCAACCATCCACTACCCCTGAAGCCATCTAAGAAGCACTGAAGGCTGCATACAGGATGTCACACTGGTTCACTTCAGATCAAGAGTGTAACACCATTCCCTCTTAACACCCTTTAAACTTGATGCTCTCCAGATGTTGCTGGACTCCACAGCACCTGTCAGCCCCAGCCAGCATTGACAGTGCTCAGGGGTGACAGTGGGGTCACAGTCCAGCAACCTCTGGAGAGCCACCAGGACAAATTCATCCTGGATGGGTCTATTGATGGCTGCTACCTATGATGGATGTGCTTTCCCTCCATGGCTGGAAGCAGTAATGCTTCTGAATATCACTTGCTGGAAGCCACAGGAGGAGAGAGGGCTCTTGTGCTTGAATCCTGCTTGCTGGTTTCCAAAAGGCACCTGGTTGGCTACTATGAGAAGGTAAGGTAGGTAAAGGTAAAGGACCCCTGGACAGTTAAGTCCAGTCAAAGGCGATTATGGGGTGCAATGCTCGTCTCACTTTTAGGCCCAGGGAGCCAGCATTTGTCCACAAACAGCTTTCCAGGTCATGTGGCCAGCATGACTAAACCGCTTCTGGCACAACAGAACATGGTGATGGAAGCCAGAGCACACAGAAACGCCATTTAACTTCCCACCGCAGTGGTACCTATTTATCTACTTGCACTGGTGTGCTTTCAAACTGCTAGGTTGGCAGCAGCTGGGACAGAGCAACAGGAGCTCATCACTGTCAAGCGCATTTGAACTGCTGACCTTCCGATTGGCAAGCCCAAGAGGCTCAGTGGTTTAGACCACAGTGCCACCCGCTCCCCTACCTACTGTGAGAACAGGATGTTGGGCTACATGGACCATTGGCCTGATTCAGCAGGCTCTTCTTATGTACTTAAGCTCTTAATAACACCGCCCCTTTCTTAATGTGTGGGTACATGTTCCAGTAATGATGGTGTACATGTGTGAGTGAGGAACTGTCATGATTCCCTCCAGGGGATGAAGCCAGGCATTCAGATTAGGGATTGCTTACCAGGCAATCCCAGATGTCCATAGTACACTGGAAGCACTTGTGCAATAATACTTTTCCACCCTGAGGAGGTTTGTTGTGTGTGTACACACACACACACACACACACACACACACACACACACACACAAACATACATACATACATACTGTATATATATAATTTAGTATGGAAGAACAGTATGACAACAGATAATCAAGGACAAAATGTAGTGTGTTACATAAAAACATATGCATTGAAAAGTATCATAATCATCAACAATAATAAAGTGTTAATAAGTAAAACAAAATAAAAAGTATGCATAAGGAGGTTTACATGCAATTGTAAATATAAGCATGTCAATAATTTGGTTTAGAAATGTAACAAAAGAGAATATTCCAAGAAAAATGTTGCCATACACGATTATATAGCCCTGTATTTTCATTGACAAGAATGGGCAAAAGAAATATGAGTACACTATTTTTTGCTTCCCTGTACTGCCTTGCAATCTGCTTTTGGGACCAATTTTGCATTTGTGTGTGGCTTTCTCTAATCATGGAAAGCTTACTAAGTATGGTCTGAATCAGTCTTTCCCTCCATATATTTTGGACTGCAACTCCCATGAGCCACACATGTGCTGGCTGAAGCTGGTTTGGATGAATGCTGTGGTTTAATTTTATTTGAGGCCATGAACACAACATGCCACAATGTCACAGAAGAAGCACCAAATGTGCTCAGTGCAAAATTCAGCTCTCTGAGAAATTTCAAGTTTGATGACTTCAAAAAAAGAAAACAAGTTTCCTGCCCTCAGCATTACAAATGAGCAATACCTGCTAAGATCTCAGAAGCAGAAGAGCTGGCAGAAACAGATGCCCAGCAGAGGTGGCAGAAACAGGCTTCATCCTGTTTCACAGTTCCTTCCCCCTTCCCACATGATGAGTAAAACTGGGATAAGTTATGCAAACTAGTCAGAATAGCTGCATATAAACTAGGCTACCTAAGAGAAGTGGTTAAAATTTACACAATTTGTTTAGGGTGCATAATCTTTAGGGTGTACATCTTTCAGTGTGCATGGTGTTTGCTTGTTCTTTTAAAGAAGAGCACCTAATTTGTTACTGTCTTATCAAATGAATTTTATTCTAATGACTACACGTGTTCATTTATGATGAGTAAACTTAGCAAGCAGAATATTTTACTAGTTATCACTCTCTCCTTTCAGCTCTGACAAAGCGATTTTCCCCAAATATTTCTGTAGAGGGCATCCCTGACCAGATTTCCTCCAAATTTAGCACAGTCAAATTCTGGAGTCCTTAGCATATGTGTTAGAAATCTAGCCTGTAATGCAGCAGCAGGAAGATGAATAAGTCAGACCTGGAGGCTCTTGCAATCTTTGAACGAACTCAGAATGCACTTTTGGTTTCTGGAAAGTATTCCAGTCCAGACACGTGCCTTTCATTCCCTGATTTGAGTGATGGGCTTTCCTACCCCTGTTTTTAAACAAACCTTCCCTCACTCGATGGCAAACATCTCACAGCTTCAACATGCTGGTTCTGGCATATATTATTTTAATTAAGTCAATGGCGATCTTCCCTTCCTGGGAGATCCATTCCATGCTGCAATTAGGAACGTATTGGTGCTAGCACATATGAATATTCAGGAGAGTGTCAATTAATTAGCAGACAGTGGAATCTCATTACGATGCTCAAAACCCTTTTAGTGCTAAGCGGAATTAAAGGGGCATTTGGCAATGCGCTGGATTAGGGAATATTTTACTGTGCACTCATTTAACTTCATTATCGTTGCACTTACACTACCCTCTGATTTTTATTAATTAAATTGCTCATTAATTTGTCCAGAAAGAAGAGATAAAAGTTTTATGATGCCACAGCACTCGTGCTGGGATCGTTTTCAAAAGTGTACTTCTGCCTCACTCAGTTGGCCCAAGGAAGGTAATTTGCCATGCTTAGTAAGGAACTGAACATACAGTCCTTCACATGAATCTACTTGTGGAGTACCCTCATTCATAAACACTCTTTCTTAAGCTCTCCAGAAAAAAGTCTAAACCGAGACCTGGGTCCCTCAATGTGGTACCCCCGGGCACAGAGGAGGCTCCACATCCTTGCTTAAACATTTTGCTGAAATGTTTCACAACTTGTGTGTAATCTTTGACATTTGCTGTGGCAATAATCAAATAATCAACGAAGGCAAGGTAAGAAAATTGTTCATAATTACACTTGGTGTGCAAACATTTGTCGGCATGGCCTTGTTTGTACTCAAGCTGTGTTAGTATTTTATGTAGCTTCTGATTCCAGGCCCTAGCAGCCTGTTTCAGTCCATAAAGTCCTTTTTGTAGTTTGCACACTAAATGACTCTCATGCATTCTTACACGACTATATCGGACAGTTGGATCAAAAACTTCATCATAGTCTTTGCAATATCGGTGACTGAAACCTTGAACCACAAGTCTGGCTTTGTAGCACTGCACTTTGCCTTCTGCCCTTGTTTAATTAAAAAAACCCACTTACTTCCTATCACCTTCTTCCCAGGAGGTAGATTAGTAAGAATCCAGATGTTGTTTTGATACAATGCATCCCTCTCCTCCTCTGCAACCTCCCTCTCTAGACAGGCTTCTGTAGCTGGTGCCTCCTCTCTCTCCTCCCATGTGGAAGGTTCCCAAAGTAACGCTGATGCTGTGAAGTAGGACAGCTGTAATGATGGAACACCTCTACTGGTTCTGGAAATGCATCAGCTTCCTCCTCTTCCTTCAATGCAGGCATGTTTGCATAAAGCTGCTCCAATTCATCTCTGGTGCTGCTGCTAGGAGTCTGGTCCTCTGTCATCTTCTTGTGCATCGCTTGTAGAGGGGGCTATGACACTGGAAGGCAGATCTGGACATTGAAAAGTTAGTGAGGGGAAGTATATAAGGTCATTGGCTTCTTCTCATTTATCAGAAAAGTCCACAACACTATTCCTTGTGCCAACTTTGTTGTGCTCATCAAAATAAACTACATGTCTTGTGCTGCTTTTTCCTGTTTCCAGGTCCATAACTTTGTAACCTTTTCCTCCAGTGGCATATCCCACAAAGATACCTGCTTGCACTCTGAAGTCAAGCTTGTGTCTATGTTCTCTGGGAACGTGGCTGAAGCCTAGGCTTCCAAATACATGAATGTGTGACAGATTGGGAGTTCTCCCATGCCAAAACTCAAGAGGTGTCTGTTCTGGAGATCCACTGCAGTTGCTTCTGCGTCTCCCCACATGCGTTGAGGTAGAGAAGCATCTGTTAACATGCACTTTGTCATCTCCATGATGGATCTGAACTTTCTTTTCAGCTACTTAGTTCTGTGGTGGGGTATAAGGAACAGTGGTTACATGTTCAATCCCCTCTTTTTCTACAAGGGATTACAAGTCACAAGAGCAAAAATTCACCCCCATTATCCATCTTCAGGAGAGCTGGTGCTCTCTGCAATTTGTTCTTCACCATGGCAAGGCATTTCTGGAACATTTCCAGTGTTTGACTCTTTTCCTTGAGAAAATATGCGCACAAAATGGCATCAAGCTGCACAAAATGGCATCAGTATGTAATTATTCTCCAATGAGGGAACAAACATTGGATCATGTAAGTCACTGCAGACTATGTCAAGCACTTTGGTGCTTCTTTGTTCAGTGTGAGGAAAAAAGGAAGGTTCAACAGCTTCTCAGAGACACAACTTACATGTTTGTTGGTGCTGAGGTGTCCTGTGTTGGAAGTGCATTATCAATGGGTCCCATATGAGGAATGTTTGCCTCCCTGTGGAGATGAGGAAGTTGAAACTGTGGGTCACACCTTTTTCAAATATGATCTTTGTAGAGAGGAGCGTAACAGGCTATTTTGCCCCATTATGAGGAAACACCTCAAAGGACCTCAGAATGGTATCTGGAATAGTTCATGGCTGATGCAAACAATTTAATAACAGAGCTAGTGGCCAGGTTCCTCTTCTGTGCTCAAAGGACTAATAAGTTGATACTTTCACTCTCTTGGCAGTTTGGATCTCATGTTTTTATCCTTTGTATCACATTGTATTTTAAATATGTGTATGTTTTAATGATTATGATTTCATTTCTTGTTTGTTTTCTTACAATGGGTCTGTGACCATGTAATACATGATTGATTGATATCTGGTGCTTGGATCTGATATTTGCTTTAGTGCCCATTGTATCTCTTCTAGGGAGGAAGATGGGGAGAAAACCAGAATCATTTGACTCCATCTCCAGGGACTCCTGCCACTCTCTCCCATTAGCTGCTCCCACTGCCACCCACCAAGACCTGCTGCGCATCCCAATTTGTTGAAAGTCATGTGGTGCAGCAGAGCTCTTGGTGGCTTTATGCTCATGAGTTAGCTTCTCCATGGAAACTATGTAGAGTCTTTTTGTACCACACATTTAGTGTAAAAGTCAAAGCATCCTACCAGCCCTGAGTTAGAGGAGGAGCAATATAATCCACAGCCTTTTCTATTACTGTACTAGCAAGGAGTGCTCTGCCAGGGAATATTCTGAAACAAAACAAGAAAACACATGTGATTTTTTAAATGGATAGTGTAATATGTGAATTTTGATCTGCCATGCCAAAAATCAGGGGAAATCATGCCCAAGTCATGTCCCAATCTGCCATCTTGGTTCAAAATGGTGTCCAGTGTCCAAACATTTAGAAAGACTATCATCTCCACCTTGAAACGTCTTGTGTCATGTTGAGTGATGATATCTCAAGAGGCTTCTGAATGCATAGAGAACAAGAAGACAAACCATTTTCAAATATATATACAGTAGTAGATATCTCTCTAGGACAGTGGGGGATAAGTTGTGCCCCCCCATTCAGTGTTGTGCTACAACTCCAGTCATCATTGGTCTTTCCCAGCAATGACCATCAAGCAGCATCTGAATGGCACAAGTCTGGCAGAGATCAGGGCATCTGACTCTTCAGATGTTGCTGGAATGCAACTCCTGTCATATTTCACAATTGGCCACTCTGGCTGGGACTGGAGGGCCACAGGGTGCCTACCACTGCTCCAGGATCTGAACAACTCAATTGGTTGCAGACAGAGAAGCTTCTGCCTCCGTATGTAACCAGCTGAGATGTCTCTGTGACATCAAGGCAACTCAGGCAATCACTGCAAAGGTTTAATCACCAAAACTATCTCAATATCTCTTAGTGCTTTACTACACCAATATTTGTAGTGCAAACAATGGATTAGCATCAATGAGCAGAGAGTCCAAAGGTGGGGAGAAATCACATCTTAACAAGAATATAATAAAATGGTCTTGAATGTGCCACAAGTCTTCACTTTTCTTTTTCCTCTAACAGCCTGACACTTCAGGAATCTATTCACTCTCTAATTAAATGGCAATACTTAAATTTTCATACCCCCCCCCCGATCATTGTATTAATAAGATCTATTTTAAAGAAAGAAAGAAATGTCTGCAGGATATTGTGATTTAGAAAAAACAAACAAAAATTCCCTTGGAAATGTTTTATATTAAATATTCATAGCATTCAAATTCTATAGGCGTGTCATTCCATGGAATGGAAGAGCGTGATGCAACCAGAAAGCCCACAATGAAAAGGCAGCTAAGGCAGAAAACCTCCTCACAGGAGGGAGCCGAATAATGGAGATATGAGGGAAAGTCACATTTATTTTGACATCCAGCAAATGATTGGTTAGCCAACTCCCACCACCCCAACAAACAAAAAAGTTAGAAAGACAGACATTAAATCAACTTCACAAAAAGAAGCTGATAAATATGAATTTAAAGTAAATATGTATGTAAAATCAATTAGTTGCATTTGGTGACATCAAAATAATTTCGAGGGAAGGGGTGGGAAAAAGCAGAACAGAGAGAGAGAGAGAGAGAGAGAGAGAGAGAGAGAGAGAGAGAGAGAGAGAACCTTCTGGGCATTTGGAACCATATGCTGGAATTAGAGTTAATTGACTAATTACATAAATTAGACATTAATTTTACAGCACATCAAGTATAAAAGACATCTCAATTAATTGTGCATAAACTACAAGGTTAAAAGGGGGGTCAGTGTCGACAACAGGAAAATGTCACTTGGGGTGTTTCTTTATGCAGTTGGGATGAGTCTAAGCTGTGGTCCTTTTTGGTAGTGACCCATCATTGAAATGCAGGGAACCACCAGGGATGGCAAAGCTAGTGAAAGATGCATTGGGTGCCCAGATTTTGCTGCTGTCTCTAGGCAATCATTAATGCAAGGATCAAAGACGGGGGTTGGGGAGCCTCCATTTCATTAAAATCAATTATACATCTTGAGATTGATTAGTTTTTGTCAGGAACAAAAGGCGAATCTCTAACTGATCTCTGATGTTTATTGATCCAACCATTAGCCATGCACTTGATGTTGGGCGACAGTCTGTGAGGACTCCATGATAAATCTTACTCAGGGTTTCAGTGCTGGGCCATAGGTAGTCAACCACATGAAGAGCTGGAGGTGTGAATACCAAAGGTATGTCCAAAGCCACATGAGGCTACCATGATTCTGAAGCTAAAGAGGTCAATGCCTGGGTGGTTAACCACTTGAGAACCACAAGTATATTGAGCTCTGTAGAAGAAAGGCAGCATGTGGATGCCAGAAGATAGGTAAATACATAAATCACAGGCAGTATTGAGAACAGTCACAAGGACATTGAGGAACCATCTTGCTCAATTTTGTCTACACTGACTCCAGGATTTCAAGCAAGGTTCTCTCCCAGCCCTACCTCCAGATACTGGGGATTGAACGTTGGACCTTCTGCATGTCAAGCAGGTGCTCTACCACTGAGCTATAGCCTTGAGGTAGACTCATTGGAAGGACAACCCAAAGGCAGAGTCAGCTGTGGTGGTGCTCCATTGTGGTGTAGCAATTAGAGGGTCCAACTAGGACTTGGGAGGCCAGGGTTCAGATCACCACTTGGCCACAACACTCACTGGGTGATCTTGGGCCAGTCACTGCCTCTCAACCTGATCTCCCTTATGGGGTTGTTGTAGCGACGAATGGAAGAGGGGGATAAACATGTATATCAGCTTGAGCTCCTTGGAGAAAAAGATGGAATATAAATACAATAAACAACAATGGCCCATCTAGTCCAGCATCTCTTCTCACACCAGCAAGCAGGACACAAGAACAAGAGCACCCACAGCTCAGCTGTGAAATGGGGTTGGGGGTGACATACACTCTTACATGTCTGTTTATTTTGTAAAATTTATGCACCACTTGGTTGTTTAAAAAACACACACCCTCAAAACAGTTTACAAAACAGTAAAAATAAAATTATCACTAAGAAAAATAGCACCAATAATTTAAGATGTTTGAAAAGTTAAAATGACAACTAAAAACAAATGATAACTCACATCAACAAATTAAAGCTCACATCTGAGAGTAAGATCCATTGGAAGAAAAGACCTACTTAAGATTCCACTCCAAATTAGCTGGGAACAATACTAAGCAGGGTTTTTTTAAAGTGAAACACCAAGATGTGGTCATTCACCTCCCACCAAGTCCTATTAATGCAAAAACACGTATTGGTACAAGCAAGTTCATAAGACTCAGAACGTAAGACTCAGAACCAGGAACAACAACGCAGCGTAAAGTATGTACCAACCAGCATTTAAGCAAACAGACTGACAAAGAATGGTACATTCTATTCTGTTTCTTACCAATATTTAGCAGAGTTCAGCTACTTAAGGACGGTGCCACACAATGCAGTGTGACAGTGTTAGGGGGTTAGGCACAATAAGGAGCTAAAAGGGTTTATAGGGTGTGGTATTTAGTCCCCCCACCCCGGCCACAGGCAATAAATTGTCTTGAGAGAGATCCATGGTAGATTGCTAGGACCACCTGCTAGGTTTTCAATTACTTCTAGAAGTGAATTATGCCTCTGTTGCATTGGTAGACTTGCAGCCACCAAGTGGCGAATGCTGTCATTGCCTTTTCAATGCAACCCAAAGATGAAATGTCTGTTAACAGTGATTTCATTCTATTTGGACCAGATGGAGATTCAGCCACCTGTCTTCTGGCAGACTATCTAAGATGTCTCTAGTTGCTGAGCATTCAACATTTTTTTGTAAAAACTTCCAATAAAAGAAAGTCTACACGACTCATAGGCTGATGATTCAATTACGTTGTGATTTAGGGACAGTGGTAGAGGTCATGTTTTGAGTGCAGAATGTCCCATATTGGATCCACCACGTCTCCAGTTGAAAGTAGCAGGTGATGGGACTTAGGAGATTGTGGAGAGCCACTGGCAGGACTAAAGAGGCAAATAGTGTGGCCTGGGAAAGCATAAGGCAGCATCCTGTTCTACAATCCCAGCTGCCTTGTAGGATGTTTAGAACAAGCCCTCCAAGTGAAAACCATGGAATGGACATGGGCCACAGGGCCAAAGGGGGCTTGCAGAAGGTGAAAGGTCCAAAGGACTCCAGCAAATGTGACGGCTGGGGATAAAACCTCAAGATTTCATTCTTAATTTAATAAAAACAATTAAACAACAACAAATTAATGCTATTGTTTGCATTTATTTGTGTATTTGAAGAGGTGAGTCAAAAAAGCCTATACAGATTTTTCTCTTGTGAGAAAAACAATTTAGCTCATGTGAGGCACGATTTATCAGGGTGCTGAGCCAGGGTTGAAGATTACAGGATGTCTCCCCGCCCCCCTACCCCACCCAAAAGCATGCTTGCACTCACACATCCATCCTGGATTACTTAAACTAAAAGGCTAAAGCTTGTCAACAGCTTCCTTCTTTTTGCTGCAAGGGGTGGACTCTGCTGAACTCTCAAACATGAGTAAGGAAGAATAATACCTGGCGGATACATCACCTCCTGCTTTCTATACACTTGTTGCATTTGCAAAGACATCTTTTGGGTTGTTTTTGTTTTGATTATGTATTTTGTGTTTTTATATTGTGATTTTATCTTCTGAACTGCCCTGAGACCTGTGGGTATAGGGCAGTGTACACATTTAATACATAATAATAATTTGCATTTGGAGGAAAAAGGAGGGGGAAGAAGAGGAAGAGAGATGGGGTATTGTTCTTTTGTTCTATTTTGTTCTATTATTAGTGTCGAGAGTTTGTGTCAGCAATACATGGGTAGATTTGTTGTTTATGTATTTATTTATTTTTATTGATAATGCCAGAGGTTAGACGAGTTTGGCTGGCTGTGTCCAATTGATTGCAGTGTGGCTTGTTTGTGTGGGAGGGGGGAGCAGAGATTATTGGGTCAGGGTAGCCATATTGATTCATATGCTGTTGGGGGGATACATCTTTGTCCTGCTGTGCTGTGTATGTGATGAAGGAGAGCCATACTGGGGTTAAGGCGTCCTCCTTTGTTTGTCCCCATGCTAGTTTAAGTTTGTTGGCTAACTTCTCTAGTAGGGCGGTTTCCATACATTTGGTAACACTGGTCTATGTTCACTCCTGATAGGTTCTTCCAGTGTCTACTTACAATATTTCTAGATGATGCAAGTAAGTGACTTGTGAGTTCCTTGTCATGTGTGTGTTGTTGTCCTGGAACATATCTAACTAGGCTAGTTCTGGAGTTGCTTCTATTACCTGTTTTGTTATTTTGGAAATTTCCTGCAGCACTGATATCCAGAAGGATTGAGCATGCACTTGAACCAATGGCTTCAAGATACAAGAAAGGAGGTTCTAATTAAACATTCAGAAAAACTTTCTAACAGTAAGAGTTGTTTGACAGTGGAACAGACTCCCACGAGAGGTGGTGGACTCTCCTTCCTTGGAGGTTTTTAAGCAGATGTTGGATGGCCACTGTCATGGATGCTTTAGCTGAGATTCCTGCATTGCAGGGGGTTGGACTGGATGACCCTTGGGGTCCCTTCCAACTCTAAGATTCTATGATTCTATTACTTTTTGTGAGAGAAGAGACATGAATGTAGAGTTCCCCTCCCCCGCTGTTTATAGAGTTGGATTGAGGGAATCCAGAATGGAAGGGTTTGAAATAGGTAGGTTAGCTTTGGGAGGGTACTCTTTTTAATCAAAGCTATTTTGTCTTAGAGGGTGAAGCTGGTTGTGCTCCTTTTCTTCCGGTCTTTGTTTCAATAATATGACTGGTGTTGAACAGGAGTCAACAAGCAGCGAGAAGCACAATGCAAGTACAGATTTGATGGGGGACAAAGTTCTGCAGGACTCAGGACAGCTCCAAAGGGGTAAGTGGCACCCCCCCCAAGCTCTTGCAGGGCTATAACACTTTTTTGGGGAGGGGGTTGCTTTAAAGCAGGAAAATAACATGGTGGGTAGGGATACCCCATTCCCCAGCACTGGTGCTCTAATCAGATTTGGGACCCCTGTGGCCAATTCAAATGTAAAATTGGAAGATAAAATGGTCAATCATTGGGAGCGCCATCACATTTTGAGAATTCTGATCCTACTAGAGCATGGGTAGGCAAACTAAGGCCCGGGGGCTGGATCCAGCCCAATTGCCTTCTAAATCTGGCCCACGGACGGTCCAGGAATCAGCGTGTTTTTACATGAGTAGAATGTGTCCTTTTATTTAAAATGCATCTCTGGCTTATTTGTGGGGCATAGGAATTCATTCATATTTCCCCCCCCAAAAAAATATAGTCTGGCCCCCCACAAGATCTGAGGGACAGTGGACCGGCCACCTGCTGAAAAATTTTGCTGACCCCTGGCCTAGAGTCAAGTCACCCCCCCCCGCCGCCAAAGCTTGCCTTTCGACGGTTTTGAAAATGGATGGGAAGCTGCCACATGGATGTCTTTCAACTGAGGCAAAACGATGATTTTGATGGAGTTCCCTTTTGAAAGTAAAAAATAAAATAAAAATTATTTACCATTGCCAGATGCTAGAGGTACTTGAGGGAGAAGCTGACAAGTGGATAATTGTCAGCGGAACTAAAACAGACACTGTTTACAGTGGTGCATGATTAATTGTGAGCAAATAAAACAGAAGCTACCTATGCTAGTAAATGCTTTCAAGTTCAACACACACACGAGAGAGAGAGAGAGAGAGGAAAAGGGATGAGCTGTACTCATAGTAGCTTTCAAGATAAATGCTGCACAAGAAGATCAGGGCAATTAAAGCAGCCTTCCCCAACCTGATACCCTCCAGATATTTTTTACTACTACTCCCATGAACCACAGCTGTGCTGGCTGGAGCTTATGGGGTGTATAGTCCAAGGTTGGCAAAGGCTGAATTATGCAGTGTTGAAGGACGTCCAAGGCT
Organism: Podarcis erhardii; assembly: GCF_964252035.2. Classification (NCBI taxonomy): domain Eukaryota; kingdom Metazoa; phylum Chordata; class Lepidosauria; order Squamata; family Lacertidae; genus Podarcis; species Podarcis erhardii. Next base: position 4,069,352 of record NC_138503.1, on the reverse strand, counting down.
TGCAGGGAGTGGAAGCATGAATCTAGGCAGGATTGGGACCAAAGAGGGACTGAGTGATGGAAGAGACCCACTGGAGAACCAGCCCACTTGAGGGAAGTGGCAAAGCCCCTGTTTTGCATGCAAAAAATATCCCAAATTCAATCCCTGGTATTTCCAGTAAGGTAATAGGTGATGTGGAAAAAATTCTGCCAGAGACTTGGAGAGCTCAGAGGAGACAATATTGGTCACAATGACTTGAACAGCTTCAAAAGTTCAGAGACAAAGTTCATAACTGGGTGAGATCCACGCTGATAAGTCCCCCTAGAGGCATGTAGAAGAGAAAGGATGTGGACAGGGAAGCTAGCAGGCTGGGAAGGAAAGGGACAAGGACAGGAAGCCCTTGTAGGCAGGGTGAGAGTGTGGCCATTGCCCAAAGAAAGAGTCATGCCTCATCTGGAAGAGCTGGTAGCCAAGCCATGAAAACAGGTAGTCGATATGTGAAATTGTAAGTCTGAGGAAAAGAGCTGGATTACCCAGTAGGCAGACTAAGCACATGCTTAGGGTATCAAGAAAGGCTGGACCTTCCAGAGGCCGCAGAGGCCCCGGTTTCACAGTAAGGTTGTGCATGGCAGTAGTGGCAGCAGGGTAGTGGAGTCAGTGGGGGGTGGCAGTTGTGGGGCACACAGCAGGGGGGGCTGAGCTCCCACAACAAAAAATTGTGACTGCTAGGGCCCTCAAGGCCTCCTGGAGTTGGTGCTACTGATAATACCCATTCCCTGCTTGTAAGAACTTGATCTTTTAATGTGGCGGCATCTGCACTTTGGAGCTCCCTGCTTATGATGTCAGGCAGGCGCCATCACTGTGCTCTTTTCAGTGCCTGCTCAAAACATTATTGCTTAAACAAGACTTCTCAGGTGTTTAGAAAAGTGGTGCAGATTTTAATTTGCATTTAGTCTGTCATCATTTCAACTTTTCAGAAGTTTAAAATTATTCTTAATTTTTTGTTTTATATTTTTTGTAAACCATGTTGAGGTGTATTCTTTCATTGAAGCAGTGTATAAATCCTGTGAAATAAATAAATGAAATGTAACTGTCTGAAGCTGAGCGACAGACACCTTGTTCAGAGGAAACAGCAGTTTGTGCCTGAAGTTTGGAGGATGCCGCTCGGGTGCCTGGGGTGCTGCGCCCAGGGGAGGGCCAGCCACCCAAAGGGGCGGAGCAAGGGCAGGGCAAGCTACCCAAAGGGGCAGGGCACACTGCGGGGCCTCCAAGGAATCTGCCTGCCTCCTTCCACTCAACCGCCCTACAGCTTGGGGGGGGGGCAGCAGGCGGGCAGTTTTGGCAACGTGGAACCTGCAGGTGCCCAAGCTGCTGCGTCACTCCCAGGAGAGAGGCGTGGCGTGGGCAAGCTGCAGGCCCCATGGTGAGTGCTGCCCAGCATTTTGTTACCCCCCTCAGTGGGGGCAAACCGCACCCCTGCATCCCCTTCCCCCACCCCTGTGTGCCTGTTTTGAGGAGAAAATATGGAAGTACACAAAAAGAGGAAGTTATAAAAATGGAGATGGGAACAAAGGGTTCTGTTCCATTCTACCAATCTGTCACGCTTTAAATGTGACCAAGAAACAGATCACAGGGCGGGGCAACTGTGCAAATGGGCTGTGTGAAGGCTAGAAGTGGGAAAGAGCAGCAGAGGGTGTGGAGGCAGGAAGTGGCTGATGCTGATGTCTCAAGATGAGATGCGGGAGGAGGCAGCAGACATTCCACGGAGGCTCAGCTAGGTGAGAAGGAGCATTTTTGAAATGCCAAAACCCCCCAATTATCCAGATCCATCTCATTTTTAAGCAGGTTCCCTGGCAGGTGGAAAACAGAAATGAAGAGAAGCTAGGCAGATTTTATAGTACTAAAGCTGGATATTAATTTTAGTTGTGCTGGGTAAAAATAAATATATCTAAAGAATTTTTCCTGAAGAATCCTTTCCTGTAATAATTGATTATGATGGTGATAATAATCATTAATAGATTCTGCCCCCCCCCCAATCTAACTGGCACCAAGGAAACAAGCAGGGAGCCCAAAAAGCATATTATCTAAATGTGAATAATAGAGTAAAAGAGAAGAAAATAAAATAAAGTAGATAAAATATAACACAGAGTAAATAAGATGGACACCAGCAACTTAATTTCCTGGAGAAACTGTGTATTTTCAGACGTTGGACAAGCCAGTCAAATGAGTTGTTGTGCTACCAAAGTTGATTTACAGGGCTCAGATGCCCATATACACTGTTTTCTAGCCCTCTCAAGCAACCCTTCATTGACGAGTCGCCTTTGAACAAAGCATGTGGCCAAGCCTAGTCGGGATTTAGTCAATGTTTACAAGGAATGCATAGAGAGAAGAAAGCACACTGAAAAATACACCTTTATACAGTACCTTTATCAAATGGTTCACAGGAGTCTTGGACAGGGCATTGCAACCAAAGATTTGATAATAATACATCTCAAATTTTACTTTTGTCCTTAACATTTAAAACTAAAATGCAATTCTGTCTCCTAGGAAAGCCACACAGTAAATAAAATTCAAGAAGTGTGTGGATGCTCCTCATGAAACAAATGGAATTCCTTTGTTGACAGACAGTGCTCCCAGCCAAACAAAACAAAACAAAAAACTGCTATCCTACAAAAGATACCTGACATCATTAGCGGCTTAAAATATCAATAGTGGTGCTTTTTTTTTTTTAATCTAGAGGATAACCTTGTGTGTCCTTAAAGAATAAAAGAGAAAACTTAAAACCCCAAGGATGAGAGAGAGAGATGAAAGGATATAGAAGCCTTTTATTACAATATTTTGAATGTCTGTTAATATATTTACATAATTTAATGTCTGGTATAGAAAGTGGTAGATGATCTAAAACTCCTTGTGTAGCAAAGTTCCAGATGCCGCTGGATGTGTCTGTCCACTTTATCTGTATGCGATTCTCTGAGTGTCACCAGGCCTCATGTAGCAAACCCAGCACCATCCCTGCTCAAGGAGGCTGGAGGTAACTCAAGAAAATAATGTTTAAAGGAAATTCTTAAGCCGTGGGAACAAAAAGTAAAGAAAGCTGTGTTGGTCCATAAGTCAAAGACATTCAGAATCCACAATCAGGCAATACATGTACAAGAACAAGCAAAGCACCACTAAACCACAACCAAGCTTTGGACTTCTCCAGAACTCTTCATCAGCTAGAGAGCCTGACCACTGTAGCCCATGTGTTGGTAAACTTTGAGGCTGGATTACTGCAATGTGCTCAGTTGATTAGAGCATGGTGCAGATAATGCCAAGGTTGGAGGTTTGATCCCTGTATATTCCTGCATTGCAGGCAGGTGGACTAGATCAGGGTTTCCAAAACTTGGGTCGCCACCTGTTTTTGGACTACAACTCCCATCATCCCTAGCAAGCAGGACCAGTGAACAGGAATGATGGAAACTGTAGTCCATAAACAGTTGGAGACCCAAGTTTGGGAAGCCCATGGCTCAGTGGTCCTCAGGGTCCTTTCCAACTCTACAGTTCTTTGTGGGGTTGCCCTTGGGCTTGTTTCAGAAGCTCCAGCTGGTGCAGAATGTGGCGGCCAGATTGCTGAACATCTGGTCAGCAGCAACACAATTTTAAAGCATCTGTGCTGGCTGAAGGTTCAAGGTCTTTGAATTAATTAACAAAGCCCTGAACAACTTAGGTCCTGAACCTTTATATAAATCATTGAGATCAAGTGCAGGAGCTGGTGATGCTCATTTGACACTCACAATAAACCAAGCCTTTGGTATCATCATGGTAGAGCATGGTGCAATGCTCTACCCACAGAGATTCAGAAAATGTTGCTTCAACTTTTCAACTTCTGCTGAAAACTTTTCTACTCAGGCCTATGCAGGCATCTTTCCACAACAGCTTGCTCATTTGTGATTTTAGCTTTTAAAAACCTCTTTTTAATGGTATGGTTTTATGTCTAATTGTTGTAAACCTCTTTGATATTCATTTTAATGAATAGCAGTATATAAACAATATTAAGCAAAGGAGGAGGAAGAGAGAGAGAAAAAGCTTGCTTGATACTGAAGCAACAAAGTCCATCCTTAGTCAAAGTCTTAAGATAAAATGTGGAAGAAGACTAGTGGCGGCTGCAACAAAGTGCTGCTGTTTAGTGTTCCAGCCATTCCCTCCTTCAGAATATTCCATTTCACCCTCCCCTGAAAAAGCCAGCCAGTATTTCATGTATAAAGTCACTGTTAAGGGGATGAGGCTCAAGACTAAATGCTGTGTGAGCTTCAGTTGTCTCATCTGAAGAGACAAAGGGCATTGATGATGATGTCAGTGACCATAACATTTTCCCAAAGCACAAGAAACTAGTCCAGTGTGAGGTTCCATATGCCCCGGAGTAGCAGGTGATGCATCTCAAATCCCTGCCTGTTTTCAAATACAGGAGCACCTGTACTTCCTTCACCACATCTGTCGACTTCTCTTACATCTCCATTTTCTTCCTCTGTCAGCAGTTGGCAACCAGATGAGTGGGAGATGAATTGCATTCACCTCCCTCCCTCGTTGTTTTATGATGCCAGTTAGATGGAATAGCTCCAGCAGCCACACTCGATAAGCTAAAGGCCTCTAACGTCTGCAGTTCATTGAACCCATATGGATAAGAACAGCTGGAAAGATAGGTTTCCTACCTGAGGCCAATGTTTGTGTTGCCAACCGCGACTCCAGTGAGCTGACCCTTGTATAATTCATTGCAGTTGAGGAAATGTTGCTCACTCTGTTCTGTTTTGTGATGGATGGCATTACTTAAAACTGATCGTCTTTTAAAGCAGTGGTGACTTTTCACGGCTGACGGATGTGAACAGGCGGGTTAGACAATAAATATTGCCATGTTCCAAAGAAAGAGCTGCCATTTCCCACTGGATTGTTGAGTTGTGGCGGACACAGGGCTGGAACAGATGACAAAGGCTTTGATTTTAAATGAGTCACACCTCTGTGTGGATTTTGACTTGCTACATCATGGTCTTCTTCATCACTCCTGATTATTTGTTTTATTTACATCCCACCCTCCCTCCACAATGGAACTGACAATGGCCCACTGTGCCCACCCCCTGCTTCTCAGAGGGTCTTCCGTCCAGGTACCAACCAGACTCAGATCTATTTGAGCTGGACCAGGGGAGGCGAACCTGTGGCCCTCCAGGTGTTGCTGGACCACTACTCCAATCACCCCAGCCACTGGCCATATGACCATCCCAAACCCACCATCTAATGGGATCTGGAGCCCATAGATTCCTCATTCCTAATGCAGACCTTGCCCTTGGATAACCCCTGAAAATATGGGTTGTTATGAAACTAGAAGTGACATGGGGACTGGAGCATCTTCTCTGATGTCAAGGCAGGCAAAACGAAAGTCTTAGTCACCCATTTTATAGCTAAACTATGGAATATACTATCACAGTATATTGTGATTGATACCATATTGGGCAGTTTTAAAATGGGGGTTGACCAACTCATGTAGAATAAGGCTATCAGTGGGTCATGGCAGACCTGATGACTGTGCACTATCTCTAGTATCATAGGTAGTACGTATCAGGGCTCATCTACACTTCTGTTTCGTCTGTGACTTCCAGGCATGGGTCCAAGAGGTTCTTCTTTAGTCCCATTGCTTTCCCTGGGAAAACCAGCTGTTTACTCTTGATTCGGAAAAAAACAAGTGTTTTTCTCAGGTTGTTGTTTGTGGATTTCCCTGTAGAAAATGCTGGGACAAATTAAAAACCTCTTGGACCCATGCCTAAAAGTCATAGACTAAATGGAAGAAATTGTGGGACAATGGGAAATGTGGACGATCACTTTTGGGGGAACAGGTGGGGAGAGGAGCAGTAATGCCTTGGTTGTGGGCTTTTTGTAGGCATCTGCTTGGTCACTGTGGAAACAGGATGCTGGACTGGATGGACCTTTGGTCTGATCCAGAAGCCAGCTCTTCTTACGCTCCCATGAGTGATTTAGGACTTATGCCAAGTCTGGCCATTGGTCCATCTGGTTTAGGGTTGCACCTGGATGCCAGTTGCTGGAGATCATGAACTGGAAGAGCACCGTTGTACTCAGGTCCTGCTTGCAAGCTTCTGATAGGCATCTGGTTGATTACTGTGAGAGCAGGATTCTGGACAAGAAGGGCCTTTGTCCTGATCCAGCTGTGCTCTTCTGATGTTCTCTGGTTCTGCAGAGGAAGGCAACAAGTCTAGGGCCTTTATTCAAGGGGGGAGAGGGGAACCGAACAGAGCTAGACTGAAGAGAAAGAACATACAGAAGCTGATGGATTGGTTGACTACTATAATTTCTATTCCGCTGAGCTATGCCTCTACTTCATTGCTTGGAGAACAGGAGGCATGTGGCCTGGTGACAAGGTCTGTTGAATACATGTAGGTGAAGTCAGCACCAGTGGACACAATCCCAACCCCTTCTACACATCAGGCTGCTTAAAGCAAAGCCTCCTTTTGCTCAGCCAATGGCAGGGACTTCCCTATATGCTAATGCACCCAACCTGAGTGCAGATTTTGGCAGTCTCCTGGGTGAATATTTAGGGTTTTTGCACTGACTAAGCTCCATAAAGCAGCAGAAAGCCAGCAATAATCTAAGGAAATGAGGGATACGGGGTAGGCATTGATTTTGTGTCACAATAAGGTAGGTAGAAAGATCTCAGTGCCGAATAATGTTCCCAGGGCACTTTCCCTCCACGACCAGCTGAAGCGGAAGAGCACGATATATTTAATGATCTGTACAACATGGCCTCCTCAGGGTCAATCATACATACTTAACCTTTAGGCTTTCCACATTGTCTTGCTTGTCCAGCTGGTTTATGGAGTGCATGTTAACTTGATTGGGGATTTAAGGCAGTGATGGTGATCTCTGAGACATTTTCTGTTGCCGTTGAGCAGAAATTTTGGAGAAATCCAATGTAGGCTTCTCCAAAACCACTTGCAGTAACAATTATTAAAATTGAATTGACACTATTCACAGCTTTTTTTGGAAAACATTTTTTTTTGGGGGGGGGGGAATTGAAAAAAGATCCTTCCTTCCTTCCTTCCTTCCTTCCTTCCTTCCTTCCTTCCTTCCTTCCTTCCTTCCTTCCTTTTCAATCACTCCCAGTCGATCTCACTTAGCATCCATGACAGCATATTGTAGCTAAATGTAATATTCTGCCTAGCATTGTGACATCATTCTAATTGCAGCATAACCTCTGTTTGGGCAGAATCACAGGAAGAGGGATGTAGAAGCCCCAGCCCCAGAGAGCAGCATCACTGGAGAACCAGCTGTCTGAGGTGGGCAGGAATCATTCCACACCATCTTCTAAGAGTGAGTATTCACACAACCTAAGTGCTTATCTGGGAGTGGGGAATTGCTCTCACCAAATTGCTAGTTTCTACCCAACAATCAAAACTGGAAAATATTCAGTATAGCTCTAATGTTTTTTACTTTTTAAAGAACTGGCCTAGTTTGAGAAATTTGTGGGGAGGGGGTTGTTAATGGAATAAGAAAAAAGTTGTTCATTTTTAATATCTCTGGTTAAGTTAGAATCTTATTGTGAATGTGAATAATACTTTTATGAGTTCACCCAAAATAGTGGAAGCCTTCACAGAAGTGGCTTGCTGCATTCTTCCCCCCTCCCCAAATAGAGAACTTCACATTCATCTCTTCTGAATTTCACTTAATTGGGTTCAGGGCAGTATCCCACTCTATCAAGGTCGTTTTAGATTTTGTTCCTGTCTTCTGAAGTGCTAATTCTCCCTCCTAGTTTTGCGTCATTGGCATATTCCTCCTGACTCTTCAGAATGTTGACGAGTACCAGGCAAACTACTCACCTATCCCAGATGGCACAAACCAAAGACCCATCTAGTTCAGCATCCTGTGACATACAGTGAACAGCCATATGCCTCTCTGAAGCCCACAAATAGAACCTGAAAGCAACAGCTCTTCTTTGTTCCGCAGCAACTGGTATTGCATGGTAGACTGCCTCTGAACAAGGAGATATCATACAGTCCAGCCAAGAAGTTGCTGAGAAGCCAAGTCAGAAGTAATGTGGTTTGTGACTTCTCCAAAGCTGGTTGCTGTAGTACCACCCTCTGGCCACTATCTATGGTTAGGTGGCCCAGGAAGTAATAAATTTGGATATGGGCTCTAAAACCCAAGATTTTGACCCCCAAGGTTTGGGTGGCATCCCTACAAATCTTCTGGTTCTAGCTTTCAAGTGCAGGCAGAAGGAGTAATTGGGAAGGTTTTAAGAAACATGAGGAAAGGGTTCTCTCTGCTTGGAGTTGATTCTTTTAAAGTCTATCTCAGCCAGCTGCCTCCAGTAAATTGATTGCCTCCATAATTAAAAGTATAAATGTCCCCAACAAAATACATCCTATTATAAGAGTTTTCTCTCTCTTTTTTTAGGGGAAAATAATAATTTATTCACATTCGATATGGTCTGTAAATGCCACCATTAGATGCTTTCCTCCAGCCTTTGATTAGCTATGGATTAATAAAACTTTTATACCTTCTTTGTCAGCCTCATTTTGAACTCCTGTTTTTGCATATGGCTTCTATTAAATAAATGAATTAGTGTCTAGAAATGTGTCATGCATATTACCTAGCAGCAGGCAGCGTAATACACTGGTCAGCTCCCTGGGAGCACGATAAATCTGAACAGGCTCACTAACCTGAACACGCGGACCCATTAAGAGCTCCATGATTTACTGGAGCAGCATTTGTGCTTAACAATGGAATTTTAGCTAATTCAAAACAATGTAAATCATCTCCAATTACAGTATTTGAATATTCACGGGAGCTACACAAGGACTATGCATTGTGGGAGGGGGAGAGGGAGGGGGAGGGAGGAGAGGGGGAAATAGTGAAAAGGTTGCCTGGAGTTTAGCATTCAGGTAGGTAGAGGTAGCCCTGGCTTTAAAAGTTAGAATACTGGCTTTCAATCCATCAGGGAACACTTTCCACATCAGTCTGTCTGCCATGCAACCCTCTTATATTACAAAAGGTTCTGGAGCCCATCCTTCAGCTGGGGTGGGAATCCCCTTGCAGCCTAAGGGACAGACAGCCCTTGGAGCAATCATCTGGAGATTGCATGGCAGTGCTGGGTGGGGTCAGAACTAAAAGTGTTCTTGCCCAGGTTGTTGTTGTTGTTGTTGTTAAATAATGATATGCTTTATTAATCCATAGCTAATCAAAGGCTGGCAGAAGTCTAATAATGGCATTTTTGTGAGTTTTGTAAGAGTATCTTACGAATAGGATGTATTCAGTTTGGAATATCTAGTGAGCAAAGGGGATATATAATAAAGGTACAGTGGTACTTTGGTTTATGAACTTAATCCGTTCCGGAAGTCCGTTCTTAAACTGAGGTGCGCTTTCCCTAATGAGGCCTCTCTCTGCCGGTGCTCTTTCACTGTTCAGATTCCGTTCTTAGACCGAGGTAAAGTTTGCAAACCGGGGCACTACTGGTTTTGCGGAGTTTGTAAACCGAATAGTTCATAAACAGGTCTGTTCTTAAACCGAGGTACCGTTGTACATAAAATTAAACATGGTTTGGAGAAAGCAGACAGAGAGGCAATTTTTATTTCTTCTCACATAACACTGGGATCTGGTGGGGTCATCACATGAAGTCGAAGAAATTCAGTTCAGACAAAAGGCAGTGCATCTTCAGTGCTTCATTGTTAGAAATATGGAATTCACTACCAAAAAAGGTAGTGATGTTCACCCACTGGGTTGGCTTCAAAGCAGGATTAGACAAAAAGAGAAAAAGGCTGTCAATGGCAACTACCTGTACATTACCTCCACTGTCAGAAGCAGAACACTTCAGAATGTTGGCTTCTGGGATTCCCAATTGGGAAGAGCCCTGTTGCCCTCATGTCTCGCTTGTGGGCTTCCCATACATCAGGGTTGGGGAATCTGTGGTGCTCCAGATGTTGCTGGACCAAGATCAATGGCCATGCTAGCTGGGGATGCCACTACCAGAGGCATCCGTTGGTCACACAGTGAGAACAAGATGCTGGGCTTTTGTAGGGCTCTTCATAAGTTCTTCTGCTAACACGTCTCTCTCTCTCTCTCTCTCTCTCTCTCTCTCTCTCTCTCTCTCTCTCTCTCTGTGTGTGTGTGTGTGTGTGTGTGTCTCCTAGGCAGTAACATCAGGCCAGTAAAACATTCCTGTGACAGCTTTCAAGCAAGCATGTTTTTGCCTCAGTTCAGTCACAGCATGAAGTGGAGGCAAACACCACCGCAGTTTAATGCATATTTACAAGGAAACCCCCTCTCCTGTGCTGGGTAATGAGTGCCCAATGGGTAGTTTGCAACCCTGTTAAGAGCACCATTGGCAAAAGAAGAAAAAAGGAGGGGGAATCAAATAACCCGAACATGATAAAAAAATGTAATCTATTCTGTTGGGTCCTGTTTTTCCCCCTTTCCTTTTCCTAGGGCTCATTGCTTAGACTGCCTCCTCTCCAGAAAATGATATTCATATGATAGCCCTCAAGGGAGTGGGGGAGGACTATTGAAAAGGTGGGATTGCTTTGAACATGCCGATCTGGTCTAAAAGACAAGATGCAATCCTGGAAAAAAATCTGTTTGGTGCATATTACTCTCTAATATTAGGGCACAAATAGAAGGCTCTTTACAGAACAACAGACTTAATATTGTCACCTCAGTTTGATCATTAGGTCACTGTGAATTGGAAGCATCCAAACAACCCAGATACAACTGGGTGACAACATTGTCACTTCTTCCTAGTAGAAATTAAAAATGCACCAAATGTTGGCTGTGTCTTGTCAATTTAAATAATAATAATAGCAGTGTGTTGTTGCTAGACTCCAATGTGTTCATTTCTGTCCTTTACAAGGCCCCATCAGATTCTAAGTCAGCGTGATAAAATGCAGACAATAAAAGGGCAATCCTGAGCTCAATAGGGCTTCCTCCCTAGTAACTGTGTTTTAGGATTGCAACCATATATGCCCACTTGGGTACTTCAGTCTGTGGAACTGGCACTGTTACGGCCACTACATAACAGCCTTCTTCATTTGCAAGAAATCAATGAAACTCTGCACTCGGTTCCTGCACTCTGGAACTCCCTGCCTCTTGACACCAGACAGCCACCATCACTGCACTCTTTTTGGCACCTGCTAAAAGCATTTTTATGTAGACATGCCTACTCATATACGGTATGTAGACAGTTGACATACATTTTAATCTGTTCTTGGTTTATAATTGATTTTATTTTAAATTGTTTTTAACTATTTTTACGAATAGTTCTATTGTTTTATTCTTTTGTAAATTGCCTTCAGGGTTGTTGTTGTTTTTACAATAAAGTGGTGGATAAATTTTATGAAATAAATAAATAAATGAAAATATATGGTTTGGTGGAATGGGGACTTCTTTTCTTCACATCATCAGTACTTAACGATTCTTCAGAGAGAAGTGGTGTGGAATGGTAGTGCTCTTCAGAGCAAGTGAGGGGGCTCTGATCCTGCCCACCACTAACATGGCCCTTGTGGTGGGAGAAAGGTTGCCCACTCCTGATGTACAGGGACTGTTGCTGTGGCTTGTTGTGACTCATCCCTAAGGGGAGGCCTCCTGTGGCTCAGTGGATGGCACAGCCTGTACCCAGAATGTTGGACTAGTAAAGGTTAATGGTCCCCTGACCATTAGGTCCAGTTGCAGACAACTCTGGGGTTGCGGCACTCATCTCGCTTTATTGGCCGAGGGAGCTGGCGTACAGCTTCCGGGTCATGTGGCCAGCATGACTAAGCCGCTTCTGGAGAACCAGAGCAGCGCACGGAAACACCGTTTATCTTCCCGCCAGAGCGGTACCTATCTATCTACTTGCACTTTGACGTGCTTTCAAACTGCTCGGTTGGCAGGAGCTGGGACCGAGCAACGGGAGCTCAGCCCATCGTGGGGATTCGAACCACCGACCTTCTGATCAGCAAGCCCTATGCTCAGTGGTTTAGACCACAGCTGGGGGACCCAGGTCCAAATGGCCACTTGGCCATGAAGCTCACTGGGTGCCCTTGGGCCAGTCGCTGCCTCTTACCCTAACCTACCTTGCAGGGTTGTTGTGGAGATGAAATGAGGAAGGGAGGAACCATGTACACTACTCCTTGGGGGGGGGGGGAAGGCAGGGTACAGATGCAATACATAATAAACTCCTGCCTCAAAACCTGGAGAGCTGATGCCTATTCATGTTGACAGTGCAGATCTAGATGGGCCAAGGTTCTGACTTGGGCATAAGGCATCTTCCTATGCCTTCTGCTGGAAGGAAAGATCCTAGATCCTGGACTGTCTTACCCACTAAGTTCCTTTGGTTTCAGTGAGAGAGATCTAAATATTTATTTCATAAAACTTATACAATGATCAATTGTAAACAAAAAACAAAAAAACCCTCAGAAATTCACAAAGAGAATAAAACAGTAAAATGATCAGAAATCAGCAAAACAACTATGTATGTATGTATGTATGTACTGTATTAAATTTGGTTAGCTACTTTATCTTGTCCAAGGCAACCCAAAGTGACTTACAACCAACAAACCAACCAGCCAGCTCTTTAAAATATCCAAATGATAAAATCAACAAGAAACAATAATCAAAGTTCTCCTCACCATTTCACCTGCAAAGGAAATATATAGTTGCAAGAAAAATATACATTTATTCCAAGCTTTAATGATACATCTCTGTTTGGGTTTTGTAGATATCCAAATATATGTATCTGGATGCTGCTCCGGAGTGAATGACTTTCATAACATTGAACCCAACCTCCTGCAGAGGGGGAGGCAGTCAGTTCACACCTGAAGATGAATCTGCCAAATTTGCACTTCCTGAAAGATGCCACGAGCCGTTGAAATTTACACTTCTCCAAATTCTGCAATGCCATTCCTCAACCCAGAGCTTTGCAAAAAGGTTTATATTAGCTACATCCATTTTATATTACTGTAGCACACTGTAACCTCTTGGGCTTGCCGATCGGAATGTCGGTTGTTCGAATCCCCACGACAGAGTGAGCTCCTGTTGCTCTGTCCCAGCTCCTGCCAACCTAGCAGTTCAAAAGCTCACCAGTGCAAGTAGATAAATAGGTACTGCTCTGGCGGGAAGGTAAATGGCATTTCTGTGTGCTCTGGTTTCTGTCACAGTGTTCCATTGCACCAGAAGCAGTTTAGTCCTGCTGGCCACATGACCCAGAAAAGCTGTCTGTGGACAAACGCCGGCTCCCTTGGCCTGAAAAGTGAGATGAGTGCCACAACCCCATAGTCACCTTTGGCTGGACTTAACCGTCAAGGGGTCCTTTAGCACCCTCTGTATGGGGCTGCCTTTGAAAAGTGCTTGGAAACTTCAATGGGTCCAAAGAGCTGTAGCCAGACTTTTGAGCAGGGCTGGTACAGGGAGCATACAACTCCCTTGTTGCAACGGCTTCACTGGCTCCCTGTCTGTTTCCAAGCACAATTCAAAGTGCTGGTTATGATCATTAAAGCCCTATAAGGCTTAGTCCCAGGCTACCTAAAGGACTGTATTCTCCCATAAGAACCTGCCTGGGTTCTGAGAACTTGGGGGGGGGGCTTTTCTCGGCCCACCACCCTCACAGGCACACGGTAGGGATGTGGGAGAGGGCCTTCTCGGCGACTTCTCCCAGACTTTGGAACTCCTTTCCTAGAGAAGGTAGACTGGCTCCCTTCTTGTTCTCCTTCGGCCAACAAGTGAAGACTGTTTTTCATTCTATTATACTTTAATTACTTTTTAACTATTGCCAGTATTTTTCATATGCTTTTAGCATTTTATGTGTGTTGTTTTAATTTGTGTAAGCCCCCTTAAGTCCCAGTCTGCAGACAGGTTGGGAGGAGGAGGAGGAGGAGGAAGAGCAGGAAAAGCAAATAATAATAATAGGAAAAAATCACACTAAAATGCTGATAATTTTTCATGGAGAAGTAAAAAATAATAATTGCAGACTGCTGTGGAAATGTGGAGAACGGAGCTTAAGATTGGAAAAATGAGATAAACAAAAATGGGTGGATTTGCCTATTCCCACCCCTAGTGAGTACCCAGTCTGTTATGGAACCCAGTATCCTATGAGCAAGTCAGTTTGTCTGGGATAATGTACCTCTGACCCTGGCTCTCCACAAATTCAGAAGCTAGCCATCCCAAGGCTAGAGAATTTATTTACCAGCTTTGTCCAATGCAAGCAGTTATTTTCAGTAACCATCCATGGCTTACAATGGCGTTAACAGCAATTTAATGCTACTCTTTAATTAAGCCTCATTTAAACACCTTTAAGCATTGCTTTTTAAAAAAGCGTTTGCAGAGTTAATTGTTTTGCACAGCAAAAGGAAGACTTGTGCTTGTTTGCATGGGGAATTGTTTTATCGGGCCTAGAAAACGCTCCAAGAGGTATCCAGTCTGTTTTGTCAGTGTCGTTACAGAATATTCAACAAACTCCAGCAAAACATGAATCTGTGTCTTGGAGACTTAAAACTGCTGGATACCACGACAAAATTGTGTGTGTTGGTTTTATTATTAACTCTAGCTTTGAATTAGAATTCCCTATATTACAGCTTGGAGCTAAAGTCTGTTTACAAAACAGTATTTACACTTGACTAATTTTGCAGATCAAAGTAATTAAATCAATTAAACTGGTGATTAACCAAATGAAGGCTGATTGCAAAAATTAGTGGGTTTATTTTGGAGGACTGGAAGTAAGCTAATTACTGCAGTGATTACTTGAACCTGGAGTACTCTAAATGTGGTATAAATTGAAACCTCATCGTGAATCAGACTGGGAATTCATTGCAGTTTAAAGCACGGCTAATACTATTCAGGCTGCAGCTCCTCTGGGACAGTTTTGCTCTGTATTTTGTATACTGATAAACAATCACTTAGGCTGTGTCCTGCATGAACAGTGGTGTCATGTATTGCATGAAGAACACGTCTGAATTGTAGTCAGCAAATCTTGTCAACTGTCAACTGCTCTGTTCAAAAAAAATTTGTGCCATGGCAAATGTAGTCCAGCTGACAAGATGTCAATCATGTTGAACCTTTAATCTTTTCCTTTAAAAAAAGTAATGATTTTATTGCTTTTTTGAAATGAACCACCACAAATCTCACCCTCACTCACCCAGAAATGATTACAAATGCAAAGGTAATCTAATAAAGTCCATTGTGCATTATCTAAATCGGCACCGTCATGTTTTATTACATATAAACAATTTTGTATTCCTCAGGTTTAGACTAACTTTGTTTATCTGTGTCACAGGTGCTGAATGTTCAGGAGATTTTCCCTTAAGAAAAAGCAAATAAACATTTCTCTATTTTAAAAAATCCTTTATATTATAGTTACAACAAATAACATCAAACTGATATAAATAAATAAATAACATCAAACTGATATAAAACACATGGCTCCCAATCCAATATTTCAAAATAAAATAAAATAAAATAAAAATATTTCAGTATCTCCTCACACTAATTATAGAATAGAAATTTGATAAACAACAACAACAACAAAATATGGCCGTCTTTTCATCTGGTGTGTGCCTGCCCCAGAAGAAAACCAGATAAGAGTTGCATAGAATGTTTTCCCCTCTCTTTTATAATTCTGGAACCCAGAGTCACCCATTTAAATGGACATGCAGAAGACTTGGGACCTAATCCAGCAACCTGTTTTGGACAATGACAGACCTCTGGAAGGTCTCCAACAAAGCCTGAAAGCATGACAAGGTAGAGAGGCGGTTTCCGATACGGAGTGAACTACAGCTCCCAGGCACATGGCATGTTCCTCTGATAATGAGGTGAATTAGGCTGTGTTGGGTCCTGATCTCACAGGGCTCAGTGAGATTGCACCATTAGCAAGGCAGCTTCCATGTTGCTCTGGGGCCTCAGTTTTCCCAAAAAGTTAAACACACGACCGTGTTCTTTTCCAAGACACCGAAATCGAGCTCACCGAGGAAACCCCCGGGGAGGGAAAGGAGAGGGGATGGGGCTGGCGCTTTCATTTTGACAGACAGGTCTAGCTTTTAATCACAGTGAATTATTTTCTGCGCTGTGATTTGGGGGAGGGATCTTGTAGTTTTGGTTGCCTTTGTTGCCCTGTCGTCCCTGGGCAGGTTACAATAATAAAGCACAAGATTAAAAATAACATAATATTACAAAAATAAGGCGAGTTCAAAAGTATAAATCTCAAATGTTGAAAGCCAAGGTGTGTCTTCAGTCCCTGTTTCTGTCACTGAAAAAAACAAGAGTTTTCCCATTCTCTTCAGAGCTTTAACTGTGACTTAACTGTGGCGGCCTGATACTTTATCAATTGTTCTTTTCCTAGCAAATAACTAAAAATTGTAAGTCTTTCATTGTATTCACAGAGGGTACTGCCGAAAAGGGAGAGGCAGTAGATAAAAAATGTGATTTTTCCAGTTTATTAATAAAAAGGTAAATCACCTAGCACAATAGCACCTGGAGTCATTTGCCCGAATTTTGGCAGATTTCTGACACAGGGACACCTCCCTCATTTCCCGTTTTCAAACTGCTGGCCCACAAAGAAACCAGGATAGGGAATTCCCCTCCCCCAAAAGGCAAAGCCTGCTCTTGCAGGGAAACAGCTGCACTTTCTGGATTTTGGCAGGCTTCATCCCCTCAGAAGAGGTAACAAGGCCTGAATTCTGGCAGAAAATAAAAAGTTAGAGACTTAAAAAAATGAAAATGTTCCTACATAAAATCCTCTGGATGCACCTGCCTGAAAATTGGCAGGTTAAAGCCTCTGAAGGGGCTTGCTTGCCTGCAAATTTCATAAATTTGTATGAAGGCTGGGAATGATTTTTAGATTCCCCTTCATAGTCAACAGGGGCAAACAGAACTTCCGGCTTTACAGAACAGACTTGAAGAATGGATTGAATTGGAATGACGCGGAGCAGGTCTGAAACAGATCAAGTTGCTTCTAAATGCTACAGATACGGATTCAAATCAAGACTTGGTTGTTGTGCACAGCTGTGATTCACACACCCACGCCTACACAACACCAGCGGCTGGAGTCCACAGCAATTAAGCACTGGATCTCTTTTAAAGCCTAAATTTTGTGGTGGGGGATAAAGTCCATGAAGAGCACAGTGCAAAGGAAATGAAGGGTTTTAGAGCATGGGTAGGCAAACAATGGCCCAGGGGCCAGATTTGGCCAATCCCCTTCTCAATCTGGCCCGCATGTTTTTACATGAGTAGAATGTGTCCTTTTATTTAAAATGCATCTCTGGGTTATTTGTGGGGCATAGGAATTCATTCATTCTCCCCCCCCCCAATATAGTCCGGCCCCCCACATGGTCTGAGGGACACTGGACCGGCCCCCTGCTGAAAAAGTTTGCTGAGTCCTGGGTTAGAGGCTAAACCAAACTTTGTCCACCAGGTGTGTGGGATGGCTTGAAACCCAGCACCTTGCGGTCACCTGCCGGAGACTGCAAGGATATACAGGGCTTGGTGTACACTGAGTGTGATGGGGGGGGCTCTTCTTTGAGGTCACAAGTTGTGGAGACTTGCAGAAAGGTAGTCCCATCCCTCACCAACTTCCCCCTTTCTCAACGCTCCTATAAAAGTCAGAATACCAAATGCTTCAAACAAAACAAAGAACAATCCAGGAAAATGTCTGCACATCAAAAACTAGTGTCACAACAGCCTGGTTTGGGCCATTTATTTTAATGCTTTCTTTTTCTAAAGGAACACCCAGTGCTTCCCCCCGCCGCCCCCCAAAACGTTTCCTGATTGCTATTGTTATATTGCAAGGCTCATTGCTAAAACATTGGATATCTATTTTGTCAAAGCAAGCATGAAATATCCAAGGAATGTTCCCAGACCAGTGTTGGTTATACATACAAAAAAGTAGTTCATTGTAAACTGAATTACTCTCATGGACTTTGCAGGAGCTAAGCTTATTTAAAACAAGCTATACCTATTTTGCTGGGCTACAGATTGGACTGAAAATTAGTAAAAGGCAAGGTATGTGCAAACAATAAATCCATTAAGGTAAAATTGTATTTCTTTTTCCTGGAGGGGAAATTGCAAAATTATTCAAAAAGTGCTAATTTGGGCTTGTTGTCCCAGGAGAAATGGTAAATTATGAGGTCATAGGAACCTCGTTGCAAAGTATTTGCCAAACTTAATTGGTGCAATAAATAAAATATGCATGCAAATTAGACTGGTTTCTGAATTAGAGGAATCCATTATCTCAAGTAGCTATGTTGATTTGATCACAGCTTCACTGTAGTTTAAGATATGCACACAGTTTGGGTCATGCATGCTTTCAAATGAAGCAAGGAGTTTAAACCACAAGGCTGGCCCTAAATTTATTTTTATTTTTATTTTATTTATATACCGCCCTTCATCACAAGATCTCAGGGTCGTTCACAGAATAAAATACAATATAAAAATACAAGTAAAGAAATAGTTACTAGGATGTATGAACTATGTGTTGAAATATGTGTGGCTAAATTCACATGTCCAGGATTGTGATCTGTCTTCCTCTCCTCATACAGCCCTTAATGGACTGAAATAATACCTCTTGCTTCTCTTGTTGAGTCCTGCCTCAGCTTCTCTCAACTTCACTGCCATCTCCCTGAATTTTGTATTGTGCTCCTGGGTATGAGACCTCCTGTACTCTGTAAAATACCACACACTAATTATATTATATACTAATAACAACAAGACATATGTACTTTGTTCTCCCAGGCCTTTTCACATCTCTAATATTATTTGGCATCACTGCTATTTCATTTTCATCTCAGCAGAATATTGGGGTTTCGGCTTTGTAACTTAACTGGGAGTTTGAATTGTGTCTGTGCCAGATTTTATGGTCAGATTTTACTGTTGTACTATTGTTTGTTTTTAATGGTTTATTGGGTTGTGTTTTTTTACCTGTTGTATTGCATTTTAATTTCTTTCTTTTTTATTTTTTTTAAATAATTTTTCAACAAATAAACAATTCAGCAGCATTTCAGATTTAGCAATCAATCATGATACCTATGACTTTCCCTCCCTCCCTCCATGGTTTCCTCAAAATTTCAATTTATGCTGCATATTATAGTTACTGTATACCTTCACCTTATCTCACAATAAAAAGAAAAAGTTCACCCACACTGCTATTCTATGGTGTCTTAATTTTATCTATTTCACTGTGTAATACCACCTAGAGAGTTTTTTTATTAGGCAGCAGTCAATGCAAATTGATAAAATTTATTATTTGGGAACAAAAATGTAAAACAAATAGAGTTCCAAGATGAGTTCGATTTCTACCATTTAAAGGATATAAGTAGTGCAGAGTGGAATCAAATTTAAAAGGAGAGGGAGAATCCTGGTCAGGACCTGCTATCTTGGGGAGGGAGTTAACCCTTTCAGCAGGCACAATAACATTTTTCAAAGCATGTTGGGGATTTTCAGTTGATTCGGTTGTCCTTTCATTGTCTTCTTTTGTTTTCTTACATCTGAATTTCACACACACACCATTGTACCATTCGCCCAATGACCATCCACTCTTGAAGTGTCCATTAGACTTCCAAGGAAAAACTGATGTGTACAAAACAAATTGCAGCCTTTGGAGTAGGAGGCAGGCGGCAGAGATAATTTTCATTCAGCAAACGTTAAAGCTTCCCTTCCCGCAGTTTCACAGTTCTAAAGTTCCTGTTTGGCAAAATGCAAATAGCTCTGCCACCTTGCCCAATTTTGCCCTGTAATGTAAGCAGTGGGTATGTAGTACATTCTTCCACTATTTTGGGAGCATGCCTTGAAAACTGTGGCAAAAAGAACAGGGTCTCCATGAAGATACTATTGGTGCAGGAGAAATATACAGTGGACCTTCCGGATACGAACTTAATTCATCCCGGGGGTCCGTACTTACCCCGAAAAGTCCGTATCCAGAAGCACCGCTTCTGCGCACTTCCGGGTTTGCCGCATTCACAAACCGAAACTATGTTACCTGAAGGTAACGTAACCCAAGGTACCACTGTATATATAGAGGCGGGGGGGGGGGGGGAGAGAAGAGAATTCCTAGATGCCCCGATCCAAGTTTGGGGCAAGTGCTCTCTGCTGAGAAACCCTGCTGAGAACCCCAGCAGAGGTTCACAAAATATGAAGCAAAGTAAAGCATGGAAATATGGGTTGAAAAACATTAACATGTTTCCTTTAAAGGGAGTTTCAAAGTTTTCCTCTTTCCCAAGTATTGAAAAAGATCATGTTTGGTAAGTCAAAAATGGTTTGCTTAGAAACTCTCCAAAGGTCAGGTTCATGTGCTTTTCCATATAGCATTCAGAAAAAGTCACACAGGCAGTAAAACTTGGCTTGGTTACAAAGTGATGAAAGTTCCTAAATTATTGGTACAAGAACTCATAGGAGTGGCTTGTGAGAGCCGTGTGGTCTGAAGCTAGAGCAACCAGCTTGAATCACAGGTTGAGCCTCTCAAGTAGACTCCCCATTTATGATTCTCAACAACTGACATTCAGAGGCATGGTGCATGACAGACATCATGGATATTACTGTGAGATGTAAGCCATCTCAGCCTTTCTGCGTGCAAAGCAAGCAGGCTGCCACTGAGCTATCCTTCTCCCCCCCAAAAGCAACATATTTTTTATATAAGTGTACAAAGTTCTTAACAACTCAGGACCAGCTTACCTGCAAGATCACCTTACCACATATATCCCTGCTTAACCGCTTCAATCTGTGAAAGCAGCACTGTTGCAGGAAGCCACTGTAAGAGCAGGATGTTGGACTAGATGGGCCTGATCCAGCAGGGCCCTCTTATGTACTCAGGCATAGCTAAAGTCAATCAGGTATTGCAAAAATATTGCAAGTCTCTAGCACACTCTCTCCTTGACTTGTAAAATGCTGTTCCTTTGAAGTGACTGCCCCACACAGTATGGGAAACATTATTAATAGTGCTGAGGACTAGTCTGTCTTGTACAGCTAGCATTCACCTTGAAACTCCAGCAACAAAGAAGGAGAACTCTTTTAGAGTATTGTCTTCATTGCTAGAGAACAAAAACCCAAAGCTGTGGTGTATCCTTAAGCAAAGTATGAAGAAATCAGGGCAAGGAAGAATATTTTGTAATAAATAATAATTAAAAAGGGCACAGAGATGTAATTAACATTAACCCAGAGGGGGTTGTCCTTGTTTAACCTTAATAATAATAATAAAAATCTGGTTATCAGCCCCAACTTGAGTCTTACACCTGCCCCCTCTTTTTATGACTTTCTGTTATTTTCTATTATTTTCATTTTTTAAAAAGCACAGTTGATTGCATGAATGCAAATGCATCGCTATTGCCACTTGGGATAACTCTTGATGTATCCCATTTTCGGGCCTCTAATTATTCCATTTGTAGACATGAATGCCATTTAGATGTCAGTTAATTCAGCATGGTAACTCAATTGGATTTGTCCTGACTTGGATTTATGAAACATCAATGGATTCTTGGGGGAACCAATGGAACTCCCTGTAATTTATCTCTCTGGTCTTCCTGATGCTGCCTCTCAGGAGCTCAATTAAACATGCCAGGCAAGGAGAATGTTTTGTGACAGGGTGGTAGCCTTTGCAATTAGGCAAAGGTTGTTGAGAAGCGCAAGTTGTGTGTGGAGTTGTCAGTGCTTGCCATATACAGTATCAGGTCTCATTCAGTTCATTCTGTGTGTGTGTGTGTGTGTGTGTGTGTGTGTGTAAGAGAGAGAGAGAGAGAGAGACAGACAGACAGACAGACAGAAGCAGGTCACAGCGTATAGCATACAGATGTTGAAATAAATACAAATCCATATTTCTCTCCTATTTGATGAGTAAGGAAACCTCTTAGTCAAAACAACTACAACTCAGCTGTTGTTTGTTTGTTGCTGTTTTAATTTATTAACCACCTTCCACTCTAAGGTCCCAGGGTGGGTTACAACGATTTAAAATAGAACATTGAAAACAATTTTTAAAAATGTAAAGTGCAATCACAAAAATAGCATCTAACAGAAGTAACACTAATATCTAATAAAAAGTAACGGAAGTTCATACAGTTGCTTATACTGTATTCTACTGAGATTGCCAGCCTTCATGGCCATTTTCTAAAAAAGAGATTGTTGTCGATTTGGGGCCAGTTGCCAGTTGTTGCAGGGCTGTTGTTGTCCCTTCAGTCTGAATGCCTTAGCTCAGTAGACAGATTCTGTGCAGGCTCCAGACATACGTGTCTGTCTTCTGGATCAGGCCGAAGGCAGACCATTGGTTCATCCAGCTCAGTATTGTCAACCAGGGGCGCCAACTTATAAAAAATATTGGGGGGGCCCAAGACCTCCAAACCGCTGCTGCTGGGGGAACGAAAGGGGCGAGCTCCGGGCTGCCCCGACCTTAAGTGAACCTGTGAGGGCCCGCCCTTTGCTGCAGCCGATTGGCTGCCGCCGTGGGCGGTGAATATTAATGAGCTAGGGGGAATCCCCGCTTCTCGCGGGGCTGACGCCAGCCCCGCGAGATTGTTGATGGGTCGAGAGCCCGCAACCCCACCCCCTCTCTAGATCGGGAGTGGCTTTGTTTTAACTCATTACTGAATGTATTTTAAAAGGTAACTATCGTCAAACAAGGAAAATAAAAAATACCAACATAATTTTGTGATTTTACAAAGCATAATATAACTAATAATTTTCTTAAATTATTGGGGGGGCAGAGCCCCCCCAATCGAATTTTTGAGGGGGCTCGGGCCCCCTCAGGCCCCATGGAGTCGGCGCCTATGTTGTCAACACAGACTCTCCAGGGTTTCCGAGGAGTCTCTCAAAGCCCTTCCTGGAGATGCCAGAGTGAACTTGGGATCTTCTGTATGCAAGGTGAGTTATGGCCCTTCCCCCCAGTTCAGCCTCCAACAATAGGAATGTCACTTTTGTCTATTGCTTCCTTTTAAGAACATTTGCATTTCAAGTTAAGTCCTGTCCCTTGCAGAGCACTCAGCAATCCAGCACCAACCAGCATGGTCAGTGTTCAGGGAGGAAGCAAGGTGGAGGCTGGGGAAGGCTGACCCAGAATAAAGTTCCTAATTTTGTCCACACTGTGCTCCAGTTAATTTGCTAGAACGCTCTGCTGCTTCATCAGGGATAGACCCAGGGGCCACAGAAGGAAGAGGGGCCCCTTGCATCCAGTCTAAATTTCTAATCCAATCTAGGATCCTACTCCCTGAACATGGAAATTGCTTTCAGACATGCATAGAGCATCATGTGTAGCAACCAAGGGAAAACTGCACAGTAGAAGCAATGTTCTGATATATTGCTTTAAAGAGTTGTAAGTATCATTACATTCCCAAAGCAGCTGGCAATCAGGCAAATTTGAAAGATACTCTGAACTAAATAGTGTTGTGTTAGCTATGTTGTTAAAAATTGCTATCCCACTTAACTGTAAAAACAACAGAAGTGTTTACTGTAAAAAAAGTGCAGGAATTAAACCATAAATAACAGCAGCAAAAAAATCAATAGTAATGTTAGGGATGAGTCATGTTAGTGGCAAACTTAGATAGTATGGTGCCCTGTGCAAGGCCAAAATTTTGTGCGGCCCCCACCAGCTCTCATGCTGCCTTCCCAAAGGTAGGTAAGGAGGCATCCGGCTTTGGGAAGGAGGCCCGAGGCCCTGGCAGGATCCTGGAGCCCTCCTACATCCTTCGCAAAGCTGAGAAAGCATTAACTAGGCTTTGGGAAGTAGGTGGGAGGATTCTAGGACCCTGCCAGAGCCTCACGCCTCCTTCCCAAAGTCCAGCACCTCACTTGGCTTTGAGATGGTGCCCCCTCGGCTCAGCACCCAGTGTGTGCGGATCACTTGCACAGCCCTAGATCACACAGCAGCTGTATGGAAGGAGTCATGTTCTGGGAACCAGTCACTACTGAACAACAGAGAACAGTTGCAGGTGACCTGAATCTATCCTGGTGACAGAAGCTCCAGTTGTTACACATTCTGAAGAATACGAATACAAAGACACAAGCTACTTTTGATTTAATGAGTTTTGAACAAATTTTGCTTTCAATTGGTGTGAGGGGCAGAGGGATCGTTCTGGCTTTTTACAAGATCTTCTAAGGATCTTTCTTCAAATGTGCACAATGCAACTGATTTTTACTGAGTCATACTGTTTGTGAGCTTCCCAATGGCTCAAGCAGAGAGAGGACTTCTCCATCACCTGCTTATTGATCCCTTCTCTCCCTGAAGTTGCCAGAGACTTAGAATCATAGAATCATAGAATCCTAGAGTTGGAAGAGACCACAAGGGCCCTCGAGTCCAACCCCCTGCCAAGCAGGAAACACCATCAGAGCACTCCTGACATATGGTTGTCAAGCCTCTGCTTAAAGACCTCCAAAGAAGGAGACTCCACCACACTCCTCGGCAGCAAATTCCACTGACTTAACCTGGGACTTTCTGCAGGCTCTGCCACTGAGTACCTCCTCATATGGATCCCCTTCAAGGGAACCAGAAACACCTGGTTCTTGGGAATGCGCTTGCCTCTGCATTTGACTCTGTTGCTCTGTCAGTTACAGTCAAGAAAGAGAGGATGCACCATGAGCTCAAGTTCCTTAACTTGACCTTAAGGTCACAGCCTGTGACCCACCTGATATAAAACCACACAGCTCAAGTCAATTGCATTAAGCCACAGTGCACAGCTGTTTTGATGGAGCCTGGCAAATTGAGAGCTTCCACTACAGAGGCAATTACAGAATGGGAAGTGGCAGTCATTTGCAATGTAGGCTCTTTGGAGAAAACTGCATGCTGCAAAAGTGTGGTAAGGTTGCTAATGTAACACAGCTCTATTTATATTTCATAGCAACACACTTTGAATGACAAAGGGTGACAATCAGGGGTGCCATTTCTAGTATATTTGGGCATGATCAGGCTCAGGAACATTTGGATTATTTTCCAGTGCTGTCACAGCTGTGTAGAATCCCTGTTGGCTTGAGCTGTAGTTCAGTGGCAGAGCTCTTGTTTTGCATGCTGAAGGTCCCAGGTTCAATTTATGACATGCCCAGGCACAGCTGGGAAACACCCCTCGCTGAATCCTCAGAGAACCACTGCCTGTCTGTGTAGACCATGGGTAGGCAACCTAAGGTCCGTGGGCTGGATCAGGCCCAATTGCCTTCTGGATCTGGTCCGCAGATTGTCTGGGAATCGCCGTGTGGGTTGCCAGCACTTGTGCATTCTTTCCCTCTCCCTCCCTCTCCCTCCCACGGCGCCTGCACCTCCTCCCTCGCTCCTCCTGGCTTCTCCCCGCCCTGCCTAGAGGAGGAAGGGGACTGGGCTTTGTTGGAGCCAGCAGCAGCAGCAGCAGCAGCGGCTGCCATTTGAAGCAGCCCCTCTCCAGAGCCCTTTCACACGCCACTCATTGTCCCTCCACCGCCAGCCCCTGCCGCCCGCAAGACACAGGTAAGCAGTCACTGGGGCTTGTGGTGCTCTTGCATTATAATTTTTTTATAATATAGTCTGGCCCCCCACAAGGTCTGAGGGACAGTGGACCAGCCCCCTGCTGAAAAAGTTTGCTGACCCCTGGTGTAGACCCAAATCTGGCCCATCATGTCCCTCAATCTGACCCACCAGTCCTGTCTCAACAAGACCTGACCACCTGCCCATCATCCCAATTGATATATTGAAAATTCAGGTGTACACTTAGAGGCAGAGGCACAAAATTAGCACAAAATGGTGTCTGAGGTTTTTGAGGGGATTTCAAGGTTAACATAACTCATAATGAGCCAGAGGGCCAGGCCAGGAGTACCAGTCCAGGTTTCAGGGTCTGGACCCTTCCTCCTGATTTCCATTTTCAGACTAGGATTTGGGAGCCCAGGGTTCTATTTCCCACTGGGTGTCCTTGGGCCATTCACTGGCCTCTGGAGGGGTAGAGCAACAGCAATGATTTACCATAGCAGCAGCACCATCACCGCAAGGTCCCTGGGCTCTCATCAGCCCTCCACAGCAGACCTTTGAGACTGCAGCTGTGAGCCTCCTCAGAGGAGAGGGAGGAAGAGGAAGGCCAGGGTTGAGGCCCTCACCTCACCCTGCCCTTGGGTACTACCATGCTCTCCAGCCTCTACTCCTACCTGGGCTCCTGAGTGCCCACCTTCCCCAGCCTGGCCTGGGGCTCCAATCTTGTGGACTCCCTCTTGCAGGTTGAGCTTCTCCTCCTGCCTGGGGCCTTCCCACCCACTGAACCCTGCCCCCTTTCTGATCTTTGCTTCCTTGCAGAGCTGGTGGGTGCCTGCACTGTCTCTGTCATGGGCAGCCTGGTGGAGATTTACCGGTACATCTACATCAACTATTTGAAGTAAGTGCTTGTTAGGCAGAGCAGAGGTTTCTTTTTTAAAACAGAGAGCCACTTCCTTATGATGTCCTTACAGGTGGCCCTGGGTTGCCTACCAACACCTGCAGGGCTCTGATAAGGGACTGCTGGGGTACGGGGTGGGGGAGCCAAAAAGACCAGCAAGCACTTATGCCTCCTGAACTGGCTGCTTTGATGGATTTTGCAGAAAGAATCTCAGGTTCTCCAGCTGCTCCTATTGATTCAACAGGGCCAAGCCCTGATTTTCTGTTCCTGCAACACGTACTCAGGAGGACACGTATGGCAAGAGAGTAGGTACGGACACGGCATGAGAGCAGGTTAACTGAAACAGCATCTTGAAATGGATGTCTAGGTTGCTGAGACTGCAGCAGAAGAGTCCTCGTCCCTCATTCCATTGCCATGGCATAATTGTGTGGCTGAAATGATGCACTTTTTCTCTCCAGAGCAGATTCTTTACCTTTGGAAAGTCTGAAGGAAAACAGCCAACCTTGCGATAGGCAGCAATATTAATATTATTGCATAGCCTCTTAACATTTTGGGAGGGCAAAATTGAGGCTGCCCAATCTCCCCACTCCTTCTCACCCCCGCCAGCCCAGTCTCTGCTCTCCTCACCTGATCTCTGCACTCTTTCCCACCGCCACCACCCAGTCTTTGTGCAGCAGCCTCTCCTGCCCCCACCCTGCCTTACCTTCACATTCTCGCTCCTTTCCTCCGCCACCATCGCCACAGCAATGGCCAGGCCTTGGCCTCCTTGGCCTCCTCACGGCTTTCTTGCGGCCTCCTTGGCTTCACCATGGTCTCCAGAAATGGTTTCCCGCTTCCAGGTGTGAGCTTCTAGATGTGCTGCGGCCACTTCTGGGAGCACAGCAGTGGTGGCAGAGCAGCTGAGACACCGAGTTGCTCCCAAGCCAGCCTGGAGGAGGCAGCAGAGTTGAGGGGGTGGAAGCAGGACATCCAGGACTTCAAACAAGCCGGGGCGGCTTTTGTGAATCTGGAATGTCCTGTTCAAGGTGGGACTGTTGAGGGCTATGTTCTTGTTATTTTCCTTGGTGCAACCCTCCAAACAGGCCAGTCTCATCTCTTTTAGCAGTCTCAGGTGATTGCTGCTCCAGTGAGGTTTTTCACACCCTGGAATTATTTCCTTAACAGGGGAAAAACAACAACTGGAAACAGAACTGCAAACTGATGGCTCCTAACGACATCTTAATACTGAAGAGGACCCAAGTAGTATTTCGTTATGGAGCTGTAATTTTTCCTCCCTCTTTCAAAGCTGCCTTCAGGTGTTAGTTTAAGAGAGTAAAGAAAAAAGCCAAAGTTAAAAAGATTTTTAAGATTTAGTAAAAGGGATAAGAGTTGTGCAAATCAGATCCAGTAATCATGCCCTACAAACCTGTCAGTTTGTAGTACACTGACAAGCGTTAGCTAATGGGTATCGCTGCCCCATGGATGGCAGCAGACTCTTCTGTTACTTTGATGAACCAACTAGTTTGGATTATTAGAAAAATGAAACAGAATGTTTGCCCTACTTGAGAATTTCCAAAGGCCCCTGCAGGAAGACGAGTCTCTGCATTATATCTCTCTTAATAGTTTGACAATCAGTTGGAAGCATAAGCTTTTCTCTTACTTCATCTCCTATTTGGTAGATTTAAGAAAAAATTGGGGGAGGGGAATGCCACATGGTTAAGATCTGTTGGACATTTTTTACTTAAAAAATACAATTTGTTTTGTTTGTTCCCTTTGCTAAACTTCCCCATGCAACTTTTCAGAAGGAGACATTTACAGGCATAAAGGTTACAGGCATTTACAGGTTATAAACACAGGCATAAAACTCTCAGACTGAGAAAACTGAGGAAGATTAATGGCTGCTATTTCTCCTCTTAAATGAATGGCTTTGGTGCATTTTATGAGAAAATCCATTTGTATATGTTTCCACAATTGTCCTTTATGTGATGTCTCTGAAAACTGTCATTAAAGGAGCATCTCCTTTTAATGATACATCACATAAAAGACAAATGCAGAACGATATACAAACATTTTAAATCCTCCTTGTACACATTTAAAGAAAAGCTCTTATATGTTGCTTTAAAAACACACAAATTAATATTGCTTACTTTTCAGCAGGAGGAAATGAGGGTCTCGGAGACCTCAGAATTGTATGGAGTTAAAATAATGGTGCGTGTTTTTCATTGTACTATGATAAATGCAAAGCTATTACATAACCTTTTAAAGAGTTGATGTAATTATCTGTAAATAGTAATGGTACCCCAAAAAGGTCAACTTTTGCTGCCATTAGAGGTTTATGGATATAAAGTGAATTTATGTTTCCATAAAACAAGCCCCCGACTAACTAGATTAATTCTACACCAACTAAACCAACTGTAGTAATATTTAGACACAATAAAATGAGACCAATTAAAACATTTTTTTTTTGCATGTGTCATATTGATTAATGGTGCACTAAAATTAACCAAAGACCTTAAAACCCGGCGTGGTTGTTGGGACGGCGTCCAAAGCTTAGCATTATTACCAACAAGATGAGCAGTTAAGGGAGACAGGACTGCACTGGTATGAATATTTAATTAATAATTAGTCATGTAATTTCTCCTCAGGAATTATTATCCCTCAAACTGGTTTGTGAATTTAATTATTAGGAGCCTTTTTGTTTCCATGTCCCCCTCATTACTGTCAGGATTGATGTAACATAAACTTCATTAAAAATTAAAGCAGGAGTCTTAATTACAAGGCTACCCTGACTGAAGTCAGAATTAGCCAAGTCAGTGATGTGCAAATGAGTGCATTATTTAAGAAAGATGCTGGGAGTGCTTATGCTAATGCAGAGGGTTCACAGTGGCAGACCTTTTCCACTTGCCGTTGCATATTCATTAAATGCACTATGCAAATTTAATGTAGCCGCCTTAGTAATGCGTTGTTAATTTATTCAGATTTATTGAGTACGTCGTATATAAAAAAGTGCAAATTTAATTACTCTCTCTGCTATTAGGCGTGCTAGCAGAGGTTTCAAATGTGTTGATCTGGATTACTGCACTTTGATGGAGGACATGGTAGCAAAAAAGGAGGGGGGGACCATTTTGATAACTGGGCTTGAAAGAATGTTTGATTTACTTATGGAATAATCTAAGAAATCACCAGAAATGCACACGTGACTCCCCTATAGGAAGGGGGTGGAGAGAGAGAGATCGTCCCTTGACTTCAGAGCAGCCACAGTGCTGAGTCCACAGTCTAATAGATGTAATGACCCTTCTGAGACTAGTAAAGGTTATAGATGGAGATCCATTGGAGCCTCTTTGGTTTATTTATTTATTTTGAATATTTCTAGGCAGGGTCATCCCAAGACATTTAGCTGCCTGAGGCGGAACAGCCAGCAGTGCTCCCCCCTCATCTGCTCTTGCCTCAGGAAAGCTACATAGTAGCCAAGGCCACCTGAGGAGAAAAAAATAAAATAAAAATAGTACAAGTCCCTCCCTCCCCTCCAGCTCTGGCAGTAAAAACACAACAATGTACTGTATTGTACTGTATTGTATTATATTATATTATATTATATTATATTATATTATATTATATTATATTATATTATATTATATTATATTAATAGCACATTTGCTGAGGTGTATCCTCTAAGGAATTATTAGACTATGGCTTGCTCAACTGGAGTAGAATGCCTTGGGACTTTGAATGCTCTCCCACAGAAAACAGGAAACTGCATGTAGAATAAAATTAAAATGAGAGCTTGGAGGAAATGGCCACAGCCTAATTATAGAGTGCCTGCTTGGCATGCAGAAGGTCTCCAGTTCAATCCGCAATGGCAAGACACCCCCTGCCTGAAGCCCTGGAGAGCCACTGCCAGTCAGTGCAGACAATACTGAAGTGGCTGGACCAATGGTCTTAATTGGTATAAGGCAGCCTCCTATATACTGAGATTTTAGGCCTGTCCTTTCACTGCTACAGCATCTGTTTATTTTTATGCCATTTCCCCACAAATATGTGCCCAAAGTAGCTCACAACATATCAAATATAACAATATACAACAATTCAATAAATGTATTAGAAATAAATGTTAAGAAGTGAACATACACACATCTCAATCCATACAATATGGAAGAAACCAATACAAAGGATATAAGTTAATTTAACAGCTTAAAAGTAAACAGAAGAGAGAAACATACACAACACAGAAATAAAATGTTAGTATACAAACCTGGAAGGATCCAGTCCCCATTCAAGGGACTCATCCCAAAATGCCTCCACAGTTCCCTGTACCCATTCTCTAATATATCCTTGATGGTTACGTTCTCTTACTGGTGTAGGCTAAATTGAAAGCATTGCAATGGACAGCAGTCGGCTGCTGGATTCAGGGCTGGGGAGGAACTTCACCCACAGGTGGACTGGCTTTGTCCTAGGGGATTTTGCCTACCTCATTACAACGGTCACATCTCTCCTACGGCAGATATGGCTGTCCCTTTAGTAGGGAGACGCAGGGAAGGAGCAGAGGAATCTTGGAGGGTGGTGCTTTCGGTCCAGAAACTCAGTCAGGAGAACTTCCGGGTTAGCGCGAACGGCTAATGGCGGATTCCCTCCGAGCTCCGGAGGGAATCGGCTCTGCTGAGGACGGGTCTTGCCGTGCCGGCGACACGGGGACCCTCAGAAACCGCAGGCGCGGAAGCCTGCGGACTTGGTGACTCGGTGGGCACCTTAAGCGCCCTCCCCGACCCACGAAGAGCCTTTTTAAAGGCTGCGGAGAGGGTACGGAGAGTGGCGTGGTGCTGAGAGTAGACCGCTACCTCAGTAGAGTGAAGCCGCAAGCCATGGCCGGAGAGCGCTGACTTTCTTCCCAAATTTGGACTGGATAACAAAGGACCCGTGAGTAGTGGAATTTGGACTTTAAAAATTTTATCCTGTGAATTCGGCACGATCGGGGGATGTGTTAAAGGGAAGTCCGCACCCCCTCTACTTATAGACGTTTCAAAGCAAGGAACGGAGAATTAAGGCGGAATGAATACTGTTTTGAGGATTTAAAAGTTTCTCACAAATTTGATAGAACAAGATTTTTGTGCTGGAGAAAAAGGGAATTTGGAACTTTGTGTGTATCCCCCCCAAAAAACCCGGGAGTGTCCTATTTGGGTCCCGGAGGAAGAAGTGAAAGGAGTTTGACAGCTGTCAAAGAAGCTGTCAAACGGGCGGACAAAGTAAAGAATTTTGCTATTTAATAACTCTTGGAATTAAAGTTGATACATTTGGACTGAGGCGATTGGAAACAAAGTATTGATAATAACAAAGTAACAGATTATTGGAAAAGGACTACTAAATAACTGAAAGCCCCCTAGGGGGAATTAGTGACATTACAATGGCTGCAGAGGGAAAATTACTGGCGGAGATAGAAAAAATGTTTTTTCTCGTGGGAATCCTGCAGGAGCAGAGTATGGCTCTGAGTAAAGTTTTTATGACCTTGAATCCTGAAACAAACAACTCTGCTGAATGCACAAAGGAGATGTACGATAAAAATTCTGCAGCTGAGCAGGAAGAGATGCCTTTGGAATTGACAGAGAAAAAAGAAGGAGTTCAGACACTACAAGTGGAAAATATCAACCAGAAATCTGCAGCGTCAGAGTATGAGCAAGAAGACCTCTGGATTACAGACCTGCGAAAGATGAGAAAGAAGAAGAGAGAAGCCCCTGGAGTACTTGGAATATTAAAACTAGAAAGAACAAAGCAATATGATTGGGACTTTTCTCTTGAGTATGGAAAACTAGATGGTCTTTCGCAGCAAACACTCTTCAACATTCTGAATGAAAGAAAATATGATCTGACTCTGACTGAACTCCTTCGGGGTCTTAGGACCATCAAAGAGGACTACCAATATAGCTGGCAGAGAGGGACTGACAGAGAATCAGACGCCTCGGACGTGAGGAATCCGGGCTAGAAATATTTTTTGTTTGTTTTCTGGACATTTGTCTAGGAAGGGACAGAAACCGGGGCAGGGGGGGGAGAGAATAGAATTATAAAATGTTATGTTTTGTTTTACTTGGTCAATGTGACCTATAATTAATATAATAAAGGGAAAATTTGTGAAGGGGAAGGTAGATCGACCTTAAAAAAAAAAGAAATTTATGATTATAAGAGAATTGGATAGTTGAATACAGATAAACAAAAGATTTTAATTTTCAAAAGCAATGTGAATATCTTTAAGAGGTTAGGTAAGAACTTGCTGAATTAACTTTGGAATTGGGATGTAAGAGGAGGGGGTGGGGGGAAGTCAATGAAAGTGGGTAAAGAAACTTAGGGTATGTAATTGTATTTGTGTGTTTGTTTGTCTTTGTCTTTGTATGTGTGTCTGTTGTTATAAAATGTAAAAACCCAATAAAAATTATTTAAAAAAAAAAAAAAAAAACAGAAACTCAGTCAGGATCAGGATGCTGTCAGCGCCACCCTGAAATATTGTGGGAACGTGGCGGTTTCCTGCCTACCTGCCACTGCTGCTTGGCCAGTTTGACCACCCTTGGAGTGGGTTCTCCCAGACAGTGCTACACCCAAGCAGGCCAGATGCTGCCATTGGCCATACACCAAGGCTACCCTCCCCAGGCTGCATTCCCTCACAGGCAACCTTACAGGAGTCAGAGGACAGTGGTGGGTGAGGCCAGACATGCAGCTGGGTAGGGTAATAGATGAGTCACTGGCATGTGCAAGTCAGTAATCACACAATTCAAAGATGGAGTGAACTCTTCATTATCAAAACACAGTCTCCACAGTTTGGGTTGAGTGTCAGGCATAATAAGCAGAGCAGCTCCTTCCCTTTCATGGCCTTTTTGGGATATCTAGAAAGAGCAGTCAAGTCCAACATTCCCTGTTTGACAAAATGGGCACACAGAGAAATGTGGCTCCAACAAGGAGAAGTTCCTGTAAAACCTGTGGGAGCTACTTCTGTCTCGGTGTGGCCAGGTAGAGTTAGGACCTCTCCAGAGCTTTTGCCAAGCAATCAGAGACTGTACCTGTGTACAGCCAACCTCTCCTCCGCCCGTTTCAGCCATCTTCTGCTTCTGGGAAACAAGAGGGGAGGGAAATGTGTTTCAGCAGGAGGGGGAGATTTTCACCAGCCTGTGACTCTTCACCAGCCTGACTCATCTCTGCCTCTTGGCCTCCCACTCTCTTGTTCAGCTTCCGTCCCTGATTCTGGACTGCTCTCTGCCACAGATTCTTCCAGCTCACTAAGCCCTGTCACCATTTCTGCTTCTGACCCCTCCTCTTCCCAGTCTTCTTTCTCTCATTGCTGTCCCATCACCACTTCCCTGGCTCTGAGCCTTCCTCCCTTGGTGATTCCCCAGCTGGCTGCTCCCACCATTCCTCTGTGTCCAGCCAGTCCATATCAGGTTGGGACTTACCTTTCTAGAGAAGTCACCGGTCCATCCATGCAGAAGTCAGGTTTCTGATGCCCACCTGTCCATCTGGGCAAGCAAGAGGCATCCTCACAGTTCAAGGACATATTCCAACCAGGCAAAATCACTTGAGGAGTGTGTGGAGCATGGCCTGGGGAGAGCCCCAAGGGCCAGATCAAAAGCCCCAGAGCCTGAGGTTTCCCACTACTGTTCTACATCTCTGCATCTTTAACATATTGATTTTCTCCAACTTGCTCCAAAGTCTGTCTCTCTCTCCTATTCAGTCCTATAACTTCTGACCTCCTTGAGTCACCAGAGCCATCCTGGATGTTCCACCCTCCTTTCTAAACATCCATGCTGGACCACCATCACACAACACCTTCTGTTGATGCCACAAGTGGGCACCTGGGCTGAAAGCCACTCCCCATGGTGCCTGAAGCATGGAGTATAGGATGTGGGGACAAATAAGTAGGAATAGGTTGTGATTAAACAGACACAATATTTATCAGTAACAGCTCACATAGTTTGATCGCAGTCTGGAATTTGAAGGCCAGGCCTTCCATTGATGACCTAGAAGGAGACCAAAGGGGAAAAGTTCTCCCTTTGGTGCAGCCCCTTTGGAGCACTCCATCCCCGGGAGCCACCCAAGTCAGCAGGGCTTAAACCATGGTGCAGCAGAGCAAGGGCTGGACCTAGTGATTTAGTGAGCTGTCAATCACACAGCCAAAAGTACTGGGTCTGCTCCCCACCACACCCCATGCAATGGCAGAAAATGAGGCTCCTAATAAGCGAGGATCCAGAGCTCAGTACTCCAGAAGCTTGGAGGAAGGGAATACAGCGGCTCACATACCTCAGCGGCTATCGGCAACATGCTCAAACCCTGCACACCCTGCACACCCATGTGCCTCAGCATTACGATGTGGCCATCCTTATTAAATGCTCTGATATTTTGACACATGTGAACTTCTGGGCCTCTTGAAAAGATAGCATAATTTAAATGCTCCAAGTGAAAGTCAGCAGCAACAAGAACCACTGGACAAAGTCCCCAACTCTTCATCTTGTGGGTGATGCTGTTAAGTGATGTACAGTGCATGCTGGGAAGTGTTGGATGATTGGACATTTACATCTGTTTAATTAAAGAATGAGCTTGAAGCTCTGTTTAATTAAGGGCTAACTCATTTTGGAGGTGGCATCATGCTGAGAATTACGACGCTTTTGTGATTCAGATACGAGTAACAATATCAGGAATAGTGCCGTGTCCTCTCAATCTTTAATGGGCAATGATGCACATCATGGAGCTAACAAATGAAGGCCAAATCTGCAAATGAAGGAATTTTGGCATTATCTCAGAATGAAGTCTCTAAAGCACACACTTAATGGGGAAAAAGAACGAAGGCCAAAGTGAGGATTCTGTTTGTAGGTTTTAGATGCAGTGGGTGTCCAGCTGCTCAACTAATGAAATTCTGTCATGTGCTCCTATGGGCTCCAACAGGGACTCAAGCCCTCTTTTGATTCTCCCCACCATCACAGAGAGCAAACAGGGAAAGGGCTGTCTCAATAAGTGGCGTCCGGATTATGGAAGAAGCTCCGTGGGGAGACTCACCTGATTCCTGACTTTAAGTCCTGGGGACATTTTTGTTTTTGAAGGGCAGGGTACACCTATCTAAAACAAAACAAATAAATAAATCAACTAAAACACACAGCTGCCACTGCAGAGTTGTCATTTGCATGAAATATTCTGGGGTTGCTAAAAATTGTCTCCTGCTCTTGCATTGGCATGTCTGCTTGTTAAGCTTATTGAGCTTATTCTATTTACCGTATTTTTCGCTCTATTGGATGCACCAGACCACAGGACGCACCTAGTTTTTAGAGGGGGAAATCAAGGGAAAAAATATTATTTCCCCCCCCAGCCCCAAAGAGTGCAGCCTGTCCGCTTCTCCCAGAGCTTCTCGGGGCTGTGGGGGAAGCCTGGGTCCCCCCCCCAGCCCCAAAGAGCAAAGAAGCCAAGGCAGCGAGCGGGATCCATAGCCGCACAACCTCTCCAGCCAGGAGCTAAACCTCTCCAGCGCAGCTAAAGAAGAAGCCAAGGCAGCAAGCGCGATCCATCCCGCTCACTGCCTTGGCTTCCTCTTTAGCCTTAAGCAGCATCTTTAGCCTTGCGCAACGGGATGGATCGTGCCCGCTGTCCACCGGGGCTGGACTAGATGACTCCTGGGGTTCCCTTCCAACCCTGCAATTCTATGACCTTGGAAGGTGTTGGGGGTCTCCACCACAAGAGGCTTTTAAGCAGCAGTTGGGGGACCATCTGCCTGGCGTTCTTTAGCTGTAATTCCTACATTGTGAGGGGGCTGGGCTAGATGACCCTCGGGTGGCCCTACCAACTCTATACAGTCCTACACGTCTGTGGCAGGAGATCCACAGCCACTTCACACAATGCCCACTCCCAATTTTCATTGGGGAGACATGTGGCTTCAGTGTCTAGGTAGATACCCCCCTACCTGCCACTCTCCCCCCACCCCACTTAAGCCGAGGGAATTCCTGCCCAGAGAAGCTCCCAGGTCAGGCAAGGGTTAAGATCTACCTCTGGTAAATGGCTTTCCCTTTTCTCTTCTTCTTCTGTGCTACAGTGGTGCCCCGCAAGACGAATGCCTCGCAAGACGAAAAACCCGCTAGACGAAAGGGTTTTCCGTTTTGGAGGTGCTTCGCAAGACAACTTTCCCTATGGGCTTGCTTCGCAAGACGAAAATGTCTTGCGAGTTTTCCCGACTTTTTTTTCCCTCCCCCCCCTTTTTCTAAGCCCCCAAGCCGCTTATCCGCTAAGCCGCTAAAAGCCACTAAGCCGCTAAAAGCCGCTAAGCCGCTAATAGCGCTAAGCCGCTAAGCCGCTAATGGGCTTGCTTCGCAAGACGAAAAAACCGCTAGACGAAGAGACTCGCGGAACGGATTCTTTTTGTCTTGCGAGGCACCACTGTATTTCCTTCTTTTGTGTTTTGTTTAATCTGTTTTTATTGTATACTAAAATAAAAGCTGCAAAGTTTCCTTTTTTATAATATCCCCCCCCAAAAAAACTAAAACGTTAATCTAGATAAAAACACTGATCCAGAGGAAAAGAAGGGGGTGGAGAAAGGACGAAAAAAGAAAAAGAGGTAGAGATAGAGAGATTTTTTAAAAGTTGGCTTCTTTAGCCTTGCGCAGCCTCCCACGGCTGGAGAGGCGCAAGGCTAAGGAGGAAGCCCGGGCAGCGAGGGGATGGATCGCGCTCGCTGCCCAGGCTTCCTCTTTAGCCTTGCGCAGCCTCCCACGACTGGAGAGATTGTGCAAGGCTTTTCTAGAGGAGGGAGAAGGGACTGACTGACCGCGTCAGTCCCTTCTCCCTCCTGGGGAAAAGCCCGCAAGAGCCGCACGAAGCTTGTGTGTGGCTCTTGGGGGCTTTTCCTGCCTGCCTCCCCCCCTGCATCCGCTACATAGGACGCACAGACTTTCCCCCTTAGTTTTTAAGACGGGAAAACTGCGTCCTATGGTGCAAAAAATACGGTATATCCCACCTTTTCTCCAAAGAGCTCAGTCCAGCACTCTAACCACTATGCCAGACTTGCCCTCCCTTCTACCAAATGGCACACAAGTTTATAAAATAAAATACAATAAAACATGAAGGAAGTAAGGAAGGAAGGAAAGTTAAAAGCACAGAAAAGCAAACAGGTTTTTCTACAAAATAATGTTCTGCCTCCTGGGGCCAGCCAGTTCAGCATGTGTCTGGTTACAGGTGCTCATTCATAAAATCAACTGAAATCATCAGTTGAAATTAGGGCTGTGCAACTGATCCAACCAAAGTCTGGATACCAAATCAAATCAGCCCAATTCAGGCCAATTGGGCTTCTGATGGATTGGGTTGAGACAACCCCAGGTCGTCTAACCCTTGATCTGGAGCTGAAAAGCCCAGGGGAGGGGGGGATGAGGGGCAGCAGCCTCTGCAGGATCTTTTCACCAGTGCTTCCCTGTAGTGAATGGGCTGGTGAAGCAGCACCAGCAGAATTAAACTCTCCACTCCCCAGCAGGTGAGCAAAAGGCTCAACCCTGCTCTCTTCCCCCCTCCCTACCACATGTTTAATTAGAGCCTAAATTCCTAATTAAACATGCAGTTGGGAGGTGAGCAGGAGACCCAGTGATCCCAACTGATCACATCTGTAAACCCTAATTAAACATTAGGGCAGGCCCCCAAATCACGACATACTCACAAGGCAGCATAGGTGAGAAGTTCCAGAGAATGGTGCCACTTGGGCTGGACCTCAGGGCCTAGCTAATCTACACTTCCTGAGACAAGACACAAACAGTGATACAACTATCTGTAAAAACTGGCACCTCTTAAATTGTGAAAGTGTGCACAAACTGTTATAAACTCATGCATACTGTTTTGAGTGCAGGGTGCCTGGACTCCCCTTGTAATTCCTGGATCCCACTTCCAATTCCTAGGTGCCAGACACAAGTCAGGAGCCAGCCTGGTAATGGATCACTAAAGATAAGCTGTTAGGGGGACAAAGAGGGCAGTTGGGCGGGGGCCCACCCTCCACTCAGGATTAGTTGAAAAGATCAAAGCCTTTGAAAAAGTTTTTAGAGTTGCAAGGAGAACAGTTGTTTTTAGGATGCCAGTTGGGGGTGCCACAAGCTGGCGGGGAAATAGTTGCAGTTTGTAAAATGCAGCAAGCTGGAGCAGAGGGACAGAGGGCCATGGCTGATTTCAGCTGACATCCAAGGCTATGGCCATGGAAGAAGCAATAACCTCCTGGTGTGTGATGCTGTGAACCCCTCCATCTTAGGCTCAGGTTGTATATATGTATAAATAAACCATATATCATAAATACACCACGGTCTCTGTTGTGCCAGATTTCCAAAGGAAACAGGAACCCTGGGTAAGCGCCTGGAACCCCTGGAATCTTGCATCACTCAGAGACTGGGGTGGCGTGCAACAATATATTAATGAAACCACATACAAAAATGGATTGTATTGGGGAAATTGCTTACAAAAATGTGTATATTGGGATATATTTTCATAAGGATGCAGGCTGTTTTATTTATTTATGTTTAAATTGCACACTGGCAGGGAGATGTGGTGAACTTGGGGGAAATGAGGAACAAAATGGACAGCTTTGTCTGTCCCCTGCCATCGCCACACCAAATTTCTGCCTGCTGGCCTGCACAGAGAAACAAAAACAGCATGCAGTGACCTCCTCCTGGCTGTGGACTTGTCTCCTGGCTTGGTCCAGAGGAGTAAGTGTTTCGAGAAGGTGAGGTTAATGACATGGGAAGGAAGGAAAGCGACAGTTTCTGAATCACTGGAGAATTTCTCTGGCTGGGTTTCCTGGCAGCGAGACATTAAAAAAAATCTAATGCAGCTCCATACTCCATCCTTTTCCGAGTCTTAAATGGCTGCCTATTGGGCCTGATATGTAATCGACTGGGGCTTTAGGACCAGTTTCTCTGAGAAGCTAGCAGTGCTCAAGGAGGGCCCTTGACACCATTCCGACTTAATGCTAGACACATCTGCAGATACTTGGGACAAAATTGACACTGTCTAGAGAGCAAAGCAATCACCTCGTGTAGCATTACAGAGCATTTACACTTGAGCCATGTTACCAGACAGTCAATCTTGACCTTTAGAAGTTCAGAGATTAGATTCCTTTGCGGCAAGCCTTCCAGGCACTGCTAGGAATTTGCTGCTATTCAAAGCAGCTTTCTTGGGGTTGCCTTTGGGTTTAATTCTGCGCATCAATCATTTTTGGGAAGGTTCTTTTAAAGCTGAGAGAGTTTGAAAGAAAAATCAGGGATTACTTTTACATTTTATTGTTAGCAGCCAGCCAGGAATCGAAGGGTGCAGAGAGACGGGGGTGGCAGAGGGGGGCGAAATGGCTTTAAATACAGGGGTATATTTTTAGTAGCTGTTCTGATGCTGGTAGGTCCTCTTTCTCAGAAAGGTAGGAAGCAAGGAGGAATGTGTTGTGCTGATATAAAGTGCAATCTCAAATAGAGGCTCAGGATTTGATAGTTTGTCTTCAGGGAGTAAGTCAGGGGCCAGCAACCTGGTGCCCTGCTATGACCTCCAAGAGGCATGAGAGTTTGCTCTTCCTGTTTAGTTCCTCTCGTACATCCAAAAATGCCATATTGAAAGTGCCCACATATCATTGAATGCCAACATTAGCCCTACAAAAGGCATGACAAGACTTGGGGGTAGTCAGATTATCCAGATATCTAACATATCTAGGAAATTCAAAAGTTAAGCCATGGCTTGTGTTCATCATGGAGGAAAGGGTTAACCTCCTTCATGCCTGCTGCAATTCTGATTTTGAAAATTCTCTTCACAGCTGATGCTTTTTAAAACTATAATTGCTGGTCACTGTGATTTTTTATTTTAATCTTGAATTTTGTATTTTAACCTTAAATATGTTTTTGGTGCCCACTGAGATGAAAACAGCACAAAGATAAACCTTAAATGTAACATAACATATTGGATTATTATTGTTGTTGTTGTTGTTGTTCATTATGCTTATTATTCCGTTCTTCCTTACATGGGGCTCTGGCTTCTCCCATTTAAAGGTTTGATCAGGTGCAGCAGCTACCAAACTTTTTGAACACTACAATACCATATTCTGCTATTGCCTGTTCAAAGTGGCTTCGTGTGTGTGTGTGTGTTAAATGTTTAATTTTCCATTAAAAACAATCCAAATTGTATTTTAATGTAATTTTAATATTTTAAAATTTTAATTGTGCAGCTTAATTGTCAGAATTTTTACAGAGTCCTGCAACATTTAAATACAATAATAGCCCATTGAAACACAGCCCAGATGCACACATAGTCCTGGCACTCAGAATGAACTGGGCCTGGGCACCAGCTGGGCACTAAAGAATTCGTAAAACACAGCCATTTATTTAATTATTTATTTAATAAAACAATCAAGCATGCTTTCTGTTAGGGAGCAGCAAAATTAATAAAAGCATTTAAACTTTAGAAATTAAGAAATATAGAGAAGCCATCTAGAGTTTGGTGTTCCCCAGATGGTGTTGGACTCAAAGGCCAAGCCATACATTTAATCAATCATGTATGACTTCTAAAGAATTCCAGGAGCTTTAGTTTGCTATGGTGCTGAAAGTTGCTAATCCTGACGAGCTACAGCTCCCATAATGTTTTAACAACCCACCCCTCTTCATGGGGAACACTGCCTTTTATCCCAGCTACGGCTGTTTCACTAGCTACAGTCCCTTTTGGTCAGATATAACTTGGACCCCTGTGCTCCATGCTCAGGTAACTTCCAGACTGGATTATTGAAAAATGCACTCTGTGTGGGGCTCTTGAAGACAACTTAGAAACTTCAACTGGTCCAAAATGCCACGGTCAAATTACTGGCTTGGGTTCCATTTAGATCTCATGTAAATCCTGTTTCAAAGTTTCTGCTTGGGTTGTCAGTTCAGTTCTTAAGGCTGAGTTCAATGGAACCCACAAATGTTTCTTCTTTGCTTTTCTCCCCTTATGTTCAGCTTGGTCCAGGCCAGCCATATCATTAGACAGAGTGAAAGAGCTCTCTCAAACAGCAATTGCTGAGTGGAAGCCAGTTGTGATTGCCCTCTGCCTGTTGCTCCTGCGCCCCCTGCCATTGCACCCTGTTGGATGACAGGGCTGATCATATCGCATAGCCTGTCCTGGGTCCTATTGTCAGTGTGGAACTATGATTCCATTGCCAGACTAGTTGGCTTTTGTACATGAAATGAGGAGACAGCCCACTGGCCTTGCCCTTTGCATCAGGAAACAGCATGTCCTAGGATAACATGGAATGCTGCAGGGAATGGAGATCATGAACCTGAGAGCAAACTCAACATCTAAGAATGTAAGAACACAAGAGCTGCTAGACCGTATGGTCCATCTAGTTCAGCATTCTTCTCTCACAGTGGCTACCAGATAGCTTCAGAAAACCTGCAAGCACATGAACACTCTGCCTGCCTTCCAGCAACTGGTGCTTTGAAACATTGCTGCCTCCAACCATCATCATGGCCAGGAGACATCAATGGCCCTCTCCTTCAAGACTCTCCTCTTCAGATCTAACAACACAACTCTAAATCAATGTCTTATACATTAATTTGCACTGTACAAAAAAGCTTACTTATAATTAAACCATTTTGGTTAATATTGTGATTGGAAATGTCAGCTACATACTTGATCTGCCTAATTAGAGAAAGGATTGTGTTGGTTTTGGGGTTTTATCACTGTCATTATTATTTTTCTTCCGCCAAGTGGTTTTCAGGACTCATCCATCTGATGCAGCATTTCAAAACCGACTTGCATCTTCAACAAGAGATTTGCATTTCAAGTGTCTGGTGGTGCTCAGCAATTCTTCACCCATCAATCATTCTGTTAATCTCTTTGTATTTCCCTCAACGCCAAATGTACTTAGTGTTCTTTTCTGGAGAACATTGTTTTCCAAGTTGTGCTAAAGCATCTTGAATCACCCCCCTCCATCTCTTCCTTACCCACATTGTCTCCCCAGGTTTACTTTTGCAATTGACATTTTGGCTCTGTCTCCCTTGCAGTGACACATTCACACTTCAAATTAGTTGTCACATAATATATTGTGTGGCAATGCATTGTCATGTGCCCTAACGTAAGGAGAAGGCAAAATCAGTGACATCTCAGAAGATTTGAGCTGGAGAAATTATTAATAATAATAATAATAATAATAATAATAATAATTTATTATTTATACCCCGCCCATCTGGCTGGGCCTCCCCAGCCACTCTGGGCGGCTTCCAAAAAAATATTAAAATACTATAATACATCAAACACTAAAAGCTTCCCTAAACAGGGCTGCCTTCAGATGTCTTCTAAAAGTCTGGTAGTTGCTGTTCTCTTTGACATCTGGTGGGAGGGCGTTCCACAGGGCGGGTGCCACTACCGAGAAGGCCCTCTGCCTGGTTCCCTGTAACTTGGCTTCTAGCAGTGAGGGAACCGCCAGAAGGCCCTCGGTGCTGGACCTCAGTGTCCGGGTAGAACGATGGGGGTGGAGACGCTCCTTCAGATATACTGGACCGAGGCCATTTAGGGCTTTAAAGGTCAGCACCAACACTTTGAATTGTGCTCGGAAACGTACTGGGAGCCAATGTAGGTCTTTCAAGACCGGTGTTATGTGGTTTCGGCGGCCACCCCCAGTCACCAGTCTAGCTGCCGCATTCTGGATTAGTTGTAGTTTCCGAGTCACCTTCAAAGGTAGCCCCACGTAGAGTGCATTGCAGTAGTCCAAGCGGGAGATAACTAGAGCATAACTAGAGCACCACTCTGGCGAGACAGTCCGCGGGCAGGTAGGGTCTCAGCCTGCGTACCAGGTGGAGTTGGTAGACAGCTGCCCTGGATACAGAATTGACCTGCGCCTCCATGGACAGCTGTGGGTCCAAAATGACTCCCAGGCTACGCACCTGGTCCTTCAAGGGCACAGTTACCCCATTCAGGACCAGGGAGTCCTCCACACCAGCCCGCCCCC
The DNA here is from genome assembly GCF_964252035.2 of Podarcis erhardii. Taxonomy (NCBI): domain Eukaryota; kingdom Metazoa; phylum Chordata; class Lepidosauria; order Squamata; family Lacertidae; genus Podarcis; species Podarcis erhardii. Next base: position 4,026,158 of record NC_138503.1, on the reverse strand, counting down.
TGTCCCCCAAAAACAGTACTTCTGTCTTGTCAGGATTCATCTTCAAAATGCTTTATCCCTGAGCAAGTATGCTCCAGCAGAACTAGGAAACAGTTACCCCATTCAGGACCAGGGATTCCTCCACACCTGCCCACCTCCTGTCCCCCCAAAACAGTACTTCTGTCTTGTCAGGATTCAACCTCAATCTGTTAGCCGCCATCCATCCTCCAACCCCCTCCAGACACTCACACAGGACCTTCACCGCCTTCACTGGTTCTGATTTAAAAGAGAGGTAGAGCTGGGTATCATCTGCATACTGATGAACACCCAGCCCAAACCTCCTGATGATCTCTCCCAGTGGCTGCATGTAAATGTTGAAAAGCATGGGGGAGAGGACAGAACCCTGAGGCACCCCACAAGTGAGAGCCCAGGGGTCTGAACACTCATCCCCCACCACCACTTTCTGAACACGGCCCAGGAGGAAGGAGCGGAACCACTGTATGACAGTGCCCCCAGCTCCCAGCCCCTCAAGACGGTCCAGAAGGATGTTATGGTTGATGGTATCAAACGCAGAACTAGGAAACAGCTCTCACCTTTGTCCCTAGCCCGCCGGAGATCATCAACCAGTGCGACCAAGGCAGTTTCAGTCCCATGTTGAGGCCTGAATCCTGACTGGAAGGGATCCAAATGGTCCGCTTCTTCCAGGCGTGCCTGGAGTTGTTCAGCAACCACTCGCTCAATCACCTTGCCCAAGAATGGAAGATTTGAGACTGGGCAATAGTTGGCCATCGTGGCCGCATCTAAAGATGGTTTTTTAAGAAGCAGTTTAATAATCGCCTCTTTCAGCAGGTCTGGGAAGGCCCCCTCACGGAGGGAAGCATTCACCACCCCACGAAGCCCATCGGCCAGTCCTTCCCGGCTAGCTTTTATAAGCCAGGATGGGCAAGGATCCAGGAGACAGGTGGTTGGTTTCACTCATCCAAGCAGCCTGTCCACATCCTCGGAGGTAACAGATTGGAAGTGATCCCACGCAACTTGACTAGACAGAACTCTAGCACTCTCCCGCCCCGGCCCTGCTCCCACGGTGGAGTCTACTTCTTCCCGAATCTGAGCGATTTTATCTGCAAAAAACTTTGCAAAATCATTGCAGGAGATCATGTGGCCCGTACTGGTGGTTCCGCTAAATTGTGAACCACCTGAAAAAGTCTCCTGCTGCTGTTTTCTGCAGATGCAATAGAGGCAGTGAAGAAAATCTTCTTCGCAGTCACTATCGCCACTTGGTAGGCTCGGCGTTGAGCTCTAACCTGTGTCCGGTCAGATTCGGAATGAGTTATCCGCCACCGGTGCTCTAGCTGTCTCAACGATTGTTTCATTGCCCTCAGATCCGTGGAAAACCACGGGGCTGTCCGGGCTCCATGCAATCGGAGAGGGCGCTTCGGAGCCAAACAGTCAATAGCCCTGGTTAACTCCACATTCCAGCGGGCCACCAGGGAATCAGCTGAAAGGCCATCAACATGGGATAAAGCATCCCCTACCACTCTCTGGAAACCATTTGGATACATTAAGTGGTGGGGGCGGACCATCCGAATTGGTCCCACCTCCCTGCAGAGGGGAAGGGTTGCAGAGAAGTCCAGTTGCACCAGGAAGTGATCTGACCATGGCACTTCTTTCGTTTCGCTTTTACTTAGTGTCAGATCACCAACATCCATAGAGGTAAACACCAGGTCCAAGGCATGTCCGCGACTATGGGTTGGACCAGACTTATTCAGGGACAGCCCCATGGAGGCCATGCTTTCCAGAAAGTCCCGAGCCGCCCCTTGTAAGGTCGTGTCAGCATGGATGTTAAAATCCCCTAGGACGACCAAACTAGGTGTCTCCAGGAGAACATCCGCCACGACCTGAAGCAGCTTGGGCAGGGAATCCTTGGTGCAGCGGGGAGGTCGATACACCAAAAGGAATCCTGTACTGCCCCTATTGCCCAACTTCCAGAACATGCACTTGGAAAACTGGGTCTTCCCAATAGGACGCCTGGTGCAAACTAATGACTTCCTAAAAATCACTGCCTTTGTCTACATCCAGGAACCTGCAATAATAAAAATGATGATGATACCCAAAGCCTGCAAACTCTTCAGGCTCTGAAATCAGTGCTTGTTCTCAAAAAGTATAGGAATATACAAAACCAGGACATTTTGGCACTTGAGGTGAATGACAAAATGGTACTTCCCACACCACCCAGCCAGGGAATAAGGGGTGAGTGAAGATCTGCCTAAACAATAATGGGGAGGGGGAAATCTACATCAGAAATGAGGGTGGGAGGACACCAGCAGTGTCTCCTATTCACGACAGTCTTCTATAGAGGCAGCATGAGGGGGTTGCCAAGAAGGAGGCAGCCCAGCCTCTAAGGAGCACATAACACCTGCTGCTGTCTCCAGCAAGTGATGATCCTTCTCACGTTTAAAGGGAGGCTCCCTTAAGGCAGGGCTAGCCAAGGTGATGCTCTCCAGATGTTGCCGGCTTCGAACTGTCATCAGCACCAGCCAGCATTGCCAGTGGCCAAGGACAGTGGGAAGTAGCCTATGGTGTCCTGAAGCTGCAAGCAAAACAGTGAGTGACAGGGAGGGAGCCCTTTCAAGGATAACCTCTGTGCTGTGGAACTCCCTTCCTATAGAGGCTCATCATGACAGTTTAGGGCACTTTGTGGGACATTCGTTAATGGGACTTGGGTGGATTTATTCACCTTCGTACTATTTGATTGCCTAAGTCTATTTGTGGTTACTTTTCACTGTTATGGGTACCTGGATCGTTTGGATACTACCTGGTTTTATTGTTGAGGGGGCTTTATGACCACAAGGTGGGATATGGCTTTATCAAATGAAACAAAACAGAAATCATTGTCTTAGATATAGCCTCTTTTATTATTATTTTATTAAATAATTTATATTGAAGATCTTCTTGGGTTGCAAAAGTCCTTGCACTGTCTCTTTTTTCAGGTTGTAGAGTCTTCCCTACAGATCAGTTACATCTGATGTGAGACATTAATGTTTTATACAGTATAAGGTGGGGGAGGAAGAGGGGGAGGGGAGGGGCTGGTAAACTTACATTCTTTTACTTAGTGTATGTGGGAGGTTTTTGTGTCAGCATCACTTGTGTAGGTAGGTTCTCTTTCTATTCAATTATTAGTTTTCCTTGGCAGTGAGAGAGTGGGGGGGGTAGAGCATGGTTGGTTGCCTTTAGTTGACTACAGTGGGATTTGTTTGCATGGGGGGGTTGTTGGGTCAAGTTAGCCATATTGATTTGTATGCTGTCATTGGGTTCTTGTTTGGCTGTGTGTGCAATAAAGAAGAGCCACACTGGGGTGAAGGCACCCTCTTTTATTTGTTCCCCATGTCAGTTTCAATTTGATGGTTAGCTTTTCTAGTAAGGCTGTTTCCCTTACGATTTGATACCATTGGTCCGTGTTCACTCCTGACAGGTCTCTCCGGTGTCTAGCTATGATGCTCCTGGCTGCCGAGAGTAAGTGGGTTATGAGCTCTTTACAGTGTGAGTGGGCATTACTGTCTTGGAAAATATCCAATAGGGCCAGTTCTGGGGCGTCTTCTCATGCCTGTTTAGTTATTCTGCATATTTCTTGTAGAGCTGATGTCCAAAAGGGTTGGATTTTGGGGCATTCACACCACATGTGGAGATATGTGCCCCTAGAGGTGCAGCCTCTCTGGCATTTTGGTGAGGTTCTTGGGTTTATCAGCGCCAGTTTCCATGATGCTAGGTACCATCTGTAGGTAAGTTTCAAAGTGGCTTCTTTTGGCCTTCTTTTGGCTGAGATGGAGGTTGAGACCACATTCTAGTTCATTGGGTAGGGTTTATTTTGTAGCCAAGGTCATGATCCCATTTTTTTAAAAAATCATGTTGAGTGGGTTTGTGGGATTCTGGACCAGTATACTGTATAATGTGGATACCATCCCTTTGCCATGTCCCTCTGCTGTTAGGAGAAGGTTTTCAAAGGTAGTCAAGAGCCTAATGGCTGCTAATCTTACTGCTGGATTGTTTAAGAAGGTGTGTAGTTGGTGGTGTGTTAGGGTATTTGGGTGTCCTATAGTTTGTCTTGTATTTCTGTGATATAAGCTTATTTTTGATTGAATTATCCTAATAGAATAACTGAAAACATGAGTGATAAATGTAGAGGTAAAGTTAAAAGTACCCCTGACCATTAGGTCCAGTCACGAATGACTCTGGGGTTGCGGCGCTCATCTCGCTTTATTGGCTGAGGGAGCCGACGTTTGTCTGCAGACAGTTTCCAGGTCATGTGGCCAGCATGACTAAGCCGCTTCTGGGGAAACCAGAGCAGTGCACAGAAACACCGTTTACCTTCCCGCTGGAGCAATACCTATTTATCTACTTGCAATTTGATGTCCATTTGAACTGCTAGGTGGGCAGGAGCAGGGACCGAACAATTGGAGCTCACTCTGACGCGGGGATTCGAATCGCCAACCCTAGGCGAGGAGGTGACTGCAAACTCCATGTCCCATTCCTAGAAAAACAGAGTATATTCCTGGAGTTTATTTTCCAGGTAAATTTAGTCAGCCTAAAGCCTCACTGCTGTTAGCACAGCTAATAATAGTGGAGGTAGAGCATTAGGATTAGTAGCCTTTGTAGCCTTCTCCTCCATAAATCTGTCTAATCCCTTTTTTGAAGCAATCCTTGTTGGTGGCCATCATTGCTTATCAGGGAAATGAATTACTTCGTTTTAACTAAACAGTGTGTGAAAAAGTACTACCTATTGTCTGTCCTGTAGTCTTCCAACATTCAGTTTCATTGGATGTCCAAGAGTTCATGTTATGAGAGACAAATAAAATTATCCACTTTCTCCATACCATGAATATTTTTATAAATTTCTACCCTGTTGCCCTAACACCTTTTCTCTAAAATAAAAAGGCCCAAATGTAGTAACATTTCCTCCTAGAGGAGTTGCCCCGGCTCCCCAATCTTTATATTTTTTTAGGTGAGGTGTCCAAAACTGGACTCAGTATTCCAAATGTAGTTGCACCATAGATTTGTATAATGATATTGTGATATCAGCAGTTTTATTTTCAACTCCTTTCCTGATGATCCCTAGCACAGAATTTGCTTTGTTCAAAACTGCAGCAAACTGGGTCAACATTTTCACTGAGCAACCCAAGTTCTCTTTTCTGGACAGTCACCACCAGCTCAGAACCCATTCGTTTATATCCCATTTAGCCTGGGATACCTCATTTGGTAGGGATGTGGGTGGTGCTGTGGTCTAAACCACTGAGCCTCTTGGGCTTGCCGATCAGAAGGTCGGTGGTTCGAATCCATGCGTCAGGGTGAGTTCCCGTTGCTCAGTCCCAGCTCCTGACAACCTAGCAGTTTGAAAGCACCCCAAAAAGTGCAAGTAGATAAATAGGTACCCCTCTGGCGGGAAGGTAAACGGTGTTTCCGTTCACTGCTCTGGTTTGGCCAGAAGCGGCTTAGTCATGCTGGCCACATGACCTGGAAAAACTGTCAGCTCCCTCGGCCAGTAAAGCGAGATGAGCGCCGCAACCCTAGAGTCATCTGCAACTGGATTTAACTGTGAGGGGTCCTTTACCTATACCTTTTTTAGCTCATTTGGTAGAACATGAGACTCTTAATCTCAGGGTCACTTTGGGCAAAATATTCCTGCGTTGCCAGCGGTTGAACCCTCATGGACCCTTCCAACTCTACAATTCTATGAACTATGATTCTGGGGGGGGGGGTGCCCCAGTGGACATCACTTTACACTTGTTTATATTGAATCACATTTGTTATTTAAATATATCCATTTTGGAAAGATTCTTTCAGCGCTCCTCTCAGTCCCATTTATTTCCCACTAAATGGTCTTAGAGTAAGGTTAAACAATCCATTTTTCATGAGGCATCCACCCCACCCCCCTAAGACAGGTTTACGCAGATCAATGCTGACAAAATTAGAAAGTTTGGGGATACATTTCAAGACTAGAGAATGAGTCCTGTCAGAGATTGCCTCCTCTTCTGATGCTGCTAAAGAAAATGTTGACACAGGCATGCTCATTATATTAATAGACACCCTGACTTCTCCAGATAATACAAAGGCAGTTGTTCACATCTGCCCAGACAGCTGTTGGGTACTTGAGCTGACAACTTCCCTTGTGATGTATTGGGAGCAATGACTGTACAATTTGCCGAGCTGACGGAATAAGACCCAATCAGCATATGTAACTGGTACGCAAAGAACATCAGTATGAAAAATGAGAAATTTCCATTTAAACTTGATTTTTTAATTACTCCATTTTTCTAAGAAACCCAGGGGCACCTCTGGACAGTGTAGATTTTATAAAGGGAGAGACTGCTGCTGCGGTGGTTTAACTATTTAACCATGTGGGTGGCTAACTCACAGGTTGGATTTCATGTCTGGCTGGCCCAGGAGGAAAAGCAAAGAATGCTTGCCCCGCAGTTCATGTCAAGGTGTAGGGAAATTGTCATTTTTGTACCTGAAGCAGATACCGTATTTTTCGCTCTATAAGACGCACCAGACCACAAGAATCATAGAATCATAGAATCATAGAGTTGGAAGAGACCACAAGGGCCATCGAGTCCAACCCCCTGCCAAGCAGGAAACACCATCAGAGCACTCCTGACATATGGTTGTCAAGCCTCTGCTTAAAGACCTCCAAAGAAGGAGACTCCACCACACTCCTTGGCAGCAAATTCCACTGTTGAACAGCTCTTACTGTCAGGAAGTTCTTCCTAATGTTTAGGTGGAATCTTTTTTCTTGTAGTTTGGAACCATTGCTCCGTGTCCGCTTCTCTGGAGCAGCAGAAAACAACCTTTCTCCCTCCTCTATGTGACATCCTTTTATATATTTGAACATGGCTATCATATCACCCCTTAACCTCCTCTTCTCCAGGCTAAACATGCCCAGCTGCCTTAGCCGTTCTTCATAAGGCATCGTTTCCAGGCCTTTGACCATTTTGGTTGCCCTCCTCTGGACACGTTCCAGTTTGTCAGTGTCCTTCTTGAACTGTGGTGCCCAGAACTGGACACAGTACTCTAGGTGAGGTCTGACCAGAGCAGAATACAGTGGCACTATTACTTCCCTTGATCTAGATGCAATACTCCTATTGATGCAGCCCAGAATTGCATTGGCTTTTTTAGCTGCCGCGTCACACTGTTGGCTCATGTCAAGTTTGTGGTCAACCAAGACTCCTAGATCCTTTACACATGTACTGCTCTCAAGCCAGGTGTCACCCATCTTGTATTTGTGCCTCTCATTTTTTTTGCCCAAGTGCAATACTTTACATTTCTCCCTATTAAAATTCATCTTGTTTGTTTTGGCCCAGTTCTCTAATCTGTCAAGGTCGTTTTGAAGTGTGATCCTGTCCTCTGGGGTGTTAGCCACCCCTCCCAGTTTGGTGTCATCTGCAAATTTGATCAGGATGCCCTTCAGTCCATCATCCAAGACGCACCTAGTTTTTGGAGGAGGAAAACAAGAAAAAAAAATCTGAATCTCAGAAGCCAGAACAGCAAGAGGGATTGCTGTGCAGTGAAAGCAGCAATCCCTCTTGCTGTTCTGGCTTCTGGGATAGCTGCGCAGCTTTTTAGGAGGGAAAAAGTGAGTCTTATAGAGCAAAAAATACGGTAATTCCAGAAGCATCTCTCTTCGGGAGTAAAAAAAACTGCAGGAAGAATAACTGCAAATAAGTATCAATTTTCCTAACTTTTCCTAACACCCAAAATCTGCTGCCTGAGGCAGCTGTTCCCGTCCACTGTTTGCAAAGTCCAACACTTAATGGAAGCCTTTTAGACAAGACTCTCTCTTTGATCCACGCCACTTAATGACTTTGAATCAGCCTTTAGCTCGGGGCAGACTGCATTGCTGTTCATCCATGATATCATCTTCAGAGACAGTCATCTGCTTTCTGAGATCAAGCAGATGTTGGCTGGAGACAGGGCTTTCTCAGTTGTAGCTCCTCACATGTGGAATGTCCTGCCTAGGGAGGCTCTCCAAGCACCCAAAGTGGATGTCCTTTTGATACCAGGTGACTTGATTTAACCAGGCTCCTGAGCACACAATGTAGCTAACTTTAACCAACAGGGGTTTTTCTCTTTTAATGAACTTTGTCCCTATTTAAATGTATAAAGGTTTCATATCAGAACTGTTTTGGACTTCACTCTTTCAGAAACCCTGAGAATTTTGCAAACTGAAGGGCAGCATGTTACGTTCTCAAATAAAATAGAAGCTTCAGGGCAGAAGCAGTTCATTTGGATGGGATGGAGCCTCTAGGCAACTTCCCTGACATCCTGGTTTTCTTCAGGCAGGGATTTATTTATATATTTTGTATGGAATATCATTCTGCCATGTCAGCTCCGTGAGACCTGCAGACTGAAATGGGACACCACCTCACAAAATTCTAGCACTTCGCTGAGAACCAGGCCTCTCATTGCCTTCTTCCCCCCTGCCCATGGGCTGCTTTGTGATAAGGGCAGGAGTGGTACAGTTTGAAAACTGAGAGGGGGGAACCTGAGTATTTAAGGAACATGGGAGGTTTTACTCTCCAGGTGCCACTTCCCCCCACGAGCTGAATAGGTGAACATCACAGGGTGCCTAAGACCATAAGAAGAGCCTGCTGAATCAGGCCAAAGGGGACCGCAGTTCATTCTGCACATTTAGCAACCAAGAGGCCAAGATGGCTGTGCTTAACTGGGTAAAGGATGGAGGGTCAAGAACAAATGTGATGGCTTTATAGAGATAATCTGACCATAGCCCATTCCTATGTCCACTCACTTGATGAACATTTTGCTGCCTTCTACGAAGATGCAGGAGAGCTTCATACGATGACAATGAGAAAAGTGGTAATTGCCTCTTTAAGAACATAAAAATCACTTGACTGCTTGAAGCTTTGCCATCTCCATCAAATCATTATCTGCTAATGATCAGCAGATTCCAAAGGGAGGGAACCATCTTCCCAATTATTTAAATACCCGGAGCAACTCTCTGTGTGGTGCTTGCTTAAAAAACAAAAGGAAGATACAGGCCTTGTGTGCGAGGACAGTTTGTTTTATGGTTTTGTGTTTTTATGTAATTTTACATTTTAGGAAACTAAAAACAAATTAGACAGGGGTAGAGACAACTCTTTTGCTGTCCCTTTCCCAGCATTCCCACGGTTTGAACAGGAGCACCAAAGCAGGAATGGCACTGGCAAGGCAGCCAAGTGCATGAAATGGCAAGGAACCCTCCTGTTCAGGAAACAACCTTACAGTTTCCAGCTTATTCCATTCTGATCTCTAATTGGGATTCCTAAAGAACAAGTTGTTTGTGGATGAGGGGAGTTCAGGGTGACCTTCAGGGTTTTTTTGAGGGGGTGGGTGGGTGCTTGGGCAAGATTGCCAAAGGACCCCAACCCCTTTTCACTGGTGTTTCTGTTGCCCCACCCTTTGCAACCAGTTAGGGGTTAACATATTTGTCAATTTCTCATGTTTCTAGTCTTGTTCAGTTAGCTTAATTTCTGCACCAGTATCCATTTTTTTAAAGTCCTCATGAAAATCTGCTGGCATTTCAATGTCACCTAATACAGACATTTTTTGCAAGCATATTTTACCTAATATGCATTCTTATTTGCTGTTTTATTTTTATATATTAACCATGGCTATTACATTACCTGCAAATCTAACACACAAACTCCCTGTTTAGGAAATGCCTTCAGAGCTCAACAACACCGATGATTTCCTTGCTGAGAATGCAGTTACAAATGAAAGAATATGGTTTGGGAATTCCAAATTTGGAATTATATCCTTATGCTTTTTTACTGTCAGGTATTTAATATTGGAAACGCACGGTTGGTCTTAATGTTCTGATGTGGGTGAATATGCACATACAGCCCCCTTGGTTAGTTGGACAATACAGTTGTAGCTTGGATCCCGAACGCCTTGCGAGTCAAATGTTTTGACTCCTGAACACCGCAAACCCGGAAGTGACTTTTCTGGTTTGCGAATGTTCTTTGGAACCCGAACATCCAACATGTCTTCCGCGGCTTCTGATTGGCTGCAGGAGCTTCCTGTAGTCAATCGGAAGCTGCGCCTTGGTTTCCAAATGTTTTGGAAGTTGAACGGACTTCCGGAATGGATTTCATTCGACTTCCAAAGTACCACTGTACTAGGATCAAAATATTCAAAACCCCAGGTGACTCTGGAAGCAGCTAAGTCAGTTTAAAGGATATGGAATATATTGTCAAATAAAACTAAATTCAATCCATTTTCACATGCCAAACTTACTTTGTGGGGTAATTAAAAAAAAAATTGCAAAAAAGATGGCAACGTGGAAAAATTGGATGGGAGCAGGTGTATTGACTTTGGACCAACTGATATGTAAGGAAAATGAATTTTATAGTTAATTTCTTTGCTTTTAAGGCAATATTTTCAGTTACTACATCACCTTACAAGTGTGTTTGGGCCAGTAGCTCATTCAACTTCCAAAACACCTGAGCTATTGGAGCAATTGAACAGTTCATTTGAAACTAAAAAGCCAGCAATTACTTTATACCGACATCTATTAACAGTTAATAAGTTTGATATGCAGATCTTAAGAAATGATTGGAATAAAGAATTGGAACTTTCAATATTACCCAGACAGTGGGGAAGTGTTTTAGCTTGGATACCTATGGTATCAACAGACCTTAAACTAATACTTATACAACAGAAAATAATATTCAGAATATACTGGACTCCTTTACACTTGTATAAAAAAGGATTTGCTAAGGTGGCTTTATGCCAGAGATGTGGCAAGGACAATGCCTCCCTGAAACATGTTTTGGGAGAAACTGCTGGACTGTATAATTATGACCATCGAGAAAAAGCTAAATTTTTCAGCACAGAGCATTCTTATGAACTATATACCTATTGCATGGTAAGGTCAAGGTAAAGGAACCCCAGGTGGTTAAGTCCAGGCAAAGTCCAGTCCAGCAGTGCTCATCTCTGCTTTCAGGCTGAGGGAGCCGGTGTTTGTCCACAGAAAGCTTTTCTGGGTCATGTGGCCAACAGGACTAAACCACTTCGGGCGCAACAGAACACCGTGACAGAAGCTAGAGCACAAAGAAACGCCATTTACCTTCTTGCTGCAGCAGTACCTATTTACTGACTTACACTGGCATGATTTCGAACTGCTAGGTTGGCAGGAGCTGGGACAGAGCAAGGGGAGTTCACCCTGTTGTGCAGATTCGAACTGCCGACATCACAATCAGCAAGCCCAAGAGGCTCAGTGGTTTAGACCACAGCATCACCACGTCCCCTATGGTATGTATGGTCTTGTATGGTAGTTAAGAACGGGACAATGAAAATGGATTCTATGCACCCTAATGGTAGCTAAGAGACTGATATAGATGAACTGGAATAAAGATATGACCCCCTTTAATAAATTGATTGACAACATGATAACTTTGTTTCTTTATAATTAAAACATCTTAAATAAAATATTAATACCCCCCAAAAATGTAAAAGAAGCAAAACCAAGAAAAACTAATGTAAAAGAATTAAAAGCATCAGAATTCCCCAAACAAAACCCAATATGAAGAAAAACTTTCAAACACAAAAACCAAACCAAACTAATGTAAAAGCCACCAGAATCTCCAAAACAAGGAAACCAACCCGAAATGAAGAAAACCATAAGAAATGGGGGGGGGGGGGTTGACCCAAAACTAATATAAAATAAGCAAATTTTGCAGAAACCAATGAGAAACCCAAGATGCAAAACCACATTTTATTTATCTATTGCAATAATTTGTGTCATGATTTCTTGGCACAGGTCCATGATTTTAGTCATGGGTCAAGCAGGAGGTTTTTTTGTCTCAATGTTTCCCTTGGAAAACCCGCTCTTTACCGCTGAATCAGAACAAACGTCAGTCAGGTTTTCCACATGCCTAGAAATCATGGTACAAACAGAAGTATGGGTGAGAGAGGCATTGGCATGGATGACATCCCATGGCCCAGCTCAGCCTGTCTCCCCCTCTCCAACAGCATCCGAAATCCATAGCCCCCTTTCTAGGGGAGGGAGTGCAGAAACTTTGATCTTTTTGTAGCAGAAGGAAAGGAGCAGCCATTTTCTCTATTTGTGAAGCTTCAGCAAGAATTTTTTATAAAGTGCACCTGAAGGAGCATCACTAATCACTCCCCCCTCCTTCCTTCCCCATCCAAATGAATAATTAGTTGGAATAATTACCAGCCTTAAGATGAATTCACACCCTGTTGTGTCCGCAATGATACCAAGGATAACAGGTGTTGAGAGTGCCTGGAAGGGACAAAGATTAAAGATTATTTCATTATCTCGCTTTCCTCCAGGCAGGAAACTCTCAGGTTTTATCCTGTCATGCACAGAAAGGTCTAAGCAGAAACCTTCTCTCTCCTCACATTTTGGCAGTTTGCAAGGCTGAGCCTTTGACAGAGAGCGAATGTTGTTTAATTTGGGGGAGTGACGTGTCCTTGAGAATTCAGGCAGCTGTTTCTCTCCCTACATTCACCTCAGAGTTTGGTGCCTTTCCAAAAATCCACCCAAAATTGCAATCAGGGGGTACCACTGCAGTGGGCGGGGGGACCAGGGAAGGAGGGGACGGGAAAGATATTAGCAACAAGTATTGAATGAGGTTTAAGATTAATTAGGAAGGAGATGTTTGAACAACTTCGTTTAGAGACCTGCGGATGGGATATTGAGAATGCTTCAGACTCATTGCAAAGAAATCAAAGGAATTTCAATAAAAACTTCTTGCGGGTCTGTTAACAGGCTCAAGTGACCTTTTAGGGGGTAAAAGTAGCATCCCCTTTGCATGCAGAGAAGGTCCCTAATTTGATTCCTTGTTAGGGCTGAAATTGTGGAGAGCCACTGCCAGTCAGTGCAGGTAGCTGTGATTCCTGCATTGCAAGGTTTTAGACTAGATTATGCTTTGGGCTCCCTCCAACTCTTCAGTTCTGTGATTCTATGACTCACTATAAGGTAGTTTCTGAAGTGTCTGAAGATGTGGAGTGACAGATCCAAACCTGACCTCTGCCTAGGTAACCTTGATAAGTCACAAACTCTCAATTTCAGCTGTTCATATGGGGATGACAGGGTTGCTGTAAGGCAGAGCTTTCCAAAGTGTGTGTTGCAGCACATTACTGCGTTGACCGTAGTGTGTAGGTGTGTTGCACAAATACTCCCCATGCTCCTCCTGGGGCTGGAAAGGGGTTAGTTTAACCTCCAGTTTGCTAGTAAAACTGAATTACTGTCACAAAATGATGCATGTCTAAAAAGTGTGTCACCAACGTGAGAAGTTTGGAAAGCTCTGCTGTAAGGATTACCAATATAATGTATGTTAGGGGCTTTGGATGCACACAGACAGATAGTATAAATACTTATTGCTGCTTCTATTCTTATGGAGAGGGACTGTAGCTCAGTAGCAGAACACCTGCTTTACATGCAGGTGTCACGGGTGATGTGGTAACCATTACTGCTAGAATCCATGGTTTGTGAATGAAAGCTCTCTCTGACTTAATAGCTTTCAGGGCTGAGTCATGGCGTGGCAAACAAGGGGCCCAAGCAAAATCTCAAGTAATTGCATTACAACTATTTGCTGTAGCTCTGGAAAGCTGAGAGTTGGCTGTATTTAACCTGTATAGTGTCATGGACTGGCTGGATGAAGAAGAGTGGTGGAATCCACCCAGCCAAGAGCCCCCCAGGAAGTATATAGAGGAAGAGGATTTCAAAACTGGTGATTGATGGTGGAACATCGGTCACACCTCAGAGGAGGGGGACAAGCTGGGAAGTGCTAGAAGCAGGAAGCTTGAGGGATAGCAAAGAGATGGAAGAAGACAGGTGCCCCAGAACAGGGCAGGGGGTGAGGTTTCCAGTTTGGATGCAGGTGCAAAGAGCGATGATAGAGAGGAGAGAGACGCTCAGGGCCCCTCTGACAGCTTCTCTACTGACAGCCTCCTGCCGCTGCCCCTCCTAGAACAAGGCAGTTGTTGCATGTTGCGGAACAGTGAGCCAGGCAGACACAATTGGAGTCCCTTGTAGCTCACTGTTATCACAGAGGGAGGGGCCTGATGCAGAGGGCTAGGGAATGAAGGGCCGCAAGGCAGTCCAAACACCATTTTCTTTTAGACAGGTTCATCCTTCTCCATGTGTTCTTTGTTTTGCCTTCTGTAAGAAATAACTGCATCTCTCTCTTTCTCTGACCTGAAAATGCCCTGCCCTGCCTATCAGCATTATATAACCATTCACATGGTTATACAGTGGTACCTCTGGTTACATACGCTTCAGGTTACAGACTCCGCTAACCCAGAAATAGTACCTCAGGTTAAGAACTTTGCTTCAGCATGAGAACAGAAACCGTGCTCCGGCGGCGCGGCAGCAGCAGGAGGCCCCATTAGCTAAAGTGATGCTTCAGGTTAAGAACAGTTTCAGGTTAAGAATGGACCTCCGGAACGAATTAAGAACTTAACCCGAGGTACCACTGTATACAGCTCCATGGCAGGGCTCCTAACACAGGTCTGCAGCAGGGGTTTCTCCTTCTAGCCCAGTATTTATTCTAAAAGCAAAAGTGGAGCCTAGAGGATCAGGCCAGTGGCGCATCTAATCTAGAATCACATCCTCATAGGCCTAATTCATGTTGTTCTCATTAGTGTATGAAACCATAAATGACACCAGCACCAAATATCTGAAAGGCCATCTCCATTACTACAGACCCTTTCAGTAGAGGGATGCCTCTTAGTAGTTTCAGAAGTGGGAGAAATGGCAGCCAGGAAGAGCACTAAATTGTGGAACTCCATTCCCCGAGAGAGAGGTGCATCTATTAACTTCATCATGTAGCTTTCCACTATATGGAGACATAGCTCTTTACCCTGGCCTTTGAGACAAAATAAAGATTGAATGAATGAATGAATGAATGAATGAATGATATAAAACGAGGGTCCCATGAGACCATCTAGCATGACCAATAGTCAATGGCAGAGGAAGGGGGTGGTCTGCCCCGGGTATCATCCCTGAGGGGGAGTGATAGCACTGCGGTACTCCCCAGGATGCTAGCCCCGCCCCCGCAGGCAGCTAACCCCGCCTCTGGGTGCACAGCATGTGTGCCACTCTGGGGGCTGGAGCAGCTAGCTCCGCCTCTGCCAGTAATGAGGGGTTATGAGAGTTGTAGTCCAGCAAACATCTGGAGGGCACAACAGTCACTGCCATATATAGCAACAAGTCCGTTATTTCCTGGTAAACAAGTGCTGTCCTTGATTAGTCAGAAACACCAAATGAAAGTAGGTTCCTCCTAGAAGTAGAGAACTGGAGCCACAACCAGAGAGCAGCAATTAAAGATTGTTCAGAAACTCTAGCAAAGGTCAGATTCCAATTTAATTGGGGATTTAAGCTGAGGCTCCAGATGGCTGGCACTTCCTCCAGAGTAGCATGCTCAACCCTTACATATTCCGTCCAGTGCTCCTTCTCCTCCGCTTTTGAAGATGCTTTCTCACCCCACCCACCCCTCCAACGATTATTTCAATAAAAAGAGGGGGGAGACGGAGTAAGAGGGGGGAAATCTATATAATTAATAAGGATCATAAATATTCAGCCTTAGTTCATCATTAAGTATGGATATGCAACACATTTGCTAGGAAAGAGAGTTTGGGAACTGGAAGGAAAAAAGCAACATGACTCCAAAGCCACCATTCCTGAGAAATGCTCAGGAACTGGGAGAAAGAGCAATCTGAGGGAAAGGAGTGGCAAGAAGAGGCAGATACCACAGAACCACAGACCAGTGGGGTAGGAAGGGGCTTGTGCCAAGGGTCACGTGGACCAATCAAGAGTCCACTACCTCACAAAGAAGTCCATTTCATTGTTGAACTGCATTCCTTCAGTCCTATAAAATGTGGGCACTCTCCAGAAAGTGAACAAAAGCCCTAAGAGAATGGGTTCCCATTCTGGATGGGTGACCTTCAATCAGCTTCAGAGGTCATAGCAGTTTGTACATATAAGCATGTCGAGTTTATATGTAGCAGCAGAAGTTAAAGTAAAGGTAAAGGTACCCCTGCCCATACGAGCCAGTCGTGTCTGACTCTAGGGTTGTGCACCCATCTCACTTAAGAGGCCGGGGGCCAGCACTGTCCGGAGACACTTCCGGGTCACGTGGCCAGTGTGACGAAGCTGCTCTGGCGAGCCAGCACCAGGGCAGCACACGGAAACGCCGTTTACCTTCCCGCTATAAAGCCGTACCTATTTATCTACTTGCACTTAGGGGTGCTTTCGAACTGCTAGGTGGGCAGGAGCTGGGACCGAACGACGGGAGCTCACCCCGCCGCGGGGATTCAAACCGCCGACCATACGATCGGCAAGCCCTAGGCACTGAGGTTTTACCCACAGCACCACCCGCGTCCCAGCAGCAGAAGTTAACTTCAGCTAAATGAATCCCTGCTTGAAGCACACCTTCAGTTGACAGGTATTTGGACAGGCAGCTCAGTGGCAGAGCTTTCATGCAGAAGGGCTCAGGTTCAATCCCCAGCATCACCTTGTAGGGCTGGGAATGTCCCCAGTCTGAAATCCATGGAGAGCCGCTTCTAGACAGTACAGCCTATGATGAGCTTAGCTAGATGAACTGTTGGTTCATCTAGCTACGCTTCCTTTTTTCCTAGTTAATGCATCCAAGGAAATGTGTAGGTAGTCTTGTGCAGGTCCAGAAGCCATGAAGCAAAAGTAAAATAATCAGCAGCAGGGACAACATATTAAGATCAAGGCCAGATCCAAGACCTGGTCCCAAAATACGAATGGCTCTGAAAGACAGCACCAGGACTCAGACTTCAATATGAGAAGCGAGTACAATTGTTTCCGTTACGGAGTTGTGTCCCCCCAGAATGCAACCCTTATTGACAACCTTGATGCTTCTGATGAAGAATTTCAGAAGTCCATGATTAAACAAGTATTTTCACATTGTGGTTGTCAACATCTACAATCAATCAGGAAAAAAGAATTTCAATAAGAGCCATTAAAAAATCTACAGACATTGACTATCCGGTTTTAATCAACATATAGGAAAATATTGCCCTTTGTAAGGGCAGGTTCAACTCATGGAGGGTCTGAAAGTCCACCGTGCTATCTGTCTTCATGAAAGTTGGATCATTCTGTCCATGCTGAATTTCCTCATTAAGTAGCGAGAGGTTCCAGTGAGAAATTTATAGGACTGTGATGAAACGGTTGTTTTCAAATGAAATTTCAAGTGTCAATAGATGCAAGACTAATATTTACTTTTTTCCCTTTGATAGTTACCCACCCACCCCTCCTTGCTGAATGTCTGCATTGAAAATCCTCAGAGCCGGAGGGTATTTGTTCTTCTGAGAAATAGCTTACATCTCACTAACATGCTACCTTAATTCTGTGTTTGTGTTTCTGAAATGAATGAGCAGTAATCTACTTGCTTGGAAAAACTCATGTTAAAGTCCCAAAGAAATCTATAAAACAGTGGTAGAATTATTCTAAAGAAGTCTTGGCCCACCATCAACCTTTAGAGCTGGACCCTGGTGGCCCTTTCCAATTTTAACCAGTGTAGGATAAAACAGTGGCCCGTGCTTTTGCAATCAGTCTTGTGGTGGGACCATCCCCAGATCTAAAGCTAAGTGAAACTACTTTGAGGAAAAGGAGGCCTCTATTCCCAGCCCCACCATGTAATGGGACCAAGAGGAGCCAACAAACCACGAGGAACACCCCAAAGCTGCAGAAGATGCTGCTGAATCAGGGAACTACTAACAGGACCACATTCCAGCTCTGGATCGTTTGCCATCACTTCTCAGCACCTCAGCAATCCAGATGGCACAGACCTGTGTGACGGGCCAGAGCAGAAGGCCTAACACATGCCTGACAGTGCCTGACATGCCTTTCACAGAGTTCTACTTGGGTAGCCATATCAAGAATGTGTGCTCAGGATCAATGCCCTGCTATAAGTGGAAGTGGTGATGCTCCAGGAAGCAAATGGTAGCAGAAGAGGAAGTTATAAAACTGCTTGTCTGCTGCCAGACTGTTGCTGGTACAACATTGTCTCCTCCTCTCACCCAAGCTTTTGAGCTCCTCCAGGATTCCTTCACTGCTGATTCAGCGCTCCTCACCGGGGCCTTTCTCCTGGGACTCCTGTGAGGCTAGGAAGCTCCCCAGCATCACAAGTTCAGTGGGGAATTGAGCTAAACTGCTCAGAGTTGACAGGAACAGGACAGGAACTTTTCAAAGCCATGTGACAACAGCCCTGTATTGGGAAGTTTTTAATGTTTGACATTTTATTATGTTTTTAAGTGATGGAAGCTGGCCAAAGTGGCCGTGGAAGCCCAGCCAGATTCTTCTTCTTCTTCTTCTTCTTCTTCTTCTTCTTCTTCTTCTTCTTCTTCTTCCTCTTCCTCTTCCTCTTCCTCTTCCTCTTCCTCTTCCTCTTCCTCTTCTCCTTCTTCCTTTCTTGTCCTGCTTGTGGGCTTCCCAAAAGCAACTGGTTGGTCACTCAGGGAGCGGGAAGCTGAGATGGACTGTTAGCCCAAGGTCCATTTAGCCATGGTAGCTAAATGAAGCCTACATGTTCAGGGGCAGTATACCTTTGAATATCAGTTACTTTCAAACCTTCCACATGGTATTTCTGGAACCATCATATGAGTGCTGCTGGATCAGACCAAAGACACTTCTAGTCCAGCATCTTATTTCCACAGTAGCCAACCAGATACGTTTAAGAAGCCCACAAGCAAGACCTAAGCATAATAGCCCTCTCCAGGATGCTGGTGGTCTTTTGGTTGGATCACACAAGTTTTCCTATGGTATTGGCAAGACCCACAACATTAGCAATGTCATATCACTCCACCACCATCAATACACACACACACATTTTTGAAAAACAATGTGTAAGATACAAAGGAGGGTGCTGCACTCTGTGTGATTCATGTCTTTGCAAGTGAAAAGTACGCAGGGGGTGGGGTTCTGTTGTTGTTTGCTGTTGGTAAATATCAAGATGGTACTTTTCACTTCAGTCGCCAAAGAGAGGTTTGTGGTCTGGGCAAGAGTCTCTGAGAAGGTTAATAAGTCATGTTTGTTGACAGCTTTTCAATGAAAAAAAGGATTTTCTTCCTGCAAATGGTCCCATTTGTACCATTAATGTCACTTCTTGGTTGATTTATGAATTTTGTATATGTGTGTGTTTTTGGAAGAACATATGTCAGTTCCTTTGCTTTTGGAAGTGCAAAATGGAAAGAGTCATTGCCCATGTAGGAAGGAAGGCGTTATGGGGGGGGGAGGGATTTGGGGTAAGCTAAGGCCACAACTAAACTAAAAATACAATAGAACTATAGTCTCTGATTAGTCACCCCTTTTTCCCTGTTCAAGTCCAGTGGCGGGGGAAGGACTGTGGAGATACCTATCAGGAGGTGCTGATCACACCACGCCAGCTCAGGAATCATCCAGGCATTAAATCAGGTCCCTGGAAAGGACACAATGGCTGCATTCAGACATTATGCTCAACCACAGTTTTCTTAGCTGAACTCTGGTATCGCTGAACCTAACCAGGCTCACTAACAGTGGTTTACAGGGTCGTATTGATAGGAACTTGGAAGATTTGGGGAGCAGGCACATGACACATAATTGCATAAAATCTGCCTATGCTAATTTATATGTAGCAATACAAATTTAGGTTGACTTTCAGAAGGAAAAAATATACACACACTCTTGTGGTCATAGCTTATTCTTAACAATATTTTTTGGGTCCAGTAAGTTGCATGTTGATTCAGCTCTCTGCAAGTAATGGCAGGTGGTTGGCAAGATATTTCTCACCAGTCCTGCACTTTGCAACCTGCCCAAAGCAAATGGGGCCTGCATCAAAGTAAATGGGGCCCAGAGGACCACATCTGGAGGGCCACAGGTCCCCATCCCTTCCATAAAAAATAACAGTACAGTCCTATCTTGGTTTTTGAACAGCTTAGTTCTCGAACGTTTTGGCTCCCGAATGCCACAAACCTGGAAGTGACCGTTCCGGTCTGTGAACTATTTTTGGAAGCCGAACATTCGACGGGGCTTCTGAAGCTTCCAATTGGCTGCAGGAGTTTCCTGCAGCCAATCGGAAGCTGCACTTCGATTTCCAAACGTTTTGGAAGTCAAACAGACTTCTGGAACGGATTCCGTTTGACTTCCAAGGTATGACTGTACCTCCTTTCATTTCTTTTAAACAGACCTTTAAAGACCCATAATTTCATTGTGCCTTTTAATAACTATGATATGTTTAACAACTCTGGGTGCAATATGATCAAGTTATCTTGGGAGTTATTTTTAACTTGTGCTGGTTTAAGTAACATTATTGTGTGTGTTTAAATAATTGGCTCGCAGCTAATTAATACAGTTTTAAAACTGTGTTGTGATTTACTTACTTGTGGTCAGCGGCTGTTGTCATCCACTTAGTGATGCTTAGTCCAAAAACAGGATACAGAATAAAATAAAGCCTATTCCTTCGTGAGTTTGAATATTACATAATAAGGTCAAGACCGTAGGTTCTACTTAATGGGCCAGACCCTCATCTATGCCACACACAGATATGTTAACAATAATAAAAAGGTACACGGATGAACCAGAAGCCTCCTGTTTCTGATGCACTATGAATGTATTAAACAGAATCCCCACCCCCACCCCAAAAAATGTTACTGTTCTGTGCTGCAGTGAAATGGGCATTTAAAAAAACTCCAAACACACATTTTGTCACTGATTGGCTGGTTGGAGTTGCCGCTTCAAACTGTGTGTGGAAACACAAAATAGCCCTCTTTTATTTCAAATATAATTAGCCATTTAAATGTCTTGGGTCAATTTATTAACACTTTATTCATTGGGGCGTAACTTTTATGAGGCTTTATTGCGATTGGAAATTATATTCTACACAAATACAATAGAGAATTAAATGTTCTAGAGAATGCACCAGGGCTCTTTGTACTTTATGGTACAGCATCGTAATGAACCTTGACCGGCTGAAGAGTTGATAAATATAAAATATCACCACTTGCCACTCATTTTGTTCCTCTTTAATGACTGATAATCCATGTCGATTTACTGTGATAGTTGCAATCCAATACTGTTTCCCCACCACCATAAATGTGACTTTAACAGGACCGATTAAGTGTGTCTGCATAATAAAATTAGCCAGAGCAACACTCTTGTAGATTGTTTCCAGCTCTTTGAATTTCCATTAGGTTATTGAAACTTGTTAGACTGTAAAGTCATTGGTGGTTTGTTCAGACAAGCAGCTTCGTTGCCAGAGAAAGGAGTAATGATATTGTACCAAGGCATTTTGTTTGCACTGTTTTGGAAAATCAATCTTATATACATTGCAAAATGGAAGGGAGCTATTCCGGTTGAGGCAGGAACTGTGGCAAGTCGTTTGCCTCACTGAGCTTTGCAAAAACAGAAGGCTTAAACAATAAAAGTCTAGTAAATCATGCAGCTTCTGTTTGGCAAGCACTAGATATTGTTCTGCCGGCTGCACAAATCCCCCCACGTCTGACCCAAGTATCACTAAAGAATGCTTTCTGCTGGCAAGAGTCATTTGACAGTGGAAAGAACTCCCTCAAAAGGTGGTGGACTCTCCTTCAATTGGAGGTTTTTCAACAGAGGTTGGATTGCCATCTGTCAGGGATTATTTAGTGGTGATTCCTGCATTCCAGCGGGGTGGACTAAATGACCCTTGGTGTCCCTTCCAACTCTCCAATTCTATGATTCTATGATCTTGTTACCCCCTTCAGGAAAGCAAGTGGCACACAGCATTTGCACCAGGGGTGGGAAACCTGTGACCTTCCAGATGTTGCTGGACTCCATCATTCCTAACCATTGGCCAGGCTGTCTGGGACTGATGGCTGTCAAGGTCCATTCAGATTCTGTGTTCGAGGTACTGAAATGAACATTACTCTATAAATAGCAGTTAAGCAGGTGTATATCAAAATCACAAATAAGCAAACACCTATTATTTCCTGAATAATTTAGCCACAGATCCTCCACCACCCAACTCCCCACCCCAGCTGAAAACAAGATCAAAAGATCAGTTGCTACAGCATCCTTGTACGATGGGCAAACATTAGGTGAAAAGTTTTTCAGCTCCTGAAACTTCCAGTTGATGCTGAAGGGGATGTTTAAATGTAATATCCTAGGTTTTCAATTATTCATGACAGCAGCTATATTTGAACGATGCTGGGGAATCTCTGAATGTTCTTGTGGTTTCTGTGCAGTTCCCATTAGCAGTGTGAACTCTGCTCCTCTGTGTATTGTCAATGTGAATGTTACAGTGCCATGTGATTTCTACACTGCCGTGCTAATAATGCCAGGTAAAATGTCAACAGAGGGAGTGGCTTCCTCCTGCAATGGCTTGTCAGCTATCTCATGGCTTCCAGTCTTCCTTGGATGGGTTTTCACTGCAGCCATCCAGTTGTGCTGCTCTCCCAAAGCTATATAATTTCATTTACCAACCAACCTAATCCATTTTCATCTAATTTTAGTTTATGATGGTCCAGTGCTACCATGTTATTGAAAATGCAGAAAGCTGCCTTATACTACTGACCTGTGAGCCATCTAGTTCAAGATGATTGACACCAGCCTTCCCCACCTGATACCCTCCTGCAGTTGCTTCTTGTGAGTAAGCATGGGATGCCTACAAAGGCCCTGCAATGAGATTCAGGAAAAGAAAAAGAGGGGAAAGAGCAACTTTGCCAGATGTGCTGACTGGTGCTGAACAAAGCCAGAGATCAGAGCTGGATAGAAAACAGTTAAAAGTAGCCTGAGAGGCATGATGCCTCCCCATCTGATGCTTGCATGTGCAGAGAGGCCTGGCTGAAGTGAGGGAATAGGTGTGCTGCAGTGTTCTCTTGGCTGCAGGCATCTCAGGAAGATGATAAAACTGCCACACTGTGATATGTTGGCCCCCTTGCTAGGAAGCCCACCATTAAGGTGCTTATTTACTGCACCTATCCAAAGAGCAATGCAGCTCAGAAGTGCTACCTGTCTTACGGCTGGATAAATTAGCAGCACGCACCAGGAGGACGGCAGCTGTCTATTGTTCAGATGGCTGGAAGTGGGGAAGAGAGATGAAAGCTTCCCCATCTGACCTTGTTACACTTTGGGTAAAATGCCAAGTCCCTTTCTTCCCTTCATGGAAAGTGGGGATGAGAGAGGAGGAAAGAAGGAATGCTTTGGGGTGAATTTCTCTTCCCCCCCCCTCTCTCTTCCCCCCTAAAAGGATACACAAACAAAGGCAAGAAAAAGCATGTCAATGGCAGGAAGATGTCAAAGACTTGGTGTAAAGTCGTTTAATCCTCCATCTCCTCCTGCCTTGCCCTTCTGTAATTTGGAAACTGCTGGCATCAAGAGCCTGCACTGGCAACACTCCTTGCACGCCTCCAACTCAAAATATTTTAAATAGAAATTGTTTTTGCCCTAATATTTTTTTGCAAGATGTGGAGCTGTGAACTTTAAATTAGCAATAACAGAAATTGACATGGGTGGTGTTGCAAGTAAACCACCAAGCCCTGCAGGCTTAATTATGGAGTGAGCAGGGAGATAGATGTTAAAGAGAGAGAGGGGGGGGGAGGAGGAGGAGTGGGAGAGATCCAGTTTCAAAATTTTACCTCACATAATATAAATAAAAGATTATATCTTCTACTGGTAGCCTACAGATCAAAAAGATGAATTTAAAAAAAGTGACACAGCCTTTAATAATTATTTATCTTTGGCTGGCTGCAGATTGCCTATGTAGCAAGAAATGTACACACACAAAATATGGATATCCATGTTTTAGTTGTAGTTACATAGCAGTCAGGTGTGTTCAGGAGTCTAAAAAAGTAGGTCAGCAGGAATGAACAAAGCAGCAGGAATGACAAAAAAAACACACCCTCCCAAGACTTTCCAAATAATATGAGGAGGCAATTTTTATTCCTGATGTGTTCTAGCTCATAACACTGTTTTTAAGGGAAATTGTCTTTACAAAACTACAAATGGAAAATTAGAACTATGCACCAGACCCAATTGGGTCCTGTGCTGAAACAGTCTGATTTGGATCGACCCAGGCTTCCGCTGGATTGGCTTGAGGCAGCTCTGGATTGTCCCTGGGTCAGAATGGGCCCCCACGGGGCAACCCAGGACTCTGCAAAGGAGGGAAATCTGGCAACAAGGAAAGGGGAGGAGAAAGGGGACTCAGCTCTACTGCTGAAAATAAATCGTTTTAAATGTGTTGTAAAGTGCAATATACAGATGGGACACTACATGGCGAAAGTGAGCTATGCCAATTCAATGTATTTCTCAAAACCTTTAAAAAAACATTTTTACAGTATTTTTGGGTCTTTTTCTCCTCTCTCTACCAATTATAAACCCTAAACATGCAGTCAAGGGGGAGAAGCAGCTGTCAAAACTATGGTTAAACATCTGGTTGGAAGGGGGAGAGGAAAAGATAGGCCCTTTTCTGTCTCCCACCCACAACCTCCTGGACTCAGGGCTGTTCTGCGCCCCCTGGATCCATGTTGGGCTAGGCCTAGATCATCCTTGGTCTGATCAGAGCTGCTCCGTTGCACTGGAGCCCAGGGCCCCAAATCATTCACAGACCTACTGCATATTGATCGGTTTATTTATTTTGTTCTTTTCATATTTGTAATGTCTTGAATCCTCAGTTCACCATCATCACGCAACTGGGTCTCTTTGGACTGTTTCCCCTGTGGCTCATGTTATCAGAAAAATGCCCATTGCACCCCATTCTTATCTTTATACATGTGCTTTGTGCCCCCCCGTCTCTCCCCCCCCCCGGCCCGTCTTCAGGATGCATCACACAACACATGCTCCCTTTAGAAGTTTCTGGGACACAGTGACACTGACGTTTGTAAAGGGGATGTCCATGCCAAAAATGCTAACCTTTAAAAGTTGTGACACACCTTCTTTGGGCTCCTTGCCTCCTATGAGGGGGGAACCTGTTGAAACAGAATAATAAATCTGCCTTACTTTCACTGGCTCTTCCCTCAGTTCATTCATCTCTGACTAATAACAAACTCTAGTCCTTTAAAAAGGGGAGTTAGGCCTAATTTGATCTAATTTGATTCTTTGGTAGATTTACAAAAAGAAAAACACACACCAATAAATCAATTTCAGAAAGACGCAAGATTAGATGTGCACAAAACATATTTTTACAAAACAAAGACTCCCTGTGCTCAGCTCCTCCTTTCTTCCCAGCCAGGGTGGCCCTTCCCTCTACCTGCCCAGGGCGTCCTGTGGCCTCGGTGGTTGCAGCAGCCTTTCCTCCTCCTTGCCTGCTCTCCAGCAGCTTCGACAAGCTGCCCAAGGAGAAGGCGGCCGTGGCGGCCATGGAGAGGCCATAGAGAGGATACAGGATGCTCCCTCACAGCTGCCACAGCCACTTTTCAGGACAAGCACCAGCTCAACCTCCTCCCAAAGCTTGGCAGCAGCACTGGTGGGGGAAATAGAGGCATTCCAGAATCAAACCAGAAGCCAGGATAGCTTTCGTAATTCTTGGACTGTCCCTGGAATATAGAATAGTGCTCAGCCCAAGAGTCAAACAGTGACCTGGGCTGGCTTGAGGGTGGGGGTGGCAGGCAGAGACTTTGACCCTGGATGGGAAGGGCTGCTGGCTAGGATGGCTACGGTCTACCTCCACGGTCAGAGGCAGCACACGTTTGAATACTAGTTGCTGGGAACTGCAGGTGAGGAGAGCGCTGTGGAACTCAGGTCCTGCTTCTGGGCTTCCCATAGGCTGCCCACTGTGAGAATGGCATGATTTGGGTCTAAAACGGTTAATAGGGCCAGGAAGGAATTATACTCACTGCTGCAACTGTGTCTTTTTTGTGTTGCCCTTGCAACAACAGCTCCATTCCTAAAGGTCAGTCTTGAAATGCTTCCCTCCCCCACCCTGCAAAAATAAAATTAAAAAGGTGCCATTTATTAGAAGAGTAAAATCTGCCTGTGGTGAATTCAGTGTATATTTGATACGTGATTATCCTTTACCATTCTGATGCCTGGCTCAATTAGCGGTAACATGGCTAATTGGAACATAAGTGTGTTTCTTTGTTAATGTATTTGACAGCTAGCCCCAGGGAATGTTCGTGCAGTTCATTATACACTTTAGTAATCTTTCTGTTTTCTGCCCCAAATGGAGCCGCTGGATGCCCGTTGAGGGCTGCAGATCTTTCTGTGACGAAAAAGTACAAGTGGGGTTATTAATCCTCCACTGCATCAAACAAATAAGCACATTAATCAACTAATTTTGAAGAGATAGACATCAAAAGACCAAGCCTGGCCCTTTTAGAAAGTCTGTCTGTCCTTTTTTCCTCCATTCCAGGAACTGGGAACTTTTGGCCCTCCAGATGTTATACTTCAACTTTTGTCAGCCCCGGCCAGCATGGCCAGTGGTCAAAATGAAGGGAGTTGTAGTCCAAGTGTGTCTGGAAACACCAGGCTCTCCATCCCTCGTCTACTCTGACCGATAATCAGCTCTCCAAGGTCTCAGGCAGAGGGGATTTCCCACCCCCTGCTAATACCCGTTTTAATTCTTAATGCAAGGGATTGAAGCTTCAGCCTTCTGCTTGCAAAGAAGATGTTCTGCCTTGTGCTCTCAAGATGTTTTGGCCTACAACCCTTGGCTGGGAGTCCTGAAACACCTGCTCCCTGCCTTGCAGGTCTTTCCCCACCTGGCCTGGGAGAGCAGGGCTGGACTGACTCCAGCTGCAAAAGCTGAGGCTGCTGAGTAGACTCTTGGTCTGGGGTGTTATTTAGGGAGTTTTGTTGGGGTGTTGTTATTTTTGTATCTCTCTTAGATCTTACAATGTATAAGATCTAATTTGGTAGTGTACATTTTGATGTTTTGCTTATTGTTTACGACTACATTATGTCTGTAATTGTGTGGTTATTTTCAAGCTGTAAGCCGCCTTGAGCATCGTTTGAACTACAGAAAGGCAGCATGGAACTAAAATGATGCATGTGTGATACAAGTAACTTAGCCAGGCTTACAAAGGTTTAATTAAATCCACATGCCCTGGAAACAATGACTATAGTGCATTATTTTATTAATTTTATTAATTTATCTAAACAATTATGTCATGATAATAATAAAAAATGGAAGCCCAAAGAAGCAATATCTCATTAAAGAACCCAAATGTAACCACCTGATTCAGCTTGGAGCTATATTTATGCAAACAGGTGCTACTGGAGTGATTTTTCCTGCCAAAATATCAGCTGGGGCTGCATAGATTTAATACTCTGAGTAGAGTTGTGTAGTGTTTAGAATACTAGATTGTTGCAATGCGCTCTACATGGGGCTGCTCTTGAAGATGTCCCAGAAATATAAAAAGTAAAGGGACCCCTGACAGTTAAGTCCAGTTGTGGACAACTCTGGGGTTGCAGTGCTCATCTCGCTTTACTGGCTGAGGGAGTCAGTGTTTGTCCACAGACAGCTTCCAGGTCATGTGGCCAGCATGACTAAGCCGCTTCTGGCAAACCAGAGCAGCACACGGAAATGCCATTTACCTTCCCGCCGGAGCGGTACCTATTTATCTACTTGCACTTTGACATGCTTTCGAACTGCTGGGCTGGCTGGAGCAGAGACGGAGCAACAGGAGCTTACCCCCTCGCAGGGATTCGAAACACTGACCTTCTGATTCACAAGCCCTAGGCTCCATGGTTTAGACCACAGCACCACCCACATCCCTCCTGGAAATATGTTGTTGTTGTTTAGTCGTTTAGTCGTGTCCGACTCTTCGTGACCCCATGGACCAGAGCACGCCAGGCACTTCTGTCTTCCACTGTCTCCCGCAGTTTGGTCAGACTCATGTTTGTAGCTTCGAGAATACTGTCCAACCATCTCGTCCTCTGCCGTCCCCTTCTCCTTGTGCCCTCAATCTTTCCCAACATAAGGGTCTTTTCCAGGGAGTCTTCTCTTCTCATGAGGTGGCCAAAGTATTGGAGCCTCAGCTTCACGATCTGTCCTTCCAGTAAGCACTCAGGGCTAATTTCCTTAAGAATGGATGTGTTTGATCTTTTTGCAGTCCATGGGACTCTCAAGAGTCTCCTCCAGCACCAGAATTCAAAAGCATCAATTCTTCGGCGATCAGGCTTCTTTATGGTCCAGCTCTCACTTCCATACATCACTACTGGGAAAACCATGGCTTTAACTATACGGACCTTTGTTGGCAAGGTCATGTCTCTGCTTTTTAAGATGCTGTCTAGGTTTGCCATCGCCTTTCTCCCAAGGAGCAGGCGTCTTTTAATTTCGTGACTGCTGTCACCATGGAAATATAAGTTAGTCCAAAATGCACCTGGAAATATAAGTTAGTCCAAAATGCAGCAGCCAGATTACTGGCTGGGTTCCATTTAGATCTCATGTAGCCTCTGTTGTAAAACTGGTTGTCAGTTCATTTTGGGGCCCAATTGAAGGTGCTCACATTAGTGCTTAACAGAGCAACTCAAGCCCCAAACATCTCAAAGACTGCCTCCTTCCCAACAGACCCTATTGGGTGCTGAGATAAGCAGGGGTGCTCCCTCAGAGGCTTGGGACGGTAGCCTGGGGGAGGGCCTTCTCTGGGGCAGCCCCTAAGCTGTGAAACCCCTTCCCCACAGAGGTGCCCTTGTCACCTTCACTGTATAGCTTCTGGTAATACTTTTGACATTTGAGGTATTAGTTTTAGGAACCACTTTATTTTTGTGATTGTGAGTTGTTTTAACTATTATTAATATAGTGTTTTGATGTTATAACCTCCCCTGAGACCTTACAGTGAAGGGTGGGAGATAGATAAATAAATAAATGCCCCCAAACCCCCCAGTGTAGTTGGTCTAAGACAGCAATCCTAAGCCTGCATACCAGAAGCAAGCCCCACCATGAATTCAGTAGGACTTGCTTCTGAAGAGACATTGCAGGATTGTGCTCTTATTCCAGAGAAAGCCAGGTTCAAAGCTGCCTTGACCATGGAGTTCCACTGGTGGCGCTGGGCAGCTACTTTCTCTCAGCCTAATCTGCCTCACAAGGCTGTTGAGACAATACAACAGAAGGACCACAGAGGACCCAGAGCTTCTTGAAAGGTATGGAATGCAACCTGGAACCATGTTAATGCCTCTCCCTTGTCTGAATATCATGTGTGTAGGAACTTCTAACTTTTGTATGGTTGGAATGCAGCTTACTGTGCAAATGGAAGAGTCGCATCCATGGCTCCGCCCACTTTTGCCTCTGCCCTGCCCACCTCTTGTATGGGGCCACATACATTAAATGGAGGTAAAGCAGACTGGCTGGTCCAAATTCTTGCAAAGTTCTCAATGTATCTGCTATTTATTGCTGTCTTAACAGAACTGTTGGTTGAAAACTGAGAGATCAGCCACTTTTGACTCCTCCTCTCCTTGAATCCTTTTTTATTCCAGCCAATCAGAGCTCTGAAACAGCTAACTGGTTTTCCAGCTTCACTATTTCCCTTCCAATCCCCTTTTCCTTTTGGGTCTTGTCATTTAGACTGTTAGTCTGAGGTAAATGACTATCTTATACCTGATGTGGGAAGCCACTCACAGAGCCTTTTTTATCACCTGGGGGGAGGCTAAAAATTCTTTAAATAAATGAAACTACTATATGAAAGATAAAATAGTGGGTGCTGGGTTTTTTTTTAATGATTATTCCATATTCATTGTGATGGTGATGAAATTAGCTCAGTTGTTTCTGAGTTGCCCCTATGATGTCATGACATGACATGTCGTGTTTAAAGACATTCTGACAGGCGAGGAGGAAGAGGAGGAGTCAGTCACCGGATGCTGACAATCGCTGCAGTGGCTGTGATGGAGGTGGAGCATCCGTGAGGCTGGGGGTAAGCAGGAACAGTCATCTCCATCCAGCAGTTTCCTGTAAGTGGAAATCTCAATATCAAGGGCCATCTTCAAAACAAAATAAAAAAAAATCCTTCCAGTAGCACCTTAAAGACCAACTAAGTTAGTTCTAGGTATGAGCTTTCGTGTGCATGCACACTTCTTCAGGGCCATCTTTACATTCAGCAGGAGAAATCATGTGCTCTGAGAAGAGACATATTCCAGAGAAAAGGGTGTGGACTACTGCTTAACTTTTATTTTATTAAAAATTAATATTAAAGTTGATTAACACATAAACCCCTTAATCCACCTCACTGAAATTGGGCAGGGTTAATCTCCTCTTGTGAGACTACTATCTCATCAGGTTTCATGCAACTTAGTATAAATGCAAAAAGTTATGGCCGTTTAGCTTTTAAATGTAGCCTCCATCTGCCTCCCTGACTCTGCTTTTTAGAATGGTGACCCCTGGCTTTATCTACAATGAGCCAGGGTTGTGTGGTGGTTGCAGTGTCAGACTAAGACCTGGGAGACCAGAGTTTGAATCCTCACTCAGCCATGAAGCTCCCTGGGTCACCCCGGGTCAGTCACTGTCTCTCAGCCTAAACCACCTCACAGGGTTGTTGTGAGGAGAAAAGGGGGAGGAGAAAAATGTACAGCACTTTGAGCTTGGGTTAGGGCTAGGTGGCATATAAATCTAAGTAATAAATAAATGATAAAGCAGAGGTGAGGAATCCTCTTCATCTGGCCCTTGGGACTTCTCCTCCCAGGCCACACACTGTCCTCAGTCACACCTCTTTTGCCTGTGCCCTTGAACTCTCTGGATCATTCTTGCTTCCCTGGATGGAAGATACAAAGGGCTGTGTGGGGAAGCCGGCCTTTTGAACAAAGATAGCATTTACATTCTGCCCACTTTTGCTTCTGGCCCCACCTGCCACCGACCCACAGAAGGGACATTTGTGAACACATTGGTTTGAGCCCCTAATTGGCAGTCAATCTTAACGAATGCCTTTCATTAATGGATATAATTTGAAGAACTGGGTAATTGACTCACATTTGATTAAGGCAGATTCTATTGGATTAACATGATTAATAGATAAAATTATCGCCAAACAGAAAGCAGTACAAAAGGTGACATAAGTCATGGTTCACATTAAGATCCTAAATTTAAAATAAGATGTATCTCTGACAGGAATATTTATTTTGTGGCAAACGGCTCAAACTGATGAGGTGCTCAAAAAGGCTGAGGGCAAAGCAGAGGAAAGGACTGATCCTGTGTCAGCAACTCATTGTATTTATTTAATATATATTTTTATTTCCTACTTTTTGTTTCCAAGAATATGATTCCACGTGGCATCTACGGTACAACAGCTGCACCACCTTCTGGTTCATTTGCTAGCGAAATCCAGAGTGATGGTGGTTTGTTTTTAAAGCTCTAAAAAGCTCGGGCCTGGGCAAATGGCCTTCCTTTGGGACTGACTCGCAGCCTTTCTCAACCTGTGGGTCCCCAGACGTTGTTGGACTACAACTCCCATCACCCCTAGCTAGCAAGGCCAGAGCTCAGGGATGATGGGAGTTGTAGTCCAACAACATCTGGGGACCCACAGGTTGAGAACCACCAGGAGGGAAAACATGTCCCGCAGGGGGTTGAATCTCAGCAGCCTGGAGAAAAGGCTAAGGAAGCTGTTAGTCCCCACTGAGGACTCCTCCGCCTTCTTTAAGCATGCGAGAAAAGCCCTGCAGCTGCATCAGGCCAATGGCCAGTCTAGTCCAGGATCCTGTTCTCACAGTGGCTGATCAGATGTCTGTGGGAAAACCTCAAGCAGGACTCAAGCAAAAGAACAATCTCTCTCTCCCCTGCCCATGCTTCCCAGCAACTTGACATGTCTCATGAGTACATGGCCCTGTCTTTGAAAGCTCAGTGAGTGGGCGCACCAACCCATCAAGACAATTATGTAACTTCCATGCATAGGAGGCAGCTCCTAGAGGCCGAGGTCCCTTCAGGCCCCCCCTAAAATATTTGAGTGTGATTATGCAGGTGGGACTTATCTGCTCTCCGATATTTTATCCGAATTGGCACCCCTGTGTTCTGTGCAGTTCTGAAGTCCTCATCCTGAACTTGGACTCTGTAGACTTTGACAGGCACGTCGGGTTTCGCCCAACATTGGGGGGCCTGGCACATGCGCACGATGTCACCTGTGTGGCGTGTGTCACATCATACTGCGGAACGAGGCCCAACGGGGCCTATCACGCTCCCCCAAAGGCCCAGCGGGGCATAGTTGCAGCTGTGGAAGCACCCAATGGGTCCCGCCTAGCTGCAGAATATTTAGGGGGCCCAGCCTCCTCGGTGAAAATTTTGGGGAGCCTTGGCCCCCACAGCCCCGCATGGATGGCACAGATTTGGACCACTGCTTTCAGCCCAGCTAGTCTCGCCTTTCCTGTCACCTAGCCTGGGCATGGCAGATGCCTGTTGTTGAGGCTGTCGGACTTCTCTGCCTTGATAAAGATCTCTTACTTCCTCTCAAGCAAGAGCCTCTATCATAATAGTCTGGGTTGGAGCTAGGGCAAATCCCAATGTTTCTGAGTTGGCCGTTTCATCTTGCTGTTGCTTGATTAGTTTATTCCAGTTAACCATATCAGGCGTTGCTCAGTCTGGCTGTGTTCTTGAAACGAAATTGCCTTATGTACAAGGATCTGTTTTTCTTCTTGTTGCAACCAGGCAGACAAGCGCTGAAAACTGTTGCTTCATCTTGATCTCTAATTGAGACGCTACCACAAGCGGCAAACCTCTGGAGTATAATGATTTGTCAGTACAGGCCAGAGAGTGGACCAATTTAATGCTTGCTGCGGGGGTTAGGATTTCAACAGCCTTTGATCAAATCTTTTTAGGTCAGTAACATTTAGAGGTGCAGAGGGGGGAAATCGTATAATTAAGAGGAAAAAACCTCACACGGTTGGTGGCTAATTTGGAATACACAGATGATATTGTTGTGCAATATTGCCTCCTTCAAATGGAAAGGTCTTAAGTTTTCCAAAGAGCTAGATTAATATTGATATCGTGTTACTCTTTGTAACGTTCAGTGTGCAAACATCAGCCACCGCCTCTCCTCCCGCCCCTGCCACCGACAGCAGCTCAAACACTGAGCCCAAGGAAGTAGCATCAGGAAGCTCTCGTGTCCCAAGAGTAGGGCAGAGTGTGGTGGGTGCCTTGGGGAGCGGGTGCAAGGGGCCATGGGGGTGCAGTGGTGAGTCTTGGGAGAACCCTATGCCCACTAAGCAAACTTGATGACCTCATGTGCAATGCAGGAGGCTGTCCTGTAGATTTGGAGTAAAATTCCAGGGCCAGAAAGTATGAAATAGGAATCAGGCCTTAGTGTGGTGGCACTACCCTTTGGAGAGCCCTCTGATTCCATATGAGACAGGCGCCAGCTCTGCAGTCCTTTCAGTATGTGGGGGGGAGGGAGAGAATTGGTCCTTTCAGCGTTTGTGTGTGAGAGAGAGACAGAGAAGCTGGAGACCCAGAGACATGCCTGCTCTATACTGGATTTGGGGGCTGCCCTGGCAACCGAATGGGAAAGCAAGATCTGTTGGAGGGTTCATGCTGTGAGACCCTCCATCCTATGCTCAGGTTGTATGTGTAAATAAAGTCATACAGTGGTACCTCGGGATGTGAACGGGATCCGTTCCAGAGCCCCGTTTGCATCCTGAACAGAACGTAAGACACGACAGCGCGTTTGCGCATGCACAGGTCGCGTTTCGCCGCTTCCGTGCATACTCATGACATCATTTTTAGCATCTGCGCATGCAGGAGCAGTGAAACCCGGAAGTAACGCACTCCGTTACTTCTGGGTCGCTGTGGAGCGCAACCCGAAAGCACTCAACCTGAAGCGTATTTATCCTGAGGTATGACTGTATATCCTAAAAACCCCACAGTCTCTACAGTGGTACCTCGGGTTAAGTACTTAATTCATTCTGGAGGTCCATTCTTAACCTGAAATTGTTCTTAACCTGAAGCACCACTTTAGCTAATGGGGCCTCCTGCTGCTGCCGCGCCGCCAGAGCACGATTTCTGTTCTCATCCTGAAGCAAAGTTCTTAACCCGAGGTACTATTTCTGGGTTAGCGGAGTCTGTAACCTGAAGCATATGTAACCCAACGTACCACTGTACTGATCTTCATTCCAAGGGAACTAAACCCTGGGTATGTTGGAATTGCTGGAGTCTTTTGACACCTGGAGATTGCAGTTGAACACAACAGTATTTATTACTACCTGTATAGGCCATCTGATTGATTCAATATGCTAGATGCCACTGTTATGTATTCTGTGAAACCAAAGTACACTGAATGTCCATTGCAACAATCAATTTGCCTTTATGGTTATTTTTAATATGTTATAACCCACTCTAAACATTGTTTCCACAATGGAAGGTTAGGGATAGAAATACTCTCTGTAACAACAGCTGCAACATTTTCCCTCCCCACGGCCATATTTGCTGCCCTCCTCTGAACCCATCCCAGTTTCTCTCATTTCCTTCTTGAAGTGCAGTGGCCAGAATTAAAGAGTATTAGAGTAGCAATTATGACCTCCAGGCCACTTTATTTCCTTTAAAAGGTTTCTAGGCCACCTTTCAACTGATGTTTTGATGGCAGCACACACAATGAAACAAGCAGTAAGAAAACTTAATTAAAACATAGCAATGAGAAGAACAGTGGCAGAAGCAGAATGAAACGAAGCAATAAAATCAGGAATAGCAGAAATTTAATTAGCCATGAAAAGCTGGAAGAATAGAGCCATCTTCACCTGACAGCTAAAAAACAGCAAAACAAACTTGATGCCAGCTGGTGTTCCTGGGAAGAGCATTCTGCAACTTGAGCACCATCACTGCAAAGACCCTTTCTCCAGTCGCCACACCCATTACACTTCTGACGGTTCCACGGGCTTCCACTAGCCATCTTAACAAAACAACAGAGAAACGGGCACTTTAGGGAGCAGCTGGTCCTTCAGGCCTCTCTTGCTCTGTAAAAGATCCATGTAATAAGACTCCCCATTGCCTCACTGTAAGCGTTTTCTCAGTTTTGTATCTCCAGTGCTGTTATCTTTAGCAGGAATTATTAATAATAAAAAAGAGAAGTCCGTCATTCCAGCAAAACTTCTCTATGCCCAGTGTTTGCCAAGGACAAGTAGGCATTTCATGGCTAATTAAAGTTCCCTTTCCGTTGGAATGACGGTGCTGCAGGCAAGGCCCTCAGTTGGAGATGGTATCTGATAGATGAGATGACAGGCCTTTGCTGGACCAAATAACAGCATCACACAATTTTCTCCTCCACTATCTAATTCCCCAGTGAGCTCCCCATCTAATTTGACGGAATAATACCCTCCTTCCTATGACAGCAGAAACAAGCCCAGTAATTGATGCACAAGTATTCTTGTGCAATTATCAAGCCAGGGGTTTCCCTTCCTAGAAAATGTGCTCCCCACCTACACGGTTCTCACCATACAATTGTTTTCTAGGCTTTAGTGACTGAGCTTGCCTGTGCCCCGTGGAACCGAGGGTGCCCTCTGCACCTCGTCACTTGGGGTGGGAAGTGCATGCCTGTTTCCTTGGGGCTCATACAGCCCTGACATGTCACACCAGCACTGGGCCATGATGAGTAAATCAGGAAGCACCTTACAAACTGTAGATATTGTCTCCCAGATGTTGTGCACATATTAGTGCCAGGGATACCAGCTGGATGTGAATGCTGCATTGCTTTCAGTGGGGTGTGTTGTCCCTATTATCATTTGTTTGCTTTAAAACATTTTAAAGCTGATTTTCAGGGGAGGTCCAGCCGTGGAAGTAAGCAATAGTGGTTAGTGGAGTAGGATCCCCAGGTACCCCCACACGCCAGGTAATCTCAGGTATGAAACATCTTCATGAGTGAGTTATTGCAAACAAAACCAGGTTCTGGAAATTTCCTGAAGAGCAGCAAAGTGAAAAGCACTGTGTCTCTTTAAATTTGAGTCTTCCCAAACAATTATAATTTATAATCCTTTCCCTTATCTGATATTCCTTAGGAAAGACATGCATATAGCCTTGAGCTAGAACTCCAACTTGGCTTTTAAATGCAAATATTTTAACAAGTATAACACAGAGAAGCATGAACTATCAATTATTCCTAGTAGGCATATGTAAAACATCTTGTTTATCACCCCACCTCCCCCCACCCACCCCACCCCGTGATCAAAACCAAATTAAGACAGAGAAAATAAAAAGGTGACATTGCAGAGTGAAAGATTGCATTTTGCTTTCTGTTTTGTTGTATTTTAAGGATGCATTTGTTTGTCTCAGCAGTTCTGACATATTTTTTCAATGGGAAACATTTTTTTAGAGCAGTTGATGGAAACAGGGGATAGGGAGATAACTATATTGGGATTGTCTATGCTGAGATAATTCCCGGGACACACCAACTGTCCAGGGAAGTATATGTGGGGTTTGCAGAACAAGTTCAGAATTCATATGAAATTAGAGAACTTTGGCTTTCTGGAAAATATTTGCTTTAAAAAATGCTCATGTTGCTAGACCTTATGATTCTGGAGGTAAATGTAGGAGTATTTGAGTGTTCCATTGATGTTGTTGCCATCCGTCTGAGTCAAGAGTGTGTCTCTGGGGGTGAAGTCAAATGACTACTTTATCAGCACTGAAGTGATCTCTTCAGGGCACAAGCCTGAGCAGTCTGTATGGAGGCCCCGGACTGCCCAGACAGCAAGAACCTCCTCTCAGCCTTGCTGATGTGGTCCAAAGAAAAGCAGAGCAATACATTTTGCACCAGCTTGGCTGCAAGAATTACCAGAAGGAGGCGTCCAAGACACCATCCAACCGTCTCAGGGACTCTATTCCACTTGTCTGCTCAGTCCGCTGAAGCCTGTCTTCATAGGCAGGGGAAGTCCCAAATTCATCAAGATTTGAGACCCACCAGCTATCTTCCCCTGGTTTAGCCAGCCATTGAAAGCTGTTTCTTGGGGTGTGGCTACTGTTGCACGCTGACAGCTTCTAGGAGTCACTGGTGAGAGTTGAGTGCAGGGTGAGGAGCAAAGGTGGACAAACTAACCCCAAAGGAGCATGATGTGCCCCCCCCCACTGAATTACTACCCCTCCCCTAACATCTCGTACACCCCACCAGCTGAGCAGAATCTTACAAAATCTCAATGAACGTCTAGTCTGGTGTAGTGGTTAGGAGCGGTAGACTTGTAATCTGGTGAACCAGGTTCGCTTCCCTGCTCCTCCACATGCAGCTGCTGGCTGACCTTGGGCCAGTCACGCTTCTCTGAAGTCTCTCAGCCCCACTCACCTCACAGAGTGTTTGTTGTGGGGAAGGAAGGGAAAGAAGAATGTTAGCCGCTTTGAGACTCCTTCGGGTAATGATAAAGCGGGATATCAAATCCAAACTCTTCTGCTTCTTCTAGTGGTCAAGGAAGAGGAAAGTATCAAGCTTTTACTACTTCTATAGCCACCATTTCTTGGCATCTGCTATTACAACATTTTAAATTTGGGGAAACTGTTTTGGCAGCAGAGTACTTTGCCTATCACCCAACCAACGTTCTACAATCTGAACATCTACGGTAGATATAGACACTTCACTGCAGCATTTCCCTCCAGTGACATCCAGTGAGTCTGCCTAGAAGAACCCGAAATGAAATTTTAGCTGTTGACCACCTAAGAAAAAGGTGGGCAGTAAGTCTTCCGACTGATTGAGGATTGATTGATATTTGACATTGGGGTGGGGGGAGAAATCCATTGAGTGGGCTCTAGTCTACAAAGGTTAATGTTAATCTGGGACAGCAGAAAGAAGCTCCAGAATCCCGATCTACTGGGAGATCTCTGGATGATTTGAAATAGTTATCTCCCGCTTGGACTACTGCAATGCTCTCTACGTGGGGCTACCTTTGAAGGTGACTCAGAAACTACAACTAATCCAGAATGCGGCAGCTAGACTGGTGACTGGGGGTGGCCGCCGAAACCACATAACACCGGTCTTGAAAGACCTACATTGGCTCCCAGTACTTTTCCGAGCACAATTCAAAGTGCTGGTGTTGACCTTTAAAGCCCTAAACAGCCTCGGCCCAGTATACCTGAAGGAGCATCTCCACCCCCATCGTTCTGCCTGGACGCTGAGGTCCAGCTCCGAGGGCCTTCTGGTGGTTCCCTCATTACAAGAAGCAAAGCTACAGGGAAGCAGGCAGAGGGCCTTCTCGGTAGTGGCGCCCACCCTGTGGAACGCCCTCCCATCAGATGTCAAAACGATAAACAACTGCCTGACATTCAGAAGACATCTTAAGGCAGCCCTGTTCAGGGAAGTTTTTAATGTATGATAATTTAGTGTTTTTTGGTTTCTATGGAAGCCGCCCAGAGTGGCTGGGGAAACCCAGCCAGATGGGTGGGGTACAAATAAATAATAATAATAATAATTATAATAATAATAATAATAATTATAATTATAGATCAGCAAAGATGTCTGACTTGCTTAACAACAAAGTACAGCAACAAAATGAATACCCCCCCCCCAATTATATTGCTGAAATGAATGCACCAACAGGTGTTGGGGGGCAGACGGGGGATTGTGAGCTCTGTTCAGTCCTGGTACTCAAAACAAATTCCTGAGCTCAGGGTTATTTGAGTTTATGTCTTTCAAACATGTCTCTGAGGCTTGGTGAAGCTCATGGTTCAAGTAAAATTCAATGCCGTTCAAACCAAGTATTCCTTGAGGGCACTCGTAAGTGACAATTGTCAATCTTATATCAAGAGCGATGATTTCAATACCAGGTTGATAGCTCTATTGTTGTTGTGTTGGAATCATGCAGTTTAAAAGGCTTTACATTATAAAGATGTCTGCAAATGTGACATGGAGGCTGACAACACCAGCCCGGCCATGTGGGAATCCCTTGCAGGTGATGCAGTGCCTGGAGACAATCAGTCAGATTGTGTATCCACAACAGTAACCAGAGGAGGAATGACTGGTGGGAGGAGCGCAGAAGGAAGAAATGCCATGGCACACCTGCGTCAGCACAACCAGGCGCCCTCATCTGCCCCAGCTGCAACAAAACATATCTCTCCCGTATCAGTCTCCACAGACACATCAGGGGCTGTAACTCTCCAATCATTTGACTTCACCTTCAAAAGCGCACACCTACATTGTGTCCCAAGACAGATGGGTGCCAACCCACAAATTATCTTTAACGGTCCACAGAATATTATTTCAAAATTACTACTCACTGAGACAAATGAATCATAGACTTTAAAAGTGTATAACTCCCAGCTTCATTCACAACATTCTCTACCAGCTACATGATTCCTACTCACAAGAAGAAAAGAAGATGACTTTGGGGTTAGGCAAAAGGCCCCTCTAGTCCAGCGCTCTGTTCTCAAAATGGCCAACCAGACGTCTCTGGGAAGCTCAGTGTGACTACCTGGGGCTCCCAGGCAGTCTCCCGTCCAGGTTCTGATCACATCCAGATCAGCTTAGCTTCGGCAAGGCGCTCCAGGATCCTTGCAGTTCATAGTCCACCCCCTGTAGTCCATCCACTTCACCCATCACAAGTGTAGGCACTTTGCTAGTGATTACTACAATGCTGATTTACCTTACCCAGGTGTTGTTTGCATTACTGAGATATTAAAGACACAAAGCCCTTTGAGGAGTGGATCCACTTCCATGTGTTCCCTACTTTTTACTTTGGGGTTCAAAAATCCCGGATTTGGAACAATATTCTAATAGAATTATAGGATAGTGGAGGACATCCGCAGGATAGCAGGGTTTTCCACCAAAGAGAAAATGGGCTATTGAAGTACAACATACTGTTGCTGCTATTAATGATAATAATAATTGCATTTTTTGTCACTTTTTTCACAAAAATTGACCCTAGCGACCCAAAGCTACTTCCAAGGTAATGTAAGTCCAGCCCTCATCACTTTGTTGAGCAATAAAATACTCCAGTTGTTCCTAGTAGAATTATTGTTCTGCAAATAGTGTGTGTGTGTGTGTGTGTGTGTGTGTGTGTGTGCATATATATATATATATATATATATATATATATATATATATATATATAATTAGTGCCAATCCACAGCTTCCTGTGGTTTTCCTTACCTGACCTTGAGTGTTCCCATGATGGTTTTGTGCTTTCCTTGGACAGTTTCGCTGTCTATCTGCATCGATTAAACCTTGATCTCATTTATTATCTGAGGAAATGGTCTCAAGGTCACAGGGCTGGAAATTTAATTATGGTGGCAGTATATTAAGTGGCACATTTAAAGATGCTGAATTGTAGTAATTAATTTTTTGGATGGTGGTCTCCGGGGAACAGGTTCTCTCCACACTGGGTGTTTAGACATCCATCATGGCCATTGAGCGTGGCAGCTGTCTTTTAGCTTTAAACTGCACCATTATTCATCTTTTTATGACTGACTTTAAAAACACTAGACAACTTTACCCTTTTTATTGTAATATATGTCTCCTGTTTGCATCTAGCTATACTTCACCTTTGCTATAAAAATGCTAACAGGGCTTGCTCTTAGCTACCTGGGCTGGCCTAAAAATACCGAGACCACGATTACCCTTTGTTGACATCTAGGGTCAAGGCACGAGAGATTTCGCTGGCATGTGGAAACAGTGGCATGGAAGGGGTGGGGGTAAACCCTGCACTTTCCGTGCAATTCCGTCCATCTTGCCCAAGAACGAGCTATAATAATTAGCGAACACAAGGGATTAGTTTAGCCGTCACTGTTGACTTTGCAGCAGCACTAAGTTATTGAAAGAAAGGTGTCTCTGCCAAGGTCTTAAAAAGCTTGTAATGTTTAATGAAGGGATGGTCATTAAACTTGCTGGTTCAAATATTAGGCGAGATGGGGCTGGGAGGTGTTTAATAAAGAGGTAGGAAAATAAGAACTAAATTACAGATATTCATTAAAAAAGCTGGCAACAGCCCAGCCAGCCTTTGGAAACCAGCCATGAGCCTCGTTTTAATGGAGTCTGTGTAGGTCTCAGCTGCCACTAAACTTGAAGGAGGTTTTTAATCCCTTTGTTGAACTTTTCACAGTTTGGGATTTCAAAGTGGTAGTAAAACAACAGTTCAGGAGGAAGACAATGCACCAAGAAGTAATCTGGAATGCACTACAACGGTTCTTGGCGAGGCAGCAGCCACGTTCAACGCCATACATGCTATAGTGCTATGGTACCACTTCAAACGGCCACGGCTTCCCCCAAAGAATTTTGGGAAGTGTTGTTAGTTAAGGGCACTGAGAGTGGTTAGGACAGCCCCCTATTCCCCTCCCAGAGCTCCCTGTGGAAAGGGATTGATGGTTAAACCACTCTGGGAATCTTGGTATTCTTTGGGGGTGCCTGCTGAAGTGGGGTGGGTTTAAATGTATAGTGTGGATGTGAGCTCTGAGGCGATGAGTAGCCCCAGGTCACCCAGTGGTGGTCATGACCAAGTGGGGTTTAACATGCTGTGAGTCCTTTACTTGGGCTGTACATATGGGTACATAAAACCATATATCCTAAACACATCACAGTCTCCATTGACCTTCATTCCAAGGAAATGAAGTCCTGAGTAAGTGCAGGCACCCTTGGAGTCTCCCGCTGCTTGGAGATTGGGATGCATGAAACAATATTTATGTACCACCTCTTACACAGTGTACAGCAGCATCATAATTTTAACTGTATATTTGTATTCTATGTTAAGTCCAATCAAGAAGTCATTTAAGAAATATTTAGGATTCTCCTGTGACAAGCATCAACAGTTGGCAAAAGCCGTGGCGAACAAGGAAGTGTTTAGCACCTGCTAAAATTGATCCAGTCAGTGCACACCTTTTTTCTGGGGCCATTCCAAAGTGTGGGGGGCACCACAGAAATGGCTCTTCTTCCTCGGTGTAGCCAGATGGACAACTGCAGGCCGTAGCCCAACCAATAGAGCCCGTTGGCTTGTTTCCTATTGCATATAAATGTGTGTTTGTATCCATATATTCAGACCACCCAACTGTCCCAATTTGAGCGGGACACCCTGGCTTCTGTTAGAAATGTGGGGTGTCCTGCTTCTGCCGGCATCTGCTGCCTCTGCTGCCGCCGGCACAAGGCTGCTGGTGCCACCACTGCAAGGTCTCCCAGGATACAGCAAGGACTGCCAGGGCACTGCCACCACAAGGACTGCTAGGCTGCTAGGCCACTAATCCTGACATACTTCCAAAAGCTGACACTGGAAGTGAGCTTCCAGAAGTACGCAAACGGCTTCTGGAAGTACAGCTGTCGTGTTGGCAGCTTGCTAGGCCTCACCCCAGTGGGTAGTGTTAGAAGCGGCAGTGACCTGCCAGGCCTCACAATGGCACCAGGAGGCAGTGGCAGGAGTGGCAATGGCCTTGCAGGTGTCAGAGGCCTCTCAGCACTCGCCAGTGAGACCTCTCGGCAGCCTCAGAGGAAGAGGCAGAGAGAAAGCCAGCGAAGGGAAGGCAGCAGGTGGCTGGCGGTGGGAGGGGCAGCAGTGGCATGGTCAGGGGGTGCTCTTTGTCCTGGACTGGGGGCAGAAAAAGTCAGAGAGTATGGGCTGTGGGGTATGTCTTGCTGCTGATGGAAAAGTCTTTGATCCAGCACAACCTGCCACAAGTGGAAATCCTAAAT
This sequence comes from Podarcis erhardii, assembly GCF_964252035.2. Taxonomy (NCBI): domain Eukaryota; kingdom Metazoa; phylum Chordata; class Lepidosauria; order Squamata; family Lacertidae; genus Podarcis; species Podarcis erhardii. Next base: position 3,983,696 of record NC_138503.1, on the reverse strand, counting down.
GTACAATGTTTCTCTTTCTTTCTCTCTCTCCATGTTCATGCCCCCTATATATGCAAACAGAAGCACAATTTGGTTCTGAAGGCAATATTCTCTGCCAGTAAGCAGGGTGACATTGTTAGCCAGTGTGGCATAGTGGTTAGAGTTCTGGACCTGGGAGCTCACCGGGTGACGGGGGCGGGCTGTCACTGCCTCTCAGATGCACCTGCCTCACAGGGTCATTGTGGGGACTAAATGAGGAGGGGGAGAACCATGTGTGCCATCTTGAGTTCCTTGGAAACAAAAGTGAGACAGAAACGCAATAAACAATATTGATAATATAAAACAAACAAATAAACAAGGTGTCAGAACACGGCGGGTAGGTTGCTTGTGGGGGTCAAACTATGCCTAGCATATAATACTTTGCTTGTGGGATTTGCACTTACTGCTCTTTTGCTACCGGGCCTAGTTCAAGGTGTTGGTGCCAACATATATGGCCCTCTATAGCTCAGGACCACGCTACTTGAGAGACTGCCTTCTCTCTTACGTATCTTGCAGTCTGTGGGAGAGTTTCTCCAGCAGGTGCCAAAGATCTCAGAAACCTATTCTGCAATAACTTGGAGAAGGGCTTTTAGTATGGTTGCTCCTATTCTGTGGAATAGCATTCCTGCTGAGGTACAACACAAACCTACTATCTGCACTTCCTGGAAATAGTGGAAGAAATTCCGTTCTGACAGGCTTCTCCTGATGCATTAATTTACCACGAGTGCCCACTTGTTAGGGCTCTGGTCATATTTTAAATGCATTTGTTGTGTTTTTCACTGTTTTTGATTGTCTTGTGTGCAAACCATCTCAAGATAGTGCTTTAGAAGGTAATTCACAAATTACGGTCCAGCATCCTTTCTACTGTGGCCAACCAGAGGCTGGGCTTTAAGGTTTCTTGAGGTCAGGGCTTGCTTCATGAAAGAGGCAGGTGCTGCAGTTCCTCTGCTTCGGAATATGGACTCCTGTCTTGCAGTGGGTTGGACTAAGTGACCTTTTGGATCCCTTTCAACTCTACAATTCTATCATTCGGTGATCCCAGGGCTGTGAAGAGGGGACTGCCTGTGGTTATTCAGTGATAAGGAAGCAGCATTCTGCACATGATCAGGGCACCCTTGTTTAAGCAGTGTGTCTAAGCTCCGTCCTGCAATAAAAACAGATTGCAGGACTGAGCTTTGATGCATTATGCAATGAGAACGGAGACACAAAAACCTTTCAGGCAACACGAGGTTTATGAACCCAAGTACAGAGCAGCATAACACCTAAGCAATTACTCATAACTTCTTTATAATTCCTTGTAATTTCAGATTTCAAGAAGACTCAACATTGAACAAACCTCTGAATAATTCTTCCTGTTTACCACAGCCTGATCAACAGAAAACTGTATTGTAGCTGCTATGTGGCATATGCTCAATATGGATGGCAAATGCCACCAAACTTACAGAGACTTGCTCTTGAGTAAGCATGCACGGCATCTGCCTGCAATACAACCATATGGAAAATAAGTGTTTTCACGCTCTGTATCTGCCCTGCCAATTAGGCTAATTAAAAGAAGAATGCAAGCTTACAGTGGAGTTAGGAAGTAGAACCAGCTTTAGCAACTGAGAATGAAGACCGAAGGGTGCCTGCTATTCTAGGTTGATTCTACCCCACTCCCTGGCTGGCACAGGCTTTGGGAAGGAGGTTCGAGGCTATGGTAGCGTCCTAGAGCCCCCCATTCTCCTTCCCAAAGCTGGGCAAGTGCTAACTAGGCTTTGGGAAAGAGGCAGGAAGACTCTAGGTCCCTGTCAAAGTCTCATGCCCCCTTCCCCAAACCTTGCGGTCAGTGGCAGAGCTACATGCTCCAGCACCAAGGGGGGGGGGGGCGGAGAGCAGGCGGGAGCAGGGTTGGTGTGCATCCTGGGGCCGTGGCGCACTGTCGGCAGAGCCATGATGTGCGTTCTGGGGGCATGGCGCGCAGTGCGGGCAGGGGGTCTGGGATTGCGCTGCCGGGAGCAGTGCACTCCACACACACCCCGCACTCCTCTTCCTCTGCCAGTGCTTGCAGTGCCTCACTTTCTGGACTTTGAGAAGGTGCCCCCCTTGGTTCAGCACCAGTAATTCAAGAAATTGCGTGACGGGGTAAGAAACCATGATGGCTTAAGGTTTTTTGTGATGCTCCCAACTTTTTCGTAGCAGTTGGTGGGTATGTGCATATGCTTATTATGTGTTGACAACATTGTTTTGTGAGGTAATGTTTGCCAAAGGAATAGAGGCCTCATAAAAGTGGGGTTATCTGGGCTCCTCTTCTGGCATTGCACTAGTATGAAAGAGCTTGAAACACTCTTTTTTTCAGCTGCTGCTTAATGACCAGTAATCATTTTTCATATAGTTTTTTTTAATACTTCTAAAGTACTTTCCAGGACTGTTCGGTTGCCTCTTCACATGACTGATACTCTCATCACCAACCAGCCTGAACTACGCTCAACTTTTCTAAATGAGATTTTATTGGAACTGATTAGAGTTAGATAAATGGGCAGCTTCACTAATGTATTATACGTTTTCAATTACAGTGTGTGTATAATCATACACATTTCTTTTTGGATAGTATGACATTTATGTGACAGATTTTGGATGAGATTGGTTCCCTGTTTACATAATGATTGTGCTTTGTTATTAGGCAAAGTCAGGGTTGTTCACTACCTATCATATATAATACAATATTATAAAGCCTAGAATAAATAACTCCCCTTGAAATTCCAACTAGATCAATTACTGGAGAAAGTGATTGAATTTTTTAAAGAAAATGTGGCTCTGTACACTGGATCCTGCTTTTGCATTCTTATCCCCCAAATGCTTCAAAATTCAACCCACCAATTTCAACAGACTTGTCTCTGCATGGATGTAAGACTGAAGAGCAGGAGTCGTCAGCCTTTTGGGTTCAATGAGCACATTTGCAAAGTGGGGAAACTGTGACCACACAGGCACTGAAACTCTCTCCTCCCTAGCTGTAACTGCCTTGAAATCACCCCCTTGTTGCAATTAGACTTGAATAAAGCCTTCTATTGGCTGAAGAAGGTGTCCTTCAGTGGAAAGGGGGCAGAGGGGTGGGATCCTGCAGGCAGTCGGGAAAGCTTCTGTGGGTACACGTGCACCCATGGGTGCCATATTGGTGGCTCATGCTGCTGAGGATGCATAGACCAAAAAAATAACCCTCTGCCCAGGCTTAAGTAATCCAAGTAATCTATCATACCATTTTTTCATACTTGCCACCCAATGAAACTGATAGGACATAGATTCAAAACAGACCAAACAGTGGTGAGGAGGGTAGACTTCTCAATACCATGTATCATTTATAGAAGTTATTGCCACAAGATGAAGATGTCCACTAGCTTCCTGAAAAAGGTTTGTCACTGGCTACTAGTTATGATAGCTAGATGGTCAGAGACAGTGTCTCTCTGAATACCAGTGGAACAGTGGAGGGTGGTACAAAATAGCAAAGGGCTCCTGCTGGACTTCCCAGGAGTCTCTTGTTGGCCACTTTTGGAAAGAGGATGCTGTATTAGATGGACCTTTGGTCCGATCCAGCAGGGCTCACCTCATATTACATTCATGAACACAAATAAAAACAATTGCTTCACTCAGGGAGCCAGATGCTAAGTAAGATTTGTGTCATGATAAAATGGGCAGCATAACAACAGCACAGCAAAAGAAAAATAAGCGGTTGACCAGGTTACTATTTTACTATTTTCATTTCTGATATAAGGCATGCGCTGGCTGGGGCTGACGGGAATTGTAACCCTGAACATCTGGAGGGCACCAGGTTGAAGAAGGCTGCTCTAGAGTAGTGCTCACAGCAGGGTCACATCCCAATAAACTGACAATCTAAATACAAGGCCATGACTGAGAAAGAAATCCAGTGAGCTCCATGGCTGAGCAGGATTTCAACTTGGGTCTCATCACTCATCGATGGGCAAACTGTGCCCCCCCCCATGTTATGCTGCAAACCTCAGTAGCCCCAGCCCTTGCCAAGGAGTCCAGCAATGTCTGGAAGGCCACAGCTACCCGGTCCCTGCTCTAACAGCTGCACCACACTGGCTCCTTTAATATGAACTCATACTTAATCCAAGAGACAATTCTTAAATATCTCCTAATTTTCTCACTTCCTTTAAGATGCAGGTTGCAAAACAGTCACAGATCACTGCAAGACATTGTAGGTCTTTGATCCTGCCCCTAGCTAATAACGTGTGCATTGGTAAGCAATTCAGAACTTGGCACAGCAATAATTTGCTGTGTGCACAATTAACAGCTATTAATGGGAAGCCAACCATCACTTGCCTTTTTTGCTGGGGAAATATTTCTCCAGCATTGACAAGTATTGTAATGACTCTGGCATGTGACCAAATTGACAGGCCTGAAATGGAATGAGCAATAATCTCTTTGGACAGCAAAAGGATCACGGGGCCAAGTTTAACAATAAGAACCTGGCAATGCAAGCATCAGCCTCTTGCCTGGCCTTGCAAGGGGAAAAGAATGTGGGAGGTGAGTTTGCTGGGTCAGACCAGAAGTCCATCAATTCCTGTCTTCTGGGCATGTGCAATTAAAGTTATTGGCCTCTGTGCAGAGTAAGAACCATGATAACAGTGGCCATCAGACCCCCTCTGGGTGAAAGCCGGAGTGCAGGTGTCTGCAGGTTCCCAGGAGAGAGACGGGGTGTGGTCCCTGGATGTTTGACGGTTGGAAACAGATGCACTATCTGGAGCTTGTGGGTGTTTATTACATTGCTTTTTAATTTCCATGTTAGGCATTATCTTCTCTCCAGATTAGTTTTAAGTGGTTATAATAGCTTGGTTTATTTGTATTGTTTTATACAAACTTGTATGATTTTTTCCTGTATTTATTTATGGTTCATATTATTTCTAATTGTTTCGGGGGGGGGGAGTTATACTTGGTAACTTGACATGTTGTGAACCACTTTGGGCACAATTTTGTGGGAAAGAGGCATACAAGTAAACAGATGGTAGTGAGGATGATGAGGATGAGAATGGTGTTTCCAACAGATTTAGAGTTGTGGGTGTAATTGCAATGGTTTGACTTACCCCAAAGGCACACTCTTCCATTGTCTCCCAAGACACCAAACGAATTTCTGCATTGCTTAATATGTTATAAATATCTCTAAGCAAATTAAATATAAATATCTCTAAGCAACAGAAAACTGAAGCAACAACAGACAACTTAAACAAAAATATTACAGTTACATATTAAAATGTTGCATTAATACATAAGAAATCTTTTATTTATTTATCCTTTAACGGCAGCCATCCACTTCATGCTTCAGTTTCAGACTGCCCAGCTTCCTCCCTCTGTTTAAGCACACAGTTTTCTCCCGTCCCAACCCCCCACCCCTTGTTAACCTATATTTGACTCTACAAGTCCTTTCCTGGGGAATCGGCCATTAAGAAATCGCCGTCCAATTGGAACTCTTCCGCTCGGATACAATCATGCAAACAACCAGGAGGATTTATTTAACCTTCAGCCAACTGCTCAACCAAGTTGAAATTATTGATAGCCCATCAGTAATAACCGAGACAGAGAGGTTAAATGAAGAGGTGTCCCCCCACCCTCTCTCCTTCCCAAGCCCCCCCCCCCCGACTTTACAAGAGAACCATTGAGCTGGTAACAGCCCTGGAAAGCTATTTCAGCTTAGATAACTTGGTCAAGGAACTCAGCTGCAGGAGGGAAATAAAACTGTTAACTGATGGCTGCTCTCCAATCAGTCACAGGGGTAATGGTGTTTGGCTTTAGTCAGGTTAGATGTCAGCAAATATACATCTTGCCGACAGCCTCTAAGAGAGCCTTAAGATTCTGCTTATTGTTTTATATAGATAGGGGTTGGCTGCTGATGTATGGCGGTCAGAGGCCATTGAAATAAATTTTGCAACGTTCAGTAGGTAGAGTTAATCTCAATCCCAAAGATAGGGCAGGCAGTTTTGATAGAATATTCATTGCATTGCTTGTGATGGGATGTTCTTGCCACCAAACCACTCCTGGCTACCCCATCACGCTTTCTGTGAACCTCTTGAGGACAGACTCCCCCAGTTTGTCTACAAGCACAACCTTCCAAACTCAGTTTTGCATTGCTAACAAATATGGGTTTAAAAAAAGAAGACTCCCAGAGCAGCTTAGAAATCACACACATGCAAGTCCCTGCTCCCAGACTGACAACAAGACACACAAGGAAAGTGGTTTGGGTGGGAGGAGCAAATAAGAAAGCTCAGGTTCAAGCTCTTAGTTATAAGTTGTCCTAATGACTAGCCGGGATGGAAACGTCAAGGATGTTTGCTGGTCTCTCACCTGTGCTGGTAGAGTGGCCCTGCACCTCTTCTCTTTAATAAAGCACTCATGTGTTTGGGCAGCGTCACATGCTGTTATGTACTAACCTTGGGTCCTAGAACAATAGGCAAGTAGGATCCTAGAATGCAACAACTGATTGGCTTGCAGGAGAACACCAATCAGGCTTCAGGAAGAAGTTAATCAGCCTGTTAGGCTGATAGGATTGTAGAATGCAACTACAGTGGCACCTTGGGTTACATACACTTCAGGTTACATACGCTTCAGGGTACAGACTCCACTAATCCAGAAATAGTGCTTCAGGTTAAGAACTTTGCTTCAGGATGAGAACAGAACTCGTGCTCCGGCGGCGGCGCAGCAGCAGGAGGTCCCATTAGCTAAAGTGGTGCTTCAGGTTAAGAACAGTTTCAGGTTAAGTACAGACCTCTGGAACGAATTAAGTACTTAACCCGAGGTAGCACTGTACTGACTGGCCTGCAGGAAAAGACCAATCAGTCTCCAGGAGGGAAGCAGAATCAGCCAATCAGACAGGACTCATTGTGTAATTAATGTATATAAAAGTCTGAGGTTTCGGGGGTAATTCAATAACTGTTTTACAAGCTGCAATAAAGAGCATGAAATCACTACAGGACTCCAAGTATATTTCACATGCATTTGCATGTAACATGTACTCAGCCTCCAATATTCTCCACAAGCTAAATCCTGTGACCAGTATCACATTCTGTTGAGTGTCTTCATTCCCATGGAATTGCAGCTGACACACACACACACACACACACACACACACACACAGCATTGAGCATACCTAGAAGAGAATTCCACATGGCTAGGTGCTGAATATTTCTGAACTATTGAAACAGTGCTTGAAGTTTAGTGGAGAGGGCAGACACAAGCCCAGCCCCTCATTCTCCCAGCTCCATTTTAGTAAATCCATGACCCCCCTGTGTGCTTCCAAAAGCAGTAGCTGTGGAAGGCATCATGAGAGTGGGGTGCCCTGACCCATTGTGATGTCCACCACCAAGAGGAAATGAGGACCCAGGCAAGGTGAAAAGAGGGCTCCAGAACAGGTCGGAACTACAGTCAGACCAGGACCCTGGAAGTGCTGGTTTTCTGCAGTTTAGGCAGAAAAAATAGCTATGTCAGCAGTGTGCGGGAGCAACTAGCAAAGCCTTATAGTATGGGCTGGGTAGCCAAGATGAAAGACACGCACCCTGAATGCTGCATCTGGCTACGCTCACCCCGAGTACTGCATCTGAGTAGCTTGAGCACAGTTGTCCGTGCATTGCTAACCTCACAGTTGGATTACTACAATGCACTCTACATGGGGCTATCTTGGGCAGAGGGGGCTTGTCCAGAGGCTGCAGATGGTGCAGAACTTGGCCACTAGGTTGCTTGTAGGGGCAAACTACCCCCAGCATATTACACCTTGCTTGTGGAATTTGCACTGGCTGCCAATCTGCTACAGGGCCAAGTTCAAGGTACTAACATACAAGGTCATATATGGTTCAGGACCAAGTTACTTGAGAGATCTCCTGATCCTTTATACACCTAGTAGATCTCTGTGGTCTGGGGGGGGAATTTTCCCCATGTGTTCCAAATATCTCAGCTATCACAGTTAATTCAGAGCATGGCTTTTAATGTGGCTGTCCTTGTTCTGTGGAATAGCATCCCTGTCAAGATAGGACAGGCGCTCACTAGCTGCACTTTCCAGAAACAGGTGTAGGCAATTTTGTTCTAAAAGGCTTTCCCAGATGGATACATGCAGTGCTTTTTTTCTAGAAAAATAGGTGCTGGTACTCACCATGCAAGTGCCAGAGTTTTTAACAACAACGAAAAGACGCGCCAGTACCATGTGCCCTTGAGTACCTGCTGGAGGAAAAACACTGGATACATGTGTCTTTGCCACGAGTTTCCACTTGTTAGCACTTTTTGTTGTTTTTGTGTTTTTAAACTGGTTTTACATATCTTATGTGTAAATTGCCCTGAGGTGATTAAAGTAGGATTAGTGCCTTTTTCTTCCGTCATTGGCTTCTTCCAGACCCATGTTTCCCAACGTAGGCCACACACCCCACAGGGGGGCAATTAGATTTTTAAGAGGGGCAATTCGAGAATGAGTTATTAACAGTGGGTTTTTTTGCATTTCTTATGGTTCTAGGGGCCTCATATAAATATAAATATAAATAATATAAATATAAATACAAATATGAATAATATAAATATAAATATAAATATAAATACAAATAATATCAATATCAATATCAATATCAATATCAATATATATTGTGACATACACATTTTAAAAATAAAATCAGAATGTACATGGTCAGCTGGTGACGATGGAGAGGTTATCTAAACAGAAAATACCCTGGGCGCATTGAGGGGGGTAGTGCTCCAGGAGTGCTCAGTCAACATTTGTGGAATTTCCCCCTGAATGCGACCACTCCATAGCTACACAGCTGGAGTGGTCACCATTTTTCAGTTCTCTATTATATGCTTTGAAATTTTATTTGCTATTTTTTCATATCACTTAATAACAACAACAACAATAATTTTAACAATTTCTTAGTGATTTCTTCCTCAGTACTTCAACTGCCCTTTCATTCTTTTATTTCTCTCATGGATTGCATGTCTTTGGAAGCATGTTTAGACCAAGTTGATGGCTTTTTAGGCTTCCTCCACATGAATAGGAGTTCACTTTTGGAATACTGGTAATAAGAATTATATTCACAGGGTGGGCATCAGGATTTTTGAGTTGCTTAGGTGGGGCATGGCCAAAAAGAGGCTGGGAACCACTGTTCTAGACAGTGGGGTTTCAAGCCACAGGGGTTACTTTGAGGGAACTGTCTTGGGACTTTCCTGATCCTCTGAGAAGGCTGATCCATTCACTGGAATCCAGTGGCAGAGTCTGTTCTTTGGTGTTCAGGGCACATTGTGCAGGAGCTGTGAGTGGCTCCATCTCTTCCTTGGGGCTAACAGAACTTTGCATCCAAGGATTCCTGGTCCACCACCCGCAGGCTGCTGTATATGTAATCTGAGCTCTGGTGCCATGCATGCAAAGAACAGAGAGCCTAACAAGATTTCTTTTCCTGCACCAGTAAGGTACTGCACAAATTGGCGCCAGTAACCATTTCCTTGGAAGAAAAAAGAGAAAATATTTTGTGGGTTGTCTACGTTTCCCTTTCTAAATGAAGGCTGAGATGCTATGCATACTAATGTAGTCAAACTTGCATCATGCAGCTGAGCTACTATAACTCCACCTGCAATCAGTGGTCTCATTAAGTTTTCCACAATTACTGGAGAAATGAACACCAGAGTGACAATATATCTTACCTATTAAACACCCCGGGGACTAAGCTTGTGGGCCTGACTTGATAGGAAGATGCATCAATTATTGGGACCTGACTAAATGCTTCTTCAAGCAGAACTCCTGTTCCCCTGAAATGTCTTTGCAAGATGGAGAACCAGCCCTGACATTTCATGCAGAAACTCATGGCTTTTTGTGTGAGAAGATAAATGAATGTAGTTTTTTCTGCCACTTATGGAGTTGGGTTGAAGGAAACCAGATTGTATGTTAGCTTCAGGAGGATTATCATTTTAATCATGGGTATTTTGTCTGAGAACATGAAGTTTGTTTTTACTGCGTCTCTTCAGGTATTTGTTGATTTTCCACCTTTTTCTTCAAGGAGCTCAGCCTCCCCATTTTATCCTCACAACAGCCCTGTAAGGTAGGATAGGCTGAGAGGTAGTGACTGAGCCAAGGCCATCCAGTGAGCTTCATGGCTGAGTGGGGATTTTAACCCTGGTCTCCCAGGTCCTAGTCTAACACTCTGACCACTATACCACACTGTACCCATCACCAGATAGTCACAGATGAGTGTGCACGTTCTAAAACCAATTCAAACTTTGATACAAAAGAAACATGGTACATATTAGCAGAGGACACACTACAAACTTCAGACTAAAATATTATGGGCAAAACAAAGATAATGACATCTTCTGCAGATTTTAATATACAGGCAAGCCCATGTCTGAGGAGACAGTGCTTCAGGTAACCTGGTCCTAAACTGTATAGAGCATGGAAGTCCATAACCAGCATAAGAACAGAAAAAGAGCCGACTGGATCAAGTCAATGACCCATCTAGTCCAGCATCCTGTTTTCACAGTGGCCACCCAAATGCAAGAGTGCTCTTCCCTCCTGTGGTTTCCAGCAGCTGGTATTGAGAAGCATTTACATCATGGCTAGGAACCACTGGTAGACTTGATATCCATGAATGTGTCCAATTGTCTTTTAAAGCAGTCCATCACTGCCTCCTGTGGGAATGAGTTCAACTATGCACTGCATGGAGAACTTTTGTCTTTTATCTGTCCTGAATCTTCCAACATTCATTGGCCCCAACCCAACATTGAACTGGGTTCGAAAACAAATTGGCAGCCACTGCAACTGCTATGAAAAAGAAGTTATGGGCTCCCAATAACCAGCCATGGTATTCTGGACCAGGTGACATTTCCAAATACTATTCAAGGGCATCTTATAGCAGCCATGTTATCACCTCCCCAGAACATGGGACTGATGGCTGGCTTGTGGCAAGGCAAGGCAAGGACTGCGTGGAGATATCAAGCCTTCCATGTGGGCCTTGCTGCCAAAATGCCACACTTTGCACAGGACCTGTGTTGGTCCTTTTATGTGCTGTCACATTTCCACATATCTCAGGGAGCACATGGAAAGCTCACAAACTATATGAACTGGCCCAGCTGAACCAAAGGCTTGCTGAAGGGGTCACCATCAGACTGACAGCATTGTCTCCATCAGATGTACACTCACTAATGAGAGTCTTTGGGACTCGCCCTACTTTCTTGATGATCAGGAACAGGAGCCTGGAAGTATATGCGTTAATTAGGATATTTTGCAAAAGCATGTTTTGCAAAATAGTTAACAATCTTCCCTATTCATCTTTTACCAGGAAAGGTATTTCATCAAAGACAGGGGAAGGGAAAATCTCCTGCCGTGGATCCCACTGAAACCGGCAAAAAACATTTAAATCCCATTAACAACTCCCCTACCAGAGGGGAAGTAGACTTAATTGGGAGTCAACATACATTTTAAACCTCATGTTTTCTGAGTGTGTGTGGGGGGGTAATCTTAGAACCCAAGAATGATTAACTGAAATCACTCTCTACAGCACTACAAGGGGATAATTAAGTTGTAAATGTAGGCTTTATTTGCCAAATGAAAAACAATATTTTTTACTGTAGGCTTTCCCCACCCTCAGCATTGTCTGTCTAGATAAATATAATTAGGTAATGGATGATGGTTTGTTAGCATTTTATTACATGTGTTTGCAAGGGCATTAAGAATAATTATAAACCGCACAACAAATATTGTAGATGTCCAGATTTTCAGCTGTAGACTACGTGACTTTCTCTGATCAGAAAAAAGGCTGGGACATGCATTCTAAGAAATTAACTCTTCCCCTATTCAGAGCAAGAACTGAGATTCTTCTAGTTCAGCAGATTTACATACACTAATTGCTAATTCCTCATCATTCTTAATCACAGTAGTATTTTCCATGTTCATGGTAGCTGGCAGGCTTTGTCTCCTACAGGCCCAGAATGGCCCTCTACAGTGGACCATAGTTGTGCCCATTTTAAAGATGGAGGAAATAGAGACCCGGAATCAATAATAATAATAATAATAATAATAATAATAATAATAATAATAATAATTTATTTGTACCCCGCCCATCTGGCTGGGTTTCCCCAGCCACTCTGGGCGGCTTCCAACAAAGATGAAAAATACACTAAAATGTCACATATTAAAAACTTCCCTGAACAGGGCTGCCTTCAGATGTCTTCTAAAAGTCTGGTAGTTGTTGTTCTCTTTTACATCTGGTGGGAGGGCGTTCCACAGGGAGGGCGCCACTACCGAGAAGGCCCTCTGCCTGGTTCCCTGTAACTTGGCCTCTCGCAGTGAGGGAACCACCAGAAGGCCCTCGGAGCGGGAGCTCAGTGTCTGGGCAGAACGATGGGGGAGGAGACGCTCCTTCAGATATACTGGACCGAGGCCGTTTAGGGCTTTAAAGGTCAGCACCAACACTTTGAATTGTGCTTGGAAACGCACTGGGAGCCAATGTAGGTCTTTCAAGACTGGTGTTATATGGTCTCGGCGGCCGCTCCCAGTCACCAGTCTAGCTGCCGCATTCTGGATTAGTTGTAGTTTCCGGGTCACCTTCAAAGGTAGCCCCACGTAGAGTGCATTGCAGTAGTCCAAGCGGGAGATAACTAGAGCATGCACCACTCTGGCGAGACAGTCCGCAGGCAGATAGGGTCTCAGCCTACGTACCAGATGGAGCTGGTAAACAGCTGCCCTGGACACAGATTTGACCTGTGCCTCCATGCACAGCTGTGAGTCCAAAATGACTCCCAGGCTGCATACCTGGTCCTTCAGGGGCACAGTTACCCCATTCAGGACCAGGGAATCCTCCACATCTGCCCGCCTCCTGTCCCCCAAAAACAGTACTTCTGTCTTGTCAGGATTCAACCTCAATCTGTTAGCCGCCATCCATCCTCCAACTGCCTCCAGACACTCACACAGGACCTTCACCGCCTTCACCGGTTCTGATTTAAAAGAGAGGTAGAGCTGGGTATCATCCGCATACTGATGAACACCCAGCCCAAACCTCCTGATGATCTCTCCCAGTGGCTGCATGTAAATGTTGAAAAGCATGGGGGAGAGGACAGAACCCTGAGGCACCCCACAAGTGAGAGCCCAGGGGTGTGAACACTCATCCCCCACCACCACTTTCTGAACACGGCCCAGGAGGAAGGAGCGGAACCACTGTATGACAGTGCCCCCAGCTCCCAGCCCCTCAAGACGGTCCAGAAGGATGTTATGGTCGATGGTATCAAACGCCGCTGAGAGATCCAGCAGAACTAGGAAACAGCTCTCACCTTTGTCCCTAGCCTGCCGGAGATCATCAACCAGTGCGACCAAGGCAGTTTCAGTCCCATGATGAGCCCTGAATCCCGAATAGTCAAGACCACCCAGGGAATCCTTGGTTTGGTACAAGATGTGAACCCAATTGGGTGAGGCACCTTGTTAAGATGGATTCATTGACATTTTCCCAACAGGACTCCTCCATAACTGGACTACAAATAAATGGGAAATGACCTTGTTGAGATCTCCAAACCATTTTAAAAGGACAAGAATGGTAAGCAAGAAGGAAACAAAGGTAGCTACCTAATTCTCTGCTGACCTATCCAGTGAAAGAGGATACACATCATGTTGCTGGGTCTAGGGAGCCACTGTCACTTAGCCACCTGAGCTCCAGCAAATTTCCAGCAAGATCCCAAGTTGTGGCACTCCCAGAAGGGCCCACTTTCCCCCACCACAACCCCCAGGAAGAGCTGTACCCCAATATCTATGAGAGTCCTATTTCTATTATCGCTGTTGTTTAGCTCAGGATCCCGTCCTATTAGTGAGCCTGGGGAACTGACTAGCAGGTCAGTGATCAAGGTTGCTAAGAAAGCAAGAAAGCTGTCTAGCTAAGGAAGTCACACAGCTGAGAAGGATGAGGTGTTGAATCGGGAACTTCTAGGCATTGAAGGAGCAGCTCTATAGCTGGCCATTTGGAGCATCAGCAGAGCCTTGATCCAGAGCATGCTTTCATTTGGGCATCCTCCTCCCAGGGAAGGTTCGGGGAAACAGGCTCACATAGCAAAGCAGGAAATGATGTCCTGACCTGGAGTCTTCTCCTCTTCTGATACTGGGAACCTGGATATTACTTTAGAGGGCAGGATTTGGGGTGGGAGGCTGGAGATGTCTCCAAATTTGCAAGTTCCCTGAGGAGGGTACCTTCTTGGCTGATGTGGTAGTCTTGTGCAGGGGGCTGTTGGGGTCTCCATAGTTGTTGGGACTGGCAAGCAAAGGAACACCACTGTTTAGGAAGGATATTGACAAGCTGGAATGTGGGTCTGAAAAGCAAGCCTTATGAGGAGCAGTTGAGGGAACTGGGTATGTTTAGCCTGGAGAAGGGAAGACTAAGTGGTGATAGATATGATAGCCACCTTCAAATAGCTGAAGGACTCTCACTTAGAAGATGGAGCAAGCTTGTTTTCTGCTGCTCCAGAGGGAAGGACTTGCACCAATGGATTCAAATGACCTGAAAGGAGTTTTCAACTAAACATTAAGGAACAACTTGGCAGTGGAAAAAGCTCCCTTAGAAGGTGGCAGACTCTCCTTCAATTGGAGATATTTTTAACAGAGTTTGGTGGTCATCTGTCAAGGATTCTTTAGCTGTGATTCCTGCATGACAGGGGATTGGACTAGATGACCCTTGGGGTCCCTTTCAACTCGAATTCTAGAGTTGGATTCTATGAAAAAGTCTCACCTGATTTTGCTCTGCTCCGGGTGTAAATGGCCTGGCAACCTGCAATGGGACTCAGCTGACATGGAAATGGAGAATAGCCACACACATCTACTTTGTGGTTGCCAGAAGGAGAGCCCAGATCCCCTCAGAAAGGTGATGTTGGCTTTGACTGAAGCAGGAGTGTTCACAACATGGTATTCCACAGAACTCCTCCACTTGATAACTAATTTGGTGTATCCATCAATCTTGCAAATTGTTACAACAGCAGAAATGATCATATAAAAAGATGTTCTTTTTGTCATTATGGGTTTTATGTTAACATTTAAAGCAAGAGATAATGAAAATGAGTTTAGGATCATAACAAATGCACAAAACTGGCTATAGAAATATCCTGATTAAAGAAAAAAAGGGGGGGAACTCAGCCAGTGTTTTTAAATATTGCGTATTTGAGGGGAAACATATGGAGTATAAAGGCTGTAAATCAATCATTAATTTGGATATATGACTTTACTAGCTTTGAAATTGAAGTCGGACTCAAACAGAATGCCAAGCTGCAGGAAGTTGAAAGTCTTCCATGTTCAATATTTTTAATAAGAACTGTAAATAATAGATCATTTTGGATTACAGTCTGTGATCACTTCCAAATTCTAATGGTATTTCATTTTAGTTATAGCCTGTCTTACAGCAATAGGCGAGAAAAGAAACCATCCTTACAGCATATACACATATCATTTTTAAGACCTAGAATAAAGTTCTGGAGCAAGTCCATTCATTTAATTTATGGATGCCTGATGGACCATTCTAGGAATATTGTAGAAGGTTTTCCCTTCATCAATTCACTCATGATTGTTTGTCTTGTTTTTCAAGCATCTCATGGGTTTGGAGCTTCTTTCAGAGGTTCCCATTTATTTGGGGTCATGTTCAAATTGCATGGTTTGCACCGTTTTTCCATCAATGAATGTGGAGCTGGAAGGAAGCTGGATGCCAGCAGCTCAAGTCCAAGGGTGGACAAGTGCCACCTGGTGACAGGCAGCAATAAACATAATTAAAGCACAAGTCAGGCAGGTTGAAACTTGGTATAGACAATAGCTCAGTGGTCAAGTGTATGCTTCGCATACAGAAGGTCCTGGGTTCAATCCCTGAGCACTTGCTGCCATTAATCCAGCACAGGGGAATGCCATCTGCCATTTGTTCATCATTGTTGCAACACCCGCTTGCAGTGCCCTCTTGGTTTGCCGCCCAGTGCGGGTGAACTGGTTGCGCTCCCCTAAATCTGCCTCCAACAGTAGCCTCGGCTGGATGTAAGTATGGCACACATGACCGAGGCTAGGTCTGCTTTCTCAAGCTAGGGTCTGCAGGACCTTGGAAAATCCTCAGGTAGCACAGATGTTAAGAACAGGAGCAAAGCCTTGTTGGATTAGACTGAAGGCCCATCTGGTCCAATGTCCTGATCTCAAAGAGGCCAACCAAAAGCCCATTGTGGGAAACCTGCAAGCAGGACATCCATGCAGTAACACTCTTCCCATTTGTGATTCCCGGCTAATGGCATTCAGAGGCATACTTCTTCCAGCAGTGGAGGAACATCATGGCTGGTAGCCATGGATAGGGTTATTCTCCAATAATTTGTCTAATGTTGTTAAAGCCACAGCTCAGTCACACTCTTAAATTCCAAAGTAGGACCAATAGCTGCCTTAACCCCACCTGTTAGCTGAAGTATTTCTTCCTAAGGGCTGTGCTCTTGCCTCACCTACCCCCAACCACAATGGTTGATGTGCAAAGGAGAAGTGGAAGGAGGATCACCAAATGCTTAGAACCTTTTTCATCTCATGCTCAGATGCAGCTGCAGCCCTGGATTACAGGCCAGCTGACCACTTCTTCTGGTCTCCTTCCTGTGCTCCTCCTTTCAGATCAACTCTTCATCCTAATTGGCTGTATGGCAGTGGCAGAAGCAGTGGGTTGCCAAAGTGGCTGGGAAGATGGGATTGTGCCTAGTAGCAATGTCAGCCAGCCTGGGGATCATGATCCCAGAGGTAGGGGAACCAGGGAGCCAGTGGAGCTGAGAGGTGCTGCCCCCACCTGTTCTGACTGTCCCTCCATGGCTTGTCAGCCATCCAGCACCTCTAATCATGCTGTAGTTTGCAGCGCCACCTGCATGTGGCCAAGCAAACTGCAGTGTGACAGCACACCTGCATCTTTATTATATGTATTAGGGACTGCACTCCTGCTCCCTTTGCTTGCTAACCCCACAATCTCCCTCCCCAAAGCCACTCACCTCCACCATTTACTCCTTGTCAAAACCACTCACCCCATCCCTTTCTTCCTTTGCCAAGGCCACCAAGACCCCATACAGCTTGCCCAAACTACCCCACCCTGTTAGACCTTGCCAAACCCCGCCCACCTGCTCACTGCCACCTACCTACTTGGCCATTTCCCCACAAACTCACCTGCGCCTGTCTCCCTCTGCAGTTCCTTCTGCCTCACCCTTTGATGGTGCTGTGATGGCCCAGAAGCTCTGACAGCCCCATTTGTCATCCTGCTGTAGTTCACAGCAGTACCTGTCTGTGACTAAACAAATTCAGTGTGACAACATTCTTACATTTTTATTATATTTATAGGTAGACAGGTAGGTAAAAAAGGGCATGTAACAAAGCTTACATATTGGTCTGCTGAACACCAAGGATAGTCCGTGAAGTGCCCTGCAGATGTTCCAGGACTGCAACTCCCATCATCCATGACCAATGGCAATGCTAGCTTGGGGCTGACAGGAGTGTAGTCCAGCAACATCTGGAGGAGCCTCACACTCTGCTGACTCTGACCTCAAATAACACCCTTAATGGTGTCCAGTGGAAGACGACATAATGCAACACACACACAGAACCTACCGTGTGTTGTGTAATGGCCAGCCTGCTGCTAGTCATACACGAGGAGGAAAGTTTAAAAGAATTCACGTTTCATCTATTTTAGGATAAAAACATTAACAAAATGATGAAAGCAATTCCTAATAACTTTTGGCAGTATGGGGATCCCTATTCCACATGGGATTGGGACTCAAAGTGCACCTGCTTAGAAATAAGACCCATGGATGTTCCCTCTGAGCAAACTAGCTCAGGCCTGTTAGTATTTAGCAATCTGGAAAGATGGAAGATAATTTGAAAGAACAAAAATATTTATGGCATAAACAATAACGGATACTATGCCATTCTACAGAGCATAATAGAGTTTTAATGTATTCCTGCTGTCGGCATTGTGTATCTGAGTGATAATTTTATGTGACAGTGTAATTAAATTGGAAAACAATTCCCATTTCCTATGTCTTTTATCTATTTATCATCATTTATTTCTTTACTTTCACCCTCCACCATAAATATTACTGTAAGAAGAGTTAAATAAGTTAAACCAATGCAATTACTTTTACAGATTGAAATTAACTTCATATATCAATTTATTCCAGTTTCCCTGCTATTTGCCCTGCATTTGTTGCAGTATATTTATGGTGTCACTGGGTGGTTTCCATGTTTGCATTCACTTTTTGACGAATGATCTGTGTGTTAAAAGCTGACATTTTAACAGTATTTTCAAACAATTTCATTCATTATCAAATAACCATTTATTATACTGTGGCAATTTCAAACCGTTTACTGGACTCCACTGCACATTGCTAAACAATGATTAATCAACCAGCAAGCAAATTTTAATGCTTATCACAGCAAATAGAGAAAGTAACATTAAATAGTGACTTGACTAGAGCTGGGTCTAAATTATTGTTATTTTATTTTATAATTATTTTTGATGAGTCATTCAGTGCAAGCTCCTTTACATATGCTTTTCAAAAAACCAAGCTAGATAAAGCATTAGGTTAAGCAAGGCCCCATCAGACTCAAGGCTCTGTTCTACTGCATTTATCTGAACTCTCTCTGTGTGGAAAGCGAGACTTAAGTCTACACCTTGCCTTCAACACCTTCAGATGTTTTATATATGCTTCAACAGTCCCAGTTAACTATGATTTGCCCTTAGTTTTCTGTCCTAGATAAACCACAGCTGTGGGTTTGTGTGTAGGAGAAAGGAAGGAAGGAAGGAAGGAAGGAAGGAAGGAAGGAAGGAAGGAAGGAAGGAAGGAAGGAAGAAAGAAAGAAAGAAAGAAAGAAAGAGGGGGTTAGGGGGCAGAAAGATGCTGGGGGTTCAGCACCCTATACACACACACACACAATCCTCAAGAAGTGAAATCTCCGGGCAAAACTGGAAGTGAAAGCGATCAGCAATTGTATGAATGCATGTCTTGAGTAGCAGGTTGTTCTGATTTGTTTTCAGGGCAGCCTGAATAGCATCAACAGGAATGCTATTCCATAGAACATGGGCAGCCACACTAAAAGCCCTCCTTGCTCTAAGTAATTGCAGACCAAGCTCCTGAGATCTTCGGAACTTGCAGGAGAGACACTCCCACAGACCACAGTGATCTACTTGGTGTATAAAGGATAAGGGAGTCTCAGGACCTGGTCCTGAGCCTTTATGTTAGTTCCAGAATCTTAGACTTGGCCCAAGAATGGATTTACAGCCAGTGCAAATCCCACAAGCAAGTTGTTTTATGCTGGGAGTGGTTTGTCCCCCGCAAGCAACTGAGTCACAGTGTTCTGTGCCTGCTCCAGCCTCTACACCAAACCCAAGGGTGGCCACCCCTCCAGCACCTTGCAGAGATACAACCGCGGTCCTGAGGTGTGATGCTAGCACCTCTGGTTGGTGAACTTGGAGGGCCTCTGCTAGGGACAACTGATAAAACTAGTCTAGATGGACAAGTAGTCCAATTAAGGATAAGAGCAGCTTTGTATGCTCTTGTAATCCCGCTTCAAAGTTGTCCTTTCAATCATCCTTTCAATTTGTTCTTATTGGTAGGATGTGGGGTTTTGAAGCATAATTAGTAGAGACAATATGACCCTCCCCGTTGATAGACACAAGCAAAACAGCACCCAGCTGACTGAGTAGAAATGGGTTTTCCTTTTTATGTCAAGGTTAATGAGGAATTACTCATTGCTGCCTGGGAATTGGCAAAGAGGGGGATAAAGAGCCACTGAACTTAGGGTGAAAGACTCTGCAGCCACAGACTCTGTCCCCAGAACGAGCCTAAAGCTTGGCTATCATTTCATAATTAGCCATGTGTTTGTTGCAACACCAGAGTCCTTTACAAGCTTAACACATTGCTAATTACATTAACTTTGCATACAAAAGGAGCATTGGGGAAGCCCAGATGGGCACAATGGTGGACCAATTACGAGTCCCCACTGTAATATTCAGGAAAGCAACTCTCTGATAGCTACAGAGAACATGAGGCCACTTTTAAATTAATGCAAACATTCAGAAACACAAGAGAGACAAACAAACATCACATCAATGACTGAATAGGTGGAAGCGACACTAGACTAACAAGGAGGGGATTGTGGCAGTTTATTCTTGGGAAAATAAAACCAGGGAAAGAGAATAACAGGCAGTTTGTTGCATAGTAATGCCTCGCTTTTGCCCACTTCATCGCCCTAGTTCATGGGAAGCCTGTCCCTGGACTGTTGCACTTCTGTATCACAGTGGGGAGTTCCAAGATGAAAAACTCCTCCATAGACACACAAAAATCCCCACACCTAGAAAACCATCAGGAGAGGCAAAAGGAGCTTTATCCCTGACATGTTAGTCTTCTATGTGCAAAGAGGCAGGGATTCCACCCCCTTCCCAGGAGCATGGCTCCATCCATCAGCCAGAGGAAATGCAGGAAATTTGCTTCCTCTCTGCCTGCAAAAAAGATCACTCCAATTCCAGCTGCCCACTGCCGTACAGCTGCAGAAGCAGAGGCACACACTATCCTTTTCTGTTGACCAGGATACCAAAGGCTGCTAGGAGGCAACCCAATATTTGCTTTCCTCTGCCCACTCAATTCCTTTTGTGTCATGCCTCTTAGCTTGTGAGCCTGCAGGCAGAGGCTATCTTGTAATCATAAACTACACATATACAGTGTTTAGAAAATTTTAGTGCTTTCTAAAAAAAAATTATAATACACAGGAATTAGATAATTAAGTGGCAGCTATCAGTCATGCTTGATGATTTTCATTTCTCATTTTGGTAGAGTTACAAAATTCATGGATCAGGGGAGTGCTGTGGAAATCTTGATTTCAAAAAGGCTTTTGAAAGTCGCCCATTATATTCTTGCAAGAAAGCTGGTGAAATGTGAGTTGAACGAGGTAACTGTTAGGTGGATTTGTAGCTGGTTACCAACCAGATAAAGGACCCCTGGACGGTTAAGTCCAGTCAAAGGTGGCTATGGGGTATGTTGCTCATCTTGCTTCAGGCTAAGGGAGCCAATGTTTGTCCACAGACAGCTTTCCAGATCACGTGGCCAGCATGACTAAACCACTTCTGGTGCAACGGAATACTGTGATGGAAGCCAAAGCACACTAAAACGCTGCCGCAGTGGTACCTATTTATCTACTTGCACCGGTATGCTTTCGAATTGTTAGGTGGTTGACTGACTCAAAGAAAAAAAATTGTCCAGTAGCACCTTAGAGACCAACTAAGTTTGTTCTTCATATAAGCTGTGCATGCAAATGAAAGCTTAAACCCAGAACAAATTTAGTTGGTCTCTAAGATGCTACTGGACATTTTTTTAGTTTTTTAATTTATTTTGACTACGTCAGACCAACACGGCTACCTACCTGAATCCTGTTCCTCACCATCCTGGAAAAAAGTGGCAAGTGGGGGGCTGTGGGATTCTGTTCTGGGTCCGTTGTTGTTGTCTTTATAAATGACTTGGAGGAAGGAATTGAGGGGATGCTCATCCAATTTGCAGATGGCACCATCTAGTCCAGCATCTGACATACTACTGTGGCTGATCAGATGCCTTTGCAACCTATAAGCAGGGTATGGAAGTAACAGCACTCCCCAGCAACTGATATAAGTAGCTGCTCGTTCCTCCGCTGCCGACAGCAGCAAAGGCAGTGGCAGAGGCTGCGCTGTGCCTCTCCCAACCACGGCTCCTATGCCTGCTCTTACGAGCGGCAAGGGCAGAGGAGAAGGAAGGAGCAGCCCAAAAGGGCTCCTTTCGGGCCACTCGTCCCTCTGCTGCCACCTCTGCTACTCACAAAAGCAGGCATAGGAGCCGCAGTTGGGAGAGGCACAGCGCAGCACAGCATCTCTCCCAACCGCGGCTCCTGTGCCTGCCCTTGCGAGAGGCAGGCGGCGGCGGGACTGGCAGCAAGAAAGGGCTCCTTTCGGGCCCCTCGTCCCTCCGCCACCGCCTCACTCGAGTACAAGCCATGGGGGGCTGTTTTAGCATTAAAAAATGTTCTGGAAAAGTTGGCTTATACTCGAGTATATATGGTAATTCTGCAAGTTAAGTTTTATTCTTAATCCATCTTGGCTGGATTAGTCCTGAGTCCTACTGAGTTCACTGGCACTTACTTCCAGTTGTGCACAGAATCGCTGTTCAATATGTATTTTGATTTAATCTTGTCACCTTTAAGCTTGACAACTGCAATCCCCACATACAGTATATCTGATAGCAGGCCATACTTCTGGGTAAATGGGTTTAGGCTCATAAAGCACGAAATTTTGGCAACATTTATCCAATGTAGCCAAAGCAGAACTATTCCACATCTGTGAAGCTCTTGACAGATTCTGCTGCTTGTTTTCCAGGTTGCAACTGAATCCAGCTTTGTGATTTCCCAATTTTCAGAGACTGGCTGCCACCCTGTGGCAGAAGGAAAACTCTGCAGGGCCTGCAGAAATGGCAGGTGTCTCCCCTCACCCCTGCCCCCGCCCCCCCAGCCACTTAAGCAGAATTGTGGCAATTTGTTCTTTTGTTGGGAAAGGGAAATCAACATTCCACAATAAATCACAATAAAGACACACAAACATCCCCTCCTCCTCTCCTCTGACCCCTTGCAGGTCAGTCTTCCTAGCAGATCCATCAATAGAAATTTTAGGAGTGGCACAAATAAGTTTTTGTGAAGCCAGGTGCACAGCACTTTGCATAGGCCTTTGCAAATACCATAGTACAGGTGCCATACTTCAAGGTTTGACCTGAGGTCTCAAGATTTGCCTCCCCCCCCCCATTAACCATTAAAAACTTCCCTGAACAGGGTTGCCTTCAGATGTCTTCTAAAAGACATCTTGTTGCTTATCTGTTTGACATCTGATGGGAGGGCATTCCACAGGGCGGGGGCCACGACCAAGAAGGCCGTCGGCCTGGTATACTGTAGCTTTACGTCTCACAGTGAGGGAACCGCCTGAAGGCCCTCAGAGCTGGACATCAGTGTCTGGGCTGGACGATGTAGCACTGAGTCAAAGTCACCTAGCAGTATAGTTGTTCTGTGGGCGAAACTTTTTGCATTGTGATGTTTGTGCACCATTAAAACCCAACCTTACACTAGTGAATAAAGAACATTGGATACAGACCCTAGAATTAGGCTGGGTCTGCTAATTCTAAGGTCAGCACAACCAACTGGTACTCATCCTTTCACCAAGCTTCTCCCACAGCTATCTCAGAGCAGCATGAATGGCATCACCCGTCTGACATTTCATTGATGAACAAACAGCATGTATATGTACAACGTTATCGGATGGGTGTTGTCCTTACTGTCTTTTCAATATCTATTTAAGATCCCCCCTTTCCCAACAATACTTTTGAGTCTGTATCAATATTGAATTTGAAAATGTTTTTAATATGTGTTATTCTTAAGTCGCTCACTGGAAGGACAGATCGTGAAGCTGAGGCTCCAATACTTTGGCCACCTCATGAGAAGAGAAGACTCCCTGGAAAAGACCCTGATGTTGGGAAAGATGGAGGGCACAAGGAGAAGGGGACGACAGAGGACGAGATGGTTGGACAGTGTTCTCGAAGCTACAAACATGAGTCTGACCAAACTGCGGGAGGCAGTGGAAGACAGAAGTGCCTGGCGTGCTCTGGTCCATGGGGTCACGAAGAGTCGGACACGACTAAACAACTAAACAACAACAACAACATTCTTAAGTCAGTTCAGGGTCTTAAACGGAAAGCAGTAAGAAGTGACAGGTAACTTTCACTGAAAGGATCTTGGGCATGGCTGCCTTGTACTCTTGCCAGGAAATGGAAGTATTTCTTCTAACATTCTAATCAAAACAAAAGCTTCCACAATGGTCCATTTGAGGAGTTATGTTCAAAAATAATCATCATGATTTTGTTTCCTCAAACAGCCATTTATTAAGAGAGGTCTCCTGACTGCTGTCAGCTCCAAACAATGGCTCTACAGAGAATTGTCTCCCATTGGGAAGAGGAAGAAGGAAACCACGGCAGTTAATTTTTGCTTCTCATCTAAGGAAGTATTTTACACGAATCATATGAGTTTTTGACAATCTATCATCTAACCTGCTAAATGTTTATATGAACACTAACAAAACAAGACACAGTTCTAAAAGGATGTCTCCTGCTTTTAGAATATGTTTGCATGGACTGTATTCATAGCAGCACCAAAGAAGCATCCCCCTTCTGACCATTTCTGTCAGGTTTAAGACCTAAAATGGCAGAATGGTTTACAATCACCTTGGCTTTAAGTACAGGGTGCCTGCAACTTGCACACATTTAACTGACTTGAGCGCATGGCAAAAAAAAGAAGAAAAAAAAGAAATGGGGGGGGGGGAAAGGGGGGTTCCAAAAAAAGGACTTTGGCAATTGCACCCACCATTGAACCCAATGGGTTTTGACTATACACAGTTGTGTATAATTCACTTTAGGTGAGATCCCCGCGTAAGTTGTGAGCATACTGTATGCCACAGCATAGCTCAGAAAAAGAGACTACCCTTTTCTACAGAGGTTACCTATACAGTGGTACCTCGGGTTAAGTACTAAATTCGTTCTGGAGGTCCGTTCTTAACCTGAAACTGTTCTTAACCTGAAGCACCACTTCATGTGCCGCCGGAGCACAATTTCTGTTCCCATCCTGAAGCAAAGTTCTTAACCCCAGGTAATATTTCTGGGTTAGCGGAGTCTGTAACCTGAAGCGTATGTAACCTGAAGCATATGTAACCCGAGGTACCACTGTATTACATAGTAATAGGTTTTCTAAAAACTTCCCTTTTTTTCCTACCACAGTTTTCATAACTCCAGTACCCCACCATACAGATTTCTTTCATCATATCCCAACAGCAAATATACAGAATACCAAAATTTTAAAAACCCACTATTTATATTCAAGTAAATAAATCCACTCAACAGCAATCATTTGCAGTACTTTAGAAGTACTTCATATTAACCTTCTTGTTCAAAACATTCCTTCATCTCCATCTGTCTCGTAGGCTTGACAGTAGCAACTGAATATTCTGGTCAAAAATAAAGGAAGAGATACTTTTTGACTGGCCTGTGGTTTTAAAAGAAGCTTGTGCTGCACTCAGGAGGTGCTCTTTGCCCCATCCCAGGGTCAGGTTCAGCCATATAGGCCATCCCCAGACAACACCACCTTCCTGGTGTTACACAGCAACACAACAACATTCAATAATATTCCCTAAGAGCTAAATCAAAAACAAAGCAAAACTGTAGCTGAAATAAAACTGAGAAGCGTACAAAACAATTAGTTTTTAAAACTTTAAACCTCCTGCCACTTATGTCTTTGTAGGAGTTAATTAACATCTCCATGACAATGCACAAACATTTCACCATGTTAGCCCACAGTGTGATGCTGCAATGCCAGTTGTGAAATTCCCAAAGTTCTCTTTTAAGAGCAGTGTGGCTACTGCACAATCATTTTCTCTGAGGCCTCCTTTCAACCTAGATACACAAATGCTCATTGAGCCTTATTGGCACAGAGCTACCTATGTTCCCAGGTGTGAGGCCGGGAGGATGGGAATGTGCTGCAACAGGCCAGGCCAGATATTGCTTTTATTTGAAATCTGAGGCTGTAGGAGTTGCCATCTGGCCAGTCCTCCTTGCTATACAAAATAACTGGTTGGGATTTTGTACTGAGGGAAACTGTGGGTATTATTGAATGGCTTGTATGTTATTTTAATAGGCTATTATTTGATTATTTATATTAATATTTTACCATGTATTTTATGCATATTATGTATATCATTTTAAGATTCTCTGGAATATAAAACAATTAATAAGTTTTCTAAGTAAGTTAGTGAAAGCTAGCACTTTTTTAAAAAACCACCCACACGTCCCTTCTACAGATTATTTAAAAGCAGGGATGCCTCATCAAAGCTTTTGGTTTTCTGAGTATCTCTGGTTTACAACTGGCTGGGCTTGCTAAAAGATTTCAGTGCCAACAAGATTCCTACAAGAGGCTGAAGCTCACCAAGGCCTGCATGTGAACTGGAGCTCTGAAGTTACTTGCCCCCATTTTAGAGTAAGGAAAACTGGTGATGCAAGTCTCATTTACTTATGCAGAGGCCACATAAAGTCATAAGTACGGAAGAGCCCTGCTGCATCGTGCCAAAGACCCATCCAGGCAGACATCCTAATCTCCAGCAGCCAGCCAGGTGCCCCTGGGAAGCCGAAAAACAGGCCATGAAACAACACTCTCTCTGCTTCTGAATTTCAGCAACTGCCATTCAGTGCATACTGCCCCAGACACTGCTTTTACTTTGTGCAAGCATATTGCATAGGAGGAAAGTGTCAACGTTTTCCAAATTACAGGTAGGTAGCCATGTTGGTCTGCCGTAGTCAGAACAAAATAAAATAAAAAAATTCCTTCCAGTAGCAGCTTAGAGACCAACTAAGTTAGTCATTCGTATGAGCGTGCATGCACACGAAAGCTCATACCAGTAACTAACTTAGTTGGTCTCTAAGCTACTACTGGAAGGAATTTTATTATTATTTTATTTGTTTCAACCTTTTCCAAAGGCAAACTGTTCTAAATTCCAGGTGTCTTGTAGCATGCCACAACAGAGAACAAAACACCAGCCCTTAGGAAGCTGTAAAACAGATGAGAAACAAGTGTGTCTAAAGGAAGTTCTGGCTTTCCTTTTTATTGTCACCCCTCACACTACACATGAACGCCACTCCAGAGGGTCTTCTGGCCTTCAGGTGGTTTTCAATGGGCTACAGGTAGGGATGCGGGACCTGGATAATCGAACCACCTTCACTCTAAGGCATGGGTAGGCAAACCAAGGCCCGGGGGCCGGATCCAGCCCAATCGCCTTCTAAATCTGGCCTGCAGACGGTCTGGGAATCATGTTTTTACATGAGTAGAATGTGTCCTTTTATTTAAAATGCATCTCTGGGTTATTTTGGGGGCATAGGAATTCGTTCATTTTTTAAAAGAAAATATAGTCCGTCCCACCACAAGGTCTGAGGGACAGTGGACTGACCCCCTGCTGAAAAAGTTTGCTGACCCCTGCTCTAAGCCTACCTGCTAAAATCCCCATCAAGTTAAGCAACAGAGCAGGAGTGTTGCTGGACTCCCAATGCCCTTCACCCTCAGCCAGCACAGCTAACATCTGGAAGACCACAGGTCCCCCATTCCTACAGCCGAGCTTGAGAGCTTCTTACTATCATGATGAGTAAAAAGAAATGCCAACAAGGCTATTCTGGTGACTTATTTGCTCTCGCAAAGAACCAAAGTAGAATGGAGTATTTCTGCAATCTCCAGTGCACTGCACCTCGTGAGAATCAAGTCCTATTACATGATCTGTATTCGTGGCTGAATTCTGATGCTATTTTGTTTTGATTGATACAGTGTGCATTTATCATATATATTATTTGCATTAATATACGGTATATTGTTGTTCATTGCTTTTAGGAGCCTTGAGTTAAAAAGTGGTATATAAATAAACAATACCATACCACAAGTTTTTCAGATTTCCAAACAGCAAGCGCAACAGTCAGTGTATAACGTCCATCTAGACATAGGTTTTCCATTCTGCAAAGTGGCTCCTCTGCCACCTGAAATAGCAGGCATTGTAAGCGTCAACACAGGAAAACTGTCCTGCAATTCCTTTAGGTAACTCTTCCCCACTCCAGGATAAAGGGAGAAGCAGCATTCATTTCCAACAAGGCAGCATTACATTAAGATCCAGGGTGCACAAGAGCCTCTGATAAGTCAATGGATCTTGACAGTAACTCACACCTACCACCACTTTAACTGGGAACACATACTCTGAAGAGTGCCAGAACTCTTTGTAAGAAAAACACCCAATTAAAACGCATTGTCCTTTTTGTAAAAACACTATTTATTGACTAAGTTCATACACTGACACAAGGGCGGCATTTCCAAGTAAACAGTTTGGAGACAAAAGGGTGTTTTCAACGGTGTTGTGAATAAGCAAAAACTTTTTTAAAAACCATGTCTTCCATGGTCAGCAAAGTGTGTGTTAAGATCTCTGCTACAAGGCAACTGCTTTGAGGACTAACCTATAGGAATTAGTGCATATGCTTAGGTCTGCAGTTTATAGATCCCGCCGCACAAGCGCAGCCAATTTCTGCACACAGGTGAAAAGGCTTCAGAACATGCAGAATTTATATACATACAGAGACTCCTTTTTTAAAAAAAGTACATAAAGTGAATTTAGTGCTTGTGAAAGGTGCATGGGAGCCTTTTTTGGCCACAAAGCCTGCTGGCTGGGGCTGATGGGAGCTGTAAGCCAAAGCACCCAGAGGGGGCCCGCAAGCAGCAGAGGGCTGTCACCAAGTACAGACTTGTGCCAAGCTTTCCTTCTCCACAGCAGGCAATTCACCACACCAATCATATCCTGATGCCAACATGCTGCGAGTTTCTCCAACCTACATTACTGGTGAGCAAGAAAGCCAGAGTAACATCAGGATATGAGAAAAGGTGTACTGCATGTCATGGAGGGAGGGGGGACTTCAACACTGCAGGAGGGGGCACACCA
Source organism: Podarcis erhardii (assembly GCF_964252035.2). Classification (NCBI taxonomy): domain Eukaryota; kingdom Metazoa; phylum Chordata; class Lepidosauria; order Squamata; family Lacertidae; genus Podarcis; species Podarcis erhardii. The sequence continues at coordinate 3,955,143 of NC_138503.1, read as the reverse complement.
TTTGGGGGCAACAGCCCTGTGTTCCTTACAAAATGCAATTCCAACCTTGATCTCCAGCTTGACTGGAAGGCACCTATTGTTCCAAGGGTGGTTCACCTATACCAATACGGTTCTTTGTACCCAATCTGGAAATTAGGGCTCTAACACATGCACATCTAAGCATCCTTAGTTCCTTGTTTCAGAATATCCATCTGTTTCAGAAGCGCAGCCGTTCCAGACCAAATATAAAAAGCCCTCTGGCCAAAGAAACTAAGACGACTCAGGCAGTGTCTTTTTTGTGCCAAGGACACCTCTGCAAGCAGGGTACACCCAACATGGGAAACAAAAGAACTTCCGTGTTTATGCAAGAATCAATGAAGTCATGTTGATTTGCTTTTCTTTAGGTCTGGCAAGAAGTGTTTGACCATTTATAGGAAACTGCCATGCACTTTTATTATCAAATAAATGAAACAGTCATTTATAGCATGGCTTACCTGCGAGGGTTTTGCAGATAAACATTATAATTGTTTTGAGAAGTCATAAAAATATATATTATCTCTTTCCTTAACATTTAAGCATATAAATATTTACTAAGCATCTTTTAGGATTAAAAAAAAAACCATGGGTGCTTCCTATGATGCTTTGCGATACTGCAGTATAGAACAGGCAGCTATTAAGTGTCAACGTCTAGCCTGGACTTGAAAATTCATTCAGCAGCGAGTAGTCCATTAGGTAAAAGTCCAGAGGCAGGCAGTTCTCCTTCTCCTCCTCCGAACAGGTTTTGATCATGCAAGACGTCATTCCATCAGCACTTTCTTCAGTCTTGGTTGGACTCCAAAACACACCAAAAATAAAATAAAATACTTTACTGTTCGGTCTTCTGCTCCTGTTTCCCATTAAGTTCTTGGTCAATTCTGCTCATCAGACAGAAGGGGGGGGGGAGGGAAATGTTAAACTCTAATTTCAACCAGGGTGTAGAATTTTAAAATTCTTTGGCGGGGGGAGAGTAATGCTTACTACTTTGCAACTGCAGCAAAACTGTTAGGCACAAGTAGAGCAGCAAGTTTCCCCCCAGAATAATGAATTAGAACTTATAAGGAGAATACAATGTGACTTTTAAAAAATGACAATTAACAGGAAAATGAAAAAATACAGTAAGATACCCAGTGCTTTTTTTCTTTAAAAAATGTTTTGGTGTACTCTCATTTTCCTACTCATATTGAAATACTGCCCCTCAATGAGGCCAAACTCAGATTCACAAAATGTTTGGGGTATGTGTACCCCTGCGTCCCCCCAGGAAAAAAGCAGTGAAGATACCACTTCATTTATCCTCAATTTATTCAGACCAAGACTTACAACCACACAGAACTGAATCATTGCACGTGACCCTACTGAATGAAATCCCTAGTAGTTTGTGTATAATGACATCGCTACCTGTTAACTCAGAATGTACTTGGGGTCACTGAGTTTGACTCTTGTGGCAAACTCAGGTTGGCCAGCATATAGTGGTGTGAAACGTTCCTTACAGTTAGCATATCTAGATGTCTAGGGCTCCAAGAAAGTCAGCTTTATAAAGGGTATTTTTGCCTTGAAAAAAAGCTCTAATTGCTTAATTTACTGATAGGCAGCCAATGAGGCATGCCAAGTTTTGGAACTGTTGCATCCATACTAAGTTTCTAACCAGTCTTGCTGGGACAGGGCTGCAGCTCAGTGACAGAGCACCTGCTTTGCATGCAGAATCGCAAGCATCTCCAGATAGGGCTAGGCGTGTCTTTTGCCTTAAATCTTAAAGAGCTACTGCCAGCCAGTGTAGGCAATACTGACCGAGATGAGCTAATGATTTGATTTGGTGTGAAGCCTGTTCTCTTCCTCACATGTATTTCCCTCTCCTTTCCACAGTTGGTGGTGAAGTTTAATATTTAAGTTATGTCAGAGGTCTTCCAAATATCAACGTTTGAAACCCTTCACTGCTCCAAGAAAATGGTATCAAATCTCTTATTCCACCTCTCCCTGGTTTAAGCTATGGTGAAGAACCTCCTCCTCCACAACAGTGGGAAGTTTATTGGGGCTCTGTGTGTCAAGTCAAAGGCCCAGTTTGCATGCAGCATTAAGTCAAACCATGGCTAAGCGTGAATGCATAAGCATGCAGATACTCCCATTAGAAACTGTGGCCGCTCTGCACCTTCCCAAAAATCAAACCTTAGCTGCAGCTCATGGTTCATCAGGAGAAAGACAAACTATAAGCACAGGTATGAATGCAAATGTTATGAAAAACCATGGCTTAGCTCAGGGCTCCACCACAGCAGCAGGACCAGGAGACAAGCAAAGCACCTGTGACCTTCCCTTGAGTACACTCACTCTCAGCCACGGCGTGACATGACATGCAAACCGGGTCAATGAATGGAAGTGGAGGCAAAGACCAACACAGCAAATGAGCAGTGGATTTCAGTGAGCTCATTTTAAATGTAGCCCAAGTTTCATTTTAAGGGGAAAGGGCAGCACTGCTGGGCAGTTCAGACACCAAGAGCTGAGCTTTGCCTCAAAGCAATGCTGTGCCTGATGCAAAAACCTTGCATCAGACTGGCTGCGCAAATTCCTTCAAATGCTACAAAGGGTTGAATTAAATGTGGGAAAGCATCTTTGCAATCTGTTTCAGAATCCTGATGTACACATAGTCCCTTCCCAGGTTTATCCTTTTGTTTTGTGATATAGCTCTGAAGAGAGAGTAGGTCTGTCTTGCTAAGTAGCAGTTTGCTCCCTTCTTTGCAAGGGAACAACCCCTCCCCCCCAAAAAAAAATCATCTTCACAAATAGGCATTTGGAATCATTATACAGCATGGGCACATTCTGGATCAAGTGAAATTGTTAGTGGCAAGAGTAGCAGTTGGTGCTCTGGATTGGACAATATTTTGTGAAGGGAAGAAGTTGCTGAGATACATTTATTAGCAGGCCATGCACTTCTTGAGCACCGGAGAACCCCAGCATGCATTGATACGACAAAAGAAAAAGACATAGCAAATACAGGCAGCACAAAGCCCTCTTCCCCTTTATGGTGTTCAGCCAGTTTAGACTGTGACAATGTAAATTAAAGCAATTTTGAACTTCAGTGACTGCTGAGTCACAGTCACTCTCCACCTAGAATTAAGAATGTATTTTGCAGCAATTGCTCTCCAACTTCCTAAAGCGGAAAATTGTTGTAGTTCTAGGTTTGACAATTAGCACTATAATTAGACAGCAAATGCTTTAGCCTTTTGGCTACTCGGCTTCCTTCTGAAGCAATGAGCCATTTGCACAACATTATGTGAACAGCACAGCATAAGCTAGCCAGAGACACCCACACACGTGATGGCACAATGGGTGCATGTTCATTCATACAAGCAGCAGGCAGCCCAGCAAGCCAAATATATCCCAACATTCAGCACAGTGCAAAGTTGGCTAGATTAGATACAGCCCTGATCAAGATGTGCATATACCTTTTGGGTTTCTTTTTAAATTTTTCTTCTTCATACCTTAGTGGGGAAAATGTTTTTTTAGTAAATAAGATGCAGTTCCATATACCAGCAAAATCCAGTTTTGAAGCTAATAGCACCTGTCTTGGGCAAGGGCTTTACGCAATAATGCTAAGGTGAACAAAAGTAAAGGCATTTAGTTTCTCTGTAGTAAAAGTACTATGCCTGCTGCAAGATCGCTCTGTGTGCCTCCCTCCCTGCATGAAAAGGACACTCTGCTCCAGCTGCCAGTTGGAGTGAAGAGATGAGGGGAGGCACACTCTGCCCTCTGCCACTGGGAGGCTGAACCCCGTGTCCTAAGAAGGCCATCATGGCAAGGAGGAGACCAACCTGGTCCCATTCATTTGGCCAGCAGAGGATGAGCTACTTCAAAAACTTTCCTCTTCCCTCCCTATTCAGTTTTCCTTTTGTGTCATGTCTACTAAATTGGCAGCCTTGTGTTTTTTAATGTATGTGAAGCACATAGAAAGTGATAGGAAACACTACTATTATAAAATCCTTATCACATTTGTGTCCTGCTCTTTCTCCAGAAAGTACCTGGGCACCCACTCCCCTTGTGAGGTAGATTAGGCAGAAAGAAAGTGCTTTGCCCAAGGTCATCCAATGAGCTTCATGGCTGAGTAAGGGTTTGAATCTGGGCTAGCCCAGTCTGGCAACCAAGAGAGCCATTGTGGTGCAGTGGTTAGTTACACAGCAGGAATCTCTCAGACATATGCTCTTATAACAGCCTTGGAAGACGGGGTGGGGGTGGGGAGTCACTAGGAAACTGGCACAAGCAAGTCTCATTTGTAGGATCTTCCAAATTACAGTTCCCATACCAGATCATGTGCTGCCCAGCACTGTTTAGTCAGCTTCCCTATTGGTCACTTTAAAACCATTAAAACAATCCTAAGAGTTTTGGCGTGTGTACATGTCGTGTGAGTCAAAAGTAAGTATAGACCATCAATAAATAAGCTGTCAACCTCTGAACAAACAGAGGTAATAAACAGATTGTTCTATCTTCTCTGAGACCTGGGCTTTCTGACCCAGGGCACCCCCATCCCTACCATGCCCACCCCTATCACCCTGTCCCAGTTGTGTTTCTTGGTCACACTAAGCTACCTTTGCACACAAGGCCAAAGGACCAGTGTTTTCTAAGTCCCCAGATGTCTTTTAGGTTCAAAGAAGTTCATAAGGCAATATCACTGAGCTATTAATGAGTAATAATTCTGTTAGTTTCTTGAGCAGAGATCACAGTGGGTGGAGGGCTTTTAAAGCCTTGGGCTTTACATAGCTTACCAACCCTAAATCATATACCTAAGCAGCACAACATTTTACTGCTGAACTGAGAGGCCAAAGTCCAGGGGGCATTCCAGAGGCAGCCCCCAAGTCCTTCTGCTCCCTCTGGAGAAACATGTTACCCTTCAGATGTGGCTGAACAACAACCCTTGTCATGTCTGACTACCAGCCATCCTGACTGAGGCTGCTAGGAGTTAGTCTAACAGCATATAGGAGGTGTATGGCTTCCCCACACCAGCTCTGGCAGTACTACCAATTGCTGCGGGACATAATTATGCCTCCTTGCACATAACCCAACTTATACTGTACCTTCACTTTGACTACTAGCTGCAATGGGAGGAAATATTGGCTGAGGCAAGCATTTTAACTTTTTCAAAAACCTCAGAGTGCAGTTATATACATGTCTACCCAGAAGTAAATCCCATAGAGTTCAATGGAGCTTGTGCCAACCAAGTATAGGACTGGAGACTTGGGGAGGGAAGCTGCAGACCTCATTCTCCACTGGAAGAGGAAAAGAACTACTGCTTCTCACTGTAGTGGCTCACAACAACACCACTGCTGTTGGCACAATGGTGGTGCTCTGACAGTGGTAAGGCTGAATATGGGGTGTGTTGTGGACATGTCAGAGGTGGCAGCAAAGTCACAGATCATGGAGTTGGAAGGGACCTCCAAGAGTCATCTAGTCCAACCCCCTGCAATGCAGTCACAGGATCCCAAGCCCCCTTGCCCCTGGACACAATCACATGTGCACAAAAGGCCCTCAACTATGCCAGCTGGAATCACTTTTGGGCACAGGGGAAAACACTGCTCCTTCAGCCTCATAATAGCCACTGTGAGCTGGCAGGGCACGTCATATAGCGGTGTCTGTTTCCTAAAAGTTTGGATTGCTCTGATACTGAGCATTTATGCTTCATTTTTGGGATTATGAACATGGAACCAGCAACCTACTGTTTTATGCATTCAGGTATGCCAACGTATTCCATGGGGACAAGTTCAGCCAGCTCTGCCAAAGTAAAGACATATCTGATTTTTTGGCTGAATTTTGAGCTAGAAAAAAGAACAGAAAAGACACTGTTACTGTTGAAATGCTAAACATACCAGTTCTGGAAAAAATGAATTAAGTATTATGGGTGTTACCTAATAAAAGGTTTTGTGATTGCCAGAAGTGTTCTAATGAACCAGGAAGGATGAACTATTATTAATGATTTCAGGTTTTTCCTTAACCTAAAGTTCAATCAAAATATTAAAAAGATGCAATCAACAAGAGAAGCAAGAGGAAAATAACAAAGCCTAGATACTAGCAGACACTGAACGTTGCTAGTGCTCTACTCTAGGTGTAAGCCAGAAAGAAACTCCTAGAGAGTCTGGGATCAGCATTAGAATTAGACTAAAATAGCAAAGTCACAGTTATACTCGGGTGATCTGAAGAGACAATGAAGGGGAGTGTGTCCCCATACCTGCAGAGACAGGCTCTTGCCATGTTTCCTGGGCAGGAGATAGGAATGGAATGGAGAGCCATTCTGGGACAAGGACAGAGGTGAACCCATACACCTGCATCCTCAACCTAGTTGCCAGAACAAAGGGGGGTGTCACGGACATTTGTTTTGGGGGGCTGTTTCAGGCCTCCAAACTGGAGCTTAGTCACCCTGTTATCCAAGCTGCTGAAGGAATGCGAGACACCTGCCTAGCAAGACATGCAAGATGGACACTAATGACATGTAGTATCCAATATGACTTTTCCTTCTAGGATAGAGAACAGAAACAATTCTATACAGTAGCTCAGTGGGAAAGTATCTGCTTTACACGCAGACGGTCCCTTGCATCCCCTTGGAGGGCTGGGAGGTTCCTGCCTTAAACTCTGGAGAACTGCTGGCAGTCGATGTAGACAATACAAAACAACATCCTGGCTCAGTATAAATAGCTTTCTAGGTTCTATAGTCCACTCTTCTGAAAGTTTCTTCAGAACTATGCTCAACACTGTGTAAAAATGAGCTCTACCACATTTCCATAAAAGGTTTCTTCTCTTCATGAGAACAGGCCACCTTAAGCACCAGCACTACTTCTGCCCTGGGACTATGGAAGCCAAATCACAAAGGATGTGACAACAGAGCTTTCTTACATCACTTGACAGAAGTAAATAACACTTTAAAAGAATTGCCATGTGTTATGCAGTTGGCTGCATCTCAAATTCTTCTTACCTCCTATCAATCTGTTGGTAACACTTCCTGAGCCAGCCTAGACTAGGCATCTTCCTCCGTGTTGTTGCACCATTTAGATAAACGATCATGTAGTTCTCTGCTACTAACAATTCTAGTGTGCCAATAACATACCTGTTTGGGGGTGGGAGGAGAGACAGACAGTGAGGTTTCTTCCCCTACCTACTTTCCTTATGGCCACTGCATCCCTCTCCTGCGCTCTGTTAATCAGGCAGCAGTTCCTTTTAAGGAACATGTAAAACTGAGTCAGGAATGAAAGCCAAAATTGTATTTGTAGTCTCGGAGGTCATCACTCACGCGCTTGGCATGAAAAAGGTCTCTAGGCATTCCCTGGCATCTCCCAGTGAAAAGGGTAGGAGGACTTTGGAAGAGCTAAGGCAGAAGCTTCTTCAGGTTGGGTTAAGGAAAGATCATCATGAGAAGAGGCCTGCTCAATCAGACCAATGGCCTATCTAGCCCAGCACTCTGGCCAGCCAATGTCCCTGCAAGAAAAGGCCACAATGGCCCTCTCCTGCTGTCTGCTTCCACCTCCACCACTTGCAAGCATTGTGTCTCTGACATGGGAGGAAACGCAGGGATCAGAGATCTGACTTGGAATAAGGCAGGTTCATGCATTCATCAAGTACAACTCACTTAAAGAGATTATCCATTAAGTATCTGTAGTTTGGCTGCCCACTTTCCGGCATGAAGCAAACTGCAAATACAACGATTGCATTTAACCCATCACCATAATAACCTAGAAAGAAGAAGAAAAATCTAATTGTTATGCTTTTTCTTCAGGCATCCTGCAATTCTTTTTTTGGGGAGTGGGGGACTGTCACTATTCTCACCTCCATGACTGATAACTTTCTTATATGGCTCAATTGCCTTCATATCCACCCTGTGATCTTGTTCTCCAATCCGGAACATCCGCCATCGCCGTTCTTCCTCTTTTTCGTCTGATGCTGCATATTCTTGTAATGATCCTTTTTGAATCACATCTGTAGTTTTCGGCTTTGGAAGATCATCTGCCCAGAGATTTTTGTTTTTGTTTTTAAAAAAGGAATTACAATACTGTTACAGTGAATCACAAATCAGACAAAGTAGGTTCGTTGCTTCCCTGTATGCCCGAAATCTTCAAAAGTTTTGTGCCCATTATATTGAAGGAAGTGTCAAGAAACGTATCTACAAATTGTTTGGGTTGCATTTTGACTAAGCAGTTAAGCAGTGATTGTGCTGAGTTGCTTTTAAATGGAAAGAACATAGCTGTGATTCCTTTCCAAACCCGTAAATATATATTGAAGCTTAAACAACTAGTCCTCTAATCAGATAAGAATCTATTTTGGTAAATCAGAGCTGTCGCCTGTAAAACAGACCACAGTCTTGAGGTGGATATACCTTTAATCAGGCAATGATTACATATATGCAACAGGTTCAATACAACACTTATTTTGATATTCCAAATCAGTTTGTGGATTAGGATAATGCCCAAACCCTTTGATCAGTAGACAGCCCTAGATATCTACCCTTCACCTATTATTTCCCCATTGATTTTAGTGAATCATCTCAACACAATGATTAGTGGCAGACATGCAAAATAGAGATTTCAATCCAAACTAAGCAGGACTTGGGAAGTGTCCTGAAGAATACATCATCCTCACGGCTTTGTCAAATTAATTTCAGTAACACAAACCTTACCACAGAGGTGTGAAAAAACTACTGCAGCATGTTAGTAGTTTGTTTCCAAGACAGAGTTGTTAATGGAAACTATCCTTCCAGGAAAACGCAGACAGCCGCATTAAAGAGAAGAGAAAAGACAGAAACCTTATTCCAACAACGAACAACTCCAGCCTCTCTTCAGCCCAGCGAACTGCTAAGTCTACGTACGTAGAGCTGCGAACTTCTCACCCCACATTTGAAAAGCTTGTACAAATAAGCAATATGCCACCACAGTCATCGGCTGCAGGATGCACCAAAGCTGAAGTCTAGTCTCTTGCTTTGAGCAACTGAATAACTTTGAAGTAAAGAGGCCCCTTTCTGAAATCTCTACTGAACCATTGGTACACAATTGATTCAAGAGCTATCATCAGTGTCAGTTTTGTACCAGCTGGAAAATCCTGTGCTGAGCAAAAATAACTTCTGTTCCCCTTCATATCAGTAGCATTTGTTTATAAATTAAACTAAAGACGCCACTAGCAGCCTTGAAGCGAAGCAGTAGCTATGTCAGTTTGAAAAAAACAAGCATACAATTACAAAACAACTAACTACCACCTGCTTTTAGAACTTCCACCCTATACAGCCGGCACAGCAATGCCCACAGTGTCCTACCCCAACCTGACACATGTGAGCAGGCTCTGGTTGCTGGGCCCTTAGATTCTAGCTTTTAAAAAAAGCAGATCACACGATCCAAAGTTCTGCCCATGCCAGCTGTACACAATTTTATATGGAGGACTTTTATCATCCTTGCAAACAGGCCACAGCAGGCTACAGAAACCAGCAGAAATGACCAGAAACCCAGTGGGCCACCCACCACACAGAAGAGCTCCACTGATCAACAATGCTGACAAAAGAAACAGAGGAAATACATATGCACAAGGCTTAGATAGCGTCAAGTCTTACCTTCCCATTCAAACTCATTGCTATTTTCAGACGGTGTGTCCATATCGTCCAGATCAATATCCCCGCTCTCATCCAAGTCAGACAAAACTGATTCTTCACTGCAATCCAGAGTTAAGTTTATATTTGGAGCCAATAGTTTCTTCTTAACTTTGTTGCCATTCACTTCTAATAAATTGAAAAGGGAAGTTTATTCTATAAGAAATGTTAAAGCCAGTGACGGCCATACACCCCCACCAAATACAGATTAAGTTATTAAAAGAAACAGAATGATGAAAGCATACTCCAAGACTATGTAAACCAAACTCAAACATTAGTAAGTGAAAACTTTTTTAAACAAACAGCATAAGCAGTATGCTACAGTTTCAACCGCCCTTTTTAAAGAGGTGTAGCTAACATACTGTGTATAGTTCTGCAAACAGTTCATTATATACTAATGCAGTGCTGAACTAGATGGAGCAACGGTCTGATTTAGTATAAGGCAGCCCTCTATGCTCCTACTATTTGACAAACAGGAGTCACTCAGAAGAGTGAGTAGTGGCCTTCTGTTACAGTTAAACAGTCAAAACTTTCCTACGTAAAAAATAATAAAAATAAAAAAAAATGACTGAAGATTGTCCCTTAAAGATCTGAGCAAATAAATAGTATCTTCCATCCTTGAATATTTAATCCAGAGCAGTTTATTTTCCAGTTTCATTTTCTGTCTGATTTACCCAGCATCAGAAGTGGCCAACAAAACAGAGGGGGACCACGGGGAATGCAGGACCACAAAATGGTGCAAGTATAAGCCCCTGTCAGCCACCCATCAGTGGAGAAAAGGCACTTGCCTCAGCCACCACTGCACTTGCTCTCAGAGAAAAGCCATTTGAACATCTCCTCTGTACTGATGGAATGGGATGATAGATGCCCAACCCTGTTTTCAGGAGTGGGGGAGTGACTGATGTAGAGGAGGCTGAGGCAGTGCAAACAGGAACTGGGCAGGAACAGCAAATAGTTTCTCAGGCATTATTGATTTTTAAGGGGATATTTACCTACAGCTTTACCAAGTTATGGGCACAGTGGCACTTGCAGGTCCCAAATGGGTGACCCCTGGGTAAGAGTAGGAATGAGAAACCTGTGGTCCCCCAGATGCTAATGGACTCCACCTCCCATGCTGACTAGGGATTATGGGAACTGAAGTCCAAAGTCATATGGAGAACCATATATTCCTTTATACTAAACTTACCAGGTTGGTCCCCTCTTTCAGCAGGATCTGACATATCATCAATATGGTCATCTTCTGGTAGAGGTCTGGGACAGTAAAAAACAAAGAGGAAACAATGAGGAATAGTGCTCAGTAGAGATCGGGGGGGGGGGGGACCCAGTAGAAAAATCTTTCCTCACCCCCCCTCCATCTTTCACATCTCTATCAGTGCCCAATCACTTCTTACACAGCATCCAGACACCAGCTTTGGGTGTATCTGTAGCTGATTGACTGACTGAACCCAAAGAGTACTCTTAATGGTTCCTCATCATCCTGGAAAAAAGTGACAAGTGGTTCTGTCCTGGGCCTGTTGTTGTTCAACATCTTAAAAAAACCAACTTGGATGAAGGAATTAAGGGGATGCTCATCAAATTTGCAGATGACACCAAACTGGGAGGGGTAGCTAATGCCGCAGAAGACAGAATCAGAATTCAAAATAACCCTAACAGACTGGAGAACTGGGTGCAAGCTAGCAAAATTAATTTCAATAGGGACAAATGTAAGGCTCTGCATTTAGGCAGGAAGAACCAGATGCACAAATATAGGATGGGGGACACCTGGCTTACTAGGAGTACATGTGAAAAGCATCTAGGGGTCTTAGTGGACCACAAGCTGAACATGAGTCAATAGGATGGGCAGCAAAAAATGCTAATGCTATTCTGGGCTGCATCAAGAGTAGTGTCCAAATCAAGGGAAGTAATAGTACCACTCTATTCTGCCTTGGTTAGACCACATCTGGAATACTGCGTTCAATTCTGGGCACCACAATTTAAGGAGGATATTGACAATCTGGAACGTGTGCAGAGGAGGGCAACCAAGATGATCAAGGCTCTGGGAACCAAGTCTTATGAGAAATGGTTGAAGGAGTTGGGGATGTTTAGCCTGGAAAAGAGGAGACTGAGGGAGATATGATAGCCATCTTCAAATATCTGAAGGGCTGTCACATGAAAGTTGGAGCAGACTTGTTTTCTCCTGCTCTGGAGGGTACAACCAGAACCACTGGCTTCAAGTTATAAGAAAGGAGATTCCAACTAAGCATCATAAAGAACTTTCTGGTGGTAAAAGCTGTTCTACAGTGGAACAGACTCCCACAAGAGGTGGTAGACTCTCCTTCCTTGGAGGTTTTTTAGCAGAGGTTGGATGACAATCTGTCATGAATGCTTTAGCTAAGATTCTTGCATTGAATGCTTTAGCTAAGACCCTTGGGTTCCCTTCTCACTCTACAATTCTACAAAATGTGACGCAAGCCCCAAAGAGTTAGCAACTGGGATTTAACCAACCCTTGTGGGAGTCAGTGAGCAAGCTAGGCAGACCGTCTGCTAACACACCAAATTGTGTGCTGCAGAGTGCTGCAGAAAATTCAGCCTGATGAGTCACAGAAGGATTCCTATTTTTTTTAAAAAAATCATAACCTGTACCTAGATGGCCCATCAAGGTGGCTAAATGTCTGCACACTGGCATTCCAACTCTAAGGGCTAAAGAGCTGCAACAACTGGTGAGCAGCTTGCATCAGCCTTGGCAGTGCCAGACCATCCTGCAATAAGAAAGCATGTCCTGCCCATTGTATCAGGTGAGGAGAGTTGCAGGGCAGGGCAGAAAAAAGAGCAGGGAGGGAAGGATCTCAAATGAACAAAATGAAATGGAGAACAGTCTCCAGTGCTCAGTGGGGCAAAACTCTTAATTGTAGGTTAGCATGCTTTGGAGTAAAACGCTCCTTCAGGACCTTGAAAAGTTGCAAGCTCTTTAAAATCTCAAGACACAATTTGAAAAAAAATGGTAAAGCAAAATTTTATTACCTCTATGCTGAACCTCTGCAGTCAGGTTCAAATCATGTGGCAATTGTGTATATGTACACAAGACAAGAATGTATGTACAAAGATAAACTGCACATTTTTCCTGAGCCTGCTTTTGAAATAATATAATTTAAATTCATAGCTGAATATGTGAAATATCCCCAACATAAAAAGAGGGCAGAAGATGAGGCTTACAGAGCCATATGAACACACAGGAAGCAGCACCTCCCTTGGCTACAACTGACAAAGACCTTTTAGGGACAAGCTAAACTCCACTTTCTGAAGAATATGTTCCAGAGCAAATCAAGCCCTGCCACAGCTCCTTACCTTGGAAAATCTTCATCTTGCCATTCTTCTTTAAGTTCAACTCCTTCCATCCTCAGTGTCGCCTCAATGGCTGATGCAGATTCTACGTGATCCAGAATTCCTGCTTCGTGTTAGATCTTAGGCAAGAACTGCAAAGTATTTTGAAAGTGTTTGCTCAGCAACTGAAATTCCAGTACTCATGAGCTGATCTATCTTCCTAAGAATCAAAGCTATAAGCAGATGAGTAACATAAATGAGAAACAGGAATACGAGGACACAAATTTGAGGGCAAAGCAAAGAGGCCTGGGTTTGTCTGAACAATCCCATTACTTACTACATATTTTATGTGAAAGTTCCCTAAGAGTGGCTTTATGCATCTTTCTCCACTTTTCATGGTAAGCTCCACTCTCCAGGACGTACTACGTATGAAGGAAGAAAGTCACTAAGTAATACCAGTCCTGAAGTATGGAGGTATTTAAGTAAAGGCAGTTATATCTTTAAAGTTGGCCAAGACTGCAGAGTTGAAGGGAATGAGGTCCAGCAATGCTCAGAAACCAACAATATTTGAAGCCCCTTCCTAACTGCTCACCTGAACTCAGTTGGGGAAGACATTTTACTGTGCACACTTTGGGAATAGATAAATCCACATATATTTTATTAAGACAAACTTCTCTTTTATGATTTATTGTGGCAGAACCCATATATAAATATTACATATAAAGAAGTTAACTTTTCCTTGGATAATATTCTGGCTAAAAGAGGGATATCATCCCTTTCCGTTAGTAAAGTCTGTGGCTTATATAATTATGATTTGGCAACATATACCTCCCACATTACACTGGCAACATCCCAAATGCTCTTTCAGTAGAAAGAGCAGCTTCAACCGTTCTACCTGCTGTGGTCAGTACAGTGACATCCTTTTACAAAAGACCAGACTTCCCTGCAACTGTGAAGGATTACCATCCCACCACCTCCAAGGGACCTAGAGAGCCTTGGTCACCTGGGGCAAAGTCAGCCAACCCACCCCACATGCACACACAAATTATTGCCAGAGATTTGGATTCTGCTGCCACAGAGTGATTTGAGCGTCTCCGAGCAGCCAACCAGCCTCCTACCTCCCCACCAGCCTTTCCAGAGGAATTGCCTTGGATACTGTTATGATAAGGCGCTTGGGCAGCTTCAAGCAGTGGCAACGGCAATGAAGCTGACACACTCCTTGGGGGCAGGGGTTGCCAGGATAAGTCTGAGGAAGGTAGGCTGGCTTGACCAGTAGGCTAGGCAAACAAAAGACAACCCACCTCCCAAGGAGAATCCCCAATAAAGTCCATTGGCTTTGCAAACCTTGAAGGAAAAAAATTCTAGCAAGTTATGCACCCTTTCGTTGTTTAGTCGTTTAGTTGTGTCTGACTCTTTGTAACCCCATGGACCAGAGCACGCCAGGCACTCCTGTCTTCCACTGTATGCACCCTTAGGAGAACAGTTAAAGCTGCCAACTAGGAAGCCAAGCTGAAGATTTCGTCATTGCTCAACTCCACCCAGCACATCACAAGCAATGTTGCCTGCAGTTGACAGATAGTGTTTTGGCTGTGTGCCTTACAACATATCCCAACAACTTGTTGCTTAATAAAACACTCACTTAACAGCCTCCAGGAACAAAGAACACAAAGCTATAGCAGTGAAATAGCAAGTTATTCACGTACTTTGAATATATGATGTGCGAATTGTTTTCCTTTGAGGATCACATTTAATTCTTCACAATAAAGTCACAATAGCATTGGTGGTTATTCCTAATAAGCCATAGGATTTTGACACTCTGAACTGAGCTAACTGCATAGGCTATCACAGACAAGGCTATCAAGTTCAGTCACATTTAACACCGATAAATTATTATAGATTGAGTTTTTGTACAAGATTACAGAAAATGCCATTCTTAATATTGCAGAATTTCAAAACTCATATTGAAACTCATCCTAAGAAGGCAAGATATGCAGAACAAGTCACTTTGGCTCAATAACTGAACAACATATATCCTTTCTTGTGACACTGGACAAGCTCAAAAGGCAGTTAACTATGCTGAAAAATACACATCACTAATCCCACAATTCCCACCACTGCTAAACATAGTTCACTGCATAGTCATGAGATCTCAATTTTACCTTTATTTCTACATTATTTCCATTAAAAGTCAGGTTTTTGTTCCTTCCTTCTTAAGCTGCAGGGTTCCCCTGCCCCATTTCTCATCTATAAGATCACAAAATCCCATTCCTTTGTTTATGCAGCAGAATTGCATACAACCCCTGTCCCGCCCCCATGTTCACACTTAAACTCCCAAGGAGCTCATTTTACACAACCTTAATAGCAGGCCCTATTCAGCTCAGCAGGTCTTACTTCCAGGTAAGCAAGCTTGCACAGGATCAGGCTATGTGAACACATAAGAGTATAATCTATGGCTTTCCAAACTGTGGATGGGTATATTGTTTTTGTCCCTTTACCTATGCTACATATTTTTGTGTTTTTATATTGTAAACTGCTCTACGATCCTCAGCTGAAGGGCAGTATAGAATTTAAATAAATAAATAAATAAATAAATAAAATGCACTTAGGACTTCAGTGAAAGCTAATCAAGCCAATATACGAACCATAATTATTAGTGGAGGTTGTTACAATTTTATCCCACCTTTCCTCCAAGGAACTCAAGGTAGCATATATAACGCCCCCCCCCAAAAAAAACACTTGGTGAGGTGAGGTTGCGAGTGTGTGACTGTCCCCCAAGGTCACCCAGTGAGCTTCATGACTGAGAGGGGATTTGAACCCTGGTGTCCCAGGTCCTAGTCTGACAATCTACTACTTATTTTCTCAGTGCTCTTGGTTAGAACATGGGGGGGCCTTCTTGCTGCCCCCCTCAATTCCTGTTCAAAAGCTTACATCTGCATGCTAGGGTTGCCACCTGTCTTGTATAATACAGGACTGTCAGGTATTCCAATGGAAAATGCTACATCCTGTATTGTTACAGTTTTGTCCTGTACTTCAGGTCTCCTCTCTCTCCAAGTGCACGTGTTGGAAAGGTTGTGGGAAAGGTCATGTATTTATTTAAGCCCTGGGTAGCCAAGCACAGACAGATTTACAATTTCACGTGTGCGCGTGCCTGCCTGACGAAGTCCAGAGGGGCATCCTGTGAGGCTGCGACAGACTGAAGCCACTTCAGTACCAGATGGGGGGGGGAACCGCCCCCAGCCGCCCCACCCTGTCCTGTATTTTGCCAGAACAAAGGTGGCAACCCTACACGCTTCCTAGTTTTATAAGTATTTCAACGAATAAACAGATATACGTAAGGAATGACAACAACTATCCAGATTATTGGGGGGGGGAGGGTGACTGTGAAGCGACAGAGGGGGCCCCCCCTCATTTCCTGCTCCGAAGCTTCTGTGCGCGTCAATTTCCCCTAACCCCCCCCCCCCAATTAAAACCCCCTCCAGGCGCCCCATCCCATAATATCTCCACAGCCTCCCGCCCCAATACTCACCAGTCCCCCTCCGTTCCGGCCCGCCTTTCCTCGCCCTCCCCCCACAGATGTTCCTCAAGGGACGACCCTGCCCCGGAAGCAAACGCCACCGGACAGGAAGCGGCGGCGGCGCCACCAAAAAGCGGACGAGGCGAAAAGAAAACGGGGGTTTTTCGACTCCGCCCACTCGCCCCGCCCCGGCAGACGCATGCGCGGAACACGCCCAAGCCCAGCTACGCGGAATCTCTATGGTGGTCGAGCGACGTCCTCTTTCGGTTTCCGGAGCGGGAGCTTCCGCTTCCGGACCGAGGGCCGCCTGAGGGAGCGGAGGGAGAAGAGTCGTGCGCTGTTTCCGCGTCGGTGGCCGTGAGGGGCGGGAGGCGCCGCGGCCTCCTCCTCCTCCTCCTCCTCCTGCAGGTACCGCCTTCTGCTGTCGGGAAAGGGGCGACCCTGTCGGGGCGGCGCCCGGGAAAGGGAGGCCTCCGCCGCCACGGAAGGGAGCGCTGCTGCCGTCGCTTGAGAAGAACAAGAACCGCGGCGGCGGCGGCAGCAGCAGCCCCCCCCCCCCATCATAGGTCTTGGTTGTGAAAGTGGGGTGGTTAAAAATGCTCCTGCTCTGCCAGGGCTTCCGTGTGGGGAACAGTCGTGCTCTTGAAACGTTGTAGTTCTGGTATGGAAATGTTCTTCTTCTTCTGTTTGTTTATATGCCGCCTTTCCCCCAGGCCGGGACTCAGGCGCCTTACCCAAGTCGAAGCAGCACAGACATAATACTGCACAGAAAGCAAAACACCTGTGAAAAGTAACAGTTAAAAAGTTACTGAACCCCAAAACAATATTTTAAAAAATGCTATTACAATGCTGTTTTACTGTACACTATTATTATTATTATTATTATTATTATTATTATTATTATTTAGATGCTCTGCGGTTTTAAAACAGGGGTGGTTAACTCCCAAATATTGGGGCAGGGTCCCCCACCCTAATCTTCTTCATCCTGCCCCAATCTCCACTTGTTTTGGCAGAGGTGGAGATCTCTCACAGAGGGTCATCTAGCCCAGACCCTGCAATGCAGGAATGAATCTCAACACACAGTTCCCAATCCAACTTGAAAGCAATACCGGATGGACCCTACTTAACTTTGCGCATGTGCTAGCAGTTTTCTTAAAGCACCACTATGAAAAGAAAAAGATGGTAAAGGACAAATGCTGCTGGGGTCTTTGGGGAGATGGATATTGCCTGCTCGTCCAATTCTGGTGAGCTGATCAATTGCTGGATGTGTCTGGTGTGGGCAATGGCACACGCCCACACACACCAGGCAATCTGCAGGCATCAGTTGAAGTGGTTGGTGCCTGGTTTGGGGTGTGGGTCTTCTGTACACATGTTTGTGTGTGCAGGAATCCTTCCACTGTCATGCAACCCTGCGGCAGCTACCTTCAACCTTTCAACCCAAATATGCATCTGGGGATCCATTTTTTAATCATAGAAGGGACCCTGAGGGTCATCTAGTCCCCCACCTGCCATTCAGGAATCTCAGCTAAATAATCCATTTGCAAGCCCATGTGCTAAACCCTGTCCCCGAAGCCTACCCCCCCCCCCCCCGAAAAGAGACATGACAATAATGTATGGGTTTAAATTAGGCCACAACTTTATTGAATTTTAGGTGTAGGAACCTTGGCTTAGGCCTTGGAAGGTATCCCTCTCAACCCAACGGGCTGAGGATGCGCAGGGCAGTCAGGTGCAGTGGGAAGAGACTGTAAAGCATGAACTTACACAGCATGCCCTCCCCCTCACCAAAGCTGGGAGTTTGACCTACTTGCCGCCGTTCTAGGGCCAGTGACTCCAGTAATCCACACTTTAAGCGGCACTGCAACGCCGCCGGGTGGGGTGCATGAGGATGTCACCCCCCATCTCGAAGATAGACTATAGGATACCGTCCAAGGCCTAAAAACCACTAAAGTTGTGACGAATTGCTACGGGGAAGGCAAAACCTGCCAATGCTGGGAAATTTCTTCCCAGTTCTGAATACCGCAACCATCTTCTGACCATAGCAGCGCCCGCTGACCTAGAAAGCAAGAGGTTAGCCTGCAAAAGAAGACCGTGTTATCTTTTTAGGGAGGGTTGTGTGGGTGAATCTGGAAGGAAACCAAATGAGTTCACTCTAGGCCAAAGGACATCGGCCTTTCTTCCTGGCCCTCACCGCACCCCCAGCAGCAGCCCATTGTCCTGCTGAGATGGGGGCGGGGTGATGGCCACCCTATAGGAAGGTGGGTGGCACCTGGCCAGGTAAGCCCATGCAGTCGCAAACCCCGCCCACCTCTTGGGAGGGGGCAAGCAGAAATTGCTCCTGTTGCAACCCACCTTGGATCAGTTGAAGACCAGTACCGTAGAGGGTTGGGCTACAGGTTTCTGCAGCCCTCCACCTAATTTTCCAAATCCAAATAATTTTAGGTTAGCCACCCCTTTTAAAAAATGATAAAACTCCCACCTTTGTCATTGAAACTCCACTGGGTTTTTACAGTGTGTGAGTTTCCTTGAGAAAGCTATGCCCAAGAAGGTGTTCCACAAATAAAATTATACATTAAAATATTTATTCCTTCTCTTTTATCTGCCTCTTGGGGTAGGGCACAGAGCATAAAAAGAGTTATGTAATACAGTTTTTACACTGCATAATATCAAAGCAGCTAAAAGCAAACAGCAGCAAGTGAGGCCTTAAATTAGTGCAGAAGAAGCTCTGTGACTGAAGTGCTAAAAGTATGCAAAAGAAATATAATTACTTACTTTGTATGCTTTTAAATTAGGAAAGCCACAGTACTACCTTTCGGTATTTCCAATTCGACTCCACTGTTAGTCTTTAACACCCATAACACTATTTTTGCTCCCTGTCTAGGTCTTTAATTGTTATGCTGGATTTCCTAGGCTTTTGGTGAAAGTTGCAGCAGGCTCAGATCTGTGGATGGTCAACAACGGTTTTCTGCCCTTCTCATGAGCCATGGCCTACCAGCTCTATAGAAATACCACGCTGGGGAATAGTCTTCAGGAGAGCCTAGATGAGCTCATACAGGTAGACTGTAGAATTTTATGCCCTTGTAAGCCTGAACAGCCCAGTGCTGAACTTACACCAGGGTTATGTTCTGCCCCCCTGGACACATAAGTGGAATGAGCATAAGTGGGGAGCACCCTGCTGCACCTCCAGCTCACAAGGATACTTTCCTCAGAGCCCAAAGGGAGTATCCTCTTCAGGATCCTGGAATGCTCACGAGCCAGAAGTGTAACAGAGCTTTGTTGAGGCTCTTCAGGTCTCTCCCACACTTCTGGCACTGTACATGACTTGAACGCACATAAATGGTGGGATGCTTGTACAAGCCACAAAATATGACTGAATAAAATGTAACACAGTGTTTATTTGCTCTTTACCTCCTCCCTCCCAAACCTCGCATCATGTGTGGATTTATAAGTAAAGATGAAACACATCAGGGTAATGGTAAGAGGAAATCCACAAAGGAAGATGGCCCTTCTAACTTTTCAGTGCAAACCTAACATTTAAAGTTTAAACTTTTTAAACTGAAAGCATAAGGCTCCGTGCCAGAAATCAAATGCTTATTTGCTAGTCTGGAAAAACTGAAGATGGGCAGAATACCCATGCTAAGATACACACAGACCTGACTGAAATATGATAAGAGGGTAGCTAAATTTTTGTATTGGCGTTCAGATAAATATGGAAAATCGTTGGGACTGTACTGGTTAGAATTTAACAAGGGAATTTTCTATCTGTTGTTAGAATTGTTAAAGCATAAATTTTTGATAACTTTTGCTCAGGCCTTTTTAATTGGATTGGTGTAACTGAGAACAGCCGCAAATTTAATTTAATTGTCAGTCTGCTCTGTTATTAGGATTGTGTTGTTTAGATAGTGGTTTAACATTTTTGTTTAAAGTGTTGTATGATTTAATTGTTGCTATGTTGTCCATTGTGTCCTACCCTAGGATCATTGATTTGGTGGAGGGCAGGCTAGAAATTGAAATAATAAATTAATAAAGGAATTTTATAGTGGTGATTACAATGTTTCTATGTAATCAGAACTATTATAACTTAAGATTTTGGAGAGATGAGCTTGTATTCAATATTGAATGTAATTTATCCTCAAAGCTGAATGTTTTTATTTTTTATCTCCATTTTAGTCTCAGCAGATCACCCCCCAGCTTGCCCTTCAAGTGCTACTTCAGTTTGACAAAGCTATCAATTCTGCATTGGCACAACGGGTCAGAAACAGAGTCAATTTCAGGGTAAGAAGGCTAAATGCTAATGAAGAGTAGTTAATGGCTTCTACCATTTACAGTAACTTTTGCTGACTTAAAATGGGTGCAGACTTCTTTTGACTCCAACTTGCAACGTCTTCCTCTGAAGCAAGTTTTTTTAAAAAAACTAATGTTAGGAATCAGCAAAAATGTGAACTCAGAAGAATATATACTTTGATGTTCCAATGCAGTGCAAAACTGGAGGAGGCACCTTGGTTATTTTTTCTATATGTTGACATTATTTTTTCCTGATTTTTTAAAAATGTGGTTTAGTGTTTCATGTGAGCCATCTTGGAAGGATTTATAAAAGGTGAAATATATGATATGAAAAGAAACCAGCATATGGACTTCGTGTCCTGAAAGGTGGATATAAATCATTATAACAAATTAGTTATAAAATGTTGGTGGCAGGACATGCAGCAGTAATACAAAATTTCAAATAACTGGGTTAGCTTTGCTATATGCCCAAGGGCTGGACTGTGCATTTGGGGGGGGGCTCTAACTGTACTTCTCAGTCTGGCATTTGGCTGTTCTAATTCTCTTCTTTATTCTGTGTGGGTGTTTTCTTCTTCTTCTTTAAGCCTACCACAAGGTGGCACAAGAAGCACACACTTCAGAATTACTCTGAGGCACATGGGTGGCACAAAATATGAGGGAAACAATTCCAAAGAAGTTTTTCTTGAAGTTACTTAGATGTTCTTTTCTCTCTCTCTTCCTTCCCCTGTTCGCTCCTAAAGGGCTCCCTGAACACATACAGATTTTGTGACAACGTTTGGACATTTGTACTGAATGATGTTGAATTCAGAGAGGTCACTGAGCTTGTGAAAGTGGATAAAGTGAAAATAGTAGCCTGTGATGGAAAAAGTAAGTTCTGGAATGTGATGTGTGTGAAGATGCTGAGATCAGGTGGCAGAGTAGCAATAGATTTTTTTTTAATATATTACACAAGAATTACAGCTGTCGGCAAAGCCATGAGTCTTTGATGAGAAAAGTTTGCACAAAACATATGAAAGGCTTTTTCTCCCTCCCCTTAAAGTGTCCTAAAATACATTTGACCCATTGTTTGGTGGTGGTGCCACCCCAGTCATGAAACATGCTTTCCTTGGTAGCACAGTACATGATGAAAATTTACTGACTCTCCCAACCATTCAGAGACTATGTTTGGTTTAATTTCAGTTATTTCAGCCTCTAAACTTCTTATTTCACACATGTTGTTTTTGTTTTACTGATGGCTTTTGATTGTATTTTGACTCTCTTTGATAGTTTTATTTTGATGTACCGTAAGCTTCTTTTGGGGTCATTTTTGAGTAGAAGTGTTACATTAGAATGCAAGATAAAATAAGACCTGGCTATTCTGGTTCTTGAATTGAGCTTTTCAAATGAGAGAGTTCCTCTGTCACCTGCCCTGTAAGTCTCAATTAAAATGGGATTTTCTACCAGGGCAGGATTTTATGAAGAAAGGATGTGTTTGGGTTTTAACATGATAAAAAGTGGCAAATGCATCTTTGTTGCTATTATGTTTATATCCCACTAGTTTTTATTTCGTACAAGTTATGTACCGCTTGACTGTATAAAACCTCAAAGCAGTGTACAAGCTATAACTTCTCAGCCAAGATTGGCTTACAATTAAAAGCCATCATAAGGGGTACTAAACATTAGAGATGTGTGTGTAGCTTTTTCTTTTGGCCTCTGGCAGCTGGTGTAATAGTCCATCCAGCTCTAGATTTTTCCCTCCAGAAGAAGGTGGCAAAAGTATCTGCAGGTGGGGCAGGGAGTTGGCTGATGGCTCAAAGTGCCAGGCCACAGACAACACCTCATCATATCATTAGGGAAATGCCCTTTAGCCACAATGGGTATTTGTTGTGTAATTGCTGTGTGTGTCTAACGCTGTTTGGAAGCAGAATTTTAAGTGTTTACACGGCACTGCTGCAAATAAAGGATGTGTTACCGGCCTTTGAAGGCCTGAAAGCCAACTGGCTTGGGGCAATGGATTTCTAGAGTCTCTATGGGGAAAGGCCATAGCTTAGCAGCAGAACATCTGCTTTGAATGCAAAAGATCCTAAGCACACGGCATCCTAATCCATAGCACCTCCAGTTAGGCCTGGGGATATCCCATCTGAAACTTTAGAACTATTCTGCTGCTATATAACCCCTCTGATCCATCTAATTATAGACCAATTAGTCTTCTGAATGTGATCTGCAAACTTTATACAAAACACCTATGCCTAAAATTGTGTGAATGGTTAGACCATAATGATTTGCTAGAAATTGAACAAGCAGGATTTACATCTGGACGTTCCACCATTGATCACTGCTTAGTGTTAGATTATTTTGTTTATAAGTATGTGAAACATTGGAAAAAGTCATTGTATGCGGCCTTTGTGGACCTAAAGGCAGCATTTGATTCTGTATCCAGGGGTAGGCTCTGGGCCAAATTGGCCAATATGGGTATTAACAGAAGGTTATTACTTCTGATGATCAAGCTTCATGAGAACAATACCCTCCAGATAAGAGTCGCACAGGACGGCAGACTCTCTAGAGAAATCCCAGTCCATAGAGGAGTCAGACAAGGATGTCTATTAGCCCCATTTTTATTTAACATCTATGTTAACTCCCTGGTCACATGTTGCCGTGAAATCGAAACCCATCCCCCCGTGTTCTCTAACGGCAGAAAAGTACCAGTTTTAATGTATGCGGATGACGCTGTTCTTCTCTCTCAAACCAAAGTGGGCTTGAAACGTGCCTTAGGAAAGTTTAGTGACCAATGTAACACTGAGCTGTTAACAATTAACTTTGCCAAAACCAAAATTGTACATTTTAACCGCTCCTTCAGGAAAGATAATTGGAGCGTAAAGGGAAACGCCATTGAACAGACTAAGATCTTCCAATACCTAGGCATTACTTTCTCTTATAATGCCAAATTGTCAACACACCTGAACCACATCAGCTATATCAGCAGGAAGAAGTGCAAATGCCATCCTTAGATTATTCAGAAGGAAAGGAGCTGGCTTCCTCCCGATGGCCCTTAAAGTTTTCCAGGCAAAATCGTTAGCCCAACTCCTGTATGGCTCTCAAATTAGCCCTTCTACCAACCTTGACCCTTGAAACAGTACAATCAAAATTCTTAAGATCATTATTTGCTACCCCAAAGTGTACACCTAATGCAGTCTTAAGGCAAGAGGCAGGACTGCCCAGAGTGGAATTAAAAGTCTGGGAGCAAGCAATATCCCTCTGGTTGAAAATCCATTACAACCCTAAGGGACTGTTACCTTACTTCCTGGCTGCAGTTCCCTATCCTCCTTGGCTTATGCAAATAACTAACAAGATCAAACAAATTGGCCTAAACCCTGAAAATCTTCTTATTGGAACTCTGAACAAGGCTAAAGTAATTATCACTCAGAGACTCTACGATGTCGAATTACAACAAGAAGACGCCCTACTCCCGGAGACGTATAGATCTTTAAAAGCTTGGTCTAATTTTTCAGCTGCCCCTTACTTAACTAACATCACTAACGAAGCTTATAGATGGGCTTTCTCCAGAGCCCGCTTTGAGACAATGCCCTCAGCAGTGCTGTACGGCAAATTTACGCGGGTACCAATGCATGCGCGTCTCTGCCCCTGTATGTCTAATAAGGTAGAATCTGTCACTCACATCCTTCTATTTTGCGAATTCTATAGTGAAGAACGAGCTCAACTTATTTTGCCGCTTTTATCAAAATTTATACCCCTTCAACATTATTTGGAATCCTCCCCCGAAATTCTACGAAAATACCTTCTGGAAGATTCCTCAAGCTCAATATCATATGAGGTGGCCAAATTTTGCACTTTAGCAATCAGGAAGCGTAAATCTCTTTTGTTGAACGGCACACTGCGAAGCTCCCTTGCGTAATAATTTTCTTTTTTTTTTTTTTTCTTGATGCTGTTGTTGATTTCCTTTTGTATGATCTCGTGGTGTTCTGTGTCACTGGCTTTTGCCGCAATAAAACTTGACTTGACTTCTGCTGCTATACAGTGTAGACCAGGAACCTGTGGCCCTCCTCGTGGCCATGCTGTTTGGGGCTGATGGAAGTTGGAGTCCAACAACCATAGGCTCCCCATCCCTGCTATAGACAATGCTCAGCTTGGTGGACCAATGGTCTGAATTGGTATAAGGTAGCTTTCTGTTTAAATCAACCCTTTATTCAGTACCTCAAGAGTTAGAATCTCTTTATTTTTTAGAGGAATAACACTAGAGTAGAATAGGGGTAGATGACATGAATAGGGGTAGAACTTCCGGGTTGGCGCCATTGCCGAATGGCGGACTCCCTCCAAGCTCCGGAGGGAGCCTGCTCGGCAGGGGCTGGGTCCTACCGCGCCGGCGATGCGGGGACCCTCAAAAACCATGGGCGCTGAAACCCATGGGCATGGTGACTCGGCGGGCACCGTTTGCGCCCCCCGACCCGCGAAGGAGCCTTTTTAAAGGCTACGGGGGGGTGCTATGAGTCCTCCGCTTTCCCTGCCGAGCGAAGCCACATGCCATTCGACGGAGAGTGCTGGCTTCTTCCATTGAAAATTTGGACTTAAAAGAATAACCTGTGAGTAATTGGAACTTGGATTAAAAAGGGGGGGGGGATTTAAAATTCGGAGCGAGCGGGGGAGGTGCAAAAAGGAAGTCAGCCTCCCCCCTGTTGTAGAGGAGTTAAAGCAAAGGACTTGACTAAGATCGAGTGCAACCTTATTTTGATAAAGTCATTAATTTCGCGATGGAAAATTACAAGACTGGGCTGGAGGAGAAAAGTGGAATGTGAATTAAAATGCAACCCCCCCCCCCGAAACCCCGGGAGCGAGCCGTGAGAGCGCCGGGAGAGGAGAAATAGAGGTTTTGACAGCTGTCAAAGGAGCTGTCAAAGCGGAAGAACAAAAAGAGAACTTTGTTACGAGGACTTTGCTGGTTACATTTGTTACAAACTGGATATAAATTGTTTAAAACAAGGAATAATAAGTTACTTTGACTGTTGGGTGTGATCGGGAAGGAAACTGAGTTACTATAATCCCTCTAGAGCAGTGTTTCCCAACCTTGTGCCTCCAGCTGTTTTTGGACTACAATTCCCATCATCCCTTGCCACTGGTCTTGCTAGTCAGGGATGATGGGAGTTGTAGTTCAAAAACAGCTGGAGGCACAAGGTTGGGAAACACTGCTCTAGAGGAGCTGAGGGACACTACAAGTATTGCTGGCATGGAATTTGAATAGGACTTTTTATCTCCTGGGAAACTGCAGAAATGGAACACTATTTTGTCTACAGAGGTCTGTACACTAAAGGAGACAATAGATTTATCTATTGAAGAATGGAAGGGACTTGACGTAATGTTTCGTTCCTGAATAACAAAGCCTCTGCAGAGGAATTAGAAGCTTTTGGAATTAGAACATTTGTGCAGGAGAGGGGGGGGGGGAGGAGGAGAGAGACCAACAAGAACAACAAGAATAACAAGAACTGGACAAAGTTGGAGGTGGGAACATTTGGGACATCCAGATCTGAAAGGTCTAAAGAAATAAAATTGGAGTTTTTACTCTTAAATACAAAGATCTGGATGGAAAAAATGGACCTTTTTGAGACAGACTCCTTCCAAGATTGGACATTCGAAACTAAAGATGACCAAAAGACGGCAAAGACTATTAAAAAGACGGCAAAGTGGACTGGTGAAAGATTATGGCTTAGATGTGGGAGCTCCAGGATGACAGTAGACATTGATGGACATTGGGAACGCAACCGGGAAAGGGGGGAGGGAAATTTGGAATCCAAAGGGTGTTAAATTACATTTTATTCTTTTTTCTATTTTTTTTATTATTCTAATCTGTATTGCATACTAAAGAGGGGAACTCGTGGAAGGGAACAGGTCGATTTTAGGGGATGGGAAAATATTTTTAAATTGGGACAATGATAATAATTTTAAAACTTGGGGTAAGAATTTGTTGAATTTATTTGAAAGAATTGGAATACAAGAGGGGGAGGGGAGGGGAAGTCCTGGAAAGATGCTATTGAAAATAAGGTTTTAAATTTGGATGTTTTTCTTTTTTTGCTATATTTGAAAATCTTTAATAAATATTATTTAAAAAAAAAAGACATGCTTTCTGCTAAGTGTTGTTGGACTCTAAACCTCACCAGCCCCAGCCAGCATGGCCATAGTCAGGGATTATGGGACCCATAGTCCAAAATATCTGGAGGGCAACACATTGCCTGTGCCTGGAGTAGGGCATATGCTTTGTATGCAGGAGGTCTCAGGTTCAGTCCCAGCATCTCCAGGTGTGGGAGAGAGAAAACCCTTGTCTGCCATGTTCTTTTTAAAGCAGAAGTGAGGAACCTCAGGCCCTATATAGCCCTTGGGACTCTCCCCAAGCCACACCTCTCAGCAACCATTCTCCAAGCCCTTCTGGGGTACTTTTGCCTGCCTGGAATATGTCCTTGAAGTGTGACAATGCCTCTTACTTGCCTGGATGGAGAAATGGGTGTATGGGTGCAGAAATCTCTCCACTTCTGCATGGATGGAATGTGACATATTGTACAGAGGAGAAGCTGCCATGCATTGTTCCACCTACATGTGTTTCTGGCCCCACCCACTACTGGTATGTGCTGCCCACCCCACCCCAGAAAGCTTCCCTTCCCCTGTGTTAAAGACAGTGAAGCAGGAGCTGACTAAAAAGTTGGCACCCTTGTATCTTAACAGTATTGCCTCTTGAAGGATCTTCCTACTTACAGACTTATGTGCCTTCTTTTTTATTTTAAAAAAGAATCAGTCTTCCTTCGGCACATAAATGCAATTTTTGTAACTTGCTGGTGCAGTGTTAGGTACTGAAAAGTTTCAGAAGGGTGCAGTCAACAGCCCTAGAGATAATGAGAGTGAACCGCTGTTACTGATTGCAGTGTTTCCTCTCTAGCTGCCTTCTGTTCAAAACTGTCTCAATCCATATGAAAAACCTGGTCTATGAAGTTTGTATACAGCTCCCCATACAACTTACACCAGAACTTCAGCAGGAAGGGTTTCTAGGTCAGTGGTAAAGTGCATGCTTTGCATAAGGAATGTCCCAGGTTCAGTTCTTGGCATCTCAGCCTGACTCCCTGAAATTTTTTTGCAACTGGCAAGACACCTGGAGAGGTGCCAAACACATGCAACAATTCTTAGATATATGGATCAATGGCCTAACTCTTAGGGTTGGGTTTAGAATGAAATCAGTGAAAAGAATTCAGTAATGTAAAAATTAGGCACAAATCTCTTAGTTTCATTCAGGGTTCACGGAAGCCTTGTGGAGCTAACAAAAGTTGGAGAGCTGCTCATAAAATTTATGAGATCTCATTTTGGACTTGGAGTTGTCTTTAACAGCAGTGTCCTGTTTTAAATTGTCTTCTTCTAACTTCCAGATACTGGTTCCAATGCTGCAGAGTGAAGAGGAAGATGGGTCCCTGTGCCAGCAATGTCTTTAAGAGGCTGCAATTCTGAGAGAGGAGAGTGGCCAGAGAGTGTGTGGATGACTGTTTTAATGATGCAGATATGAGTAATCCATGCTGGAATGCCTTGTGGAACTGTCTTGGCAGAAGCTCTGTAGAGCATCTTTGAGTTCACCTAAGACATGAAGGCAAAGAATATTGCTTTTTTTAAAAGAGAGAGAGAAACAAAAAACTAAGGATTAAATGTTGTTGCTTTTTGGTTCATCAAGGTAACTTCTCCAATAAACATTTTATTTAAAACTTTTAGATGAGTGGTAAGAAAGCCTGTGTCCTTTTCTTCTGTAAATAGGAATCCCTGGATGGGTTAAAGGAATCTTCTATCTTGTGTATATACAATCAACAATGTGCATAATGTCTAAGGATGCCCCAAATTGTAATTAGCTGGGAATACACAAATTGAGAACCCCGAAAAAGAGATTAAAAAGTCACGGGTCATCTTATACGCTGGGTATGGGCGACGCAGAGCGGAGCCCGTCCACTGCTGTGGCAGCGGCTCCAAAGCAGCAGCAGCTAGCGGCGGGCTCTGCTCCATGCCGGGTGGCTTTCTCCCAGTGTGGAGCTGCCCAGCGTATTAGGCGACTGGGCTTATAAGACGAACCCCCAAATTGCAGCTGCCAATTTGGGGGGTCATCTAATATGCCCAGTCGCCTAATACGCCAGAATCTATGGTATTCTAGTTCTGTATTTTACCAGAACATATGGTGCAAACAGTTAGGCTTTGCTAGTATAAAAGGGTAACCACCCCCTCCCCTCACAGAAGAAAAGTGTGAAAAGGCAGCACTAATATAAGGAAAGCATGGAATAATAATGCCCATTGTTTTCAAGCCTTGGAAACCCTGGGAACTATGTACAGTATATGGAAGGCACCCTAGAATTTACCAGTATTTACAACCCTTTAAAGGTAAAGGGACCCCTGACCATTAGGTCCAGTCGTGTTCGACTCTGGGGTTGCGGCGCTCATCTCGCTTTATTGGCTGAGGGAGCCAGCGTTTGTCCGCAGACAGCTTCCGGGTCATGTGGCCAGCATGACCAAGCTGCTTATGGCGAACCAGAGCAGCGCATGGAAACGCCGTTTACCTTCCCGCCAGAGACCTATGTATCTACTTGCACTTTGGACATACTTTTGAACTGCTAGGTTGGCAGGAGCAGGGACCGAGCAACGGGAGCTCACCCCATCATGGGAATTTGAACCGCCGACCTTCTGATCGGCAATTCCTAGGCTCTGTGGTATAACCCACAGCGCCACCCGCGTCCCTTACAACCCTTTAGAAAGAGTCAATTGTGATGTACTTTAAACCTATGAACAAGCATAAAGTAAGACAGTGCAAAAAGCATGCATAAGCTAAAAACAAATTCGTAGCAAATCTACTCAAACAGTAACAGCAGATAATTGTACTGGCAAATGACATTCCTCAAAAGTCAAGGAGCTCCATGCATCCGCTTTGCATGCAAAGGGACCCGGGTTCAGTCTTCAATGGCATCTCCAGTTAACACCAGGATGGGGAACCTGTGGTCCTTTAGATGTTGTTGGACCACTACAATAGTCTCTGACACTGTTGGCCATGCTGGCTGGAGCTGATGGGAGGGCACCAAGTTCTTTTGCCTGATCTAGCCCAACCTTCGGTATCCAGCAGTGGCCAGCCTGATGCTTCTAGGAAGTTCACAGCAGATGAAGGTGTCAATCATTACCTGTTGCTTGTTCCCAGAGATACACTGCCTCCATACATGGAGGATCCTCTTAGCCATCATGGCTAATCGCTTAGCAGGCCTACCCTTCCATAGCTCACTTTCCTGTGGCCTTCCAGATGTTGCTGGACTACAACTCCCATAATCTCCTGACCATTGGCTATGCTGGCTGGAGCTCATGGGAGTTGGAATCCCACAACCTCTGCAGGGCGTCGGGTTGTGCAAAGCAGTCTCATAGGTATGCATGTGCTACAGAATTCTCCGCTTACCAAAGTTTTTTTGGGTTGTGCTTCAGGTGTTGCTGGACTGCTGCTGCCATCATGTCTTACTGTTGGCCAAGCTGGCTGGAGCCCCTTGTTCCTCATCCCAGATATACAGAACAAGTCTGTGGTCCTGCTCTGTTACTAAGAAAGTTGCTAACTTTTCCCTAACAGGTCAAGGTGTATTCCCTAAGGCAGTGTTTCCCAACCTTGGGCCTCCAGCTGTTTTTGGACTACAACTCCCATCATCCCTAGCTAGCAAGTCCAGTGGTCAGGGATGATGGGAATTGTAGTTAAAAAACAGCTGGAGGCCCAAGGTTGGGAAACACTGCCCTAAGGTACCGTATTTTTCAGGTTTGCTTCTCCCTATGGCGGTGATAAGTGATGATCTACCTGTACTGCATTCCATGTACACTACATCATTCACACACCCAAAGCTATAATTGTGGTGGCATAACTTGTACAAAAGTTTCCAGAAATGGTTTGGTATGCTCTTTTTAGTGGGAGTGAACCTAATGCCCTGAAGCCAACAAATATTTCAGATGCACTGACCTTTTTCTGGTCTCCTGCCTTTATGAGCAGCCTTCCTCCTAATTGTGCTGTCGGAAAAATGTGAGCACACACTTCACTGGATAGAGGCTTAAAACCAGGGCTTCATTTTACTTCTAGAACATTGAGATCTGCCGCAACATGCTGCCATGGAGCAAATTCTTACTCCTTTTATGTAGATTACAGTGATACCTTGGGTTAAGTACTTAATTCATTCCGAAGGTCCGTTCTTAACCTGAAACTGTTCTTAACCTGAAGCACCACTTTAGTTAATGGGGCTGCCGCGCTGCCAGAGCACGATTTCTGTTCTTATCCTGAAGCAAAGTTTTTAACCCAAGGTACTATTTCTGGGTTAGCAGAATCTAACCTGAAGCGTATGTAACCTGAAGCGTATGTAACCCGAGGAACCACTGTACTGGTTTCTAAAAGTTTAGGTAGAAAGTAGCCCAGGGACGCGGGTGGCGCTGTGGGTAAAACCTCAGTGCCTAGGACTTGCCGATCGCATGGTCGGCGGTTCGAATCCCCGCGGCAGGGTGAGCTCCCGTCTTTCGGTCCCAGCTCCTGCCCACCTAGCAGTTCGAAAGCACCCTTAAGTGCAAGTAGATAAATAGGTACTGCTTTCTAGCGGGAAGGTAAACGGCGTTTCCATGTGCTGCGCTGGTGCTGGCTCGCCAGAGCAGCTTCGTCACACTGGCCACGTGACCCGGAAGTGTCTCCGGACAGCGCTGGCCCCCGGCCTCTTAAGTGAGATGGGCGCACAACCCTAGAGTCGGACACGACTGGCCCGTACGGGCAGGGGTACCTTTACCTTAGCCCTGATTTACCGGGGAGCACATTTTTAAAAAAATGCTTATTCAAGCATTTATAAAAATTGTGAATGGCAAGAAACATCCTAAAAGAGACGTTCCCAATTCTCTCTCTTGTCCAGCATTCCTATTCTCATAGTGGCCAACCGGATTCCCTTGGCAAACCAGCAAGCAGCACAAGAGCAGTAGCTGTAGAACTGTTTGCTGGTAGATAGTTTAGCTTCATGAAATGGGGAGCTTCCTGAGAACTGATATCTTTTAAGTCTTCTGTCACCATAGTTTAATGCCACAATAGCATCAAACATACTGCTGGTGCCGTAGCCTACATTAACCTGACACCACTGAGTGCAAGTTCTATCGTTGTCATTTGGCGCTTGTTCTGTAGAATGTAGCAAAGTGAGCAAACTGCATTCCGTGTGTGTGTGTACATGTGGATTGCATTTTTAACACTTTTGTTTCAAAATGACTTTTATTCTGCCCCATCTTACTATTCAGCTGTGTGATGTATGCTTGTGCTACAATCAAAGCTGCTGTGAATACAGTGGGCTGTGACTTGGCTAATTCAGCTTGGTAGAAAACCAGTTAAAAGCTAGTTTCAGTTTTAAAAGAAAACTTCAACAGAGTTTAATCAGCCACCTTGTCCTCTCCCCTGACAAAAATCCCAATTTCCAACGCTGAACTAAATCCACCCTATTTTTAAACTCCTACTCGCTGGAATTGACGTGAGCTCATTAGTTGGGCAACACTTCCTTGTGTTAATCTAACAAGGACTTCTTGATTGAATTCCAAGCATTAGCATCTGGGTGGAGAGGGGAGAAACTAGCTGGGGATATAAATTGGGAGTAACCTCATGAGGGAGCCCAGTCCATTAGCAAGATAGGAGCCACAGCTGAGACAGTGCCCCCATCGCAGTGCCAACATCAAGGTAACAACTGCAGTTGGCCCAATGTGCAACAGCTGTGGAAAAGGCAAAGTCAATTTCAGGGATCATTATGAAAGGGACTGAAATAAAATTGTCAGTATCATAATGACTTTGTACAAATCTATGGTGGAAAGGGGCAGCCAAAATGGTCAAAAGGTTGGAGCAAATTCCCTATGAGGTACCGTTACAACCTTGGGGGCTTTTTATTTTGGATGGTGAGTAAGGTAGTATGTGATAAAGTTGTACAAAATTACTCATGGTGTGATAGAATGCGAGGTCACCCGGACAAAGACCCTGCTAGCCTGATGTCATGAAACTGACCAGAGGGGCAGCAACTCAGGACCTAATGTTAAGTGGCATCCAGGATCTGGTGCAAGATATACCGTATTTTTCCGTGTCTAAGACAATGTTTTTTGCTATAAAAAAAAATAGTCCAAATCTTGGTCACATTTTTAGTTGAAATTTAGTCAAAAAGCTCAACAACTTTGGGTGACCTCCCCCCCAAAAAAGCTCAAAGTTGTTCTGTTTGTTGTTTAAAATACTGATTTCATAATTTTGGGTTCAAAAAAATACGGGGCATCTTATACATGGAGGCGTCTTATACACAGAAAAATACAGTAGGTGGTGTTGAGCCAATTGGAAGCACTGACCATAATGCTATTAAACTAAATGCATGTAAATGGCCAGCTACCAAGAAAATCCAACATGGTCAACATGGTTAATGAGCAGAGTAGAGAAGCTCTTGGAGATAAGGATGCTTCTTTCAATACATTGACGTCTAACTGAAGAGGACAAAAAGGAACACAAAAGTACAAGTGTTAAGCATGCCTAACCCCGAGTTAGATTGCAGTCTATTTCACTGTGTTTTCTCTAGCTCTGTGTTTTTAAGAGCATACTTTTTGATACTATTGTTCCATAAGATTACTTTCTTTGATGGCTATCCTGGGAATTCCCATCAGTGAGAGTTTGTACTGGACTTCCTGTCTTTTTATCTTGCAAAATAAACATTGACTTTTGAGATTAACTGGTTGTTCTGACATCCCATTCACCAATGCGTTCTTCCTGCTTGGCTGACTGTGCTTGCATTGCAACATGCCTGACAGGGAAATCTTAAGAGCTGCTGCGATGAATGGCAGTTTTACATTGCATGAGCTTATGCTGATGCACTTAGGCAATGCAATTTCACTTCATCAGCGACACAGAGATGTGACTGCTGTGCTTACTTCTAGACAGGAATCCAAGTGAACCAATGCCAAATACTAAGCCTGTATAATCAGTGTTCTCATCATCACACTCCCGCTAATAGTTGAGTGCCAACACAACTGGAAACCAAATGGAGCCACCAGAAACATGGAGGAAGTATAACCTGCTCAGTAGCATCCTGAGCATCCTATGACATCAAAACAACAAAAATCAGTCCAACAACAGCATGCTCAGTGATCTCCAGGAGTCATAGGATGTTAGTATCAGTTGGGAATTGGAATCCTAAATAACTGAGGACAGAGTGATTTGGCCTGGGATAGGGCATCTGTGGCCCTTCAGCTGTTGTTGGAGTCTAGTTCACATTGATGCTTTTGAATTATGGTGCTGGAGGAGACTCTTGAGAGTCCCATGGACTGCAAGAAGCTCAAACCTATCCATTCTGAAGGAAATCAGCCCTGAGTGCTCACTGGAAGGACGGATTGTGAAGCTGAGGCTCCAGTACTTTGGCCACCTCATGAGAAGACTCCCTGGAAAAGACCCTGATGTTGGGAAAGATTGAGGGCACAAGGAGAAGGGGATGACAGAGGACAAGATGGTTGGACAGTGTTCTCGAAGCTACAAACATGAGTCTGACCAAACTGCGGGAGGCAGTGGAAGACAGGAGTGCCTGGCGTGCTCTGGTTCATGGGGTCACGAAGAGTCGGACACGACTAAACAACTAAACAACAACAAGTTCACATCAGCCCTGGCTGGGGCTGTTGGGAGCTGGAATCAGCAACATCTAGAGAGCCACAGGTTCCCCCTGCCTACCTTACAGGAGGAGGGTGTGGCTGACTGGCTGGAATGCTGAACCTTAAATATCTAATTAACAAAACCTGAATCTTAAAGTTCAGGTCATCAGATCAAAATGGGAGTTTAGTTAAGAGAAATTAAATTAATCACAACTGGAATGAACCACAAGCATTATTTTTAGCCCACCTGTCTGGATACATCCACCCTTAAAGTGGAGTACCCATCACACAATGGTAGGCTTTGCAAGTAGAAGGTCCCAGGTTTGTCCCTGGCATCTCCACTCCAGAGGTGCCTCGGCTTTCCTAGGGTTCAGTTTCCTTGGAATGAAGGTAAATGTAGACTGTGGTGTCTTTAGGATGTATGGTTTTAGTTACACATCGTATATACAACCTGAGCACAGTCTGGAGGGGCTCACAGCATTAACACCCAACAAATCTTGCTTCTTTGTTAGGTGTTCAGAGAAGCCTCAAGCCACAGCTTCTGGGTTCAGCAGAGCAGACATTCCTCTCTGTCTTCCAGCAACAGCCAAACTCCCTCACACACAGTCCTCTTGGCCTTTTGTTCTCCAACCTAGACTGAGCTGGCATCCAGCCAGGGGTGGGGTGGGGAATGGAAATGCCTGCTCCCTTCCTGGAGATCACCACCACTTAGTTGTCACTATGGCAACATAGCTCACTCTTTGAGATGCTGATCAGAGTATTTAAGAGGTCAACTAAGTTCCTTGACAAAGAAACAAGACTGATCAGTTCGTCAGGTTTCCTCTTCTAGACTCTACCCTCACAATCACAGGATCACGTTTGGAAGGGAGCCATGGATATCATTCCGACTGATCCCTCCTATAAGTGGATGGATGGATGGATGGGCAGTTGTGTCTGCGCGCACACACACATCCCATATTTCCATATTCTTTCATTCCTCTGTCTTCTTTCTGTTTTTCTCCTCTCCACCCACCCTGCCCATTTTCATATTTTTCTTACTTTTCAAAATGGAGAACAACAAATAGGTGGCAAGGCTTCCATGAGGATCCATCTGCAGGGCAGGTGCTGCCCAGCTTCAGACCCCAGCCCACAGGTGTGCCTTGGAGAGAGCCCTGATAAAGCAGCAAGCCAAGGCCAAGGGCTTCTGCTTCATGAGTTAATTAGGCAATTCACTTACATGAATCACAAATTGAAAACTGGGCTGTTACACATTTACTATTAAGTTTGCTAGCAATTTTTGTTTTATTCATAGGACGCAGCTGCCACTGCATCTGAATTCTCACAGCCAGCCAGAAAGGTGGCCAACCTGCCCCACGGCTTTACCGCTTCAGTTTGCAGATGGGGGAAGACTCCTCCATACACAAATATTCCTGCCCCAAACAAAATTAGATGTCCTGGAGAAGGGGCCTAGCCTAACCTTCCTCCCAGGATCGTGCTAGTTTTCTATGTGTGGGGATGAACTGTTTTGTATGGAGGAGCACTGAGTCATTGTGAGCCCTGACCTACAACTGGAGGTGGCACAGTCATCCCACAGGATGACTACCTCGTCCGTTGTATCATGACTGCACACCGGATCCATTTAGTGGCTCAGTCTTAGCATCCGTAACTAAGCTAGTTCCAAGTGCAGACTGAACTGGCTGGTTACCAGCTAAAAATAAGCCAAACCCAAATTGAACCTAGACCAGACTATTTTAATACCTGTATATTGAATGCCTGCCAGGTTTTTCTTTGGCTTTCTGATTTCAAGAGGCGGCAGTGCCAGTGTGCAAGCCCATTTTATGCAACCATTTTTGTGTTGTGAGGGACTCAGTGTTAGCTCTGCCGTTTTGTAGAGTGAGGCAGCAGCTGGCTATTGGGAAGTTGTGGCAACATGGCATTGAAGGACAAGGCTGTCTTTGTCATGTGGGACCTGCCAGACACTCCTTTAGCTAGCCTACTGCCCTCTGATGTGATGAAGGATGCTGCCCCATTGTTGGTGTTGAAGTGAACCTTACCTACCAACTGCTGTCCCAATGGCTTCCATGGGGCACGGGGGTTGGAGGGGCTGCCATCAGTGGCAAAGTCAATTAATCCTAGTTTTGCACCCATCCTCTTCCCTGCTAAATTCTACAAGGGCAACACTGAGACAAGGGAGAGGAAGCCTCTGGCAGCCCCTGGACTGGTTGTAAGTTGGAAGGCAGATAGTTGGGGGCTGGCTGAGGACAGAGGCTGAGGTTGCCCTAACTGGCCAGCCTCCACTGGCAACCTCTTGCCCTCTGCTTCAGGCAACAGAAGGCCTTAGGTTGGTGCTTGAGGTACTTCTCAATGGAAGTAGCAGAACACTTTCCCTCTTAGGGAAGACTTACTGTGTGTGAGCACACATATTCATAACCAAATGTCTGTGTCTACCGCAGGCATGCAAAATATGAATTTAGCCCACTGGTCAAGCCCACCAAGGAACTTGAGAAAGGTGTTTTTGCAACATTTGAAAAATGGGAGCTCTTTTGTTCATGTGTTTACTGCATTAGCATCCACCTTTCCTCCCAGGTCATAACCCAAGACTCTTATTACACTACATGGAGGGAGGCAGGTGTGATTTGACTGTTGAACACCACAGAGGCCCCTATCTAGAGATCCATGACTGGGAACTTCTGGTCCATGTGCCCAATCAGGCCTGCCAGGCTTCCCCACTTGGTCCCCTTGAGACCGTTTTGGTCAAGCCACGTGCTCCAGGCCTACACCCAATTTCAGGTGGGAAGTCAGGGATGGGTCAGGTAAAGCTGTGACTTAGCCAAAAAGGAGATTCACAGACCCTGCAAAGCCCTGCTGCGACTTTTTGCATGCACAGGTGAGCAGCTTAAGATATTGTGAATGCTTGTGGAAAGCGGACGGTGGGGATTTGAAGCCCCAAATATCAGCTGATTAGCAATTCTTCAAAATCTGCAACACAGAGTGAAAGCAGGTTGTGGAGGTCAGCAGTAACTGGAAGAGAATGCTCTGTTCTTGATGGGCATTAGCCAAAGGGGCAGGTTACAGTCATACCAAAGCCTGTGAACTGTTTGCCAGTTTCTTTTGGCAATTCAGTCAATGTGCTAATTTAAATAGAGTCCCAAACTGAAATGGGAAACTGCGGCTCTCCAGATGTTATTTATTTCATAAAATTTAGATACCACCTGATTGTAAGAAGAAACTTCAAAACTGACATTCTATATTCTATATTCTATATTCTATATTATAATATTATTAATATGCATCACCCTTTTCCCTGATCAGGACTCAAGGCAACTTACAGATAAAATAAGAACAGCTAATTAAAAGAACAAAAATTAAAAACAATTAAACAGTAATAGAATTAAAACTGTGTGTGTAAAAATTATAATAAAAGCAGCACAGCACCAGCCTTTTCACTAAAAGCAGTCAGTTCCCAAAAGCCTGTTGGAAGAAGAAGGTCTTCAGCTGCCAGGGGAAGGACAGCAGGGAGGGGAGCCTGTCTAGTTTCTCTAGGGAGGGTGTTCCAAAAACTGGGAGCAGCCACCAAGAAGGCCCTGTCCTGCATCTCTACCAGGCATGCATGTGAATGTGGTGGGAATGAGGGAAGGGCTCCTCTGAAGATCTCATAACCTGGGCAGGTTCTTACAAGGCAATACGGTCTTGGATCTCAGCTTTATAGGTTATAACCAGCACTTTGAATTGCTCTTGGAGACAGGCCAGTAGCCAGTGAAGCGGCTATAATGGTTTGGCTACAGCTCTTTGAGCCAGCGCTGGGCTCTTCCTTTAACCAGTGCTGATGTGTTGCCCCACCAAAGGTTCTCAGATAATGTTGTTTTCTTTTTCACAGTGAGTTCTTGCCCAAGTGACTTTTCTGGGTCGGAAGGTCAAAGGCATTCCTTTACTTGTATTTAGCATTATTAATAACTGTTTTGGTGCCTGGAGCCATCTGATGATGGGAAGGGAGGGGTTTGCGAGAACCCGGTGTGAGTTGTTATTATTAGTTTCTGCAAAGGGAGTTGTCTCTTCCCGCACCAAGAAACATAAAATCACCCTGCAAGAAAGGGGGGTGAACATCAGTTCGAAACCATAGGGGAAACGTTCCTCTAAATATGACTGAAATGAAAGAAACACAGAGTGAGGGCTTTCTGTTCCTATTCTTCACCTACCTCAGTCAGAAAGGTTTCAAAGAAGCAAATTGGAATCTGTGGAACATGGTCTCAACTACTTCTGGGCATAGCTAGATGTCTCTCTTGATGTGGTTCATTGATCTTGCAACATCAATTCAATGTCATACAATAGATAGTTGTCCATGGGTGTGACCCACTCCTAGCTAGCCATGCCTGATGATGAAGTTCTCTGCCATACATACATCTTATTACGAGGATTCAGGTTTCCCATGACATGTTTTGCATACAGGAGGCTCCGAGTTCAGTTCCCAAAAACTCCAGGTATGGCTGGGGGAAACTCCCAGGTTGCAGTCCTGGAGAGGTGCTGCCAGTTAGTGTCAACAGCAATAAGGTAGGTGGACCAGTGGCCTGACTTGGTATAAAGCAGCTCCCCTATATTCTAATCAGTCTTCACACATGTGGCCTGATTTTGACTCCAGCATCTCAGGAACACCTCTGTATTTTCCTCCATAGCAAGAGCACATCCAGCAAATGTTATCCAGATGGATTTTGTCCAATCTTAATTTATTTTACAAAATCAACATAAATGCATATCAGGTAGAGAACTCCATAGTGCTAACCTTCCAAGTGGCAGAAACAAGATAAACAAGGG